>NC_138961.1:46980000-51780000 GCF_055761805.1 Camellia sinensis
ACAGAGTTGGGTGTCCTTTATGCTAGATACCGTCATGAGAAGCTTATGGAGCATATCAAATTGTTTTCAACTCGCCTCAATATTCCCAAGCTCATTCGAGCTTGTGATGAACAACAGCACTGGAAGGAACTCACATATTTATATATTCAGTATGACGAGTTTGATAATGCTGCCACTACCATCATGAATCATTCTCCTGAAGCTTGGGATCACATGCAGTTCAAAGATGTAGCAGTCAAAGTCGCTAATGTGGAGTTGTACTACAAAGCTGTGCACTTCTACTTGCAAGAGCATCCTGATCTTATAAATGATCTTCTTAATGTGCTTGCACTTCGTGTGGACCATACACGTGTGGTTGACATAATGCGAAAGGTTTACAATTGTCCCGGAATATTCTTGTGATATTATTACATGCGCTTCGTTACTCGGTGCATCTCTGTGGAGATTACTATTCCTTTTGGTGACATATATTGCCTTTTTGGGTTTCAGGCTGGTCACCTGCTTCTTGTGAAGCCATACATGGTTGCAGTTCAGAGCAACAACGTGACTGCTGTCAATGAAGCTTTGAACGAAATTTATGTAGAGGAAGAAGATTATGACAGATTGCGAGAATCCATCGATATGCATGATAGCTTTGATCAGATTGGACTTGCTCAGAAGGTAGGCGTAATTCTTTATAATTTGTGCTGCTTCTTTGTTAGTGAAGTCTGATTTCACAAATGGCCTTGGCATATGTTTGAACAGATTGAGAAACACGAGCTTCTAGAGATGAGGCGTGTTGCTGCTTATATTTACAAAAAAGCAGGTAGATGGAAGCAATCCATTGCATTGTCAAAGAAAGACAATCTTTACAAAGATGCCATGGAGACTGCCTCACAATCTGGGGACCGCGAACTTGCAGAGGAGTTGCTTGTTTACTTCATTGAAAAGGTATCAACCTCAACTTCAATACATGTTTTTCTTCAAAATTAAGGCATACTCTGTCATTACACTAGTGAGTGTACATCGTTTGGAACCTACTATCTTATTAAGTTGGTGTGTTGCACTGGAGCCTTTGGATGTTAGTTGGTTCTGTTTGGAACCTACTAGAATTCACAAGATGGATGTTGGTTCCGTTGTGGACTTATTTGGTTTGAGGTGTAAACCTTGTAGTGAAAATGTTTTCTTTAACTGACTAGAGAAGGAAAGTGGAGAAAATGGAAAAATTATACCTTTTTTCCTGCGAATGTCATTGAAAGTCGAAGAAGTGAAAGTTTACAATGAATACTGAAAGTGGATGCGCACCCACCCCCCCCCCCCCACCCCCCCCCCCCTTTCGAAGATTTATTTTGTAGGGGATTGCATTGAGCAAGACCAACTCAATTTATTGACATGAATTAGCATTATGTGGATTTTTCTAAATTCATGGGTGCTTACTTGGAACTTCAAGTCGTGTATGAGTTTTGTTGAAACCTAGACAGAGTTTTCAGTTTTCTGGCAATTTTGTTGGATTTTGTTTTCCAACTTTATGATGGATTAATACTGCCCTATTTTCAGATTGTTATTTATTGTTTGTTGCAACTATGGACTAATATGTCTTGATAAATCCTGTGTTGGAAGTTATTTTTCTCATGAATAATTGTAGCATGCAAACTTTTCAGTTAGACTTTCCTTGAGTCGTATAAATTTGTAGTGTACTAATGTTAATTTGTTTTTTCAGGGAAAGAAGGAATGCTTTGCATCATGCCTCTTCGTTTGTTATGATTTAATTCGCCCGGATGTGGCTCTTGAACTTGCCTGGATGAACAATATGATTGACTTCTGCTTCCCATATCTGTTGCAGGTTTGTTTCCTTCCTAGTCATTTTGTCTATTAAAGAGGCTAATCTGCCAAATTTTTCCCGACTTAGCCTGGGTTTTGACAAATCTGTAGGAAGAATTGAAGCTCTTCTCATAAAAATTTCTGACCTCTGGCTCGTTTTTTCTTCTACATGGATGTTATTTTTAGTCGGCTTATATTATACATATGGAAATCATTAGCCCATGTCCCTTTTACCCTTATTTATGTTGCATCCCTAAGTTGTACCTAAAAAAAATTCTCACCTTGTCTAGTTTCATCAACCTTTACATTTTATTTATTTATTTGGGGGTTTCTAGGGGCTACCTCAAAGCCTTGAGCTCTGCTACTGCATTCTTTGATATGGTGGAGCTGGCTTTGGCTCGTTGACATCTTTTTGCATACTTGAAGTTGCCTTCTAACCTATCCCCGTTCTTGCAGTTTATCCGTGAGTACACAGGCAAGGTTGATGAATTAATCAAGGACAAAATTGAAGCTCTCAGTGAAGTTAAGGCTAAAGAGAAGGAAGAGAAGGACGTACTAGCACAACAGGTTTTTGCTTTGTAAACTTAATTCCTATTTTCGTGTGGTTTTCAGACATGTTTAATTCTTTCCTTTAGTACCTGCTTTTTATTAATCATCTTTTTTCATTGCAAAATCTGATAAAAGCTTGTTAATGGTGTGTTAATTGTTGCAGAATATGTATGCTCAGTTGCTTCCTCTTGCTTTGCCTGCACCTCCCATGCCTGGCATGGGTGGAGGTATGGGTGGAGGATTTGCTCCACCACCGCCAATGGGCGGGATGGGGATGCCTCCAATGCCGCCATTTGGTATGCCACCAATGGGCTCCTACTAATTTGTGGATGATTTCAAGTGAAAATTAGCAGTGAATGATATCGCTTCATGTTGAAGGGGAAGCTAGCGGTTCAGGTTTTCGATTGTCAGTGGTTTTGCACTTTCATGGTTTCTCCCCATTTTGCCCTTTTATTGAAAGAAGTTTCAAGGCAATGACGGTCTTAGTTTGGAAATAATGTCAGTTTTTTTTTGTTTTTTTGTTTTTTTAATTTGTTGGGTCTTAGGGTGTGGATATATTCCTTTGTAATATTCTTTGGTTAGCAGAGGCATTTTTTTGCAGCTGGTAGGCGGCAAGCTGAGGATTCTGTATTTTGTACTAAAAAGGATGACAGAAGATGATACGCAACATTTTATACAGATTTTCAGGGGTTGATATGATGTTGGGTTTGTGGTTTTTCTTTTTCCCAGACTTATGTATTAGTTAGCTCACTTTCTAATGAATTGCTTTTCCCCGTTTGATTTTGTGCGGTTTTTGGTTTTCTTCTTCTTGTGCTGGAATTTCTTATAGTTTGTCGTGTAATTTTTGTTTTGCACTGTCCCACTGATGATATTTGTGTGTTTTAGAGTTGTGCTTTTATTTTGGCCAAATTTGTGGATCATATGTGACCGGTTTACATGAAATGAACCTGTAATTTCTGTTTTGCATTGACCTACTAATGATATTTTGTTGGAGTAGTGCTTTTATTTTGGCCAAATTCATATCATCTGAGAGATCCGGTTAACATGAAATGAACCTAACGGCCATCTTTTTATCCCCATTCAATGGTGCAATACTCTTCCCACTTTGAGATGATGGATAGCCTGTTTTCATGGTCGTGTATGTTCTGGCATGCTCAAATTTCTCGGGACTGCTAACCGGAGATTGAAGTGTTGTGTATCCAAGTGAATGGTGAATTAATTATGAAGCGCTATGGCCATGTTTGTTTGGGTAGATATGAGTTTGGGATTAGACTAATAGTCTAATAAAATTATTAATCCGATGTTTGGTTAAACAATTGAAGTACGGACTAATTATTTTAAACTTGACTTTTAGTTAAGATAGGATACATAATCTAACGGATTTGTAATCCTAGAACTATTAATCATGGAAATGTTAATCTAATCTACCCAAACAAACATGGCCTATATGTATTTGTACCGACAGACCTGTGATGTATTGGTATTAGAAGGTAAAAACTATTGTATGGGACGATCCATCATGTTGGCCACTCAGGCATGTAGCTTCATATAAACCAACAACTAACTTCGTTTTAAGTTGTGGCCAGTGAGGGACTTTGAAATCAAGGTTGGGGTGCCGAGGATGTCCACGAGTAAGAGCATCCACTCCAAATTCTTTAATTTTTTAGTCAAATTAAAGTTATATCATTATTTTAGCTACTCACCTTTTAACACTTACTGTATCTAACTTATTCTTATTAAATATTATTTTCTTATTGTGTTTGTTAGTCTTTTTTTTTATTATATATATATATATATTAAATTGATAAGTAAGCAACCAAACAATTCTTAAAAAAAGTAAAAAAAAAAAAAAAAAAATGCTGTTGACTGGTTGGTTGATCGGCTGGATTTTCGGGTGGACATCCAGTAACACACAAGTAACGATGAATAGTGAGATTGATGCGGTTGATTTTTTTGAAATTTTTAGTTAAAAAACAAGTTTGAAGAGCTTAATGCAGATGCTCTAACAAGGGGGCATTCTTACGTTCAAAATTAGGGTAGATTTGGAAAGTTATTAAAAAATTATTTTTTATGAGTAAAAAATATTAATGTATCATCTCGGGGAATTTTTTTTAAGGTCCTTGATATTAAGATTTTATAGCATAAAGAACATCAAATATTTTCATAATGTCTAAGGTCCCTCAACATCAATCCAGAGAAATTTCAGTCACAGAAATTCTGTCCAGAGAAAATCTCTCCAGAGAAATTCTGTCCAAAGAAAATTGAAACTCTCTCCAGAGAAATTCTCTGGATTCAAACCAGAGAAAATTGAAATTTCTCTGAGTACCAAAGAAGTCCAGAGAAAATTGTGGAGAGAAAAATTGTGTGGCTATCCAGGAAAATTCTCTCACTTCACAAATTTCTCTGGCTCTTTTCTAATTTTTGCATGCCATTTATAGTACAAAATGCCAAAACTCATCATCTCATCTTTTCAATCACTAACCTTTATAAAATACATCAAACCTTTGATAGCAATGGCAAAATTTAACAACTTCAATGACATCTCCATTACCCAACTGCTATAACATAATTATGACAGTTCAAAACAACAATTCTATTGAATAATACTACTTCAGATTCTCTCTTCACCATTGCACCATTACTCTCTTTGTTGCTGCTGTGACCGGAATTATGAGCAACCTCATGACATTTGGGTTCTTCTTCTACCTTTGCACTGCTGTCGCCATTCTCCCTTGAAGTATCATATTTGTCGTTGTCACCATCATCATTTGAATTTCTCTGACTTCGGAATTTCTCTGATTTCGGAATGTGTTTTAACCAAATTTCTCTGACTTCGGAATGTGTTTTAACCAAATTTCTCTGACTTCAGAATTTATCTCCAAAGATTAAATATTAAAGGTGGATTGTTAACTCTATCTACCAATATAAAAATCTCAAATCCATTCTCACATATATCATAATCTAGAACATTAGATTGAACTGAAGACCATACTTTAGAAATTAATAATGCCAAATCCATTCATTTTAAATCTATAAATCCAAATGCAACCCAAGTAAATTTAGAAAAAGGGAAACCCCTAAAATTATTATATCCAATAAACAATCGCTTAAACATGACAAAGTTGCTAAAGTTCTGTAAGAGGGGCTAATTTGAGCCCACTAAATTATTTAGGCCCAATAGCCCAAGATTAGTGAGCCCGAATTTATCGCAAGTCCAAGATTGGTGGGCCCGGATTTATCGCCATTAAACGGACTAAATCGCTCTAAGCCTCGAAAGGGTTCGGATCCACGAACCTAGAGACTTACTCGGGCCCGGACTCGAAAGGGTATTAAGCAAGCCTAGAGATCCGAGGCACTCGGACTCGAAAGGGTTCGGATCCACGAACCTAGAGGTCCGAAATACTTGGCTTCGAACGGATCCAGACGCAATCTAGAAGTCGCTCCGTTAATGAGTCCCAGAACACTTGCGGGCTCGGAGCTTTCCGGGATCTACGCACCAGAACCATGGGCGTAATGGAGTTCGAACAAAGGACCCGATCCCGAGGACGGTGAGTGGAGACAAATTCACTCTTCGGTTAAACTAGCCTATACCCGGGTCGAGGTGGCACGACCCCGGGGGGTCCATGAGACTCGGCAATATTTTGCGGCAGGACGTCCTCTGGGACTACCCCTGACCCTTTGGGATGATTGGGGATCATTGGTTAGGTGTGGCTAAGAAGAAGGGTTCGCCGAGGGAGTGATCTCCTCTTCGGGGTTTTCTCATCCTCGGGGAAGTCACCTCCTCGGAGAGGTCACCTCCTCGGAGAAGTCACCTCCTCGGAGAGGTCACCCCCTCGGACAAGGTGGTTAGAGAGAATATCCCCCATGTGCCTTGCACATGGGCTCCATCCTACATCATGAGGTGCCTATAAATAGCACCCACCCATAGCTTTACAAGGGATGGATTTTGGAGATTTTTGAACTCTTGGGAAAGAACTAATTTCCCCTCTCCATTATCAACCTTGAGAGTGAAAGTGGGAGATCCCTGGGAGAGCCTTGCCATTATTCTATTCTCTAGCCATTTTGCCTTCTTCTTCACCCAATCTCTTATCTCCATCATCTCCTTTGTTGTTGTGTTCCTAAGTTGAGATTATTGAAGAATCTAAGCCTCTCATCATATTCTAGAGAATTCGATCTTCGAATTTTCCAACTCCTTTCTTGAACCCTCTCCTACATTTTGGCGACTCCGCTGGGGAGGCGGATTGGTTAATGGTCTCAACGAGATCTGGAATCCACACAACTCCAACAAGGATGGCGGGAGAAGATGAAGTTCACCAACAAGGATCCTCTAATGGTGGTGATGACAGGACCACGGCTCCAGATCAACCACTTTTGCTTGAAGCCATTCAAGGACTTCGAAATACTCAACAAGAGATTCTTACCACTCTTCAGAATCTCACTCACACCATGATGGTGATGAGTTCTAACTTTGCACCGGCGCCAAACAGAAATCAAACTGTTGGTGGAGTTATTCCCGCCGGAACGCAAAATCAAATCCAAGGAGAAGTAGGCCCCAATCAGCCTGTGGCTCATGGCAACACAGCCACAGTAACACATGCTCAAACCACAGTAGGCGGCAGCAGTTTGCCCATGCCCGGGCTCCATGGCGTTTCGAGCCAAGATCCAATGGTGACTAGGGGAGTTTCTGGTGTAATGAACGGCACTCCAACGACTGCTGGTGTCCAGGAAAACATAAGGAGCATGATGGCGCAAAAGGGAGCTATGCCCGTACCTAATCTTGTTACGCCACCAGTGAATGTTACCCAAGCACCAAGCGGGCCTCCTTTGGTGCCAACAACAAATCTGCAAGCACAACCCGGTATAGCGGCGCCGTGCGGTGGACTCTATGGGCCTCAATTCAATATCCCATCACCAACTGGCTTGTCTATAGGCGCTGATGGCCAGTATCGTCAAATGTCCTCACCAATGATGAATTCGCAGCACCAGAATGGCCAAGACGCCCCTAGCTCAGTCTTCAGGTACATAAGCCAAGTTCCGGGAATACCACCATCAAACTCTCTCCCTCAACAGTTTCTCACTCTCGCCGATGTGCAGGCCATGTTCGATCTCGAACGGGGCAAGAGGACCTTACCCTCTTTGCCTGATCCAGACGTCAAGCCACCTTACCCCATTGAGATGCTGAGCTATCCATACCCTGAGGGGTATACAGTACCGAAGTTTATCAAGTTCGACGGCAAACAAGGAAATGCCCGAGAACATGTTGTGCGATTCATCGAGACTCTAGGTATTCATGGTTCAAACCACGTCCTCCGACTGAGAGAATTCTCTAAGTCCCTCACCGACCGAGCATATAGTTGGTATGTTAATTTGGCCCCAAACTCTGTCCGAAGTTGGGAGGAAATGGTTAACAAATTCCACTCCAAGTTCTTTCAAGTGGCGGAGAAGGTGACCACACTTACATTGTGTAAAGAGAAGCAACAAGAAAGTGAAGACATCATTGGCTACGTCAAAAGGTTTCAGGACAAGGCCGTAGATTGTCATGAAGCAGTTGAGGAGAGTTATCTGGTTCAAATTTGTCTAGAAGGGGCATTGAGCAGGTACAAAATGTTTCTAGTTAATCACAAGCTACCCACCTTCTCGGCATTAATAGAAGCAGCTCGGAACATTAGCATTCCTCAGGCTCAGGAGTCCGGATTTAAGGCTAGTTACAAGACTAGTTTCAAGTCGTCTCGTGGACCTATCGTTGCTGCTGCCTCTGCCCCAGATACTCGAAATTCTCAAGGAGGAGGTCATAGAGGCCAGAAGAGAAAGCAATATAATGGTGAAAAGGGGAATGTTTCTTATCCATGTGGAATCGAGGAAGTGAAAGCTCTAGTTAAGGAATGGGTGGCCGACGGAGAGCTAAAATTGCCTTATGTTGAAGAAATGCCATCAAAAAAGGACCGTGAGAGCCCTGAATTCTGTGTCTACCATCGTACATTGAAACATCCGACAGAGAAGTGTTGGACTCTCAGGAAAATCTTCAGAGATAAAGTCGAGGCAGACGAATTGAGGTTCAAAAAGCAAGGGACTCAAGACATCCGAGAACAACCATATCCTCAACACCGAGACAAGGGCAAGAATGTTGCTATGATAGCTTATGAAGGCCCGATGATCGAGGCTATCGCCAATCTTGATGACGATGATTGTTATCTGGACGACATCCTCGAGCCAGAGGGTGAGCAAGTTTACTATAGAAGTGCTTTCGATCTAGAGGGCAGAACATTTATGACTCATGGCGAGGATCCCTTCGATCCAGAAGGAGGAGAAGAGTACTACGGAAGAGGAGGACACCATGTTTATGTGGCATCTTATTTTGAGGAGACCGAGGAGATGGTTAACTACGAGCCTCCAAGAGTGGAAAACGATCCGGATCACTATGCCAAAACCCTGCAAGACTGTGTAAAGTTCGAGCAGTTCTTTGACCAGCTTGGACTTTCCAGGGAGGCAAGAACAGAAATCACCAAGTCCATCATTAATATAGCCGAGGCACACCATGAGGAATGCATGTCGACTGAGGGATCTATCCCGAGGAAGGCAAAAGAGCAATCTAGTGCCATTACTTTCTTCGAGACTGATCGGAAGTATCCTTTTTCTCACAACCGCCCGCTTTATGTGACTGTTTTTATTAACGGGGTTGAGTTCAAAAGGGCCTTTCTAGATAGTGGAGCCTCTATCAACATTATGACTCGCGCTACTCTAGAAAAAGCCGGAATCTCTGAAGAACGCATTATGAAACAGCCGATAGTCATCACTGGCTTCGGTGGAGAAAGGAGAGTTACTATCGGATGTGTAACAGTTGATTTAGCCGTCGGAGAGATTCGCTCGGCCACCAAGTTCCATATTATCGATTCTGAGGCAAATTATCACATCATTCTAGGGAGGACCTGGATGCATAGATATGGGGCTGTACCATCAAGTTATCATCAGTGTGTTAAGGCTAAATGGGGAAAGAAGACGGTGACAATTCAGGCTACATAAAGGCCTTTCGAGATCCATGAAGCTCATTATTCTGATGCCATCTACTTCACCGAACTGGCTGTCGAAGAAGTTCCCACCACCTCTAAGCCTCGAAGGGTCAAAATTCCTCGTTGGGAGGATATCAAAGATGACAAGGAGTCGATGGCAGAATCAAGTAAGCGGGCGATGTCTAGACTAGAAAGTCCACCTATTCCTCGGAAGGTGATGAAAGTCCGAGAAGGAGGCAAGATGGTGTACTATTTATGAAGGTGCGGGGAGTCGGTTTCTTCAGTCACCGACTCCGAGTCAAAAGAAGTGCCTCCTGACAATGATATAGTAATAAAGCCTGAAGTGGCTCCAGAATGCATGCAAGATGGGCCGAAGCCTCAGCCTGAACAACTTATTGAAATAGATTTGAGTGATGGACAAGACGCACCGAAACCGGTATTCGTAAGTTCGAGCCTTAGCCCAGAGAAGCGGGAACAGTTGTTAAAGTTGATAAGCCGATACTCAGATGTGTCTGCTTGGTCATATAAAGAAATGCCCGGACTAGATCCTGACCTAGTCTCCCACTATCTTGATGTGTTCCCAAACACCAAGCCAATTAAGCAAGCTGCTCGAAAATATCATCCAGATCTCGAAGAGAAGATTAAGGAGGAGATTGAAAAACTTCAACAGGCTGGTTTCATCCGGCCAATACAGTACCCCACGTGGTTAGCAAACATCGTGCCAATAAAGAAGAAGAATGGCCAAATCAGAGTATGTGTAGACTTTCGAGATTTGAACAAATCTTGCCTGAAGGGTGAATTCCCTCTTCCTCACATCGACACCCTCGTGGATACTACCTTGGGACACCAGATGTTCTCATTCATGGATGGATTCAGTGGATACAATCAGATTAAGATGGCTGAAGAGGACGCAGAAAAGACCGCTTTTAGAACACCTCTCGGAAACTTCTTCTATATAGTCATACCTTTCGGACTCAAGAATGCCGGTGCAACTTACCAAAGGGCTATGACTGCAATCTTTCATGACATGATCCATCATGAGGTGGAAGATTATGTTGATGATCTAGTGGTGAAATCCAAGAAAGAAGAAGACCATCTCCGAGACCTTGAGAAGGTATTCAAGAGGTGCCAGAAGTTCAAAATGAGGATGAATCCTCTCAAATGTGCTTTCGGGGTGACGGCCGGGAAGTTCCTCGGGTTTCTTGTATATAGGCATGGTATCGAGGCAGATGAAGACAAGGTCAAATCTATCAGAGCAATGCCTCTCTCGCATTCTCAGAAGGAGTTAAAGAAGTTCCTCAGGAAGATGTCTTATATTCGGAGGTTTATCCCATCACTTGCAGAGATCTCTGCCCCTTTCGGCTCATTGTTAAAAGGAGATGCCAAGTTCGAGTGGAACCAGGAGCACCAAAAGGCCTTTGAGAGAATCAAGGCGGCCTTGACCTCGCCTCAGACCATGATAGCCCCGCAGCCCGGGGTGCCTCTAATGTTGTACTTAACTTCAACCCCCAAGTCCATAGGGGCATTATTGGTCCAAGATGTAGATGGAGCAGAACGCCCGGTGTATTACATCAGCCAGAAGATTCGAGGAGCAGAAGTCCGATATACTCCAATAGAGAGACACTGTTTAGCTTTGGTATTCACCGCCCAAAAGCTCAGACATTACTTCTTAGCACATCAGATTCAGATTGTTACTAGGAGTGATCCAATCCGATACCTCATCAGCAGGCCTGCTATAACCGGGAAGGTGGCAAGATGGTTGTTAGCACTGGGTGAATTCGAGATCACATGTGTAGCCCCCAAGGCGATTAAAAGCCAAGCCTTAGCTGACCTCCTTGCTCAAATTCCAAGTGGTGACTATGAACCAGTGAATGAAGAAGTAAGAGGAGAGGTACATGCAGCTATGGCTTTCGAGGAAAGCTTTTGGACATTGAGCTTTGACGGAGCAGCAGCCGGAGGTAAAGGAGGAACCGGGATAGTCCTTACAAGCAAAAATGGGGAAAAGTTATATTTGTCTTATAAACTGGATTTCCATTGTTCGAATAATGAAGCCGAGTATGAGGCTCTTATGTTAGGCTTGATAGCAGCTGAGAAGCACAGTATCAAGAAGATTCGGATTCGGGGGGACTCAAAGTTGATAGTGAAGCAAATTTTAGGACAGTTCGTCTTAAAGGAGCCTGCCTTGGCCACATATCGAACAACAGTCCGAAGGCTTCTTGACAAATTTCAGAAGGTCGAAATAGAGCATATGCCTTGTTCCGACAACAAGTTTTCAGACGCCCTCGCTACATTAAGGGCAGGAGTTGATATCCCAGAGGAGGAGGCGACAATTATTATCAAGAAGAGAATAGAGCCTTCGATAATACCTGAAGACAAAGGCCTTCCGAAGGACTGGAGAGGAGAAGTCCTCGAACAACTCAGAAGCAAAGTTGGAAAATTGACTATGGCCAAGCTTGCCCAATTCATAATTATTCAAGGTGAACTTTATTTCCGAGGAGGTACCGGATTCCTAGCCTGGTGTGTTGGCCAACAACAAGCAAGTTTCCGACTACAACAGATCCATGAAAAGTCTTGCGGGGATGTGGATATCAGTCTGTACAGAAAGATCCAAAGACATAGCTATGATGGTGCATGATGGCCACAACCCGAGCAGCTGGTGAAAGCTTTCCAAATGATCTTGCAACTCTAGGGGCAAATTTCAACATTCCGTGAAAGAAGTCTACCTATGACATTTACAGTTTGCATTTACTGCATTGTGCATGAAGTTCTATCTTTCTTATGTTATGAAGAAATTTATTTCCTCTATATTATGTATCTCCATTAAAAGTTATTTTCTCTACATTGTATATTTTCATTGTGTTATGTTGCTTGAAACAGTTTTCAATTTTTGTTGCCCCTCAAAGAAGAAAAAGGAATGGTAGACTCAGTTACCAACCTGAAGGGAGTTTTCTTGACACAGTAGAAGTATACTTCCACTCGGACCTCCGAAGAGCAGCCATGGCTTCCATCAATACAAGCTTTGAGGGTCTTTCTTGCTGAAGTAGAGTGTGTGCTCCCACTCGGACTTCCGAAGAATAGCCCTTACTTCCATCAATGCAAGCTTCGAGGGTCTTTCTTATTGAAGTAGAGTGTGTGTTCCCATTTCGACCTCCGAAGAATAGCCCTTACTTCTGTCAGTTCAAGCTTTAAAGATCTTTCTTGTTGAAGTAGAGTGTGTTCTCCGCCTCGGACTTTCGAGGAACAGATCTTGCTTCCATCAGTGCGAGCTTCGAGGGATAACCTTCGCTTCTATTAGCTGCCGAAGTAGAAGTGCGCATCCACTCGGACCTCCGAGAGACAGCCTTGTTCCTGCTCTGACTTCTAAGGGAGAGCCTTCCGAGGGACAACTCTTGCTCTCATTAGTGCGGGTCTGAAGAACAGCCCTTGATTTCATCAATACGAGCTCCGAGGATCTTTCTTTTCAAAGTAGAGTGGACTCTTACTCGAACTCCCGAGAGATAGCCTTTGCTTCCATTAGCTGCCAAAGTAGAAGTGCACATCCACTAGGACTTCCGAGGGACAGCCTTGTTTCTGCTCGGACTTCTGAGGGAGAGTCTTGTTTCTGCTCGAACTTCAGAGGGACAACCTTGCTTCTGCTCGGACTTCTGGGAGACAATCTTTATTTCTGTTGGTGCAAGCTTGGTAGACTCGGTTATCTTCCAGAGGAATCTTTCTTGCCAAAGTAGGGTGTGTGCTACCTTCGGACTCCCGAGGGACAGTCTTGCTTCTGTTCAGACTTCCGAGGAACAGCCCTTGCTCTCATTAGTTCGGGTTCCAAGGGCCCCGAGGTCGTGGATTTCAATCAAGAATTCATTTGCCTGAAATAGCAAAGCCGACAACTGAGACAAACAATATTAATTTCAGATCATGATTCAGGCATTATCAGAATGGGGCAACATCAACAAATAATAATTATCTATTTAAGCTACAACAATTTTATTACTCTGAGCGAGTTCATGAAAATGCAACAATCAAGTTTTTGTCTCTCCGGGCTGGTTCATCTCAAGCCGACGTAAAACTACAACGGTCACACAAAATTTTGGCATCAGCTATGTATTTCTCAAGCATCCACAAGTTAAACAAACAACAATATATCATCTTTATTATTCAACTAGGTATTTCATCATATCAACAAGTCCTACGATGAATTCTACATCAGGAGTTCGAGCATGATATCTAATATTCTCGGGGTTGCAACAATCAATCATTCGATAACAAAATTCATATTCAACATTACGAGTTTCATTACTGAAATCATTCCATCGAGTATCAACAACAACAACAACAACAACAACAACAAATTTTTGTTTGTTCTACTCCTTTCAATACTATCAAACATGGAGTGATAAATATATTTATATATTCAACAAGAGGAAGAGGGAGCCGAATTTCATACTCACAAATTTGGGACTGTTAGAGGGGTGAAGTCCGAAGCCGATGTTGGAAATACAAGTTGAAATCAGAAAGGTTTTATAGATTGTAATCAACAGGACTGAGCTAGGCTGGGCAAGACCACGCACGTTGCGTTGAGTGGGCGAACGTGCGTGGTCGGTGTTGGACAGTTGAGGACGAAGGCAGTGTTGAAGACGTAGCGGAGTCGGCGTCGATCAAGATCAACAAGACCGGGCTAGGCTTGGCAAGACCACACACGTTGCGTTGAGTGGGCGAACGTGCGTGGTCGGCGTCAGATAAGTTGAAGCCGGAAGCAACGCTGGTACCACAGAAGAGTCAGCAACCACACACGTTGCGTTGAGAGGGCGAACGTGTGTGGTTTGCATTGGACCGTCGAAGCCGGAGGAAGAGTTTCAGCAGAGAGAGGCCAGCCGTAGGTATTGTCTTCACTAGTTCAAGATTGTTTGCAAGCCTCAAGACTGAAATAAATTATCACCAGAATTCCCAAATTAGAAAATGTATCAGTGCATATTTATTTTGAGCACAAAAGTCCATCAAAACAATAAGAAGGAATACCCGCAGATCCAAAAATGCAAGAAGAAAAAGGAAGAAGGTTTTGAGCAAAGATTCAACTAGATCTTGAAGTCCAAAGATCAATAAATCTGAAACAGTGAAGGGAATGGAATTAGTTGAGTGAAAATCAAAACCCATATATATATATATATATAAAGAGCTCACAGATCTGGACAATCAAGAAGATGAAGCCAATCGAATGAAGACAAGCCGAGGAAGAGCAGAACGACACAAGCGCCGCCGGAGTGAGCAAACGTCGAAGTCGGCGGTTCCAAATTGGCGAAGCAGCTGGGCAAACCAACGCCGCGTTGAGTGGGCGGCGTGGTCGGTGTTGGCCAGGAGCGACTGGAAGCGGTAGCGAGGCTGCAAGTGACGGATGAAAAGCACACAGGCCGTACGAGTTGACTGGTCGCGCGTACAAGACAGATCCACATCTGGTTCTCGCATGGAATGGGTAGATCTGCAGAAAATGTTTTGGGCGACGGTGTATTGGAAAACACTAGAAAGATTGGTGTTCCGACGGAGCTACGACAGCATACGGTGTGCAAGCGACGGTAGACTTCAGTGGGTGTGCCTGAATCTCTGAGATGTTGTGTCGTTAAACCAAAGTAAAATACCGACAGCGGCGGCACCCAGAGTTGCAACAACAGGCGGTATGCAGATGGCGATAGTCCTCCGGTATTGTAGAAGCATAGCTGCTTGAAGAAGAAGAAAGCTGGGTGATCTTAGTTTAGAGAGAGCGTGTGCCGAAATGGGTCCTTGGATTTTGATCTACTGTAAAAAAAAAATGTGTTTCGTCGTGGTCTCAATTTTCTCGATTTACAGAAGAGGCGGCGGTGGTCTCCGAAAACAAAGCAGAGCACTGGTATATTATTTATAATAAACAAACCAGCCATTTGTTGAAGGCGTTGGGTTTTCTTTTCAGTATGTTAGAGAGAGAAAATATGGGGCTTGAACTTGTTGGTTTCTTTTGTTTTTGACAAAAAAGAAAAGAATTTTTTTTTTCAGAAGAATGAAATGATTGGGCTTTATCCACGTTATTGAGGAATTAAATAAGAAAGTTTTGGAAAAATCTGGAATGAAAATAACGTGGCCCAAGAATGCATAAGCAATTATTCAGTGCATCTAGGGCTTAACACCTGCACAATCACCAAACCCAGATTGTTTAGATATTTATTTGGAGAAAATTTACCACACTTTTGACTTCGGTGGAGTGGGTAAGGTGCTGCGTGATGAATGTTTGGTGAAGGTTCAAAACTCTCAGCATTTAAATTTTACAATTTTGGGTGGAAGATGATGTAGCAGTGATGTCAGCAAGTGGAGTATTCTCAAGAGTAACGGAATATTCACTAATGTTTCAAAAAAAAAAAAAATATATATATATATTTATTTATTAATTTTTAATATTACTTGGCGATTTTATCCGTAATTTACGGTGAGTCCTCAGCTTTATCTTTAGACTATCAAAACCAAATATTCCCGAAGACATAATGCAGAGCATGGCTGATAAGGTGAAACTATGCATGTCCGAGAAAATTACAATTTCTCATACATGCAAGGGGCAAATGTAAGAGGGGCTAATTTGAGCCCACTAAATTATTTAGGCCCAATAGCCCAAGATTAGTGGGCCCGAATTTATCGCAAGTCCAAGATTGGTGGGCCCGGATTTATCGCCATCAAACGGACTAAATCGCTCTAAGCCTCGAAAGGGTTCGGATCCACGAACCTAGAGACTTACTCGGGCCCGGACTCGAAAGGGTATTAAGCAAGCCTAGAGATCCGAGGCACTCGGACTCGAAAGGGTTCGGATCCACGAACCTAGAGGTCCGAAATACTTGGCTTCGAACGGATCCAGACGCAATCTAGAAGTCGCTCCGTTAATGAGTCCCAGAACACTTGCGGGCTCGGAGCTTTCCGGGATCTACGCACCAGAACCATGGGCGTAATGGAGTTCGAACAAAGGACCCGATCCCGAGGACGGTGAGTGGAGACAAATTCACTCTTCGGTTAAACTAGCCTATACCCGGGTCGAGGTGGCACGACCCCGGGGGGTCCATGAGACTCGGCAATATTTTGCGGCAGGACGTCCTCTGGGACTACCCCTGACCCTTTGGGATGATTGGGGATCATTGGTTAGGTGTGGCTAAGAAGAAGGGTTCGCCGAGGGAGTGATCTCCTCTTCGGGGTTTTCTCATCCTCGGGGAAGTCACCTCCTCGGAGAGGTCACCTCCTCGGAGAAGTCACCTCCTCGGAGAGGTCACCCCCTCGGACAAGGTGGTTAGAGAGAATATCCCCCATGTGCCTTGCACATGGGCTCCATCCTACATCATGAGGTGCCTATAAATAGCACCCACCCATAGCTTTACAAGGGATGGATTTTGGAGATTTTTGAACTCTTGGGAAAGAACTAATTTCCCCTCTCCATTATCAACCTTGAGAGTGAAAGTGGGAGATCCCTGGGAGAGCCTTGCCATTATTCTATTCTCTAGCCATTTTGCCTTCTTCTTCACCCAATCTCTTATCTCCATCATCTCCTTTGTTGTTGTGTTCCTAAGTTGAGATTATTGAAGAATCTAAGCCTCTCATCATATTCTAGAGAATTCGATCTTCGAATTTTCCAACTCCTTTCTTGAACCCTCTCGTACAAGTTCTACCTTCTATAAACAAACTATTATTCAATAAAACATTGCTTGCTTCAAAAGACCAACATAGACTCAACCTCACCAACAGGTGAAATACAGCAAATGTAATCACTGGATATTTTTGCTTTCTCAAGAAATGTTACTAAAGATTTCATTACAGTCATTAATAAACTGTAATCTATAAGGTTAAAATATTTAGATCCACACACATGAGCAAAAACATGAAGAACAGTCAGTGTCGAAGAAGTACCCAAATTTTGCATCCTGAAAATGTTGTATGAAGCCTCACATAAAAACCCAATGTGGTCTATTGTTGCACATATTGATGCTAAAACAATTGCCCCAGCCACTAACTGATGAGCTGAAGCCATTCCATGTGACAAAATTATTTCTTCTTCATTTAGAAAGATGTTGACAATTGAACCACTTTTGGACAATGACTCCGAAGATACATTACTACAAACCAGAACTCTTCTTTCTAGAAGAAAATCCTCAATGAGAATAAGCAATTCACCAGAGAAGTATAATACTGTAAAAGCGCTTCTTGTCTCCACATCAGACATCACTGTGTATAAAGAAAATTGCAAGTTCTTAAAGGGGGGAAAACATGAAAATGGTGGCTACAAATAAAATATAATAGAAATGAAAAATCACACAAATTTTAGAAACCTGTGTGCAAGCATCTGGCAAAGGAATCTAATAAGAAGATAGAATCTGCACTTGATACCTTTCCAAAATTCTCCCAAGCCATCCTGGAAAAATTGTGCAGTAAAACTGAAAAGAATACACATGCCTTCTCCCTGTAAAGAGTAAACAAAAAAACACACGAAAAAAAAGGAAAGAAATTAAAAAAATAAGAAGAAATAAACAGATTAGACCTATATTTATAATCCTGTTGCACACAGGACTTCCTTTTTCTAATAATTCACCAAGAGAGGCAACAAAAGCAATGAGTCAATCCTAACTAACAGACATAACTAAATTAACATAGAAATCTTTCAGTGGTCTCAAACGAAGTTAATCCTCGGACAAAAGCGCCGAACAAAAACAACCTAACTTTTTTGACAAAAGCCCCAATGCATGTTCGTTCAGACCCTGGATGGAGGTTGATTTACCTAGTTGATCTAAAGGGAGAGGCGCTGGCAGCGGTGCCAATGGCAGCAGCAGTAGAGGAGACGAAGAAGAAGGCTGAGTTTGGGGATTTGGAGGAGTAGAAGAGAGCAGCGAGAGAGACACACAGAGAGTGAGATATATATCAAATTCTGTGATAGATGGGACGGACCTTAACATCAAAAATAATATTATAAATCTCTTTCATTACAAAAATTAAGAGAGAGATTTTAGACTAATTTTTTCTTTTTTAAAATGATGACAATAACAAGTGGATAAAAGATTATATGTTAAAAAAATGATAATACTTTTGACTTTTTAGTTCTTAATTAATATTTTACTGTAAATTTTTCTAGTATTTAAATTTTTAATTTTTTAATACACTTAAATTTTGTGAATTTTTTTAAAAGAGCATTCACTAAATACATAAATACAAAAATTCATATATATATATTTAGGGTTGGTTTGGCAAGTTTAAAATAATTCAAAAAGTTAAAAAATTATAAAAAAAACAAAAAAGTCATTATTATTTATAAATAAAAAATATTAAAAAATATTTTTATAATACAAAAGTTTGATCGAGCTCTGTCAGTCGTACTTGTGAAGCAGGAAGGCTTTATACACTTTTTGGGCCAAAAAAATAATATATATATATATGTATAAAGTCACAAAGTTTGATGGTAATGTTGGGCTCTTGGGGGCCCACTAAAGGTTCCATTTTGATAATTCAAACCGTTTAATATGTAAAACTCGTCGAGTAATATGCCTATAAAAAATCACGTTGATCGGATATCGTTAACTATATGATCAAATCGGTTTTGTATAAACAAAACGGATGGTGTGATAGTTAACTGTTGAAAAAAAACTAATCCGATCATATAACTATCGATATCCGATCAACGTGATTTTTTACAGACATATAATACTCAACGAGTTGTACATATTGAACAGTTTAGATTATTAAAATGAGACCCATGGTGGCCCCCACGAACTGACCATCACTGTCCAAATACTTTGCTCCGAAGGAGATAATTATTTTCTGTGTAAGACATGCTGGGTAGCCGTACAACCAATTAACTTTTTTTCACTATACATTTTATTTATACAATTTTTTATTACATATTTTTTTGTAAAAAGATAAAAAATCAATTCAAACATTCATTTTTTTTTCTCAATTTTTTAATTCAAAAATACAAAAAGTTCATTTATTTAGGATTTCTAACTTTTTAAGATTTTGATTAATATAACGCCATCATAAATTCAGTGGTCTTCTTTCAAGTTTCAAAAGTAAGATGATGTTGAATTTTTTTGAAGCAACAATGATTTAGATCACTAAAAAATATATCATTAATAATATTAATGTATTAAAAATGACAATAAATAAAAAAATAAATAAAAATAAAACATAAAAAATACAATAATGTTTTAGAGCTCTAAATTGGGAGCACTAGAGCATCACTAATGATGTGGCACAGGGGGCCCACCAAAGTGATGTGATATTTTGGCTTGAGTTTGTTTTTTTTTTTTTTAGTTCATTAGTGCTATTAATGGTCAAAAAATTAGTGGGATGAATCACCACCCTAAAAAATAGGAAAGATCCACTGTCACATCGTTTGATGCCCCTTTAATGCTCTTTTTTTCAGTGCTTCCACCATTTTTCTTTTTGAAGTGAGATAATGCTGAATTCGATGCCTCAAAAAAGTTGATCTCATCGTTGACCTCCTGGAAACCAGAACCCTAGTGTCTCAATTCAATGTCGTGGAAAGCACTGATTTGGGGTCTCACATGTACAATCTTTGCCCTAATTCTGAAATTGTTGTCGGTTGTGATAATCGGAGGTCGGACGACGAGAAAGAGAGCTGTAGGGTTCTTCCACCCCTACACCAACGACGGCGGCGGCGGAGAGAGAGTTCTGTGGTGCGCCGTAAAAGCCATCCAAGATGAGCGTTCTGATCTCGACTGCCTCGTCTACACCGGCGATCACGATGCTTCCCCCGAGAGTCTCATTGCTCGAGCCATCGATCGCTTTGGAGTCCAATTGCTTTACCCTCCCAAGGTACTTTCTATCTCCTACTCCAATTCTTAATGTAATTTGATGAATAAGGACCTAAAAGTGAGCTCCAATTATATAAAATTTGATTTTGATGAAATACATTAAATCAAATTTTGTAAGCAATTGGAGTTTTAGGGTAAGTTTGGAAATTTTCAAATTTGATGGAAAAAGGAAGAATTGGAGTTTTCCATAGCTTTTTAACCAAATTTTCACTCAAATTTGATGAAAAATGAGAGCAAGGATTGGAAATGCTTAAGAGATTCTATAACATCCCAGTTCCTGTATCTTACATGTTTGCGTCAATGTGTGGTCAAATTCACAGAAAAAGAATTCCATACATTCACAATGTGGAATGGTTCAAGAAAGTTTCCAATGCCATTTTCAATTACAATTGAACAAGAAAAAAAAAAAAAATAATAATGAACACATTCGTCGATTTGTAAAAAAGTATCCAGCTTTAATTTCTTTGAAGTTATTAAATTAGAGAACCATGTGCATAACTGATTTGAGCCACAAATAGGAAATGACAAGAAATTAACCCAGAATCGAAACATATTGAGATCTTGAACTTGACCGCATGGTAATTTCTAGAGTTCATGTCATTGTTCTGTTCTCAAGCAACATTAGAAAAGGAACCTCAGCTAAAGAATCTTACCTCATTCTTGGCGACAAGTTATATAAAATATATGATTTACCAATTAAAAGGAAAATTTAATTTGAAGTTGGTTACTAGTTTGAGAGTTAGCACAAATGCAGGATTTGGTGCGACATCTTATAAAAAAGTGAGGGGAACATTTTTAATCTATTATAATTGGGGATACTATCAACCGAGTCACTGCTGTCCCAACATTCTATATTTTACAATGATCAGTGGCCTTAACATCAACACCTGTGGAAATGAGATTTCTCTATTAGTCCTTCAATTGCCTTGTGAGGCCACACTTTTTTCTAGCTCATCAGTCTAATTTCCTCCAAAATCATAAAATTTTGGATCGTTTTTTATTTGTTTTTTAAGGAAATTGGCAATCAACCCTACATTGACGTATTTTTATTTTTAATTGTTTTTATCTAATTTTTTTATTCAATAATACTTTTTTTTTTAAAGGGGGGGGGGGGGGGGGGGTGTTTGAGTTTCATACACTTTGCTTACTTATTTCTTGCTCTCTGTATAAGGTGGTGCACTTGCACAAAAGGAAGTGGATTGAAGAAGCAACTTACCCTCGCTTCACTATGATTGGTCAAAGCTTTGGCTCAGTTTATCTCTCATGGGAGGCTTTGTCCAAGTTTACCCCTCAATATTATTTCGATACTAGTGGATATGCTTTTACCTATCCAGTTGCCCGGATGTTCGGATGCAAAGTTATTTGCTACACACATTACCCAACAATCAGTTTAGACATGTTATCTCGTGTGCGTGGGCGGAGATCATTGTATAACAATGATGCCTTAATTGCTCAGAGGTTTGTTTTGTACTAGTTATAAAACACTTATGTTTGAAGAATACTCGTATAATAGGTTTCTTCAAGAATATAGTTTCTAAGGGGATTGCAAAGTAGATGTTCCTCTAGCCTGTGTTTGGGCATGGGGCATAATTTACATGATACGATGAAAATATCTTTGTTTGAGAAAAGATATCCTCTAGGCCATGAAATCAATAATAATTTTAGGCTTGTTAAATCATATTGAGACCTCTTCCATGCTAAAAGATTGCTGGTAGTGCAACTCCAATCTTAGAGCATTCTTATGCTCTGCCAGTGTTCTTGTAGATATTTGTGGTTGTTCAGACTATTCACTGTTGGCTTTATGCAATTTGTAGGATCTTTGTGTTTTTTTTTGGGTACTCTTGATGAATTTATTTGGTCAATATTACGGTCCTAGCTTATGGAAGTTTGATAAGTTCAATCACCTTTATAACTTGTTTTCTTCTGATCTAAACCTTACAAAAAATATTTACTTTTGTGGCAGCATTTTGCTATCTCAGTGCAAAGCCATCTATTACTTGTTCTTTAGCTGGATGTATGGGATTGTTGGCTCTTGTGCAGACCTTGCAATGGTGAACTCTTCGTGGACCCAATCGCATATTGAAAATCTTTGGGGAATTCCGGACAGAATTAAGCGAGTCTATCCTCCTTGTGATACTTCAGGGCTTCAGGTTTGCATTTTCTTAGTTACTTCAAGTTAATCATGCTCTTTGTGTAATTTCTTGCATAAATCTGTACTATGGTCCGGTGACTTGGTGCTCTTGCATAAATCTGGATGTAAAACTGAGTGATGACTGATTACCTTGGAATACTTGCTCAAAAAGAAATGGGAACAAGAGTGAGGGCAAGGAGATATGGCAATGTTTCCTTTTAAATATTTTCTCTATAGTTCTATTTATTTTTTTCAAAATCACAACCAAGGCCAAGTAATTATCTACAAAGAGCTCTCTCTTTCCTGCAATCAAGTTACATGGTTTCATTAATTCTTCCTTGCTATTGAGGATTTGGGCCCCATTGTTGGAGGTGGCTACTATTTATTAGTAGGATTTTTCATGGGGAATTGATCCCTCATTTATTTGGCCTTGTGAGTTGGTTTTGTTTTTCTTTGTATTGTTGTGTATATTCTTCCTTTCTTGGATGGAATCTCTTTCTCCTTCATATACTCTCTCTCTCTCTCACACACACACACCGTTGATAACCTGAAAATACTATGAAAATAGAGGTAAATGAATCATGAATAGGAAGTACCTTCAGGAGTGTGTGCCCAACATGGACAGGTGTGCATCTTAATACCAATATATGAATGGTTCATGTGTAATCACCCTTTTGATGCTGCCAAACATTGAATAGAAGGAAATCTGTCTGTTCGAAATTAATTACAAGGCATGCCAACATATGCATCGAAATATTGCGCTCCTTTCTTCTATGGTTTTTTTTTTTTAATTTGACTTTAATGTCCTTCAACATATAGTTCTTCGATTCATTTTTATATATTGTGGTAAAGTCCTGTGGATTCTAACCAGCTGCTCTTGTAACAGGCGCTTCCATTGGAAAGACCTGTGAAATCTCCAACAATTATATCTGTTGCTCAGTTTCGTCCAGAGAAGGTAGGCATTTTTATACTCTTCAGAGGTCATTTTTGGTGGCCTTTCTTAGTCCTACTAAGTTACTTTAAACTTGATTCTTTTGTATCAGGCACACACACTACAACTTGAGGCATTTTCAGTTGCCATTAGAAAATTAGATGCAGACACGCCTAGACCCAAGCTCCAATTTGTGGGTAGTTGTCGGAATAAGGCAGATGAGGAAAGATTGCAAAATTTGAAAAACCTAGCTATTGAACTGAAGGTAGAAGAGGACGTGGAGTTCTACAAGAATCTGATGTACAGGTTTGTAACATGTCACTTTGTTCTTGTTGTACTTCAATGGCCATTTAATACATGCGCTAATGAATTGTACAAAATTGTTTTTTTTTTTTTCTATTTTTTGTAATCTCATGAAAATTTCATGCTACATCTTCTGATATCTCCTGCACTAATTGAGATTGTTGGTTGGCCTTTCTATCTTTATATTTTCTGAAGATTTTTCGTTTTCTTCTTTTTAAATCACCACGTTGAAAATTATCATGCAGCAATGATCAGATGCATCTTGTGCAGTACATTTGGTGCACTTGCAATGAAATCATGAATCATTGTGATTTCTAACCACTGGTGTTAGCCCAGTGGCTTGAACTTGTGTACCTCACTAGGAGGTCACGGGTTTGATTTCCCCTTCCCTCCAATGTGAAAAAAGGAAGAATCATTGTGATTTTCTGCATTATTGCTAGGCCATAAACATCCACAACAATAATTTTTGTCAAAATTAATCATTGTGGTTTTCTGCAATGTTATTTTTGTGTACATTTAAAATCCAATAATGCAAACAAACTTGGATGACGTTGGTTTGTTCTGTTTTAACCTATGTTATGGATCTTAATACTGAGACTCGGACGTTATCAACCAGAATCTTTATCTGAAGTATGAATGGTTGAGGTTGCTTGTATTGGTTTTAGGAAAGTTCAATGAGTTATTTGCTGAATGTATTTCTGTACTAGATTGATGTGGAATGGTAGACCCATCAAGATTGGCTGATATAGTGCAATGGCTTGTGGTGGATCTGCATATCTTTGAAAGGGCAGTCAGTAAGTAGACTACGACATTGAGAAAGTTACGGAACAGCAGTAGGTCAAGGACATTAAAATCATTCCTTACTGCCTTTTAAAAATCTTGATTAATCTTCTAATTTTTCAGGGAATTGCTTGGCTTGATAGAATTTGCCAAATTTGGTTGAGTAGAGCTGCTGGCTAGAAAGAATTATGCAAATTCGGTTAACTAGAGTCCAGAAATATCATTGCAGATTATCCTAAATTTCCTTGACTCTTTTGAATATGCTTAGAAGAACAGTTGCTTGCTTGTTCCTATGGGTAGATTAACTTTTTTTTTATTGTTCTATTTGAGTCTTGATTTTTCTCTTTGTACTGCAGGGAATTGGTGAGACTTTTGGGTAGTGCTGTTGTAGGAATCCATTCCATGATAGATGAGCACTTTGGCATATGTGTGGTGGAGTACATGGCCGCAGGTGCCATACCAATTGGTAGGCAATTTGAAGGAATTTCTTTTAACCAATTTACTTTCTCAACGAATTATTATTATTTTCATGGATGTATAATTTTCAACCTTTTCAGCTCATAATTCTGCTGGCCCAAAGATGGACATTGTGTTGGAAGAAGATGGACAGCAAACTGGATTTCTTGCTCAAAATGTGGAAGAGTATGCTGATGCCATCCTAAAAGTTTTGAGTATGCCTGAAACTGAGAGGCTCAAGATGGCTGCTGCAGCAAGGAGACGGGCTGGCAGGTTTTCCGAACAGAGATTTTATGAAGATTTTAAATCAGCAATTCGGCCAATTCTGTCAAATTCTTCCCAGTGAGGGAAAAAGGGGCTGGCATGCAAACTTGTTAAGGCTAGAGTGATCGATCTCTACCTTTTTATTTTTTTTAATTATTTTTTTTAGAAAAGTGGAGAAAGTTTTGTCACTGTAAAAGGATTAAGTTTTAAATCAGTTTTTACTATAATCAAAGAATTTGAGGAGGTTAAGCTATTGGTTTGGAAATGTGACTTGAAAGCTTCAACAATGGCGGACATTGAAAAAGACAAGAACGCAATTTTATTAGAAGTGGAAATTACACAATACAATCTTCACAACTTTGTTCTCAGTTTTGTGCCCGAAAAAGATTCTATCTAAAGACTTATCTTCTTAGGCTTAATTAGGCTTCCTTTGGGCTTTTGCTCAAAAGTTGGCTAGGCCTCGTTTGGGAACAGATTTTTTTAGTAATTTTTTAATTTTTTAATTAAAATGTGATTTTAAAAAAATTAGTATATTTGAGATGATTTTTTGATTTTTTACAAAAAATTGTGTAAAAAGTAGAAAGAAAATAGAATTTTTAACTTTTTGGTATGAATAATTGATTTTTTGATTTTTTTACTTTTTAACTAAACCGATCACTTCTCAAACTTAGGCTAAATGTATATTACCATGCTATCAAATACTTTGATCCCTGTTTGCTCTTTTCTTCTGTTTTTTTAATTTTTAATTTTTTTCCGGTTTTTTAGTAATTGAAAGCTTCATATGGTTGTCAGATGTTTATACAATGGCGTGTTTGGGAAGGATTTTTTTTTTAAATTTTTATTTGCTAAAAGACAAATTAGTTACAAAATAAAAAAAAATAAATCTAAACAAAATATCATATCAAATTCCATAATCATTTCACTTTTTCTCTCACAAATATCACATCTAACTACAAAAAAAATTAATTATCTTCCTAAACACAAAAAAAAATTTCTTCAATAATATCTTACAACTAAAAAAATCCACTTCCCAAACACTCATAATGTAACTTTTCAGTTTTTAAAAGAACTAAACGATCTGAATTCAACTTATTAAAATTTTATTTAAATTTGACTCATTATGTAAATAAATTAAATTTGAATACATTTTAAAACTCGGCAAGTTATCAAATCAAAATTAAATAACATTATACACGGCTTGATAAACTTATATAAAAAAAAATAACGCCCAATTGGTACACATTAATGTGTGTTTGGAAGGAAAAATATTAAATACATACCTTACTTTTGACATAATGCACAAGGTGGTTATATATTATAAGAAAGTAAGTTCCTCATTTTCAACTTATTGAATGATCAACTCATTAGGTAAACAAATCAAATTTAAACACATTTTACAATTCGTTAAGTTTTCAAGTTAAAATTTAAATTGACTCAGCTTGTTTAGTCTTACTCTTATCAGCATTATGTCCGTAAAAGTAGGTTAATACCATCGAATCACTTTAATTCGTTCTTCTATGTTAATTCTTGTTCTTTAATTATCTTTTCCATTTTGCTTTATCTAAAATTTAACAAATCAAACATTCATTGCCAGCTCTTTCTTCTCACAATGATATGGCACCATGTTCCAAGAGTGTCCAAAGAGCATGAACTGTCAATTTGATGTAACAGTATATCATGCAATGCACCGCCCTATTTTTGCACATTTTCTTTGTGTGACACCGACAACAAGAAAGATTTTTCAACGTTTTTGGAAGAATAGACGGAAAAATTAAAAAAAAAGAAAAAGAAAAAGAAAACCTACATCACACAATAGCAAGAAGAAAGGAAAGAGTACGGATCTGTTGAAAATATAAATAATAAAATTGTTCTTTTATTTATATGTTTAAATTTTTAGGTGAATTAACAGTTAACAATTTAATATAGTATTAGAGTAGGAATATTATGTTTGAATTTCGTCATATAATAAGTTTTAATATTTAAGTTGCTCCACTTTGTCCCTTCTTTTTTCAAAAAAAAAGAAAGAAAAGAGTTTTATGTTTTAAATTATCTTTTCACCACACGATGAATCTCTTTGATCTGATTATGTGATAGAAAAAATTTGAACTAGAAGGATAGGAGAGAAGGGAACAAGTGATTGTTGGCCAATTCGGAAAGTATTTTCTTGAAAAACAAAATATTGGAGATCAAATGAAGGGGTTGTTTGGTGTACTTGTTTCTAGTCTTTTTTATTTTTTACTTTGAAAATTTATGTAAGGTTTTGGTGAAGTTTATACGTGTAATTTATGAGTCAAAAATAACTTGAATAAATTGAAAAAAAATTGATTATCGTGAACCAGAGAGAAAAGTGCTTTTAGTTTTTATTTTTTGATTTATTAACTTTTAGTTTTTTAGAAATTGCACTAAACAAACTAGAAGAAGGGAACTATTTGCCTTTTTGGTGCATTTTTTTGTAAGTTGAAAGTGGGTAACAAAAAATTAGGAACCAAAAACACATCTTCCCAACTTTAAAAAAATTAAATTTTTAATTCTTTTAAAAACTTATTTAAATTATTTTTACTGAATAAACTGTATCAAATCACCAAGGATCCTCTAGAGTTTTTTTTTCCTAAAATTTCCTAAAGTGGTGTGTTATATGGGTGAGATTTAATGCTAAAAAATTGATGTGACTTGTCATTAAATCTCAACCATACAACACACCACTCTAAAAAATTTTAAGAAAAAAAAAACTGTAGAGGATCCTTTCTCGTATCAAATAGTCTCACATAAACTCTTTCCTCTCCCCTACCACATATTTGTGAGACAAAGACCTACAAAAATTGGGTGGTTGTTGATCAGTGGTCTGTATCAAACTTTTAAATCCTCTTTATGGTAGTGAGCCTACAAAGATAAGTGTGATTTGGGGCCCCTGAGCCAGTACATTTTTTGGGTGATTGTAACTGAAAGAGAGCTTTTTTGTTTTCTTGCGAAGAGGACACAATCTCGACACAATCCATGCCTCAAATTTCCAAAATGTATTAAAATGAGTAGCCTTTTATTGCTTTTGGAAACATTAGGTTAGTTATACAGATATCAATTCTATCATATGCATCACTCAAAAGATTATATGCTTTCTTTGAAAAAATATAGGACACTCTTATCCATATTGAGGATATATAATTGTACATCCTATGTCTTTGAAAAAACTACAGGGTATTCTGTTTGGTTGAGAGATTCGAAAAGAGATTTAGCCTCCGTTTGGGAAGTGGGTTGGCTTTTTGGCTTTTTGGCTTTTTTGGCTATTTTAGCCTGGGCTTAAAAGCTTGGTTTGGGAAGGGCTTTTTGGCTTTTTGGCTTTTTTGAGTTTTTTTGTGAGAGAAGAATGTAATGATTATAAGTTGGATGTGATGTTTTGTTTGTTATGGCTAAAATAGCCTATTTTGTCTTTTGTGGCTAAAATAGCTAAAAAAGCCCAAGAACCAACTTGCCAAACAGAGAAAGGGAAAATAAAAAGATAGGTAAAATGTGAATAAAATATACATATATTTTCACTTAATTTTACACATATTTTCTCTTCTTTTTTTCTTTTTTTTTCCAAATCTCTTCCCAAATCCTTCAATCAAACATAATATTAGGAAAATTTTAATATGCACGCCCTTTGAAAGAGATGTATCATATGCCCTTTTAGTTATGCCATTTCTTTTTTAATTATGATTAATTTTCTTATTTAATTATGATAATATTTTGGTTATATTGTTTCATGTAGTGTTTGGTTATAATTTTATTTTTTTAGTTATGAATAAAAAAAATATAAAATTAAATATATATTTTTTTAATTATAAGATACATATAATACACCCTCTCAAATCAACAAGAGTGTATACCAAGAAGTATGTACCCTAGTCTTCTCTTACTCTTATCCATATTGAAGATATATATATTGAGGATACACATAATTGTACAAACTACTTCTGGTTGTTCAGTTTCCTAAATAAATGGTAAATAGTGATAGGAAATCCTGGTATGTCCTCACAACCAAACACCCTATTTCCCACCCAACAAAACCCAATACCATATACATGAACCGGGTCAAAGATATTCTCTCTTTAAAATTCTTGTTCTTCTTTTTAATATATTATTTGAGATTTGAATTTTTTAGTAATTTTTTAATTTTTTTTATAAGATGAAAAAAAGTGATAATAACTTTAAAAAAACATGATTAATTGATTTGTATGACTTGACTTGCTTTTCTATTAGATTTTCATTTGCCTTCGGTACAAAATTGTAGTTATTATGTTAATAGTTTTATGTTGATACTTGACAACTTTTATCAATTCATGCCAAACACAATATTTTGTGTTGAAATTTTTGACTTTCTAACCTTTATTTTTATTTTAAGAAATAACAAATTAACGGTATTTTTAAAAAATAATTACAAATTTAGGATAAATTTTATAAACTCTAGTGATTAAACTCATAAACTTTACCATAATACTGTAATTATTTTTAGAAAAGACAATTGACTTTTAATTTCCCTTTTTATTTTTATTTTTATTTCCTCTTAATTTTTTTTTTGATCTTTTTAACCTAAAAACTAAATTTTCAAAAGAGGCTTAGGACTCGTTTGAAAATTGATTGTTTTAATTAGTTTTTGAACTTTTACCGGAAAAAACATATAAAAAAAAGTAAAGAAAGTAATTTGATAACTTACAGTAAGTTTTTTTAATTATTTTAACTACTCCCCAAACAAGGGCTTATTATAGAAGGAAAACTCTTAGGTCCCGTTTGTTTTCAGAGGTAAAATAGAAGGAATTCATAATGAGGAGATTAATAGTGAGGGGATTAAGTAAAATTGTGTTTGTTTTGATGATAGTTGTTAGTGTAGGAATTGTTAAATTATTTTTATATAAAATAATAAAATAAATAAAAAAATATAAAAAATTAAACATTAATGTTTAAAAAAAATTCCCAATATGTAAAAAATAAAAAAATTTCTAATCCTCTCAATATTTTTTTAATACCACCTCCGCCTCCTCCATCCCAATCCCCCCTTCCAACTTCCAGCTTAATCCCCTCATCCATCCTAATTTCTTTTCCAATTCTACAAATAAATACAACACTAAATAACCTCACCTCCATCCTAATCCCCTCCCATTCATTACACTCCAAAACAAACGGGGCCTTAGGTATGCATTGAATACCACATGTTTGTACTTTTATTATGTCATTTTGTAATTTGAGTTATATATTTTTGTGAGATGACTTAAATAAATTTATAAAATTTTGTGTAATTTTGAGTATTTCAAAAAATTTATGAATAAATTTACATGAATTTATATTCAATTTATGTATTTTTATTAGATCACTTATACAAATTTATAAAAACTTATGTAATTTTGTGAATTATGCATATAGTGTACAAGGTTGCAATTCTCATTTTAGAATCAATAATGCTACAGACTTCTAAAAAACACAATCCACACTCACCTGTGATTGGTACAAGAAAAAAAAAAAAAAAATCTATATCATTTTAGTCATGAAATTCTCAATTTTGAGATTCCAAGCATTTTTATTTTAGAATGCATTAGAATAAAGTAAAATTTTAACAATAAAAGATCCGGTGCACTGAAGACTGAAGTCATGAGGAAATTAGAAAAAAAAAAATAATAATAAAAGAAAATGGAAAAATAAATAAATCATGAGATGCTCTATAAAGTGAAGTAGAACTAAATTTTTCTAGAGGAAACAGTAAAAGCAAATCCTAGTGGGGTCAATACTATCTTATGACAACCTGTTTAACAAAGCTCTATCAGCTCCTAGAACTAGAAGTTTTTTTCATAGGTGGTCCACCCCCCATCATCATAGGGCTAATAATTGTTGAAGAGTTTAATGTATTGCACCAAAAATTATGCTCATTTAGATCAAGTTCCCTTACTAGGTCAGTCTCTAATTATGCTACTAATGTAACACATTTTTGTCCATGATCATATGATGAATCGTCTATTTTACGGATGTCAGAAAACTCTTTTTTTATTTTGAAATTATTAATTAATTATTATTTTTTTAACAAAAAAATCTTTTCAACTATATTAGACCTATTCTTAGAATAAATTTTAAATATACAATCACATGTAAATCATAGATGCAATATAAAATCAAATCAAATTTAAAATATTTGAGTTTGCAGTTCTTTGGAATAGAAATCTTACTATTTGTTTGTTAATAAAGGGTATATTTGGGGATTTAATTAACTACTTGTTTGTTAAATGAAAATGTAGTCATGTGATGGGACAGGTGGATAAGGCCAAACTTGATTTTCATTTGACTAATTGAAGGCTACTAGATATAACACCAATCCACATCAAGATATGAAGATTAACTCAAACACATTATCAGTGCCAAGTAACAGTAGCAATAGAAGAAAGGGTGTGTCATAAATAAGCAGAGAGAGAGAGAGAGAGAGAGAAGAGAGATTGAGGGAAAGTTTGATTGTTGGACATGGAAAAAAGTGACTTGTATTCAGAATGGGCTGATGAGGAGTACCAAGCTGCAGTGAAGAAGAACAAAAACTACAGCTCCTTTGTAGTTCCATGGCCCTCTTGTGGTGATGGTGAGGCTTCTATTTCATCCCAATGTGTTGGACTTGGTTATGATCATCATCATCATCTTGATCATGATCCTTCATGTTCATGGTCTAATATGCCCTTTGGAGTAGTAGAAGCTAAAGAAGATGGAGCTGCAAGTGGTTCCAAGAGCCATAGCCATAGCCAAGCAGAGAAGCGTCGAAGGGACAGGATTAATGCACAGCTTGCTACTCTTAGGAAATTAATTCCCAAGTCTGATAAGGTAACCTCCTCCCTCTCTCTCTCTCTCTCTCTCTCTCTCTTAGACAACCCATTCCCTCTCTTTGTTTTTTGGATTGCAATTTATAGTGCAACTTTGGGTTTTCATTTCAAAACAAAATATACTTTAGAGAATATTATAAATGTTTATTGATTAGGGAGCAACTTCTTTCCAGTTTGAGAATGGACTAAAGATTTGCAATTCAGCCCATGAGACTCATCGTGGCTGTTATTTGAATGATCTGAACTGTTTATTTTGGTGGACTTGCTTGTAAATTAATTATTATTATTTTTTTATATATATATATATATATATAAATGATCTACATATAATTTTTTACAAAATAAACAATTTAGAGCATCAGAATGGAACCCACATAGTGAATTCCATGGATTAAAAGTGCACATCTCCCAGACAATACTGCAATATGTACAAGGCCCTAGAATCATCGGACTAGAAAGAAATTGTTTCCTATAATCAATAGAGAAACTTGTTAAAAATGAATCTGCAATATGGTGCCCAAGGTGAAAAAAACCAATAAAATTTAGGGCAAATCACATTACAGTGTTGTCAGTAAAAAATAATTACAAATAGATGATAAATATTGTAAATATTAATAATTAAAAATATAAATTTTACTATAAATTTGTAATATTTTTTTGGTGACATGAATTTTTAATATTGTTTTGCTGACACTGAACAATAATTTCCCTTAAAATTTATCTGGCGAGAAATGCCATTTTTTTTCCCTTCATAAATTCTGGACAATTGTCTCTTAAATTATAAATGCATATATCTTAATTAATGCAGATGGACAAGGCAGCTCTGTTAGGGAGTGTAGTTGAACATGTGAAAGACCTCAAGAGAAAAGCAATGGAAGTGAGCAAAGTCCTCACAGTTCCAACAGATGTTGATGAAGTCACCATTGATTGCTACTTTGATCAAGAAACAACAATTAGTTCCAACATGAGCAAGGAGAACATCCTCATCAAGGCCTCTGTTTGCTGCGATGATCGGCCGGAGCTGCTTGCAGAGCTCAACCAAGCCCTCAGAGGCCTAAAACTCACCACAGTCAGAGCAGATATGGCCAGTTTGGGGGGAAGAATTAAAAGCATTTTTGTGTTGTGCAGTAAGGATGGTAAAGAGGGTGTTTGTATGAAGGGTGTCATACAATCCCTTAAAGGAGTGTTGAGTAGAATTGCTTCTTCAACTTCTACAGGAGGGTCAAGCTATCGCATAAAAAGCAAGAGGCAGAGGTTCTTCTTGCCTTCTTCTCACTATTAAAGTCACCGTTAAACCAAGGGTTGGCCGGGAAAATCCGAGGATAAGATTTAAGGTATCGAGTTCAAGTCTATTAAGGGTAACTGGAAGTTTACTTGGTCCCTAATGCCATCGCCTCCAGTGATTAGTTCTCAGTTGTTCGTATATGAGATAACTTCGGTCTAATTGAGCTGGGCTGAGCGGGAGATAGCTTGGATTATATAAAAAAGAGTTACCATTATATTGTTAAGGGTTATATAGAATTTATGATAAGAAGGATCTGAAAATATCATTTGTGAAATTATGAAGATAATAATAAGCGTTTTGATTGAAAATGAGAAAATCCTATTATGCCACATAGTTCTATATAAAAATTTTGTACATAGATTTTATTTATATATCATTGCTCTATTGTTAAAAACCAGTCCAATTATCACCATGTTTATAGCTAAAGAGATTTTGTGCTGTTGGAAGCTTAATATCTACATCTTTATTGTTTACATTTTGAATTTGCGATGAAAAAATAATGTAAAATTAAATGAAATATAAAATAATTGTTTTGAGTTAATTATATTAATGATTCTCAAAGTATATGTTTTGTTATACTTTATTTTCATTTTTTTTTTTAATTATTCTACTTTGGCCACTAAAATATATGATATGTTAACACTTTAGTTCCTGATGTTAGTATGGTTCAAAACCGGTAATACAAGAATGGGCATTTTTAAAATTTTACATGAAATCTCAACAAAATAAAAAGGATCAATAAATACATGGTTCCAAAGTATGCATTTAGCATTTTGGTTCCTAAAATATTTGTTTTGTTTCATTCTAGTCTCTAAATCATGCATTTTCTTGTATTTTTGCTCCCAATCTTTTAATTTCATTGTACTTTCGGTGTAAAATTTTAAAAATATCCTTTATTCCATTTATGATTTTGGACGGTGCTAATGGTAGGGATGAAAGTGTAATAGATCGAATAATTTAGAGATCAAAGTGAAATAATTAAAAGATTGGAGATTAAAATATAATAAAATGTGAGCTTTCGACTCCATAAAAAACCTTTTACAGTACTCTAAATATATAATAAATATAAGGCATTTCACAACACGTAACTAGGATTTTTCAAAAATTAAGTGAATAAAGTATTAACTTTTAGTTTGATTTGGTTTGGTTTTGTTTTATTTATTTATTTATTTGTTCCCCCCTCTTTCTTGGCTATTCTAGAAAAAGCGTAAGAGACAAACCTTCAGTAATACTGCAATAAAGTGAGTATTTTTTGGCTTTTTATAAAATATGGGTTGAGTTTAAAGTGACGTGGTAGAGAGGTGATGTGACTTAAATAGGATAGTAAGGCCAAGTTTGGCAACTCTTAAAAAATCCAAAAAGTCATTATCCTATTTAAATCACATCATCTTATTTAAGTCACATCATCTCTCTAACACATCACTTCAAACCCAACCTAAACCCAACCTATATTTCATAAAAAGTCAAAAAGTGCAGTCTTCCCAAACTTGGCCTAACTTTTTCACTTTTTGACTTTTTAACTTTTTTTAAACATGTCAAACTTGACCTAAATCTAATTATTATAACATATTGATAGTTTATCCCGAACATTGGCCTTGTTTGGTTTGTGTTTCTCAAAAAAATTTGAGAAAAATTCTCTACAAATAAGTTTTTAAAAGTAATCAAACCAAACAAATTTTTCTAAATTTTTTTTCCAAAACTTGTTTGGTTTACAAATTTTCCAAACAAATCTCTCTCATACACATCAAATCAATCACTTTTTCCAAAACTCTCTCTCAAAATTATTTTTCAAAACATCTTTTAAAAAAAAATCAAACCAAATAAATTTTTGTACTTTTTATCTCAAAACATATTTTTCAAATACAAACCAAACAAGGCCAATGTGCACCTACCTGTTCGGTTGTTGTACGAATCAACATAAGAGATAAAAAATATTCATGAATTTGGGCACATATCATATCATTGGGCCTTCGTTTGACAATGACTTTTTTAGTTATTTTTTTGATTTTTTTAACTTTTTTAACCTGAGATTTTTTTGTTCATTTAGTATTCTTGATTGACTTTTTTGGCATTTTAGCTTTTGAATAGTGGATTTTTTTTGTCTTTTTGTGATTTTTTTGACTTTTATTTGTCATTTTGTGATTATTTAGCTCAACATGTTTATCAAACAAATATAATACGATAGCTACTATATTTTCATAGTAGATTAATTATGTCGATTTAATAATTTAATTATAGTGTTGACAATTGTTGGAAATGGTAGAAAAATTTTAGGTAAAACCAGAATTTTTTCTCAAGTTTGGTCTATTTTTTAGGTGGGTCCCGAGTGTCGATTTACTCGGGTCAAAGTGGTAACGCGTTCTATGCCGCGTTGTGATTCACGTGGTATATTTTGTTGCTCAAAACCATTACCGAGTGAATGGGAAATTGAAGCCAAAGTGTTCTCCATGGAAATGGAGTTTTGGTGGAAATTCTTTAAGGTTGTAAATTAGCTTGTCCCACATTGATTTGGTGGGAAGTTTTGAAAGGGTTTATAAGGTTTGGGTGAGATACTTGGGGTGTGCCCTAAGGGGTACCCAAGTGTTTTAGAGGGAGAGGTTATGGCAAAAATGGGCTAGACCTATTGGACCCAAAAATACCACACGCGCGCGCTCCGCCTCCGCCATCCGGTCGGTCGGGCGGGCTGGGCTAGGTGCGTGGTTGGGTTGGGCTTCTAATCTTTTTGGGCCAAAAACATTTGAATTTAATTTTATTTTTTGGTAAAATAAAATCCAAAATTCAAATTAAACTGATTTGGATTTTCTGTACATCCAAACAGGGCCCTTCCCGTTTTCAAACAGAAATAAACTAGTTTGGAATTAATGCACACCAAACAGGGCCCTTCCCCCTTTTTTGCTATCTGTTTGAATTATCAACAGATTCAAATCTGTTTGAATTCAAAACCAACAGGTATCATACCTGTTCAATTTAAAACCAAGAGTTACCTTTACATCTATAAATAAGACCACCCTCATTTGATATTTTCATTCAGAAATTTCGTATTTCACCTCTGCTAATTATATTCTTCATCTTGCTGCATTTTATTTCTGAAAGAAAGAGTGTAGACACTTAGTGTGTTCGTAAGGCAAACAATTTGTAGTGCTGCTATTGTTTGTGGTAAGATCATTTCATCCTGGGAGATAGACGTCCAAATTCTGAAAGCACCGTGGAGAGGACGAATCTGTCTTAAGGACACAGTGTTAAACACTGGACTTGATCAGAAAAGTTATTCAAATAAATTAACCAAGTAAGTTGTTTAATTTTATTCTGTTTTTTATTTGTTTATTTAATCAGATTTTATTTTTGTTTTTGTAACAAAATAAAATCTGTGGTTTTATTTATTTATTTTTATTTCGAGTTTGATTTTTGTAATCAAACAAATTCTCTCATTTTCTTTATTTCTTTATATTCTTGTTGTTGTTTTGTACACAACAGAATTTAATTTTTTTTTAAATACAGTGAAGATTGGCCAACAATCTTAAGACAGATTCCTTTTTTGGTATCTTCATTGTATTTAATTTTCTGTGTTTTCAAAGTAACATTCTGGTTGGAAAAACAAATAGTGATTTATGCTATTTGACAGATAATAGTAATATACGGTCTCTTTTCTTTGACAACTAGTAGTACTATACTGGTGTCATTAACAATTGCAGAATATTATTTGGCGTTACAGAAAATTATTGTGATATTTTATTTTTCTAGTTTTAGTAACAAGGAAAATAAAATTATTTTGTTGTTATAATTTATTTTTTGATTTTAGTAACTAGAAAATTAATTTGTGTTTTGATTTTTTCTGATTTTTGTAATCAGAGATTATGGCTACTACAACTGAAACTGCACTTGGCAGTGGTACTCCTATTGTTACACCTACATCGGTCCCTATCCAGAACCATGTTCATGTACCAATCAATCATGGAGAAAAATCGAAAAAATTTAACGGTACCGAGTTTAAGAGATGGCAGCAGAAGATGCTGTTCTATCTTACGACTCTTAATTTGGCCCGGTTTCTCCATGAAGAAGCTCCAGCACTTAAAGAGGGTGAAAGTGATCGGCAAGTTGTTGCCGCTGTAGATGCTTGGAAACATTCAGATTTCCTGTGCAGAAATTACATCCTGAATGGCCTTGACAATATGTTGTATAATGTATACAGTCCTCTGAAAACAACAAAAGAATTGTGGGATTCTTTGGAGAAGAAATACAAGACAGAAGATGCCGGCACGAAGAAATTTGTCGTCGGTAAATTTTTGGACTTTGTAATGGTAGACTTCCAAACGGTAATTTCTCAAGTTCAAAGTTTTCAAATAATTTTGCATGATATTCATTCAGAAGGTATGTCTCTTAGCGAGTCATTCCAAGTCGCTGCTTTAGTGGAAAAGTTACCACCGGCTTGGAAAGATTTCAAAAATTATTTAAAACATAAACGTAAAGAGATGACTATGGATGAATTGATTGTAAGATTAAGAATTGAAGAAGATAACCGAAAGGCTGAAAAGAGGAATGGGAAAAATCCCATTGAGTCCAAGGCTAATGTGGTAGAAAAAGTTCATAAACCACATAACAAAAAGAGAATATTTACTGGAGATGGTCCTAAACAAGGCGATAGTAACAAGAAGTTCAAAGGAAAATGCTACAACTGTGGCAAAACTGGACATCGAGCTTCTGACTGCCGCCGCCCTAAGAAGAATCATGGAAGTACAAGTAAGAAGACCACCAATCAGGCCAATGTAACAGAATTGGATTACATCTCTGACGGAGTGAATGACATCAACCTCTCTGCTGTGGTGTCTAAGACTAACTTGGTTGGAAATCCCAAAGAGTGGTGGGTTGACACTGGAGCAACTCGTCACATTTGTACGGACAAGAAGATGTTCACTACCTACAATGAGGCTGCAAATGGTGAACAACTTTTTATGAAAAATTCTTCTACTTCTACTGTGGCTGGACAAAGGAAAGTGATCTTGAAGATGACATCAGGGAAAGAACTAACCCTCAACAACGTGCTGCATGTACCTGACATCCGGAAGAATTTAGTTTCTGGGTCTTTGTTAAGTAAAAATGGTTTTAGGCTTGTATTTGAGTCTGATAAATTTATATTAACAAAGAGTGGTATGTATGTTGGTAAGGGATACATGAGTGATGGTCTCTTTAAGTTGAATGTAATGACAGTTGTACCGAAAGTTGCTATGAATAAGAATAACACATCTTTTGTTTATATTCTTGAGTCAAATTTATGGCATGGTAGATTAGGAGATGTGAATTTTGATGCTTTGCGTAGATTAATTGGTTTAGATCATATACCAAAGTTTGAAATTAATCCTAATCATAAATGTGAAATTTGTGTAGAAACGAAACTAACTAAGGCTTCATTTAATTCGGTTGAAAGAAAAACCGAACCTCTAGAATTAATTCATACTGATGTATGTGATTTAAAATTTATTCAAACTAGAGGAGGCAAAAAGTATTTCATAACATTTATCGATGATTGCACAAGATATTGTTATGTTTATTTACTTAGAAGTAAAGATGAAGCCTTAGAAATGTTTAAACTCTACAAAACAGAAGTTGAAAATCAACTTGGTAAAACCATTAAAATGGTTAGAAGTGATAGGGGTGGTGAATATGATGCACCATTAAATGAATTTTGTGCACAACATGGCATTATTCACCAAACTACAGCCCCTTATTCTCCACATCAAAATGGAATTGCTGAAAGGAAGAATAGAACCCTAAAAGAAATGATGAATGCCATGTTACTAAGTTCAGGTTTACCACAGAACTTGTGGGGGGAAGCAATATTGTTTGCTAATTATGTTCTTAATAGAATACCCCACAAGAAAACCAACAGAACTCCTTATGAATTGTGGAAAGGTCGACCACCTTCCTACAAATACTTAAAAGTGTGGGGGTGTTTGGCAAAAGTTGAAGTTCCTGTTCCTAAAAAGACTAAGATTGGACCAAAAACAGTAGACTGTGTGTTTATTGGTTATGCTCAGAATAGTAGTGCATATCGGTTTCTGACTTATAAATCAGAAATACCTGATATAAATGTGAACACTATTATAGAGTCAAGGAATGCTGTGTTTTTTGAACATGTCTTTCCTTACAAGAAATGACAGGAATTAAGTTCACAGAAAAGAACTTATGATTGTACACAAAGTCAAGAGACTAATGACAATCAAACACAAGAGACTAGTAATAGTCTCGACCAACAGGATTTTACTAATGATGAACCACGACGAAGTAAGAGAGCGAGAACACCAAAATCCTTTGGTTCAGATTTTCTGACATACTTGTTAGAAAATGAACCTCAAAGTTTTAAGGCAGCAATGACAGGTCCTGAAGCACCTTTGTGGAAAGAGACTGTTAATAATGAAATTGAATCCATTATGCAAAATCATACTTGGGAATTGGTGGATCTTCCACCAGGTTTTAAACCTCTTGGATATAAATGGATATTCAAGAGAAAAATGAAAGCAGATGGTTCAATTGACAAGTATAAAGCAAGACTTGTTGTTAAAGGTTACAGACAAAAGGAAGGTCTGGACTATTTTGACACATATTCCCCTGTGACAAGAATAACATCCATTCGCATGCTTATTTCTATAGCAGCGTTGTTTAATTTAGAAATACATCAAATGGATGTTAAGACAGCTTTCTTAAATGGTGATCTAAATGAAGAGATCTATATGGAACAACCTGAAGGGTTTGTAGTATCAGGGCAAGAAAAGAAAGTTTGTCGACTTGTAAAATTCCTTTATGGATTAAAACAAACACCTAAGCAATGGCATGAAAAATTTGATCATGCAATGCTTACTAATGGGTTTAAGATAAACGAATGTGACAAATGCGTCTATGTTAAAAATACTGACCAAGGATATGTCATAGTTTGTCTTTATGTGGATGACATGCTTATCATTGGAAGCAGTCAAAACATGATCAAATCAACTAAGCAGATGCTTAACAAAAGATTTGATATGAAAGATATGGGGGTCGTAGATGTTATATTAGGAATGAAAATTACTAAAACATCTGACGGATATGCATTATCTCAATCTCATTATATTGAGAAAATTCTTGATAAATTTATCAAGGATGATTTGAATTTAGTTAGAACACCTGTAGACATCAGTCTTTATTTATCGAAAAATAAAGGTGATGCAGTGTCTCAGTTAAAATACTCCCAAATCATTGGAAGCCTAATGTACCTAATGAATTGTACTCGTCCTGATATAGCTTATGCTATTAGTAAATTGAGTAGGTACACTAGTAACCCTGAAGAAGACCATTGGAAAGCGATCATTCGAGTTCTTAGATATCTAAGATTTACTCGTGATCATGGTTTGAACTTTACTCGATATCCAGCAGTACTCGAAGGTTATTGTGATGCCAATTGGATATCGGATACTAAAGATTCAAAATCAACTAGTGGATATGTCTTTACTCTAGGAGGCGCTGCTGTTTCTTGGAAGTCCACAAAACAAACTTGCATCGCACGATCCACAATGGAATCTGAGTTCATTGATTTAGACAAAGTAGGTGAAGAAGCAGAATGGCTTCGTCACTTCTTAGAAGACATTCCAATGTGGTCAAAACCTGTGCTAGCTATTTGCATTCATTGTGATGGTCAATCTGCAATAGGCAGGGCACAAAATCACATGTATAACGGTAAGTCACGACATATTTGTCGTCGACATAATACCGTAAGGCAATTGTTGTCAAATGGAATAATCTCAATAGATTACATAAAATCTAAAGAGAATATTGTGGATCCGTTAACAAAAAGTTTGACAAAAGAGCTAGTGTCGAAGGGGATGGGATTAAAGCCTATTACATAAGAGTCGTCATAATGGTAACCCTACTTATATGACTGGAGATCCCAAGAACTAAGTTCAAAGGGACAACTAAGTTATGTATGGCTCACCAAAAATCACCAAGGGATTAAAAATTCCCTACCCATTCTTATGGTGAGAGTGATATCTGCAACATATGTTGTATGCAGGGGTATAAGGATAAGCTTTGCTTTTAATGATTACTTATATCTTGATTAAGGTATAAAATCAAGACGAGTATAAGGAGATACTCACAATAAGAATCACCTATATGAGTGTTGAACTGGGGCCGGTTCTATGTGAATGAAAAGGCTAAATTCTCTAGAAACACTTATGAAAACCAGGCGCGTTCAAGGCCAAAATGAACACAACAGTGAGAACTATGATGTGTTAGAAGATATTTTGTGTGAAATCTATTGTCTTGGCTTACACAAACGGCTGAACAATTCAAGGCATCGCGTCCATTGGTTAGCCAGTAAGTTCGATAGGTTATCACTAGGGAAGGTTCAAGGCCGAAAACTACCTATCCTGATGCAAGATATTTTCGACTTATACTCTTTCGTTAAAGTTTGCATATTGTTGCATTTCCGTTGTCATCAAATTCCATTCATGTGGGGGATTGTTGGAAATGGTAGAAAAATTCTGGGTAAAACCAGAATTTTTTCTCAAGTTTGGTCTATTTTTTAGGTGGGCCCCGAGTGTCGATTTACTCGGGTCAAAGTGGTAATGCGTTCTATGCCGCGTTGTGATTCACGTGGTATATTTTGTTGCTCAAAACCATTACCGAGTGAATGGGAAATTGAAGCCAAAGTGTGCTCCATGGAAATGGAGTTTTGGTGGAAATTCCTTAAGGTTGTAAATTGGCTTGTCCCACATTGATTTGGTGGGAAGTTTTGAAAGGGTTTATAAGGCTTGGGTGAGATATTTGGAGTGTGCCCCAAGGGGTACCCAAGTGTTTTAGAGGGAGAGGTTATGGGCAAAATGGGCTAGACCCATTAGACCCAAAAATCACCACACGCGCGCTGCCGCCGCCGTCCGTCCGGGCGGGCGGGCGGGCTGGGCTGGGCCTGGGCTTGGGCGCGGGTGCGTGGTGTGTGGTTGTGTTGGACTTCTAATCTTTTTGGGCAAAAAACATTTGAATTTTATTTTATTTTTTGGTAAAATAAAATCCAGAATTCAAATTAAACTGATTTGGATTTTCTGTACATCCAAACAGGGTCCTTCCCGTTTTCAAACAGAAATAAACTAATTTCGAATTAATGCACACCCAAACAGGGCCCTTCCCGTTTTTTGCTATCTGTTTGAATTATCAACAGATTCAAATCTGTTTGGATTCAAAACCAACAAGTATCATACATGTTCAATTTAAAACCAAGAGCCACCTTTACATCTATAAATAAGATCACCCTCATTTGATATTTTCATTCAGAAATTTCGTATTTCACCTCTGCTAATTATATTCTTCATCTTGCTGCATTTTATTTCTGAAAGAAAGAGTGTAGACACTTAGTGTGTTCGTAAGGCAAACAATTTGTAGTGCTGCTATTGTTTGTGGTAAGATCATTTCATCCTGGGAGATAGACGTCCAAATTCTAAAAGCACCGTGGAGAGGACGAATCTGTCTTAAGGACACAGTATTAAACACTGGACTTGATCAAAAAAGTTATTCAAATAAATTAACCAAGTAAGTTGTTTAATTTTATTCTATTTTTTATTTATTTATTTAATCAGATTTTATTTTTGTTTTTGTAATAAAATAAAATCTGTGGTTTTATTTATTTATTTTTATTTCGAGTTTGATTTTTTTAATCAAACAAATTCTCTCATTTTCTTTATTTCTTTATATTTTTGTTGTTGTTTTGTACACAACAGAATTGAATCTTTTTAAATATAGTGAAGATTGACCAACAACAATAACATACTACTCACTCTGTCTCAAAATAATAGTTCTTTTTGAGAAACTAATTTTTTTTTTGATAGTATAATTATTATATTTTTAAAATATTAATTTTCTAAAATTACCCTTTGATGGTATATTTTTTTAGAAATATTAATTGTCATAGTTGTATTTTTTATGTTATTAATGAATTTAAAAGAAGGGTAAAATAATAAATTCATATTATTTTATTCTTTGATTTTTGAAAATGGAATAATATTTTGAGATAATAAAACATGAAATAAGAGACTAATATTTTGAGATGAGGGAGTAATATTAATAAATTGAATTATGTTTCTCAAATGGAAAAACACTAGTGAAATTGGGCATTTTTCATTTTTCATTTAACAACAAATTCATATGAATGTGAAATATACCTTTCTTCTCTAATTAAGATTAAGATCATTGACACAAACATCTCCCATAACACAAATTAAATTTTTTTATAAAGAAAAACAATGATATATCATTAGTATGCGTCCAAAACAAATTAGTTGTACATATAGGGGTGATAAACGAATCAGAGAGTGTGAGCTTGAATCGTGTTTAACTTGTTAAAATTTCGTTCGAGTTCAGTTTATTAAATAAACAAGTCAAGTTTGAACAAATTTTATAGCTTGTTAAGGTTTTCAAATCAAGATTGAACAGTTAATTGCTCATTCAGCTCAGTTCAAAGAACTTAAAATTATATAAAATATCAAACTACTGGAATTCAGTTCGATAAAAATTCGTTTGAAATCGTTTGGGAAGTGGGTTGGATTTTTGACTTTTTGGTTTTTTTTTGCTATTTTAGCATGGGCTTAAAAGCTTAGTTTGAGAAGAGCTTTTTGACTTTTTTTGTGAGAGAAGAGTGTAATGATTATGGGTTGAATATGATGTTTTACTTTTTGTGGCTAAAATAACATATTTTGTCTTTTGTGGCTAAAATAGTCAAAAAAAGTCCCAAATAGCTCTTCCCAAACGGAGCCGCCAAACTTAAGCTCTGTTTGGAAAGTGGGTTGGCTTTTTGACTTTTTGATTTTTTTTTTTGTTATTTTAACCTGGGAGTAAAAAGCCTAGTTTGGGAAGAACTTTTGGCTTTTTTGATTTTTTTTGAATTTTTTGTGAGAGAAAGAATGTAATGATTATGAGGTGAATGTGATATTTTGTCTTATTGGGCTAAAAAGTCTATTTTATTTTTTGTGGTTATTTTAGCCAAAAAAGCCTCTAAACCAACTTTTTAAACGAAACTTTAAATAAATTTTGAAATTCATTAAAATCATCAAACTAAACTTAAACAGTTAACTATTTGACTCGTTCAATTCATTTACCACCCTAATGTACATATAAGAGTAGGATGCTTCATATTTTTAAACTAATGTTAAGGCGTCGTTTGGCAAGTGACTTTTTTAGTCAAAAAGTTATTAAAAAAATCAAAAAATCAACAATATATACCAAAAAATCAAAGATTATTTTTTTCTTTTTTCTTTTTACTTTTCACACATCTGTTCTTAAAAAATAAAAAAATCATCCTAAATATATTAGTTTTTTTATATCATATTTAAGCTAAAAAATTAAAAAAAAATTACTAAAAAAATTTGTTCTCAAACGAGGTATTAGAGTCTCATCACTATGCTTGGTTAGAGTTTTCTAAAAACCCTTTTCAGAAAATTTTACTTTCTTATTTTCTGTATTTTTTTGTTTTTACTGAATTTTTTTAATATTTTAAGCAAATTTTTTTTTTTAACTTTTTAGACATATCTAACATAAATATATCTAAAAAGGAAAAAATTTGTGAAAAAAATCTTTTAAAAATTCACTAAATACCAAAAATATAAAAAAATACAAGAATTTCGTAAATATTTTGTATTTTTATGTATTTATTAATTTTTTAAAATATTTTTTCACAAATTTTTTACTTTTTAGATACATTTAAGTAAGGTGCATCTAAAAAAGTAAAAAAATATTTAAAATTTTAAAAATATTCATTAAAAACAAAAAAATACAAAAATTAAAAAACTCAATTTTCAAAAAATTTAATTCAAAAAACTCAAACTAAACACACTGTTTTATAGAGACGGCGGTGTTAAACATAAATTTCAGAACTTCATGTTTCGGATCATTTACCATGTATATCATCAAGAAAACAAGACTAAAACAACATACCTGAATCCATCGATGAACGGTTAAACGGAAGCGTCTGATTGTCAATAAAACCTTTGATATTGACTATGTTATTGCCTTCTAATCCTTTCCCCTTTGGTGCCTTATGTTTCTCCTTGAGAGGATTTAGAAAAACAAAACAGTATTCTTGTTTTTTCACTCTTGGGAAGGAATAGGGACCATAACCTTTTAAAGGTTGTAATTGGTTTTCATAACTGAAAGGTAATGAAAACCAATAAATTAACCATTATTGGTTTCATAACTGAAAGGTAATAAAAACCAATAAATTAACCATTATTAGTTTCATAACTGAAAGGTAATAAAAACTAATAAATTAACCATTATTATTATTGGTTTTAAAACTGAAAGGTAATGAAAACCAACTTTAACCAATATGTTTTAATTTCTATTTCTGCCCCTCATAGAAATAGAAATTATACAACTAGTATCTACACATTAGGTCCATAACACATATACCCTTAAGCCTATTAACTAAATTGAATCACTTAAATTGTAGGCTTCTTATAAATGATAACACCACATTTAATTATGTGGTCCCATTGAGACATTATCTAACAATCTCCTACTGGACCACATATGTATCTTGAAAAATGTGCTTAACTTTAGTGAGCTCAGAAATTTGTTATCATAACTTGAGGGTATCCAAACAATCTTGTCCATTAACTATATTAATATAGGATCAAAGCGGTCTTCGTTACATTAATCGTAACTCGACCCACCAATGGTCACGTATACGAATACAGCTAAATGACATAGATCAATCATGGATGCGTAGCATGGAAATTACATGTGATGTGATCCATACATGCCTATTTCCAACTGGTCCTACTTAACTTTATTGAGATCAATACTTCACAGTACGTAACAGAGTGTAATAAACTGAATACCTCATTTCTGCAGAAATTAATCTAATTACATAGATAAAACTCAAGGCTGACATAAAGCAGTAATATAAATACAAACTCCCACTAAACCAGAATGTTCTCAAATAGAACAACACCCATATGAGCAGTGTGCTCATGAAAGACCTTGGGTGGTAGTTTCTTCGTAAGTGGATCCGCTATCATGGAGTTTGTCCCAATGTGCTTTATGGAAATCTGTCCACTCTGCACTCTTTCTTTTACAACTAGGAACTTGATATCAATATGCTTTGATTTTGTCGAGCTCCTGTTGTTATTGGAATATAAAACTGCAGACTTATTGTCACAATATATCTTAAGTGGTCTTTCAGTGCCTTCCAAAATACGCAACCCAGTGACAAAATTCCGCAGCCATATCCCTTGGTTTGATGCCTCATAACATGCTACAAACTCTACAGCCATGGTGGATGAAGCTATGAGCGTCTGCTTTGCAGACCTCCAAGAAATTGCTCCGCCAGCTAACAGATAAATATAGCCTGATGTGGATTTCCTACTGTCTTGGTATCCAGCAAAATCGGAGTCGGAATATCCAATGACCTCTAACTTATCCGATCTCCTATATGTGAGCATATATTCCTTTGTTCTCTGTAAATATCGCATAACACACTTGACTGCTTTCCAATGATCCATGCCAGGATTACTTAAATATCTGCCTAACATGCCAACTATAAACGCAATATCCAGACTCGTACATACTTGAGCATACATTAGACTCCCTATAGCCGAGGCATAAGGAATCTTCTGCATTTCTTGAATTTCAAGACTGTTCTTCGGGCTTTGGCTGAGGCTAAACTTGTCTCCCTTAGCAACCGGGGTTTCACCTGATTTACAATTTTGCATGCCAAATCTAATGAGTATTTTTTCGATATAGCTCCTTTGTGATAATCCCAGAATACCCTGAGAACGATCTCGGAGTATTTCGATTCCTAATACAAAGGAAGCATCACCAAGATCTTTCATTTCAAAATTCTTAGATAGAAATCTCTTAGTGTCATGCAATAAGTTTATATCGTTTGTGGCAAGCAATATGTCGTCAACATATAAAACCAAAAATATGTGTTTACTCCCACTGAACTTGTGATACACACATTCATCAACAACGTTAGTTTCAAAACCATACGAAGTGAGAACTTGATGAAATTTGAAGTACCACTGACGAGAAGCTTGTTTGAGTCCATAGATGGATTTAGTCAATTTGCAAACCATATTCTTTGGGTCTCCTGACACAAAGTTTTCTGGCTGCACCATATAAATTGTTTCTTTAATGTCACCATTAAGAAAAGCTGTTTTGACATCCATCTGATGCAACTCAAGATCAAAATATGCAACAAGCGCCATAATTGTCCTAAAAGAATCTTTCGAAGAAACTGGAGAGAAAGTTTCTTTAAAGTCAATTCCTTCTTTTTTAGTAAAGCCTTTGGCTACAAGACGTGCCTTATACCTCTCCACATTACCATTTGAATCCCTTTTGGTTTTAAATATCCATTTACAACCTACGGGCTTCGCACCAACTGGTAATGAGACAAGTTCCCAAACTTTATTATCTTGCATAGACTTATATTCTTCATTCATGGCTTCTATCCACTTATGAGAGTTGGAACTTTCCATGGCTTGACGAAAGTTGATTGGATCATCTTTCGACATTCCATTTTCTACCTCATGTTCCTGGAGATATACAATATAATCATCTGAAAATGCAAATCTCCTTTCTCTGGTGGATCGCCTTAATGGCACAGATTCTTGAGGTTGAGGTTGTAGAGTTTGTTCCTCAGGAACAATTACCTCATCTTGAATGGGGGTTTGAACTATATTATCTTGAACAACATTGTCTGGTTGAGGATCCGAAATTACTGCTCGAGCAATGACAGGTATAGGAACCTGTGATTGGTCAAAAGTAGTAGTAGGAAGTGGGATTACCCCCGCTTCCTCCTCAAAGACAATGTCTCTAACTGGATTTCTTCTCCCAAACTCAACATCCTCAAAAAATGTTGCAATTCCTGTCTCAAATATTGACCTATTTGTGGGATCATAAAACTTGTAACCCCGTGATCGTTCGGCATAGCCAATAAAGTAGCTGCTAATGGTTTTAGAGTCCAATTTTTGTTCATGAGGTTTATAAGGCCTCGCCTCAGCAGGATAACCTTTTAAACAATTATGCTCACATTAAGTTACCAAACAGATAATCTCTAAATAAATTAATTTAATAACAACATCTCAAGATACCTAGCACAACATTAATACCAAGCCTTTGGGCAGTGATATTAACTGTAAATGGTATTCTTGTTGTAATGATCAAACATTGACAATAAGTTATGTCAAATAACAAATCTATCTTTTGATGGATTTATTATTCACATTAGGTTTCCTTGACAATTGGCACATGTTTATCACCACAAAATGTGTGTGTAATTCTGCCAAGTATTAATCATGTCTTTGGACTGATAAATACCCGCATGAGATACACAGACATGAACTTCAAAACATTCCATATAAAACAATCGAGACAAGAGAGATCACTTTTGTGACATCTTGTTTGAATTGACTTATATTGAGAATGTTAGAAAATTAAATTTCTGTAGACGTTGTATGAAATTACATTAAATTTAAAGATTTCTAAATTTGTTACCCCGTATATGTTATATAATCTGCAGCAATCCCAATTATATATATACATATATAAATAGAATTGACGGGTCAAAAAAAAACTGAATCCATTTGGAAAGATGAACCGCCCATCCGAATTATGTTCCATTTCCAGAAAACAAAACAGAATTTGCAGCAGATGGAAAAACAGAAATACAAAAAACAGAATCTGATTCCAAGAAACTAAATAGGATGAATAAAAGCATATCTATTCTGATGATACACATGATATAACCGCTCTGATACCACTTGTTAAACATAAATTTCAGAACTTCATGTTTCGGATCATTTACCATGTGTATCATCAAGAAAACAAGACTAAAACAACATACCTGAATCCATCGATGAACGGTTAAACGGAAGCGTCTGATTGTCAATAAAACCTTTGATATTGACTATATTATTGCCTTCTAATCCTTTCCCCTTTGGTGCCTTATGTTTCTCCTTGAGAGGATTTAGAAAAACAAAACAGTATTCTTGTTTTTTCACTCTTGGGAAGGAATAGGGACCATAACCTTTTAAAGGTTGTAATTGGTTTTCATAACTGAAAGGTAATGAAAACCAATAAATTAACCATTATTGGTTTCATAACTGAAAGGTAATAAAAACCAATAAATTAACCATTATTAGTTTCATAATTGAAAGGTAATAAAAACTAATAAATTAACCATTATTATTATTGGTTTTAAAACTGAAAGGTAATGAAAACCAACTTTAACCAATATGTTTTAATTTTTATTTCTGCCCCTCATAGAAATAGAAATTATACAACTAGTATCTACACATTAGGTCCATAACACATATACCCTTAAGCCTATTAACTAAATTGAATCACTTAAATTGTAGGCTTCTTATAAATGATAACACCACATTTAATTATGTGGTCCCATTGAAACATTATCTAACAGGCGGATTATAAATATACATTTGTTGATTGTTATATGGTTCCACGTAAGAGGTAAAAAACATATTGAGGCACATATCGTAATTGCAACTACCTTTCAATACAATGCGATAACTACGTATCTGTATACGGTGGTATTAGATATAATCCCTGTTTGGTAAGGTTTATTTCTAACTTATTTTAACTTTTTTCTTAATTTAAATTATTTTGATGTGTTTGGTTCAGTTTAACAATACAGATTATAGCTTTTTGTAAGTCAAAAATTAACTTGTTCTTTGAGTGGGGGAGGAGAAACTTAATTTACAAGTCAAAAATCAGCTTATGTTTACAGTTATAAGTTATAAGCTATAAAGTTATAATCTATAATCACTTGTCCACAGCTCTAACAAACGGGGCCATACTAATTAATATATTAGTTAGTATATCAAGTAGTGTTATGACATTATTATTGACCCTACCTATTATATAAATTACAAATACTTAAATTTTTTAAAATTATGTCACATCATCAGTTAGTATATTAGTTAGTATATTAATTGATATATATAGTATTATTCATCTGGATAATAAATTTTCGTAATTATGTCTGTATGATAATGATGTAATTTCAAATTATTAATCTCTTGTAAGAGGTGACAAACATTCATGAAATTAGGCACATGTTATTTTTTATTTAGAGCAACAACTTTGTATCATTAAAGAGAAATGTAACTTCCCTCCCTAATTAAGGTAGATAATTAGTTATACATACAACTTACCACAACACATGCTAAATGTTTTTATAAAGTTGGATTCCAAAACCTCTCAACTAACAACTCACCCATCCCTGATGGATTGTGAGTCTGTGACTAAGGCCAAGTTTGACAAGTTTAGAATAAGTTAAAAAGTTAAAAAATTATTCAAAAAGTTAAAAAGTTAACACTATTCATCAAAAGTCAATAATTACGGCTGCACAACTCCCAATTCTAATTTTCTCTTACAAATCAATTTTTACAATTTTTTATTACATATTTTTTCATAAAAAGTTAAAAAGTTAACTCAAACATCTATATTTTCTTCCTCAATTTTTTAGTTCAAAAAGACAAAAAGTGCACTTATTTAAGACACCTCAAACAACCCCTAAGAACAAACCAACAATATATATTTACTTATATGTAAGACACGTCAATTTTAAGTATACAAGATTTTAAATATACACATAGTATTGTATAAATCAGTGTAAAAAGTGAAAAATACTAGAAAAAATAGGTACATAAACATTCAATATAATACATAATAGAGTAGATTTGATTATCTATATATATAACAATTTGTTATCAAATAATAATATTACGTTAGTATGAGGGAGATTTCATAATCTGGCTTTGAGCCGTGGTAATGACCGGGCTAAAATTAGTCCGAGCATGTTTGGGACGAGCTGGGCTGGGACAATCCAGGTGCAATGCGCTCGGTTAAAGCCCAGGTCCGATTTGGCCGGGATAACTTCTCTGCTAGCCCGGTTCGCGTTGTTTGTTGGTTGAGATCGGCGTACAAGATCCTCCGCAGATCGGCCAACCGATCAAGTGCTCAATCATTACAGGGGGCTGATAAGCTCGGTCATAACGGAGCTCAGCTCAAAGCATTGCATGTCCCGAAATTAATACGGTCGTAGGAAGATGAGGCAGTGCCACTGGGTTATCCGTTCGCGCCAATGCAGTTTGGCAGTTTGGTTAGGTGGTGTTTAGCTGCATTTGTGTTGACACGTGGGAAAGTAGGATAGGGGAGCAGGTCCATGTGTCGAAAGGCAAATAGACGCAGAGACACGTGCAGAAGGTATGTAAACGTGACTACGCCTCCCATGCTGAGGATGAAACTTCATCTGGTGAGAGAAACTCTCTTCCTTTCTCCCTCTATCTCTGAGTGTGTGCTAACTTGACCGTCGGAGGGATTTTCCGACAACACACCGGCGGGTAGCTCACCGCCGTTGTACTCGCAGGTTAATTGGATCGAAGCGGAGCTTGGAGACAAGGAATACGGGTGGTACCAAATATTTGCCCTCCCGTACAGTTGGCATATTATTGTTTTATTAAATTACTTTTATCTCTTTAAAAATGTGAAAAACACTATTTCTTCCGTCCCAAAATATTAATCCCTTATTTTGTTTTTTATTATCCTAAAATATTGGTCTATTTTCAAAAATTAATAATTAAAATAATATGAATTTTATATTTTGCCATTCTTTTAAATTCATTAATAACACAAAAAGTACAATTATGAAAATTGATATTCCTTAAAAAATGTACTATCAAAGAATAATTTTGGAAAATTACACTTTGTTTGGTTCCATTTTTCCAAAAACACTTTTAGAAAATTCTAAATTCTTGTTTTCCGTATTTTTTTGTTTTTACTAATTTTTTAAAATATTTTATGCAATTTTTTTTTTACTTTTTAGACATACCTAACATAAATATACTTAAAAAGTAAAAAAATTATGAAAAAAATCTTTTAAAAATTCATTAAATACCAAAAATATAAAAAAATACGAGAATTCAGTATATTTTTTTTTGTATTTTTATGTATTTATTAATTTTTTAAAATATTTTTTCACAATTTTTTTACTTTTTAGATACATCTAAGTAAGATGCATCTAAAAAAGTAAAAAAAATGTTTAAAATTTTAAAAATATTCACTAAAAACAAAAAAAATACGAAAATAAAAAAACTTAATTTTCAAAAAACTTAATCCAAAAAACTTAAGTACAATGAGTATACTATAAAAAAAAAAAAAAATTGAATTCTTCAAAAAAGAACTATATTTTTAAACAGGAAGAGTAATAAAATTAGGCACATGTTTTCCATTCAATTTCCATAAAATTAGGCACATGTCATGTTTTGGCTAAAATAGCCGTAAAACAATAAAATAGATTTTTTAATTTAATAAGATAAAATATCATATCTAAATTATAATTATTTTATTTTTTCTCTCATAAAAGTTAAAAAATCAAAAAATTTATTCCAAATAAAACTTTTAAATACAGACTAAAATAACTAAAAGGTCAAAAAGTCAAAAATACAACCTACATCTCAAACGAATGCTAAGAAAGTGAAATGTATTTGAGATCTATAATCAATGGGAAGTTATTTTATGGGGTTGGCATATCTAGTCAGCAATGTGCCGGGTCAATGAGAATAGGGTAAATTATATTGTCACCACATTACAAATTATCTCCTGAATTGATGATATTATCTCTTCAAATTTCCAAATGACCATTTTATCGTTTTTCTTATATTTTCTTCTTTCTATCATCATAATTATATTCCATAACTTTTCGTTATTAAATTCTACTTGAACATATTATTATTGAGTAATATACAACCATAAATTTTATATAAAATTTTCAAACACAATGATATAACTCAATGGTAACCTTTTACTTTAAAACAAAACATCCATAAATATGATTTATATTTACAATAACATTACTATCACAATATTTTTATGTTATTTTTTGTATAAATTTTTATATATGAATAGAATTTTTTATTTTTATTTCCACCATCATTTTTCTTAAACGTCTATTCATCCATATTTATTACAGTATTACCAAACACCGTCATTCACATTTATTACAGTATTACTGAATTTTTTTATTTTTGTATTTTTTTTTGGTATTTGGTGAATTTAAAAAAAATCACAAAATATTATACTTCTTAAGTATATAGATTAGATGCATCTAAAAAATAAAAAAAATTAATTAAAATATTAAAAAATAGTAAAAATAAAAAAAAATGTAAAAACGAAAAAAAAAATTGTGTGAGTTAACCAAAGAAGATGATTGTTATTTCTCTTGAAAGGACATGAACAAAATATCAGTATTATTTTATTATTTTATAATTTCATATGTATAAAGGCTAAGGGCAAATATGTCATTTTAATCTGACAGAAGGATAAGTTTAATTTTTCAAACGTGAGAGAAAAATTTATATTAAATAGAAACATTAGAAAGTATCAGTGTAATTTATCCATGAAAATAATACATGAAATAAATAATCACAATACATGAAATTTTTTAAGAATTTTATCAATAACTATCACTTTATATAATTTCAATAGTGTGGCATATTACATCAACATGATAACATGATACACCAGATCAACTGAATAATTTCACCTTATGAAGAAATAGTTAAGTAGGGAAAATACTACTATAAACCCTCCCTATTCCATGCACTCTTAAATTATGTCATATTTTTTAATTATGATCTTATTTTAGTTATGATTCATGAGATATTTAATTATATCTCATTTATTGTTTGATTATGATTTTCTTATTTTATTTTAATTATGACTCATAAAATATAAAATTATGTCATTTATTTTTTTTAATTATAAATATGTAGCATAATCTCTCGCAGTTAATTAGTGATATATAGTGCTCCACACAATACAAACTATAATTGTTTTGTTATACAGTTTAATACCACAATACAAAACAGTTCAACTTGCAACTCATCTCTTATCATATCCAGAACAAGCCATTTGTATTCTATATACAGGGTGTATTAGGCAATTTGGATTTGGGATTTTTTTAATTTAAATTTATAAAAAAAGTAAAATCGGTTAAAATAATTAATAAAATAAAATATCACATCAAATTATAATCATTTTACTTTTTTTTCTTACAAATATCACACCCAATTATAAAAAAATTCAATCATTTTTTCAAATATAACTATTTTAATCTACTAAAATAATTAAAAATTAAAATAACTTACTAAAATAGTCAATTTTACAAACGAGATCATAGTGTACAAAAATACCCAGCTCTACTTTCTCTCTCTCTCTCTCTCTATAATAAAAAAATAAAAATAAAAATAAAAAATACAGAATATATATATTAAAAAATATATAGAAATGTGTTGATTGTTGGGAAGCTGTTGAGGGGATAAACACGAAACAGAAACCCAACTGCCAAAGTTTCGGAGCCGTTACTAATCAAAGTCGCGTCACAGAAGCAGAGAGCAGTTGTAACTTACAACCCACGACCCCCCCTCCCAACAAACCAACTTCTTCTTCCTCATTCATTCCCAATTCCCCTATTACATGCAACATCTCATAAACCCAAACCCTAGCTCGCTCAATCAATCAATCTCCACTTGTTCAGTTTTTTGTTCTTGATTTTCAATTCATTCAAAGAGATGAAGGAGATGAATAATCATATGGCGGAGAGTGGCCGTGGTGGTGGTGATAAGATCAGAGGTTCGTGGAGTCCGGAGGAGGATGCGACGCTGATGAGGCTGGTGGAGCAACACGGTCCTTGTAATTGGGCCGTCATAGGCACTGGAATACCGGGGCGCTCTGGGAAGTCCTGCCGCCTACGGTGGATCAACCAGCTGAGTCCGGCGGTGCAACACCGTCCTTTTACTCCGGCGGAGGACGCCGTCATCCTCAAGGCGCACTCCGTTTACGGCAACCGGTGGGCCACCATCGCTCGCCAATTGCCCGGTCGGACTGATAATGCGATCAAGAATCATTGGAATTCTACTCTCCGCCGCCGGAGCAAGGAGCCGGATGCGGAAGAGTCGATCTCGGTGGTGGAGACGGAGGAGGAGGAGGAGTTGGGGGCAAAGCGGATGAGGTTTCGGACGGTGGTGGAATGCAATGCGGCTGCGGCGGCGGCGGAGGAGCGGCGGCGGGATCTTCCAAAAACGTCGCTGACGCTATCGCCGCCGGGGGAGTCGCAGGCAGCGAGGGGTGAGGTTGTGAAGAAGAACGAAGAGGCGCGGATCATGAGAGGTGATGATGCTGATGAGAGAGAGGAGAGATCGACGGTGTTGAATCATCGGGCACTTAGGAATATGATACGGCGTATGATAGCGGAGGAGGTTCGGAGGTACATTGATAGTGACATAGTGTAATGCTCGCAAAGCATCAGTAGAAATCAAATCAATCTCACGTAAATTCACAATCCTCCTCTAAGGTTATAGCTTTGATGAAGATAGGAGTAGGGAAAAAACCATGAATTGGTACAAGTTATAATTGTAGATTGGTATCTCTCTCTTATGTTTTGTTTTGTTTTATGTTGGGTTTATTGAAAAGAAATTAAAATTAAATGAACATTTTACATCATTCTTATGTGTTGATTTTTTTAAAATACATTGCAAATAAATTATTTGATTGTAATATGATTATTTTATAAAGAGACCATGAAATAACCTTTTTATTACAATTTATTTTATTCTAATTAACAAAATAATATCGTCTTTATGAATTAATTAATTAGCTTCTTTATCCCATTATTTCTTTAATTACCCCCGGACGGATTATACGAAATCAAATCTCATATACATGTATATATATCATGTATAGATACGTATTTAAGATCAATCAACACTTAACAATGATACGATTAATTGTGATTTCACCACTTCAAAACAAATGAATGATAAAATGGGCTTATAATTCTAAAATATCATACCAATAAGAGTCGGTTTTGAATTTGAGGACTTGAACCAAATAATAAGAAAATATATATTATTTCAAACATAATCTAGCCTAACATCATCTTGAACCATATCAACTCCAACTTTTAAGAAATTTCAAATTCTAAATCCACTCATTTAACCTGATATATATATGGGAATATATATATATATTTTTTTGAGTGTTAGAGAGTGGCTATAAAATGACTTTGGTCCTCTTTGAAAATTATTTAAATTTTAATCATCAATAAAATCTAATTATAAATGAATTCGGTTGTTTTAACAAATGTTTTAATTTTTGGGTGAGGAAGAAGCATAAATATATTTTTCTTATTTTTTCTAATTTATTATCATATAAATAATATTAAGATTTATGTTCATAACATATCTAACATGTTTTAAAACTATTCTCACGTGTAACTCTTCACTTAAAATTGTTGTTAAAATTCATCATTCAATTTTTATACGTACAAATTGTAATAAATAGATATTGCGTCCATGAATGACGAATTTTAAGCTTTTCCGCGTGAGGGTGGGGAAGAACATCCCATGAGTTGGGTCATTCCAAAGATTTTTGCCGGAAATTGTTGTAGAATAGGGAAACACCAAACTAGTGCTATATCCCTCATGTACGGTTGGATCCTTGTTTCTTTTAAAGAAGTGCCCCTCAAAGTCTCAAAAATTTCTCACAAAAGTTAAAGAATAATGCTCTATGTATTAATTGATATATTAATTAATGTATAAATAAATAATGTGATATAATTTTGGAGGTTTTAGGTATTTGTAATTTATATAATGGGTGAGATTAGTAATAATTTCATAATATATGTTGGTACACTAATTAGTATATCAATTGGTGCATGCAGTATCACCGAAAGTTAAAATAGTTATCTATACTGTTATAAAGGAAATGTGATTTTTAATTTTAAGAGCTCTAGGAGTTTAAAACTTCAATCTAATTATGTTGATTTTTGATTATTTTTTAAAAAGAAAAAAATATCATTGGCTATTAAAAATTAAAATTTAAAATTATAGTCAATAAAAAATTTATTAAACTCACCTATCATTTAGAAATTTAAATTTCAAAATACATATGATTTAAGGAATTGTTTTCCATAATAAAAATATATTATATATTTTATCTCACTAATCAATAGGAATTTACTTAAAAGAAAAACAAAAACAAAAAAAAACTTACACAAAAATATCTATCGTTGCTTTCAAAATAAAAAAGAAGCTTACACAATAAACATCTTCATTTCTATGAGAATAAATATTCTTAACACATCTCTTTCTTTCAAAATGGTGATGGTTAAGATTTCATTGATGTTTAATTTTTTATTTTTGCTTTTCAATCAAGCTTAATCCACTTCCGTACTAGCAACAAAACAACAATAAACCAGACTCATATGTGAAGATGACCATGGATGACTCATTCAAATTTTAAGATAACTACAAATAGTTGTTAGCCTCAATGTTAAGATTGAGCGTGAGATCTTTTGCATGTTTGTTATTTCTAAGACATGTAATGATCAATGTGCCACATATACTCTTTTCAATTGTCAAAAATATTATAAAAAATATTCGAGTCTGTGGTTGATTATAGCTCTATCATATAGATTATAAATAAAATAAAAAGAATTGTATCTTTTATGGATTTTATATATGGTAAATTACATTTTACGCCTTTTATGTGTGGTTACTTTCCTACTTTGACCCTTAAAGCTTCTTTTTTTTTTTTTTTTTTTTTTTCCCACTTTGGCCCTTCAGGTTTCAAGTTTTTCTTTATTTACTCCCCTAAAACTAATTTCTATTAAAATTAGGCAGAAAATGATACATGTCACATGGTATAAAATATTTTATTATATATAACTCACATAGATCTCTAACATAAACTTAAACTCCAATATAATAATATATTTTTCATATTATGTGATAGTTATTATGATATTTTTTGTTTAATTTTTAATAGAAGTTAACTTTAGGAGTAAATTGAAAAAAACTTGAAATATAAAGGGCTAAAGTGAGAAAAAAAAAAAAACCTTAAAAGTAGGAAAGTGGTTAAACATAAATGGGTCAAAGTGTAGTTTACCCTTATATATATATATATAGTCCTTAAAAGTCAATAATTATATTTTTTCATAATTTTCAGTTTCAATTCTATTCAGTGAATATTTAATTTATCAATTAGTATGTTTTTTAGGTGTAGGTATACTTTGATCTATATCTATATGTATATTATTATCAAGCAAAAGAAGCTTTTGATCTAAGAGACTCTAGGAATTTCAAAGTATTAACATAAAATTTTGAAAGTTAAGAAATATAAGTGCCATGCAACTAGTGGTGGATCTAACCGTATCTATAATTTTAAATTTTAAAAATATATTTATATATAGAAAGTCAAATAAATAAATTTAAGTATATCTTAAGTCACATCTAATATGATATTAGAAAATCCTTAAAAGGAAATTCTAAATTTAGTATTATATAATTTAAAATTATAAAAATATGAATAATGTTTCATCCACAATTTCTTCCTTCACAATCTCCACAAATGAGATGGTATGACATAATGTAAGTTCTATACCAAGTGGGTTAATATTTGAAATTTTGCTTGCTACCTCATTTGTGGGAATTGTGGAGAAAAAATTATGTGGATGTAACATTGCTAGTACACATGTCACAATTTATTGAAAAACATATTATAATGAAAAGTTCGAAATTTTTAAGTATTAACTTCAAATTGATAAACTTAATATACTTCACCTGACTACCCAAAAAATAAAAACATACATCAATTGTGAGTGCAGCTTGCATCTCACCAACTTTAAATTTATGTCATATACTCACTTTTGGGATATATTTTTGAGGGAGTTACGGGTCGATCCTTTGGACCCGACTTAATTCCTATGAGGTCATGACTCAAAAAGATTTAGCACATCTTTCCATTTTACCCTTGACATTCAGTTCAAACAAAGAAATTACTCAACCTTTCCACTCTCTCTCTCTCTCTGTGTCACAACTGTTCAAATCTATCTCCCTTAACCAGCCACTGAATACCACTTCTGATTGTTGGTTACCATCATCGACCTCTGATGACTCCTTTGGCATTTATCTTTGATTGCCAGCAACCATTACTGACCTCCAGCAACTACCTCTAAACTTTGACAATACATTTTTTTGTGGCCATTTTCCATCTCCACCATGTCAATACCCCCAGTACCTCTTCAAACAAGGTAGCAATAGAGGTGTAAAAATGGCCCGCGGCCTGTGGGCAGCCCGAAGCCCTCCAGCAGCCCAAGCCCAGCCCGAGCCCTTAGGCTAAGACCTGGGCCATTGTTTTGAAGCCCGGCCCGGCCCAGCCCATTGGCCCGCTTAGGGCCCGGCCCGAAGCCCAGCCCGCCTAGCCCGTCTAGCCCGCTCAAAGCCCAGTGTAAGTTTTAATAGAAAATAATATAATTTTGATAAAAAAAATTAAAAAAATATAAAAGAAATTGTTAGGCTAGCCCAAGCCCGAGGCTAGGCCTAAGCCCTGGCCCGCTGGCCCGTCCAAGGCCCGAATACCCCTAGGCTTAATTTTTTGGCCCGTGGGCTTGCTTGGGTTGGCCCAAATTTTGGCAGACGCCCACGAGGCCCGACATGGGCGCTACCCGAGCCTGGGTGGGCCAAGCTGGGCCAGGCTAGGCCAGATTTACACCCCTAGCACTACAAGAAAAAACATTTTTGGCGACCATTTTAGGCTACCAAAACAAATTTTGTCGCCAAAAGTGTGGAAATTGGCTACCAAAATTAATTTTAATCAGCAAAAGTCAACTTTTTAGCTACTAATTTTTTTAGTAGGGGAATGTTAATTATTGGCGACTAATATAAATTTAGTAGCTAAAACTATTACAATTGGCTACTAAAAAATTGTTTAGTAGTTAAACATATCACAATTGGCGACTAAAATAAATTTTAGTAGCCGTAGGGGCACCTTTAGCTACTAAATTGTTTGGTAGCCGGATGAAAATTAAAAAATTTATTTTTGATCTTTGGAGACAAAAATTTTGGTCGCCAAACATATATTTTCAGCGACAAAATAACGTTTAGTCGCTGTAGACCTACTTTTGGCTACTAAATTGTTTGGTAGCCAAATGAAAATTAAAAAATTTATTTTTGATCTTCGGCGACCAAAATTTTGGTCGCCAAACATATATTTTCAGCGACAAAATAACGTTTAGTCGCTGCAGACCTACTTTTGGCTACTAAATTGTTTGGTAGCCAAATGAAAATTAAAAAATTTATTTTGGGTGTATTTTGTGATTAAAAATTTAATATAATAAACTAGTAATAAATTAATTAAATCCACTCGACCCATGATTTCTTTATCTGTCTTTATCTATGACAAAATATACATATTGCATGTTCTAAAATTCTAAATCAAATTGATTAGTGCCTAGTTAGTCATGCAGGAGTCCCAAAAAAAAATTAACTATATTTTACAATATAAGAATATAAGAAAAATTTTAAAATATAAGAATATAATATAATTAAAATATATTCTTATAAAATTTTAAAATATATAAGAATATATTATTATCTGTCATAAAATTTTAAAATATAAGAATATAAGAAAATATAAAAATATAATATTTTAAAATATATCATTATATTTTTCAGTAAAAAAACATATTAGGACAAATATTTAAGATAATTTAAGATTTTTAATTTATATTTAGTCGGAAAATAATTTAGTCGGTATTTAATTTACTTTTAGCGACCAAATATTTGTCGGCACACTACAAGAAATTGCACTTTTGGCGACGACGTTAATTTCTCATAGGCAAAACTATATTTAGCAACGATAACACTATTCGTCGGTAAAAAATTTTCTAGTGAAATGTGGGGGTTTAGTGATTTGTGTTTTTATTATAATTTTTCAAAGAGTTTTAAATATTCTAGTTGTTGAATTGTAAAATTAAAGTGATTATTGAATTAGATCACAAAATGAACTCATTAAGCCCAAACACGCTCATAAGTTGAGATGGCTAATTTGAGATAATTTAACCTTTTCCAAAGAATATTAGATTATCAATTTCAATATATTTGGTTTTATTTTCAGAATCTTGTTTCAATTTTTTTTTTTGAAAAACTAAAAACAAAATTTGGTGAAAAAATAAAAAAATAATTATTATTTTTGTATAATTTTATCTTTTAGGAAGTCATAAATAATTTTAAAAAAATTTAAAATATGTTTTTGATTTTTATAGTTCTCAAATTAATTTCAATTTTGAAAAAAAAATATTTTTATTTTTATTTTTTTGGGTGATCTGCCTCTAAAAATTGAGGCGATGGTACCTCTTAAAATTTCCTCTTTTTTTCTAAGATAGGTAAACCCCTCTTTTGTTCTCTAATTTATCTCTCTCTCTCTCTCTCTCTCTCTTTCGTTCTGGAAAAACGCACAAGTGAGTTCGGAGAATACAATCAAGACCCTTTCTCAATCTCTCTGCAAATTCGTGGACTTCTCTAATGGCGAGATCCAATCAAGAAGCAATCGAGACCTTCATGAGCATCACCGGCCCGTCCGAGTCAGTCGCCTTGCAAAAACTCGAGGTGAATTTTTAATTTTTTTGTTTTTTCCCCATCATTTAGCGATCGAAATTCGCGATTAATGTGATTGTTTATTGGAGTTTCAATATTTTGTTCATGTGTTGCGTTGCGTGTTGGGTTGTTGGAATTAGCTTAAAGTTAGGGTTTTTTTTTTTTAAATTAAAAAAACTGCTTCGATTGTGGATTTAGTTTGTGAGTGTTGTTCTATTCTTATTATCATCTGTAAAATGATTAATTTTCTAAAACCATCTTTCTAAAATGATTAATTTTCGATTGTTGGGTTGTTTCTTTGTTTCTTCATTCCATCTCTTTCTTAACTTCAGTTTTCTCTGTTTTAGCAACGATTGACTTTACAGCAAACTCTTCTATATCAGTTTGGTGGGCAACCACCAACCCGGTAAGTGATTTTAATTTTAAATTTGTTTGGTAACAGAAGCTAACTTCAAGCCTGGCAATCTTATCGTTACTAGTTCCTTTATCAATGTACCCTTATTTTTCATATAGTAGTGCACATTTTTTGACACAATCATTATGCCCATGTTAGTGTCCAAATTATTTGAACTTTGCCTTTTCTGATTTAATACACCTTTATGACAATCATATACAGTTTTGGTGATTAGAATTTAGCCCATTATTTTCTTATTTTGCTGATATGAAATTGCACCATTACAAGGAAGCGGGTCAAACTGTTGGGGGAAGAGGTACTTATCTGTGGAACTTGAAATTCTTATTATATATATCTTTTACCATTATGCTCAATAGTTTAAAATCCAACTTTTTATTCTTTGGCCTCACCTGAGATGCCTGCAATAGACTTGCTTCAGTCATGTAATTGGTTTGTTGAATGTCGCTTAATTACAGTGGAGCTTGTCATTTATGTTGTCACCTTGTCTTGCAACATCTATTTCAAGTTTAAAATTCTTTGCAAACCCCATGACCGCACATCCTTAGCATCGTCGGTCCCCGTACACTGTAAATCAGCACCGTCACAGCCACTAACAGGTTCGCTCTCTTTCTCACTCCCTTTCACTCTCTTGCTCTATCGCTCTCTGTCTCGCTCTCACTCACTCTCTCTCTCTTTGTCTCTCTCTCTCTACCCCTTCCATTTCCCCAACTGTGAACTTTTTCTCTCTGGTTGTTTATTCTACCCATTCAATTTAATTTTGCCTTCATTTCTGAAATGGGTTTGTTTGAAGTGGTTTCATTACTAGAGTTTTATGGGTTTGATGTTGTAAATGGGTTTGATTTTAGGGTTTGATTTCATGCCATTTTGTGGATGATGACTGTGTTTTCATATATAGATTTCTCACATCACTTCATTAGGTGTGTTGACGTTATCATCCATTTGGTAGACTTATCTTTTCTTTTTGTTCGTTTTTTATTTTTTACACGACTGTTGACTTCTAACTCTGTACCATTTTGTTCTAGCTTTCTGCTTTGCTTTCTGACAAAGGAATTAACATCCGTGAGGCACACGTGTTCTCAACTACTGGTGGTTATTCTTTGGATGTATTTGTGGTGGATGGATGGCCTGTTGAGGTATTTCTTAAATTCTTTTATAACATCTTTATACTAATACTACTTTGCTTTTGTGCTATTCTGTTTCCCATAGTCAAATAGTTTGGATCCACTTCTTCTAAAAATGTTTATGCCATTGTTGTCTCTATCTGTCATGGTACCTGCTTTTCTCACTGTAGTGTATTCTTTCCCCAATCTTTCTCTCAAAAAAGGCATAGAGAAAAAGTGATAGAAGAAATCAAAATAATAGAATCCTACACACTGTTACTTCTCGTGTTGTATGATAATTAATGTTCTCTTAAGAAATCAAAAATGCTTATTTTACTGATATTACATCTTATCTGGATGGTTGTGGAGACTAACTGTGCTTATGCCGGGACAGTGAGGCCCTGTAATAAGGAGCATTGTGATTATATTTGTTTTATGACAGGGGTCTGTGTTGAGTCCAAACGTTGCTGACTTTGCAATGTTGTGGTCAGGATACAAAGGGATTATGTGAAGCTATGGACAAAGCAATTGCTAGAAATGAGGTAACTAATTTGTTTCCATTCTATGATTAATTGCTCCTCCATCCAAATGTGCTCGAGTTTATGGGCTTTCTTGGACCAAATTCAACTAATGATGGTATCTAGTGACAATTGAATCCAGTATTTGAGTATTGACTTGCTTAAAAGTAGTTATATTGCTATATGCTTTGATAGCTTTCCTGTTGGATTGAAAGTTTTTTTATTTTTATTTTTATTTATTGTATTGTGGTTTGGTTTGCAGACTAATAAGGAACACTGTTGGAAGTGGATCATTCCCACCGCAATTGCGGATACACTGTCACAAGCATGAATTGTCTTATTGAGATTGTCTACATCTCAATCCATGCAGTTTCCTTCAATTTGGTATGGCCATACTCTAATGTTGAACTTGTGCTGAGTTAAAATGTGTTTTTGTTTTCACAATTAATTGAGGTAGAATTTCACTTGTCTTGTGTAATTATTATTTATATTACGCGATGCAGTACCAACATAACAATATATGTACTTGTTCCCCAACAGAAACTGCACAATGCAATTAAGTTGGTACAAACCCTATTAACAAAGTTGGCTTTCCATTGGCTGGAAATTAAACATATCAGAATTTAATAATTAGATAATGTAAACACAATTATAGAGCTTTAGGAGGCATGTTGGTAGTAAAGATATCTAAGCTTTCAAAGGGGGCATTGATTCCAAAAACTCAATTGGGAAATTTACCGTTTTCTGTGGCTGAGCTGCTGCTGCTGTTGTGAGCTTGAGCAGCTGCTGCTGGAGCTGCTTGAGTTGCTATCTTATCATATTGATGGTTTAAGGTCCTTAGGCTATCCCAGATAATTTTGCAATTCTCAGAGGTAAATTAAATTGGTTGAATGAATCAATTATATAGATGTTTCCATTCCTTATCACTACTTTCATAATGTGCAGAATTTCTTCCTCGTGGAGAGCATTTTCATATTTCATAGCAAGTGTACGTACTTTTTATATTTTCACATTTTCATATTTCATAGCATGTGTAAGAAAATGAATTATTTCAGATGTACGTACTTGAAAAGAGGGCGAGCCAATGAAACCAGCAGCGAACATAGAAATTGTCTAAAGTAGGGCCTTAAGGTAAAATTATTTAAATTTGTAATGGCTAAAGGCCAAAGTAAAATTATTATAAATTACTCAAGAATTATTACTGATAAGTTCATTTGAATGAATGTACTTATGAATGCCTTGGTCGATAATTACATGATTCTGAATGCCTTGTTCGAACAAGATGTGTGCAACTTTTTGTGGGTATTGATATGTTGGAAATTGTTCCATAGTGGCAATGGAGGAAGGGGTGGTGGGGAAGGGTATTGCTGGTGGTTGGTTTACATAGATATACATGTGTTTGTGTGTGTGTGTATAGGGGTTTAGTTCAGAAGAGAGGAAGAAGATTGGGGTATTTTCATCAATTAAAAGTTTCGTTAATACTTATTAGCGGTGTGTTTTAATCCACAAACAATTAGAGGTTACGTGCTTATTTCCAAATGACAGGGGCTTGTGTGTACATGGCCCAAACCATAGGGGCTACATTTAGTTCATCATGAGGAAAAACCAAATCTGAAATTTGGAAAATTAATGAGTACCTGGTTGCATTATTAGAGGTGTGAATTACAAACAAAGAGAAATATACAATTGGAGGTGTGTAATTACAACATGAAGCATTTACTTTATTTTTAATCTATTAACCTTAGGATGCTAAATTGTTATTTTTATGAATTATTATGCAGGTTGTAAGAGGTGGTAGGAGAGAAAATATTTGAATCAACTGTTGCAACTGTAGATATTACTGCTTATGAACACGAGAAAAAATAGTTTGTAACCTTTCCATTTTTCCCAGGTCCCAACAGATGGAATCATAATTTCTGGTCATTCTCTTGCCATCGATGAATCTAGCATGACTAGGGAAAGCAAGATTGTAAGTTATTTAGAATCAACACAGAATGGGGATTGTTGATGGCAAGTATCTCGGAAGTATTTGAGCATTTAGTTTTTTATGTGATTTATTTAAATTAATTCACCATCAAAAAAATATATGAATGTGTATGTATCATATTTATAATCACCTAATTTCAAATTCAACCCAGTGGGATTCATTTTATGTCTTTACTCATTTCAGCTGTGCTCTAGCAACAATGAATTGTACTCTCCTTCACAAGCTCTGGTCAGGGCCCATATGGTGTGGAAAAAGGACAAGAAGAGAATCAGGAGAGTGAGGTGCACCTGCTATTTCCCTTCCCACTGCAGGCATCCATAGTATGTGTGTGTGTGTGTTGGGTGGGGGGAGCCATCCTAACAATAACTCTTTGGTCCTTGTGGAAACTCAGAAATGAATGTATATTTAAGAATGCAGCACCAGAATTGTATATTTTACACTCCAATTTTATTTACTAATTTTAGGATTGATTATCAGGTTGATATTTTGTATTACATATGTCGAATGGAGGGAATATATTTTGTATTACATATTTTGTATTACTAAATTATTGAGGTTGGAATATACTTGGGTTGTATGGAAGTTGAATGGTGAATTGTTTGTCATAAAGATTGTATATCTGTTTAGAAATAACTGTATTGGGCCATCGGTAGAGGATGACTATGATTGTTGTAAAAATTGCATGAGGATTAGGTAAATTGAAACTAATCATTTAATTATGTCATTAAATATGACGGTGTGTTAAATACATTGAATATGTGTAATTGAATGTCATTGAATATGATGGTATCTTTAAATACATTATATATGTATAATGTTTTGGAAGGAGGAAGGCGATGTATTCCATGTTTTGGGAGGAGATAGGGGATGAATTCTATTGATATTAAGTTGGCCAGAGTGTCCAGAGTGAAAGTCTCAAAATCATATATATACATGGGTGCCGATCCTGTGGACGAAATTTTCGTAAAATGACAAGGTTGAAGTGTTTATATGTTTGTTATGTCGGTTGAAAACCATTGAGTTGTACTCTCGGTTGGGGTTACTTGGTAAATTATAAATCTGGCCTATGAATTGAAATGAAGTGAACAAATTTGAAATGAATGAATGGGAATTGATCTAGATTTGAATGTTGGTATCGGGTGGTCTCGTGAAGAAGATGTATTTTGGTTATAATTATTGAATATACATACTTGACACTTATATCTTAGTTAAATCTCATATATTGTGTTAAACTGTTTCTACTGGGTTTTAACTCACCCTACTTGGGACACTATTTTCAGGTACCAGTGGCATACCTCCTCTAAGGACATAGTTTGGGAGGACTTACGAGCAAAAGACTCTTCTTTTTGGTGTTTTGTGTTTATATGTTCATTCAAGCCAAGGGCTACTGAATGTACAGAGCTTGTGATTCTCTCTTGTTGTAACCAAGCAAGTCTTCGAAATATGTAAGACCGTAGGGCATTTATTTTGTTGTTATCATCTAGTATCATATGTTGTAGATTCAGGATGAGTATTTATGAATGCACAATGCATGTAATACCATGAATGAAAGTATATTAATTCTATTGCATTCACTTCTCATGTGAATTGGGTTATTGGTACTATTTTAGTAGCGTTATAGTCACATTGGCATAAATATTGATTAAACTAGTTTTTAGGTCACTTATAACATAAATATTGATTCAACTAGTTTTTAGGTCACTTATAATGTTTAATCCAACTCTAACATCACAAGTCAATTCTAATCCATTCTCACATAAGAGTTATAATATAAGACAACTTACAATTTTCAGTTACAAAAATAAGAAAAATGTTAGTATATTAACAAATGTAATTTACTACTATCATAGGGCGAATTAAAATTACAAAACTTATAAAATGAAACATATTTATATTTTATTGTTAATATAATTTTTGTAATTTATTTTTTAATTTTTACCAATTAAATTTTGACATATATTTTTTATTAAGAACTTGGAACACAAAATTATAGATATCAGAAAAAAAAACTTTCTTATGTGTAAATTTGATAAAAATGAATAAAATTTAATTGATTGTAAATCATTTTTACTACCTATTTTAGATAAAATTTATATTATTATTCAAATTTAAAAACTAATTTTTGATTATTTATTTATTCATGTACATAGCACAGGTAATATGCTTATTATATAATATATGCGAAAACGTTGTTAGTTCATTAAGCCTGAAAGTTCGAACTCTATTTTCATAAATTTTTGAATTAAAAAATTATAAAAATACACATGTCAATAAATTATTGGTCATTTGATCAATATCACAATATATTTAAACATTTAAACTTAACTCTTAAGAAACATTTTATATGAAAAACAAATCACACTTTTTTGTGTTTCAAAATATCAAAATCATATCATTTATTGATCAATAAGGTAATATATTCCTTAAAATCATAATGCTTTTTAAAAAATAATTTATTAAAAATTTATACTATGAATATACACATGTTATATGATTATAAAATTATAAAATTTAATATCATAATATTATGAGCTTTTTAGTTATATTAATATTTGTTTCTTATTTATTATTATCTTATTTTCATTAATTTAAATATTTTGATAATCAATATGATAAGTTTTTTAGTTTTCTTTAATTATAATAATTAATCTCTAATGAGAAATAATCTGACTATAATTTCTATAATAGATTATAGGTAGCATACATATTTTGAAATTATCGCTTTATTTTTATTGACAAATTAAACTATAGTTATTAATTGTGAGTGATAATTTTTCCAAATCTATTATTATCTATATATTAATGCAAAATAACTTTTTGTCCAAAATGTTTTAAGAGCTTCAGAATATTAATTTCAATTTATAAAAATTAATAAATACATGTTGCTTAAAATTATTAACCGATCAAAACATATCTAATTTAAATTTTAAAAAAAATTAGAAGGAAAGTTTATATGTAATCCAAATCTAATTTAAACAATAATTGATAGATTTCGCAATTCAAATTTAAAACTTAAGACTAATATGAGAAAAAAAACAATTATTTTTTGTATAAATATTCTATGATATAAATGAAATTTTCATAAGAAAAACGTTCTAGAAAGAATATATACATGGTGATTAATATACCTTTTCTTGATTAAATTTTAAGTATTTAAATTTGGAATCTTTAAAAAGAATATTTAAAATAAAATTTTAATAATTTATGCTGACTACATTTGATATCGTGCTTTAGATGACACTTCATATATATCATGTAGAGCCTATCAAATGATGTACTTAGTGTCATATAAGATGTCACATCATATAATATCTAAATATGATAATTCTAACATTACTCAATTAAAAAATATATAAAAAATGTAGATTATCCAAATTCAATATGTTATATACAAATATAAGTGAGTTTAGAGATTTAGCGAAATTGTGGTAACAAAGCAAAAACAACTGACAAAGAGAAGTTAAAGATGTCTAGAGGAGAAATGTTGGATGATTAGAGTCGTGAACGTCGCAAGGTGGGCAAGAGAGATGTCATGACCCGAACCCGCCCTTGTGGGTTAAGGACATAACCGGCCAGTAACCAAGAGATTACCTACGGTCTTGAACCAAACCAAACGTATTTTAATAGAGTTAATTGGGAACAAATAAAAGCAATTTAAAATTTTGTCCATAGAGCTGTGCTTACATGGCACATCATAACAAACCATACATATGCATATTATTAATAACTCACAACAAAATATGTACTACATAAGGTTCTGTACATACAGGATCATATAAGTCTAAGTCAACCCATGACGACTATATACAACAGATGCAAAGTCCTCGCGAACATGACAGAATATAAATACATAACAAAAGGGCGAAGACAGGTCTCGTGCGTGAGACACAAGGGCTGATTCTTCTAAAACCTTTGTTGTTCCACATAGACTTCACTGGGGCTGGGTTTGGACTTCTGTTGGCTCACCTACAAACACATGAATGAGCGTGAGCGAAAACCCAGTGAATAATATCAATTAAAGAAGCTATACAGACGATATGTAGAACAACATGCTTCGAACGACCTTAGGCCCAATTCATATTTCTATTTAACATATATACACAATTTAGGTCAAGTGACTACGGTTCCAAACAAACTGGCCTTTGGCCCATTCAAACTTTCATTTGTGTCAAAACGGCCTTTGGCCCATTCAGATGACAAAATGACCTTTGGCCCATTCATTCGTTCATATCGAAACGGCCTTCGGCCCATTCATTCATGTCAAAACGGCCTCCGGCCCAGTCATTCATGTCAAAGTGGCCTCTGGCCTTATTGTTCAGATCAGACTGGCCTTTGGCCCACTCATTTGGTATAACAAACATTGTCCACCAATCGAATCAATGAACTTATAAAACTTACATAGAAGTAAGCAATTGGGCAACAACATATTTCAGATATCTCTGTTAAGATATTACTCACAGTGATCGGTTGGTTGGTTTGCCCGAGAACTCGACCCTACACATTCCATGAACACAAAAGGGTCACAAACAATTTGATCTGTTCTAAATTCACATTTTTCTCTTTAGGCTTCATTCTTATCTCTTTAACTGAATTACAATGCTCAATGCATGCCTAAGAGTACTTGGAAGTGAAAGAGAACATAAAATGAAACACATAATGTCTTTTCAAAATTTCAGAAAACAGGGTCCTGCAAAAGTACTGAATGTGTCAAATTTACGCTCGATCATGAACTCTGACGCTCGAGCAGAAGGCCTCTCTACATGGCTCCCTGCTCGAGCGTGCTCCCCGCTTGAGTGTGAACTTCCCCGCTCGAGCAGACACCATGTCAGTAGAAAATACTGGGAACACGAATTTCACGCTCGAGCGGCCGTTTCCCCGCTCGAGCGGGAATCAAAATTCTGGAAAATTCAGAACATGTTCTTGAGCTTCAATTCGAAATTCAAAGGTTCTAGATGCATGCTTTTGGCTCAAACATCACATATACATGTACTAACATGGTATAAACACCAAATCACAACATTATGAAGCTCAATTTCACAAATTAATCACATGCATGTCCCAATTTACACCATATTCATTCCAACATAATAATTTCATGCATTCAACACTTACACCCTTGTGAATTGTACATGCATGTGGCAAATTACTCTCATTCTCAACTTAGATGATGAAGAGAAGGTCAAAAGAAGAGATTTAATCAAAATCTCTCATGGATTATACATTTTGTGTTCAAACATGCAATTTCAAAACAATTCTTCACATGCATGTGCATATAGACTACCAAATCAACAAAACCAACTCAAATCATGTTAAACACATAATCATACTCATATTAAGGACCAATTAACATATTGCGGAACAGGGATATCACAGTCTTCCCCCCTTTAGGAAGTTTGGTCCCTCAAACTTATTTTACTTTCGTCGGGAAACAAATGTGGATATCGCAGGCACATTTCATCCTCTTTTTCCCGCGTGGCATCCGTCCCATAGTGTTCTTTCTATTCTACTTTCACCATTGGGATGGACTTGCTGCTCAATTGTTTCATTTGCCGGTCAATGATTCGTTCCGGCCATTCGGCATACTCCATATTTTCATCAATAATTACCCGGTGATAATCAATCACATGGAACAGGTCTTGGAGGTAACCCCTCAACATCGACACATGAAACACGTTATGGATTTGTTCGAATCTTGGTGGCAAAGCAACTCTATAGGCAACTGGGCCAAGCCTTTCCAGAATCTGAAACGGTCCAATGTAACGGGGCGACAACTTGTCATTCTTTCCAAACCTGACTTGGCCCTTCATCGGAGATACACGAATGAACACATGGTCACCAACCTCATACTCAAGAGGTCTTCTCCGAACATTTGCATAATTCTTTTGTCGGTCCTGAGCTGTTTTGAGCCTTTGTCGAATAATCTTGATTTTTTCAAAAGTGTTTTGCACAATTTCAGGCCCAAGTAAAGCTCTATCCCCGACTTCTGTCCAAAAAATAGGTGATCTACACCTTCTACCATACAAAGCCTCGTATGGTGCCATACTGATACTAGAGTGGAAGTTGTTATTGTATACAAACTCTGTAAGTGGCAAATAGTCTTCCCAACTCCCTTGAAAGTCCAAAGCACACATCCGAAGCATATCTTCCAAAGTCTGTATTGTTCGTTCTGATTGCCCATTGGTCTGTGGGTGGAATGCAATACTGAATCTTAGTTCTATCCCCATAGCTTCCTGCAAACTCTTCCACAATCTAGATACAAATTTCGGATCTCTATCCGACATAATGGATACCGGAACTCCGTGTAAACGGACAATCTCATCAACATAAATGGTAGCCAATCTATAAGCATTAAACGTGGTTCTAACTGGTAGAAAATGTGCAGATTTAGTCATTCTATCAACTATAACTCAAATAGAATCCATACCTCGAGAAGTCCGAGGTAGGCCAACAACGAAATCCATAGTCACATGCTCCCACTTCCATTCAGGAATAGGGAGATGTTGAAGTAGACCGCCTAGTTTCTGATGTTCATCTTTGACTTGCTGACATTGAAGACACTTGGACACATATTCTGCAATCTCTTTCTTCATTTTAGGCCACCAATAGGTTTGTTTCAAATCCCGATACATTTTATTATTACCCGGATGCATAGTAAATACGGATCTGTGGGTTTCATCTAAAACCCTCTTCTTTAGTTCTGGAATATCTGGGACACACATTCTATTCCGAAATCTCAACACTTCATTCTCAATGCCAAACTCTGCTTTCGGACTTGTCTCAAATTCATCAATCACTTTCTTAAGGGATTCATCCCCTTTCTGCTTCTGCTTGATTTCGTTAATGATTGCCGGCTCGGCTGTAATAACGGCTATCAGTCCACCCTGTTCACACATTACCACTTCAATTTTAGATTTTTCAAAATCTTGCAAGATCTCTTTCTGTTCAGTAAGCAAACAAGCCATACTCCCCGTTGATTTTCTACTCAAGGCGTCAGTAACTATATTAGCTTTCCCGGGGTGATACTGAATCTCTAGATTATAATCCTTTATCAATTCCAGCCATCTCCTCTGTCGCATATTCAACTCTTTCTGTGTGAAAAAGTATTTCAAACTTTTGTGATCCGTATAGACTTCACACTTTGCTCCATACAGATAATGCCGCCAAATTTTCAAAGTAAAAACAACTATGGCCAATTCTAGGTCATGCATTGGATAATTCTTCTCGTGTGGCCTCAACTGTCGGGAGGCGTAAGTAATAACTTTTCCGTTCTGCATTAACACACAACCTAAACCTTTATAAGACGCATCACTGAAAATTACAAAATTTTTCGTACCTGAAGGTAGTGTCAAAATTGGTGCAGGGTTTAATCTTGTTTTCAGTTCATAGAAGGCAGATTCTCTTTCGTCGTGCCATTCAAACGGTTGCCCTTTACGTGTCAATTGGGTAAGAGGCACAGCTAATTTCGAAAAGTCCTTCACAAACCTCCTGTAGTACCCAGCTAAGTCCATGAAACTACAGACTTCTGTCACATTGGTCGGTGTAGGCCAACTCATAATCGCCTCTATTTTCTGCGGGTCCACTGAAATTCCTTCCTTGTTGATTATATGCCCTAAGAAAACAACTTCATTCAACCAAAACTCACATTTCTTTAGTTTAGCAAATAATTTCCTTTCCCGAAGTATTTGTAGGACAGTTCTCAAATGATGTTCATGTTTAAGTCTATCTTTAGAATATATCAAAATGTCATCAATAAAAACCACAATGAATTTGTCAAGGTAGGTTTTAAAAATTCGGTTCATTAAGTCCATAAATGCTGCCGGAGCATTAGTTACTCCAAATGGCATAACAAGAAACTCAAAATGTCCGTACCTCATTCTGAATGCGGTTTCTCAACATCCTCTGCCTTAACTTGCAGCTGATGATACCCGGATCTCAAATCAATTTTAGAAAACACTTGTGATCCCTGCAACTGGTCAAATAAGTCATCAATACGGGGTAGGGGATATTTGTTCTTTATTGTTACCTTGTTTAATTTCCAATAATCGATGCACAAATGCAAAGTTTCATTCTTCTTTTTCACAAACAATACTGGTGCACCCCAAGGCGAAGTGCTAGGTCGAATAAACCCCTTGTCAAGCAGGTCTTGCAGCTGTTCTTTCAATTCTTTCATTTCGGCAGTAGCCATTTTGTAGGGAGTTTTAGAAATGGGCTGGGTGCTTGGCACAGTTTCAATAGTAAACTCTATTTCCCTATCTATTAATTCCCCTGGTAATTCATTTGGGAACACATCTGGGAATTCTCTAACAATAGGGATATCATTCGACTCAACATTCACAGATTGTTCAGACAACACATAGCACAAATAATCCTGGCACCCTTTCCTGATCAGTTTACATGCTTTCATTGCAGATATCAAATAAGGTGGAGGCACTACCCCATTACCCACAAATACAATCTCTTTCTATTCTGGTGGTTTAAACACAACCCGTTTTGTCACACAATCAATAGTGGCACAATATTTGGTCAACCAATCCATGCCCAAAATTACATCAAAATGTCTAAAATTCAAGGACAACAAATCCACATATAGGATAGCATCCTCAACACGCATATCACAAAACCAGTATATAGATTCACACAACACAGATTCTCCAGATGGAGCAGACACACATAGCAGATATGACAGTAATTCTAAGGGTCTATTCAGTCTAGATGCAAATGCATATGTCACAAAAGAGTGTGTGGATCCGGAGTCAATTAACACAAAAGCATCCTGATTACATATAGAAATAGTACCTGAGACAACTGCGTTGGCATTCCGTGTACCGCCCGGAACAAGCACAAAAACTCTCCCTTGTCTCACGGTATCCCTGGTGGTAGCAGATCTCAAAGTATTTCCCAGCTTTGGGATCGATGCAGTGGAACTAGCAGCTATCTTTCCACCATTCTGATTATAATCTCGGGCCATTTGCCCTTGTTTCCCACATTTGAAACAGGCTCCTGATACACGGTAACAAACTCCACGGTGCCTTTTGCTACAAATGTTACACATGGGAGCTGTGTCTCGGGAAGAATTCGAAGTATTTGAGGAGCCCGTGTTTTGCTTTTTCAGAAATTTCTTCTTTGAAAAGAAGCCTTGCCTTTTGTTGCCTTTCTATTCTGTCGTTGGCTTAGCCTGTCTAGCTATGTTAGCCTCTGATATGATGGCCCTGTTTAGCACCCCAATGTAGGTTTCTAGTTTCAAAACATTCACTCTTTCTAAAATGTCACTTCGAAGCCCACCTTCAAAATGTCTCGCCTTTTTATAGTCCATATCAATCACGTGTGGTGCAAACCTGGCCAATTCAGTGAATTTGGCCTCATACTCAGCTACAGTCATACTGTCTTGCTTAAGTTCCATGAACTCTACTACTTTCCTGTCCCGAATACATTGCGGGAAGTACTTGTCATAGAAAATTTCCAAAAATTTCACCCAATCAACATCCTTGTGATTTTCTCGCATTAACATCCACCATCTTCTTGCCTCGTCTTCTAGCATAAAAGTGGCTAGAAGCATTTTCTGTGTCTCCGAGCAAGGGAACACTTCAAACAATTTCTCAATGTCGAGAACCCATGCCTCGGCTTTCAACGGATCCAATCCACCATGGAACTGTGCTGGTTTCATCTTTTTGAATTCTTTGGTGAGAGCTATTATCTGATCATCATTCTGATTATCTGGCACGGGTGGTGCCGGAGGTGGAGGTGGCGGATGTGGTTGCTGCCACTGCTGTTGCCACTGCTGTTGCTGCCTTAAAGCTTCTGTCATTTCCTGTATCAGTCTTTCCATTCGGTCTATTCTGGCAGTAGAGGACTCCTCTATCTCATCACCTCTTGTTCTCACCATCTGATTAAACTTGCATTATACTTTATACAAAAATTCCACAAATATGCATATACTAGAGAGCATATGTAGTCAAATAATTTGCAATGCAAGTAAATCACAACTTATAGCACATAATTGTTCAAATCAAAACACTTAAGCATATTCTTAATGCTTTCAATTTCACACTTATCATATGAATGCATCCTAGATCTTTTCTCGACGCTTATTGCTCTTTTGGACAAGTGTGTGAGTTATTAACTCGTGCTTTGATACCACTCTGTCATGACCCGAACCCGTCCCCGTGGGTTAAGGACATAACCGGCCAGTAATCAAGAGATTACCTACGGCCTTGAACCAAAACAAACGTATCTTAACAGGCTTAATGGGGGCCAAACGGAAACAATTTAAAATTTTGTCCATAGAGCTGTGCTTACATGGCACATCATAACAAACCATACATATGCATATTAATAACTCACAACAAAATATGTACTACATAAGGTTCTGTACATACAGGATCATATAAGTCTAAGTCAACCCATGACGACTATATACAACAGATGCAAAGTCTTCGCCAACATGACAGAATATAAATACATAACAAAAGGGCAAAGATAGGTCTCGTGCATGAGACACAAGGGCTGACTCCCCCAAAACCTTTGTTGTTCCACATAGACTTCACTGGGGCTGGGTTTGGACTTCTCTTGGCTCACCTACAAACACATGAATAAGCGTGAGCGAAAACCCAGTGAATAATATCAATTAAAGAAGCTATACAAACGATATGTAGAACAACATGCTTCGAACGGCCTTAGGCCCAACTCATATTTCTATTTAACATATATACACAATTTAGGTCAAGTGACTACGGTTCCAAACAAACTAACCTTTGGCCCATTCAAACTTTCATTTGTGTCAAAACAGTCTTTGGCTCATTCAGATGACAAAATGGCCTTTGGCCCATTCATTCGTTCATGTTGAAACGGCCTCCGACCCATTCATTCATGTCAAAATGGCCTCCGGCTCATTCATTCATGTCAAAACGGCCTCTGGCCCATCCATTCAGGCCAAAACGGTCTATGGCCTATCCATTCATGTCAAAACGGCCTATGGCCCATCTATTCATGCCAAAATGGCCTCTGGCCCATTCATTCATGTCAAAACGGCCTCTGGCCCATCCATTCATGTCAAAACGGCCTCTGGCCCATCCATTCATGTCAAAACGGCCTCTAGCCCACTCATTTGGTATAGCAAACATTGTCCACCAATTGAATCAATGAACTTATAAAACTTATATAGAAGTAAGCAATAGGGCAACAACATATTTCAGATATCTTTGTTAAGATATTACTCACAGGGATTGGTTGGTTGGTTTGCCCTGGAGCTCGACCCTATACATTCCATGAATACAAAAGGGTCACAAACAATTCAATCTGTTCTAAATTCACATTTTCCTCTTTAGGCTTCATTCTTATCTCTTTAACTCAATTACAATGCTCAATGCAAGCCTAAGAGTACTTGGAAGTGAAAGAGAACAGAAAATGAAACACAGAATGTCTTTTCAAAATTTCAGAAAACAGGGTCCCGGCTCGAGCGTGGATTTCCCCGCTCGAGCGGACCCTTGAGGCCTGCAAAAGTACTGGATATGTCAAATTTACGCTCGATCGCGAACTCTGGCGCTCGAGCGAAAGGCCTCTCTACATGGCTCCCCGCTCGAGCGGACACCATGTTTGCAGAAAATACTAGGAACACGAATTTCACGCTCGAGCGGGAATCAAAATTCTGAAAAATCCAAAACCTGTTCTTGAGCTTCAATTCGACATTCAAAGGTTCTAGATGTATGTTTTTGGCTCAAACATCACATATACATGTACTAACATGGTATAAACACCAAATCACAACATTATGAAGCTCAATTTCACAAATTAATCACATACATGTCCCAATTTACACCAAATTCATTACCAACATAATAATTTCATGCATTCAACACTTACACCCTTGTGAATTGTACATGCATGTGGAAAATTACTCTCATTCTCAACTTAGATGATGAAGAGAAGGTCAAAATAAGAGCTTTAATCAAAATCTCCCATGGATTATACATTTTGTGCTCAAACATGCAATTTCAAAACAATTATTCACATGCATGTGCATATAGACTACCAAATCAACAAAACCAACTCAAATCATGTTAAACACATAACCATACTCATATTAAGGACCAATTAACATATTGCGGAACAGGGATATCACAAGAGAAGAACAAGAAAATGGTCCAATGTGAGCTGCCAAAGTTAGTGAGTGTAAGAAAATCTAAAAGTTGTAAGTGGTAGGTAAATTTTGATTTCAGTAGGACAAGAGGATAGGAGTCATTGGTAGTTCATTGTTTGTCATTATCATTTTATTATTCAATTTTTTTTTGATATAAACAAATTTTACTAGATTGAGTTCCACCAAAATATATATGTATATATATTATATACACATAGTTTACATATCATCATATGAATCTAATAGGACAGACTAAAATTATGAAACCCTTAGAAAATAATAATGTATTTATATTTTATCATAGGTGTAGTTTTTGTTCTTAAAAATAAAAATAAAAGAGTGCAATTTCATAATTTACAATATTTGTATTTAATTTTTACTAATTACATTATGATTCATATATTTGTTATTTAGAATTTAAAAACATAGCATTAATGGTAGGAAAAAAAAAATTATTAGTGAAATTGCGATAAAAATAGTTAAAATTTAATTAATTCTATTTTTTTTTTTTGCTTTTTTAATTTTAAAAGTCACAGTTAATTATTTATTTAAAATCGTGCATAGCATGTATTATGCTAATATTAATATAAAAAATAACATACACAAAAAGTATAATAATAAGGACCAAACAAGAAACATAACACAAATTACAACAACAAATTATAAAAGTCCAAAAAATCAGTCATGGTTCAAGAAAAATTACCAATCTTTTCACAAATGTGATTTAGAAAAATAAAATTTCTTTTTCTTCTTTTCTCTCTTTTCTAAATTACTTTTTGCTAAATTTGGATGAAGTTCAGATTTCTATGACATGCATCAAATTTTAATTTATTTGCCAACATTTAGTGAACATTGAATCAGGTTGAATCTTCAAATTGATTGACATAAGCTGACTTTTTAATTTTTTAATTTTCAATGAATAAAAAAATCTTTAAGCAAGGTTGGGTAATTTTGTCCATCCATAATAAACGAGCAATGGCACATAACAAAATGTAACTATAGCGCTTGGCTTCTTTCCAATCTCAAATTGAATTGGAGAGCTACTGTTAACTCCATTGGGCCTATTTTGGAACCTTATTTCAATGATTCAAACTGTTCATATTTTAAAATTTATCGAACACATAATTCTTACAAAAAATCAAATTGATCAGATAACGGAAATCACGTGTTCGGATAAGTTTCATATGAAAAAAAATAAATAAACGGTGAGAAAATAAACAATTCATATAAAATTGATTCAAGCACATAGTTTCCATTATCTGATCAATTTGATTTTTTTGTAAGAATACTGAACTTGATGAATCCTAAAATATAAATTGTTTTGATCATCAAAATAGATTCAAAAATAGGTCCAATAGATCAGACTGAACTGTCCAGTCCAAATGAGAAATAACCCAATTCCTAACATGTATGTGAAACAAAATGGTGAGTCCCACACTTAAACCCTACATCATGTAAGATCCATCTTCATCTCACATGTGTTTCATTGTGGAACAAATTTATGCTCTTAGAATTATTGATAATAAATTGGCTTGGCAAGTGACAAAAGCAGGGCAAGTGACAAAAGCAGGGCAAGTTTCAAAAAATTAGTTCTCAAACCATCTCAAATGGTTCATCAAATCTATCATCAAATTTAAATTTGATGAAAAAGTGACTTTTTGCTTCTCTAACGGTTCATCAAATCCATCATTAAATCCAAGATTTCACTTTTATTTCATCAAACTGAGGATGAATGTGTCTTTCATCAAATCACTATTCATTGTCATTGGATTTTCACCATTGGATGTCTCCTTGGATCTCCTCTCGAATGACCACTTCAAGGCAAAAGTTTATTAAAAAAATTACACTAGTCGGTCGACCGGCCGATCGTCCGCCCTGTCGACGCCCCGGATGACCATTTAAAGGCAAAAAAATGTGAAAAAATTACACTGTCCGATTGACCGGCCGGTTTACTCAAATTTGGTGAAAATTTTGGAGCACTTGATATCAATTGAAAATTTTAAAGTTTCCACTCATAAACTGATGGACAAACAGAACTGGTAAATGCTTTGTTAGAATTTTACTTGAGACACTTTGTAAGTGCTAATCAACGAGATTGGACTAAGTTGTTGGATGTAGCCCAATTCTCTTATAACTTGTAACGAAGTGAGTCAACCAACCATAGCCCATTCGAATGAGCTACTGGACAACAGCCGCTAAACACCCCACATAGTTGTGTCGGGCTATATAGAAAGGAGTCCAACAGCATTCAAACTTGCCAAAGGTTGGCAAGAGTAGGCCAATGTTGCAAGAACATATTTGGATAAAGCATCTAAGAAGATAAAGAAATGGGCTGACAAATGAAGACGTGCAGTGGAGTTTCAAGTCGGGGACTTTGTGCTTGTCAAGCTACTATTGCAACAATTCAAGTCCCTAAGAAAGGTGCACAAAGGGCTAACAAGGAAGTATGAAGGCCCTTTCCCTATTACAAAAAAGGTAGGCAAAGTTTCCTACCAAGTCCAACTACCCCCAAAATGTAAGATCCATCTCGCCTTCCATGTAAGCTACTTAAAGCCCTATCATGCTGACAAGGAAGATCCAAGCCACAGAGAGTCATCAAGGGCACCAACGGCGGTCGTAGCCTCATATGACAAAGAAGCTGAATACATGATGGTTGACTGAGTGATTAGAAGACGTGGAGTACCTCCTTGTATCAAGTACATGGTAAAATGGAAAAGACTACCTGAAAGCGAGGCTAGCTGGGAGCTAGCTGATGCTTTGTGGCAGTTTAAGGAACAGATACAAAAATTTCGAGAGGTGGATGCGATGAGGACGTTGCTATAGCATAGATGGGGAAGAAATGTCACGCCCCTATGGAATTCTCCAAAATATCCAGAGGAGAGCATGCAAGAAAGAGAGGCTAATGGAAGAAGTTAGAACTCCCTAACAAATTATGGAGAAGTTTAGAAGAACCTAGGGAATTCAATAACCTATACACCTGTACATATAATTAGATATTTGTATAGATAGTTCTAGAAGGCATTCTAAAACATTCTTGTAGCTTGTAAAGAAGGCTTCCATGAGAAGCTTCTACATGACATTTTCTTGAGAGTTCTAGAATGCTCCTAGGGAGCCTATAAATAGGAGAAGAACTCATTTGCTCCAATCCATCTAAGAGTTGTAAAGCTTTCTCAAAATGAAATACAAAATGCATTCTCTCAAACTCTCATTGTCTTCTTATTTGTCTTTCTTCTAAGTTTGTGAGTTAGGCTGGCTTAGCATCATTAAGTGAGGCTTGAGATTGTCTAAGTGCCGCACAGAGTGCTTGAAAATTACCAAGGGCGTGATAAGTTGCGAGAGTTAAAAAGAAAACCTGACACTTCTGGAAGCGCCAGAAACACCTTTGTAGAAATTTGAATTCAAAATATATCGATAAAAAAACATATTGTCAAATCCTAAGAAGCAAACAAAAGATTATGGGTAGTTTACGAGCAGTTAAGAAGTTGTGCCTATAAATATAAGGCCAGTCGAACATAAAGGAACTTTATTCAAGAGGAAAACATGACAGTTCTTGAAGTGCCAGAAACACCTTAATAGAAATTTGAATTCAAAATATGTTGGTGAAAAAACATATTGTCAAATCCTAAGAAGCAAACAAAAGATCATGGATAGTTTACGAGCAGTTAAGAAGTTGTGCCTATAAATATAAGACCAGTCGAAGATAAAGGAACCTTCTTCCAAACTCAGAAATTCAAACTTCTATGAGTAGCTTTTAATAGTTAGGATTAAATTCAATACTTGTACGCCATGTTTAATTCACAAGACTAATAGTGAAGATATTAATAATTCTATCAAATTAGTGCGGTATTCACTATCCAATTAAATTAGTAAGATAAATTATCCATTTATCCATTGTTTAATTTGCATTGAATAAGAAAACATATGAATGTAGGATTACAACTATATTTATCTTCTTTTACAATCTTACCCTCCATCAATATTTTTTCACAATCTTTACCTTATCAAATTTCTTCATAAACGTGGTTTTGAAAAAAAAAAAAATTATAAATAAATAAATAAAAGTAAAATAAAAATATAAAATAGAAAGGCCATGTCTGGTTTGTTTTTTAATTTTTTTGTTATAAAAAATATAAACTAATTTGATAAAATAAATATCAAAAATATTTTTAAATTTTTAAAAATTATTTTTAGTCTTCTAAAATATAAAATTAAATAAAAATAATAAGTGTTCTAATTTTTAGTCAAAGGTAAAAGAGTCTTTTTATTTTATTTCTCAACTCATGATATATAATCTCACCCCTACCCCATTACTAATAATCTTACAAATTTGTTAGATTAATAAACCATTAAATTAATAATCCTGAAATAAAATTTCAAAATAAACACAAAATTATTGAGCCTACGGATTAATAATCTCAATCTTATGTTTTAATCCTATCAATCAAATATGTTGTAGGGTAGGAGTAGCTTCGAATAGCAAGGTAATCCAATTTTGTAATTGTGTTGTTCATTCAAATAATTGCAATTTTTTTCTCTTACATTGTATTTTTCATTCAATTAGTTATTGTTCTCTCTCAACTTTTTCTTTACTCTTAATTATCTATTACTTGTCCTTTGTATAGCACTTAGTGACTACTGTTAAGACATTCATCTGGTGTTTATTTGGCTTGAATATTAATGGACCATGAGGCGAATTTCATCAAAATACCGAGTGGGGCCTGGAGCAACAAGTCATTGAGAAGTGAGTGACAGAAAATTGGGGACAAAAAAGAATTCACGAGATTTAAAATAAAATAAAATAAAAAATGATGTTACCCTAAAGTCCTTTTAATCTGATGAAAAAAACCACCCCATATCGAAACCAAAATGCTAATGAAAGGATTTATATTCACCTGATTAAAAGTCTTTACATTACTTGTAGCATTCACAATGGACTATTACATGATGGCGACTGTGTGCGGAATGATATTTGATAGCGCATCACCATAAAGTTAGGTGTTCTAGGCCTGGTGTGGAACCAAAAATATATCATATTCCTTCCGTCGCAAATTATTAATTTTTTATTATTTCAAAATATTAATCTTTTTTCAAAAATCAAGAAATAATATAAATTTACTATTTTACTTTTCTTTCAAATTTATTAATAACACAAAAAGTACCATTATGATAATTGATATTCTAAAAAAATATACTATTAAAGGATAATTTTAAAAAATTAATATTTTTAAAATGTAATAACTATATTATCAAAAAAAGTTAGATTTCCTAAAGAGATTATTATTATTTTGGGACTGAAGAAGTATTTAACCTATGATAGGTGGATAAGTACAACAATTTCCTACAAAGATATCAATCAAATTTGGGAACTATTGGGCTCAAAAAATGTTTTCCAACTCTAAAAGAGTTCTAATTTGTCTCTTTTTTTTTTTTTTTTTTCCCCTTCCACTGCCAACTTTATAAAACTTTATTTAGAACTCTACAGTTATAGCTCTCTATCATTATCGATTGGCCTCAAACTCCATGTTTCTTTTTGACGCGTGTGTGATGACATAGGGTGACGCATATAATTCAAATTTGAAAGGACTATTGGGGTCATACCCAACCCTGTTTCTCTTCCATAAAAAATGATTAAAAATATAATGTTAAGGATTGAAATAATCAAACTTTTAACTAAATTTCTACTCAAATTGATGAAAAAAAGATATGCCATTTTCTACGAGGAATGGAGATGCTTTAATTCCAAGCAATCATTTTTCCATCATATACCAATGCAATCAGATACTAAAACCAAATTAGACTAACTCATTTTCTATAAGGAATGGAGATGCTTTAATTCCAAGCAATCGTTTTTCCATCATATATACCAATGCAATCAGATACTCAAAACCAATTAGACTAACTTATTAAAATAATTGCATTAACAGCCAGACCCAAAGGCAAACCCTTGAATAATGAAAAATTAAAACTCAATTCAATCGGGCATGTCGATCCATCATATAACATTTTCAAGCTAACAAAGATTCATAAAGCTAAACTTAAAAAAAAAAAGTACCATAGCAATTGGCAAAGTTAAAACAGAATCTGAAATTAAGGCTTGATTTGGTATATTCTGAAAAAGTCAATACGTCAAAAAAATACTATTCTATTTAAGTTACATCATCTTATTTAAGTCACATTGTCTCTCTACCACGTCAATTTAAATCAAACCCATATTTCATAAAAAGTCAAAAAGTACACTTATTTACAACATCCCAAACAACTCCTAAATTAAGACCGTCCTCTCCAATCAATTATCATTTTCGCAAGCTTTCACTACTTAGATCTCTGCCTCATCTTTCGTCGCTTTCTCTTCAACCTCCTCATTCGCTTCTTCTTCCACTGTATACAAAACCTCCAAAAAAATCAATCTTGACCATCATCAATCCAGAAAGATCAAGAGCAACACATACATAATAAACACATAGTAGAAATGGAAAGAAGTTACCTTGGCTCTCATGGTGATGAGGTTTTTTGTCGATTGGATCCCTACCCGTCTGCAAAGAAGATTGGGAGTGAATTTAGGATTGGGATTAGAGTCGTAGGAACGTATTTATGGTGAACCCTACTTTAAGGTCGGTAACTTGATTCACCTCATCCATTAATTTTAAATAGAACATTCTAATCTTACAAAAATAAATAACTGCAGATGATATTTTTATAAAGGCAACTTAAAAGTACACTCTTCTTTGTTTAAAATATAATTTATTTCTATAATTTTATAAATTATATTTTGCCTTTTGAAAATTTTAATTTCATAATAAATAATCTATTTTATCAATAAATTATTAAGTTAATTACTAATTTTTTATGAAGTTAAAAATTTATTTTAATTAATAATTCTGGTAATTTTATCATTATATATGAAAATAGTTAAAAATTTTATTTTCTCAATTAATTTTGTTAAATAAAAAATTCTGATAAATAAATAAGAAAAATTACCTATAAATCCTATCCTGGAAAAAATTAAACCATTTAGTCCTATAAATTTTTTTGTATACCATTTAGTCCTAATGTATTGTCAGATTTTTTAGGGTGTGATTTGATTCATTTATTTTTACGTCAATACCCTTTTGAGGGTGTGATTTCTCTCTCTTACTGTGCAACTATTCATCAATGGCGAGGGTGTGAATTCTCTCTCTCACTGTGCAACTATTCATCAATGGCGAAAGAGAGAGAAGATGTTTGTTAGAGGCCGACTTCGAGCAGTTTGAGTAGCGCTGTGGAGTCTTTCAGTGGGCCCAAGCTGCCGCAGACAGCGGTTGCCCCGCCGTCTGTGTCCCGACAAGCGCCTCTTCGAGAGGTGTGCAAGCATCTCGGAAAGAGCCAATCGGCTGCGTCGGCCGTCGGAATCATACTGCCGGTAGCTTCCAGAAGAGACGATTCGCTTCTCGAACAACACAATGGGATCCAGAGCGCCATTCTTCACTACAAGAGATCATATAACTCATCCAGATCCAGAGGTAAATAGGACTAGTCATATTCAATTTACACATTAAATCCTCAATTATTAATTAATTCAAATCTTAATCTGTTTCTCTTGAATTTTGGTTCGCAGATTTCTCTGTTGTGTCACGAACCGTAAGCAAACGTTGCCACGAGATCTCAGTTATCAATCCATCTAGAAATTCCACAGAGGAAATGGGAGTCTAAAGAACAATGTTTTGATGTTCAATGTTTGATGTTCGATTAGGCCCTAATGTTTTGATGTTTGATAGTGGAGATGTTCAATGTTTGAAGAACAATGTTTGATGTTCGATTAGGCCCTGAAATTCAATTTTTTTTGTTGATGTTGTTGGACTAGAATGTTTGATGTTCATATGTTGATGATTAATGTCGGTGATGTTTGAAGTTTGATGATATTTTGTTAATGTTTGATGTTGTTGATGTTTTTGTTTGATGTATATGCCCTCTATGGTCAATTTCCAAAATTCAAATTTTTTGTTGACGTTGTTGGACCGGAATGTTTGATGTACACATGTTGATGATTAATGTTGTGATGTTTGATGTTTGATGATGTTTTTTTTAAAGTTTGATGTTGTTGATGTTTTGTTGATGATGTTTGACGTTGTTGATGTGTTTGGAGGGAAAACAAACATCTACAGAGTTTTAGGCATTTTAGTCAATACCACGTTGGGATTTTCCTCATTTACCCTTACTAAAAAGCGCAAAACATAGTGTAACACTGGTTATTTTGTCATTAACATTAGCTTGGGACTAATTGGATCATAAGATAAACTATAGGACCAAATGGGTCATAAGATAAAGATTTGGGATTTATTGGTGCATCGCCCAAATAAATATTTATAATTTCCAAACTATAAAGAATAATCCATATTTTAAGCAATAATCAAGAGATGTATTTATAATTTATCTTTTTATAAATTAATAAAATCATATTTAATAATAATAATAATAATAAATCTATAATCGCATTGTACAAAACTTAGGGGTGTAACTCGGGCGGGTTCGGTCGGGTTGGGAGGTTGTCTAAGCTTAGCCCAAGTTGTGCTGAGACCTGTCTAAGCCCGCGCCAAACCCGAATTGTAACCCGAGGTTGTCTGTCCAAGCCCGACCCGAGTTAAACCCGAGTTGCCCGAATTACCCGAATTGTAAATGAATTTCAGTTTTTTGTTTTCCCAGCTACATTATTAAATTATTAAAATTTGACTCTATTTACAATTGTTTTTAAAAAAATAGAAAATCATTAATACCATCAAAACAAATAATTTATATAACGTAAGAGAGATGCCACTATAGTAATCCTTATAATTTATGAGTGAAAATAAAAAGAAAAAAAGTAAGATTTTATGTTATTTATATATATAATATATATTCAATATGAGTTAATAATATAAATTATTTTAATATCATGTAATGGCTAATAATTTATATATATATATATATATATTTAATATTTTTATATATCTATATATGTATAATTCGGGTTTCGGGTTGCTCGGGTTGCTTGACGTCTTTGCCCAAGCCCGTCCAAATTTAATTCGGGTTTCTGAATTTTTGCCTAAGCCCGTACCGAATTTGAAAATATTTTGTCCAAATCCTAAAAAAATTTAGACTGAACTCGGGTTGCTCAGGTTGAGCCCGCCTAAGTTGCACCCCTAACAAAACTCTCTATGGTTATTTCTATTTGTTACTTGTGATGGGCTTGGCTCCCCCAACTTGTCCAACACAGCAGCATTTTCAGTAATCAATTGGTAACAATTTTTTCACTTACCGTTGGTCTAGTATGTTTGAAAAAAGTCAAAAAGTTAAAAAGTTATTATTTTATTTAAATCAAATCATCTTATTTAACATATCATTTCAAATTCAATCCAAACCCAATCCATATTTCACAAAAGTCAAAAACTATATTTATTTAGATCATCCCAAATAACCCCTTAAATAAGCATAAAAAAAGTAAAATAGGCTAAAAAAATTAATAAAATAAAATGTCACATTCAAATTATAATCATTTTATTTTATTTTTTCACAATCATTACATCCAAATAAAAAAAAGTCAAAAGTTCTTCCCAATCAGAACTAATTTAGGCATGCTAAATTAGCCAAATAGTCATACTAAATTAACTATTTCCAAATGAAGCCTTTGTGTTGAATTTTTAAGCCAATTTATTAGATAGGTTCGACTTGCACTCAATGTTTTAAAAATCGGACCGATGAGCGAACTGAAAAAGAGATCAGGTGGATGGGTCACCTATTCAACCGTCGGGTTGAACCAGAATCAAACTGTGACATAATAAATATATTAAAATTATATTTAAATAAAAATATAAGTAATAAAATTTAAAATTTATAATATTAAATTATCTTAAACTGTAACAACCCAGATTTTTAATTATTCTGTAGAATTTATACTAATATTATTTAATCTCAGTTCAGAAAATATATAATTTATTATATATTATTATGCGTAATTTTGTAAAATAATATAATTATTAAAAGTTTAGGAGTCAAAATATAAATAATAATAATATAGCTAATATAAATAATAATAATAATGGGTGTGGTATTAAAATAAATAATTAATTTCTGTTAGTATAGGATAAAGTGTAATTTAATTAAAAATTAAATTATTTATATAATTATATTAAAATATTAGGTCAAAGGCTAATTATCCTAAATATCTATTAAAGATAGGATTAAATCTATGAAAATATAATCGAATCGGTGGAATGATTAGTGGATCGGCCACGTGTTGGCCAGAGAGTGGGTTCTCCTCTCTATTTAAGGGGGACGTTTCACCTGGAGGGAAAGGGAAGAAAGAAAAGAAAAATAAAAGGAAAAGAAAGAAAAGAGAGGAAAGGAAGGAAAGAATAGTGGAAGCTAAAAGGGTCTTTGATAGTGAAAAAAAAGAGTAAGGTATTAAAGTTAAGTTGAGTTATATTATACCTTGAGTCATCAAAAAGTATTTTACTTATGTTTTAACTTAACAAAATCTATTTTATACAAGTTATGTTTTATTAATATATTTATAAAACTTATGTTTTATAAAGGTTTCATGCACGTGGTTTTATTTCTGAACCCTATTTGCTTAAAAGGAAACTCATAGATGTGTCTGTTTTATTTTTAAAGAATATTTAGTTATGAACTTATATGAAAATATGTTTTGTAAGTACCACCACGGGAGTCCCATGCCTTGGGGGACTTAAATAACCATTGGCTTAGTGAGTCTCATGCCTTGGGGGACTTAAATAACCATTGGCTTAGTGATTGACCACTTTGTGGTCCAGTGTTTGTCGTGGATCCATTGACCAGTGTAGTGCTTGGCACTTAGTGATGTACCGTGGTTATGGTTGTATAGTGATTTCCGTATTACATGTATATGTCAAATAATTTCTGTATTATATATGCTATGTATCAAGCTCTTTTGGCCTAACCAATTATCCATGGTAAATTTTATGCCTTATACTCTTAGTATAATATTTCTCACTCTGCCATGAGCTTATAGTTTTTTACCACTTTCAGGTGGCATGTCGGGACCAGCTTGTGGAGTAGGCACAAAGCATTTTTATTGATGTATTTTTTTTATGTAAAAATCGACCTTTTTGGTCAATACCTTTTGTAATAAAAATAGACGCTCCAATGATTATTTTAGTACCCTTATTTAAATATTTCTTCCGCTTGCGTTTATTAATTTGTTTAAAGATTTTGGCCGGAGGTAACCTCGGTTACTGGCCATCACGATGCCTAACCCTTGGGTACGGGGAGCGGGTCGTGACATAAACATTTCTCATAATATTTTTTTTACTGAAAAATATAATAATATATTTTAAAATATTATTAATTTTAATTTTGGAAAAGAAAATCAAACATTTAATATTCTCTCCATATGATTTTAATTCAAATAATTTAATTGAAAGAAAAGCAAAAATTTTGGAGGGATATCAAAATTTCAAGTCTCTCTCCAATACATTTGATTGAATCTCACACGGATTTCTTAATTTTTTTTGGAAGAATTTTTTTCTTATAAATAGGTAGAGACTTTCACAATAATTTCAAACTCTTAATGGCATTTCTCACAAGAAGAGACACTTAAAAGAGAGTTTCTAATTAAAATTTTCTTATATTCTTATGTATAATAAGAAAGAAAGAGAAAAGAAAGAAAGAATAAAAAATTTCGAAGAAATAAAAAAAAATCAAAATTTTCAATTCAACGACCTGGCAAACCGAAGACGGTTCGCCAGTTCAACTGTCGGTTTTTTCGATTATCTCTAAATATGCCAATTTTTAGCTTCGAACGATTTAGAGGGTTATCTAAATCGGAACCCCAACCAGTCGACAGTTTAACCGGCTGATCCGATCTAGTGTTCAAAACCATGCTTGCACTACATAAAAATATGCTTTTGGTGATTAAAAAATTAGTCGCAAAAGTCTCGTTTTTAGTCGCTGATTATCAATGGTGGCTAAAATTTTTAGTCGCCCTAGATAGTCACCAAAGGCTTGTCGGCAAAAGTATTGGTGATTGAATTTATGTTGGTAGCTAATACTATTCTCTTTGGTTACTAAAACGAATTTAGTAGTTAATTGACACCTTTTGGCGACGAAAGGGGCAGTCGTCGAAAATTCTCAAACAAAAATAAAGGTCTCTTTCAGCGGCAAAATATTTAATCACTAATACGTTTTAGTTGCTAATACGTACCACATTTACCAACTATTTTATTTGTCAATTTTTGTTACATTTAGGTCTTGTTTGGCAATATTACTTTTTCACTTAAAAGTCATTAAAAAAATCAAAAAATCAAGCTATATCAAAAAGTAAAAAATTCTGTTTTCTTTCTATTTTTTGCACATTTTTTGTAAAAAATCAAAAAGTCATTTCAAACATACTAATTTTTTTATATATATTATATTTTAACCAAAAAATAAAAAAATTACTAAAAAAATCTATTCCCAAACAAGGTCTCACAGCCACCAAATTTTTAGTTGCCATTGTTTTTCAAGGTTAAATATTTTAGTCACGTCCTATTACATTTTCTGACTAACTATTTTAATCAAAGTTGTCATATTTTTTCACGACTAACATATTTAATCGGCAAAACACTATAACTATTTGATCACAAATTATACTTGTCCCAAGAAGTTACCTCAAAAAGTTATCCCAAAAACTACTCTGTGAAATCTACAACATAAATTTGAATTTCTTGTGGGGTCACAAACTACCCTTGCTGTCCATTTGGAAACTTAAGGGTCTTTTGGAAAGAAAATAAAAAGTTAGCTTTTAACTTTTTATCTATTTTGAATTACATCACCTTTCACATTTTTTACTTATAAAAAGATAAAATAAACTAAAAAAATTAAAAAATCAATTTTTTACTAACTTCCTAAAACACTCCCGAATATATATTACTAAAACTCTTATTGATCCCTCCCTCCCAACATTACCCAATCAATAAAGTGGCTATAACAGTATTAATTTTAAGAATAATGTGTAAAAAGTAATACCATTTATATAACATGGAAAAATGCTGGCCAAAAAAAAAAAGAAAGTAAAACAAACCAAAAAAAAAAGAGTGATTAGTGATTACACACACAAAGTTCATTTTCACCTCCATAAGATCGCCACGAGGGGCAGGCAACAGAAAAAAGATCAAGCACACACATCCAGGTATTAATCTAGGTGGCAGCAAATTATCATTATAAGAATAACATTCCATTTTTAACAGAAATATATGACATAAGAGTATAAGACCCGAAAGACTTCCTTACAATGACAAATAGACATCCATGTTGGCATTTCATAAATCCCCTTCAGAAGACCCAAAAGACATCAACAAATATCCATGTTGGCATTTCATAAATCCCCTTCAGAATGTATAAGCTGAAGAAAATAATAGTGATGCCCCCTTAACATACTTTGCCTTCGTTTAGAATATGGATTGACTTTTTGATTTTTTAGTTATTTTAGTTTGGAATTAAAAAGTCTTGTTTGGGATGAGTTTTTTTAGCTTTTTGACTTCTGTAAAAAAAAAATGAAATAATTATGATTTGAATATAACATTTTGATTTATTAATTTTTTAGTTTATTTTATCTTTTTGCGACTATTTTAGCCTAAAAAGTTTATTCCAAACATAGCCACTGTGACCTATAAAACAAGAAAAACATTCTTTGTAAATCCTTTTTCCCCAAAAAGCAAAAAAACAAAAGAGCACATGTCTCATCCAGAACCATTCACCACTACTAAACAGGACGTCCAGGGAGGTTTACACCATCTCAACATTACTTCCCCAGCTATCTTTAATGCTGCAGGTAATTAACCACCGTAATAGGTACTTTTCAGTCTATCTATTTGTCTGTCTATCTATATATACTTTGATCTATTTAGTTTCTATCATTTTCTAGAGTTCAAATTGGATCCCAACCTCCTAGAATAAGATTAATCCTAGGCTCCGCAACCCAGACTTGCCTCCTCTTACTGCTAAAATGTTGATTATTTCTGTTCTGTTTCGATTTTCAGATGTATGCCACAACTGTCTGGTGAAATAATATGACTAAATACATCTTCTTAAAATGCATGCACCAAAAACTATTGTTTTACAATGTAAATTATTTTACATCAATTGAAACAGAGTGTAAATGTATAAAAATTCCCTCTTTGAGCAAAAAGCTTCTACGAGGGAAAACCAAGTTAACCTAGAATTCTGCAGTAGATAATTCTCTTGATTCACAGGTGACCAACATCCTCATAGATGGAGTATGGAAAAGAAGCTTGGGGCTGGGTGTGAAGGTGTGACGCCCCAAAAATTTATTATATGGTTGACGTCTAAAAAAGGTCACTAATGGGTCTTTCAATCAAGAACTAAGTAAGATCCCAAAAAAGATCGGAGGACTTAATATAATCTCCCTTCAAAGTCCAATTTCCTTAGATAGCAAAACTACCTTTTTCACAGATCTTAACAAAGTATTAATACAAGGTCTGCATAAGTTAACGGAAAAAATAAAGATAAGTTTACACGAAGGATATATAGGTGTGTGTATATATATATATATAAGTAAAACAATCATTACAAAATCATGTTTTAAATACAAGAAGAGGTTTAACATTTACAAACCCAAAGGGACTAAACAAAATTAGTTTCTAATTTTTTTAGAATAGTCATACGTCTTCAATTGCTTCAGCTTCGTCTTCGATTGGCTAATAGTTTTCAGTACCTGATATGAAATGCTATGAGCTTGGAATGCCCAATAAACGCACACACACCCTGTTCCTTTTTCCCAATCTAATACACAATCACAATTATAGCAAACAAGTAATGCAATATGATATTCAAGTCAATAAAAAAGGATTAAAAGGTCAGAGGTTAGTAATGGCCTTTATGCTAATCCAGATTATTAATATTATATAATTTATATCTTGTATAAATGAACACATAGAATTTAGGAGAAATTTTAAAAAAAAAAAAAAAATCAGAATTTGACCATTGTAACAAAATAAAAGTTTTTAGTTTTGTCAATTTAAACCTTAATATTTTGATTTATTTTCAATTTAAGTCATTTGACTATTTCCATTAGGTAAAACAAAAGGGAAAATAATATTTTTGTCATTAAACTCAATGTGAAATGCCTACAATACCCTTTTTTGCTTAGGTGGCTAAGAACACCTTAAACAAGTTTTTTGATGAAGACACCAAATGTTTCACAACTGATAGCTCACTCTTTGCTAGCCTGCAAATTAGACTCAAAATTGAATTGATGGATTCAAGGAACAAACTCACAAGCTCAGCTAATTTCAGAGCTCTGTGAACTCCTAAAAATATATGGGTAATTACTGAGGCATCAAAATTTAACATACTCACATCCATATGATGGCAAAATATTCATATTGAGAGTCAAAGTACTAAAAAGTCTTTCATCAATATATCTCCAAAAAGGATGGGGGCGGTATGGTTTGCCCATGTCCTCTAAACAAGATTGAAACCTCATGGTCCCAAATGAAGTTCCATTTCAATGATGCTATTACCGATAGGGAGCTTAGTTCAAAGTAATCAAATTTGATCGACACCTCATTGAATATGTGGAATTAGCAAAGAAGCATGAATGATTTCCATGTTTTGAGAAAACAATATCGGTAACACACTGAAAACATTCGCGTCTTCCACTCAGACAACAACCAAAGTCCATTTAGGTTGATTTTAATGACACAAGACTGTAGAAGGTATATCCTCCATTTTGTTAACTAGAAGGCAACAAAACTTGAAACACTGAGATCCACAGGATGGGAAAATATTCGGATTGAGAGTCAAATACTAAAAAGTATTCCATCAATATATCTACAAATTCCTCTAAACAAGATCGAAAACTCATGGTCCCAAATGAATCTACAAGTAAACATTTATGAAAAAAAATGCGATCAACAAAACATATATGCAAAGTCCCATTTTGAATGATGCTACAAATTCTAAAACGATGCCATTACCAACAGGAAGCCTAGTTCAAAATAATCAAATTTGATTGGCTAATCATATTGTTTATGTGCGACTCGCACTAAATCATGAACAATTTTTATGTTCCTTATGTTTTAAGTAAACAATATAAAAAAAGCTTACTCAAAACAAAGATACAAAACTCAAACAGGAATTTCATCAAACAAGTGGAGACCAATGTTTGTTAGGCTTAGTACAAACAGACAAACCACGTACAAATCTACAATCACACAAATATTCAACCACTCCTCCTAAAATCAATTATATCAGTACACTTTTTTTTCAATAACAAAATTATGATGTCCTTGCAATTAAATTCAAGGGAAATTTGAATTAACAAAAAATAATGAAAGAAAATATAGCATTCCTTTACAACAATTTTCCAAGATCTATATATGATAGAAAATAATTGCCCATTCTTTTATACATAAAGATTAAAATAAGTGATTAATAAAAAACTGTTGAAACAGAGTCAAACAGGAGAGTCGACTAGGAGTGAAGAGCGGCAGAGAGGGCAACTGGAGCGAGAAGCGAGCCACTTGTCGACACACTCGGAGTGATAACAATGGCGGCACATTGGCAGCACTTTGACTTTGTCACCATCTTCGAATACTCCGAGGCATATACAGCACTCGGACTCGCCGACATTTGTTGTGTTTGAATCGTGCAATATGATGGGGAAGCTGTTAATTGTGGATGTGTCGAGTCCTTGAGGCGGAGGAGGAGGAGGAGACGGCGGCGGCGCTTGAGCATCTGCGGCGGCGGAGCGGCGGACCCAGCGGGTGTAGAGGATGAGGAGGGTGATGAGGAGGAGGAGCATAGAGAAAAGTACGACGGCGTAGAAGAAGGTGCGGCCGCGGATTTGGAAGTTGCTGTCGTCGAATTCGGAGTAGTGCCAGTGGAATGGTGGGGTGTCTTGAGAGGCCATTTTACTTTCAATTCGTTGATGATTAGGCGGCGACGGTAGTGGAGGTGTGAGAAGATTGCGGCGGCGACATGGTGGTGATGCGGTGGTGCATCGGACGAAGAAGGTGTTAAAAGATTTTTTGAACAAAGGGACAAAGATATAAAAACACAAAGACAAAAAGGGTTTTTGGACAACTAGTTAAGGCTGACAAACATGTATGAGAATTATTTGTTTCCGATGTGATGCAGTAGATTAATGAAACGAAAATTAAGTGCAAATCTTAATCAGAGATAGTATTCTCTTTTGATATATTTGAAAAATAATTTGATTTGTTCTAAGGCTTAGGGTTCCTATTTGTAGTCACACGAGAGGCCTAATTATAATAGGAAATAAATTGAAAAGGTAATGTTTACTAATTAAGCCTAAATCAAAGAGAATCTAAAATTTACCAAAAAATAAGAAAGTTCAAGTTATGCTCAAATCTTGAAAATAATAAAAATAAAATATACTGGAAAAAAAAAACTAAATTCAAACAAATTTGTTTAAATCAAGTAATTAAAAAATAAATATTTTTAAAAATATTTAAATCACATAATTGAAAGCTTAAACAATGAAATTTGATCGAAATCTATTATATACTATGGCAAAAGTAATGGGTATTGAGTGTGACGTTAATTTTTATGTCTCGACCGAATCTCAAATTATTCCAAGCATGTGTCATTTGGCATCGGCTAGTAATTTTGCCCCTTTTTGCCTTTGTTTGCCCACAAGTTTCGGGAACATTATGGCCAAAACTCTATACACAATGTAATAAATAAATAAATAAGGGAGAAAAATTATCTGGTGATTTCGGGCATGTTTAGGTGGTGTATGAGTAGTGTTATGATTGATAGAGGGAATGAGATTCATGATTTAGTATTGGATGATCAAAGAACATCAAGAGGACATAATATTTAAGAAAAATGTTAAAGATTTCAAAATTTCTACCATATGTTTTATTAAATGTCTCATATGAATGTGGAGCCCACTAATGTGAGATCTACCCCACATAAGACATTTATGTTGTGTTTGGTTGGAGGATTTGAGGAGGGATTTGGAAAGGAAAATGAAAAAAGTAGATGAAATGTGAATAAATCATGCCTATATTTCACATAGTTTCACACACATTTTCTTTTTTTCTTTCCAAATCCCTTCTAAATTTTCCCAACCAAACACAGCATTAGTAAAACATTTATTAGAAATTTTAGTGTTCTTACCATTACTCGATATTTAATAATTGATGAGAGTATTTCTACGTGACACTCCAAGATCACTTAGGCCTCGTTTGGGAACAGGCTAATATAGTAACTTTTTGGCTATTTGGCTAAAAAGGTAGGTAAAAAAAATTTGTATGTTTGGGAGGACTTTTTGGCTAATTACGAAAAGATGTGCAAAAAGTAGAGAGAAAAGAGAATCTTTGACTTTTTAGTATGGGTTATTGACTTTTTGGCTAATTTAGTAACTTTTTGACTAATTGGCTAAAATAGCCTCTTGCCAAACGAGGCCTTAATTATTTTTCTATATTTATGGGCGAAGCCTTTATAGTGGTGAGTATTTGCACTCTTGTTGAGGGGAAAGCCTTCAGAGCGGACAGCGGTGAGCACTGGCACTCTTCTTGTGTATATTTTGTAATTGTCTTTTTTACTATAATTATCTGTAATTCAAAAATAAAAATTACACATTTGTGATAATATATGTGATGCATTTTTGTGATAATGTTGCACTTTTTTTATTCAAATGTTTTTTAACTATAAAATATATAATATTATTAAAAAAATGCATAATTTCAAAAATTATCATAAACTTAGAAAAAAAAAACATTACTATTGTTTATTTATTTATTTTTATGTGTATTTGTAATGATTCCACCATGTGATAATACGATTAATATTGCGGTGTGTATGGATGTGGCTGTGGTTGTGGTTGTGGTTGTGTTGTCTGCTACCTTCTGCATTTAATTTTAGACACTGTGTAAGATAAATTGAAAGAGAGAGAAAAATTGTATGTATTATTGATTGATGTATTACAAGATTGTTGTGTTTCTGTATTGTATGTGATAATTACAAAGAGAAGGAACTCTCTCTTTATAGAGAGAAGAATGGAACATTGGATACCAAACAAAGACCCACTATCACCGAAAGCAAAAAAAGGAATAAAGCTAAAGCTATACAATTTATATACTAAAGCTAAAGCTATTCAATTAACAATTATAACAATTATATTAACAGCCCCCCTCAAACTCAAGGAGGATAGGTACTAGCCAACTTGAGTTTGGAGAGAGTAACAAAACAGAAAAAATAAGCTGACAATTAAAAATGGGATAGGAGACACTGTATGGTCGTGTCGGACCGTTGTAGCAGACAGTTTACGGGGTCATGTCGGACCGGTGTAGCAGACACTGTGTGGTCGTGTCAGACCGATGTAGAAGACAGTTTATGGGGTCATGTCGGACCGTTGGAGAAGACAGTTTATGGGGTCATGTCGGACCGATGTAGAAGCTGACCGGAATCAATGTCGGGACAGTTTATGGGGTCATGTCGGACCGTTGTAGAAGATTGTGGTGGTGCACCAAGGGGGCGACTTAGGGAGTGCGCGATGTAGAAGACAGTTTATGGGGTCATGTCGGACCGTTGGAGAAGACAGTTTATGGGGTCATGTCGGACCGATGTAGAAGCTGACCGGAATCAATGTCGGGACAGTTTATGGGGTCATGTCGGACCGTTGTAGAAGATTGTGGTGGTGCACCAAGGGGGCGACTTAGGGAGTGCGCCATGAGGTGACTTAGACAGTTTATGGGGTCATGTCGGACCGATGTAGAAGCTGACCGGAATCAATATCGGGACAGTTTATGGGGTCATGTCGGACCGTTGTAGAAGATTGTGGTGGTGCACCAAGGGGGCGACTTAGGGAGTGCGCCATGAGGTGGCTTGAACATGATACTGTGTATAACCCCCCCTCAAACTCAAATAGGTGTGAAGATAGAAACCTATTGGAGGTTGAAAAGGGATTTATAATGCTGACCGGTGGAGAAGACACTGTATGAGTGTGTATATAGGCTGCCCAAAAGATAGACATGGATGTAGATATCGAGCCCTCAAAAGTCGTGCCCTCAAAAGGTGTGCCCGCACCCTCAAAAGGCGTGCCATCAAAAGGCGGGCCCGAATGCATCAAAAGGCGAGCCATGAAAAGGCGTGCCAGTTTGTCGGCGAGAAGAGGCGCGCGATGCGCGTGGCTGCCTCGGCTATTTAACCAAGACAGAGCTGAGGCAGAGGCGAAGACAAACAATTGGCGAAAATCCTCTGAAAAACTCTTCGTTTTGCTGAGAAGGTTTTGCTGAGAAGATACTCTGTAACACTCTCTATAACACTCTGTTGCCCAGAAAAAAAAAATGGCTTCGTCTTCCCGCGGGCTGCTTACCCTCTTTCCCGACCTCAACGAGTCCACAGGAGAGAGAACTGGGGCGGTGGCCAGTGAACCTCAACCAAACACCGCTGGGTTTGCTCCTCTGAACTTTCCGATGCGGTCTGTGGAGCAAAAAATGGCGGTGCAGTCGGATGTGGAGGCCAATCAGTATACGTTGAAGGCATGTGTGGAGTCCATGACGGCGGTCACAAACTTGTCGCACCGGCTGCAGAGTAGGACAAATGAGGTGCAGCAATTAAACTCCCAGCTGGCTCTGCTCCAACGCATGTATAAGGATGCGCGAGCAGAGATAAGCGTGCTAAGGGCAGAAAACAAGGAGCTGAAGCGGAAGGCCACCGTGATGTTCCGATTTGGAGGGCCGCCATATGCTGCAGTGGAGGAGCAGGGAGTAGTGATCATGCCCAGTGGAGGAGAAAGCACAGAGGCAGCACGGTCAAGGGCCATCCAGGACGGAGGCAAGAAGAAAAGACCGGTAGCAGAGTAGAGAAGAAAAAAAATGCCACTGTTTTGGTTGGTTGATTGTTGTTGTTGTTGTTGTTTTTTTTTTTTTTTTTTTTTTTTGTGTAAAATTATGCTCGAGACGATCCCTGAGATGAATAAAATATGGGTTGTTGTGCAAATTTGAAATGTGTTTTTTTTTTTATTTTTATTTTTATTTTTTTTTTATTTTTTTAAATGGGTGGAAAATTAAAAATGGGTGGAAAATAAAAAATGTAAGGGAAAAGTAAGTGAAAAGAGCTGGCTCACGTTCCGTGGAAAATGGTGGAAAACAAATAAATAAAAGAGGGAAGTGAGTGCTGGTGTGGGGTGGTTGATGACGAAAAATAAAATAAAATAAAGCAAAGGAAAGTGGGGTGTGGATGAGTGAAGATAATATTTTAAGTGGGGATAATATTTTAGAATTGTGGTGTGTTTGGTGGAACACAGATATGGATGAGTGGGGATAATATTTTAGAATTGTGGTGTGTTTGGTGGAACACAGATAGAGAAAGAGATCAGTGTTAATGGTGTGTGTAGGTGTGTGGGTGTGTTAACCTGTGTAGCAGTCGTGTGTCTGTGATCGACGCAAACACAAACACCTTCCGGCAACGATCTCACCTTTCCACTATACAAATACACCAAAACAACGACCAACGCATCGAAACTCACCTCGAAATCCTTCGCTAACTCCTTCAATTCCAACTTCACTCCTCTCTCTTTGCCGCAAAACACAGTTTTCAGAAACGGACTCCTCGCCGACAAAATGCACCGGTGAACGGTGACTTCTCGGCCCCCGGCGACTGCGATGCTAGCGTCGGCGAAGAAGTCAAACTCCGGAGGAGGCGAGGAATCGAAGATCGACTCGAGATTTTCGGAGAGTCGTCTCATGGCAGCGATGTCGGGAGGGAAGGGGGGTTCGGGAGAGAGAGATTCGGTGTTGGCGACATAGCATATGCTGCTGCTGTTCCCGCCACTGAGGTTGGGTTGGGCTGGCTTGTCCATCATCGTCGCAAAGGTGTGTTTGGTGGAAGTTGAGAAGAAGAACATGAAGAGAGCTCAGATTCTTTACGGCACCATTGATCAGAGCAATGGGTTTTATCGATGCCCAGTTGAGAAATCCGTGAGGTCTTTGATGAATGTTCCATTTACTTTGGAGAAATCTGAAATGGAACTCTTTGAATATTTCTAGAGAGAGAAAGTTAAAAAGAGACCGGAAACCCCTCTCCTCCGCTGGAAGTTCCATGACGGAGCTAAGGAACAGAAACCTCCGCTGGAGTTGGGTCGGAAAAGTCGCCGGAAGGAGAGAGGGAGAGGGAAAGAGGTGGTTCACTGGCAGCAAGAAATGTGGCAGCGGAATGAAGGTATGTGTAGAGGTCCGGCGGGCGGCCAAGGCGAGGTTGCCGCCCGCCGGTGAAGCAGAATGATTAGGTTATTAACTTAGCTCTGATACCATGTAAGATAAATTGAAAGAGAGAGAAAAATTGTATGTATTATTGATTGATGTATTACAAGATTGTTGTGTTTCTGTATTGTATGTGATAATTACAAAGAGAAGGAACTCTCTCTTTATAGAGAGAAGAATGGAACATTGGATACCAAACAAAGACCCACTATCACCGAAAGCAAAAAAAGGAATAAAGCTAAAGCTATACAATTTATATACTAAAGCTAAAGCTATTCAATTAACAATTATAACAATTATATTAACAGTCCCCCCGTGCTTGAACTGTAATGAGTTTATTTCCTTTTTAAACCCTACCATCTTTCATACCTCATTGCAAAAAGTGACATCTCTGGGGTTGTTTGGGAAGTGTTTTTTTTTTTTTTTTTTTTTTTGGGTTAAAAAAATATTAAAAGACAAAATTGGCAAAAAAAATCAAAAAAAAAAAAAAAAAAAAAAAACCAGGCAAAATGTCACATTAAACTCATAATCATTTCATTATTTCTCTCACAAACATCATATCAAACTATAAAAAAAACTCAATTATCTTCTCAAACATAAAAATTTTAACCTCCTAAAATAATCAAAAACTAAAAAAATTTAACAACTTTCCAAACACCCACAGAATAATCCATGTCATGCCCGTGACAATTTAGCATACAATTTCAAAGAGAAAGAAAAGAGAAATTGAGAATCTTATTATCACAAATTTATAATTAGGGTAAATTATGAATAGGTGATAATAGTTGGATTTAATTCTCATCAAGTTATATTGAAAATAAGTCTTGATAAAATTGTAGCTAAAAATAATTTTTTTTGTGACAACTTTTTATATATATCGCTAAAAATTAACAATTAGTGACTTTTTTTGTCATAATTTTTATAAATTGTCGCTAAAACTTATAATTAGTGACTTTTTTTATGACAAATTTTTCTTATACGACCAATTAGACAATAAGTTCAATTATTAGGCCATACACGTAAGTATCCCATTTAATCAATACTCCAATACTTTTTTGTTAATATAATTTATCTCTATAAGAATATAATATCATTTTAAATATTGTAAGAATATTTACTTGTATCATTCTTAAACACAACATTCAGGGAATGTACGAGTTTGATTCCTATCAAACTTTTAAATAATAATATCAAAATATGTGTTAGTATCAACAATATATATTGGACACTATCAACCAATGTATTGATGAAAAATAATTTTCCATGCTCAAAATCTCAATGCAAGACGGGCGATACCATACATAATAATCGATATTTAAAATGTTATTAATTTCTACTTGCTTGTTGATCTCATTTTTTTTCCTTCTTGGAAACAAAATTAGGAATCTCATTAAAAGAAAACTTAAATAAGATTTTCGTTCTGCCTTTCTATTATGATATTTAAAAAAATGAACAAAAAATAAAAGATAAGCTCCTACGTTTAATGAGCCAACGTTTTATTTCTTACTTCAAATCCAACTACTTAACCAAGAAGTAGATAGTAATGAAACTAGGCCCTTTTTCATGGCAAAAATATTAAGGTTAGACTTGTCTCAAATTCATATTAAGGTTAAATTTATGGCTATATTTATCTAGAAAGAAACTGGTGATAGAAAATAAAAATAGTAGAAAGTGAAGTGAAAGAAAGAAAAAATTATTTTCTTACATGCATTTGAATAGGTGAGAATTTTTGTAAGGAAATGATGGGGAAAAAAAATATAATCATTGCATAATAGGAAGTTGTAGAAAGAAACATGGGCCAAAAAAAAACAAAAACAAAATAAACCCTGTCAAGATTTTTGAAAAAAAATAAAACTTTCTGTATATTTTGCAAGAAATTGTTAGCCTAATTAACAAGTTAATTTGAGTTGTACAGGAAACTTTAGTTTCTATTACTTTCTAAGATTTTCTATTTAAACAAACAAATAAAAACTTATTTATTTTCTTTCCTATATTATCTATCTAACCATACACCAAGAGAACTTGATCAAACACACCTTAATGAATTGGCATTAACCTTATAAATTAACTCGTGTTTTACATTTGGCCATCACAAATTGGGTATTTAGTGGGAGTGTTCTCTATCCCAAGCTCCGAGTCCTTTCTAAAAAAAAAAAGAGCTCATGGCCCGGCCCAAAATGTTGATAAGTTGACAAACAAACACCATCCTGGCCCAATTCAATTTCACAAAGAAGTTGGACTTTATCACACTCAACTTTACTTCTTCTCATTCTTTTTTGGGGAACCGAGTGAAAAGTTACATTAAGGAAGATAGAGTACTCCAACGATTCACCTATTATTTCATCAAATTTAATTTTGATAAAAAAATATTCTTTTTATTATTTCAATTATTTTATTAAATGATTATCAAATTGAGGATAACTGGGACCTTTTATCAATTTACTATTCATAGAAATTAGAGTTACAGGTCATTTTCACCATCGGACGATCGGCCAGATGACCACCTCCTTGCAAAAATTTGTTTAAAAATTACATTGACTAGTCGACTGGTTGGCTATCCACCCGATCGATTGTGTTTTGATGAAAGTTCAAAATCCTCCATTGAAGCGTGTGATATTAAACAGAGTTTTTACTAGTAAAAAAAATACAACGTTGAATATGTTCTAATACGTTTTTTTTTTTTTTTGACTTTTTAGTGCATTAAAAAGTTTTGTTCACTTTTAATTGTTACTAGAAAATCTTATTTTTTATTTTTTTAGCGGCATTGTTATCAAAAAGTGTCAATAATTGTTAACTGTAAAATCTTATTTTTCATTTTTTTAGCGGTATTGTTATCAAAAAAGTGTCACTAATTATTAACAATTAAAAGTGAACAAAAGATTTATTAAATTTTTTGATCCATACAAGTACTTATGATACTTCACTAATTATCCCTCGTATAGGACATTTGACTAATTACCTCTTTTTTAAAAAAAAAATTTAAGCTACAGCCAACGGTGCGGTAAAAAAGCAGTGATTGGCTTTATTATTATTATTACTTTTTCTGATTTTTAGTGGTTTTCTTTTTTGAATTTTAAAAAAACTCTACTTTTAAAGGGGTGTTTGTTTAATGGAATTAAGATATAGGATTGGACTTGATGTCCAACAGATTTATTAGTATATCGTTTGGTTAGAACGTGAAAGTTGAATTAATAGTAAAAAACAAATCATTTTTATCTAAAAATATAGGAACTATTTATTTGAAAATTAACAGTCCATTTAAGTACAATTTCCCTATATCTAGTCCGTTCAAACAAGTACTCTCTTAGTTTATACTCAACTAAATGGATTATAAAAGTAAAAAACTTCAAAAAAGTTCAATAAAGTCAAAAAAATAAAAATAAAATGATTGGCTTCTTTTGCAATTTTTTGTAGTTAACTTTTTTGGATTTTTTTTAAAAAAAATTTACTCTTTAGATCCTTCATTAGATGGTTTCAAAAGTACACAATTTTGACACAATTTTTTTTTATAAAAAATACTAAAATTTAAAAATTTAAAAAAAATAAAAAGACTTTTTTAGCTAGATCCCTAACTTAGCTCCTTTTCCGTCCTCATTGTCGAAAATTAATTAGAAAAAAAAAAAAAAAACTTACAACTTGCTTTATACAAATAAAACTAAATTCAATTAAAAAGAATTGATATTACCACCACCTTCCCAAAAAAAAAAAAAAAAAATCATAAAATTAATTTATTTTATTTTTTGGGCTAAAGCTTAGCTTGATACATGCCTAAGATGCCAATCTTGATGGTCATTAAATCCCCCCGTAGCTGAACTGATTAGGCCATAATTTAATATATATATATATATATATATATATTGAAGCACTACTATTTTTAAAGAGTCACTATTTGCACAAATTGACCCAAGAAAAACAATTGAACAAAATAAATGTGGGAGAATTTTTGCACATCTTTCATATCACAGCGTAAGAATTTTTTAAGAATTAAAGGTCAAACAAGAATGTCAACAAGTCAAGCAATTGATTGTTTAAATTTAATTATAAACCATAATAAGTTTCAAAATGTTTTAAATTTGTACCGCTTATTCCTTAACTGATCTCAAATGAAGTTCAATCAAAGCTAATCATGATATAAGCTCATTCATATATTTAAAAAATAAAAATAACAAACTAAGATCGATCCAAGTTTAAAAGCTTGTTTGATTTCAGGATTCAAGATTTACTTTTTAAAAAATTAATTTTTTTATTTTTCGTATTTATTTATTTTCACTATTTTTTTTAATATTTTAACCAATTTTTTTTTTAATTTTTAGATACACCTAGCATAAATGCACTTAAAAAATAGAATATTTGTAAAAAAATCTTTAAAAAATTCATTAAATACCAAAAATATATAATAAAAAAAGAGAATTTAACACATTTTTCATATTCTTGTATATTTATTGATTTTTTAAAATATTTTTTTTACAAATATTTTACTTTTTAGACATCTAAAAAATATTTTAAAAAATTGTTTAAAATTTTAAAAATATTCATTAAAAACCAAAAAAAAAAACACAAAAAATAAAATACTCAATTTCCAAAAAATTAAAACTAAATACAGTGATTCACTAGCATGATACTCAAAATGTTATTAAATTTGACTTATTTTATAACTAGCATGATATCCGTGTTATGCACGATTTTTAATAAATACACAAAAATGAGTTTAAAAGATGAGTGATTTTGAATAAACTCTCTCAATAGTGAAACATTAGAGGAGCATGAATAATTTGTTTCAATTCTTCTAGACCTTAAAGTAAGCCCTCGTTTGTTATGGAACTACCAGGCTAAAATAGTTACAAAAAAAATAAAATAGACTAAAACATCAATAAAATAAATGTCACATCTAAATCATAATCATTTAATTTTTCTCTCATAAAAGTTAAAAAGCCGAAAAAACTTAATTCAAATGAGATTTTTTAACTCCAGATTAGAGTAAAAAAACCAACGCACTCCCCAAATAAAGCCTAAGCATTAAAAACCATAAGTTACGCCACCTAATAATTTAACCATCTCTGATTTTATGGCCCAAATAAGAGTTTTTATATTCAATTATTAATTAGGAGAAAGGCTCTGTTAAAAAGAAAAAAAAAAAAGAAAAAGAAAAAAAAAAGGTAGGAGAAAGGCTGTTGCTCCATCACATGTCCTCCCACACCAAACGACTTTAGCATCATATGCATGTGCTCACCTCCCCTTCTTATCGTTAATAAATAAATAAATAACTTCATTATATCAGAAACAAAGTCAAATTAAGTGGTGCCAAACATAACGCTGAATAATTTTGTTGCACTTTTATATTCTATTTTTGTCCTCTAAGGCGTCTTCAATTAATTCAGAGTGTAGGGATCTATAATTATTTGTATGTCTATACTCTATATAATGTAGTGATTTCTTAGAAAATTTTAAATTTGTAATTCTAACATCGCATTAAATTTTTTTTTAGGTGACATATCTATTCTTCTCTCATTCTATTTTCTTATATTTTCCTTTTTTTAATATATTTTATTTCACTTTTTAATTACTTAAGGCATGGATATATATAATATCATATGGATAGAATTTTTTCAAAATATTTATAGATAAAAGATAAGTTTGGCTCTAATTCAAATTCTTTCATCAAATTTATATCCTAATCAAAGATATTTCAATATAAATAAATTAAACTATAAATCTCAAAACCTTATTTCCATGACAATATGAAATTGGACAACAATATTGGATTTATTTTTCCTCTTTTTAAATATATTTTTTTTCACTTTTTAATTACTTAAGGCATAGATATATGTAATATTATATGGATAGGATTTTTTGAAAATATTTATAGATAAAAGATAAGTTTGAGTCTAATTCAAATTCATTCATCAAATTTATATCCTACTCAAAGATATTTCAAAAAAAATATATAAATTAAACTATAAATCTCAAAACCTTACTTCCATGACAATATGAAATTGTGCAAAAATATTGGAAAACAGAAGAACCGAGAAATTAAACAGGTGATTCAACCAATTATGCAAGATTTTTTGTATGTGAAAAGAAATATATATTTGAAATACCATATTATGTTTTTTGCTCTTTTTTTTCTTTTGCAGATTTTTTTGTTTGTTTTAGTTTTAGTCTATTTGGTGTATTTATTTTTTTTCCATCATAATCTAAGTTAGTTGTTGAAATTATAATAATGTAGTAGATGTGCTTATGCCTCCAAAATTTATTATTCATTTTTTTAAAATTTTATAACTACAACGTACAGGAAAAAAGTAGAAATGGCAACAATGGGCTAAAAGACCAATACAAAGAGTGATGCTTTGTGATGCCGTTGGAGTTCACCCATTTTTTTTTAAATAAAAATTGGACCAATCGAGAAGAGTATTTGGAACACATTCACGAGTTTGAAAGAAGTTTTTATTAAATCTCATTTATTTTTTTATTACATTTTGTTCTTCAATTATATTAATTTATGTGTTCGATTTTGTTGTAATATATAAGGAGGGCACTCAATTTAAATTCTGACGTACATAAACTTAATTATGTAGTAGCTCTAAAATATTTTTGCTTATATTTTTATTTTTTTATTTGAGATATTCATGAATTTAAATTTGTTTCTTTGCATATATGTAGTGAGTAGGATTAAGTTTTTAAATGATAAGTTTCACTTTTGTAGTAAAAAGTCAACTGCACAAAGAAATATTTGAAGCACTAGATTGGATTTTAAAATTCTTAATGAATATACAAATAAATTACTTTATTTTTAACTCATAATACTCTTATATATATATATATATATATATATAACGAAAACCAATTGTAGACAAGGTCATTTGGATCCATTCGAAGAGCAAAAACTCAATATACATGTTTTTTACTTAATTAATAGTTAATAGTTAATTTCAATTGTTATGTAATTCTTAAACAGATTGGATTCAATATGTGAATAATTAATAAAAGTTTGGTTAATTTCTTATGAACAAAATTGTTATTCAACTATGTTTGTCTTGAAATTATAAACACATTACATATTAATGATCAAAATTTTAAAATTTAGTTTGAATAAATGTATTTTATGTATTTACACAAAAATCATAGGTAAGAATTTTTTTTTCTATGATTCTTGAATTTTATATTACGTGCCACTGTCATAGAAATATTCATGTCATGTGCGTTCTATGGTTAATGCTTTATTATTTAAAATGAATGATTATATTATCATATAACATAAAGTAAATGTCACGCCCTCAAAATAAACCCATTATATATATATCATTGACATGCAATATTAAAAGAAAACAATTCATTATCTCATTCATCAGAGTATTACAAAATGAAAACATTACATGTAACATCAAATTAAATGTCCTATGGGCTTACATCTTCCCAAGCCAACACTTGGACACAAAAATATGAGTTCTAACTCAAATACAAATAAAGCCCTAGGCTTGAATGTTTATCAAATAAAAACAAATAACTAAAGATAGTCCTCAAAATCCAAATCCTTCCAAGCTAAGTCCTTGGAGGTAGCTTATCACCTGAACCTGAAAATGATGTTCCCATATAGGGTGAGCCACAGCCCAGTAGAAATATACTAAACCAAATATAAGCAATGAATAAAGCGATAGCATTTAATAGATGATTAACCTAAATAATCAATTACATCATTAAACTGTCTCATGACACTAATGTCTAAGATACGTTTTACCTTCCAACATTATCAATATGGCTCAGAACCTGGCCAAACTTACAACAGTGAACTATATATATCATATTCACATTCTTCCAATGTCAACAAACAAATGAGACTCAGGCTCAAATCAAAACACTTCATACTTCTAGTTTGATACACATTTTAGTGCTGTATCAATAAAAACACTTCAATATAAATAAGCACACATAAAAGTGATGCTAATGGAGTCCATCCCCTATCTCCTCCCAAACAAAATCCGGTTTAGAGGTCTATCCCCTATCTTCCCCTAAACCGTGGAGTACATCCCCTATCTCCTCCCACACAAAACAATGTATGTAAACACATAACATATACAACACACAATCAATACACATAATGTCTGTATTAATTCAACAGTCAAAATTGATGACTTAATCAATGAATAGTTTCAGTTATCCCTATTCCACATGCAGTGTCTACAACAATCACGACTATCCTCCACCGATAGTCCAAAACAGTTATTTCTAGACTTGGAAATAAATAACTCAACAATTAAATGAACGAGTGATTTAAATTAACCAACTACCCCATTTAATCAATAAATTGCTCAACCTCATGAATTTAACTAGTTTCCCCAATGTTCCTTAAATTAAATATACAATTCAATTTATTTAAACAACTAGGGTTTTTCCCAAAATTACCAAAATACCCCCAAGATATTAAAATGCCAGAACTTAGGACACAACGTATACATTGGAGTAGGAAATCCCTACCTCGAAGAAAATAACCCGAATGGAGAAGACGGAGATGAAGACCCAAATTCCAATGTGCTCCAAACCACCAAACGTTTAGATTAAATGGAAGCCCTCGACTCACTCTATCTTTTTAATAAAGGATCTAAGGTAGAAACTCACTCTAAGTAGATCAATCCTAAGAGAGAAGGTGTGTAGAGGGAGAGAGAACTCGTACCTAGGGTTTTGGAATCTGAAAGTGGATGAAAAACTAATCTGAAACACGCTGCTGCCTATTTAAACCCGACAGGCTCGCTCGAGCGAAGACTTGGTCGCTCGAGCTACCAGACACAATAAATCCTCACTCGAGCTAAGAAAATCTCGCTCGAGCCAAGAATGCAATGCTTCAGGTCTGCAACCCAGAAGCACGCTCGAGCGACAGAATGCTTGCTCGAGCGAGGAACTCGAAAACATACACCTCGCTCGCTCGAGCGAAGAAAATCTCGCTCGAGCGAAGAAACACTGCTCTCAGGTCTAAACTAGACACAATCGCTCGCTCGAGCGAATAAACCCTGGCTCGAGCGACGGACCAAAACAAAGAGTTCGATCGAGCGAAGAACTTCTCGCTCGAGCAAAGGATCAAAATTCTGGGCAGCAACCCTTTGCTTCCGAGCTCAACCAACCTGCTACATACCTGCCCATTGCATCCTATAACTCCAAATGAGAAAATAAAGGACGACAACAACAATTATACAATGACAGAATATACGGAACCTAAGTCCGGATACACTAATCAAATGGGAAAAAGACCGGGGTCGCTATAGTAAAAATAAAACTAACTAAGATGTTAAAAAAAAAAAACTTCAAAATACGAAAGTTGTTGAAATTTATAGGTTATAGACACAAAACAAATTTAAAAAAAAAAAAAGAAAAGTGATCCTTGAATTTTGTTTGTAATTAAATAGCTTTAGAATACAAAAACAGTTAAAAATAGAATTAAAATTTGTATAATAAGATAACATAAATGTTGATTTTTTAACTATACAAAATTTAAATTTCAAAAAATTATAGATTGCATTTAACTCTTATATAATTTTTAACTTACTACGGTTCTTATTTTTGAGTTCTTTTTTAACAAATTTTAAAAAATTATAGGTGACATTTTACTCTTATCTAATTTTAAAACTATTATTCTCTCCTGTTCTTCTATTATTAGAGTTATATTAGATGTTTTTCATATCAAGATTATCTTATCTTATTTTTGAATTTTTGAATTTTTAAATTTCAACTTTGATTTTTTTTTTTTTTTCAATCTTCATTTGATATTTACTAAATTTCTCGCTACCTCATTTTTCTAGGATTTATTTAAATTTCTCTTTCTATGTTCTTATAATTTATCTTCACATTTACACTTGATTTTTTTTTTAATCTTTGTCTTATATTTACAGGATCTACTCTTACTCTTCATTTTCAATTAAGTTTATTCTTTTTCTAGGATTTATCTGATTTTCATTTTTTATATTCTTATAGTTTATCTTGAAATTCACACTTAATTTATTTTTATTTTTATCTTATATTTATAAAATCTCACTCTGACATTTATTTTTTAGTTGAGATCAATCAAATCTATTATTTAAGTATCTATCTAAATTAATATCATAGAATTTTGTTATTAATTTTTAACATATTTAGTATTGTTTATCAATGTTTTAAAAACCGGACCGATGAGTGTACCGGAAAAATGATCGGGTAGACGGGTCACCGGTTCAACTCGACATCGAACCGTGACGTCATAAATATATTAAAATTATATTTAAATAAAAATATAAGTAGTAAAATTATAAATTAAAAAAATTAAATAATCTTAAATATTTCTCCTAATACTTTTTTTACTAAAAAATATAAAAATATATTTGAAAATATTATTAATTTTAATTTTGGAAGAAGAAATCAAATATTCACTATTCCCTCCATATGATTTTAATTCAAATAATTTGATTGAAAGAAGAGTAAAAATTTTGGAGAGATATCAAAATTTAAAATTTCCCTCCAATAAATTTGATTGAATCTCACATAAATTTCTTGAGTTTTTTTGGAAATTTTTTTTTCTTATATATAGGTAGAGATTTTCACAACAATTTCAAGCTCTCAATGAAATTTCCTCACAAGAAAAAACCCTTAAAAGAAAGTTTCCAATTAAATTTTTTTTATATAATATATATATATATATAAGAAAGAAAGAATAAAAAATAAACAAAAATTCAATTTTATTAACCCGGTGAACCTCCCCCGGGTCGACCGGTTCGACGGTTCAACTGCTGGTTTTTTCGATTTTTACAAAATAGGCCGATTTTTAATTTCGAACAATTTAGTGGGTGTATCCGGACTGGAACCCCGACCGGTCGACGGTTCAACCAGTCGAATCGGCCAGTCCGGTCCAATTTTTAAAATCTTGTTGTTTATCAGCTTTTGTTACTTGCTCATGCATAGCACGGATTACCACTAGTAAGAATCAAATAAGAAAGTCTAATCTTACAAGTCTATAAAGCACAATAATTTTAGAGAACCGTTATTCACATTTTACTTTGTTTCAAATATTTTTATTTTTTTATTTTTATTGTACATAAAAATAAATATATTTGGAGTAAAGTAAATAAGAATAATAACTATGTACAATAAAAATGAAGAATGAATTATATTTGAAATAATATAAAGTGAAATAGCGGCTCTCTAATTTTATTATTTAATATATGATGCTACAAGCACTAATTACTTTCACCCAAAAAAATTAAAATAATAATAACAAACAAATAAAATAGAGAAATCTTAACTATATTTCAACAATGGCTATGAAGACTCAATAATTTTTCTTTTCTAACAAAGGCCCCGTTTGGTAGAGCTGTGAGAAAGTAATTATAATTTATAATCTAACAACTTATAACTTATAATTATGAACATAAGCTGATTTTTAACTTATAAATTAAACTTCTCATCCCCCACTCAAAGAATAAGTTAATTTTTGACTTATAAAAAGTTATAAGCTGTATTGTTAAACTGAACCAAACACATCAAAATATCTTAAATTAAGCTAAAACTGAAATAAGTTGGAAATAAGCCCTACCAAATAGGGCCAAAAACTCCCATTTGGAATCTTGTCTATTTTAATTGACTTTTTAATTATTTAGCTATTTTAATTTGGTTAAAAAAATTATGTTTTAGATGATAGCTGACTTTTTTTTGTAGTTAATTTAATAATTGTGAGAGACAAAATGAAATAGTAATTATTATTTAGATGTGATATTTTATCATATTAACCATTTTAATCTATTTTGTTTTTATTAATTATTTTAATCAAAAAAGGCAAAAAAAATATTTCCCAAACAGGACCATTGTCTAACCTTATTCAATCTTTTTATCATCTTACAAAACAATGCACGTGACAATGATAACAACAATAATTGACACCTCCATTTTTTAGAGAGCCTCACACCCCTTCACAATTCCTTTTGAATTTTTACCATTGATGGTGTAAACTCCACACATATATAAGTGGGATCCACACATACATTAATGGTTGAAATCTAAAGAAAGTTGTGGGGATCTCCAAAAAATAAGGTCTCAAGCATTTTTCTTTTAATAATTATAATTAAACCAATAAACAATTACAAGAATTCAAGTGAGTGATAATACAAAATAGTAGTAAAAAGCTGTGACGTTTAATATTTTCATTTTAACAATTTTTCAAAATGTTTTAAGATTTTAAAAAAATTACAAATCAAGTCGGATTTTCAAAAATAATTACAAATACATGAAACAATTTATAATTTTAATAATTAAAATTTATAAATTTTATCATCATTAATTTAATTTAATTTTCGTTTTTCAACTGATATGTTATTTCCTTTTTGAAAAGAAAACTGCTTGGGAGCACTAATTAGTGCTCCCACTAATTAGGTGACAGTGGGTCCCGCCATTAATGATGTGATGTTTTGGTCTTGGAGTTGTGTTTTTTTTTTTTTTTTTTTAATGCATTAGTGCTATTAGTGGTGATGTTTTTAATGGAATGAATCATTGTTGTTTTGAAAAATGTTTGAAAACACTAAAAAGGGATCACTAGAGGAAACACTAATGATGTGATAGTGAGCCCCGCCCACTTTCTATGCGTTGCTTTTATTTATTTATTTATTTTTATCATTTTCAATGTATTAATGCTATTAATAATTTATTTTTTAATGATCTAAATCATTGTGGTTTGTTTTTTAAAAAAGGTTTGCAGCTTGATCATCACATGCCACGTGTCGACAAATGGCGAGCCAACTTGGGTGTGAGGATTGCATTCTTGAAAAAATTGTTTGCGGATCAGAATCAGAATCAGTTTGGGACTTTTAAACAAAAGAAAACAAAAACAAAGTCAAAACTAACAAAACAAATTCAACGAGAGATGATCACATCGTTCTCAGGAGTAGGGCCTCCTGAGCAGGGACTGATATTGGTCAACGCCGTATGTGGGGACCGCCACCATGACTTTGACAGCGTCCGTCTGATCTTGAACAGGCAACAGCAAACAGAACCTATCGCAGCACACGGGTCCCACGTGAACCGGCCTCCCCAACCCAAAGTCAACCCGGTCCAGTCCCAGCCTTGACCACTGTGAAATAATCAGAACCCCCACTGTGTCAGGACTCGCCATCCTCGACTCACTCACCGATTCCACCACATCTCTCACGTACTCCTTCCCTACTCTCTCCTTAGCTTTTCTCACTAACCCAGAAGCGTAACCCAACCCTTTCTCTGTCAAGTCCTTTGCGTTTGTTTGGGCACAACCGAGTACGAACGCGTTGCCGTAGAACCCGGTGGGTAGACTCGGCTTCACTCGGTTCCGAATGTTGATGCTGAAGAGGAGTTTTAGGACTTGGTTGGATGGTAAGTTTAGAGCTCTGGCCCAGCTTCTCCATACGTGAGCGGAGAGGACTTCGAAGGACGAGTATGGGAACTCGCTGGGTTGACCCGTGGACATAGCGAGTCTTTTCAACTCGTTTAGCCATGTTTTGTTGAATGTGGTTGAGGTAGGAGTGATTTGAGAGAAGCGAGTGTCGAACCTGCAAAGGTCTGGGACTCGGACGAACTCGGGATGAGTCCCGACAAGACTGACTCGACCCGATGGTGCTAATGTTATCGGGTCGAGAAGGTGGCGCTCCCAAACGGGTTTGGTTTTGAAATCACCGAGTTTGACTCGGCCAGTGGCTAAGTCAGCAAACAAGTTGAGAAACTCAGAGCTTCCAATCCCATCGCAAAGACAATGACTAAACCCAACACCCAACGCTGCACAATCGTCGGCCAGCCACGTCAGCTGGACGACGAGAGGTGGGACCGCTTTAAAGCCCTCGGCCGACGACAGCAGCTTGCGCCATTGGGTAACGAACCGCGGGGCCCTCTCGAACTCTGACGCAGTGTAATCGGAGACCGCTTCGATGAACCCAGCGCCCTGGGCTCGACAAACTACCTCGAGCCCAGAGCCGTTGGATCGAGCCCTGACCCTACCTGCCAAAGGGTAGTAAGGAATCAGGGCTCGAGCTAAGGCGGACATGACTCGGGCTACGATGGTGGGTTTGTCGAGAACGGGGGCGCGAGGGCGGTAGATGAGTAAGTACTCGATGGTGAAGCGGAGGAAGAGTTGGGAGTCGAGGGCGGAGAGGGAGAGGAGACAAGATGGGGTGGGCTCGGAAGGAGTGATGAGAAGAGGCTGTTTCACTCTTACAAAGCTTCCCATGTTTGTTGTTGTTTCACTTTCACTTTGTTCTGCTGTGAATTTGAATCTTAGTTTTGGGTTTATGGTTGATGATTTATATGAAGATGAAGATGATGATTGAGAGTTGCAAGTTTTTGGTGGGTTATATATTATGAATGATGATACATGCATATGGATATGAGGTGGTTGTTGCACTTGGTAGGAGAGTAGAGTACTATATATATATATATATATATGAATACGTAGATGGGGGTGGGTGTATCTTTTTCTGTGTCTACTGTGAAAGATTTGCGAGAGATTCTCCAGGCATAACTTTATGGGAGAAAATTGGATTAACAAAAACAAATGTTGAACAGCTTGGGCTTTGCTTTCTGTCTGTTCCACGTACTGATGATAGCTATCACAAACCCCCCTCTCTCTCTCTCTCTCTCTCTCTCTCTCTCTCTCTCGTTTTTGAATAGTGATTTTATAAGCTGATACCTGTCTATGTCCTATCCGCCAGTAGCAACCACAAAATATTTATCAAAAATGCTTTAGAGCTCTAATATAAGAGCTCTAATAGTTTTAATGAAAAGGTAAGACCCATTCTGACATGATATTTGTGCCTTGTTTTGTTTTTTGTTTTTTTTTTATACTTTGATACATCATTAGAGCTCAAATTAAAGTGCTAGATTTAGAGCTCTCTAGCATTTTCCAATATTTATGTAGTACATGGTAGGGTGTTTTGTATAGTTGATAAAAAATTAATTTTTTAATTTTTTAATTTTTTTAGCATTTTTTTTGTGATTTTTTTAGGAGAACTCTCCAGTATTATTTTGGAGAAATATCATTTTAATGGTATGTAGATAGAATAAAATCGATTTGGTGAAAAAATTTATAAACTTGTCTTTTAGCATTGAATATCGTAAATAATAATGTTAAAATATTATGAAAAAAATATTATAAAAAATCTTTATTAATGGGTGGTTTGGAATGATTTAAATAATTGTATTTTTTGATTTTTTATAAAATATGAGTTGGACATGGGTTGGATTTGAAGTGATGTGATAGAGAGGTGATATAATTTAAATAAGATGATGTAACTTAAATAGGATAGTAACTTTTTAACTTTTTGACAAATAAAGCCTAAAATTTTTCATGTTTAGATTAATTTGTAGTATTTTATTGATTTTATGCAATTATCTATAGATTAGTTTCATAAAATTTTAATAATATTTATTTTATAATGCATAACATTAGTCTATTGCAAATGTAAAACAATTAATCCAAAAATTATAAGAGTTAGAAATTTTATTTATCACTGAATTTATATCATTTCTTTATGTCACTTCATACGTATATTTATGTCTTAAAACTCATGGATATGTGTAAAATTTATCATATTTAAATAAACATATTAAAAACTTTAAAAAATTACTAAAAATTATGCACCTAGTCCGGTCTATCCATCCCATGGTCTGGCCTACCTCAACCCGCTTCGATATCTAACTCATTCTAATTCATAAAAGACGATTTATGTTGTGTTTGGTTAAGGGATTTGGGAAGGGATTTGGAAAGGGAAATAGAAAAGGTAGGTGAAATGTGAATAAATTATGCCTATATTTCACATAATTTCACACACCTTTTTCCTTTTCCTTTCCAAATCCCTCCCCAAATCTCCCAACCAAACACAGCATTAAGATTTTACTTAGGGGTTTGTAATCCAACTCGCTTATAAATCCGATCTGTAAAAGTTCGCATGAGTAAATCTGGCCCTAACATTTCATTAGCTCGTATTTCAAACTGTTTACTGAAAATAATTCTCTTACACCAATTCAACACTGTTCACTGAGTTATATATTGTCTAATTTCGAGCCTATTACCATGAAATTAAAAAGAGCCCAAATAGCTCTTTAACTCACAGAAGTCCACTGTTAAGATTCATTAATTCATACAATAAACTAATTCAATTCCATTTCAATAGTTATATTGATTATGTTATAGGATGGATGTTTGATTATATGTGAAATGTTAAGACGGGGAGTACGGAAAATATATTGAGAAGTAGAAAATGAAAAAATAATAAAAAAAATATTAAGAAAATTAATATCTAATTTTATTTTTTAGACTTAATGATTTGTAAAAGATATGATTAGTTAATAATTAAAATAGATATAAGAGAAAGAGATGTCGTATATATTTTAATAGATTGTCGCCTTATTAAATTTTAAAAATTAATTTAATTTTTAATTTTAATTTTCTGAACAAGTCAAACTTGGCCAGTTGATTGGTCAATGCTTGGGAGACTCAGTTCATATGTGGGATTTGGATACACTAGTTGCGGACTGGTAAGCCTAACCCAACTCATTGATGATCCTTATATCAATTACTATAAATACTCAAATATCTTGGAAATTGTATCCTTTTGCTATTATAAGTGTATTCTTTATATAGTGGTAGAATTAGTTCGGTTTAGCTTAAATTTTATGTAACCGTAACTTATGATTTAGTACTTAGGGGTTATTTGAGATGTTTTAAATAAGTGTATTTTTTTATTTTTTATGAAATATGAGTTGAGTTTGAAATACTGTAATAGAGAGCTAATGTGACTTAAATAGGATAGTGACTTTTTAATTTTTTGACTTTTTTAAAAAATACCAAACCTAGCCTTAATTTAGACTCAAATTGAAACAATTGAATCATGCTCACCTCTAATAATGAGCTTAAGAAAAAAAATAAAATAAAATAAATCATCATTTTGCAAGAATATTCTCATTATATATTTTTATAATTTAATTTTATGTAGTTAAATTTGTACATGTTTTGTCATACATATTGATAACTTGTACATGAAGATCCGGTTGGCATGCATGAAATGAAGACGTACAAGTACAACCAGATAGTAATAAAGTCTACGTCTACCATATGAGTTGGCCCCACAATTATTTTTAGGATAAACTATGCTCACCTCCCTAAGTTTTTTTTTTTATTTTTTATTTTTGAAAAAGGTTAATTGTACAATTTTGTTATAATGGGCAAATTTTGAAATAAATAAATAAATATATATATTTTAATTGAATGAAATTGACAACATTATCTTTACATTCATACAAGTAATGAATTACGGATAAAAATAGATCTAATTATCATATAAATAAAAATTTCAAAAAACTCAATGTAATCAAGTTAGAAATATGAGATGTATATATATATATATATATTGTTTTTAATTTTAAGATAAGTGAGTGCAAATTACCTTAATTTTTAGGAGGAATTACACATCAATGGCATAAAAAATGATTTTAATTATTAATATTTATTATTTTATTATAAGGGAGTATTTAGAATTATCTAAATAAATATATTTTTTAACTTTTTACGAAAAGATATGTAAAAAAATAGAGATGTGATATAACCTAAATAAGTGCGCTTATATAAGCTACACCAAACACTCCCTAAATATTTTTTTTTTCCTGATGCCATTAGCATGTAATCCCCAAATATTTATCAGGAGCTGTCCATTTGATGCCTTTGATAGGAGGAATTATTCTGTCTTTTAAAAATTTCAATTAGACTATGTACGCTTCTAATTTTATTAGTTGTTTTATATATTATGTAAAATAAAAAATAAAAAATATATAACTAATAAAATTATAACAACACACCCATAGGCCCCGTTTGTTTTGGGTTATAGCAAGGGGACTAGGATTATTAGTACCTTGGGATTAGTATATGGGGTGTTTGTTTTGAGAGATAGCCTTGGGACTATTAATACCTTGGGACTAACTAATACCTTGGTATTACTAATACCTTGTTTGTTTTGAGAGATAGGGAGGGTACTACTAATACCTTGGTATTACTAATACCCTTGGGGAGGGGATTCATAGTGAGGAGGTAGAGATGGTATTAGAAAAATAGTGAGGGGATTAGAAATTTTTTTATTTTTTTTATTTTTTATATATTGGAATTTTTTTAAAAAATATAATTTTTAATTTTTTATATTTTTTTATTTGTTTTATTATTTTATATAAAAATAATTTAACAATTCCTCACTACTAATCCCCTCACTATCAATCCCCTCACTACTAATCCCCTCACTATCAATCCTCTCACTAACAATCCCCTCACTATTAATCCCCTCACTATCAATCCCCTCCATTTTATCTCTGAAAACAAACGACCCTCACTAACAATCCCCTCACTATTAATCCCTTCACTATCAATCTCCTCCATTCCATCTCTAGAACAAACGGGGCCATAAGATATAAAGCGGATAGAGATCATTATGCATATATTAGGGAGATACGTACATAGTTACAAAATATATATTGTACAATTGTCCATGTGCAAAGAGCAGTTGTACCAAGGATTTGATGGCGACCAGTCGGGTTACGAACATTTCCGGATACAGTTGTGATGGGTCCACATATTTGCCCCGATCCCAACAATTATTGTGTTACATGATATTTTTCGAAGCCCACATAGCAAGTATTTCATTTCTTTTAATCTTTGACAAATAATAGTCTACAGGAGAATTTTACTATAATATTATTCTTATTATATTTTTAAAAATTATATTTCATTTATTATATAATGTGGCATATTCGTAAAGGTTTAATATTAATAAAATTTAGGAATAATTATAAAGAAAAATTAAAGATTTGAGTTTTGTAATAAAATAATTTTTAATTTAATTTTTTCAATTTAAACCTTAATCTTTTGATTTATTTTCAATTTAAACCATTTATCTATTTTCGTTAATTAAAATCAATGAAAAAAGAATATTTTAGCATCAAACTTAATGTAGATATATACATAAAATGTTTAAAATATCTTTTTTTCATTGAGCCTAATGATTAAAATACTATTTTTTTTGTCAATTTTACTTAGCTAAAATAGTCAGATGATGTAAATTGAAAACAAATAAATGTATAGAGTTTAAATTGTCAAAATTAAAAATTTAGAATTTATTATGTTACAAGGGTCAAATTTTGAGATTTTGTTTTTTATAATTTCTACTAAAATTTATGTAAAACTTATTCTACTAATGAATGCGAGTGTGTTGTATCAAATTATAAACAGTATATAATAAGACGTTGTAACTATCCTAGAATTATTGAAATTTTTATATGAATTAAAACATTTAACATTAACGGTGTCTTTCTAATCAATAACAAAAACAAAAGCAATAGTCGTTGCGGTCGCAAAATAAAAGCACTTGGCTCTACCCATTTCGACTTGATGCTCAAAAAACTAGAGTAACAAAGAATCATTGTTCGCAAAAATTATTAGATAAGAATTCTAGTGTCATCATATGTCAATCCAATAATATGTGGAAATATAATAATTTTGTTTCTATTTTTTTTATTTTTTTATTGAAAAAATGCTTGCATATCTCTTATTATTGAGTTGACACACACATGTGACTTTTTTCATTTTCAGAGACACAAATAAATATTTATAAACAAAAACATATACACATATTTTTCTTCACTAGTACAACAATGGTATCTCAATAAAAGAAATAATAATAATAATAAAGAAAGAAACAATTTATATTTATTTGATCACAAAGATCATATATAAAAAAATCACTTGAAAACAACAATACAACACGATTTTTTTCAAAATGATTTGTTTATAAAAATTATGAATGAAAACACGGATTATTAAAATATTCTAATTATCTAAAAAACTATAACAACAATGTTAGGAAAATTAATTATATTTTGTTTATTATCTTATGTCACACACTAACATCTAATAGTACTATGGATCTTACAATTCACCTTGATTGGTTTGGTTCAAAATATATTTTCTATTTTTTTTTTCATAAAAAAAAAAATGAAAACTCAAGAGTACTTATCACTTTCATAAGATTTTCTCTCTTCAGGATGAAAATAATTTAAAAAATATTTTTTTAGTGTTTATTTTCGTCAAACTATTTCTATTTTTTGAAAACAGATTTTGAAAATAAAACCAAACAAAATGATTAATATTCAATCGATGTGGATATGAACTATGCTACTCAAGATGATTGTTGTAATACTATAAAAAAAAAATACATAATAATGATTACAAAAATATGTAACACATATCATAAAAATATATAATAATGATGCATATGATACATATTTTTTGAGTAATGTATACCATAACATTACCCTGTACAAAATGTAGTAAACCCACACACCCCCCAAAAAAACAAAAAACAAAAAACAAAAAAGGGTTAAGAATCCTGAATAATAGGGATCTATAGTTATCATGTCCTTGAATGGTTCTAAAATTAGAGGAGGAATCAAACAACAAAGGTCTGAAAGGCACACCATCTACTTGTCGGATGGTGGACCTAACCTAAACCTTATTATTAATCATCAATCCACATGGACTCAAAAATAGAGGGTGTCACATTGAAGCATCTCAACCAGACGCTTAAACTTTTTGGGCATTTGTACTTTTGAAAATTCTGAATTCTAACTAACCATTGGATTTATATTAAATCGACCACAAGAATATTTTATTTCTTGAATTTATATCATATACATCTACTAGAAGAATATAATCTTATAATCATCTAGGTGTGAGACTAGGGTGAATGAATACTGTTTGCTATTCTCTAGGGCGGCACAAAATGTTGCACATAAAGTTTGTTGGAACATGTTGTGGATTTGGTATTTTTTTTAATCCCTAAAAGCAGGAAAATATAGAAATTGATACAAAATATTTGTTTGACAAATTGCTTTAAAAATTGTTTTTGAAAGTTTTTAGAAAATCTTATTTGTGGGAAACACTTGTAACTTGTTTTTTGAATTCCTTTTAAAATAGTTTTTGAACAAATATAAAAACTATAGGGTCATGTTTGTTTGGGTAGACATGAGCTTGGGATTGGACTAATAGTCCAATAAAATTATTAATTCGATATTTGGTTAAACAATTGAAGTACGGACTAATTATTTTAAACTTGGCTTTTAGTTAAGATAGGATACATAATCTAACGGATTCGTAATCCCAGGATTATTAGTCATGGGAATGCTAATCCAGTCCGCTCAAACAAACATGGCCTAGGTGCTTGTGAATTTTTCATTATTTTTGTTTGAAAAATACAAAACTTAACCCAAAAAAAAAAAAAAAACAAGGGAAGAAAATGAAAACAATTCCACGCAAAAAAAATTCCACTAGTCAGTGAATTCGAAGTTTGAATTCAAATTTGTAACTGAATTTAGTGCTATTTTAGGAAGATTAGTAAAAAGAGCGTTTTGATGCAAGGGGAAAAAAAGTAACGCAACAAAAATCTTTTGGGGAGAGATAAAAACGCAAGTCGTTGAAATTACGTAACCACCCTCCATGTTAACAAATTGGGGTTTAGGGCAAAAAAGTAAAAAAGTAATGTTAGCATTTGGTAGAGCATTCTAAATATGATTTGAAAGTAGAAGTTATATTTTGAGTTTGTGAGTTTTGGAATTATGATTTGAGTGTGAAAAATTTGTTTGGTAAAAGAGTTTTGAATTAAGTGGAGAATTTTTGATGTAAAAACTTACAACTCATAACCAAACATACAACTCAAAATTCTTTTAAAGCCCATAATTTTTTTAAAAAAATTTGGAAAATATTTTTTTCTAATATATAAAAATTAACATATGTCAATTTTAAAAAAAAATTAAAAAAAAATAAATAAATAAATTTGCATTGTTCCGGTAAGACGTCCGGTGGGACGACCGGTTAGGCCAAATTTCAAAAAAAAAAATTTGAAAATCGCACCTCTGTGTGAGTTTTCTACAAAGTTTTCTAAATATTGTGGAAGTATACTTTGAACATCCTATCCAAACATCGTATTGGAATGTGGGCGTAGAATCATAGTTTGGAAATCGTTCCAAACATAGGCTAAATTTTCTATGTTGGGTAAGGGTATTTTGGTCATTTTAATTTGATTTGACACTATAAACAAATATTAAACCAAAAAGTCAAAAGTCAATTTTTTATCAACTTTTCAAATCACTTTTCAAAAAAATTAAAAAACTTGGTAAAAAATCAAGAGCCAATTTTTTACCAACTTGTCAATACACTCCTTAGCAACATGAAATATTTTATCCGAATCTTTCATGTACATTCCAATCTAAAGCTTTTCCACCGTCCAATTAGGTTAGGAAGATCAACCGTGGGCAATATTTCTAAATAATTTTAGAACCCTCGAGATATTGCTTTGTAATTACCATTCAATTATAAATAATAAATAACAATTTACAATCAAACATTCATAGATCTAATTCAGCTAGACAATAATTGAATTATATCTACAAAAAAATAATGACAAATCAATATAACGATATAATGTGGAAAAAATTATAATTTGAGCACCTCTAATTGTGATAAAAAATCACAACCCAAAACTAAAATTAAAAAAAAAAAAAAAAATTCTACTAAGAAGACAAAAGAATTACACACAAGATCTCTCAATTACCTAGTGAATCCATGCACAAATTATACCCAATTTGTTGTGCCTCTTCTACCACCGTCTTCACCTCGGAATTACTTTGTCCAACATTGAATCCACAACGTTGATGTAAAATCCACGACAATAAACTACTCTGGAATCCACCACAGCTTCAGGTCAAAGTTCCTTGAAATCTATTGATGAACACCTCTCTCTTTTTGTGAATGAAATAACAAAAATCACCTTTGATGTTTGTCAATATGTAATTCGTTGATCAATCGATCACCACTTATACATCAAGAAAACTTTTACATAAACACCCTCCAATATAAAACACTTTATTTTTTACTTCTCTTTGAGAATCTGGACGGGTTCAACCTAACAAACAAATAGCGCACTTTATACTAAACAATGCTGCGAATACAACTCAAACGCTCACTTTACCACTTACCGCTTGAGCGGTGTGACTGTAGACGATGCTCACATATAGGTCAACCGTGCGAGCGTAACATCTACCATTCGAGTGGTAAAATATGTTTTCCAAAAGTTTAGAATGCAGGCTAAGATATTGAATGAACTACTTAACTACTCGATCCTTATGCTTAGTCATCAAAGAGGCAAATAAGGACTGCTCAAGTCAAGATACGAAATTACAACACCAACTCCTCTACTCAGGCACAGCACATGTTGGATTCACATTTAAACTTCCATAACCTCTCTCTCTCTCACACACACACACACACACACACACACACACAAAAACAACGAAAGTAATTACAATTTAATGACATTTTTGTCCAATAAGATTGTCAATTATAAAAAACTTAACAATTTCCAATTAAAAAATAGTAAAGACACAATATTTTCTGAGACCTCATGCTAAAATAAGGTTTTATAACATTTGATGTTTAAAATTTAAGGCCTTCTACAATAAAAATCTTATAAGATTTTCTTAATGTGTTTTAGACAATGGGTTAAGTGACCTATGACTTACTAAATTCAGTGACATGAGATTTTTTATCCGAATCTCTCTTATTCTCCTATCACAAGATCCATTTTTATCATACAAATAGATCAAAATGACCAATAATATGATAGAAAGATATTTTGAGACAAGAAAATAAAGTAGATACTACACAAATTATCAAACATCAAATTCATCCCCTCTTATAGGAATAAAATAAAATAAAATAAAAAATTGGTGGTTAGTGCCATACCAAGTGCAATGTTTTGAGTCCATTGATATTTTTGGGTCATTTCATAGTTAGGAGGGACAATTCAAATTTGTATATAGTATACAATAATGTTTTGTATCTAAATTTTCACATGTTATGGTTGTGGTATTTATACACAATCCAGATCTTACACCACATTAGTGGACCTCATTATATATATATATATATTTTTAAAATTTTAAGAACACACTGTGAATTGCCATGGTCATAGGGGAAGTATGTCTTGGATATATAGAGCACCCAATGTCGTCACTGAAAGACACAAGACGAACTCTTAGATACGCTTTGTTTTTATTTGGAACTTTGGACTGAAATTTGAAATCTGCAACAAAGAAAATTAGATGGGTGGGCACATATATATGGCATGTCGTCCTCACAATTTTAAATAATCCACAAAGAAATAAGTCAACAAGAAAGAGTAGATTAGTTGTCTATTGTTGAATTTCAATGCTTACCGACAAAAAAAGAGAAAAAATTCTACTTCATGCATAGCGACCTTTAACCGTCATTGAAATAAAAATTACCTAATATGTCTGAAAAATCATGCGTCCATATGTCGGGCCAATAATATGTTATGATTTGTCATTATTTTTTTTGTTATTACGATCATATATTCATTTAATATGTTATTATTGATTGTATAAACAATTATAATAAAATTTTCAATCCCGCTTGGTAGCTCTAAATCTTCGTGGCTCGACTGGCCTGAATATCAAAACGATGTCGTTTTGATTTTTTTTTTTCTCTCTTTCTCGTTTTTCTACAGATTTGTTGATCTGAAGTTGAAGAAGAAAAGAAGAAGAGGAGAGAAGAAGAAGATCATCAGCCAATAAAAAATCAAAATCAAAAATCAAGAACATCCTCATCGCGAAGATCAGAAAAAAATCAAAATTTTTTTTTTTTTTGATTGATAGATCAACCAATTCTTTGACATCAAGAACAAAAAAAAATTCAGAAAAAAAAATAAAAATCAAGAACATCATCATCATCAACACATCAGCCAACAATTGCCAACAATTATTTATTTATTTTTTCTTACATCTTCAAAACAACATCAAGAACAAAAAAAAAAATCAAGAACATCTTCATCAACACTATCATCAACAACAACAACATCTTCATCATCAACACATCAGCCAACAAATTTTTATTTTATTTTCTTTCATCTTCAGATCCAGGAAAAAATAAATAAAAAAAAATAGAGAAATCAGAGTCACCGTTGCTCACCGTCGCCAACCCTCCATCACCGTCGCCCCGCCATCACCGTTACCATCGCCAATCCTCCATCACCGTCGCCTCTCTCTCTGTTTCCATCTCTCTCCCTCTCCCTCTTCGCCTCCCTCTGTTTCTCATATATAAACGCGACAAAAAAAAAAAAAAAACACCTCGACGTCGTTTTGGTCAGTTGAGCCATTCGGGCCACTTATCTTTCGAGCTACCACTCATTTTTCTAAAATTTTTAAGGCGAATTACACTAATGATTTCTATAGTTTGGGATTCCTGTCACTTTGATGCTTGACTTTTCAATTGTGACAAATTTGATTCTAAATTTTGAATCTTGTTTCAAATAAGAACAATTGAAGATACTATTGCTCAATTTTAAGGGCAAAGTCATCAATTTGATAAAATATAAACTATTTTGACAAAAAGAAATGTCAAAAGAATATTTTCAAATTTTTAAAAATTATTTATGCTCACCAAGATAAAATTATGTAAAATTAATAAATATTTTACACATTAATTTATTTATTTTACCAAATTAATTTTTATTATGTGTTTGGATGATGATCATGTAATGGATGGTTGTTTTTATTTTCATTAAATTAGTTTCTATTTTTCTAAAAGTCAAATATGGCAATAATTTTGATATTATTATTAAACCAATTCATTAAATCAAAAAATCCAAAACTAAAAATATTTTATATATTAAATATATCGATGACACATTAAAAGCCTAACAACCACTCATTACATGATCATTATCCAAACACATAACGAAAATTAATTTGGTAAAATAAATAAATAGAGAAATGTGTAAAATATTTATCAATTTTACATAATTTTATCTTTGGTGGATTGAAATAATTTTTAAAAATTCAAAAATATTTTTTTAACATTTATTTTTTTTCAAATTAGTTTGTATTTTATCAAATTGACGACTTTGTCCTTAAAATTGAGCAATAGTATTTTCGATTGTCCTTTTTTGGAATAAGATTCAAAATTTAAAGTCAAATGTGTCACAATTGAAAAGTTATGGACCAAAATAATACGAACCCTAAACTATAGGAACTATTAGTGTATTTTGCCCAAAATTTTAAAAGCCAAGATAATTATTGAGAGATTTATTTATAAATCCAATTTGGAGGATTTATTTATAATATTCCCTTATAGAATCATACACTGTGAACATTCACATTATTTGTGCTAGTATGACTATATTTTTAATGTGAATATTAACATTAATTGTGATTTGTTGGGAGTGATGCATGGTTAATGTTGTCATGTTATTTTGGTATTATAGAGATACTGTGAACATTCACATTGTTGATAATTGTTTATTATTGTGTACATATAACCATTTAGTGTACATTATGATAAATGCAATATTGATGTGAACATTTATATCTCTATGTTATATTATTAAGATGCACAATATGTTGTGACCAAAATATCACATTGTTATTTACGCTTATATGACTATTTTTAATTGTGAATATTAATATTCATTAAAGACGTAATAATCACAACACCAATGTGAATTTTCACACTATGTGATAATCATGTAAAAATCATGAAAACTCATACAATAATTAATGATATGTGAACATGAACATTCACATTATGCAACAATCATGCAATCATCAGTTTACATTGCACATAATGCAACCATCACACGTTTCTAATATTGAAGTTCACACCACCAAATGCAAAACACTAAAATTTGATAATTTGCAACAATAATGATTTCAGTGGATATGTACATTAAATTCAAAAAATTACCCAATCAATAAGCATACATATACACAGATATATAACATCATATCAATCCATCTCGAAACAAAAAGTCGAATCCAACTTTAATAAATTATTGAACAGTTCCGAACATACATCCCTACCAACGCATACCTATATGTAGTTGCAAAACAAAAATAGTGCTAACCTTACCCTTATGATATTTGAATGGAAGAAAATAGAGTTTTGAACTGCAATAATGAAAAAACGCATAGTTTCGAACAGTAACGGAAGAACGCAGAGTTTGGAACTACAATAATGGAAGAATGATGATGATGATGATGATGATGATGATGATGATGAGCTCCTTTCTGGGTTTCTCTTATTTTGTTTTTTTCTTTGATGATCATCACCCAATTCATCTCTTTGAGTTTTTGTTGTTTTGTGATTTTTCCCAATTCTCTAACGAGCAAGTTAAAGAAAGAGAGAGAGCATAAGAGAGAGAGTATGAGAGAGTTTTTTTGTGTTACAAGATTCTTTTTCAACCATGTTTTCTTGTCAATATTATAATTTAATAACATAGATTTAGGTTTTAAAGATGAAGATGAAGATGATTGAGATTTTAATGTTGTAAATTATGACTGAAATCATTATTGTTGTAAATTATCATATTATAATGTTTTGTATTTGGTGATATGAACTTCAATATTAAAAATGTGTGATGGTTGCATGATGTGTAATATAGACTGATAATTGCATGATTGTTGCATAATGTGAATGTTCATGTTCACATATAACTGATTATTGTATGAGTTTTCATGACTTTTGCATAATTATTACATTGTGTGAAAATTCACATTGGTGTTGTGATTATCACATCTTTAATGAATATTAATATTCACAATTAGAAATAGTCATATAAGCGTAAATAACAATATGATATTTGGTCACAACATATTGTGCATCTTAATAATATAACATAGAGGTATGAATGTTCACATCAATATTGCATTTACCACAATGCACACTAAATGATTATATGCACACAATAACAAACAATTACTAACACCCACCCAAAAAAATAAACAATTACTAACAATGTGAATGTTCACAATGTCTTTATAATACCAAAATAGCATAACAACATTAACCATGCATCACTCCTAACAAATCACAATCAATGTTAATATACAAATTAAAAAATAGTCATACTAGCACAAACAATGTGAATGTTCACAGTATATGGTTCTATGAGGGAATATTATTTATCAGTTTGCATTTGTAATAAGAAAGTTCACATTAACATTTAGTGAGAAATTTTTAAAAGATAGACAATTTAAGGTTTTAAAAATGTGAGAGATTTTTTCTGTGGAATAAAAGGGAGATTTTCTGCATAGAATGAGGGAGATATTTTCTTTATGGAATAAGGAAAAGATTTTATCCCTCAAATGTAGAGATTTTCCCTAGAATAATTAGAGATTTTTTCTATGGAATAAAGGAGAGATTTTCTCCATATAATGAGGGACTGTTATTATTTTTTATTGGGTATTGATTTCAAAATGGAAACATGCACAAAAAGTTAGAAGGGTGATTTGGTCATATTATTCTAAACACAATCTAATGGAATATTAAAAAAGAAGATGGATTAAATGGGATATAACAATTAGAAATATGACTTTTTGAAAAATGACCCATAATTATTTGTCACTAAAATATTATTTTATTTTTAAAATTTTAAATTTGGAAATTGTACATTTAAATTTATCAATTGTAAAATTATATATATACAAAATTTTCTCCTCAATGCAGTGAAAGTGATGTCACTTTACAATTATAGGACTCCAAATATATGGTTTTACAGTTGAAAGGGATAAAAGCAATATTCAATAATAGTTGAAGAACATATGTATTAAAAAGGGGATAAGCTTCTCCCCCAGTTAGGAAACCTAACTAGAGCGTGCTGTTGGGCTTACATGGGCCACCACAGAATTCAAATCGATAATCTAAATTATTAAATTTGTAGAACTCGTTGAGTACTTTATTTTTGTAAAACATCACGTTCAATGTATATCAATAACCACTTAATCAGAACACGTTTTTGTCAAAAATTTATTTTCAAAATCATAGTTACCGTTGATACAAATTTGATATGATCAAATGGCTATCGATTTCAGATCAAAGTAATTTTTTTGCAATGATGAAATATTCGACGATTCCTACACATTAAACAGTTCAGGTTATTGACGTGGGCTCAATGGAGCCCAATAGCACTCTTTTAGTCTAATTTTGGACTGGAGCCAAACTTGTGCCGTTGAAAATATTCTTGTTTTGTTTTGATTGATTTTCTAAACGATTATGATTGAGACCCCCAGTGGGGGTTACCCCCACGACCCCCACTGGCACCCCATTGGTCACCTTTGTTTTTTTTTTTTTTCAATTACCAACCCCCACGTGGGCGTGGGGTGGAAGAAATAGGGGGTCTGGGACATTTCTCTTTTCTAAAAGATAGGTTTTTTGTTTTTCATATTTTTTTAGTTTTAGTAAATTTTTTAAAATATTTTACTTTTAGATGCACATAACTTAGATGTATTTAATAAGTAAAATATTTGTGAAAAAATATTTAAAAATTCAATAAATATACAAGAATAGGAAAATGTATTGAATTTTTATATATTTTTTTGTATTTTTTGTATTTGATGATTTTTTTTTAAAAAAAATCTATAAATATTATGCTTTTTAACTGTATCTAGATTAGATGCATCTAAGATATAAAAAATAAAATTCTTAAAATATTAAAAAAATTTATTACAAAAAAAATATGAAAAACAAAAAATTTAATTTTTTGAAAAGTAAGCTCAGTTTTCTGAAACCATGTATATTTTCTAACTACAAAATTCTATACAAATTAACAGAACATACAACCATCTTGTCAACCAAATTTTGAATTTTCAGCCGTTATGAATTTAAACTGCTAACCCATGAATATCAAGGAAGGGCCAAGTGTAGATTTAACATTCATGTTATTTATTTATAATTTTTTGGTGTTTAAAAGCTATAAGGACTGAAAACCACTTCAAAAAACTAAAAAAAAAAAAATAGAACTGAAACCATAGTTCACCTTGTTATTTATTTATTTTGAAAAGTGTTGCACTTAATTAAATCCCAAATAAAGAATTTAAAGTTTGAAATAATCATACATTTTTTACATATAAAAAAAGAGAGAGTATATAATCTTAACAAAAAATATTTAATATATAAAAATGTAAAATTATATTAAGATTTGTTAATCAATATCTTTAAAGATCTTGTTAACAAGATAAATAGTGAATGTAGACATTAAAATAGTAGATGCTGTATGAGTTAACACAAAACAAATCTTGACCTACCACCAATCTATTGTTTGTCGGTAGAGGCTGAGGGGGAGAAAATAAATTACACATCCTCACACGTGTAAATCAATAATTTTAAATATATATATATATATATATCTTTATTTAGTTACTCACAATCATTAATTATAATAAATGTTACTTGAACTTCATTAAGAAAATAAATGAGCAATATTATGTTTACTTAAACTGTTACTAACGATTTTATTAAAAATACCTATGTCCAAACATCATTAGATGGTTAAGCCTTTGTTTGGCAATGACTTTTTTTAGTTGGCTTTTTAGTTTTTTTGACTTTTTTAGTCTGAGACTTTTTTGTTTGTTTGATATTCTTGATTGGCCTTTTTGGCTTTTTAACTTTGGAATAGTGGATTTTTTTTTATCTTTTTGTGATTTTTTGAATTTTTTTTTTGGTCATTTTGTGATTATTTAGCCTAACATGAAAACCAAACACCACCTAAATGACATTGTTTGTTTGATAATAAATCATATTTGGCCTCTTATATTTTTAGTAAGATTTTTAATAAGATTGTTAATTTATGTAAAATTATTCAAAATGAATTCTCTCCTCACTGGGTATGGTATGGACTTGATTTGAGAGTCATCTCCTAAATTATGCCACATTTGCATTTTTTATATTTATAAATTATAATTTCAGGATTTATGTATTGATTGATCAATTTAATTAAGTCAGATTTTTTACTCAAATTCACTATTCACCTTGTGAGTTGATTGAAAAAAATCTAAATTTTGATTTATAAGAAATGTCAACCTGGCACAATATAAGAGTTAGGACTAGACTTTTCAATGAAATGGAGGAATATTGAACTCTTTCTTTAATAGTAAATTATTATAATTGTACCACATTATTAAAATAAAATAAAAAATATAATAAGTACAATATTAATCCGTTTAAATATGTATATATATTACAACTGTTAGAAAAATAACTGTTTTGTGTGTGTGCGTGTGTGTTTTTTTTTTTTTTAAAAGTTGATATAAGAAATTATTAATTAAAAGTATTCTTTCTCAAGCTTTTAAAAATAAAAATAAAAAATTCCAGACAAAATCGATTCATTGCTAAATTTACAGCCTTAACATTGCAGTAAAAAATGGTTTTTCACTAATACACATAATCGACAATGTGAGAAAGAAAATTATAAATATAATTATAATTACTTGAATGCATGTACAAATACATACTGATTCTCAAGTTAGACAAATAACTTTCCTGCTTTATCTTCAGTTTAATTAATACAATTATAATTACTTATATAAATAAAAAATAGAAGGAAAAAAAAAAATGACATGCTAAGAATTAAAATATATTTTGTATATGTGTTTGGTTATGGTGTGCAACTTACACCTTACACCTTATACCTTACACTTACACCTTACACTTACACCTTTTGTAAAAAATTAAACCTTACACTTACACATTTTTTGAGGTTGCACACAATGTGCAACCCACTTACACCTTACACCTTACACTTACACCTTATACTTATACTTACACCTTACACTTACATTTTTTGTGTAAGTGGCACATGGTGTGCACTTGCACACTTAAGAAAACTACTTTGTATATATATACAAATATATGTATATAGACAGAGAGATAGGGCTAGCTTACTTGAAGAAAAGAGAAGTATGGACATGGGCCCAAAATGTAGGGAGGAATCATAAGAGTCAAAGTAGGTCCCTATTGAGGGGGACCAAAGGTGATGCAAAATTTTCACTCAATAGGAGAGCATATATAATAAAGATAGGTTTCATGGGAATGAGATTAGAACATATACATATATATAGTTTTTAGATTAGTCTTGCTTTTTAGATGGATATGCATGGATCTCCATCTTCTTTGTTCACTCTCTCTTCTCCATCAAAATCTCTCTCTCTCTCTCTCTCTCTCTCTCTCACCAGTTGGATATGTCTCAAACCCTTCACATCTTTTCACAAAAAAAAAACAAAAAAAGCAAATAAAGCAAAGATGTAGTTCAGATTTTATTGGGGATTAGATGGGAATATTGCTTCGGGATTATTATATGTTACCTCATATTTTAAGAGGCAAGTTGCAGGCAATTTTATTTTTACTTTATTTTATTTATTTATTTTTTAAAAAATTTTGTGGTCGAATTCATGCTATCAGAAGTGAGTGAACAAAATCCTTTATTCTTATTGGTTAAAATAGTAGGATACTCACTATTTTAATCAATGAGAATTGAGAGCTTATTTACCAACTACTAAGCCTTCGTTCGGGATATGGGTTAATTTTTTAGCTTTTTAATTTTTTGATTATTTTGGTCTTGGGTTAAAAAGTTTCGTTTGGGATGGATTTTTTAGCTTTTTTGACTATTCTGAGAAAAAAAAATGAAAATGATTATAGTTTGGATGTGACATTTTATCACTTTTTAGCCTATTTTATCTTTTTATGACTATTTTAATCCAAGAAGAAGATGCCAAACATAGCCTAAGTGGATGAGCAATATTATCATTTTGTTACCTAAAATATGTTTTGATAAAACAGGTTACTAGGTAACTGATGCAACAAATAAAAGTTAAATTTTTACTGGAAGCCTTTTAATCAAAGTTATAGAAAAAGGATTCTGCTAATGACAATTCTAGGTGCAATTAATAACGAACACAAAATGCTTAAAAAATTTATAATCTTAATACATTTTTCAAATACTTCTTCATTTTTCATTACTAACAATTGCCCTACGGATTTTTTTTTAGCGTTTTTCTTTAAAAAAAAAAAATTTATTAATCAAGCTTGTCTCCGGTCTACTTTATCTACTTTTTGAAATTGATGGTTCAATTTGTATGGATGTAGGCCCATCCAGAGTCCATTTTCGCAGTTCAAACTATTTAATTTGTAAGATTTATCGAACATATTATATGCAAAAAATCAATTTTGTACTGGCAAAACTTTAATCTAAGTTTCAAAAATTTTATTATATGATCTTGAGAAAATAATGTATCAATAATCTCAAGAGTTACAAAATCACATAAATTGTTTTGTATTTAGTTGCTTGTCCCACTTAATTGTGTGATTGTTAGATCATTGTTATAAGAAGATGGAATAAAAGTTGTAACCTTTGACATTAATCTCCCACTTATGTGGGTCTATAGACAACCAGTGAGTGAGGTGTGTTATTCTCAGTTGGTATCAAGAAGAAGAGTATACTTAATAAAAGAACATCTCTGGTTTAGTGGCTAAGAGAATAAGATCAGTTTAAGGTCTCTAAAGTAAGCAGTAGGTTGTGGTATGGTTTCCAAAAGTTGTAGCAATAAAGGCAAACATTAAAATGTGCTTCCACTATTTTTAACTGCCAAAACTCCAATTATTAAGAAATCAAACTTAGTTTTACCAACCACATATATTTGTCCAATTATATTTAATTCTCTCTCGATACGATCCTCAATAAAAATCTTATTCTTTTGGATTCATTTTCCTATGAAGAGATCTTGACAAAATTATACAGCAGTTACTGATGTTCTATTATCGAGTTTTTAATTACAGATTTGATTTCTCTCTAGTGAATTTGGTGTTCAATGGGACCTTCTCACAACTAGTGATTTTAACCTAGGGTGGCTTCCAATGTGTGTATATATATATATATATATTACAAGTGAACACACACTTGTGTCTAATTTGTAATTGGATTTGACAATTATTTCAAGCAATTGAAAATAGTACAATTTATAGTAGTTGTCATATTTTCAGAAAAAAATTCTTTGTGACATTTACACTAATAGAAATGTTTGCTTTATATATTAGTATAGATAAAGAAGGTAGTGATGTGTAGTTTTTGTTTTTGTAAACAATAAATATGTGTGTGCACATAATTTGTGCATAGAAAAATACCCAAAAAGTGATAGATGAAACAAATTTAAGTCATGTATTGCAAGACTTACATTTAGAATGAATCTTGACCACACGAAAAATTTTATTGATATATTTTTATACACCAATTCTATGTATATCTAGCATTGCTCTTTTTAAAAAATTCAATTCACTATATATTTAAATATCATGTATGATATCATCATCTAATAATAAATTATCAAAAAAAAATGATAAAGCTTACTATTTAGATGTAACTATCAGATCTAACTCAATCTAATTAGTACAACATTGTAGAATGAATTTTATTATATTCACACTGTAATTTACTATTGAATAGTGATATCGAGTAATAATATAACAAGACGGTTGATATTAAATTTTTACTCCAATCAACTGTTTTGCCCTCCACAAATTTTTGTTTTGCATATTAAATTTATCAAAAATTGAGTATTGATGCCCATGAATAATATTTCACCATGATGATCATAACGTCGGTTCAGCTATATATGTAGTGTTGGAAAGATCTGAACTTATATGTTTGTAGTGTTCATTAATGTCCCCCTTGAGCCCAGACACAGATCTCTTGATTTCCAATCATAGGATACCATGAAATAAAAATAAAAATAAAAATAAAAACAAAAAAAATGACATTATTAATATATTTTAGTACTGTTTGGTTCATTAAAATAAAATAAAATGGAATAATAATGTTAGGGATTCAAAAATTTTATTCAGATAAATACTAAGAAAAAGCATTGTGTGGTAAAAAATTATTTTTAAGTGTGGATTCTATTATACAAAAATCAAATATGGATCACACCTCGCCATTCCGGGTAAATTGCTTGATATTTTTTTCTAGGTATTATCTTTTTTGAAAATAGAATAACCATTTCATCATAATGTTATTCTCATTTTAGTTTCTCAAAAAAACAAATGAAAAAAAAAATATTACAAATAGAATTTTCAAATAAGGGCATAGTCAGTCCTTGTATAATCATCATTCTATTCCTTTCTCCTTTATTCTAATGAGTTAAACACGACGTACAAGAGAAATGACAATATAAGAATTGAAGGATATGTCCATAAATAATTAAAATTAAATTAAATTGTATAATTGTGAATGCATAGAATAAAGAGACTTTTTCATCATTTTGAAGATGAATAATCCCATGCCAATTGATTAATTTTTTTTTATTATTAATGTGATAACTGCACCGTACACATCATTTACATTTATTTAATTATGAAATTTTGGATGTTAATTTGCATATTCTGATTTGGTTATGAAATTTATTGGCATATTTTTTTTTTGATTTGATTATGTGTAATAAGTGGTTGATTGTGTGTGATAATCAGTGTTCTGATTTGTATATGATTTTGTTAAAAATTTGTTTCTGAATCAAAAATTGAAAGCTTAAATGGCTTAAGAAAATATAATAGATGAGTTGAATCATTTTAATTTCATGAATAGATCCTTATTGGAAATTAATTAAATATTTGATTTAGTTTAATAAGATTACATATGATTAAGTTAAGCTCCAAATGGAATTAATTAGATTAATTAAGTTCTGTGGTAAGCACAGACATGTTTTATCATTGATTTTACTTTCACTTCATGCCCCGGTAATTAGTACTTATTTTGTATTTGTATTGAGGCCGTAGATAATCTATGATTATTGGTCGGTCATGTCCTTAACCTCTAGGGATGTGTTAGGGTGGTGACAGAGTGGTATCAGAGTACGAATTGATACCTCACACACGTGTCCGTTGAGTATTAGAATGTCTAGAATGGATTTAAGTTGCATTCATTTAACAAGTATGTGAAAAGTCATGCAATCAAGAATATGTATGTGTATGTGTGTATATTGTTCTATGTGAATCATAATGCATGTTCATATAGATTGTGGTGAAAACAAGAGCATATGTATTGGAGGAGTCTTCCTCCACCCGACTTGATAGGCTAGAAAGGATGATGGAGGGAATGATGGAGGCAACAACAACAACAGCCATCGTGACAAGAATCTCCGCCAGCACCTATGCAAAGTAATCAGGTAGATGACCGAACTATTGCTTTGACAAAAGAGTTTAAGAAAATGAAACCAACGCAATTCCAGGGACGAGTTGATCCTTTGAAAGCTGAGGCATGGGTTCTTGAAATTGAAAAATTATTTGAAATCTTCCCGTTCACTGATGCACCAAAAGTTTTACCAGTTGCATTTACCTTAGAAGATGAAGCTAGACGATGATGGGTTTTAAACAGAAATATTAATTGGGCTCAACTTTTGGAGATCTTTTATGAAAAATACTTTTCACAATGCGTTCAAGATCGAAAGGTTTGTGAATTTGAAAGGCTAAAACAAGGTAACCGAACAGTGGTTGAATATGAATGTCAAGTCACCGAACTTGTAAGATTTGTGCCACATATGTTTAACACTGACTATAAGAAAGTAAGAAGATTTGAAGGACTCCAAGACTTAATTTAAGAAAGAGTTAATGTTTTGAAGCTACCAAAATATGTTGATGTATTGGACCGAGCATTGATGTCTAAATCTAACATGAACCAGTCTTCTAAATGAAAAGGAAAGAGACAAGGCTCTGATGTGAATAAAAAGTTTTCGATGAATAAGAAATCGAACTTGGAAATGTCTAGTCAAAGTGATCTCGTTCAAAGAAACCAACTTGTTTAGAGTGTGGGAAAAAGCACTGAGGAATTTGTTATCAAACTTCTAGTGCTTGTTATAGATGTGGTAAGATGGGTCATATGGTAAGAAAAAAAACTACCCTCAAACTAAACAAAATATTAGTAGACATGCCACTAGCTCAACTGGTTTAGTACCAATGACGAGATCTACTATTACAAGAGAAAATGTCAGACAAAGGAGAGCATTTGCATTTGTCCTAGGAGACACTCGGGATACTAAGACTGCTATCTCAGGTACCTTTGTTATTTTGAATAAAATGCCTATATGTTAATTGTTTCTGGACCCACCCATTCTTTTGTTTTGAATGGATCATTATTATGATAAGTTGATAGACCATTGATGACATTATTATGTGATAATGTTTCTTTTCCATCTAGGAATTTCTGTTATAGATTGACATGTGAAACTTTATTTGGGGATGCTGTATATGACTTAATACCTTTTGACATGAACCGCTATGAAGTAATTTTGGAAAAACAGTTGAATTTTGTACATATGTATTGTGTAAACATTGCTTATGTGCCTAAGCGAATTGATTTTGACCTCCAAGACTGAATGCATTTCTTTTGAGAATAATGGGGTAGGACTTTCACCTTATTTGATTTTGTTAATGGAGACTTGTGACTTGTTTACAATCGAATGTTAGGATTAATAATGCCAAGGAAATTGATACATCGAGAACTTGAATTTGTTATTCATGTTGTATTGAATACTCAATTTAATTTGAAGTCTTCACATGAAATGTCAACCGCAGGATATTTTGATTTATTTAAAAAGTAAGGAGAATCATGAACACCATTTGAGATTAATCTTCAACTGCTTGAGGATATGTGAATTATAGTTAAACGGAATTGTATGAGTCATGTGATTGATTACTTCAGTGTTTGGTTACTTCAGTATTACCGTATTTTATGATGCTACGGGGTTAATATCGGGATCCACTTTATATTATTGAACACTTCTTAATAGCTTTTGATAACTATGATGAATCACCAAATTGAATTGTTAATTGTTAAATGTTTGAAATATGAAACGAACTCCTATGATGAAAGTCGAATGGAAAAAAAGTTACATGGAAATGGATAATGAAAGGAGACAACGATATATGATTTGTTTCCAATGTAAATGCTATAAGTTTGGAGGACCAAACTTTCTAAAAGGGAAAGATTGTGATAACCGCACAATACACAACATTTACATTTATTTAATTATGAGATTTTGGGTGTTAATTTGCATATTCTTGTTTGGTTATGAAATTTATTGGCGTATTCTGTGTCTGATTTGATTATGTGTAATAAGTGTTTCATTGTGTGTGATAATTTGTGTCTGATTTGTATATGATTTTGTTAAAGATTTGTTTCTGAAACAGAAATTGAAAGCCGAAATAGCTTAGGAAAATAAAATGGATGAATTAAATCAGTTTAATTTTATGAATAGAGCCTTATGGGAAATTAATTAAATATTTAATTCAGTTTAGTAAAATTACATATGATTAAATTACGCCCCAATTGGAATTACTTAGATTAATTAAGCTATGTGGTAAGCACAACTCAATAGACTTGTCTTATTATTGATTTTGTTTCCGTTTTAAACCCCGATATTTAATACTTATTTTGTGTTTATATTGAGATCATAGCTGCTTTATAATTATTAGCCGGTCATGTCTTAAACCTCTAGAACTGGATTAGGCTCGTGACAATTAAGGAACTAAAGTAGCTTTGGGAGGCCCATATTTTAACATCTTGCAAACAACCCACATGAAATTTATAGATCTCTCTCCTAGCTCCCTTTGGATTGTTTTCATTATTTATCGTCAATAACAATTCTTAAAAAAATTAAAAAAAATAAAAAGCCTTCAAATTTTTATTTATTTTTTATTTTATAAAATGCCCTTTTATACAATCTGATGTGGTTTCAATTTTATTGATGTCACCGCCATAGCTTTTCAATGGAGGATTTTATTTACACCTAAAAAATAATTAATCATTTCTAATTTCTCTATACACTCTATTCATTTTTTTAAGATTTTATATTACTCTTAGCACATTTTATAATTTTTTCTAAATTATCCTTTAAGATACACCTAAATAAGAACAAAGTTACCATGTTCGGATTTACAATGCCGAACAATATCGTTTCGCTCGAACTTTCAGATCCAAACATGTTGATTTTGTTCGGCATTGTACTGTCGAATAAAGTGAATTTGTTGATATTTAAAAGTCCAAAAAACAATGGCATTAAATAGGCTAAATATTCATTTTTACATATTAAAAAAAACATAAAAATCAAGAATTTTACCTTGATGTTTATGTGAATTTTTTTTTTTTAATTGAGAAAAACAAGTATATTGATGAACCAACACAAATACAATTGAGAGGATACATCAAGCAGCTAAAAAAGAGACGTGAAATTTGAGTTATCAAACAGAATCATGAATCAATCTAAAACAAGCACAAAAAGATAGATGGCAAGGAGCGAATTTAAAACATTAAAAATAATATAAAAAATCAGAATAAGAAAAGCTGCATAATAGTCCCAAAAAATCCAATCTCAATCAAGAGTAAAGTGAGGAGATGAAACCGCCGGGTCGAGAAGGTTGGAAGGTTCATCTTTTGGCTTTGATCTTTGATAGATTGTCTCAAAAAATGATAATCAGTCTGTTTAGTTTTAGTTTTTGAATTCAATTTTTTGAAAATTAAATTTTTTATTTTTCATATATTTTTTAAATTTTTAGTGAATATTTTTTAAATTTTAAGTAATTTTTTATTTTTATTTTTTTAGATGAATCTTACTTAGATGTATCCAAATAGTAAATTATTTGTGAAAAAATATTTTAAAAAATTAATAAATACACAAAAATATGAAAAATATACTGAATTTTTGTATTTTTTTTTGTATTTTTGGTAGTTAGTGAATTTTTTAAAGATTTTTTTCACAAATATTATATTTTATAAGTGTATTTATGTTAGGTGTGTCTGAAAATTTAAAAAAATTACTTTAAATATTAGGGCAAAACACCAATAAATCTCAAATTTTAATATGTTAAACCATTTGGTCCTGCCTTTTATTTTGTAGACTAATAAGTCCTATTTGAATGTTAAAAGCTCACTATAGGCCTTTTTTAGATTTTCCTCATTTCCGAATATCAGCAATATTAACTACATCATCAAACATCAACTATATCATCAAACATCATCAACATCACCAACATCGTCAAACATCATCAACATTGATCAAACACCAACTATATCATCAAACATCATCAACAACACCGACATCATAAAACATCATCAAACATTAATTACATCATAAAACATTATCAACATCATAAAACATCATCAACATCATCAAACATCAACTACAACATCACAAATATCACCAACATTGTGAACATCATCAAACATCAACTACATCTTCAACCTCATCAAATATCATCAACATCACCAACATCATAAAACATTTTCAACATCATCAAACATCAACTACATCATCATACATCACCAACATTACCAACATTGTGAACATCATCATATATCAACTACATCTTCAACCTCATCAAACATCATCATACACCAATATGGGATACAATATATTGATGTTTATACAATATAACAAACAAAGATATCATACCAAATATAAAATATAGCAAACAAAGATGCCATACCAAATATAAAAAGGACTAAATGGTTTATAAAAAAACACTCAGGACTAGATAGAGCAATATTTCCCAATATGAGATTTATGAGTAATTTTTCCTACATATAAAAAAAATTCAGTGAAAAGAAAAAAAAATATGAAAAACAAAAATATAGAATTTTTCGAAAAGTGAATTCTGAAATCTAGAAACAAACAGAGTAATTTTTTATTATTATTCTCATCCATTATTTGATTTTGTTCAAATTTTTTTCTATTTGTAAGGATAAGAAACAATAATATTAATGATAATGATAAATTTTGGTGGGGGTGGTTTGGAGTTTTGTAATGAAGATGAAAAAGAAGAGAACAATTGAAACTTGAGGAAGAAAATGAATAATACATATATGTGAATAGGGTGTATCATGAAAAAAAATAATATTTTTTTTTAGGGTTTAATATATGTTATCTTTATTAATAAATTTACATTAAAATATAATATAAATAAAAAATTTAAAATTTTAATTGAACGTACGTAATAATTTTTTAAGTATAAATAAAACCCCCCTTTTCAATGAAGCCTGTAAAAATGAGGCCTGTTTTAGAACCTTGAAAATTATCTAGTTTGCAAACTTCAATAGCCCATAGGCAACAAAATGGTTAGTACCCCAAACAAAAACAAAAAACAAAATTGAAATTGGTTTGGGCCCAAAATCAGAATTAACTGGGCTTTCTAGATGAGGAGTGTCAAGAAGTTGATGCAGCTACTTAAAAAAAATCAAAAAACAGCAACCAAAAAAAATAATAATAAAATAAAATAAATTGAGCAGCTAAGTTTACAAGTGGGATTGGAATGACCATGTGAAGATACGCCAAATTAGGAAAATGTTATTCCTTTTATGATAATTACCAACAGGTCTTATTAAGTAGACTTATTTACTCATAAGTTTTGAATATTTATTTATTCATTGTTTTCATAATGAAATTATTTAAAACCTTTTAGATGTGATTTGTATTCATGGAATGATGATTTGGTACTAGTAATTATAGATAGAAATTTACTGAAGTGGTAAGTGAATGAGACATTTTGATTTTTGTTTATGAGTTAATTTATTTTTAATTTATTTGTGTTGATTTATAATAAAATATGATGTAAAAAATGTAAATAATTAGATTGTATTTTAAAAACCATTTACAAAGATAAATTTACCACTAAAATTTAAAATAAGACTTTTTAATAAATATTTTTGATTCAGAGAATCTGTCAATAACTACTCCTAAAATTTTTATACATAATATTTCACCATGAGACAAATACTTTTAACCAATCTAAATTCAAGGTTATTGTTTTTAATAGTAATTGATGTTGGACTTTTATGGGAGAAATAGATGCGTTTTCAAACTTTATATTATTCTCATAATAATATTATGATGATCGCATTTCACTAGCAGGCGGCACACGTAATGTGTATAATTCAAATAACTAATAATAAAAAATTTAATATCATAATATATATGTTGTTTAAATGATAAGTATATTCTTAATAAAATCTAAAGTCTTAAGGAAAAGAAAGTTTCACTAAACCAATTTAGACCTTCACTTATAGAAGATAAATAATTTATTTATTATTTCATGTGTTATTATTATATTAATTTAAAAAGTCATATTATTTAGGTCTATTATCAATGCAGTTGTAATACATAAAAATGATATTTTAAAAAAAAATACACTATCATAACATTAGTCCTATTCTCAACGAATATTTTTACGTGAATTGTCCTGTTGATATCTTTTTTTGTCAACTATAAGATACTTTCAGTATGGGGATTAAAAACTATATATGTCAACGGGTAGTTTGAAATTGATTACAGAATTTAATTAGGTTTTATTTTTATTTTTTTTAATCCATTTAAGAAATGAATATAAGTGGAGAAAAAGAAGACCACCCTTAGTGTTGAAGAATAATTTAGTTATGTCTAAAAGTTTGAATTTTCAATGTTGATGAAGAACTTTGGTTCATTCATTGAAGTATCATGAGAAACAAATAAAATAAAATAACAATAGAGACCTAACAATTGGGAAGATTAGCTAATGCCCATGAAGATTAGTTGAAAACAAGATGAATATAAGAGAGGTAGAACAGAGTAATAAAGATTTAAAATAAAATAAAAATGAAAACAATCTATGTAGAAATTGTGAAAATATACTCTTTTTTTCTTTTCTCTTTTTTTTGTTTTGCTCCAAAAGAAAAATACATTTGAATTGGGCATGAACACTTGCTAGAGTGGCCTTAAAATTAGGATTGAAAATCATATAGATTTTAAATAATTTATTTTTCTTATTCTAGTTCTAGGAGGGTTTTTTTTTTTAGAAAATCAGATAAATGAAGGAGGGACAGTGAGACACAATCTAAATTAGCATGCTTAATGTCAAAAGAGTAATTTTAAATATATCTTTTAAATTTTGCTCATCATTCAAATTCAAAATAGGAATTCATTCTTTACCACATTGAAAGAAAGTAGCTGCATCGAATCCCGTCGGAAGTGGGGATGCTACTACGCGGGCTGCAAAGTAGCGGCTGCTGTGCGGAAAAATGAATCCATTTTGATGATTCGAACCGTTCACATTTTAGAATATATCAAGTAGAACATGCTTACAAAAAATCACGTTAATCAGATATCAATTACCTATTCATCCACTCACATTTGTATTCATTTTAATACTTTAAATCACAATTATTATTTATTTTTGTAGATACAAATGTGAGTGGATGAATAGGTAAACGATATCCGATTAATTTGATTTTTTGCAAGCATGTTCTACTTGATGTATTGTAAAATATGAATGGTTCGGATTATCAAAATAGGCCCCAAAATGGGCCCATTTTTCCGCACAGTAGCATTCCCACATCCGTCAAACATCTCAGATTGATTTTAAAACTAAAAATAAATAAAAAAATAATTTCGCAAACCAATTGAAATTTTAAGTGGCTAATTAAAACTATCATTTTATTTTTATTTATTTTTCCTATTTTACATGTTTATTTTAAAAATGATAATAATAATGAAAGTGGCACTATATAGCATGACATTTTAATCTTCAAATATAAAAGAGCATCATATCCACCAAACTAACATTAGTTAGCTGAAAGAGTCGGTAAGAGCATTTCTTTTATTTTCTATCTTTATCAAGGCAGAAGTTGAGCTTTTGTACTTCCATGCTTATTTATAGGCAGGTTTGGTAAAAATATAGATTCTCCCTGAGGTTTGAGAAATTACATTTCGCCCATTGAGGTTTATATTTTCATAACAAATTGCTCCATGAGGTTTATATTTTCATACAGATTCCCCCCTAATTTGTTATGCAAATTTGACTCTCCGGGAATAATTTATAATTTCTTAAATCTCAAGAGAGAATCTATATTTTTACTAAAGTTCGAGAGAGTGTTTGTAATTTACCCTTTATTTATTTATAGGATTCCAATACACAATATATATCTAGCCTATACTCCTAAAAAGGTAGATAAGAGAAGCTGCCAAGTGACACTAGCTACGAGTGACTGGTTACAAATCAAAGCTAAATTGCATTTATACCAAAATCACTCAACTCTCACCTCAGGCGATAGTTGAACCTCCGACCTTTCATACATAATAAATGGGTCATACCACTTGTACGAGTGTGAAATAATCGGTATTCTATAATCTTATTGATCAAACTTGCATTCCTTCAAACGTCATCGTCTTGTCACCTAAAAACACAAACGTGAGCTAGCCAACAAGTGTGTGCCAGAAACCCTTCTGATGCCTAAGTCAGCAAGTAGACAATAGACATAAAAGCTCTATAAATTCGGGGAGTATAAATTGCAATACCTAAGATTAGGGTTTGGTTTGAGCTTTTGTAGATTCTGCATGACACAATCTTAATAGGACTCTAACTCTCTTATGTAGAGTCCTCCTAAGAATCACATTTCCAAAGGATAATGCTTATCCTTTAATACCATCTTCACTGCAAGTCAAGTGAGATGGCATAAGTCTTTGCTTCTACTGTGCAACCGAACAACTTTTGCTCTGTCCACCAATGGCTTAGCCGTACAACATGCAACGTTGTGCAATGTTTGCACGATGTGCCACTAAGCTGACATTGCGCGGCTCTCCTCTTAACTCGACTCCTCTCCATTTTACTACCTTGCCTGGTAACTTGGCCATGGCGTTAACCGCAACTAGAAAGTAGTTAAGTTCAGAAATATGAGAATTTACTAATTCGGTCAAATATCTTTGACCATCACTAGGAGGTAGCTAAGTTTAGAAATATGGACATTTACTAATTCGGTTAAACATCTTTAACCGTCACTCCAACCTAACTCACTGCAAAATTACCCTCTCACCACTAATTTACAAACCCTACTATCATATTTAAATCCCTTCTCCCTCCTCCCACCAAAAAATAAAAACTGAGATTATACTATACATAAGTACAACAATATAGTCTATGTTTTCAAGCAACCATGTTAAAATCATATAAATAATACATCTCTAATATCATGTTCGAAGTTTAAAATGTCTAAAATCCTTTTGTAAAAAAATTTCATATTATTTGAGTTGATGCATTGTTAAATAAAAGTCAACCATCTTGATTGACTTCTATTTCAAGTTGATATATTACTCAGCCTTCGTTTGGAAAGATCTAATTTAATTTGACTTTTTAACTAATTTAACTTGGCTAAATTAGCTCCAGTTGGAAATAATTTTTGAATTTTTTTTTAGTTTAGATATGATGGTTGTGAGAAGAAAAAAAAAGAAAGTAAAATGATTATGATTTAAATGTGATATTTTGTCTTATTAATTAAATTAGCTTACTTTATCTTTTTGTATTAATTTGGCCACTTTAACCCTTCTCAAACAAGACCTCAATTTTAATCATGTCATTTTGCAAAAAACTTCCTTACAATTTTCTGTGGTATTTAACTAAACAGTTGAGTAACAATACCCTTCTCAGTGAAGAACATCCGCAAAATTTCTCTTTCTTTTCCCTTCTTTACCCCTACCATGGCACTTTCCTGTTTTGTTTCTCTCTAACCAAACATAGTAGTATGACAGTTCCAGCAGGTGACATAACTATTTCTAACAAATGGCGTTCAAATATTTGGGCATTTTTATTTATGAAGCACATAAATCAGGTTCAAATATAATTGTCACTTCAATAATGTGCACGAAATGGAAAGAGAACAAACATACTCCCTTTTTTTTTTTTCTTCTTTTAATTAAAAAAAAATGTTTTGTTTGCCGTTTTCCAAAAACACAAAACCTTCAGAGCAACATTTATGACTCTATATTTTACAAACTAAAACATAATTTTTTTTTTTAGGTAGTTTACCCTTCTTTTTTTTTATCTATGTATATCAACGCTACTCTTTATGTTTCTTATCTATCTACACAAACAATGTTAAAAGCCTTTCAAAACTCTCCAAATGTAACTAAACTTGATTTTTTTTTTTTGTCAAAATAACTACTGTAATAACTAGCTAGTTCTTTAGAGTAACTAAAATAGATTGATACTAGTTATAATAGACCCAATGTCACTGTTGTGCACAATGCATGGCATTGACTATTGTGCAGCTCTTGAGACTCACTTCGTGTTCTATTTTAATAATTCGAAATATTTATTTTTAAAAAAAATATCAAGTAGAATATATCTATAAAAAATCAAATTGATTGGATATCAATAACTTCTTCGTCGAATTACATCAATATATAAAATAAATAAATATTTATGCATCAAACTAAATACAAATATGATTTGACAAAATAGTTATCGATATCCGATTAACTTAATATTTTATAAGTATATTATTCTCGATATTTCTTAAAAATTGAATAGTTCAAATTATCAAAATAAAACTTGAAATAAATCTCACAACCTGTACAACAATCACAATTGTGCATTGCCCATAGCAATGACACCAAATCTAATTATAATAGCCAGCAAAGTGACCCCGTTTGGTAGAGCTGTGAAAAAGTGCTTATAGCTTATGCCTTAACAGCTTATAGCTTATAACTATGAACATAAGCTGATTTCTGACTTATAAATTAAGCTTCTTCTGCCCCACTCAATGAATAAGCTGATTTCTGACTTACAAAAAGCTATAAGTTGCATTGTTAAACTAAACCAAACACATCAAAATGGCTTAAATTAAGCTGAAAGCTGAAATAAACTGAAAAAAAACTATACCAAACACAGCCAATATCTGGAGGACGATCTAGAAGAAGCAAGGAATGTGTCCAGGCCTACTTGGCCCACCTACGCCAGATCTAATTCCCCTCATCGTTCCGAATGCAACTTTAGGGGCAAAAAAAATTTAAATAAGGCCTTTAGAAAAATAAAATGAAGTAAAAGAAGAAGAAAAAATTCTTCTGCTTCGTTAAGTTGGAAAAATGGAAGAAAATGAATGAGTAGTCGTAAAAAAAAAATATATATATATATATATATTTGTTTACCCATAAAATATATTTAAATAAAAAAAAAACTTGAGACTACTAAAATATGACTTTTAAATTATCCATAACAATATAGATTATTGATTGGTTATAAAAATTAACTATCTAAGAACAACTCCAATGACAAAATCATAAGACTTGCAAAAGTTATTTTTTTGCTAGGCATCCCAAAAAAAACTTTTTCCAATGACAAATCAAATGACTTGTCAAAAAATGACAAAGGTAAATCTTGTACCAAATTTTAATACCAAAAAAATAAATTCTTATACCAAATTTGACTTGAAATTTGGCAAAGTTATTTTTGCCACATCAATGCAACTAAACTATGATAAAAAAGATTCCTTTGAAGTGCATCTAATGGCAAAAAATTGGTATGTGAACTAAAAAATAACTTTTGTGTTGCAGCAAATCAAAAAATGACTTTGGTAAAATCATTTTAGCATTAACCATTGGAGTTGACCTAACCCATTGTCAGTCATAACATTTAGTTTGTATTTGGAGTATGGATTTAAGTAAAGATTTTTTTAAAAAAAAAGTAAAGAAAAGTGTAGGTGGAATATAGGTTATTTTTTATTCATGGATTTGAATAGAAATTTGAAAAAAGAAAGAGAAAATGTGGTAAAATATAAATAAAATGTAGTCATGTTTTCTTCACATTTTACCTATCTCTCTCTTTCCCTTTCTAAATTTCTACCCAAATTCATACTTCAAACACAATCTAAGGGTAAATTTGAGGTCATGTTTTAGAAGCCTATAATGTTTCTGTAAAATATATAAGTAATTCCATTTCTCTTTCATTTTTGTTTCCCTTGACAAATTCAAATTCAAAAACAAAATTCCAAAATAGAATTTAAATCCTAAAACGTTGAGAAACCAACATGACACCACACCACTAGGCATGAAAAGGTTAGTGATTCTCAATCAGATAGTTCAGGTTTTATGCAACCTGGCTGACCAAGCACACCACTAGAAGCTACCCATTCGTGTGCATTCATCTTACAATACGATAAAAACAAACAAACAAACAACCTAGAGAGAGAGAGTTATTTTCAACATGTGATCAGTACATTGTTTATTAATACAATGTTCAGTACATTGTTTATTAATACTTGTTATGAACCATGCTTAACTTATTAATCTGTCTCAGAGCTACCATTTTTGTCTTACCATCTGTTTTATATTTGTATTCTCATTATATTAGCAACAACCCAACTAGCTATTGACAAGGATTTGCTTCGCTGGCATATATATTTTAACAAATAATCAGCCGATTAGGCGCAGATAATCCAGCTAGAAACTTCCAAATGTGGTATTAGCCAAGTCAATGGATATCAAAATCTAAAAAGAACAAAAAGTTAATGATATGCTAAGCAGCATCAAGCATGATGCTTTGTACACCAATCATAAACATTTCAAATGACAATTAAATTTTAACCGTGCAAGAAATATAACGAAGTTGAATTTGAGATTTTATAAACTCTGATCTAGACACTGAGGGGGAAAGAGATTATTTTAATAAAATCAGTCTATTCCATTTTAATGTTCACATTCAGTTTAATCCAAATATTCTGCTGTAGGTTTCAATGATCTAAGAATATAAATTTAAAAATCATTACAAGATCAGGAGCATTAGTTCTAATTTATATGTTAGTGTTTCACAGCATCACAAGTTTCAAAACTAACTGAGTCAAACCGCTTGTTGCAAAACCTAGGGTGCAAGAAGTGGAGAAACCATGATAGAGGTAGAAGACAAAAGAGCAAGAAAATCAACATGATCATATACAGATGAATTTGGACTAGCTTGATTTAACCCATTCATTTTGGTAAAGCTAAATTCTTTCATATCTCTCCTCATTCTCAAGCTCAAAAGAAGGCTAGGCACTTCAAAAAAGTATTCAAAAAATGAAATGTATAATGTAAATTTAAATTTGATCTTATGTGGGTCATAATAAATCTTGTACGCACATTTTATTTTTTAGGCTGATGCGGCAAGTTCCATTTTAGTAGCTTTTTTATTTTTTACTTTTTTAGGATAAAATTGTAATTTAAAAACTTGATGAGGTTGACACATACTAAAAAAGTGCCTTTTTGTTATTGGAAATGTTTAGGTGGGGTTTGTAATTTTTTTGTCCTTAATAAACTTTTTAAATTTTTTAATCCTTCTAAACTAAAAAGGCCTGAAAAATAAAAATAATTTAATTTTACAAAATACTAAAGATAAAAAAAAATAAAAAAATTAATTTTTTATCAATTGTCAGTTAGATAAACCAGAACCAAACAGAGCCGCCAGATATTTTATGAGTATTTTTCTGAGCATATAACATTATTGTTTCAGAACAAATGGATCAAGACAAAAAAGACAATGATGTCACTCAATTTGTTCTCATCCTACGGCAGTGTATATTACACGTATCCTATTCCAGTGCTTAAAGAAAGTTCATATTACGGTGTGAGTGTATGATCTAAGAGAATACCTAATTAAACATATAATATATGGACAAGTATATTTGCAAGAAAGCAGCTGCCACCGAACGCAAGATTTGACACGGCTCATTGGTCAACTTATTAATATATGAACCCATTGAACATATAGATATATTTGAACTAAATATAAAATTGGCAGAGAATATACTAACCCAGCAAGGCTGCTTTGTCTTCCAAGTGGCAGCAACCCAAGAGCCCCTCCTCAACCTCTCTCACCAGCCATCTTATTGTCAGCCACTGATAAAAGTACAAACAGAAGCAATCAATAGTCCATGACATTATTTTATTTCTTTTAGCAAACTATAGAAGTTTTCTTCAAGTAATCTAAACCCTAACAGGCCCTTTGAATCACAAAAACAACAATGAACAGAAATGTATTTATCACAGTGAGAAGCCATGAATGCAGGTTTACCTCTTCTCATGATGTCCTCAGGCTTTCTTCCAACTGGGTCTTTGCTAGAGTCATTGATCCACATCTCTAGAGAAGTCACGTCTGTCGCAAATCTTCCATTCGTGCAGGTTAAAAATGTATCGACAATGATAAGAAGGATCAAGCTTCTTTCTCCGCTATATGAAGAAATTCAAGAATCAAAAAGACCGCTTCCTCCATCATCAATCCTGTGTCTCAATGAGCTTTTTTCTGTTATACGTCAAGTGAAGTTTCTCATACAAGGGTGTAAAGAAGGAAGTGCTTTGTGGAACCTTGTGCAGACGGAGATTATTTCCAATCAATTTTATTGTATAGTGAAGGAGATGGGGAGAGCACTTGATATATTACCTCTGAGCTTGCTTAATCTAACGGCTGATACTAGAGAGCAAGTCGAGCTTCTTCACAAGCAAGCAAAAAGGGTCGAATTGTTTGTTGACCCTCGTGAGATTCAGAGAAGAGAGGAGCTCCTCCAAGTTATGGCTACTAATAATGAGAACAGCAAGAACAAGGGCTTTATTGACTTTGAAAAATTGAAAGAGATCTTAAGCAGCATTGGTTTGAGAAGCTCATTCGATTATGACCAAGAAATATCAAAGTTAGGGGCAGAAGCTGAGAAGCAGGCAGGCACAGGTGGGCTCGTCGTGGTTTCCAATATCAACAATCTCATATCCCTTGTTTCGTTATCCAAATCTATGATTTTCAGCGAGGAAGAAAATGAAAAAAGCCACGAAGACTTGAGGCATCGCTCAGCATCATTTAGGCATCAAGATCATTCTTCTTCCCAATCAACGGTTTTCAACATCCCTGACGAATATCGATGCCCAATTTCACTTGACTTAATGAGGGACCCTGTGATAGTAGCATCGGGGCACACTTTTGATCGAAATTCAATTTCCCAGTGGATTAATTCAGGGCACCACACGTGCCCAAAAAGCGGGTTGCGGCTAATTCACATGGCCCTCATACCCAACTACGCACTAAAGAGCTTAGTCCATCAATGGTGCCAAGAAAACAATATACCAATAACCGAGGAAACATCTTCATCTTCATCAAGCTTGGAGAGAAGCAACAGCGAGGGAAAATCTGGTGAGAATGCAATCGATCACATTTCCGCCACAAAAACTGACAGAGATGCTGTCAAAATGACAGCTGAATTTCTGGTGGGGAAACTCGCAACTGGGTCACTTGATATCCAAAGGCAGGCAGCTTATGAGCTTCGGTTACTTGCAAAAACAGGCATGGACAATCGCAGGATAATTGCTGAGGCAGGCGCTATTCCATTCCTCGTGACATTACTTGGATCCCCTGACCCAAGAATTCAAGAAAACGCAGTCACTTCCCTCCTCAACCTGTCCATTTTTGACAACAACAAGATATTAATAATGGCAGCTGGTGCGATTGACAACATAATTGATGTTCTACAATCAGGGAAAACCATGGAGGCGAGAGAAAATGCAGCAGCAGCTATCTTCAGCTTGTCTATGATAGATGATTACAAAGTGATCATTGGTTCACGTCCCAAAGCCATTCCAGCATTGGTAGGGCTCCTCGGGGAAGGCACTACAGCTGGGAAAAGAGATGCTGCAACAGCACTTTTTAACCTCACAGTTTACGATGTAAACAAGGCAAGTGCTGTTGTTGCCGGGGCAGTTCCATTGCTCATTGACCTGTTGATGGATGACAAGGCAGGCATCACCGATGATGCCTTGGCAGTGCTTGCTTTGCTTTTGGGTTGCCATGAAGGTTTGGAGGAAATAAAAAAGAGTAGGGTCTTGGTGCCCCTTCTCATTGATCTCTTAAGATTTGGTTCTCCGAAGGGGAAAGAGAATTCAATAACCCTTCTATTGGGGCAGTGCAAAGATGGTGGAGAGGAGATTGCAAGACGATTATTGATGAATCCACGGAGCATCCCTTCCCTCCAAAGCTTGGTTGCTGATGGGTCACTAAAATCTCGAAGAAAGGCTGGTGCTCTTCTTAGATTACTCAACAGATGCTGCACTCAATCTCGCAATCCAGTTTGATAACACAGGGTGTAAGAAGACTGCGAAATAAGAGAAGTGTAAATTAGTGAAAATTACATAAATGGAAATGTTGTTCATTTGTTATGTAAGTTGGATCTCCATGTCTCACTAGATTTTCTTGTTCTATAAACTGTTCTTGTTTTGATAATAAGAAAACATTGATTTAGATAAAAACCAATTGTTTCCGTCTCTCATTTTCTGGATACAAAGCAGCAAATTTTGTGCCTCAAGGTCCTGTTAAGACCATTGGATAGCAGATCATGGGGCATACATCCCGTAAGGAATGAGAGGAAAATGAAAGAATTACAGGATTAAGAAGAATAACATGTAAAGATACCAGCAGTTACATCAAAAATCATATAGCAGCTTTTCCATAATAAAGAGCAAACATGAGAGCACTAGAGTAAACAACCGCAAAATCTACCTACAAGATTCTGCTTGCTACTTTGGAAGTTAATCTAAGAGAGAGAGAGAGAGAGAGAGAGAGGAGAAAAAATAAAAAAATAAAAAAATAAAAAATAAATAAATTAGAATCACTCAAAACAAATTTTTGGTCTCTTTCTTCCACCTTCTCCAATCCAATCCATTCTATGCATGATATCACCCAAAAAAACAAATATGAAAGTCAATACAAATTTATTTAGGACTGCATAACCCAATGGCTTTTATAAAATCAAGAGAGAAGCAGAGGCACTGTTTGATAGTTTTCCAGCAAGCATAGAAGACTTCTTTAGCAAAACGTTTTAATGAATGATTGAACAACTATCCAAAAATATTATATTACAGACTTCACAGCTGAACCAAATTCACTATTTACATCTTGAAGAAGGACATCTGAAAAGAATATTGAAATACATATCTTCTATTACTTGAGCTTTGACACTGTTTTTATACTTAATTTACATGAGATGCAGCTGGGAACCTTTCAGACTTGCTAGGTCGTTCCAAACCCATCTGAGCCTTTCACAACCGATGAAGTGTGTTCATGGTTGTTCTTAGCCGAACATGTCATAATACCAACAGCGGTGGTGCATTGTTTTCCATACAACTTGAAATATAAAAACTCTCTAGCCTTGAAATGGCAAAAGAAAGCTATTATTTAGTTTAAATACACACATATATAATGACATCTATAGTCAATAAGCAGCAGTCAACAAAAGTTCAACCCTATTTTCAAGCATCAAAGCGAAAAATGAAATTTTCAAGTTTGATAAACAGAGATCTTATACCTGAAGATTTCTTACCGCAAGAAGGAAGCATTCCACCAGGGAGACAGTCACCTGTGTCAGGGTTGACCAAACCAAGCCTGTCTGAAGAACCTCAAAGAGGATAAATTTTACCAAGGTCTGGAAAACCCTAAAAAATAAAAATAAAAATATTGTAATTCCAAAATAATCTATGGTAATGTGATCATGCCAGAAGGTTGCAGATCAGTACACATTATTAAATCTGTCATGTGCATCTGCAACAGCAAAGCTAATCAGGTTCTTGTGTGTAGTTGGTGTTGAAATAATGAGAAATCAATAGCAAATTACAAATCTATTTCTATTATATCTATAACTATTATTAGTATATAAAGCAAAGGCTCAAGTTTGTGTCTTGAAGAATTTGGTTTTATGTATGACAAGAATGCTCAAGTTTGATTTATTTTCTTAGCACACCCATCGAGTGTGCACACAGCTCAAAGGAAGAAGCTTTGTCGCTTTTTCTTTTTTCCCCGTCAAGAAGGCCCCTAAGATTGTTAACTGCAAATTCCACGTCCCGCAAATGCATTAAACTGTTTTAAAATTCAACCCATCTTCTTCATTTATTAAACCGCTGAAAACCACCAAAAAAATTTAAGGTAAACTACCAATAGGTCCTAATAGCAGTACTTGATTCCTATCAAGTCCTATTGAAAATAAGTCTTAATATAATCATCATTAAAAATAATTTTTTGTGATCATTTTTTACATGTGTCGTTAAAAATTGACAATTAGTGTGTGGGTGATTTTCCGACCACACTGCCCGCTTAGTAATCAGCTGGAGAGCACTGGCAGAATAGATGGCACCTGACTGACCTACAACAGAAATATAAGAATCCCGCGGTGGTTTCGACCACCCGGGGGCACTCCGACGATCAAGTCAGTATATCTCTCAAAGATAAATCAAATATTAAACTCACAAGCTTGAGTATCAAAAGCATACCTTAGACCCATGGGGGTGCCTCTCTTTTATAGTCAACATAAACCTAGTCCCAATAGAAGCCTAACTTCTATGGACTCAGGATTACTGCTAATCTTGGACTCCCAGTAAGATTAGGATAAACTCTCTAAGAGTCTTATATTTACCCAAACTGAAGTCTTCTTCCAATCTAGGACTCTTGTCCATATCCAAGTTGAGTTCCCTCTTCATTCTAAGACTCTTGTCCCTTATCCGCTTATCTCGGATTCTGATATCTTCGGAGGCAACCTCGGCCTAACCGAGATGACCTCGGCACAACGACCAAGACACGTGGCACCTCGGCTGACACGTCGGCGTCACCTTGCCACGTGTTGGTACTCAGAAAATATATCCCCACAACTGCCCCCTAGGTTCTATTACCTCGGCATTCTGAGGTGATGGAACCTATACTGTTCGTTCATCTGTGCCCCTCTGTCCGAGATCAAACTCGCCGACCTCAAAGTTCCCTGGACTTTACTGTCCACTTCTGTCAAGTGTATAGCTTCATGCTTTCCAAGCTGCTCGAGATTACACCTCCTTGCCGAGGTTCTTGTTCCATTACTTCGTAAACTCCAAGAGCTTTACAACTGCTCCACTCACATTCTCTAGTGGGTTCCTGACTTCCAGTCATCTATTTGACTTCGGCGATCTTCATATCGGCATTCATTTCTCTTGGTAGGTTCATAAACTCTTTTATTAAGCTCAATCTTTCATAATTCTTCTAAATCCGTTTACTTGCCCTCTGTTGTCTTCTATTTTCGTCTGTTTTCAAGTTTTGAGCTGTTAGAATGCCTGGAACTGTTCTTGTCATTTTTGCTTTCTGTTGCTAGCATCATGCCCGGTTCATTACTTTCTTGTTCTTCACATACTTACTTAGTGCCTGTGTACTTGGCTTTATTCTTCAACTTTGTCATCTTCTTGACTCTGAATTTTCATTCAATCCTCTGCCTTTTTCTCTTTCTAGCTCTTTTGCTTGAATCCGTCATTGTTCTAAGCTTTTCAAGCTTCTGCAACCGTCTTCGTTTCTCTCCTCCGGTGAAGCTTTATGTCATTCTGTTATTGTCGTCAGACTTCGGCGATTCTCATTCCGGCTTCCCTCTTTCTGGTAAGCCACTTTTCCTCCTGGTTTTATTTCTTGTTGTTTTCCAAGAAGCTCTGCTTCATTGTTAATCACCATTGCTTTTTTTACCCGTTATTTCCAAATCATCTTCTTGAATACACACTGTTCACACATCTGTTGATTTCTACCACTGTTCTTGGCTTGACATACTTGTTCAATCTTTTTATCTTGATTTCTTGATAGCTTCATCACCATTCTTGATTACTAATTACATTCATGTTTCTATTTTCTGTGTCTTTTTCCAGATTTTTTGCTTTTAATCCTTGCTTTCAAAACTCTGAGGTGCCAATCGCCAAGAAGAGCTTTGATCAAACTCTTCAGGAGGTTGATGCTGAGCTCGTAGCTGAGAAGGCTGCTGAGAAGTTCTTTCCAACTGTCTTCTGGGAGTGAGACACAACCTACCGCTGATGCCGAGTAGTTTGCTTCCTTCTTGAAATTGATGCCGAGGTAGCGGAAGAGAAGCTCCTCCAACTGACTGCCGAGGTTGAACCATTGTCGTCCGTCGAAGCAGATTAGTCCGACGTTCTTACTTTCAGTCCCTAGTTTTTTAAGGTCTTCATTTTTGTACTTTGCCAACCTTCTCAGCTCTTAACAAGCTAGTTGGTCATCTCGGTTGATCATATCTCAGAAACGTCTTTCAGTGTTTATCTCGGCTATACCAAACTTGTAAATTGCTACAAATTTCAACAAGTGGTAGACTTTATAATCTTCGGTTAACTCATCTTGTAAAAAATTTCAACAAGTGTTAACATTCCTTGCTCCTTAATTATCATTCCTTCCCCCAAGACCTTCTCCCTGCCCCCTAATGTGAACGTAAGTTGTACTTAGGATCACATTAGGGAAGTTGGCTTCGTGCCGTAGTCACAGACCTGATGTGTTCTTCTTTCGCCGATGTATTAAAACTTCTGGTATTTAATTCACCCCCTTTAGACCCTCTTTCTCTTGGCCTTTGCAAACTATCATTGCTGTTTCTTGAAGTATTTATTCTTTTCACAATTCTGGTAACCACTTCTGGCATGCATTTAGTGGTTCTAATCAAAACGACGTTTGACTCCGGCGAATCTTTTGCCGACATTTAACTTTGTGCACTCTTTAACTTCTAAATTCTCTCAGAATTTCAACAAGTGTAAAATATCATTTCGGTTTAACTTCGGTTAAGTATCATCTCAATTTAACCTCAGTTAAACATCACCTCAGTTTAACTTCGGTTAAACATCATCTCGGCTTAACTTCGGTTAAGCATCATCTCAGTTTTTGAAGTTTTTCCTTCTTTTTGTCGCTTGTACTCTTGTACCTTTTTGTTCTCTAGATAATGTAAGCTCTGCATATGGCCGATGTGCCTCTTTGTTCTTGAAATTCAATTTTCCTTCTCTGAATGAAGCGCTCTCCGTCGCCCTCCTGGACGAGGATTTTCTTCAGTGTCTCTTCACTCTTTTTGGCTGGCTCCTTGCCGACATCATCTAGGACCTCCATGTCCTCGTCTTCAATCTCTGCCTTCCCTGGTTCCTGAATGTTTGCAGGTAGTTTTTATTGCTGCCATGGAGCAATTCTTTGCCTGCAGTTGGTCTCCTCTGACTTCTTCAATCCCATGTTCTGTGGGGAACCACAATAGTTGATGCAACGTTGAGGGAACTGCTCCCATTGCATGCAACCATGATCTTCCCAAGATGATATTGTATGGTGAGTGTGTGTCAATCACCATGAATTCTGTCTTGATATTCTTCTATCTGCTCTTGCATGATTCTATACTTAGAATATTTTGCATGCCTTTCATTTTTTGCCTCATTTGTGCAATCTTCTCGGGGTTACATACCTCGGGTATAATAGCTACAAAACTTTTACTTCGGCAAGATACTGACCTGCAAACTTTTCATAAATTCTAACAAGTGTGAAACATATACTACTCAATGTTAACTTTGCAAACTTTTCCCAAGTTTCAACAAGTGTTTAAACGTTGATCTCGGTCTAGCCTACTTGTAAATTGCTACAAATTTCAACAAGGATTAACATAACAAGTGTTAAACAATAATCTATTTGTAAATTGCTACGAATTTCAACAAGTGTTTAAATATACTTAGCTCTTTCCTCAACCTGTAAATTGCTGCAAATTTCAACAGATGATCACATGTCGGCTTAACATTATCTTGTAAATTGCTACAAATTTCAACAAGTGTTAAGCATCTTCTTTGGTTGGATCAACCTGTAGATTGCTATAAGTGTGCAAACTATAACCTCGGCTTCACTTCGACTTGTAAATTGCTACAAATTTCAACAAGTGAAGAGAAACAGTAATCTTGGCTTAACTTCAACTTGTAAATTGCTACAAATTTCAACAAGTGAAGATAAGGAATCAGCTTAACTCCAACTTGTAAATTGCTACAAATTTCAACAAGTGAAGATAAGGAATCAGCTTAATTCCAACTTGTAAATTGCTACAAATTTCAACAAGTGAATTAAGGAATCAGCTTAACTCCAACTTGTAAATTGCTACAAATTTCAACAAGTGAAGATAAGGAATCAGCTTAATTCCAACTTGTAAATTGCTACAAATTTCAACAAGTGAATTAAGGAATAACCTCGGCTTAAGCTTCAACTAAGCATCATCTTTGGCTTAACTTCGGTTAAGCATTATCTCGGCTTAACTTCGGTTAAGCATTATCTTCGGCTTAACTACGGTTAAGCATCATCTTCGGCTTAACTTCGGTTAAGCATCACCTCGACTTAACTTCGGTTAAGCATCACCTCGGCTTAACTTCGGTTAAGCATCACCTCGGCTTAACTTCGGTTAAGCATCGTCTCGGTTTAACTTCGGTTAAACATCATCTGGGCTTAACTTCGGTTAAGCATCATCTCGGCTTAACTTCGGTTAAACATCATCTGGGCTTAACTTCGGTTAAGCATCATATTGGTTTAACCGACTTGTAAATTGCTACAAATTTCAACAAGTGGTAAACGCATTCTTCTTCTCTCTGCCCCCCCAGTGTGAACTTAAAATCCACTTGGGTTCTCATCCTACATGTAGCTTCGACCTTGTCGCCGAGGTTTAATTCAAGCCGAGGTTGTCGGCCTTGGTTTCTCTATTGATCTTACTTGGCTCCAACCTGAGTTTGATTTTTGGCCTCGCATCGGCGAGCCGTTTCTCTTTTCTTGTTTCGATGCCTTTGTTCCTGGTATGTCCTCCTTGGCCCTAGCATACTTCTCAATTCTGGCCAACTTTAGTCTGATCTTGTGTGTTTCCTTTTTATCTTCTGGGATCTGAGATCTGCTCATTGTGCTCTTCTCTTCTCGGACTTAGGTGCCGAGATCTTATCTTCTGGAATCTTGGATCTGCTCACTCAGGTTGAGCTCTTCTTTTCTCGGACCTACTTATCTAGGCCGAGATCATGTCTTCTAGGATCCGGGATCTGGAATTCGGGATCTGCTCACTTAGGTTGAGCTCTCGTCTTCTCGGGCCTACTTGTCTAGGCTGAGATCATGTCTTCTCGGATCCGGGATCCAGGATCTGGAATCTGTGATTATGAGTTCTTCTATACTTGAATGTTATCTTCTTGGGAGCGCTCATGCCCCCTGTCTTTGCATCCCTTCTGGAAGGGTCTTCGTTCCTCCGCAGGTATCTATCCTTCCATACCTGGAGGTCGTCTTCGTTGCTTCGATCTGTTGTCTTTGGTGCGTCACCTTCCTGGCTGGCTTCTTTCACTCCGTGACTCTGGTCACGAGTTTCTGTGTTGCGGTTGTCCCCTTCAACGTCGAGATCGATAAGTCTCCCACTCCTAGCAGGAGCATTGTCTCTAATCTGATCCTTCTGTCCGTCATTGGCCATCTATTCTTCTTTCTTTCCCACAGACGGCGCCAAATTGTGTGGGTGATTTTCCGACCACACTGCCCGCTTAGTAATCAGCTGGAGAGCACTGGCAGAATAGATGGCACCTGACTGACCTATAACAGAAATATAAGAATCCCGCGGTGGTTTCGACCACCCGGGGGCACTCCGACGATCAAGTCAGTATATCTCTCAAAGATAAATCAAATATTAAACTCACAAGCTTGAGTATCAAAAGCATACCTTAGACCCATGGGGGTGCCTCTCTTTTATAGTCAACATAAACCTAGTCCCAATAGAAGCCTAACTTCTATGGACTCAGGATTACTGCTAATCTTGGACTCCCAGTAAGATTAGGATAAACTCTCTAAGAGTCTTATATTTACCCAAACTGAAGTCTTCTTCCAATCTAGGACTCTTGTCCATATCCAAGTTGAGTTCCCTCTTCATTCTAAGACTCTTGTCCCTTATCCGCTTATCTCGGATTCCGATATCTTCGGAGGCAACCTCGGCCTAACCGAGATGACCTCAGCACAACGACCAAGACACGTGGCACCTCGGCTGACACGTCGGCGTCACCTTGCCACGTGTTGGTACTCAGAAAATATATCCCCACAATTAGTATTTTTTTTTTTAACACGATTTTTATAAATTGTATATAAAACTTACAACTAGTGACTTTTTCTGTAACGAATTTTTCAAACTATAGCTAAAAGTTGAAAATTACTAACTTTCTATCACTAAAACCTATAATTAGTGATATTTTTTGTGACAATTTTTAAACTGTCACTGAAAATTAAACTTTTTTTAATAATGTATGATGAAAAATACCTTAATTATCATAGAACTTATTGAACAATAAGTCCACTTGATAGGACCCACGCATAACTCTCTCAAAAATTTAGATCTACAATTGCATATCGCATCGTGTTTACAAGCACCACTAGTTTAACAGACTTCACAGCACACTGACTCTCTTTAATCTGAACAAAAGGTCAGGTCAGTCATTTCCCTCTAACTTCAAGTTTGTTTATCACATTGGAAATCTGGAATTAAACACGAGCTAAACATCTCAAGTTTCAGTTCAAAAGTACTCAAACAACAACTAATTGAACTAAAATTTAAAATAATTAATTAACTAATTAAATTTAAAAAATTTAAAGAATTAAAAATTAAAAAAGGATGAATAGGTGACTAACCTAGTATGAATTGTTTGTTCAACACTGCCCCAATATCTCTGATCAATCGTCTTCTCCGATCGCTCACCATCCCACTTCTCAATCATTTCAACGAAATTATACAAAAATTCGCCCCCAAACTGACTCCAAAACGACACATTTGAGGAGAAAACATTTCATATTTGTGCAAATTTAGAGACTCTGAAACCCTAGTTTAAGAAATCGCTTCACTGTGAATCAATTTATTGCTTAAGCTTTTCGAGCTCGAAAGCTTCGAATTGGAGCTTTATTGTTATTGTTCTGAATCTTCAACGAAGGGTTTGTGTTTTGCGCGCCATAATTTTAGTGGGTCTTATTTGGGCCGAAGGCCCGTCGTCTGGCCCTAACTTTAGCTTGTTTCAAGCCTGTGTTCCGACTGGGTTGGGTGACTTTTTGTTGGGTTAAAGCAAAACCACGTAGTTTTGGAATTTGTAATTTAAAATGAAAGGTGTTATTTTAATATTGTTTTGTTTTAATAATAAAATTAGATCAATGGATTATGCCTTTTGTTGACGTAACTACAACATATAAGAGTTTTAAAAATAAAACTTTTTTATTTTTAAAAGTAAAAATTTTGTTGCCAAAAACATTTAGAGACTAATTTCTATCGTTATGAGAATAATCGCTAAAAAATCGTTCCAAAAAATCAAAAATAAGGTTTTTAGTAACAAAATTTTAAAAATATTACCAATAAATAGACTTTTAGGGACAAAACAATTTAGTTTAAAAATGATTTATTTTTTCAGATAAAAAATTTAGTCCCAAAAGGATAATAATTTATTACTAATGTCCAATTTGTGTTATTAAAAATATAATGATGACACTTTTCGCAATAAAAATATTTGGTCCCTAAAAATAATTGTAAGAATTTATTCTTAATTAGGCTGTCATTGACTATATTTTGTTTGGTTTGTGAAAAACGGGTTGAACATAATTCAGATAGATTGACTGGTATGAGCCTAAAACTATTATTGTGATCCATAAAGTTTGTGCCATGGTCATCTTAGTGTATATATTATTTTATATGTGGATATGTGATATGGAAGTGTAAGATCTGTTTTAAGTTATTTGGGTTCCTTAATGGGAGGGCTCAGTTATTGTTTTATTTAGGCCCAGTCCCCTTTTCTATCCTTATTAGGGTTTACATATATCTATATATATGTAGATTAAAGGGTTGTCCACCGCATTAAAAAGACAACAAAAAGATTAAGAGAAGGAAGGGAAGAGTTGGTGCTAAGGTTTTCCAATTGTGAATGCCATATTCTTTCAAGGAAGCAAAACTCAAGACAATAAAGGAATCAAGCGGTATGGATCTAAGTTTATATTTTAGTAGTTACTTATATTCATAGTGTTTTGATTTCTAGTATATAGATCCTATAATCTTACATGTGGTATCAGAACAAGTTTATACTAGAATCAAAATCACGGCAGATTATTTCAGTAAAATTATTTTATATAATGATAAGAAATAAATTAATATTTCTTTTACTGAATGATGCTTTTGCATCTCAAAATTGTGCTTTAGTAATTTCAAGCAAACTTTTTCAATGTAACGAGTACATACAGTTTGAGTATAGATAGTTTGCTTCCAATTGTCTTTTATAAAATAAAATATAAAAAAAAGAAGTAATTTAGATATGGTAGTTTTACGAAAATTGTGAAGTATGGACGTGTGTATATGGAATCTGTATTGATATATATATATATATATATTTCAAATCTTACCTAATCAAATACTTGCAAAACATATGAAACATATTCGTTTTTATGACTTTTACATAAACATTAGACTGTTTAAGAGTTCTATATCATGTATATCACTTTGTGTAATTTTTGTAAATTCATATGCGAATTTTGGTTGGTCGTGAGATATTATTTTTGAGTAACTGTTTAGTAGTGATTCGTAATATGATATTATATATGCTTTGATGGGTTACAGATTGCATTATTGTTAATAAATAAATAAAGTTTTAAAGGTGGACAAATATTTATTTTTGTAGTCCCAGTTGGAAGATTTTTGAATCAATATGAGTGATACTGCCGAAGTGGTTACTTATTGAGATTTAAAGTGATTTACCAATAAGGATTCTGGGAAGCTCTTCTAATATTATATCACTCAATTACCTACCCAAAAGGGGTTAATTGAGCGTATTAATTTTAGAGGTAATGTGAGCCGCTAGTAAGGGAAATTTTATTATTTTTGAAAGAATTTATCTATCCAAAGGAGATAATTTCTTGATAAATCATTCTTGCTAGTTGACTTGTTTATAGGTGTTAGAATGTGTCTTATATATTTAGCCCAAAGGAATTTATATGATGATACATTTTGAAACATCTAACAATATTGATAAATTTATTTGCAGCCCATTGTTGTGAGATTATAATTATTGCTCATGTATAATTAATTAAGATTATATTGAAGTTTAAAGATGTTGATTGTATTCTATATATTCAACCCAAATGTGTTTATATAGTAATACATTCTGGCACATCTGAGAATATTGCTAAAGTTTATTCACAGTATATTCTTGTGAGATTATACTAATTGCCTATGTATAATTGAAAGTTGAAGTTGTGAACATACTTTCTATATATTCAGTTTAAGAGTGATACATTTTAAATATTTGAAAATATTAATTGTGATTATGAGATTATTATTGTCCATATATAATTAAGTGATATTATATTAAATTGAAAGCAATGAAGGGAGATATTTTTATAAAAATCAAATTTACTCCATTAAAGTTTTGATTATGAATCGGTTAAAAGATATTAAGTTAGCTTTAAGACTAACTGATTTAGATATTGACATACTCGAGAATGTGTCTTCTTAACCATTTATATTAAGACCTCAATATAGTGTGAAAGATTGAAATTATATTCAATGCTAACTATTTAAGAAAGTAGAGTTTTAAAATATTCACTAAGTGATTCTTATAAGAAAATCTAAATTATACTCTACAATACTCTATATAATACCATCGACTTTTACAAATCGTTATCTCTTTTCAGTATTTTATGTTTTCATTTTCAAAATATTCTGCAAATTGCTTTATATATTATTAACTCAAGTAAGAAAAATTCTTTAGAATTTTTTGTGAGCTCACTACTACAAAAATAGTTAAACATCACACTTTGACAAAAAAAAAATATCTTACTTTTATTGGAAGTGTGATAAAAAAAATTAGATTGATATTTTAATCACACTTAATTTGATTAAGTGTGATAATATTCATTTTTTATGTCACTTTTCAATTAGGTGTGATTATATATATATATATATATTTTAATCACGCAGTCTAATTAAAGTGTGATTATACATATACTACTACTTTTTAATCACACTTTTTAAACAAGTGTGATTAGATATATATTTTTTAATCACACATTCTAATTAAAGTGCGATTATTTATATATATTTTTTAATCACACATTCTAATTAAAGTGTGATTATATATACATTACTACTTTTTAATCACACTTTTTAAACAAGTGTGATTAGATATATATTTTTTAATCACACATTCTAATTAAAGTGTGATTATTTATATATATTTTTTAATCACACCTTCTAATTAAAGTGTGATTATATATACATTACTACTTTTTAATCACACTTTTTAAATAAGTGTGATTATATATATTTTTTAATCACAGATTCTAATTAAAGTATGATTATTTATATATTTTTTAATCACACCTTCTAATTAAAGTGTGATTATATATACATTACTACTTTTTAATCACACTTTTTAAATAAGTGTAATTATATATATATATATATATATTAAATCACACTCCACTACAAGAAAAAGCATCTTTGGCGACTAAAAAAGCACATTTGTTCACTGAAAGTATAAGTTTTGGTGACTAAAAAAGTATTAGTAGCTAAAAGTAAAGATTTTTGGCGACTAAAAAAATTTAGTAGCCAAAAGTATAGGTTTTGGCGACTAAAAATCTATTTGGTTGCCCATATATGGCTTTTACCGACTAAAAAAATTTTAGTAGCCAAAAGTAAGGCTTTTTGGCGATTAAAAAAAAATTAGTAGCCAAAAGTGAGGTATTGGGTGACTAAAAAGATGTTTGGTTGCCAAAAGTGAGGCTTTTACCGACTAAAAAAATTTTAGTAGCCAAAAGTGAGATTTTTTGGAGACTAAAAAAAATTTAGTAGCCAAAATTGAGGCATTAGGAGACTAAAAAGATGTTTAGTAGCCAAAAGTGAGGCTTTTTGGCGACTAAAAAGAAGTTTAGTCGCCAAAAGTAGTAATTGTCACGACCCAAACCCGCCCCTGTAACTTTAGCACCGTAACCGGCCAGTAATCGGTGGATTACCAAAGGCCTCTGAAAAGATTAGCAAATAATAAGGGGCTGCAGAAGCAATAATACAAAATAGACAAGGTCCAATGAGCTGTGATAACGTACATGGGACAGAACATTTCAAAACTTATTTATATATATATATAAACATGCCAGTCCAGATACACAATATTTACAAGGTATTTACAAAATGTACTTCCCAAGACCTGACTTTACGGAGCATACACAAATACTAGCATGAATACAAAAATGACCATGGCTTTAGGCATCATTCGGAACCTCCTCAGGAGGCACAACAGTTGGCTGACAAAAACAAAACAGAAGGCCGTCAACTCTGGCCCTGGTCAAGTGCCGGCTCACCTACATACATAATATAAACTGTGAGCGAAAGTCCAGTGAATAATAATAGAGTAAAGGGTTTCAATGAATGAGTTCGTACAGATTCAGAAATCATAATTCATATTTGTATCAAATTCATCATTTGTCCAGATCATATACAGACAGAAATTATAAGTCATGATTAAGTTTACGTGATACATCCATTAGCATTAACAGAACAGAACAGAACAGAATATATACACGTAAGGTCACGAATAACTAGTTCCATAAAGGAACCTCCGGATCCGGGCAACAGAACAGAAGCTGAGCCCTTGTGACAGGGCCTCCGGTATACGTAACAGACTGCAGACAGAAATAAGTTCCATAAAGGAACCTCCGATACCGGGTAACAACTAACAGATATCACATGATGCTAAGGATGTCACGAATACATATCAGAAATTGAACAATCATTCATTGTGCAAAACATATCATTTCGGAAAACAAATCTTGTTTTATCACACAGAAAGTAGATACAGTTTGAATATGACTTTACCAAGTTATTACTCACAGTTGGCCTTGAAACAGACAGACGAAGTAGATTGATCACATGATACGCGGCACGTGACCTACATAACACATAACGGACACACACTTGAAACACACATTCTAATTGCACAAAACTTACGTCGTTGGTTCTTAGTGTGTTTCTAACCTTAAATCCTCACTAAAGAGTCTTAAACATGGCCTAGGATGCAATGAGAATGCAAAGATGCCTTAGAAAACATTTTTCAAAACTTGCTAAAAACAGGGGTCTCGCTTGAGCGTGGCTTCCTTCGCTCGAGCGAGCTTGTCAAAACAGAGGGGTCGCTCGAGCGTAGACTCCTTCGCTCGAGCGGTCTGTAAAAATGCAAAAGTACTAGTTATTGAAATTTTACGCTTGATGCTCGCTCGACGCTCGCTCGAGCGTAAGACACAGTCCTCGCTCAAGCATAGGTTCCCTCGCTCGAGCATGCGTCTGCGTGCACCAAAAACCTGAGAGCTTGCAATTTACGCTCGAGCCACCATTCCTTCGCTCGAGCGAAGCTTTGAACAAACGATGGTCGCTCGAGCGTGAAATCCTTCGCTCGAGCAAGGAAGCCAAATTCTGGAATTTCCAAATTTTCCTTCCAAGCTCAAACCAAGCATTCAACACCTCAAAACTCAACCTCTTGGGCCCATTTTCTAGAAAACACTTGTAAACTCATAGTATAAGATGTTTCAAAGATCAATTTGTAAAATCAAAGTCCAAGGGTGAGTCAATTGAACACAATTACAAGTAGAACTTCAAGAACAAAATAAGAGCTTAACATGCAAGTGTTCATTTTAAATCCAATGCTCTAAAACAAGACCAAATGTAAGATTGAGCTCAAAATCATGATGAATTCATGGACTAAGGCTAGAATATGGGCTTGCATGCAAGAACTTCCATTAAGACACTTCAAAATGCTAAGATATGAACATGCATGCATGATTTAAGCCTCAATTTAACATTTTCAACCAATTCTTGACTTTAATCTTCAATTTTACCATGGACCATGCAAGGTATAACTTAAATACACAATCAAGAAGATGATTCTCCTACCTTAGGTCTTGAATTCCAAGCCTAAAAGCTCAAATATGTAAACTACTCTTCAATTCTTCCAATTCTCCAAGGAATTTTGTTGAAACCAAAATTTCTCCTATCTCTAGCTCTCTCCCACGGTTTGGTCAAGAAATGGATGATAGAATGATGCACAATAAGTTCCAAACAAGGCTCTTAGAAGTGGCCCACTAAGTGGCAATTAGGTAATTAACTTGAACTAATGTAATTTAGTATTATATAATCTAATTTAATGATACCAACCAAATTTTAATTAAACCTACCATAAAATCATATATATTCTTACTAGTATAAAACACTACACAATTTCTGAATTGGTCACTGATAAGGCTTTCAATTCGCAGTTCAAAGTCAAAGGCATGAACAGGTCATTTTATCGCAAACAGATAGAAACACAAAAATAATGCAATACACATGTAGATTAATCCCAAATCCTTCCTAAATTACCATCAGACATAATTAAGTACGGATTAACGTTAATCAGAGGTTGGGATTGTTACAGTCTTCCCCCCTTAAAAGAGTTTGATCCTCAAACTTGAATTACCTTCATTCGGGAACAACATTGGGTCTAATAGGAACAAATCCGGATATCTCTTCATCATGTCTTCTTCAGTTTCCCAGGTTGCATAAGTTCCTCCGTGATTTTTCCAATCCACTTTCACTAATGGTAGTTCTTTATTTCTTAACTTTTTGATCTGGTGATTCATAATCCGGATAGGTCTTTCCTCATAAGTGTAGTCATCTTTCAAAAGCACATGTGTTGGTTCGATGACGTGGAGTGGATCCCTCAAATATTCTCGTAGCATCGATACATGAAAGACGTTATGCATGTGTTCCATTACTGGAGGTAAGGCTACCCGATACGATACCAGATTGATCTTTTCAAGGACTTCATAAGGTCCAACATATCTTGGCGCCAATTTTCCCTTAACACCAAACCGAGTTTGACCCTTCATCGGGGTCACCTTTATGAACACGTAGTCCCCAACTTCATATTCCCTCTCTCTTCTTCGAACATCGGTATAGCTCTTCTACCGACTCTGTGCAGTTTTCAGACACTGCTGTATCAGTTTCACTTTCTCAGTTGTTTCTTGCACGAGTTCCAGTCCCAACAAAGGTCTATCACCTACTTCAGCCCAACATATCGAAGAACGACATGTTCTTCCATACAAAGCTTCATAAGGAGCCATTCCAATGCCTGAATGGTAACTGTTGTTGTACACAAATTCGGCTAATGGCAAGTAGGTCTCCCAATTCCCTTGGAAGTCTAACACACACATTCTGAGCATATCCTCCAGAGTTTGGTTCGTTCGTTCAGTTTGGCCATCTGTCCGTGGGTGATAGGCACTGCTCAATCTCAATTCAGTCCCCAAAGCCTGTTGCAAACTCTGCCAAAATCTCGATATAAACTTTAAGTCCCGGTCAGACACAATAGATACTAGTACTCCATGCAATCTCACAATTTCAGTCATATAGATATTGGCCAATTTATCAGCGTATAAATAGTTTTGACAGGCAGAAAATTGGCAGACTTAGTTAAACGGTCAACTATAACCCTGATAGAGTCCATAGCTCGAGAAGAATGAGGCAATCCCACAATGAAGTCCATGGTAATGTGCTCTCATTTCTATTCCGGTATTGGGAGTGGTTGTAGCAAACCAGCGGGTCGTTGGTGTTCAACTTTAACCTGTTGGCAATGTAGACATCTAGCCACGAAATCGGCAATACTTTTTTTCATTCCAGGCCACCAAAAATTATATTTCAAATTATGATACATCTTCGTGTTCCCCGGATGCATAGCAAATTTACTACTGTGAGTTTCGGTCATAACATGTTTCCTCAAATCATAACAATCGGGCACACAAAGACGGTTCTGAAATTTTAGCACATCATTCACAAACACAAATCCTTGCCTCGGCTTTGAATCAAATTCCTTCGTGATATTTTTCAAGTATTCATCCTCGCACTGTTTCTGTTTGATCACGTCAAGAATTACATGTTGAGCGGTAATAGCATTTAACAACCCACCTTGTTCTAGGTCAATCGGTCATTCTTTTCAGTTGGACAGCAAACATGACAGATTTGCACTGGATTTTCGGCTCAGGGCATCTGCTACGGTATTAGCCTTTCCTGGATGATATAAGATTTGCAAATCATAATCTTTGATTAGTTCTAACCATCGCCTCTGTCTCATGTTCAATTCTTTTTGGGTGAAGAAACATTTCAAGCTTTTATGGTCTGTATATACTTCACAAGTTACCCCATACAAATAGTGACACCATATTTTTAAAGCAAACACCACGGCTGCTAACTCAAGATCGTGTGTTGGGTAATTCTTTTCATGAGATCGGAGTTGTCTAGAAGCATAGGCAATCACCCTTCCGTTTTGCATTAGTACACACCCCAAGCCTTTATAGGAAGCATCACTGTACACTTGAAACCCATCAGTACCATTAGGCAAGGTTAAGATTGGTGCAGTCACTAACCTGGTTTTCAACTCTTGGAAAACTGCCTCTCTTTGTTCATTCTAGTCAAATGGCACATTTTTCTGTGTTAACTGAGTCAATGGCATGGCAAGCTTAGAAAAGTCTTTCACAAACCTCCTGTAGTAACCTGCAAGTCCCAGAAAACTTCGGACTTCAGTCACATTTGTCGGTCTAGGCCAATCCACGATAGCTTCAATTTTCTGCAGGTCAACAAAAACTCCATCCTTATTGATTACATGTCCCAAAAATGCCACACTGTCAAGCTAGAATTCACACTTGGACAATTTAGCATACAATTTATTTTCTTTCAAAATTTGCAAGGTAGTTCTCAGATGGTTCTCATGTTCTTCCCTGTCTTTAGAATAAATCAAAATGTCATCAATAAATACAACAATGAAGTCATCCAGATATGATTTAAACACCCTATTCATAAGATCCATGAAAGCTGCAGGTGCATTGGTCATCCCAAACGGCATTACTAAAAATTCATAATGTCCATATCTAGTTCGGAATGCAGTTTTCTCTATGTCCTTAGCTCTAAGCTTTAATTGATGATACCTGGACCTGAGGTCAATTTTGAAAAACACTTGGGCACCCTGAAGTTGGTCAAACAAGTCATCTATTTAGGGCAGAGGGTATTTATTCTTGATAGTCACTTTGTTCGGTTCTCGGTAGTCTATACACAATCTTAAAGATCCATCCTTCTTTTTGACAAACAAAACTGGAGCACCCCAAGGTGAAGTACTCAGACGGACAAATTTCTTATCTAACAGTTCCTGAAGTTGGGTTTTCAATTCTTTCAATTCAAAGGTAGACATTCTATAGGGAGTCTTGGAAATAGGTTGTGTCCCCGGAAACACCTCAACAGTGAATTCAATTTCTCTATCAACTAAGTCCCCAGGTAAGTCAGTCGGAAACACATCGAGAAATTCACAAGCAACAGGGATTGTTTCTACAGTAGTACTGTCAAATGGTGCAGTCAGTATACAACACAAATAACCCCTACATCCCTTCTTAAGGAGTTTTACAGCTTTCATAGCCGAAATCAAATATGGGAGAGGAACTACCCCATTCCCAATAAAAGTAAATTCAGGCATACTCGGTGGTCTAAACACAACAGTTTTATTTGCGCAGTCAATGGTAGCACAGTATTTAGTCAACCAGTCCATCTCCAAAATACAATCAAAATGATTAATGTCCAAGGGTAATAAGTCCACATATAACATCATATCGCCAATCATAACATCATATGCTGGATAAACATGAGCACATATCATAGAATCCCCAGACGGCGTAGACACAGATAACACATAGGTCATAAGTTCTAATGGTCTAGTCAATTTTCGAGAAAAGCATGCGATACAAAGGAATGTGTAGAACCAGAATCTATCAGTACACATGCATTTTGAGAACATATAAGGAGTGTACCTGACACCACAGTATAGGTGTTTGGTACGTCATAGGGCACTAAGGCAAACACTCGGCCTTGTCTCAGAGGTTCTTTCCCAGTATTGGCTTTTGGCATTGGTTTTGGCCACAGAAGCGGATCCCGCTGAACTTGCTGTAGGACGGCTAGTAGTCTCAGACCTGAGCGGGCAATCTTTCACTACATGACCTGGCTGGCCACATCGAAAACAAACATCGGACACTCGATAGCACACACCCCTATGCCTTCTACCACAATCAGAACAGATCGGGACAAACCCACTATTCTGACTCGAGCTGCTTGTAGACCCTTGTTTTGTTTCTTACTGACAAAGGACCGGCCTCTTTTAAAACCAAACCCAGATCTTTTTCCTCTCCACTCAGTTGCTGTAGTTGCTGGGGCTTTGCTTTGTTTCATGGCGGCTAGGGTGGCCTCTGCCATTAAGGCTCTGTCTAGAACTTCCACATATGTAGGCAATTTCAGGACGCCTACTCGATCAAATACCTCTAAATCCAGTCCACCTTCAAACTTTCATGCTTTCTTGTAATCGGTATCTACCATATGTGGAGCAAACTGTGCCAATTCGGTGAATTTAGCTTTATATTCTGCCACAGACATTCTTCCCTGTTTGAGTTCCTGAAATTCAGACACTTTCCGATCCCTGAAACATTGGGAAAAATACTTGTCGTAGAAGATAGCATTAAACTGTGCCCATGTCATATTTCCATTGCCACTTCGAATCAGTAACCACCACCTGCGGGCTTCATCTTTCAGAGTGTAGGTGGCTAGGAGGATTATCTGGGTTTCAGAACAAGGAAACACCTCATACAGTTTCTCCATTTCAAGCAACCACGTCTCAGCTTTCAAAGGTTCAATTCCACCATAGAACGTTGGCGGTTTCATTTTCATCAATTTCTGTGTCAAGCTGATGATGTCATTATTATCTGCCTCAGCTTGTGCCGGTGGAGGCGGTGGGGGTAAAGGTTGTTGCCTTTGCTGTTGTGTCAAGGTTTCAGTCAATGTTGCTAACATCTGTTCCATTCAGCCCATGCGAGCCTCTGAAGATTCACTTTCTCCACTTCCTCTTGCATTCTCCATCTTACTATACAGACATCTGTAGACACCCCATTTTTGACCGTCCTCAAGACTTGGACGTCATCGTTTGAACACTTGATGATCATTCATGATCATGTTGGTTTTGAGTTCTCGGAGGTCTCGGCTACGCGCCTCGCCTCAAGATCTCTCAACTTATCTGTTTTGTGCTTGGTCATGGACCAAACACTTGTGTTTTGCTTCTAAGGGTAGGGAATGGCTTGTTGGCCATCCCCACACCTCACCGGCCATGGCTTGAGGCCACCGGCCCTGTTTTCTTACTACCGGCCAAAGGTATTGGCCGGTCGGCATTGTTTTTGGTCGGCAGACCATTGTTTTGGTCAATCGGCCACTTTTTCTGGCCGAGACCTTTTCTTTGCCTTTTTCAGGCATTATGCATACCAGCTGTGCCAGCTGGTAAGCACAGACCCTGCCCTCCATACACGTGTATGGAGGATTTGCACCCTTGTTTTAAGCTTCTTGAGGAAGCTTGAACCTTTTGAACCCTTATTTTAGCTTCTTGAGGAAGCTTGAACCTTTTGAACCTTTTTAGCTTCTCCATGAAGCTTGAACCTCTTTAGCTCCTCGAAGAAGCTTGAACCTCTTCAGCTTCTTGAAGAAGCTTGAACCTCTTTAGCTTCTCCAAGAAGCTTGAACCTCTTTAGCTTCTTGAAGAAGCTTGAACCTTTTTAGCTTCTTGAAGAAGCTTGAACCTCTTTAGCTTCTCCAAGAAGCTTGAACCTCTTTAGCTTCTCTAAGAAGCTTGAACCCTCTTGTTTCTCTATAAGAGAGGGCCTCCCTCTCCTTTAGAGAGGTTCCAAAAATTTGTTTAAGGCTCCAAGATATATCTTTCTTTATATCTCTATATTTTGGGTTCAAAAGGGTCTAGTTCTTGGCCTATTACACCACACCTCATAGCCACACACCTCCACCATTCATCTAAGGTTCTTGGAGGTCATTTTCAGAGGTTAAAGAGTTGGTTCTTGTTCCAAGAACCTGCTGGTTTTGCAGTTGTGCATCAAGGGTGAGAACTACGCTCTTTATTCCTCATTTTTGCACACACTTTTAGCCTATCTTGCATGTTGTTTTGAGCTTAACTTATAACTGATAAAAGTTCTATTTTTGCATTCTTTTGAAGTTTGTTTAAGATTACTTTTGTGTTTGGGGTTGTTTACCTCCTTTTAGGCCTTGTTTGGCCTCATTTTTGTGCCTTTTTTGTGAGCTTCAGGACCACCTTTGGATTTCAGTGGTGGGGATGGTATTTTGAAGTCCTAAGAAGGAGAGGGCCATCCCTTCTCCTTTGTTGTCTTGTTTACTAGCATATTTGGCCTATCAAATGAGCATATGTTTATATCATTTGGAGGCCTATTTCAGGCACTTTTTGGTGACTTTTGGGACCTTCCTAGCCTCTGTCCAGGGCTGGTTTGGTCCCCTTTTGTTTGCCTCTTACATGTGTAGAGTAATCCCATTCATAGCTTATCAAAGGAGAATGTCATTCTTGCATGTATTGACCATGTTTCAGTGGATTTTTGGTCATATTTTGGCATGCCATGATTCTGTTTTTAGCTGGTTTGGTGGCCCCTCACATGCTTCATAGGCTTGTAGTGTAAATCATGCTTACTAGCTCACATTACATGTTGTTTTGGCCCTTTATTCTAGCACCTTTTAGCCACACTCCAAACATGTTTTGTTCATATTTTGGGCTGCCTTAGCTCTTTTTTTAGGCCTCTTGGTCGATTGGTGCTTGCCATGCATGGTTGTAGTGTAATAGCCTTGCTTACCTTTGAGTTTTGGGGTCCCTTGCATGTGTTGCTTGAGGCATTTTAGTGTTTTGGCATCATTGAATATGATATTTCAGAGTTTATAGGTGTGCCATATTCTCACTTTTATCATGTCTTCAATGTGTTTGAGAGTTGTGCTTTTATACCCCATTTGTGAGCCATTGCATGAGGTTCATTTTTGTGCACTTCAAGGCATCATCTTAGTCCATTTTGCCACTATTTTGGGCCTGCATAGGGACTGTTTGGGGTTGGTTTGGTCATTCAAGCATCGCTTTGCATACCTCTAGTGTAATGTGCTTCACTAGTTTCGGTATTTGAGCCTTCCTACATGCATTATGTGAGTCGTTTACATGATTCGGAATCATTTTGTATGTCATTTCAGAGCTAGAATATATGCCATCATATGCCATACTTCATCTTTTCAATGCACTAGGAGAGTTGCATCTTATGCTATGAGTTAGAGCCCTTGCACCTTGCATGTTTGCATGTGTTTTGTTGCCTCATTTCCATCATGTTTGGCCACTGATTTTGGCATGCTTGAGAGCTACCCATGTTAGTGTAAGTCCATCTCACCATGTTGTTGCATGCTTGCTTCATTTTGCATGTTGTTGCATGCTACACATGTTCACATGTTTAGGTTGTATGCCTATTGCCTATTGCCTATTGCATGCTTGTGTTGCTTTGTTAAGTTAATCATGTATGTATTACATTGGTCTAAGTATACTTGCCTTTGCATGTTATTAAATGTTAGCCTATTGACATGTTGTTGCATGTTCATCCATCTTGCATACTTGTTAAGTTATATGCTTGTTTGCATGCTTGTCTTTGCATATTGTTATATGCTAGTTGTCTTGTATAGCATTGTTGCTTGCATGCTCATGTTGCATTAGTTTGCTTGCATGCTTAGGTTGCATAGCATTGTGTGTGCATCCCTTGCCTCTTGAATCAATCATGATAGAGGTTGGGGCCCTTATGTGTTTTTGTGCATTTCATTTGATATCAAATTGCACACTTGCGCCTTTGGCCATCATGCATTGAAATACGTGATTGGTAGCCCGAGGGTCGAGAACCAAACCCCCTTGAGTTCATAGCATGATAGGGAGGGTGGTCGCGCATACATGTCTTATAAATTCCTTGTCATGCACTGTCTGTCCTCTGCTGCAGCAAAAACAGAGTTCTGCAGGAACAGATGGCCGATTGGCCCTCTTTAGTGCCGGCCGGCTACCAAAGTCCGGCCGATGGCCCCACTTTTGGTCTGTGACCACTTCCTAATGGCTGGTGGTCCTATCTTTTGGTCGGTGACATCCCACAATGCTCACGGAGTAATTCAGAGGCATCTCAAGGATTTTCACAGTTCTCAGAGGTGCATAACAGTGCAAATAGAGGCAACATGTGGCATGGAAATGGGTTTCCGAGCGAGGCGAATCGAGCATGCATGCATTTGATCCTCTTCCCGAGGCAGCTTTACTGCTTTAATAGCTTAATTAATTTGTTAATTAATTAAGGTTTTGTAATATTTAATTAGATAGAGTAGTTAATTATTTATTTTCTTTGTATTATTCTTTTGGCCCCTCCGAGAGAGGGTGAATTTTGTAATAAGCGTGTGTGTGTGTGTGTGATGCATGTCTTCCAACCCCACGTCTTTCTCCCTTTTACTTACCTGCTTTCAATGGTTAGTCTTAGGGCACATTTCAATTAGCATACTTATGATAGCATGTTTGCATACATTCATTCGTATTGCACGCACCGGGCTCGGCACATCATACTAATTGCATAGTATTTCAATTTCAACTTGAATACGTGTATCGAGTTGTCGCATTTCACATGCCATTCTTAGGGTAGCCGAGCCTATCTTAGTTGCATTTTGCATGCGTTGCATTAGCCATCGCTAACATGAACTAGGATCATTCATGATTACTAACTAGTTTCTTGTTTTGGCTCGGAGTACACTGTGAGTGTTTATGCTTTAGCATCTTACATGTATGTGAATGTTAACATGACAGCATGCTTGCCATGAGGCTAATTGCTTATGTGATATAACTGCCTGAATGCCTGTGGGTGAAGGTTGGGTTGCTTGAGTTGGAATAATTAGTCGAAACCCGTGTTTTAGCCTACTTGCGAGTAGCAAACTTCAATCCATTTTCGAAACAAACGGATATGCGACGCTTTGTTCCAACCTAGGCAATCCAGTCTATACTTGTTTTGCTGTGCGCATCACATAGTAATTCTAGGCTAATAAACCGGAATAAGAGCACATGTGTTTTAAAAAACTTGATATCATGGTTAGTAGAGGCCGATCTTTGATCGGGCGAGCGGGGGTGCTCACGAAGTGACCTTCCCCAAGCGCACCTAAGTTCTCAAGCCGAGGCTACTTTGGTGATGACGGACACGTGGCCTTAGGCACGAGTCAGGGTTTCCTAAATTCCCTCAAAATAAAATATTTAGGTGGTGACTCTGTATCTGGAAAAACAGTCCATGTTTGGCACTTCTTTCTAAAAATCTGTTTTTCAAAACGATTTGCCAGACTTGGACTCTTTGGTGATTTATCAATCTTGCATTGCACTTTGTGAGATCAGATTAAGAACCGTGACATTTAAGTCCGAACTATAGTAAGCCCAAATGAACAAAATGGGATTCCCTCCCTGGGCATTCGGGGACGTCTACAACATCAAATGATAATAAACACAGGCATAATCTTATTCGTTTCCTTCAATTCATTTGATTCAAATGTACATTCAGTTTTCATATTCAGTTGCATTACCACACACTCACACATGCAGATGGAATACCCCTAACCCTTACTAGGACATCCTAAGCTCATACGGACCTGTGTGTGCTGTAGAACCTAGCTCTGATACCACTCTGTCACGACCCAAACCCGCCCTTATAGATTTAGCACCGTAACCGGCCAGTAATCCGTGGATTACCAAATGCCTCTGAACAAATTAGCAAATAATAAGGGGCTGCGGAAGCAATAATACAAAATAGACAAGGTCCAATGAACTGTGATAACGTACATGGGACAGAACATTTCAAAACTTATTTATATATACATAAACATGTCAATCCAGATACACAATATTTACAAGGTATTTATAGAATGTACTTCCCAAGACCTGACTTTACGGAGCATACACAAAGACTAGCATGAATACAAAAACAACCATGGCTTTAGGCTTCGTTCGGAACCTCCTTAGGAAGCACAACAGTTGGCTGACAAAAACAAAACAGAAGGCCGTCAACTCTGGCCCTGGTCAAGTGTCGGCTCACCTACATACATAATATAAACTGTGAGCGAAAGCCTAGTGAATAATAATAGAGTAAAGGGTTTCAATGAATGAGTTCGTATAGATTCAGAAATCATAATTCAGATTTGTATCAAATTCATCATTTGTCCAGATCATATACAGACAGAAATTATAAGTTATGATTAAGTTTACGTGATACATCCATTAGCATTAACAAAACAGAACAGAATAGAACGTATACACATGAGGTTACGAATAACTAGTTCCATAAAGGAACCTCCGGATCCGGGCAACAGAACAGAAGCTGAGCTCCTATGACAGGGCCTCTGGTACGAGTAACAGAGTGTAGACAGAAATAAGTTTCATAAAGGAACCTCCGATACCGGGTAACAGCTAACAGATATCACATGATGCTAAGGATGTCACGAATACATATCAAAAATTGAACAATCATTCATTGTACAGATGATATCATTTGAAAGCAGATCTTGTTTTATCACATAGAAAGTATATACAGTTTGAACATAACTTTACTAAGTTATTACTCACAGTTGGCCTTGAAACAGACAAACGGAGCAGATTGATCACACGATACGCGACACATGACCTACATAACACATAACGGACACACACTTGAAAAACACATTCTAATTGCACAAGAATTGCATCGTTGGTTCTTAGTGTGTTTCTAACCTTAAATCCTCACTAAAGAGTCTTAAACATGGCCTAGGAATGCCTTGGAAAACATTTTTCAAAACTTGCTGAAAACAGGGGTCTCGCTCGAGCGTGGCTTCCTTCGCTCGAGCGAGCTTATCAAAACAGAGTGATCGCTCGAGCGTAGACTCCTTCACTCGAGCGGTCTATAAAAATGCAAAAGTACTGGTTATTGAAATTTTACGCTCGATGGTCGCTCGAGCGTAAGACACAGTCCTCGCTTGAGCATAGGTTCCCTCGCTCGAGCGTGCGTCTGCGTGCACCAAAAACCTAAGAGCTTGCAATTTATGCTCGAGCCACTATCCTTCGCTCAAGCGAAGCTTTGAACAAATGATGGTCGCTCGAGCGTGAAATCCTTCGCTCGAGCGAGGAAGCCAAATTCTGGAATTTCCAAATTTGCCTCCCAAGCTCAAACCAAGCATTCAACACCTCAAAACTCGACCTCTTGGGCCCATTTTCTAGAAAACACTTGTAAACTCATAGTATAAGATGTTTCAAAGATCGAGTTGTAAAATCAAAGCCCAAGGGTGAGTCAATTGAACACAATTACAAGTAGAACTTCAAGAACAAAACAAGAGCTTAACATGCAAGTGTTCATTTTAAATCCAATGCTCTAAAACAAGACCAAATGTAAGATTAAGCTCAAAATCATGATGAATTCATGGACTAAGGCTAGAATATGGGCTTGCATGCAAGAACTTTCATGAAGACACTTCAAAATGCTAAGATATGAACATGCATGCATGATTTAAGCCTCAATTCAACATTTTCAACCAATTCTTGACTTTAATCTTCAATTTTACCATGGACCATGCAAGGTATAACTTAAATGCACAATCAAGAAGATGATTCTCCTACCTTAGGTCTTGAATTCCAAGCCTAGAAGCTCAAATATGCAAACTACTCTTCAATTCTTCCAATTCTCCAAAGAATTTTGTTGAAACCAAAATTTCTCCTATCTCTAGCTCTCTCCCACGGTTTGGTCAAGAAATGGATGATAGAATGATGCACAATAAGTTCCAAACAAGGCTCTTAGAAGTGGCCCACTAAGTGGCAATTAGGTAATTAACTTGAACTAATGTAATTTAGCATTATATAACCTAATTTAATCATACCAACCAAATTTTAATTAAACCTACCATAAAATCACATATATTCTTACTAGTATAAAACACTACACAATTTCTGAATCAGTCGCTGATAAGGCTTTCAATTCGCAGTTTAAAGTCAAAGGCATGAACAGGTCATTTTATCGCAAACAGATAGAAACACAAAAATAATGCAATACACATGCAAATTAATCCCAAATCCTACCTAAATTACCATCAGACATAATTAAGTACGAATTAACGTTAATCAGATATTGGGGTTGTCACAGTAACTTTAGCCTGAAAATTAAATTTTTTAACGACTAAAAAATAATTAGTAGCCAAAAATATAGAATTAGCGACTAAAATTATGTTTAGTCACCAAAAGTGGTCTCTTTTTTTTTTCTAGTAAATAATTTATTTTTACATAAATTATGTTCAATAAAAAATAATTATCTTTATATATATACTTTTATATTAATACGGGTCTATGTACTATATAAATAATATATATTGCATACTTAATCATATGGTGTTATAGTGGTATAGTGGAAAGAGCGTGTTGTATGAGGTTTATGGTGTGTGAGGGTTGATGGTTCAAATCTCCACAACAGCAAATGAGAAGCTAGTGAGTGTAATATTTTTTTTTCCACATCTAAGTATTATTAATCACACTTAAAAAGTGTGATCTAAATATTTTTAATTACACTTAAAAGGTGTGATCTAAATATTATTAATCACACTTAAAAGGTGTGATTAAAAATGACCCTTTTTAATCACACTCTCAAAGATCACACTTTAATAAAACTTAAAAGGTGTGATTAAATAACATACATCACACAAAAAAAGTGTGATCATTATCTGTTTTTGTAGTAGTGACTATGACACTCTTCCCACCTTCGGAATCTCCTTATAAACTGCTTTAAAAAAAAATGCTTGTGTTAATCAAAATTTTATTTTCTGGTCAAGTTATTTAAGTTATAGTTTAGTACTGATCTTATTTTAAAGAATGTTATTTTTATATTATCCATGAGATACAATTCAATTTTAATGTCAACAAAATAAGCATTGTTATTATTTTTAATTTTGGTAATAAATAAAATAAAAATAATAATAATTGAAATAGATTTTCATTTATCATAAGGTGTGTGGGAGAAATTATTTTATTAATTTCTGTGGGGATATATTTTCTGAGTACCAATACGTGGCTAAGGTGACGTCGACGTGTCAGCTGAAGTGCCACGTGTCCAGATCATGACGCCGAGGTGATCTCGATCAAAGCCGAGGTTATCTCCGAAGATATCGGAATCCAAGATAAGCGGATAAAGGACAAGAGTCCTAGAATAAATAGGAGACTTAGCCAAGATAAGGATAAAGCTCTTAAAGAGTTTATCTTTATCTCTGAAGGAGTCCAAAGTAAGTACTAAACAGGAATCCATAGAAGTCAGGCTTCTATTGGGATTAGGATTGAGGGAACTATAAAAGAGAGGCACCCCCATGGGTCTAAGGTATGCAATTTTATGCTTTGAGCATTGAGTTTAGCATTATTGATTATCTTTGAGAGATATACTGACTTGATCGTCGGAGTGCCCCCGGGTGGACGAACCACCGCCGAAATCTTCTCTTTCTGTTACAGGTTAGCCAGGTGTCATCTATTCTGCCAGTGTTCTCCAGCTGAGTACTGAGTTGGGCAGTGTGATCGGAAAATCACTCACACAATTTGGCCCCGTCTGTGGGAAAGAAAGTAGAATAGATGGCCAGTAACAGACAGAAAGAAAAGATTGGGGACGACACTCCTGCTGGGAGTGAGAGACCTATTGACCTTGATATCACAGGAGATGAATGCAATGCAGAAACTCATGACTAGAATCACGAAGCGAAAGACGTCGGCCAGACTTCTTGAAGCTCTTTTCGTCGTCGGCCAGACTTTTTAAGCCTCCGTGACATCGGCCATGCCTTAAGCGTATGCCTTTTCGCCGGTGTCCTTAATTTCAGCCTCTTTGGTGGCCAAGGCTTCTTGAAGCTCTTTTTCTGCTTGGGCCATCTTCTCCTCGGCCTCTTTCCTTTGGGCCTCAGAGACCTTCCTGATGGCCTCAGCAGATTCAGCCTTTTCTTCAGCATCAGTTTGGGCTTTGATTGCGGCCTCAGCTTGGTCTTCCAGCTTCTTCATTTTTGACTGTAAGCCTTTATTGGTCTTTTAAAGGTTGGAGAACTCCTTCTTCATCTCGGCCAACTTCTGCCGATTTTCAAAAGATTGAACAGAAAAGAGTGGGTATGTTGGATAGCCTGAAGAAAACACAAGGTAAAAGTTATTGTAAAAATCTCTAATTATGAAAAAGAAAGAAAAAAAGTGCCAGATGAAAGACACTTACTTGGACAGAACGTGGAAGCATCAAGGCATAGTTCTCGTACTTGCTAAACCCGTGTAGACACTCTATTTTTGACCGCCCTTAAGACTTGGACATTACTGATGGTTTACTTGGTGGAGAAAAGTGTGCAAGGCAAAGGTTCAGTTTCTTCGGCAAGGAGAGAGTCGAATCTTAACTTCACACCCCTTTTGGACCGAAACAATCTTGATCAAAAGATTTTGGACCTTGAAACCCTCTCTTTCAAAATGTTTTGAAAATAAAGTTTTTACGATGTTCCGAGACTCGTATTTTGTCAAATGTTGCGCTTTTCGGTAAACCGAGCAAGGACAAAGTGGAAATGAATGAAAGAGAGATGAAATCTTTGAAAAATCTTTCAAAACACCTTGCTCGGGGGTTTATAGTTGAAGAAAAGAGGAGAAGAGAAAGGAAAACTAGTTTGGGAGAAGTTCGGCATGAATCCGGGTAGGACCAAATCTGCGCGGCTTCACCGAAACGGGCATAACTCTTTGTACAAGAGGAATTTTAATGCGTGATTGGCGCCATTGGAAAGATAACTTCTGGGGCTTCAATTTAGCCACATGGAAAATCAGAAAATTAGATGGCCGACCAGCTTTTTTGGTCAAAAGTGGTTCAGTATGAATCCGGGAAGGAGAGAAAACATCTGCGCGGCTTCACCGAAACGAGCATAACTCTTTGCACAGGAGAAATTAAGATATAAGGCCACCACCGTTGGAAATCTTACTTCCGGGGCTTCATTTTTCACTCAAGAATCTCCTAAGGACAAGTCCGAGTGGGGGAGATATGGTTGGTTGAAGTCCGTTTGGACCGAATCTGCGCGACTTCACCAAAACTGGCATAACTTTTTGCACAGGAGGAATTTTAATGCAAGGTTTGCGGCATTGGAAAGCCAACTTCAAGGGATTCATGGAAGATCAGCTTTGGGGCTTGAACCTTCTGACTCCTGGTCGGCCGACCAGGCCAAATGGTCGGCCGACCACCTTGGACCTGTTTAACTGGTCGGCCAGCTTTGTCTCAGTAAGTGTATTCTAGTTGTGCCAGCTGTTTGCCATTTGCTGCATGTGTATGGAGGATGTTTAACCTAGTTTTAAAGCTTCTTTGAGAAGCTTTATCCCCTCTCTTCTCTAAATGAAAGCCTCTTCTTCCATTGCAATGGTTAGAAAATTTTGGTTAAGGCTTATACATTCCATCCTCCATAGCTCTCTTCTCCAAAGCTCAAAAGGCCATTATCCTTGGTCATTTACACTACAACTCATAGCCTACCCCCTCCACCATCTATTCTAGCCCCTTTAAGCTGATTTTCAGAGGTTGAGAGCTCACAATCTTGGACCAAAAGTCGCTGCATTGCTGTGCTACAAGGGTAAGTCTCCATTTCCCCTTTGCTTGCATTCTTTTGCTCCATACCTTAGCCCCTTTTGCTCACATTTTTGGACTTCAAGATAAACTAGAAAAGACCTTATTTTGAGCCCATGTTTAACTTTGTTTGAGAACACTTTGTTGTTTGAGGTCATCTACTTCCTTGTTTGCTCAATCTCTCTTTTAAGGCTATTTTTGCATCATACTTTAGCCTTACTTGTGAACATTTTTGAGATTTATTATAAACTGGAAAAAGCCTTTTTTTGACCTCCTCTTTAAGTTTTCTTGAGGTCAATTTTCTGTTTGGAGTCATCTCATTCCTTGCATGCTTCATTCCTTCATATTTAGGGCTATGCATTAGAGCATTTGCATTGGACTTGTTTTGGCCTCTTAGCCACTGAAATCCAGGAGATTTTCAGTGGCTTTGATGAGGTTTTGAGCTTTGAAATCATAGAGGTGTGACCCTCTCATCCCTCATTTTCTTTACTAGCATCATTGGCTTTCCAAAGGGGCTCTATTTTACATGCATTGAAGTCACTTTTTGGGTCCAATTTTGTGGGTTTTAAGGTCTGTCTTAGGTCTTCCCAGGGCCCTTTTGATCATATTTTATGTTTATAGTGCCTGTGTAGAACAATTCCATTCAAGGCCTTTTGAGGGGGCCTTTCATAGTATGCTTCCTTGATTGATTTTAGGGCCAATTTTGTGAGTTTTAAGGCTGTCATAACTCATTTTCAGAGGTAGTTTTGCCATGCTTCATGTCTATCTTGTATGTGCTTAACAACCCCTTGAATGGCCTTCCAAAGAAGCCCCTCATTTTTGTATGCATTGGCTGCATTTCAGTGATTATTTGGGCATATTTTGGCATGTTTTATTCACTATTTTTGACTGGTTTGATGAGTTCTCATTTTCTTCATATGCATGCCATGTAAACCATGCTTGCTAGCTAATGTTGCATGCTATTTTAGTCCATCATGTTAGCATCTTTTGGCCATGCTCTAAACTGGAAATGTGCATGCTTTGGGACTACATTGGCTCTGTCTTTAGACTTCATGATCAAATAATGCTTGCTTTTGTATACTTGTGGTTCAACGCATTGGACTAGTTTTGAGTTTCGGGGCTTATTCCATGCATCGGGTGCCATATTTCCATGTTTTGGGACCATTTAGCATCATGTTTCAGTGCTGAAATTTACATGTTTGAATGCCATGCTTCATCCTTGCCATGTTTTGGTAGAGTGGCATTTAATGCCTTAGGTTCGGTCCTCGGTTTGCGTGCATGTGTGCACGCATTTCGGTTATCTCATTTTCATCTTATGGCTACTGATGTGAGTGTGGCTAAGGTCCACTCATGTTGGTGTAAGTCCATTATGCATTGTGTATGCCTTTTCAATTCATAGCATTGCATATGCTAGGTTGCGTGTTAGTGCATTGTGTATGCCATGTTACATCGAGCATTGTGTATGCCATCTCATAGCATTGCGTATGCTAGGTTGTATGTTAGTCACATTGTGTATGCCATCTCATTTGCATTGTGTTCGGGATAGGAGTTAGCCCAAGCACAGGAAATGAGGGACGTTTCGTACTCCGAGTGACGGAACGTGTCTCAATTCCCTGTCGCCGACACTCCGGATTACCCATGATGGAGTTTAGGTCTTGTTGTGTTTTCATGTGCATTCATTTCATATTGAGGCACGCAATTCAACTCCTCGGCCATCATGCATCGATATGCGTAATTGGTGGCACGAGGATCGAGGACTACACTCCCTGAAGAGTAGTCATGCATACATATGTGAAATACTTTGCCATGCCCCTTTGTTGCTCTCTGTTCCAGTAAATCAGAAATCAGCGGCCTTCTGGAGCGTTGCGCAATATTCCGAAAACAATTGCAAACAGAGGCAAACCGGGGCATCGCAATGGATTTCTACGCAAGGCAACTCGAGCATGCATCATTCCTCATTTGGAACAGAGCTGAGGCGGTCCATGGATTTGCGTGCCAATTTACCTGTTTTCCTAGATTAATTTGTTAATTAATTAGGGTTTTGTATTTATTCGGACTGTACTATTTATTCGGACTGTATTATTCATTCGGACTGTATTATTCTTTCGGACCCTCCGAGCGAGGGCAATGTTGTAATAAGTGTGCGTGAGTGTGATGTATGTCTTCCAACCCCACGTCTTTCTCCCTTTTATTTACCAACTTATGATGGTTAGATTAGGGCATGTTTCAATTAGCATACAGTATGATAGCATGTTTGCATTCATTCATCTATCTTGCATGCATCGGGCTCGGCGCATCATACTAACAGCATTTATATTTCAATTCTGAGTTGAATACTTGTTAGTTGTAGCATTTCACATGCCATCTTTAGAATAGCCGAGCCTATCTTAGTTGCATTTTGCATGTGTTGCATTAGGCATTTCTGTATAATTAGGATCATGTATAGATTTCTAACATAGCTTCTGTTTTGGCTTGGAGTACTCGGTAAGTTTTATGCTTTAGCATCCTTGCATGCGTGTAAGTGACTGTCATGATAGCATGCTTACCATGAGGCTATTTGCTTATATGATATAACCGCCTGAATGTCTGTGGGTGAAGGTTGGGTTATTTGGATTGGAACAATTCATTAAATGCGAGTTTTAAGCCCACTAGATAGTGGCAAATCATCTTGTTTTCTAAGCCCACCTGAGGGTGGCAAATCCACATTTTGGCTTACTTGCGAGTAGCAAACCGTTTTTCGAAACAAACATGAAATGTTTTGTTCCAATTCAGGCGATCTAGTCTATACTTGTATGCTATGCGCATCACATAGTAAATCTAGGCTAATAACCGGAATAAGAACACATAATGTTTTCAAAACTAGATATCATGATTAGTAGAGGCTGATCTTTGATCGGGCGAGCGGGGGTGCTCACGAAGTGACCTTCCCCAATCGTACCCAAGTTCCTGAGCCGAGGCAACTTTGGTGATGACGGACACGTGGCCTTAGGCAATGAGTCAGGGTTTCCTAAATTTTCCAAAATAAAATATTTAGGTGGCGACTCTGTATCTGGCAAAGCAGTCCATGTTTGGCACTTCTTTAAAAAAAAATCTGTTTTCAAAAATGATTTGCCGGTTTTGGACTCTTTGATGATTCATCGGTCTTACATTGCACTCTGCGAGATTAGATACAGGACCGTGACTTTGAGTCCTGAACTGTAGTGAGCCCAATGAACAGAACGGGGGATTTCCTCCCGGGACGTTCAGGGACGTCTACAGTTTCTGGCGACTCTGCTGGGGAGTTTGGAGAACTTGACTCGAACTCGTGATATCTTGTTTTGACTACACTTATGTGTTTCTTTGCATTGCATTTGCATTGGTGCACCTAGGACACCGTGTTTTCCGTATGCTATTCCTGAACAGTTTGTCGGAGGCTCGTTTCGGGAAGCGTGCCATAAGGCTGACCGGTTGCGGGCTCTGCCACGACGGGAACACAAACCCCGATTTTACTAGGGCACCCTTTTTGACCATTCGACCTAGTGCATATTCGAAATTCATAGTGACCATTGCAAGCTAGGACAGGTTGCTTACCCGAGTTTAGGTTATTTGAAACCGCTGTGTACGTAGTAAAACCCTAACTCCTGACAAAATAGGACAGGGAAACCCTACCCCACCATTGGGGTGTTTTGGCTCTCATTTTCTTGCTATGTGCTTTTAGAATGCGTCTCTACAAGAATGCATGTATCAGTTTACGAGTCCGGGCATCAGGCCTGCGAGCATCAGTATTTGGAAGAATCAGTTTTACCTGAGGATATCAGTTCACCGGCAGAATTTTGGGCAAAATTCAGTAAAGAGCACACTCATTCAACTATGCTCATATCTGTTCAGGTGAAATCAGGATGAGATGCTGTCTGTTTTCTTTTTCGCTAGGTAGTCTTGGAACCATAGCTTCAGAAGGCTCCAATATCCCCTGGGTACACCGAACTTGTGTTAATAGACTTTGTTGGGTCAGAAATTCAGTTCAAGGGCAATCAATGTTCCTTTACCAGAGGCAGGGTAAAAGGGCCAGTCAGGCACAGATCACCAGTTCAGCAGTTACCAGATCAGTGGCTCTTATCCACCCCACCAGTGAACAGTTAGGCTGAGGCCTCAATTTTTATCACAGAGATAGATATACCAGTCAGTCGGTCGGAACAGCAGATCATGGCAGGGATGGAGGAAATGATGCGCCAACTCCAAGAAAGTATGAAACTCATGCAGCAGGACACTGCCCGTCAAGCGGAATTTGCCAAACAGCAAGTTGCGATCATGGCCCAGCTGTAGACACTCCGTTTTTGACCGTCCTTAAGACTCAGACGTCACCGATTGAGCGCTTGGTGATGTTGCATATCGTGCTCGTTCAGAAGTTTCAGAGTCTCGGCTACGAGCCTTGCCTCCGGACTTTCGAACTCTTTCGTGCTTTGCCTCGGTTTGCGAACCAGGCTCTATTTTCTTTGTTTTCTCTTCCCAAAGGGAGGAAGAGGTCTCATAGATCATCTCTCAGTGTCCGTAGGCTACGTTTCGTGGTCGTAGGCCATTTTTCCCATTTGGAGTCCGGTTTTCAATTTTTCGGAGCCGTTGGCTGTGTGCCCCGGTTCAGGACCGTTTAACCACCTCCGTTTGCTCCGGTTTTTGGCATGCATCTTATTTGCTCCCTTTTGAGGGACATTGTGGCTCGAAAAACCAACTTCGTGGTCGAACACCACTTTCGGTGCCTAACAGTCAGTTTTTGGGGCCTCGGGCTGCGCGTTTTGGCCCCCGAACCTTCATTTTGCATCGGTTTGGGTTCATTTTCGGCAGGAACCTCTGTTTCATTGTTAGAAAGGTCGTAGAAGGGTGGGAGGCCAGTAATTGTTCTGACAACCAGTTTTATTCCTCCATCGCCCTCCGTCGCCCGTTTTTCTCACTTGAAAGCTAAAGTTGACCACCCTAAGGCCACTTTTTCTTGCCCCAAACCACATATTTGTGTTGTACACACCTGGGAGGCCACCAATATCATATGGCCGGCCAGTAATTGTGTGTGACCCTTTTGAACCTCTCCTAAAAGTGGGCTTTTCTCTCTCCTGGTTTACTTTCTCCAGTTTTTGACCACATGGTTGTGTTGTGCACACATGGGAGGCCACCAATCTGGGGTGGCCGGCCACTAATACCTCTTGACCCTTTTGACCCTTGGCCAGCCGGCCATGGGGAGGGCCAGCCGGCCACCTGCAACTTCAATAACCGGTCGGCCATGATCCTTGTCCCAAGTGCATTCCAGCCATGTATTCTGTTTTGCACTTCACCCATGTCCGAGGGTTTGGCCTTTTGGGGGGAAACTTGAATTTGAATCTCCCCTCCTTTTCTCCACTCTTGTGCATATATAACCAGCTCCCCCAGCTGTGTTTGAGAGGTTACAAAATTGCTCTAAGCATCCCACATTATATATCTCTCTCTCTACACTCCAACCCTCAAAACCTCTTAAGTCCTACACCCCTTTCTACACCACCACATAGCACCACACCACCACCATCCTTTCCAACACTTGGAGCTGGTTTTCCAAAGCTTAAGAGCCCCCTTTCCTCAAGCCAAGAGCTGCTGGACCTTAGTCTACAAGGGTGAGTCTTCGTTCTCCCTCTTTTGTGCTTTATTTTTCTTAATACATTAGCTCCTTTTTCTTGCATATTTGGGCTCCGACCCTAACTGAAAATAGTATTATTTTGAGCTCCTTTCCATGTTTGTTTAAGGGCCTCTCCCTGTTTGAGGCTTCCTTTTAACACTTCCTTCTTTACCTCTCTTGTGTGCCTCTTTCTTGCATAATATTTTTGGCCTATTTGTAAACTGTTTTGAGCTTGGTTATAAACTATAAAGTGGCTTATTTTGAGCCCTTATTCAACATTGTTGAAGGGCTCTTCACTGTTAGAGGCTTCCTTTTGTCACTTGCCTCTTTATCCCTCTTTTGGTCTTATTTTTGCATGTTTTGTTAGCCCCTTGTGCTTATATTTTTGGGCTCTGGTCCAAACTGTAAATGGCCTTATTTTGACCCCCTCTTCATGTTTGATCAAGGGTCCTTTGCTTTTTGAGGCTCCATTTTTGCACTTTGTGTTTAAACCTCTTTTTAGGCCTTATTTTGCATAGTATTTTAGGCTTGCATGTGCACTGTTTTGGGTTTGGTCACTAACTATAAAATGTCATGTTTTGGGCCCCTCTTCAACTTTGTTGAAGGGCCCTTCTTTTTTTGAGGCCAAAAACCATCACTTGCTTCTTTGTCTCCCTTTTGGCCCATTTCTTGCACAATAGTTTAGCCATACTTGTGTTCATTTTCGTGGCTTGTTTTAAACTGTAAAGTGCTTCATTTTGAGCCCTTCTTCAACTTTGTTGAAGGGATCTTGGCCATATAATGCCAGAAGCTACTACTTGCTTCATTATCTCTCTTTCGGGGCCATTTTCGCATGCTAGCTTAGTCCTATTTGTGTCCATTGTTTGGCCTTGCTTAAAACTATAAACATGCTTGTTTTGGGACTGTCTTAATTCTGTCTTCATACTTCATGTTCAAATAATGCATGCTTTGCATAGCCATAGGTCATTCCATGTACCTCAATTCATGTTTCGGGTCCCATTCCATGCATCGGGAGCCATGCTTCCATGTTTCAGGATCATTTTGCATCGCATTTCAGTGCTAAAACTTGCATGTTTATATGTCATATTCCATGCCTTGCCATGTCTTGTTAGAGTGGCATTTGGTGCCTTAGGTTCGGTCCTCGGTTTGCGTGCATGTGTGCGCGCATTTCGAGTGTCTCATTTTCCATCTCATGGCCTCTTATGTGAGTGTGGCTGAGGTCCACTCATGTTGGTGTAAGTCCATTATGCATTGTGTATGCCATTTCATTTCATAGCATTGCGTATGCTAGGTTATATGTTAGCGCATTGTGTATGCCATGATTATCTCGTGCATCGTGTATGCCATTTCATAGCACTGTGTATGTTAGGTTGTATCTTAGTTGTATTTCATGCATATCATGCATATTGCATTGTGCTTGGGATAGGAGTTAGCCCGAGCATGGGAAACGAGGGACGTTTCGTACTTCGAGTGACGGAACGTGTCTCAATTCCCAGTCACCGACACTCCGGATTACCCATGATGGAGTTTAGGTTTTGTTGTTTTTATATGTGCATTCATTTCATATTGAGTCGTGCAATTCGACTCCTCGGCCATCATGCATCGATATGCATGATTGGTGGCACGAGGATCGAGGCATGCATACATTTGCGAAAATACATTGCCATGCTCCTTTCCTACTCTCTGTTGCAGCAAATCAAAAATCAGCAGTCTTTCGGGGCTTGGCGAGCTTTCCAAAAAATTATTGCAAAACAGAGGCTAACTGGGGCATCGCAGTGGATTTCCGCACAAAGTAACCCGGACATGCATCATTCGTCATCCGAAGCAGCGTCGAGGCAGTCCCTGGCTTACATGCCAGTTTATTGTTTTCTTAGTTAATTTGTTAATTAATTAGGATTTTTGTACATATTTGGACTGTATTATTTATTTGGACTGTACTATTCATTCCGGACTGTATATTATTTATTCGGACCCTCTGCGCGAGGGCAATGTTGTAATAAGTGTGCGTGAGTGTGTGTATGTCTTCCAACCCCACGTCTTTCTTCCCTTTTATTTACCCGCTTATGATGGTTAGATTAGGGCATATTTCAATTAGTATACAGTATGATAGCATGTTTGCATTCATTCATCTGTTTTGCACGCACCGGGCTCGGCGCATCATATTAACTGCATTGTATTTTCAATTCCAAGTTGAATACATGTTAGTTGTAGCATTTCATATGCCATGTTTAGAATAGCTAAGCCTGCTATAGTTGCATTTTTGCATGTGTTGCATTAGGCATTTCTGTATAGTTAGGATCATGCATGGATTTCTAATCAGCTTTTGTTTTGGCTTGGAGTACTTGGTAAGTTTTCATGCTTTAGCATTCTTGCATGCGTGTGAGTGACTGCCATGAATAGCATGCTTACCATGAGGCTATATGCTTATGTGATATAACTGCCTGAATGCCTGTGGGTGAAGGTTGGGTTATTTGAATTGGAACAATTCATCAAATGTGTGTTTTAAGCCCACTAGATAGTGGCAAAATCATATTTTCTAAGCCCACCTGAGGGTGGCAAATCCACGTCTTAGCCTACTTGCGGGTAGCACCATCAAACCATTTTCAAACAAACGAACATGAAATGTTTTGTTCCAATTCAGGCGACCCAGTCTATACTTGTATGCTGTGCGCATCACATAGTAATCTAGGCTAATAACCGGAATAAGAACACATAATGTTTTCAAAAATAGATATCATGGTTAGTAGAGGCCGATCTTTGATCGGGCGAGCGGGGGTGCTCATGAAGTGACCTTCCCCAATCGTACCCAAGTTCCCGAGTCGAGGCAACTTTGGTGATGACGGACACGTGGCCTTAGGCAAACGAGTCAGGGTTTCGTAAATTTTCCCAAAATAAAATATTTAGGTGGCGACTCTGTATCTGGCAAAGCAGTCCATGTTTGGCACTTCTTTCAAAATCTGTTTTCTCAAAATGATTTGCCGGATTTGGACTCTTTGGTTCAGATTTAGAACCGTGACAAATTGAGAGTCCGAACTGTAGTGAGCCCAATATCGAACGGAACGGGGGGACTCATTCCTCCCGGGGCGTTCGGGGACGTCTACACCAGCAAGAAGAGCTAATCACCAGGTTGCAACAACAAAACGGAGCATCTGCTTCGCATCAAGCTCCTCCCCCACCCGAAATTCCAACACTTGGGGAGACAGCTAATGTCCATGAAGGTACGGACATTTCCACAGGGCCACCTCCACCCCCGATTCTACCTCAACTATCCAAGGCACCTACACCTATCAATCAACCGAACTCTCCCTTTGAGTTCGAGGTGGACCCTACAGCATTGAAATTGAGCAAGCTTGAAAAGTTGTTCAAGAAATCTCAGGGAGTAAAGTCCATCCCGGACATCGAGGATGGGTATACCGACGCAGCTATGACGCTGCCGGACAGATTTAAAATGCCGCATATCGACCGCTTTGACGGCTCTGGAGACCCAAAGGGTGCACCTCCACCTATTTTCTGATATCTTGAGGCCAATGGGTTTGACCACAGCTCAGAAGTTGTCTCTCTTTGGCCGAACCATGTCTGGGATAGCCGCAATCTGGTATGCGAAATTGGGGGACTCCGTGAAATGGAACTGGGAAGAGCTGGCTGAGGCCTTTATTGCTCAATACTCCTACAACACACAGATCGAGGTCACAACTCGTGATCTCGAAGTCACCTGCCAAGAACCAAAGGAGGATTTTTCAGAATTCGTGACGAGATGGAGAGCAAAGGCATCAATGATGACTACAAGGCCTTCCAACAAAGATCAGATCAGGATGATTGTTCGAAATTTACATGGCATGTTATTGCAGAAAATGATCGTACTACCACTGTTAACCTTTCCAGACCTTCATGGAATGGGGGTTCAAATCGAGGATGCCATCAGACAAGGGATCTTTGCAGAAGATAATGAGCCTTTGAAGAGGAATGCTACTCGCAATTCCAATGCTACTACTGATGATAGCACAGCTGCGAAATGCTCAGAAGTAGACACTATCACCACTTCCCTTAATGGCCAAGAACCAACCACTTCAACTCGGCCCCAAGCCCGAAAATTCAATCCTCTTTACATGAGTCTCTCTCAAGCTTTGGAAAAGCTGTGAGAAGAAGGACACCTAGTACTTCTAGAACCCCAACCCCTTCCAAACCCTCTTCCACCAAGATATGACCCAGCTAAATACTGTGCCTATTATCAACAACACGGTCATGATACAAATCGTTGCATCTGCCTCCGTCATAAGATTCAGGGTCTTATTGACGAAGAGACCCTAGCTCCACCAAAAGGACCTCAGGTTAGTACTGACCCGTCACCTCTACATCTCAACCTCATCCATACACTGGCCGTCCCTTACGACCCCAGCATATACATCACCCCAGTCCATCTACCCAAGCCTGAGGTGTTTATCCCAGAAAGCATGGACTTATGTATGATGGGTGCATCTGAACCCCAATCATCTCAAACCTGTGAGCCCACCACTTCTGAGTTGATGAGAATGATCAAAAATCTTCAGAGAACTGTGGCAGACTTAGCCTTTGGAATTTTGGCTCCATCATCGACCACATCACAGGCTAGAAGTTTCAATCTAAAAGGCTCCTTAATCTTGGAGCAAGCTGCAACTGAAAAAGGCCAACTTGAAGCCATCTCAAATCTGGGTATTGGCGTGTCGACAACAACTGGGCTCCGCTCGGATATAGTGACCCGATCCTTTGATAAAGTGGATGCCAGTGGTAAGAACAAGGTAGGGGTAGACATTGATCCCTATGAACACCTCATGTGGGCTGTTGAGGCTTTCAAAGCCTAAGGACTGAACAAACAGCAAGTGATTGCAGTTGTTGCAAAGGCTGTGGATGACACTTTCGCTACTCAAGTTGGGGGCAGTCTGAATCAAAGGGAAAACCGGGAGAAGGGTCGTCATACCAGAGACGATCCAGTTAGCTCTAATCCTCCACTCAGAAGAGATCAGCAAGCCAGGCCAGCACTTGCCAATCTCTTTTCTGGTGCGCCCAGCAAAAATTCACAAACCTTGAAGTACCAGCCCCGAGGTCTGAGGGTTTTCCATGCCCTCTATATGCTTTTGTCCAAAGCTCTCCAAATCCTTGTCGGACAAGGCCATCTCAAATCCCTTGAGCCTCGGCCTCTCCCAAACCCTCTTCCGGCTACACATGATGCTACCCAGTACTGCGTGTACCATCAGCAAACTAGCCATACTACCGACAACTGCTTTCGTCTTCGCCACGAAGTACAGGATCTGTTTGACAACGGAGTCATCCTCCCGCCGAGCTCAGCAAAGTCTATCAGCACTGGATCGGTGAACTTGGGGGATAATGTGATGTGATTGAGGGATGAACCAGCTGTGGGTGGCGCTCGATTAACTCCAGACGTAGGAATGGCACGCACTGTTCTGAGCAATATGCAAACACCAGTTTTTGTACTTTCTGACTTGGGTATTGGGTCAGTCTTGTCATTTTGCATTGAGTCAGTCTTTTCATGTTAAGTCAGTAGGGTCTGTCTGGTTGTACCGAGTCAGTCCTGTTTTGTTGAAGTCGGGTGATTTTGGGGGTGTTACCTCGGACATCACTTGCTTGTTTTGTGTTTGTCTTTTCGTTTTCTTTTGAGTCTGTTTCTGCCTTTGAGCTAGTAATGCCAACAGATTTGAATGAACAGCAGTGGTCTTTCATGCTTTTGTGCTTGCTTCTACCTTGTGCCAGTTGTGCCAGAAAGTTTGAATGTAACGGTAGTACTTTTCACCTACTTTTCTGTGCCTCGAACTCATTATATTGACCTAAGTTTTTCAAAACTTTTTGAACATTGTGATGAAAACGAAAATAAAGGAATTTCTCGGGATTTGCAAAATTTGATCAACTGAGAGAAAGAGAGGCGTGCTAAGCCCTTGATGAATGAAATCATGTTTGTTAATGTGAGTACTGAGAAGGACTCTGGCTTGATCCAGATTGGTTCCAGACTATCTTCAGCGCGAGCGATTAGTTGTTTTTTTAAAAGATTTCAAAAAATGTTTTGCACAGTCCTACGAAGACTTGTGTGGAATCGCTCTTGAGATTGTGCAGCTTAGGATTGCTCTCAGCCCCGAGACTCGACCCCTCACTTTCAAACCTTGAACTTGAAATTCAGAATGTTCAACGGTCAACTACAATGTGAGGCCTGTGTGGCCAGATTTGAAGCAGCCCATGAACTAGGGCAAGGAGGTCAGAAATAATCAAAAGGAAGCTTGTGAAGCTAGATCAAAAGCCCTTGAACTAGGGGCAAAGATGTCAGATATGCTCGAAGAGTAAAAAAATTGGGATGTTTCTCAAGCGAACAAAGATCGGCAAGAATGCCAAATCCCAGAAGGGAGGAAAGAAGAAAGTATTGCTGAAGGATATCTGAGTTCCTACCCACAACACTAGGGGCAGATTCAGCCCCCCTTTGGATGGACTCCTGCATCGTCAGCAAACAACAGCCATTCTCCTGGATTCAGATGACTTCAGGATCTCAAAACCATTTGACATGGACAAAGCTACACTATTACCCTTGAGAGGCTCGCTGGGCCGAAAACCCGGAAGGGCGACCCAGGCAAAAGTTAGAGCAAGAAAAAGAACAAAAAGAACAAAAAAAAAGAAAAATGCAAAGAATGAAGAAAAGAAAAGAAGAAAAATGAAGAAAATAAAAAGAAAAGATGAAAAAAGAAGAAAAGAAATGAAAAATAAAGAAGAACAGAGCTCGCAAGGTTGAAAACCCGGAAGGGCGGCCTTGGCAAAAGTTAGAGCGCAAAAGGAGAGGTTAAATACACGAGTGTACCTTAACCCCGAACTACGGAAGGCTTGATTCCCATCTTTGGGATATGTAGGCAACTTCATTCTGAAGTCCAGCCGTAAAACACTTCAAATTTGATTGTGTCCATGTGATGGTTCTGATCATCGTTGTCTTCTCTGTATCCAAGAGTTCGGTTGTGATCGTCACCTTGAAAACTGGTTACAGTGTACTGTGGTGCTATTCAAACAAGGGGCAACTTTCCGTTGCCATACAGCACGCTGCAGTGCCATTCAGACAAGGGGCAACTTTCCGTTGCCATGCAGTGCTGTTTAGACAAGGGGCAATTCTCCTTCAGATCTGAGGTTGTGCATCTTGAAAGTAGGTTCCGTGCTCGTTGAGCAATGGCTATTTGTAAAAACAGTTTTGGGAATTTTTACTAAGGTTGACTATTTCTGGGACCCAAAAAGGAAAATTTTCAGTGCTTATAACCTAACTTGCATGATTTTAAATCAGATAATCGAACAAGCATGTTAATCTAACTCTCATGTTGGTCAAAATTATTTTAACAGAAAGCTAAAAACAAAAAATGGTCAAAATGATGAACTATGGGCACAGTTGAGTCAGGTGTTCTATCTTTTCCCCATTGTCAACACACTTGCTAGAAAGGGCACTCTATCTGCCAGAAAGGGCATTCTACCTGCCAGAAAGGGGGACCACTAAAGCTGACCACAAAAGGGCAGAAAGCTCTCACATCCTCCAAGCAACGAGGTATCAAGCCAAGTGCGAAGCACGAGCTGGAATGGGGCAAGATCTTACACTCCCTCATTTGGACAGATCTAATCACGTCCAAACTCCCCTGCAGAGCATCGTTAACCGATGTCAGCTACAGATTTGCTACACACCCAGTTGTAGCGCAATTCCTCTGTGGGAGGAATTCACTAGCTGTGCGCAGAAGAAAGAGAATCTAGCAGAATGCTAGGGGCAAGAGCCCGCAACTTCTTGTTTATCCATTAACCACCTAGGGAAGGGATAAAAAATGAGAGATTAAAGAATAGAGAGATGTGCGCTGAGAGAAAAAGTGAGGAAAAGGGTTTTGTGTGAAAAACCGAGCCTGAGGGCCGAGTGATGTGAGAATCACAAATAAGAAAGGGTGGGAAACAATATTCGGAGAAACTGGCTCCTCGTGCACCAAGAGGTATCTTGCCTTTGTAACACAACTGAGTGTTGTGTCTGTGTATTTTGTTTGTCTCGATTCTTGTTTTGAGTCGTTTGAGTGTCATAAATGTGTTTAGGTTGTTTTACCTTGTTTTTCCTTTGTTGAGTTGTGTTTAGGTTATTCTATCTTTGTTTTCCATTGTTGAGTCGTTTTGGTTGTGGTCAGTTGTAGGCTCAATACCCGGTTAAAAATTCATTTCTCAATTTCAAAATGAATCGTTTTGTGCTTAGGAGTGCCATGTCGTTCTCCACATTTGTGCAAAACAAGATTTTGTTCTTTCAAAAAAAAAAAAAAACCCACAGGGTTCTACCTAGGTCATGTAAGAACAGTAAAACTAGGACCTATCTGAAGCTATATGGGTTCCAGACTGCAAAGCAAAAGAAAAGAGGGAAAATTTGGAGCATCCGAGTTTGTTTCAACTTCTACAGGTTCCGTTTTTGCATCCCGTCTTTTCAGATTGGACTGTCTGTTCAAACTAAGCTGTGTGCCGAGTAAATCGAATACTGTGTTATGAGCTACGTGTTCAGAATGAGCAGTGTGTTCAAAGTGAACAGAATATTGTGTTGACTGTTTCACTGTTTCAAGTCAGAATGGCGATCAGAAATACTCTCCTTGAATACCATTCCCCGTCAGAGTAAAGCGGTTTACCGCCACTCACTCCATGAGGCGCTTTCTAAAGTGCCACTTTGTTTGTTTATTGCATTCCCTAAATGTCATGCTCTACATCGCTTGTAACATGTACTGTATCATCGCACTTATTGCATTCATTTGCATCTTGTATTATGTCTTATTGTTTATCCTTTTACGCCGGGCAGCGTTTAGGATCGTGGTCCCCCGGGACTTAACTTAGGATGCGTGGAATGCGCTCCTGAGTTACCTGACCTCCTCTCACGATTTCAGCATGGTTTGAGTGTACCGTTCCTTACGCGATTTTAGCGTGTTTGGAATTTATCTCAGGTTGCGTTGTGTACGCACCTGGGCAGTTGTTTTCAGGCCTCCTCTCATGATTTCAGCGTGGTTTGAGTGTCCCGTTCCTTACGCGATTTCAGCGTGTTTGGAATTTATCTCAGGTTGCATTGTGTACGCACCTGGGCAGTTGTTTTCAGGCCTCCTCTCACGATTTCAGCATGGTTTGAGTGTCCCGTTCCTCACACGATTTCAGCGTGTTTGGAATTTATCCCAGGTTGCATTGTAGACGCGCTGGGCGGGTTATTGGACCTCCTCTCACGATTTCAGTGTGGTTTAAGTGTCCCGTTCCTTACACGATTTCAGCGTGTTTGGAATTTATCTCAGGTTGCGTTGTGTACGCACCTGGGCGGTTGTTTTCAGGCCTCCTCTCACAATTTCAGCGTGGTTTGGGTGTCCCGTTCCTTACGCGATTTCAGCGTGTTCAGAATTTATCCTAGGTTGCGTTGTAGACGCGCTGGGTGGATTGTTGGACCTCCTCTCATGATTTCAGTGTGCTTTGAGTGTCCCGTTTCTTACGCGATTCCAGCGTGTTTGGAATTTATCTCGGGACGCGTGAAGCGCGAGCCTGAGCAGTTGTTTTCGCACCTCTTCTGACGATTTCAGCGTGGTTAGAGTGTCTCTTTCCTCACACGATTTTTAGCGTGTTTGGAATTTATCTTAGGTTGTGTGGAACGCGCTCCTGATTGATTTTCTTTGTTCTGCCTCCACTCACGAGTCCAGCTGTAGACGTCCCCGAACGCCCCGGGAGGGTGAGTCCCGTTCCCGTTCTGTTCATATTGGGCTCACTATAGTTCAGGAATCTCAAATTGTCACGGTTCTAAATCTGAACCAAAGAGTCCAAACGGCAAATCGTTTTGAGAAAATAGATTTTGAAAGAAGTGCCAAATATGGACTACTTTGCCAGATACAGAGTCGCCACCTAAATATTTTATTTTGCGGAAATTTAGGAAACCCTGACTCGTTTGCCTAAGGCCACGTGTCCGTCATCACCAAAGTTGCCTCGGCTCGGGAACTTGGGTACGATTGGGGAAGGTCACTTCGTGAGCACCCCCGCTCGCCCGATCAAAGATCGGCCTCTGCTAACCATGATATCTATTTTTGAAAACATTATGCGTTCTTATTCCAGTTATTAGCCTAGATTTACTATGTGATGCGCACAGCATACAAGTATAGACTGGATCGCCTGAATTGGAACAAAACGTTTCATGTTTGTTTATTTTGAAAATGGTTTGATGGTGCTACCCGCAAGTAGGCTAAGACGTGGATTCGCCACCCTCGGGTGGGCTTTAGAAAATATGATTTTGCCACTATCTAGTGGGCTTAAAACTCACAGTCAACGAATTGTTCCAATCTAAATAATCCAACCTTCACCCACAGGCATTCAGGCAGATATATCATATAAGCAATTAGCCTCATAGTAAGCATGCTATCATGGCAGTCACTCACACGCATGCAAGGATGCTAAAGCATAAAACTTACCGAGTACTCCAAGCCAAAACAGAAGCTAATTAGAAATCCATGCATGATCCTAATTATACAGAAATGCCTAATGCAACACATACAAAAAGTGCAACTATAGCAGGCTCAGCTATTCTAAACATGACATATGAAATGCTACAGCTAACATTTATTCAACTTTGGAATTGAAAATACAATGCAATTAGTATGATGCGCCAAGCCCGGTGCATGCAAAACAGATGAATGAATGCAAACATGCTGTCATATTGTATGCTAATTGAAACATGCCCTAATCTAACCATCATAAGCGGGTAAATAAAAGGGAGAAAGACGTGGGGTTGGAAGACATACATCACACACACGCACACTTATTACAGTTGTGCCCTCGCGCAGAGGGTCCGAAAGAATAATACAGTCCCAAATGAATAATTACAGTCCAAAAACCCTAATTAATTAACAAATTAAATTAGGAAAGCAATAAATTGGCATGCAAGCCAGGGACTGCCTCAAATCTGCACCGGATGATGAATGATGCATGCTCGGGTTGCCTTGTGCGAAGAATCTCTCGCGATGCCCCGGTTTGCCTCTGTTTGCAATTGTTCTTAGAATGCGTGTCAAGCTCTGGGAGGCTGCCGATTTCTGATTTGCTGCAACAGAGAGCAACAAAGGGGCATGGCAAAGTATTTTCATATATGTATGCATGACTACTCTTCAGGAAGTGTAGTCCTCGATCCTCGTGCCACCAATCATGCATATCAATGCATGATGGCCGAGGAGTCGAATTGCATGACTCAATATGAAATGAATGCACATATAAACACAACAAGACCTAAACCCCATCATGGATAATCCAGAGTGTCGGTGACTGAGAATTGAGACACGTTCTGTCACTCGAAGTACGAAACGTCCTTCGTTTCCCGTGCTCGGGCTAACTCCTATCCCAAACACAATGCAATATGCATGACATGCATGAATGCAACTAATATACAACCTAGCATGCACAATGCTATGAAATGGCATACACGATGCACGAGGTAACATGGCATACACAATGCGCTAACATACAACCTAGCATACACAATGCTATGAAATGAAATGGCATACACAATGCACAATGAACTTACACCAACATGAGTGGACCTCAGCCACACTCACATCAGTAGCCATAAGAAGAAAAAAGAGACTCTCGAAATACGTGCACACGTGCACGCATGCACGCAAATCGAGGACCGAACCTAAGGCAACAAATGCCACTCTACCAAAGCATGGCAAGGCATGGAATATGGTATGCAAACATACAGATTTCAGCGCTGAAATGTGATACAAAACAGCCCCGAAACATGAAAACATGGCACCCGATGCATGGAATGAACCCCGAAACTCGAAACTAGGCACATGGAATGACTTACAGCTATACAAAGCATGCATTATTTGATCATGAAGCATGAAGACAGATGCAAGAAAGTCCCAAAAAACGCATATTTCCAGTTTATAACAAGTCTCAAAAATGAACACAAGTAGGGCTAATCTATCATGCAAAAATGGCCCTAAAAGAGAGATTAAACACAAAGGGACAGCAGCTGGCCCCAAATGGCAAAGATCCCTTCAACAAAGTTGAAGAGGGGCTCAAAACAAGGCACTTTACAGTTTACATCAAGCCACGAAAATAATCACAAATAAGGCCAAACTATCATGCAAGAAAAGGCCTAAAAGAGAGGTAAAGAGACAAGTGGTAGCTGCTGTTCTCAAACAGAGGAGAGCCCTTCAACAAATTTGAATAGAGTCTCAAAAAAAGATATTTCACAGTTTATGAAAAAGTCCAAAACAGCTCACGAATAAGCCTAAAATACTATGCAAAAATTGGCTTAAAAGAGAGATAAAGAGGCAAGTGATAGTAGGAGACCTCAAACAAAGGAGAGCCCTTCAACAATTTTGAAGAGGGGCTCAAAAAAAAGTTATTTTACAGTTTATGACCAAGTCCAAAACAACTCAAAAATAAGCCTAAAATACTATGCAAAAATTGGCCTAAAAGAGAGTTTAAACACAAAGGGTGAGGAGGGGACCTCAAACAGAGAAAGACCCTTAATCAAACATAGATATGAGCACAAAATATGACTATTTACATTTTGGGTCGCAGCCCAAAAATGCTAGCAAGTATGGCTTAGATACGAAGCAAAATAAGGCAAGAAAAGAGGAGAATAAGACTTACCCTTGAAGACCAATGAACCAGTAGCTCTTGGACCAAATTTCTGAGCCTTTAACCTCTCCAAAACAGTCCCAAAGTGCTGGAATGAAGGATGGAGGCCTTGTGCTATGAGATGTAGGGTAAATGGTGTAGAACTTAAGAGGTTTTGATGCTTGGGGTAGAGAGAGAGAGATTGAATGCAAGAGCTCAAAACCAATTTTTGTAACCCTCTCAAATGCAGCTAAGGGGCTGGTTTTATAGAGAAAGGAGTGGAGGAAAAAGGGGGGAAAATCAAATTCAAATTTCCCCCCAAAAGACCCCCCATCGGATACAGGATCTGGGGGGAAACAGAGGGTGCAGCTGTAAGGAACCAGGTGAGAGGGTCATGGCCGGCCAGGTTCAGAAGCTTCAGGGGGCCGGTCGGCCACCTCCCATGGCCGGTCGACCAAGGGTCAAAAGGGTCAAGCACAATTACTGGTCGGCCACCTCAAAAAGATGGCCTCCCATGTGTGCACAACACAACTATGTAGTCAAAACCCAGAAAAAGTAAACCAGGAGAGAGAAAAAGACCATTTTTTAGAGGGGTTCAAAAGGGTCAGGCACAATTATTGGTGGCCTCCCAGGTGTGTACAACACAAATATGGGGTTTAGGGTTCAAGAAAGTGGCCCCGGGGTGGTCAACATTGGCTTTCAAGTGAGGAAAACGGGCGTCAGAGAGCGATGAAGAAATAAAGCTGGCTTTTCAGAACAATTGCTAGCCTCCCACCCTCCTACAAGCTTCCTAACTATGAAAATAAGGTCTTCACCAAAAATGAACCAAAACGGATGCAAAATGGAGGTTCGGGGACCGAAACGCACTGCCCGGGGCCCCGAAAATGGGCTGTTAAGCACCGGAGGTGGAATTCGACCACGAAGTTGGTCTCTCGGGCCACAGTGTTCCTCAAAAGGGAGGAAATAAGGTGTATACCAAAAACCGGAGCAAACGGAGGTGGTTAGGTGGTCCCGAACAGAGGCACACGGCCGTCGGCTCCGAAAAACGGGAAACTGGGCTCCAAACGGGAAAAAAAATGGCCTACGACCGCGAAACGTAGCCTACGGCCCCTGAGAGATGATCTACGAGACCTCTCTCTCCCTTCGGGAAGAGAAGACAAAGAAAACAGGACCTGGTTTACAAACCGAGGCAAAGTACGAAAGAGTCCGGAAGTTCGGAGGCAAGGCTTGCAGCCAGGACTCTGAAACTTCTGAATGAGCACAATATGCAATATCACTGAGCGCTCAATCAGTGACGTCTGAGTCTTAAGGTCGGTAAAAAATGGGGTGTCTACACCAGCGTGGTTGGAGTATGTCACCCTTTGCATCTATTGTACTCTCTGTTGCATCGCATCTATTATCTATTGCATCACATATGTTACATCCAGTGCATCATATATGTTTTATCGTCTGGTCTAGGAGATCTTAAATCTCGCATCTTCATTCGCACTGTCTTGTGCACTCTCCGGTCTAGGAGACCTTAAATCCTCTAAAGGTGCAATTCCTTTGGTGTTTGTCGTGCCCGAACGATTTCCGGTGGTCTGGTATAGCCACCTGCTTGTGTTTGCGGTGAGTTCCTAGGAGACCAACTAAGACGGTGGAAACTAGAGTTCGAATGGCTTATGCCTAGAACGCAAAGGTTTGGAATTTCCAAGATTAAAGTCTGATTAAAATACCCAGAGGTATATCCTCGGCTTGAAATCTGTATGGCAGCCCCATAGATTGAGATAGCATATGTATACGCCTCAATTCTGGATACTGAACTAACCTAGTCTGTTACCCTGTTGGAGAATAGGGAACGCTGCAACCATAGTTAGGGAGAAAAGTAGTACCTACGGTTCAACTGAGAAGAAAAGGAAGATTCCCATATCAGCATGAAGTAGGACATTGCCGAGGTAAGTCATTGCCAATTGCCCCTGTAAGGTACCTCCCTTTTCCTAGCTATCACATTGCATTTTAGTCATTACAGTGCATTGCATAAATCTTGAATTTTCAAAACCGGCTTCGCGTAGCGTATAAGTCCAATTTTCAAAATCGGCTTCGCGTAGCGTATAAGTCCAATTATCAAACCCGCTTCGCGTAGCGTATAAGTCCAATTATCAAAATCTTTCTGCATATCATTTTGCATCCTGCCCCTGAACTACGCTGGTTTGATTCCTTGCAGAGGGATACGTAGGCAGCCTGCGGGCGCAACCATTTATTTGTCTGTATTTTGTTTGTTTGTCTAACTCTTCGGCCTTGTCAAAAATGGGTCGTCTCTGGGATTTGACATTCACTCCCGTCACGTATGACTTCCGAGTTCTGTCAAAGAGGGGCAACTGTAGACACCCCATTTTTTACCGCCCTTAAGACTTGGGCATTACTGATGGTTTACTTGGTGGAGAAAGGTGTGCAAGGCAAAGGTTCAGTTTCTTCGGCAAGGAGAGAGTCAAATCTTAACTTCACACCCCTTTTGGACCGAAACAATCTTGATCAAAATATTTTGGACCTTGAAACTCTCTCTTTCAAAATGTTTTGAAAATAAAGTTTTTACGATATTCCGAGGCTCGCATTTTGTCAAATGTTGCGCTTTTCGATAAACCGAGCAAGGACAAAGTGGAAATGAATGAAAAAGAGATGAAATCTTTGAAAAATCTTTCAAAACACCTTGTTCGGGGGTTTAGAGTTGAAGAAAAGAGGAGAAGAGAAAGGAAAACTAGTTTGGGAGAAGTTCGGCATGAATCCGGGTAGGACCAAATCTGCTCGGCTTCACCGAAACGGGCATAACTCTTTGCACAGGAGGAATTTTAATGCGAGGTTGGCGCCATTGGAAAGATAACTTCTGGGGCTTCAATGTGGCCACATGGAAAACCAGAAAATCAGATGGCCGACCAGCCTTTTTGGTCAAAAGTGGTTCAGTATGAATCCGGGAAGAAGAGAAAACATCTGCGCGGCTTCACCGAAACGAGCATAACTCTTTGCACAGGAGAAATTAAGATATGAAGCCACCACCATTGGAAAGCTTACTTCTGAGGCTTCATTTTTCACTCAAGAATATCCTAAGGACAAGTCCAGGTGGGGGAGATATGGTTGGTTGAAGTCCGTTTGGACCGAATCTGCGTGGCTTCACCAAAACTGGCATAACTTTTTGCACAGGAGGAATTTTAATGCAAGGTTTGCGGCATTGGAAAGATAACTTCAAGGGTTTCATGGACGACCAGCTTTGGGGCTTGAACCTTCTAACCCTTGGTCGGCCGACCAGGCCAAATGGTCGGCCGACCACCTTGGACATGTTTAACTGGTCGGCCAGCTTTGTCTCAGTAAGTGTATTCCAGCTGTGCCAGCTGTTTGCCATTTGCTACATCCTCCATACACCATACACGTGTATGGAGGATGTTTAACCTAGTTTTAAAGCTTCTTTGAGAAGCTTTAGCCCCTCTCTTCTCTAAATGAATGCCTCTTCTTCCATTGCAATGGTTAGAAAATTTTGGTTAAGGCTTATACATTCCATCCTCCATAGCTCTCTTCTCCAAAGCTCAAAAGGCCATTATCCTTGGTCATTTACACTACAACTCATAGCCTACCCCCTCCACCATCTATTCCACCCCCTTGAAGCTGATTTTCAGAGGTTGAGAGCTCACAATCTTGGACCAAAAGTCGCTGCATTGCTGTGCTACAAGGGTAAGTCTCCATTTCCCCTTTTCTTGCAATCTTTTGCTCCATACCTTAGCCCCTTTTGCTCGCATTTTTGGAATTCGAGCTAAATTGGAAAAGATCTTATTTTGAGCCCCTCTTCAACTTTGTTTGAGAACACTTTGCTGTTTGAGGTCATCTACTTCCTTGTTTGCTCAATCTCTCTTTTAAGGCTATTTTTGCATCATACTTTAGCCTTACTTGTGAACATTTTCGAGATTTGTTATAAACTGGAAAAAGCCTTATTTTGACCTCCTCTTTAAGTTTTCTTGAGGTCACTTTTCTGTTTGGAGTCATCTCCTTCCTTGCATGCTTCATTTCTTCATATTTAGGGCTATGCGTTAGAGCATTTGCATTGGACTTGTTTTGGCCTCTAAGCCACTGAAATCCGGGGGATTTTCAGTGGCTTTGATGAGGTTTTGAGCTTTGAAATCATAGAGGGATGACCCTCTCACCCCTCATTTTCTTTACTAGCATCATTTGCTTTCCAAAGGGGCTCTATTTTGCATGCATTGAAGTCACTTTTTGGGTCCAATTTTGTGGGTTTTAAGGTCTTCCTTAGGTCTGTCCGGGGCCCTTTTGATCATATTTTGTCTATAGTGCATGTGTAGAACAATTCCATTCAAGGCCTTTTGAGGGGGCCTTTCATAGTATGCTTCCTTGACTGATTTCAGGGCCAATTTTGTAAGCTTTAGGGTTGTCATAACTCATTTCCAGAGGCGGTTTTTCCATGCTTCATGTCCATCTTGTATGTGCTTAACAACCCCTTGAATGGCCTTCCAAAGAAGCCCCTCATTTTTGTATGCATTGGCTGCATTTCAGTGATTATTTGGGCATATTTTGGCATGTTTTATTCACTGTTTTTGGCTAGTTTGATAAGTTCTCATTTGCTTCATATACATGCCATGTAAACCATGCTTGCTAACCAATGTTGCATGCTATTTTAGTCCATCATGTTAGCATCTTTTGGCCATGCTCTAAACTGGAAATGTGCATGCTTTGGGACTGCCTTGGCTCTGTCTTTAGACTTCATGATCAAATAATGCTTGCTTTGTATACTTGTGGTTCAATGTATTGGACTAGTTTTGAGTTTCAGGGCTTATTCCATGCATCGGGTGCCATATTTCCATGTTTCAGGACCATTTAGTATCATGTTTTAGTGCTGAAATTTACATGTTTGAATGCCATACTTCATCCTTGCCATCTTTTGGTGGAGTGGCATTTAATGCCTTAGGTTCGGTCCTCGATTTGCGTGCATGTGTGCACGCATTTCGGTCATCTCATTTTCATCTTATGGCTACTGATGTGAGTGTGGCTGAGGTCCACTCATGTTGGTGTAAGTCCATTATGCATTGTGTATGTCTTTTCAATTCATAACATTGCGTATGCTAGGTTGCGTGTTAGTGCATTGTGTATGCCATGTTACATCAAGCATTGTGTATGCCATCTCATAGCATTGCGTATGCTAGGTTGTATGTTAGTCGCATTGTGTATGCCATCTCATTTGCATTGTGTTCGGAATAGGAGTTAGCCCAAGCACGGGAAACGAGGGACGTTTCGTACTCCGAGTGATGGAACGTGTCTCAATTCCCTGTCGCCGACACTCCGGACTACCCATGATGGAGTTTAGGTCTTGTTGTGTTTTCATGTGCATTCATTTCATATTGAGTCGCGCAATTTGACTCCTCGGCCATCATGCATCGATATGCGTGATTGGTGGCACGAGGATCGAGGACTACACTCCCTGAAGAGTAGTCATGCATACATATGTGAAATACTTTGCCATGCCCTTTTGTTGCTCTCTGTTCCAGTAAATCAGAAATCAGCGGCCTTCTGGAGCGTTGCGCAATATTCTGAAAATAATTGCAAACAGAGGCAAACCGAGGCATCACAATGGATTTCTACGCAAGGCAACTCGAGCATGCATCATTCCTCATTTGGAACAGAGCTGAGGCGGTCCATGAATTTGCGTGCCAATTTACCTGCTTTCCTAGATTAATTTGTTAATTAATTAGGGTTTTGTATTTATTCGGACTGTACTATTTATTCGGACTGTATTATTCATTCGGACTGTATTATTCTTTCGGACCCTCCGAGCGAGAGCAATGTTGTAATAAGTGTGCATGAGTGTGATGTATGTCTTCCAACCCCACGTCTTTCTCCCTTTTATTTACCAGCTTATGATGGTTAGATTAGGGCATGTTTCAATTAGCATATAGTATGATAGCATGTTTGTATTCATTCATTTATCTTGCATGCACCGGGCTCGGCGCATCATACTAACTGCATTTGTATTTCAATTCCGAGTTGAATACTTGTTAGTTGTAGCATTTCACATGCCATCTTTAGAATAGCCGAGCCTATCTTAGTTACATTTTGCATGTGTTGCATTAGGCATTTCTGTACAGTTAGGATCATGCATAGATTTCTAACATAGCTTCTATTTTGGCGTGGAGTACTCGGTAAGTTTTATGCTTTAGCATCCTTGCATGCGTGTGAGTGACTGCCATGATAGCATGCTTACCATGAGGCTATTTGCTTATATGATATAACTGCTTGAATGTCTGTGGGTGAAGGTTGGGTTATTTGGATTGGAACAATTCATTAAATGTGAGTTTTAAGCCCACTAGATAGTGGCAAATCATCTTGTTTTCTAAGCCCACCTGAGGGTGGCAAATTCACATTTTGGCCTACTTGCGAGTAGCAAACCGTTTTTCGAAACAAACATGAAATGTTTTGTTCCAATTCAGGCGATCTAGTCTATACTTGTATGCTGTGTGCATCACATAGTAAATCTAGGCTAATAACCGGAATAAGAACGCATAATGTTTTCAAAACTAGATATCATGGTTAGTAGAGGCCGATCTTTGATCGGGCGAGCGGGGGTGCTCACGAATTGACCTTCCCCAATCGTACCCAAGTTCCCGAGTCGAGGCAACTTTGGTGATAACGGATACGTGGCCTTAGGCAACGAGTCAGGGTTTCCTAAATTTCTCAAAATAAAATATTTAGGTGCCGACTCTGTATTTGGCAAAGCAGTCCATGTTTGGCACTTCTTTAAAAAAAAATCTGTTTTCAAAAACGATTTGCCGGATTTGGACTCTTTGATGATTCAACGGTCTTGCATTGCACTCTGCGAGATTAGATACAAGACCATGACTTTGAGTCCTGAACTGTAGTAAGCCCAATGAACAAAACGGGAGATTTCCTCCCGGGACGTTCGGGGACGTCTACAACCCAGCGTTTCGCTCCAGATCGCCTGGTAAAAGCAGAGCAGTACTGAGCACAACACCGACATTGATATCCTTGGCGCTATCATTGGCCATGACTGACTTATCTTCCAAGGTTATTTCAGGGGCCCAGGGGGCAGCAGGCTTCTTAGACCCCGAGGTCGTTGCAGAAGATGATCTCGGCTTCTTCGATTTTGGCGATTCGGATGGTTGGACCTCAGAGCACCTCTTCCCAGCAGAGGGTTGAGATTTGTCACTCTCAGCCAACTTGGATATTGGCAAAGCATCCTCAAACTCAACTTGAGTAACTTTAGCCTTTGGCTGAGCTTTTTTTTATTCTTTTCGGCTTCGGTGGAGAAAGGGTTTGAGTTGGTTGTGCATCAACATCAGAAGGGATGCTGGCCAAGAGATCTTTTGCAATTGGTTTTGACCGACCCATCTCGGCAATAGAAACTGTTTGGCGTCGACGCCGGCGTTGGGATATTAGAATCAAGTATGGAGCTGAAGTTGACAGTTGCTCGGTTGGATCAGAGGTTGACCCCTGGTCTGTCCGAGATGTGGATGTGGTCTGTGGCGTTGTGGCAGAGGGTGGAGAAAGGCTTTTCTTCTTCCTCCTAGGAATGTCGGGCAAAGCTGACTTGTACGTTGGAATAAAATTGAGAAGCAGAGGCGCCGTTCGTTTATGAACTGGCAGGTCCAAGAGTCTCTTCAAATCCTTGCTGGAAACGAAGGATTGACGAAAGTTCTTTGGTGGCTTAGGAACAGCTGCAAGAAAAGCAAACACTAAGAAATAGATAAAGTACGCAAGACTTTAAAAAAAAAAAAAAAGTAGGTATGAATGCAGGGCTCTTACCATTGCCCTCTACAAAGACTGATCGAAGGAGAGGGAAGAGATGGAGGTCTTCATCTGGGGCGAACTCCCAGTTTCCCGAAGTAATGAAATAATCATCCCCAGCTCCCTTGTTGGAGTTAGGGAGGTCGGCGACAATTTTGTATTCAGTGGACCTCGGCTTGAGGTAGTAAACGTAGCCAGTGTCTTTTTTGAGGCCACACATAGTGTAGCAATACTGGATATCGGCTAATGTGATCCTAGCGTTCTCTTGTTTTGCTAAGGCTATGATACCATTGATGGTTCGATAGGTGTTGATGGAAAGTTGCATTGGGTTCAACTTATAATAATGAACTATTTCACGAAAAAGGATGTTGAGTGGGAGTCGAAGTCCACACTCAATGAAGGCTACCACAGGGAAGGGCATGGAATGATCAGTAGGCATGATGGAGTCATCATCCCCAGCCAACCTCAGATGGACATCGGCTAGGATTTCAAACTCTTGTCTAAAGAATTCTAGTTTAGATGGGGTGTTTACTCTATGTTTCCACATGCCCATGATGTCGGCTTAAATGGAGATATCAGATTTCAAGAAGAAGTATTTTTGGAAGGTTTAAAGGACCTTGGCTAAAAACCTAAAAGTACACTTTGATAAAGGTTTGTATAGATCTAAAGGCAGTTCGTTTCAGTTTTTTCCTAAATTATGGGTTCTACAGACAAATCCCAAAACCTAAGTCTATGGAATCGAAGACTGAAGGCACGAATCTGGAAAAGACACAAAAAACAGAAACAAAAACGAGTTTCAGAATCAAGAACAGAGATGGTCTATCAAGAGCATAAAGAATACACGAAGTACAGGGCCAAGAACAATGGCAAAAATACAGGGAAGTGGTGAAACAATGCGTATGTTCAAGATGTGGACAAGGGCAAAATCACACACTCAAGTATATGATTCACAGGTTGAATATTTAAGCAAAACAGTAATGGCAACAAGTTCAAGAAAAAATTAAGAAACTAAAATAAAAAGGAATAAGTGTATTACCAGAGGAAGAACGAAGCCGGTGTTGAATATTTCCGAGGTCAGACGATGGCGGCAGACGGGAGAATCAGCACGAACTTAGTCAAAGAACACGAACGACGGTGGTTGCAGAGCATTGGAAGCTTGAGCAATGGAGGATTTCGAAGGGTAAAGCAAGAACGAGAGAGAAAACGCTTCAGACGAGAAAGAGTAAAGTGAAAAGACGGGGGAAAGAAAAAGTTTTGATTAAACTTGAAACGGCGGCAAAAAGGAAATCAATGACTCTAGAAAAACGAATCCGTCAGGCGGCGCATACAGGCTACAGGCGCGTCCAGAGTACGATCTAGTAAAAAGAAGACACGTGGCTAAAACAGTTGAGTTGTTTGTGCATGACAGCTCACAAACAAAGAAGGGCACTTAGAAGTCTTGATCTTTAAAGAAGGCAAGTCAGCCTTTAAATGATGATCTCGGCTAGAAGCCGTTAAGCCAACGAACTGAAAAGAAGCACAGATATAGGTTCCATCACCTCAGAATACTGAGGTAATAGAACCTATGGGGCAGTTGTGAGGATATATTTTGTGAGTACCAACACGTGGCTAAGGTGACGCCGACGTGTCAGCCGAGGTGCCACGTGTCCAGATCATGACGCCGAGGTGATCTCGGTCAAAGCCGAGGTTATCTCCGAAGATATCGGAATCCGAGATAAGCGGATAAGAGACAAGAGTCCTAGAATAAATAGGAGACTTAGCCAAGATAAGGATAAAGCTCTTAAAGAGTTTATCTTTATCTCTGAAGGAGTCCAAAGTAAGTACTAAACATGAATCCATAGAAGTCAGATTTCTATTGGGATTAGGATTGAGGGAACTATAAAAGAGAGGCACCCCCATGGGTCTAAGGTACGTAATTTTATGCTTTGAGCATTGAGTTTAGCATTATTGATTATCTTTGAGAGATATACTGACTTGATCGTCGGAGTGCCCCCGGGTGGACGAACCACCGCCGGAATCTTCTCTTTCTGTTACAGGTTAGCCAGGTGTCATCTATTGTGCCAGTATTCTCCAGCTGAGTACTGAGTTAGGCAGTGTGATCGGAAAGTCAATCACATAATTTCATAAATGAATATTGATGTTATGCATTTGTCTAATCTCATTTATGTTGAAAAACACATTGATAAAGATTTTAAAATTATTAATTGAAGATCGATATTATAGTGAACATGATAATTTTGGTTAATGTGCATAACCTCTTATTAATTTTCTATAAAATTGTGGAATCAATTTAAATATATCATGCTTGTAACTTCGAAAGAAAGTTGAGTACTTGAGCATCGTAATTGGACTCCAATAAAATGATGAGATGTATGTTAACATGTTTAAATTATACAAGTTTTTGTGATAAAATATTTTTAATTACTATGTATACTTGTGTATACTTTACATATGGTGCTAAGTTAAAAATATTTTTAAAACACTTTTGAATTGTGAACTAATATAAAATTTAGTTAGAATAACTTTCGAGTTTGGGATTGTACAGAAGTAAAAAATTTTATGATATATTTTTGAAATCAAAATGGAACCTATAGCTATTTGTTGTTACTTTGTAAGTTATCAATGGTTCTATTATCTTGGTTCTAACATAAGAATCTTTTAAGTTTTTAAAATGTGAAGTTATTAAATTTGTGAACAATTTAAATATATAAATCTTCATGTATACTTGTGCCTATTATAATAAATTGGTCTGTTCATTCTCACATAGAGAAAGTGAGAGTACAATTAGAATCTAAAGTGTCTATTCAGTCTATTGATAAAAGTTGAACATGTATAACATGTGCAACCTTCTAGACATTCTCATACAATTAAAAGATCCTTGCGATTATATTATTTTACTAAATGAGCAATATCAAGAGATTGAAAAGATGATTGTTACGTATGATGAAGATATTGGCGATTTGTAATATGATAAATGAATTGGTACAAATTATTAATTAGATATCAGATCATGTTATACCTTTTTAAAAGTTTGGAATCTAATGAGTATTTTTTTTTTAAAGATAAATAAATAAATGCAATGCTATTGCAAGAGGTTGTGATTTGAAAAGAGTATTGTTCTTACCAGTGTCATAAATATAGGTTTATAATGATTATAGTGGTATTGTGACATTTTTATCTTTTGCTTCGCTAAACAAAATGAATTTGATTTGTAAGTTAAACAAATTTACTATGGCTTTAAACGAATTTCTGAATAATGATATTTAAAGGTTCACCAAATATTATTACTTGGTTTTATAGATAATACTATTAATTTATGCATATATCTCAAGGTCAGTGGGAGCAATTTATTTTTCTTGATCACTCATACCGATGGAATTTTACTTATTAGTAATAATTTCGAATTAATACTTGATGTGAAGATATTGTTGTTAATAAATTTTTGATATAAAATATCTTGATAAAGTATTTTATGTGTTTGGCATTAAAATGCTTGAAAAATAACTTAGAGGATTATTTGTCTCATCTCGAAGAGCATACCTACATCACATTTTTACTGAATTTAACATGCAGAATTGAAAGCTTTACGTTGCTCTTCTTAATGATCGAGATTAATTAAGTAACATTCAGTATTCATAAAATGATTTTGAGAAAAAGTTCATGAGGAATGTCTCGTATGCTAGTGTTGTGAGAGTTTAATGAATTATAAAGTTTGAATTAAACTTGGTGCATATGTAATTAGTTTGTTAGATAATTATTATTTTAATTTAAGCCTGGACCATTGGGTTGAAAGACATAAAGTATCATGATATTTATAGAGAATTAAAGATTATACAATTGGCTATAGAAGAATTAATCATGTTAATATTATTAGTTGTATAATGTCGACTTTGGAAGTTGCTCAGATGATATATAGTGTCTATTACTGGTTATATTTTTTTATGTTTGCATGAGATCTTGTTTTATAAAAGAGTTTCATAAAATCTCTTATAATTTTTCACTATACAAACATGTTTTAGAGTTCGACTTTAGTTATGTAATTAAAGAATTTTATTTCAGAGCTTGGAATTGTTAATTTCATTTCCAAACCTATAAAGATGTATTATGATATACGGTTTTAATTTTCTCTATAAAGAATAACAAAAACTCTTACGGTGTTAAACATATAAATTTAAAGTACTTTAGAATTGGAAAGTTGTTTTTTTTTTAGATAGGAAGAATTGGAAAGTTATTAAAGATGATATTCTTTATGAGCACATGTTACAGAATACATACTAATTGATTATCTAAATAAAGGGCTTAAGCCAAATTTTAGTTTGCTAAATATATTGAGCATATGAGTACTTTACAGTTTTTTATGTACTTAGTTAAAGAAATTTTTTACCCATGAATATTATCTATGATATATTTCAGTTAATAAAGTTTAATGTGTTTATTCACATTTTGTTTATAGTTATGTGTGTGTACACATAAATGGTAATTGTCATATATGTATACCTCTTATATGAGCTCTTACAGTTATATTTTAATTTTGAGATATAAAGATTAACACTTTGGTTTAGAAGTGTATATGGATCCATAGAGTATGATGCTTGGTTTAAAGCATGAAAGACCTCGATTTAGAGGAATAAAGGCTTCTTTTGGAAGAGTAAAATGGAATAAAATTCCTTGCAGAGTCTTGTCAAGACCATACAAAGGACTGAATGTGGAATTAGCATGTTATATAATTTTTAGATCAATTATGCTGAAATTCCACACTACACTTTATCACATATAGGAATCCATGTTGGTGAGATATTAGTGTTTGTAATTGTGGAAGGTGTTATGTTGTTCAATAGCATAATTACCTCTACGGTTCGATATTAATATTTCTCATTGAACGGGATTCTGTGCTGAGATATTTCTATTCTGAATCATGTTTATGTAGCCACTAAAGTTTTTAACCCAAGAGTCATTTTTTCTTAAATAAAATATTTTCTTAAAGTGGTAGTCAATGTTGCCTAAGTGGGAGAATGTAAGAATTTATTCTTAATTAGGCTATCATTGAATATATTTTGTTTGGTTTGTGAAAAACGGGTTGAACGTGATTTAGATAGATTGACTGGTATGAGCCTAAAATTATTATTGTCATCTATAAGGTTTGGGTCATAATCATCTTAGTGTATATATTATTTTATATGTGAATATGTGATATGAAGGTGTAAGGCCTATTTGAAGTTATTTGGGTTCCTTAATGGGAGGGCCCAGTAATTGTTTTATTTAGGCCCAGTCTCCTCTCCTATCCTTATTAGGGTTTACATCACTACAGGAAATATGGGTTTAGGTGGCGTTTTTTTAACGGCGTTTTTTAAAACGCCACTGTTTTTAATATTTAACGGCGTTTTATAAACGTCTTATTTTTTTTTAATTAAAACGGCGCCGTTTTATGAAAAGGAGGCGTTTATAAACGTCTTCTAATCTCACGCGCTTCCTTTTCAAATTTGAGAATCTCAACTCTCAAATTGAACCGATGCACTCGCAAATACTCTCTCTCTCTCTTGTCTAAACCCTAATATGACAGAGATTCAGTTGCTTATCAGAAATCGAAGTTCTCTCTCGAAATCGAAGTGATTCATCAGAGCGATTTCGAAGTTCATCTCAGCGATTCAGATCTCGAAATCGAAGTTCATATCTCGAAATTTTAAAATTCTGAGTTCATATCGCTTCGATTTCATATTCCGATTCAAATCTAAGTTCATATCACTTCGATTTTGATTTATATCTGAGTTTATATCACTTCGGTTTCGATTCAGATCGTGATTCAGATCTTAGCGATTCAGATCGGTCTCAGTGATTCATATCTCAAAATCGAAATCGAAGGTAATCTCAGCGATTCAGATCAGTGAGCTCCATTCTCTCTCTCTCTGTCTCCCTCTCTCTTTGCTGTCTCGCAGAGATTCCCTAATTATTGCAGAGATTCAGCTTGTTGATTCAGAGGTTCAGATCGATCTCAGCGATTCAGATCGGTGATTCATCTGAGCGATTTCGAAGTTCTCTCTCAAAATCGAAATTGAAGTTCATCTCAGCGATTCAGATCGGTGAGCTCCACACACACTCTCTCTCTCTCTTAAGGTGAAATCGGTCCTTTGATATTCTATGAATGGTTTTGATGTTTGATTTGAAATGATCCTGTCATATCCCTCATTTATCAACCTATATGTATTGACCCTTTCTCATCTATAAAAATTATACTAATGCCCATTCTAAAAATTATGGGTAGGTAAAAAACCCCTGGTTCTGATTTCTATATTGAATGATTTGCAGGAAGAGATAGAGCTTGGACTTTCCAATGTAAGAGTTCAATCATTTCCTATATCATTCTCTTCTCCTTCAACTTTATTAGTGTTTCTAAAGATGCAAGCACAAGAACCTTAATGTCCTGTGGTGATGTTCTATGAGCTTATAGGTTTATTAGTGTTTGTATAAAGTTAATTATGTTTGAGTTATAATTAAAACAGCTACTGTACGTTTGTGCACTTAATAAGTTTTCTCAAATTTATTCTTGTACTGTATATTAGTATATTACCAATCAACATTTACAGACTTCACAGAATGAAATTTGGGGTGGTCTGGTTGATTGTTATATTATGTGATAATCATTTTACGCGAGTTTCTTTTTGTAATTCAATCTACAGTGCATAGAATGCCCTTGATTTGAGTCTAAATTTCTACCCCTCACCCTTTGTTCTTCTTGATGAGATATTTGAGGAAAATGATAGAAAAAATAGAGTTTGAATGCTACATTCTTTCCACACAAAAAAAGAAAAAAAGAAAAAATAAATAAAAAGAAGAAGATTATTTGGCTGAATGATTGTAATAGGTTCAGTTGAGTAGAGGTTATACTTGTATTATTGTCCTTGTGTATGCCAATTAGTTTTGTTGCTGAAATAACTCCCTTCTCTGTTTACTATATCTTTTACAGTCTTTGTTTCCTTACCTTTCTTTCTTTCTTTATGCATTGTGCAGTTATTTATATACATGTCTGTCTATATGTGTGTACGTACCTTTATATAATGATGTATCACTGTTGTACTTTCTTTTATCCTCCATTTACACACAGGTTTTGTGCTCCATTTACACACAGGTTTTGTTATTTGCAGATAAGCCATCATAACTTCTTTTCTTTGCAATTATATGCCATTTTTAAAACATAATAAAAAGAAGTCCAAAATTGCAACTTGCAAGCTTAGTCACTATGAGCATTTGTGATTTTAAAATTTATTTTGGGAATATAGAAACCTCTGGAGTCAATCAATACAGTCAGGCTATGTTCTCCAATACGTTCTCATTGTTCAAGGTTAATGCTCTGATTTTAATATTTAGTCTTGTTAAGTGAGCTTTTTGGGCAGTGAAGCCTTAAGAGGCAATCATGATTGCTTACTGTTGGATTTCTCATTCAGGTGCAAAAAATGTCATCAATGCTTGCCAAGAGTGCAAAGTCAAGCGAGTAATTGACAACAGTTCTGCAGATGTAGTTTTTGACGGTTCATATGATATAAATAATGGAGATGAGTCCTTGCTGTATGCTTGGAAAGTATGCCTCTCTTTTACAGTTCTTCATATGTTTTATAGAATATCTCTTAGGATCTTTCCTCCCACTAAGAATCATCCTTTTTCCTCCTGGTCATGTGTACCTTGTTAAACTTTGAGGACATGTTGACTGACTTAAAAGCTCAAGTAGAGGCACTGTTCCTGTTTGCTAATGATATTGATGGCCTTCTGACATGTGCACTTCATCCTAGCAATGTATTTGGACCTGATGATACAGAGATTATTCCGTTCCTTGTGAATCAAGCAAAATTTGGCTGGGCAAAGGTTTGAAATTTTCTTTTGTACTTTATTTATATGTGGTTTTGTTTTCTTAATATTTCACCATGTTTTGTAAACTTTGTTTTGCTATTGAATATAATGGACTGCATATTAAATTTTGGTTGAAACATAATTACCCAATAATAGCAGAGTCAATTTCTTCCTTCTATTTTTTTGTTTTACCCTTTGGCCTCTCTGGATGAAATTTTGGTTGGTGGTGGTGAATGTGATTGTATGCTTAGAAACAACAACAAAATGGGAAAAACACAAGTTACTTGATATTCTAGGTGTTATGCACTCAAATTAGTTATCATTCTCTGAACTGCTGCTGATGGCTGCCTTTTCTCCATGGAGTCTGTTTTTTTTCTTTCCTCAACACAAGTTTCTCATTTCAGTTTATTTTTTTCCTGTTTTAAATTTTAGTTAGACTTATGGAAAAGGAGAAAATTCTTTTATGATAATTTGCAGGCATTTTCATCACAAATCTTGAGCCAGTGAAGTTCTGGGATTTGTCTCTCGCATATTGGACGACCTAGGTTACCAGAGGTAATGAATTGATTGTTTAATGTGTTGTTTTTCCAGACTGGGGGGTGGGTGCGGATTGTTTGGGGAATAAACTCTGTTGTAAGAGAATTTGCATTGTGACAATGATTTTGAAAGCTGCCCGTGCATTTTGGAATTTATATTCACATGGTTGTTGGATTTTTAAATATGCTATCACCTTCCCTATTAATTTTTTATTTTATTTTATGTATTTTTGTAATTGAACCAACCATCAATGTGTCTTGATTTCCCTATTAAACTTTCTTTTTTCTTCTGTGGGAACCCTTCTTCCTCTGTCTTTCTATTTGTTATTATTATTATTTATTTTTAAAATGTTGTTCTTAGTATTATTATTTTATTAGCTGGAGGTCCTTTCATATACAAGCTAATATCGCATCTATGTGGGTTAAACTGCTCAATGGACGATGTTATGCGGTCTCAATCATTGTTTGACTCAATATTTGCATAGCTTTTAAAGATTGTGCCTAATTGCTTGTAACACATAAGCAACATTTTTATATTTGTCTACTGTTGCTCTTCTGACTAGCCATTTCCTTTTTGAAAAATGCCATCATGCTAGAATATTTACTGAAGCAATGACAAATCCATATTGACCTCATTTTTCTTTTTGAATGATTATGATGGTTTTCTCATATTGCTCCCTGAACTTAATTTCCCCTCTTCTGTTTACAGACCCATGATAAAACTTCCAGCTACATTGGTCTGGTATACTGTTTTGCTTGTTAAATGGATGCATGCAAAAATGGCCTCCACAAAGCTTAACAGTTCTGCATCATTGCATGGTGTTGTTCGATTAGCATTGCGCACAAGTACGTTTAACTGCTCTGCAGCTCAAAAACATATTGGATACTCACCAGTTGTCTCCTTGGAAGTAAGTTTCTTAGTTGGGTAGCTCATGATTATCTAACCCTGCTCTCCGCAATAACAATGATGTTGCTCAAGCTCCATAAGAGACTGGATTCAAATTTGAATTTGTATGTGATGGCAAATCTCAATTTGATAAGGTTATACACATTCTAAAAGAAAAAATATGTTAAAGACCCTTCAAAAGTCTTGCCTAATTTGATGAGTGTGAGTTAGATCAAATGGCTTCTAAATTTGTTTATGCTATGAGTGCATTAATTTTACATGATTCTCATGTGTTTGTATTGTCTTTGGGTATGCCCGTTTCTTTATATGTATTTAATACTTCTTGGTATGTGATAAAATCTTCTTGTTAGTGCTTCTTCAAGTTTTAAGTACTGTTATAAGTATTCTTCAATTTGTGTTTAGTTGTGTTACTCATTAGTGAACTCTCTTCCCAATTTTTATCCCCGTCCTTGCTCCTTATTGTTTTTATGTAACAATTAATTCATCCATATTAAACTGTGATAGAGGACATCGCTTATGTGTTCCTTGAAAATTCTGAATTCGGGTCATTATCTTCTAGCTAATGCTTTCATAGTTTAACCATGTTCTGCAAGTTAGTTGTTGCTTCAGATTATCAAGAGTGTGCTCGATCCTTGTGAGGATGAAAATGACGACATTCAAGATGATGATGTGAGCTTGGGGGCTGATTTTGTACAAAGGAGTGTTCTGAATCTGATAGTGAGGTGATGAGTTAACGTTACATTTGTTTTTGGTTCTCAATGAGCTAAAATACATGTTATAAACTTCATTTACCATACAGCCAAAATGCTTAATAAACCAATTGTCAAAATTTGCAACTCATTTCAGGTTGGCCTTTCGGAAGATGACCAATACATAGGTGCACCTATAGGTAATGACATTCTATCGTGCCAAATAATATTTATGCTCACAAGTCATGTGAACTTCTTGTGCTTTCACTCCCACCATTTAACACCTTAATTCCTTGCCTAATTGCAAAATAGGTTGTTGAATCACTCCCCCTAAACTGGCTTGTCAGAAAATTGAATGCGAATGCTTGATGAATTGTGTTGTTTTATTTTCAATTTGACTTTATGTAATACAGGATACACATATTTCCTCATATATATAATTGTCTTATGTATATGCTTACTTTAATACTCAAACAGCTTGGGGTTCGTATCGGTTGAACTCACCTCCTCAAACTGCTTGGGTTGAGATACGAAAAGGCAAGCTTTAAAGTAATTGATATGCCGAGTTTGACTTTTTTTGCTCCTTTTTTTTTTTTTTTGATGTAATTGTTTAAAATTTAATTTTAGGGTTGATTATTGATTGAATGAATGGTTGATAGGATGATTATGCCGCCACTGATGAAGAATATGAGGAGAAATTGAAGAAAGAAACTGTGGCATTTTTCTTTTTAGCTACGTGAGTTTTTATTTCACATCACATACATACATATATACATACTTGTGTATTGTTGGTATATAACATTGTATTTAATTTATTTGTTTGTTGTGGTATAGATATGGAGATGGTAAGCCAACTGACAATTCTGCAAGGTTCTATAAATGGTTTTCAGAGGTAAATTTTGATTAATTTCTAATTTTTATTGTTACTATGGTTCTTTTACCAAGTGAGATTTGGGTTTCATGGCGTGTTATATGACTGCCTATAGGGTAAAGGAGAGAGAAATGGCTTGATCTTTCGTACGGAGTGTTTGGCCTTGGCAACAGGCAATATGAGCATTTCAACAAGGTTTGGATTTCATTTCATTTCATGTTTTGGTCAATTTCACATATATATTATGTTACCATTGTATTTTTTTGATAAATTGTGGTGTCTTACATCTCTATAAACTGTTGAATGTTACCATTGTATTTAGTCCTAACCATGCATGCTATTGCCTTCTATTTGAAACATGCGTTGTAATAATATTTTAGTCCTAGTTTCTTGTAATTTCTGTTACCATAGGCAAATATACATGTTTACTGCACTATTTGCATAGCTACTTTGGCCCGAGTTAGATCAGTTGCTTAAGGATGATGACAGTTCAACTGTTGCAACTCCTTACACTGCTGCTGTGTTGGAATATCGTGTGGTATATCATGACAGCACAGATGCATCAATATTGGACAAGAGCATGAGTATGTCAAATGGTCATGCTGTTCATGATGCACAACATCCATGCAGGTACCAAAAGAATGTTTTAAATCCTGAATTTTTCTATTGCCAGTTAATTTTATGCTTTTGTTTCTGCAACCTAACAAATATTTTATCTTGGAATTAAGGTCTAATGTAGCTGTGAAAAAGGAGCTTCATACGGCTGCCTCTGGTCGATCTTGCACCCATCTGGAATTTGACATTGCTGGAACTGGACTTGCGTAAGTCGCAATTCTAATTCACTTAATTATGGATGTATATTTGGAATAAGGTGATGACAAATTCTGTCGACTTACTACTATTATTTATTTTTGGTAAGCAAATTGTCAATTGGATTTTGCTTTAGCTTTAAATGGAAAATGTCTGCTCTTTAAATTTAAAACAAATTGGATTAGAAAAAGCATGCATTTAATGATGAATCAACTTTGTTCATTTATCTTTCTTCACTTCCTTTGTCCACAGATATGAAACTATGTCGGCGTGTACTGTGAGAATGTGATTGACATTGTGGAGGAAGCTCAAAGGTTAATGGATTTATCACCATATACAAATTTCTCCATTCACACCGATAAATCAACTTTGTTCATTTATCTTTCTTCACTTCCTTTGTTTAGTTGTGTGTTGCTCATAATATTATATATGTGAACTCTCATTAACTAATTTGTTAAATGTATGTGTTTTCCAGTCTGCATTACTTGCCCTGGCAGCTCATGCTTCTGATCCAAGTGAAGCCGAGCGATTGAGGCATCTTGCATCTCCTGCTGGAAAGGTTTGCAATTTTTTGGTTCAGAGTTTTCATAATAAAGTGGTTTTTAACGCTATCTTTCCTATCTACAGGATGAATATACACAATAGGTAGTTGCAAGTCAGCGAAGCCTTCTTGAGATTATGGCAGAATTCTCATCAACCAAGCCTCCACTTGGTGTTTTCTTCGCATCAGTTGCCCCATGCTTGCAGCCTAGATATTACTCAATTTCATCCTCAAGGTGAATAATACCACAGCCTAGATATTACTCAATTCCAATCTACTAAGCCTTCTTGAGATTTTGGGTCAATTGCTAGTAGTCCTGATTCAAATGAAGTGAGAGAGGGGGAGGGAATCCCTGATTTGGAACATGAAAGAGAGACTGAGTCCTTTAGAGAAGTTCACTTGGGGAAGAAGTTGAATGAAGAGATGAAGAACTCGGGAGGGCACTTCCTCCAGGGAAGTGCGATCACAGAAATAGAGCAGTGAGGGCAATTCAAGAACAGTGCCACTACAGAGACAGAGTAGTGAGGGCAGCTCATGGTCAGTGCCATTACAAAACAGAGTGGTGAGGGCAGTTCAAGGTCAGTGCCATTGCAAAACAATGAGGGGACTTCAAGAGAAGTACCAGAAGAACAATACTATGAGGCAACACATTCTGTTGATGTGAAAGAGGATAAAGGAAGTTCTGATACAATCTCACGTGAATTGGCATGACTAAAAATAAAAAAATGGTACACCCAGCTTACATATTTTTTTCTTTTATTTTTTGGGTTGCGTTTGTTGTTTGATTTTGGTTTAGAAATAGTCATGTAATGTTTGCTTAAATTTAGTCAATATATTAAAATAGCAGTAAAGTTTTATCCATATTATTATTATTTTTAAGCTTTATTACAGTTATGTTTTTTAGTTAAATCTAACAAAATTAGCACAATTTAAAAATAAAAAAAAATAAAAAAAGAATCTATAATGGTGTTTTTCCAAAACGCCACTACAGTGTCAACGGTCATTTTAAAAAATAGGAAAAATCTATCGCGGCGTTTTTTGAACGTCGCTAAATGTCGGATGACGTCATTTTTACCATAGCTATCACATTTGGCGGCGTTTTAAAAAACGCCGCCTATACTAATTCTAGCGACGTTTTTAAAGCGTCATAATGCTATAGCGACGGCCGCATCTTCGACGTTTGGAACAAAACGTCGCAAAAAGAATTAGCGGCGTTTTTTATACTAATAGCGGCGTTTTTTAAACGCCACTAAATGTAAAATTTCCAGCAGTGCATATATCTATATATATGTAGATTAAAGGGTTGTCAGCCCTATTGAAAAGACAACAAAAAGATTAGGAGAATGAGGGGAAGAGCTGGTGCTAAGGTTTTTCAATTGTGAATGCCATATTCTTTCAAGGATGCAAAACTCAAGACAATAATGGAATCAAATGGTATGTATCTAAGTTTATATTTTAGTAGTTACTTATATTCATAGTGTTTTGATTTCTAGTATATAGATCCTATAATCTTATAATAATTTCATTCCTTAATTTTGGACTCAAAAACTTTAATTTTTTATAATGTGTATCGATTATGATAAAATTACAACAAGATCATTAAAGAGAAAGAATGACAAAGAACCCAAGTCTCACGTGGTATCATTATTGCACCAAATATTTACTAACCTCACTCAATTTTATAATGAATTGGCATGGGCAATATAGCATTTTCAAACAAAAATGCTAGTTATTAAGAAAAATAAAATCCAAAAAATTCAGTATGTGGCATAGATTTTAATTTAGTGGAGCAATGGTGTTTTTTTTTCTTTTTCTTTTTTTTTCTTCTTTTTCTCCTTATCAATGCGACATAAGATGGGCTCTGGATCTTGTGAATCATTCTATCCCTTTGTCTCAAAAAACTCTAAGCCATTGCTCGAAATTATCTCCTTTCAAGGATGGTGTGTCGATTAATAGAACGTCACATATACAATCTCATCTTGGACATGGTCCAAACTCAAGCCGCATTCAAAATAACTTGAAATTACTGTCTGTTAAAATTTTTACATGATATAATAATTTAAAGGTGCATTGAAATTTTTTTGAAGAGAAGATTCTTAGGCTCAAATTGAAGCACTGTTAATTTCTTACTAATTTGGTGACCAAATGATTTCTATTATCATTTCTTCAAATACTTTAAGTTATAGTCATTTTTCATGAATATTTTCTGAAAAAAATGGTACTTTTCATATTCTTTACAAAATCTTCTATCAAAACGACTAGCGTAGCATTATTATTGTTGTAATTAAAGGACATCTTGAAGAGTAAAAGGTTGTATTATCATATATTAACTTTGTATTTTTGGGATAAATTATGCTTTTAAGTTCTAACTTTCACCGAATTTTACTTTGCTCTCTCACACTAGTAAGTCATTAAATTTCAACTCATGTTTTAATGTAGTGCTCATATCACCCACCATTTATAATTTCGGTAAAAGTTGGAAAATAATAGACCAAAATGAAACTTTGAGAGAAAATTTGAAGACAATGAAAAGTGTAATTTGTTGTATAATTTTTTTTGTCTCTCTCTAATGTCCCTAAAATATATTGGCATAACGGCTGCGTGAACACTTTCCATCCAAATTTTAAACAGCGAGTGATAAAATCGGTGAAAGAGGGTTTAATCTTAGTACATATTTTTGCAATTAAAGTGTAAGAAACCAAAATAGAATTTTCATAAAGTTAAACAATATGAAGTTTAGTTTGTCTTTCTTTTTCTTTTCTTTTTTTGGGAATAACATTACTCTTATTTTATTTATGTTTGTGTAGACTTTCAACAATAATTCAGATCTTCTCTAACACTTTTTTCATCCAATCATCATCCAGCAATTGACCTAAACATTAAATCAACTGTTGAATGATAGTTAGATGAAAAAGTGCTTAAGAGAATCCGAATCCATTCACCAAACGCTTCAAGGATAATGGGAGTAGCATACTTAGAGATGGGTCCTTTGTGCCATCTAATGACTCCAACGTGCCCTCATCCTTTGCAAGCCAAACTAATGTTCAGTTCTAGTGACCAATATCAAGAAAAAAAACAAAATTAATGTGGCTTGGTTTTTTTGGTTAAATGATTGTCACAGATGAATAGATTGTAATTAATGATTTTGATCACTGGATCCTTGTGCAGATAGAATGAATAACAAAAGAAATAGACAAAACTACATTGAATAGCAATACATCAATTTAGTGCAATAACAAAAGTTTTTCCTTATGCTCTTATCATTTCATATGCTAACCTATACGTCCTAATAAGCTGAAAGAATAGTACTTGAAAATTTGTTGTCTCTCAATCGTTATAATGTTATTAGTCATACAAAAAAATAAAAAATAAAAACAAAATCTTTGGGGGGAAAATGAAGAGTGAAGGTTTTATTGGCAAAAAATGTAATCTCTATATATATCAATGCCTTGCATAATGAAATTTTCTCCTCCTATGGATTATTGTCATTATAGATCACATTATTTTGAGAAGAAAATACATTTTCTTTAAAAAGTGTAAAATTAATCAAGGCAATTCACACAATACTTATGCTCAAAAAAATGAATAAAGAAGAAAAATATTAAAATTTATATCTCTTGGGTCATTAAGAATGAAGAAAGACCCCCCCCCCCAAAAAAAAATAGAAGCAGAAAAAGAAGAAAAAAAAAAGATCGTTAATATCGTGTCCAATCAAAAATATATATATATATATATATATTTAAATCTCATGCAAAAAAAGAAAAGCAATTAAAATAATCCAAACTCTTTCTATCAATTCATTCACATTTAACACTCTTTTACACGAAAACAACAACCACAACAACAAAAAATAAAATAAAATAAAAACCACAACAACAAAAAATAAAATAAAATAAAACATGTGATTTTATATGATTGTTTGAATAGCCAACTTATGCTTTCAAACTTTAGACAAACTTTCAATAGATTGTGGATCTAAAAAAAGAAAACATTGGCCGAGGGGGCAGTTGTAGGATATAATTTTGAGTTATTCATGTGACCTAAGTGGTTAGTCAAGTGCCACATTGGTGATTCTGCTTAATTGAGGTGTGGTCAAACGACATCTGAATCCGAGATGTTCAAATGAAGGATTAGAGTCCTAAATAATGACAGACTCTCTATTTGGGTAACATTAGACGAGTTGATCTTCCAAATAAGAGAAGTCTTGGATAATTGATATCATTGTAAAGGATAAAGTCTTATAAAGTAAGACTTCTACGAGACGAGGGTTGCTAACTATAAGTAAAGCATCCCGTGGGTCTAAAAAATATTTTTTACTTATACATTGTTATTTGAGTTGATATCTTATAAGATAAGTTACTGAGTTGATTGTCAGAGTACTCTAGGCAGACAAGCTAAAACGGTATTTCTTGTCTTCTTGTGCGGGTGGACCAGCCACCGCGGTATTTCTTGTCTTCTTATGCATAGGTATTTGACTTAATTTATTCTTTCGCGTGCTCTCTAACTAAGTTCCCTAAATTTCAATAAAGAAATTTATTTAGTTATAAGATCAAAAATCAACACCCACGATAAGGTTCCACTGTCTCCCTAGTAAACAAACACTCTATATGGAGAATATTATGGATTAATAAATCTTTGTCTTTTTCCAATGACAAGGTTCAGAACATAGCAAAATTAAAATGGTTTTTCAGATCATTTGTTTAAGTTGTTCAAGAAAATAAATCACAACAGTAAAATAATCCTTATTATATAGTTTTTATTCGATCAAATTTTTACTCGGATTGAAGAGCCATAATATCTTTATGATCGATACCCATTATCTCATATTTAATAATGCTAAAATCACTAATCTTTTTCCTAATATTTTAAATAACTATATCGCAATACTTATTAGTATAAATAATATTATCTATATCAATATTAAAAATCTAATATCTCAGTAAATATCAGCAGATATTTAAAACGCTTCTTTTCCTAAATATACAATAAGTGAAGCTAAATATGTAACAATTATGCATACAAAACAAATCCATAATAACAACAAAAGGAATAAGTGTTGGAAACCATTAATTACCTTGTATGCTAGTACATGACAACTAGTACCACAGGATCTCACTTCGAATTGTCTTCATTCATAAAGTCAGATCTAGAGTACTACTTGTTATTTCATGCTTCCTAGTACCATCACTTTCCTCTAATCTTCGATGCTTTTTTGATGAGGATGAAGATGAGAACAATGAAAGAGACAAACTACTATCAACTTCTTGATCATCCTCCAAACCTTTGCCAAACTCATCATTTTTTTGTGTCACTCTCAGAGATAGATTCAAATCAAGATTGTTGCAATCTGCATCTGGGACCTTTCTTTTCGCCGCGCTTTGCTCTTCTGAGGTCATGACATTCTGGTTCTTTTCGAGGGAAAGAAAAATTTTCTCTGAACTTTGCAGCTGATTCATGAGCCGGATTTGGGTTTGCCATGATCCATGAGTTTGAAGTGGTTGCAACTGATGTTCTTGGGATTCATGGGTTTTCATGGTGGCTTGTAATCCATTGAAAGAATTTCGGATATGGAAATTGTAATTTGGCGAAATATTTCTATCTATGCTTCCAAAGATCTTCTCAGCTGTTGAAGAGTAAGGTCCACGTCTAGCTCCATTAGATGCAGACCCTCCCATACTATAAATTTGGTTGTGAATCTTGGGATGACCGGTGCTCCATGAAGCATCACCATATCTTAAAAAAAAAAAAAATGTGAATTGATGAACTTAACTCATAAAAACCAATATAGCAATTAAAGAGTGTGATAGGAGTTTAAAAGTTTGATACCTTAAACTGGAACTGGCATTTTGATTGAAACTTTGCAGCATAGGTAACTGGCTAAGGTTGTAAACATGATGGTCCCTACCATCAAACTGAATTCCCTGCCCTGTATCGAAGATATAAATAATTAAATTATTTTCGTTTCTAACCATTCAAGCTTTTAGATGAGATGACGATTAACAATTTAACACCTTAAGAAAAAGGGGAAAAAATATTTGTTGAATAGAGCAGTGATAAGAATTAGAAAACCTTATCAGACAGTATAAAAACCTTAATTTTTTCACTGAAAAGGGGTATGGAATGGAAATCATGAATCTTACCTTGATCGGGGTCATCAATCTTTTTGCTCCTATACATCTGCTAAAACAAATCCAAAAGTACTAATTATTAATACATATTGAATCTTGACAATCTGAATTAAAGCAGACATATTAACAAAATTTCCACGGCTTATATATAGGTTTTTATTAATCTGAATCATGTATGTAATTAGTACCTGAAGATGGCTCTTCACATGAGCTATGCTAAGGCCTTTGATGTTCATCAATTGAAGAACCAATTTTGGTGTTGCTCCTACAACAATTGAAAAGTAAATAGGGTTTGTCAATTATAGATATTAAAATTTTTCCCACACTTATCAGCTGACATATGATCATATAGTTGATAAAAAGGCTGATTAAAAAAAAAAAAAAAAATAGGGTCGATAAAAAGATGGATTTACAATAATACTCACTATCTTGGCCTCCAAGTCTTTCAACGGCATGAACAAAGCAAAGGTGGAGATCAGGAGTCCACCGGAGCCTTGGATTCTTGGACCGGACATACTGCCTTACAGATCCAGAAGGTGTCTTCTTTTCATTCCCTTCAACTGTACTGTTGCTTGAGCTTGACCGGTTCTTCGGCTTACTCTCATCGTCATCATCGTCGACCTCTTCTCCATCATCTTCATCCTCATCTTCATTCTTGTTACTAGTGATTGTCTTTGAATGTTCTTCAGCACTGTCACTTCTCTTCATCTTTGTTTATATTTTTAGGGTTTGTAATTTGACAAAACCAATTCTAGTTGAATGATCAAGACTTGAGTTTGGTATCACCTAAAGCCAAAGTAGAGGAAGATATATGGTCTAGAAGATGGTAGATGATCATAAACTCTTGCAACCAAAGGTGCTAGAATAATTTGAGGATGAAATTTGTTGCCCTAGACATTTAAAAGAGTCACAGCTCTCTCTCTCTCTCTCTCTCTCTCCCTCTCCTTAATTTATATCATGCATGACATGAATGTATGATAGATACATAGTGTACATGTGTATGTAGGGTATGTGCATGAGAACATGTCATGATTGTAAGATGATATGATGATGATGATTATAGAAAAATGAATCATGCAAGAGAGTAAAAAACACACACTCCTTTCAGATTCAACACAAAATGATATCCTTATAGCATCTCCAATATTCTTAGCAATTTTAACTAGCAAAAAAATATATATTAAAAAAATGTGTTTTTTTTTTTTTTTGGTATTTTAGCTAGTCATTTATTACTATTCGTTTTTCAACCAAATGATCTCTATTTTACAAGCTACTTTCAACCACTATATCTTTTTAAATTTACATCCTCCAAGAAGAGAAAATTTGAAACAAGAGTGTTTTATTATGTTTAGCTAGTTTACATTAGCCCTTACAAATTATTAGGTATTTCGGGAGTACGACTATGTGATGTTTCATGATATTATTATGATTGATAACAAATATAAAATATTATAATTTTGTGTTGAATGATTGAAAAATATAAAAAATTATAATTAATAATAGTTGATGAAAAAGTATAAAGATGTAATATTTTGAAAACATCTAATAATTTTTTCTAAATGGGAGAGGCAAACGACCAAATAGAAAAGAGGCCAGTTAGAAGGACCCTATTCATGTGTTAATAAGAATTAATAAAAATTGCATAAAATAAAAAAAATAAAAAAAAAGAGTGAGATTCATTATGAAGTTTCCCCAAAAAATGTATGGTATGTCGTCTAGCCAGAGACAATAAGTAATACTATAAATCTATTTATAAATTTTACATTAGTTTTTATTTAGGGTCGTTTGGAAGTAATTTTTTTATATATTTTTTTTGATTTTTTTGACTAAAATATAAGGTGAAAAAAATTAATATTTTTTTAAATAAATTTTTTATTTTTTACGAAAAGATAAGCAAAAAATAGAGTGAATGAAAAAAAATCTTTGATTTTTTTAGTATAATTTTTTTTTTTTTTAAACTTTCTTAATGATTTTTTAGTTTTTAAACTAAAAATGAGTGTTCCTTAAGGAGACTTAGAAATATCAATCTATAGCTAAGATTCATTCATATTTGGACTCCAAATTATATCAATTTAATTTTTATCACACGAACACGTTTATCCATAAATAAGATCGGAGTTTAATGTGACCTCAACATCTCAAATTGAGTATAAAGTGTCTTCTTGAATTTAATATTTACTACATAACAACTAATAACTGAAAGGATATTACCAAGTCAACTCGATCATGTAACATATTGGTTACATAATTTTGTGGTAGACTTGGGGGTGTGTAGGGATTGGCAATATTTAAAGTCCAAAATCCAAACACAGAAAATGCCATGTCTGTTTTTGTGTGGGGGTAAAACTATTCGCACAATGTCTGAACAATTACATTTTATTCATAAATTCATACTTAAATATTTTACTTTCGATCAGAAATTTATATGTGAATGATACAAATAATATATACTATTAATCGTTGTAGAGGAGTTTCTTCTGTTCTTTGGCTGGTTGCTCACCAACTTTGGGAGTGTTAGCAAATGGTAGGATGGACTTTTTAGTGTTAACACAGTTGAGATGATTTAACTCATCGTGATACTTTTGCACTTGCCTCTCTTTATTGATGTATTTTGTTTTGTACCTTATATTTTACTCTTACATCAATAAAGTTTCTTTTTTGCTGATAAAAAAAAAAAACTATATAATTTCCTATAATATGCTAATAGAAGTAATTCTATTTTCCATGGTCGAGAATGATGGATTTGTCCCTACTTGGGACAAAACTTCTTCCTACCCTCACCGTCCCACCCTACGTCAACGATTCTTTTTGGATTTTGTGTTTTTTGGGTTCCAGATCAGTTGTCACCCACCTCGTCTCATCAAAATCTTCAAACTCTGCTCTTCAATTCGAAATTTTTTTGGACATATTAATTGTTGGATAAAACATTAATATGTAAATGATAGACCTTATTATATAAATTAATCACATTTAAAATGAGTATACCATATGATTGATATCCCCACACACAAAAAAAAATCTCTCTGTGCATTCATTCATTGATCCAGAAGGTTGTCAAATTTTTTACTATTGTTTTTTTGATAACTCGGTATTCAGTCCAATGAACAAATTAATCTGAAAGATTAATGCCAACATCCACTAACAAGGAACTCAACTAAAACCAAAGTAAAATCTCGTATAAACTGAATCCAAGAAATTGTTTACACCTGGCCCCAAGACTTGCAGAGTTACTTACACTCAATTATAGTTACTCAGGAGAAGTATCCAAAAAAGGTACTCAATAAATGTATAGACCATATTTATTTTAGAAATGGGAATAAATAACACACATAATACTACATTTAAATTCACATTACACACTTTTATATAGATTTTATAGTACTTTTTCAATATTTAAATTATAATAGTGAGAGATGCACATGGAATGCATGTGTGATTGTGTTGTAGAAGTAAGCGGGCATCTTGCACCCGATATATATATATATATATATGTCAGTCTAAGTACCAAAAAATATATATATGTCAGTCTGTTAGGCGTTTGGCAAAACTGTAATAGATAATTTTTGTTTAGGAAACAATAGCCTTAATTAAATAATGCCTAGTATACATAAATGTCCAAAATACCAAAATATTTTTTTCCCCCATAAATAAAGGGTGAAAAAAAGAAGGAAAAATAACATTTCAGTGTATATATGTAAGAAAAAAATAGATTAATTATAGACTTTACAAACTTTAATAATTAAAATAAACTTTAGGTTTTTGTAATTAGCAATTTCATTTGACAAAACTCATTTCAATTGTAATTTAATTTGTTTTTTTGTTTCAGTGAGACTATGAGTGTTTAAATGTAAATCCAACCCGAATTGTACCTTACAGAAAAGTTTGTGATCTTAATTCTTTCATGTTTGTCACTTCGCTGACTATATGCAAGGATCGAACTGCTCGATCAGCTCGCGGGAATCTAGGGGGCAACGTCCTATGGCAGGTCCAGGACAGTGCCCCGGCGGGGTCGAGGGGCAACACCCCCGAAATAAGAAGTAAAAAGCAAAAATACAGTCGAAATTATTTGACCGCTCGAGCGGTCATTTGTGCACTCAAACGAAGAAAATGATCATTCAGTACTTTTGTAGAGCGTCTAAACTTCTGAGAAGAAAGTTTTACCGCTCGAGCGGTGAAAGTTGTGCTCGAATGATCAACATATATGTTTCGCACCGCCTTTAGCCATAACGCTCAATCGGTGAAATGTGTGCTCGAACAGTTTTCATGATCTAGTTTACAATAAAGTTCGCTATTTGCTCGTTTTAAGGTTTGTGCCATCCAGATTTTTAGAGAGAAAGAAAAAACAAAGTGTTTTGTATTGGAGGGTGCTTTATGAGTGCTTCTTTGATGATTTAAGAGTGATCAATGGATTCATGAATTTGTATCAACATTATCAAGAGATTTGTTTGTTTTCTTTTATTCATAAAAAGAAAGAGTTGTTCTTCGGTGAATTTTAAAAATTTTGGCCTTGAAGCTTTCGTGAATTTTGAAATGGCTCATTGTCAGGAATTCGACATCAGTATTGTGAACTCAACATTAGACAAGACAATTCCGAGGTGAAGACAGTAATGGAAGAGGCACATTGGGGTCGGTTCAATTCGGACGTGGATTTGCTAGGTAATTGAGAGTACACTTGTGTAATTTCTTTTTATCTTCTTGATAATACTATATGCATCAACTACTATACGAACTAGTGTACCAATTGATGATGTGGCATAATTTAAGAAGGTTTTGGTATTTGTAATTTGTATAATAAGTAGAGTCAAGAATAATATCATAACTAGTGTTGATACACTAGTTAATATATTAATTGGTACATGTAACCCTACCGGGATTATTTTATAGTTTTGGCTTGTGATTTTTTATCACAATTGGAGGCGTTGTAATTGTGATTTTTTTATATTAAATCATTGTATCATTTTGTCTTTGATTATTAGATTGGGATTATTATTTATTGTTTAAAAATTGAAACATAATCACAAATCAATATTTGAAATTTTAAAATTTTTTAGTATGCTTTCCCATGAATAGATAATTTTGGAAAGTGAGAAGGAAATTCGTAAATTCTCCACACACACACACCCAAAAAAAAAAAAAAAAAAAAAAAAAAAAAAAAAAAAAAGTGCATGTCAATGCGGATCCACTTTTCATTTGCTGATTACTTCGATATTTTATAATGTCTACCTTCTTTCAATCAACAAAGTTTTTTTTTTCTTTTTTTTTCTGATAAAAAAAATAGTTGAATCGTGATTTTTGTAATGATTTGTTATAAAATAATCAAATAATCCATGTTGAAGTTAAGGTAAGTGACTTAAGAACTTTAATTTACACTCAAATTGTTAAATTATATGTCCATTTGGTAACTTGATTTTTTTAATAATTTTTTTATTTTTTAACCTTATTATAAGTTGGAAAAAAAAATTAGTGTGTTTGGAATGATTTTTACAGTTGAATAGAGTTGTGAAGAAAAAAAAAAAAAAATTGATTGATGTGTATAATTTGATATTTAAATTTTTTTTTCTTTGTTACTTTTTAAGCCAATAAATTAACTTTCAAATGGAGTTTAAATTTATATAATATTGAATTCATGTATAAAATAAGTTTAAACCATAAATTATTATTACCGAATAAAATTCTGGGAGTGTAATCCTATAATTCTATAGATCTTATGTGTGGTGAAGAGAGAGAAGCATGCATTCAAATCTGAGTTGGAACTTGAATGGCCACACAAAACAGTTAAAAAGATTCAGCTCAATTAATTAATATGAAGCCTAAAAAGCAATCCATTCGTGTTCAATTTAGCACTTTCGGTACCTAAACCATTCAAAAAGGATCTTAGCATTTCACAAGTTTCAACCTTATTATGTTCTTCCTTTTTTTCTCTTTCTTTTTTCCTTTATTTTATTTTATTTTTGTGAAGGGATGTTGAGGGGAAGGGAGTTGGAAATTAATGTAGAGTTTGAAGATATCAACTTTGTGAACTTTGTCAAATACTTTTCTTGGTATTGAGGCTTTTGGGTTCTCAAAATATGTTTTGCTTGGAGAAACTAAATTGGATTAAGAAATGTATGGCTCAAATAGAGATGACATAAGAATTTCATTACTGAAAAGGTCAAAAGATGAATAATTTTTTTTACCAAATATACAAACACGCATTTTGTATAATATGATATATAAAATTTTTTATATATATACACATAAAAAAAAATTACCATAGAAGCAATCTCTAATAAGATGAATAATTTTTTTTGGTGCAAAATAAAAAAATAATACAATATAGATGAAGAATGAGATAAATAATTTTTTATAGGAGAATTTGTTTTAAGCTCTCTGATATTAAGATTTTATAAGATAAAGAATATACAATATTTTCATAATAGTTGGAGTCCCTCAACATTTTCACATAGAAAATTTAACTCAGAGAAATTTGTACCCGACTCAGAGAAATTTCGACTTCGACACAAAAAATTTTCAATTTTCACAGAGAAATTTTTCTGATTTCACAGAGAAATTTTGAAACTTTTATGGTATGATCACAGAGAAATTTTATCGAGGACCTTAGCTAATAAAAAAATATCTTGAACCTCTCCTACTACACAAAGTTAGAGAGAAATGTCTCACTAATTTTCTTCTTTTTTTTTTTTATAATGGGAGACTATTTTATATATAAAATGAAATATATATTTTTAAAATGTTATGAAAAATAATATTTTTCACAGAAATAAAAAAAAAAAAAAAGGCACCCCATTGTCTTCTTCTAATCCGTCCCTTCACTCAAAGTTTAAATTGACACTCAATTCAGCATTTGTTTAGTTATAGTTACAATCTAATTTGAATTATTAATGTCTCATATGGCCGACTGTTGAATCTCCCTCCCCGTTCATATCATGGAAAAAGGTGGTTGGAAATTAATATAGGGTTTGAAAATATGAACGTTATGATATGTGTTAAATGCCTTTTTAAGATAGAGGTTTCTTCTAGAAGTGGTTGGGTTTGTATTAGAAATCATATGGCTCACGGTTCAAATTTTTGTTCGAACAAATTCACAGTCCAATCGGGATTATTAATTAGGGGTGAACATGGTTTGGATTGGACCGGATTGGGATAAAACCAGGACCAATCCTTTATCTACGGTTCTTAAAAAATCGGAACCAATCCAATCCGTTTAAATCTTGGAACCAATCCGAACCAATCCATTTAAACACGGATTGGATCGGTTTAGGACCACGGATTCACATAATTAAATAACAAATATATATATATATATATAACACTTTAATTTTATAAAAATATAAACATAGCGTTATATTACTTCTATAATAGCAACAAGTTTTTCTATAATAGCGACATAATGTTCTAGAATTTAAACAATCATAAAAAAACTGGTTTCACCATAAGTATTTAGACCATTACAAATTAAAACTAAAAACTAACAAACAAAAGTAATAAAAGAATATATTATACGAGGTTTAAGTTTGAGTTTAGATTTTATATAAAATAAGAGAAGATACTATGGGGGATGATGTATAATAAAAATATAGATTATTTGTATACGGTTCGGATCGGTTCCAATCCGGAACCGTGGGGTTCAATCCGGAACCAATCCGTGGACTACGGATTTTTAATTCTTCAATCCGGAACCGAACCACAGATTCAAAAAACCAATCCAAACCTATCGGATTGGACTGAACTGGATCGGATTACGGATTTTACGGATTTCTTGCTCAGCCCTATTATTAATCTCTCATATAAGAATTACGGTAGTCCTGTATTTTAGTTCATATATTATTTTAATTCTTATAAATTTAATTGATTCGATTTTTATTTTGAATTTATAATTTTGTCTTAATTTAGTCCAATTGATTATAATTCTTTTTTTCTTTTTTTTTTATCAGCAAAAAGAAAACTTTATTGATGAAGAAAGTAAGAGACATGCGAAAACTTACATCAAGAAAGAAAGGAAAGTGCAAAAAGCATCATAACTGACCTTACCAATCCCAACTAGGTTAGCACCGATAAGGTAGCAAAATCCTTTGTTAGCACTTACCCCAAGGTTGGCGAGGAACCGTCAAAATACCAAAAAGAAAGGAAGGGAAAACAACATAGAGCTAGCATTAGAGCAACAATTAGCAGCAGAGCAAAACCAGCAAACCAGCAGCAAAGCAACACTTAGCAGCACCAACAAACCAGCAATTAACAGCAGACCCTAATAGTCCCTAAGTAGTAGCAGTAGAGCAACAAAACCAGTAGTAGAGCAACACTTAGCAGCACCAGCAAACCAGCAATTAGGAACAGACCTTAACAGTCCCTAAAAAGCATCAGTAGAGCAACAAAACCAATAGCAGACTTGCTTCAAGACATCAGCAACAATACCAGTACCAATCAACAGAACATCAGTAATTTAGCTCCCCTGTGACACAACTATCTACACACAGGAGCAGACTTGTTTCGGGTTATAAATAACATCTTGCACTGAGTACTTACACTCTTTCAAAAAGAAAGAAGCCCACATAGCAACTCTGGCCTTTATCAGCTCTTCCAAAGTAGTCCAATCTAGTTGTGCCTCATTAAATAAACACTCAATCTTGTTTTTCCACACTGACCACATTACTGCTAATGGAACTGTCTTCCAAATTGCCTTCATCTTTTTTTTCATTTTTGTACCTGACCACCACTGTAGTAATGCCTTTATTGAACCAAGAATAACCCAGCTGAAATTCCACCAATTCACAATATTTGCCCATGGTTCGAACAGTGAAGTAAAACATGGTTCGAAGACTCCATCTCAGATCTACAGAACACATAGAGTGCACTAGCATTTGACTTCAACACTCCAATCCTTTGCAAAAACTCAGAGCATTCAATCTTGCCTCTCTAAGCTAACCAGCTCAGAAATTGAACTTTGGGAGGGACAAAATTATTCCAAATACTTCTAGTGACTGTAATAGCTGTCCCTTGACATGCTTCCACCCACTCCCAGATTGATGCCACAGAAAAAACTCTAGAAGGATGAGCTAACCAAGAGCAAGAGTCTCACATCCCTTCATTGAGCCTAGGTGCATTTTGCAGTAGGTCATGAGGTTTCAGCACTTCCTCATCTTCCCACGCAAGCAAAGGCCTTCTAAAGACCAGTTTCCAGTTTGAATCCACTCCTCTGTGATGGACAAAATTAAACAAATTTCCATCTTTTTTAACTAAGAAAGTGAATAATCTGGGAAATATCACACTTATATTTTGGTTGTTACACCACCTATCAGTCCAAAACTGCAATCTTCTACCATTTTCAACAACTAACTTGAAATTTTGCAAAAAGAAATCTCACAAAACAAGATTTACTGAAGCCACCGATAGTATGTCTTGCCACAAATTAGACATCCGCATTGAACTTATGAATAAGGGGCTTCATCTGCGACCTAAACCTCCATACTTACTACAAACCACTTGTTTCCACAAAGTTGCCTCTTATTTGCCATACCGCCACCACCACTTAATTAATAGGCACTTATTAACCTAACTTAGATTTCTCACACATAGCCCACCTTGATTTTTTCGTAGACAAACCTCATTCCAATTAACTAAGTGCACTTTTTTCCTAATTTTAGATCCTCCCCACAGAAATTTAGCTTGAATTCTGTGTAATGATTTTGCAATACCCACTGGCAGCTTGAAAATGCATAGGAAATAGCCTAGCAAGCTTGACAGAACGGACTTGATCAAAGTTACTGCAAACGACAAATACTTTCTCTTCCATGAAGCTAACTTACTATTAAACTTGTGTGCCACTGGTTTCCATATACTTTTCTCCTTGGATTTGCTCCTAATGGGAGCCCTAGATAGCTCATTGGCAACTTTTGACTAAGGCAATTTAGTTTTTTTGCAAAAATCTTCACTAGATCATCCTTCACACCTACCCCACACACATTAATTTTATGGAAATTTATTTTGAGTCCTATATATCATCAACTCAAAGCATCTTAAAATTCTTTTCACGGCAACAACTTCCTCCCACGCAGCTTCACAAAATATAATAGTATCATTGGCAAACTGCAAGTGTGATAGTTTCAACTCATTTGGTCCTACATATACTCCTCTAATCAAGCCCTCTTCCTTTGCTCTTCCATTAGAATACCATGTTAAATAGGAAAGGTAAAAGTGGGTCACCTTGCCTAAGGCCTTTCATAGGAGAAAATTCTGATATTGGTGATCCATTTACTAACACTGATATTCGAGCTGTGGATATGCAAGTCTTCATCCACCCCACATATTTCTCGCCAAAACCAAAATTAGTCATCATCGAATACAAAAACTCCCAATTTACAGAGTCATATGCCTTTTCAAAGTCCAACTTCAGGATGAATCCTTTCTTTTTTGACCTTCTCTATCAATCCATCACTTCATTGGCAATTAGTACCCCATCTAGAATATGTCTTCCACTTAGAATTGTTGTTTGTACTTCGCTAATGATCTTGGGTAGAACCTTCCTCAACCTTCTTGATAAGACTTTAGCTATTATTTTGTATACTGAGCTAATCAAACTGGTTGGCCTATAGTCACCCAACCCCACAGGATTTTCGTTCGTAGGAATTAAGGTAATAAATGAACTATTCACTCGTTTGGCCAACTTACCATTAGAGTGAAGCTCATTCATCATCTGCACAATCTCCTCTTTCATGATGGCCCAGCACTTTTGAATACATTTTAGATTAAAACCATCCGGCCCCGGAGCTTTATTCCCTTCACAATCTTTAATTGCATCCTATATTTAATCCTCTAGAAAATCTGCCTCCAACAATTCAGTTGAATCAGTTGGACTAATTGAGGCCAAAACACCTGATAACTTTGGTCTACTCCTCCATTCTTCTGTAAACAACTGGCTGAAGTGATGTACCACTGGCTGTTTAATCATCCCTGGCTGATCATGAATTACTCCATTCTCAGTAACTGAGTTCAACAAGTTTTTCCTTTGCCTTTTGCTTGCCATTAGATGAAAAAATCTGGTATTTTTCCTTTCCCTTCTAGATTTTTTATGCCACAACCATTCCTTCTTTTTGCTCAAATCCCATGCTAAACTTCTTACTTCTGCCCTTCTTTTCATCTCAGGATCCTAAAGGTTCCTTTCTTCAGCTATTAATTCCCAGTCATGAAGTTCATCCTCTATTTGTTTCAACTTCTCATCAATGTTACCAAACACTTCACAGTTCTACCTTTTTAGATGGGCCCTAAGATTTCCTAGTTTTTTCATTAGCCTGTAACTGGCCCAACCACTAACCTGAAATCCTTCCCAACAATTCTTCACTTCTGCTTTGAATTTGGGATGCAACACCATGCATTGATAAATCTGAATGGTTTTGGGCCCCAATCCCTTTCATCTTCCATACGGAGTATTGGATGGTGATCAGAAATGCTTCTAGGTAGCCCCACTGTTTAAACTTGAATCCTTCCAACCACCTGAGATCGATTAAAAATCTATCAATCCTACTCCATCTATCTCCATCCATCACATTACACCAAGTGAACTGTCTGCCTAACATTGGCATATCTACCAGCTCCAGCATATCTACCAACTCTAGCTTTTCAATCAATTCGTTAAAATCCTTCATCCCTCTTTCCCTTCTAGAGCACCTTTTTCTTTCACTCATAAATCTAATTTCATTAAAGTCACCATCTATACACCAAGGGATTGAGAAAGATGATTTAAGCTTTGCTAAGGACTCCCATAGTTGTCTTCTTTTTAACACACCATTGGGTGCATAAACATTTACACTAAAAGAATGATGAACCATACCTAATAATAGCATGAAATTCCTGGTACTGCAACACTCCTTTAGCTCAAAAATTTGTAGATTCCACAAGCATAGCAAACCACTAGCACTTTCTTCCGCACCCACCTCCATATATTCCAACTCCTCCCAAGGCCATAGTGACTTAGCAAAATTATCATCTACAGTGCTTCTCTTTGTCTCTTGCAGCAGAAGGACATCTACCTTCCTCACCCTAACTAAATTTTTAATTTTTCTTCTCTTTTCAGTTCTTCGCAAACCTCTAACATTCCAAGATAAGATAATCATAAAGAAACTATTCATAGATCCCAAATCCCCCTATTCTTTGCCTTGACATGGCTTAGGGATTAACACATTCCCCTTTAATTCTCCCCAGATCCTTCTCTTCAAGATCAATTAATTTGCTAGCCACCTCCTTCTCCTTACCTTCACAATTCAATCCTAGAATTTTCCCAACTTCAATGGTAGCTTGAGCTTCACTTAGTAACTTGTTCATTCTCCTTGTGTTAAGACTCTGTTCAACTGACAATGATGTTGCAGCTGCTACTGCTCTAAAGATAGCTCCATATTGAAAACAATTAGTGAACAAAACACCTTTTTGCTTAGTCTGTTTTCTACAAGGCTTTGACCTATTTCGCAGATCAACTCCATTCTTATTACTTCTGCTCATCACTGGTTTAATGAGCTTTCCCCTCCTTGATGGGTTTCCTTTTTCAGGCACTCTTTGTTTGGCTGGTTGTTGAATAAGAGGCCTTTGTTGAGTTTGGGCTACACAGTCACTTAAGTTTAAGGGTTCAGTGATGGGCCTATTTGCCAGTACCCCAGCCTGAGGCCCTTTCAACACCACCTCTAAGTTTAGCTTGGGCCTTAGACTCTCTAGCCCACTAAGGCTTCTGATAAACCCAAGAGTGCATAAATACCCTTCAACAATTTGAATTTCATTTCTTGGAGTTGTCGTATGCTCCAGACTGTCCTCTATACAATCTCCTCTAACTTTTTGATTTACCATGTCACCTTTTGTTTCCTTTACGGCTGATGCAGATAAACACTCATTACATTTATCTTTTTTCCCTGAAACTCGATCCACCATGTCCTGACCATCCCTTGTCACATCACCCATTTCTGCTCAACTCCTCCTTCCTTGTATGTCCATCTTCATCTTCCTTCTTGCCTCTCCTACCATTTTTTGACAGTTGATCTACTTTATCTTGAGCAATAGATCCAGTGATCTCATTCTCCAGGCAAAAGCTTTTGCAATGACATGGCTTGATTGTTACTGGTAGCTCTTCACACACTCTAACTGGGAAAATGCTTCCATTACATTCAACATTAATCACGTATTAATGAACTCCATCCTGGTAGTGATTATTCGTACCTTCCCACACTTAAAAGAATTCTGACTATTGATATCGTTATCTAATTGAACAACCTCACCCCACAACTCACCAATGTCTCTGAATGTACTAACACTCCACAAATTGAATGGGACACCTACACATGTAAGCCACACACACCTTTCTTGTATAATGTACTTTCCTTTCTCCCAATCTGTGACAAAGCCACACCATTCTAACATCGACTCTTCTAACTTTAATCTTTCCTCCTTTTTATGCTGCTGTGATTTGAAGGTTAGCGCTGCTAACCTTCCTTCTCTATCTCTGACTGTTACTTCCTCCACATCTCTTCTCTCAACCTCCTCCTTAAACTCATTAAAGGAGAGAAAAGATTTCAGCTTCACTATTAGACTGTCATAAAGCCACCCATTTCCAGCTTCGAAGGCCTTTACTACTAACTTCATCTTCTCATTATTGCCACCATTCTGCATTATTTCTGCAAAAGATCTTCTACCTACACTGTCCACCCTTCTTTGCACAAGACTTTTCTGGGGACGCTGCATCATTCTACCATCTCCTCTGGTTGCCATTACATGTTGCTTATACTCTCCTTTTTTGAACTACTTTCTTCAGTTTCAGTGCCTTATTATTACACCACAGGCCATCAACCTTCAGCACCGCCATTTCAGCAGCAACCTTGCAATCATATCTCACAAAACCAAACCTTGATCCCGTTGCTTTTCGCCTTTTTGACGGGATGAAAGCATCTTTCACTACACCAAACTTGTTAAACACAGTAAACAGACTCTTTGGAGTCATTGAGTTTGGAATCTCATCCACAAAGATAGTCAACAAGTCATTTTCCACTGATTTACTGCCTTAGTTAGCCACTTCTCTTCTTCTTAGCACTGGGTTCCAACCTCTTGCCTCCATTTTTTCTTTGTAAAGTTCTTCTCCAAGAATACAATATTCCTAGGTAGAGAGAGAGAGTGTGTTCAATTGATTATATTTCTTAACATTCTTTTATGAAAAATATGCACATAAATGTCATGTATCATATTTTTATGAGTAAAATTATAAATTTACTCAACTAAATGAGTTATAATCAACCAATTTAGTGATAATTTTCCTTAAAAACAATAACAATATTATCAATTGGACCAATTTGACATAAAATTTAAAATGAAAGGTTAAAATTGAGTCAAGAGAAAGAATATGGATCAAAATGACACAAAAAATAAAATATAAGGACTACTAGTATAATTTGCCCAAAATCTTATTTAGTGGGACATCTAACTATCAAAAAAATATTTTAAATCTTATCTGATCTTTTTTTTCTTTTTCTTTATTTTGTCAATTGATAGGAGAATAATTACAAATATGAAAAATATTAATATCATCAAATTGACTACTAATCCACAATAATTAGAAAGTCAACAAAATCTAATATAATCAATATATCAAGCCCAAACCTAAACTCAACAATCACTACTTACCACATACAATCCCCATAATAGGGGAGAAATAAATCACCACTACAAAGGATATCAAACTCCTCTCCATACAAATTAAACCCGAGATCTCATATTACAAAGGGTGTTACACAAATACTAAACCAATTGCCTGATTATCTGATCTTTTATTTCGTTCTAAAAGATATCATACTATATACAATTTAATGGTACCAAAAAAAACATATACACAATTTGCAACATTACTTATCCCCTATCTTCCTAAACTAAGGAGTGTTTGGTGTACGGTTAAAAAATTCACATTTTTTTTTTAAAATTATGTTTAATTTTGTTTTTCAAAATTATATCAAAATTTTGTTATTTTTTTCCATATATATAAAAAAAAAATTTTAAAAAAAAAGAAGCGAAATTTTAAACACTTACTAAAAAATACACAACCAGACCATGCAAGCCGGACTCGTGAGTGAGACCTAGGAATATTTATTTTCGTGCATCCAATGAAACCCAAAAATTCTTCGCTCGTGTGGACAACATCATATATGTTATCGAATTTAAGAACTTAAAATATATATATATATATATATATAAATTTAAGGACTTGCCACCATTGCTTGCCACTTGATTTTCCTTTCAACTTCCAAACACTTTCCTTCACGGGCATCTTGAGAGAAATCACAGCCCAAACACTCAAAAAGCTAACTTCCCAAACCAAAAAAAAAAAGTTTACTATTCATGTGATTTTGTAAATAATGAGAAATTATTCAATTTTTTGAAATGATTATCTATTTCATTTACTAATTGATACCTTTTTCTTTATTTCTTAAAATTTTAACACAAAAGTCGTGAGTCTTACAATTTAAACTAATACCTATTAATTTAAAGTATCATTTGAACTTACTCCAAAAATATTAAATAATTTAACTTGAGTTTTTACACGGCAAATTTGATATTAGTGTGACAATTTTTTTTTTGAATTAAAATTTATAGTACCCATGAGAATCTCTTTGGTACAATTCGGACACACAGGAAATACTTACACGAAAACAGACAAACAAAAATTGCATTCCATGAAATTTCCACCTTTTAATTCAATTAACTTACTTTTTAACTAATGAATTGAAATTTCAAATTTATTTTTTTTAATTATAATCAGACAAAGTCTTTAGTGTTGGGTTGTTTGTTATTGAAAGAATGTAAATGATTTTAGGAGTTTATGTTCCGTCATGTTTAGTTAAAAATTTGAAAAAAGAAAGAAAAAAAATCAAGTAAAATATAAATAAAATTATTTCAAATATTTTTTTTTCTTTTTAAATTCCTCTTCAATTCTCCAACCAAACCCATGCTTAAGGAAAGCATTTCTCAACAAAATAGGGAATGGAGAGAGGGCTGGGTTAGGTTTGGTTTGGTTTGGCTTGTGAAGATTATTGTTCGTATTATAAAAAACATATATTTATATATATGAATTACAGGTTGTCGGGTCTGCAACTGCAAGATTCACTTCTACTTCTAGGGCACCCCCACGCCTTAAAGTCAACCCCTAACCCTTCTTCTTTTTCCTCTTTTTAATTTAATTTTTAAATGTCTTTTTTTTTCATATACTATTATATGAAGTGAAAGTTGAATTTCGTATCTAAACTTTTGGTTGTTTCTTTTTATACTTTTCAATTTAAAATTTGGAAAAAAAAATCAGATAGATAAGAAGAGGGAGACTCAAATTTTAGACCTTAGGTTTAATGAAAATGTTTACCACTTAAATAACATACAATATACATATATATATTTGTGTTTGTGTTTTGATTTCCCAAGTGTTTGCTTTTCTATTTAAAAAAATTAGATAAATAAAATAAGTAAGACTCAAATCAGTGAGACAGTAAAAGAATATTTATATTTTCATGGCGGTGCAAATATCCTTTGTGCATAGTGCAAGTCATTCTTGTGTTTAGTACAAATATTTCTTTTATGTCAGAGTTGCACCAGAAATTTTGTTATCTATAATGCAATTATTTTTTTACTGTTCTATTAATTTGTAATTTCCCCATATATGTGCATGAGAGAGTACGTGAAGCTATTAATGCGGATCCACCATCCATTGAGAATGAGCATGTCTGTCTTTTTCTCTTTTTCTTTTCTTTTCTTTCTTTATGTGCACAATCACATTATTATTTATTTATGGTCGTCTCTTGTTGCTTGATGTCGTTGTCCACATCATCATGTTTCATGCATATGTTTATGTTATGGTATGATGTTTAAGGCTATCATGATTCATATGCATGTATACTTGGGGATGGCTCTTCACTGTTTTCTATATTTTATCTTGTGGGTTCTATTTTGGATCTAATGATCTGAATCATTCATCTCGTGAGTTCAACACTGAAGGGTTATTTTGAGTGTCCTAAATAAGTGTATTTTTTGTTTTTTTGAACTAAAAAGGTGAGAAAAAAAATATGAATATTTGAATTAACTTCTTGTCTTTTTACGAAAAATGTGTAATAAAAAATTGTATAAATAAAGTGTATAAGGAAAGAAAGTTGAGTACGTTGTACGGCTGCCCTGCTGGGTAGTGTGTCTTACACAACAAATTATTCCCTCCTTCGGAGCAAAGTGTTTGGACAGTGATGGTCGGTTCGTGGGGGCCACCACGGGTCCAATTTTAATAATCTGAACCGTTCAATATGTACAACTAGTCGAGTATTATATGCCTGTAAAAAATCACATTAATCGGATATCAATAGCTATATGATCGGATTAGTTTTTTTTCAACAGTTAACTATCACACCATCCGTTTTGTTTATATAAGACTGATTTGATCATATAGTTAATAATATCCGATCAATGTGATTTTTTACAAACATATAATACTCGACGAGTTCTACATATTAAACGGTTCAGATTATCAAAACGGAACCCTTAGTGGGCACCCAAGGGCCCAACATTACCATCAAACTTTGTAGCTTTACATATGTAATTTTTTTTTTTTTGGCCCAAAAAGTGTATGACCTGCCTCCTGCTGGGGCAGTACGACTGACAGTGTAATTCAAACTTTTGTATTACAAAAATGTATAAGATATTTTTTTAATATTTTTTATTTATGAATAGTAATGACTTTTTTACTTTTTGTGTAACTTTTTGACTTTTTAAATTTTTTGGGACTTGTCAAACCTGGCCTAAAAATAAGTTATGCATGCAATTAATTTCATCACATATCATTAGACATATGAATAAATTATATTTTATTTTTTAGATAGACGACAAGTATAAATTTAAACTTAAACTTACCCCAACTAATTTATAAAATAAAGAGCAAATTACATATATCCCTCGAGGTTTGGCTAAATTACAAATACCCCCTTGAGGTTTGAGAAATTACAAATTCCCCCCTGAATGCTATTTTTGCATAACAAATTAGGGGGTAATTTGTTATGAAATTTAAACCTCAGGAGGCAAATTGTTATGAAAATACAAACCTCAAGGGGCGGGATGTAATTTTCGAAACCTCAGGGGATATCTGTAATTTAGCCAGACCTCAAGGGAGGTATATGTAATTTACCCTAAAATAAAATATAATTAGAAATTAATTTTTTGCACATATAATTTTTACATGAAGTTTACAAAATGTACAATACAGATCATTGTGTACTCAAAATAGGGCTCACAAAATAAAGTATAAAATATGGTGATATGCGGAAAAGTCACTTCTGTATAGTCATTACATGATTGAACTCTCACATTTGATGCCTTGAGCAGTGGCAGGATTTTGGCTCAGAAAAAGTACCTTTGAATTAAAATCTTAACAAAAATTTCATTTTTATTTGATAATAGGATTAGAAATTAGTACGATATAAAAGTTATATTTAAATATAAGGTCAAGTTAACTAATCATTATCTTTATTGTTATTAATTTATTTTATATATGATGATCATTACAGTTTAAAAAATAATTACATACACCCTCATAGAGTATGAAAACAAAATTATATTAAGATGAACACACATAAAGAGATACAGTGAGGATAAAGAAAGAAATGAGAAAAAGATGAATAAATAATATACAGAGGTTATTATATATTACTTGTTTTTTTCGTCGTTTTGAATAATTGAATTACATGACAATATATTATTAGTTGTCATTAATTGTGTAATAATGTATCGTATAAAAGGTGATATAAAATAGTGACAAATATCAGTGATATATAATATTTTTCTACTATAAAATTTATAAGAATTTTTTTTAGCATAATTAAACATTTAAAGTGATAAATTAAACATTTTTTATATTAAAAAAAAAGTAAAGAAAATAGTGATATAAAAATTTCAAGATATTACTTGGATTAAATTGAAATATATATTTTTATTAGAGACAAAAAAATAATTTTTCAAAAGTTGAGGGGGGACACGTGACCCCTTTGGCCCTCGCATGCCTCCGCCCTGGCCTTGAGGCTTCAATGAAGTTTCCTATTCAATTACAATTATTCTGGATATTACTCTCCTATTTCATTAATTTTAAATTTATACCGTACACTTCACATTTTAGATTAGTTTTTAAGACAAAAACTCATGGTAAATAGCATTTTCCTTTCATATTAGGTATGGCAAATAGCATTTGATTCCTTGAGGCTTCATGAACTTTTTTTTTTTTTTTTTTAATTTAGGATTGGAATCTAAAAAATAATAAATTTAATTTTTTTAAAAAAATCACTGAAAACTAAAATAAACCAATTTACAAGTTGAAGGCAAAGGAACTGCTCCCATATACAATTCACAACTACTCTCATACACAACTTATGATTATAATATACTATATAGCATATGAAGAAATATATATATTCCCACCAATATTAAGTGTCATTTCTTACCTACGTTGAAATATTCTAGGTCGCAAGATCAAGCCAATGCGAGATTTTCAACCATTGAATACATGAAAGTTGGTGAGATCCATTGGTTAAATTTGCATTCATTAATGTACAAATAATATAATAAGAATGTCCCAAACTTGTTATATTTGTTGATTAACCATTTTTTTAAGCTTGGTTTGAGTAACCTAATAAACGAATGCTTGGACATAAAAAGAGAATATTATTAGAATAATTTCAAAAATTAAGTTGTGACAAAGGTATTTTTCGTCTCCTTAATAAGCATTTTTTAGGGCCCACATCAGCGACATTTTACCTGCCATCAATCCTTCTCCCCGCTAATTAAAGCATTGATCGTGAAATGGTAATTAAAAAATAAAATTTGAAGAAAAAAATGAGTCAACTTTATTTTAAATTGAAATTTATTTTGTTATTGTAAATAGTACATAATGTATGCCACGCGAAACACAAATAGAGAGAAAGAGAGAGAGAGAGAGGACTACATTAGTGACTCGCTCAAAATATTTGACTACATCTAAGACTAGTTTTTCAGGAAGATATTGTTGGATCTTGGCAAATAATAAGTAATTAAGGCTAATTATTTTAAGATAATTACTACCATTCACTATATCATATTATATTATATATAGTGTGGCTATTTCAAGGTTGTGCTCTTTACGTAATCCATAGATTCCATGTTTTGCTCGTGGTGCCCAGTATTCATTTTACCCTAAGGCTGTAACGCTGTGTTTGGTATGCTGTAGTTAGTTTGGAGATTTGAAAAAAAATAAATGAAATGTATATAAAATATGTTTACATTTTACTTAGTTTTAAACATCTTTTCTCTTTTTTTTTTCAAATCTCTCAATTAAACACAACGTAAACAAATCAAGTAAAATAATAAATTGTTTAAATTTGATTTAAAAACTTAACGAATTTTAAAATATATTTAAACTTATCTTTTTCACTTTTAAAAAAAAATTAAAAAAAACTCAATTAATTTTTTAATTGAGCTAATCACAAATTTACTCTCTTTTTTTTTTTATAGATAATAACAAATTTACTGTTTTCCGGACTAAGAGCATCCATATCAGGCTCTCTACAATACCTTTGAAGCTATTGTAAAGAGCATCAGCATCAAATCCTTCCTCCATCAGCCTCAACAAATTTTTTGTAAATTAACGTTTTGTTAAATTTGCTACAGTAACTCGTCTGATAAAACGAGCAACTGTTCATCGCTAAAACACGCAATTTGGATGCAACCAAACATCCGCCTAGAAGTCCAGTCGGACGTCCGGCCAGTCAACCGGTCAACGGCAATTTTTTTTTTTTTTCCCTCCAATTTTACCTTTTGTAAAACATAAGAATTGTTTGGTTGATAGCTCATTAATTTTTTTATTAAAAAAAAAAAAGAATAACAAATATTTTAATAGAATTAAGTTAAAATAAAGAGTTTGATTAAAATAGAAAAATGACTTTTTAAGTTATAATTTGACTAAAATTTTGAAGAGGTTAATACTAATGTTCTAACCATATGATTATAAAGTAAACCATAGATTATGAGAGGAGTCAAGGCATTATAGCTATTAAACATCTGAGTCTAATCCAGAAAAAACATAATCCATGGGAATATAGATCACATAGCTTGACAGTGAAGGAGTCCATTTCACCCAAATCAATACAATTTTATTTTTCTGTCAAAAGAGACGAAGAAACCAAAGAACAAAGAAGGTCGCCTTTTTATTTTCTCTCAAATTCAAGAAGAAACAAGCATGTGGAACAGAAAACATATAATTTTCGACGTATGTCACCATTACCTACAAACGAATGAGGTACAGTAAGATCCTTTGAAACTGTTTGGAAGTCTTGACAATTCCATTTGTTTCTCCAACCAATGTGAACCAAAGGACAACCACATTTATAGTGATACTTCACTTCTTGTTTACCCGTATTCCCGCTTCACTAGAAATTACAAAAAACCATGGAGCCATCTAAATTGATCTGAATTGAGATGTTCAGAGAAGAAACAAATTTATCAAATGGTTCTGAAAGGCCTCCTATATTAACTCGATCTTGCTGGAAATCAAACAAGGATAAAAATGACTCGCTCCAAATCTTATACCGGTGAAGAGAAGCTAATCTGCAAGCCAGTCTTCCCACGGTCATGCTCAAGTTGTTTCAGTATGTAACAATAGTTAACCTGACAACAAAACCAAAAACATCAGTGAGAAAGTTACTTGGGATTAGTTCTCGTAAGTTGACATCTAAATAAAGTTCAGGAAAAAAGTCACTTCTAAGAAACTGTAGCAAACGCGTGTTTCATGCATCGACGATTTAATTGAATCCCAAAGGATCTTATCAACATAAAAAGTTCTCAACAGACATAACCAGCAACCTGATGACATGTTTCAACAATGTTTGGCGTATAGTCCTCTCAAACAAATGTTGCAGAGAGTTGCCTAAGACAATCTACAACAGTTATAACATTTCAAAAACTGCCTTAAACACCTTGCCATGTGTGACATCATAATTCCTTTTTCAATCCTATAACAGCCTGTTCAATTGTCAGGAACATCATACAGGAAAGTAGTTTATGAGAAAAGTAAGTTCAAGTAAAGAAAAGGAAAATATAAAAGATTTGTGTTTTCCACCAACTGTATAGTTTACAAGAAAGTTCGTAGGAAAATTGGTTTTTAACTTTCCTGTGATGCATAGTCCTTTTTCTTTTCTTTTTTTAAAACAGGAGAAAGCACTACAGAAAAATATATTTCTTTAGAGAAAACAGTTATAGTGGGTCAGGTTCCGCACTTCATTGCAACAATTGAATACACATACAATGAAGGAAAACAGTATTTATTTTCTTGTTCCTTCCTTTTCCCATCACAAGGGTCCCCTGCTGCTCAATATAAATATCTCGGGAAAGAAACTGACCTCCATACGAAATAGTTTAGTGGGTATAATGATCCCACATCCTACAGAGCTTCGGAAAGAATCACGGAATTTCTTGAAAGAAAAATCTCGGTATGCATTCTCTGTTAATTTGGTGAGGTTACCAGCACAAGCGAAAAAATGTCCATGGATACCAGCTTCTTTCAACACCCTCAATGGAAGATCAAAAGAAAGGTCCGCAAAAGCAGTAACAGCAAGGTCACCACCAAGAAAATCCCTTCCAGAATGAGTGTCAGAACTTTCGACATTGGAGTTTTCTGTAATTTCTCTCCTTGGCTGAGTAGGGCCCAGTCCCCTTGGCTTAAAACCCAAAAGCGTTGTTGGGCCTCCCAACGTGCAAACTGGAGTAGTATTGCCACCCAAGAAGAATCTGTCAGGTAGGAATGAGGGCCTATTCAAGAATCCACTTCCCCACGGAAAAAGAACACCACAGGAGACCCCAAAGTTCAGAGCAGCATGATAAAAACCCAGAGGAAAAGCATAACGAAGATCGAACTCCTGTTGACAAAACCCAAAAAAACATATTACAGTAACAGAAGTTTGTTCAGCACTGGCTGGATAAATGCAAACGTGTATGAAGCAAGGTTACATCAGGTTTCCTATTTCACCATATTGGGTAGAAGCATCAATAAATGGGGCAGGATCTTGGTTTCAATTCTTGCTGGTCAACCAAACACATAAAATTACAAAATATGTCCGATAAATAAGAAGTTACGTCTCACATTATTAAAAAGCTAAGGAACCATAACAACAAAACAACCAAGTGAGCCAATTACAGTCCAAATAAAAATAGATCAAAACAAGCTACACTGTCACTGGAAACTGAGTCTATCACTTCCCAAAAGAGAAGTCAAACTCTGAGTCAAAGAAGGCAACAATCAACATTAACCAATGGTCACAAATGTGTTTTTGTTACATAACTTTGTATAGAAAGACAACAATGTGTTCGGTGAGTTATTCCGGTATGATGCCACTACCTTCAGTAGTCAGGGAAGTCTCATGTTAATAGGCCGTGAAAAGTTTGTAGGGACAAGTATTGTCTCTGCATAACTAGAGGAGCATAATCTGGTACAGTAATTAAAACCCCTGGAACATGGCATGAAATGTAATTAAATCCATGCTCTACAAAATTTGGCTATTTTAACTTTTCTCAATGATATATTAAGGTTGTGTTTAGATCATGGATTTGGAAAGGAAAAGGAAAAGGAAAAAAGTGAGCGAAATGTGAATAAAATATAAGCTAAATTTTTTTCTCCATTTCCCTTTCCCTTTCCCAATGCCTCTTCAAATCCATAATCCAAACATAGCGTAGAGAAAAAAGAAAAAGAAAAAGAAAAAGAAAAGCCACAACACTAACTGCTACATTCTTCACCCCTCTTAATAATCACTAGTATCCTTTAACAACATAAATCCAACTCCAAGAAGTTACACAGTTAAAACCTGTATACCAATTACTTGTGGCTGGCTGCCCACATCCCTCCCCACCATTTTAGCTATATGTAGGACCATATCTTTATTAAAATTTTAGCTCTCATATCTTTACTCACTCCCTTAACTTAGACTTTCTTTGACCTTCCTCTTGTCCTTGAAGCATTTTCAATTGCTTCATACAGCTCCTCCCATTCAGAGTATTAGCCTATGCTGCACAAAAGTAAACCATTTTAGACTAAGCTTTCATCTTGTCCATACTTGGTTCTCCCCCTCAAAATCACAAAGTCTGTTTATCACTTCAGTCTTTCCTTGTGGTTTCCTGCAAACATGAGGCCCATTCACAACAAATGAATCACAAATCCTAAAAGCACGCTGCACCCCTGCAGGAATAAGTAAGAACTTTTTATGGGTAAATATGCTCTACAGCCTCTTATTTCCTATGTGAATGCCTACATAGTACCGAGCAAACTCGTGGCTAGAATTAAACTTTCTGAGACATTGGAAAGTTGAAAGTGCAGCATCTGCAAATGCAATACATGGAACTTGGATAAGATTAATTTTTGTAGTTACAAAATTTTATTTAAAAAACAAATAAATGTTTTAAGGAAAAAAAGGAAGAACAGAATATCATGTAAAGTGAAACAAAACAAGCCCAAAATCTGTTAAGGATCAAAGCATAAGCTTTTTTTCAGTTCACACGAGAAGATAAACGATTCAGGATTTTAGGATAGAAAAACAGAGCCGTAGTATAATAGAATTTTACTAGCTAAGAAAGTTATGTAGCTTAAGAAATTCCCTACCACAAACTCAAAACATCAGGTACAAGGCAAGTTAGAACTTCCTTTTGTATAAAGCCACACTTCTTTTCGGCAAATTTTGAATAGAGACTTTTTTATCATAAAAAATGTCATTGATGAATAAAAGTTCTCTTAAATGTACATCATCATTATTTACCCAAAAAGATGTTCATCATCTTTATTGATTTCTTACAGTATAAAGTAAAAGGATAAACTACCAATAGATCCTAATAGTTGGACTTAATTCCCATCAAGTCTTATTGAAAATAAGTCCTCGTAAAATCATCGCTAAAAGTAGTTTTTTATAACGATTTTTCACATGCTAAAAATTAACAATTAGTGACTTTTTTTTGTCATGATTTTTATAAATTGTCACTAAAACTTATAGATAGTGACATTTTTCTGTAAAAAAAATTTCAAACTGTCGCTGAAAGTTGAAAATTAGTGACTTTTTTTGTGACAATTTTCTTAAACTGTCGCTAAAACTTATTAGTGATATTTTTTGTGACGATTTTTAAACCGTCGCTGAAAATTAACAATTACTGACTTTTTTTAATAGTATTTGATGAAAAACGCCATTAATTATCATAAAATCTATTAGACAATAAGTCTACTTATTAGGACCTACACGTAAGTCCCCCAAAATAAAATATGTAATAACCTCAAGATTCACCACAGGCCTTACAAGCCAAGTTCTACATAAGGGTGGGAATCATGCAATGTTGGTCATTTTTGTGTCGTGACCAAGGTTAAGATCGGGATCCTACATAAGATCGTTTTGGGGGTCTGTCGGATCGGATTGTAGGATCCGGTTGAGAATCGTAAGATCCTACTAAAATGATAAAAAAATGCAATAATTTTTATATGACTTAATACTATCAAAATATATATAGAATGAGCCCCAAAATATATATATATATAGCAATTTAAGATAACATTCAAACATTTTTTTTTTCCAAAAAAGAAGTCAAAAACATAATAAAACCAAATACAACACTTGCACACCATTGTCATTATTTCTTAATGAAAACAAGACAAACTAAATAAGCAAAGAACAAATAAAAGACTTAAAATATAATATATATATATATATATATATAATTTACAAAAACAAAAACAAAAATAAGAGCAAAAAAAAAAAAAGGTGATTCGGTATATATAATATATACTGAAACAAAAAGGAAGAAGAGAAAGAAAGCAAAGCAGCGAAGTAAAAAAAAATGAGAGCAACGAAGAGAAAGTAAGAAGAGCAGTGAAGAAAGAAAAAGAAGACAAGATTCGAACCACAGAGAAGATCGAAGAACAACAGCGAAGAGAAAGGAAGAAGAGCAGCGAAGAAGAAGAAGAAACGAAGAAGAAGCATACTTGGTTCGTGCACGGCAATTTCCGAAATTTGATGTCTAATTTCTCTTTCCCCAATTTGTATTTCCCTAATCGCAGCTCAACTTCTCTGCTTCTCTGCTTTTTTTTGCTCCCGACAAAAGATTCTTTGCTTTTAAGTCGCCAAAAAACCCTTCAAATCTAGAATGCATGGAGTCACGATCCAGATACGATCCCAACAATCCTTCCATGATCCTACCACGATCCTGATCTGGGGTCGATCCAAAGCACGAGTCGGATCAAATGGTGTATATTGGATCGTAGGATCGTACGATCTGGATCGCGATCTTGACAACCATGGTCGTGACGTGTTGCTCATTTTTGTGTCGTGCTATCTCGTGTTCAAGTCAGAATTCTTTCAACACTAACTCAACCTGTTTGTTTTTTCGTGTTATTGTGTCATGTCATTTTGGATTCGTGCTATGTTAACTTGTATTTCAAAACATTTCCACCACTAATCAAAAATAACGTATATGGAAATATTAAAGTTTATTCCAAAAAGTTAAATTTCACAAACTAATTTCTATTAGATCAAATTATTCATAAAAATGTTTAATTTCGACTCAATTTCAATTCTTTAATTTCAAAAAACTAAATCCTATTTTTTATTACTAGATTGATTGCAGAATATTAATTGAAAAGGTTAGATTATCTCAAATAGAAAACAAAAAGAGTAAATTGAAAAGAATAGTATCATGTTATATTTTTTATTATCTTTGAATGATTTATTTATATATATGATATATAATAAAATATAAAACTACATATTTTGTGTGTGTCCTCGAAGTGTCGTGTCTTGTATTTTTTTAAATTGTCGTGCAGCCGTGTCTGTAATGGGGTCAAAATGTAAATTAACAAAAACAATCTAAAAAAAAAAAAAAAAATCAAACAAACAAACCCTAGTTCCTCTCACTCTCAAACTCGAACAGCAGCAACAACGTCGTCGTCTCTATAGCAATTCGCGAACAGCAGCAACTCTGAGTCGTCGTCATCGACGTCGACCAAGGCTCGTCCTTTCTCGCTCTCACTCTCTCTCATTCTCTCTCGCTCTCTCTTGCTTGCTCGCTCTCACTCTCCCACTTTTCTGTCAGGGTCACTCAATCTCAGTCCCTCTCTCTCACTCGATCTCACTCTCTCTCTCTCTCTCCCTCTCCCTCGATCTCTCTCTTCCTCTCGCTCAATCTCGCTCACTCTCTATCTCTTCATCTCACTTAATCTCACTCTCTCTCCCTCTCACTGTACTAACCCCTTTTTTCTTGCTCAGATCATGGGAGATGGGTATGCAATTAGGGCATAGGGTTTTGTCTATTTGGCGGTTAGTGCTTTTAGCTTAACCTGCTATATTTTATTGTAAAATTATAATTTCCATTTTCTTTTAAAAGTTTGGTATTAGCCATCTCTGGTTGGTTAGTCGGAAAAATATGAAATTGAAAGGAATATGTTATCTGTGTCTCCCTTTGTCAGTAGAAAGGGGAAAACTGGAAATTCAATTGAGCAGTTGTTAGGATGTGCTTTTCACAACATGTTTTATGCTTCAGGTTAAAAGTAAAAAATTGTTGCATAAAACATATCTGTGAATGTGAATTTTATTTATTTATTTATTTATTGGCAAATTGGATGAATTTAACAGGGCGGAAAAAAGTATAATCTTGAATGGAGGAAGATATTTAACGAATTGGTAATAAAATCATGGAAAAAAGTATAATCTTTTGCTTTAAGTTTTATTTTTATACATACTACATTACTAAAAATTATAAAAATAATATTTTTTACGAACGTATCCCCGCCGTACCCATATCCTAATTTTTCAAATTTTGTCGTATCGCCGTATCCATATCATATCATATCTGTATCCCGTATCCGTGCTTCCTAGCTGAATTCCCTTCCTCTCTTAACATCTGATGACCACCCAAGGAACGGGGGTACAGAAAATATACCTATCAAAATTCTGAAGGGAGAAAAAACAAAGTAAAGAGTTTTTGTTTGTTAGACTCACCATAACTCTATGCATAAATCATTTATTTAGGCTTGATTACACAAGTCGGTCAAGCTAAACATATTCAAGTTATCATGATTAAAAAAATAACCATTACAGACATATTGTTTTATATCAAACATTATAGAGAATGGAGAGATCAATAATGACAGATAGTGCTAAGTGACTATATTGTTTCAGAAACTCTGAAGCATTGGATTACATTAAAACTAGACCAGCAAGAAGGTCAAACTGGTAAGAGAACAAGATCATCATATTCTAAGACCCATTCATACCTAGTCAATGCTATTTATGAGAGAGTTTCTAAAATAAAATATAAAATATAAAATATAAAATAAAAGATATATAAAGGAAATAGAAAGTTATTTAATGCTATAAGTCTCAAGTTAAATAACAATAACAATAATAATAATGTAATAAGCTTTTTTTATGATTCATTATTTAAGACAATTCAACAATGCAGCATTATATAAGTTAATGCAACTGCAAATTTGGTGGAGGAAAAACCAAAAGCAAAGGCACTCGAAGGTACTAAACCTGGCGTAAAAACCGTAAGCTCCGATAATCAGGTACAAGTCCACCGATATGAGATGTAGAAACAAAAGCATATCCTTGAGTTGGTCTCAAAGGTGAATTTCTCTTGTCAATCTTAAATGTGTACTTCAGAGAGGACAGTAAACCATGTCCAAGCTGCCTCCTTATTGACGTAGATGCCATTTGTGACGGATCCGTTAAGGTACGCCAAGAAAGGTTGTACGACAAATCATGATTCTTGGATGATATTATGCCAAGGGACAGACCCAATGCTTGTTCTTTGTAAGAAGAAAACTTTAGCCAATCTTGTGAAAGTATAGACACTCGAGCTTGCATTGGAGTTTCCAATCCTTTGAATCTAGGCAAGGACACACCAGCACTAACCTCTGAAGTTTGGTCCCAGCTATAAGCCAAAGAACCATCCCACAGGTCCCCGAATCCAAACAAGTTTTTTAGCTTGAGTGATCCTTCAAGTGACCAAGATCTAGCCTACAAAAGCATTTCACAGCATCAAAAACCATGTTTATATTGCAAATGCACATCAGATAGCATATTCAAATGCACCTAACAAATTTCCACAGCACAACTTCTTGAAGACAAACAAATGTAAAAAATCAAGGACAACAAAAATTGAGACAGATTATTTGCTGCTCTATTTAAAATTGGGAGTGTAAGATGGAATATGCATATCATTCTTTTTTCTGCATGTGAGGATGTAGACTCTAGAATGTGTTCTTGAACATGGTCAAGATATCCAGGCAATCCTTGGTGATTTTGCTTCCATAGACAAGGCCACTACCAAATACTGCTAAAAAGACATCTTTACATCCTTCAAGCTTTACATATTCAAGAAACTACTACAACATGTTAACAGAGTGTAAGATAGGTAATAATTTTTACATTCAGAATTGTACATTTGCATTATGACCAAAAATCTTGTGCCTACAGGCTACACCTACTATAGACAAAGTATAACAGGAGAGAAGAAAAATACTAAAGCATAACTAATAGTGTGAATCCATACTCATAAGAAAGTAAATTAAATGCATGAAAGATGTAGGCGACTGTCACTGTTTTGCCAGCATATCACCACAGTAGTGATTAGGTTTTCAAACAAGACTATGTCCATGAAATTTATCACATTGCACATTTTTGTTTTGTTTCAGTCAACTTGAGGAATAGATGTTTGAAGCTAAAGCTTCAAATGATTGCAACCCAACACCCTACCTAAACAGCCTTGTTGGAACAGATTGGCTTAATTCCCGATTTTGCTGATTTCAGTCTCATTTGACCTTTTGGCTAGCTCATATTCAAGCTTTCCCATAGATGGGCATCCTCAAGTGCTTTGTACATGTCAATCCTCAAAGGGATGTTAATCTTCTTCGAGTTCTTATTTGTTTTCCTCCCATACATTTCATTTTGAAGAACATGTAATTTCACAGCTACAGTAGAGCTGCAGAAGATTTCAAATACCTAACTTTGATTCACAGTGCAATAGTGAAAAAAAATAATATAGCTTTTCTTTGTGTCCTGTGCGAGAGAACAAAGTATCACTTTGTTGAGGAAAATATGCCGATATTTGTGCAAATATAGACCAAACACACAGAATGACAATCCAAAAGCACCTGGCCTAGTTTGGGTTATGCACAGAACACATACAAGTAGCATACACTATTGCTAAAAGGAGAAAAAACAAAAATAAGCAATGGTAAAAAATTAATAAAGAGAATAAAAAGCATGTTCTCCTAAAAAATATCACTCCAGCATCCACTGGTAATAGCCTTAAAAGGATTCAATATCACCTATTTCAGGTCCCTACGGACTGTGTTGGTTCTTCTTAGAATGCAACTTCAGATCACGCTACAAGCAGCTAACACCTCAGAGGGTCAGTTAATCCTTGTCTGTGAATGTGTCACACATTACCAAAATTTTAGTGATCTCATGCCTAGTTTGTTATTTAATATTTTAATCAGATTTAATATCATGATGTAACATGAATCCCATACCAGATAATGGTGCCAATAGAAACCAACCACTATCAGAAGAAGAACATCAGGTAAACTAACAGAACCAGCTACCCTTTGCTTGGAACTGAAATGGTAACATCCAAATGTGTTCTTCACTTTTTCTCGTTATAGACTTTTTTTACCATTACTACTTGCATGAGGAAGCTTGCACCTCACATCCATTTTTATGATAAAATTAGGCGTAAGGGTCAATACTGTACCGCACATGCCCTAATTTCTCATTCCATCTTCGTATATACAAGCAGCATTGGGTCCTAAAGCTAGTTCATGGAAGCTCATTCCATCTTTAAATGACATTATAAGCAATAGGGCTCTAATACAGTTTTACAAGCCCTAATTTCTCATACTATCAGGCTTGTTGCACCTAAGAACTTCCAACAGCAAAATCCTACTATCAACTCTCAAATGCACAATGAGATTATTCATAAACTCAACAGGAACACATCAATCATCAATATATTCAACACAAAACAATAAAGTACTAGTTCAAACTAATAAACAAGCAATCCTAAATCAAAAGCGCCATGAAATCCGATACCTCGGGCTTTGAGAATATGCCAATGTCGCCAGTGAGAGGGTTTTTAGACTCGACAACCTCGACAATGACATTCGCAGTCCCTGGCAACTCAGGCGGCCCCGAATCGAGCGTGATGTTGACGGAATCGAAGATATCGAGGCTGTGAAGACGAGAGTTGGCTATCGAAGCGGCCTGAAGAAGCTCCTGAACCGTGGTGGCTTTCTTGATGCATTCGACCTCGGCTTCGATGAGCGAGTCCTTGGTCTTCGTGTTGCCCTTGATCACCAAGTCGTGGACTCGCAGGGGAACTCTCTCCGTCGAAATTCGCTGGAATAGGTTCTCCATTTTAGCCCTCTCAAAACGCGTTCTCGACACTGTTTCTTCTTCTTCCTCTTCGTCTTCGAAGTCATCATCGTCCTCGTCCTCGTCTTCGTCGTCGCCATTAGAGGGTTGTTGGTCTTCTTCGTCGGGAATTGGTGCTTGCTCCTCTGGCTTTTCTTCGACCGAAACAGCCATGGAGAGATAGACTTGGAAGTGAAGGGGGAGAGAGAGAGAGAGAGAGAGAGAGACACGGCGATAGTTGTCGTGGGGTTATGTACAGATCGGATACCTTGCTTTGCTTGCTCCCTACTATGCCTTCATTTTTTTTTCATTCAATAAATTCAATTTTGGGCAAATTGCCTACACCTCCTTAAAATTTAACTAAACTATAGATTCTGAAGTTTTAGAAATTACATCTTGACTCCGAGATTTATATTCACATAACAATTTAATCTCTATCGTTAACTAAATATTAAGAATAGTTAGTCGATGTCATCAAAATATAAATTGATAGATAATATTATCCCTGCTGAAATCCCTTTGATAAATTAACAAAATTTATAAAAGAATTAAGTTAGATAAAAAAAAATAAAAAATAAAAAATTGGAACCATGTTTGATTTGTTATTTAGGAAAAAAAAAATCAGAATTTAAAAAAAATAAAATAGAAACTAATTTAATAAAAATAAATATGAAAAATTATATTTAATTTGTAAAAATTATTTCCAACCGCTCAAAGGATAAAATTCTATAAAAATATTTTTTATTTTTTATTTCTTAACCAAATTATTTTTTAATTTAACTAGTTCATTGACGTTGTGAATATTTTTATGAACTGGTTCTTTGTAGAAAATATGGACTGGTTGGGGTTTAAGAACATAATCTATTCTTGTAGTTCAATATGGATTATTAAGCGTCTGTTTGGGAAGGGCTCAACAGCTATATGAGCCACATGCGACAAAACACGCTTGCTAGGGTTGGAGAGGAACCCTTCTACGGGTAAATTGACCAAAATACCCTCACATCTCTTTCCTTCCTTCATGTCGTCCAACGCCCCACCACACACACACACAACACAACCCAACGGTCTTAGGGCACGGAAGAAGCGAGCGAGGCGATCTCTCCCAACCACCGGCGACGCCATCAAAATACGGCTTCGCAGAGGCGATCGGCACCGGAGTAGGCTTCTGGCGGCGGAGAACAAGACCGAACCCTGTTCGATACACCACCAATTAACTGGTAACTCTTCCAAACCCATTCTGATTTCGTAGATCTTAATGCCCAATGCTTCATGAATGGAATGATTTTATTTTTTTCTACTTTTTTCCTTTCCCCACTTCAGATCGCACTGTATTTTGGCCTGTATTGATGGTATGTCGTTGTAGATTTGCCGATCTGGGGATATTAACATTTTTTCCTTGTTAATTTTTAAGCCACAGTTCAAAATTTACTTTGGGCAAAACAAACCCATATGTCCCTCAAACATGGTTGATTCTTCCATATTTTTCCTCCCCAAAATCTGTTCTTCATTTATACATATTATAAAATTATGTTTACATTTTCACCAAGTAAATAAATACTTACAATTTAATATTTTTCTGATAAGTACAAAAATTAATTAACGAACAAAAAAAAATTAAAATTAATATACATTTTTCTGTAAATTAACAAAAAAATTTAATGAATAAATGGTAACAAAAAAATTTCGTATAAATAAATATTTGTTCTTTATTAATTAACATTTTTCTGTAAGTAAATTATTATTTTTTTCAGATTCTGTTCTTAATGAATAAAAAATTCCGTATTCTGTTCTTAATGAATAAAAAATTTCGTGTAAATAAATTTTTTTTTTTTTTCCAGATTATGTTCTTAAGTAAATAGTCACATTGTAATTTACATTTTTCTAATTATATTTAGATACAATAATAAATTTGTTAATATTTTTAAAAAATATATATATACTCATTCATAAATTGTAATTTACGAAGATAATGTTTACGAACAATGTTAAGACAAAATTACACAATAAAATTAGTACTTTAGTTATATATATTACACAATAAAATTACAATATTACACAAGTTTACTCCCCAAGTGAATATGTTTCTCATTTTATTATTAATTCTGAATGAGCACTGTGAATGCACTTACGGTTTTGTCAATGCATTTCTGATTATGGTAAAACACTCTGGCGAAACACTCTGATTGTTGTCAATGCATTTCTGATTATGGTAAAACATTGTGATGAAACACTCTGATTCTTGTGAATGCATGTCGAATGTTACGAATTCAGTACATGAATGAATTCTGAATTATCAAATTAATGTGTACATAAATTCAGCAGCTTGTCTCTACCCAGTTGCTATTGGTATTGTTAATGACCACTGCGAATGCATGTCTGATTCTGTGAAATACCTATTGAGGAAAAACGAAATCACTTTTTCTAGTTACGAAATATTTTTACCAAACAAGTATGTCCATTTTTCATGTGCATGTCAATTGTGTTATACTTTCATCTGCAATGTTAAAAATAAGTACAATCTTGCATGTTATATATATTTTTTTAGTATTGTCAAACACTTGAGTCAACCAATTGAAAATAATTTGACATATTTTACTAGTCTAGTAATAATGAGTGTCCATGATCGGAATCAAAAACTTTTTTTTTTGTTAAGATTTGTACGTTTCGTTGTTCATTCATGTACATTTAAAAAAAATTACGCTATTGTTTGTAAATCGTAGCATGGCTTCGTTTACCTCTACTGCAACTTCCAATACATGGCCACGAATGTGTGCCTGTGGACATGGACCCTGTGTTGTTAAGATTTCCAGGTCCACCAAAAATCCAGGGCGTCCCTACTTTGCATGCCCCCGCCCTTTGGTGAGTGACCCATTCTTTTAGGTCATAATTGTCCTTTGTTAACAACCCATGAAACTAATAGTTCCATAATTTGCACTCATCAGCCCTGTGTCAGTTGGATTGGTTGGTGCGATGAACCCAGGCGAGAAAACCAAGACTATGCGTCACACAGGGATGAATTTGTCATGCAATTGCGGGCTGATGTCATAGACATTCAACAATCCTTCTGTGTCCTTAAGACCATCGTGTATGTGCTATGCATTGTCGTTGTCGTTTTGTTGTTCCGTATGTAAGCAACGTTAAAAATGTTTCAGTATGTACAAACACGTTACTATGTTGGTTGTTTATTGGTAGTATGTACAATAGTATGTACGAACACGTTACTATCTTGGTAGTTTCGAAACGGTAGACGTATTAATGACTATCATAACTATGTGCAATACTAACTTCCATGGAACCTGTGGTAGTATAAAATTAATGTGCAATGGTTAACTGCTACGTTATTTAGCATCCTATCTCTCTGTTTCTGTGTTATTAATGTGTAATGGCTTATGAGTTTGTATATAACAACCGTATGTGTGATGGTAATCTTTTGTAACCGAACATTAGTAATGGCTTCCATACGTACTTCTCCGCGTACCCAATCCAAAAGCAAAGGCATTGTTACTGACAAGTCAAGCAGTCTTGAAGATACACACAATCATTTAAGCCACAAGGCCACATGGGACAGTGCCTCAATCCGAGTTTTCCTACAATTGATTGCGAATGAGATAACTAAAGGCAATCGCCCATTCCTAGTCCTCAGCCAAGCAGGGTACAAGTCCTTGGCAAGAAAATTTGAGAGAAAAACAGGAAGAAAACATGCACTCAAACAGTTGAAGAATAAGTACATGCGTTTCAAAAAAGAGTGGCAAGCGTGGACAAAGTTGATGGATTCATGCAAAGGAGTGTCAGGGATAGGGTTTGACTGTGACACCGGTATGTTTCAGGCGCCTGAGGAGTGGTGGGACAAAATGGAATCGGTAAGTACATGTACTCTTATATTTCATATGTGTCATTTACCAGTACATTTTTAACTTTTGTAGTTAAATTTTTATTAATTATATGAAATGTAACATCATTCTCTTTCATATATCTCTATTTGAACAGATAAACAAGGTGTGTGCCAAGTTTAGGAAAAAAACCTTGGAACATCGTGACTTGATGGAGACCGTCTTCATGGGGGCATCAGCTACTGGGAAGCACCATTGGACCCCGGGCGAGGAACTTTCTGAAGTTGCTCAGGACTCATCTGATTCAGTGCACAGTTTGAGGGCCCAGCCATTTGCTGATCCGATACCTGCAGGAGTACAGGACATGGATTCAGATTCTTCACTGGAGCATGTTCCGATCGAAAAGGGAAAAAAGATAAAGACGCCATCAAGCAGTGTTTCAAAGTCCAAGAAGGCAACAAGTGGAGCGTCAGTTATTGCGGAAAGCATGAACACTCTGACAGATGTGGTGCGTACAAAGAATCAGTAGGTTACAGTGAGGCACGTCACAGGCAACGAATCGGTTTTTACTATTTCAAAGTGCATGCATCGCCTGACAGGTATTACATCGCTGGTTGGTACGCCCTTATTCCACTTCGCCACATCACTTATGGATAACGCCGATTTACGGGAGGTGATGATGTGCCGGCCTGATGACGACTCTATCATAGGGTGGCTTACCCAGAAGCAGCTCCAGTGCACTACGTCGGCGCCTTTTGCAAATCTGTTCGGGGCTCGCCGGATGTGATGTAGCGCTGTTACGAGTGTTGAATATGCCTTTCCTTCTCTTGCGTTCTATAAACTTTTACTTATGTTTTTTGTTGGCACTGTATTCAAATAGGATGGTTGTGTGTGCATTTTTTTTTTATCTTTCCTTCGTTTATGTTTTTTCTTGCAACGTATGGTTTCCAAAACTTTTAGGTATGGATATGAATGGGACATGAAGGGGATGCTGTTATGAAATATGGTGGTTGTGTGTGCACGCTTTGTGAGACATGAATGGGATGCTTCTATTCAAATTAAATGTATGGATATTTTGTAGAATTGGGTACAACGGATTTCCTTGCTAGCTTTGTGTATGTTTATATTTTCCAAAGTACGATGTTAGTTTCATATCTTCTGTTCAACTTTTGTGGTTGTCACCACAATGGTCGCCCTGTATCACAAAAGTTTAGCAGGTTCACAATTTTCCCATTTTTCATATCATTATGCGTTAAAAAATACATTTGTGACGACAGTCCGTAAATTAGGTTGTGAACTTATTGAATTTTTAGTATTGCAAATTTTGAAATTAATTGACTCGATGAAGGGGAAGCAAACTGATTGAAACATTGCCACTCTTGTAGGTTTCGCATCAACGAAGACATAATGAATCCCTGGGATGGAAGCTACAACGACGGGATAATGGAAATGCTTAATCAAATGGCAGTCCAGGTGCAACAAGAACACAACTGCACATTTCTACAAGCATGCCAGTATGCGACAGAGTGGTACCAAAAACACATGGCTAAAACGCCATGTCGCACTTCTATACTGACCGGGAATGCATGGATATCCGAACTATATGCTGGCCATATGGGCCGATTTGAGGAAAAAGTGTCCATGCCGAAGGAAGTTTTTCTCGCCCTGTGTGAAACATTAGTAAATGATTTTGGGTTACAAGTCCCGCAACGTCCACATGGTTTAGCTGTTGAAGAAAGCGTTGCAATGTTTATCCATGTGTTGAAAGGGAAGCAAAATCGGGAAATCCAAGAACGGTTCCAACATTCGGGGGAGACTGTGTCTCGGTACGTGCATAACGTATTAACTTCCATGAAGCAGTTCACTGTTGTTCATTGCCGGCCCACATACAATCAGCATCGTATACATCCATACGTGTAGTCTAGACGGAAATACCTACCGTTCAAGGTACTACCAAAATACATTCTTCACATATACATAAAGAGTGTCTGTTATTTTGTTTTTATTACTAACTGGACGTGACGTATGGAAAAAACAAAACATCGTATATTTTTTTAAGCAACAAAAGAATTGGGTTGTTTGCAGGACTGCATTGGCGCAATAAACGGAACACATGTAAGTGCATGGGTTACGGGGCCAGATGCAGCAACATATTTCGGTAGGAAATACTGTCACACGCAAAATATCATGGCCGCAGTCGATTTTGACATGTGTTTCATATTCATTTCGTGCGGATGGGAAGGAAGTATGCATGATAGTCGCATATTCAACGAGATACTAACTAATGACAATGTCCCATTCCCACATCCTGACGAAGGTAACACATGCTGATGTTTGTGGATTTAGGGGGTTCTCTGTACAAATTTTAGGTGTCATACATTGTTGTCATGTTTGCAGGCAAATATTATCTTGTCGATTCTGGTTATCCAAATCGGACAGGGTATTTAGCACCATTCAAAGGCCACCGTTACCACCAACAAGAATTTCGACGTATTGCACGAAACAGGATGGCAAACACGCCAAGGGAGTTATTTAACAAAGTGCACTCGTCCTTACGCAGTGTGGTGGAGCGCACCTTCGGTGCCTGGAAAAATCGATGGGGGTTTATTCGAGACATGCCTCGGTATGACTTTGCAAATGTGCAAGTTCAGTTAGTAGGTGCGTCAATGGCATTACATAATTATATACGGCACAACACAGGCAACCCAACAACTGTTCACCCAATCTGTGACGAGGAAGAGGCTATGACAATAGTAAATGTCATACCAGAAGTTGAACATGACGAGGATGGTTTAATGGTTGGGGATGAGGACCCACATATGGCATTGGTGCGCCTTCACATACACGACAAATTATGTTACATGCGTAATAACGGGATGTTAGGAAATATATAATAGTCGACCTAATTTCCATAGGGTTGTAACATTACTAATGACACACGCGGAACAGACTGTATTGAAATATATTATCATGTACAATATGTATGTGTGTACACGGGGATATACCCCCTTCCAGTTGGTGACATGCCGCACTTTGAAAAACCAAAATTCACAAGATCGGAAATGCTTAATCCATTTTTTTTAAATGTAAAATAAAAAATGTGAGTGAATAAGAAAATGACAAAATCGTAAATTTAAAAAAAAAATGAAAAAAATACGCCTCATTAAAAAACATTTAAAAAAAATAACATGAAAACATAAATCATCATTCGCCACGTAATTTACAAATAAATGAAACACATAAATAACAAAAACAAGTGCTTCTATACCAATAAAAATAAAGAAAAAGAACTAATTCATGTAAAAAGAAAAAAACAAAGACAAAAACATAAATTTAAAAAAATTTAAAAAATTTAGCAAAATACGCCAAATCCAAACCCAAAATAAAAAAATTAAAACAAAAAAAAAAAACAATGAAAGCAAAAAACGCCAAATCCACTTCCAAAATAAAAAAAAAATGGTTCAAAAAATACACCAAATCCAAACCCAAAAAAAAAAATTAAAAAAAGGAAAATACGGCAAATCGAAACCCAAAATAAAAAAAAAATAAAAAAACAATTAAGCAAAAAACGCCACATCCAAACCCAAAATTAAAATAAATAAATAAATAAATTAAGCAAAATATGGGAAATCCAAACCCAAAATAAAAAATAAAAAAAAAAGCCAAAAAGGGCAATTTGGTAATTTAACAGGATGACACCTCACCAAAAAGTCAAAAAGTCAAAAAAGCCAAAAAATCCTTCCCAAACCAGGCTTTTGAGCCCCAGGCTCATATAGCCAAAAAAGCCAAAAAGCCAACCCAATTCCCAAACGGAGGCTAAGAGGCATTGGAGTAATGGACTGACAAGTAAAGGGATCTAAAGCAAGGGCAGAAATATAATTAAGTTTAGGAATGTTACAAAGAATTTGGTGTTTGTTCACTAGATCAATTGGAGGAGCAACAATAGGTTGATTGATTAAAACAATGGCACGTTTAGAATGAGGCTTTTGACTTGACATCTGTAGTTAAACGAACAGAAATTTATTAGCATCCACCGAGGAGATCTAACTTATCAATATAAAAATTGAGAAGATTAGTGTAATGGGAAATCAAATTACGTTGATTGCGAATTTGCTGGAATTGCAAATAAGGATCTTGGTCTATCATTTTTAAATAGGTTATTTTGAAGAAGCAACAACAAATCAATTTGCGATATCGAGTGACTGCTAACTTGTGTGTAGAACAATAAGGAGTAGGTATGATGCATTATCCCCCTTGTAAAAATTCTCGAGTAAGAAATCAGGGATATAATTTTGACTACCAGGAATGTATTTAATACCAAAATCAAAGATACTTTAAATAGATTGCCAGCAGGCAAAAATATGTTTACTAGCAATATTTTGGACATCTTTTTGTAAAACATATTTAGTACTTTTACAATCAACTCGTAATAAAAAAATTTTGATTTAAAATATCATCTTAAAATTTACTAATACATAATATAATAGATAAAATTTATTTTTTAATAGTATTATAATTTTTTTTGTTCTTTGTTCCAAACACCAAAATGAAAACAAACAATTTGTTCAAATGACTTAAGAGTGACTTTCTAAAGAAGAATGCCACCTTAACCAACATCAAAGGCATCAGTTTGAATAATTTTGAACGAATTTTCAACAGGAATACCAAGACAAGGCAAAGTTTTGACATATTTTTTGACTTGTTGCACAATAGTAGTATGACTGGGAGACCATGGAGGAGGATCATCCTTCAACCGATCAAAAAGAGGTTGATAGGTTTTTCTGAGGTCTTGATAGAATTTAGCAATGTAATTAAGAGAACCTAAAAATCGTTGTAACTGAGTTTTGTCTAAAATTTCATCAGGAAACTTAGAGGCAAATTCAATATATCGACTAATTAAAAGAATAGAACTTTGATATATATCATAACCTAAAAATCTGACTTTTGTTTGAAATAACTTAATTTTGGGGGTAGTTATGACTAAACCATTATGTTTAATAATCTAGAGGAAGGAGTGAGGATGTTTCCAATGTTCATCTATAGACTTAGAAAAAATAAGAATGTCGTCAATGTAAACGATGGAAAATTGACTAAAGGAATTGAATATTTCATTTATGATGTTTTGAAATTTACTAGGTGCATTTTTTAAACCAAAATGCATGATATTCCATTCGTAATGATTAAAGGGTGTAGTAAATGCAGTGTTATACCTATCATTAGGGTGAATTTGTATTTGCCAAAATCCACTTTTAAGATCAAATTTACTAAAAATAATGGCTTGACTAAAACGTTTAATTAAATCTTTTTTATTAGGGTTTGGGTAGCATATCTATTCTAGAATTTTATTTAAAGGTTTATAATTGATAACTAATCGTGGAACACCACGTTCAAGTTCAACATTTTTATTAACATAAAAGACAGGACAAAACCAAGGTGACTTGCTTTTACTAATTGTAACACCCTAATTTTTATACCCAAATGATAATACGATAACCATGGTTCTTTAAAGTAAATCTGAAAATAAATCCCTACACTTGCATTACATGATACAAATAGCCTTCAAGCGATAATACATTCACTTCAAATCAAAATAACATAAACAAATAGATACTCCAAGGGTTTACAAGTTTCCAAGGCTTAGGCCTAGTTACACAAAATGGTTATTCAAACCCACACAAATACAGCCCTTGGCTTACAAATAGAGTTATAGCAAAATGAGAGCCGTATACTCTCAACACATATTTCCTCGCCTTTCGTTAGGCGGAATCACCACATCTTTTCCTGCACAAAAATCCCGTAGGATGAGCATAAAGCCAGTAGGAAATCCTTAACAAAGTATATACATTTTGTTCAAGTCTCAAGAGATGAATGCACATGCCATGCTATGTCTTTTTGCAAATAAATCATATCTTTATCTTTTGAAAACCATCATGCTCAATGATGCCATGAAATGTCCATTGTTCAAAACTTAACAATTTAACTCAAGGGGTAGTAAATACAACTCTGGTAATCCCTAGGTCAGTGTCTGTAAGTAGACCATACGAGTATTACCAAAATTGTCACTTTTACTGGTATTAACCAGAAGGCTCAACACCTATCCGTGCAGGTTTTCGGTCTTTCACCCCAGACTCTCAGGCCAACTTATTCAATATCATCTACACCACCTATCAAGACTTACCAACGTATTTACCCCAAAACCATTCCATGAAAACTTGTTTCTTAACATTCTTTTCTTAATGCAAGTTTTCAAATCAACTTTCAAAGTTTAATGTAATCAAATGAATTGATATGCCAATTTCACAAGATAAATACAAATACTTTTATTTCAATTCATCATCCAAGGAATAACACAATTTCCTCTTCTCAAGTATCCTAAACAATTAGTCATTTCAAGACTATTTCAATGTTTTGAACAATAATTTCCAAAATGAACAACAATTCTCATATTCCAAAAAATTCATCATTTATATAAATATAAACAAGAAATTTTCCAAACATCCATTTATTTTGTCACACAAAATAAATATAATAATATCATTCATGTATTTTCAACCTCTTTTAAAAAATCTCTAATTTCTAGGTTTTTCTCACCAAAATTGTACAACTCAAATCTTTTGAAAAAAAACTTTTCAAAATCATCTTTTCTTCAATCAACGAAGATCAAAACCCATAAGATCATTTTAAAAGAACAAGAGACAAACCCACTTTCAAAATCGCTCAACTTCTTGAATTAACAATCAATTTTCAAAACTATCAAATGATGATTTCGAAAATCATCTAGATCTTGGAAAAATTTATATATATCTCTAAGAAAATCCATACCTCAAGTTTTGAAGAAGAAATGAGATGAAATCCCCAAAATCAACGGTGTCGAAACTCGATCTTCACCGCACACAACGAAGCCCTCGAGAAGTTAACCAACTTTGATAAAAAAAAAAAAAAAAAACTATCGCAGAACTCTAATGGATCTTGAGAAATCAAGGTTTTGATCCAATTTGGCATAAGAAAATGTAGAGAGAAGGGAGAGGAAAGGGTTTTTAGAGAGAGAGAGAGACCTAACAAAAGTGAGATACACTCAACCTAAAGAGAAGAAAAGACCAAAATTTGAGACTTACCTACCACCGCAGGCGCGGCGCTTCTCCTGCACTTGCACTCCCGTACCTGCATTTATTGTCCTAGTGTCACGACCCAAACCCGCCCCTATGGGTTTAGCACCGTAACCGGCCAGTAATCCGTGATTACCGAAGGCCTGCTTAACAGTCAAACAATAATACAGAGTACAGGGGCATGGCGGAAGCCAAAACAGTAAATAGACAATGTCCAATGAGTTGTGACAGTCTGTATGCAAAAAGACTTTCCATATATATAGATATACAATCAGTACCAAGACAGTATGTACAATATATACAATCATTCAAGACAGGGACTTGATCCCTATTAAAACAGTACAGTACAGTAACATTCAGTCTAAACAATAGTTACATAACAGATACAAAAAAAGAAAAACTAAAACACCCTCAAAGCCGTGGCTTGACAGGCTCGGAACCTCGCAGTGAGGCACAATGGTTGGCTTTGACAAAAGGGAGCCTAACCCACTCCTAGCTCCGGTCTGGTGCCTGTACACCTACATATATATATGAGCAGTGAACTAAAGCCCAGTGAATAACGTAATGCGTAAAGGGGTTAAGAATGAATGTCCTTTCAGTATTGAAAACAGTCAATTGATTCAGTGTATCAGTCATTTAGTCATAACAGTCATATGTGGTACATCCATTAACAGAACAGTACAGTAAACAGTAGGTCTTGAAAGACCGAACAGTCAATGATGGCCATCAGTAATGGTTCCAAACATGGGAATCGACAAAGATCTCTGTAACAGTAGCAGTAACAGTTCAATAACAGTATATTGCTAAGGATGCCACAATACAGTTCAGAATAGAGGACAAACATTCATTCAGTTAACAGTAAACATTTTAGAGAACAGTTCAGTTGATCATTCAGAAAATATTCATTTTCGAACATATCTTTACAACATTGTTACTCACAGAGTTTTGGGCTACAGATAAGCTAGGACGCGTCCTCGGATGCCAACCCTACACAGTTACAGAGTGAACACACACTAAGCTACACAGTTGGGAAAACAATAACTTAATCCCTATCTTGACTCGGTGTGGTTCTACATCAATATCCTCATTAAGATGCCTTAAACTAGGCCTAAGAATGCCTAGAATAGAATGAGGATGCAAAGATGCACTTTAAAAACATTTTCAGAAAACAGAGTTCCCGCTCGAGCGTCATTTTCCCCGCTTGAGCGGACATGCAAACAAAAGTCTCCGCTCGAGCGTAAGCTTTCCCGCTCGAGCGGACTGCAAAAGTACTGGATGTGTGAAAATCACGCTCGATTGGGCGCTCGATACCCGCTCGAGCGTGTGACACAAGTCCTCGCTCGAGCGTCCAATACCCCGCTCGAGCGGACTGTAAAAGAGATGAAAGTACTGGGAACACGATATTCCCGCTCGAGCGCCAGTAACCCCGCTCGAGCGGAAGTCCAAATTCTGGAAATTCCAAATTCGAACCTCAAGTTCAAAACCAAGTTTTAATGTACCAAATTCGATCTTTTTGGGCTAATTTTCTGGAAAACACTTCAAAACCCATAGTATAACATGTTTCAAAGGTCAATTTGAGAAATCAAAGCCCAAAGGTAGTTCAATTAAATCTAATTTCAAACCAATTTTCATGAACATAACTCAGACATGACATGCATGAGTTTAAACCAATTCAAAGCTTCAATTACATGCTCTAATGAGCTAATTCTTTCTAAAACATGGTAAAATCATGAACTATGATCAAAAGATGAACATGCATGAAGCAATCTCATGAACAATAACTTCAAAACTCAAGAATGGCAACATGCATGCATGAATTAAGCTATAATACAACATTATAAGCCATGTCTTGGCTCTAACCTTTAACAATCCTCTAAAACATGCTAGAAGGAACTCAAATCAAACACAAGAAGGTAAAAGCTCTACCTTATGTCTTGAATTAAAGGTCTAGAAGCCCAATTATGCACTTAACTTCCAAATCCCCTAAGCCTCCAAGCAAAATCAAGGTGAAAACAAGTTGAACTCACTTCTTTCACTCTCCCTCACTCTCTAGCCGATTATACACTCAACAAGGCTGATGAAATGTACAAAATAGAATAAAGGCAAGTCTCAAATGTTCCATGTAGTGGGCCACTAAGTGACATTTTGGCAAATAAGTCCAACCCTTGAAATTAGCTTATTTAATCTAATTTAACCATGCCAAATCACAATTCAGATAAGTATGCCATAAAATCACATAAATTATTATTAACACATAACACTAATCAATTTCAGATTCGGCCGCCGATAAGGCCTTCAATTTGCAGTTTAAAGCATAAAACATGAACATATAGTTTAATAGTCAACAGATAGATATGCATTTAACTAGCACATTCAATTAATCAGTTCAGTTTTTCAGTCAGTTCAATTACTTATCATGATCAGTCTCAGTTTAGCAGTAATTAGTAGCTAATTTGGTAATCAGTGGTGAGGGTTATTACACCTAGCCAAACAAGCCCTCCTCTATTTTCCGCATGTGTGGCTCAAGCAACTTCGAATGCATTTTGCATTTTTGCTTCGAGGGCACTGCCTCTCGACCGCGCCAGGGCGCTGCCCTTGAACCCGCTAAGAAGCGCTACCCCCTGGACCCCCGCGAGCTGACCGGGCTGCTCAACCCCCGACATACTCAGCGAAGTGGCAAAACATGAAAGAATTAACTTTTGATACAACTCTGCAAGGCACAATTCGGGTTGGATTTGCATCTAAAAATTTGGAGACATTACCTATTCCAAATACACCACTATAACCCGATAACCAAAAATAAGGGAAATACAAGGGAAACTAAGATATGTAACACCGTTCAAAACCATACCAACCCAAGCCCGGAACACCACAAGAGACAGGTCAAAACCGAGATCGCTACACTAATGATATTATTTTTAAGTAATTCATTGATTTCTTTTTTACACATTTCAACTAATTCATTATTCATTTGAATTGGATGACATTTAGTAGGAATGTGTCTTTCATTAAAAAATTTAATATAAGGAAGTATAACTACATGTTTTTTCCTATGCCAGAAAGTACTAGGTAAAGCAGAACAAATAGTAGTTTCTAAATGGGTTTTGAATTGTTCAATTTTAGAAACAAGAATTGAATTTGTTAATTGAGATTCAACTCTTTTATATTTGACTTCTTCATTAAGAAACTTAAGTTGTTTGGTTAGTTAGTAGATAGATTGGGATATGAAACATTCTTTTAATTGATTTAATTCTTTGATTTCAGGAGGAGATAAGAATTCAAAGGTTACTGTTTGACCAAAAGCTTGTGTTGTTATTCCATGATTAGTGGTACTCAATGGGTATACTAAAAAGACCAGTGTAGTTCTTAAAATGACTTTGTCTGTCATATTTCGAACTAAAACAAATGATGTTTTAAAACAAACATTATTTTCACAAATATGTATTTTAGGTCATGTATATTTAATATACATTTGGCTTCCATTAGCAGAACTTAATTGTTCACTAGTTTTATGATAATATTTTGTGGGGATTAAACCTTCTTGGATACAATTTAAATCAGCGCCGGTATCAATTAGGGCTATGACTTCTATTTCAAAATCATTAATAACTAACTTGACTTTCGAATGTCATTTTTGAATATTAATTCTATTAAAAATATTTAAACGATTACTGTCATCGTGATTACCACTGTTATGATAAGATTTAGTTGATTGATTATCAAAGACGACATGATTGAGATCGTAACTAGAACTAGATTCATCAGAGGAAGTATCATTATTATTTTGAAAATCATTAAGACTTTGATTGATTTTTAATATTTCAATTTCTTTTTCTAATGATTTGTCTTTAGTTTTTAATTCTTTAATAGTTTATTTAATTTGGTTAATTTCTTTTTTAAATCTTGTAAGGTTACTTCTTTATGGTGAGCTTTTTAAATCTTTCTAAAGTAGAAGTAAACTGATAATTGGTTTATCTTGATAAGGTTTTTTTATCTTTATTCATTAGTAAAGAATTTAATTTATTAGTATTTTTTTTTTCAAGTCAGAATTGTCTAATTTACTAATGAATTCAATTAATGAATCTTCTTCTTGTTGGGATTTACTAAGTACAGTGACTTGTTTACAACTGGTATCATTACATCCTAGTTCAATTGGATCATCATTAGTATTATCAGTGGGAGAATAATAGTCAGAAGTACTACTAGATAGATTAGGATTACTTGATGAGGTACTAGATGGATAAGGAGAGTGATTCGGAGTATTAGTTAAGTTGAATATTTCAAATGTTTGACGTTGATTTTCTTTAGTAATGTGCAATTGGTTAAGCTAGTCCTTTAGGTTGGCTTTAGCTTTACATTTGTTAGAATAATGACCATTTTCACCACAATTGTAACAGGTAACATCTTGGGTAGATTTTGACTTCTTAAAGTTTTTGGTTTTCTTGTGATATTTCTTGTTCAGTTTAGCATAATATTGATTAGGTGATTTAGAGAATGAATGTTTTTTACAATATTTCTTATATGGTTTGGGGAAATTTTTATTTCTCTTATGTTTTTTACGTGATGGGGCTATAGGGGGTAGAAAATATTGTTCACAGAAGTTACCTAATTCATATTTAGCCTTATGTTTATCTCTAGCTGCTTTTTGACTCAGTTTCATGTCAACACACATTTTTAATCCTTCTTTCTGAATAGTACTAATTATATCACCATAAGTTAGGTTATCATATTCAATAATACCAGTAGGTTGACTAAGAACATCTCAAATTTTATGGGCAAAAAGACTAGGTAATCCATTAATAAATTTTTCTTTCCAAAATGATTTAGTGCAATCATCTCTAAGCATAACTCTAGAAGTAAAAATATCTTTATACCAACGAAAATCACTTAATGTAGGGAAAGTTAAATTACTAAGTTGATCATGGATGCGAGAATGAATATTAGTAAGTGTTCCAATAAAATGTTTGATTATGGTAAATATTAAAGTATTAATGCCATCAGGTTTACTTGTTCTATGTTTTCATCAAATATTAGGAAGTCGTTTTCATCAACTTGGACTGCATTTTGAATATCTTCAAGCATATCCTAAGTGAAATATTTGTCCCACCAAGATTTAAGCATTCCAGTAAAACCAGAGGTAAGTAAAGAGACAATTTTAGGTTGAATGCAGTCAGAATAATTACTAAGATAACTATTAGCTACCACAGACATGTGATTTAACTTTTGAAGAATTTGACTTTCACTAAGACCATCTATATTCCATTCATATAATTTTTTGGCAGAAACAGAAAATTGATTGCTAATATTAGTTTCTTCAAATTGAAGATCGGGTGGAGTTGGTTTATTATACCATTTTTTTGTAAGAGTAGTAGGATTAACTTTTGGATGTACGATTCGATTAAGATAAGTGGTTTGAAATTGTTGTGCTAATTAACTAATTTCATTAGTAGATTAACGGAGTCACTAATAAATTCTAAAGGTGGTTGTTGTGTTAATACAGTAATTCCTTTTTCGTTAGAAGGGGTAGATAACTTAGTAAATAATTGTTCAATAGCTTCAACAGTATTAGTATCTTGGGTGACTAGACTTAACCTTTTTCTAGTGTTAGGAAGATTAATAAGAGGTTTGTCTAAAGGTTTACTAGTTGATATATGGCTAATTGAGTAATCATCAAAATGAGTTTCAATTATAGCTAATTGTTTACCAATAGTTTTTAAACATTGATTTGTATAATTATTTTTTTCAATCACTTTTTTAATTTCAGATTCATCACCAGGAAGTTTAAAAAGAGAAGTACGTACAAGCGATCCTTTATGTTCAATAAAGATGGTTTCTAAAGGATGATGACTAGAAGAAACAGTAGTATTATGGGAAGTTTTCAATTTAGTTTTTGTAATAGTATTTAATTTTTTATAATAATTTTCAAGATAGTCAAAGAAATTGATTTCAGTATCAATCTCATTCATAAATTTATATCATTTCTTAATTATTTTGTATTGTTGTTGTTTACTATAAGTATTTCGATAAATCTATCGTTGTAATTTATTATTTTTAGATATAAATTCAGAATGAAGTTTATTAAGATCTGGAGTAAAATGTTTACTAAGAGTTAATAATTATGGATTAACAAGAGAAACTACTTCAAAATCAATTTGAGTGGGTGAATCTTGAGATGTAATTATCTTTTTCCTGAAGATGTGTGTGTTTGGAATAAACAAGTTTACTAATTTGAGATGTAGAGGAATTATCTGTTCCTTTTAATTTACTATTAGTAGTATGTGAAGGTTGACCTATTAAAAGTTTTCTATTTTTTCGTGTAAATAAATGAGTACTAAAAATTTCATCGTCATCAGTAGAGATACTAGATGTACTATGCCGAGAGGATTGATTATAAGTTGGGCGATTAAAACGTATATGAACAGAACCATCTTCATTTTGTTGTATTTGTCAGACATCATGACTATCAGATCGGTGTGGGTGAACATAATTTTCGTTGATTGTGGTCCAATTATTAGGAAGAGTTATGTCTTGCCAACAAATAGTTGTAGGAACATCTATATTGGCATCATTAGTGCTACCTTGAATGAGTAGCGTTTTATCTCTGGGACTTTTAACTAAGGCATGGACATTAAGATTAGTTGTCACGACCCAACCCCAGGGGCTTAGGGCTAGAATCGCAACTTACTAATTTATTTGTAGCAAATTAAATGGCGCAGGCAAAGGCAAATAAAAAAAATAATTAAACAGAAAATTTACTTCATTCTACTATTTTAATAAGAGGAAATACATCTATAGGGTTTTTATTTATTTATGTTTTTATTATGCAGTGACCGACCCTCAGTTAAAATGAAATAAAAATAAAAATAAAAGGAAGAAAAGGAAAAAAAACAAAATAATGGATCGGCATCAATTCTTGTTCAAGTTCCACTACATGAGGTTACGGGTCTTCCTTACATCTCGTCACTTGAAAGGATAACAGTTATAAGCACATAGAGAGTGAGAAATATTATGCCAAAAGTAAAGGATACACAAAATAACCGTGGATAGTTAGTTAAGCTAAAACATTTACATAACTTAATTTGAATAAACAAATTATTCAAAGTGGTAGAAACTGAAATACGAAAATTATGTAAATAAATAAACATAACCACAGTATAGAACAGATGTCACAGGAGTGACAGTTAGAACAAAGGTCAATGGATCCATGACAAACAGAAGACCACAAGGTGGCCAAACAGAGGCCAATGGTTGTTTAAATCCCCCAAGGAGTAGGACTCCCGTGGTGGTATTTACAAAACATAATTGTTTATAAGGTCATTGTCAAATATTTTCTAAAATTTAAACAAACATATCCATGGGTTCCATTTTAAACAAATAGAATAATCCACGTAATTGAAATATTAATATAATTTATAAAACATAACTTGTATAAAATAAATTATAGTAAATCAAAACATACGTAAAATATATTATGGTGAGTCAAGGTATAATATAACTCACCTTAATATTAATTCCTACTATTTCCCTCCTATTTACGCTAGCTTCTCGAGACCATTTCCTTCCTCCTTTCTGTTTTTTTTTTTTTTTTTTTTCTTCTTCTTCTTTTCCCTTCATTCCTTTACTCAATTCGCGGCCCCCCACCCTCTTATATATACACAATCACATGATGTCTAAAAATGGTGACTCACTTCCCCTAAGGCCTAGATAACACAGGTGGCGCAACATCCTTCTCCTGGAGAGATTTACAAATCTTCTTAATTAATTGTTAGTTAATTGATGTTAGCCTTATCACTTGTTATTGGCCTTATCATATTTGGTATGCTTATTCTTAATATTACTATTGCCTACTATTATTATCATTATTATTCTTATTCCATATATTTATTTCATTATTATTGTTATTATTTATTTATTTATTGTTTTAATAATATATTATCACATACAACCACCATTATATATAGTTATAAATATTTATGTGGTATTTAATTAAACGTTCAGGGTGTCACATTAGTTTTAATACACTTGTAATAAATTTGATTTATTAAAGCAAAAGAGTGTGCACCTCTAAGCATTTTAGTAAAGGCACCGAAAATGTGGAGGTTTAATGTTAAAGCTTTTAATATGTGAGGATCACGAAGACTCAAAGTAAAATCAGGAAAGCAATTAAAATGAATAGGTCCTTTATGGAGACCGAATTCCATCATGCTGTAGACACCCCCTTTTTGACCGACCTTGAGACTCAGACGTCACCAGTTGAGCGCTCGGTGATATTGCATATTGTGCTCGTTCAGAAGTTTCAGAGTCTCGGCTGCGAGCCTTGCCTCCGGACTTCCGGACTCTTTTGTGCTTTGCCTCGGTTTGCGAACCGGGCTCCGTTTTCTCTGTTTTCTCTTCCCGAAGGGAGGGAGAGGTCTCGTAGATCATCTCTCAGTGGCCGTAGGCTACGTTTCGTGGTCGTAGGCCGTTTTGCCTGTTTGGAGTCCGGTTTTTGGTTTTTCGGAGTCGTTGACCGTGTGCCTCGGTTCGGGACCGCTTAACCACCTCCGTTTGCTCCAGTTTTTGGCATGCATCTTATTTAATCCCTTTTGAGGGACACTGCCGTCCGAGAGACCAACTTCGTGGTCGGACACCAGTTCCGGTGCCTAACAGCCCACTTTTGGGGCCCCGAACTGCGTGTTTTGGCTCCCGAACCTTCATTCTACATTTTTGGGCTCCGACCCGAACTTGATTTAGTCATATTTTGAGGTCCTTTTTATGTTTTATTAAGGACCTTTTGCTGTTTGAGATCTCCTACTGCCACTTGCTTCTTTACCCATCTTTTAGGCCTTTTCTTGCATAATAGTTTAGGCCTACTTGTATTTATTTTCGTGGCTTGTCATAAACTACAAAGTATCTTATTTTGAGCCTCTCTTCAACTTTGTTGAAGGGCTCTCTTCAGTTTGAGATCTCCTACTATCACTTGCCCCTTTATCTCCCTTTTAGGCCAATTTTGGGGGGAAATTTGAATTTCATTTCCCCCCCATTTTTCCCCCTCTTTTCCACCCTCTTGTGTCTATATAACAGACCCCCCAGCTGTGTTTTAGGGGTTAGAAAATTTTGGTTTGGAGCTCTCACACTAAATCTCTCTCTCTCTCTACTTTAAGCCTTAAAAAAACCCTTTGATTTTTACACGATTTCCTCACCATCACCTAGCACCACACCACCACTCCATTCCAGCAGCTTGGAGGGTCTTCTCAGAGCTTAGGAGGCAGCATTTCTTGGTCCAAAAGGCTGTCAAAGATTAGTCTTCAAGGATAAGTCCTCTTCTCCCCTTTTTGACCCTTTTCTTGGTTCACATCTTAGCTCTTTGTGCTTGCATGTTGGGGCTCCGACCCTAACTGAAAATATCATTTTTTTGAGCTCTATTTCATGTTTGTTTAAGGGCCTCTCACTGTTTGAGGCTCCCTTTTTGCACTTGCTTCATTACCTCCTTTGTATGCCATTTTCTTGCATATTATTTTAGGCCTATATGTAAACTATTTTGAGCTCTAGTCCGAACTGTAAAGAAGCTTATTTTGAGCCCTTATTAAATATTGTTGAAGGGCTCATCACTGTTTGTGGCTTCCATTTGCCACTTGCCTTTATATCCCTCTTTTGGCCTCATTTTTGCATGATTTGTTAGCCCCTTGTGTTTGTGTTTCTGGACTTTGGTCCGAACTGTAAATAACCTTATTTTGACCTCCTCTTCATGTTTCATCAAGGGTCTTTTGCTTTTTGATGTTTCCTTTTTCCTCCTTGTGTTTAGACCTCTTTTTAGGCCATATTTTGTATAGTATTTTGAGCATGCTTGTGTACTGTTTTTGGCTCGGCCACCAACTGTAGAATACCATATTTTGGTCCCCTCTTCAACATTGTAGAAGGGCCCTTCTCTGTTTAGGGACAGAAGCTGCCACTTGCTTCATTATCTCTCTTTCGGAGCCATTTTTGCATGTTAGCTTAGCCCCATTTGTGTTCACTATTTGGCCTTGCTTAAAACTGTAAATATGCTTGTTTTGGGACTACCTTGAATCTGTCTTCATGCTTCATGATCAAATAATGCATGCTTTGTATAGCTATAGGTCATTGCGTATGCCTAATTTTGCATTTCGGGTACCATTTCATGCATCGGGTGCCATGTTTCCATGATTCGGGGTTGTTTTGCATCATGTTTCGCTTCTGAAATTTGCATGTTTGCATATCATATTTCATGCCTTGTCATGTCTTGTTAGAGTGGCATTTGGTGCCTTAAGGTCGGTCCTCGATTTGCGTACATGCGTGCACGCATCTCGAGTTGTCTCATTTTCATCTAATGGCCTCTTATGTGAGTGTGGCTGAGGTCCACTCATGTTGGTGTAAGTCCATTATGCATTATGTATGCCATTTCATTTCATAGCATTGTGTATGCTAGGTTGTATGTTAGCGCGTTGTGTATGCCATGTTATCTCGTGCATCGTGTATGCCATTTCATAGCATTGTGTATGTTAGGTTGTATCTTAGTTGCATTTCATGCATATCATGCATATTGCATCGTGCTTGGGATAGGAGTTAGCCCGAGCACGGGAAACGAGGGACGTTTCGTACTCCGAGTGACGGAACGTGTCTCAATTCCCAGTCACCGACACTTCGGATTATCCATGATGGAGTCTAGGTTTTGTTGTGTTTATATGTGCATTCATTTCATATTGAGTCGTGCAATTCGACTCCTCGGTCATCATGCATCGATATACGTGATTGGTGGCACGAGGATCGAGGCATGCATACATTTGTGAAAATACATTGCCATGCCCCTTTCCTGCTCTCTGTTACAGCAAATTAAGAATCAGCAGTCTTCCGGGGCTAGGCACGCTTTCCAAAAAGTTATTGCAAAACAGAGGCTAATTGGGGCATCATAGTGGATTTCCGTGCAAGGCAACCCGGACATGCATCATTCATCATTTGAAGAAGAGTCAAGGCAGTCCCTAGCTTGCATGCTAGTTTACAGCTTACCTAGTTTAATTTGTTAATTAATTAGGGTTTTGTACATATTTGGACTATATTATTTATTTGGACTGTATTTATTCGGGACTGTATTATTTATTCGGACCCTCTGCGCGAGGGCAATGTTGTAATAAGTGTGCGTGTGTGTGATGTATGTCTTCCAACCCCACGTCTTTCTCCCTTTTATTTACCCGCTTATGATGGTTAGATTAGGGCATGTTTCAATTAGCATACAGTATGATAGCATGTTTGCATTCATTCATCTGTTTTACATGCACCGGGCTCGGCGCATCATACTAACTGCATTTGTATTTCAATTTCAAAGTTGAATACTTGTTAGCTGTTGCATCTCATATGCCATGTTTAGAATAGCCGAGCCTGCTATAGTTGCATTTTGCATGTGTTGCATTAGGCATTTCTGTATAATTAGGACCATGCATGGATTTCTAATTAGTTTCTGTTTTGGCTTGGAGTACTCGGTGAGTTTTATGCTTTAGCATCCTTGCATGTGTGTGAGTGACTGCCATGATAGCATGCTTACCATGAGGCTAATTGCTTATGTGATATAACTGCCTGAATGCCTGTGGGTGAAGGTTGGGTTATTTGGATTGGAACAATTCATCAAATGTGTGTTTTAAGCCCACTAGATAGTGGCAAAATCATGTTTTCTAAGCCCACCCGAGGGTGGCAAATCCACGTCTTAGCCATCAAACCATCTTTCAAAAACAAACATGAAATGTTTTGTTCCAATTCAGGCGATCTAGTCTATACTTATATGCTGTGTGCATCACATAGTAAATCTAGGCTAATAACCGGAATAAGAACACACAATGTTTTTCAAAAATAGATATCATGATTAGTAGAGGCTGGTCTTTGATCGGGCGAGCGGGGGTGCTCACGAAGTGACTTTCCCCAATCGTATCCAAGTTCCCGAGCCGAGGCAACTTTGGTGATGACGGACACGTGGCCTTAGGCAACGAGTCAGGGTTTCCTAAATTTCCCAAAATAAAATATTTAGGTGGCGACTCTGTATCTGGCAAAGCAGTCCATGTTTGGCACTTCTTTTCTAAAAATCTGTTTTCTCAAAACAATTTGCCGGATTCGGACTCTTTGGTTTAGATTAAGAACCGTGACATTTGAGTCCTGAACTGTAGTGAGCCCAATATCGAACGGAACGGGGACTCGTTCCTCCCCGGGGCGTTCGGGGGACGTCTACACATGCCCATTAAACAATCATAATATTTAATAAACTGAGCATCTCTTAAACATAATAAAACATAAGAATTATGGCCTTGCATAGTTAAGGGTTTGACTGCAACTTAAATTAAACTGATATGAATAAAATTATGACTAGTGGATAAATGTTTTTTGATTGATTCTTTACTTAATAATTGACATGTTTCTTGAATTTTTGTTAAAGCATAAACTTGTTCAATGGTTTTAACTATTTATTCAGTTCATTCATTCCCATCCAGAAAAGTCAATTACTTTTTATAAAGACATCCTCTTTCATCACCAGTCCATAGTCATCAAACCCATCTATGACCGAGTCAATGCTAGTAAAATCATTTACCATTCTTTATACATACACCATATTGTATCCATGGATGAATGAAGTCTCCATTTTCTCCTTCGTGACCTTCCCAATCACAAGATACAATATAGTTACTATGATTATATTGATGCCTAGTTTAAGATCCTTTTCCACCAAAATGAGTCATACAGTCACTCCTGATTCTTCTCTTTTGACCATAAATTCAAATTAGAATTTCCTTCATGGTTTCTGAGATAGTGGTCTCTACATGGTGCCATCCCAGAAATTATTCCTACTAATTTAATAGAACAAGTCAATTATTTCTCTTCAGTTTATAAATTAAGTCAACATAAAAGTCAATTCCCTATATTGCTCCATTTTATGTCCAAATATAAAGTCCCTTGACTATTTAAATGGCAATACAATATTTCCAGCAAATGATGAGATGCTTTCAAAGTCCAATGCATTATTGAACAAGTCCAACAAGAATTTCCAATCAATGATCATGCTTCTACTCCTGCAATGGTTAAATCTTCTCAGCAGAACCCAACTACTTCAGTCACTCAAAGAAACCCATTTCCTCTTACCACAGTCAAACTTGAGAGCCCAACAACCAGTTCTGGGCCTTCAAAATCCAAGTCATCCAAGTCAAAGCCCAAGTCCAAGACCAGTAATGAAGAACTTATTCAGATTGCAAAGTTACTATTGGCCCAAGCCAAGTCACAAGATGAAGATGATGCTTTAGATGGATTAGCCTCATCTGAAGCCTCTACTAGTCATGATTCATATGGTCCACAATTCTAAGATGCTCAGGACCCATATGTCTAAAATAGTCATTGGATTCCATGTATACATCAACTTCGGTCACTACTCTTACTTTGAGAAAAGTTGCTGATATATATATTGATTCCTCATCAGTCAACTGTGTAGTCACAAGAAAAAAAAAAAAGAAAAAAAGAGAGAGTTAAAAGTAGACAGTTTTCCATCAGTCATCGAAAGTTGCCCACAGCACCCTTGTGCCACTTGCTTTCCAGCTTTTAAAGTCACAAGCCTCACAGTATGCCTCCTACTCTCCAAATGTTGAAGTCACAAGCTTACAATCATCTGCTTGGCTTATAAAAGAGCATTTCTAGTCAGGGAGAAGGCAGAATTTTCACGAATTGAGAATCCACTAGCTTTTCACTCTTACTTTTCGCTCTCAAAAAATTATATTCAAGTTGTATTTTGAAGATAGGCTTTCAAGTTATTTTCAGTGAACAATTTATAATTGTAAGTTAATCTTATTTCAGTTATCTATCTTTTAAATCTGTCTTTTAATTCTTCTATTTCATTTATCTATCTTTTAATTACTGTTATTGTTTTAAATGTTTTAATTTTATAACTATCTTTTATATCTTTTATCGCTGTCTTGCTTCCGCCATTAAGGTATCATAAATTTCTAAAAATCAAACCAAATATATTTTAAGAATTTTTTGACAAGTCATTTCTTGTGTTTTTAACTTATTTAATTATTTGTTAATTTTATGATATTTTCACCATCTGACACTACAACATATAAGAGTTTTAGAGACCAATTTTTTTGATATCTAAAAGTGAAAATTTTGTTGCAAAAGACATTTAGGGACTAATTTCTATCATCGTGAAGATAGTCATTAAAAGATTATCCTGAAAAGTAAAAAATAAGTCTTTTAGCGATAAAATTTTTAAAATGTCAATAATAAATAGACTTTTAGGGACAAAATAATTTGGTCTCAAAATGGTTTATTTTTTGAAACAAAAAATTTGATACCAAAAAGATAATAATTATTCAGTAATGTTCAATTTTCGTTGCTAAAAATATAATAACAGCACTTTTCGCAACAAAAATATTTGGTTCCTTAAAAATAATTTTGTCCCTAAATTTTGGTCTCTAAAACCTTAATTTTTTGTAGTGTGATAATTGTTTTTCCATTTTAATTTTGCATTTCATAACTTATTTAAAAATGATAATTTAGCTAAACCTCAGGGGAGAATCTGTAATTTAGCTAAACCTCATGAGAGAATCTGTAATTTAGGTAAACCTCAGAAGGAAATCTGTAATTTAGCTAACCTTTAAGGGGGTGTAGATAATTTGTCCTTATTTGTCAAAAGGGCATTTTAGTCAATTTATTATATCCGTTAATGGCGTTAATTGCGATGGAGCGGGATGTAATTTTTGAAACCTCAGGGGGAATCTGTAATTTCGTTAAATCTCAAGAGATGTGTAGGTAATTTGCCCTTCAATTTTCTAGGTTTTTTTTTATAAATAAATTTCAGCTTATTTATTTATTTAAATTTTTTTTTTTAATTAACCAATGAACTCTCCAAGTTTGTTTTTCGTTGATTGTGGAATCAACTATCTAATGTCAATTTAATCGGAATAAGATAAGGGGAAAATATTGGGTGTGCACACTGACTCCACAACGCACACATCATTTAAGTCAGAGAATGCAGCTGTTAGTATCGACCACATACCAAGTCCTGACTACGGTTCATCCAACACTTGAAGTGTTGTCTTAGAACCAATGCACCAAACCCCTGCGAGTTGGCCCTGAGGAGTAAAACCTAGGACCCCAAAGCCTTACCAAAATACCACAATCCCTTGCGTATTTCAATTTATTTTGATATTGGGAAACACTATGTTGTACCCCTTTCAAAAGGTGTACCAAAAAAAATAATACAATTTTAATTTTTAAGTCATAACTAAAAAGATAAAATGTCATGACTTAATACAATATAGAGCATAATTAGAGAATTCACGAGTCATAATTAAAAAAATGCCATAACTTAAAAAGAAAATTAATCATAATTTAAGAATAAAATAACATAACTAGGGGTGCATATGATATACCTTTTTAAAAGGAGGTGTATATTAGAATTTCTCTTTCATATTTCGTTAAATCTCAAGGGAGGTGTAGGTAATTTGCCCTTCAATTTTCTAGTTTTTTTTTTTATAAATAAATTTCAGCTTATTTATTTATTTACTTTTTTTTTTTATTAAACAGTAAACTCTCCAAGTTTGTTTTTCATCGATTTTGGAATCAACTATCTAATGTCAATTTAATTGGAATAAGATAAGGGGCAAATATCGGGCGTGTACACTGACTCCACAACACACACATCATTTAAGTCAGGAAATGCAGCTGTTAGTATCGACCACACACCCAAGTCTTGAATACAGTTCATCCAACACTTCAAGTGTTGTCTTAGAACCACTGCACCAAACCTCGGCGAGTTGGCCCTGAGGAGTGTAAAACCTGGGACCCCAAAGCCTTACCAAAATACAACAACCCCTTGGGTATTTCAATTTATTTTGATATTGGGAAACACTATGTTGTACCCCCTTCAAAAGGTGTACTAAAAAAATATATATATAATTTTAATTTTTAAGTCATAACTAAAAAGATAAAATGTCATAACTTAATACGATATAGAACATAATTAAAGAATTCACGAGTCATAATTAAAATAATGACAAAACTAAAAAAGAAAATTAATCATAATTTAAGAATAAAATTACATAACTAGGGGTGCACATGGTATACCTTTTTAAAAGGGGATGTATATTAGAATTTTTCTTTCATATTTAATGAATTTTTTTAGGACACTTAGTTCATATATCTAATTTTAAATTTTCTTTGTTCAAAGATTCACACTCTAGATTACTTTATCCATGAAAACAACCTCCTACAAAATGACCAAACTACTCTTATTGGTAAATTACACATACACCCCTTAAGGTTTGCTTAAAATACAAATTGCTCCCTGTGGTTTGAAAAATTACAAATACCTTCTTGTCATAATTTTTTATTTAACAGAATTAATTGAAAAAGTAAAATTTTTAACTGTTCACCTAGACAATAATAAAATTATCTGAATTATTAATTGAAATAAAACTTTAACATTATTAAAAAACTATTAATTAATTTGATAATTTATTAATAAAATGACCTATTTATTATGAAATTAGAAACCTTAAGAGATATAATGTAAATTCTAAAATCACAAAAAAAATTTATAAATCTCAGATGGTGCGCTTATTTATTTATAATCCACGCATCTTCCGTATGTTTCTCCACAATCAAACCCTTCTCTCTCTCTCTCCACCCATTTCTCTCGCTTTCTTTCTCTCTCTCTCATTCATTTTCCTCCTCACCAACGTCGTCGTTAGGCACCTTCTGGTCACAGACGAGTCTACCACCGTCTCCACTGTTAGAAATGGTTTGAAATTCTGGGTAAAACCAGAATTTTTTCCTATCTTTGGTCAATTATTTAGGTGGGACCCATGCGCCAAAATTAGCGGGTCTAAGTGATAACGCGTTCTATGTTGCGTTGTGATTCACATGGTATATTTGGTTGCTCAAAACCATTATCGGGTGAAGGGAAAATTGAAGCCAAAGTGTGCTCCATGGAAATGGAGTTTTGGTGAAAATTCCTTAAAGTTTGTGTAAATGGCTTGTCCCACATTGATTTGGTGGGAAGTTTTGAATGTGTTTATATAGCTTGGACTTATAACTTGGGGAGGGCCCCAAGGGGCACCCCAAGTTTGTAGAAAGGAGAGGTTATAGGCAAAATGGGTTAGACCCGTTGGACCCAAAAATCACCACACGCTCGCGCGCTGCCGCCGCCGTCCGTCCGGCCCGCCAGGCTGGCTTTGGCTTGGGCTTGGGCTTGGGCACGGGTTCGTGGTGTGAGGTTGGGTTGGGCTTGTCCGGCCCAATACTAATCTTTTTGGACCAAAAATATTTGAATTCAATTTATTTTTGATAGAATAAATTCTGTCCAAATTTAAATTTAAATTTTGAATTCAAAATTTTATTTGCACCTCTTCAGAAATTCTTTACAGGTTCAGATCTGTCCAAAACCGAATCCGTTCAGTTCAAATTTTAAATCCACCCGAACAGATTTGAAATTCAAACAGATTCAGTTATCTATTCAAATTTAAACCCAATAGGTACAGTACCTGTTCAAATAGGTATGCTACCTGTTCAATTCAAAATTAAAGGGTGCCATTACTTCTATAAATAGACCAGCCCTCATTTGATCAGATTCACTCCAATTTTCTTCCATCTTTTGCTGCAAATCATCTCTGCATTTTGCTGCATTTATTCCATTATTTTTCTGTGAGAAAGAGTGTATACACCAAGTGTGTTCGTTGAACAAATAAATTGCAGTGCTACATTAATTTGTTGTTGATCATTTCATCCTGAGAGATAGACGTCTATATTCTGAAAGCACCGAGGAGAGGACGAATCTGTCTTAAGGACACAGTGTCAAACGCTGGACTTGATCAGATTATTATTCGAAGAAATTAATCAAGTAAGTTGTTTAATTTATTATTCTGTTTTATTTGTTTATTAAATCAGATTTTAATTTTGTTTTTGTTTTTGTAACAAAATAAAATCTATTTTTATTTATTTAATTTTTGAAATCAAACATTCTCTCTCATTTCATATTTTTCTTTTATATTCTGTTTATCGTTTAGTACCCAAACAAAATTAATTAATTTAATTACAGTGAAGATTGTCCAACATCCACCACCTACTCTGACAGAACATAAACCCTCAAAGATCTCGCTGGAAAGCTTCCAACAAGTTCTCTCTTCCTCCACTCTCACCGACAATGTAGTTGCCGGCGATTCCGAACATAAGTGTGAGGAAGATTGATGGGAAAGACCATCACCACACAGATTTGAGAAAAATGTTCAAGATCTGAATGATTCATTTGATGAGATCTCGCCGGAAAGCTTCGAAAAATGACAAGATTAGCTTCGTCGTCGTTCTCTCTCATCTCTCTCTCTCTCTCTCTCTCTCTCTCTCTCTCTCTCTCTCTTATGTATATATATCACTCACTTATTAGATCTGAGAGTAAGTGATATAGTGTAATGATGATCTCAAAAACACACACACTAGATATGTGATCTCAAATATACACACACTAGATTTGATGATTTGGTTTTAGGGCTGTGTTTTTATTTGTCCAGATTTAAACTTTCAACATATTGTTGTTATTGTTGTTGTTGTTGTTGTTGATGATGATGGTGATGAAATAGATTTTTTTTTTTTTTTTTGGTTACAGATGAGAAATGAGAGACAGACAGACAAATAGATAGAAGAAAGAATTGAACATATATTTCTTGAACAGATAGGATTTGGTTTGGCTTGATATTTCAACAAATAGAAAAAAAATAAAACAAATTAAACAAATAGAATTTCAATAAATAGAATTCAAGAAAAAAATTGAATAGACAATAAAATTTAAACAGATAATAAAATTTAGACAGATAACAAGAAAAAATTGAATGATAGTCAAACAATTTGAACATACACATAAATTTGAATAGGTAGAAAATAATTTGAATATATATTCAAAAAAATTTAAATAGATAAAAAAGAGTCAATAGATAAATTAATGGATAAAATTGAAAACAAAATATCATTCAAACTAACACGAGGATTTTTCACAAAACTATTTCACAAAGAGTGGACCTTTTGCCAACAAAAAATATTTACTAGATTTAATATCATATAACATCATTAGATTGGATTTTTTAACAATTTTCTTATTTTTTAAATTTTTTCTTAAACTTTTAATATTAATAGAGTTGTCTAATTTAGGGGTGAGTATCGTTCAGATTAGTTCGGCTTAGTCATAAATCGAGATTAATCTATTACCTATGATTCCATTAAATTTGAAATCAAACCAATCTATGAAAATTTTAGAACCAATTCGAACCAAACCACTAAATCACGGTTTGATTTGGTTTGAAACCTCAAATTTTAAAAATATTATCATTATTCATAATACGATTACAAAATATTATTCACAACCTAAAAATTGTTTATATAGTTATTTAAAAATAGTTCTATCATTATACAAAAATATACTTATAATAGTATAAAGTTAAAATTGTTAGCCCCAAAGTTATTCAAATTTAAATTCTTATTGATTTTGATTATTGACAAATATTTTGAACTTTTTTAATATTCAAAGTTTTCAAAATATTTTTATTCAATTGCGCTTCAATAGTTCTAAAAGATATATGCTTCTACAGTGTTGTTTTCCAATGGTTTTTAGTTCCTCAAAACATGAGATTAGTACTTGTATGCAAAACTCTATATATGCTTAAAACAGGTGCAAGGGTCGACACCAAGATAGTAAGGGTCGATACCAGAATGAAGTTCACAATTAGCTACAAGGGTCGATACCAAGATAGTAAGGGTCAACACTAAATTTCAGAACTCATTTCAACTGCAAGGGTCGACATTAAATTTCAGAACACAATCTAGTAGTAAAGGTCAACACTAAGGATAACAAAAGTCGACACTAAATTTCATAACACAATCCAGCAATAAGGGTCGACACCAAAAATGATAAGGGTCGACGCCAAAACTCAAGAAACAAAGTTCAAACTTCCAACAAATAAAAGAATCGACACCAAGAACACCTGGAAATCAACTTAGAGAAGAAAATAGAGCAAATGGTTGACACCTAATCTGCAGAGGTCGACATTCTTAAATCTGGGTTTCAAAAATTCTAACTGCCAAATCAGATCTAGACTGACACAACTCTTTTCTCAGCCACTTTTTCTGATCTATGTACAGAATATGTCATCATTTCTGATCCCTGAGTAGAACTTCTGACACTATATCTTCTACCAAGAGTTGATTTATGAGGTTGAACATTTAATGAAAGCTTGGGCATTTAATGAACCTCCTCTTCCCAAGACTTGTCTACAGTCTGTTTACACCATGCTTTGATCAACACAGCCGGAAGATATCCTTCATGATTTGCTTCAACGGCTAGAAGATTCAAATATGCCTCTCTCCAACAGCTAGAAGCCATTAATGCTATAAAGAATAAGCTCTCATTGTTCGAAAAAAATATAACTCTTCATCACAAGAACACTAGAACATTCAAGAGCTTTTATTATACTTCATTGTATTTCATTGTACTTCTATTTTCATATCTGAGTGAGTCTTAAATTCCCTCTGTGCTTACATTTTCATATTCATCTTTTAAGAGGGAAAATCTGTAAAAGATGATAGTTGTACCTCTGATTCTTATTTCTATTTTTTGAGTGAAACATTTGTAAAGTGAGGCATTTTAGTTCAGAGGTCCTCAACAGATATAAGTCATTTGTAAAAATCCACAAGATAGGTGAAACTTGGTGGTGCATTGATTCATAGTGAGGAATTTTCAATGAGGTATCTTAAGGAGTGGGCGTAGGCCGGTGAGCCGAACCATTATAAATCCTTGTGTTTGAGCTCTTCTTTCCTTCTTATTTATTTTTTGTTTACTCACTTAGTCATTTGAAATCTATTTTTTAGTCATATTTTTTAATTACCCAATTCACCCCCCTCTTGGGTTGCTTTCTTGTGTAACAAAAATTTATATGTACATATATATTCGATACTAATAAAATATTTTAGTATTTACATTCGGTAACAAATTATATATATAATCTAAACGATTTGGTTTGGTTCTATCTAGATTCGTAACTATAATATCATGGACAAAACCATGAAATACGGTTTGCTTATTTCAAAAATCATAATCAAACCGTGCATTGAGAAAATCAAACCAAATCCTGCAATCTGGCCTAGACCGGACCAATTTATGATTTTTTCAATTTTTATGCGCATCCCTAATCTAATTTGCATGATTTTAGAAAGTAAATAAATCATATATAATTGCACAATATTTGAAGGTTTTTGTGCTTGAAAATTTCCAACTATTTTCACAAATTTAAATTTTTTTAAAATACATGTGTCAAAATATTATTCACTCTTTTGAATTAGTTATTATTTTGTTAGCTTTTGTTAATATGTGCCGTAAGGGCATATGTTAAGAAGACATTAAATGAGTCCATTTATTCTTACTTGTATAAAAAATAATAGAAGTTTTTAATGCGGTTAGGATAAATATATTTTTTTTTACATAGAGACCAAAATATCCTTTTTGTATTTCCCTCAATTTCACCCATTAATTTCCTTTCTATTATTTTATTTTATTATTATTATAATTTTTTTTTAATTTGCAACACATATTATTGTGATTATATAATTTTAAATAAAGTATTTTTATTTATTTGGCTTATTATTTTTTGAAATGAATTGAAATGTATTTTTTTTATTATAATATTATAGCATTAATAGATGAAAATCTAATAGCAAGTGAAATTCATCAATCCATTTTAAGGAATTGTTCCAACTTGAATGAATACTATTATTTCATGGGAAAACACTATGGTATAGTATATGTATTTTATACTTATAAAGGAAAATGGTATAATTTTAATTTTCTGAATCATAATTATAAATAAAAAATTGTCATAACTAGACACAATATGAGACATAACTAAAAAACTCATGAGTTATAATTAAAATAATATTATAACTAAAGAAAAAAATTAGTCATAACTAAAGAAGAAAATGACATAACTAAGGGTGCATATAGTATACCTTTTTTAAAGAGGTGTATATTAAAATTTTCCTATATTATATGATTTATAAATTTATTTTTTGTTTATAATAAAATATTGGCACTTTTTTTTATTTATTCAAGAGGTACAATCATTTTATTTTGTTATATTTTTATAAATAAGTCAATTTATTATTCCAAAAGTGAGGGTATTTTTATCCATGAACAAAATTATTTAGTTTTTGAATTTACTTGTGTTTTCCCATACAAGTGAAGGTAGTTTTAAATATTATAATTACATTCTTAATATGTGCCTTAATAATATTCTATTTTGTTTTGAGTAACAACAAATTATGAATATTTGTCAAGGGTAATTCTAGTTGCACCATATATTTATCTCCTTGCGCCTATTTCTTATTACACCATTTTTATCTCATTAAACTGTCCATAATTCCTAATATATCCTTCTCACTACCAATTCATCATCTTTATACACCCCCATTCACATTTGAAACCCTAATTTCATCCCTCCACCGTTTCCTCCACCTTCAGTCACCATCGTTGCCATTCAGTCCTTATTACCACCGCCGCGGCAACCGCAACCCACAGCCACCCACCACCACCCGCGAACCCAACCTTCACAGCCACCACCATCGCAAAACCAGCCCTACAACCTAAAGGGAGAGAGAGAGAGAGAGAGAGAGAGAGAGAGAGAGTTTCAGATCTAGGGTTTGGAGGAGGAGAAGAAAAAGAAGAATGAAGGAATGAAGAAAGAAAGAAGATGTGCAGCTTCAAAATTACTTTATTTTTGTCATCAAAGCAAGTGTGCATAAATGCATATAAGCATTGATCTAATGATTTCTCTTATCAAGCAACCATGAAATTCATTGGATTTGGTCAATTAACACAGTATATGAATATCAGGCAACCAATGAATTCATTTGTTGATATCATTACATTCTTTGTTTTTTTTTTGGATAAGTAAGTCATATTATAACCAAAAAAGAAAAATATACAATGAAGTTCAACACACAGCTTTTGATGGGAGCACAAAAATAAACAAAATAACTATTCCATCAAAAAACAAACTGAGCTTATAGAAAACAAGCACAACATTTCCAACAAAACAAGGATTCAGAATTTCCTTCTGGCATTCTTCAAGTCATGAAGTTTCGCTTTAAGTTTTCTTCTGTTATCCTCTTTTGAAGTCTCCCCATAACTAGGATCACTTGGAGATGGACTCCCTTTATTTCTCAACTCTTGACTTGAATCTCCATTTCCTAACTCGCCCATATCACCAAGGACATCAAAGGCATTAGATGTTGAGGGGATAGAAGACTGCGTCTCTCTCTCTTTGTTGATCAATGGCGTTGAACCTTGCCCACCATCTCTCCCCTTTTTCTTCACCACTTCCCATTTAGTCGGAATTTGTGTTTTAGTGTCCTTGACTCTCCACTCATGTTTGAAGGAGGGAGGGTTCAAAGACTTTGGCTTTTGAGGGCACAAATTAGTGGTATGGCCAAAAGTCTTACAACCATCACACCTTTGGGGGTTCCATGGAACCTCAACTTGAATCTCATATGGGTCACCATAACCAAGATTTATTTTGAAAGACTTAGGGATCTCTTTATTTGCTGGCACTTCAATACAAATTCTCGCAAATGTAAGTCTGCTTCTCTTGAAAGTTGGCTCATCCAAATAAAGAGGAGTTCCCAAGATGCTAGCTATGTAACCCAAACCCTCTTCACTCCAAAGTTCCAAAGGAACATTGTACAACTTCACCCACAATGGCACACTTGAAAATTCACACTTTGTTAGTTTTAGTCCAGGTTGCCATTTTTTAATAACAATCAATCTAGCCCCAACATAATAGGGGCCATCTTCCAAGATTGTGTCAATAGCCTCTTCACTTTTTACTTTAAAAATAAAAAAACCATTGTCAATGGAGACAATGTCCTCAAGCAAATTTCCCCAAAGTTTCTCCGCCCAAGTTTTCACATAATGGAAAGAGAATCTTTTATCAATGAAGTATCCAACCAAAGCATTTTCCCAATGAGAAAAGCCTTTTTTTGAGATCTCAATAGGGACATTGTAAATGCCATCTACTTGGTTCTCAATCTTATGGGCACCTATTTTATACTTCAATTTTGACACCTTGTTAATCTCTTCTTTAATTAAAGAGCTCCCAACTTGTAGAGGTTTACCTGATATAGCAAGTGTATCCAGACCTTCACTACCATCTTCCATATGTAGATCAACCGAATCCTCATTTCGACAAGCTCGCACGGGCTTATCACTCTCTCGTTGCTTGGAACCCATTACTTCTTTCCTTTGATCAGCACTAAGTGAATTTGACAACATCATTTCGTTTGCCACCAATGGGGACACAGTGGTCAATTTTGGCCACTGCTCAACATCAGTTAGCACTCTAGTTGGTGTGTTCCATGCATTAGGTGTTTGATGCTGCTTTGGTGATTGCTCAGGTGAGGCTTGCATTTCCACAGTCCAGCGAAACTGTGTTGTACCAAGATCACAATCACACTCAATTGAGCTATCCTCCGAATCTACGTCCCTCAATCCCCTCTTGTTTACATTTGAGGGCCCTTGCCACGGTCCCACAAAATCTCCAAGTGAAAGAGATTTGGGGGGGCCTCGAATGCGTGTAGACCGGCGGGGAAGTACATTAGGCATATCATCAGTAGATAGTTGATCCACCTGATTTACAAACTCCTTCAAAGATACCTTAGTCGAAGATTTGCTTTTTGATTTACTCTTTGCTAGTTTGCTCTTGGCTAGTTTGCCCTTCTTCAATGATAGCTTACTACCCTCTCTGTCCCTCTCATTGTCCTTCTCTTTCTCTTTCTCTTTCTCCTTAATCATCTTATGACAGCACAGTGACAAGGTTTCACTGGGGCATTTTGTCGAACAGGTAAAGGGCACTTCTGTGTTGTTCTTCTCTCTGTGATGCCAACAGTGGTATTTAACCCAGCCACCGAGCAAAATCCAGATACAGGTTCACACACAAGCTCTCTAATCGCCTCTAATCTCAATAAATGCTGCCTTATTCCTGAAGCTTCGGTTTCTCAATTTCCTGGACGGACCGCAATGAATAGCTGCAATGCCGACATGAACTGGAAGCAGAGTCACTTCAACTTTTTACCGTTGTGGGATAAAAACATCTGGATGCAACATACAGTTATGGGTGCTTTGACGAGAAGGAGTGAATCCAAGAGCAGAACATGCAAGGCGTTTTAAACTTATTGAATTCACTTTTCACTTTTCTCTCTCTGCAGAAACTTCTTTACCCAATAAATTGAGAGAGATCACATTGGCGAGGCCCATTCTTTGTTGTATACACACAGATTCAATAATCATTGGTTTTTTTTTTTTTTTTTTTTTTTTTGGTTGTATATACACATATCTAGTGAGAATTATGGAGAGAGTTTTTGGTGGCCAAAAGGGTTGCATCCTAGGCAAGTCAGTGTTAGTCAAAATTACAGTCGACGTAAAAAGGACAGATGGTGGGTTGTGTAAGTTAAAATCGTCGTGAGGGGCTGCCGGATGTAGGGGAAAGAGTGTTAGGTGTTTGTAGAGAGTTGCCGAAGGTGGGAAATGGTAGGAGGAAGACTGTTGAAGGTGGGCGAACGGTGGAGGAGGGCTACTGGAGGTGAGCAGAGTAGAGAGTGAGTGAAAGATTGGATGAGATGAGAAATTAGTGGTTCAACTAATAGGATTTTGGAATCAATTGGTAATTTTACCCAAAATGATAAAATTGTGATAAAAAAATAAAAATGAAAGGGTGTACTTACTCATTTATCAATGGGGTGGCTCATTGTAAACCTTTTAATTTAAAACAAAATAGCATTGAAAATGAATTTATTTACAATAATAATATTATCATATTATTCTTGTTAAGTTTTTTTTATATGAATTTTATGATTGTTTGTATAAATTTATGAGAGATTGACCAATAAGTCTCATATTTTGGACTTCTAATCCATATAATTTTATATATTTTTTTGTGATCTATTTAGTCCTTTTATATGTATAATGACTCATTTGTCTGTCACGTTAGAGTGTCACGTTTGGAAAAAGTATATTAAAAAGTCTTTTATTTTTTTAGAGTATCACATCATACTCGCCACATTGGACTCACATGTCACATTTGAGAAAAGTACATTAAGGAGTTTTTTTTTTTTTTTTAGAGTGTCATATCATACACATCACGTTGTCACGTTTGGGAAAAATATATTAAGGAGTTCTTAATTTTTTTTAGAGTGTCACATCATGCCTATCACGTTGTCATGTTTGAGAAAAGTATATTAAGGAGTTTTTTTTTTTTTTTTTAAAGTTTTACATCATACCCGCCACGTTGTCACATTTAGGAAAAATACACTGAGAAGTTTTTATTTTTTTTTTAAATAAAAGTTTTGAAATGTTACATCATATTCATCATGTTGACACATTTATGAAAAATACACTAACGAATTTTTAATTTTTTTGGAGTGTCACATCGTTGGAGTGCCACATTATCACATCATACCTGTTACATTAATAAAAAGGGTATAGCTGTCTACCAAAACACTATCAAACTAAAAAATAGGACCACATGGAAAGAAATTCTCCACTAATAAGGCTTGGTTTGGGTACTAAAAAAAAAGGTCAAAAATTTATTTAAAAAGTTAAAAAATTATCGCTATTCAACAAAAAAAAATATTAAAAAAATAATTTTACACAATCTTCACTTTCAAACAACTTTGACGGCAGAGCAGCGGAGCTGACTTGTGAGAAAATTGAATTTATTTAGGTGTACAATTTAACACAATGCTGATCGGCCCGTGGGGGCCATCACGGGTCCCTTTTTAATAATCTGAACCGTTAATATGTAGAACTCGTCGAGTACTATATGCTTGTAAAAAATCACATTGATCAGGTATCAGTAACTATATGATCAAATCAGTTAAAATTTATAAAATAGATGGTGTTATAGTTGACGGTTGAAAACAAATTAGTCAATTAGATAGCTAGCTATCGATATCTGATCAATGTGATTTTTTACAGGAATATAATATTCGATGAGTTCTATATATTGAACGATTTTGATTAGCAAAACGGGACCCGTGATATGCCCCCACAGGCCGAACAACATCTCTAATTCAATGGTCAAAAAGCAGGGAATCATTTCCCAGCCCCTACTCCGCTGGCCCTCAATTCATCCTATTGTACCGCCTATTCCCTTCAATCTTCTCTTATACACTCATTTATACATTTTTTTTTTTTTTTTTTTTTTTTTTTTTTTTTTTTTTTAATATACATTTTTTCATAAAATGTCAAAAAATTATTCCAAATAACCATATTTTTTTTCTCAATTTTTTAGTCTAAAAAGACAAAAAGTACATTTATTTAAGACATCTCAAAAAACCCCTAAGACTTAACAAATCAATAGAAAAAACTTAAAACTAATTGATGTACTTGTTTGTGAGATGAGATTTATTGATTAATATCACTAAATGTATTCAATATTTCAATACTAACCATTTTTGCCACGTGGCCCAATAGATGCTTTATATAGTGTCTTTATTCATCTAAAAACACCAAACACCGCCTCCAGAAATTCAAAATTAGGTATTGCTTCCCCACACTAACAAATCAAAAACAATCCCCATATCTGTTTCTCTCTCGAGTCTCTCCACACACACTTGCATATCAAACGAACCATGTCGAACTCGAACTCGAGCGACGAACTCTTCTCTTCACTGATCTCAGACATCAAGACCTACACAGGCAAAGACCCTCTTCTTCCTTGGCTCAGGTAGTACAGTTAGTTACATTTCTCCATTCTTATTTTCCCTTCTCTTCTCTTTTCTGCATTCCACAATTTTTTAGTATTTTATTTTTTATTTTTATGTATAATAGTGCTTGAATCGAATGCTGATGATGCCTAATATATGCAGAGGGATTCGGAAGATGAGGGACTCTCTCCCTCCTCTGCTTCTCAAAGAAAAGCTCCCTCGCTTCCTCCAGAAATGTGCCCAGACCTTCCAAACCGATCGGCGTTACACCAATGATTTGCGCTACTTTCGCGTTTGGTTGCAATTGGTAACTACCCATCACTTGTTCCTTTGCTTTCTTCATGATTTACTTACTGGGTCGTTCTTCTGTTGATGTATTTATTACTGGTTTCTGTTTGGTTGCTGAGAAAATACAGGAGAAACTGAACAAAATTAGTCGTTTTGAATTTCTTATTATTCACCGTTTGATATACTGGTTATATTGCTTTGTTTTTAATTCCTTTAAAGTCTCAACCAATCAGTACCTGAGTTTTTCTGTATTAGAAGCCAGGAAATAGAAATGAAAAAAAAGGGATCAATTTGTATGTCAGCTATTTATCATTCATTTTCTTATGGATTTGTGTTTAGTTTGTAGTGTCTGTTTGGTTGTTGAGAAAATATGGGAGAAAGTGAAGAAAATAAGTTGACTTGAATTTCTTATTCACCGTTTGATATAGTTATATTGCTTTGGGAAAAAATTCCTTTAAAATCTCAACCAAACAGTACTTGAGTTTTTCTATTTTCGGAGCCAGGAAATAGAAATGAAAAAAAAGATCATTTAGCACATCTGCTATTTGCATTACTTCATTTTTCCTCCACATTGTGGGGGGAAAAAATTCCTTTATTTATCATTCATTATCTCATGGATTTGTGAAACTAAATCAGGTTTTCATATAATTTCACATAATTGTTGTTGTTTGTTCAGATGGATTTTGTGGATGATCCAAGAGCAGTGTTAAGTACAATGGAAGCAAACCGTATTGGGATGAAGAAGTCACTGTTTTATCAGGCATATGCTCTTTATTACGAGAAGTTGAAGAATTTTGAGGAGGCTGATAAGATGTATCATTTAGGAGTGCAGAAGTAAGCATTTTTATTTACAAAATTGTATTGACCTTTGGATTTCATGGGAGAAAGTGACTATTATAATTTATATCCTGTTTTTAATGGCATTTAAAAAAAGCTTGAGACACCTAATTTATCACCCCTAATGATGTGTTTGACAAGTGTCAAATTTTGATTTGTCAGACATTCCATCATGTGGGTCTAACCTCAATGCCACATCATTAGGGATCATTTAGGGGTGATAAATTAGGTGAATGCAGCATGATTATCACATTTATATGCCTAAGGTGCTGCCCCCAATGGTCTTCTGATCTTGAAATTTACTTTTAATAAGTTTCTTTGTCCCACTTTTCTGATGTGCTTTGGCTTTTCATTTATGCATTAGAATAGAGGATATCACTGGAAGATTGTAGCTTTGTGTTGTTTAAGTTTATACTAAAAATCCGGCTGATGTCTAACAATGTTTATGTTGTTCTAAGCTTAGTTGACCTATAGGTAAAATATTTATTAAATAAGATATTCAAGATATAACTAAAATCTAATTCACCTGCTTTGCTCTGTTTGTGCTCAATCCTATTGCATTTACTTGTCTTCTTTAGCTGTCAATAGTCTGAACTTGAACAGTTTTCTTCTTCAATTTTGGAAATGTATTTTATTTATTTATTTATTTATTTTTAGTTTGAAAAACAGTTTATGTTTTTTTATGGTGCTTTATTCAGCTGTATGATGCCATTCTTTTATCTTATGCTTTTTATTTTTTTGAAATAATAGGGTAATTTCATAATGCTATTCTTTCGTTGAGAGAGCCTGTTCTCACCCAACAATTGTGCAGAAATTTTAAAACTAAAAGTTTTTGAATTAATAGGAACATGGTACTGTGTTTGACTATCTATTGTTAGAGGTTTGAACTCAATGTGGATGGTTGATTTTGCTCTGTACTTGGTGAATTAATTGTTTATTTTGGGCTTTGTTTGGTATTGATGTCAAATTTTGCATTTTGATTTTTTTTATTATTATTTTTTTAATGTTTTCGGTAACAAAACAATGAAAAGTTTGGAAACACCCATCATTTTCACGTTGTGCAGAAATGTTTTTTGAAAATTTGGAAAACTGTTAAAAAGTGTTACCTAAAAAGGTGTGCTTTTAGAAATTTTTCCGAAAACAATTTGCAAACAAGCTTTCCATATCAGTTTCGATTTTTTTTTTTTTTGAGAACGAAAAACAGAAAATGAAAATGATGCCAATGCACCCTTAATCTCTGACAGGATTTATCCAACGTATAAACAAATGGATGTAGTAATATCTAATTGAAGTCTGCTGTGAACTATTTTCACCTTCTATGTACTGTTGAGCAGCCTTGCCGAGCCAATTGATGAGTTGCAAAAGTCCTACGAGCAGTTCCTTCATCGCATGGAACGGCACAAGAAAAAGAAAATGCAGGTTGTGTTTCTTTTGGATTTTAATATTAAAGTTTTTCTCATTGTCTATAAGATTCCTTCATTACCTAACCCTGGGCCGATGCCATGCAGTGCCAGGAAAGGATGAGGGGCAAGGGGCTTCTCCGTGTTGTGAGCCTCCCTCCCAAATGTAACGATGCTAAAAGAAACAATGAGAAGTCTTTACCTGAAACACAACCTAACCATGAAAATGTTGAAGTATCTAGTGATTCATCTCTGAAGATGGGAGTCGAGGGAGATATTAGATGTGGAAGCTTTCTCAATCGACACGATAATAATCAAGCAGAATCGGATGAACCTAACAATTTTTGTGGTGATGATACGGTTGTAGTAAGGTTTCTAGGTACTGCCATTGCGGGACAGTCTGAAGCAGAAGATGCGTGCCATCATGGCCTTGTAGAGCCCACAATAAACACAAAAGAAGCCTTGAACGCCATTAATAGCATGTTTCGAGAACCTCTGGAGCCAGCACATTTTAATGGGAGATCACATAAAAGCAACAAGCCCAAAGTTGATCAGAGATTGGACAAAGGATTTGAAGTGTTTGTTGATGAAAACTTGGATGAGGCTGGACCATCAAACCAAAATGGTGAGAAGGGTTTTGAACTGCTGCAACATAACAGAGTTGAAACTAACCAGATTCTCCAAGAACCACTTCAAATATATATCGATGATGAAGAAAGCAACGAAGTGGAGGAGAGAATTAATGTGAAAGATGATTTAGAAGAAAGTAAGGTTCAACCACTTACGGAACATGTTAATGCATTTGTGTTTCCAAGTCCAAATGATCTAGATACGGAGAGGTCACCCCGAGCAAGACTTAGAGAGGATACAGTGGTTTGTAGGTTTGTGGGGTCCACCATTTCGGATGAGCCACAGGTAGAAAATGTTTGCCACCATGGCCTTGTAGAACCCACAATTAACTTGAAGGAGGCTATGGATGATATAAATAGCATGTTTGGGAAGCCAATAGATTTTGTTAGGGCAAATAGACGGAAAAAGCAGGACAAAGCTCCATACAACAGTAAGAATAACTGTGAGGGGTTTTTAATACTTCCTGATGATGACTTGGGCCATCAACGAGCGCATTCCCGACCAAGCTCGACTCCCAAAAACGATGGTTTGTTCGAGCAGACAGTGTGTACAAAGGAAGCCATGGATGAGATAAACAAGATGTTTGGAATGCCATTAGACTTCTAAGTGAGAGCGAGGTAACTTTCTAACTACTAATATATGTTTTGATTGTTCTGTCATTTGATCTATATGGTTGATTAAGCTGTGATTTTGATATTCTTTACACATTTGAATTGTGAAAATTGGATGTAGATGGATTTTTTGCTTGTTTTTGTCTTTGAAGTGTTCTTGTGCCACAATTAAAAAGAGAAAAAAAGAAAAGAAAAAAATAGCCCAATTAGTACACATTAATGTGTATTTGGGAGGGAAAAGATTGGGTACACACTTAACCTTTGGCATAGTCATAAAGTGGTTGCCTGAGACTTGAATCTATAACTTCAAGGTTATTAGGCCAAGGTTTTACCATTGAATCAGTGGTACACCCTGTTCTTGTGCCACATATTACAATAAATTGATAAATAGAAAGATAATGAAATAAGAACAAAATATGTCAATTTATGCAACAAATAGAACAAAATGTGAGCTGAGAAACATTACAGAACTGTGAACAAATAGGAAAGAACAACTGAAAAAAAACAATAAAAATTAATCAGGGGTTCCGGATAAATAACTGGTGTGAAATCAGAGGTGACTGGTGGGAGTGCAGTGAGCTGGGCGAAATGCCAAGGGACCCGCAGCATAAACCACAGCCTCATAATTCTTTCCTAGCATTCTCTTATTCTCGTAGCGGAGTGGGGAACCGTTGAGTCCGTAGTTCACATTAGAAAGTAGGTTGCAGCTTTGTAGAGGCGAAGAAACGAGTTTCACATGGCATGAGGTGAGGGGATGGTCCAATAAGGAGTGGCCCATCTTGAAACCTTCCAATTGTGCATAGAAGTAACCATGTGCATCTGTTTCGAACACCTTGTAATAGCTGACTCGGTTTCTGTAATCTTTGCAGATAACGCTAACTTTAGCTGCAGAGATGGGCTCAGCACCAGACATCGACCAAGTTCCGAAGTGCTCGCAGCTCTGGCAATAGACCATGCCTTCCACCACGACATCTACATTCTTCTCTACTGCTTTGGCTGGAACATTCTCATAAGCAGCAATGGAGTGAATGGCCAATAGGAGTAAAGAGGCAACAATCATGATCTGGGTGCTTGCCATCTTCTTTAACGGAGGGTGATTAGAGCTTTAGAGAGTCGAGTAGATAGGCTTGGTGTGATGAGATGTGGTGAAGAGAGACTTGGTTAGAGATGGTATTTATAGTTTCATTGCCTATGAGAATATTTGGTGTTTGTTTTGTGGATTTTTGGCATTATAGGCGTGGGAGGCTACTATGTTGTTGCATTTCAACTACCTTGTGTTCTTCATATTTGTTTGTGTACGTGAAGGCCACCTTCAATTGTCAACTTTATTATTGTATTCTGGTTAATATTTTTTTTGGGTTTTGTCTAGTGGTGGCATGGCATATCTCCTGTTGTGTGTAAACTTGGATTATTATTAATTTATTATTGGTATTGGGCTGGGCTGGACAATGCTGCAATTGCCAGACTTCACTTTTAGACCGCGCATGGGCTTTCTCGTCTTCTTCTTCTTGTGTGTGTGGACGTTTTGACCGCTTGTTAAATTTCAATGTTAAAAAAACTGTTCAGGGCTAGAAAGTTTAGATTTGGTTTGGCTGGGTAGGATTTTCTCCTCTTTGTAGTACTACATGATGTTGTAGGACTACTTTTTCTTTCAAAAGCTACAAAACTGGAATGATTTTGAACCTGCATTGCAATTTTTTCCTTCTTTTTGTAAATGAAGCAAGAACAAGGAATTGAGAGAACACAGAAGAAAGTAGAGCACTGCAGAGAAAAGAAAAAGAAACACAAAGCAGGACTTACATAGCGACAACGAGCATCAAGATTCAGAAGAAGCTGCCAATATATGCTCATCTAGCATCAAGCTCCTTGGGGAGGGAGATCTCCGGCAAACGTGCACGCCAGAGAACTGATTCCTGAGAATCCAAGGTGCCAATTCATGAGCAACTGAATTTGGTTTGCAAATGCTTGTAACATTTTCAATTTCTAATTGTGATTGGTGTAGCACTGCAATTCTTGTTCTATCCTTATACGCGAAGCCTCTATTTGGATGGAGTTTTCAAAAATTGATTCAAACTTCACATTTCAAAACATCTTTCATAACACGTTTGGTAGAACTCTTCTCAGTTAGTTTTCAAAAAATATTGGGTCTATCCGGTCGTCCTCCAGTCATCTAGCCGGTTAACCGGAACAATTTTTTATTTTTATTTTTTTTGGGCACTTGTTATGTGAACAAAAAATTTATATTTGTTTTTGATAATTTTTAAATATAGAAATTATATTTTTTAGACCAAAATGACAAATTCGTTGGACATTTATTTAAAATTAACAAAAAATATTTTTAAGTAAAAATTAATTTGTCACAATAATTTTTTAAAATTAAAAAAAAGTTCCAACCAAATATACAATCAAAAAGAATTTTAAAGCACTGGCTGAATATTTTTTCTAACAAATAATAACATATATTTTTAATATTTTAAATTAAAAATATTTTCGGAATTTTAAAATTTTTAAATAAAAAAATTATTTTTTTAATAATTATTATTTTTTGAATTGAATTTTAAAAATAGTTTTGAATAGAATTTTGAATAGAGTTTTGAGTTGTGTGTTTAGTTATGAGTTATAAGTTTTTGAATTAAATTTTGAAAGCTCTTTTCAAAATACATAACCAAACAACTTTTCTCATTTCATATGTCATATTAAAAATTTAAAACTTAATTCAAAACTCAATTCAAGACTCTTTTGAAAAGTGTTTTGAAAAGTGGGTGTCGAATTACTTTTCTAAAGCTGTAACCAAACAACACACTCAAACTAAGGGGTAGAATTAAACTTCAAAAGTCTACCAAACAGAGGTTTTCTTCTCTAATCTCTCAAGATTTTAATACATTGTACTGAGATAGGTTGTGAATTGTGTTAATAAGACTTTTAAGGGATCGGATTTAATTAGATCTCATCCCATTCAAACAATTCAATTCCGTCAACAAATAATTTTTTGGTTATTTTTCTTGTTTTTGGTGCAGAAACTTTGATGCCCTCTCATTGTACCCGACGCGTCAAGATCCTCTGGAGTAAAATCTTAGATCCATCTAACGGCTGAAATTAAACCTCACCAAAACGACATCGTTTTGGTGAGTAATTTAGAAGAAAAAAAATCAGCTTTATTTCAAAACGATGAATACATTCCTGCAAATATGAAGCATTAGAGAAAGAGAGAGAGAGAGAGAGAAAAGCGCTGAGAGGAGGAGCAGGATATCGCCGCCCTGTCCCGCTCCTTCCCACTCCCGACGCGCCACCACCGCTGCCTCAATCACAAACCCAAAACCCAAACCCATCTCTCTCTCTCCCTCTCCCCTCCCATTTGCTCCGATGACGACGATTAATAACTTTTTTGGTTGTTTTATGGCTAATTTACAAACACAACCCATAATTTAAACAAAATTCAATTTTCTCCTTGAATTGGCAAAATTAACAAATAACCCCTATCATTGTTTGTCTTTTAACCTAATTACAAAAAATAAAAAGGTAAATCATTATCTTTTTGCTACCCCAAATATATCTACATTCGCTCTAAATGCACTTCAAATTGTTAGTTGGACACTCCTGCACTTTTATTTTTTTATTTTATTTTTTTCTTTAATGCCATTATACCAATTTTATAGCCATTTACTACTGGAAAATGCTATAAACCCTAAATAATTTACCAAATTTTTTGTTAAATCTCTCATATGGGTGTGAAACCCACAAACACCCACATGTGTGTGGGTCTCACACCCATATGAGAGATTTGGTAAAAAATTTAGTAGATAATTTGGAATCTCTAGCATAACTCTTTACTGCCTTGCCCAGTTAGTGTCACTAGAAACTTAGACAGTCACTCCAGTTCCTTCTCCTTCTTTTCCAACTCTCCACTAACCCTCAACTTTTTTCACGCCAAACTCTAGTGATCCATCGTCTCATTTCCATCATGCATACATTTCTCTTTTCTATTAATTTCATCAACTGTCATCGTTGCCACGTACATAGTTACCCCAAAGCCCTTTTCATGTTGCCTCATGTTTCAATTTTCCTTGATTTGAAAATATAACGCCTAATTCAGAACCAATGTTGAACAAATGGTGGTGGTTTATATGTAAACCATCGAACAATAGTGGTAGTACAGACGTAAATCATCAAAAAATAGTGTTAGTTCGAAAGTAGATTGTCGAACTAGATAAAAAGAGATCACAAAGTGTGGTGATGGTTGTAATTGCTAGCAGAAAGAGAAATCAAGATTGTGATGTATGAGCAAAAATTCGGTTTAGGCCCCAATCGACAATGATTGATCGACAGGCTTAAACAAATATTAATAAATACAAAAGATCAGACTTTGTGGTTGAGTTCTATGCATTAAACAGATTAAGAACTTCCCTGTAGGTAATTAAGTAAAGAAGGATTTGAACAAAAAAGAATACGTATTTACTCAATTAAATTGTTACTTGTTATCAGTTACAAGAACTCAAACAAGAACAAAGAAATGAAAAATACAGCAATCGACAGAAAGAAGAAAAGTGGGGGTTGGGAAAAGCTATTAGTAATCTACTCCTAATAATGGTTAAATTAAACTACTCCTAGATAAATGTCACGTATTGTGAATGGTGGTTGAGATGATTGATTGATCGATTCCATCTTCTTTTATAGTTGACTCCTGGCCTGGCCCTGATTATGATTTCCCTTGATTCTCTGCCTCTTTTCATGTTTATCTCCCTATTTTAGGAACTGTTCTCTGATTACTCTCTAGATTCTATGTTATCATCTTCTGCAGCCTTATCTCTCTAGTCCCACTTTATGCTACATTAGCTATTTTAGCCATCATTGCCACGTCATCGCTATGACCTGTCGATAGAAGATTCCCGAATTTTAGCGCCAACAATGCCCCATTCATTCATGATAAAAAGAAAATCTTTTGCCTTGAATAATATTAGTCTTGAATTTTGCTTGTGGGCCTAATGTTTTTAAATTTCTATGGGTCGTTTAACAGTTCACAGGCCCATCAGTATCCATCAGTATCCTTTCACTTTTCCTGTTTTTATTTTTTATTTTAGGCCCCACGCGACGACTCTTAAAGTTTTTCAAATTCTCTCTCTTCGTTACTTCTTTCTTCTTGCAAACATTTTCTAACTTTTTCTCTTCCTCTGAAACCAAGAAACCCTAACTTCTTCAGCCATGTCTTCCGACTCAAATTTTGACCTAATTCGTCGATTCTCACAAGAGATCATCCAACTTATCGAAAGCAGCAAGTTCGATTCCCAAATAACGTCCAACCTTACTATCGGTGTTGAGGAACTTGGTCCTTGTGTTTTGAACACTTTTCTAGATAGTCTGACTCTATACTACCCCATTGCTGATGGTGAGACCCTCCTCCTAGACCAGTCTTCCCTCTTATGGCTAGATTGGTCGACAGGTCCCAGATCATGGCCCAAACCCACTAATGCTTGGATAGCTTAGGTAAAGAGGATGACTACTTTTGAAGGGGATATGTGGCTTATTTTGGGCATTTACTGCGCCATTCAACTATCTAATATCTCATTTGAGGTAGACCCTTGGTTGATTGGTGCAACACATGTTTCTGGTCCACCTCTTGCAATTCTCTAATTATTAAATCTAGTATGGCCTCCCCTACCATCCTTGATATTATGCACCTCGTTGGCCTTCCTGCTTATGGCCAAGACATCCATGCCATTTTGCCAACCCTTGAAGTTAAACATCATGTCAAAGTAGGCAATTATGGTAAATTCATTTCGAACCACTCAAAGAAAACTGACATTCCTTCAATTACTAAAAAAACTGCTTTTTATTTGTGTTGGTTGTGCCAATTCCTTTTTTGTGTAGGTGGCCTTAGAATTACGAAGGAATACCTCACTCTTGCCTTCCTAATCCAAAAGGGCAGATAACTAGCTTTTGCCCATTTTTTTTTGGCCACCATGTATAGAGGCATTTTTTTTTTCTTTCCATGACAAAAGAATAAGTCATAGTGTAGGGGGCCCTTTTTGGCATTTTCAAGCCTAGCTTCTTGCTTATTTTCCAAAGATCAGATCAAATAGGAGAATAGATTACACAACCAAGTGTGAAACTTATGCAAAATTGTTTCTATCCTATCGTTATTCTCCTATTGTTACTTCTGCTCAGTATTTCTCTACTTTTTTGAACTTTACCATCGATAGAATTCCTTCCCTTCCTTTTCAATCCTTCCTCTTCTTTTCTAACTCTTTATCTTACATGTATGATGACCTTAGGCAAGCTCAAAAGATAGTTTGGAGCATTTATCTTTTTCCTTGGTACATCTTGGTTGGAGGCTTCCTTTTTAGCAACAGACACTCTACCTATGGTTTTGAGAGTTACAAATCTAACCAATGGGCCAGACAATTTGGCCTTATACAAAGCATTCCTCTTCCTTATGTTCATCCTACTATTTATGAGTATGTGAATGCCAGGGTCCAAATCACTGAGCAACCTTCTACTTATGCTATTCTGATAGAAAATCAAAAACTTCTGCACAAGCCTAGGTTTTTTGCCTTTGTCGTCAATGCTAGTACTAGCAATAGGTTTAAAGACTGGTGGACTATTCTTAGTGCAGTTATATTCCACAAGTCACTAGAGGAGTACTTATCCTGTCTTTCCCTTTCCTATCAACAGAGTAAGATTTGTAACTTACTCATGTTCTCTTTCTTTTTTCTTTCTTTTTTTCTTTTTTGTTCATCGGCTCTTTTTATTCAAGCTTACAGTTTTTTTATTTTTATTATTTCTTAATCAGCTGATACTCTAGGAGAGCTTGGTGCTGCTAATATTCCTTATCCACTACCTCCTTTCTAGTTCAAACCTCTGGTAAAGCCAAGGACAAGACTCCCAAGATCAATGCCAAGAAGCCTAAAAGAGTGAGGAATCCCTTGGATGACTCCTTCATGGCTTCCTCTTTCAAAGCTTATGATGCAGACTCTGAAAGGAGGAAAACCCAGCAAAAACCTTTTTATTCCAAGGCACCAACCACTTCAAAGAAGGCTAACAAAACTGGTCCGGGCACAGAGACTGGCCAAGGTCTTGATGTGGACGACCTTACCCTTGAAGAACAAATATTTGTTCTTGAGAACCTGTCCTAGCTAGAGCAAGCACTGGTCTATAAGGCTGCTTCTTTCTTAACAGCTCCTGTGGATGCCTCTAAGAAAACTCATTCCTCTGATGAGGACAATGTTCCCATCATTTCCCTTCTTGCAAAGTCTGCCAAGAAGGCCAAAACTCCTCAAGTTTATTTTCTTTTTTTCTTTTTTCTTTCTCTTTTCTCTTAGCTGAAGAGAAGAAAGTTACTGGTGACTGAGGATACCAGCAGTCCCTCTAGGGACTCTACTCCTTCATCCTCTGACCCGAACCCCCAACAAGAGGATGTATTCGTCCTTTCCACAGAAGAGATAGTTGCTAAGCTGCCACATTATGTTGCAACTGCGGTGCTTGTCCCTTCTCTATAATCTGTTTCTCTTAAGGATGATGAGGTCAGAGCTTACCACTACTCTAGCTCTGAGTCTTCAAGTAGTGATAGTGTAGCCCTTCAACTTAATCAACAAAGGTTTCGTCGACAAGATGGTGCTTCATCTTCAATGGCTGGGGCTGGGGTTGAAGCTAAAATATAGAGCCTAGAAGGGCAAATACCCATGGCTAATGAGGTTCATCCGCCTCTTCTGAAAAAGAGGAACAAAAAGAAGAATAAACTTCCCATATCAACCCTAAGACTGAAAATCCTCATTTTGAGGCTAGGCCTGAAGATCCCTCTGTCGATCTTCCAAGACAGGTCTTTAATGTAACACTAGCCACTACTCCTGAGGAGCTTATGGCAGATTCTGTTAAGCTAACTCTTGAGCCAGCTCAAGCTTCTCAGATATCTGTCATTCCATTTTCTCTAGAGCATGTCTTGCCACACTCAGGTGTGTTTATTATCATTTTCTTATCTTTTGTTTTTCTATTCATTTTTTTTCTTCTTATTTTCCCCTTTTATATTGGGATGTGTGTAGCTGCTGGTTCTGAACCCACTTTCCAGGCTACCCCGCTTTGAGCCTTGTATTCTCCTCTTGTGGAGGTATCATTATTCTTCATTTTCCTATATTTTTTCTTTCACTCTAAATGTCCTAACCTCTTGTTTATATATATATATGTGTGTGTGTGTGTGTGTGTGTGTAGGCTGGCTTTGTCTTGTAGCATTAACTCCTCACTTGCTTCAGTAAGCTAGTGCCTTTTTGCTATCAGTTGCTAGTACCACCTATGAGGAAAGGTTTAGGCAACTCTTCTCCTCTGAACAACAAGAAGTTGATCAATTCTTTTTGCTATTTAGCCTCCCTTTTGAAGTTCTTGCCATCACTAGAGCTGAAGAACTTCTTAGTGAATTTCAGAGCTTTGTGCCTTTAGCAAAAAGACTCTTAGATCTTGATCAATTTTATATCTTTCAAGACTTTATGGGCCAGCTTCCTCAACACATTTCCTCCATGGCACAATTCAAAGTTAGGGCTGAGGCTGCTAATGCTAGGATGGCCTCTATGAGGCAGGTCTTCTATACTCGGGCTGGTGCCTCTACTAGAACCCAAGCCATTTCTAGGGCCAGTGCCTCTATTGATGAGAGGAAGACTGCTATTCTAGCTCAAATTCAACAGCTCCAGGCAGAGTTGGCCGCAGCTGAGGTTCAGTAGACTGCTCTGATAGAAGAACAAAGCCATATCAATCAACAAATGAACCAGCTCTTAGCTCATTTATGGCCCAGTTGCCCTCAGGGATGCTCAGGGGAACCTTTTCCTAGTTAAGGCAAAAAGAAGAGTATCTTGTCTTCATGGGCCAGCCTTGTAACTGGCCTGTAGAGGGATTAAGACCCTTTTTTGTTTTGTTTTGTTTTGTTTTAGACTATATGGAGATATGTACATGAACCCCACTTTAGTATTATTAATAAAATCATTCTTTATTTTTCCCATGCTTAATGCTTTCCTATATGGTTGGATAATATTTTTTTAAATACTTTGCATTTATAATTCTTCTATGTGGGACTCCCTCTATAGATGCCAAATGATAGGCTCCTTCCTTGAGGATCTTGTAAATCTTGAACGACCCTTCCTAATTTGGAGACCACTTTCCAAAATCTGGATCTTCGCTTCCCAAGGGCAATATGATTTTCCATACTAAATCTTCTTCCAAAAATACTTTGGCCCTCACTCTTTTATTATAAGTTATCTCAACTTTTCTTTTCTGAGCCAAGAGATGGTTATAGGCCATAACTCTTTTTTCTTCTAGATCTTGTAACTCCATCATCATGACCTTAGCATACTCATCGACAGGGATGTCATAGTGCAAGGCCACTCTACTACTAGACTGTTACGTTTAAGGGTAATACTGCATCATGGCCATACACTAATTCATATCAAATACTATTTTTCTTGGAGTTCCTATAAGCCCATAATATATTGGATAGTAAATTATGCCAATATCAAGGGTTCTCTTTAACCATCTTTTCCAACGTATTTTTTATTATTTTGTTGGTGGACTTAGCTTGCCCATTGGCTTGAGCATAATAAGATCATGAATTGAGGACTTGAATGCCATATGATTTGGCAAACTCCTTGATCTCATCCCTATTAAACATGGTAGCATGATCCACTATGGTCGATTGTGGTAACCCAAATCTATATATTATATATTTTTCATAAAATCAATCACACGACTTTGTGTCACCATTCTCAATGGCACTTCTTCCATTTGCATGGTGAAGTAATCTGTAGCCACTGAGAGGTAAGAATACTGCTTTGAGGAAGGGGGAAAATTTGCCTAATCAGGTCCATTGCCTATCCTCTGAAAGGCCAGGATTTTACTACAGAATATAACACACCTGCTGGCACCCTCTGCAAACTACCATGTTTTTGGCATGCTGGACATCTCTTGGCATAAGCTATGCAGTCTTTTCTCATTGTTGGCCAGAAATACACATACCTACTGACCATCCATCTCATCTTTTCTCCGGCTTGATGGTCACCACATATGCCTTCATGCACTTCGGCTATTACCTTCATCTGCTCATCCTGGCCTATGCATAGTAATGGCATGTCATCATGGGCCCTTCTAAACAAATCATTTCTCATGATGACATAATTCAAGGCCTAATACTTAACTTGTCTACGAACCTTTTCTCCTGGATTCCTTAAATATCTAATCAAAGGGTATCTCCAATCCCTCTCTGCCACTTCTAAGTGCATTATTGGCAAAAATTTCCCTATCTATCCCTTAATCTAGAAAAACTTCTCCTTTGAATCCTGATTGTTCTTTCTTGGCTTCCCTTTGGAATTTTCAGTCCTGTGGTTACCTGGGCCATTTCGCTGGCCTACCTATTTTCTATTCGAAACATATGCTGAAAAATAATATGATTGAAAAAACTTATCAGCCACTTGACCTCAACCAAATATTCTTCTAGGGTTTTGTTGGCACACCTATACTCTCCCTTAATTTGCTTAATGACTAGTTGTGAATCCCCAAATACTTGCAGGCTAGTAATTCTGAGTTCTATGGCGAGTTCTAGACCTATGATCAAGGCTTCATATTCAGCCTGATTATTAGATGTGATGAACTGTGCATCTAATTGGTAAGAAAACTAATGAACTTGGCCACTCGATGCTACAAACACAACACCAACTCTAACACCTTATTTTGTTTTAGAGTCATCAAACATTTAGCCTCCAGTGGGTATTTTCTGCATAGTTTACCTTAGGCAAATCCTCATCGACGGAAGATCCAGGGTGCTCAGCTAAAAAATCAGCCAAGGCTTGGCCTTTAACAGCCTTAAATTTGTTCTAGACATTCCAATGCTCAATGGACACGTGTGTGAGATATTAACTTGTGCTCTAATACCACTCTGTCATGACCCTAACCCGCCCCTATAGGTTTAGCATCGTAACCGGCCAGTAATCCTGGGATTACCGAAGGCCTCTGAGACATATTGACATGATAATAGGGGCTAGCGGAAGTAAATAACAAATATACAACATCCATTGAGCTATGCAGACTTATATGAGATAGAAAAATTTGAAACTTTTTATATACATATTTACACATCATTCTTACATCATCATATATATACAAATTAGACAAAAAGGGACTTAGCCCTATTTACAAAATAAACAAAGACTTGTTTAACCAAACAAGAAACAAAATTTGTACTGGTGTACTTAGCCATAACCACTAGATATATTCGGAACCTCCACGGGAGGCACATAGGTTGGCTGACAAAACAGAGTCCAGGTAGAAGCTCTAGGCCTAGTCACGCGGTTGATCACCTACATACATAAATAATACAGTGAGTTGGAGCCCAGTGAATAATAACAGAGTAAAGATTTTGCTGAATGATGTCCATACAGAAACAGAGTCTTGTGCACAGAATAGATTCATATTCGTATTCTTATTCAATTCACATACAGAAATTAGAGTTCATGCTTAATCTTACTTAGTACGTCCGTTAGCGCTACAAATCACATACAAAGCATCAAAGGTCATACTTGTCAGTTTCATAAAAGGAACCTAAGGATAACTTGTCAGTTTTATAAAGAAACCTTCGGACTGGGAACTTGTAAACTTGTCAGTTCCACCTAGAAACCTCCAACCGGGTACAGATAGCTTGTCAGCTCCATAAGGAACCTCTGGACTGGGTACGGAAAACTTGCCAGTTCCATAAAGGAACCTCCAGCCAGGTACAGATAACGTGCCAGTTCCATTAAGGAACCTCTAGTCCGGGTATAGATAGCATACTTGAATCATAGCATAATGTCACTTGTAACATACTTGAACCATAGCATGTCACTTGTAACATACTTAAATCATAGCATATTGTCACTTGTAACATGCTTGAATCATAGCATATTGTCACTTGTAACATACTTGAATCATAGCATAATGTCATAAATGCTTGTTATAGTCGGACAATCATTCATAGAATAAAGCATGGCATTTCTTTAGCAGATCTTATTTCGTATACAGAAAATACATAAAGTTGAACATAGCCTTACTAAGTTATTACTCGCAGTGTTCAAATGCCTGGTTCGCCCTTGTAGTTGACCCTACACAATTCATAATACACATAGAAATTGGGTCACAATACAATTTATTCCGTTCTTTAACTTGTTTAACATTCTTAGGCTCCTTTCATGTTCTTTAATTCATTTACAATGTTTAATGCATGCCTAAGAGTGCTTCTTAATAAAAGAGAACGGAAAACGAAGCATAAAACATCTTTCCAAAATTTTTGAAACAAGGCCCTCCACTCGAGCGTAGCTTCGGCCGCTCGAGCGGACCCCTTTGGTCTGCAAAAGTACTGGTTGCTTACAAATTATGCTCGAGTGAGACTTTTGATGCTCGAGCGAGGAGTCTAGTAAAACAGGGTACGCTCGAGCGGAACTCTCCACGCTCGAGCGGACAGGTCGAATTCTGGATTTTTCCAGATTATGTTTGAGCTTCAAAACTTGGTTCCAACCAATGTAATTAATATCATAAGATTCATATTTCCACCATATAACTTTTAACATGAACATAAAGGCCAATTTTACAAGATTTTGAATTTCAAATTTACATAAATCCATCTCATAAACTCGAATCATATCAAACTCACTTCTTAACTTCAAAGCTCATGCAAATTAATTTCCATATCATTTTGAAATATACATGCATGTGAAATATAGGCTTCATTTTCAACTTAAATGGTACAATTGATGATCAACTTCATGAAATTCAACATTATCATGCTTGCATGTGCCAAATAGCCTTCAATTCATTATGAAATGCATGTTTGTACTCAAATATGCAAACTCATGACAATCTTTTACATGCATGTACACACAACTTCAAATTCATCAAATTCAACTCAATTCATGTTCTTCATATCAAGCCCAATTCCAAACTCACAAATTCTAAAACTTGAATTGAGCTTTCAAAATAATTTCAAAACTTGGGTTCATACTTGGCTTGTCTAAGCATACAAACTCTTAAATGATCAAGAAAATATGATCAATTTTAAATCATTCACATCAAAACTCCCTTTAATTTATGAATTAAGCTCATTGTTCATAAACCCATTAATTTCAAAAGCTTAATTCTTATTTCATCAAAACATGAAATCAATTATTAGAAACCCATGATGCATGTACAATTAGAATATTAAAACTTGTAGAATTTATCCATGCATGTAGAAATTAGACTCAATTCATGCATGATATTTCAAAATCAAACCCAAAGTAATTAATTTCTTATTTAATATCATAAACTTGATGTTGGCTCTAATTCTTCATTTTCTTGTCAATTCTCCTAGTAAACATTGCATATATGTAATTCCACTAAAACTAACTAATTTAATATATTCAATAACATGTTTAAATTAAATGAAACTCTTAAATTACATTACATGCATGGGTTAGAGATTAAAATCAAACAAATTTCCTTCCATAATTTTGAATCCAATTCAATTTCTTCATCATTTTACTAATTCCTCTTGAATCACTCTAATTTAGATTTTTATTAATTTTCTTCATTATCTAACCCAAATTTAAACTCATAAGTCTCTTTACACATGAATTAAATCTAAAACTTTGAAATTCTAACATGCATGTAAGGATGAGTCTCAAACTTATGAAGAATAATAAAAATCAAACTCAAACTAAAACTAATTAATTTTCCAAATTTATTTCCTTAAATCATAGATGTTCTAAAATATGTTTAATTTGAATTAAACTCTTAAATTGCATTACATGCATGGGTTAATAATCAAAGTCAAAACCCATATTTATTCTTTAATTCCTCCAAATTACATGCATGTAGAAATGACACCCAAATTCATGTAAGATATTCAACATTAAATAAAAAATAATCAATTTCCATATTCATTTCCATAACCATGAGCCTAGCTTTAAATTCTTACTCAAAACCCAATTTCTTACAATTTACAAGAAATTGATCCCATAGTCTCCTTAATTTCAAGTATTATATATAGATTCTACATGATTTGAGTATAAATTCCTTACCTTAAACTTTGATTTCAGAATTTATGGTTGATTTTCTCTTGGATCTTCTTCCTCTCTTTAAATTTTTCTTGAGCTTCAAGTCTTCTTCAATTTTTGGCAAGGGATCTTGGCCAAATCTTTGACAAATGGAAGGTATTTGGGTCAAAATCTCTAGGGTTTTCGGGCTAAGGGTGAGAGAGATGAAACGAGAAGATGGAAGTGTGAAGAATAATCTAGAAAAGTGCCTTTGAACTTGCTGAATTCGCGCAGTCCGCTTGAGCGTACCTGATTTCAGCACAGATTCCAAGACTTCAAACGGGCATAACTCTCTCAGCCGGACTCCGTTTTAGGTCGTTCTTGTGTCCAAATTGAAGCCTCGGAAATAAAATTTCCAATGTTTCTAGCCTCACATCCAAATTCAAAGTGTGGAAAAAAAGAAGGGCAAAAGAGTGATGGCTGCTCGTAGGAAAAATTATCCAAATTAAATTCTTGGTTCACTCTTACTTTACCATCATGTTACCACTTCGATCAATGTCCCAAAATAAAATAAGGAGCTTCCAAACATTAAATTGAACTTATTATCATCATCAATTTTTGTTTCGTAAATCACCAAGGCCCTCAATTTCAAATCAAATCCAAAATCCTTGTTGATAAATTTCATATTCAAATTGGACATCTCGTAAATAGATTTAATTTCATCTTTAGGATTTAGATGATGGAATATTGATTGGGATTTAGTACTAATTTAATATTTAATTGTCCAAATTTCAGGGCGTGAAATTACACCATTCAACTCTTTAATTTAACTTAGATTCAAGGAATTAAGAATGGATTCTTACCTTAAATGGTTAATTTGGTGAAAATTTGTACAAATCCCCTTGTCTTCTTCTTCTTGAACTCTAAGGTTCCCTCTCTCTCTGTTTTGTCTCTAGAACTCTTTCCCCCTCTCTCTCTCAAATATCTCTCTTCCAAGTTCAATCCCACTAAGGCTCATATATATATATATATAATCCAATTAATTCATTCTGAATTAGATTTTTACAAAACTTCATATTAGATTCTAAAAATCATGTTGATCACAAATATGTACTCCGTTTTTGTTTCTGGCACCTCTACGACCCTCAATTTCAATTTAAAATTGTAATTTCAACAAATCTTCCAATAACCAACAGATATGAATTCAAATCCTTATATCTCACACCATTATACATGCAATTTCACAATAAACACAAAATCAACGAGCACATAAGGATGCAATTTGATGACTACTTAATCATATGCAATTTAATTTTAATCTTATGGTTTACTGATTCAGACAAGTTTAATTCCCATTCTTTATATATCTGTTCCCAGTATCACATGACAAATAACACATAGCACATAATTAACACATAACCACATAATCATTGTCGCTCGCGTGATTGGCTTAATTAACTACAAAGGTAAGGGGTGTTTGTATAATTCATCCATTAATTAATAATAATAAATAAATAAAAAGAGAATAGAGGAGTTTTGAAAGTAATTTTAAGTTATATTTTAAAAATATATTTGGTTAACATATTTCATCCAAATTATGATTTTAAAACAGAATTGAGTTTTTGGGAAGTAAACCAATCGCTGCCTATGACTTTTTTGCATGAGGTGAATTGTTTTTTGGCTTTTTGACCTTTTGGTGTTTGGAGTTTGATTATTATTATTATCATTTGCTTATTTTCATTTCAGTGATTTTGTTTGAAAAAAAATTAAAAATTTTATGCTTCTAAATTCAACCCAATGAGATGAATCAAAAATTTCAAAAAAAGTTTAGAAAAAATAAAAATAATTTTTTTTTACATTCGTTGAAAAATTAAAAACATTTAATATAATTTTTTTTAAAAAAAAACTTCTAAAGACAAAAAAAATTCAAAAAAAGAAAAAGAAAAAAAAAAGTGACTTTTTCAGGTGTTGTCAAATAATCTTTTTAACTTTTTAGACTTTTTAACTTTTTTGTTTTTTTGTGTTATGGTTAAATTAACTATAAAAACTCATATTTAAATTTTGTAATATGTATTATTATGACAGTTATTACACTATTAAAATAATTCATATTTTAAATATCTTTTATTGCATAAGACTAATGTAAAAAAAAAAAAATTATGAACTTTTAGTTTTTTTGTATAGCATATTCTTAAATCCTACAAATAATGAGATTGTTTGGTGCAAGTTATTATAAGTTAGCAATCGATAATTAGAAAATAAAAAAATCAAAATAATCTCTCTCCCAACTTTCAACTTATTTAAATTATTTTTACCTAATAAATACCAAATAATTTAATGCAAATTCTCAAAAATAAAATAAATTATAAATAGTTTAAATAAATTATAATAAACCGCATATATTATTCAATAATCTTAAAGTAATGTTTTGTATGTTATATTAATTTTACTGTTTAGAATAGGAAACCAGTCTCCCCCTTCCAGATTGTGCTTGCTGCAGATTACCTTCTTCCATAAAGATTCCCCTTCATTTGCAAATCTCCACCACCACTTAAGCAAGAGGCATACATTAACATCCCTAATTCTCCGAATACCCAACCCTTCCTGTAATTTGCTCAAAGTTACCTCCTTCCATCTCACCATATGCACTTTCCTCTTCAAATCTGTGCCTTCCCATAAGAATGCAGCCTGAATTCTATCTACTTCCTTAGCAATTCCTTCAGGTATCTTGAACAATGATAGATAATACACTGGTAGATTAGATAATACACTGGCAGATTAGATAATACTGCCTTGATCAACGTCAACCTACCAGCAAATGACGAAAATCTCCTTTTCTAACCAGAGAGCCTGGCCTTTATTTTATCCACAACTGGTTTCCATATGTTCTTTCTACTTGGACTCACTCCCGAAGGCAACCCAAGATATTTCAATGGGAACCCTTGAGTTGTGCAGTTCAACAGTGTTGCAAACTCCTTGCTCAATGCTTCAGAAATACCCACCCCACATAATAATTAATCTTGAGACCTGATAGGATTTCAAACCACCTAAGAATCCTTTTGATATTTTCGCATCTCCTGCCTATTAGCCTCACAAAACAAAAGGGAATCATCAGCAAATTGCAATTGAGAGACTACTATTCTATTGACACCAATTTTCGTCCCCTTAATGATTCCCATTTCTCTTGCTCTCCTTAGTAAAACACTCAGCCCTTTAGCAGCCAAGTTAAATAAGAATGGTGATAAAGGATCATCTTGTCTAAGCCCTTTTTGAGGAAAGAACTCTTTAGTTGGTGATCCATTCACTAAAACTGAGACTCTGGTTAATGACACACATTCCTTCATCTATGAAATCCACTTTGATCCAAACCCAAAATTTGAAAGCATTGAAACAAGAAATTCCCAGTTAATAGAATCATAAGCCTTCTCAAAATCAAGCTTAAACAACAACCCTTTCTTCTTAGCTTTATTCCACCCATCTACTATTTCATTGGCTATTAACACTCCATCCAAAATGTTTCTCCCTCCCAGAAAAGCAAATTGTGTTTCATTAATTACCGTATGTAACACTGACTTGAGTCTAGTTGCAAGAACCTTAGATTGGATCTTATACATAGACCCTATCAAACTTATTGGCCTGAACTCATTACAGTCTTTCACTGCTGCCCATATCTTTTCCTGAAAGAAATCTGCTTCGAGCTATGCAAAATTCTGACTGTGCCTTATAGACTTGAAGACCACTATTAACACAGGCCTCCTCCTCCACTCTTCTGAGAAATGCTTTTTGAAATAGGTCCACAGCTCATGTTTTACTTGGTCAGGTTCTTCAACCACACTCCTCCCAACTGTAATGGAGTTTATTGCATTTCTATTGAGTCTGTAGCTTGCTGTGATATGGAAGAATCTAGTATTCCTATCCCCTCTTAGATTCCAATCCAATCTTGATTTTTGAAGCCATGCCCATTCAATCATACGACTGAGAGTCCACATCTCACTTCTTAACTCTCTTTTCTGTTTCAGTTCTGCCTCCAGTAATGGACTAACTTGAGCTTTCAAATCAAGAATATGCAATTCATCCTCAACTGCTTTTAGTTTTGATTCTACAGTGCCATACACCTCTCTATTCCACTGTTTCAAAGCCATCTTTAGAGCTTGTAATTTTTTTTGTAAAGTGAAGGCAGCTTCCCCTACTATGTGTGACTCTCTCCAAACCTTCTCTATTAGAGAAACAAACTTAGGATGCAATAGCCAAGCATTCAAGAACTTAAAAGGTTTTGGCCCCCAATCCCTCACATCCTCCATAAGTACTAGGGGACAATGATCTGAGATGGTTCTTGATAATCACCATAATTTGAGCTTAAACCTTTCAATCCATTCAGGACTAAGAAGGAACCTATCAATTTTACTCCATTTAATCCCATCATAAGCATTGCACCAGGTATATTTTCTGCCAAGCATCTGAATTTCAGTCACCTCACATCTATCTATGAACTCATTGAAATCTTTCATTCCCCTATCCCTTCTTGAACACCCTATTCTTTCAGCTACATTTCTAATTTCATTAAAATCACCACCCAAACACCAGGGCTTTGAAAAGCTACTTTAATGTTTAAGAGGACCTCCCATAAGTTACCTCTCTTCACCACATCATTTGCAGCATATTTATTGAGAATTACATACTTAAAAGAATTATGAAAAGTACCTGATAGTAGTATAAAATTTCTGTTGCTACAACAATCTGATAACTAAAAAATTCCAGGATCCCAAATGCATATTGGCATGATAAAAGGAATTACCTAGATTATTCAGGTTATTTACTGAGCAAAGGGGCTCTCTAAGGTTATTTGTTGAAAAGAAAGAAAGTTCAAAAAATTAGGTGTTTAGTTTCAGAAGGCAGCTGTTTGTTTGGGAGGATGAGGAACTTATCAAGCTCAGAGATGTGTTGAGATTGGCTCCATCTCTTAATCTGGATGGTGTGGACAAACCAGTGTGGTCGGCTGCCAAATCTGGTCAGTCTCTTGTATCAACATTGTACAATTACACAGCAATAGAGGCTACAGAGTTGGGGTTTCTTAGTAGGTCAATATGGGTGAACTATCTTCCACCCAAAGTGCAATTTTTTGGGTGGCATGCTTGGAAACATAAGGTAAATACTTGTGTGTATCTACAGAGGATTGGGATATTGGATAGGAGTGTATCTTTTAACTGTGTGTTTTGCAAAAATGAGCCTGAGACAATAGAACATGTCCTTATTTGGTGCCCCATGGTTTGGAGGGTGTGGACAGGTCTGTTATAGTGGTGGGGTATGCTTTGGGTTGTGCCAAACTCAGTCGAATGTCTGCTGCAATGATAGGCTGGAATCTAGTTTAACAAAGCAGATGGGAGAATCTGGAAGGCTATTCCACTTTTAGCTCTTTGGTCAATTTGGAAGTATAGAAATGATTATGTGTTTAATGGTGCTCAACCAGAGATGAGAGAGTTGCAGGAATTAATCATCCTCAGAGTTGCTATTTGGCTCAAGGCTTCATTCAAAGACCTCAACTTCTCTATTACTGATTTTTTGTTCAATATTTATCGGATTAGGAAATGTATTGGTGGAAGGGTGTGAATAGTACTGGTGTTGTTTTGTTCACTTTTAGTTTAGTGGAGGCACAGTTTGTAGGTCTGTGCAGTGATGCTGTGACTCAACACCTCATGGGTGCTTTCTGATGGAAGGGTGTAAATTGAACTGGTGCTGCTTGTTCACTTTAGTTTTGTGGAGGACACAAATGTACTGGTGTTGCTGTTGTCTGTTTAGTTTTTTGGTTTGCTAAGCAACTAGGAGGTTGGAGCTTGAATTAGCTCCAAGTTCCTCTTTATTGATGTATTCTATCATACTTTGTATGTGTTTCATCAATAAATTTTTCTCTTTGTCGATCCAAAAAAAAAAAAAATTTATTGTTTAAATCAATAAAAATTAAGTTGAGGTACATATGCATAGAGCAGCTAGCTGAATGTGGGATTGAAGGTTTTTTCAGTTGGACGTGGGACTAACGTTATTGCCTCAGCTGAATGGAGTAAAAAATTAGTATAATGGTGATACATCACTAATACATAATAAAATTGAGATTTATTTAAAATATGGATTGTTCTTTGTAGTTTGAAAAATTACAAATACTTTCCTGTCAGAATTTTTTATTTAACAGAATTAATTGAAAAAGTAATATTTCTAATTGTTCACCTATACAATAATAAAATTATCTGAATTATTAATTGAAATAAAATTTTAACATAATTAGATACTGTTAATTAACTTGATAATTTATTAATAAAATGACATATTTGTTATGAAATTAGAAACCTTAAGGGGCATAATGTAATTTTTAGAACCACATGAGGTAATTTCTAATTTAAGTAAATCTCAAGGGGTGTGTTTGTAATTTACTCATAAAATTATGTAATTAATTCTATTTTTCAAGTACAATTGCATTATCATATATACGAGAAATTATAGTTTGCTGTAGGGGTAAATTCAAACGGTGCTGTAATATGCATTTTACTGGTTAAGATAGTAGCTTCCCTCACTTTTTGCCTTTTATAAAGAGACAGCATGACATGTGCCATGATTTGCGTGGAATAGAGCAATGTTCTTGGATCACTGAGGAGTATTTTGGAAACTTTCAAAAAAGTTGATTTTTAGCTTTTTTTTTTTTTTTTTTACACAAAAAGTCACAAAAAAAAGTTAAAAAACTACAAAAAAAAATAAATAAATTAAAAAGCTAGTTTTTTATCAACTTTTCAAAACACCACTAAATAACTTCTTCATATATACATGGGGTGTTTGGTAAGAGTTTTTTTGGTTAAAATAATCAATAAAAACAAAAAATTATAATAGTTAATAAGATAAAATGTCACATTCTACTCATCAAACAATCACTTTTTCTATCACAATCATTTATTCAACTATAAAAAAAATTCATAAATCATCTCAACTAAGAGTTTTTTGGGTACGAATTATAAGTTGATTTTTTTACTCATTACGAAAAAATATGAAAAAAATAAAGAAGTAATTAATGTGTTTAGTTTCAGTTTTCTGAAATTCAGAAAACAGGTTGCGTTTGGTAGAGTTTTATAAATATAATTTGAAAGTATGAGTTGTATTTTGAGTTTGTGAGTTGTGGAATTATGATTTGAGTGTAGAAAATTTGTTTGATTATGACTTTTGAATAGAGTGTTGAATTGAGTTTTGAATTGAGTTTAATTTGACATGTGAAGTAAGAAAATTTGTTTGGTTATGAGTTTTGGAAAAAGTTTTCAAAACTTAATTCAAATTGTTATAACTCAAAATAAAATACACTACTTTCACACTATTGAAAATTCTGATGAACACTCATAGCCAAACTCTTTTTAAAATTCAATTAAAAAAATTATTATTAATAGAAACTAACATTAATCAATTTTTTAATTGAAAATACTACCAAGGAAATAATTTTTTTTCAAAATAAATATTCAAAAAATTTAAATCATAAATATTTAAATAATTTAAATAATCTAAAAAATTTAATAAGTAAAAAATTAAAATAAATATTCAAAAAATTTAAATCATAAAAATTTAAATAATTTAAATATTCAAAAATTTTAAATAATTTAAAATGTTAATATTTTAAATTTAAAAATAACTCTACACTCAAATCGTAACCAAACACATAAAACAAAACTCAATTAAGAAATTATTTTTAAAACTCATAACCAAACACATAACTCGAAACTCCATACTACTTTCACAACTCTACACTCAAATCGTAACCAAATACATAACAAAAAAATTAAAATATTTAAAAATATTTTTATAAAATAGAGTTTAAATTTATTTTTATAAAATATTTAAAATTTTAAAAAATTAAAATCGTAATATTTTGAAATTAAAATATTTAAAAATATTCAAAAAATTAAAAAATTAAAAAAATCGTAACATATTTAAATATTAAAATATTTAAAATCTTAACAAAATTAAAATATTTTTAAAATATTTAAATTATTTAAAAAATTAAAATATTGATTTGAATTGAGTTTTGAAAAGAGTTTTGAATTATGTGTTTGGTTATGAGTTTTGAAAAGTAATGATTATGTTTTGAATTGAGTTTGAGAAATGGGTGCAAAATTATGATTTGAAAGCTCCAAACAAACAATACACTCAAATCAATGGGTAAAATTATATTTTGAGAGGCTTACCAAACAGAGCCACCTCTCAAGCAGTGGAAAATTTTTTTTTTGTTCTCAGAATAAATATATTTAATATTTATTTATTAAAATATTGAGACCCTTTTATTTATGTATTTTTTTGGTTAAAGGTTCGTTTAGGATGTGGGTTAGTTTTTTAATTTTTTGATTTTTCGACTATTTTAATCTGGGACTAAAAAGTCTCGTTTGAGATATACTTTTTGATTTTTTTTTTTTACTTTTATGAGAGAAAAAATAAAATAATTATAATTTAAATGTAATACTTTATCTTATTAATTTTTTAAACTATTATATCTTTTTACAACTAAAATAACTTATTAATCCCAAATCTTGATATGTCAAATGAGTGCTAAGTTGTTAAGGAAAAATTTGAAAATGTTAATTCCAAAAACAAAACCAACTTGGGCATCGTTTGGGAAGGAAAATTCGGGCTAATTTAACCACATCCCGACAAATTAGGCTGTTTCAGCCACGTCCAGAAAAAATGGAATTCACGGGTATTTTGAAACCCTTATTGGTGTAAATTTACCAAAATGCCCCGAAGAGAACCCTCTCAATCTGAGGGACAACGCCTCATCCAAAACACACACACCCTTTCGAAAGCTGAAGAGAAAAACAAGCGAGTTATCTTATTCGGAAAGACCAGCGGCGACGAGGACATCTGAACGACCTTCGTAGAGGTGATCGACACCAGAGCACGCATCCGCGGCGGCGAACAAGAACCAACCCTCTCAAACACAAATCGATCTGCAGGTAATGCTTGATGGCCTATCTGATTTCATTTCCTTGCGTCCGATCTGCATAGTATGGGTTCATAACGACATCGGTTCATGACCGATCTGTTTCTTTACGGTCATGATTGGGTTGATTACGCTTACATTACACACATTTGTGGCACCGATCTGTCTCTGTGAAAAATCTGGGTTTTGGATCTGTTCTTATGTTAAAAATCTGTTCGGTTATCACGGAATGTTAGGGTTACAGCTCACACATTTGGGGCAGATATGTATATACACATATATATATAAAATATATCTGTTCTTATTAAAAAATCTGTTCTTATTTATGAAAATCAGATCTGTTGATTACAAACTGAAGGAAAACATGTTCAAACTGAAGGAAAATCAGATCTTACATATCTGTTCTTATTTACAAAATGCTCAATTATCAGATCTTATATATCTGGTCTTATTTACAAAATGAAGGAAAACATGAACATTTTTGTTATAATTTTTTTTTATAGTCAATGCTGAAGCCTGAATTTTTGCTAATTTAGAAATGCTCAATTCCCATTTGTCAAAAATATATTAATTACATAAAAAATATATTTCAAACTAAATTTGGGAAGGAAGGTAGATATATTATCTATATATATTAACAACAAATTACAAAATATATAAAACTTATAGTACAAATATATTACAAAATTGGGTTTATTAAGAAATATATTAAAAATATATTAGCAAGATATTAAAAATATTTTAAAATATATATTACAAATTTAGATTTAAAAAGTAAAGACTGTAAAAATTTTATTAAACATATATGACAAAATTTAATTATGAAAAAATATATTAAAAATATATTTAAATTTTTTTTCAAAATATTATAAAAAATATATTCAAAATATATTACAAAATAGATTTATTAATTTGAATATATTTTTTACTCAATACGAAATGCTCAATTCTCATTTGTAAAAAATATATTTCGAACTAAATTTGGGAAGGAAGGTAGATATATTATCTACATATATTAACAACAAATTACAAAATATATAAAAATTATATTAAAAATATATTAGAAAATTGGGTTTATTAAACAAATATATTAAATATATTACAAAGATATTAATAATATATTAAAATATATATTACAAATTTAGATTTAAAAAGTAAAGAGTGTAAAAATTTTATTAAACATATATGACAAAATTTAATTATTATAAAATATAGTAAAAATATATTCAAAAATATTTTCAAAATATCAGATAAAATATATTCAAAATATATTACAAAATAGATTTATTAATTTGAACATATTTTTTACTCAATAAGAAATGCTCAATTCTCATTTGTAAACAATATATTAATTAGATAAAAAATATATTTCAAACTAAATTTGGGAAGGAAGGTAGACATATTATCTATATATATTAACAACAAATTTTATCCAAAATATATAAAAATTATATTACAAATATATTAGAAAATATGGTTTATTAACAAATATATTAAAAATATATTACAAAGATATTAAAAATATATTAAAATATATGTTACAAATTTTGATTTAAAAAGTAAAGAGTGTAAAAATTTTATTAAACATATATGACAAAATTTAATTATTAAAAAATATATTCAAAATATATTCAAAAATATTTTAAAATTATCTTAAAGAAAATTTACTCAAAAATATTTTCAAAAATATAACAAAAATTTAGTTTTCAAACACTTATTTGAGTAAAAAATATATTCAAAATATATTACAAAATAGATTTATTAATTTTAATATATTTTGTACTCAATACTCAATGCTCAATTCTTATTTGTGAATAACGTATTTCACTAAAAAATATATTACAAACTAAATTTGGGAAGGAAGGTAAATATATTCAAAAGTTATTAAAAATATATTAAATGTATTCGATTACAACTATATTAAAAAATTGGGTTTATTAAAAAATATATTAAAAAGATGTTAAAAATATATTAAAATGTATATTAAAAATTTAGATTTAACAAATTATATGTCAGTAAAATTTTTATTAAACATATATTAAAGAAATAAATTATTACAAAATATATTAACAATATATTCACAAATATATTAAAAAATATATTCGAAAATATATTACCAATATACCTAAATTCAAGATGCACAATACTTTTACAAACAATCTAGTTCGTTCATAGAATCAAATATAAAATTGCGTTAGTCTTTGTATGTGTTCATGTTGATTCATGTAAATTTAATTGAAATTTAAAGCGTCGCATGGCGTCGTTCACCTCTACTGCAACTTCCAGTACATGGCGATGACGATTGTGTGCCTGTGGACATGGCCCCTGTATTGTTAAGATTTCCAGGTCCACCAAAAATCCAAGTCGTCCTTACTTTGTCTGTCCCCGCCCTGTGGTGAGTGACCCATTCTTTACCGGTCATAACTGTATGAACATTAACAACCCATGAAACTAATAGTTCCATAATTTGCACTCATCAGCCCTGTGTCATTGGATTGGTTGGTGTGAAGAACGAAGCCGGGAGAACCAAGACTATGCGTCACCCGGAGATGAAATTGCCATGCAATTGCGGGCTGATGTCATAGACATTCAACAATCCTTGCGCGTCCTTAAGACCATTGTGTATATGCTCTGCATTGTCGTTGTCATTTTGTTGTGCCGTATGTAAGCACCGTTACCATGTTGTCAATATGTAGAAACACGTTAGTATATTGTCAGTATGTTGTTAGTATGTAGTTAGTATGTTCGTAGTATGTTGGTAGTATGTTGTCGCATATGGGAGCCGTATTACTAACTATCATATTTTTGTCCACTACTAACTTCCATGGAACCTGTGTACGTACGTTATTAATGTGCAATGGTTATATGCAAATTTAACTTTAGCATCTTATATCTCTGTTTGTTGTTATTAATGTGTCATGGCGTATGCGTGTGTATATAACAACCGAATTTGTGATGGTAATCTTTTGTAACCGTACATTAGTAATGGCTTCGACACGTACTTCTCCGCGTATCCAATCGAGAAGCAAAGGCATTGTCATTGACAAGTCAAGCAGTCTTGAAGAGACACATAATCATTTCAGCCACAAGGCCTCATGGGACAGTGACTCAATTCAAATTTTCCTACAGTTGATTGCAAATGAGATTACTAAAGGAAATCGTCCTTTCCTAGTCCTCAGCCAAGCAGGGTACAAGTCCTTGGCAAGGAAATTTGAGAAAAAAACAAGAAGAAAACATGGACAGAAACAGTTGAAGAATAAGTACATGAGCTTGAAAAAAGAGTGGCAAGTGTGGACAAAGTTGATGGATTCAAGCAAAGGAGTGTCAGGGATAGGCTTTGACAGTGACACCGGTATGTTTCAGGCGCCTGAGAAGTGGTGGGACAAGATGGAATCGGTAAGTACATGTACAAACAAGTTTCATATTTGTCATTTACCAGTACATGTTTGGTAGTTTGTAGTTCAATTTTAATTATTTATATGAAACGTAATGTAATTCTCTTTCATATATCTGTATTTTTGTAGGTAAACAAGATGTGTGCCAAGTTCAGGAAAAAATCCTTGGAACATCGTGAGTTGATGGAGACAGTCTTCATGGGGGCATCAGCTACTGGTAAGCACCACTAGACCTTGGGAGAGAAACTTGTTGAAACTGCTGACGACTCATCTGATTCAGTGCACAGTTTGGGAGCCCAGCCATTTGCTGATCCGATACCCGCAGGAGTGCAGGACGTGGATTCAGATTCTTCACTGGAGCATGTTCCGATTGAAAAGGGGAAAAGAAGAAAGACGCCATCAAGCAGTGTTTCAAAGTCCAAGAAGGCAACAAGTGGAGCATCAGTTATTGCAGAAAGCATGAACAATCTGACAGATGTGGTGCGTACGAAGAATCAGCAGGTCGCGATGAGGCACCTCACAGGCAACGAATCGCTGTATGCTATTTCGGAGTGCATGCATCGCCTAACGAGCATTCCATCCCTGCTTGGTACGCCATTATTCCACTTCGCCTCGACACTTATGGATAATGCCGATTTGCAGGAGGTGATGATGTGCCAGCCTGATGACGACTCTATCGTAGGGTGGCTTACAGCCAAGCAGCTCCAGTGTACTGCGTCGGTGCCTTTTGCAAACCTGTTTGGGGCTCGCCGGATGTGATGTAGCGGTGTTGAGAGTGTTGAAGATGCCTGTCCTTCTGTTGCATTATGAAAACTTTTACTTATCTTAATGTTGGCACTGTATTAAAACATGATGTTTGTGTGTGCATGTTTTTATTCCTTTTTTTTTTTGTGGTTTTTATTGCTACCTACGGTACACAAAACTTTTAGTTCAGTGCATGGGTTGTCGTTCATGGAAGCATGGTTGTGCATGTTTTTGGAGAAATGAATGGGATGCTTTTGTATGTCTATATTATGCAAATTTAATTGGTAGTTTACTGTGACGTTTACTTTTGTGGTTGTTACCACTATCGCCCCCCGGTGAATTCAAGTTGAACATGTTACCAATTTGTGAAACTCATATCATTATGCATTACTACTGACAGTGGTGACGGCATTGCTTACATGAAAACCAATTTTAATATATTTGTTTATTGCAATTTTTCAAATAATTTGAGTCAATGAAAGGGAAGCAAACTAATTGACAGAGTGCCACTCTTGTAGGTTTCGCATCAACGAAGACGTAATGAATCCGTGGGATAGAAGCAACAATGACGGAATAAGGGAAATACTTAATCAAATGGCGGTCCAGGTGCAACAAGAACACAACTGCACATTTCTACAAGCATGCTAGCATGCGACAGAGTGGTACGCAAAACACATGGCCTAAATGCCATGTCGCAATTCTATACTGACCGGGAATGCATGGATATCCGAACTATATGCGGGCCATATAGGGCGATTTGAGAAAAATGTTTGCATACCGAAGGAAGTTTTTGTCGCCTTGTGTGAGACATTAGTAAATGATTTTGGGTTACAAGTCCCGCAACGTCCACATGGCTTAGCTGTTGAAGAAAGTGTTGCAATATTTATCCATATGTTGAAAGGGAAGCAAAATCGGGAAATTCAAGAACGGTTCCAACATTCAGGGGAGACTATGTCTCGGCACGTGCATAACGTATTAACTTCCATGAAAGTGTTCACTGTAGTTCATTGCCGCCCTACATACAGTCAGCATCGTATGCATCCATACATGCGGTCTAGACGGAAATACCTACCGTTCAAGGTACTACTGAAAACATTATTGACATATAAATAAAGAGTGTCAGTTATTTTGTTTTTATTATTAACTGGAGATGACGTATGGGAAAAACCAAACACTTGTTACCTGTTTAAGCAACAAACGAAGTGGGTTGTTTGCAGGACTGCATTGGCGCAATAGACGGAACACATGTAAGTGCATAGGTTACGGGGCCAGATGCGGCAACATATTTTGGTAGGAAATACTATCACACGCAAAATATCATGGCCGCAGTGGATTTTGACATGTGTTTCATATTCATTTCGTGCGGATGGGAAGGAAGTATGCATGATAGTCGCATATTCAACGAGATGCTAACGAATGACAATGTGCCATTTCCACATCCTGACGAAGGTAACACATGGCCATGAAATAGATTTATGGGGCTATACATTTTTTTTCGGAAATAGCGTTACTTGAAAATGAAGCACAATGTTTGGTTTTCGTGTCATACATTGTTGTCATGTCTGCTGGCAAATATTATCTTGTCGATTCTGGCTATCCAAACCGGATAGGTTACTTAGCACCATTCAAAGGCCACCGTTACCAACAACAAGAATTTCGACGTATTGCAGGGAACAGGACGGCAAACACGCCAAGGGAATTATTTAACAAAGTGCACTTGTCCTTACGCAGTGTGGTGGAACGCACTTTCGGTGCCTGGAAAAATCGATGGGGGTTTATTCGAGACATGCCTCGGTATGACTTTGCAAATGTGCAAGTTCAGTTAGTAGGTGCGTTACTGGCATTACATAATCATACACGGCGAAACACAGGTAACCCAACAACTATGCATCCAATCTGTGACGAGGAAGAGGCTATGACAATAGTAAATGCCATACCAGAAGTTGAACATGGCGAGGATGGTTTAATGGTTGGGGATGAGGACCCCCATATGGCATTGGTGCTCCTTTACATACGCGACAAATTATGTTACATGCGTAATAACGGAATGTTAGGAAATATATAATAGTCAAATTAATTTTCGTATGGTTGTAACATTACTGATGACACACGTGGAACAGACTGCATTCAAAAAAATATATCGTGTACAATATGTATGAGTTTCCACGGGAATGTAGCCCCTTCCAGTTGGTGTTGTGCCTAACTTTGAAAAACCAAAATCCAAGGTAGATATTTTCTTTTCAAAAAACAAAAAAAGGTGAAACAAATAACAAAAAATAAAAAAGAAAACTAATACAAAAATGGTCATGTGCGACGTCAATTAAAAACATAAGTTGAAAACAACAAGAAAACCAAAACAGACCCTCATTTTTGGTCATGTGCCACGGCAATATATGATTTTCCACTGTATTTTGACTAATTGAAAAAAAAAACGTTTTTCCAAAAAAAAAAACCAACCGAAATTAACATTTGCCACGTAATTTACAAATAAATAAAACAGATGAAAACACATATGTCAATTATAAAAACAAATTACTGTATACAAATTTAAAAAAATTATAGAAACGTAAATTAAAAAAAGAAGAACCACAAACATAGGCGTCATACAAAAAAAAAAAAAAAAACAGAAATTACCATTTGCCACGTCATTTACAAATAAATAAAACGAGAGAAAATCTATTTTTTAAATATAAAAACAAATTAATGTGAGTGAATAAGACAATGACAAAATCGTAAATTTTGAAAAAACAACAACAAAATTACGCCACATTCAAAAACATTTAAAAAAAAACCATGAAAACATAAATTACCATTCGCGACGTAATTTACAAATAAATGAAACACATAAATAAAAAAAAAAGTTATTGTATACCAATAAAAATAAAGAACAAGAACTAATTAATGTAAAAAAAAAACAAAAAAAAGACAAAAACATAAATTTAAAAAAAAAAATCGAAAAATTTAAGCACAATACGCCAAATCCAAACCCAAAATAAAAAAAAGTAATAGAAAAAAAAAAGATAAGCAAAATACGAAAAATCCAAACCCAAAATAAAAAAATTAAAAGAAAAAAAAATTAAAGCAAAATATGCCAAATCTAAACCCAAAAAAAAAAAAATTTAAAAATTTAAGCAAAATTCGCCAGATCGAAACCCAACATAAAAAATAAAAAAAAAAAAAGCAAAAACATGGCAAATCCAAACCAAAAAAAAAAAAACAAAAAAAATTTAAGCAAAATACGCCAAATCGAAACCCAACATAAAAAAAATAAAAAAAATAACCAAAATATGCCAAATCCAAACCGGAAAAAAAAAAAAAACATTTAAGCAAAATACGCCAAATCTAAACCCAAATTTTAAAAAAAATAAATAAAAAAAAATTAAGCAAAATATGCCAAATCCAAACCCAAAATAAAAAATAAAAAAAAGGGCAAAAATGGCAGTTTGGTAATTTGACAGGAAGACACCTCACCAAAAAGTCAAAAAAGTCAAAATGCCCTTTCCAAACCAGACTTTTTAGTCTCAAACTAAAATAGTCAAAAAAGCTAAAAAGCTAAAGCCAACCCACTTCCCAAACGGAGGCTTGATAAATCACCACCAAATAATGGCTGATGTGGACTAATGACCACCAAATAAACTTGATAAAGGAAAATATTATAAGTTCTAATTTTTTACTAAATAAATGATTAAATATCTCATATTGGTGTAGAGTTCATAAAATTATGGACTCATTTGAGATATTTGATCATTTGTTTGGTAAAAAATTTGGTATTCCTAATATTACCCCGTGATAAATGTCAAGTAATAGATGATGTGGACTAATGACCACCAAATAATCATTCGATGATGAAGAAAAATTATTGATTGGTTTAAGATATCACGCGGCAATGTTTTTAAGCAATTGCAAATAAGGGTGGGTGCGGATCGGTTGCGGTTGCAGAACTTCTAATTCGCCATCCGTCCGCCAGATTGGCGGATTGGAGAAAATCAATCTGCATCCGCTCGCCAATCTGGCGGATGTGAATTGAGCGGATTGACGGATGGATACGAATCGGTTTGACAGTTTAAAATTTTAAAATTTTTAACATAATTCAACTTGTGCACTTTCTTAAAAAAAGAAAAAAAAAAAGAAAGTATTACAGTTAATGACTTAAAAAAGTATTACAATCAATGCATGTCTCATCCAAAGAAGAAAGTTTAAAACTTTATAATATTATAATCACTGCATACATCATCCACATATTACAATCACAACATGTCTCATCGACATAAATTATTACATTAAGTATTACAATATGTGGTTCTTAAAATATAAAAACAATTCAAACCACTAAAACCATGAACATAGTAGTAGCAGAGATTGTGTGCCTCTATATTGTTACATCTATATCTATTTTTTAAAACAAAAACCAACCAGCATATATCGTCTTTTTTATTTATTATTTTTAGAGTTAGATTTAAAAATCAAAAAATATAGATAAATAACACATTTGTTTTTTTAATTTAAAAAATATATTTAAGTTGAAAACTCTTTTTCAATAGAATATTTAAACTTTTTTTAAGTAAACATGAGTGTTTTGGGAAATTGGTAAAAAGTTGACTTTTTGGCTCTTTTAGTCTATTTTGTTTTTTTATGGGTAAAAAATATGAGAAGTGATGTGACCAAAAATGGGTAAAAAGTTAAAAGTTGGCTTTTTATTTTCTTCCCAAAAGACTCCAGAATATCTAAATAAATTAAAAACACAAAGTTTTACAAATTACTAAGGGTATTTGTGGTTTGGCAGTTCAGTTGTAACTAAAAGAATCTCAAATCCGTCATCCGACCAAAGTTAGGCGGATTGAAAAAAATCAATCCTCAATCATCTACTTGTCATCACGCATCCGTCCAAAATGCGGCGAATCGGTTCGGTTCGATCAATTGGACAAATCGATACATCCGTTACTCACCATAATTGCCAATCACTTGTTTATCTAATCACTTATTAATACAAGTTATATTCTTTTTACCAATTACAATATATGTGAAGAATCACCTAATATAAAAATTGTGAGCTCTAGTCCCTCTATCATGGGATTTGAATCATTCACATTTTAGAGTACACTGAGTAGAATATACATGCAAAAAATCAAGTTAGTCGGATATCGTTAACTCTTTCATTCACTAACATTTGTATTTATTTTAATACTTTAAATCACAATTTCATTTATTTTTATAGATATAAATGTAAATAGATGAAAGAGTTAACGATATCCAATTAATTAATTTAATTTTTTATAAATATATTTTATCTAATAAATTTTAAAATATGAATCACCTTGCTTGTTTTCACTTTTCAAAAAACAATTTTCAGAAAATTTTACTTTTTTATTTTTCATATTTTTTTGTTTTTACTGAATTTTTTTAATATTTTAAGTATTTTTTTTACTTTTTAGACACACCTAACACAAATACACTTAAAAAGTAAAAAAATTGAAAAAATAAATCTTTTAAAAATTCACTAAATACCAAAAATATAAAAAAATACAAGAATTCAATACATTTTTTTTTGTATTTTTATGTATTTATTAATTTTTTAAAATATTTTTTCACAATTTTTTTACTTTTTAGATACATCTAAATAAGGTATATCTAAAAAATGTTTAAAATTTTAAAAATATTCATTAAAAACAAAAAAAAATGAGAATAAAAAAAATCAATTTTTAAAAAATTTAATGCAAAAAACTTAAACCAAACACACTGAATTGTTTCAATTAACAAAAAAAAAAAAAAAAACTCTAAAATGAGCCAATAAAACAACGCAACAAGCACCCAAATCCTCTATCACGTGGTACAACCCCACCCAATAACTTCTTGGAAGCGGGAGGGAGAGATGATGGGAGGAGTTGATGGTTGCCTCGAAAGGCTAGAGGGGCAGAAGAAAAATGCCTAACACCCCCGGTGGGGGTCACTGGGGGTCTTCTCCCATTGGTCAAAAATTGATTTTTTTTTTTTTTTTTTTTTTCTTCAGTGAATGAGGGAGTGACACCACACTAGGGGTTGTCAATGGGGGTCACCCCAGTGGGGGTCTGTAGCATGGCCCAGGGGCAGAAAGCAAAAGAAACGATAAAGGTTAGTGAGTTGTTTTTTTAATTTTTTTAATTATTTTAATTTAAGATTAAAAAATTTAGTTTAAGAAGGATTTTTTATTATTTTTTATTATTTTTTTAAAAATATAATAATTATAGATTAAATGTAATATTTTATTTTATTAAATTAAAAAAATTATTTTATTTTTTGTGATTATTTTAATTAAAAAAACACCCCAAAACTTATTTCCCAAACATAGGCAAAAGCGTGGAAGTGGGACATTGGTATACCGTACGGTGAAAACACACACCCCACGCGAACCACCTATTATTGATTGGTTTGCTCGGTGGTCACCACTGCCCACGTGATTCTCTGTCAGTGTTGCAGGCTGTTTATGGGATAATATTATATGTTATTTTATTTTATTTTTACTAATTATGAAACGAGTATAAAAAAAATTAAAAGATAATATAATCTAAATAAATTAATAAATTAATTTTTTGAAAAATACTTTAAGCCTCGAGAGCTTCAGGCGTAAATGGCGTGAATTTGTGTTCACCGGTTGACTGGCCGGACGACTAGGTGAAACACTTGTCTATCACGATTGTAACCTTGTCGAGTGCGATTGTTAACGTCTTTGTTGGACGATCGGCCGGACAACCGGTAAAACAAAATTCGAGCCATTTAAGCCAAGATCGAATTCGATATACGTAGCCTGCGTTTGATTGTGTTTTGTAAATGTGATTTGAGAGTATGAGTTGTATTTTGAGTTTGTATGTTGTGGAATTATGATTTGAGTGCAGAAAATTTGTTTAGTTATGGTTTTTAAATAGAGTGTTGAAATGTGTTTTGAAGATGTATTTTGAATTAAGTTTTAAAAGTTTGATGTGACATGTGAAATAAGAACATTTGTTTGTGATGTGTTTTGAAAATAGTTTTCAAAACTTAATTCAATCAATAATTTATAATCAAACACACAACTCATATATCGATATCCGTATTTTTTATCAACAATAATAATCAAACTATTTTTAAAATACCGAAATTAAAAATTGATTTTTTTTTAAATTAATTTTTTTTCAGTAATTTTTTTTTGAATAATTTTTTTTTCAATTTTTTTTTTCATTTTAAAATAAATCTATGTCAATTATTTTGTGTCAATTAAATTTTCTATCAATTCATTTTTTACGCCAACACAAACATCTTCTATAATACGTTTTTTATTTTTTTAAATTTTTTTTGTTAAAGTCAACAACTTTTGAGAATACATATTAATAAAAATTAACATAAATACACTAAGTGTAATATTTTAAAATACAAATCATAACGTAAACTTTACAAAATATTATCAATTTTTTTTCTCATTTATTACACGTTATTAATTTAGTAACTCAGTATACGGATGTAATATTAAATAAAAATTATTAATATTATAAAAAAATAATAGATAAGAAATAAAAAGTAAAAATAAAAATAAAAAATAACCTGAACCTTCTGAACCTCAGCCTTTCTATAAAATAAAAAAATAAAAACAACCTGAACCTTCTAAACCTTAGCTTCAAATAATCACCTGTTGGAAGTTGGTAGGGACAACCGGGAGGTCTATCGGCCGGTCATCCGGCCGGTCACCACACTCAGTTTCCAAACAGATTTTCACCTGTTGAAAGTTGAAAGTTGTAAACGGATTTCCAAACAGCTTCAGATAATCACCTGTTGAAAGTTGCAGAGACGATTTCCAAACAGATTTTCACCTGTTGAAAGTTGTAAACAGATTTCCAAACAGCTTCAGATAATCACTTGTTGAAAGTTGCAGAGACGATGAAGAAGGCAAAAACGTTGAAAGTGGAGATACAAGCTGCCAAACAGATTTTCAAAATGTAATTTGAATTAACACGCGGAATCAACTTTTGAACGTCGTATTCAAACGTCATGCGCGAGCTTACGTGTTGAAAATTGATTTGAATTCACAACCAAACAGAGCCGTAGCATTGCTCTAATTTTTTTAAATATTGTCAAAAGAAGTCTGTGTTAGAGTATTTCCAACAATATTTTTTTATTTAAATTTTAGTTAAAAAATGTCTTTTCTATTTTAGAGTATTTTGGCATGTATTAATATAGCTAAAATAACACATGTTATTTTAGTCTTGTCTGGTAAAGGTTTTTCTTATTTTTTGAGCTAAAATTTATAAAAGATAAAATATATTAAAATAGCTAATAAGATAAAATATTACATTAAATTTATAATTATTTTACTTTTTCTTTCATACACATCACATTTAACTACAAACAAATCAAATCATCTTTCCAAACATAAATATTTTGGGGGATGCACCAATAAATCCCAAATTAATAACTTATACACTGTTTAGTCCTAAAAGTTTTCTTATAGACTGAAAGGTCCCATTACAATGTTTCAAACATCAGATTAATGTTTCGAACATTAGATTTCGAACATCAGATTAATGTTTCGAACATTAGATTTCGAACATCAGATTAATGTTTCAAATATTAGATTGATGTGCAAATGGGACTAAATGGAGCATAAGAAAACTTTTAGGACTAAATGGTTCAACTTTTCAGAAACTAGGACTTATGAGTAAATTTTCCAATATTTTAGCCTACTAAAATAGCTAACTTTCCAAACAAGGCCTTTAGCACATTATTTTATTTGTGTCACATCACATCTCTATCACATTACTTCAATCATAACCCACATTGTACAATTTTTTCTTAAAAAATAAAAAGTATATTAATTTACAACAATGATAAAGAGCTCTAATTAGAGTTATAATGATGTGGTAGCCAAAAAAATAGAAAATAAAACAAAGACACACACATCACATCATAAGTGGAACCTACTTGTTTAAAACTCCCTTAGAGTTCAAGAATTAAAACTCTAATATTTTTCATTAATCTTTTTTTTTTTTTTTTTTGAACCGCTATTAATCTAACACTTTCTAAACAGCCCCTTAAACAATCACTTTTTTGATAATCATAACAGTACTCTATATTTTTTCTCCATATGTTTTAAATATTTTAAAAATATTTGTTCTTTATTATTTTTTATTAAAAATATTTTTCTAAATTTTATTGTCTTTCCTCCACCATTCGAAAAAAGAAAAAGAAAAAAAAGGTGGGATGAGAGAGAAATAATAATTTTTTAATTATTGGGAGTGATTGACGCCTTCCTAAATGTAGGGAGACATGAGTTCAAAAAAATAAATGTTGAGAGTTAAAAGTTTACCAAGGAGTTAAGTAAGGTATCTATTGGATGGACATATTTTATATTTGACTCTCTGAAATAGGAAAAAAGTGAAAATAAGAAGCCTATGGGAGATACTCAGGCCAATTTAATGTGCTACTAGCATTTTATTGATCTAAAATACTAAGATTCACAATTTTTATGTTGATTTTTAAAACATAAAAAGAAATAAGTAACAAAATTTAAATGGTGTAAAATATTGCTCAAAAATTACAAACTCACCTCTCTTGTTTAGGATTTATTCAAAAAATTACTCTAAAATTACTTTACAAAAAATCACTCTAGAGGATCTGGATTGATTCAGCTTGAAGTAAAATCAAGATCAATTTATTATTTACAGTTTCATAAAAAAACTAAAACTGGTTTTACCATTACGCCATTACAAAACTAAAACTAAAACTAAAAAATAATACAACATTAGCAACAAAGTAGTTACTGCACACGTAGAGAAGAGAAGAGAAGAGAAGAGAATGAAATATTATTAATTATGGTTTTAGTTTTATATATAAGAGGTAGGATAGTCTGTATCAGGGATGTATGGTATGTGAAAAATCTAGATATCCCCTAGATGTTGATTTGTGATTATGTATCAATTTTAAGCAGTAAACAACAATCTCAATCAAACAATTAAGACAAATCGACACAACGATTTTATGTGGAAAAATCACAATTAGACACCTCCAATTGTGATTAAAAAAATCACGTGCAACAGCCACAAAACAATCCACTAAGAAGATATAAAGGAATTACACAGGTATACTCTCAATTACCTAGTGAATCCATACCCGAATTGAACCAACCTCTATGTGTCTCTTCCAACCCCGTCTTCACCTCGGAGTTGTCTTGACGATGAGCCACTCTAGAATCCACCAAAGCTTCAGGCTCAAATTCTTCAGAATCCACCGAGGAACAATTCTCTCTTTTGTATAGAACAAACAATCAAAACATTAAAGAAAACTAGCAAAATATCCCCAGATATAAACCTTAAAACCCAAGAAGAAGATCCGGAGAAGTAATCCTAGATTTGGAGCAACTTGCGAATTTATAGAATTTGAAATTGCGAGGTCCGCTCGAGCGTAGGAATTGACGCTCGAGCGGGGACACTATATGACGTGTTCCAAACCAGGATGTATGCTCGAGCGGGGATTTCGACGCTGGATCACGGTATTTTTGCAGACACACATACTTCTGGAAATCAACATTCTTCGCTCGAGCGGGGAGGCAACTTTGAATGCATTTTTGCATTTTGCTTCGGGGGCGCTGCCCCTCGACCCCGCCGTGGCGCTGCCCCCTGGACCCCCGTGAGCTAGCCGGGCAGCTCGATCCCCGTCATAATCAACGAAGTGGCAATCTTGAAAGAATTAACATCACAAACTTCTCTGCAAGGCATAATTCGAGTTAGATTCGCATCTAAATACTCATAGCCTCACTGAAATAAAAAGTGCGAAAATAAGTACAACTGAAAAGGAGTTTTGTTCAAACGGGATTGCCAAGAAAAAACCAAACAGCATGAATACAGTCTAAGTTGCATACGGTCCGGATCGATTCCAATATGGAACTGTGAAGTGAAATTTGTAATCGATCTCTCAATTTTCCAATTCAGAATCGGACCATAGATTCAAAAATCCAATCTAAACCTATCGGATTGGATCGAACCAGTTCGATTTACGAATTTTACGGATTCTTTACTTAGTCTTACACCTCCACCCCATGCCCACGAGGTTAACGTCACTATACTAGCCCGGCACAAATTCCAATGCACATGCCCCTCTATTCTCCAACCACATATCATCTTTCGTCATTTCACCGATAATATGCTATTAAGTGCTTATTTGGGAATTTGATTACTTTGTGTTTTTTTGACTTTCTTATGAGATGAAAAAGTTATGTCTGGAATGATTTGTGACTTTTTTTTCCTTTTTTTGTAATTGAATAGATGGTTGTTAGATGTATAGGATGTGACATTTTATTTTATTGACTATTTTAATTTTTTTTTACCTTTATTAACTATTTTAACCAAAATCACACATCCCAAACAATGCCTTATGTTTTTTGTTTTGAAATTGAGGTGGTATTTGGAATGAGCTAAATTGGCTAAATGGTCAATAAAGATAAATATATATATATATATATATATCATTCCAAACAAAAAGATATATATATATATATATATATATATAAAATAGTCAATAAGATAAAATGTCACATATTACACATCAATGAATCACTTTTTTTTTCCCACAACTAGCTATTTATTTACAAAAAAATTCATAAATCATCTCAAACACAACTTTTTTTCATTGACTAAAATAGCTAAAAAATCAAAAAGCCAATTAAAATAACCAACATCCCAAACGAGAGTTGAGTTATAGGAAAATGTTTTAAAAATCGGACTTATGAGCAAAACAAAAAAGGGATCAGGTGAATGGGTCACCGATTTAACTGTCAGGTTAAATCGGGATCAAATTGTGACGCCATAATTATTTTATAAATATATTTTAAAATATTTAATAATAATATAAGAATTAAGATACATTTATTTAAATTATTTTTTATATTTTAAAATACATTACATAAATATTATAATTATATATTATGTTTGAAAGAAAATGTTATAAAAATATATATTTAACAAATATAAACAAAGAAAAAAAATTGGGAGCTGTAATGGTGTGTGGGCCTCATAATGATGTGATGTGATGTTTGTGTGTGTGTGTGTCTGTTTTTTTTTTTTCTTGCATTGCTAAGTCATTAGAGCTCTGTTTAGAGCTCCCACATTAGAAAGATGTATCATTCTATATAAACAACTAGCACTTAACTGTTAAATATATGTTTATTTGGAATAAAATATAACTAGCATATGAACCTGTGCGACACATGGGGAAATAAATAATTAAAAATAATTTTAAAATTAAATAATAATAGAAAATTTATTTAAAAAGTATAGAAAAATAATTTAGAATGAATTAAATTTTAACCATTTTATTAGAATATATATGTATATATATATTACAGTTGTTATGTCATTAATTATATATTTTAAGTTCACAACAAGAAATAGATGTCACAATTTAATTGGTAAAGATGAAAAAATAGAATAAATTTTAAAAATTATATTTATGATATAATAAAAATAAATTTCGTTTCAAATTTTTTTTAATTTTTCAATGTTAAAGTTTGTCATAAAACTTAAACATACTTTAAGAAATAAAATAATATATATATATATATATATATTGATAAAATCGTTAAAATCGATAGAAAAACTAACCAATTTATACAAAAATTGATTAATTAAAAATTAAATATTTTATTTTATTTTAAAATTTAGATTATTTTCAACTGAAATGTGCACAACACTACAATATTAAATGGAAGTATAGATTTACTTTATATAAGTTAAAAAACTCATTTTCTTTTCTTTTCCCTATGTGGAATTGTGTAAAATAAAAATTAACAATTGTCCAGGCGAGAAGTTGATTTCGAATTAAACAATATAAGTCATTTAATTTTTAATTAGGTCAATCTTTAGTTTTTTCGAATCAAACAAAACTAATTAATATATTTTGATAAAATCGCTAAGATCGCGGTTAAACCATCGAATTAGTCAAACCAAAAATGATTCAACCTAATCGGCTAGGTTAAAAGACCAACCTACTTATACAAAAATTAATTAATTAAAACTTCTAAATGTTATTTTAATTTTAAAATTTAAGCTGTCTTGAATTGAAGCATGCACAATATTATGATATTAAATAGGAGCATAAGATTTACTTTACATAAGTGAAACAATTCACTTTTTTTTTTCTTTTCCTGATGTGAGATTATAAAATAAAAGATAACAATTATTTGGGCAGAAAGTTTATTTCTAATCAAGCAATCTTAGTTGTTCAATCTTTAATCTGATCAATCTTTAGTTTATTTTGAATCAAACAAATCTAACAAATATATTTTGATAAAACTGCTAAAATAGCGGTTAAACCAACGAATCAATCAAACAAAAAATGATTCAACCTAATTGGTTAGGTCAAAAGACCAACCAACTTACGCAAATATTAATAAATTAAAACTTTTAAATTTCATTTTAAAATTTAAACTACATTGAATTGAAACATGCAACACTACAATATTAAATGGGAGTATAAGATTCACTTTATATAAGTTAAACAACTCACTTTTCCTTCTTGTTCCGATGTGGGATTATCAAGTAAATCATAGACTAATTAGAGTTTTATTTTTATATGATTAAATATAAGCTAGACAATGAATATTTTCTTAATTGTTTAAAATTAAGAAAATTAGTATGAGATATTGAAACTCTTACAAGGTTGCTCACTAAAAACCCTTTTTTACTTACGTAATATATAGAATATTGCTATGTACCAATAATTGTTTAATGTACTAACTAGTGTACCAATTAATGTTGTGGCATAATTTTGGTACATTAGTTAGTACACTAATTAATATATATAACACCACCATAATATATATGAATACCATAAATATTATTATTTTTTTACTATATATCAACAAGTAGACACGATAGTGGGATGAAAATAAGCATGGGTTTCAGCTCTTGGTGCTGAGTTTGACTTCTTGGAAACAACTTTTTTCATCAGGTCTCGTTTGGAAACATGTTATTTTAGTATTTTTTTGATTTTTTACGAAAAGATGTACAAAAAAGTAGAGAGAGTGATATAACAACTTATAGTATAGTGATTCCGATTTTTGCCCCGGCCTTCATTGTGTTTCGGACTTGGGTTCTATGATTGAATATTGTATTAATATCTTGTTTTTCCCCTTTGACCCTTTGTGCTTGAGTTTTAGAACTTGTTGGGCGAGTTTGAAACAGGTTGGTTGTTAGTTGGGATAGATTGTTGTTGTCCAGATTTTGGCCTATTTGCTCGAGCGCGGCTTCTTGCGCTCGGGCAAGATTTGGTAATTTGCTTCTTTGCTGGAGTGAGAATTAGGAGTTCTCAGTTTTCCTTCCAGACGCATCATTTCTAGGGAAGATGAAGTTCTTCGCTTGAACGAGTCTTTTTATGCTCGAGCAAGCCTTGTGTTATTTGTTCCTTCGCTCGAGCGAGGCTTCTTGCGCTTGAGCGAGGGTGTGCGTCTGTGAAATACCTAAAGGTGTGTATTCTACGCTCGAGCGAGGCTTCTTGCGCTCGAGCGAGCGTATGCGTCTGTAAAACTTCTGAAGCTTCGTATTCTAAGCTTGAGCGAGGCTTCTTACGCTCGAGGGAGGTCACTTGTTGTGTCTGATCACTCGAGTAACAACTCCTTCGCTCGAGCGAAGGTCGCGTATATCAGTTCGCAGCTGGGTCTTTTTCCTTCACTTTTTGATTTCTTTTCATCCCAAAACCCTAATTCGGCACACTCTTTCTCTAAAACACACTATTTTTCTCTATAAATACACCTTGATTTGGAGATCTCTTAACCCTAGTCCCTTTATTAAAAAGATAGAGCATCTTGTGCGCTTCCATTTCATCCGAGCAAAATCAAGTTCGGGCATCTTTGAGACTTCTTCCATTTTTCCTTTGAACTTCTACACTTGAGGTAGGGATGTTCCACTCTTTAATATGGGTTTAAACCTAGGTATTTGTCATTTTGTATAAATTGTGGAATTAGGAAGATTTGGGTAAAGTTAGGGTTTGGGTTCTAAATTTAAAAGAGGGATTTCCATATTGGGTCCCATGAATACATATTTGGGGTATTGAATAAGAGGTTACTTGGGTTAAAATGATGAAATTTAACCTTGAGTTTGATATTTGGAAAAAGGGGAAGATTGCCTTAATTTGTGTCAAATAATTATTTTATAAACATGGGGAATATGAAATTGAAAGGATGTATAAATGGATGGTGTGGTTGGATTTGTTAAATCACTTATCTATAAAAATTTGATAAATTATTTGTTCGATAGATTGTATATGTGTTTAGAAATATATGTTTTGGGCTATCGGTGAAGGATAGTTATGATTGTTGTAGAAACTGCATGCGGATTAAGAGAATTGAAACCTATCATTTAATTTACCTCATTGAATATGTTGGTATAATTGAGATATTGAAAATGTGTAGTGAATTGTAACGCCCCGATATAATACAACATGAACTACCCACATTAATGAACATTTACTAAACAATAACGATAATCCTTCAATATTCACATAATTAATAAATGAGTTTAATACAAAAGTTTCACATGCGGTATATATTCAACGAAACAAAAAAACCCATGAATCTATAGCATGTGAAGCATCTAGTTTCAAAACAATAAAATGCCCTTAGGGACTTATATCTTTCAAGGCAATGGCCCGGTTACACAAAAATGGTCTCTCGGACCCATACACATTTAGCCCTTGTGTAGACACCCCATTTTTGACCGACCTTAAGACTCAGACGTCATCGATTGAGCGCTCGGTAATTGCGCATGTTGTGCTCGTTCTGAGATTACGGAGTCTCGGCTGAGAGCCTTGCCTCCGGACTTCGAGACTCTTTTGTGCTTTGTCTCGATTTGCGAACCAGGTTTTGTTTTCGCTTCCCAAAGGGAAGGAGAGGTCTCATAGACCATCTCTCAGTGGCCGTAGGCTACTTTTCGTGGTCATAGACCACCGTTCCCGTTTGGAGACCAGTTTCTAGTTTTCGGAGCTGTCGTCCGTGCGTTTCAGTTCGGGACTGCTTAACTTTCTCCGTTTGCTCCGGTTTTTGGTACACACCTTGTTTCCTCTCTCTAGAGGGACACTGTGGCCTGGGAGACCACCTTCGTGGTCGCACGCCACTTTCGATGCTTAACAGTCACTTTTCGAGGCACCCGGCTGCGCGTTTTGGTCCCCGAACCCTCGTTTTGCATCCGTCTTGGTTCAATTTTGGCATGGACCCTATTTTCATTGTTTGGAAGGTGGTACGAGGGTGGGAGACCACTTTTTCTCCTTGGAGACCACTTTTTCCCCGCCGGTCGATTTTCTTGACAGGTAACTGGTCTCCTTCACTTTTGGGCCACAATTGCTGGTCTCCCACCACACCACTAGCTTGCATTCAGTTGGGAGACCACCAATTGGGATAACCGACCACCATTCAATCACTTGAACCTTTTGAACTGGTCGGTCGACCAGGGGGAGTGGTTGACCGACCACCTGAACTGGTCGGCCTGCCTCCTTCAGTTCTGTCTTAGTGAGTTGTTGCCAGCTGTGCCAGTTGGAATGCACAGACTGCATCCTCCATACACGTGTATGGAGGATCTTGAGCCTTGGTTTGTAGCTTCTTTGAGAAGCTTTGGCCTTATATCTCTATAAGAGAGTCCCTCCTCTTCCTTGGCTGAGGTTCAAAAATTCTCTAAGGCATATACATCTATCTCCTTCTATATCTCTCCCTTTAGGCTTAGAAAGTGTGAAGTTTTTGGCCCTTTGTACACCATCTCCTAGCCTAACCCCTCCAACACCAACCTAAGCTTCTTGGAGGCCTTTTCCAGAGGTTGAGGAGCTACATTTTTTGTCCAGAAGCTGCTGGAGTTGCTGAACTACAAGGGTAACACACTTTCTCCCCTTTAAGGCTTTATTTTGCTTCATCTTTTAGCCATACTTTCAAGCATATTTGAGATTTTTCATCAACTAAAAAAAGTCTTATTTTGAGGTCCTTAACATGTTTGTTTGAGATCATTTTTCTGACAGGGGTCATCTACCCCCTTGCATGCCTCATTTTGCCTCATTTTGAGCCATGCATTAGGGCCTTTGCATTGACCTTTGTTTGGCCTTCTAGAAACTAAAATCCAGTGGATTTTCAGTAGCTAGCATGCTGCTTTCTCTCCCATTGTTTTGTTTCCTAGCATATTTGGCCTAACAAAGGAGCCCTTATTTGCATGCTTCCGAGCCATGTTTCAGGCCATTTTTGGTGAGTTTTAGGACCTGCATAGGCTTTATCCAGAGCTTGTTTTTTCACATTGGGTGTCCATCTTGCATGTGTAGAACAACCCTCTTCATAGCTTATCAAAGGAGCATGCCATTCTTGCATGTATTGACTATGTTTCAATGAGTTTTTGGGCTTTATTTGGCATGTCATACCTCTGAGTTTTGTTGGTTTAGTGACCTCTTGAATGCCTCATATGCTTGTAGTGTAAATCCTCTTTACTAGCTTACATTGTATGCTATTTTGGCCTTTGATTCTAGCATATTTTGGCCATACTCCAAACTGATTTTGTGCATGTTTTGGACTGCTTTAGCTCTATTTTTAGGCCTCTTGGTCGAATGATGCTTGCTATGCATGCTTATAGTGTAATGCCCATGCCTAGCTTTGAGTTTTGAAGCTTCTTGCATGCTTGAATGGTGGTGTTTTCATGTTTTGGGGTCATTGAGCATGTCATTTCAGAGCCTATACTTGTGCCATATTTCCATGTTTTCCTCTCTTTAAATGTGTTTGAGAGTCGTGCTTAAATACCTCATTTATGGGCCATTCCATGAGCTTCATTTCCATGCCTTTCGAGTCATCATTTTAGTCTATTTTCCTACTGTTTTGGGCCTGCATAGGGACTGTTTGGGGTTGGTTTGGTCATTTGTGCATTGCTTTGCATACCTCTAGTGTAATGCACTTCACTAGTTTTGATATCCGGGCCATCTAGTATGCATTGTGCGAGGTGTTTGTATGATTTGGAGCCACTCTGTATGACATTTCAGAACTGGAAAATGTGTGATTGTATGCCATATTTAATCCCTTGCCATGCCTTAGTAGAGTTGCACTTTGTGCCTTAGGTTTGGTCCCTCGCGTTGTGCATGTTTGCATAAGTGTTGTTGCCTTAATTTCATCATGTCTGGCCACTGATTTGAGTGTGGCTAAGGCTCACCTATCTTGGTTTAAGTCCATCTTGCATTGTATATGCCATTTAGTCCATGTTATTGCATGATTGACCATTGCATTGTGTATGCCTTGATCATTTCATTGTTAGTCTCCATGTGTGCATTGCGTATAGTTTTCATGTGCATTGAGTATGCCATTGATTATTTCATAGCATTGTGTATGTTAGTAGCATGTTTGCATATCATCATTTGCATGTTTGCATCATTTAGTGGCATTATGTTTAGGTTGCATGTTAGAGTTGCATTCATGCATGCCATGTGTATTGCATTGTGTTTGGAGTAGGGTTTAGTCCAAACACGGGAAACGAGGGACGTTTCGTACTCCAAGTGACGAAACGTGCCTCGATTCTCGATCGCCGACACTCTTGACTGTCCATGATTGAGTTGTTGGCCTTACTTGCTTGTGTTTGCATTCATTTCACATCGAGTTGTGCAATTCGACCCCTCGGCCATCATGCATCAAGATGCGTGATTGGTGGCACGAGGATCGAGGACTACACTCCCTAGAGCTTATGTAATGACGGGGAGAGTGGTCGTGCACACATATGTTGAAAATACTTTGCCTTGCCCCATTTCTTGCTCTCTGTTGCAGCAAACCAGAAACCAACAGCAAAAACTGGTCGGCAGTACCCCTATAGGTTCCCATGGTGGAGTTTCAGCCTTCTGGAGTTTTGTACAGTGTTTTGGGACCGGTTGCAACCAGAGGCAAATCGGGGCATCGCGATGGATTTCCCGATAAGGCGACTCGAGCATGCATGCATCCCTTATCATTCAAGGCGGAGCTGAGGCAGTCCATTGCATATAGATTTGCATGCAATTTTTATTGCTTACTTAGTTAATTTGTTAAGTAATTAATGTTGTGTAATAATTACTCGTAATTCGTTATTCATTTCGGTTGTGTAATAATTAGTTAAATTAGCTTAGATTAGCTAGTTGATTCTGTATTATTCATTCGAACCCTCCGCGAGAGGGCGAATGTTGTAATAAGTGTGTGTGTGTGTGATGCATGTCTTCCAACCCCACGTCTTTCTCCTTTTTATTTACCAGCTTATGATGGTTAGTTTAGGGCACGTTTCAATTAGCATACTTATGCTCGCATGTTTGGATTTATTTATCTGTCTTGCATGCATTGGGCTCGGCGCATCATACTAACTGCATTGTATTTCAATTCCGAGTTGAATACGTGTATCGGTTGTTGCATTTCATATGCTATTTTAGAATAGCCGAGCCTATCTTAGTTGCATTTTTGCATGTGTTGCATTAGGCATTTCAGCATAGTTAGGATTCATGCATGATTTCTAATTAGCTTCTTTCTTCGGCTTGGAGTACTCAGTAAGTATTTATGCTTTAGCATCCTTGCATGCGTGTGAGTGACTGCCATGATAGCATGCTTACCATGAGGCTATTTGCTTATATGATATAACTGCCTGAATGCCTGTGGGTGAAGGTTGGGTTGCTTGAGTTGGAATAATTCATCGAAACCCGTGTTTTAGCCTACTTGCGAGTAGCAAACTTCAATCCATTTTCAAAATAAACGGATATGCGATGCTTTGTTCCAACTTAGGCAATCCAGTCTTTACTTGTATGCTGTGCGCATCACATAATAATTCTAGGCTAATAAACCGGAATAAGAGCACATAATGTTTTCAAAACTCGATATCATGGTTAGTAGAGGCCGATCTTTGATCGGGCGAGCGGGGGTGCTCACGAAGTGACCTTCCCCAATTGTACCCAAGTTCCCGAGCCGAGGCAACTTTAGTGATGACGGACACGTGGCCTTAGGCACAAATCAGGATTTCCTAAATTCCCCCAAAATAAAATATTTATGTGGCGACTCTGTATCTGGCAAAGCAGTCCATGTTTGGCACTTCTTTCTAAAAAACTATTTTTTTTTCAAAACGATTTGCCGGATTTGGACTCTTTGGGGATTTATCAGTCTCGCGTTGCACTTTGCGGGATTAGATTCAGAACCGTGACATTTGAGTCCGAACTGTAGTGAGCCCAATGAACAAAACGGGATCTTCTCCCGGGACATTCGGGGACGTCTACACCTTGGCTTACAAAAGTTTACAACAAAAATAAGAGAGCTATTTACTCTTCACGAAATATCCACGCCCTCAATTCGGCGGGATCACCACATCTTTACCTGCACCAAATCCCATAGGGATGAGCATAAAGCCGAGTAGAGAATTCTCACAAAGTATATACAGTTATGCAACTCTCAATCAAAAAATGCAAATGCCCATGCCATGCCATGCTCTTTTAAAGAAAATTCATTTCATGCTCTTCTTGAAGATTTCCATATTTGTTTTCAACTGAAGCTTACAATCACAACACATTTCAAAACTTCCAATTTTAATCAATAAGGGCGGTAAATACGACACTGGTAATCCCCAGGCTGGTGTCTGCAAGTAGACTCTACAAGTACTACTAAATTGTCATTTTTACCGGTATTAATAGGAAGGCTCGACACCTATCCGTGCGGGTTTCTAGTCTTTCACGATGGACACTCAGGCCAACTTATCAAATTCAACTACACCCCCTATCCGGACTTACCACGTATTTATCCCATTCACATTACCATAGTTCTCATTACAACATAATCTTTCTCTAAGTAATCGTTTTCCAATTCGTTTCAAGATGTGCAATAATGATACTAAATCAAATGAGAACATGATACAATATATAACTTCTCATAACATTTCTCCATCTCAAACATCTCTACAATAATGTCCACAATCACATTTCCAATTACCTCTTTTCAATGCTCTTCCTCAAGATAACCATATGTTATCTACACTTAGCCACAATTTCACTTTTCACAATTTTTAGCAATATAGTCTCATCAAGACTACATGTGATGTTGTCAAACGTTAATTTTCAATGTTTATAATTCTCACAACTCCATAATGCACCACAATTATCATCTTACACAAACATTTCCATGCATCCAACAATAGTTTTAAAGATAAGTCCTCCACTCTCTTATCAAGAAAATTATCATTTCTTTATACCACATTGTGAAATCCACACTTATTGACTCATTTAAACACAAGAAAAAAAGAATTTCATAGTTGTTCTCATGTTTTCTAAAAACCACCAATTTCTTGGGTTCTTTCTCAAGAAACCAAAACACCTCCCATTTTCATGTGAAAACTCATCAAAATCATTTTTCTTAAATCATAGATAAAAGGCTTCAAGGATCAACTTAGAACATTTAAAGTTTAAACCCTCATTTTTGAGAAACCTTGTCATCCTTGAGCCAAGAACCAAACTCTCAAAGTAAATTCAAGAAAGGCAATAAAATCAACATGCGTCTTACAAAACATATATATATATATATATATATATAACTCAAGAATGTCCCTACCTCAATATTTGATGGAGAGGAGAAGATGAAACCCTAACTTCAAGGATGAGAAGAGCTTGGATTTCCACCACACCAAGTGAAGTTCCAGCCCTAGATCTTCAAGATGGTGAGAGATTGATGATGATCTAGACCCAAGGATGGCAAGAATCAAAGGTTTTTAGTGTTTTGGAGAGGGTTTCTAGAGAGAAGGAGGAGGAAAATGTGGTTTAGAGTGAGAGAGACACGCCCAAAATGTGATAGAATTTCGGCCAAAAAAGTAAAAAAAAGCAGAGATTTTGGATTGCTAGAGTGCCGCACGTGCGGCACCCAACCCCGCACGTGCGGAGTGCCCTCCCCGCACGTGTGGTGGTCCAGCCGCATCTCAACCCGCACCTACCTTTTAGGCAGTGTGCAACTCCCCCAACTCGCCCCTATCCGCACGTGCGGCCCTGGCCCAGCAGCCTAGAAAATTTCTTCTTCGCTCCTGGGCACTTCGGACCTAACCCTGCACCTCCCAGAACCAGTGAAGTTCAACACCGACAAACAAAACAAGAACGAGAGCTTTAATTGGAAATAACTTCCGTATGTTTCAAACCCAACGGGAACAAAAGAGGACGAAACCAAAGAGAAGGGAAAAAAAAAGAGAGAAAAAGACCCGGCCATCACAACAGTCATTGTATATAACGATGTCGTTAAATACATTGTATATGTTTCATTGTTTGGGAGGAGATAGATGATGTACTCCATTGTTTGGGAGGAGATAGGGGACGTACTCCATTGAAAATTAAGTTGGCCGGAGTGTCTAGGGTGAAAGTCCTGAAATCTTATACACATATTTGGGTACCGATTCCCTCGGATGTGAATTCCGTAAAATGGCAAGAAAATTGAAGTGTTTGAATAATGGTTGCTATTGAAGTGTTGACAAATGAGTTGTAGTCTCGTTTGGAATTGTTTAGATAACAAGGAACTATATCTATGAGTTAATTTGAATATGAATGGAATAGATTGAGATATTGATATCGTTATTGATTGGTCATAAAAAGATGTCAGTTGGAAGTATTGAACATTTATCTGATGCTTATATCCTAGTCTAATCTCATATATTGTTTAGCATATCTCTATTGGGCTTTGGCTCACCCGACATGGGAAACCACTTTCAGGTACTGGTGACATGCCACCTTCAAGGACATAGCTTGGGAGGACTAAGGGCTGAAGGCTCTGTTTTTGTTACTTTTGTGTTTAAATGTAAATTCAAGCCGAGGGCTTTATATGTATAGAGCTAGGACTATTTCTTTTGTTGTGACCAAGTGATATCTTGGAAAGATGTAAGCCTGTAGGGCATTTATTTTTCTTGCTATCAACTAGTGATACATGCTGTAGTTTCAGAATGACTATTTATGAAAGTATAATACATGTAATATCTCTGGTAATATAAACTCTGGTGAATGAAGTATTCCATTTTGTTATATTCATAGATCTTATGAATGGATTATTGGTATTTCATTTTGGGGGCGTTACATATAGTGACTTTTTTGCTAACATAACTACTCCCTAAATGAGGCCTAAATTAGACGTGCTTGAAAGGCTTGCTACACGACCAATTTTCTCCAACCGTGGCTGGTTCTTCTGGTTAAGCGGTTAGGTTGAAGTAAAATAGATGGATTTTCAAGACGGAACATGTTTAAGGGTATATTCGGGCCAGAATTTAGACCGGCCGAGCTAATCGGTCTGGTCCAATTTCAAAAACATTGTGCTTCAATAAAACACTTTTAAAATGATCTATTATATATAATTATGATATTTGTGAGAATGATTACTACAAATGTTATAGTTAAATCATTTTAATTATAACTAAACATAATATAAGGTATCTTTTTTATCATAATTAAAATAATGTTATAATCAACATTACAGTAAATCATAACTAATACCACAATGTGTATAACCAAATTATAACGAAGTTATAACTAATATGACAATAGGTCAAAACTAAAAATCATAAATATTGTAATTGAGGCATATGATATACACCCACTTAGGAACGTGTAACTGTGTGAGTGATTTTTCGTTCACACTGCCCAACTCAGTATTCAACTGAAGAGTACTGGTAGAATAGATGACACCTGGCTGACCTACAACAAAAAGAGAAGATTCCGACGGTGGTTCGTCTACCCGGGGGCACTCCGACGATCAAGTCAGTATATCTCTCAAAGATAATTAATAGTGCTAAATTCACTGTTTAGAATATAAATGGCGTACCTTAGACCCATCGGAGGTGCCTTTCTTTTATAGTTAACTCAATCCTTGTCCCACTAGAAGCCTAGCTTCAATGGACTCTTGCTCAGTATTTATCCTGGACTCTCTAATAGATAAAGATAAACTTCCTAAGAGTGTTATCCTTATCCATGCTAAAGTCCTTCCTCATTCTAGGACTCTTGCCCGTTATCCGCTTATCCCGGATTCCGATATCTTCGGAGATAACCTCGGCCTTGCCGAAATAACCTTGGCGTCATAACCTAGACACGTGGCACCTCGGCTGACACGTCGGCGTCACCTTGGCCACGTGCAGGGACTCAGAAAATATATCCCCACAACTGCCCTCTAGGTTCTATTACCTCGGCATTCTGAGGTGATGGAACCTATATCGGTACTTCCTGCCAGTACATCGGCTTAAGCCGAGATCATTATTATAGGCCGACATGCCTCCTTAAGGTTTTCAAAAGTTTCTAAGATCTCCTTCACGCGCATGAGCTGTCATGCATCACAATTCAACCGTTTTAGCCACGTGTCCTTCCCTCACTAGATCGTACTTGGTACGCGCTTCTAAATTATCTCGCGCATGCGTGCACCGTCTGACGCTCATGTTGTTTTAGGCGCATTAATTCTGTTTTGCCGCCATTTCAAATTTTAACAAAATTTTGCCCCATTTCCTTATTTTCTTACTTTCTCCATTGTCTCTGAAGCTTTCTCTCTCTAGCTTTTTCTTCCAAACCCTCCATTGTTCAAGCTTCTAAAGCTTTGCAACTCACTCCGTCTACCTCTTCTGGCGAGGTTTTCACCGATCTTCCGTCTTCGCAACCGTCGTCAGACTTCGGCAATTCTCATTCGGGCTCCCTCTTTCTGGTAAGCCATTATTCTGCTTGGTTTCAGTTTCTTGTTACTTTACTGAACTTTACTGTTTTACCTGCGGTCTTTGCAATCTTGTTCATATTTTTGATATTTCATCTCGCATCTTGTATTCCACTATATATTTGAACATGTTTGTTTCATGATTCTGTTTTTATCCAAATTATCTTCTCAAATATACACTGTTCACACTCCTGTTGATTTCTGCCACTGTTCTTGGCTTGATACACCTGTGCAAACTTTTTGTCTTGATTTCTTGATGGCTTCATCATCATTCTTGATTCTGAAATGCATCCCTGTTTTTCTGTTTTCCAGATCCGCGCATTCAATCTTTATTTCCATAGATCTAGGCTTGGGGTTTGTTTGTAAAACTCAAAACAATTGTTAGGGAAAATTAAAACGATTCCCCACAGATTTTATGTATCTTCTAGCTGTAGCCGAGGTCCATAAAACCCTTTAGAAACACCCCTTCTGAAATTCAACTTTTTCAGTTTAAGCCGATATCATGGGTATGTGGAAACATAGGGTAGACATCCCGACAAAATTAGAATACTTTAGGCGAGAGTTTTCCATTCCTGCCGACGTCCATCTGAGGTTGGCTGGGGATGACGACTCCATCATGCCCACCACTGATTCTATGCCCTTCCCTGTAGTGGCCTTTATTGAGTGCGGACTTCGGTTCCCACTGAACACCCTTTTTCGTGAAATACATCATTACCATAAGTTGAATCCTATGCAACTTGCCATCAATTCCTATCAAGTTGTTAACGGTATAATTGCCTTAGAGAAACAAGAAAATGCTAGGATCACCTTAGCCGGCATCCAATAGTGCTACACCATGTGTGGCCTCAAAAAAGATACGAGCTATATTTACTACCTTAAGTCGAGGTCCACAGAATAAAAAATCGTAGCCGACCTCCCAAACTCCAACAAGGGAGCTGGAGATGATTACATCATTACCTCGGGGAACTGGAAATTGCTCCAGACGAGGACCTCTATCTCTACCCTCTTCCTCGATCAGTTTTTGTAGAGGGCAATGGTAAGAGCCCTGTGTTCATATTACTTGTTTGTTTCAAAGTCTTCGATACTCTATTTGTTTCTAATGTCTGTTTTTCTTGCAGCTCTTCCTCAGCCACCAAAGCGCTTCCGTCAGTCTTTCTTTCCCAGCAAAGACTTGAAGAAATTACTGAATTTGCCAGTCCACAAGCGGAAGGCCCCTTTGCTTCTCAACTTCATCCCCACTTATAAGTCGGCTCTTCCCGACGTCCCAAAGAAGAAGAAGAAAAGCCTTTCTCCACCTTTTGCCACAACTCCACAAGTCGCGTCCACATCTTGGACAGATCAGGGATCAACCTCTGATCCAGCTGAGCAACCATTAACCTCAGTGCCTTATTTGATCCCAATATCCCAGCGCCAACGTCGGCGATGAACTGTTTTTCCTGCCGAGATGGGTCGCCAGAAAGAAATTGCAAAAGACCTCTTAGCCAACATCCCTTCTGACGTTGACGCTCAGCCAACGCAAACCCAGCCTCCACCAAAGGAAAAAAGAATAAAAAAGGCTCAACCAAAGGCAAAGGTGACTCAGGTAGATACTGAGGACACCTTGCCAATTTCCAAATTGGCTGAGAGCGAGAAGACTGCCTCTGTCCCTGAGAAGAGGTCTGCTGAAACACACCCATCCGAATCCATCAGATCAAAAAGGCCGAGGTCATCTTCTGCAACGACCTCGGGGTCTCAAAAGCATGATGTCCCCTGGGCCCCCAAAATCACACTGGAGGACAAACCAGTTAGGGCCAGTGATAGTGCTGAAGATATTAACGTCGGCGTTGCCCTTAGCACCGCTCTCCTCCTTCCTGGCGATCTTGACTGGAACGCCGAGTTGAGTGAATACGAAAACTACGCTCTGATGCTCCAGCGTTCTGTCCAAGTAAGTGTCTTTATTTGGTCATTTTTCTTTCTGTTTTGTACTTGGAAAATTTTCTAATAACTTTTGTCTTGTCCACTTTTAGGCCATCCAACATGCTCATTCCTTCTCAATACAATCCTTTGAGAACCGGAAAGAACTGGCCGACAAAAAGAGAGAAGTTACCAGTCTGCAAAAGGCCAACAAAAGTTTACAAGCCAAGATGAAGAAATTGGAAGACCAGGCCGAGGCTGCCATCAAGGCCCAAAACGACGCCGAAGAAAATGCGGACTCTGCTGAGGCCATCAAAAAGGTGCTTGAGGTCGAAAAGAAGGATGCCGAGGAGAAAATGGCCCAGGCCTAAAAAAAACTACAAGACACTCTGGCCACAAAAGAGGCCAAAGTCAAGGCGGCCGATGAGAAGGGCTACAATGAAGGGGTGGCTGATGTCACGGCGGACTATTAGAAGCAAGTGAAGCAGGCATGCAACAAGGGTTTCACCTTTGGTTGGATGTCTCTTCTAAAAAAGCTTGAAATCCCTGCGGACTCGCCCCTCAGGAACGCCGACGCCATTCCTCTTCCATTCCCTCCAACTCCAACTCAATCTGATGACGACTCTGAATCTGAGGAGGAGGTTTTGGTGAGGAAACCTAAGGAAACTGCTAGGGCCAAGTCACCTACTCAAAATGAGCAAGTCCTGGACTTGACTCAGTATGAGGAGGTTGAGGAGGTTTCCAAGGATGCTGCGCCTCAAAAGGCGATATCGGACGTGCCCATAGCCGACAAGAGCCTTGATCAAACTTTGCAAGAAATTGACGCTGAGCTTGCGGCTGAGAAGGCCGCCGAGATGCCCTCCCAGCAGTCTTCCGAGATCCAGCCCCAGCCTGCTAATGATGCTGAAGAATCTTAGCCTTATGTTTTTCTTTTTCTTGCTTGTACTTTGTTTCTCCTTTCAAAGTAATGTAAACTCTAGTTGCCGATGTGCTTTTTCATGAATACAACTTCCTTCTTTCTTGAATGTTTGCATTGTTTGTCTTCCCTTTATTGCTTCTTGTATGTCTTTCATACTTACAATAATTTTGTGTATCTTTAATATATCCCTCAATCTCGTGCAACCTTCTTGGGGTGACATACCTCGGTTATACAAACTGACGATTTACGTCGGCAAGTACCCAAGTACCTTTCTTGGCGCGACCTCGGTTTCAACTTGTAAATTTTGCATAAAATTTCAACAAGTGTTTAACCTTAGTCTGACTTCAACTTCAAATTTTAACAAGTGTTAAATATCATCTCGGTTTATCTTCAACTTGTAAACTTTTCTCAAGTTTCAACAAGTGTTAAACATCATTTCGGTTTAACTTCAACTTGTAAACTTTTCTCAAGTTTCAACAAGCGTTAAACATTATTTCGGTTTAATTTTAACTTGTAAATTTTTCTTAAGTTTCAACAAGTGTTAAACATCATATCGGTTTAACTTCAACTTGTAAACTTTTCTCAAGTTTCAACAAGTGTTAAACATCATTTCGGTTTAACTTCAACTTGTAAACTTTTCTCAAGTTTCAACAAGTGTTAAACATCATTTCTTCTCTCTACCCCCTAATGTGAACCTAAGTTCCACTCGGGGTCTCATTATGCATGTATTCCAGAAACAACGTTATGTATCTTTATCAGTCACAAGTATAGAAGAATTCTGCTAAAATTTTATTCATTACATCGACAATCAACAAGGAACATCTAATGATAGAAAACTTCAGATTACAAGTATTCCAGGGTCTTGGCAACTCTTTGCCCTCATTATCTTCAAGCCGATATGCCCCATTGCCTAATACCGAAGTGATTCTGTAGGGTCCTTCCCAGTTTGGGCCAAGCTTGCCCTCCCTGGGATCCTTCTTGTTGCCGACGATTTTTCTCAAGACTAGGTCACCAATTTGGAACTCCCTTGGGTTGACTCTTTTATTATAAGCTCTGGCAAGCTGCTGTTGGTAGGCTGCGAGCTGAATTGTAGCTCTCTCCCTTCTTTCTTCTAGTAACTCCAAATCTCGGGCTAAGAGTACATCATTAGTTCCGTTCTCTACTCCCTGGGTTCTGATCCTAGGGATGTCGACTTCAAGCAGAATGACAGCTTCTGTGCCATAGGTCATGGCAAAAGGGGATTCCCTTGTTGATCTTCTCGGCGTAGTCTGATATGCCCAGAGCACACTTGGTAGTTCATCCACCCACTTTTATTTTGCTGCTTGCAGCCTCTTCTTTATCCCATCCAGGATAACTTTGTTGGATGCTTCTGCTTGTCTATTACTTTGAGGAAAGCTTGGGGTTGAAAAGCAGTTCTTGATCTTAAACTTTGTACAGAAGTTGTTGATTAGCTTGCTATCAAATTGTGTTCCGTTGTTAGTAATTATTGCTCTTGGAATCCCAAATTGATATTTTTCCAAATGAATTTCTTCACATCCACATCTCTGATCTTAGCAAGGGGTTCAGCTTCTATCCATTTGGTGAAGTAATCTGTGGCTACCAGCAGGTACTTCCTTTGTCCAGTTGCTTGGGGTAATTGCCTAATGAGATCCATGCCCCCATTGGGAAAATGGCCAAGGACTAGATACTGGATTCAAGTCGGCTGTAGGTTGGTGTATCAGAGGTGCAAACTTTTGACACTTCTCGCACTTCTTGACATAGGCCTCTGCATCTTTCTGCATGTAGGGCCATCAATACCCCTGGGTAATGGCCCTATGAGCTAGTGATCTGCCCCCAGCGTGGCTTCCGCAAATTCCTTCATGTATTTCATATAGCAAATCTTCAACTTGTGAAGGATGTACGCACCTCAAAAGGGGTCCAATGAAGGATCTTCTGTAGAGGTGTCTTTCTGCTGTCAGACTAAATCTTGCAGACTTTAATCTGATCTTGTGTGCTTTCTTGTGGTCATCTGGTAGCTTTCCTTCTTTCAGGAATGCAACAATTGCATCCATCCAGCTTGGTCTCATGTCCACATACATTGCTTCATGGATCTTCTGTAGAGGTGTCTTTCTGCTGTCAGACTGAATCTTGCAGACTTTAATCTGATCTTGTGTGCTTTCTTGTGGTCATCTGGCAACTTTCCTTCTTTCAGGAATGCAACAATTGCATCCATCCAGCTTGGTCTCATGTCCACATACATTGCTTCATGCTCTGTGGTCAGTGGTTCGATGCTCGGGCCCGACAAGTATTCGACCATTATCGTCCTTACTTTTCCAGGTTGTATTGCATTGGCCAGATTGGCCAGTGCATCAGCGTGACTGTTATCATCTCGGCTAACCTGACGTAGTCGGCAATTCTGAAACAAAGCTAATAACCTGTCGACTTCCTTTGCGTAAGCTGACATCCTTTCATCTCGGGCTGCAAACTCGCCCGTTGTCTGGTTGACTATGAGTTGGGAGTCACAGAAGACTATCACTTCATCTGCTTTTGCTGCAACCGCCAGCTTTAGTCATGCAATCAATACTTCAAACTCTGATTCATTGTTTGAGGCCTTGAACCCCAATCGAATGAACTGTTCAAATACCTCTTCATCTGGAGATACCAGTACTACTCCTGCCCCTGCTCCTTGCCGGTTTGAGCTCCCATCGACAAACAGTTGAAAGGAGTCACCGATGTAAATGCTGCAGGGTCTGAGTTTTTCCTTTTTCCTTTGTTCTGTTGCATTCGGCTGGGCTTCTCTTTGCTTGTTTGGACATCGTTCACCTCGGCTCGACAGAGTCCGATGTATGATGGATTCTGGTGTGAACTCGGCTACGAAGTCGGCCATTGGCCTTTGATTGCTGTTCTGGGTCTGTACTCCAAGTCATACTGTCCCAAGGCCACTGCCCATCTGGCTATTCTTCTTGTCAAGTCTCCTTGTTGTAGCAAAGACTTCAAGGGGTGTTCTGTTAGCACCACAATTTTATGGAACTAGAAGTAATGGTTCAATTTCTTTGAAGCCATTACTAAAGCCAGTGCCAATTTTTCTAAGGGTAGATACCTTGTTTATGCGTCTGCCAGGGTTTTGCTTACATAGTAAACGACCATTTGCTCCCTTTTTTCTTCTCGGATTACCACTGCGCTTACTGCGTGTTCTGAGACTGCTAAGTACAAAAACAACTCCTCCCTAGGTTCTGGATTTGAAAGAATTGGAGCTGTGGTCAGATACTTCTTCAGGTCGACCAGGGCGGCCTCGCATTCTTCTGTCCATAAAAAATCTGTAGCTTTCTTCACTAAGTTGAAGAAAGGTTTGCACTTGTCTGAGCTTCTGCTTATGAACCTATTCAGGGCTACAACCCTTCCAGTCAACATTTGTACCTGTTTTGCTGACATCGGGCTCTTTAATTCCAGGATGGCCTTAATCTGATCTGGGCTGGCCTAAATGCCTCTTCTAGTCACCAGGTATCCTAAAAACTTATCAGATCCCACTCCAAATGCACACTTCGCTGCATTGAGTCGGAGCCGATATGTTTTAAGGATGTCAAAGACTACTTTCAGGTCGGCCAGATGACCTTTAGGTTCTTTGGTCTTCACGGCCATGCCATCGATGTAAACTTTCACCGTTCTGCTAATCAGGTGTTTGAACATCTTGGTTACCAGTCTTTGGTAAGTTGCTCCTGCGTTTTTCAACCCAAAAGGCATCACTCTGTAGCAGTACAGACCTTTTGGGGTGATAAATGCAGTCTTCTCCTCATCGGGGGGATACATGGCTATCTGATGGTATCCCCTGTAGGCATCCAGGAAGCTTATCCTTCCATGCCCCGAAGTGGCGTCTACCAGTTGGTTAATCTTGGGTAGAGGAAAACTGTCTTTGGGACAGGCCTTATTTAAGCTAGGGGTGCAACTTGGGCGGGCTCAACCTAAGCAACCCGAGCCCAGCCCGAATTTTTTTAGGGCTTAGACAAAATATTTTCAAATTAAGTACGGGCTTGGGCAAATATGTCAAACAACCTGAGTAACTCGAAACCCGAATTATACATATATAGTTATATAAAAATATTAAATATAAATATAAATTATTAGTCATTACATGATATTAAAGTAATTTATATTATTAAATCATATTGAATATATATTATATATACAAATAACATAAAATCTTACTTTTTTTTCTTTTTATTTTCACTCATTAATTGTAAGAACTACTATAGTGGCATCTCTCTTACATTATGTAAATTATTTATTTTGATGGTATTAATGATTTTCTATAATAAAAAAATAAAAAATAAAAAATAATAAAAAAAACTAAAATTCATTTACAATTCGGGTAACTCGGGTAATTCGGGTTTAGCTTGGGTCGGGCTTGGACAGACAACCTAGGTTACAATTCGGGTTTGGGCGGACTTGGGCAAGTCTCAGCACAACTTGGGTTGGGCTTGGATAACCTCCCAACCCGACTGAACCAGCCCGAGTTGCACCCCTAGTTTAAGCTAGTAAAGTCCATGCAGACCCTTCATTTACTATTCTTTTTCTTCACTACTATTGTGTTTGATAGCCATGTCGGATAATCTACCTCTCGAATGGCCCTGGCCTCGAGAAGTCTGTCTACTTCCTCCTCCACTGTTTCGACGTGTATCAACGTTCAGTTTATGGCAAGTGACCTCGGGGTCAATGTCAGGCATCTCGTAAGGCGTCCAAGCAAACACCTCAGTATTTGCTCGCAAGAAAGCTTCCAGCTCTCTTTCTTCTTCTTCGGCTAGGCCCGAGCCGAGAAGCAAGAAGTGTTCTTCATCTCCCTCTTGGACGATGATTTTCTTTAGTATTTCTTCACTCTTTTCGGCTGGCTCCTTGCCAACATCCTCTAGGACCTTCACGTCCTCGTCTTCGATCTCTGCCTTCTCTGGTTTTCGAATGCTGCAGGTAGATTTCATTGCTGCCATGGAGCAATTCTTTGCCTGCAGCCGATCTCCTCTGACCTCCTTAATCCCATACTCTGTTGGGAACCGCAATAGTTGATGCAAAGTTGAGGGAACAGCCCTCATTGCATGCAACCATGGTCTTTCGAAAATGATGTTGTAAGGGGAGGGTGTGTCAATTACGGTGAACTCTGTTGTTATCTTCCTGGTGCCTGCCTGCACCTCCAAGCTGGTTGTTCCCAGTGGCCATGTTGGTGTTTCATTGAACTCGACCATTAGGCTATTGGATTGCTCCATATCGTCTGGGTGAAGGCCAAGCTCCTTGTAACATCGGACGTACATGATGTCACAAGAGCTGCCTTGGTCAATCAGGATGCGCTTTACTTGGCATTCCCCAACCTGGAGGGATACTACCAAGGCATCATTATGCAGATGCTGCACCATCTCAAGGTCAGCCTCAGAAAAGGACACTACCGGTCCTTGGCACTCCTCTGCCCGATGTCTCTTCTCCCCGACTTGGTAGATATGCTGCAGGTGTTTTACCTTCTGGGTCTCCCCCCGAATCTCATTTTCGTTGACCTTCGAGTGAATTACATTAATTATCCGAGGTCCTCCTGCTTGTGGTTGCTATGCTGGGGGAGGTGGAGCTGCTATCGCCTGAGGCAATCTTGCATGTTCTTCCCTTGTTCTGGCCTCATCGACAAGGTCTCTCAGATGGCCTTGTCTCACCAGGTCTTCCAAATGTGTTTTCAGGTCTCTGCAACCCTGAGTCATATGCCCGTTTTCATTGTGGTAAGCACAATGCCTGCCAAGGTTTCTTCCCATGAATTCTCCTGGTGCCTTTGCTGGTGTTCTGAAATAGGGTTGATTTCGAATTTGATCCAGGACTTTGTGAATTGGGATTCAGAACACAGTTGTCACTGCCTATGTTGCCCTCAGTTCTGTCTCTTGCTTGCTTGATCCATTGTTACTTCGGCCTCGCTTTGGTGAGCTGTTTCCTTTCTCTTGCTTTGCCTCCTTGGTTCCCGATGTATCTTCTTCGGCTCTAGCATATTTCTCGATTCTTGCCATGAGCTCTTCCATACTTTTTGGCAATATTTTTGCCAAAGATTTTCGTAGTGGACAGTTGTCTTTTAGGCCGTTCTTGAAAGATACGACCGCCACCTCTTGATTACACTCTGGTATTCGGTTGAATACTTCATAGTACCGTTTTGCATAGGCCCTAAGGTCTTCATCCTTATTGATCTTCAGAGCCATTAGTGCGTCCATCCTTAATGGCTGCAGCTTGTTTGTCACGAACCTAGCCACAAACATCTCGGCCAGGCCTTCCCAAGTTTTCACACTTCCCTTCGGTAGTTTGTGAAACCAATCTGATGCAATCTCCCCGAACAATGAGGGGAACACTTTGCAGAGCAACAGCTCGTTCCCACTATACAATGCCATTGAGTTCAAATATAATCCAACGTGGAAGTTGGGGTCTGACTTACCATCTTATACTTGGAACCTTGGCATACTGAATCTCTTTGGAGCCTTAAATTTGTCTAGTTCCACCGAGAATGGTATTCTCGGCTTTTTAGGGGACGTTACCTCAGCGTCGGCATTCTGCTGCTTCCTCTTGAGGTAATCTCTCAAGTCTTTTTTGCTCCGCCCAGGAGCTCGGCTATCTCTTGACTTCAGTCTTTTCGGCATTCTACTCTCAGCTTCATGGTGGGTCTTTTTCGATATTTCTTTGTGAGTTATGTCGAAGCAGAGCGCTTACTCCTGAACATGCCGGTGTTCCTTGGGGTCTGCCTCCTTGGCGCGATGCGTTCTCTATGACTCTTCTCTCTTCGACTCTCCTCGTCCGACCTCCCTTGAAGGCCGGTGAGAGTGTTTTTCGCTTCTGGTGTGCTGGGGAATTTCTGGGATTGGTTTCTACTCTCCCTTCTATGTATTGGCCGTTGGAATCGACGTGCCCTGCAGCGGGAACGGTGGTTGCATGACATTATTTTGCATCATAAAATTGACGACCGATTGCAGGTCTGCCAATTTGTTCGCCATCTCTTTTACCTCTTCGTCCCACCGCAGGCATCTATCCTTCCATATCTGAAGGTCATCCTCATTGTAGTACCCACTTCGATCTGGCTTCTTTGGTACGTCGCCATCCTGGTCGACGTCTTTCTTACTGTGATTCTGGTCACGAGTTTCTGTGTTGCGGTTGTCTCCTTCGACGTCAAGGTTGATAGGTCTGCCACTCCCAGCAGGAGTGTCATCCCCAATCCTTTCCTTCTGTCCGTCACTGACCATCTATTCTTCTTTCTTTCCCACAAACGACGCCAAATTGTGTGAGTGATTTTCCGTTCACACTGCCTAACTCAGTATTTAGCTGGAGAGTACTGGCAGAATAGATGACACCTAGCTAACTTGCAACAGAAAGAGAAGATTCCGGCGGTGGTTCGTCCACCCGGGAGCACTCCGACGATCAAGTCAGTATATCTCTCAAAGATAATCAATAGTGCTAAATTCACTGTTCAGAATATAAATGACGTACCTTAGACCCATCGGGGGTGCCTTTCTTTTATAGTTAACTCAATCCTTGTCTCAGTAGAAGCCTAGCTTCAATGGACTCTTGCTTAGTGTTTATCCTGGACTCTCCAATAGATAAAGATAAACTCCCTAAGAGTGTTATCCTTATCCATGCTAAAGTCCTTCCTCATTCTAAGACTCTTGCCCCTTATCCGATTATCCTAGATTCCGATATCTTCGGAGATAACCTCGGCCTTGCCGAAATAACCTCGGCGTCATAACCTGGACACGTGGCACCTCGGCTGACACGTCGGCATCACCTTGGCCATGTGCTAGGACTCAGAAAATATATCCCCACAGTAACATAGAATTTCCCATTCAAATTTGGAAAATTATAATTTCTATGCCACAACAAGGTACAATAAATGATTATTAAGGTACAATAAGGATAATAACTATTATTGTTTATTGACAAAGTATTGAAATAACGTTCAAAATAATAAGAGTAAATTATACTTATCTTCCATAAGGTTGGAAAGAAATATAGTAAGTACCATAATTTTAATATAATTATATTGATTCTATCTCATTATATCATTTTTTTTATTACATCTTTTACAAATTAGAGAATCTTATTTAATGTCTTTACATATTTTTATTCCACCGATACTATCATCCTTAACATTATTTTTTCTCCTTACAACCAAATTTTTTCAAACCCTAATTCATCCACCTTTAACTAATATAGTCGTCGACACTATTACCACCTCTAAGCACCACCTCACAACTCCACTATCACGACAAGCACCACAAAATTCCTCACCACCACAATCATAACTCCGTAGTGTCTTTCGCAACTACTACTTCCGTAATTTCTTTTCAACATTCATGTTTTGTTTCGCAAACCAAAATTGAACAAATTTTGTTTGTTCAATAGAACACGGTTGAACAAACGATTAGAAACGGTTGAACAAATCAAGTTTGTTCAGTCGTGTCCCATTAAATAGCCAAAATTGATTAATTAATCATGTCTGGCTATAGAAGTCTGAACAAACTTAAATTGTTCAGTTACCGAAAACCAAACAGTCTCCATTTATTTAGTAAGCCAGAGTTGAAAAAAATTTCAAACCCACTTTTTTTTTTCTTCTCCCAAATAATGCAAAACTACACAAAAAAATCCTGTATATTATTCATTTATAAAGATTATATATACATTTTAAATATAAATTTTACTTCTTTTTTTTTTGTTGTTTATTGTTATTTATATGAATATATGTAATGTATTTGAATTTATAGATGGATAGAAAGAGTGAGAGACAGGAAAAAGGTTTGAGATGCTTGGTGGATAGCAGAGAGGGTGGCTAGGTGGTGGTGGTTGGTGGAGGATAATGAGGTGGTGGTGAATGATGGAAAAAAGATGAATGGGTGTGAAGAGAAATCTGGAGGGGTGGTTTGAGACTTTTAGTCCTTAATAATAATTACTTTGCAAAGGGATACAAATTTAATAAAAAAAATATTAAAATAAGAGGTGTAATGAGAGGTTTGAGATGCATGGTGGAGAGCAGAGATGGTGGCTAGGTGGTGGTGGTGGTGGTGGTTGGTGGAGGATAATGAGGTGGTAGTGGATGATGGAAAAAAGATGAATGAGCGTAAAGAGAAATATGGAGGGGAAGTTTGAGACTTTTAGTCCTTAGTAATTATTACTTTGCAAAGGGATACAAATTTAATAAAAAAAAATGTGGGGACATAATTTTTGAATGACAACACGTGGCCGAGGTGTCATCGAAGTGCCAGCCGAGGTGCCACGTGTCCTGGTTATGATGCCAAGATGATCTCGGTTAGGCCAAGGTTATCAACGAGAATACCAAAATCCGAGATAAGCGAATAAAAAACAAGAGTCCTAGAATGGGAGGAGACTTCAGTTTGGGTAAAGATGAGACTCTTAGAGAGCTTATCCAGATCCTATTGGGAGTCCAAGATTAGCAGTAATCCTGAGTCCATTGGAGTTAGGCTTCCATTGGGACTAGGATTGAGTTGGCTATTAAAGAGAGGCACCTCCATGGGTCTAAGGTATGTCTTTTTATGCTCAAGCTAGTGAGTTTAGTACTATTGATTATCTTTGAGAGATATTGAGTACTAACTTGATCGTCGGAGTACCCCCGGGTGGCGAACCACCACCAGAGTCTTCTCTTTCTGTTGTAGGTTAGTCAGGTGCCATCTATTCTGCCGGTGCTCTCCAGCTGGATACTAAGATTGTAGTGTGGTTAGATTTTCACCTACACAATTTGACGCCGTCTGTGGGAAAGAAAGGAGAATAGATGGCCATCATCATACAAGATCAACGTAGCGGAAATGACGAGTTTAGCAAAGATGGAGAATGTGTCGACATAAACAGAATGAAGACCCTTCCAGAAGGGACGCAAAGGCAGGGGGCATGAACGCTCCCAAGGAGATGACATTCGAGTATAGAAAAGCTCAGCCTAAGTGAGCAAATCCCGGATCCCAGATCCCAGATCCCAAAAGACATGATCTCGGCCTAGATGAATAGGTCCGAGAAGAGAAGAGCTCAACTTGAGTGACCAGATCCAAGATTCCAAAAGACAAGAGCTCGGCACTTAAATCCAAGAAGAGAAGAGTTCAGTGAGCAAAATCTCAAATCCTAGAAGATAAAAAAGAAACACACAATTAGGGGGCAGAGAGAAGACAAAGATGTTTAACACTTGTTGAAATTTGTAGCAATTTACAAGTTGAAGTTAAACCGAGATTATTGTTTAACACTTGTTGAAATTTGTAGTAATTTACAAGTTTAAGTTAAACCGAGATTAATGCTTAACACTTGTTGAAATTTGTAGCAATTTACAAGTTAAAGTTAAACCGAGATTATTGTTTAACACTTGTTGAAATTTGTAGCAATTTACAAGTTGAAGTTAAACCGAGATTAATGTTTAACACTTGTTGAAATTTGTAGCAATTTACAAATTGAAATTAAACCGAGATTATTGTTTAACACTTGTTGAAATTTGTAGCAATTTACAAGTTGAAGTTAAACCGAGATCATTGTTTAACACTTGTTGAAATTTGTAGCAATTTACAAGTTGAGGTTAAACCGAGATCATTGTTTAACACTTGTTGAAATTTGTAGCAATTTACAAGTTGAAGTCAAACCGAGATTAATGTTTAACACTTGTTGAAATTTGTAGCAATTTACAAGTTGAAGTTAAACTGAGATTAATGTTTAACACTTGTTGAAATTTGTAACAATTTACAAGTTGAAGTTAAACCGAGATCATTGTTTAACACTTGTTGAAATTTGTAGCAATTTACAAGTTGAGGTTAAACCGAAATCATTGTTTAAACACTTGTTGAAATTTGTAGCAATTTACAAGTTGAGTTAAACAGATATAATGTTCAAACGCTTGTTGAAACTTGAGAAAAGTTTACAAGCAGAGTTAAACCGAGATGATGTTTAACACTTGTTGAAATTTGAGAAAAATTTACAAGTCAAGACAAGGTTGTACTGAAAGAAGTATCTACATATTTGCCGAAATTACCATGTTGCCAGGACTTGGAAGATAATGAAAGACAGAAGTCTTAAGAAGTAAAAGAAAAGTGGCGAATTTTTGAGCAACACTTGTGAAAACATTTGTTACAATGTTTTCAAATATTAAATCGAGGCTGAGATAAACCGATTAGTGGGTACAACCGAGGTGTTACACCCCGAGGAGATTACACAGTTAAGGTGTAAATTGAAGACATGCAAATTATTTTTCCATACAAGAGTAAAAAGAAGAACACATCGGCTAGAAAGGATTTGTGATTGCGGCATGAAGCCAACTTCCATAATGTGATCCTAAGTGCAAATTATGTTCACATTAGTGGGCAAGGAGAAGGAATGATAATGTTACCACCTGTTGAAATTTTAAAACAATTTACAAGTTGAAATAGTTGAAGATTACGAAGTCTACCACTTGTTGAAATTTTTTAGCAATTTACAAGTTTGGTATAGCCGAGATCACACTAAAAGATGTTTTCTGAGATATGATCATCCGAGATGACCAACTAGCTTGTTAAAAGCTTAGAAGGTTGGGAAAAGTGAAGCATGTATAAAAGAAGGCAAGTACAAATGAGGAAGCAACACTTGAATACCTCTGTTAAAGAACACACTTGTAGAACTTAAGTACCGAGGTTATGTTAGTCCGAGGTGTCTACCCAATGATAATTCCGAAGTGATGCTTATCCGAGGTGTCTACCTGATGATAATTCTGAAGTGATGCTTATCCGAGGTGTACTACCCCGAAGTGATTTGCAGGATAAATTCGAAAAAAGTTGAAAAAATTCTAAAGTATGGGGAAACATACAGGCAGTAAGCAGAAGAAAGCATTCAATACTCAGAAAAATACAAACATGCATTAAAAGAAGCACTTTGACCTGGTAAAGTGATTTCTTGTTCAAATACAAAGCAGTGGCGCATCGGCGAACAACAGACATTGTCCAGAAGCAAAGAAGTTACATATGCAAAGACAACAAAAGTACAAGAATGAAGACCCTAAGAACTAGGGACTAAACCAAGAACGTCGGACTGATCTGCTTCGATGATTGACGGTAGGTCAGCCTCGGCAGTCAATTGGGGAAGCTTCTCTACTGTTATCTCGACATCTATTTCAAGAAGGGACATGGTTCTAGGACTATGCAGAAAACAGAAACGAGGGCAAGAATCTGGAAATACAATAAGAAAAGACAAGAAGAGAAAATTTAGAGCCAAGAATAGTGGTGAATCATCAAGAACACTGTGACGGAGTGTGTGTGAGTGATTTTTCGATCACACTGCCCAACTCAGTATTCAGCTAGAGAACACTGGCAGAATAGATGACACCTGGCTAATCTGTAACAGAAAGAGAAGATTCCGACGGTGGTTCGTTCACCCGGGGGCACTCCGACGATCAAGTCAGTACTCAATATCTCTTAAAGATAACCAATAGTACTTAACTCACTATTCAGAATATCAAAAGCATATCTTAGACTCATGGGGGTGCCTCTCTTTTATAGAAAACACAATCCTAGTCTCAATAGAAACCTAGCTCTAATGGACTTAGGATTACTGCTAATCTTGGACTCCCAGTAGGATTAGGATAAACTCTCTAAGAGTCTCATCTTTACCCAAACTGAAGTCTTCTCTCATTCTAGGACTCTTGTTCCTTATCCACTTATCTCGGATTCCGGTATCTTCGGAGATAACCTCAGCCTTGCCGAGATCACCTCAGCGTCATGACCAGGACACGTGGCACCTCGGCTGGCACTTCGGTGACACCTCGGCCACGTGTTGTTATTCAAAATTTTATGTCCCCACAACTGCCCCCTAGGTTCTATTACCTCGGCATCCTGAGGTGTTGGAACCTATATCATCTCTTCAAATTTATCACATCGGCTAAACTTACTCCATTATTTGTTGCCGAAGTCAGAACTCGTCGGCTCAATATGACCAAGACCTATAGTCTGCTTTCATCAATGTTTTGGAACTAACAACCAAGCTTTGTTCGAGTTTCTCAGCCGAAACCATCATTCTAGCCGAGGTATTTGCTTCATTGAATCAAGAACTCCAAGAGTGTCATCACGCGTGAAAGCTGTCACACACAGCAACCCAACCGTTTCAGTTATGCGTCTTTCCCTCACTGGATTGTATTTTGTTTTCTTTTTGAAGTAATGTAAACTCTTCACATTGCCGATGTGTTTTTAATACAACAACTCTTTTGCTTTTGAATGCTTGCATGCTTGCTTTGTATGCCTCCATACTTCAATCCTCGTGCAATCTTCTCGGGGTGATACACTTCGGTTATACAAACTGGTGTTTTACCTCGGTAAGTACCCAAGTACTTTAATTTGATACAACCTTAGCCCTAACTTGTAAATTTATCACAAATTTTAACAAGTACAAGACATATCCTTTGTCTTACTTCAACTTGTAAACTTTTCTCAAGTTTCAATCATTGTTTAAATAATGATCTCGGTTTAACTTCAACTTGTAAATTGTCCACAAATTTCAATAAGTGTTAAACAATGATCTTGGTTTCAACTTGTAAATTGTCCACAAATTTCAACAAGTGTTAAACAATGATTTCGGTTTAACTTCAACTTGTAAATTGTTCACAAATTTCAACAAGTGTTAAATAATGATCTCGGTTTAATTTCAACTTGTGAATTGTCCACAAATTTCAACAAGTGTTAAACAATGATCTCGGTTTAATTTCAACAAGTCTTAAACAATGATTTCGGTTTAACTTCAACTTGTAAATTGTCCACAAATTTCAACAAGTGTTAAACAATGATCTCGGTTTAACTTCAACTTGTAAATTGTCCACAAATTTCAACAAGTGTTAAACAATGATTTCGGTTTAACTTCAACTTGTAAATTGTCCACAAATTTCAATAAGTGTTAAACAATGACCTTGGTTTAACTTCAACTTGAAAATTGTCCACAAATTTCAACAAGTGTTAAACATAATCTCGGTTAACTTTTCTTTTCTCAGACTTAATCATCTTAGGCCGAGATCTTGTCTTCTGGGATCTGGGATCTGAGATCTGGAATCCGGGATCGGCTTACTTGGGCTGAGCTCTTGTCTTCTCATATCCAATGTTATCTCGGCTTGACAGGTGAGGTCACCTCGGCATCTTGTCGCTTTCTCTAGAGGTAATCCCTCAGATCCTCCTTGGTTCATCCAGGAACTCGGCTATCTCCGGATTTCAGCCTCTTTGGTGCACTACTTCCTGTGTCATTACGAGTCCTTTTGGACCTCCCTCCATTGGTTGTGTCGAAACAGAGGTCCTCCCCATGAACATGCCGATGTTCTTTAGAGTCAGCTTCCTTGGTGCGATGTGTCCTCTGTGAATCTCCCCTTCTTGATTCTCCTCGTCTGACCTCCCTTGAAGGCCGGTGAGAATGTTCTTTGGTCCTATCGTGCTCAGGAGTCGTAGGAGTTGTCTTCTGCCCCCCTGCTTAGGCATCTTTCTTGGCTGCTGGAATCAGCTTATCTTGTGACGAGAACGGTGGCTGGAGGTCGTCCTCATTATAATACTTGCTTCGGTCTGATTTCTTCGGCACGTCGTCCTCCTGGCCGACGTCCTCTTCTCCGTGATTCTTATCACGAGTTTCTTCGTTGTAGTTGTCTTCTTTGACGCCCAAGTCAATATGTTTCCCACTCTCAGTAGGGGTGTCGTCCCCAACCTTCTCTTTCGGTCTGTCGTTGGCCATCTATTCTCCTTTTGTTCCCACAGACAGTGCTAAATTGTGTGAGTGATTTTCCGATCACACTGCCCAACTCAGTATTCAGCTGGAGAACACTAGCAGAATAGATGACACCTGGCTAACCTGTAACAGAAGGAGAAGATTTCGGCGATGGTTCGTCCACCCGGGGGCACTCCGACGATCAAATCAGTACTCAATATCTCTTAAAGATAACCAATAGTGCTTAACTCACTATTCAGAATATCAAAAGCATACCTTAGACCCATGGGGGTGCCTCTCTTTTATAGCAAACATAATCCTAGTTCCAATAGGAACCTAGCTCTAATGGACTTAGGATTACTGCTAATCTTGGACTCCCAGTAGGATTAGGATAAACTCTCTAAGAGTCTCATCTTTACCCCAATTGAAGTCTTCTCTCATTCTAGGACTCTTGTCCCTTATCTGCTTATCTCAGATTCCGGTATCTTCGGAGATAACCTCGGCCTTGCCGAGATCACCTCGGCGTCATGACCAGGACACGTGGCACCTCGGCTGGCACTTCGGTGACACCTCGGTCATGTGTCGTTATTCAAAATTTTATGTCCCCACAGAGTGTATGCAAGGGTACAAGGCCAAGAACAGTGGCAAAAGTGCAAGAAAGTTGTGAACAGTATGTGTATTCAAGACTTGGGCAAAAACAAAATCATGAAATAGACACACTGAGATACATGATTCATGAAATCGAATACTTGAGCAAAACAGCAATGGCAACAAGTAATGAAGCAAAAACTCTTGAAGAGCAATAAAAATTGAAACCAGGAGGAATAGTGGCTTACCAGAAAAAGTGAAGCCGGTATGAGGATCGCCGAAATAAGACAACGACAGCAATCGGAAAGGATCAGCAAAAGCCTCACCAGAGGAAGAAAGTGAAACTAGTTGCAGAAAGCTTCGCAAAAGTAGCAAATGGAAGATTTGAGAGGGTTGATTTTGATCAAAAGTATGAAATGGCGGCAAAATGGCAATTATGGTGCTTGAGACGACGTGCTTGTCAGACAGTGCAAGTAAGTGCGAGACGACTTAATGACGCATATCAGACACAGCTCCGTAAAGGAAAGATGCATGACGGTTTCGGTTGAAATATTGTACATGCCAGTTCATACGCGTGGTGAAACACTTGGAGTTTTTGACTTAATGAAACATATACCTCGGCTAGGAGGACGATTTCGGTTGAAAAACTTGGACGAACTTGGTTGTTGGTTCCAAAGTATTGATGAAAGCAGATTATAGGTCTCGATCATATTGAGCAAAAGAGTTCTGACTTTGGCAATAGATGATGAAGCAAGCTTAGCCGACGTGCTAAATGGAGGGAATGATATAGGTTCCATCACCTCAGGATGCCGAGGTAATAGAACCTAGAGGGTAGTTGTGGGGACATAATTTTTGAATGACAACACATGGCCGAGGTGTCCCCGAAGTGCCAGCCGAGGTGCCACGTGTTCTGGTCATGATGTCGAGATGATCTCGGTTAGGCCGAGGTTATCAACGAGAATACCGGAATCCGAGATAAGCGGATAAAGAACAAGAGTCCTAGAATGGGACGAGACTTCAGTTTGGGTAAAGATGAGACTCTTAAAGAGCTTATCCTGATCCTATTGGGAGTCCAAGATTAGCAGTAATCCTAAGTCCATTGGAGTTAGGCTTCCATTAGGACTAGGATTGAGTTGGCTATAAAAAAGAGGCACCCCATGGGTCTAAGATATGTCTTTTTATGCTCAAGCTAGTGAGTTTAGCATTATTGATTATCTTTGAGAGATATTGAGTACTGACTTGATCGTCGGAGTACCTCCGGGTGGCGAACCACCACCGGAGTCTTCTCTTTCTGTTGCAGGTTAGTCAGGTGTTATTTATTCTGCCGGTGCTCTCCAGTTGGATATTAAGATTGCAGTGTGGTCAGATTTTCACCCACACAAAAAATATTAAAATAAAGGGTGTAATGAGCTAAAAGTATTGTGTAACTGTAAGTAAAACTTCTCATCTTCAAGTTGTATTTGATGTGAAATGACTTAATTGCTACTATTTTAATAAGTAAACAAGTAATTACTATAAACTTGTTTCAAAACCATTCAAAATATATATAAATAATATTCCCAAAAAACAAAATCCCTAGATTTTTTACTATAATCAAGAGAAACCACAAATTTCAAAATACAACATTCGTTCCTTCCCTCAATCACAAGGGACATTTCTTCAATCACAAGGGACATTGGTGTTGGCCTTGTTTAAGAATTGATTATTTTAGTAGGTTATTTTAATTTTTGACTATTTTAATAGGTTAAAATATTTGTGTTTGAGAAAAGAATTAATTTTTTTGTAATTGGATATGATATTTATAAGAGAAAAAAAAAGAAATGATTATGAATTATATATAATATTTTATCTTATTAATTATTTTAGCCTATTTTAACCCAAAAAAAACCTAAAATAGGCTTCTCGAACACCGCATATTTCATTGGAATTGCAACATAAGGACATTGGCGTCACTATATTTCATCAGAATTGCGGCATAATGTAACGTGAATGTTCACATGAAAGAATGTACATATTCAGTAAGAGTGTGTACACTCACATTCATATAAATATCAGATATAATATTTAATAAAATGAATGGTTCAAGTTTAAATATTAAAAGTTATTCATATATTTTTAAGATCTTATAATACCACTGTACCAAATTAATTTGATATTTTATTGATTATTTTTTTACATAAATAACCTTTATTATAAAGCCTACAAGGTATTCAATTCGGATGATAAGTGTAAATTTAAAATTAAAAATAATACCCACTTTAATGATATAATGGATGCAAGAATAAAATTGATTAATTTATATAACAATATTTATTAAAAGAAATGATTCTGTTGGGAGCAGGCCAATAGAAGCCATCCTCTCACCAATTTTCCTCCCTATCTTATTTATTTATTTATTTTTTTTATGGTTGCTTGCTTGCTTATGAATTGCTTCTGAGGCCGAAGAAAGAAAGAAAGAAAAAGAAAAAAAAAAAAGAAAGAAGAAGGTGAAATTGCAGGCAACATTCTCTCACAACCCAGCAAAAATTCTGAACAAATATCTGACCACAGGTGGGTAGCCCGTCCAAAGGAAGAATACCACGGAGGACTTTGCACAGTTGCTATACCAATTGGAAAACATTTTTTAATGACTTAACTACCCGGAAGCAAATCCCATATAAATATGAAAAATATAAAATAAAAAAGAAGAAAGGAAAAAAGAAAGTGAAGAAGTTGTACTTTACTTTGCCAATTGCGGGATAGGGGTGGGTGCGGGTCGGTTGTGGTCACAAAACTTTGAGTGGATTGGCGGATTGGAGAAAATCAATCCGCATCCGTCCGCCAATCCGACGGATATGGATTGAGTAGATTGGCGGATGGATGCGAATCGGTTTGGCGGTTTAAAATTTTAGAAATTTTCAACATAATTCAACTTATGCACTTCCTCAAAAAAAAAAAAAAAAAGTATTATAGTTAATGACTTAAAAAAGTATTACAATCACTACTTCGCTCATCCAAAGAGAGAAAATTTGAAATTTTAAAATATTACAATCATTGTCTATCTCATCCACATTTACAAACCCTCATCCACATAAAATATTACCATTTGTGATTCTCAAAATATAAAAACAATTCAAACCACCAAAGCTATGAATAGAGCAGTAGTAGAAATTGTATACTTTTGTATTGTTACATCTATATCTGTTTTTGAAAACAAAAACCAACCAGTATATATTTTTTTTATTTTTTATTTTTAGAGTTAGATTTTAAAATAAAAAAATATAGATAAATAATACATTTATTTTTTTAATTCAAAAAATATATTTAAGTTGAAAACTCTTTTTCAACAAAACATATTCAATATAATATTTAAACTCATTTTCAATTGAAAACACAAACAGAATATCTAAACAAATTAAAAGCATAAAGCCATACAAATTAGTAGAGGTGTTCGTGGTTTGGCGGTTCGGTTGTGGCCAAAGGAATCTCAAATCCGCCATCCGTCCAAAATTAAGCGGATTGAAAAAAATCAATCCGCAACCGTCTACTTATTATCATGCATCCGTCCAAAACGCAACGAATCAGTTCGGTTCAGTCGGTTTAGGCTGATCGGTATACAGGGGCAGCTCCACGGCATCCACAGGGTATTTAGCTGAATACCCTCAAATTTGAAATTTTAATATATATTTTTTTTTTTGGGTTTAGTTTAGTTTTGAATACCCAATCCAAAATTTGAATACCCAATCTAAGATGGTTAAATACCCCTCTGACCCACTTGGCCCATTTGTCTAAACAAATAATGAAACCTCTAGCCCACTTACCTACTTAGCCCATTGGCCAAAACAAATAACCCTCTAGCCCACTTAGCCCCTTAGCCCATTTGCCTAAACAAATAATAAAACCCAAAAGAATTGCAATGAGATATATATATATATATATATATTATATATAGGCACGAATCTGCTTGGAAGAATAAAGTCAAAAAGTGTAGTTAGGGCACGAATCTGCTGCTTGGGGGAGGCTCAACGCTGTTGTCGTTTTATCTCTCTCAATCTCTCCCTCTCTTTTCGCAGTCCCCCCCTTCTCTCTTTCTGTGGGTGGTCCCCCTCTGTCTTTCATTGTTGCCCATGGAATATGGATCATGGATGTTGGTATTGAATGAAGATGAAGTGGTTGCTGTCATGCTTTGCTGTTGCTGACTGATTGTTAAGAAAAAGGCAAAAAGAAATTTGGGAATTATATCTCATCAGGTATTATTTTTTTTATCTCTATAATATTAAAATTTATTTAAACTTGATACTATAAACAAAACCTTCCATCCATATATAATTAATTTTACAGTTATGCATGTTAATATAATATTTGGGGATTATACTTTGTTGTCATCAGGTATAATATTTTTTTAAGTTTCTTCACTTTATTTGTTTTAAAAATTAAATAGGAGCTGAAATTTTATAATCAATATATTTATACTCTTGTAGTTATTCTTTTTCTATGGTTTATTTAGATAGCTCTGTTTTTTGTGTGGATATTTTTAGGTGCATCCTACTCTTTTATTTAGTTCTCGAATTATGGACAAATTTCTGAAAAGAAAATCAACTATTGTACAAGATTCATCTCAATCCCAAGAAACTTGTGGTGATAGTCACATTCAAGATTCTTCGAAGTGAATTCGTGTTGACTTGAACAACCTTCCTTCTGATCCAGGATTACGATAAAAATTTTTGTCATATCATCCTAATGATAGGGACGAAATAAGAAGAACATATTTACAAAAAGGACCCTGTCAACCTCTTAGCCACAATTTCCCTCAAAGAGATATTAGTGGAGTTATGCGTCGATTTAATTCTGCTTGGTTTAAAGAATACAAGAATTGGTTGGAATATAGTATTGAAAAAAATGCAGCATTTTGTTTATGTTGTTACTTGTTTAGGCTCGATTTAGGAAATGGATGTGATACTTTTGTGACAGAGGGATTTAAAATTTGGAATATGAAAAACAAGTTACAAATTCATGTTGGAGGTGTTAATAGTGCTCACAACCAAGCTGTGAAGAAGTGTGAAGATCTTATGAAGCAAAAGCAACACATTCAAAGTGTTTTTCTTAAGCAGTCAAATCAAGAAAAAATTGAATATCGGGCTCACTTAAATGCAACTGTTGATTGCATACGATTCCTTTTGCGTCGAGGGTTGGCTTTTCGTGGTCATGATGAATCTGATGATTCAAGTGATAAAGGAAATTTCCTTGAACTTCTACAATTTTTGGCGGATCATAATGAATCTATCAATAAAGTTGTATTGGGGAATACTCCGAAAAATAATAAGCTAACTCACCATGATATTCAGAAAGACATTGTGAATGCTGCTGCATGTGAGACTATCAATGCTATCATAAAGGATTTGGACAATGAGTGTTTTTCAATTTTAGTTGATGAGTCTCGTGACATATCAGTTAAAGAACAAATGGCAGTTGTTCTACGTTATGTGGACAAAAAAGGCATTGTTATAGAGCGGTTTCTTGGTATTGTACATGTATCAAATACAACTTAAAGCAGCAATTGAATCCTTATTTTGTCGACATGGATTGAGTATATCAAAACTACGAGGGCAAGGCTATGATGGAGCCACCAATATGCAAGGTGAATTCAATGGTCTTAAAGCTTTAATTTTGAGGGAGAATGAATCTGCATTTTATGCTCATTACTTTGCCTATCAACTTCAATTGACTCTTGTAGCTGTTGCTAAAAAGCACATTGACGTTGCTGAACTTTTTTGCTCTGTTGCTAACATAGTGAATGTTGTTGGTGGCTCTTGCAAGAGACGAGATGCTCTTAGAGATGCGCAATTTGCTAAAATAACAGAAGCACTAGACAATAGTGAACTTAGAAGTGGGCGAGGTTTGAATCAAGAGACTAGTCTTAAATGTGCTGGTGATACACGTTGGGGATCACATTTTGGGACAATTATCAACTTGATTTTGATGTTCTCTTCTTCGATTGATGTACTTGAGATTATTGAAGAGGATGGCTTACAACCCGAGCAAAGAGTTGAAGCTCGTTCTATCATGAAGTTAATGCTATCTTTTGAATTTGCCTTCACTTTATACTTGATGAAAAATATTTTAGGGATTACAAATGAGTTGTCGTTAACATTGCAAAAGAAAAATCAAGATATTGTCAATGCTATGACACTTGTTAAAGTATCTAAGCAATGATTGTAGACGATGAGAGATGATGAATGGGAATCTTTATTGACTGAAGTGTCTTCATTTTGTAACAAACATGAGATTTCTATTCCAAATATGGATGAAATATTTGTAGTTAGTGGGCTGCCACGACGCAAAGCTCTACAAATTGCAAATTTACATCATTATCAAGTTGAGCTATTCTACACAGTCTTAGATATGCAACTTCAAGAACTTAACAATCGCTTTTCAGAAGCAAATACTGAGTTACTTCTTTGTATGGCTTGCTTGAATCCTAGTAAATCATTCTTTGCTTTTGATAAGCATAAGTTGATTCGTCTTGCAAAGTTTATCCATATGATTTTTCTGCAACAGATTTAATGGTCCTTGACATCCAACTTCAAAACTACATTGTTGATATGTGCTTAAGTGAAGACTTTTTATAACTTAAAGGAGTTGGTGATCTTGCTATAAAGTTGGTGGAGACAGATAAACATGTGATATATCCATTAGTCTATTTGCTTGTGAAATTAGCATTGACTCTACCTGTCGCGACAGCAACAGTGGAAAGAAGTTTTTCAACAATGAAGTATATAAAGAGTAATTTGCATAACCGAATAGGAGATCAGTGGATGAATGATTGTTTGGTTACATACATTGAAAGAGATGTATTTGATAGCATTGATAATGAGGAGATTATGCAACGTTTTCAAAATATGAAATCTCGTCGAGGGCAATTGTAATATTTTATCTAATTGCAAGTTGTTTTGATGGCAATTGTAATATTTTATCTAATCGCAAGTTTTTTTTTTTGTCAAAACTTTAATATTAATATATTAGAGTTCTCTTTTATATTTGTTTTTTTAATACAGTTATTAGATTTTAAGTTACTTAATGAATACCTGATTAAAATTCCTGGAGCCGCCACTGTCGGTATATCCGTTACTTACCCCTATTGCAGACAAACCACTAAAGATGTGGATTTCTATCATATAAAACGGCCCCAAGTCTGTTTTATTAATCGGTACCAGCACCTTATATATATAGCTAAGGCTCGAAGAGTTTGCAAATGTACTACTTGTACACAAAACATATGGCAAAACTCACATGCTAAAAAACAAAGATATCTCTAGGAGACGCATGGAATAGGAATAGGAATAGGAACTGGTGACTCTTCCTTATTAGGAAGGAAGCAAGCAAGTACATCTCAAAAGGCCAGGCAGGCAGCAGCAGAACTTAATTGTATACATACATATATATATATATATATATGTGGGGATATATTTTCTGAGTACCAACACGTGGAAAGGTGACGCCGACGTGTCAGCCGAGGTGCCACGTGTCCTGGTCGTGACGCCGAGGTGATCTCAGCAAGGCCGAGGTTATCTTCGAAGATATCGGAATCCGAGATAAGTGGATAAAGGACAAGAGTCCTAGAATAAAGAGGGAACTCAACCTGGATTTGGACAAGAGTCCTAAATTGGGAGAAGACTTCAGTTTGGATAAAGATGAGACTCTTAGAGAGTTAGTCCTAATCCCACTGGGAGTCCCAAATTAGCAGCAATCCTAAGTCCATTAGGGCCAGGCTCCTATTGGGACTAGGATTGTATTGGCTATAAAAGAGAGGCACCCCCATAGGTCTAAGGTATGCTTTTGATACTCAAGCTTGTGAGTTTAGTACTTGATTTATCTTTGAGAGATATACTGACTTGATCGTCGGAGTGCCCCCGGGTGGTCGAAACCACCGCGGGATTCTTATATTTCTGTTGCAGGTCTGTCAGGTGCCATCTATTCTGCCAGTGCTCTCCAGCTGGTTACTAAGCGGGCAGTGTGGTCGGAAAATCACCTATACAATTTGGCGCTGTCTGTGGGAAAGAAAGAAGAATAGATGGCCAATGACGAACAGAAGGATCAGATTAGAGACAATGCTCCTACTGGGAGTGGGAGACCTATCGATCTCGACATTAAAGGGGACGATCGCAGCACAGAAACTCGTGACCAGAGTCACAGAGTGAAAGACGCCGGCCAGGAAGGTGACGCACCAAAGACAACAAATCGAAGCGGATACTACAACAAAGATGACCTCCAAGTATGGAAGGATAGATACCTGAGGAGGAACGAAGACCCTTCCAGAAGGGATGCAAAGACAGGGGGCATGAACGCTTCCAAGGAGATAACATTCAAGTATAGAAGAACTCATTCTGAGTGAGCAGATCCCGGATTCCAGATCCTGGATCCCGGATCCGAGAAGACATGATCTCAACCTAGACAAGTAGGCCCGAGAAGACGAGAGCTCAACCTGAGTGAGCAGATCCCGGATTCCAGATCCTGGATCCCGGATCCGAGAAGACATGATCTCAGCCTAGACAAGTAGGCCCGAGAAGACGAGAGCTCAACCTAAGTGAGCAAATCCCGAATTCCAGATCCTGGATCTTAGAAGACATAATCTCGGCTTAGATGAGTAGGTCCGAGAAGAGAAGAGCTCAACCTAAGTGAGCAAATCCAAGATTCCAGAAGATAAGATCTCGGCACCTGAGTCCGAGAAGAGAAGAGCACAATAAGCAGATCTCAGATCCCATAAGATAAAAAGGAAACACACAAGATCAGACTAAAGTTGGCCAGAATTGAGAAGTATGCTAAGGCCGAGGAAGACATGCCGGGAACAAAGGCGTCGGAACAAGAAAAGAGAAACGGCTCGCCGATGCGAGGCCGAAAATCAAACTCAGGTTGGAGCCAAGTAAGATCAGTAGAGAAACCAAGGCCGACAACCTCGGCTTGAATTCAACCTCGGCGACAAGGTCGAAGCTACATGTATGATAAGAACCCAAGTGGATTTTAAGTTCACACAGGGGGCAGAGAGAAGAAGAATGCGTTTAACACTTGTTGAAATTTGTAGTAATTTACAAGTTGGTTAAACCGAAAAGTATTGCTTAAACACTTGTTGAAATTTGTGAACAATGTACAAGTTAAGTTGAGCCCAGATGATGTTTAACCGAAGTTAAACCGAGACGATGCTTAACCGAAGTTAAGCCGAGATGATGCTTAACCGAAGTTAAGCCCAAATGATGTTTAACCGAAGTGAAACCGAGACGATGCTTAACCGAAGTTAAGCCGAGATGATGCTTAACCGAAGTTAAGCCCAGATGATGTTTAACCGAAGTGAAACCGAGACGATGCTTAACCGAAGTTAAGCCGAGATGATGCTTAACTGAAATTAAGCCGAGATGGTTTCTTATCTTCACTTGTTGAAATTTGTAGCAATTTAAAAGTTGAAGTTAAGCCGAGATTATTCCTTAATTCACTTGTTGGAATTTGTAGCAATTTACAAGTTTGAATTAAGCTGATTCCTTATCTTCACTTGTTGAAATTTGTAGCAATTTACAAGTTGGAGTTAAGCTGATTCCTTATCTCCACTTGTTGAAATTTGTAGCAATTTACAAGTTGGAGTTAAGCTGATTCCTTATCTTCACTTGTTGAAATTTGTAGCAATTTACAAGTTGGAGTTAAGCTGATTCCTTATCTTCACTTGTTGAAATTGGTAGCAATTTACAAGTTGAAGTTAAGCTGAGATGGTTCCTTATCTTCACTTGTTGAAATTTGCAGCAATTTACAAGTTGAAGTTAAGCCGAGATTACTGTTTCTCTTCACTTGTTGAAATTTGTAGCAATTTACAAATCGAAGTGAAGCCGAGGTTATTGCTAAACACTTGTAGCAATCTACAGGTTGGTTAAACCAGAGAATATGCTTAATACTTGTTGAAATTTGTAGCAATTTACAAGATAATGTTAAGCCGACATATGATCATCTGTTGAAATTTGCAGCAATTTACAGGTTGAGGAAAGAGTTAAGTATATTTAAACACTTGTTGAAATTCGTAACAATTTACAAATAGATTATTGTTTAACACTTGTTATGTTAATCCTTGTTGAAATTTGTAGCAATTTACAAGTAGGCTAAACCGAGATCACCGTTTAAACACTTATTGAAGCTTGAGACAAAGTTTGCAAAGTTAACATTGAGTAGTATATGTTTCACACTTGTTAGAATTTATGAAAAGTTTGCAGGTCAGTATCTTACTGAAGTAAAAGTTTTGTAGCTATTATACCCGAGGTATGTAACCCCGAGAAGATTACACAAAGGAGGCAAAGTATGAAAGGCATACAAAAATATTCTAAGTATAGAATCATGCAAGAGCAGTTAGAAGAAAATCAAAACAGAATTCGTCGTGATTGACACGCCTTCACCTTACAACATCATCTCGGGAAGGCCATGGTTGCATGCAATGGGGCAGTTCCGTCAACGTTGCATCAACTATTGCGGTTCCCCACAGAACATGGGATTGAAGAAGTCAGAGGAGACCAACTGCAGGCAAAGAATTGCTCTATGGCAGCAATGAAAACTACCTGCAACATTCGGGAACCAGGGAAGGTAGAGATTAAAGACGAGGACATTGAGGTCCTAGATGATGTCGGCAAGGAGCCAGCCAAAAAGAGTGAAGAGACATTGAAGAAAATCCTCGTCCAAGAGGGCGACGAAGAGCACTTCATTCAGAGAAGGAAAGTTGAATTAGACATTCAAGAACAAGGAGGCACATCGGCCATATACAGAGCTTACATTATCTAAAGAACAAAAAGGTACAAGAGTACAAGCGACAAAAAAAGAAAAAACTTCAAAAACTGAGATGATACTTAACCGAAGTTAAACCGAAATGATGTTTAACACTTGTTGAAATTCTGAGAGAATTTACAAGTTAAAGAGTGCACAAAGTTAAATGTCGGCAAAAGATTCGCCGGAGTCAAACGTCATTTTTTATTAGAACTACTAAGTGCACGCCAGAAGTGGTGACCAGAATTGTGAAAGGAATAAATGCTTTAAGAAACAGCGACGATAGTTTGCAAAGGCCAAGAGAAAGAGGGTCTAAAGGGGGTGAATTAAATACTAGAAGTTTTTAATACATCGGCGAAAGAAGAACACATCAAGTCTGTGACTACGGCACGAAGCCAACTTCCCTAATGTGATCCTAAGTACAACTTACGTTCACATTAGGGGGCAGGGAGAAGGTGTAGGGGGAAAGAATGATAATTAAGGAGCAAGGAATGTTAACACTTGTTGAAATTTTTGAGCAAATTACAAGATGAGTTAACCGAAGATTATGAAGTCTACCACTTGTTGAAATTTGTAGCAATTTACAAGTTTGGTATAGCCGAGATAACACTGAAAGACGTTTCTGAGATATAATCAATCGAGATGACCAACTAGCTTGTTAAGAGCTGAGAAGGTTGGCAAGTACAAAAATGAAGACCTTAAAGAACTAAGGACTGAAAGCAAGAACGTCGGACTAATCTGCTTCGACGGACGACAATGGTTCGGCCTTGGCAGTCAGTTGGAGGAGCTTCTCTACCGCTACCTCGGCATCAATTTCAAGAAGGAAGCAAACTACTTGGCATTAGCGGTAGGTTGTGTCTCACTCCCAGAAGACAGTTGGAAAGAACTTCTCAGCAGCCTTCTCAGCCACGAGCTCAGCATCAACCCCCTAAAGAGTTTAATCAAAGCTCTTCTTGGCGATTGGCACCTCGGAGTTTTGAAAGCAAGGATTGAAAGCAAAAATCTGGGAAAAGACACAGAAAACAGAAACACGAATGTAATTCGTAATCAAGAATGATGATGAAGCTATCAGAAAATCAAGACAAAAAGATTACACAAGTATGTCAAGCCAAGAACAGTGGCAGAAATCAACAGATGTGTGAACAGTGTGTATTCAAGAAGATGATATGGAAACAACGGGTAAAACAGCAATGGTGATTAACAATGAAGCAAAGCTTCTTGGAAAGCAACAAGAAATAAAACCAGGAGGAAAAGTGGCTTACCAGAAAGAGGGAAGCTTGAATGAGAATTGCCGAAGTCTGACGACGGATGCGAAAATAAGAGAATCACATAAGCTTCACCGGAGAAGAGGAACGAAGACAGTTGCAGAGCATTTTTTAAAGAGCTAGAAAGAGAAAATTCAGAGTCAAGAAGACAACAAAGTTAAAGAATAAAGCCAAGTGCACAGGCGCTAAGTAAGTATGTGAAGAACAAGAAAGTAATGACCTAGACACGATGCTAGCAACAGAAAGCGGATATGACAAGAACAAGTGCCAGGCATTCAAACAATTCAAGGTAAACAGATTGAGCAACAGAAAACAGATGAAAATAGAAGACAACAGAGAGCAAATAAACAGATTCAAAGTAAACAGATTCAGAAGAGTTATGAAAGATTGAGCTTAATAGCAAGTAAAGAGTTTATGAACCTACAAAGTAAAATGAACACCGATATGAAAATCGCCGGAGTCAAATAGATGACTGGAAATCGGGAACTCACCAGAGAGTGTGAGTGGAACAGTTGCAAAGCTCTTGGAGTTTACGAATTAATGGAACCAGAACCTCGGCTAGGAAGTGTGATTTCAAGCAGCTTGGAAAGCATGAAGCTTGATACTTGACAGAAGTGGACAGTAAAGTCCAAGGAACTTTGAGGTCAGCGAGTTTGATCTCGGACAGAGGGGCACAGATGAACGAACAGTGTAGGTTCCATCACCTCAGAATGCCGAGGTAATAGAACCTAGGGGGCAGTTGTGGGGATATATTTTCTGAGTACCAACACGTGGCAAGGTGACGCCGACGTGTCAGCCGAGGTGCCACGTGTCCTGGTCGTGACGCCGAGGTGATCTCAGCAAGGCCGAGGTTATCTTCGAAGATATCGGAATCCGAGATAAGTGGATAAAGGACAAGAGTCCTAGAATAAAGAGGGAACTCAACCTGGATTTGGACAAGAGTCCTAGATTGGGAGAAGACTTCAGTTTGGATAAAGATGAGACTCTTAGAGAGTTAGTCCTAATCCCACTGGGAGTCCCAAATTAGCAGCAATCCTAAGTCCATTAGGGCCAGGCTCCTATTGGGACTAGGATTGTATTGGCTATAAAAGAAAGGCACCCCCATGGGTCTAAGGTATGCTTTTGATACTCAAGCTTGTGAGTTTAGTACTTGATTTATCTTTGAGAGATATACTGACTTAATCGTCGGAGTGCCCCCGGGTGGTCGAAACCACCGCGGGATTCTTATATTTCTGTTGCAGGTCCGTCAGGTGCCATCTATTCTGCCAGTGCTCTCCAGCTGGTTACTAAGCGGGCAGTGTGGTCGGAAAATCACCCACACAATATATATATATATATATATTGCTTCAAAATGGTGGTATCCATCCATCCATCCATCCTTGGGAACAAAAAAATAAAAACATTCTTCTTTCAACTATCTGCACCACAATATATATATATATTATATATATAGCAACCACCTAAATTCAGTGATATAAAGATTGAGGAGATCTGCAGGAAAAAAAGGCAAAAAAATAAAATTAAAAAAAAAAGTCACTAAAATTTAAAACTAACCATGCGGAGACTGAGAACTTGCGGTGGAGAAGTCAGATGAAGAAGCCATTGGGATGGAAATTGAGAGTTGAGTGGTGGAGAATGAGGTCTGGTTTGATCTCTCATCTTCAAGACCAGACCAAGTATCCCTTGTCATCTTTGGCCACTCATCAAAGAAAGGTCGAAGGCATTGAGTATGACCACCCTCCTCTTTGACAAGTTCTCCTCCCGTGCCAAAGTCATTGCTGCTGAAAAATGAATGTTGAGGATGAGGTGGAGAATAATCATTCTGATGTATCATGGAGTTGTCACTTGCTTTCGATGTGAGAAATAGGGACACTCGAGATGGCATTAGTGGCCACGTGTTGTCTACAGCTACCGGTGGTGAATCCATTTCGAGATCCCTATTGCTTCCTGAAGCTTCAGAGAAGAAACTATGCTCACCCACATCAGGTTTAAGTCCATGAAAATACCTGCATGTTCGATTATCTATCTATCAGTAGCATTGAGGACAACTTATGTCTATAATCTATCTTCTCAATCTCTCAAATCATAACTACTTGGTTTTGTTAAGTACTTTCAAAGAACACATAATTCTCTGAATCAACCATATCATTTATATCAAAATTTTGTAAGCATGAAAACAAGTTAGCATATTCCTTTACTTACAATATTGCAAACAACAACCCGTAAACAACTTTAACTTGAAAAAAAAAAAAAAGAGGCTGGAATGGCAGAGTGAACCTCAATTAAATTATGAAACAGGAGACCAGAAAAGTAGGAGCTAAGCAAACACAACCGAAACAGATGTAGCACAAAAGCTGTGCAACTATGGAAAGCCACTGAATATAAATCAAGTGAAAGGGGCAGCAGGCTTGAAGTTAAAGAAACCATGGATTTGAAAATAAATGAATTGAAATCCACTTTGAAATCGTGGGGATCAGCCGTTAATAACTTTTTGAATCCATTAATCTACATAAGCACCATTCTCATCTCAGTACAACAATCTATGCCAGTCAATAAATATTGGAAAAGTCAACCACATTCTTTTTCTTTCTTTTATTTTCTTCCCCCTCTCTCTTTTCCAAATACAAAAAAGGGGGCATTGTCATGGTGGTATTAAGTCCTAGAATAAGAAGATGGCCAAATACCAGCAATTAAGCATACTTAAGAGAGGAAATACTTAATTTTAAGTATCGACATATTAATGAGACTGGAAACTGTTAGGCATGGCCCAAAACTTAAGGAACTGAACAGGATGAACAATCTGCTACTAATTAGCATGCCCAGGAAAATTTCAAATTCTTGTCTGATTTCCGCAGCAAGTTACACAGAGAAAACGAAAGGCAAAGAAACAGACCAAAAAGAAAATGTGTGAACCAACACACTCTGTAGAGACACAAAGAATTCAACCATTCTGATGGGTCGTTGGATGGGCATCAAGGCCCAGAAACCAGAGTGTTCAAAAGTAGGGCTGGGCATAGGGTCATCCGACCCGCCCAAACCGCCCTACCCAATCCGAACCGCGCATGTATGGGCGGTTTCGCAAACATATTAGGGTAGGGTGCGGTTTGAATTTTATCTAATTTTCGGGTTGCGGGCGGATTGTGGGTTTGACCCGCACCCGTCCAACCCGCCCGCATATTTTATTATTATTATTATTATTATTATTATTATTATTATTATTTTATTTTATTTTTTTTAAATCTGACCGTTCAAAAAAGTTTGGCAACAAATTTTTTTTTTAATTGCATTTTGGTTTTGGATGAATGTAAGCTAATGAATTTTTATTTTTATTTTTATTTTTTGCATTTTGGATGAAGGTAAGTTAATGAAGAATTGCTTCTTTTTTTTTTTTTTTCTGTATTTGGGTTAGGAATGATGAATGTAGGATTTTTTAATTTGGGTTAGGAATGATGAATGTGGAATGAATGCAAGTTAATGATGAATGTAGATTTTGAATGATTTGTTTAAGTTACGAATTGAGATGAATGCAGGTTAATGATGAAGGTAGACTTTGAATGATTTACTTAGGTTACGAATGGATTTTGTTGTGTTTTTTATTTTATAAGTTTTTTTATAAGTTTTAATTCATTAATTATTAATGTTAGAGCATTTTAGAAAATGGGAGGAAAAATGTCTAAAAGAAATATTGATAAAAAATGGGAAAAAAAAAAAGGTTTAACAAAAAAATTTTGAAAAAAAATTCAATTCGTAAACCGCCCGCATAACCGTGAATCCTATCCGCACAAATTGCAAACCGCATTGCGGGCGGTTGCGAGTTGACTTTTACTCAAACCGTATACATGCGGGCGGGTTCAAATCGAACCGCAAACCGTTCCAAATCGAACCGCGGACACCCCTATTCAAAAGGTTTGCTGTGCGATGGATCAGCCGGTTAGCCAGAACCACTCGACCCGACCCGGCCTCCGATGAATGGATGCGTGACATGTGACCCGGTCAGCCAGAACCACTCAACCCGACCCGGCCTCCGATGAATGGATGCGTGACATGTGACGGACGGGTACGGCCTAATTTTTCAGGTTTCTCGGGTTCAGTTCGGCCCGTGACTACTTTTTTTTTTTTTTTACGCCTCAGCCCCTTTTCTTTAGAGTTTGCCCTAATTTCTTCGCAGACCCAACAAAACAAAAACAACAACGCTCTCTCTCATCCAACGGTAACCACCGGCCGACGATCTACACTTCTGAACGGCGATCGATCTACACTATGGTATCTCTCTCTCTCTCTCTCTCTCTCTCTCTCTCTAGATAGAAGATTTACAGACACCTCTCTCTGTATATATATTGAGTTGATCATATGAGAATCTTCGTCTATTGAGTAATTGGCCTCTGAGTAATTTCGGCCTCTGAGAGCAATCGGCCTCTGAGATTGTATATTGAGTTGATCTTTTAAGAATCTTAATTAATTGAAGAACAATCGGCCTCTGAGTACAATCAGGGATTGTTCTTAAGCTTGTGGGAGTTGATCGATATGGCTTGTCAGTGTTTGCTCTTGGTAAATGCTCCTAGGTTACAGGATTGTGGCTTATATTGCCCTCATGAGGGTTGGAGTCACCAGAAAGTAGGTTTCAAAGTTTTTCTTTTTAAACTTTTTGTACAACCCAACCGCTATCAGGATTGTAACTTAATTTTAGTTTCTTTCAAAAAATAAAATAAAATAAAATAATAAATGTCTTTGAAATTAGTCAATTGTTATAATTTTCTCACAAAAATTTCATCTTAACCAGGTGCAAACTAGAAATTAATTTTTCTCTGATTTCATTTTCCATCATATGCTTTTACTCTAATTAAGGGTTGATGAAGAGGAAGAATAGTGGTCAATGAATCAATGATGAACTACTGACTCAACTAAGAGCACTTCTGATTCCAGACATGCTTGGTGCTGTTTATGGGAGAGACAAATGTCTTTGAAGAACAATCCCTGTTTCTTTTTCTTTTTCCTTCGAGTTGGAAAGATCAACTGAACAAATGTCTTTGAAGAACGATCTTAATTTCGGCCTATGAGTAATTAATTGTTTATCAGTGATGTTCAAAGTAGGGGTTTGTCGCGGGTCGGTTGCGGCCATGGAACTTCCAATTCACCATCCGTTTATTGGATTGGCGGATTGGAAAAAATCAATCTGCATCCGTCTGCCAATCCGGCGGATGTGGATTGACGAATTGGAGAATGGATGCAAATCGGTTTGGCGGTTTAAAATTTTATAAATTTTCAACATAATTTAACATGTGCACTTATCAAAATGACATCGTTTGTAGAATTTAAATTTAATTTTTTTTTTCAATTTACTTATCAAAATGACGTCGTTTTGATGAGTTTAAATCTCAGTCCTTGAAAGTTGAATGTGACATATGTCGGACTTCCTCTCCTTCACTGTAGGAGATCACAGTAGGAGATCACTCTAGAGGATCAGGGCATTCGCTTTTCCCATTAAAAAAATATAAAATGAAAACGTGAAACAGAAGCAGAAAAGAAACGAAGATAGAGAGAGGGAGATGCACCTGCATTCCGTCGAGCACAATCACCATCATCTGCGTTCTCAGCCGGTAAGCACCATCCTCCGTCGTCTAACGCCGTCGACCAATGTTGTACGCCAGTGCAAAACAAAGAGAAGAAGAAATCTTTTGAGAAGAATGTCAAAACTCAGCTATTGTTGTCCACTCTCACGCCATAGATTGAATCAGGTTCGTCCGCCAAACTCTCAAATCTAATTTCAAATCTAGATTGAAAAGTTAGGATTTTGATTGATAAACTAGATTTGAAATTAAAAAATTTGGACTTTAACTCTATCCCCCCCCACTCTCTCTCTCTCTCTCTCTCTCTCTCTTAATAATTAAAACAGCGCCGTTTTTATGGACTACTGGAACAAGTACAGAGAAACGACTGTAGAGGATCCGAACTGGATTTTTCGTTTTAACCTGCTCCCTAATTTTCCCTCCCACTTTCTCTCCCTACGAGCTCTCAGTCACGAGTAAAAAATCGTCTCTCACTCTCATTTCTGTCCAGTCCATCCAATGCCAGCAAGGATTCATCTCACCCTGTCCTTGCGAACATTTAATCAACACCACTCTCTCTCTCTCTCTTCCTCTGCACCATATTATTATCTCTTCTCTGTCTGAAGTAGTGACATTTAATTAACACCACTCACTCACTCTCTCTCTCTCTCTCTCTGTTCATCTGCATCGTATTATTATCTCTTCTCTGTCTGAAGTAGTGACGGTTACCCAGGATTGATTCATTCTAAGTTCTAGGAAGTATAATCGACATGGTTCATTCTAAGTACTAGGAAGTATATCTCTTCTCCCTGTTCCTCCCCTTGCTATCTAACTTTATTTTTGCTAATTTATTCTATTCATATGTTGGTGCAGCTTTCTTACAAGCAGTGTCCTGGATTGCCATTGCTATTCTTTCTCCTTCCCATATCTCATTCTTTAAAATCATCCGATATCTCCTCCTTGGGAACTTTGGTGCTTCAATAGTTGAGGTTGCAAATGATGCTATTGTTGCAGAGACTGGAAAACAGGCCAGTGCCTCTTCCAAGAACTCCCAGATGTCTTCATCAGGAGAGCTGCAGTCCTTTGTTTGGATAGCCTCCTCCATTGGTGGAGTCCTCGGAAACATGCTTGGTGGTGTTGCTGTTGACCGACTCTCCCCCTAAGCAATGTTCTTTTTGTTTGGCGTAATCCTTGCTATGCAGTTTTTATAACAGTTTTGATTCGTGAAAGTTCACTTAATCTCCCCAAGAGTGCATCAAACGTTGGGATCAGAAAGCAGCTTTCAGAGCTCCTAGTTGCATTGCAGAAACCTGAAATTTCTCACTCAATAACCTGGTTTGCAGTGTCTTATGCCATAATTCCAGCCTTAACAGGCACCATGCTTTTCTATCAGACGCAACATTTGGAGATTGACTCTTCTGTATTGGGGTTCTCTAAGGCGTTTGGACAGGTAGCAATGTTGCTTTGGGGTGTCGCATATAATCAACAACTCATGTCCGTTCCACCGAAGAAACTAATCTCAGCCATTCAGTCGACTATGGCTGTTTTCATGGTGTCGGATGTTTTGTTTGTGAAAGGGATATATCGAAGGATGGGGATGCTGGATTCGGTGTATGTTGTGGTCTTCTCAGGCTTACTAGAAGTAATGTGTTTCTTCAAGATTCTTCCATTTAGTGTTCTTGTGGCACAGCTTTGCCCACCAGGCTGTGAGGGATCTCTAATGGCATTTCTCACGTCTTCCATTGCTCTTGCATTTATAGTGAGTGGATACTTGGGTGTTGCGCTTGCATCATATGTTGGGGTGACGGGGAATGATTTCTCAGGCCTGTCACGTGGCCTTATTGTACAGGCCGCATGCACGCTCTTGCCTCTCTTTTGGTCATCGTGTATTCCGAATGTGCCCAAAACCAAAAGGAAAGGACAGTAACAATAACAGTGAGAGAGCGCATAGTATTACTATTATGTAAGACTAGGCTGTCGATTTTTTATTTTTTACTTACATGTCTCATGTTCTTTCTCGTTTTGATTGTTTTCATTTGACGTAATATCATTAGATTAAAGGAAGTTTCTATTACTTTCTAAAGGATCATATCATTAGATAAATAAATAAAAATAATAAAAAGCAAGATTTCTCTTAATAGTACTAGTGTAGTTTGGCTTGTAAAGAATCTACGTATAGGAGTTTCTTATTATTATTTCATTAGTTTTACTTAACGACAATAAGTTTATGATTTCGATTGAAATTAAATCAAAATATTGAGGTTGTTTAAATTGTCTAAATTAAAAACTTAAGGTTTATTTTGTTACAATAATCGAATTCTAGAGTTTTTCTTGTAATTTTTCCAAAGAAATTTTACTCAAGTCTTTTCTCACATGTTTTGATTTTTCACTTATCCAAACATGATTGTAAGAAAATACAAATTTTTTTTTTCCCCACCCTACCATGTAGATGGAGTAGATGGACTGTGAGGCTGAATGTTCAAGTGAAAAATGTGCTTTTGTTTCGGAACAATTTTGGAATCAAAATGTGGCCGGCTGACACAACTTCATTAATGTGATTGGCACCACATTAGGAACAAAATTTTGTGAAGCCAACTGGGAGCAGATTGCTTAATTTCTTTGACCTAAGAGCAGAGCAAAGAGAAGGAAAAAGTTGTGTTATTTATTTATTTATTTTTAATCTTCTTTTTCAAATCACAAGAAGAACATCATAGTATATTCCACTTATAAAGGAGGGAGAAAGGGTTAGGATCTAAAAGTAGATCTGATAAACACAGCGTGCTAGATTCTCTATAACTAGATTAAGCATTTTGTTAATAACATATATGAATACTATTATACTATTATATAAAGCAAATAAATGAAAACTTCTATCATGTATTTTTGTTTTTTAAAAATACCCATAAAACTGTTAATTGCTGAAAGTCTAGTAATTAATTGTAAATCAATATTTAAATTTAACTTATCTTAATCATTCATCAAACCCATCAAAAATTCAAATTGAAAATTTGGATTTGCAACCAACGGCTGACAGAGAGAGAGAGAGAGAGAGAGATTATTGGTCCGTACTCTTCTCCATGCATGGACAATGAATAATATATAGGGGATAGAGTGTGCCCCCATGCGATGATACAGAAGCCCAAAAGCAAGAATAGAATTGGACTCAACATTTATACTACATTCATCATCAGCCTTTTCATTTTGCCAATCTGTGCGGTGATCCCGACAAAACGAATGTCACCTGCATTCTAGCAGCCACCCATCACTACAAGAGAAAGCACCTTTGGCGATTAAATTTTTAGTCGCAAAAAGTTCGTTTTTAGTCGCCAAAAGTCGACTTTTTACTTTTTCCGACTAATTTTTTTAGTCGCTAGTTTTGTCGCGTATAGATGGTCGGCAGAGGTATTGGCGACTAAAACTTTTTTAGTCGCCAAAAAGCAGCTCTTTCGCGACCAACATTTTAGTCACCAATAGTGATTTACACTTTTCAAAATCATACATTTAGCGACTAATCCTTTAGTCGCCAATACTCACTGAATCGCCAACTAATCCATTTAGTCGCCAAAATAAAGACTTTTGGTGACTAATAATTTTAGTCGCCAAGGGTGCTTCCGTGAAAAAAAAAATTACCAACTTTTTTGCTTTTTCTGAGATTCAAACCACGGACCTTCTACTTTGTACACCTTTACCAAGACACTCCCTCCACTATGGCACCACAAGATCACATGAATATATATGTAATATATATTATTTATATAGTATATTGACCCATATTAATTTAAAACTATATATATAAATATAATTATTCTTATTCAATATTAATTTATGTAAAAAATAAATTAATTATTAAAAAAAAAGGGAGCCACTTTTGGCGACTAAAGTTTTTTTTAGTCGCCAAAAACCTTAGTTTTGGCTACTACCAATAATTTAGTCGCTAAAAAAATTAATTTCCGTTTAAAAATAACCACTTTCGGCGACTAAACTGATTTTTAGTCGCCAAAACCGCCACTTTTGCCGACTAAACTCAATTTTAGTCGCCAATTGTCCACTTTTAGCTTCTAAAAATTTTTTAGTAGCCAAAAACCTTTACATTTGGCTACAACATTTTTTTTTGTCAGTAAAACACCTACAATCGGCGACCAAACCATTTTTTAGTCGCCAAAGCCTATACTTTTGGCTACTAATCTTTTTTAGTCACCAAAAACCTTCACCTTTGGCTACTAAAATTGTTTTAGTCGCTAAAACCCATGTAATCAGCGACTAATCTGATTTTTAGTCGCCAATAAGTACACATTTGGCTACTAAACTGTTTTAGTCGCCAAAAGTTTTACTAATTCAATTTTAGTCGCCAATTGTCCTACTTTCAGCGACGAAATTTACATTTTTGGTCGCCAAAACTGCTTTTTGTTGTTGTGCATCCAAGTGTTTTACCCCCTTCCCCTTCTAGTAGTTAGTAGGCATTAATATTGTGGGGAGGTGGTTTTAGAATACTTTTTCAATCTAAACGAGTCCTTATAAGATCTTCCCAACTGTCACCTGAAACAGAAGTAAAACTCCAGTCGATGATGTAGGAATTAATACTCCGACGAGCAAGTTAGCTTGTATAGAAAGGTTAGTGTTTTTCAATTTCTTAAGGTATAAATTTTTTAGAACATACCTTATCTTTCAGCCTCCCTTTTCCTTTTATAGAGTCATTTCTTTTTTTTTATATATAATTTCTCCATGTAAGTTAGCCCTTCATCATCACTTTGTCAGGTCCATCTCCCTACTATACTTTTTGGAAAGAGACAACCTGGTCCCATTAAGACCATACCAACTTACCTGATATACTTGGCTCTGACATATAGCACAAGTACCCTTAACTCGACGTTCTCCTCATTTTGTCTTTCGTGTCTATTCGGCAAAGACTTTTAGTCCAGTGGGCATTAGCTTCATTCAGCTCATCTCGGATGGGCTTAGATGTACTCAGTTTTCCATTTTAGGTATATCTTTTTTCAGCTCCCAAAATTGCCCCCTAAGCACCGGGTTAACTCATATGCCAAGTGGGCTGTGTGCTTGGCTCCTGCTAGGCCGACTTCATACAAATGTTGAAACTAATTATACTTCATGCCTAGAAATTCAAGCGCATGATGGACACGCTATCACACCTGACATAATGGATGGGACCTAATGGGGAATATGTAAAGCTTTTCGCCCCTTCACTCTCTCTTGGCTCTTCATTTATTACGATTTTGAAAATCCACCGCCTCTTCCCCTTCACTTCTAAAAAGACTTCATTCCTCCACCCTCTCAGTTTCTACCACTTGATTATAACTATGGCAACCCTCATTTGTTCAGACACTCCTCATTTTGATCTTGTAAGTCTTCTAAACCCCCATTTTCATCTTACTTGTGCTTTTATTGAATTTTCGACTTTGCTCCACCGTTGGTCCACCTTTTTGCCTCCGGTTTGTCCATCCTTTAACATCTCCATGGCAAATTACCTGAAAGCCTTGCTCTCTGAGAGCAAGGTCGCTATTTTTCGCCACCATGATTCTATTCCTGACGACGTTCGAATAGAGCTTGTCGTAGATACGATAGTGGACATGGAGAGAATAGACACTAGTACCATAGTGTTTCCATTGTTAGTTATTGTCGAAGGTGGAGTATGATTTCCCCTTCACCCTTTTCCTCGAACTGTTCTTCATTATTGGGGGTTCATTTCCTCACAACTGAATGTAAACTTTTACCAAATAATCATGTGCATCGTAGCACTCAACGGCCGATCACAAATTAATCTGGACATCTCTATTATTCGGCACTACTACGCCCTTGCCGAATCATCTGGTCGACTAGAACGATTTTTTCTTAGGGCCAAAGACACGGATCACCAACTAGTGATCATGTTTGCCAGCTTAGGAAAGAGGGTGGATGATGTCATGGTCCTAGTCAGTGGAAATTAGGAATTTGGCACGAAGGACGACCGTTCAAACCTAATTCCTAGACAAAAAGGAGAACCAGGTGGTCGAGTAATTCATAAGTCATTTTTACTTCTATTCGGCGCTCAATGTATTAACAACTTTCTTCCTTGCAGGTAACGATTTTAAGAAAATGGTCACCTCAAAGGATGAAGCCATTCTGGTCCAAGTCAAGACCGCTATTTAGTACACCGGTCCAGAGAATCTCTAAGGGCAAGGTCGTGTTGCCCATATTCCTTTGAGATATGATCCGTCTTACTCCACTTTTGCTGTTGTCGATCATATTTCCATTCTTGAAGGAGAACAACAACTTACCGCTTTGGTTTTCGAAAGTTATGTTAACTTGAGGGACGTAGGAATCATTTAAGCGAATAGTGAGAGTAGTGAAGAGAATGCCGAAGAAGCCAATCAGGGTGCCAAACAAGTAAAGTAAGGTGCTGATAATGAAGACGCCAAGCAAGCGCATCAGGGCATCAATTCAACCATTGAAATTGCCGAAAGTGAAGAATCCAACCAATGGGATCTGGAATTAGTGTCGTCTTCTGCTCAAGTTGATTTGGAAGGCACTCAGGAAGAGGCCTATATATTTCTTGACTTGGACAATTTGCCTGGATCCAAAGCCAAAGACATGGCGGGTGAGTCCCTTTCACTCGCTCAATTCTCCAAGAGAAGAAAGGCGGAGAGGATGGCAGCAAAAAAGAAAACAGACGCCACAGGAGGTAGTCAAGAGATCCCTCCGCCAGCGGTGACCCATTCGGAAAAGATCACTGCTCACTCCGTCCCTATGGAATCGGCATAACCAATTCTCGAACCTGTGACCGAAGAAATAATAGCCGAGCAAAGGGGTGAGAAGCGCCCCTTCGAGTCCACTTAGCGGTCGAGTAGTCAATTGAGAAAAGATCAAGAGCTTTACCTGCCTTGGACATGACAGCGGCATTTCCTATTCAGCCAAAGATAAAGGGATTGGTCGTCCCAATGGGCGCTTCAACAGTGAAAGAGTCTGGTGTTGCACTAAGTATGGTTATTGCCGTTACTTTTCCTTTGGACAAGGCAACATTCTACGTTGAGCCGAAAGTTGTTTCTATCGCCATGGCTACGCAATCGACTATTCTGGTGAGTTGATTTCAACAAATGTATAATTTGGTAAAACCTCATTGTTTTCTCAATATAAATATATATATATATATATATATTTTTGCAGGCAGCTGAGCGAATTGTTGAGATCGACCGTCGCAATCATAATGTTGTCGAGTTGATCAATTAGCTCAAAGTAGAAGTGGCAGCTGCCGAATTGGCTATAGTAACGCAAAAGTTTGAAGCTGAAGTGAAAAGGGCTGATGAAGAACGTACAAGGGCCACCGCTGAAGAACAAAATACAAAACATGTCGACCTGCTTCGTTGTGCTGCCGAAGAAAAGACAAATATTTCTGATGTCGCTTTGAAAATGGCGAAAGAGGACCTGGAGAAGCTTAGGGCCGAACTATTAGAAATGAAGAAGGCGACAAAAGAGACGCAATTGGTAGCATCTAAGGCTTTTGAAGAAGGGGAGATATCAGCTATGGAAAAGTATGCCGAAGAGGCCCTGAAGTTTGAGAACCGGGGCTTCAAACATAGCTGGCTCAAGGCATTGGTAGCCGCACAAGTGACGCTCGACATCCGATTCCATTTGAACAAGAAGATGTGGAGCCGCTAGGGTTGGACCTAGAGTAGTTCTGAGGCTAAATAGTTAGACTAAGTGCTTCAGTTGTAATACAGTCTGTTTTTTTTTTTTTTAATCGATGTGCAAAGGGTCGTTTTCATATGTAAAGTGACCAACTCATGTATCAAGTCAGTTTATAAATGAAAATATTCTATTGTGCATCAAAATTTTCTGATTAAATGGGTGTAATTGAACGGTACTTATCATTTCTGAATTGATGCTCGTACAATTGGCATAATGTAATTATTGACGCAATTTGAACAATGTTAATTCGGCATTTTGTGATTTGGAAAATGAGGTAGACTTTACTGCCGGATAGATTCATATATTTTCCCCAACCCCAGTTGAGAATGGGTACATTGCGCATGAGGTAGAATTTACTGCCGAATAGATCTGCATACCCACCCTTATGGTGATTAAGAGACCAAGGGTAAAAATGTGGGCATGAACCCAAGCGATCGAGTTGTTGTTTCTCAAACGGGGTACACTGTGTTGATTCGGTACCTTTTTATGATTCACATGACTTATCTACCGAATAGATTCATATATTTGCCCCTGCTCCAATTGAAAACGGGTGCATTATACATGACCAAATGCATACTGCCGAGTTACGGGCAGGGCACTGCTTGAATCTGAGTAGATTTATATATCTTCCCTTGCCTCTACTAAGAACGAAGGAATGGTATGCCAAAAATGGGCCAACCACATGTGATACGCATCGGTGATGCGCACTAATAATTAATGGGACGGAGCATACATGGAGTCATTTTGGTAGTATTGGGAGTAGTGCCTCTATAGTTAATATAAAGCTGTATACTCAGCCAACCTATCACATTCGACGAAGAAGTTCAGTTTTCGCAAAGGGTTCACTGGAGCAACACTAAACGCAGAAGAAACCCTTTCCTTCGTCGAAGCTCGCAAGATCGTGTATGTTAGGAAGGTTATTTTTTTAATAGTAAAGGAGATGAGAAGAGTTTGGTAGAGCAGGATGCAAGGATAAGTTAAGAAGTGCCCAGCAATTCTGTTCGCAAAGGGACCGTGGAACCAAAATAGATGTCAATCACCTAGGCAACAGGGGATAGTCAGGAGGGACAAACGAAGCAGATCGCCTAGAAATGGAATTCAGAAAAACGGAAATAATAGAACTGCCAGTGGCCATGCCCCACTTCGGAGTGAGCCAAGTAGGCCACCACGTTCGTTGAGCTTCTCGATTTTTATTAGGAATATGCCCATGACTGAAGCCGATTTGATTGTCCACGACCCGAATGTGGTAGTTGAATTCACACGACAAACCTTCTTCCCTGAAGTGCACCAATCAATGACCGATTGGGAAGACTATGAAGTCTTCAAAAAAGAGGTCCACGAGGCTATCAAAGAACTCTGTAGTTCTCATGAAGTCGGCATGTGCCTTCATGCCACTCAAAAAGAAATTGAACATAAAGATAGATGGATTTGGAACTTGGAGCACCGACTTAAAGAAGCCTATGAGAAGGTGGAGAATGAGGCTCAGAAAACCAGAGTGGTTGAGTTTAAGGCAGCGGGGGCAATGGGTTCGTCAACATCAAAAGACACAATTACACAACATTTCATGGATCATGTAATAGCCGATCATGATACTACCAGCATTTTTGCAAGAGAGGCCATAGAGACCCGAGCTTATAACAGGGGCTTCTTTGAAGAAAGAAAGATTGGCATTGACAAGACGATCGAGAAGCTGGCTGACGACGTTTGTCGAAGTGAAAACCGTAGCTTCAAACACAGATGGACCAAAGCACTTCAAACAGCGGGTGTAGATTCTTCTTCGCTATTATACTAGGACTATGCAATGCCGTTTGAGGCCTATGACGCCAAGAAATCGAACAATAAAGAGGCCGCAAACCCTAAGAAAAGTTAATTGGCATCATAAACTTCGTCTTTGATTTCCAACATTTGTAACTAGGACGTTGGTCGACCTTAAGATTAATGTTCGTAATGTAATTTGAATTTGTCATGATATTTTCTTAATAAAAATGCAGTTAAGTTTGTTTGAAATAATCTTCTCAATAAAAATGCAGTTAGGTTTGTTTGAAATAATCAGACTAAGAGGGCTTCGAATTCGGAGGCTTATTGATGGCACTTCGTGCCGAAATTTGGAGGCTTATTGATGGCGCTTCATGCTGAGTACGAAGAACGCTGAATTTGGAGGCTTACTGATGGCGCTTCGTGCCAAGCACGAAGAGCGCTCTGAATTCAGAGGCTTATTGATGGCGCTTCATACCAAGCACGAAGAGATCTCCGCCCGAATTCAGAGGCTGAATAAAAATAAGATAATTATAGTTAAATAAACAAGGAAGTAACATGACATCTTGTATCATTGATTGATTGTGCGTATACAAGGTGGTAATATACACAAAAACCAACAAACATTAATATGATAAAATTGACAAAGAAATTAACATAACCATCAATACTACTGATAAAAATTGCAGAGATGAGTTGAATTCCAGGGCCACGGTAACTTCTTGTCGTTCATGTCAGAGAGTCGATATGTCCCTGCCCTAGCAATGGAATCGATCTGGTATGGGCTATCCCAATTTGCGCCAAGTTTACCGTCCGCAATATTCTTAGTAGCAGGTAGTACTTTTTTTAGAACCAACTCTCCAGGAGTATATCGGCGCAGATGCATTTGTTGATTGTATGATTTAGCAAGTTGCTGTTGGTATTGTGTCATAGTCACAAGGGCCCGATCTCGGTGCTCTTCAAGTAAATCAATATCCAAGGCCAGTATCATGTCATTTTGTCCTGTATCAAAAGCCATCAATCAAGGGTTGGTAAGCCTATCTCTAAAGAGATGATAGTTTCATTGCCAAAACATAAGGCAAATGGTGTCTCCCCTGTAGATCGTCTCGGGATAGTGCGATGGGCCCACAATACACTTAGACTCAAAGGAACTCGAATCTGACTCTGACTCCACAGACTCTATGGAATCTGATCCGGACTCACTATCTGATCCAAAACTGTCGATGATGCCTCGCTCAAACTTTCAAACCAGGCGTGCAGCCTCAAATGCATCCATGATAAGATTGGAGAAATCCGCTGCTAAGTAATCCCCGATCATTGAGATAGTAAAACTATCCCCTAAGTTGGCGGTTTCAGCTCCAGCAGTAAAACTTACCAGTAGGTCAACCAGTGCTCTTCCCAACAGCTCTTCCTCCTCGATGTCCAAGCTTGCAGACTCGTTTTGATCTGTGCTAGGGTTCAGGTCTGCTTATTCATCCTCCTCTTCTGGTAACTAGTGTTCGAAGAAGATCTCGAACCCCGGTGTAGACAGCCCATTTTTGACCATCCTCAAGACTTAGACGTCACCGGTGGAACACTTGGTGATTACCCATGTTCGTGTTTCGTTTTGAGTTCTCGAAGGTCTCAGCTACGCCCCTTGCTTCAAAATCTCTCAACTCGACTGTTCTGTGGTTAGTTTTGCACCAAACACTTGTGTTTTTGTTTCTGAGACAGGGAGTAGCTTGTTAGCCCCCCCTGAGACCCACCGGCTATAGTTTGAGGCCACCGGCCATGTCTTCTTGATACCGGCCATTGGTGAAATAGTCCATTGGCCGGTCGGCACTATGAGTGGTCGACCGGCACTTTATTTGGCCGGTGGCCTCATTTTCTGGCTGGTATCACTTTTTTTCCTTTTTCAGGCATAACCCATGCCAACTGTGCCAGCTATAGTGCACAAACCTGACCGTCCATGCACGGGTGTGACTGGTTTGCACCTTTGCACCCTTTTAGTCCAATCTTCCAAGAGCTAGATTGACCCCTTTGCTTAAGATTCTTGAGGAAGCTTGGACTCTTTATCTTGGCTTCCTCAAGAAGCTTGCACCCTTTGCTTAGCTTCCCTTAGAAGCCTTGACCCTTTAGGATAGCTTCTCTTGGAAGCTTAGCCTTTTGCTTGGTCTATGTACGGGGAGCAAATATTCCGGCGTGCCCGTATTCCTTTCTTCCGAGTTCCGTCGATATCTGATCACCTACGAGCAAACCCGGCGGTGTGTGGCCGGAAACACCCTCCGACGGTCAAATTAGCACACACCTTAGAGGGAATAGAGAGAAGGGAGAGAGTGTTTGAGTGTAAGGATTTTCTTACAGAGATGTTCGTATGTCCCGTATGGGGGGCGCAGACATGCTAATATACCTTCTGAGCCCCATATCCACTCCCTGTCATCTCCTGACACGTGGCTCTGCTATCCCATCTGTCAGCATAAACCATGCCATTCATCACCTGCTCTCAACTGCCTGTCAGCACAGCTGGAGCTCGGCAGCTGAGCTGCCCTACCTCGGTCGTACCATGCTTCATACCTTAAGCGCCTAACCGGATAAACAAACGGAGGACCGGGCTAAGCGGCATCCCGGCCGAGCCTAGCCCGGATACTTACTTTGATCGGCCTTCCTGCCGACCATACAGTCTCCTCGGTCGACCACGCCTTTCCGGGCACCGGCCACTCAACTTCCTCGGTTGTCCATGCCTTCCTGGCCGCCGGTCACTCGGTCAATCCGACTTTGGCCATATTCGGACCGGGCACCCTGGTCCGACCGAGCACTGCCTTACCGAGCAGTTTCTGTCCGGTCCGGGGTGACACTCAGCCCGTACTCTGCCCGGCCCAAATTCTGGTAGCCCATCTCTAGGTGAACAGTCGATCATCTCGGCCCAATGCACTGCTGGGCTCTCAACTTGCCCGGTCGATACCTCGGCCCACCACCGGATCATAAATCACCCTCTCAATTGCCCCTTAATCCCGTCCGCGAAAGCGTGACTGGGATTACTCACTTCGACCGAGATAACATTTCTCCGGTCGTCAAGTCGCCAAGCCTTCTCCGAGCTAATCTGCTATCCTTCCCCGGTCATGTTCCTCGGCTTACAGCCTTTTCGTCGAAAGTAGCTCGGCTGGCTCTTCGTCTCTTCATCCCGTCGCTTCAATCCTGACGTAGCCATAAATGGGGCCACGTGGCGAGCTCCCATTGGTCATCGAGAAGCCAACCCGCCGTTCTTGTCAGATTTTGAATTTGGGCGGTCTCTTTCGCCTATACAAACTTCCCCCCCATCGTTCCATTTTTTCCTACCGCTGCCTCCATCTCTGACGATTCTGAAGCTCAAGCCCGACTGTCATTCTGCCATTCTTCGTGTTTAGGAAGAACAACTTCAGCCCTTCACAGGTAAGATACTCAATCCCTCTTACGTTGCTATTTTCTCCTATTTTGCACACATTAGGGTACAAAAAGCGTAGAATTTAGGGTAAGGGCCATAGAATCCGTCCCAAACCTCCCACTGTTCTTGGTGTTCTTCGTCTTCCTGAAGAACATTGGAGAACTGGGGCGAACCGGGCTATGGGCCTTCTTTTGATCCAAAAAACTAACCAAACCGGGCAAACAGCATGTTTGTTTCAGCCCCAGCGAAAACCGAGATAACAAATGGGCTTGGCCGTTCAACCGGGCTAACATCTGGTCCGCTTGGGCGACCGGGCTCCTTAGATAGGATAGACAACCGAGGTAGTTTGGCACCCTTAATGACCGAGCTAAAATCCAGCTCCTTTCGCGCGACCGCGCTAACACTTAACACTTGCCATCCTTTTCCTGCAGAGTCCAAAGGGACCACTGTCATTCTTGAGGCTCGCAGGACCGGGCAACATCCAATACCCAGAGCCAAACCCCTCAGCCGGGATACACTAGGCCGACCAAAAATGGGGAAATTTCGCTTCCTAGTGGATACTCCGGCTGCGCTGGCTACATTCAGGGAGGAGTACGGCGTCCCGGCCGATGTCCACCTGCAGCTCGCAGAAGAGGAGACCACACCTTGGGGTAGGGATGAGTGCCCCTTCACCGTGCTATCCATCGTTGAAGGGGGTCTTCGTTTCCCGCTCAACCCTCTTATAACCGAGTTCCTCCGCCGCACCGGGCTGGCACCCACTCAGGTGTCCACCAACACTTATAGAATAATCAACGGCGTTCACGAATTAAACAATCGGCTAGGCATCAACTTAGGCCTAGCCGACATACTGAGGCAATACACGATGGGCCACACCGGCGACGGTCTTGCCTATTACCTCAAGATTAGACCGGGCAGAGAGAAAATCGTGACCGGCACACCAGACAAGGATCTCCATGAAGATGACTTCTTCTGGGTGTCTAGTAACTACGAGACAGCCGAGGTACCGGGCTGGATGATTAGCAAAAATTTTGGGAGCACATGTAAGCCGTGCATATTATCTCGGTTTTTACACTTGACGTTTCTGTAGACTAATGATTCTCTTGTTTCTTTTGCAGCCATCCAAGCCTTGCAAGCCAACTACAACTTCCCCAACGGCGAGGCGATCAGGGCCGCGCTTCGCTACCGCGACCGAGATTGTAACCAACTCCTCGGCTACAGTCCCACATATAGATACTCTGCTCCCCGCCGGAGTAGGGTCACCGACTTCCTCCGAGCTCCAACTCCTCCACCGGATCCTACTCTGCCAGACGTGCCCCTCGTTCGCCTGACCGAAGAACAAGAGATGGCCAAGCGCAGCAGAATCAAAAACTTACTCACCGCCACGTCCGCCGAGCTGCCGAGCGTTTCAACTCGCTCACCCGTCGCCGGTCAATCCAGTGGCGCTGTGGTCGCCCTTGCCTCTCAACCGACCGGCCAATCCAGCCGAGAACCTTCTGCACGGCGGGCCGGGAAAAGGGCTCGGGCAGACCCATCTGCCGAGTTAGTCGCCGAGCTAACTACCGAGCATCCGACTGACGCCCCCGCCCCAGTACCGGCCTGGCGTCCTCAGTTGAAACACCGGGGTCAGGACATCCCGGCAACTGCTTCGATCAAAGCTGACAAAGAGCATCTGCTCGCCTTTGATCTGTCCAAAGCATTCCTACTACCGAGCGACGTGGTCGGCAGTGACCACGTCCCTGACACTCGGTTGGTCAAGTCATCCGTGAAGTCCATGGCCAGGGTAAGTCGGCGTTCTTTTGAAAATTTCACAAAGTGTTTGCCCGGTAATTTTTCTTCTCGGTCTCCTTTCTAATCTACTTCGCTTTTGTGCAGGCCATTCAAAAACAACATCTTGTCTTGGAGCGCATCCACCGGCTTAGGCAAAAGGCAAACGATACAGCCAGCCAGGTAGAGAGCCTTCAAGCCGAGCTCGGCCGGGCTAAAGCTTCTCTCGAGATGGCCAACAATGATAATAACAGGCTGCTCGGTCAACTGAATGCAGCCGAGAAAAAACAAAGCGAGCTCCAGGCCGAGGTTGACACTCTGAAGAAGGCGAAGAGGAAGGCTTGCCGGGCTGCCAACAACGCGGGTTTCAACGAGGCCGAGAAGAATTACCAGAAGCAAGTCTTTGCAACACAAGACATATACTTCAAGGCTGGCTGGAAATCCGCTTGCGAACAGCTCGGCCAGGGCTCTGACACCGACGTTTTTGCCAATCCTCCCAAAGCTTCACTACCGGTCTACCTCGTGCCATATGCCAACGATGTTTTCAGCGCTTTACAGACTGAGGCCGAGGAGGGACTTGAAGATGGGGACGGGGAGACAGATTCCGAGGAAGAAGAGGCCGAGGTGCAAGAGCAGCCCGGCAATGAGGAGCCCGGTGAACAAGATACCGGTCCAACCGTTGACCTTGAAGCCGGCGATGACGAATTCACTCATCTATCCCCTCTAGTTTAATTTTCTTCTCTTTTGTATTTTTTGCTTTCAACACTGCTGATGTAACCGGGCTTGGTCCCCACTTTTTGTAATGAATTTCTTATCAATGAAAATTCAAATTTTTGCAAGTGTATGCACGGTTGTAATCAACTCTGTCTTCAGCAAAACATCTCGGTATAACTCATCGAACCGGAATACATAACACGGTCTAAGTACTTCAGCAGAACAAGACCAATTCATGAACCGAAATAGCCATCTCGGCTGTAACTAAGTTGAACAAATCAACACTTCCAACCGGAGTACATCATCTCGGTTGGGAATCCAAAGTTGGACAAGACACCAACTCTTCCAACCGGAGTACACCATCTCGGTTGGGGATCCTAAGTTGGACAAAACACCAACTCTTCCAACCGGAGTACACCATCTCGGTTGGGGATCCTAAGTTGGACAAAACACCAACTCTTCCAACCGGAGTACACCATCTCGGTTGGGAATCCTAAGTTGGACAAAACACCAACTCTTCCAACCAGAGTACACCATCTCGGTTGGGGATCCTAAGTTGGACAAAACACCAACTCTTCCAACCGGAGTACACCATCTCGGTTGGGAATCCTAAGTTGGACAAAACACCAACTCTTCCAACCGGAGTACACCATCTCGGTTGGGGATCCTAAGTTGGACAAAACACCAACTCTTCCAACCGGAGTACACCATCTCGGTTGGGAATCCTAAGTTGGACAAAACACCAACTCTTCCAACCGGAGTACACCATCTCGGTTGGGAATCCTAAGTTGGACAAAACACCAACTCTTCCAACCGGAGTACACCATCTCGGTTGGGAATCCTAAGTTGGACAAAACACCAACTCTTCCAACCGGAGTACACCATCTCGGTCCGTAACACTAAAACAATAATCCAAGTGCTAAAGCAAAATGACTTCTATAATTTGACAAAAAAGAATTACATTCTGCTTTGCAAGCCAAAAAATTGCTTTACAAAAAGAGGAAAGTAAAAAACTTAAAAATAATACAATTTCAAGTTGGCCGCATTCCATGGCCGGGGTATGGCTCTTCCCTCTAGATCTTCCAAGTGGTAAGCCCCCTTGCCAGCCAGACCAGTGATCTTGTAGGGTCCTTCCCAATTTGCCCCTAGTTTGCCTTCTCCTAGCACCAGGGTGTTGCCCATAATCTTCCTCAAAACCCAATCCCCAACTTTGAACGGTCTGGGGTGCACTGTCTTGTTATACTTCTTGGAGAGCTCTTGTTGGTAGGCGGCCACATGGATGAGGGCTTTCTCCCGGCGCTCTTCCGCTAGGTCCAACTCCAAGGCAATAGCCTCGGCATTTAGTTCGGGCTCAAAACTCTCAGTTCTGAGGGTGGGCATTTCAACTTCCAAGGGTATGACCGCCTCCATGCCATAAGCCAAAGCAAATGGAGTTTCCCCGGTCGAACGTCGCGGGGTTGTTCGGTATGCCCAAAGGACGCTCGGTAATTCTTCAGCCCACTTGCCCTTAGCCTTTTCCAACCGTTTCTTCAACCCATCCAGTATAGTCTTGTTTGATGCTTCGGCTTGACCATTGGACTGTGGGTAGGCCGGGGTGGAGTTGTAGAATTCTATCTTCAGATCTTCACAAAATCCTCTGAATAGGCGACCGTCAAACTGGGTGCCGTTGTCAGAGATCAAAATCTTGGGGACACCAAACCGCGTGACAACGTTCTGCCAGACAAATCGCTTCACGTCTTTCTCTTTGATGGTTGCCAAGGGCTCAGCTTCAACCCACTTTGTGAAGTAATCTGTGGCCGCGATGAAGAATTTCCGGTTGCCCGGTGCTGTTGGCAACGGTCCCACTATATCTAGCCCCCACATGGCGAAAGGCCAAGGACTGGTGAGGGGAAGAAGTTCCCTGGCAGGCTGGTGGATCTGATGGGCGAATTTCTGGCATTTCTCGCACTTGCGGACATATTTTTGCGCGTCGGCCTGCATGCACGGCCACCAGTATCCCTGCGAAATAGCTCGGTAGGCTAAGGACCTGCCCCCGATGTGGCTGCCACAAATGCCTTCATGAATTTCAAACAAGAAGGCCTCCACACTATTCGGGTGCACGCATTTGAGATAAGGACCGGTGAAGGACTTCTTATACAACGCGCCAGACGGAGAGAGCCAAAACCGCTCTGACTTCACCCGGATTTTGTGCGCTTCTTTCTTATCTGTTGGAAGAGTCCGGTCTCTGAGGAACGAGATCAAGGGGTCCATCCATGAAGGGCCTAGCTCGGCGCAGAGTACATCCGTCTGCCCGGCGTTTTCAATGCTCGGCCGCGGAAGGAAGTCAATCAACAATGGGTTTGGAGACGTACTATTGACCATGGAAGCGAGGCCGGTGAGTTCATCAGCCCGGCTGTTTTCTTCCCGGCCAATCCGTTGCACTCTGATTGCCTCAAACTGCTTGATATGGTCCCTGACCAGAGCTTGGTACTTCGCCATCCTATCGTCCTTCGCTTCATAAATCCCTGAAACTTGGTTAACCACAAGCTGGGAATCACTGTATACCAGGAGCTCGGCAGCCTTCATTTGAATCGCGCTCTTGAGCCCGGCGAGAAGCGCCTCGTACTCAGCCTCGTTGTTAGACGCCGGGAAGCCAAGTGTAATGGAATGCTCAATGGTTAGGCCGTCCGGGGATATAAGAACAATACCTAGGCCGGCACCATGGCGGTTGGACACTCCATCAACAAAAAGCTTCCACATGTCCCCCACAAAAAGCTTCCAGCAGTCAGATGGGTCTTGAGAGTTGCGAAGGGCAATGGGATCACAACTGCTCGGCTGTGCGGTGTCAAGTTTGGTGTTGACCGGTTCAAATTCAGTGCCCCTTGGTGATTCGACACCGGACTCAGCAAGTTTGTCTGAAATACTCAAGTCCGTAGGCGAATCACCAGGTTGCGGTGTGAAGCCGGCCGCAAGTTCTGAGCTACCAGGTTGCGGTGTGAAGCCGGCCACAAGTTCTGAGCTGCCTGGAACCATTCCTCCCCCCCTTGAGGATTCGGCACCGGACTCAGCAAGTTGGTTCAGAATGCCCAAGTCCGTAGGCGAATCATCAAGTTCTGAGCTGTGTGGAACCATTCCTTCCCCCCTTGGTGATGCGGTACCGGACAGAGTGGAAGGGTTGGTGATACACAACTCCGTCATCGCAGCACCGGGAGGTATTACCGTGCAAACTGAGGGAATTTCGATGGTGCGCGCTAACTCCGCGGCGCGACCTTCTGCAGCTGGAAGTTCCTCGGTTGGCATTGTGGGCGTCTCATCATCTGCCCCGGCAATGTCGATCGGGCATACCGGATGAGTGCCAGGTGAGAACTCGGCAACAAAATCGGCCAAGGTTTGGGCTTTGATTGCGGTGCGCGGCTGGAACTTCACATCGAACTGTCCCAACTCGATCGCTCATTTTAATATTCGGCTTGAAAAGTCTGCGCGCTCAAACAAGGCCTTGAGGGGGAACTCGGTTAGTACGACGATGGTATGGGCGTGAAAATAATGTGCCAACTTCCTCGAAGCCATCATCAGTGCCAACGCAAGCTTTTCCAGCGGCAAGTACCTCGTCTCAGCCGGCAGAAGGGTCTTACTTACGTAAAAAATTGGGAGGTGCTTAATTCCTTCAGCCCGGACTAAAACCGCACTTACTGCGTGCTGGGAGACGGCAAGGTAAAGGTAGAGTTCCTCACCGGGCTCTGGTGTAACCAACAGCGGCGGAGAAGACAAATAATCTTTGAGCTCGGCCAAAGCTCGGTCACACTCGTCATCCCATGAGAACTTTGACTTCAATGCTTGAAAGAAAGGGCGGCAGCGATCTGATGACCGGCTTATAAATCGATTAAGCGCGGCAGCCATCCCGGCCAGATACTGCACGTCCTTAGCCGAGCTGGGTTGTTTCAATTCTTGCACGGCTCTGATCTGAGTAGGGTCTGCTTCGATGCCTCGGTTCGTGACTAAGAATCCCAAAAATTTCCCGGATCCCACGCCAAAGGCACACTTCGATGCGTTCAAGCGCAGCTTGTGCTTCTTCAGAATGGCGAACATCTCGGCTAAGTCGGACAAATGGTGTGCCTCATGTCGGCTCTTTACCACCATATCATCGATGTAAGCCTCCATTGTCCGGCCGAGCAAAGGAGCGAACATTTTGGTCACCATCCTCTGAAAGGTTGCCCCGGCGTTTTTCAAACCAAAGGGCATAACTCGATAGCAGAAGAGTCCCCTTGGAGTCGTGAAAGAGGTGATCTCTTGGTCAGGCCCATGCATGGCAATCTGGTGATAGCCGCGGTACGCATCCAAGAAACTGAGCCGATTGTGTCCAGCCGTCAAATCCACTAGCTGGTCAATGCGCGGCAAAGGGAAGCTGTCTTTTGGACAAGCTTGGTTGACTGTCTTGTAGTCGACACAAACTCGCCACTTTCCATTTTTCTTGGGCACCACTACCGTGTTGGAAATCCACTGAGGGTAGTGCACTTCCTGTATTGCTCGTGCCTCAAGCAAGTTCTTTACCTCCTCTGCTACTACCTCGGCGTGATGCAGCGCCGATCTCCTTGTTCGCTGGATGACTGGCTTTGCTCCAGGGAAGATATTGAGGTGATGGCAGATAAAGCTTGGGTCAAGACCAGGCATGTCATAGGGCGACCATGCAAAGACTTCGATGTTCGCCATTAAAAACTCAATCATCTCGGTTCTCTCCATGGCCGAGAGACTTGAACCGAGCAAGAAGAATCTGTTCGGCTGCTCGGCATCAATCCGCACCTCAACCAATTCTTCAACTGCCTTGTCTACTGCTTTGGTGCCAACATCATCCAAGACACTCTGGTCCTCCGGTCCCTCGATCATTTGAACGAATCCTTTGGCAGCCCGGCTCCCGTTGACCGCCACAAAGCATTGCTTGGACATGACCTGGTCTCCCCAAATCTCCTCGATTGCCCCCATAGCCGAGGGGAATCTCATCACCTGGTGGTAAGTCGATGCTACGGCTTGCATGGCGTGAAGCCATCCTCTTCCAAGGATAAGGTTGTACGTTGAAGGCACTTGTAGCACCCAAAACTCCACTTGCTTGACCACGGATCCTGCTTTGACCGGCAAGATAATCTTTCCCAATGGCCACTCCGGCTGCGAGTTAAATCCAACCAGTGGCGAAGTGGCCGGAGCCAAATCTGTCTCACAGAGTTTGAGCTGTTTGAACGCATCATAATACATGATCTCGACCGAGCTTCCCTGGTCGATCAAGATCCGTCTAACATCAAATTCTTTGACGCGCAGTGTTACTACAAGAGCATCGTTGTGCGGCGTCTGGATACGCTCTAAATCCCTTGAGGTGAAACTAATCACGTCTTTCTCCTCTGTCTTCCCCCTTTTGATGGCAGGCTGTACTGACAAAACTTCCCTCATATGCTCTGCCTTCTTGATCATGCCCCGGAGTTCGCAAACGCGCTCCGGTTCCACGATGCCGTGGATGACATTAATAACTCCTTGTGGTGGTGCATCTCGGTCATCCTGTCCCCTAGGATCGACCGGAGCCTGATTTGGTTTCACGCCGCCATCAATGTAAAGGTCCAGATGTCCGGCCGCAACCAATTCTTCCAAATGTTGTCGCAAAGGCAAACAATCCTCAGTCCGGTGGCCCCTCTCCCGGTGAAACGTACAACGATACCGCGGATTGTACCCCTTTTGTCCATCGCCCAACTTAGCAGGAAACCGGACATACTCCTCGTCTCGGATTTCACTAAGTATGCGATAGATTGGAATCTTGAAGACCGTGGTTATGCCAGTCCTTGCCTTCATTCTTCTGTTTGCGTCCTCGACGTCATCTCGGGGGTAATCATCCCGGTCATTCCGACGTCCTCTACCCCGGTTTTTTCGATTTGAACCTCGGTCTGATTCCTCTGCTCGGTCATTTGAGCGGTTGGACTCTTGCCCAACTGCGTGCACCTTGCCTGCTGTCTTCTTGTCTGTTCCGACCGGAGTGGCCTTCACGGTGGAAGCTGACGCATCATCCTCTACTCGGATGTGCTCATTGATGCGCTGCATGAGCTGGCCCATGGAGGTCGGTTGGTGCATGGTAAGCGAGTCCCGCAGTCTATGTCCGACCGGGAGACCGCGCTTATATTGTGTGATAGCAAGGTTGACCGGGCAGTCTAAGATCTCGTTGAAGGTTTCCCAATACCTTGAATTGTACGCCTTCAGTGTGTCGCACGGTTCCATCTTGACACTTAGCAAGTGATCGACTTCCTTTGGTGTTTTTGTGTTGGGTTTTGAAGCGCGTAACAAACGCCTCGGCCAACTGATGCCACCTTTGTATGCTCCCTTCCGGCAACCTCTCGAACCACTTTAGGCCCAGCTCGCCTAAACTTGATGGGAAGATTAGGCACATAAGTCCGTCATTGCGCCGATGTCCGGCCATAACCTGTCGGAAGTGGCTCACATGCATGTACGGATCGGTTTTTCCGTCGTAAAGTGTAAACTTAGGCTGATGGAAGCCTGCTGGAAGCAGCGTTGTTTCTATTTCCAGGGAAAAAGGAGTGGCACTCAGCCTTGCCAAGTCTGTATCTTCGAATATTGGCATTGCTTGGCGGGGTGGAGGCATTCCGACCTCCTCGCTGCCGTGAACCCCGTAGGAGAGCCGCTGGAAAGCAGGTATTCTCTGAGCTTCGCGCCGGCGGGCCCGCTCCCTTAACACTGCCCGTAGGTCCTCTGACTGAGCAGAATAAGAGTACCTCGACGTCGTCGCCGGACGTGAGGGTTTGTAAGTGCTGTCTTGCGCGCTAGACTTTTCTGCACGCATGTCGGAATCACCAACCTGGTAACTCCTGGTGATGGAAATGGACTGAGTACGTCGCTGACTCTGATCGCCTGACCGGCGGGACGGGGTGCGCTCACTGTGGTCTCCCACTCCAGCTACACCTTTCCCTTTGACATGCCGCTTAAGATCCTCCATCTCCGCCGCCATCCGCCTGATGACAGCGTCTTGGTCCTTTAACTTGCTTTCCAGTCGCCGGGCGTGTGAGTCTCTCCGCCGGCGACTGTCTGGACTGCGTGAACGCCCATGACTCCTTCCGCGCTTATCCCGCGCGTCTCCTGACTGTCCTCCAGTGGGCGTCCCCAAGTCAGCCATTGGATGGACGGCAGGAGGTCCCTCTCTCCTTCGGGTATACTCCGGGGTGGCTCCGTCGATGGCGGACAACGGGAACTCGTCGTTGTTCGCCATGGACGGCGATCAGATGAACCTGGAAGACAAGGTTTTGTCTGTCAGCTTCCCACAGACGGCGCCAATTGTACGGGGAGCAAATATTCCGGCGTGCCCGTATTCCTTTCTTCCGAGTTCCGTCGATATCTGATCACCTGCGAGCAAATAACGGTGAGCTACCCGGCGGTGTGTGGCCGGAAACACCCTCCGACGGTCAAATTAGCACACACCTTAGAGGGAATAGAGAGAAGGGAGAGAGTGTTTGAGTGTAAGGATTTTCTTACAGAGATGTTCGTATGTCCCGTATGGGGGGCGCAGACATGCTAATATACCTTCTGAGCCCCATATCCACTCCCTGTCATCTCCTGACACGTGGCTCTGCTATCCCATCTGTCAGCATACACCATGCCATTCATCACCTGCTCTCAACTGCCTGTCAGCACAGCTGGAGCTCGGCAGCCGAGCTGCCCTACCTCGGTCGTACCATGCTTCATACCTTAAGCGCCTAACCGGATAAACAAACGGAGGACCGGGCTAAGCGGCATCCCGGCCGAGCCTAGCCCGGATACTTACTTTGATCGGCCTTCCTGCCGACCATACAGTCTCCTCGGCCGACCACGCCTTTCCGGGCACCAGCCACTCAACTTCCTCGGTTGTCCATGCCTTCCTGGCCGCCGGTCACTCGGTCAATCCGGCTTTGGCCATATTCGGACCGGGCACCCTGGTCCGACCGAGCACTGCCTTACCGAGCAGTTTCTGTCCGGTCCGGGGTGACACTCAGCCCGTACTCTGCCCGGCCCAAATTCTGGTAGCCCATCTCTAGGTGAACAGTCGATCATCTCGGCCGAATGCACTGCTGGGCTCTCAACTTGCCCGGTCGATACCTCGGCCCACCACCGGATCATAAATCACCCTCTCAGTCTATATAAGAGCCCCTCCTCTCTCCTTTGTTTTGGTTCAGAAAATCCAGACCTAATACATACATATATCTGATATATCATCCTCTCTCTCTATATCTCCATCTCTCTCTTCATTTTGTGTGGATTTGAGGCCCTAAAGGTGTGTTTAGTTCATAGTATTGCACTAAGACACACACTCTTACACCTTACTTCGACTTTGGGAGGCATTGAGGGTTTGTTCTTGAGGTTTTGGACTGATTTCGATCAGAAGAAGAGGGCTACATTTGCTGTTCTTCAAGGATTCTCCAAGGGTAACACTTTTACTTTATATTCCCCAATCTTGCACTAGTCTTTTACCTATCTTGCTTACTGTTTTAGACTTTGTGTATAACTGAAAAAAGTCTTATATTTGTATGCTTAAGATACTTCATTGAGGTTGTTTTGGTGTTAGGGGTCGACCTCCCCCTCTTAGGCCTTGTTTGACCCTTTTGGTGCTTTCTTTGCTAAGCTTTGGTTACTATTGTGTGTTGACCTTCTCACCACTGAAATCCAGTGGATTTTCAGTGGTGAAGAAGGGGGTTTGAGGTCTTGCATAGGGGAGGGACACCTTTCTCCCTTTGTGTCCCATTTGTTCATGTCTTTGGCTCATAAGGGTAGCATGCATGATTAGTTGTTCTTGGCTTCATTTCAGGGGTTTTTGGGTGTTGTTGGGTCATATTATGCCTCTGTTTTTGGTCGGATTAGTGGCCCCTTCCATGCATATAATACTTGCTTTGCATTCCTCCATGTTGCCTAGAAATGCACCTTGCCAATAGACCATGATGCTTGCATATATTAGCTTAACTTCATGAAGTTCTTAACACTGTTTTGCCATGCTTAAGGCCTATTTGCTACTTTTTTAGTCATATTTGCCATGTTTAGGGTAGCCTCTTTGCGTTTTGGATTGTGAGCCTTGTGTATGTGGGTCTCTAGCATGCTTAGCTTAGTTTATTATCGTGATACGGCATCATTGGAGATCATGTTTAAAGTCCATAATCCATGCTAGTATGCATGCATTCATCATCTCTTTCATACTTTGAAGAGTTGTTCTCTTATGCCTCGAAATGAGCATTGTGCATACCCCTTGGTTTGTGTCCCTTAGCTGCTATATCAGTGGGTTTTGGAGGTCCATTTTGCATGCTAAAACTCTGTTTTGTATTGAAAGATTCATGCCATGTTTGCTCGGGATAGGTGTTGAGCAATGCTCTCGTTTGTAGTCTTGAATGCCATCTATGTTGCATCCATTCCCTAGCATGTATTAGTGTCACCTTTTGCATACTTTTCAGAGTTTAATGTGAGTGTTTAAAATCCAAGTATATTACCCTTAAGTATGCCTAGAGTTATTCTCTTTCATGTTCAAATGATAGGCCTTGGCGTGTGCATGCTTGCATGCATAATTGGTACCATTTTGGGCCCTTTTGGCCACTGTTTTGGGGCATGGCTGAGGCCTCCCATTTTAGTTTAAGACCACTTTTGTACCTAGTTTCATACTTGGCATGATGTATGTTGCATTACATTAGGAGCATGTTTGCATTATATCTTGTTTGCATGCTCGCACCTTGTTTAGTTAAGATGCATCACATAGTCTTGTTGTATACTTGGTATGCCCACATTGCATTAGTCTAGCTTGCATGGTTAGCTAATGTCTTGTTGCATTTGATTAGCTCGCTCGCATGGCATTGCATGAGTTGCATTACTTTGCATTGTACATTGCATACATGCATTGCATTGCTTCGTTTGGGGTGTCAAACCAAGCATGAGGGGAGAGGTATGTTCGTACCCAAAGTGACGAAACACGTCTCAACCCTTGGTCGCCGATGCCCTTGACCTCAATATGAAAGGGTGTTAGCATGCATTTACATTAAGTTGCAAACTTGGCCTCTTAGGCCATCATGCATCGAAATGCACAATTAATGGCCCGAGGGTCGAGGACCACGCTCCCTTGAGTTCATTGCATGATAGGGAGTGTGGCCATGCTCACATTTGCTTGAAAATTCCATGCCATACACTACTTGCCCTCTGCTGCTGTCAACTAGAGGATTTTGCAGGAATTTCTGGCCGGTAGGCCATATACAGTGCCGACCGGCCATTACGGTCTAGCCGGTGTCACAACAGTTGGCCGATAATTCATTTCCATGGCCGGTGACCCTTTTCTTTGGCCGGTGGCATCCCAACATACTCAGGGAATGATTCAAAGCAGTTCTGGAGACTTTTAGAATTTTCAGAGGGGCAGGACAGTGTAAACAGAGGCAACAATGCTATGGCAGCGAGTTTTCGGGCGAGACGAGTCAAGCATGCATCATTCATGCATCCCGAGGCAGGGTCGTGGCCACCTTCTTTCTGCATTTAATTTGTTATTTAATTAGAAATTCTGTAATAATTAATTTAGTATTATTGATTCAGACCCTCTGAGCGAGCGTAGTTGTGTAATAAGTGTGCGTGAGTGTGTGCATGGCTTCCAACCCCACGTCTTTCTTCCTTTTTATTTACTAGCTTTCAATGGTTAGTCTAGAGCATCTTTCAATTAGCATACAGTATGATTGCATGTTTGCATCCATTCATTCATTTTGCATGCACCGGGCTCGGCGCATCATTCTAACTGCATTTGTATTTCAATTCCAAATTGAATACGTGTTAGTTGTAGCATCTCACATGTCATTGTAGATTAGCTGAGCCTATCTTAGTTGCATTTTGCATGTGTTGTATTAGCCATCTTAACATGAACTAGGATCATGCACATGATTACTAACTGGTTTCTGTTTTGGCTTGGAGTACTAAGTAAGCTTTTATGCTTTAGCATGCCACATGTGTGTGAATGTTGCCATGATAGCATAATTACCATGAGGCTAGCTGCTTATGTGATATAACTGCCTGAATGCCTGTGGATGGAGGTTGAATTACCTAAATTGGAATAATGCACTGAAACTGTGAATTGTAAACCCACTAGATAGTGGCAAAACCATCTTTTCTAAAGCTCACTTAAGGGTGGCAAAATCTGCATTTTAGACTACTCGCGAGTAGCAAACCATTTTCAAAACAAACATGAAATGTTTTGTTCCAATTTAGGTGATTTGGTCCATACTTGTTTGTTGTGCGCATAACATAGTAATTCTAGGCTAATAACCAGAATGGGAACACATAATGCTTTCAAAACAAGATATCACGGTTAGTAGAGGCCGATCTTTGATCGGGCGAGAGGGGGTGCTCATAGCTGACCTTCCCCAATCGTACCCAAGTTCCCGAGCCGAGGCAACTTTGGTGATGACAGACACGTGGCCTTTGGAACCGAGTCAGGGTTTCCTAAATTTCCCAAAATAAAATATTTAGGTGGCGACTCTGTATCTGGCAAAGCAGTCCATGTTTGGCACTTCTTTTCTAAAAATCTATTTTTTCTCAAAACGATTTGCCGGATTTGGACTCTTTGGTTCAGATTAAGAACCGTGACAATTCGAGAGTCCGAACTGTAGTGAGCCCAATACGAACAGAACGGGACTTATCCTCCCGAGGTGTTCGGGGACGTCTACAGTTTCTAGCGACTCCGCTGGGGATTTTGGAGAATTTGACTTGAACTCATGATATCTTATTTTGACTACACTATGTGTTTTTTTGCATTGCATGTGCATTGGTGCGCCTAGGACACCGTGTTTGCCATCTGCTATTCCTGAATGGTTTGCCGGAGGCTTGCTTTGTCAAAGCATGCCATAAGGCTGACCGGTTATGGGCTCTGCCAGTATGGGAGCACAAACCCCGGTTTTACCGGAGCACCCTTTTGACCATTCGACCTAGTGCATATTCGGAATCCATAGTGACTAATCCAAACTAGGACAGGTTGCTTACCCGATGTTAGGTTATTTGAAACCGCTGCGTGCGTAGTGAAACCCTAGCTCCTAACAAAATAGGACAGGGAAACCCTACCCCCAGCATAGGGGTGTTTTGGCTCTCACTTATCTGCTATGTGCTTTAGGAGTGTGTCTCTACATGAATGCGTTTATCAGTTTGCCAGTTTGGGCATCAGGCCTGTGGGCGCCAGTTTAGTGTTTAAGAATCAGTTATTTGTGGGTATCAAGCTCAATTTTGGGAACAGTGATTCGGGGACAATAATCAGTATCGAGGAGCAGTGTATTCAGTTTATCAACCGTGTGTTGTGATACCCGACTGCGTGTTGTGTGTATTTATTTTACGTTGTTACGCTGCCTATTTGTCAGGTTATTTATTTCCTTATTGCTTTATTTATCTTCTTGCTAGGTAGTTTAGCACGATTGCTTCTGACCTAGTAGATATCCCCCAAGCACTTTGGACTAGAGGTCGCTGACTCCATCGATCCGAGGATCTGGTAGACGGACAACTAGTGCTTTACTCCTTACCCCCAGTTGTCAGACGGAGTTCAAGAAGACGCAGTGTGTCGGTACCAGAATTGTCAGATCAGTGGTCTGTGAACAGTCAGGTCGAAACTCCCGAGTCTACTACAGAAGCAGATACACCGGCAGTTCAGATAAATCAAGGTAGTATGTCAAGGATGGAAGACATGGTGCGCCAACTCCAGGAAAGCATGAAAGCCATGTAAGAGGACGCTGTTCGCCAAGCAGAATTTGCCAAACAGCAAGCCGTTATTATGGCCCAACAGGCAGAGTTAATTACCCGGTTACAGCAGCAAACCGGAACATCTGCTTCACACCAGGTTCCTCTCCCACTAAGGGTTCCGATACCCGAGGAGACACTAAATGTTCAGAATGCCCAAGAAGATACAGACATCCCAACGGAGCCAGCTCCGTCCCCGATTTTACCACAACTATCCAAGGCACTCACATTTATCAATGCGACGGATTCTCCCTTCGAGTTCCAAGTGGATCCCACGGCATTAAAGTTGAGCAAGCTGGAAAAGATGTTTAAGAAATCCCAGGGAGTCAAGACCATCCCTGATATTGAAGACGAGTATACCGAAGCAGTCGTGACGCTGCCGGACCGATTCAAGATGCCGCATATTGACCGATTCGATGGGTCCGGGGACCCCATGGTGCACCTGAGGTTGTTTTCCGATATCTTAAGGCCGATGGGCCTCACCAGACTACAGAAGCTGTCTTTGTTCGGCCGGACCCTGTCAGGTGTGGCGGCCATCTGGTGTTCCAAATTAGAAGATGACATCAAGAGAAACTGGGATGAGATGGCCGAGGCCTTCATTGCATAATATTCGTATAACACGTAAATCGAGATTACGACTCGTGATCTCGAGACAATGAGGCAGGAGCCTAAGGAGAGCTTTTCAGAGTTCGAGACCAGATAGAGGGCCAAGGCCTCGATGATGACCCTAAGGCCCACGGACAAAGATCAGATTAGGATGATTGTGCGCAATCTCCAGCCTAAGTTGATGCAGAAGATGATCGTGCTCCCTTTCCTTACCTTTTCAGATTTACATGAGATGGGAGTACAGATTGAAGATGCCTTAAAGCAGGGCTTAATTGATAATGACCGGGAGCAACCCAGAAGAACTTTCAATCGCAACAACAATGCTGGCCAATTGCAAGAGCCTCAGAAGTGAGCATAGTCACTACCATCCCCCCTCCCCCCCAAGGACCGTGGCAGCTACTCCATTCTCCGGCGCTTCCAGAAGCAATATACAAACAGCCAAATACCAACCCAAAAGACAAAGAGCCTTCGCCCCACTATACATGTCCTTGTCCAAGGCTTTAGGGGTTTTAATCAGAAAGGGGCACCTGAAACCCCTAGAGCCACGGTTATTACCGGAAAAACTTTCCCCTACCCACAACCCAGCCAAATATTGCGCATTTCACCAACAGCACGGTCATGACACCGACCAATGCTACCGATTACGTCATAAGATTCAAGATCTCATCGATAATGGGGTGATCCTACCTCCAGAAAAACCCAACGTCACAACCAACCCTCTCCCTCTGCACAACCAAGCTCCACCTCCCAAACGTATCAACTTCATCCAGACTGGGGTCGTGTCTTATGATCCTAGCATCTATATCACTCCTTCCCACCTACCTAAGCCGGAGGTGTTCCTTTCCGACTGCACTGACTTGTGCATGTTGGACATCTCTAGAACCCAACCCGAACCAATGGTGGTGACTGTCGAAGACAAAGCAGGGGAGATTGCAGAGGAGGATGGGATTGCTGAGTCAAGGTTTGAGCAGTCTGGGAGTCTCCCTGAGGAAGCCTACAATCCGAGTGATTACATTCTGTCAGCAAGCCAGGCTAGGCCAAGTATAGAATTGCCAGAGAGGGCAGAGTTGTGCGTGATCCAGGGGGATAGATTTGAGCAAGGGGCAAATGATTTGGCGGCTGTGGGAAAGGACTTTGCCAACCTCCAGTTTTTCAATGACCAAGATCCAGGGGACACGACAGTCAACTGGTTTGATTATGAGGAATCGATAGAGGTTATCGGGTGGCTGGATGATCAACCGGATGTTGTGGAAGAATTCCAACCAGAACAGGGCCCGGCAGGGGCGAGAATATCAGTTATGGCCGGAAGGGCCGGAAGTCAAAATGAATCATCGGAGAGCGCCGGTGTCAAGAATTTCGCTCAGGATTGGAGCATTTTGAATACAGGAATTGATGAACAGCCAGTTGTACTGACACAGTTAGAACAGGAAAGGTTTGAGGATTCTGAGAGAATCAGGAAAGCAAAGGCCCACGTAGGGACTGAAACTGCTGTGTGCGCAGAGACAGAGAATGCTGCGAGCATATGGATGGAGGGTTCTGTGAGTACGAGAACGGTCATACTAGAGCCGGACAGGTGTCTGTCGGCTGCCGATGGAATGTGGTGGGAGGACGATGACCTATGTCTTGTCCACACGGATGAGGATTAGGGGAGTAATCAGCCAGATGATACCTGGTATATCGGTGAGGTCGATCATATGATGAGAAATGGGCGGTATTTCAAGCCTCCACACCTAGATCAACTAGAGGCATCTGGGAAGGATAGGGAAGCGGAGAAGTAGAAAGAAAAGCAACTTGAAGATGAGGCCGTCTTGAGACAGTTGAAAAAGATACAAGCAGACATCTCCATCTGGGGACTGCTTATGGCTTCTCGAGTACAGAGACAGGCCGTCCTATCGGCAATGGACAAGGCCAAGCTCTCGATAGAAACCACACCAGAGCAGCTGGTGGGCTTAGTTTTTCCGAGAGGAGCTACCCCGATGTTAACTTTCTCCGACAAAGAACTGCCACCTGAAGGTGCGAACCATAACAAGCCACTTTACATCTCCGTGGAGTGCAAGAACAAGTGGATACCCGTGGTGCTTGTCGACACAGGGTCCGCCATCAATGTGTGTCCAGCAAGGACCGCTTATGCAATCGATTTGAAGACCGCGGACTTTGTGCTAACAGCCCAGGTGATTCAGGCATACGACAACACAAGCAAAGAAGTCATGGAGACAGCGAAAATTCAAACCAAGGTTGGGTCGGGGCAGCATGAAATTGACTTTCACGTCCTAGAGGTTCCCGCCACTTTCAATCTACTCTTGGGGCGACCGTGGTTGCACCAGGTAAAGGCAGTTTCTTCCACCTTGCACCAAATGTTAAAATACCCTCACGGGAAGGGGATGGCTATAGTTTTTGGGAATTCATCGATCCATCCACCACCAGAAGTGTCTACGCCAGTTTTGGAAATTGAGCACGGTATGGAGGATGTGTTCTTATCCGGTTTTACCCTAGTTGAGGCCCAGGTCGTGCAGAACATCTTAGCTATTAATGAGGGGGTGTATGTCAGTGCTCAATCAGTATACCTCATGAACAAGCTTCAACACATCCTCGGGATGGGATTGGGAAAGAGCGGCCGGAAGGGCGTCGCAGCATTGGTCGAGGTGCCACACAACCCACATACCTTTGGCTTGGGTTATCTGCCCACCAAAGAGGATTGGATAAGGAAGGGTAAGGAGATGGCTGGGAGAGCCAGAGCGAAGAAGGCGGGGAAGCCTTTTGACTTAATGCACCGGCCCATTCAGGGTACCCTAAATGGACGCTTTGTTCGGGAGGGGGAGGACTTTCCGTTTTGTGGCTTCCCAGAGCCGTGGCTGAACGCGGAGAGGAAGCGCATGTCGGGGTTTGAGATCTTCTTTGATCTGCAGTTATCTGGAGATGACGTTGCCGAAGAGCAGACGGACCCATTGGTTGAGGCTGAGCAGAGTAAGAAAGTGCAGTCTGAGGACGCTGAAAATGAAATGGGGGTAGCATTGACATGTCTACTTTCAGATCCTCCAATCAAGCAGAAGTGCTTGGGGGATAACTTCTCGGTATGCATGATCGGGAATGGAACGGTCGCGGGCCTACCAGCAACTATTTTGGATGCATCTATCGCACCCTCTCTCATTTGGCAGTATGAAGAGGGATTTTTGTCAAGCAGCGCCGAGTTAGGTAGTGAGCCGGAATCTGATTCCACCGAGTCTTGTGAGTCGGAATCAGGTTCCAGCTCAACTGAGTCTAAGTCCGGTATTCCTGGGGGTGATAACCCGGATACCACAGTCTTGTCCAGGTCGTCTTTTTCTTTCTCTTTTGAGTATGTTGTAATAGAAGAATCGGACGGTTTGGAAGCACTTAATGAGAATGATGTGGATGTGGTTTCTGAGTACTTTTCTGTGCCTTTGGTTTATTGCTTGAATCAGGACTTTCAAAATTTTGACAAAAACGACGAGGAAGAAATTCCTCCGATTTTGCAACGATTAATTGATCAAGAGCAGGAAAGATTTGTTAAGCCTTTAGTTGATGAAATCACTACTGTGAATATTGGTACTGAGAAGGACCCGCGGCTGGTCCAGATCGGGTCCACGTTGTCTTCGGAGGAACACGAGCGCTTAGTCGCTTTATTAAAAGATTTCAAAGATGTTTTCACGTGGTCCTACGAAGACATGCCTGGAATCGATCCTGAGATTGTACAGCACCGGATCCCTCTTGACCCCGAGGCCCAACCCATCAAGCAAAAACTCAGAAGGATCCGCCCGGACTAGGCTCTCAAGATCAAGGAAGAGGTCACCAAGCAGATTGATGCAGGTTTCCTGCTGGTATCCGAATACCCAACTTGGTTGGCCAAAATTGTTCCAGTGCCGAAGAAGGATGGCAGGATCAGTGTATACGTGGATTTCAGGGACTTGAACAGAGCTAGTCTGAAGGATGACTTTCCCTTGCCGCATATTGATGAGTTAGTGGATTTCACAGCGGGCATGCTTTACTTTCATTTATGGATGGCTTCTCAGGTTATAATCAGATAGTGATGGCACCTGAAGATCGGGAAAAGACTGCATTCACCACCCTGTGGGGGACATACTGCTACAAATTAATGTCGTTTGGGTTGAAGAATGCTGGAGCTACATATCAACGAGCCGCGACCACAATATTGCATGACATGATCCACAAAGAGGTTGAGGTGTACGTGGACGACATGATTGTCAAGTCCAAAGAAAGAGAGGGCCACTACACCGCCTTGCAAAATTTCTTCCAAAGGATCAGAGAATTTCGGTTGCGGCTGAATCCTCAGAAGTGTACGTTTGGTGTTACAGCGGGAAAGATGCTGGGATTCCTGATTACGCAGAGAGGCATTGAAGTCGACCCTTCCAAAATCAAGGCCATCTTAGAAATGCCACCACTAAGGACTGAAAAGGAGGTGCGAGGCTTTCTAGGTAAAGTAGGGGTGGGCGCGGGTCGGTTGCGGCCACGGAACCTCCAATCCGCCATCCGTCCGCCAGATTGGCGGATTGAAGAAAATCAATCCGCATCCGTCCGCCAATCCGGCGGATGTGGATTGAGCGGATTGGCGGTTTGGCGGATGGATGCGAATCGGTTTGGCGGTTTAAAATTTTATAAATTTTCAACATAATTCAACTTGTGCACTTCCTCAAATAAAAAAAAAAAGAAAAAAAAGAAAAAGAAAGTATTACAGTCAATGACTTAAAAAAGTATTACAATCATTGTATGCCTTATCCAAAGAAAAAAAGTTTGAAACTTTAGAATATCACGATCACTGCATGTCTCATCCACATATTACAATCGCAGCATGATTCATCCCCATAAAATATTACAATCTGTGATTCTTAAAATATAATAACAATTCATTCCACCAAAACCATGAACAGAGCAGTAGTAGAGATTGAATGTCTCTGTATTGTTACATCTACATATGTTTTTGAAAACAAAAACCAACCAGCATATATCATATTTTCTATTTATTATTTTTAGAGTTACATTTAAAAACTAAAAAATATATATGAATAATACGTTTATTTTTTTCAATTCAAAAAATATATTCTAGTTGAAAACTTTTTTTCAACTAAATATTTAAACTCTTTTTCAATTGAAAACACAAACATAATATTTAAACAAATTGAAAATACAAAGTCTTATAAATTACTAGGGGTGCTCGTGATTTGGCGGTTTGGCGGTTCGGTTGCGGCCAAAAAATCTCAAATCCGCCATCCGTCCGCCAAATTGACGGATTTGAGAAAATCAATCCGCAACCGTCCGCTCATCATCACGTATCCGTCCAAAATGTGGCGGATCGGTTCGGTTCGGTCGGTTTTGGCGGATCGGTATATCCGCTGCTCACCCCTAAGGTAAAGTACAATTCATAAGATGATTTATCTCAAAATTAACCTTGACTTGTGAACCACTTTTTGGTCTCCTGAAGAAAGGAACGAAGTTCCAGTGGGACAGCCGATGCCAAGTTGCTTTTGAATAGATCAAAGAATACTTACAGAACCCACCCGTGTTGTCACCGCCAGAGCCAGGGAGACCATTGATATTGTACCTTTCAGTGACTGAGACTACAATGGGCTGCATGCTCGCGCAAGAAATAGAAGACAAGGTGGAGAGAGCCATCTATTACCTCAGTAAGAAGATGCTAGAGTATGAGACCCGTTACACACCGTTGGAAAAGGCTTGCTTAGCCTTGGTATGGGCTACCAGGAAGCTGCGGCACTACCTGTTAGCTCACTCCGTAATGTTGGTTTCACGACTGGATCCCATCAAATATCTTTTCGAGAAATCGGCACTTACGGGTAGGCTAGCTCGTTGGTTGCTGTTGCTTTCCGAATTCGATCTGAAGTATGTGACGCGCAAGTCAGTCAAGGGAAGAGCAGTAGCAGAATTCTTAGCCGATCATCCAATGGAAGGAGGTGAAGCAGTTGAATACTTATTCCCATATGAGGCCATTTTGCATATCGACGATGAGTTTTGGACGATGTACTTTGACGGAGCGTCAAATCAGTACGGGTATGGAATAGGGGTGTTGCTGATAGCACCCGACAATTCCTGTATCCCTCTAGCCTTCAAACTCTGGTTCAAAGTCTCGAACAACGAAGCAGAATATGAGGCATGCATTGCTGGTCTAGAAGCAGCCCTGGAACTAGGGGCAAAACGGTTGGACGTCATCGGGGACTCAAACCTTGTTGTGTTTCAAGCAAAAGGAGATTGGAAAGTCAAAGAAGAAAAGATGATAATGTATCACCAAACCTTGGACTTGTTAATTCCTCGGTTTGAGAAGCTAAACTTCGCTCATCTATTAAGAGAGAACAACAGGTTTGCAGATTCTCTAGTAACTCTATCTTCCATGATAGACATCCCATTTGGAGTCCGGATGCGTCCAGTCATTATTGACCAGAAATTTGCGCCAGCCTACGAGTCGATTGCTGCTATAGATGAGGTTCACGACGAAAACCCCTGGTATTACGATGTTTGGAACTTCTTGGAGAAGGAGGTGTATCCACCAAGGCCAAATGCCAAAGATAAGAGGGCAATCAGAAGAATGGCCGTTCAGTTCATCATCTGCGGGGATAAGCTGTATAAGAGAGGTCATCTGGGAATGCATAAGCTATGTGTAGAAGCTGAAGAATCGAAGCGCCTAATGGAGGCCATCCATGGAGGAGAATGTGGAGCACATATGAACGGGGTAATGTTAGCGCGGAACATCTTCAGACAAGGTTACTACTGGTCCACCATGGAGGAGGATTGTATCAGCTTTGTTCGGCGATGCCACCAGTGTCAGATCCACGCAAACCGCATGAATATTCTGCCGTCGAAGCTGTACAATATGACTTCGCCATGGCCATTTTCAGTTTGGGAAATTGATGTGATCGGGGCTGTTACTCCAAAAGGATCGAATGGGCATGAGTTCATCCTGGTCGCGATAGATTATTTCACGAAGTGGGTTGAGGCCCAGTCTTATGCGGTGTTGAAGGCGTCGCACGTTGCAAAGTTCATCAAGAACAACATCATCTGCCGCTACGGGGTCCCGAAAGAGGTCATTTCAGATAATGGTTCCCACTTCAAGAAGGAAGTGATTGACTTGTTGGAAAAATACAACGTGGCTTTTCATAAGTCATCTACATATCGGCCGCAAACCAATGGAGCGGTTGAGGCCGCCAACAAGAATATCAAACACATATTGCAGAAGATGGTGGAAACCTACCGGGATTGGCCAGACAAGCTGTCGTTTGCTCTGTGAGGGTACCGGACTTCAATTAGAACTTCTACTGGGGCGACTCCGCATTCATTAGTTTATGGGATGGAGGCCGTTCTACCTATTGAGATTGAGGTTCCATCATTGCTGGTATTGGCCGAGTGTCAGATAGCCGAAGCAGATTGGAAACAGAGCAGATTTGAAGAATTCATGGTTTTTAACGAGCGCAGACTGAAAGCACTGTACCACGTTCAAGGCTATCAGGGCAGAATTGCTAGGGCTTTTAACCAGAAAGTTAAGTCCAAGAATCTAAAAGAAGGAGATTTGGTGCTCAAGGACAACCGAGCTCCCATCCACGACCCTAGGGGTAAGTTCAGACCCAATTGGACTGGTCCCTACATTATCAAAGCTATCTGGTCAGGTGGAGCCGTGGTTCTAATGGATCTAGATGGCCTAGAGTTCTCCCAACCTATCAACATGGACAAGTTGAAGAAATATTATCCCTAAGAGGCTCGCTAGGCCAAAAACCCGAAAGGGCGACCTAGGCAAAAGTTAAAGCATTGAAAAATTAGAAAATATAAAAACTGAGCTCGCAAGGTTGAAAACCCGCAAAGGGCGGCCTTGGCAAAAGTTAGAGTGTAAAAGGAGAGTGAAAATACTCGAGTGAACCTAAGCCTGAACTACATAAGGCTTGATTCCCATCTTTGGGATACGTAGGCAACTTCATCCTGAAGTTCAGCCATAAACTTTTTCCCGATCAACTTTGTCCATTTAATCATCTCGGCCATCTTTGTCTATTCAGCATTCAAGAGTTCGGTTATGATCTCTGGTGCAGTGCTCTTCAGACTAGGGGCAACTTTCCATTGCTGTGCAATGCTGCGGTGCTATTTAGACTAAGGGCAACTTTCCAGTTGCAGGGATCCGGGGTTGTGCATCTTAATGACAGATTTCAGGCGTGTCCAGTTCTGATCCATATCGAAAATGGTTTTGAACAGTTTTGATAAAAGTTGACTTTGTTCAAATTAATCTTTTTACAACTTAGACCATTTTTGAACCAAAGCGAAAAAATTTCAGTACCCATAACCTTCAATTTCATTGATTTCAATACAGAGTTCTCCTGCTCTTGCATACAAATTAAAGTTGCTTTTTATTACATTCATAAAGAAAACTTGAAAGTTCTAATAAAGCAATAAATCCGAGGCATAGACAAGTCAGGTGCTCCTACGCCCCCTCCCAGAGCTGGTCGAAGCCTCTGATGCCAAGCTGGGCCCAATCTGTGCCTCTTCATTAAGCCAATCTATGCACTCATCAGACAAAGTATAACTAAAAGTGGGAGCGGGGGCCAGGAGTTCCCTAGCCCCCCATGCTGCGACATGCCGAGCAAGCTGTGTACCTCGAACCGGGAACGCAGCAGGATACTCTATCCCCTCTAGCAGACAAGTCTGATCATGGCCAAATTGACGCTAGAACCGGAACAGGAAGTAGAACACACAGCGGGTTAAGCCAATCAACTGAATCCCAGTCTGCCGGGATATGCTGTAACTCATTGCCGGTAGGTTGAGCCAAAGGCACCGCCAAGCAATGCGGTCCGTAGACAAGCTGCACATCCAATCGAACCACCAGTCCTCATCAAGGGCATTGACTAGGCGTTGCCGGAAGAAGTAGCCGCGAGCTGAGTATGCTGGGCAAGAGTCCACAACCTGCAACTTATCCATCAACCACACCTGGGAAGGGATGAAAAATGAGAGAATAAAGAATAGAGAGATATACGATGTGAGAAAAGTAAGAAAAGGGTTTTGTGAGAAAAATCAAGCTTGAGGGCCGAGTGGTGTGAGCAATACATATGTGAGATCGGGTGGGAAACATTACCTGCAGCAGTAGTGGACTCCCCACAAATCTGGTTATCTCTCGGCGATAAAAGGCATTCAAGCCCATCAACGTCTCAGCCAGAGTCATGGCAATGCATCCCTTGCCCTCCTTCAAGCCTTGGGCAACCTCAATCAACCGGGCGCTAGACCCTTCGAAGCCCAAAACAAACAAGAAATGAGATAACATGCACAAACAGAGGGCATGTCGCCAAAAGCCTTGCCAATGATGGTCACTGCAGTCGCCGGCATCAGAAAACTGACAAATCAAACTCGGAACATCCAACATTCCGTCACAAATCAAAGATCGAGCGTCGTGCATAGTAAGTCCATACATTCGTCCTAAGGCTTGGGCGTGGCCAAAGTGAAGCTGACGCAAGATTTCCTCACCACGCTCGGATTCCATTAAAGCTTGGAAGTCTTTGAATGTAGGGCACACCTCTTGCCCGCCAAAGCTAAAGACATGTGTTACCAGATTCCAAAACCTTGCCGCGGCATGGAGAAACGGAAAGTGTAGCGGAGTGCGACTCAGCGTGAATAGCGCATTCATACCGAAACCCCAGAAGTTCAGCTTTTCCGAGCCGTCCAAGTTGGCAATCCAAGCTGTGAGATTTTGGGCAAGAAACTCTTCCATTTGGAGCAAATCAGTATGGGATTGAGAAAAACTACGAAGCTGAAGCCTTTTGTAGGGGATAAGGTTGAGTGGAGGACAGATGTCAGCATTCTGCTGGTCTCTGCCATTTATGGCCGGCCGGCCAAGTATAGTGCCGACCAACCACAACTTTTGGCCGATTATCGAAGATTCTAGCCGATGACCACTTGTTGAGGCTGATCGTTCTCCCCTGAGGCCGGTGGTATTCCTTCTTGCTCCCTGAGCTGTTTTACATGTTGAACATGCTGAGGATTTGCGGAATACCACCATATCCAATGCCCTCCGGTGATGATTTTTGCAGAGTCACGCCCATTTGCTTATCGAGTTATTGTACATTTGCTTATCGAGTTGTATTTCACTCTCTTTAAGTCTTCGTTTTTGCTTACCAAGTTGTACTCATGCTCAGTTAACTTATCGAGTTTCTTTGTTTTGCTTATCGAGTTGTAAGTCGGTTCAGTACCTGATTATTACGATGCAAGTGCTTAATTTTCAAACAAATTTCAATTTCATTCACATTGTTATGTGATACCGCACGATGTGATCCGTGGAGAGCACAAACATAACGCCTTTTCAGACAAAACAGCTGTTTCATTTCCATCATGTCTTTTGTGAAAAATATACAGTTTTGAAAACCTGCATGAGGCAGTGCAATGTGCTTAAACTACCAATAAAAAGGAAAGTAAAGCAAAAGGAGAGCAGGGCAATAAAGCATCGGGTTTGATACCGGTAACGTCTCCTTGCGGTCGATGCACCTCCTGCGCCCTTGTTCAGGTCAATTATACGGTTTGGCACCTTCATTACTCGAGATAGTGCAAGAAAGTGCGCTTTGGAATGTTAACTGGTCTTCGTGGTTGACCTTGAGCCATGTCTTCTAGGTGCGATGTTCGGTGCATGCAAGGAGCATCCTTTTCCCATGCTCGTTATGCGTCTTGCTTTCAACAAATGCGAGTAGCATGCCTTCACTATACTTATGCTGAAAATATGTTTGTTCCTGCTATACACATTGCCTGCATTATTGCATGCTTTACTTACATGTGTATATGTATTCTCAGGTGGTTATGCATTGTGCACGTTTCTGCGTGTACTTTACTTATATGTGTTCAAGTTCCTTTTATACACATTGCATGCGTTGTCGCGTTATGCTTTACTTACATGTGTTCAAGTTCCTTTTATACACATTACATGCGTTGTCGCGTTATGCTTTACTTACATGTGTTCAAGTCCCTTTTATACACATTGCATGCGTTGTCGCGTTATGCTTTATTTACATGTGTTCAAGTTCCTTTTTATACACATTGCATGCATTGTCACGTTATGCTTTACTTATATGTGTTCAAGTTCCTTTTACACACATTGCATGCGTTGTCGCAGTATGCTTTACTTACATGTGTTCAAGTTCCTTTTATACACATTGCATGCGTTGTTGCGTTATGCTTTACTTACATGTGTTCAAATTCCCTTTTATACACATTGCATGCATTGTCGCGTTATGCTTTACTTACATGTGTTCAAGTTCCCTTTTATACACATTGCATGTGTTGTCGCGTTATGCTTTACTTACATGTGTTCAAGTTCCCTTTTATACACATTGCATACGTTGTCGCGTTATGCTTTACTTATATGTGTTCAAGTCCCTTTTATACACATTGCATGCGTTGTCGCGTTATGCTTTACTTACATGTGTTCAAGTTTCTTCTATACACATCGTATGCGTTGTCGCGTGTACTTTACTCACATGTGTTCAAGTTCCTCTTCACACATTGTGCACGTTGTCACGTGTGCTATACTTACATGTGTCTACATCTTCACGCATTGTGCACGTTGTCACGTGTTCTTTACTTACATGTGTTTGTGCCTTCATAGCATTGTTATGCTTATTTCAAATCGCATTGTTATGCGCCCTACTGGACTTGCGTTGTCATGCACTTTCAATTGCATTGTTATGCATATTGCTAACAATATTGTACCTGTTAAGTTTCCTTTTTCTTACAGGCACGATATTGTATGTACGGTTCATTTGAAGTTAGAGTGACCAGGCGAATCGCACAGGTATTGTATTCTCCGCGTGAAACGTAGCGAGAAGTACATAATTCTCTTACATCCTTTCTGCATTGTAATGTAGTTGGATTTATGATTAGACTGCTTAAACTATTGCATTTATTGTATGTATATGCTTCGTTACAGCTTCCTTTGCATGATCGTGAGTTATGCTCGGCTTCTTGCATTGTCGGTTGCATTTTGCCACTGCCTTCGGGCGCATATCTTTATCTGCAGCATGTATGGTTTGCCCAAGTCTTCGGCCTTGTCAAAAATGGGTCGTCTCTGGGCTTTGACAATCACTCCCGTCATTGTTATGACTTTCGAGTTCCGTCAGAGAAGGGCAACTGTAGACACCCCATTTTTGACCGTCCTCAAGACTTGGACGTCACTGATGGAACACTTGGTGATTACCCATGTTCGTGTTTCGTTTTGAGTTTTCGGAGGTCTCGGCTATGCGCCTTGCTTCAGGATCTCTCAATTCGACTGTTCTGTGGTTGGTTTTGCACCAAACACTTGTGTTTTTGTTTCTGAGACAGGGAGTGGCTTGTTAGCCCCCCCTGAGACCCACCGGCCGTGGTTTGACGCCACCGGCCGTGTCTTCTTGATACCGGCCATTGGTGAAATAGTCCATTGGCCGGTCGACACTATGAGTGGTCGGCCGACACTTTATTTGGCCGGTGGCCTCATTTTCTGGCCGGTATCACTTTTTTCCTTTTTTCAGGCATAACGCATGCCAGCTGGAGTGCACAAACCTGACCGTCCATGCACGGGTGTGACTGGTTTGCACCTTTGCACCCTTTTAGTCCAATCTTCCAAGAGCTAGATTGACCCCTTTGCTCAAGCTTCTTGAGGAAGCTTGGACTCTTTATCTTAGCGTCCTCAAGAAGCTTGCACCTTTTGCTTAGCTTCCCTTAGAAGCCTTGACCCTTTAGGATAGCTTCTCTTGGAAGCTTAGCCTTTTACTTGGTCTACATAAGAGCCCCTCCTCTCTCCTTTGTTTTGGTTCAGAAAATCCAGACCTAATACATACATATATATGATATATCATCTTCTCTCTCTATATCTCCGTCTCTCTCTTCATTTTGTGTGGATTTGAGGCCCTAAAGGTGTGTTTAGTTCATAGTATTGCACTAAGACACACACTCTTACACCTTACTTCGACTTTGGAAGGCATTAAGGGTTTGTTCTTGAGGTTTTGGACTGATTTTGATCAGAAGAAGAGGGCTGCATTTGTTGTTCTTCAAGGATTCTCCAAGGGTAACACTTTTACTTTATATTCCCCAATCTTGCACTAGTCTTTTACCTATCTTGCTTACTATTTTAGACTTTGTGTATAACTGAAAAAAGTCTTATATTTTCATGCTTAAGATACTTCATTGAGGTTGTTTTCGTGTTGGGGGTCGACCTCCCCCTCTTAGGCCTTGTTTGGCCCTTTTGGTGTTCTCTTTGCTAAGCTTTGGTTACTATTGTGTGTTGACCTTCTCACCACTGAAATCCAGTGGATTTTCAATGGTGAAGAAGGGGGTTTGAGGTCTTGCATAGGGGAGGGACACCCATCTCCCTTTGTGTCCCATTTGTTCATGTTTTTGGCTCATAAGGGTAGCATGCATGATTAGTTGTTCTTGGCTTCATTTCAGGGGTTTTTAGGTGTTGTTAGGTCATATTATGTCTTTGTGGTTAGATTTGTGGCCCCTTCCATGCATATTATACTTGCTTTGCATTCCTCCATGTTGCCTAGAAATGCACCTTGCCAATAGACCATGATGCTTGCATATATTAGCTTAACTTCATGAAGTTCTTAGCACTGTTTTGCCATGCTTAAGGCCTATTTGCTACTGTTTTAGTCATATTTGCCATGTTTAGGGTAGCCTCTTTGCGTTTTGGATTGTGAGCCTTGTGCATGTGGGTCTCTAGCATGCTTAGCTTAGTTTATTCTCGTGATTTGGCATCATTGGAGATCATGTTTAAAGTCCATAATCCATGCTAGTATGCCTGCATTCATCATCTCTTTCATACTTTGAAGAGTTGTTCTCTTGTGCCTCGAAATGAGCATTGTGCATGCCCCTTGGTTTGTGTCCCTTAGCTACTATATCAGTGGGTTTTGGAGGTCCATTTTGCATGCTAAAACTCTGTTTTGTATTGAAAGATCCATGCCATGTTTGCTCGGGGTAGGTGTTGAGCAATGCTCTCGTTTGTAGTCTTGAATGCCATCTATGTTGCATCCATTCCCTAGCATGTATTGGTGTCACCTTTTGCATGCTTTTCGGAGTTTAATGTGAGTGTTTAAAGTCCAAGTATATTACCCTTAAGTATGCCTAGAGTTGTTCCCTTTCATGTTCAAATGATAGGCCTTGGCGTGTGCATGCTTGCATGCATAATTGGTACCATTTTGGGCCATTTTGGCCACTGTTTTGGGGCATGGCTGAGGCCTCCCATTTCAGTTTAAGACCACTTTTGTACCTAGTTTCATACTTGGCATGATGTATGTTGCATTACATTAGGAGCATGTTTGCTTTATATCTTGTTTGCATGTTCGCACCTTGTTTAGTTAAGTTGCATCACATAGTTTTGTTGCATACTTGGTATGCCCACATTGCATTAGTCTAGCTTGCATGGTTAGCTAATGTCTTGTTGCATTTGATTAGCTCGCTCGCATGGCATTGCATGAGTTGCATTACTTTGCATTGTACATTGCATACATGCATTGCATTGCTTCGTTTGGGGTGTCAAACCAAGCATGAGGGGAGAGGTATATTCGTACCCAAAGTGACGAAACACGTCTCAACCCTCGGTCGCCGATGCCCTTGACCTCAATATGAAAGGGTGTTAGCATGCATTTACATTAAGTTGCAAACTTGGCCTCTTAGGCCATCATGCATCGAAATGCACAATTAATGGCCCGAGGGTCGAGGACCACGCTCCCTTGAGTTCATTGCATGATAGGGAGTGTGGCCATGCTCACATTTGCTTGAAAATTCCATGCCATACACTGCTTGCCCTCGGCTACTGTCAATGGCAGGATTTTGCAGGAATTTCTAGCCGGCCGGCCATATACAGTGCCGACCGGCCATTACGTCCAGCCAGTGTCACAACAGTTGGCCGATAATTCATTTCTCATGGCCGGTGACCCTTTTCTTTGGCCGGTGGCATCCCAGAATACTCAGGGAATGATTCAAAGCGGTTCTGGAGACTTTCAGAATTTTCAAAGGGGTAGAACAGTGTAAACAGAGGCAATAATGCTATGGCAGCGAGTTTTCGAGCAAGACGAGGCAAGCATGCCTCATTCACGCATCCCGAGGCGGGGCCGTGGCCACCTTCTTTCTGCATTTAATTTGTTAATTAATTAGAAATTCTGTAATAATTAATTTAGTATTATTGATTTGGACTGTAATATTTATTCAGACCCTCCGAGCGAGGGCAGTTGTGTAATAAGTGTGCGTGAGTGTGTGCATGTCTTCCAACCCCATGTCTTTCTTCCTTTTTATTTACTAGCTTTCAATGGTTAGTCTAGAGCATCTTTCAATTAGCGTACAGTATGATAGCATGTTTGCATCCATTCATTCGTTTTGCATGCACCGAGCTCGGCGCATCATTCTAACTACATTTGTACTTCAATTCCAAATTGAATACGTGTTAGTTGTAGCATCTCACATGTCATTGTAGGTTAGCCGAGCCTATCTTAGTTGCATTTTGCATGTGTTGCATTAGCCATCTTAACATGAACTAGGATCATGCACATGATTACTAACTGGTTTCTGTTTAGCTTGGAGTACTAAGTAAGCTTTTATGCTTTAGCATGCCACATGTGTGTGAATGTTGCGATGATAGCATAATTATCATGAGGCTAGCTGCTTATGTGATATAACTGCCTGAATGCCTGTGGATGGAGGTTGAATTACCTAAATTGGAATAATGCACTAAAACTGTGAGTTGTAAGCCCACTAGATAGTGGCAAAATCATCTTTTCTAAAGCCCACTTGAGGGTGGCAAAATCTGCATTTTAGCCTACTCGCGAGTAGCAAACCATTTTCAAAACAAACATGAAATGTTTTGTTCCAATTTAGGCGATTTGGTCCATACTTGTTTGCTGTGCGCATAACATAGTAATTCTAGGCTAATAACCAGAATGGGAACACATAATGCTTTCAAAACAAGATATCACGATTAATAGAGGCCGATCTTTGATCGGGCGAGAGGGGGTGCTCATAGTTGACCTTTCCCAATCGTACCTAAGTTCCCGAGCCGAGGCAACTTTGGTGATGACGGACACGTGGCCTTTGGCACTGAGTCAGGGTTTCCTAAATTTTCCAAAATAAAATATTTAGGTGGCGACTCTGTATCTGGCAAAGCAGTCCATGTTTGGCACTTCTTTTCTAAAAATCTGTTTTTTCTCAAAACGATTTGCCGAATTTGGACTGTTTGCCGGATTTGAACTCCCGGGGCGTTCGGAGACGTCTACACTTGGATACCTTGTTTTTGTTTCCCAGTTATACCAAGGCTCTCGGAATCCACAGAAGGGGAAGTCTTCCCCTTGGCGGACAAAACGCCCGTTCAAGGTCTCCTGTATTGGTTTGTGGACTAACTCGTACTACCTCACAGTCCTCTTTGCTTTCAGCCTTCCTCTCAACTCTTTCCATTTTCTTTACCAATATGCAACAGTAGGTTTATATCCCAGCCAGAAAGCATGGGGATTGTGACTGATCTCCTTGGTGACAGTGCCCCTTTGCCTACCACTTTGACCTAGTCCTGATTGGGGCATATGTCCCTGTTTGTTCATCATGTAAATGGATGGCACACTCACGTAGTTCCCATCGCCTTTCGCCATGATGGAATGGACCAGTCAGGCTTCTGCCAGAGAGAAGCCAGAAAGGAACACATCTTCCTAGAGAGGATGGATAGCAAAATTACAGTACACAATGGCAATCCCGCCTTTGAAAGGGTACTTCACTAACTGATGGACTGTTGATGATACAGCCCTCATCTGATGTAGTCAGGGCCATCCCAATAGTAGATTAAAAGTGGCCGGAACATCCATGACAACCCGGCTTATATTGTCATAAGCCCGGACAGCCTGAGTCGTAGGCGTAAAGTTAACTGGCCTCAAACCGATGGCATAGGCAGTCCTCATTGGACATACATTGATCGCCGATCCGATATCTACTAACACCACCGGAATCCACTTTTTTCGACTTTCCAGGGTTACACATAAGGGTCAGTTGTGGTTGACACTCTTAAGTGGTAACTTCTTATCTGTAAAAGATATCACCGGCGTAACGTCCCCAGATGTAACCAACGATACCAATTGGTTAGCAGTGGTATTAATAGGCAGTTTGGTCCGGTTCCTTGCCTCCAACAATGCTTGCCTATGCTTCCGGGATGCCATTATCAGCCCCCAGATTAATATGTCAGCCTGAATCTTCTTGAGCTGTTTCAAGACTAGGCTTTCCTCAACATCTTTCTATTTTGCTCTTTCAGCCTCTTTGTTAGAAGACTCTGGCTGATCTAATGCCGCAGGTTTGAAGTGTCGAGCACTCCGAGTCATACGATTGATCTCGTCAGTATATTAGGTGTCATCCAGGGTGTCAGATTTCCACTATTTGTCAGTATAAGCATGACTTAGGTCGCTGTCTTCCCACCACTCTCATGTAGTCATGGCCGGGCTAGCATCAGGTTCTATCCAAAGCATGTTAACATCATGCGCCCCATCATCATACCATTCTTCCTCCACCACAGTCTTGGTTTCTGAATCCCAATATTTTCTAAGCTTCCTCAACATCCTTTTTCGATCGCTGGGCTCCCATTCGACCTTTTTGGTAGTTTGGACATCACTTACCATTGTCTCGGGTTTTTCTTTCTCTTTTCCTTTTCCCTACTCCAAAGCTATCTTTGTTTGGATCTCTTCTATCCTTTTCCTTTGGAACTGTTCTAGTGCCTGTTCTTTCTCAGTTAGAGGTGCAGCCTCAGCGTTGCCGCTAGCACCAATTTCCTCTTCCTTCCCAGTCTCTCCTATTTGTTCTTCTACATCTGACTCTTCTTCACTCAACCATCCATTGCTTGTTTTCGACTGGCTCGGATCCCACCATCCCATCTAAACACCGCTTGTATCCTCATCTTCGAAGAAGTATAAATCCTTTAGATCCTCCTTCAGATCAGCCAAATCCTTTTCTAAGTCGACCAAGTCATTTAGGCCTTGTTCAGGCTGATCATTCTAATGTTGCCCTAACTAGTCCTCCCCAATAGCATTAATGCTAAGAAAGCCCGACAGTATGACTACTGGCCTCGGCTAATCAATGGCCACAATGTATAAACTGGAATCGTACTCCTTTGCGAGCGAGACCTCCTTCTCTATGACATGGGTATCAGATGACCCTGTCTTCAGTGCATCATTCTCTTTCTTCATTTCTACTACCACGGGCCTGGGTTGGGTTTGTAATGTTAGATCCATCATGCACATGTTTGTGCCTTCTAGAATAACCACCTCCGGTTTTGGTAGGTGAGATAAGGTAATGTATGTGCTAGGGTTGAAGGTGGGTGGTAGTACTTGTATGTGGTTAATATTTCTGGGCGGGGGAACTTGGTTACGTGTAAAAAGTTGGTTGGTTGTTACGTTTGGTTTGGCGGGTGGGGCGATAACTTTGTTGTCAATGAGATCCTGGATCTCATGATGTAAGCGATAGCACATGTCCGTAGGATGGCCATGTTGTTGGTGAAAGATACAATACTAGATAGGGTCATGCTTGGGTAGCAATGGGTCCAGAAATGGACGAGGATCGAGAGGCTTGAGATGTCCCTTTTCTATTAATAGTTTGAGGGCGCGGGCTGGGTTCATATGGAGGGGAGTAAAAACTCTTCGGTTTCGAGGTGGGCTGGTGTTTTGCGAAGGTTGTGAGGTTGTGGCAATAGCAAAGGGATCAACCATTTTGGCCATTAAAACAACAGTATTGACATCCGCAGGCCGTGGAATAATGATTTTGCTAGCATTGGTATTCCGAGAAAATGGCCTTCTTGCGAGTTCGCTTGTTCTGTGGATGATACCCTTTTTGAATGCACTCTCAATCTGGACCCCCAGCTCGTGTAGGGAAGCAAATGTGGACATGGTGCCACTATCATCCTCTGGAGCATATCTGGTTCAAGATTCTGGACCACTAGTCGGACTTGTTCTCTTTCAGTAGGCCTACTTGTCATTCAGGTTGCCTTGGCTCTCCACCGGGCGACAAAATCAATGAATAATTATTTGGGGTTCTAGGTAATAGCCTCCAGCTCGCTAATGGTTACCTCTATTTGAGTGTTATAAGAATACTGGTTGACAAATGCCTCAGATAGCTCCTCCAAATTTTGCTTTGTTGAGTCTTCTAACTTAGCGTACCAGATGGCCGCCACATCAGACAAGGTTCTCCCAAATAACAAGAGCTTCTGCGCCCGAGACAAACCCATGGGCCTTAATATGTCTGAAAACAACCGGACATGCACAATCGGATTCCCACTCCCATCAAATTTGTCAATATGAAGCATCTTAAATTTCTCTGGTAATTTGACCGAAGCCTTAGTGTACCCGTCTTCAATATCTTGAATGGAATTGAAGCCCTGGGATTTTTTCAATGCTTTCTCCAATCTAGCAATCTTGACCAAGGCTGGATCAATTTCATTGATATCAAAAGAGAAGATTCCTACAGGGAGTTGAACCAGAGGCCTACAAGCCGGAGCCGGGGGATACATTTCCTGAAGATCCAGGACTTACAAATTTTCAACCGGTGGGAGTGGGTCCAGGTTTGGCTGAGCAGCCGGGATCGGATACAGGGTTGATGCTGATGCCCCAGATGTACGTCGTAAATCGGCGATAATTTCATCATGTGTAGCCATCCTTTGGTTTATAGTGTCCATAGTTCTCTGAAAAGCCACCATCATGGCAGCAAATTCCTCTACGTTCTGTGTTGTATTCTGTGCCATTACTGATCTGGGTGAATTAGATGCTGGTGAACTGATTGAGTGAGAACGGATAGGTGCTTGCAGAGTGCTTTATACTAACGCTGTTGACTGTTTGTTCCTTCTTCATCGAGTAACTGGTGGAAGTGAGACCAATACTAGCTGGCCACTAACAAAGTCTTGAGCTTTGCAAAGCCTGCCAAAGCGAGTCCACACAACTTGGGGAATATCGGGTCTTTTTGAAGCTATGATGGTAAACTACCTAGAAAAAGAAAGAAAAGAAAAAATATAATCAAAAATCAGACAACACTTCGGCCTCAATTCATAATAGTCATAACACACAGCTGAACTGTAATCCCCACTAAACTCTGTTCTGTTCTCAAACCCATACTGATATGAACCAACCTTTACAGTCTCACTGTAAAAGTACATACCAAGTAAAAAGAACCAAAACATCCCTATGAAGGGGGTAGGGTTATCCTGTCCTAGATTTTTGACATGATCTAGGCTGCACTACTTCAAACAATGAGTTTCACAACATCTTGCAAATAGATGGCATCCTGTCCTAAGTTGGAATAGTCACTATAGCTTCACTATATGCAACTAGGTCATATGGTCGAAAGGGTACCTCAATAAGATTACCTAATATACCTCACACCTAGCACCGAGAAGTAAAAGGAGGATCAAGTGGTATAGCGGTAATCCAGATCCAAGGGTTGTATTTCCAACATGACAGAGCCCATGACCGGTCAGCCTTTTGGGCAAGCCTCCGGCAAACCGTCCAGGAATAGCAGATGTAAAACACAGTGACTTAAAGTAACCATGCAAATGCAATGCAAAAAACATTTAAGTGTAGATAAAATTTCACATCATGAACTTCAAGTCAAATTCTCTAAGTCCCCAGCAGAGTCACCAGAAATTGTAGCTTGCTTTTCGTGCTCCTTTCAGATACGATTAGCCCTATAGTTCGGACTCCTTTGGTTCTGAATCTGATTTTATAAGTGCAATGTGAAACAATGCAAACACAAAAAGAGTCCAAATCTGGTAATTCTTTTGGAAAATCAACGTTTAAATCAAATGCCAAAAATGGACTGTTTTGCCAGATTTCAGAGTCGCCACCTAAATATTTTTGAAATATTTAAGAAACCCAAGACTCGTGCCAAAGGCCATTAGTTCGTCATCATCAAAGTGTTTTGGCCCAGGAACTTAGGTACGAGAGGGAAAGGTCATAAATTGAGCACGCTACTCGGCCGATCAAAGATCGGCCTCTACAAATCATGATGTGATTTTTATTTACATTATATGTTCTTGTTCCGATTATTAGCTATTTTTTTACTATGTGACGCACACAGAAGTATAGACTAATTTGCAAAAATTGGAACACTTTGATTTCATGTTTATTTGAAAATTGGTTTTTGATACTCACCACTTGAAAATGTGAGTTTGTACATTAATCAATTTGTCCCAATTTTGGCAATGAGCCTCCATCCACATGCACTCAAACAGGTATATCATTTAAGCATTTAGCCTCATGGAAATATGCTTGATATGGCAACAACCACACGCGATGTGAGATGTTCAAGTAATAAACGCTCACCTAGTATTCCGAGCCAAAACAAAGCAAAATAATTAGAAAATATGCATGCTCCTAATTAATGCCACATGACTAAATGTAACACACACATTATGTATTTACAAGCTCGGCTATGGGCATGGCATATGATTCCATTCAAGACATGAGATAAAGTATGTATTCAAGCAATGAATTTAAACATTGATATTGGGTTAGTATGATGAGTCAAACTTTGGATGCATGCATGTAACGCCCTCAAAATAAACCCATAATATATAACATTGACATGCATTAATAAAAGAAAACCAACCATTATACCATTCATCAGAGTATTCTTATTGAAAAGCATTACATGTAACATCAAAAGTAAATGCCCTACGGGCTTACATCTTTCCAAGCCAACACTTGGACACAAAATGTGAGTACTAACTCAACTACAAATTAAGCCCTTGGCTTGATTGTTTACATGTAATATCAAATAAAATAAATAACAACTAAACTAAACAGAGTCTTCAACTCCAACTCCTTCCAAGCTAAGTCCTTGGAGGTAGCATATCACCTGAACCTGAAAATGATGTTCCCGTATAGGGTGAGCCACAGCCCAGTAGAAACATACTAAACCAAATATAAGCATTGAATAAAGCAATAGTATTCAATAGATGGTTAACACAACTATTCACTTTCCCAACATACAGTTTCATGACATTAATGTCGATGACACGTTTCATTTTCCATTATTTGTTCAACTTTCCATTTATATCAATATGGCTCAGAACCTGGCCAAACTATAACAGTGAACTAAATATCACATTAACATTTCTTCCAATATCAACAAAACAAATGAGACTAAGGCTCATACCAAAACACTTCCATACTTCCCGATTGATACACATTTTAGTGCTGTATCAACAACATGCAAAAACACTTCCATAAATCAATAAGCACACATATAGTGGTGCTAATGGAGTCCATCCCCTATCTCCTTCCAAACAAAATCCGGTTTAGAGGTCCATCCCCTATCTTCCCCTAAACCGTGGAGTACATCCCCTATCTCCTCCTAAACAAAATGCATATACAATGTATTAAATACTTGGCATATACAACACACAATCAATACACGTATTTTCTGTATTAATTCAACAGTCAAAATCAACGACCTAACCAATGTGATTAGTTTTAGTTTTTCCTAATCCACATGCAATGTATACAACAATCACGACTATCCTCCACCAATAGCCCAAAACAGTTATTTCTAAACAGGAAATAAATGAATCAACTAATATAATTCCAACATTTTCATAGGTGAGTGATTAAACAAATCAACTACACCATTTAATTAATAAATTCCTCAATTTCATGAACTCAACTAAATTCCCCAATTTTCCCTAAATTAATTATACAAATTAATTTATTACAACAATTAGAGTTTTTCCCAAAATTACCAAACAGCCCCCAACATATCAAAATACCAAAACTTAGGACAAAACCTATAATATGGAGTAGGAAATCCCTACCTCGAAGTAAATAACCCGAATGGAGAAGATGAAGGCCAAAAACCAAAGTGCTCCAAATCGCCAAACTTTCAGATTAAAATGAAGCCCTCAACCCACTCTACCTTTCTTACAAAGGACTTAGTATAGATTTACACTAGAGGGGGATGAAAATCTAGAGAGAAGGTGTGTAGGGAGAGAGAGAAGATGGTTCTAGGGTTTTGAAATCAAAAGGGAGATGAAAAAGTGATATTGAAAGGTTGTTATTAAAGCCCATTAATTGGAAAATGAAAAGACAAGTTAAAATTAAATGAACACTAATTGAAATTAAATGAACACTAACTAGCATTAAATGAACACTAGTTAGATATACGAATGGACAAGTTTGTCATAAAATTCCACTAATGGAATATGAATGGATCATTAATTGGAATTGAATGAACCATCATGAAAATTTAATAGACACTAGTTGGAATTAAATGGACATCAACCCTTGGTTTCCAAACACAACCAACCTATTTCAAACCTGCCCAACATATCCTATAACTCAAAAATAAGAAATTAAAGGACAACAACAACAATTATATAACAACGGGGTCTACGGAACATAAGTCTGGATACAACAACCGAATGGGAAAAGACCGGGGTCGCTATAATGCAAGACAATGGATGCAAAGCATGAGAATGCTAATTTGAAAATTGATGTTTTATACTAACCATCGTAAACAAATAAGTAAAAGGGAAAAAGACGTGGGGTTAGAAAACATACAACTTATTACATATTGGCCCTCACACAAGAGGGTTCAAATCAAAGTCCGAGAGTTCGAATTAAATTAATTATTACAAAACCGAATGAATGAGTAAGCAAAGAATTAACTAGTTAGCTACTCTATTACAACAAGGATAATGATGAGAAATAATAGCTATCTAAGTTAACTAGCTATAACAATTACAAGTAAACAATAATGATATTTACAAGACTAATTGACTGCAACAATAATAATTAATTACAACAATACTCGGAGCATTAATTTACAACATTGATGTAAGCAAGGATGTACAAGGGTTGCATGCACAGTGTCCAAGAACAGCTCTATCTGCCTAGGCCTGCTCTGTTTCACCTTCAGCCACTGCCCTCTATTTTCTGCAAAACATACTAATGACCAAACATTGATTGCCGGCCGTGCCTTAATTTTATGTAAAATCCTGTTTTGTGCTTTGAAGTGAAAACAGTGCAGACAGAGTTGTTCTGAACTCTGTTTGTCCCTCTCACACTTCTGTGTCATGTGAAAGCCTCAAGAGAAGGTTGGACTCGTTTCCAAAACCATCAATGAGCAATTTGTTTGCTTGATGATTTAGGTTACAATTTGGACAAAATTCAATGAATGCAATGAATAATAACCATCCCTTTCCTTTATCATGGGATGAGCTCAAAAAGGGGGAGTAAAGACGCTTCAAGGATCGTAAAAAACACCATGAATTGATGTGTGACGACTCTTGACACAATAGACTCGGCATAACGTCCGGCCGAGTCCAAGCAATATAGCTCATTTTCTTTATATTGGTTGGTTCATTTTAAGCCAATTTTTGTAGTCTTTTCCATTCTTTAACCCATTTGTCCAAGATAATTGTTACGTCCACTAAAGATTACGTCCACTAAGTGATAAACATGTCAAACGAGAAGTGATTTTTAACATGGAAAAGAGACTATGCTGTTGACAATGAACCTCCGTAGAGATTAAGCCATTAAGTATAGATCTCTAGTTCATGTTTTGAATAACCGTCAACCGATTGAAATAATTCTCAAATGAAATAAATGAATGGTAAGTTGATTATTAAAATGAGGCTCTTAACATGGAAATTAATTAAAGAAAATTTAGAATCAACATGCAACAAGCTATGTACAAGGACTTGTGATACAACAAGCAAACTAATCAAAGCGTGAGTTAATTAAACAACTTAGTGCAGCCCTAAAACAGCCTCTAAAAGGTGAAAAACAGTGGCTCAAAATGCATGAAAAGAGCCTAAAAAGCTAAACAGCAAAGAAAGAAAATAAGGCTAGTAAGCAAGGACGAGGAGGGGTGGCTAACCCCTCTATTTTTTAAACCTCAAAGCATGATTTTTAGCCTCTGTTAAACTCTGAAAATCAATTTAGAAAGCAAAGGAAATGGTGTAAAAGCAAGGGTTTGAGCTATAGGTGAAAGTGTAAGAAAGAGTGTTAACTCTATTTACCCATTGGTAGCTCTCCAAACCCAAGCTTAAACACTTGAAAGGAGATCAAAACAACACAAAAATACAAGAACTTGATAGCAAATGATAGAAAAGAGAGCAAAAGAAGAGATAGTAAGCTTATACCTCTCAAAAAAGGTAAGCTCTTTGTTGTGAAACAAACTAAGTCCAAATACACTCTCAAACTTGAATTGTGGTGCTCAAGGCTCAACCAAGGTTCCTAGGCTAAGGTGTGAAGGTGTATATGGTGTATGGATATAGGTTCAAGTTGGTAAGCTCGCTCAAAGGTTGCTTGCACAAAAAGAAAGAGCTCTCAAGAAGGTGTATAAGTTTTTTAGAAATTCTTCAATCCTTAAAACAAAGACACAACTTCGTTTGAGCAAGAGGGGTCGTAAATATCTTCAAAAATGGATAGCTGGTGAGTTCCTGCTCAAAACAATGTTTTTCGCTACTAAAGCATGGTCGGCTATCAATAGCCACGGCCGGCCCTCAATGAGGCACAATCGAGCCTCCAAGGGATCCCCTATTTCCCTGCTTTGGACTCAGCACAAGGTAACACAATGTGTAAAAATGGATTTCTGGGGTGCAAACAGTGGGGATATGGAAGGTTTGGGATTGTTTCGGAGCTTAAACATAGCCCATTCATTGAGATCTCGAACCATGCACAACACCACTTTCATCATCGAGTGTACCCAACAAAGCGCTCAAGCCTTGTAAGCAGTCAAAAATGAGGTGTCTACATGCCGAGGAGGAAAGAAACCAGGTCTTGTCGCTTGGCAGCACTAAGACTTATGCCGACCAAAAAGAATTTTTTTGGATCATCATTAATTATCACTCAGTCTAGATCTTTTGTTACTTTCTCAGCTAGGGTCTTCCCAACATCCTCAAGACTCTCCTGATCTAAAATTTCAATTGAATTCACCTCCAGTTCCTTTGGCTTCTTCTCCATGGCTGTGAGATAACAATCCTTCGCTGACTTCTGAGAATCGCAGATTTGCTCGATGTCGTATTGAGTTAGATAATGAAGGAGCTAATGGTAAGTACTCAATATGGCCTGCATTACGTGGAGCCATGTTCAGCCTATGAATATATTATAAGGTGATGGAAGCTTGACGACTAGGAATTCAACCTCTAGCATCTTGATGCCTGCACACACTAGTAATACTATGACGACCCTACCACATATAGTAATTAGCACTTAATTAATTAAGGAGATTTGAATTTTAATTGCCAATTGTTCTAATTTAATTTGGGGTTCATAAGAATTATTCGGTTTGATTCGTATATGATTCTATTGAGGATTTATTTTGGAATTAGAAATTGAAAGCCTACACAACTCAAGAGAGTATAATTGGTGAATTGAATTATTTTAATTTCGAGTATCGGACCGTATGGGAGTTTAATTAAAGATTCGATTCAGATTTGTAAAATTGAGATTTGATTAATTGGGTCCGAATTGAAGTTAATTAAGTTGTAAGAATTGGGAATTAAGGTTGTTATGAATTAAATTTATTTGTGAGGTATTCAATTGAGTATGTAATTTATTGGCGAAGATTTTGAAGTTTAATCTGAAATTGAAGACCTTAATGATTTAAGAAACCAAAATTAAGGATGGAAATAAGTTCAATTTAATATTTGGAGCCTTTGGGGAGTTTGATTAAAAATCTGATTCAGAATGATAAATCTTAATATAATTAATTAGGCTCAGAAGGAAGTCAAATTTGATAAATTAAATTATGTGAGATTTATGATTAGTTGTGATTAATTTAATTATGTGTTAATTAAGATTTATTAAGAATAAGAGTTATTTAATTAAATTAATCTTAACCATAAATTAAATTGAAGAATGATTTAGAGTTTGAGAATACAAGTGAGTGTTGTGCTGGAGGTTTCAATAAGTGTACACGTGTGCAATGTAAAGAGAGGAGTGTGTGTGTGTGTGTGATATACTAATTTCATTAAGTGAAGAAGTGTATTCATCCCTTACAAAAAGAACGAAACCCAGAGAGAGAGAGAGAGAGAGAGAGAGAGAGAGAGAGAGAGAGAGAGAGAGAGAGAGAGAGAGAGAGAGAGAGAGAGAGAGAGAGAGAGAGAGAGTTGAAGTCAAAAACAAGGTTAATGTAAGTGTGCTGGAAATCTGGGAGTTAGAAAGGGATGATGAATTGAGTTCAAGTTCTAGAAGAAAGGAAGAACAAAGAAGAAAAAGGTTTGTAGGATACCAAACTTCAAGCTAAAAATTGTGGAAAAATCATCTCTAGCTTCTAAAATTAGAACTTAAGGTATGGAATTTATGTTCAATTTGTGTAGAATCTTTATATTACACTTGAAATTAAAGATGAATTTGGAATCAATATCTTGTAATTAGAAGTAATTAAGAAGCAAATAAAGGAAATTGAGCTAGGATCATGGTTTTCGAAATTGATTTAGAAATTAATTGTTTTTGGTTTGATTTTGTAGTATCTTCTTATAATACTTGAAATTGAGAAGGATTTGAGATCCTATTCAAGGAATTGGAAGGAAATTGGGTTTTAAACATGAAATGGGTTACATGCATGTTTATGGTTATTGAAATAATTGTAAGAATTCTTCAAATTGAGCTTGGATTTGGAAACTTTGATATATATGAGATGTATATTTGCATGCACCATGAGTCTTGGAAGAATTTGAGCCATGCAAGTTTATTATGCATTTGATTTTGAAGAAAAGGTTTTGAAAACATTGAGTTCATGAAAAGAGTTTAATCATGAAGTTAAATGAGGTTTTGATTTTTGTTTTGAAACCTAAAAATTGATTTGATTTTAATCTCTAATCCATGCATGTAATGTAATTTAAGAATTTTATTCAATTTAAACATGTTTTGGAATATATTAAATTAGGTAGTTTTATTTGAATTACATATATGCAATGTTTGCTAGGAAAATTGACAAGAAAATGAAAAATTGGAGCTAAAATCAAGTTTATGAAGTTTAATTAGAAATTAATTATTTTGGGTTTAATTTGGAAAGTTATTGTTAAATTAAGTTCCATAAATTACATGCAACAAAGATTTATTGAAGATTGATCATGACTCATAATTATGTTCATGTTTTGATAAAATTTTGCATGAGTTTTGAATCATTATATTTATGAAGTTATAACTTTAATCTTGATAAAATAAGGAGGTTTTTGCATTAAGATTTGAAATTAGTTATGTGTTCATATTTGTTAATGACATTACATGTTGAAAAATGCATGAATCTAAGTTTTGAAATGAAATTTGGAAGCTAATCTTCAGTTTTGGAAGTCGGAAAATTTACAGACCGCTTGAGCGACCAATTGGTGACTGCAGCGAACATTTTGAGCTTCCAATATTTTTACAGACAATATAGTCTGTCGAGCAACCAAGTGGTGGCTCGAGCGGTCAGGTTATTTTCAGCATATTTTGAAAAATCATACTTTGTTTATATTTTCATCTCATTTCCTCCCAAAACATTCTAGACGTGATTTATGACTCAATGAAGATTAATGAGCTAACAATCAACATAAATTAGTTGATTAAAGAATAAGTTATTAACTCAGTAGTAATTGATTAAGAAGCCAAGTAAGAAATTGGTTTATTCAGAAAATGATGATTTAGTAATGAAAGAATATGTGAAATGAGAACCCGATTCATTTGACTAAATAAAGAATAAGTTTAGTAGACCTTCGGATTATTTAGACAAAAGACAAGAAAAGTCAAGTTTGATCAAGGAAGTAATATTGTGTTTCAATGTGTATATGTTCTATGTTTGTGTAGGTCACGTGTTATTGTTTGCCTAATTTGCTTCTGCAGCTATCTGCGAGTAATAACTCTGTAAAGTTATGTTTAACTTTGATTTTTTTTTATGATATGAAATGATCAGTTTTCTGAAATGCTATGTTTTGTATGAATGAATAATTGTCCAATTTTCTTTAATAGGTAATTGTGGTATCCTTAGTAGAGACCCTCGCCCATGGGACATAATACTGTGACTTATAGTCATGAGGCCTCACCCAGGGGAGATAATACCATGGCACAGGCCCTTGCCCGGGGGAAACAATACCGTGGCCCATGTATGAGATATGTTACCTGGTACTGGAAGTTCCATTATGGAACTTGATATGTTAATGCTAATGGATGTACCACGCATGATTTGAACATGAGTATGAATCTGTTTCTGATATGAATACGAACATGACTATGTTTCTAATTTGATAAGGGATTTGAATCTGAAATTGGATTTCTAAATTTGTTATAGACATCATTCATTAAAATATTTACTTTGTTATTATTCACTAGACTCCAGCTCACTGTATTATTTATGTATGTAGGTGATCAGGCGCGTGACCAAGTCTAGAGCTTCTGCCTGAACTCTGTTTTGTCAGCCAACCTATGTGCCTCCCGCTGAGGTTCCAGATATGTCTAGTGGTTATGGCTAAGTGCATAAAGTTCAAGTTTTGTTTTCTTGTTTGGTTAAATAAGTCTTTGTTTATTTTGTAAATAGGGCTAAGCCCCTTTTTTGTCTAATCTGTATATATATATATATATGATGACGTAAGGATGATGTGTAAATATGTATATAAATAGTTTAAAATTTTTCTGTCTCATATAGGTCTGCACAACTCAATGGATGTTGTATATTTATTATTTGCTTCTACTAGCCCCTAATATTATGTTAATCGATCTTAGAGGCCTTCGGTAATCCTAGGATTACTGGCCAATTACGATGCTAAACCTATAGGGATGGGTTTGGGTTGTGACAAATACGATCTTACCCAGTGGGTATTTTGGATTAGTGTTAAAGTCAAAAAGAGGGTAGTCGACCAGCATGAGATCTACATCCTTAAAGTCGAGCTTGAAAAATGTTTTGTAGTACATTATCTCAGAGGTGCTCCCTTGGTCAATCAAGATACGCCCAACGGCGAGTTTATTTACTCGTAACCTGATCACGAGAGCATCATCGTGAGGCACAGTGACCCCTTCGAGATTAGCGTCGAAGAAGCTAATTTCGTCTGACAACTACGGTCGTTTGGCTAATATATTGGACTCAGAGCTGGGTTAGGAAGATTGTTGCAACTAGATTGTATTCGCCCTGTTTGGTTGGGATAAGTTGTATATCATGTAAATTACGTCGAGTGGAGGTGAATTGGGGCGTACGGAAAGTACACATGGTAGGTCAACCATTTTTGGGAGGTATTTAGTTAGTCAGCTACCTTGGACTAAGTCCTCCAAATGATCTTTCAAGACGTAACATTTTTCGGTCACGTGCCTATGGTCTTTATGATACTCACATCTCTGTCCATCTGTCCCATGTCAAGGGGGGCTAGACATCTTAGTCGACCATTTGAAGAAAGTTAGATTTTGGATTTTTGGCAAAATCTTACTGATCGGCTTAGACAATTCTATGTACTTTTTATTTAACCGCCTAGAGTGCCTATTTTCCACTTGATATTGTTCGCCCTATCGGCGCAAATCTCGGCGGTTCTCTCTTATTGATCGACCTCTTGGTTCTGGGCTTCTTGGTAGGGTTCTATTTGGTAGTGTAGTAGTTAGCAGCTATACCAAGATGGGTGCTGCCGATTCCGCAGCTTGTAGTTTGGTTTTAACTCAGATTGCATCATCTTCCACTTTGCAATACTCTTCAACCCGCTTCATCAAGGCCCAGACTATCTTAGAGGACCTTCGAGTTAATGAACACCTAAGCGAGCTATCGGGATGCAATCCCATCTTGAAAGCCGTGATTGCTATGGAGTCATTGCAATCATCATCCACCAAATTAAAGCAATCCCAATAACATGTTGAATACTCGCGCAAAGTCTCGTTCAGCTTGATTTTCATTGCCCACAAAGAGTCTACTTGTTTCGGCTGAGTCTCATTATTGATGAATCTAGCCCTGAAAGATTTTTAGAGTTAATAGAAACTTTCAATCGAAGTCAGCTCAAGCTTGTAATACCATCTAATGGTAAGCGGTCCCAAACTACTGGGGAATATTCAGCACATGAGTGCCTCGTCGTCTACATGCAGTGTCATTGCTTACTTGTAATGATGAACGTGATCCATAGGGTCTGACTTTCCATCATATAGAGTGAACGACGGTGCTTTAAACTTTTCAGGCAAGACAGCCTTTGCAATTCGACGAACAAAGGAGTTGTGCCTATCTTCTGAATCTGAGTCGTCATTCTTTCACGTGTGTTGAGCCCATGAAGAATCTTCTCCATCAGTTGAACTGAAATCATCACTTCAGGTTTGTGTCTTGGGTTTCGACCAAAATGAATCTGAAGTGCTGCTATCGTGCCCCCGAGGCTAATGTTGTCATTCTTCCACATACCTAGAGACCGACCGCGCTCGCGGCAAGGTGGCAGTTGTTGGGACTTTGCCAACTCTTGATGCAGGTGCTCGTTCTCTGTTGCCATGTCCTCGAGACACTATTCACTGTGTTGTATTTGATTCATCAATGTTTGCATGGCATCCTCTGTGGATATTAAAGGCCGATATGGGGTTAGCAGATCAAAATTTAGAGACCTCCTTGCGGGGGTTTCTTCTGGACCGAAAGTTGCTCCTACTGTAGCATTATCAATTTTGATGATTGGAGGATCTTGATTTGGGTTTGCCATGGACAAGTTTGAGTATTCGCACAGACGACGCCAATTGTGGGGATGTGGTTTTGGAATACTCCTCCAATCTAAATGAGCCCTTATAAGATCTTCCTAGTTGTCACCTGAAACAGAAGTAAAACTCTGATCGTTGGTGCCAGAATTAGCACTCCGATGAGCAAGTTAGCTTTATACAAAGATTAGTGTTTTTTGGTTTCTTAAGATATAAGTTTTTTAAAACATACCTCTTCCTTCAGCCTTCCTTTTCCTTTTATAGAGCCATTCTCCTTGATATTTTCTTCATGTAGCTTAGTCATTCATCATCACTCTGTCAGGGCCCAACTCCATACTATACTTTTTGAAAAGGGACAGTCTGGTCCCACTTAATGGGACAATGCCAACTTACCTAATATACTGATATTGTCTTTCATGTCTATTCGGCAATGACTGTCAGCCCAGTGGGCTTTGGCTTCATTCAGCCCAGTTCGAATGGGCTTGGATGTACTTTGTTTGTCGTTTTAGGTATATATTTTTTCGACTCCCACAAATATATATGTTCATCAAAGCCAACTTATATTTTGGATTTAAAGGCCAGCAGGTAACTATTTTATATATATATACTAGCGTATGCCCATGCCTGAAGGCACGGTATAAATAAATAAATCCTAAATAAATGAAACTCACCACAACTTACCAATTACCAATATTGCTTAACTAAACAAATTAAAATCACAAATCTAACATAGAAGTAGCAATAAATTGCAAACAACGTAAAATTAACTTTTATTGATACAATAGTCAAAAATAAACAATTTCTCTAAAATTATTATTACTATATAACATTCTAATAATTTAATATAAGACTTATTCCACACTATATAAACAACGTAAAATTTATTATTTTAAGTAATATATTTATTATTTGATTTTTTTAAAAAAGTTGAAATAAATGGATTTATTTTTTTCCCACAATTTACATTACTTATTTATTCATATGTAAAAAAAATTATTATCTCATCTTTTCTCAATCATATATTATTTTCAATTTTCAATTTTCAATTTTTATTTCCGAGTCATTAAACTTCTAATTGATGCATATTGAAAAAAATAAAGGCTACTATAGCTTACATAATTACAAAAATTAAAAAATAAATAAATATAGAAGTAAAAAAATCAAAATAATAAATCTAATGGCCTTACAATAAATTACAATTTTTTGATAGAGAATGAAAGATTAAGAAATCATTTGAGAATAATAAACAATTCAAACAATCTCTCATTTATTACACCTAAAATTAAAATTAATCTTTACTTAAATGGAGAAATTATTTGAGAAAAATGAGTAAAAATTATTTGAGAAGATAACAAATTTTTTATGGGGTCCAAAACTCCAGATTGTTTGGCAATGCTTAATGCCCAAAATGAAACTAAGTAGGTGTACAATGGAGGATGAAAGAGGCATAGATTCTGCTCATCCTCAACTTCAGATTTCACATAGCAAACCATATGCATACGTTTCGTCTGTTAAGAAAAAAAGTTTTAAAAAAACTAACCATATATGCGTGTATTATTAAACTCTCTTCTAACTGGCATAATTAATACGGCAAAATACATATACATTCATGTAGATAGGACAGAGATTTACACTAATGGTAGAGTTAGCTCCCTCTAGTCGAACAGGTCAAAGACTTTATCTGAATCCTATTGAGCATTAATTCAAACATGCACAACACAGTCTCATTGTTCAATTTAGTCCATTCTTAATAGACAGACTCCAAAAATGGATATTACATGGAGTGCAGTAATTTTTGAGCAGATGTTTTAAAAATGAGCAGATGTTTTGTAAAAATTCAAAATTCCCAAAGTAATATTACTTCAAAATTTTGAATTAATGGATTCTGATTTTTTATAAAACAGATGTTTTGAATTTAAAAATTAAAATTTTGAATTCAAAAACTAATGAGATGGAGTGCAGTAATTTTACAAAAACATCATCAAAATTGAGTGCAGTAATTACAATTACTCCATTTTCATTCAAAATTACTCCATTTTCAAAATTACTCCATATCTATTCAAAACATCTACTCAAAATTACATCATGCAAGCAAGCCCGTCACATCACATGTGCTTGCAGATTGTCAGGTAGAGAGGCAAACAGCTATGAGTGTGAGTGAGAGATAAGGGTTGAAAATATCAAATATCAATTGGCATCACCATTCTATTCTTATTTTTAGAACATAGTACTGCTTCCTAGTGTTAGCTAGATTGATAACAACTAACAATAACAAGAAGGAAATATTATTACAAGCATGACTTTACAAAATTAATTAAGCAGCAAACAAAACAAAGCAAATTAGCATATGTATTTCACTAAATCTAATCCAGCAATTAAGTGTGGCCTATGAATTAAAATATAAATTTGAAGCCTTTAAAAAGCAACTGGGTTGGATAGGATGGATTGACCATATGTAATGATCCACACAAAATTTTACAAATTGAATTCAAATCTCGAATTACCAATCATAATGGAGAACAATTCATGGGACTATAGGGATGAGAATGAGAGTGGTAAGGAAAGGCAAGGCAAGGAGGCTGGTTGAAGATGATGATGGATAGAGGATGGTGGAGAAAAGCTGGGAAGGGTGGTCAGAATTGGGGATGAATAGAGGCAAAAAGTGGTGGTAGTGAGTGGTGGCTAGGTTCGGGTAAGATTAGAGTTTGAGAAGTTAGGAATAATGATAAAATTGAATTTTTATAATAAAATTGTAATAAATATATATATATATATATATATAAGGATTGAAATTGAAAAAAAAAAAAAAAAAACCCTACAAGAAGGACCTAAAAAAAGACCAAAAATTAGTTGGTGATAAGGACATTTGTTGGTCAAAAGTCTATTAACACCTATGTGTTGAAATTTTTATATATGACTTATCTGTTGAAAAAATCTATCTGTTGAATTTCTATCTGTTGAATTTTTTATCTAGAATTTTTATCTATTATACATTTGTCCAAATTTTTATCTGTACAAATTGATTTCACACATATTTGCACAAATTGATTTTAATTTTTTATTTTATCTGTTAAAATTGGCCTCTCTCCGAATCAAATCCATTTTTCTCTTTCTTTCATCTATCTTTCCCTATCACCATTTCTCTCAATCCAAATTGGGTTTGGGTTTCTTTCTCTCCGTAGCATACAATACAATTATGGAGAGGCTAATTTCTTCAAACACAGACAACACTGAAGAACACGAAGAGACATAAATGTTATCTGTTGAAACTAACATTTATATTATTTTATTCAAGAGCCTTGTCAAATAGAGAGAGAGAGAGATGGCCCTCGGTTCTAAGAAAACTGAAGATAACAGATAGAGAGAGAAAATAGATAGAGAGAGAAAGAGTTGATGGTAGGAGAGCGACAGAACTGAAGAAAGGGCATGAGGGAGCAACGAATCTAAGGGAAATGGATAAGGAAGCGACGCATCGCATTGGCTTACAACCGTTCATCGCGTCGAAAAATCACCTTTGCCATTTGAGCTCACACCGTCGCTGATCCTGATTCTCCTTACTCCGCCTCCTCCTCATATGAACTCACAATATTGATGGTACTCTTCAAATTCTGAGCATCACCATAAGCCAAGAAGATCAAACGAGGGTATAAGATTTGCTTGAGGAGAGCTATGGTGATAATGATGACAGTGGTGGTGCCGTCTCTAGCGACAATGAGGAGGGCCACGAGGTTGCCGACGGTGCCCGGAAAGGGTGGCGGAGCTTTGGTGCTGCTTTGAGAGAGAAAGAAAGAAAAAATGGATTTGTAGGGAGAGAGGGTGAGAATGTTAAGAAGGAAGAATTTCTATGAATAAGTCCTATCCTTATGGAACCAAACAAATTATACATTGTCCTTATGGATTCAAGCAAAATGAGCATGGATCTATAACCTTGAAAGTTTATAAAAATAACTTATGAACTGAGCACCCTAAAAAAATATTGTAATTTTTTTTATCCGACTAACATATAAATTGGACTTTTTTTATTCATTTTTTTTTAATCTGTTAATCTCGACATCATGATGATAATATCGACCAACACAAACACACGCTATGCAATGTATATTGCATCTTTGCTTTTTTGCTAGAAATGAAAGGGAAGCTTTAGGTGACTGTCACTGATTAGCATGTTATTTATCTTACACTGATACTAATGGAATGGTTAAAGCCTTTTAATGCTTGCTTCTTCATTTCACTAAAAAATGAAAAGAAGAGGGTTGATTGGGGCCGGGGGTTCCCAATGGGTTTCGTCGGCAGTGGGGTAGTAAGACTACGAACTCCTTCGTCAGTGGGTTTTTTGCTCAACCCCTCCTCTCTCTCACTTGCAGTTACATTCAAATCAAAGAAGGCAAAAAAAAGTTTAAACTGAAATTAGTTGAAATCTCAATTCAAAAAGCAGTGCAAAATGAAACCCAAATCTTGATTCTAGTCGGAAAGCAATAAAAAAACAAATTGATGGCCCAATCTGGGTTTGATTTCAATTTTTCAAATCTGGATAAAAAAAACAAATTGATGACCCAATCTGAGTTTGATGGACATGGATAAAAAACTTGCAGCAGAATACCTTTTGGAAGAGTTGTCTTCGTACCATGGAGTTATTATTAGACAGGTAACTTTCATTAGCATTTGGTCTTCTTAGTCTCGTAAGTTGTTATATCTAAAAGTTTTATTCTTTCAAAATTAATTGAGTGTGTTTTAAGCAAGATGGGGCTTTTTTTTTTTATCAATATATAGATGAAACAAATGGTGGAAATTTACATCAAACTTGCTTAACTAGAAACAAGGAGAGAGGTTTGATGTGAAACAAATTGATGACCCAATTTGTTTTTGTTTGATTTCAAACAAAAACAGAACATAGGGAAATTTGAATCTGTTGGACCTGTTAAAGTTTTTTGAATCTGTTAGATTTATTGAATTTTTTTGACTAATAGCTTCTTAGAGCTTCTTCTTCACTCCCTCATCTCTCTCTCTCTCTCTGTCTTTTTCACAACTTCTTGGAGCTTTTTCTTCACCCCCTCATCTGTGTCTCCTCTCTCTCACCTTCTTCACAACTTCTTGGAGCTTTTTCTTCACCCCCTCATCTGTGTCTCCTTTCTCTCACTCTCTCTCACCTTCGTTGTTGAATGACTGAAACAAAGGAAATTTGTTTTTTAATTTTTTTAAAAATTTACTCACCAAAACGACGTCATTTTTGTGAGATTTTAATCTTAACCCTTGGTTCTTCTAGTGAGACAGGTGTCGCGCTCTACTAAACTCACTTTACCAGATCACTGCAGGGAAACATTCTAGAGGATCTTAACGCATATCCAACACGTGCAATTTTCAGCAAGCCTATAGGAATTTTCTGGTCCAGAAAACTGGAAAACATGAAAGCAAAAAAGCAGTTAACATAAAAAGATACTCTTCGGGAAAAAAAAAAAAAAAAAAATTAACTTATCAACTCACAAGTATATTTGCTTTTCTTCTACATCCTAACACAGCCATATTCAGAACAACAACAAACCAAAACAAAGAAGCTTTCCCTTCACCATTTTCCCTTTCCTTTTCTGTGTTATGTACAAGCATACCATGCCCTAAACTAGGTACAAGTTACCAGCTCTGGACAATTTCACCCGTTAGCTTGCATCTGCAGACAGAATCTCGAGCTCTGCCCACCAGAGAGGAGAGGCTTTAGGTTTTGCTCCATCGGGTCCTATTTCCGTTATCTCTCTCAATCTTGCAGTGACTTCTCTCATTTGCGGTCTTTGTTTCGGGTTAGGGTGTACACAAGATCTAATCACGTCACCAATTTTTTCAAGTTGCTCGACTTGAAACGATTTTAGAGTAGGGTCCACCATTTCTCTAAAGGATTTTTCTCCTCTTAAATAGTCCGATGCCCAATCCTCGAGTGAGCCACTGTCGACTGAGTAAGGGAGCTTACCAGTGATCATTTCAAACAACAAAACGCCAAAGCTGTAGAGATTCCTTTCTCGATTTGATTCCATCTCGGCTGCAGCTACTTCCCTCCAGAAACCAAAATCTGAGACCTTGGCTGCGTAATCTTCGGTGAGATGGACCGCTGAAGAGTTCAGGTTTTTGTGGGCTATGGGCGGTGTCAGTTGGTGCATGTGGTCGAGGCAGTAAGCCATGCCCATTGTAATCCTCATCCGCATCACCCAATCCAAGTGTTCTGCTTCTTTTACTGCAGGAAAAAACAATCACCTCCATGATATGAAGCACATATACTACAAAAAAAAGTCACAAGTATCCGATACATCTAAAGAGTATCCAAAATTTATTTTTTAATTTTTTCAGTTTCTGATATTTCTCAGATACAGCGGAGGCCAAAATATATTTTTGAAGGATTTTAATACGGTTCAAACTGTGAACTTAATAAAAATACAAAAATACCAAATTTATTATACTACTTAAGTACTCATAGAATGATCAGACGAAGAAAAAAGGATGGAACCTTAGACAGAGAAATGAAGAAACGAAGCAGCAGTATCGATGGTCAATCCCCCGCTCTCTCTGAATTAATGTATTAATTCAGATACGGCACAGGCCAAAATATATTTTTGAAAGATTTTAATAGGGTTTAAACCGTAAACTTACAAAAATACAAAAATACCAAATGTATTATACTACTTATGTACTTATAGAATGATCAGACGAAGAAAAAAGGATGGAACCTTAGACAGAGAAATGAAGAAATGAAGCAGCAGTATTGACGGTCAATCCCCCCTCTCTCTCTGAATTAATGTTTGATATTGCCAAATGAATGAATGAACTATTTTTGGTTTTACCTTTATGCATACTATATTATTAAAAAATATGATATATATTCATATTTACAAATGTATATCCGTCAGTTGTACTTGTATCCTATTTTTTTTTAGGTTTTGTCGTATTGTTGTATCTGTATAAAATATTGTGCATTCACATGTATTTTGTGTTTATGTATGTGTTTGGCTTATGTGTTCGTAGCAAAATTGAAGGAACAAGGAAAAAAATCAGTTATCAAATGGAACACAGAAATATTCCTGAGCATGACAACATGGCACAACCTTCTTTTTTATGCAACAAAAAAGAAATGAACAAACAAACAGAGAACATTCATGCGTGCAAGTTCATGGTAAGTTCTTGTCCTGTGTTCGTTTGCATGACCTCATCAACACAGCACAGCAAGTGATAAGATTATTATGGTAAAAAAGATGATAGTCATGCAAAAATTTAGAAAAATCTTTTATGAGATATTTATATGGGATAAAGTCAAATGTAATCCATTTGTTTCTTCGTTTTACTATTAGGAATGAGATCATAGCCACCACAGCAGCCAAGAAAATACTGAGTGATTTTAGAGGCAATATGGATTAGTCAAACCTCAACTTTAGCGTAGTTAAAGCCTTTTCAACACCAAAACAAGTCAGCACAATCAATTTCCAAATAAATAGATAAATGAACATATATTTAATATAAAAGAGTTTGATTAAGATTTATATGGTCTTCATACACCACATGTTTAGCACCAAAGAATGTATCACCCACTCAGGTGTCTCCGTTTTCAAAATTATTATAGGTCATCAGTAACTATGAAAGCATAAAAGAATTAGCTAATAAACAAAATTGCTTCTACATAAAAATGAAGACAACAGTTAGATACTCACTATGTAAATGCTCAAAGAGTGTCCCATTCGGTGCATATTCAAAGACCAACATTCTAGTGAAAGGCTCATCTTCCACACAATACCCAAGAAGATTTACAAAATTCTTGTGGTTCACTTTTGATAACGTGTCAACCTGAAACCATTGCAGAATGAAATATTCAGGGAATGTGAAACTGAATAGAAACAGCATAATGTTTGGTGAGGTTAATTTGTAAGCTACCTTATTCCTGAACTGGACTTCTAGAATATTTGACCAATCCTTGGCAGATGCCACTGCAACTGAAGTAACAGCTATTTCGACTCCATTAGACAATGTCCCTTTGTATACTGTTCCAATTGATGAAGAACTGATCACGTTGCTGAAATCTTCACAAGCTGTCTCAAGCTCTGATCTTTTGAGCTTTGGCACACCTAAGAAGAAAAATCAGAAAACATGCATCTTTATGAACATATGAATCAAAATGATTAATTGCTATACCAGATTCAAAATTTTAATATATTGTTACACATCTCAAACTAGAGAAACTGTGAGATTGTTACCATTGCACTACCATAGACAATGGGATGCATTTATACTGAACTAGCGGTTGCCACACGCGATGCGTGTGCAATTCAAATAAATAAAAATAAAATAAAATATTTATCATATATTGTGTGCTAGTTAAGTGGTAAAAGTCTTACTCATTTGACATAAGTCTAAGGTTCAAACCTCCTCTCATCTATCTATTTTTTTTTTATATTTCAAACGTCATCTATCTATTTTTTTTTTTTATTTCAAATAAAAAAATAGACACATGACAACATAAGAAATAAAGGCTTCACAACACCATAAGAGGTGTTCACTTTATAATAGTATAGATAATTGCTTAGATAAAATATTTCAAGTCCTTACACTGACCTAGGAGTAACTTTAGAGGTCTGATGTTAAGGCTGTGTTTGGATCTTGGATTTAGTTAGGGATTTGGAAACCTTGTTTTTTCCTTTTCTTTTCCAAATTCATACCCAAATTCATGATCCAAACACAGCCTAAGGAGCAGGCTTTGCCCTTGTAGGCATCCTTATTAGATAAAGCATAAATTTAGATCGTTCTTGTGAGAGAAAAATTACCGGTTACAAAGGCTTTCTGCAGCTGTCCACTTATTCCTGTGGCCCAGGGTCTGACAACAGACACCTTATTTCCTTGACAGAAGAATAAACCAATGACCAAAGCAGACAACGCAGTACCTCCGATGGCTAGAGATAATATTAGAACTCGATGTTTTGAACCGGACCTTTTGACTGGCGTGCTGTTGTTTTCTGCAGGTGAAGGCATTGCAGCAGAAACGGGAGGTGGAAAAGCATAGACAGCAGAGGCAGGAGGCAGGGTAGGGGAATATGATGGAGACACTGATGATGGAGATGGTGATGGTGGTGGTGATGGAAATTGTGACGGTACCGGTTCATTTATCGGCAGATTAATAGGTTTCTCTTGTAGCAGTCTTCGATGAACTGCATCTCCAGTTTGGGCAATGTTCCTGGAAAAATAAAAGCAGCCTGTCATGAAGTTGACCACAATAATAACGAGATATCCTAATTTCGTGAAAGCTCTGTACATGGATGGACTCAGGGGCAAGATTTATATAAGCCCATATAAAAGAGAACATGAAAAGAATGTCCAGATCCTTTATGTACACAACATATCCATGTTTTTATTTTTTAGATTGGACAACATATCCATGTTAAATGTTGCTTCTGATCATAGTTGTCAAATCGTGAATATTACCTCGAATCAAAATGGCCTTCATACATCCTTATTTTCTACTTCAGTATTACCTCACCTTTTCAATAAAATAGCAATACATAATTCATATCACAAGTTATTTTAACCTTAAACATCTTTAGAAGATACACTATGATTTCTTTTAAGGGGGGAAAAAAAATGAGAAGATATGATTAAAAACATATCAGGTCCGACTCAATTTGATTTGATCCTATAGTAAACTCCCTGATCTCCAAAGTAACAAAAAATCATGTATATATGTTTGTTATTTTTGTACTAAACACTATTAGAAGATGTATTATATCATTTTAACTAAAAAAAAATAGAGAAAAAAAGAATTGAAATATGTTGGTCATGATAGTTTCAAGAATTGCATAAATCGTAAAAAATAAATCGAATCGTAAATTGATAGTGAATCGTGCAATTTACTTCAAAACAGAGACACCCATAGATTTGTATTAATTTTGCAAAAAATTGCAAATTGAATCGTAAGATTCTGATAATAGAACTTCTGATACATGGAGACATAATTTGCTAATAAGTTGCCAATTATCCCAAAAGCTAAAGCTGTTAGGAAATGACCTCGTCATGCACGTGTAGATGCAAACAAACATAAAGATTGTCTGATGCAAACGAGAGAAGAAATAATGCAAATGGGGAACAAATGTAAATGGAGAGACTTGAACCCAATACCACCCCCAATTGAGCTCCGATATCATGTTAAGCTACCAATTATCCCAAAAACTTATGCTCTTAGGGAATAGGCCCAACAATATATATCAAGCTATTCAACATTTGCATGATAGTTTTGACTTTTGAGTAAAATTCCCAACGGCATGCTATGGCTTCGTTTAAGAAGTTGCTATTTTAGTAGGCTATTTTAGTTTTTGGCTATTTTAGTAGGCTAAAATTTTTGTGTTTGGGAAGATGATTGGATTTTTTTGTGGTTGGATGTGATGTTTGTGAGAAAAAAAGTGAAATGATTATGGGTTTGATGCGATATTTTGTCTTATTAGCTATTTTAGCCTATTTTGTCTTTTTGTGAATTTTAGCCTAAACTAGGCTATTTTTTTTCTTGCCAAACACCCCCTATGCTGAAATACTACCTTGTCCCACAGAAAAATGAACAGACATACCATGAGATAGATCTTTCACTGGAAGATGATCTTTGTGCTGCATTAGACAGCTGGTTCTCATCTACCTGAACTTCAGAAATCAATACGAGCTCGTGAATTTCATGGGATGTGCTATCAAAAAGGTCATTGTTATCTAGTCGACTGCAATACAGTAAGAAAAATAAATCAAAACAAGCAGATAGAAAGGATGCCCTCAATGAAAATCAAATTCATTTGTAAATTTCAGCTTACAGGATTGCCGGTGACAGATTATTGCCAAGCTCAGATGGAAGTGGTCCGCTGAAGTTATTGTATCCCAGATCTAACACCTCCAACTCCATCAGCTCTCCAATCTCTTCGGGAATGATTCCATAGAAGGAGTTATTGCGTAAGATACTGCAAAGAAATGCACAAGAAAACACAGGTATAATACATAAAATCAGGATATAAGGACACATGGTTCTATGATGAACTGAACAGTGAACAATTCAATACATAAAAAATTATTGGCAATTAGGTAACAAACTGATATATTCTTACATAGACTTTATGTGGATCAGGTTTCCCAGATCAGGTGCTAGTGTTCCTCCAAGACACAGATCTTTCAAGTTCCTGCAAATTGTACAAACCAATCTTAGAATGATTAGAAGTCATCATTACCTATCCAAAATAAAAATGTCCATACCTAAAGAGTAGAAACTATAAAATTTATTTGAAATCAGTGTCACACCCAAAAAAACTAAGTCACCTATGTAGTAATTGTAACAACTGATTTATAATTTACAAAATGAAATAAATTATCAAAAAAAGAATGAATTCAGATCCCAAATGCATTAAGCTCATGCGTGTTTTTCCTTATTCAATTCTCAGCTAGAAAGAACATTGTAAGTAATAATTAAGGGATTGGCTTCCCTCCAGTCGGGGTACTGTTGGGCCCGTGGAGGCCCACCACGGTTCCGTTTCGATAATTCGGCCGTTTCGATAATGTGTAGAACTCGTCGAGTACTATATGCCAGTCAAGAATTTCGTTGATCGGATATCAATAGTTATTTCATCGGATTATATTTCTGTCAACCATTTATTTTTTCACTGTCAATTTTTTTTATACAAAACTGATTTGATCATATATTTATTGATATCCGATCAACGCGAATTTTTACAAATATTTAGTATTCGACAAGTTTTACAGATTGAACGGTTTAGATTATTAAAACAAGGCCTGTGGTAAGCCCCATGGGCCCAACAGCACCCTCCATTGGGCTGGAGGGAAGCCAAACCCATAATTAAGAGCACAATCATTTATTTCACAATAAGCAAACCATATCAATTTAATACGAGAACTACTTACAAAGGGTAATGCTAGGGACACCAAATTTTCTACCAAACAAATGACCAAATGTCTCACACGGGTGTGGGGTCCGCAATTTTGTGGGCCCCACACCCATGTGAGATATTTGGTCATTTGTTTGGTAAAAAATTTGGGACCTCTAGCATTTTCCACTTACAAAACTAGAACATTTCCATTCGAACACTGCACGCCAAACCATGAACACGGATTGATTACTCCAACGCCAACATCATCATTCCAATTTGACAAAGCCCCAAACGGGTCACTCACCACTCTCTCCCTAAATCTCAGCAACGCCAAACCTGCGCATAAACAATATAATCCACTGTAAATCACATCATCTCTATTCTAAACCTCCATTAAAATTATAAATAATTTATAAAAAATATATATATATTAAAACAATGAATTTTGCGTTCTTCGATTTTCCTGCACTTTCTCAGCAACCAAATGATGTGATGTGAAGTAAATTCAAGTAAAAATCTCGAACCTTGATCGTTGAGAGAGCAACACAAATTCAAATTCTGATATAGCAAGCACGCCATCACCATCAAAATCGGCAAGCGATGATCTCTAAATCCCCAAAGCTCGATCATTTCAACAACAAAAGAAATAAAAACCCTAGATTTATTCCTCCAATCAGGATCAATCGATAGCAACACGAGTTCCTGAAGAGTCCAAATCACGAACCGAGTTGACTCAGACTACAGTACATCCCAACGAACCATAAACGAGTGAAGAGATAGAGATCATAAATGGACTTGGGTTAATAACTGCGAATTCAAAGAAGATGACGGGTTTGAAAACGCGTGAAGATCTGGAAGCTTTTTTTTTTGTTTTTTTAAACTTCAAAAAGTAAGCTGGACTGAAAGTTAGTGATACTGTTTTTGAATAGCCAAAAACCGTGAGAACAGTGGCCAAGAAGATGCAGAAGAAGAAGCCCCTACTGAGTTCTCTGAATCGCTTGCAAGTTTCTGAGGTTTAGGTGCCGTCGCCAACCTTCTCATTCTCTCTCTCTTTCTCATCTCTCTCTCTATCTATTCAACATCCATATGTATTATAGCGAAAATTAATTGAGGAAAATTCTCACCCTATGCAAGTTGCAACACTCCATAAAATTGCATAGAGATTTATCAATTTACGTAAGAGTTTAGGTTAAGTTTGGCATGATCGAAAAAGATAAAAAATTAAAAAGTTATTATCCTATTTAAGTCACATTATCTTGTTTAAGTCACACCACCTCTCTAACACATCACTTCAAACCCAATCCAAATTCAATCCATATTTTATAAAAAGTCAAAAATAGTCTAATTGGCATGAATTAAAATAGTATGTATATATATATATTTTTTATATATCTTTTTATAAAAAATTAAAAAATATCGTAATGTAATACATTCCAAACAATTTTTAAGTTTTCTCATAAAAATGTGCAAATTATTTGAATTTATGTTTAATTTACATATTTTTATAAAATTATTTATATATAATGTGCATTGTATACAGGAACATTTTCCAACTATTAAATACCCCCACTATTGGCATTATTCACTTTGTGGGGGTGTGCTATATAAACACATTTTTTATTTTATTTAAGTCATATCATCTCTTTATTTTTCTAAATATTTTTTTGTAAAAATTCAAAAATTACACTTATGTAAATCGTTCCAAACAATAATTTTTATTTTAAAATAAAATACATAAATTTATTTATAAAATTGATTTTATCACATTATTTTTGTTGAGTTTTTTTTATTATTTATATAAATAGAGTTTTTGTATTTTCGTTAAGATTAATGCCTCAGACCCCCAAGCCCCCAGTGGGGTGTGATTGGTCTTTATTTTATTTTATGATCCAATGATCAACCCCCACGTGTGTGTGGGAGGAGGGGGAGGGGGTGGGAGTAATTGGAGACTGAGGGTCTTAAGCATAGCTCTTTCGTTAAAGCTTAATTTATTTCGGATTAAGTAAAAAGAAAGAGAGGGAAAATGAAAATAAATAAATAATCTTTATGAGTTTGTTTACCTTGAAAGTGGTGAAAAGTAAAAAAAATAAATTAAATTAAAGTTCTTTTACAACACATATTATTAGCATTGTAACTAATTTTTAATTTCTTGTAAAAAAATATAATAAAAACTTGAATGTATGATAGCTAAACTTTTAAATTTTACTTTTTTACAAAATTTCATCTTAATAAAATGTTTGGAAGAAAATATATTTTCTTTTCTTTTATTTCATTTTCTTTTGCTTTCTATTAAATTTTCTTTTTAAACACAAAACCTAAAGATAAATTATTAAACATAAGCACCATTTGTTATTGTTTACTTGATATTTTAAATCAATTACATACTAATTTTTTAAGGAGTAAAATATATTGAGCCACTGTAATTAAGGATTTAAGAATAAACAATGACTTATTTAATGTATATTTTATTTTTTCATTAATTAAGAGTATTTAGGAAAAAATTTAATAACATTCTAAGATTGTCTAGTAATTTTCTTAGTCATCAAAAGGTTAGAGATTCATAAATTAGATCCCATAATTTACCAATAATGAAATAAAAAGAGAATTTAATTGTGAAAAATGTTATTAATTTTAAATATTCTACTAAATATTTTATATAAATGTGAGACGAACATTTGTAAATCTCATATAAATCCTACATTCATATAAAACAAACATTTAATAAAATACTTAAAAACTCTAATATTACTTTTTAGTTGTGAAGCCTATCTCATCAAATTACAGAAGGGTATGAACATTGACTGAGTTAATGGGACTAGTCAGTGGTGGCCCAACCCCGATCTCGTAATCATCAACAAAACATTTTAAAAAGTGATTATATCTCCTATATTAAAATGTGGAGTTTGCTAGTTTTGCTCAACGAATTACAAAAGTCAAATATATCCAATCCTAAGTAGGTATTTGGTAAAGTTCAGTGAAGCTGCTCGCGAACTTTCAAGTAGCTTAGGTGTTGTTAGGATGTTGATTATTTTTTTTTTTTTTTTTAGTTTTTTAATTATTTTAATTTGGAGTTAAAAAATTTTATTTAGAATAATTTTTTAAATTTTTATAGAAAAAATAAAATAATTATGTTTTGGATGTGACTTTTTTCTGAATTAAAAAATTTATTTTATCTTTTTGTGACTATTTTATCTCTAACACATCCCAACCCAACCCCCAAACGAGTGCTAAAATCTATCATTTTTTTTTTACATTTTTTAATAAATTTTATTTCTAAGACTTTTTTTTTTTTGGTTAATAAGATATAAAATAAAACAGAAAAATTACAAATTTACAATGGGCATGCCCCAAGTCCTACCATAACTATACAAACCACCAATACAAACAAAACAAATGAAAAACATAACTAACACACAGACTAAGACTATGTAGTCAACACTATGTAGCCAACAATAAGAAGCAGCACCAGCCATATCAAAACAGGGTAGCCACGTAACAACACTTGTACCCAAACAACTGTTCAAACACCATGTCTGTAATACCCTCGAAATAATAACATTAAACCCATCAAATAAAACATTTATTGACATACGAAATATCCACATTCTTCTATTCATCAAAGTTTCATTACAAAAGTATTACATGTTAACAACAAAAGCAAAATGCCCTACGGGCTTACGGCTTTCCAAGTTAACACTTGATTACAACAAAAGAGTATTAACTCATCTACACATTAAGCCCTCGGCTTGAATATACATGTAATACATTAAAAAGGAACTTAAACAACAAAAATCTGCCCGCCTCTAGCCTCCCAAGCTATGATCTTGGAGATGGCATGCTACCTATACCTGAAAATGATATTCTCATATAGGGTGAGCCACAGCCTAGTAAAAATACACTAAACCAACCATGAACAATGACTAAAAGATTAGCAATTGATAGATGGCCAACACTGATACATCCACATAAATCACATTTTTTGTCATACGACTTATGAGTCCAAGTTACTTTTCATTTTTCCTTTTTCAACAGATAAGCATATTAGCTCTATCATCATCTCAACAGATATGTATAAAAACTATATCCCACATTCACAGATAAGCATATAAGCTATATCCACACTTCACAAAGATAAGCATATTAGCTCTATCTTCACTTCTCTAGACAAGCATATGAGTTGTATCTACGGAATTCATCCCCTATCTTCTCCCAACACTATCCGGTTTAGAGGTACATCCCCCATCTTCCCCTAAACCGCGGAGTACATCCCCCATCTCCTCCTCTACACATAGCGTATACAAACACATTGGTTCTATATACAATCACTCAATACATACAGTTAATGTATTCTATCAACCGTCAAATTTCATGACACATTCCATTGATTAGTTTTCATTTGCCTAATCATCATGCATTGTCTACAACAATCACGACTATCCTCCACCAATAGCCCAATGCAGTTATTTCTAAACAGAAAATAAATGCACAAATGGATATTCAATCAACATTTCAATTCGGTGAGTGATAAATAATTCAACTACACCCTTTAACCCCATGCATTCCCAATCTCAACAATTCCATTTCATTTCCTCATTTCTCACAATTAATTATCCTAATTAATCAAACAATGTAATTAGGTCATTTTCCATAATTAACATTACAACCCTTAGGTCCCATTTTCATCGATGATTCAACATTTATTCCATTTCTCTATGCCAAACATGCATCTAGGTTTATTATAAATAAAACTCCAACTTTTGTAAAATAACACAAAAGCCCCAAACTTTCACAAAATTACCAAACCAACCCCAACATCTCAAAATACTAAAATTTAAAGACAAAATCCATAGAGAGGAGTAGGATATCCCTACCTCAAATCCGGAGCCCCAAGGGAGAAGATGACAAAACCCAACGTGCTTCAAATCCTGAAATTTTCAGATTAAAACGTAACCCTCGACGATCAACAACTTTTTTGTAAAGGCCAAAGATGAGCAAATCACTCCTACTAGATCAAAACCTAGAGAGAAGGTAGAGTTCTAGAGTGAGAGGTTCAACAATGGTGTTTTTTTGGAAAAGTAGGAGAGAGAAGAGAAAGTGAAAAAGTGATTTGAAAAGTCAAAACTCGGAACTTAAACCCAGTTGCCCCGCTCGAGCGTCACTCACAGACTCCCGCTCGAGCGTCAACCATCCCGCTCGAGCGGCGGATGCACACTCCCAGAACTTTTTACAGAACTAGGTCTCCGCTCGAGCGTCAACTCTCCCGCTCGAGCGTCACACACAGAACCCCACTCAAGCGGCCAATCCCACGCTCGAGCTTCCAACACTGCACAGGAAATACTGGATGGATGCAATCCCGCTCGAGCGCCAAAACCCCCGCTCGAGCGGACTGGTCAAAATCTGGGCAACTAGTTTTGATTTCTAAACTCAACCAACCTGTAACAAACCTGCCCAACACATCCTATAACTCAAATACGAAGTAAAAAGGATGTAAACAAGATAATAATCAACTACCAACATCCACGGACACATGTCCGGATCACTGTACAACAAGGGTAAATCCGGGATCGCTATAACCTTCCCCCCTTAAAGAATTTCGTCCTCGAAATTAAACACAAGTTTTCAAAAACAGGTTTTCTTCCATTTTAAACAATGTTACATTTCAACATTCAACAATTCGACCCATTACCGGTCATCCCATCCCTTTAACAAGAGGCATTTCACAATATGTAAACAACATATGTACTTTCAACATGCATCAACATTACGCATTTCCTTTCCAATTTCAACAATACATTCAACATATATAATGTTACATTCAACTTCCATATGAGGCAAGTTCCAAAACATACTTCCAATAAACCAAACATTTTCAATGTTTCACAACTTAAGACATATATAAAAGCTCTTAAGTTTAACAATAGTTCAAAATTTAAATACAAGATTACATATCAACAAACAAGTCTGGATATTTCTCACGGACTTCCAACTCACGTTCTCAAGTGGCTTCCTCCACTCCGTGATGTTTCCACAAGACTTTCACCAAAGGAATGGTCTTGCCACGCAGAACCTGATCCCGCCTATCCAAGACCCGAACCGGTCTCTCCTCATACGAGGCATCCTCACCTACCTCTAAATCGGTCCAATCCAATACATGTGATGGATCTGGATCATACTTCCGAAGCATACTAACATCAAAGACGTCATGAACTCCGGACAACTGCGACGGTAAAGCTAACTGATAAGCAACCTCGCCAATCCTCTCAAGGATCTCAAAAGGACCAATAAACTGAGGGGATAACTTCTCACTCTTCCCAAACCTCATCAAGCCTCGCCTAGGTGATATTTTCAAGAAAATATGATCACCTACCTCAAACACCAAAGGCCTCATCCTACGGTCAGCATAAGATTTCTGACGACTCTGGGCTGTAACAAGCCTCCTACGGATAAGTTCAACTTTCTCCGTCGTCTCCCTAACCAACTCCGGACCCAACAAAGGTGCATCACCCACCTCAGCCCAACAAACTGGAGATCTACACGGTCGGCCATACAAGGCCTCAAACGGTGCCATACCGATGCTAGACTGAAAACTGTTGTTGTAGGCAAACTCTACCAAGGGTAAGTGCCTCTCCCACGTCCCACTAAAGTCAAGGACACAACCTCGAAGCATATCCTCAAGGATCTAAATAGTACGCTCGGACTGTCCGTCAGTCTGAGGATGATAAGCCGTACTAAAGGTCAACTTAGTACCCAAGGTACTCTGCAAACTCTGCCACAACCTAGCAGTAAAACGAGGATCTCTATCTGAGACGATCGTCACTGGGACCCCGTGCAATCTCACTATGTCCCGAACATACAAGTCGGTAAGATGATCTACCGAATCTCTCACGCGCATAGGAATAAAGTGCGCCGACTTAGTCAACCGGTCTACAACCACCCAAATGGCGTCACTACCCCGCTGAGTCCTCGGAAGACCTACAACGAAGTCCATAGTGACATGCTCCCACTTCCACTCGGCAATAGGCAAGGGTTGCAACAAACCCGCTGGCCTCTGATGCTCAGCCTTCACTTGCTGGCAAGTAAGGCACTTCGATACGAAAACAGCCACATCTCTCTTCATACCCCGCCACCAAAACTGGCGACTCAAATCCCGATACATCTTAGTGCCTCCCGGATGCACCGCAAGACGTGAGTGGTGAAACTCTCGGAGTACTTCCTCTCGGCAAGACTCCGGCACAAACAAACGGTCTCGGTATCTCACACTCAGGTCGGGATACACCGTCAAACCCTTCTCAACCTTCCCACTTGAGATTTTCTCTCGGAGGGATTCTACCTCAAGGTCACCTCTCTGTGCCTCTAACACTCTAGTCACAAGTGTAGGTTGCGCGACAACGAAAAACAAGGCCGCAGCCTCAACAGATTTGCCCAGTAGCAAATCAAACTCGCCAAGAGCTCCCAACATCTCCCATTCTCGGATGGCAATACAAGCTACATCACTAATGGATTTCCTACTTAGGGCATCGGCCACAACATTGGCCTTTCCCGGGTGATAATGCAACTCAAAGTCGTAGTCCTCAATGAACTCTAGCCATCTCCTCTACCTCAAATTCAAGTCTCTCTATGTAAACAGATACTTCAAACTCTTGTGGTCCGAGAACACCTCGAACTTCTCACCATAAAGGTAGTGCCTCCAAATCTTCAAGGCAAAGATCACTGCTGCTAACTCTAGGTCGTGTGTGGGGTAATTCTTCTCGTGTATTTTCAACTGACGTGAGCCATAAGCTACCACTTTCCTCTCTTGCATCAACACACAACCTAAACCCTCTCGCGAGGCATCACAATAAACCGCATAACCCAACCCCCTCTCCGGAATAATCAAAACCGGAGCGGTGGTCAATCTATCCTTCAGCTCTTGGAACGACTTTTCACAAGTCTCATTCCACACAAACTTGACCCCTTTCTGCGTCAATCTAGTCAACGGTGACGCTAACTTGGAGAAATCTTTCACAAACCGACGGTAATACCCAGCTAATCCCAGAAAACTGCGGATCTCAAACACACTCTTAGGCTGTGCCCAATCTTGCACTGCCTCTACCTTGGATGTATCAACAGACACTCCTTCCCCGGATACCACGTGGCCTAAGAATTTCACCTCTCCTAGCCAGAACTCACACTTCCCAAACTTGGCACACAGCCTATGGGCTCTAAGCAACTCAAGCACCACTCTCAAGTGTTCCTTGTGCTCCTCCTCTGAAGGCGAATAGATAAGAATGTCATCCACGAAAACGACCACAAATCGATCTAAGAATTCCCGGAAGATCCGGTTCATCAAGTCCATAAAGACTGCCGGTGCATTGGTAAGCCCAAATGGCATCACCAGAAACTCATAATGGCCATACCGCGTTCGGAATGCCGTCTTAGGAATATCCTCCTCCCTGACCCTCAACTGGTGGTAACCCGATCTCAAGTCTATCTTAGAGAAACAACGGGAATCCTTCAACTGGTCAAACAAATCATCTATACGGGGCATAGGGTACTTATTCTTAACCGTAGCCCGATTCAACTTCCGGTAGTCAATACACAATCTCAAGGCGCCATCTTTCTTTTTAGCAAAGAGGGCCGGTGCTCCCCACGGGGAAACACTAGGGCGAACAAAGCCCTTATCTAGCAATTCTTGGAGCTGAACTTTCAACTCAACCAACTCTGCTGGAGCAAAACGGTAAGGTGCCATAGAAATCGGCGCCGTGCCGGGCACTAAATCAATGGAGAACTCAATCTCCCGATGAGGTGGCAAACTAACGAGATCCTCGGGAAAGACGTCCGAGTACTCACAAACTACCCTCGGCAAAGCAACCTGGGTTTCATCACACTCACCACTCTCAAAGCTAGCAAGTAGACCACTAAGCTCACTTCGCCCTCGCGAATCATACCCCGGTGGCAAAACGCTACCAACCCGGTCTCCCAAGAAATGGAACCACTCCCCGCTCAAGGTACATAACGTGACCCTCTGGCGGTAGCAATCAATAACAGCCCGGTATGACGATAGCCAGTCCATACCCAAAATAACATCAAAGCCCTTTCATGGGCATGACAACAAACGGAAAAGGAAGCCTATGGTCGGCGACCTCTATATCACAACATTTAACACCCTGTTTCAAAATCAACTCACCACCAATAGGCGATACCACACAAATAGGAGATGTTAACTGCGCCAACTCCAATTCCAAAACAGATGCAAATGCAGCAGATACAAAAGAATGAGATGCACCCGTGTCAATCAACACACTAGCAACCGAGTTGCAAAACAGAAAAGTACCTCTCACTACTGATGGAGCCGGTACTAAATCCTGCGCGGTAACAGCATACACGCGCCCTGTAGGCCCCTGATCTACCTGCTCACCCCTCGGAGCAAAAGACTGCTGCACAGACTGGGATGACGAAGCTCCCGGATTGGCTCTCGAGGCCTGCACAGACTGAGCTGGCTGAAAACTCTGCGTCTGCCTGGAACCAGACGCTCCCGAAGTGGCACTCAACTGTGGGCAAAACCTCTTCAGGTGCCCAGGCTGTCCACACTGATAACAAGACAAGGGCTGCCCCCTGCCCAAACTCTGACTCTGCGGTCTAGCTGAAGAAGAAGCAGTTCTCTGACCCCTACCCTTCTGCGGGCAAACTGAAACCTTGTGACCTAGCTGGCCACACTTGTAACAAGCAAACTCCCCCTGATTGCCTCTCCCGAGCCTACACTCGGCACTGGAAAGGTCGATCTAGAAACTGCACCCTGAGGCTGCTGAGGGTTATAACCCCTCTGTCTCTAGCCATCACCCTGACCATCCTGGCTCCTCTTAAAGCCCCTCTGCTCTTCCTCCTCTTCCTGCATCATAATTTCCATATGAGCAGTGGCATCTACCAGGTGTCTATACTCTCGGATGTAAGACCCACCAACTCTCAACTTGAGGTCCCGCCTCAACTTCCGCTCAAACTCATAGCAACGGCGTTCCTCAGACTCCACCAGTTCAGGTGCAAACTTGGACAGACTGGTAAAAGTAGCCTCAAACTCGGCCACTGACAAGCCCTGCTGTTTAAGCCGGCTAAACTGATCCCTCAGCTTCTCCCTAGCTGCTGCAGACAAAAACCTCTCCTGAAAAGCATGTACAAACGCCTCCCATGTACCCCCAACACGAGCCTTCTCGTACTTCCACCATTGACCCGCATCTCCCTTCAGCTGGAAGGATGCCAAGGTCACTTTCAGTGCTCCGTCCTCGATGCCAAGCATCTCGAACGTCTTACTTATTTGCTCTAGCCACTCATCAGCCTTCAGCGGCTCCTTCGGATCCCCGATAAACTCATCCGGATTAGACCGAAAAAACTCCCTCTTCAAGAAAGAAGGCCCTGCCTCAGCTACCTGATTCCCAGCCCTGAGAATACCCAAAGCCCCTGCTATCTCTCGTGCCAAGGCACTCATAGCCTATTGACCCGCTGGCTCGGCCACGTTGGCCTGACCAACTCCCTCCTGTACTGCCGGAACCTCCTCCGGTAACGGTACTTCCTGCCTCGCAGGCCTACCACGCCTAGCACCTCTTCCTCGTCCTGACATCCTAATAAAGGTAATACAGAACGTTAGCACATTCACAATGTGCCAAAACTAAACACTCACGTCCTAATGCACGGACAACAGTAATTCACTCCACGTAAGCACATAAACACATCAGCACTTACGAATTTCATTTCCAGATAATGATAGTCCCGAGGCGTTACTAGAGTTCCGGTTAGAAACAGCATTGATCAAGTGCTTTTCTAACAAGACTCCCCGAAACCCAAGGGTCCAATCAACTTCCTAGAAATTAAATCTCATACCCACATAAACACGTAAGCATGTTATCAATTCAAACACATAGCATGTGACACTACATCTAAGTCTCTACCAAGCGAGACAAACCCATTGTGATACTAATCACTTCCCACGTACCCAAAGTATTCGAGCCCGGTACGCTCTGATACCAAGTTGTAATGCCCTCGAAATAATAACATTAAACCCATCAAATAAAACATTCATTGACATACGAAATATCCACATTCTTCTATTCATCAGAGTTTCATTACAAAAGTATTACATGTTAACAACAAAAGCAAAATGCCCTACAGGCTTATAGCTTTCCAAGTTAACACTTGGTTACAACAAAAGAATACTAACTCATCTACACATTAAGCCCTTGGCTTGAATATACATGTAATACATTAAAAAGGAACTTAAACAACAAAAATCTGCCCGCCTCTAGCCTCCAAGCTATGATCTTGGAGGTGGCATGCTACCTGTACCTGAAAATGATATTCCCATATAGGGTGAGCCACAGCCCAGTAGAAATACACTAAACCAACCATGAACAATGACTAAAAGATTAGCAATTGATAGATGGCCAACACTGATACATCCACATAAATCACATTTTTTGTCATACGACTTATGAGTCCAAGTTACTTTTCATTTTCTCTTTTTTAACAGATAAGCATATTAGCTCTATCATCATCTCAACAGATATGTAAAAAAACTATATCCCACATTCACAAATAAGCATATAAGCTATATCCACACTTCACAAAGATAAGCATATTAGCTCTATCTTCACTTCTCTAGACAAGCATATGAGTTGTATCTACGGAGTTCATCCCCTATCTTCTCCCAACACTATCCGGTTTAGAGGTACATCCCCCATCTTCCCCTAAACCGCGGAGTACATCCCCCATCTCCTCCTCTACACATAGCGTATACAAACACATTGGTTCTATATACAATCACTCAATACATACAGTTAATGTATCCTATCAACCGTCAAATTCCATGACACATTTCATTGATTAGTTTTCATTTGCCTAATCATCATGCATTGTCTACAACAATCACGACTATCCTCCACCGATAGCCCAATGCAGTTATTTCTAAACAGAAAATAAATGCACAAATGGATATTCAATCAACATTTCAATTCGGTGAGTGATAAATAATTCAACTACACCCTTTAACCCCATGCATTCCCAATCTCAACAATTCCATTTCATTTCCTCATTTCTCACAATTAATTATCCTAATTAATCAAACAATATAATTAGGTCATTTTCCATAATTAACATTACAACCCTTAGGTCCCATTTTCATCGATGATTCAACATTTATTCCATTTCTCTATGCCAAACATGCATCTAGGTTTATTATAAATAAAACCCCAACTTTTGTAAAATAACACAAAAGCCCCAAACTTTCACAAAATTACCAAACCAACCCCAACATCTCAAAATACTAAAATTTAAAGACAAAATCCATAGAGAGGAGTAGGATATCCCTACCTCAAATCCGGAGCCCCAAGGGAGAAGATGACAAAACCCAACGTGCTCCAAATCCCGAAATTTTCAGATTAAAACGTAGCCCTCGACGATCAACAACTTTTTTGTAAAGGCCAAAGATGAGCAAATCACTCCTACTAGATCAAAACCTAGAGAGAAGGTAGAGTTCTAGAGTGAGAGGTTCAACAATGGTGTTTTTTTGGAAAAGTAGGAGAGAGAAGAGAAAGTGAAAAAGTGATTTGAAAAGTCAAAACTCGGAACTTAAACCCAGTCGCCCCGCTCGAGCGTCAAACGCCCCGCTCGAGCGTCACTCACAGACTCCCGCTCGAGCGTCAACCATCCCGCTCGAGTGGCGGATGCACACTCCCAGAACTTTTTACAGAACTAGATCTCCGCTCGAGCGTCAACTCTCCCACTCGAGCGTCACACACAGAACCCCGCTCAAGCGGCCAATCCCACGCTCGAGCTTCCAACACTGCACAGGAAATACTGGATGGATGCAATTCCCGCTCGAGCGCCAAAACCCCCGCTCGAGCGGACTGGTCAAAATATGGGCAACTAATTTTGGTTTCTAAACTCAACCAACCTGTAACAAACCTGCCCAACACATCCTATAACTCAAATACGAAGTAAAAAGGATGTAAACAAGATAATAATCAACTACCAACATCCACGGACACATGTCCGGATCACTGTACAACAAGGGTAAATCCGGGATCGCTATAATGTCCATAGTGGATAGAGGGCCTGAACAAGATTCAGCAACCAACTGCCAACACCACAAAAATCGTAGCAGCAATTGGGCATCAAATACATCAAAATATAACATAAAAACACTACACCAACAGCCCTATTCACCCTACCAACCCAAGCAAAATGAAAATAGAACCTCTTACATAGCCCGTAAACCCGTAGATGTAGGGAATAGAACAAAAAACTAGAGTGACAGTGACACCATAAAACGGAAAGAAATGATGACCACTAGGAAAACCTATACAAATTACTTAATAAGGCACAGGTTGCAACCACTACCAAGCAACATGTTCAAACCCATGTGAATCAGTTGAAATAAACCTCTTGGAAGGGCACAACTTGCAACCACCACCACTCCACCAAACCCGAATCCAGTAACCATGACCAATAGTTGTCCATAGATAAGCAACACCAAGACAATCCATGTAATCAGAAATCAACAGAAAAAGCAAGCAAACTATATATGTCACGACCCGTTCCCTGTACTCAAGGATTACGCATCGTGATCGCTAATAACTGAAGTTACTTTCAGCCAATTCTTAAACAAATTACTAAACGCGAGCAGAAAAATATTTAAGTGTGAGTACCAAAATAATCATTGGAGATTTTATTTTTAAAACAAAATTTATAGACCAAAAAGGCTGATATTTACATATGAAGAATAAAACTATAAATACTATAAAAGTGCTATGTGTGTCTATTCCACAGCTCCGCGTCTAAGACTCTCCAAATGCTATTTTTGAATTGCATTGTTTCCTGAAAATTAGTAAAGAGCTATAAGTACATGTCAAAGTGAAAAATATTATACTGAGAGCATAAGGGCATAAAATTCACCGTGGATAATTATTGGCTAAACAAAACTTGATATTAAAATACAGAGTATATAATACAAAGATCATTTGACATATGATACAGAAATTATATAAACAAAATAATCATAACCATGGTACAGAACGGAACAGAACAAATGTATGGACTCAAGAGATAACTCGTACGAACTCTAGAGGTGATTTTCACCGTAGTGTAGCACTTAGCTCCGTACAACACTTTGCTCTACACTAGAAATCAGAACGGAACAGAACAGATGTATAGACTCAAGAAGTGGCTCGTACGAACTCTAGAAGTGGCTCCCATCATAGTGTAGCACTTAGCTCCGTACAACACTTTGCTCTATACCAGAAATCAGAGTGTCAATGGATCTATGACAGACAGAAGGCCACAACGTGACTAATCAGAGGGCCGATGGTTATTTAAATCCCCAAAGGCATGGGATCTCCGTAATGGTACTTATAAAATAATTACTCAAAACACATTTTAATAAACAATTATATCCATGGGTTTCAATTTAAGCAAATAGAGTTTAGAAAATAATTAATGTAATCGAAATATTAATATAATTTGTAAAATATAAATTACGCAAAATAAATTATAGTAACTTAAAACATACGTAAAATATATAAAAGTAACTCCAGGTATAATATAACTCACTTTAATATTAATTCGAACTTTTACCTTTCCTTCACTGCGACTCACTAGATGCTCTAAACTAACTCAAAGTTTTATATATATAAAAGACAAAACTAGAGAGAGAGAGAGAGAGAGAGAGAGAGAGAGAGAGAGTTTGGAGGGAATTGGTGATAAGGCTCTCTGATTGGCACATCTATATATATATAGAGTGAACAAGCGTGGGCAGCAAGATGCTTGGGCAACACGATAACTTGGCGAGCACGTATTTTGTCGCACAAAAAATGTTATATTTTAGTGTATCTTGATTTAAGAAAAATATAAAGAAAAATATAACAAAAATATCATAATACTCAAAAAATAATTTCGAATAATAATATAAAATTAAAATTATTGTTTTTGAAATCATTTATAATTAAATAATATTAGTATAAAATTTAAGGGACAACTTAAATTTTTTTATTGTTGTCACGACTCGCTCCCCGTACCCAAGGGTTAAGTATCGTGATGGCCAGTAACTAGAGTTACCTCTGGCCAATTCTTAAACAAATTACTAAATGCGAACGGAAAAAAAATATTTAAGTGAGGGTACCAAAATAATCATTGGAGCTTCTATTTAATTAAATTGTCAGAGTTGAATTACGTCTACAAAGTGCTTCTTGCCTACCCCATGCGCTGGCCCTAACATGTCACCTGAAAGTGGTAAACAATTATAAGTACATGGCAGAGTGAGAAATATTATACAAAAAGCGTAAGGGCATAAAATTCATCATAGATAGTTATTGGCTAAACAAAGCTTGATATTAAAATATAGAATATATAATACGAAAATCATTTGACATATAATACAGAAATCATATCAACAAAATAATCATAACCACAGTACAGAACGAAACAGAAAAGATGTATGGACTCAAGAGGTGGCTCATACGAACTCTAGAGGTGACTCCCACCATAGTGTAGCACTTAGCTCCGCACAACACTTTGCTCCACACCAGAAATCATAACTACGGTATAGAACAACATAGATGCATAGACTCAAGAGGTGGCTCGTACGAACTCTAGCGGTGACTCTCACAATAGTGTAGCACTTAGCTCCGTACAGCACTTTGCTCCACTCCAGAAATTAGAGTGTTAGTGGATCCATAACAGACAGAGGGTCACAAAATGACTAATTAGAGGACCAATGGTTATTTATGTCCCCTAAGGCATGAGACCTCCGTGGTGATACTTATAAAATAATTACTCAAAACATATTTTAATAAACAGTTATATCCATGGGTTTTCCTTATTATAGAAAATAAGATTCATAAATTAAAAATGCTAATATAATTTATAAAACACAAATTGTGTAAAATAAATTATTGTAACTCAAAACATACATAAAATATATGGTGGTGACTCAAGGTATAATACAACTCACCTTAATGTTAATTCAAACTTTTACCTTTCATTTATTGCGACCCACTAAATACTCCAAACCAAACTCAAAGTTTTATATATAAAATAAAACAATTAGAAGGAGAGAGAAAGATAAGGATGCTCGTGATGATTGGTGGATGGCTACATATATATTGTGAAGATGACGTGTAGAGCAAGAAAGCTTGGGGCGCAAGTTAGCTGTTGTGCAGAAAATGATGTATTTTAGTATATTTTAGTTTAAGAAAAATATATAGAAAAATATAACAAAATATCATAATACTCAGAAAATAATATTGAATAATAATATAAAGTTAAAATTATTATTTTTTGAAATAATTTATTATAAAATAATACTAACATAAAATTTAAAGGACAATTTAATTTTCGAGTTGTTACAATCTTCCTTCATTTTAAAAATTTCGTCCTCGAAATTTGTCATGTGTAAACTATCCGCTGCATACTCTGATAAATATATAACTCATATTAATTACCATAATTATCTATACCATGATTGCTGCTACAAATATTTAATTTAAATACAACCTATAATCTAGCTCAATGTTTCCCCCATCTTATTTGTACATGTGTCTTATGCTCCATTGCTTTGATAAAAATAATTTTAAAAACCTAGACTCTGATACCACTTGTCACAACCCGCTCCCCGTAACTAAGGGTTAAGCATCGTGATAGCTAGTAACTGAAGTTACTTCCAACCAATTCTTAAACAAATTACTAAACGCGAGCGAAAAAATATTTAACTGTGGGTACCAAAATAATCATTAGAGCTTCTATTTTTATAACAAAATTTATAAACCAAAAAGGCCGATATTTACATATGAAGAATAAAATTATAAATACTATAAAAGTGTTGTGTGTGTCTATTCCACAGCCCTGCATCTAAGACTCTCCAAAAGTTATTTCTGAATTGTATTGTTTCTTGAAAATTGGTAAACAGCTATAAGCATGGCAAAGTGAGAAATTTATACTAAGAGCATAAGGGCATAAAATTCACCATGGATAATTATTGGCTAAACAAAGTTTGATATTAAAATACAGAGTATATAATACAGAGATCATATAAACAAAATAATCATAACCACGATACAGAACGGAACAAAACAAATGTATGGACTCAAGAGGTAGCTCATACGAACTCTAGAGGTGGCTCCTACCATAGTGTAGTACTTAGCTCCGTACAACACTTTGCTCTACACTAGAAATCAGAACGGAACAGAACAGATGTATGGACTCAAGAGGTGGCTTGTATGAACTCTAAAGGTGGCTCCCACCATAGTGTAGCACTTAGCTCCGTACAACACTTTACTCCATACTAGAAATCAGAGTGTTAGTGGATCTATCACAGATGGAGGGTCACAACGTGACTAATTAAAGGGCCAATGGTTATTTCACTACAACATTTTCTTAGTTTAGTGACATTTGAAAGTGTCACAAAATTATTCTTCTAATGACATTTTTTAGTCTTATGGCATTTTCAACAAGTGTTATTTATACCCGTGCTACGGTAGATACTAGTGGCATCTCTGTGACACTTGCAAGTGTCACTACATTATCATGGCTAAAGACTTTCAATGACACTTTGATGTCATGATAGACACTATTTGTGACACTATCAAACGCCATTAAAAAAAGATTTAGTGGCATTTCAATGACACTTGTAAGTGTCATTATACCATTAAGGCTGAAGACTTTCAGTGACACTTTAATGTCATGGTAGACATTATTCGTGAAGCTATCAAGTGCCATTAAAGAAGACTTACAATCTAAAAAATGCCATTATATGGATTTTTAATGGCGCTTGTTATGCCACAATTGATAGTTTTAACAACTTCATAAATGTCACTAAATCTAATTCATTTGTGCCATTAAATGGATATAAATGCCATTGGAGCTTATTCTAGTGACACTTTGCAAAGCTATTACCACTACTACAAAATGCCACTTATATGTTTTTTTAATTGACACTTTTAAAAGCCACTACTAAGCATGTATAAATGCTTGTAAAAATTGAATCGATTTTATAAAAAATTGAATATTAATTTCCACATCCTATATTAATTTGACATCCATTCATCCTGTAATATTTTCATAATAATAAACAAATATTACCACCATAGGAGCATCACATTAAAAACAAAAATAAATTCAAACCACAATCATTTTTTTATCTAAAAATATAAATTTATTAATATTGCAGTACAAATCATAATCAAAATTATAAAATATTCTACCACACTAACAAAGTTAAAGCAAAAAAAAAAAATTAAAAGAAAATTATTCCAACCATAAGTTTTGAAAAGCCATAGTGATATCCATCTTCTGGAGAGACAAATTATCAAAACAAATTAAGTTCCCAAATTCTTAACCTCACTTGTATAAATATTCTCGGCTAGTATCCATAACTTGCGAAATCTGTATCCAAAAAATAAACATATAAAGGTAATTGAAACTATTAATATAAATTTATTAGTGAAATTAGTATTTACGAAATAAAATACCACAAATGGAGCAAGCCAAGTAACATGAGCTCCAATAGCTTGTCCATTTGTTTTGATAAGTCCATATGATCGGATCAAGCTCTCATTAAGTTTAACTGACACTTAAACATATATCTCCCAATAGTCAGGTCCTAGTTCTTCCCTTTCCATTTCTTTAGATGGGTCTGCGCTTTTAAGTATTAGAAATGGTTTTGGAAGTTTTAGAAAAATCATATTTTTCCTTAACTTTGGTCTATTTTTTAAGTGGGACCCATGTGCCAAAGTTGGCAAGTCTAAGTGGTAACGCGTTCTATGCCGCGTTGTAATTCACGCGGTATATTTGATTGCTCAAAACTATTATCGGGTGAATGGGAAATTGAAGCCAAAGTGAGCTCCATGAAAATGAAGTTTTTTGGTGAAAATTTCTTAAGGTTTGAATAAAGGCTTGTCCCACATTGGTTTGGTGGAAAGAATTTTGTGGGTTTATAAGGCATGGGTTTGTAACTTGAGAAGGGCCCCAAGGGGCATCCCAAGTTTGTAGAAAGGAGAGGTTATGGGCAAATTGGGTTAGACCTATTGGACCCAAAATTAAACACACGTCACCGCCGCCGTCCGTCCGTTCGGTCGGGCGGGCTGGGCTACGCCTGGGCGCGAGTGCATGGTGTGAGGTTGGGTTGGGCTTGTCCGGCCCAATACTTATTTTTTTGGAAAAAAAACATTTGAATTAAATTTTATTTTTTGGTAAAATAAAATTTATCCAAAGTTTAAATTTCAAATTTTGGTGGGAGAAATTTAAATTTGTTTTTCACTTCTTTCGAATTTCTGTACAAATTCAAACATGTTCAATACGATTTTTATCTGCTCGAAATTTAAACCCAACAGATTTGTATTTGTTCATTCAAACCGAACAGGTAACATACATGTTCAAACAGGTTATGCACCTGTTTAAGTCAAACCATACAGCCACGAATTTTCCTATATAAAAACAGTCCCTCATTTGGATTTTACACTTTAATTTTCGTTCACAACTCTACTTGCTCTCTCTACATTTTACTGCATTGTTTTCTTGTGAGAAAGAGTGTAAACACAAAAGTGTGTTCATTGTGCAAATAATTTGTAGTGCTGCAATTATTCGTAGTTGATCATTTTATCTTAGGAGATAGAAGTCCATAATCTGAAAGAACCGTGGAGAGGACGAATCTGTCTTAAGGACATAGTGTTAAACACTGAACTTGATCAGAAAACTTGTTCAACAAATTAATTTGGTAAATAATTAATTTACTTTTCTATTTTATTATTTTTCCTGAATCAGATTTTGATTTTGTTTTTGTAACAAAATAAAAATCTATTTTATTTATTTATTTTATATTCTGGTTTGATTTTTGTAATCAAACAATCTCTCTCCTTTCCTTTATTTCTTATGTATTCCGTTTGTTATTAGATACACAAACAGAATTAATTTTTAAAATACAATGAAGATTGTCCAACATTAAGTCCTCCGATTGCAACTGTTTCTGTTGGCCTAATGATACGTTTTAGAACAACTATACCTCTCACCTATAAATCAAGATTTAACTACTTCAGTAATTATATATTTACAATTAATAAATAATATTTAAAAAATAAACTAGTATAAAGTGCCAAAGTGAAGATGATCACAATTTTTCTCTAGTAGATAAGCAAGCCACATGATTTAATCACTTAATTGGTTCACCACACTACAACAAATTATATAAAAGTAACAACCGTAAGTTTTTAGACCATATCAAACAATAGCATAAAAAATCAATAACAACTAAAGGCACCAATCAACAGCAATCAAAACCATGTCCATTATCAATATCAGGATCCCCTAAACTCAACAATGCAAATCAAATGTAATTGTGAAAAATGACAACCAACTAATTACTATCAAGCAAGATTTTGAGGGAATCAGAAAGAGTCCATGCAGTAATAAATGATTGAGAAATGTCTTATTGGAGCTTCACAAGAAAAATTTTTAAAAAAAAAAGAAAAAAAAAAGTACAAGTTTCGTTATGTCATGATTTTTACTATGTAGCACATTTTGTCTAGATTTAAACAATGGAATTTAGGTCCACAATATTCATTTCTTAGTTAATTGGAAGACAAGTTTTGCATGCTATTCTAAAATAAAGCTGGAAGTAATGTGATATATATGATTAGCTCTTAGTGGGACCCTGAGTAAGAGAGGCATCTTGTATCGATGACAAGGACCATACTTGATGTCAAGCTGCTATGTCAAGAGGACTAGAAGTTGTTGTCACCTAACCAAATTTGAACTAATTAATTTTACAAACACACACACATAGATATATGAAAACATTAATAACTTTTAAAAATTTACGTGGTTAGATGTGTTTGTCAAGTTATTCGAAGCATGCTCAACATGGGAAACTTTGGATCTTAGCTTCGAATTTTCAACTTCCATAGCATCCATTGTTGTGTCTTGGTTTGATTTATTGGTGCATGACTATAAGGCAACTCATGTCAAGGGAAAACATATAAAAGAATTTGTGTAGAAATATGTGAAAGACAGAAAGAGTATTATTGTGAGCATCAAGTTAAATGGAGTGAAAGCATTGTCTAACCCTTATAAATCAACTTTGGCAACTTGATGCCCTAGTGCCAAGACATTTTAGTTCAAGGACAGTCCAATTTAAATCAATGCAAATTTCATCAGCTCTCTAGCATGTCCTTCTACTCTAAAATAAATAAATAAATTGTCAAATGCTTATTGTATCACCAAAAAGTAAGTATACTAGCTAGCAGTGATCCACTATCTTCGTAGAAGAGATGTGAAGTTCACTGCACTAGTTCCTTCAACTCATGTATACTTCTCCATAAAATGGCTTTTACAAATTTTTAGCATAACAACTTGTTGCATGTAATGGTTAATCTGATGGATATGATAAAAACGGTCATTTCTTTTTTTTGTGTTTTTTTTTGACAGATAAGTAGGGAGAATAAACTTAGTATGCATATGCGAAAGTTAGTGATTTCCAGTTTCATTGTTTCACATCTTCTTATCCCCTGATACACAGGTATCAAATTAATTGAATTTAACCTAACAGAATTGAAAAGGATTGTGAATCTTTGACAGCCATTGTATCAAGCAATACCCTCGTTTTAGAATCGCAATACCATATGCTATAATCCCACCCGACTAGTGATTATCTAAAACATTACCTTTTGTAAACAAAATAATAATAATAAAAAAAAAATATTATGCATTTACTGATTAATATCCATAGGCCAAAAATAGAACAACTCTGCAATTTTAAAAAGTTTTTGGAACATTCCATTTTAAATGTTTTGGGTTTCTTAGAGGACTTAAAGGTTTGACATGTGGAATGGCATCAAATTGAAAGATGTCCTCTGACCATATAATATTCTACCTTGCTTCAATCAATTTAATAAAACTATGCAAGCCTTTTAAGGTGAAAATTAAGAAAAAAGCATTCATATATGCAGGGGTGAGGAAACCGCAAAGAATACCATCTCAACGAGTATATAAACCATCTCAACCCATCCATCAATATCACCAATCTCAATGAAGCATTTAAAGAAACACTTAGAAGGCATATATCAATAACAACTATTTGTTAGTTACGATTGACAAAAACAACTAAACTTGATTTTGCAAGAACTATAAGATACTAACAATAATGTAGAACATAACATATTCAATATGTTGGTGCATAACTACAAGGTAACTCATATCAAGGGAAAACATGTAAAAGAATTTAAGTATTACAAAGTCAATACAATATCATTATTTTAATAACAATTCAAATGGTGGTGGAGATTTGGGTATATAGAGAAAGCATTGTACAAAACTGGAGTTATGTACAAATCATTTTGGTGTAGTTTGAAAGGGGCACAATATTTATTAAAAAAAAAATTAGTTCAAGTATTTATGATTATGTCCAAATATTTTATTTTTTGAAACTTTTTTTGTGGCATACTTACATTTTGATTTGAAGCTAATGACCAAAAGTTTTTTTTTTTTTTTTCTATATATATATAAAGTTTAAAAATTAAATAACTTTTTTTTCCTAGTGATTACCTTAATGGGGTTTGGTTCAAAGACTTTACCAAACCCTCCCCTGTTCCACCCACATCCTTTACCATAGTTCTTATTTAGAATCACTTTTGATTCCACTTTTTGACCATATGATTCAAAATGGTTCCCTCTAGAAGTAGTTGTGTTTACTATTGGAAGTATTTTTCTTTTTACTTATTATCATAAAAGGGACTCCCCCTGAAATTTACTGTTACAGGTTTTAGCATTTGCTGTTGGAACTACCTAGAGGAATGACAGTAAAATGAGATAAATATGTTTGTGTTCCGGTTTTTGTAGTCCTTTTGAACATGGTATGTTATGTAATTTGATAGTTTTTCCGTGTGTTTTATTTTGTTGACTCTTAATATATTGTCTACACCTGAGAAAATGAGTTCAGATTCTTATTGTGTATATGATTTCACATTACAGATTTAGTAAGGTATCCCTGGTCTTATCCAAAGATTCATGGCAAGTAGTATATAGTCTTGCATGTTATGTGCACCCATAAATCGACATGCCATGAAAACAGACCCTAATCAACATTCTTTCCACCAACGTAGATGCAACATTAGGCAATGCTTGGTATTCAATGTAAAGAAGAGGATAATAGCCACAAAAAGGATTCAAACAGATCAATATTGGAATCAAGCAACAAAATTATAATAAACATTATTGATGCTTACAAACAGAAAAAGGGTTAAAAAAAGATATTAGTATTATTTTGTCATCTTATTCATGCTTACAAACAGAAAAAGGGTTTTAAAAAAAAAAAAAGAACAAAATAATGTAAAATCTCACTGAAGCATTTAAACAAACACTTGCAAGGCATTATATAAAATCACAACATAAATACAATAATAGTAAATCACAACTAACCCTTTATATTAAAAGATGCAAATTAATAAATTCATGAGTTAAAAGATTAGATTTTCAGATTTTATCCCTAAAACGAGATCATAAATAAGTGGCAAAGATAGAGGTGTTGTGTGTGTTTGATGAGAGTAAAAAAGAGAGAAAAAATACCTAATGAACCTTGATCGTAGAAGATGAAATCATAACAAATTTGTGGTGTAGATGGTAGATAAGGATGGTATAAAAGATGAAGAATGATAAACCCTTGCTTCATTATTTGGCTCCTCCCTCTTTGTCTCGCCAAAATCAAATTTGCTTCATCAATTTCAGAATGGTTGGATTGGACTTTCACCTCTTTGTCTCTAACCCGATCTGCTCTAGGGATTTTGCTTCATCACTTTTGCTTTGTTTCCTTGTGTTTCCTTATTTCCTACTGACATGAAAAATGGATTAAGTTTGGTCATATTTTAAATTAAGAAAATAAATATTAATTTTGGTCCTTATATTTTTAATGAAATCAATTGTAATGTTTTATTTTTAATTTTATATCAATATGGTCTAATTAATAATACTGTTAGTATTTTTTTATGAAAATTAATCACTGAATTTATTGAGATTAACTCACCGAGTCAAGCAAATTTATTATTTTGTCTCTAAAAGAATGACATATGTCACTTATATACATATTTGTCAATAAAAAAATTCTAACAATTAGGGCTAATTACACTATTAGTCCCTCTATTTTGGCTATTATATCATTTTAGTCTTTGTAATTTCAATTGAATCGATTTTAACTTTGAATTTTTTATTTTGTCTCAACTTAGTTCAATTGATAGCATTTTCTATGACAAATGCAACCTGTCATCGTTTTAGGAGTAAAACAAAACACTTGATCAATTCAGTGACTTAACCTTAACCAATCTAATGAAAATTTTCTATTAAAGACCCTAAAGATGTTATCAATTCGACTAAATTGACATAAAATCTAAAATTAAGTGTCAAAATTGAGTCAATTAAGACTATATGGAACAACAAAATGTAAGGATTATTGATGTAATTTACTCAACAATTATAAGCAATTGAAATAAATTGAGGTAAATCCGTAAATTCAGAGTTAAAATTGAGTTAATTGAAACTACATGGACTAAAATTCAAGAAATTTTATCATTGTACAGGAGAGCAATTTGAAATTTTATTTTTCCTATTAAGATATATAAAGCCATCGATCAAATAATTTATTTGTTTTTATTTATTTTGTGCATTTTAAAAATTTTGAAAATATATTGGCATTTTTTGTTTTTTCAAAAAATGCCATTAGATAACTTGGAAAGTTTTTGGCTTAGTGGTATTTCTCAAAATGCTATAAAATATTTGTTTATGACACTTTTTACCTAATGCCATAAAAAGTAACTTGCACCTATCTAGTTTAGTGACATTTTTAAAAAAAATGCCATTACTACTAAAGTTTAGTGGCATCTGTTGATAAATGTCATTAAAACAATTTCTTGTGTCATTCTTTTATAAAATGTTATAAAATTGATGTGATATTTCTTTATTGAAATGTCACTAGAACCTTATATGTTTGTGGTTCTATGGCGTTTTTCTAAAATGTGTCACCAAATATTATTTTTGTGACATTTTTTAAAAACATTTCACTAGTGTAGTGCCACTAAAATGTATTTTTTTTTGTAGTGTTTAAATCTCCCAAAGCATGGGATCTCCGTGGTATAAAATAATTACTCAAAACACATTTTAATAAACAGTTATATTCATGGGTTTCAATTTAAACAAATAGAGTTTAGAAAATAATTAACGTAATCGAAATATTAATATAATTTATAAAATATAAATTACGTAAAATAAATTATGGTAACTCAAAACACACGTAACACATATAACGATAACTCAAGATATAATATAACTCATCTTAATATTAATTCCAACTTTTATATTTTGTTCACTGTGACTCACTAGATGCTCCAAACTAAACTCAAAGTTTTATATATAAAAAGACAAAACTAGAGACCAGAGAGAGAAAGAGAGAGAGAGAGAGAGACTGAGAGAGTTTGGAGGGAATTGGTGATGAGGCTCTCTGATTGGCACATCTATATATATAGAGTGAACAACCGTGGGTAGCAAGACGCTTGGGCAACACGATAACTTGGTGGGCACGTATTTTGTCGCACAAAAAAAAGTTATATTTCAGTCTATTTTGATTTAGGAAAAATATAAAAAAAAATATAATAAAAATATCATAATACTTAGAAAATAATTTTGAATAATAATATAAAGTTAAAATTATTGTTTTTGAAATCATTTATAATTAAATAATATTAATATAAAATTTAAAAGACAACTTAAATTTTTTTATTGTTACAATATAGAAGCTCTCAACACTCAACCCACATATAATGATATCACTCCACTCCAATATTGTCCTCACTTCACTCAACCCACAACTCACAAGCTTTGTATTAACATAGTATGCACCCTTAACCTGCATGTAAAATATATAGTATATAGTAAAGGTAAGAAAAACATTCATTGTAGACCTCACATTCCTCGACCCACAATGTAGAGAATTAATTTTTGAACTCTCTTCGCTCAACCCACAATTTAGAAAGGGGATTACATGGCTCACATCACTCAACCCACAAGAAAACATATCCCATTCTATTTCTCAAAATTTCAGGAAGTCCCATAACTATAACACCCATTCTAACATTTTTAGGCGTCTCTTGGATTTATTGTCTCTTTCGTTTCCATCTACCACCATTGTTCCTTTGCTCATCAACCTTGATCCTCACTGTAATATACAACAACATACACCATTGTCCCTCAAATTATTTATATACCATCCTCACTGTAATATATATATATATATATATGCAACAATCAAATCAGAATACAAATGAGAAACAGATTGTGTGGCTTACCCATGGCAGTAACTCTATCTCCTTCTCTCTCTCTCATCGTCTTTGTGCTCTTCTTCTTCCATTCTTTTATCCTTCACACCATCACCCAACCCCCTTTCTCTCTCTTCCATTTTCATCAAAGTATTTAATCTTCTTTATGTGTCTAAGCCCTCTGGCTTATACATATATATATATATTAGAAGTGTTTCTTCTTATTTAGAACTCAAAAAAAGGTAAGATTCAACAAGAGACCCAACCCATACATACCCATCCAGTCATCTCCTCTCCATTGGTATGTTGTCAAATTTTTTGATATTACAAAGTCAATGTAAATATTCACATGTCGTCAATTACTTTATAATTATGTACACATAACCATTGTAGGCATTTTTATCTACTTATTTATTGTTTTATTCTTAATGTTAATATTTACACCAATATTTTGATTGTGCATAAATATATACTTCATATATATGGATGTGAATGTTGTCACATATTTTGCATTGTGAACATTCACATTATCCTCGTGTCCACATGAACACCATGGATTATAGTTGTATGGGCTTATAAATTAGTTCAATGTGAACTTTAACATTAGCATTGTTTAACAGAAATGTGAACATTAACCTTGTTTAATAGCAATGTGAACATTTACACTGAGTGAATAATTATCTTGTTTAACATTGAAACACATTAACCCTAATGCGAACTTTAACATTCATATCATAGCCGCATGTGTATGACCATTCACAATTATATGAACATTCAAATTTATGTGAACATTAATATCATAATCAATTCATATTAATTCACATTATGGACCACATATTTGGTATACAATATGTTAATGTATATGCTTATATTTTGCAAACATTTCATTTTTGTCTTCTTTTACCATCCGTGAATGTTCACATTGGTATGACTATGTTATGTGTTCGTGTGTATTTCAAAACTGTAAATGTTCACTTTATTCTTACTGCCAAATATAAATGTGTGTAAATATTCACATTTGTCTATTTCATTAAAGCAAAACAAAGTGTTCTCTATTACAAAACAGAGGACTACATGAGAGAGAGAGAGAGAGAGAGAGTGTGTGTGTGTATTTGAGATGGGTAACCATAAGTTCATATTATCAGATATGATACCAAATAGCTAGTTTTACAAGCTCAAATGCATTGGCCGAAACAAACAAAAAACTCTAAAAAATCTCAATCCCTCCAGAAATAAAAAAAATCATCACCCACATCCTCCTCATCGTCTTCATCCTCCTCTTTCTCATTATCATCATCATCATCTTCATTTTCATCACTATCATCAACCTCCACAATTTCACCATTACACCAATCCAAATAAAACCAAACCCACATCTTCTCTCTCCAAAGAAATTTCTATTACTTTATCAGATATCTCATTTTTCACAATCCCAACACTCATTTCTCAAACTCTCGGAGAAAATCATTCAAGAGAAAGAGAGAGAGTTTCCATTAATTTAGAGAGAGAGAGAGAGAGAGAGAGAGAGAGAGAGAATGAGAATTTCTATCTTTTCCTTGAACCTGAGTCTCCATCTTCTCCTTTGATGGTGTGGAGAGTTTAATGTTACAGTCGAAAGTTGTGGTACAGGAAATATATATATATACAGTATATATTGTGGGTTTCTTTGATAAAATATCTATAAGGGTAAAATAATTCACAAAAGACCTCCAGTATAGAAAAAAGGATTTAGTGGAATATAAATCCAAATAAATAGGACTTATTGGAATATAAAAATATCTTATGGACTAATTTGAGATACAAGCCAATGAAAGGGAATTTTTCACTACGAGTGTGTTTGGTTTGTGTTTTGAAATATCTTTATGGAAGAAAATTTCCAAAAACATGTTTGGTTACAAATTTTCTCAAAAAAAATTCCAAATTAGTTCTCTCTCTATTACACATCAATCAATCACTTTTTCTCTCTCCTTTCTCCTCTCTCCTCTCTCATTCTCAATCGCTTTTTCTTTCAACACATCTACTCAATTACAACAAAATATTAAACCTTGGTTTGGCATTCTTTTTTAGGCTAAATAATCACAAAAAGACAAAATTGACTACAAAAGTCAATAAGACAAAATACAATTTTTTACTCCTAATCATTATAATTTTTCTCTCACAAAAGTGAAAAAAGCCCCAATACAAAAACCAAACGAGGCTAAAAAAGTCCCAACACAAAAAAGTTGGTTATATTAGCCAATGCCAAACGAACCCTAAATCATCCCAAACTCCCAAACTCCAAACCTATTTTCAAAATATACAACCAAACAAACCAAAAAAATTTCTAAACTCTCTCCCCAAATTTTTTTTTTGAAAATTTATCTCAAAACACTAACCATACATCTCTCCCCTCTTTTTAGATAGAAATTAAAAAAAAAATATATATATATATATATATGATTTGACCTTTTGAAGTAAATAATTTTTTTATTTTATCAATTAAATTTTTTAAATTTAAATCATTTGTTTATTTTTGTTAAATAAAATCAACAGAAAAAGTATTTTAGCCATTAAACTCAATGTAGGCATAAATAAAATGTCTAAAATATTATTTTCTTGTTGATTTTATTTAACAAAAATAGACATATGGCTTAAATTGGAAACAAATCAAAAAACTAAAGTTTAAATTGATAAAATTAAAAATTAAGAGTTTATTTTGTTACAATGTTCGAACATTATTTTTGTAATTTATTTATTTATTTTAAATTGTCACGTCCCACTTTTTATTACCCAGTTAACATTACCAAAGCCATCATTATAGTCCATTTTTATTGATATAATACGAAACAAAATCCACTGACATCCATAAATACACAAAAGCTCCCTCAATCGTATATACATATTGAAATGCAACATGAATTACAATTAAATAAAGAGAGATTGACCAATAAATCCCATATTTTGGACTTTTAATCTATATAGTCTCATGTTTCTTCTTGTGATCCATTTAGTCATTTTGTATGTGTAATGATTCATTTACCTACCACATTGGAGTGTCATATTTGAAAAAAGTATACTAAAGAGTTTTTTAGTATCATATCATACCCACTACGTTGGAGTGTTACATTTGAAAAAAGCACACTAAAGAGTTTTTAATCTTTTGCAGTGTCATATCATACTCGGCACATTAGAGTGTCACATATCACGTTTGAAAAAAATACACTAATGAGTTTTTAGTTTTTTTTTTAGTGTCACATCATATCCGTCACATTGTCACAGTTGAAAAAGTACACTAATGTGTTTTTAGTTTTTTTTTTGAGTGTCACATCATACCCACCACGTTGTCACATTTAGAAAAGGTACACTAATTAGTTTTTAGTTTTTTTGGAGTGTCACATTATACCCATCACGTTGTCACATTTGAAAAAAATACACTAAGGAGTTTTTAATTTTTGTGGAGTGTCATATCATATCCGCCACGTTATCACATTTGAAAAAAGTATACTATAGAATTTTTAGTTTTCTATGAGTACAAGGTTTAGAGTGCTACATCATGCCCGTTACGTTGTCACATTTGAAAAAAATACACTAAAGAGTTTTTAGTTTTTTTGAGTAAAAAATTTAGAGTGTCACATCATACCCGTTACGTTGTCAGATTTGAGAAAAATACATTGAGGAATTTTTAGTTTTTTTGAAGTATCACATCATACCCGTCACATTGGAGTGTCACATTAATACCTGTTATATTGGAGTGGCACATCATACCTGTCACATTAATAAAAGGGTATTGTCGTCCACCAAAATACTACCAAAATCGAAAATAGGACCACACGGAAAGAAACTCTCCACTAATAGGACTTAACAGATCAATAGAAAAAACTTGGAACTAATTGGAGTACTTGTTTGTGAGATGGAACTTATTAGTAAATATCCCCTAAATAAATTTCCCGTAGACTTACACTATTATATAAAAAAAGAAATGATTCAATCCTTTTACAACGGCAGCGTTCTACCAATCAAATAAAACGCCTCGTGGCCAACAGATAGAAAGATTCTCAATCTTAAGCCACTTCTCAACATATACCTGAAAAAGGATTGGTAACGTGGAATGAACATAAAGTCTAATAAGGATCCCAACATGATCCTAAACAATAATAACGAACAGATAGCTATGATCATGAATGCATCATTTCATACTATATACATAATGCGATAGTTTATAATCAAAGTATACTTATATAGATATTTTTTCCAAAATCATCCCATTTACTCAACAATATAAAACATTCATTTTTCCTTCTCTTATCCCATTTCATAAATAACACACAATAATAATTGATTTTCAAAAACATGTTCACAAAACCCGATTATCTCACATTTCTTACATCCCCAACTCATCACATACACAAATTACTAATACGTATACCACATTCCCTAACCTTAAGCCCAAGGGTAAAGAAACACTTTCAACAACCTGTTCGATATACCAATGTACATACATATACATTTAATCACAAAACGAAAATAATTTGTGTAATGACTACTACACAAAATCATATAAGACAACCCGACCTCATCTAACCATAATGTCATGACCCAAACCCGCCCCTATAGGTTTAGTGTCGTAATCGACCAGTAATTTGTGATTACCGAAGGCATGCTTTACAATAATGACAATAATACAATATAAAGGGGCTGGCAGAAGCCAATCAATAATACCAAATGCCGTCCAATGATCTATGGGGACTTAAATGAGCAAAACAAATTTCACACACTTGGAATTATACAAACACTTAAGTCCATAACACATGTGTTCATAACAAAACATAAGCTAGGGAATTAAATACCATTGCCAAAAACAATTAACAAAACTCAATAAACATTCTTATCTCATAAACACAATGTCAAAAGGGTGAATTTGAATCACCCAATAAATCCTAACATGCAATGGTACGGAACCTCGCAGTGAGGCACAGTAATTGGCTTGACAAAAATAGGGTTTAGGTCGACGCCTCTAGCTTTGATCCAGTGCCTGGCCACCTACATATATATAATAAACTGTGAGCTAAAAGTTAGTGAATAACAGATGTGTAAAAAGGTTAAAAATGATGTCCTTATAGTCTTTGAAACAATCAATTATCATTAGAACATTTTCAATCAATATTATTTGTCAATCAATCATTCAATCGTTCAATTCAATCAATTCATGTTCATATAGGTCATATGTGATACATCCAAAAGCAACAATATAATAGGTCTTAAAGACCGAACAATCAATTGATGGCCATCATACAATAATAGTAGTTCCAAGATTTGGAACTAACAGAAATCTCTGTAACAATAACGATATCAATGACAATAACAATAACAATACACTATGGATGTCACAAATACTTTTCAAAAGAGGATCATCATTCAATCGATAAAAAAGTATCATTTCAGAAAACAATATAATTTATCGATCAGAAAATAAATACGACTGAACATATCTTTACAACAGTGTTACTCACAGTGGGCTTCCCGATTCACGTACTATTGGCTCGGCATCCGACCTAGACAAATAAATTCAAGCACAACGATACAATCACATTCAATCCTTGGCCAATACCATTGATTCGATTGTTTACTTATTCAATTACTATTCGTCTTTATTCGTTCGGTTCTAATATTTCATTTATTCATTCTAATGAGATGCAAATGATTATGAAAACATTTTAAAACCATGCAATCGGAGGCCCGGGAGGTGAAAAAGATAAGCAAAAAACAAGCCGGGTCTTACCAAATAGGGTCGCACGTGCAGGGCTGTTGCAAAAACTGTCCAAAAAACTGCTCTGTTTGAGCAGTGTGTTTCCTTGCCAAAACAAGTTTATTTTCATGCAATTTATTCCCAAAAACTCATATAAACATGCTAAATTTGGGCCTTGATCATGACACACAACACAACACTTTATTTTATAGTGTCAAATGTTCATCACAACTTAGAATGAAACTCAAATTTCCATGTAAGAGTTTAAGGTTTGAATTATCATGCTACTTCATACAATTATCCATCTTGAGCTTCAATCTTCAAATCCCATAAAAATAATTCCCCTCAATTTTGAAAACTCATACAAGAAAATACATAGATGATCATGAAATTCAAGAATTATGCCATTCATGGTAAGGTTTACAAATTAATTCATCTAATTTTTTATTTATATGCCCATAGATTCTCACCTCTGATTTTACTTCAAGACTTGTCATATTGAGCTTCAATTTCTCAATTCCCATGGAGTTTTCTCTTCACTTTGAAGGTTTAAGCAAGTACATAAATGTATGATCAAGAATAATTAAAAATCTTGCCATGCATGTTGCTAATTCAAGTTAATCTCCACAATGCCTTCTTTATGTGATCATATGAATTCCTAACATCAATTTACACCACTGATCTCATAATAATTCATGATCTTTAATTTAAACAACTCAAAGTCTAAAGGATTATGAGGAAACCATTTCAATTTCATGAATTTTTTTTTGGAAATTTCTTACCGTAATTGGTTAATGGGTGAAGATTTCAAGTTTCCTTTCACTGTCTCTTCTTCCTATCTTCTTTCTCTTGTTGAGCTCTCTCACCAAGTCTTTTCTCCCTCTCTCTCTACGTATATAATGTAGGACTACCCAACAAGACCCACTAGCTCTATCTTCTATATTCTTTTGATGAGTAAAATGCATTAAACTCAAATTAATTAGACTAAATAAATTAATTAAAAATCAACTTGATTCAAATTAAATTAATCTCATCATATATAATCTCAAATCAAACTAAATTCAATTATTCTAATGTGAATTAGGCTCTAATTCCTATTCGATTATTTAATTCTAACTTGTTAAAATTAGCGAATCAAATAGGTTTAATTTTCATTCTAACACATCTGTTCAAACAATACAAGTCAATAAATCTCATAACAATCACTAACACTTAATCACATAATTAACATATATGAACATAATTAATAGTTCCAATTAAGGCTCAATTCAATCACAAAAAATTTTAGTAAACTGAATCAATTTTCAATTAAATTTCCCAAATGGCTCTAAAAACTCCCATAAGCCCATCCATGTACTCAATTTCAAATTGTGCACCCAATAAAATTGTCGATTTCAGTTTCAAAGTTGTAACCTTAATAGGTAATTTTCCAATTTGGATAGATATGCACAAATTAAATTACTAGGCACTTAGTTCAATTAGAATTAACACATAATTAATTAATTAAAATCACAATTAGCAAGTCTGGGTCATCACACATAACCATCACGCATGATATACACGGATAAACCAAGACAAAATGAGGAATGAAACAATGCTCTACCTACCTTAAACACGGTAAGCCAAGGATACACCTTTTCCATAACGAATGCCAATTTACTAGACGCAAGCTGGAAGGTAATGGTACCTCTGCCAATTACCAGACAATGGCTGTAAGCTAATCACTATGTGTGGTTCTTAAATTTTGAATACAATTTTTAGAAAATTTTAGGTTGCGTTTGGTAGAGTTTTGTAAATATGATTTGAGAGTAGGAGTTGTATTTTGAGTTTGTGAGTTGTGGAATTATGATTTAAGTGTAGAAAATTTGTTTGGTTATGGTTTTTGAATAGAGTGTTGAATTCAGTTTTGAATTATATGTGGAATTGAGTTTTGAAAGTTTGATGTAACACGTGAAATAAGAAAATTTGTTTGGTGATGAGTTTTCAAAATAGTTTTCAAAACTTAATTCAACCTATAATTGATAATCAAACACACAACTCATAGTTCGATATCCGTATTTTTTATCAACAGTCATAACCAAACTATTTTTAAAATACTCAAATAAAAAAATGATTTTTTTTCCAATTAATTGTTTTTAAGTAATTTTTTTGAATAATTTTTTTTCAAATAATTTTTTTTTTGAAATAAATTCTATGTCAATTAATTTTTCTGTCAATTTATTTTTTAGGCATGTACAAACATTTTGTGCAATACATTTTTAATATTTTTCAAAAATTTTGTTCAAGTCAACACGTTTGGAGATTACATATTGATAAAAATTAACAAAAATCAGTTTGTTCAATTTTTTTAAATACAAACCAAAACGTAAACGTAAACGTTACCAAACATTATCAACATTTTTTCATTTGTTAAATTTTATTAATTTAATAAAAAAATCCTTTTTGTTGTATCTTTTTGTAGGTTCATTATTGTCCCTCACATCTAACTCTCACCCACCCGTGAAGCTCATATTATTGGGGGCCATTGAGTGATATTTGTCCACAAAATGACCAATTCGCCCCTCTTTCATAGAATGGCAGGTTGTTATGTAAGTATAAAATAAAAAGGGTAATAGTGTAATTTCACTCATCCAATAGACCCACTCTCTCCTCTGTTGGGTGTCAGTTGGTCACTGTTCGATAAAGGAAAAGAAAAAATAAGCCAAAAACGAGCCAAAAGAAATGAAAAATAAATAAGAAGTGCTATAAGTCAGTATTGGATGAAAAAAAAAAAAAAAAAAAAAAACCCTTCTAAACCTGAGCCTTTATATAAGTCAATGTCTCTGCATTTGTTTAACTACACCATCTTCACAATCTCATTCCAACAACTTCAGCAACTTCTTCACCCTACAATATTGACTACATTCAGTGTAGATATCCGTGTAAAAGAAGAGAAAAGAACTTTCATAAGAGGTTAGTTTGAACCACAGTTTCATATTCTTGATAGCTTCACAGCTGAGTTGCAGAAAGGCGAAAAATCCACCATACGGGACAACCGGCCAGTCATTCTGCCGATCAACCGGTTTCAGTCAACTACCACCAGTTTGCTTGCCTTTTGCGCTCAGTTTCGCTATCTGTTGGTTGCCTTTTAGCAAAGGCTCAGTTTGCCTATCTGTTCCTTTTTTTTTTTTCACACCAACATCATACATTTTGCTATACATCTTTCATACATTTTTCATAACTTTTGCAATCATCATACCGAGACAAAAAGAGCGAGACCCGAACGTGGCAAAACCTCTAACCCTGCACAACGTCAAAAGCAGCAATAACATCATCACTATCCAACTATTGATTTTCTCACATACAATCACGAACAAGCTTATTCAAATTTTGCTAATCGACCATCCGTTACAGGGAGAAAGGTAAATCTACCTTCTCAATATGATCCACTGTTACTTGGCAGACTGGATACGATGAGATGGTTACCTTTAACTAATTTACCACATAACGTATATCCTCGTCTTGTATATTTATTTTACCTTCACTTGAGATCTAATGAGGGACAAGTGGAACAGTGCAGTCTCACCTCTTATGTGATAGGGAAAGTAATCACACTAAACCCCCACACTTTCGCTCAAATTATTGGAGTTCAAAAAGGAGATTTGCAATGCCATTTTCAAACTGAGGCTTAGTTAGCTAACATTGTTGGTGATCTAACTAAGGTTTATACCACAATTTGTGAGAACCGATTTACCGGCACTAATTTACAAGCAAGACATTTAAAACCTCACCTTCGTATTCTTCATCGATGGATAGTTGAAAATGTCACTCCCAAAAAAGGACACTTTGATGTTGTTTCGTGTTTTAATGTTTATTTGTTATATTGTTTTGAAATTGGACAAACATTAGATTTATGCTACATATTACTGAAAGAAATGATGGTTGCAAATCTTGGTACTCTCAATGGCCGGACACTACCTTTTGGAGCTTTGTTAACCAAAATTTTTAAAGCGTATCATGTCAACCTTGAAGGTGAAGTAGATGTGAAAATCACTTCACCAATTTCTGAGTACACACTGACCCGAGCTGGTGGTGCTGAAAACTTACTGGGCTCTATTAATTTTGAAAATGAACCAATACTTGATGAGGAAGAACCCAATGACAATGCCATGCCACCAAATGAACAACCCCAATACGGGACTGATTATTTAGTGTTGGAACAAGAACGGTACAATCAGGGCCTACAATGGGAACAACAAATGGCTAATCAGGTCAATACATTGGGTACTCGATTCGATGAATTTGCCGCCGCTCAGAACTCACTAATTCAACAATTTGGTAAGTTTCATGTAGACTCTAGGAGACGTGATCAGATTGACCATCGAGTCACTCAGGTGTACTATCACTACTTCTCTCCACCTCCACCACCACCTGACAATGATACTTAACTTGTTTCGATGAGCGTTTAAATAATTCACACATGCTGTGGTTACATTTTGTTGTGGTTATTTTGTTTTCTCATTTTGTTTTCTTATTTTGTTGTAATATTTTGTATTAACATTATGACTTTTTTTTTTTTTGCATTGTAAAATTAACCAGTGACAATGTTATAACAATTTGTGAGTTATATTATGAAGTGAAGATGCCATATGCAATTTTTTAGAAAGTGCATATTATACATGTAAACAGTAATATAAAAATAAAAATTAATAACAAAGCCATTATTTTAATAAAATGAAAAAAAAAATTAATAAAAAAAATTAAAATTAATAATTATACATTTTTTTAATAAAATGAAAAAAAAATTAATAAAAGCTTATTTGGTATAAAAATTAATAGCACAGTTAAAGTTGATAACAAAACCATTATATTAATAAAATGAAAAAAACAATTAATAAAAAAGAATTCGTATGAAAATTAATATAAAATTGTATAGAACAATTAAAGTTGATAACAAAACCATTGTTTTAATCAAATGGAAAAAAAAAAACTAAAGACAATTTTAATAAAAAACCATTGTTTATACCATAATCAAACTTTTTTTTTTCTTTTTTCCCAAATGGCACCTATCTGACCTATTTGGTTGCACGAGCAACTTTTGTTATTTTCTCAAAAAAATTAATAAAAACTTATTTCGTATAAAAATTAATATAAAACTTAAAATTAATAACAAAACCATTATCTTAATAAAATGAAAAAAAAAAAAGTCAATGAACATCCTAAACTGAATGAACACCATAAATTACAATTTGTGCATGCATCATTCAACCATCAAATTCAATAAAGTGTTTGCCCCTGCATATTGTACATTGCATCAACAACATATTTAAGTGTCTTCATTCACGTAATTACATTTTGTTGATTGACCAGGTGATGATGTTTGGGAAAGAAATTTGATTTTGGTTCCTGAGAGGGAGTTTTTATGTGCATTAGGGCCGAGCTAGGCCCAGGCATAGTAATGGGCCGTTCTATGAACCGTGGTGAAAAGGGCTTACCAAAGTGGGCCTCGCTGTTAGCTCGGTCCAAGCATTGTTACAGTCACCACGGCCGGAGTGGTTATAATAGCTCGGTCATAGTATTTGGAGTTGAGGTGTTTTGGCTCCTTAAAGTGGACCTTGCTCTTATTAGCTCGGTCAAGGCTTGCTGCAATTAGCTCGGTCGAAATAGGCAAAATCGAGGTACAAGTGAACAAGAGCCGAGCTATGTGTTGCATATGAAGGCGCTGGATTGAGTATGACAAAGGGGCTAGTGTTAGCTCGATCATACTATTATCCAACCGTGGTAAAACCATCTCACTTGGTTTAAGCAGTGAGGGGGGTGTTGAAGGATAAGTATTATCTTTCAGGAGTGCGATTCCTATGAGGACTCTACATGGAGGAATAAGAGTCCTACTAGGATTGTGCCAAATAAAAACTATAAAAGCTCACAACATAACCTAAGTACAGGTAACACAACTTTGATTCTTTAATACGCAGAGCTTTTGGCTATTTTGTCTATTTTGCTGACTTAGGCATCGGAGAGGTATCCGGCACACACCCGCAGATTAGCTCACGTTTGTGTTTTCAAGAAATAACGCGACGACGTTTGAAGGAGCGTAGACTTGATCAACAGGATTATACGAGAACATTATTTCTTGCTCGTACAATTCACGCCGTCTGTGGGAATTTCACAAAGAACAAAACCTTTTGATCAAGCTTTCCTCTCTAGTTGGAAGCAATGGCGCACAATGAAGACTTACTGCAATCAAATATTGATGGGCAAACCCCGGAGGGGGGTGGGAGGCGCAAAGGTTTGCCTTCTATCCCTCCCATGGCGGATTTAGAACCCCAGTGACAGAACCCCCAGAGGGATGCAAGGGGGAGGCGGGCTGGCAGCCCCCGTCGCTCTCAAAGTCTTGAAAGACAGAGGCGGAGGATGGACCCTCAAGTTTTGGAGGATTGCGTGAAAGAGCAGGCCGAGTTAATAAGGAGGATGGCGGCAGACATTGAGTCAATGAAGCGCCAGATAAAAGGAAAAGGGGTGGCGACAGGAGAGGGGCGCAAAGGCAACACACCCCCTCGCCACTCGGAAGATCGTGGTAGGCATACCACACCATCGCAAGCAGAAAGTAGGAGTCTTAGAACAGGCAACACTCAATCGCGGACTTCCAGGACTCATTAGTCCAGGTCTAAGAGAACGAGAACTGAGAGGTCGTGTACTGAGGGAAGCACCAATCGGCCCTCGAACATGCACCAGACATCATCGAGGCACACGGGGTTGCCTAGATCATCTGACTTACGAACTGTGCTTGAAGAAAGGGCCTGGTGGAAGGAGAACACCAGGGCTCACGACCCGCACAGAGTTTCAGCCCTTCAGCAGTTAGCCCCTCGGACGTATGGGAGCATTGAAGTAGGAATGCCAATGTCGCGCCTTGCCTACGAACCTTCAGGCAAAGTATTAGCAAGGTTACAGAGCTCGTCGTTCGTTCCGGCAATTGAGAACGCACTATTACCCTCAGGCTTCCACCAGCCCAAATTCACCACTTATGAGGGGAAGTCTGACCTCTACATGGACCTAAGCCACTTCCGCCAGGTTATGGCAGTATACTGGCGAAACGAGGCTTTAATGTGCATCCTATTTCCATCCAACCTTGGCAACCTAGGTTTAACCTGGTTCGAAAGGCTACCAGAGGGCAGCATTGCCTCATGGGCGCAACTGGCAGAAGCGTTCATGTCTAGATTCAGAACGAACACCAAGACACCAGTGGAAATCGACCAATTACTCTCCATTGACATGGGCGAAAAAGAGACGTTGAGGTCCTACAACAATCGCTACTGGGAAACCTTCAACCAGATTGGGGATTGCCCTACGAACCTCGTCATTGTGCAATACAAATGGGGCTTGCCAGTCGGTAACAAATTGAGGGACTCAATTACTATGACGCCACCTCTCACAATGGAGGCCTTAATGAAGAGAGAGCACCAACATATTCGCGTGGAGGAAGATAGCGCCCGTACTAAGGCAAAATCTGGCACAACAGCAATGCCAAATAAAAAGACTACAGCAAAAGTCAACACGGTAGAGCAACCTAACAGGAATGGGCAAGGCAGGCGGGCCAACAGAGAGGACCCAGACAAAAGGAGGTTAAGAGTTCGCACTACTATTACCACAGTGTTAAAAAAACCAATCTACCGAATTCTCAGTGAGATATGCATTGAACCTTTCGTCCGATGGCCAGCGAAGTTAGGAAAAGCACAAAAAGACTATGACGAGAGGTCCCGGTGCACCTTCCATGATGAAAAGGGGCACCGCACTGAAAATTGCACGTCGTTGAGGTAGCATTTGGAGGAGTTAGTGGTAATTGGGCACCTGGACCAGTACATAGAATGAGGAACACAGCCAGCCCCCCAGAACCACAACAACCCAAACGGGATGCCGGTTGACGCTTCACCTCAAGGCGTGATTAACGTAATACATGGGATATGCGAACCCGAGCAGGTATGTGAGCTCAGAGGGATGATCAAAAAGGCTGAGCATTTGAGTGAGGTATTAAGTGCACAACCTGCAATCAAAAAGGGGAGAACAGAGGCCACAAATGCCATATCTTTTTCAGACAAAGATTTAGCAAGAATATATTGCCCTCACAATGATACACTGGTTGTCACTCTACGCATCAAGAATTTTGACATCAAACGGATTTTGATCGACCAAGGAAGCTCATGTGAGATAATGTATTATGAAACCTTCAAACAACTGAAACTGAAGGACAAAGACTTGGCACCTGTAACATCTCCCCTAATCGGATTCAACTCAATGCCAGAGTGGCCAGTGGGCAAGATAATCCTTCCAGTCAAGGCAGGAACCATGACGAAACAGGTGGAATTCTGGGTATTGAAAGTCCCTTCCACTTATAACATAATCTTGGGGAGGACATGGTTGCACGCCATGCGTTCGATAGTGTCAACCTACCATCAAGTATTGCGGTTCCCCAACGAAGCTGGAGTAATTGAAGAGGTCTTTGGAGACCAAATTATGTCCAAACAGTGCTTCGTCACAGTAAATGGCAGCCGCACTGCCAAAGGGTATGTACAGATGGTGGAAGAACCTAAGAGCAATGAATTATTTACAGATGTTGGCAAGGCAGCTGAACAGAAGGCAGTGGAAGACTTGGTACAGGTAAGGATAGATGAAAAAGACCCAGAAAAGTTCTTCTTGCTCGACTCGTCTTTGTCCAGCACTAAGAGAATAGAGGTCATGGAATTCTTAATCTCTAACATCGAAGTGTTTGCTTGGACACCGTATCACATGCCTGGCATTGACCCAAACTTCATCTGTTACCAGCTGAACGTCCACCCAACTGTCAGACCAGTTATACAGTGCACTCGCAGATCAGCACTCCACCATGCCGAGATAGTGGCGGAAGAAGTGGGAAACCTACTGGAGGCAGGAGCCATCAGAGAAGTGCACTATCCCAGATGGATCTCCAATACCGTAGTAGTGCCAAAGAAGAACAAAAAATGGCGTGCCTGCATGGACTACAAAACAGTCAACAAGGCATACCCAAAGGACGGTTTTCCCCTACCACGGATAGACCAACTGGTAGACCTGACGGTAGGACATAATCGACTTAGCTTCCTTGATGCGTACAGAGGTTACCATCAGATCGCTATGTATGAACCAAATCAGGAGGTCACATCCAAGGTCATGCCTTTTGGCCTAAAAAACGCAGGGGCAACATTCCAACAGATGGTCACCAAGATGTTTGAACCATTGTTAGGCAGAACAATGGAGGCTTGCATAGATGACATGGTGGTCAAAAGCAAGGATGAGAAGGACCATCTTAGGGACCTAGGTGAAATGTTCCAGATTCTGAAGAAGAACAAGTTGCGCCTAAACGCATCCACATGTGCATTCGGCGTGGGATCAGGCAAATTCCTAGGCTTTCTGGTGACCAACCGAGGTATAGAAGCAGACCCTTTTCAGTTCAAAGCAATCCAGGATCTAGAGAGGCCCAATACAGTAAAAGAGGTGCAGCATCTCACTGGCCTAGCTGCCGCACTCAACCGGTTCATAAGTCGGTCATCAAACAGATATCGACCATTTTTTCAAGTATTGAAGGCCAAGTTTGAGTGGGATGAAGAATGCGATCACGCCCTAGAAAGCCTAAAAGAGTACATGTCTTCTCCACCGTTGCTAGTAACCCTAGTACATGGAGAATAGCTCTTTTTATACCTAGTAGTTTCACAACAAGCAGTCAGTGCAGTGTTGGTCAGAGCGGAAGGAATCCAACATTTGCCTATCTTTTATGTGAGCAAAACCTTGCTGGGCGCAGAAACCAGGTACCTACCATTGGAAAAACTGGCCTTAGCCTTGATGATGGCCTCAAGGAAGCTGTCGCATTATTTCCACGCCCACACCATAATCGTCCTAACTGTTTTTCTATTAAAAGCTTTGTTTGAGAAGGCGAACTTTTCTGGGCGAATCTTGAAGTGAGCGGTGGAATTGGGATAATTTGATATCAAGTTTCAACCCAAAACCGCAATAAAATCTCAAGCTTTGGCAGACTTTGTCGCAAAGTTCACACCAGGAAGCCATCACATCTGTTTAGCTGACTTGACTGGTATAACAGAAAAGGAGATGGAAAGCGCCGCAGGAATTACGCAACCCCCAAAACAAGATGCCCAGCCACATCCCAAGGTATACTGAATTGAAAAAAAAGAAGAAAGAGGCAAACCAAGCCATTCCTAGTGAGGACTTATCAAAAAAACAGAGATTTGAGGCAGTCTGACAGTAAAGATACAACACCTACAGTTGGCATGGACTTGGGGGAAAACACCGGTAACATTTATGATCCCAAAACATCATCCGATCCATCTACTTGCTGGAAGCTATTCGTTGGAGAGATGTGGAAACTCTTTGTGGATGGAGTATCTAACAGGCACGGTGCAGGACTTGGCATAGTCATCATCTCACCAAATGGCCTGATAGTGGAACAAACAGTCAACCTTGGCTTCCCAACATCAAACAATGAAGCAGAGTATGAAGCACTTTTAGCAGACCTAAAATCAGCACTCTTCATGAAGGCCACCGAGCTAATGGTTTACAGTGACTCCTAACTAGTAGTAAACCAGATTTCAAGCGACTATGAGGCGAAAGATGAGAGAATGGCTAAGTACCAAGAGTTAGTAAGAAGAGAGATCATGAAATTCGAAGTAGTGAGGATAGAGCAGATCGGTCGAGAAGAAAATAGTAGAGCAGACGAACTAACAGGCTTTGCTTCGATGGCAGATACATCTACCCCACATCCATTACTGATCGACTTCTTACCAAGACCAAGCATTGAAGAACCCGAAGTAACTGAGGTATGCTGCGTCGAACTAGGCCCTTCATGGATGGATACCATTATAGTATTCTTAAAAGACGGCGTCTTACCCAAATAAAAGAAAGAGGCCAACAGAGTAAGAGCAATGTTACTGCAATTTTGGCTCTCCCCATCAATGGCCTTGAACAAAAAATCCTTCACAGGACCTTACTTTAAATGTGTCCATCCTAGCAAGGTCGAGGCATTCTTGTTTGAGATACACGAAGGCGTTTGCGGAAGCCACCAAGGGGGAAGATCTTTGGCCTACAGAGTAATTTCACAAGGATATTGGTGGCCTTACATGCAAGCAGATTCAGAGAAGTATGTGAAGAAGTGCGAGAAATGTCAGAAGTTCGCACACCAAATACATCAACCAGCCAGAGAGCTTCTACCTTTAACTAGCCCATGGCCCTTCGCAATATAGGACTTGGACATTGTAGGACCACTTCCAACGGCACCCGACAACAGAAAGTTCTTTCTTGCAGCAACAGATTACTTTACAAAATGGGTAGAAGCAGAAGCACTCGCATCAATAAAGGAGAAAGATGTAAAAAAGTTCGTCTGGCAGGATATCATCACTCGGTTTGGCATACCCAAGGCTCTAATATCTGACAACGGCACTCAGTTCGATGGCAAAATTTTTAGAGGCTTTTGTGAGGAATACAAGATAGAATTCTACAATTCTACACCAGCATACCCCCAAGCAAATGGCCAGGCAGAAGCATCAAACAAAGTCGTCTTGGATGGATTGAAGAAAAGGCTGAAAAAAGCAAAAGGCAAGTGGGCTGAGAAGCTTCCTCATGTTTTATGGGCTTACCATACCACACCTCAGCGATCAACTGGAGAAACGCCATTCTCCTTAGCCTATGACATGGAGGCAATAATCCCACTGGAAGTCAGCCTCCCCACAATTACAAGTGAAAATTTTGACCAAGATTTAAATGGAGAAGCCATAGCCTTGAAACTTGACCTTGCAGAAGAGAGAAGAGAAAAAGCTCTAGTTCACATCGCTTCATATCAGCAAGAGTTATCCAGAAAATATAACAAGGCAGTACATCCGAGGCCATTCAAGATTGGAGATTGGGTACTACGCAAAGTAATGGGCAACACTTTGGTACCTAGAGATGGCAAGTTGGGACCCAACTGGAAATGACCATACAAAGTAATTGGATTAGCAGGAAAATGGACATACCACTTAGAAGATAGAGACAGCAAATGTCACAACCCAAACCCATCCCTATGGGTTTAGCACCGTAACCGGCCAGTAATCTGTGATTACCGAAGGCCTGCTTAACAGTAATGATAGTAATATAGAGTAAAGGGGTTGGCGAAAGCCAAAACAGTAAATAAAAGATATCCAATGAGCTGTGACAGTCTGAATGCAAAAAGACTTTTTATAAACGTGCCACATTGACAACCAAAACATATATATATATATATGCAACATATACACAAACATCCATGTTAAGGATCAAATCCCTAACTATAACTGTATAGTCAAGTCTTGTTCAACTATTACAAAACAGAAACAAAAGGGTGAATCTGAACACCCCAAAACAGCCGTGGCTTGGATGGACTTGGAACCTCGAGGCGAGGCACATAGGTTGGCTTGACAAAACAACAGCTAACCCGACGCTCCTAGCTCCGGTCCGGTGCCTGGACACCTACATATATATATATATATATATATAAACAGTGAACTTAAACCCAGTGAATAACAGTTATGTAAAAGGGTTAAGAATGAATGCCCTTTCAGTAATTAAACAGTCATATCAGTCACTTAGAAACCATAGCAGTCATATGTGGTGCATCCCATAGCAAAACAGTACAGTAGGTCTTAATAGACCGAACAGTCAGTTGATGGCCATCATAACAGTAACAGTAGTGGTTCCAAACATGGGAACCGACAGAAATCTTTGTGACAGTAGCAGTAACAGTACAGTAACAGTAAATTGCTATGGATGCCGCGGATACAGTTTACAAATCGGACAAACATTCATTCATTAAACAATAACGTTTCAGTAAATAGAACAGTTGATCAAGAATTAGGTTCAATTAATTTAACATTAACATTAAATGGCCCATTTTCTTAGACCATTTGGTCCACATTAAATGGACCATTTGGTCTAAGTAGATTAAGTCCTCAAACAATGACCCTAAGGTGGCCCACTCAATGGCATTAAGGTAAATAATTAGGTTCAATTAATTTAACATTAACAATGCTAATTTAACCATTCCTAATCAACTTTTAATTAAACCTACAATAAAATCACATAAATTCTAACTAACATAAAACACTAACCAATTTCTGATTCAGCCGCCGATAAGGCCTTCAATTTGCAGTTCGAAATTAAAACGTGAACAGATCATTTAATGATAAACAGATAAAAATGCAACTAATGCAACACACTCATGATATCAGTTCAGACTTTCAGCTTAATCAGTTACTTATCATGCTGAATCACAGATTAGCACTAATCAGAGGTGAGGGTTGTCACAGCAAAGCCATCCCCAGGCCATGGAACACTGTCAATCTCAGACTATTTTATTTTTAGTTTTTCTTTAAAGTACTTGTAATTTTTCTTTTTTCAATAATACAAGTAGTTTTCTTTTCAACATAATTGTTTTCTTCTATAAAAATTGTTTCAGTGAGCCAGGGGCAAAGAAAGCAGAGTTGGCCGGAATAACCAATACTTCGCTCTAAGTTGGCAAGAATGACCAACGTTAAGCTCTCTTTAGCCGAGATCAGGATCTAGGCTGAAGAAGTTTGGTAGGAATAACCAAACACCTTGCTCTAGGTTGGCCGGAATAACCAACACTGAGCTCTCTTCAGCTAAGATCAGGATCAGGATCTAGGCTGAAGAGGTTGGCTGAAAAAACCAACACTTATTTCTCTTTAGCCGAGATCAAGATCTAGGCTAAAGAAGTTGGATGGAAAAACCAACACTTATCTCTCTTCAGCCGAGATCAGGATCTAAACTGAAGAGGTTGGCTGGAAAAACCAACGCTTATCTCTCCTCAGCCGAGATCAGGATCTAGGCTGAAGAGGTTGGCTGGAAAACCAACATTTACTTCTCTTCAGCCGAAATAAGGATCAAGTCTGAAGATGTTAGCCGGAAAAACCAACACTTGGCTCTAGGTTGGCAGGAATAACCAACTTTGAGCTCTTTTCAACCGAGATCAAGATCTAGGCTGAAGAAGTTTGGCAGGAATAACCAAACACTTGGCTCTAGGCTGGCAGGAATAACCAACTTTGAGCTCTTTTCAGCTGAGATCAAGATCTAGGCTGAAGAAGGTTGGCTGAAAAAACCAACACTTATCTCTCTTCAGCCGAGATCAGGATCTAGACTGAAAAGGTTGGTTGGAAAAACCAACACTTATCTCTCTTCAGCCGAGATCAGGATCTAGGCTGAAGAGGTTGGTTGGAAAAACCAACACTTATTTCTCTTCAGTCGAGATCAGGATCTAGATTGAAGAGGTTGGCAAGGATAACCAACATTTATTTCTCTTCAGCCGAAATAAGGATCGAGGTTGAAGAGGTTGGCTAGAAAAACCAACACTTATTTCTCTTAAGCCGAGATCAAGATCTAGGCTGAAGAGGTTGGCAGGGATAACCAATATTTACTTCTCTTCAACCGAGATAAGGATCTAGGCTGAAGAGAGTGGCAGGATTACCCAATATTTATCTCTCTTCAGCCGAGATAAGGATCTAGGCTAAAGAGAGTTGGCAGGCATGACCAATCAAGATTATAAGGTTCCAAGACCGAGATAAGTATCTTGGCTAGAAGAAAAAGTGTTAAACTTATGCAAATCATAGTAGAAAATAAGTACAGGAATGGGATAAACCGAGCAAAAAGAAGATTTCATTCAAGATTCAAATTAAAGAAGTTACAAGTGGGACTTCAGCCCGGTTACAAATTCTTTCCAAAAGTAAAAAGAAGAAATTACATGACTAAAAAAACAGGTCATCCAGATCGGCATCCAAGTCAACTCGAGCCTCACCACTCGGTAGCCTGATGTTGACAGGTAGGTCAGTCACTGCCACATTATCAACAGTAATGGGCACCGGTGGATCAACCCTAGCTGACTGAACAGCCTGAAGACCGGGGTTAATTGTGGCAATTGGGGCATCTTCCGATTCTGGGGATGCCTCATCTTCCTCCCCTACTTGCAGCAATTTCTCCTGAATAGCATTGGCGTAGTCCGCCATATAGCTCAAAATGAAGTGGGGTGAAGGGTTCTGGAAGACCTCAGTTTCCTGGCCGAAACCAAGGCTTGAGACAGCCGTCTTCCATCCGCATTTGAAAAATATGTCCTTCGTAGCCTCGCACTACAGGATGTAGGTGGCTTCCCCATCCTTGTAGCCGCGGTCTTCAGCGTCTTCCGCGCTCTTCTTCAGCTCGGCTATTTCGGCGTCTTTCTTTTTCTCAAGTTTGACCAGCTCGCGTAGGTACTTGTCTTTCCACTCGGCCAAAGCTTTCTGCTTATCTGCTTCAGCCGAGCTAACCATCCCAGTGAGTCGGGCAACTTCAGATTCAAGCTCGGTCATTTTCTGCTTCGCCTCATTTAGCTCGGTCGTTTTGCTGTTGGCCTCTGCCACGGCCTGCCTTGTTGTCTTACGCAGTTCCAACACGCGCTTGTGAGCAACGTGGTTCTTCTGCATGGCCTGCAAAAGGAGAGATAGCTATTATGAATAAAACAGAGCAAACAGATGATATAAAATAAAAGACGATTAGAAGGAGCATTTACTAGCACCATTGACTTCGTCGCCGACTGGATAGCCTTTAGCTTGGTCAAATGGTCGTAGTGTTCCATGTCAAAAGGCAAGCATACGCTCCTAGCCAGGTTAAAAGCGAACATGTGATCTTTATCTGCTACCACTAAATCTGTGTTTTTTATGGCTCGGTTCCTATATGTAAGTTTTGGGGACCACTCAGAAGAGCTAGCCCAGTCAGAACGCTCTGGTTCTGGGCTTGGTGGCGTGGTTTGGGAAAGTATGGTGTCTTCTTCATCAAGAAGGCGTGGCTTGGTGGAGGAAGTGCGAGCACGCTTGTTTGGCCGAGATGACGAGGGTCGGGCGGTTGGAAGAGCTACCACAGCCTCATGTGTTTGGCCAGCTTGTGGTATTTCAGTCTAGTTCCCTACGGCTAAAGCCGTTGTTTCGGTGATAAGTGCTCTGACAGCTCTCTTCTTAGCCATTTCTTGCTCTTCTGTTAGTGGGATCAAATTGATTTGAGGCAGTGTTAGATCTGGTTCTGGTGAGGGTTCCAGGAGAAAATTTGTCACCCTGGTCTTCCTCCTACTGTTGTATCTGTATGTCAGTTCGAAATTGAGTAACTCGGCCCAACCTCGTTCACGGTACCGGAGTGCAGCGAGAAGTGCGTCAAGATTGGGGTATTGATACTGCGACTTTAGTTGGTTCAAGTCTGCATAAAGAAAAAAGAAACGGTTAGCACAGTGTGGAAGTTGTGAACAATAAGCAAAAATCAAACAAGTTAAACCGAGGTATTCATACCGGCTACTCCTTTATTCCAGTTAATTTGGTCGCCCGGTATCTGGGCTTCCTGGTCTTCGAAGTTGCCCGAGACCTAGAAAAAGTCATCATCATTTACATCTTTGTCCGATATATTTTTTATTATTTTATCTCGGCGTCTTCTTATTCTTAAATAGTATACCCAGCCATCTTCATTCTAGCCAAGTGAATATTGATGAAAGAGCTCGGCTAAACCGAGGTTGAGCCCAAGCCGGCGATTTAGCTCGGCAATGCCGTTTATTATTCTATATGAATTAGTGCTAAGTTGAGTTGGGCATATCCTAGTCTGCCTTAGGAATTCACAGATGAGTGGTTGGACAGGGAATCGGAGTCTGGCTTCTACAATGGAAAGGACAGTGAAGGGAACGAAGCCTTGTTTTCCCCATGGAGTTGTATCTAGCTCGGCAAGTGAAAGGTGGACGTCATCAGGGATGTTGTAGTCCTTGCGGGATTTGACAATAGCCCCTGGTGAGTTCACTAGGAATCGATATTTGCCCATGAGGTCTTAAATTATGTATAAATGAGCTTGAAATCCTAGCTCGGTGTTGAGATGACGTTAGGTATCTCGGTTGAGTGTACAAAGGAGTGCCTGGCCAACCTAAGTCAGAGTCTGCAAAATGGAAATAAAAAGTGTTAAGCCCAGATCGTTGGATCATGCTAAGTACAAAGGAATAATGAGTATAAGCCTAGCTCGGCTACGTGGGATACTTTCCGTTCTTAGTTCGGTTGGACCGAAGGACTTTAGTTCGGCTAAATAAGACGAAAGGTTCTTAGACCGATTGAAACTAAAGGTGTGGCATGAAGTTATAGCTCGGTCACTGGGTAAGCTTTCTAGTTCGGTAATGTGCACACCTAGTACAAACAGGTTCCTAGATCGGTCATTGTGTGATTTTGGATCAAAGGGATTTCATAAATGGATTGATTGTAATATCCAGATAAAATGTGATTAAGAAGTTTGGGAATATGGGTTTTTGAAGATTTGTGTTAAGACTACAAGAATGTGTTTCAGAAAACATGTGTATATACTACTATAATATACATACTCGTGAAATGAACAAAGAAAAGAGGAATGAGGTTGAGCCACTTACCACTTCAGATTGAAGAGACGAAGATCGAGGCAGTGAAACGATACCAGCAGAAACACGAGCTGGGTAGGGGATAGGGTCGTATGAATGAAGGCTCAAAGGGCAAGAGAGAAGGTGAATAGAGATGCTTTGATTTGAAAAAATTGGGTTTTTGTATAGAACCAAGATTTGGGCGGGACTGTTCAAAAATCGCGAGGTATGAAGACGGCGTTGACAGCTGTACTCAACCAATAGGGGCCTGCCATGTGTCTATAGGAATAGCAAGTGATTCAGATGTACAGCGTGACTGAAGAGACGTTTTTTGACTGAACAAATCAGTAGCCCGGTGTTAATTTAGCTCGGTTGAAGGTCTGAAGTTTTAGCTCAGCTGGTGACATGTAATCCCAATCATGCTACGCATATGGAATTAAGAGGCAATTGAGAAGGAGTTTTTATGTGCATTAGAGCCGAGCTAGGCCCAGGCATAGTAATGGGCCGTTCTATAGACCGTGGTGAAAAGGGCTTACCAAAGTGGGCCTCGCTGTTAGCTCAGTCCAAGCATTGTTACAGTCACCACGGCCGGAGTGGTTATAATACCTCGGTCATAGTATTCGAAGCCGAGGTGTTTTGGCTCCTTAAAGCAGGCCTTGCTCTTATTAGCTCGGTCAAGGCTTGCTGCAGTTAGCTCGGTCGAAACAGACAAAACCGAGGTACAAGTGAACAAGAGCCGAGCTATGTGTTGCATATGAAGGCGTTGGATTGAGTATGACAAAGGGGCTAGTGTTAGCTCGGTCATACTGTTATCCAACCGTGGTAAAACCATCTCACTAGGTTTAAGCAGTGGGGGGTGTTGAAGGATAAGTATTATCTTTCAGGAGTGTGATTCCTAGGAGGACTCTACATGGAAGAATAAGAGTCCTACTAGGATTGTGCCAAACAAAAACTATAAAAGCTCACAACATAACCTAAGTACAGGTAACATAACTTTGATTCTCCAATACACAGAGCTTTTGGCTATTTTGTCTATTTTGCTGACTTAGGCATCGGAGAGGTATCCGGCACACACCCGCCGGCTAGCTCACGTTTGTGTTTTCAGGGAATAACGTGACAACGTTTGGAGGAGCGCAGACTTGATCAACAGGATTATACGAGAACATTATTTCTTGCTCGTACAGTTCCCTTTCCTTTAATTGCCATTTAGCCCAATCCTTGTCCTCATTGTCAGTTATCCTACAAAAAGAGAAAAAAAGTCATTAAATTCACAGTTACAAAAAGTGGGCAAAGTTATGTAATAAAGGTGTCATAATGATTGAAACTAGTAAAATAATTATACATTTTTAACCATTAGTCACTATAATATTCACTTGCCTTGTTCACATCACAAATCTAGCCATGATTGACATGATTTTGCCACATAGCACTAGCAATTGCATCCCTAAAGTTCGATTGGCATGTCAACCCATGTTGTGACATGTCAACATAGTCAGCTTGGTCTCCAACAAACCTGTCTGCTTCCACTTCTGCTGCCATTTTATTAATAGCTTCCAAGAAGAATGGGTCTATATCTGCATGCAAACAGATCCAATTGTGCAGTACACAACATGCAATCACGAGAGGGCCTTGTCTTGTAGACTTGTGATTTCGCATGGACCGCAATATTGGGAATCACATCGTCAAAACACCAAATGTTCTTTGTATGACATTGCGTAACAACGAATGTCGATGGTTAAATAATTCCTTGGGTCCTGAATAATGATGGTCATGAAACTCTTGCAAGTGGTAGCGTTGGGAACGAAATGGGGCAAGAAATCCACGCATGTTCGTGAAATCAGCATCCACTAAATAATACTTGCCTACATGTAAATAATGAATGCACTATTCTGTCAAATAGATGTACAAAAAAATAATTTCAAAAAATGTACTGTATGTTATTTAGTGACACTCATCATGGGGTGGGTGTGGAAACTGTAGATCAACTCTTGTAATAGAGTCAACTAAAACAGCGTTATCGTGAGCGCTACCTTCCCTTCCAGAATTAATAAATGTAAACAACATGTCGAAATCGCAAGCTGCGAGTACATTTTGCGATAGCATAGATTTGTGATCGCGGAATGTATTTTGTCTTGAAGCAGGACCCATGTTTCCACCAATGTGCCATCAATAGCCCCGACACAATCCTACTTGAAAGATATTTGTTTGACATTAAAAGTGAAACAAACTTGGCTATTACTTTTATAACAGGAGAAAAAAAAAATATCGTCCCTTATTGTTATTGAAAACTTACAGGACAATCATTAAATTCATATCTTGAACTAGGGAAAAAACCTCATGTCATTTAAAAATTTTTCCGGTATCTCGTCTTGGTTACGTGGTTTGATAACCGTTGATGCAAGCTTGCATAGTGCCCGCATAACAATTTTGATGTGTCGACAAATAGTTTCCGTGGAGTATTGAAATCTATCGGCCAGTAGTCAATGGCGATCATTTTGTGCGAAAGTGTATAAAAAAATTTCAAGCGATTCCTCGACACTGATATGCATATGTTCAATATCGATAAAGCCATTTTGAAGTAAGGTGTCTTTCAATAAAATGAATGTTTGTGCATCCATTCGCATAATGTCCATCATTGTTTCTGGATGGCCATTTAATAAGCTTGAGATGTAATCATCACCTTTGAATGGACAAGTTTGCTACGGTCGCCTACTACTTGACGCATTGATATGGTCATGCATGAAAGCAATCATCAAAAAATTCATAAAATCTTCAATAACCTCATCCTCCTCTGATGAGATCTCCATTGCATTGTTTTTTATGTCGGATGACATATTGTTTCGTCTACATCACAGTAAAAGCATAATTATAAAATAATGTTTGACAACATACTAACTCTTACCATTATTGGTGAAACTGAAATAAAAAGTCGCTACAAGAATAGTCGACCATAGTTATTTACCAGCATCCACTAAAATATATACGCGAAGAAAATTTGTTTAATATGTAGTCATCTTGTCATAAGAATACAGACATGAAAGAACTGCAAACAATAACACAACATATTGATGTAAAACATAAACTACTTAAAAGTTCAATAAAAATAAACATACGAAGAAGGAAAAAAAAGAGCATCTCATGGGATGAAAAAAAAATGATAAAAAACAAATCAAGAATCATCAAATCATCTTGCAGAACGACAAGGAGAATCGCTAACTCAATCAAAACACAACTTCTCACTTCACTGCAAAGCTAAGATCATAGCTAGGCACATATGGGTAGGAGTACGCATAAAAAAACCTTCACCATTCCTTGTCTTTAAACAGTGTCAATGCCCTAACGTACTGGACCGGTGGTATGTCCCCAAGCTCTAGCAATACATCTTGACATGCATCAAGGGAATACTCATCACCACCTGCACTTGCAGCCTCTGTGTCAGTTGATCGTGCACGTGAATGTTTTGTTTTTGCCTGTATATAGGATGTGAAAGCTGTGCACCCATCATCGAACCCACTTGACCGTGACTTTTTGGAACGACCACTGTCAGTCTGGCTGCTTATAGGGCCCCTCTTATGACTTTTGCCTTTCGTTGGATCCATGATTTCATCGCCGAATAAGTGAACAGGAATGGCTTCAGCAACATTACTCCCACCAACTTCAGGGCTCCAAAATTTATTTAGCATTTCATTTTCTTCATCTGAGTCAAGGGCTCCTTGTGTGGATGCACAAGACAAAGCCCCTGTGGCACAACAATTTTCAACAATCTCCGTCATTTCTTGGAAATACTCAAATCCTTTTGTCCTAAACTTCTTTACATTTCTGGTAGCCTACAACAATTGAAAATATTGAAATAAGCATAATGTATGTGTGATAAAATGTTACCAAAAAAAAAATTGAAAATGGTACAGGTTAATGAAAAACCTTATCCCAAAATTCATCGGGTGCAATAACAGTTCCTACAATGGGATCCCATCACAGACCAGTCTGTGCCTGCAGCCGCTTAAATGTTTGGTAATTAGCTTTCAATCACTGATATTTGTGTCGCACCTGCTTTGCTGTATAGCAAAATCCATACAGATTTTTCAAGTGATTTGCAAAATGATTCCAATGCCTAATTGTCCATACAGTAGTACGGCCAGTTGTTTGATTTTTTTTAACCTCTTCTCTCAACATGTTTATTAATTTCATTTTAATTCTGGGAGTCTACATTTTTGTATCCTGATTGTCATCTGAATTGTTTCCATCCATCTAAAAACACACAATTTATATTTAAACTACTCTGGAGTGAATATAAAAAAATAACAGAGCAAAAAATCAATTACAATTATTAATGTTTATGTATGAATTAAAATTAATATTTATTTGAACTTGTTAAATAATGTTAGGAAAAGCAGATGGTTTGAAGGGCAAAACAGAGACAAAATAAAAACCACATAACATTAATGTTTATTTGAACTTGTTAAATAATGTTAGGAAAAGCAGATGATTTGAAGGACGACACATAGACAACATAAAAACCACATAACATTAATGTTTATTTGAACTTATTAAATAATGTTAGGAAAAGCAGATGATTTGAAGGCCAAAACAGAGACAAAATAAAAATCACATAACATTGTCTGTAAAAAGTTTGTGAAACAAGTGTACGCAGTATAAAAATAACTAGAAATAAGCAAAAGAAGAAGACCACAAGAAGAAATAAGCTTAAGAAGAAGAGGAGAAGGATGAAAGAGTGAAGCACGGAGGTCGACCGGCCGAATAACCCGGCGGACGACCGGCTCAGCTTCAACCGTTTAAAGAGTTCAGACAGATTAGAAACCATTTATATACTGGTTTGGACTTCTCAAAAAGCATTTCAGAACTCATTTATACACACCAGATGATTGAAGGATATACGTACCAAATCAGTGGGGGATGAATAGTTATCACCGGTGATAGAGTAGGTACAGTGACTGAATATGTGACTCTTTGGTAGTCGTCTGATTCGAGAATAGGTATGACAAATTTGACCTGTGACAAAAAAAAATTGGGAATAAAATTAGGGATGTTTCAAAAAATCAGTGAGTTGTAAGAAAATATTTGAAACAAATTTGTGATTTATTTGACCTCGGTGTCGTCGTTGTTTGGTTGCCCAAAGAATGAATCTTCCATAATGCACAAATTGTAAATCACTTGATTTGTAGGAGATGGTATCGGTAGGGAGCGGGTTCACAGACATAATTTATAAAATGGTCAGAGTTCACAATGAACACTACCCGTGACAAATTGTCAGCCCTGATCTTTGAAACAGAGAAAGACGAGTAGATCAATTCACCTGTATATTTCTTTTTGCATGTGAACCTTTTCAGAGATGATGAACATGGAAGCTTTTCAGAAAGGAAGAAAACTGAAGACGTTGAAAGTTTTGACAGTGGAGAAATGAAGAAGAAAGCTGCCAAACGGGAAGTAGAATTGCATTTTGAATGATATGGTGGAATTCTATTTTCAAAATTGTATCCAAACGTGAAGCGTGAATGATAGGGTCAAAATGTAATTTGAAAACACAACCAAACAGAGCCTTAGATTTTTTGTTTAGTTATCCAAAAAATTAGAAAAAAAATTTAGAATTCTATTTTTTGGATGTACTTAGGAAATGAAATATTCTAAATTTGACATGAAGTGATTAGATGGACAGCAAGCAATAATGACTCTACTTCTTACCTCAACAGATTACCTATTGCCTGCTAATAGATATATAAACAAACATGTTACGCTTTTGATATGACCTGTGCTGACATTTTTTATTTATTTATTGTTGAACTTTAGAATTACGTTTCCCAAAATCCTAGTTTGAGGGAATTTTGAATTCCATTTGCAAGATTCAAAAAAAGGAAAACAAACAGTAGTCTATTTTCAAAAAACAGTCCTCAAATCAAAATTCTAAAAAATAACTCAAAAAAGTGGAACCAAATATAGTGAATGGTTCCTTCGCCAATTTTTCTAGATACTAATTGAAAGGTAATGGTACCTCTTATTCTAAGCGCATATAATTAACATCATCGACTCATCACAACATGCTAAAGTACATAATTAACACAAGTGTAATACATATACATACTCTATTCAACACAACTATGTCATCTTTCATCAATGACCAAAGACAGAACTATAAACTAGGGGTGAGCAGCGGATATTCCAATCCGCCCAAACCAACCGAACCGAACCTATCCATTGCATTTTGGACGGATACGTGATGACGAGCAGACGATTGCGAATTGATTTTTCCAATCCACCTAGTTTTGGACGGATGACAGATTTGAGGTTACTATGGCCGCAACTGAATCGCCAAACGACAAGCACCCTTAGCAATTTGTAAGACTTTGTGTTTTTAATTTGTTTAGATATTCTGTTTGTGTTTTCAATTAAAAAAGAGTTTAGATATTTTGTTGTGTTTTCAATTTGGAAATCCCTTTTATCAAATGGTAAGTGTTGATATTTTGTATTTTTGTGTAGAAAATATAAGGCTTAATTTTGTCATTTAAAAAAAAATCAAATTAAATAATTTTTGGATAAAAAAAAGTAATGAAACCGTTTTGATAATACATGGTTTTCGTATATGTATTTATTATTGGTATTTAACAATTTACTTGATAATCTTTTGGTTATGTTGAGTTGGATTGTTATCCATAAAAAATATTGACAAGTTGTTGTATTATGTTCAAAATTTGTAAAAGTTTAAACTACCAAACCGATTCGTATCCATCCGTCAATTCGCCAATTCACTCAATCTGCATCCATCAATCTGGCGAACAGATACGGATTGATTTTTTTCAATCCATCAATCCGACGGACGGATGGCGGATTGGAGGTTTCCCGGCCGCAACCGAACTGCGAACACCCCTACTCTAAACATATGTGTTTAATACGCGTAAATACAATAATTCAATTCTCATGAGACATCAAGCCCACAACCACAATAACATATAAAATGCTCAAAGGTTAACCTTTGTTTATTCTCATTTTACAAAAGAGTTTTGATTTCATTTCCTTTCAAAAATTAAATCCGTTGTTTTCCAATTCACAATATTCCAATTATTATCCAAAAATTTATTTTCTTCTTTTAACAAATCCCAATTCATAAATAACAAAACCACAACCTTACTCAACTCAACCAAACTCAACTTATGTTGATCAAACAACTCCAACATCTCGGTTAACTTCTTTTGTTAGCAATTAATATACATTAATACAATCCACATAACACAACATAATTATTACTCAACTTTATCCCTTTCTAATCCATTAAGCTTTAATAATAAAAATTAGGATTTTTTTCCATATCCAACATAAACAAGATAAACCTACTTCCAATACATCAAAACCCTCCCAAAAAATAAAATTTCACTTTCCAAAGCTCAAACCCAAAAACCCCCCTTCATGATTTTGAAATTACATATCTAAATCAAGCCTTTTATGCAATAAAAATATACCACATGTCTATCTATAAGGAAGTATAGAAAATGAGTAAAGAAATCCCTACCTCTAGCAAGAATGGGAGAAATCCCGAAAATCCAACTTTAACGAAAACGGAATCCACTCAAATTAAAATGAAACTCTCATCATCCTCTACGTTTGGTATATGGAACTAGGGTGAGATTTTAAATGAAAGGAGATGAAATCTAAGCTTGAAAGGTTAGGGTTTTCGAAAATGGAGGAAAAAGAGAGAAGAGAGAGAGAAAAATGAAATAGATTTGATCAAAAAGTGATTTTTTAAAGTGTTGATCCAGAACAGACCACTCGAGATTCAGAGACACAAGACTATTTTAGCGACATAACTTTCGCTCGAGTGCAGAACTCATACTTCTAGAAGTTCAGACTGCAGACAAAAGTACTGGATGACACGAAAGGCCACTCAAGCAAATAAACCATCGCTCAAGTGATGAAGAAAAAATTTCAAGACACTACATAAATGATGCCAAAATTATTACTCCCCTGTCCCATTTTGTTAGTCTTTCTTTTCATTTTAGATGTTCTAAAGTTTTTGAAAAGTCAAAAGAAAAAGCTTTTAGTTTGCCAAAATTATTCCTCATAAAATGGCTTTATCAATATTAAAAGTTCAAAACAAAAGGCATTTTTGAAATAAATACTTTCAAATTTAAATCTAAATGTAATAATTAATTTCTTCTAAAAATATTAGAATTTTAAAAAAAAGACTAACAAAATAAGGTGGAAGGAGTAAGACTTTTTTTATGATGAAAAATTTGAAAAATAAATGGAGAAATGTTATGCTTTCGTACGTAAAGGAGCACAAAATCGAATTTAGGCTCATGTTTCACTAAAAAATATTTGTTTTGGTCACCTAAATGGACATGTCAAATAATAATGTATTACTATTATTTTGGAGTAATTTAATACAAATTAATAAATTTTATACTTTTTTAGAATGTGAGTTGAGCCAATCACATTATTTTAATCAGTCTTACTTCATATTTTAAATGTATTATTGTGTGTCACAAGTGTAAGTAATAATAATAAATTTTGTTAATTTGTATAGTAGTATTTTAATTTATTTTTTTTTTTAAACTTACCTCCTTTTACCAAGAAATCATTTGAAAATTTGACTAATACATATATAAATGAAATAAGTGTCTTTGAAATGAAGGGTTTAAGATTTATTAAGTCTTCATTTGGGAGGAGTTAAAATAGCCATTTTTTTGACTTTTTCATTATTTTAACGTAGCTTTTTTAGTCCCGTTTAGCTTTTGTCTTTTACTTTTTTTACTTTTGTGAGAAAAAAAAAAGTGTAATGATTATAATTTGAATATGACATTTTGTCTTATTGACTTATTTAACCAATTTTGTCTTTTGCGCTTTTTTAACCCAAAAGCCAAAACCAAACATAGCTTAAATGTAGATTGAATTTTAAAGTAAATGATGACATAAAGATAGGAGATATATATTTATTAATAATTTTTTACAATTAAATTATTCATTGAATAATTTCAAATAATTATGTTCACTAAATTATTTTCAATCCATTAAGCTAAAATTTTCAAATCTATTATTGAAATCTAGGTATAAAATATTATATTAAATTAAAGGTTATGTTTTTCTGATTGACTAGTATCAAATTCATTCATTTAAATTCATAAATACAAACATAACATTATTATGTGCTCATTTGGCATGTGGGTTTCAGTGAGATTAGAGTTATTTTAATCATAAAAAGATAAAAATAAATTTTTTAGTTTAATAAGACAAAATATTATATCTAAATCATAAAATATTTCATTTTTTTCTCTCACAAAAGTTAAAAAGATCCAAGAAACCTATCTCAAACGAGATTTTTTAAACTCAGACTAAAATAGCCAAAAAAAACTAAAAAATCAACTTACATTCCAAACGAAAAGTGTCACTAAATGTCGCTGAATTTTAGCCTTTGCCTAACATTCTTGATACAAAATATCATATTCAAATCATAAAATATTTCATTTTTTTCTCTTACAAAAGTTAAAAAAGCCAATAAGCCCATTATTATTATTTCATTTTTTCTCTCACAAAAGTTAAAAAATCCAAAAAATCTATCTCAAACGAGATTTTTTAACCGCAAACTAAAATATTCAAAAAAAAACTAAAAAATCAACACACATTCCAAACGTGAAATGTCACTGAATGTCGCTGAATTTTAGCCATTGCCTAACATTCTTGATTCTCATTTTCAACGGGATATGCAAATCTCATTTTTAAGTATTTTTCTACCAAACATTTCTTGATTCTTATTTTCAGCAAAACATGCAAATATCATTTTCATGTATTTTTCTTAGTTGAACATTAATTCTGAGGGGAAAAAAAACAACAAAAAATAAAAATAATCAGTGTATTTGATTTCAGTTTTTTGAATTCAGTTTTTTGAAAATTGAATTTTTTATTTTTTGTATTTTTTTAGTGATTATTTTTTTAATTTTAAGTAATTTTTTTACTTTTTAAGATGCACTTTACTTAAATGTATCTAAAAGTAAAATATTTGTGAAAAAATATTTTAAAAAATTAATAAATACACAAAAATACGAAAATGTACTAAATTTTTGTTTTTTTTTTTTTTGTATTTTTTGGTATTTAGTGTATTTTTTTAAGATTTTTTTCACAAATATTATACTTTTTAAGTGTGTTTATGTTAAGTGCGTCTAAAAATTAAAAAAAATTATTTAAAATATTAAAAAAAATTATTAAAAACATTAAAATATGAAAAATAAAAAAATAAAATTTTCTAAAAATTATTTTCTGAAAAGTAAAACCAAACAAGCTTAATAATATCATAAATGTGATAGACCCACTACTTCAACCAATCATGTTATAGTAGGACACCTCCTACTTCGATCACACATTTGACACTCTTATTCCGTTTATGTATTTGACAAAATGTGTAAACAAAAGATACTCCACTCACTATGTGATGAACACTATTTGAAGTTGAAAACTATTATTTTAATCAATTATAAAATATATTTTATTCACATATTTTATGGTGGGATTTGTTTGGAGGGATTAGGGGAAGACTAAATGCTATTTGGATTTGAATTCATTAGAGAGGATATATCCATCGTTTAGTGTAACTTTAGTCCGCTGGATATGGAGTTCGGCCAGACTCCATATCCCTCATATGAGATAATAAATAATCCTAGGGCGTCATTAGTGTTGTTAAATTAAATGATAAAAAATTAAAAATTAAAAACATTTAGATAGCGTTTGGTAATGTTTATATTTATAGTTTATGTTCACAAAAATTTTATAAATTGGTTTTTGTTTATTTTTAAAAAAACATAAACTAAAAACGCATTTGGTTTGAACAAAATGTTTGAAAAATTTTAAAAATATAAACTAAAAAATATGCTTGTTCAGGCCCAAAATATTTATATTTATTATTTATGACAATGGGATCATATACATTTGAAAAAAAAATAATTAAAAAATAAATGAAAAAAAATTATTTGAACAGAAATTAATTGAAAAAAAAGAATTGAAAAAAAATTATTTGAAAAAAAATTTGTTAGTCAAATTTTTTAATTTCTGTTTAGAAACCAACGTAAACTCATTTTTTGAGTTTACGTTTTTTCTTCAAATTTATAAATTGAGACAATCATTTATAAATCAAAAAAATTATCAAACAAGTTTTTATGACAGCTTTTTAAATTTTAGTAAATATAAATTGAAAACTGAAAACGAAATGATTATCAAACAGGTCATAATAAATTAAATTTTTTTAGTGTTGTTATTACATTTTTTCCTAGTCTTTTGAACATTTATAAATTATAAATTTAAAATTTAAAATTATATATTAAATAAAAAATAAAAAATATAAATTATAAATTATAAATTTAATTTAATTAAAAATTATGGCCTTATAAATTAAAAAATTTTATTTTTGTTAAATTAAAAATTAAAAATTATAAGGGTGGAATAGTCTTTTGAACATATGTCCTTATTCAATCCATCCAATCAAATATTAAATACAATAAAATAGTTCAATCCAGACATCTAATCTCATGACTAAACAAACATAGGATACAAATCCAGTCCAATCAAATAGTCCGGGTAAAATGTATCTCAGGACTAGCAGTCTAATGGATTACAATTCTCCCTTATTCAGTCCATCCAAACAGCCGACCCTATGTGTGAAACAAATTTGTAATTCTATATAATTAAAAATTATATATAGGGCTGGTTTGGTAAATGTTCTTTAGTAGTCATTTTGTTTTTTACTTTATTAGGATAAAATTGTTACTGATAAATGTCCAAGTGTTTAACAAATACTAAAAAAATTATTTTTGTTATTGGAAAAGTTTAAGTGGGATTTGGAATTTTTTGGTCGTATTACTTTTTAGACTAGAAAAATCTAAATAATAAAAATTTTAATAAATTTTTTTGTCTTTTTCATTTTTTAATTTTTTAGATTCTTCCAGACTAGAAAAATCTAAAATGTAAAAATTTTGATAATATTTTTTAAAAAAATACTATATACAAAAAAACAATTAAAAATATAAACAATGCCAGTGGAAAATAGGACAAAGATTTGCAGATGAGTGAGAATTTTTTCGTGGAGCGAAGAAGATACCCACTTATTTATAAAAAAATAAAAATAAATAAATAAATAAATAAAATTTGGACTTTTATGTTGAAATATTCAGTGTATTTGATTTTAATTTTTTGAATTTAGTTTTCTAAAAAATGAATTTTGTTTTTCATTTTTTTTTTGTTTTTAATAAATATTTTTAAAATTTTAAGCATTTTTTTTTTACTTTTTTAGATGCACCTTACTTAGATGTATTTAAAAAGTAAAATATTTATGAAAAAATATTTCAAAAAATTAATAAATACACAAAAATATAAAATATATATATTGAATTTTTATATTTTTTTATATTTTTGGTATTTAGTGAATTTTTAAAAAAAAATCATGAAAATTATACTTTTTAAGTGTATTTATGTTAGGTGTGTCTAAAAATTTTTTAAAAAAAATTGCTTAAAATATTAAAAAAAATTCAGTAAAAACAAAAAAAAATATGGAAAACAAGAAAACAGAATTTTTAAAAAAGTGTCTTTAGAAAACCCAAACCAAGCAAAGTTTTTTTTTTAAAAAAAAAATATTTAATTTTTCTAGCATGTCAAACTGGATAGATTCTGCTTTTTTTTTTTTTTTTCAATTACAAATAAATAAGCTTAAACCAAACAGTTATAATGCATTTGGCTTATAAAATTAAAAGGGAAAAAGGAAAAATATGATTTCAGCGTAAAAGATCAAAAATATTTATATATTGGTGGAGGTGCAAGGTTTTAGTGTGTAAACTTGCACCCACGAAAGATTCCAACTATTTTGTAAATTTGTGCACCATTTTCAATTGACAAATAAAAATTTACTTGAAACCAAACAGAGCACAATGTGATATTTTATGATTCTTTCAATTCAAACTAAGGTCAAGTTTCGCAACCCATGAAAAATTTAAAAAGTCAAAAAGTTACTTAAAAAGTTAAAAAGTTATCACTATTCACTAATTAAAAATATAAAAATATTAATTTACATAATATTACCATACAAAGACGTGACTGATGGTACCCGTGGTGGCAGTACACTTTATTGGGCTGTCAATGCGGTAAAAAAAACATTAAGTATATCTATTCATTAAATTAGAGGGTAATATTGGGCCAGTAGAGGCCATCACAGATCTCTTTTTGATAATCTGAACCGTTCAATATGTAGAACTCGTCGAGTACTATATATTTATAAAAAATCACGTTCATCGGATATCGCTAACTATATGATCAAATTAGTTTTGCATAAAAAATGGATGGTATTATAGTTAACGGTTGACAAAAAATTAACACGATCAGATAGTTATCGATATCCGATCACCATGATTTTTTATAATCATATAGTACTCAACGAGTTCTACACATTCAACGGTTCTGATTAGCAAAACGTGACCCATGGTGGCCCCCTAAGGGCCGGGCAACACTGCCAATTTAAGCCCGAGAAGTAGGCAATAATTTCCTATCTCCTAATCTGCCACTGCTCTGCCTGCTGTACGGGCTATCAATAACTTCTCTTATACAATTTTTTAGTACACATTTTTTCATAAAAAGTTAAAAAATTAACCCAAATATTCATATTTTTTTCCTCAACTTTTTAGTCCAAAAAGATAAAAAATACACTTATTTAAGACACCCCAAACAACCCTTAAAATACTTATTCATCATTATAAAAATATTACTGTTATATTATTCTAAATTAATTTAATATATGACAATTTTATTTGTAAATTACTTTCTATTAAGGTGAACAAATATTGGGTCAGGCTTATATTATATATAGTGTTTTGAAAAGTTGGTAAAAAATTAATTTTTTGACTTTTTGTGACTTTTTGATTTTTTTTGCCAAAAAAATTAACTTTTTTTTAGCTTTTTTTGTGACTTTTTTTTTAACTAAAAAAAATTAAAAAATCAAAAAATTGACTTTTTACTATTTACCAAGAGTGTCATTCACAGTTTGGTCCAATTCAACTCGACAGGGAGCCTTTCAAATCTCAAACTCAGACTATCGCACACACATTCCAATAGATATGGACTATTAAATATCAAAAATGCTAGAGGCCCCAAAAATTCTACCAAAAGTTTTACCAAATGTCTCACATGGGTGTGGGACCTACATTGGACCCACATTGTGTGGGTCCCACACCCATGTGAGATATTTGGTAAAACTTTTGGTAGAATATTTGGGGTCTCTAGCATTACTCATTAAATATACAACAATACTAGGTGACTTGAATGGGTAATGTTAGAGATACCAAATTTTCTACCAAACAAATGACCAAATGTCTCACATGGGTGTGGGGTCCACAAAATTGTGGACCCCACACCCATGTGAGACATTTGGTCATTTATTTGGTGGAAAATTTGGGACCTCTAGCATTTTCCGACTTGAATTTTCTTAGCTTGAATGCTAGAATGCCACAAAATGACGTCATTTTCACACATTTAAGCCATTTGTGCCACACAAATTCGAGCCACCAAACATTTTTCTTAAATATGTATACTAATATATAAAGTGAAGGAGGGTGTTGGGGAGCTTCTATTTGCACACACCCATTTCACTCTGTGCACACATTTAATGATACTTATTTTTATTATAATTTTATCCTCAAGTAAAATTACTATTATGAACATTACACATAATTCAAATAAACATATTTGGAAATTGAATGTCGAAAAAATGAAAAAAATTTAGAATTCTACTGTCAAAATAAATGATAATTTTCTAAATCCTACTTCCAAACAAGTTGTTTATTTTCGGAAAACTAGTTCTTAATAAGGAACAAATTGCTCATTTCGGCAAGTTTCGTTTCGAAAATAGTAAAAACAAACCCTTCATTACAATGAGGATTGAAATAAGTAAGCTAATCTAAATTCTCCAAATGGAAAGAATTCATTCAATGATTCACGTGAAATGTCTTTAATGGTTCAATGATATATCTTCAATGCTTCAATGAGATGTCTTCAATGGATGGATGCAGCTTTTGGGGACGAAAGGTAGAGTCTGTGAAATGGGTGTATGTGTGTGAAAGAAGGGTTTGGGGCCTGAGGGGTTTGTGTGTGAGAGACAAGTTTGGGGGTCTGGGTGTGTGTGCGCATGATTTACTTTTGAGGGTAGATATGGAATAAAAGGTGTGTGTAGTGAGCAAAATAAATTGGGATTAATTTTTTAAGTATGTGTATTGAGAAGAATGTGCATAGAGTGGAAGGGGTGTGTGCAAATAGAAGCTCCCGAGGGTGTTGGCCGTCGCAAATTTTTTTCCAAAATACCCCATCTATGGTAAATGTTCTAAATTTATTTTCTTATATCCAATTGCTTCTTAGATCTAACTATTTGTGCACGCATAGTATATGCTCATCTCTAGTTATTATTATAATATGTGAGCACTTGAATTGGGTGCTGGCAGGGGTGTGCGCGGGTCGGTTTGGCTCGGTTACACCTTTGATCCGCCATCCAAACCGATATTATCAGTTTGGTGAAGCAATCACCCATTATCGACCGACTCATTGGCTGAAATCGACCGAATTAAAATGTCGGTTTAGTGGTCGGTTTGGTCGATTTCAAACACTCGGTAAAGAAAGATGTGGAAAAAAATTGTAAAAAATAAAATTGAAATTTCAGAATAAAAAACATTAAGGTAGCATTTGGTAGAGTTTTGTAAATGTGATTTGAGAGTATGAGTTGTATTTTGAGTTTGTGTGTTATGGAATTATGATTTGAATGTAGAAAATTTGTTTGGTTATGGTTTTTAAATAGAGTATTGAAATGTGTTTTGAAGATGTATTTTGAATTAAGTTTTGAAAGTTTGATGTAACATGTGAAATAAGAAAATTTGTTTGGTAATGTGTTTTCAAAATAGTTTTCAAAACTTAATTCAATCAATAATTTATAATCAAACACACAACTCATATATCGATATCCGTATTTTTTATCAACAGTAATAACCAAACTATTTTTAAAATACTGAAATTAAAAATTATTTTTTTTTCAATTAATTTTTTTTCAGTAATTTTTGTTGAATAAATTTTTTTTCAAATTATTTTTTCATTTTAAAAAAATCTATATCAATTATTTTGTGTCAATTAATTTTTCTATCAATTCATTTTTTACGCCTGTACAAACATCTTGTACAATACGTTTTTTATTTTTTTTTTAAATTTTGTTAAAGTCAACAACTTTTGAGAATACATATTAATAAAAATTAACATAAATACACTAAGTTTAATATGTTAAAATACTAATCATACAGTAAACCTTACAAAACATTATCAATTTTTTTTCTCATTTATTACACGTTATTAATTTACTAATAAAGGAGTAAAAACCAGACCATGCATTATTGAAGAAGCATTATTGTACTTCCATAATCAGCACGCTCATATAATTGGGGTGAATTGGCCTGCAAAATTACTATTTTGTCCCTCTTCATTTAAATGGGAAGTTGTTACATAAGAACAAAATTAAAAGGGTAATTTAGTAATTTCAGTTATCTACTACCTATTTGTCATAGCTGTGTGTTCAACACTGAGCCAAAGAAAAAGGGACACGATGTATATCATAGCTGTGTGTTCAGTATACAGATGTACTATTATTAAAAAATTATTAATATTATAAAAAAATAATAGATAAGAAATAAAAAGTAAAAAAAAAATTAAAAAACAAACTGAACCTTCTGAACCTCAGCCTTCCTATAAAATCTAAATTCTCATTCCTTTAACCACACCATCTTCACCATCTCAGCTCCATCAAGAACATTAATTAAATTCAGTGTATCCGTGTGAAGAAAGATTTCAATTACAGGTTAGTTTCATCCCAGTTCATATTAGCTTCACATCTCATATTTTATTCAGAGTAGCTTCAGATAGTATTAAGATCAGAGTAGCTTTCGAAGACTGGAAGAAGAGATTGTCCGACTAGGACAACCGGCCGGTCAACCGGCCGGTCATCCCATCTCCCACCACCTCACGCTCTGTCTACTCAGTCTCCTATTGCCGATCAGTTTTGTATCTGTTGCCGATCTGTTCCTGTTTTTCATATCTGTTCCATTTTTTTGCACCAACAACATCATACTATTTTTGATATATTTTCCATACATTTTTCTTAACTCATATGTTTTAATATATATTTTTCATACATTTTTCTTTCACTATTGCAGTCATCATGCCAAGAGCAAAACGAACCAGACCCGAACGTGGTGAATCCTCAAACCCTGTACAACATCAACCACAGCAACAACATCATGACAATCCAAATAATGATTTTTTAACGTATCATCATGAACAAGCCTATTCACATTTTATTAATCGACCAATTGTTACGGGGAGAAATGTAAGATTACCTTCTCAATATTATCCGCTCTTAGTTGGTAAATTAGATACAATGAGATGGTTACCTTTAACTAATTTACCAAATAAGGTGTACCCCCGTCTTGTACAATTATTTTATGTTCACTTGACAGCTGGTGACCAAAAAAATGAACCGTTCAGTCTGACCTCCTATGTAAAGGGGAAAATAATCACACTCAGTCTCCTTGCTTTCGCACAAATTATTGGAGTTGAAACAGGAGATTTACAATGTTATTTTCAAAATGAGTCTTCCTTAGAAAAAATGTTTGGTGATGTCACTCAGATTTATACCACAATTTGTAACAACCGATTCAGCAGCACTAATTTACTAGCCAGACATTTAAAACCCCACCTTCGTATTCTTCATCGATGGATAGTTGAAAATGTCACTCCAAAAAAAGGCCATTATGATATTGTTTCATGTTTTAATGTTTATTTATTATATTGTTTTGAAACTGGACAAAAATTAGATTTATACTTCATATTACTCAAAGAAATGATGATTGCAAAACTCGATACTCTGTCTGGCCGGTCACTACCTTTTGGAGCTTTGTTAACCATAATTTTCAATGCGCATGATGTCAACCTTGAAGGGGAAGGATATGTCAGAATCATTTCACCAATTTCTGAGTACATACTGACCCGAGGTGGTGGTGCTGGCACCTTGATGGGCTCTATTAATATTGAAAATGAACCAATACTCGATAACGAAGAACCCAATGACAATGCCATGCCACCAAATGAACAACCCCATTACTGGACTGATTATTTAGCCTTGGAACAAAAACGGTACAATCAGCGCCTACAATGGGAACAACAAATGGCTAATCAGCTCAATACATTAGGTACTCGGTTCGATGAATTTGTCGCCGCTCAGAACTCACTAATTCAACAATTTAGTGAGTTTCGTGTAGACTTAGGGAGACATGATGAAGTGACAAGGAACCGCATTGATCAGATTGACCATCGAGTCACTCAGCTGTACCATCACTATTACCCTCCACCTCCAACACTACCTGATAATGATGCTTAACTTGTTCAAAAATCAGTTTAAATGGTGAAACAGATGTAGTGGTTACATGTTTTTTTTTTTGGTTATTTGTTTTCTTATTTTGTTGTGCTTGTTTTATTTTGTTAATTTGTTTTAAACTTCTGTATTCACGTCATTAATAACAAATACTGTTTTTTTTTTAAGCATTCTAAAACAAGTTACAATGTTATAGCAATATGTACGAAAAGATTTTGCATTGGAAAAATTATTTGTACAAAAATTAATAAATAGAACTTAATATGCCTAACAAATCCTTCATTTCAATAAAATGAATAAAAATTAAACAATTAAAAAAAATTGTCTGTATCAATTAATACAAAAAATTAAATTAATGTTCTAAAATGAAATAAAACAAGGTAGAAATTAATAATAAACATTCTTTTTTTTTAATGAAAAGGAAAAAAAAAAGTTAATATGAACAAAAATTAAAAAAATAAGGTGTAAAAAGAAAAAAAAATTAAATTGATAAACCGAATTAATAACAAAACCTTCAAATTGTTTACAATTTAACAAAAAAGTCAAAAACATGGATATGTCATGTACAAATATTTTTTCACAAAATTTAAAATAATAAATTGTAATTATTTTATTAATTTAAGTCATTATGACACCTTTATTACATTACTTCACCCACCACCCAAGTCCCACCACCACCCACCTGCCATCCACCACCCACCACCCACCCACCCACCATCCACCTATCACCACCCACCTGTCACCACCACTCACTTACCACCACCCACAACCACCCACCTACCACCTACCACCATCACCCACATGTCACCACCACCCACCTACCACCACCACCCACTACCCACCACCCCTCTACGACCACCACATTTAAGTTAATAACAGAGATATTTATTTGTGAAAGTTACTCAAAAACACATTGCATATTAAATAGAACATATTTAATTGTCTTTGGTAGACTATACATAAAATTGCATATTACATATTGCATGAACAACATATTTAATTGTCTGCGTTACTAAGAAAACCATTATCTTCATTGCCCATGTGATGATCTTTGTGTTTTGTTTCATTTCATTGCCATTTAGCCCAATCGTTGTCCTCAGTATTAGTTATCCTACAAGAAGGTAAAAGAAGTCAGTAAATCACAGTTACATAGAGTGGGCAAAGTTATGTAGTAACAATGTCATAATGACTGAAATTAGTAAAATAATTACACATTTAAAACCAGTAGTTAGTACGATATTCACTTGCCTTGTTGACATCCCTTTTCTATCCATCGCTAGCATGATTTGGCCACATAGCAGTAGCAATTGCGTCCCTAACGTTCAATTGGTATGTTAACCCATGTTGTGACATGTCAACATACTCAGCTTGGTCTCCAGCAAGCCCGCCTGTTTCTGCTTCTGCGGCCATTTCATTATCAGTTTCCATAAAAAATGGGTCCATAGTTGCATGCAAACGGATTCAATTGTACACTACACAACATGCAATCACGAGAGGCCCTTGTCTTGTAGACTTGTAATTTGGCATGGACCGCAATATTGGGAAGCGCTTCTTCAGAACACCAAATGTTCTTTCTATGACATTGTGTAACGACGAATGTCGATGGTTAAACAATTCCTTAGGTCCTGCATAACGACGGCCACAAAACTCTTGCAAGTGATACCATTGAGACCGAAATGGGGCAAGAAATTCAGGCATGTTCGTGAAACCAACATCAACTAAATAGTACTTGCCTACATGTAAATAATGAATACACAGTTTTGTCAATTGATACGTACAAAAAAAAGACAAGAAAAAAAATGTACCGTATGTTATTTATGGACAGTCACCATTGGGTGGGTGTGGAAACTGTAGATCAGCTCATGTAATAGAGTCAATCAAAATAGCGTTGTCGTGAGCGCTACCTTCCCATCCAGAATTGATAAATGTGAACAACATATCGAAGTCGCAAGTTGCGAGTACATTTTGCGATACCGTTGCTTTCCGACCGCAGAATATATTTTGTCTGGGAGCAGGGACTGATGCATCCACCAATGTGCCATCGATAGCACCGACACAATCCTAATTGACAGATATTTGTTTGACATTAAAAGCGAAACAAACTTGGATATTAGTGTTATAATTAAAAAATAATAATATTTATTAACCCTTATTGATATGTACAATTTACAGGACAATCATATTGTTCGTACCTTGAACCAGGAAAAAAACCTTCTGTCATTTAAAATTTTTGCCGGTATGTCGTCTTGGTTACGTGGTTTGATAACCGATGATGCAAGCTTGCACAACGCCCGCATAACAATTTTTATGTGCCGACAAATTGTTTCCGTAGAGTGTTGAAATCTATCTGCCATTATTCGATGGTGATCATTTTGTGCAAAAGTATATAAAAAAATTCCAAGCGATTCCTCCACACTGATATGCATATGTTCAGTATCGATAAAGCCATTATGGAGTAAAGTGTCTTTCAATAAAATGAATGTTTGTGCATCCATTCGCATAACGTTCATCATTGTTTCTGGATGGCCATTTAATAGGCCGAAGATGTAATCATCACCTTTGAATGGACACGTTCGGTGCGGTCGGCGACTACTTGCCGCGTTGATATGGCCATGCATGAAAACAATCATCAAAAAATCTATAAAATCATCAATAACTTCATCATCATCTGATGAGATCTCCATTGTATTGTTTTCTCTGTCGGATGACATATGGTTTTGTCTACATCACAGTAAAAGCATAATTATAAAAATATGTTATTCATGCTGTAACAGTTAACATTATTGGTGAAACATAATTAAAAAATTAGTACATGAATAGTCGACCGTAGTCATTTATCAGCGTATAGTAAAATTCATAGGAGAAGAAAATTTATTTAATACGTGGTGATATTGTAATAACATAACATAATTTGAATATAACAGAAAATACTTAAAAGTTCAACCAAAAAAAAAAAAAACATACGAAGATAGAAACGGAAAGAGGATATCATGGAATGAAAAAAAACAGAATAAAAACCAAATCAGGAATAAACAAATCATCAAACAGTTCAGCCAAGGAGATTTGCTAACACAAGCAAAACAGAACTTCTCAGTTCACTGCAAAGCGAGGATCATGGCTAGGCGCAAATGGGTAGGAGTGCGCATAAAAAACCTTCGCCATTCCTTATCCTTGAACAGTGTCAGTGCCCTAACGTACTGCAACGGTGGTATGTCTCCAAGGTCTAACAATGCATCTTGACATGCATCAAGGGAATAATCATCACCACCTGCACTTACAGCCTCTGTCTCATTTTCTCGTGTACGTGAATGTCCTGTTTTTGCTTGTACATAGGATGTGAAAGTTGCGCACGCATCATCAAACCCACTTGACCGTGACTTTTTAGAACGACCACTATCAGTCTGGCTGGTTGTAGGGCCCCTCTTGTGACTTTTTCCCTTTGTTGGATCTATGTACTCATCCCTGAATAAGTCAACAGGAATGGCCTCAGCAGCATTACTCCCACCAGCATTACTCCCACCAACATTAGGGTTCCAAAATTTATTTGACACGCCATCTTCTTCTTCTGAGTCAAGGGCACCTTGTGTGGATGCACGAGACAACGCCCCTGTGGCACAACAATTTTCAACAATTTCTGTCATTTCTTGAAAATATTCAAGTCATTTTGTCCTAAACTTCTTCACATTTCTGCTAGCCTACAACAAGTACAAAAAATGAATTAAGCACTGTATGTATCATGAAATGTTAAAAATAATATTCCAAAGTAGTACAGATTAATGAAAAACTTTATCCCAAAATTCATCAGGTGCAACAACAGTGCCTATAATGGGATCCCATCCCAGACCAGTCTGTGCCTGAAGTCGCTTAAATGTCTGGTAATCAGCTTTCAATCGCTGATATTTTTGGCGCACCTGTTTTCCTGTATACTGAAATCCATACAAGTTGTGCAACTGATTTGCATAATGATTCCAATGCCTAATTGTCCACGAAGTAGTACGACCCGTTATTTGATTGTTTCTAACCTCATCTCTCAACATATTTATTAATTTCGTTTCAATTCTAGGCGTCCACATTTTTGTCTCTTGATTGTCATCAGAATTATTTTCATCCATCTATATACATACAAATTATATTTAAACTAGTCTCGGGTGGATATACAAGAATAACAGAGCATTTTAAACTAGTTTGGGGTGGATATACAAGAATAACAGAGCAAAATGGTTTGGAAGAGAACACAGATAAGGAAAAAAAAGCATATGCTTTTATTTGAAGGGAAAAAATACGTAACAGGTTAGTTAAATTTAAATAGCAGAAATATAAGCACAAATAATAAAAAAAAAACAGGCAATGTTGTCTTTAAATAGTACAAAAAAATCAGTAAAAGAAGAAGTAAGGAAGAAATATTTTTAAAAAATCAGTAAAAGAAGAAGTAAGAAGAAATAAATGAGGAGCAGGAATGGGAGTGGGTAGGTCGACCGGCCGGATGACCCGGGGAACGACCGGCCGGGTGTCCCAGGTACCTTTCGTTCAGTTCTCTTGGTGCAAAGGTTCAAACAGTTCAAAATTTCAAATACAAACATATCTGAAATGAAAAATACTCGTCTACAAATTCTCAGAAATCATTTCGGAACTGATTTCCACTTCTCTTAAATCATTTGTACATAACAGATGAAGATTTATTTACTAGATTAAAGATTGAAACAGTTCAGAAAAATCACAAAACATCTGAAACTAAAAAAAATTGTCGGCTACCTTTCTCACAAACGATTTGAGAACTGATTTCCACTCGTCTAAAATAATTTGCACATAATAGATGAAGGAATTATTTACCAGATTAGTGGGAGTTGAATAGTTATCGCCGGTGATGGAATGTATATACTGACTGAATGTGCCACTCTTTGCTCGTCGAATTCGACAGTAGATTTGATAAATTTGACCTGAAAAAAAAAATGAAATTAGGGATGAATTTTTCAAATCATTTCTCTATAACAAAATATGTAAATAAATTTGTGAGTTATTTCACCTCGCACTCATCGTTTTTTGGTTGCCCGTAATAAGAATCTTCCGCAACGCACAAATCGTAAGTCAGTCGATTTGTGAAAGATGATACCAGTACAGAGCGGGTTGGGTGGATTCATTATTTATAAAATGAGTCTTCTCTGTGAAGCCCACCCGTGATGAATCTGAAGTACTGATGAATTTGAAGTAGTGATGTTTGATACAGAGATGAGGTTCACGTGAAAATTTCAGAGATGATGGAGAAAGACATAGAAGGACATGGAAGCTTTTCAGATCAAAAGAGGAAGAAGGAAGAAACATTGAAAGTAGAGGTACAAGCTGCCAAACAGGTTTTCAAACTGTAATTTAAATTAACACGCGGAATTACATTTTGAATGTCCTATCCAAACGTGAAGCACAAGTTCACGTGTTGAAAGTTAATTTGAAAATACAAACAAACAGAGCCTAAAACTTATATAAAGATCTAATCTATATATACAGATCAAAGAAAACTCATATATTTATATACATCTATATATATATATAAGAAAGCAAACATGCAAGAGAGAAAATGAGAGAAAATACGGGAGAGACCCATCATCATCATCCTCACTCATCAGCGCTGCTGCTGCCGCTCATGGAAGCCGCAACCACCATCAAGCATCATCACCATCACCACATTGAAGATGGAAGGGAAGAGAGAGAAAAAAAAAGAAAGAGACCACCAGATCTAAGAATGAAGAGAGACAGAAGGTCTCTTCGTTTTTTTTTGAAGTTCTTAGGATTTATGAGAGACAATAAATAATTATGGAGAGTGTATATAGTTATGGAAAATGGAGACTTACAATAAACACAGAGAGAGAGAGAGAGAGAGAGAGAGAGAGAGAGAGAGAGAGAGAGAGAGAGAGAGAGAGGGGTAGGTAGCTGTTAATGGTTATGGAAAATCAACAAACCTAAAAGAGAGAGAGATTACATTGTTCTGGAAAATCAACACCTAGAATGAAATGAGAGAGAGAGAGAATATAATCGTGGGCAGTGAAACAAAAATAAGATCAGGGGTTATGATTGAGACCCCTTAAAACTCCAACTCCCACCACCACACACACATGTGGGGGTTGGGGATTGGGAGAGAAGAAGAAAAAAATTGACCAATCAAAATCTAAGAGAGTCATGGGGGTGACCTTCAAAGGGGATCCGAATCTTTATTGTAAGATCAAAATAATAAAAAAGTAAAATATACCAATATTTATTCAGTCGGATCAGGTTAGTCGGATGTGCGCCACTTAAATCCATTTCCGACCGTGAAATCGTGGAATTAAACGATGGAGAACCGCAGCTGACCGTGTTAGACTTTGAAAGTCGGGTCAGCTCAAGTCGGACAGTTTGAACGGGTTTGCTTTTGTGTCTTATAATTTTTATTTTCGAAATAAGCGTAAACAGCTATATAATTTCCACACATATAACTTTTTTTTTTTGCTACTAGTTATCTATTTATTTGCTATACTGCATAAAATGATCAAAATTATATAGCGAGGAGTTGGGAATTGAACCAATACTTCTGTTTTGGTAAATAAGACTACATAATATATACACTTTTAATTTAAAAATTAAAATTTATATTTTACAAATTTAAAATCACACCCATCAAAATTTGCAATTGGTGTTGATGTCATTTTTTTCCCCTCAAAAATGGCCCAAAATAAGACAATTGTTATAAAATATTTCAATTATCTTCAACTATTTAAATTACTGTAAATGATATGATTATTAGATTCAATTACAAATTGCACATGTACCCGCTTCAAAAATTATATATTTGGATTTTTCAAGAACTATTAAATTCTTTAAACCTTTTTGTTCATTATTAAATTTAAATATTAGCAAAACTTAAATACTAAAAATATTTTAAATTCTAAAAAAAATAGAATGTACAAATATATTTCAGTCTAATACTATGAACAAAACATCCAAACATATGAGGTGAGATTGGGCTGAATCGGTGGCATTTGGGCCCAAAGCCACTCCTACTCTTGTGTTACAATTTTGCGGGGGATTTTATTTGAATCTAAAAAATCATTGACTACATTTAATTTTTTAATACACTTTATCATTTTATATATGTATATTGTTTTTTAAATTACCTTACGGTAGACTCAAATAATAAACAAATAAAAAATATTAAATTACTTCATTTTGAGAGTACTCTCAAGATTAAGCAATTGATAAAGAGTATATCAATTGACCTTAACAGCGGTGCAATGGTTTAGTCTGTCTCATTCATGGCAGAGCCGGCCATAAAAGCTAAAACTAGAGCATACCTAGAGGCTTTGGAATGGTGCCAGTTAAGCAGTATAAGGTGTATGGTTTTGGTTTCCTATGTTCAGTGGGGTATGGCAGAGGATTAGCACTATCAAAAATGTTTTGCAGGACATATGTAATATTTGTAAGGTTGTGGACCATGTGTGTACTAGCAAGGTTGATAGGCGCACTGTTAATCTTGCGCACATTGCGGCTAAGGGAGCTTTCGCTACGTTTTATTAGGAGTTGTTTGAGGTGTCCTAAATAAATATATTTTTTGTTATTTTGGACTAAAAAATTAAGAAAAAAAATATGGATGTTTGGATTAATTTTTTGACTTATTATGGAAAAATGTGTATTGGAGATGTGTGTACGACAGCTGTACAATCTGCAAGCCGATTGAATGGTAAGAAATTATTGGCTACTTTTCGAGCATTGCATTGGACGGTTTTGTTCGGTCCGTGGGGGCCATCACGGGTCTCATTTTGATAATCTGAACCGTTCAATGTGTAGAACTCGTCGAGTACTATATGCTTATAAAAAATCACGTTGATCGAATATTAATAGCTATCTGATCAGATTTGTTTTTTTTCAATCATTAATTATAACACCATCTATTTTTTTTTATACAAAATTGAATTGATTGTATAGTTATTGATATCCGATCAATGTGATTTTTTATAGACATATAGTACTCGACGAGTTGTACACATTGAACGGTTCAGATTATCAAAACGCGACCTGTGATGGCCCCCCATGGGCCAAACAGCTGTGTGTGAAAATTGCACTCAAACTGTACAATTTTTGGGACAAACGCCGCACAGTGCGAGCTTTGAAAATTTGCTAAGTTGTATGGATGTGTGGAAAAGTAATTTTTTAATATTTTTTTTTGTGAATAGTGATATTTTTTAATTTTTTAAGTAATTTTTTGAGGAGATGCCAAACTTGGCCTTAGTTGAGTGATTTAAAAATGAAAAAGAAAAAAAAGTAAAATATAAATAAAATATATTTATATTTCACCTACTTTCATACATCTTTTTCCTATTTCTTTTCAAATCTCTTCCTAAATCTCTCAATCAAATATAGCATTAGGAACTGCTAATCATTGGTTATTGTGTTCAACATAATTATATAAGTATATATGCAGCTTTGCATTCATGAAAAATAAAATTAAAATAAAATAAAAAGTATCTCCAAATTGGAAACAATGATGTTGAGAATAATGGCAAATTTTGGAGAGATAAATTGAAATTTTGAAGTGAAAAAGAAAATGAAGATAAAATAATTGAAACTTAAAAAAGAAAATAAAGAAAGCTCAAGATAAATACCATGAAAAAAATTTAATATTTTATTTAAAATTTAATATGTATTATAAATTTATTATTATTATTACTATTATTATTAACAAAATTTATATTATAATATAATAAAAATTAAAATTTTAAAATTTTAATTCACGAAATTATTATTTAATTACAAATAAAATCACCACAACATTGTCATTATAAATCGCAGGACATTCTGTTCCCGCAGCATCAACCAAAGCTACCAAACACGAGGCCCACCGTACTCTCTGTATTCTTCCCCCACCATATGATTATCCACGTGATCCTCGGCCCCCCACCATTCGCCATAGCATACACGTTACACAGGACATAGGAATGGCAACGGGGCGGGGCGGGGCCGGGGATCACACTCCCCGTCCCCGATCCCCGATGGTAGAACTTTCCCCGTCCCCGGTCCCGATCTCCGACGGGGAGCATATCATCACCCCCGCCCCCGTCCCCCAACGGGGATCGGGTTTCCCCGACCCCGATAATTCCCCGGCTAAAATTAAAAAATAAAAAAAAAACAACAACAAGAACATCATAAACATCCAACAACAACAGATCTGCGCACAGACTCATCAACAACAACAACAATTATCAACAGATCTAAATAGATCATTTTATCCCTATATTTATAAAAATATAAAAAATAAAAATAAAAATAAAAAATAATTGTAAAAAATGATCTAAATATATCATTTTATCCCTAAATTCATCAAATGTAAAAAAATAAAAATAAAAAATAAAAAAATCTAACAAATCTTTTTCAGATCTTCATTAGAGGCTCAGATGGTTGAATGAGGCGGCAGAAGCGAGGCAGATTGGAGAGGCGACAGAAGCAAGGCAGATCGGAGAGACGACGACGGCGATCTGAGCTCAGACGGAATGGAGGGAGAGAGATCGTCGTGAGGCAGATCGGAAGGAGGGAGAGAAATCGGCGTGAGATCAGAGGGAGGGAGAGAGATCGGCGTGAGGCAGATCGGACGGAGACAAGGATGGAGGTCGGGGTGAGGCAGTGAGGTCGGAAGGAGGGATGGAGATCGGATGGAGGTACATCGGAGGGAGACGAGGGTTTGACAGAGAGAGAGAGAGAGAGGAGGCGAGGGTTATATCTGTGGTAGACGTAGTGTTTACATCTTCAATAGGAACATATATATATATAGGGGGGTTATATCTGTAATTTCCTATCGGGGAAACGGGGACAGGGGCCGGGGCCGGGGCCGGGGCGGGTCCGGGGCCGGAAAACTTATCCCCGTCCCCGGCCCGAAAATTATCGGGGATTTAAATTTTAATACCGTCCCCGGCCCTATGGGGATAATTTTCGGAGAAAAACCGTGTTATTCGGGATCGGGGGGTCGGGTCCCCATCGGGCCGGGTTTAAATTGCCATCCCTAACAGGACATGGGTTGGGATTAATTTTGAGTTTTTTTTTTTTAAAACTATTTGAATCGTTTAATTTTTTAAAAATATTAAATAGAATATATTTATAAAAAATTAAATTGATCAAATAACAATAAATTTTTCATCAAATCACATTTATATTCTGTTTAATATTATATATGTACTTTTTTTACTACAAATATATTTTGATAAAAAAGGCTATTAATATCTAATTAATTAGACTTTTTTATAAATATGTTATACTCACTATCTATACTGTGGTGTTTTGGGAAGTAAAAAGTTAATTTTTTAGCTTTTTGACTTTTTTTTGTTATTTTTTTTGACAAAAAATTGAGTTATTTTGGATAAAAAATTTGATTTTTTTAACTAAAAAAAGTTAAAAAATCAAAAAATTAACTTTTTTGGTGTGTTCCCAAAAGACCCCACTACATTATAAAGTGAACATGTTTTTTGGCGTCCTGAATAATTTGCTTATCCTCGTATAACTTGTCGTGAATTTTTCTATTTAAGGTCTTCTTTTGATATTTTGAATACTTTGATTCTTCTCATACGATATGGTTACGATAGGAGATATTTACGAACAAAATAATGAAAATATTTATAATTTCTTTTGTGAGGAGAAAATTTTCAAATTTTCAAATATATTTTCTTTTATGTTTTAAAAAATGTGTTGTTTTATAAAAAGCTTTCTAAATAGACAAATAGAAATTAAACCACAACCAATCATGCCATAATTTTATTTTATTTTATTTCAAAATAATTTGAATAGGTGAAACCAATTGTATATAAAAGAAACAAACTATAATTGTATTTTATTTTTTTCATAAAATAATTTGGTCGTGTAAAATATAGATCAATAAATGGTTACATTACTAAGTAACTTAAATTTAGATTATGATTATATCAACCATGAAGTGATGGAATAAAAAGTGACCACACTATAAATTAGTGTGACTCACTTCACTGAAACTTTTCTCATTTGCAGTGTAATAAACCTTCTCAAGTAATTTGGTGTTTGAATTTAAACACAAAGAGACACAATGCTACATAGCATTGTATCTATTCCCATACATCATGATAACTCTTGGCAAAGGTTATCAAAGCACTTATAAATAGTTGGAGATGTAGTTCTTATATTTTACTTCAATCAAAACCCAGAAAACAGTATACATATATAAACATTCCATTTGCTTTCGGATTGGCTATTTTGTCTTGCGCGATAAACATCCTCACGGGCTAATCGATCATTACCATTGTTCAGTTTATCTTTCATGAAGGACATCGACTTGGGTTGGAGAAGAGTGTGGTGGGTCTAGTGTTTTTTAAAAAGTAAGTGTGTGAATCAAGAAAAGAACATTAGTGAATAAAGGAAATAAGAGGAGCTTGTATAGTAAAGAAGGGATAGAAGTGGTGATTGAACAGATAGAAAAATAGGGCTGGCATTGTAGAAGAGTGTAGTCAGATTACTAGAGAAACGGAGGAGGGAAAATATTTGCAACGAACACAATTTTCATTTACACCAACCATAGCTTTCAATTAAGCCTCTCAACTACCCTTTTGCGGCAATATCATCTCTCCCTCACCATAATTATCCAGATTACTCTAAATACACTTCAAAAATTAGGTTGAATACCTCATTTAAAAAAAAATATTTATACAATTTTGTTCCTTGATTAAATGACCGAAATGGCCAAAACCTTAACCCAACCAACCACACTACTCTAGATACCACCTAACTCTGGTGATAATGATGACAGTAGTGAATAGTTCCGGTGATCAACGGTGCCAGCGACGGCTTTTGTTGCTATGTAAATGCGAAGAAATGTTTAGAGAGGGAGAGAGACACACACACATAGAGAGATTGAATGAGGAAGAGAGAGAAATGTGTCCTTATATATAGTTACGTTTGAAATCAAAAATTTTGAATTTTAAGATAAGATTTGGAGCAGCAAACTACAAATTAAAATAATAAAAAATATATATTTTAAATTTGTTTGAGTTGCACGTTAACACCCGTGAAATCCCGTATTTTTGAGGTATTAATATTTTAGTGAGAAGTATTGGTGGTAGTTTGGTGGTGAGATTCTTAGATGAGAATCTAACTTATTTTTCTCTATTTATTTTATCTCTTTTTCTCTCCACCTCATTATTATTCATCTCCTTTGTTTTCTAATATTTTTTCATTATTCTTGGGAACCAAGTAAATTTTATTCTATTACTTTTTTCATCATTTTCTTGTTTACCAAGTAATCTTTTATTTTTAATTTCTTTAATCTTCCTTTCTCTCCAAGTTACTTTGTCTCCAAGGAAAATTATTTTCTTTTTCTCCAAATATACCATTTTCTTGCCCACCAAGTAAACTTTATTTCATTATTGTTCCTTTTCTTTTGTCCCAAGTATCCTTGCCTATAAATTGAGTTCACCTCTCAACCATTTCTATCATTCTTCTTCTTGGTCCATCTATAACTCTATCTCTCTCATATTGTTCTCTCTTAAATTATAGAAATTTGGAGTTTAGATTAAGAGTGTATAGAATAAGAGTAAGCATTTTCGTAAAGGAGGAAAGTTGTAGATTTTGTGAAACCTTACATACCTTATTCCTTAGACTTTGGAGATCCATGGAGAAATATCGAGATTTGAGTATTGGCGACGAAGGAGATTGATTTGAGGCAATTCGAGTGGTACACAATATGTTTATCTAAATCTCTTTGCAAAGAGTTTATGTTAATTACCGTAAACTTGTACTCCTCTTGATTATTCTGATCGTTTGGTAAATTCTGTGGAATTATTCGTTGTTGATTTATTTGATTACTCTAGTCATTTGATAAATTTCATTAAGTTATTTTGTGTAGTTAGTGTTGATTTGTCTGGCTAAATGACGTGGAAATGCTCCGTACATGGATCGAGTAGACATTGCCAATAGCTTGGACCAATAGCCAGGATAAGCGGTTGTGCTTGGGTGAGGTGGGTGAGGCCGGTCACTGGTTATGTACCGAGTAGGACTGGGTATTTGGTCTTGAATAAATTATCATTTGTCGAGTTGACTTATTTGTGCAATTTGATAAATTGCTTGATTATCGAATCTAATCGGTTGTGTAATTGTTGGATCTCTGTTGATTTATTCTCTGTACGAGCCTTGTTATTCCTGTTGTATTGTATACTTCTCGAATTAATTTATTTTTCAGGTGTGGAGCAAATCTAGTGGCGATTGGAGTTGAAGGATTTAAAGTATTACCGAGTTGGAGATTTTTGAGCCCACCACTATAAATTGTTTTTGGGAGATTTGTATAAGTTATAAATTATGGACATTTGTGTAATTATTTTGGAGTCAATTTGTATTTTTGATGTTATTAATTAGTTAGAATTTTAAATTCGAGGTTGAATTGATTTATTAACGGTCCAGAAGTTAGAGCATTACAACACCGGTTAGGACCAAAGTTGTAAATACCGTACGTACCGAATTAGGTATTATTTTTTCCATTAGTGTGGTACCTATTGGTATTAGTATATTACCGGATACTGTTTTGAATTTATTACAAAAATATTATATATGTATTAAAAATATTGTTTAATAACAAATAATTTAAAAATACATATCGTGAATTACAAATTTATATGTAAAAAAGATTTAAAAGTGTATTATGTGTACTAAATAAGACAAATTAAGATTATAAAGTACAAGTTTTTACTATTTTAATATTACAAACTATTACCAAAAAAAAAATGGCCATTATGCTATTTACCCAATATTATATTTTCCGTCCAGTATCCGACACTATCCAATATTAGTCAATACTTTAAACAAAACAGAATTAAACTATGTAAATGTCAATTTTCTTCTAAAATGATACGTAGATTAATAACATTGGTTAGGACTCTTGAAGCCCTGTGTGGTGCTTTGTCTATGTGGCAGCCTCGCTGACAAACTGTGTGACTTGCAGAGTTCGGATCGTCGGTTGTCTTTTCGTGCAGCCCGTCCTGCAGCGTTTTGGGAGAAATTTTAATTAAAAAAAAAATTTTGAACAAAGGCAAACCAGAGATGGAGGAAAAGACAACAAAGGCGAGCCTGTCCTGCTACGTTAATCTGATGAAACAGATATATAAATATATATATATATATATCTTTTGTTTGTTATATAAATTTGATCAAAAATTTTGTTTGTTTTGATTTCAAAAACTTTGCTTGTTTTGATTTATAAATATATATATATATATATATATATATGGGGGACATAATTTTTGAATGATAACACGTGACCGAGGTATCACCGAAGTGTCACGTGTTCTGGTCATGACGCCGAGATCATCTCGGCTAGGCCGAGGTTATCGGTGAGAATACCGGAATCCAAGATAAGCGGATAAAGGATAAGAATCCTAGAATGAGAGAAGATTTCAGTTTGAGTAAAGATAAGACTCTTAGAGAGTTTATCTTAATCCTACTGGGAATCCAAGATTAGCAGTAATCCTAAGTCCATTAGAGCTAGGCTTCTATTGGGACTAGGATTGTGTTGGTTATAAAAGAGAGGCACCCTCATGGGTTTAAAGTATGTCTTTTATGCTCTGTCTAGTGAGTTAAGCACTATTGGTTATCTTTGAGAGATATTTTACTGACTTGATCGTCGGAATGCCCCCGGGTGGACGAGCCACCGCCAAAATCTCTTCTTTCTGTTGCAAGTTGTTCGGGCTTAACCTATTCTGCCAATGTTCTCCTGCTGAGTGCTTGATTGGTAGTGTGGTCGGAAATTGACACACACAATTTGGCGCCGTCTGTGGGAAAGACAGGAGAATAGATGGTCAACAACGGACAGAAAGAGAAGGTTTGGGACGACACTCCTACTGAGAGTGGAAAACCTATTAACCTTGACGTCGAAGAAGAAAACTAAAACAAAGAGACTCGTGATAAGAATCAGGGAGAGAAGGACGTCGACCAGAAGGGCGACGTAACAAAGAAATCTGACCAGAGCAGGTATTATAGCGAGGACGACCTCTAGGTGTGGAAAGAAAGATGCCTGCGAAGGGACGACGAGGTGAAGGAAATAGCGAACAAATTGGCGGACCTACAAACGGTCATCAATTTCCTGATGCAGAACAACGTCATGCAGCCACCATTCCCGTTACAAGATACGTCGATTCCAGCGGCCAAGAAAGATGCCTAGAAAGGGGGGCAGAACATAGTTCTTACAGTCCCTCAGCACGACAGGGCAAAAGGGCATTCTCACCGGCCTTCACGGGAGGTCGAGCATGGAGAATCAAAGAGGGCTGAAGAATGATGCTTGGGAGTTGGAATTTACAAGCTAAGGTTGGTTTAACACTTGTTAAAATTTTAAACCGAGGTCATGTTTAACACTTGTTGAAATTTTAAAAATTTACAAGTTGAAGTTAAACCGGGGTCATGTTTAACACTTGTTGAAATTTTAAAAATTTACAAGTTGAAATTAAACCGCGATCATATTTAACACTTGTTGAAATTTTAAAAATTTACAAGTTGAAATTAAACCGAGGTCATATTTAACACTTGTTGAAATTTTAAAATTTACAAGTTGAAGTTAAACCGATGTCATGTTTAACACTTGTTGAAATTTTAAAAATTTACAAGTTGAATTTAAACCGATGTCATGTTTAACACTTGTTGAAATTTTAAAAATTTACAAGTTGAAGTTAACCTGATATTATGTTTAACACTTGTTCAAATTTTAAAAATTTACAAGTTGAAGTTAAACCAGCGTCATAATTAAAGGAATGAATGATATAGGTTCCATTACCTCAGGATGCCGAGATAATAGAACCTATGGGGCATTTATGGGGACATAATTTTTGAATGACAACACGTGACCGAGGTGTCACCGAGGTGCCAGCCGAGGTGCTACGTGTCCTGGTCATGACGCCGAGATCATGTCGGCTAGGCTGAGGTTATCGGTGAGAATACCGGAATCCGAGATAAGCGGATAAGGGATAAGAATCCTAGAATGAGAGAAGACTTCAGTTTGGGTAAAGATAAGACTTTTAGAGAGTTTATCCTAATCCTACTGGGAATCCAAGATTAGCAGTAATTCTAAGTCCATTAGAGCTAGGCTTCTATTGGGACTAGGATTGTGTTGGCTATAAAAGAGAGGCACCCTCATGGGTCTAAGATATGTCTTTTATGCTCTGTCTAGTGAGTTAAGCACTATTGGTTATCTTTGAGAGATATTTTACTGACTTGATCGTCGGAGTGCCCCTAGGTGGACGAGCCATCGCTGGAATCTCTTCTTTCTGTTGCAGGATGTTCGGGCTTAACCTATTCTGCCGGTGTTCTCCAGCTGAGTGCTTGATTGGCAGTGTGGTCGGAAATTGACACACACAATATATATCATTTCTATATTAATCTGATGAAAGAGATCTGTGTTTGTTTGCTATGGATCGAAACAGATCTGATGAAACATATTAAACCTACATCTATGATTTCAATTTTTTTTTTTTTTTTGGTAAAATTGTTTGTATATTTGTTTGTTTTGATTTATATATATATATATATATATTTTTTCTGTGTTAATCTGATGATTGCCTGCTATGGATCAAAACCAATCTGATGAAACATATTCATGCAACCTATATCTGTGATTTCAATTTTTTTTTTTTAGTAAAATCATTTATATATTTGTTTGCTTTGATATATATATATATATATATATCCATTCATAAACCAAGATCATTTCTGAGTTCTCATCACAATAACCAATCAACGACACCAAATGGCGATGTCTGACCTTCGATAGCATCTGAATCTCTGTTTGGAACTCAATGACGCCTTGTTCGGACTGAGCTTCCTACTTCTTCCTCTTTCCTTTTTCTCCCTCTGGTTTGCCTCTGTTCAATCTTTTTTTTTTTTTTAATTGAAATTTCTCCCAAAACGACGTCATTTTGAGAGAGCCGCAGGACGGGTCACAGGAAAGGGCGACCGACGATCCGGACTTGTGACTTGCAGGTACTGAGTTGGGACACCATCTAGCACTTCTGATGTGGTGTCCTGTTGGAACAATTCGTCTTGAATTCTTCAATTAGTGGTCTTTAAGTCTTCAAAATTTGGCGATGATCTTATTTACGTAGAACAAAAATTGGTATTTCAAGTCGCGTTACTTAGTCGTTTTCCTAAAGATAATATTTGCACCCACCAAAAGGTGTGCAGGGGGTTATAACAAATTCACCTTCAGGATACAATAAAGCCTGATCTAAAGATCAAGTCTATAAGCATTTGCACTGACGACAGTAGATCAGAATACTCTTGATATAATTAAGGAAACCAAGACACATGATATAATTAAAGATCAAGTCTGCAGAATTTGATTACTAATAAGAAAAGCAAAAACTTGCTTAAGAAAAGTAAAAACTTGCTTAAGAAACTCTTGATTGAAAATTCTAAATCAAGAGGGAGAAAAAGAGAGAGAGAGAGAGAGAGAGAGAGAATTACAAGAATACTTTCTGAATTTTTTGGATGGTTGAAATGTCTGATCTCACAGCCTATTTATAGGCCTTGATGCATCTGATCAAATGGTCATGTCTCTTGATCGCATTTGTTCAGATCTGATCATTGGATTGACGATCTATGATGTAGATCATTCTCTCATCGAATAGATGCTTTGATTGATCATACCTGATCACGATCAGGGTGTCATCTCATCAGTACGATCGCGTGCATCTTCAATCAATGGCTATGATCAAACCGCTGTAGATTAAACACTCAACAGTTCGATCGAGTTGGACGCTACATCACTGTTACGTCTGTACTAAGTCCAAAGTGTGCCATCAAACGCCACACAACCTGCGCCACGAGCGCGTGTGCAGATGGTGTGAAGCACCATCCTTACGATGTGAGTGCATGTACACTAGCATCCATCCCACAATTTCATATTTAAAGGAATATTTCATGTAACACTTTATTAAGTGTTCCATATTTTCCTCTCTTTCCGATGTGAGACAAAGTCTCCAACCTTATTTCAAGCTTTCGAAAAAAAAAACAAGGAAGGTTTTGAAAATATCAAAAAACTAAATAATAAAATTTAAAAATCATTTTGAAAATTTCTAAACATGCCCCAAGGGTAACGATTAATTTTTGAGTAGTGATAAAAATTTCAAAATTTTTATTAAAATTTTTATCAAATGTTTAACATATGTGATCACACCATCTGAATCTTATGTAAGCCTCACATCATATGAGATATTTAATAGAAATTTTAATAAAAATTTTGAAATCGCTAATATTTTTGTTAATTTTCCACCGAGAGAAAACGAGGCCCACCGTACGCTCTCTCTTCTTCCCTCGACCATATGATTACCCTCCCACCATTTTCAGTGTCCCCACATATTCACGTGTTCGTCGGCCCCACCATTCGCCATAGCATGTACGTTACGTATCATGGGACATGGGGATTTTCATTCAAAACAAAAATAGGACCTGGGAATTCATTCCGAGTTTTTTTTTTTTTTTTTTTTTGATAAATTATGAATATTTGTTTAAAATATGAATTTTTTGTGTAATTTGAAATTTTAAAAATGTCTTCTTATCAAAAAAATTTATTTAACTATTTTTTTATATAATAATAAAATTAATTAAATTATTAATTAAAATAAAATTTTAATAATATTAAAAACTATTAACAGATTTGATAATTTATTAACAATAAAAACTATTTGTTATGAATTTAAAATTTTTAAAGAGGGATGTTATTTCATAAATCACATGGACAATATATATTTCAAATAAATTTTAAAAATTATATTTATAAATTATTATTTTTTTTATAATTTAAATAGTTTAATTTTTAAAAAATATAAAATAAAACATATTTATACGAAATTAAGTTGAATAAATATTGATAATTTTTTTTATTAAATCATATTTACATTTAATTTCATTCTTATATATTTTTTATATATAAATATGTTTTGATTAAAATTCAAAACATCAAAATACACGTCAAAGTGAGTCCGTGATGCGCATGACAGTCACTTTCCATTTTTCATGTCGTCTTCTCTCTCCCCTCTCTCTGTTATCTTTCTTCTCTAATGGAGCTCTGATTGCCCTTTTCTCTCTCTCTCTCTCTCTCTCTCTCATCGATGGAGGAGAGATTGGTGGAAGTGTCCGACCAAGAGGTTCGAATAGACTTCGTTTTAGGCTGCAAATGCCGAGCCAATGTTCGCCTCAGGTCACTCAGTCCTACAACCCCCATAGCCTTCAAGGTCCAAACATCTTCCCCACACAAATTCCTGGTTAACCCACCGAGTGGACTCATCCCACCCTTATCCTACTCCACCTTCCAAATCGTCCTCAAACCCCAATCCCAACTCCCCCCAACCTTCCCTCGCTCTCCCTCCGATCGCTTCCTCGTCAAGACCGCACTCGCCCCTGAACTCTCCGAGTCAACTCACCCCGACTTCATCAACTCCTGGTTCAACTCAATGACTCGCGACTCCACTATTCAAGACCTCAAGCTTAAAGTTGCCTTCGTTGGACCCTTCCTCCTCCGCCACGCTGTCTCCAGCGGAGACTTTGACTCCGTTAGGAACATAATCAAGCGGCAGAGAAACCTCGTTCCCGAGTTGCCGATTCGGGACGCCGAGTCGCTCCTCCGAGTCGCGACCGTGTTGGACTGCTCAGAGGAGATGGTGAACTTGTTAGTTGAAGCCGGGTTGAAGGCGAGAGAGAGGTTTGATGACGTCGGCGAGTCGAGGTGGGTATCGAAGGGTTGGGCGGAGTTACACGTGGCGGCGGCGATGAATCGGACGGAGGAGATTTCGGGGTTGGTGAGGAGAGTGAGGGAAGAAGGGGGACCGTTGGATTGTAGGGATAAGGAGGGTCGGACGCCGTTGATATTGGCGGCTAGTAAGGGGAACGAGAGGTGTGGTAGGGTGTTGGTGGGTGCAGGGGCGGAGGTGAACGCGAGGAGTAAGGACGGTCGGACAGCGTTGTATAGAGCGGCGGCGAATGGGGACCGTAGGATGGTGGAGATGTTGATTGAGTTTGGTGCGGACCCCACCATCAGCTCATTGGATCATGGCCGTTCAGCTCTTGATGTTGCGAGGGAAAAGGGACATGTAAGTAGACCATCCAGTACAACTGTCGATCCAACCCAACTAATTTTTGAGTGTTTGCTTAAAAATAGTTTATTGGTTTAAAAAGTTAATATAAAAAATATTTTCAGATACATAGAAAAATTTGTAAAGTTTGTTTTAATATTCTGAAGTTTATCATTATCCACCAAAAAAACAAAAAAAATTATCATGTAAATATATTTTTTGATTTGCACTAAAATGAAATTTTCCCATTAATTATTCTGTAAGACACATGACCATGAGATGTCCTAGCATAAAACAGAGTACAACCATTCTAAGAATGTTATTTAATTATGTTGTATACATATTTGGAACAATTTTATACATCATTACTTTTTCGTTTTTGTTTTACATTTTTATTTCACAATGTAGATACTATTCTCCTTATAAATTATAATTATATTAATTTTTATTATGTAATCCACCTTTCTCTGATAGAATGAATGCATAAACAATGCAGAAGGAAGTGGTTGAGATACTAGAACAGGGCGAAGCAGTGCTAAACGCGGCTAGGCGTGGCGACCTAAAGCACCTCGAGTCACTACTAGATAGAGATGCGAGTGTCAACTTCTGCGACCAATACGGTTTGACAGCTCTACATGTCGCAGCAATCAAAGGACACAAGGATGCGGTGATGATGCTCGTTGAGTTTGGGTCGGATTTGGAACAAGAAGACAACGAAGGACACACACCGCTTCATTTAGCAGTGGAAGGTGGCCACGTGGAGACAGTTGAAGTGTTGATCAACCGGGGTGCGAATGTCAATGCCAAGAGCAAGAACGGCGCAACCCCTCTTTACATGGCTCGAGCACTGGAGTATGATCATGTGTTGCAGCTGCTTCGTGAGAGAGGAGCCTCTTCTTCTCATCCTTCTACATCATCTTCATCTTTGTCATCAATCCTATAGGCATATAAATTATAATCCATTTACTATAGGATGTTATTGACCGTGATTTCATCGCCTGATTTAGTATGTACATTCGTAATGAACAGATGAATATAGATGTTGGGGGGATTATAATGCTCTATATTTTGAGAAGTATAACCAAAAAATTGTTTCAACAAAATTGCATTATCTGTTGGAAGAAAAAGTTGAACAGTAATGCAAATGAATTAACATCATATTGGCAAAAAAGAGAACACTGGCCAACATAGGCCAAATCAAAAATGACCAACGCAGTTACTTTTGACACAGGTTTTCTACATCAGTTCAGACACTCGCGAGTTGAAAAGTAAAGGTAACAGTATAAGATTTTTAAAAAATAAAATAAAAAAAATCTCAGTCATCACCTAAGTTGCATTCTCAATCTGTTATCCCAGTGCCAGAGTTCTCCAAGTCAATATCTCCCATTCCGATATCTTCCTCCTCTTCACTGCCTTCATCGCCACTCACCTCTTCATTTTCACGACCTAGCTTAGCCATGTGTTCAGCAAGTAGTTTATCCTCCCGTTCACTCACCTGAATCAACGCACCATCACCGTATGAGAGAGAGAGAGAGAGAGAGAGAGAGAGAGAGGGAGATTTGTGACTAAAATGGAAACAAAGTGATCAGGCCCTTGCAAATCAAGATTAATGTTGAATAAAATGAAATTGATGCTTACTGCTCTAGCTGCCTCCTTTACAGTAAGTTTTCCCTTGTGACGCTCTATTTCTTCAGAGCATGCTTGAATTGCTTTATTAAGTATTGCTATGCCTTGTTCCTGTACCAAAATAAAATAACAAAATTTCCTTGAGAACATTACCAACTTCCCAGTTGCATGTAAAACCTAGGAGGTTGTTGCCTGAGGATAATCAGTAGTGTCACTTCATGGAGCTGGCAAAGACTAATTGCGGAATAACTTTAAAGAATTCGTGTAACAAGATTAATTTCAAATGAAATGCGATAGAGAAATAAGAGCATCCCCATCTCTCCCCCTAAATCATTCCCTTACCTATTTAAGGGGTTGGAGCTCCTTTATATCACTCCATCAGCTCCCTTATACCATACCCTAAACTAATATTTGCTACAGTGACTCCCTATTGTAGGGAGTCATGAACTGATGCACGTGTGCACAAGGGTAGACCACAATTGTCACACAGACACATCTATGCAGGCACTTAAATGACACAGAAAACAGAACAGGAAAGTGGAATACTAAGGAATCAAAGAAATTGATTAGCTGAGTAGCTAAAGATATTGCTAACACAGAATGACTCCTATTGAAACAATGGAATATATTGTGCTGTGAATTTTGGCAATGGAGAAATATCCATTAATGTAAATCTTCCCAAGGAAAAAGTTCGCCAAAATTTTTCCAAAATCACATTAAACTATAACCATAAATATATACATATTTGGCACTATTTTCCTAGATACAAAAGTGGGCCAGTAGGGCAGGGCTTGCATTGTTCTTACTTACAGGGCTAGGAAGTAGATATTAAATAACCCATGGTTCCTGATTGCAAAAAAAGACTTGACTATTGTGGCAAGTTGGCAACAATACATTACAGACAAGAAATTAACACATCAAAAAGTGTCTACAATTGCCACTTATCCCGGGTCCATATGAGATAAAAGCCTTTATATTTTAGCCAAGCATCCCACAAATAGCATTAAATACTTTTGAAAAAGAAGTACCTCTCACATTAACTCTAAACAAAGAGACAACAAGGAATGTATACAACGTAGACAATTGACATTTCATTCACACCTAAGATATTGGAACATAAGGCTAGCATCCAGAAGAGAAGCAGTCAGACAAGAGAGTAAGTTGTACATCCTCATGGCAATGGTTAATCAAATATGAATAAATGCCCCAAGAGATGGTAACGTAAAATCAGATATGAATAAATGGCCCAACTAATGCACAGGCATACACAGAATCCAGGCAACTATTGATTGAATAAGATTTTGTTACCTTGTCAAGTGTCTGGGTATTAAGAACATATGATGGAGGAGCAACAAGTTTAATTTTCACTGGGCAATCTTTATTGCCAGCCGCTTCAGCTTTCCGCATGGCTTCCTGCAGAGTCAGAAATGGAGATAAGTTAAAAACAAGTTCGCAATGGCAACAAACAACACCTTCCACAATATGATCATGATTCTTTGAAGAATAAGCCAATCAGAGAACAGATGATAGAGGCAAAGGAGGAGGGAAGCAAGACCTTAATGTGAAGAACACCATCAAACTGGAAACATTTCATTTCAATATCAGCCCGAATCTTCAATGGCTGTGGAGTCATTCTTCTCCTAATGTTTTTTATTAACGCATCGTTAACTTCCTCTGACATAGCAGGAACCACTTTAGTCACCTATAGAATGAGGGGATAGTGAGTAGCCTTGTGACCAATAGAAAGAATGATGCCCAGAGACTTTAAGTAGACAATGATTACCTCCTTTCCATCAGGGCCAGTTTCTTTAACTTCACGGGTGAGGGAATTAAGAACTGAATCAGGATCATTAACAATTAACTTGAATGCCTACACCAGGGGAAAAATATACAAGCATAGGTACCTTATTGCTAGTTAAAGAGAAAATACTATTTTCAAAAAGAAGTGGACAATCCTACCTCAAAAGCATGACCATATTTTCGGTACAAAGGCCAGCCAACATGAATGTACAAATCCTGTCAAATATAATTTGCTTTTAGAAGTGGCCATACGTGTGGAGAGAGAAGACCAAATAATCAGCACAGCAGTACATTGATACATTCAGCAGATATTTTGGTTAGAACTAGCCAAGCTTCTTCACAAGAGGGAGGCTAGACAGAAAGAAATATGGATCTTCAGCATACAACAATTTAAAACGTGTTTGGCACAAGCAATATATTATTTAAAAAAACTGGATGGTGAAATAAAGAAAGGCATGAGAAAGATATCCCTGTTTTTAATTAAACGTAAATGAAATTGGCCTCAAATTTGAAGCCCCAAACAAATGCAAATGTATGAAAAGTAGGCATTCAGGGAACATAAATAGATGAAGGGAAACATTAAGGTCATTAAAACAAAGTCACAGGCTAGGAAACAGTTGCAACTATGAGAACAATGTATATGCTCTATCAAATTCAAGATGATCAAGCCATTGTACTTAATCACACTCAAGGAGTCAGAAAATTACCAACCAAACATCGCGCACTCATCCCAATATTTAAAAAAAAAAAAAAGACTCAAATTAAATTAAATTGTTCAAAATGTTGCAGTACAAGCTTCAAGGTCAATAACATGCTAAGATTTCACTTTGTGCCATTTGCATGCACGCCTAGAGGGACAAGCCAAGTACGGAGTAAGAAAGAGTGTTTTCGAAATTATTTTAGCACAGACGTTATCAAGACGTCTTTGGACAGAAATTGGGCCTCAGGCCCATATTTTTCTACAACACAGAAAATTGCTCATAATAGAAAATATAGTTTATTAGTTAATATGAGCCAAATAATTTCAGCTCAACAAAATAACTCCTGCAAACAAGTTGCCAATCCTCTATTTCTATGTGACAAGCACATTATACACCAACTCCAAGTTTAAAAAAACTCAAACTGACTCCTGAAGAACCAATAATCATAAAACAACATTAGCTTCTCCATTCCCAAAACCATTCACATCTTCCCATAATATTCTACAGGGGAAAACATGAGTTATTTCTCGAGTTGAAAATTGTTCTCAAGAGAGAGTTTGGGAAAATGGGATACAAAAGAAAAAAACTTCAAGACGATTTTATTTAAAAAAAGGAGAGAGAAAAAAAAGACAAAACATAAGGGGGGTAAAGTGTGGGTAGTAGCTCTTAATCCTCATCTTGTTTGGGAAAGAGAAGAACAACAAAAAGGAGAGAAAACGTTAGCATGCAATTAGAAACAGTAATACAAGAAATCAATTGGTATAAAAGAGAGTGCGTAAAACCAAAAGTCACTCACTCCCCTTCCTTTCTGTCCAAAATCCGTTCTTCTGACATATGGGAAGAAAGCAGAGTGGGCGTAAAGTGAGGAGGAATTTCTCTTTTTCCCTCTAAATCTGTTTATTTCCCTCCTATATTTATCATCTAAAAAGAAAACAGTACTATATTTCCCTCTAAAACAGTACTATCCCTTGTCCTTTTATTTCCTTCCTCTCCCATCATTCATATCCAAATGCACTGTAAATGCTGAAATGAACTTCAAATCTCATTTTAAATGGAAACGAGTGAAGGCAGGAACTTATGCTCCCTTCCTCTGTGTTTAAATCATGGATTTGGATATAAATTTGGAAAAGAAAAGGGAGAAAACATCCAGCTTATATTTCATTCACATTTTCGCTTTCCCTTTGCAAACACAGCCTTAAGATATTCTTGTATTATTATTTTACAAACAATGTCATAGGCACCATTGCTTTGCAGGTAAAATAGAGGTTCTAGCCTTCTAGGTCAAACGTATGCCTGAGCCCCTGTTGACTAAAGTTTTTTTTTTTTTTTGATCAGCAAAAGAGAAGGAACTTTATTGATAAAGAAAACATACATAACATATGAAAAGGGGACGATGTGCAGAGAGCGTCAAAGTAAAACAACCCGATCCCAACTAGGTTGGCACCAAGAAAAATACCCAATCATTTGCTTTCTTAAGTTGAGTTCCATTAAGTGATTGGCAGCTTGTCCTTCAAAGTCAACAATTGAAAGACAGATTTGGGCCATCATTTGATGCTATCATTAAATATTTCAGTCATTTCTCCATAGTTTGCTAAGAACACATCAAACCAAAACTTAAAAACATTAAAGCCCAAACTTCCAAATTCTAGGAAATCATGAAATTAATTCTAAACAAATTGAAACACAAACCAGATAATCATATAATAAACACAAGAAACTATTCGTAAACATTAATTCCTATATTCCACAAATTACCAAACCCTCGTATCATAACGGTTCGAAACTCAAGCTTTAGAGCAATAAAAACATCAAATCAAAACTACAAACAACAATGACACTTGAATTACCTCGAGATCGAGAATCATAGTCTCGGCGACATGACGCATAATCGAATGAACGAGCTTGCTCTTGTTGTACCTCTCTTCACAGGTCTGAATTTCCTCTTCGGAGACTCTCCTCTTGCTGAGATCGATGTAGCCTTTGTCTTTGTCGACGCGGAGGACCATGACGGGCTCGATGCGGCCGACCTTGATGAGGCTGCTGACGCTGCGAATGCGGCGGCGAGAGAGCTCGGAGAAGAGGATCATGCCTTCAATGTTGTTGTACTCGAGAAGTGAGACGTAGGCCCCCATGTCGGCGATGTTCTTGACCTGAATCATCACCGCCATGTCCACCTCCGGGTACCGAGTTTCGTACATTCGACACTCTAAGTTTGGCATGTTCGTCGCCATTGGTGCCTTCGCCGCCGGCACAGATTGGTCTGTGTTCTAGGGTTTCTATTGGCGATCGTCGTGTGGGGAGAAAGAGAAGAAGAGAGTTTTAAAAATAAGGGCAAATTACATATACACCCCTCCAGGTTTGACAAAATTACAGATACCCCTGGGGTTTGAGAAATTACGAATTTCCCCTGAATACTATATTTGCAGAAGAAATTAGGGGGTAATTTGTTATGAAATATAAACCTCAAGAGGTAAATTGTTATGAAAATACAAATCTCAGGGGGCGGGATGTAATTTCCGAAACCTCAGGGGTATCTGTAATTTAACCAAACCTGGAGGGGTGTATATGTAATTTGCCCTAAAAATAAAATAAAAAAGAAAAGAAAAATTACTATTCTGATGTATTGTTTAAAAATAATTACATATATATGAAAAAAATTATAATTTTAATAATTAAAATTTATAAATTTTATAAATAAAATAAAAAAAAATTCAGCCTTTACACTGACATGTTGTTTTTCCTTAAAAAAAGAAAAAATTGTGTACTTCATAAAATAAAAATAAAAAAATTACAAATCAAGGGAAAATTGTTTGAATATTAATAATTAAATTTATAAGTTTTAAAAATAATTTTGTAATTATTTTTTTGAAAATAATATGAATTGTAATTTTTTCTTTAAAAAAAATGTAAATTAAACTAGTAGTTTTTACATTTTGTCCCTTGTATTTTTTGATTCGTACGTTTTAATTGATTCAGTTTTGACATTTAAATTTTAAGCTTTGTATCAATTTAATCTAATTGATAAAATTGTTTGTTAGTTTTTCAATTTTAACCTTAAATTTTAGATTGTTATCAATTTAGTCTAGTTGATAAAGTCGTTTGTTAGTTTTTTAACATAAAATGATCATTGAATTTGTTAAAATTAACTCACTTAATTGAATGGAAATTTCGTCAAGGGATAAGTTTCCCTCCATACCTCATCTTTCCTTATCTCTCTATATTCTTCTTGTAAGTTTTAATTTGAATCAACACTGATGATCTGAACCGTCTATCTTGTAAGCCTCGCAATAAAGGTCATCCATACCAAAAATTAGTTTTATCGGACAATTATAAATATACGAACAAATCGTATTTTTTTTAATTATAAAATAGATGGTTTAAATTTAATTATATTTACCATTCATTTTATAAAACAAAATGTGATTAATTTTTGTATTAATAATTTTCTGATGAAATTGATTTTTTGTATGGATGACCTTATTGTGGGGCTTACGAGATAAATGGATTGGATTATCAATATGGGATTCAGATTAAAACTTACAAAAAATATATATAAAAGAAGTATGGAGATACGAAATATGGAGGAGAGCTTATTCCTTTGTTCAAAACTCCTTTATAATAAAATTTTAATACATGAAGGACAAATACAAAAAAAAATTATTAAAAAGTTCAACACACACTATTATTACCAAAATATTCTCAGTGAGCAGTTTAATATTTTAAACTTTAAAATGATATAACTTTTTATCTAAATGTCGATTTTTAATAAAATTAATATTTTAAAAATCCTTTCATCAGAATCTATTAAACAAAATCTAAGTTGACTAGAAATTCTTTTTAAAAAAAAAATTAACATCAAAATAACATTTTATTCTATTAACGACAAAAATATTATTCTAATTCACATTAACATTTTACTCTAATTCACAGTAAAATGTTATTGACTACCATAGTAAAACTTTACTGTATTCTTGAACAAATCATCAGTAACAAAAAAACAGCGTATGAACTGACTAAAACGTTACGAGTTTTTTCACTACAAATTTACAAACAAATCAATAACAATCAATAAATAACAATTCAAATCACCAGGTAGAATGGAGAAAAAAAAAAACAAAAATCATAGCAAACTAAGGCTCTGTTTGTTTCACTAGATATAAAATGGAGGATATAATATGATGCGAGACTTAGTCAGAATATATAATGAATAGGATATATGTATTAGATAATATATCTCTCAATTCATCTTTGTTGACTTTATATATAAGACTGGATATATATTATACATGTTTGTTTTACAAAATATGTTGTGGAATATAAACAAGTAATTTTCAAGATTGCCCTCATAATATATTTTAAATACCCATATTGGAACTAATGCAAATAAACAAATTCAAAATTCAAAAATAATGCAAATAGACAAATTAAAAATCCATACGATTTTTTATTGGAACAAATTAAAGATTCCTATTAAATTCAATAATTTTTCCAAACAAAAAAGAAATTATATTATATTAATGTCAACCTCATAATGATAAAAAAAATTATATTATATTAAATTCAAAAATTATATTAAATTAAATTCAATAATATTATATTATATTAAATTAAAAATTTATATTAAATTATATTATATTAAATTTCATAATATATATTTATATTAAATTCAAAATTTATATTAATTTATATTATATTAAATTCAATAATTATATTATATTAAATTCAAAAATTATATTGAATTATATTATATTAGATAGACAATAGGGTAAATTAGACTTTTTAAATCATATCCAAACCTAGGGTATATATATAATGGGGGAATGATGGTATTTTATATCCTCCAATTTTGGGGGATATACAATCCCATAGTATATTACTAGCGGTAACCCGTGCGATGCACGGAAAAATAAACTATATACATTTGTGTGATATGTAAATTATTCTAATCTTGAATTATATTTTAATAGCAGCAAGCCATGATGTTAGGCCATCTTGGTTGATGTTAACAATAATTAATCTACAAAATTTCACAATAAAAATTTGATATGCATAAAAAATTGTTAATTATAAAGATTGTTAGGATAATAGTATTACAATCACTTGCTAACATAAATAATTTGTATCAGACTATAGTGTCATGCAAAAAAAAAAAAACAAAACAAAACAAAACAAAACAAAACAAAAACAAAAACAAAAACAAAAACAAAGCATTAAAAGAAATAAATTGTATAAGTTATCATAAATTTACTTATTTTAAATCAATGATTTATATTATTATTGTGGGACCAAATTATGAATAAATCTCAACTTTTAATTACAATTTGTAAGTAATCATTCTTCATAACTTGAATAATACTTGCATAGTTTCTACAACATTTTTTAAAAAAAAATCAAGATAAGTGTTAGGTTTTATTTCTTGGCAATCCCGTTTGACAAAACTCCTTTGAGTTGTAATTTTATTCGCTTTTTTATTTCAGTGAGGCTATGAGTTGTTAGATGCGAATCCAACCCGAATCAAGCATTTCAGAGAAGTTTGTGATGATAAAGCTTTCAAGATTGCCACTATTCAAAGTTTCCTGTCCGATCATGTTATTTTTTTTTCCAGTTTTTCCATTTTTGGCCTTCCCGCTCGAGCGGGGAAAGTGACGCTCGAGCGGGGATTGGAAGCTCTCAGCATCTCTGCAGTCGCCTGTAAAAATACTGGAAGGTGTGATTTTACGCTCGAGCGGATGCTCCTACGCTCGAGCGCATCTCAATTTGTTCGCACGCAGTTTTTGGTCAGTCCGCTCGAGCGGGCTGTGTTGAGCTCGAGCGGAGATCGCGGGACAGATTCTATAAATTCGCGTGTTGGGTCAGATTTTAGGAGAACTTCTCCAGATCTTCTTTTTGGTTTCTAGGGTTTATATCTGGGGATACTTTGGGAGTTTTCTTTGATATTTTTATTGAGTATTCAACTCATGATCTAAAGAGAGTACATCAAAGGTTTGTTTGTTATACACAAAAGAGAGAGTTATTCTTCAGTTGTGGATTCTGAAGAATTCGAGCCTGAAGCTTTGGTGGAATCCGGAGTGGCTCATCAGAAAGACAATTCCGTGGTGAAGATGGGGTTGGAAGAGGCACATAGAGGTTGGTTCAATTAGGCGTTGTGGATTCGCTAGGTAATTGAGAGTATACCTGTGTAATTCCTTTAATTCTTCTTAGTGGATTGTTCTTGTGGCTGTTGCCCGTGGTTTTTTGATCACAGTTGGAGGTGTCCAATTGTGATTTTTTTCCACGTTAAATCGCTGTGTCTCTTTGTCTTGATTGTTTGATTGTTTGATTGGGATTGTTATATTCTGCTTAAAATTGATACATAATCACAAATCAACATCTAGGGGATTTCTAGATTTTTCAATAAGAATTTCATAGGATTATAAAAATTATATAAGAAAATAGTTTAATCCATTTTATTTATAAAAAAAATGATGACAAATTATTTGAATTGTATTTGAAGAAATATAACAAATGATAGCTCTAATCATTATATACCAAAAAAAAAAATTATATAGGTTACTCAACAACAAAATGGTCGAATATAACTAAAGTCATGGACATTGAATTAAATCATATGGGCTCTAAATTGATAATATAATCTAATAAATCAACTAATAATAAAATAGAGATATCAACAAATATGTAGTATTTCTCTACCATCTTTGTATTATATTCATTAATTTCATATATCATATGAAAGTTTTACTTGTCTCAACCTTTCAATAAAATAAGCACCAAGAAAACAAATTTGATAAGAAATTAATTCTAAACTTTATTATTAAAAAAATAGAAATTTCAAAGAGAAAATTTAGAGATGAGATTGAAAAAATACTATAACAAATGACAATCTTATAAAAAAAAATAAAAAGAAAGATAAAGAAAAAACACATAGCAATGATCTAATGTAAACTATTTTTAAAAATTAAAAGAAAGAATATCAAATTATTACCTTGGATAAATATAGTGACGGAAAATAATTTTGTGAGATTTTTGTATTGTCTTCTCCCATACAGCTTTCATTATTTAATTATTAATACTCTTCTTATTCATAGCCAACCATTCTTTTTTTATATATATCTTTATCACTTGGTAGATAATAACAAAAAATAAAAATTATGAGGATTAGGTTAAGAGGAGATAAGAAGTTATAGATAAGAGTATTTCACAAGATAAAAAATTCAAAATAAAAACAAGATAATATGTGATAAAAGGAGAAAAAAATATAAGTAAACCAAAATAAAGATTTAGATAGGTATGTTTTTGATAGATATGGATTAACAAATCATATATTTATCTAAATTTTATTATTTTAATTTTTTTTTTTGTAAATCAATTAGTTAATCTTTATCTGTAGACCATGGAATTAATTTTTATAAATTATTTATCAATTCTTATATGTTTATTTATCTATAAGTCATGAAATTATTATTTTTCAAATAATTTTTAAAAATTTTATCTTTATCTAAATGTCATGAAATAAATTTCCATAAATTATTTATGATTTTTTTATATGTTTATTTATAATGAAATTAATTAAAGTACAAAGTGAAGGGCAAAAAACATGAGTAATTTTTTTTAAATCAATTTTTTAACCTTTATTTTTATCAGTAGGCCATGAAATTAATTTTTATAAATTATTTATCAATTTTTATATGCTTATTTATGGGAAGAAATTTTAAATTATCTATAAGTTATGAAATTAAGTATTTAATTTTTATCTTTATCTGTATACCATGAAATTAATTTTCATAAATTATTTGTCAGTTTTTATATGTTTATCTATATGGAGGAATTTTGAAATTCAAATATTTATCTATAAGCCATGAAATTAATTTTCATTTTAATTAATCAAACAAATAGAAAATGGAGGAAAATAGAAAACACGAAAGACAATAAAAAAGGGTTACCACGTAGGAAAGAGATAATTTTAAAATTATGAGAATTTAGGAATGAATATTTACAGATTTTTGACAAAACCACTACATTTGATTATATATATAGTATAGATAGATAGATAGATATTCTCTTTAAACAAAAATTACAAACATGGGATATATGGATCCCACAATATATAATATCCAACCCCACCCTTTATATCTTGGAATCAAACAGGGCCTAAGAAAAATCGTAAAAAAACATTGCTGGGAAGATGTTAGATATCCCCAATCTGCTACAAATGGTGGAGGAAATCATCAACTGAATAGTGATACCTTGAACTTTGAATTTGGTCTGAACAATAGCCTTCACTTTGATGCTTTCAGCGATGGTCAATTAGTTTGGAATAGTATTCTCAAAGATAAATTTGTTCCTTATGGTCCAGATTTGATCATTGAACGATGGCCAACAATGATCACTGAACAAAATTTCAACCTCAACCGCCAGTTAATTTCATTCAAACATCTGATATATATGTATATATATATATATATTCAAGATAAGATTGTCTAGAAAAAGAAAATATATTTATATATATATATATATATATATAAATATGTAGTTCATGAATAACACGTTTCTTGTTTAGGGGATTTAGGAAGTATAACATTTTGAACTATCTTTTACACACTAAGGTGGTATTTGTTTGGAAGGATTGGCCCATGGGATAGGACTAATAGTTCATTGTTTAATTAGAAATTTTTGCACCGAACTATTAATCTCAAATTTGTTAGACTGTTGTATCCCATGGGAGGGGGTGGGGCACAAATCATGGGATAACTCATCCCATGGGATTATGTAATGAAATTACAATTTTGATCCTCTACTATTTAATATCTTTTTAAAAATAAAATTTATTTATTAAATTATTTATACTTTATTAAATTATTTATTTTAATAATATGGTATTAATTATACTTGGTAAAGTAAAATAAAATTTAAAAATCTCAACTACAAATTAAAATAAATTTATGTAATTTTTATTAATATTATATTTATTTAATTTTTTAAAAGTTTTAGTAAAAAAATAAAATAAAATTTATAATTCAGATTTAATATTCCTATCATTTAGTAAATAAATAATTCAAAAGGACAAAATAGTCTTTTGAGCATTTATCATTCTCCATAATATCCCATAGCAACATAAGATTCAAATAGAATAGTCTAATCTAGACATTTAATCCCATAATTAAACACACATAGGATATAAATTCAGTCTAACCAAATAGTCTAAATACAATGTATCCTAGAACCAACATTTCGGTGGATTACAATTCCCTCTTATACAGTCCGTCTAAACAAACACACCCTATCATGTTGAGCCTATGGGATTTTAGCTAAATTTTCGTTAATTTGAATAAATTTATAATTTTGTCTCTAAAATTATAACACATGTCACTTATTTATCTATTTTTTTATTAAAAAAAATTATAACAATTATAATCAATTGATTCAAATTGAGACAAAATTGTAAATTTTATGACACACGTCGCTTATTTGTAATCAATTCAACTAAATTGAAAAAAATCGTAAATTTTGTTCAAATTTATAATTTTGTCTATGAAATTATGGCACATGTGGTTTATTTGTAATTAATTTGATCAAATTGAAAACAAATCGAAACAAAATCTTAAATATCCTAAATTTTATTTAGGGTCAAAATTAAACCAATTAGAATTATACACGAAACTAAAATGACACAAAAAAAGATTGGACCAAATAAGATGACACAAAAAACACATGTCGCTTATTTATCTATTTTTTTATTAAAAAAATTATAACAATTATAATCAATTGATTCAAATTGAGACAAAATCGTAAATTTTATTTTGGATTAAAAGAGTTGGTTGAAGTTAAACAAGTTTATAATTTTATCTCTAAAATTATGACAAATGTCATTTATTTGCACCAAATTTATAATTTTAAAATTATGACACATGTCACTTATTTGTAATCAATTTAACTAAATTGAAAAAAATCATAAATTTTGTTCAAATTTATAATTTTGTCTATGAAATTATGACACATGTGGTTTATTTGTAATTAATTTGATCAAATTGAAAACAAATCGAAACAAAATCCTAAATTTTATTTAGGGTCAAAATCAAACCAATTAGAATTATACACGAAACTAAAATGACACAAAAAAAGATTGGACCAAATAAGATGCCACAAAAAACCAAAAGTGCTTATAAAAGGAGATAGTGAGTCGTCGACAGCAGGATTCGAACCTGCGCAGGCAAAGCCCAACAGATTTCGAGTCTGTCTCCTTAACCACTCGGACATATCGACAGTATGTAACAATCGTCCAAGATTTAATATTAATTTGATTGTAAAAGCCACTTAAAAATTTAGTTTGTACGCCCACCGTGGGGCTCGAACCCACGACCACAAGGTTAAGAGCCTTGCGCTCTACCAACTGAGCTAGACGGGCACGTTGCTTAAAATGTTGTGATATATGTTTAACAGTCATAGATAGGCTATTTAGGAAATGACTTTTTGACTATTTTTTGATTTTTTATGAAAAAAATAAGAAAACTTTACTTACATCATCAATTTAACTCCTTATACTCTTAAAATTTAATTTATTTTAAAATATTTATAATTCCTTTATTACCTTCATTCCTAACCTTTCTCCTCCTTACACCCAAAACCTTGAAAACCCTAACAACTACCACCATCACCTCCAATTCAAGTTTGCCCCTGTTAGGATTTGATTATGTTCTATTTTGGTTTACACCTTAGTTGTCCTATTCTGTAGGGATAGGTTATTTACTCTTATTATTTAGGGATAACTCAGTTAGTAGTTTGTTTATTTACCTAACTTTCTGCTAGGTTGTTAAGTGTATTTAAAGACTGTTTTAGTCAAGGAATAATATATCGAATCACTTAACAAACTATTTCTCTTGTGTTTGTGTGAGTTCTGATTTTCACATTATGGTATCAGAGTTAGGTGTGATTAGGTAAAAAGAAACAACAGTTTTCTTACTTGCCATAACAAGCATCGATGACATCAGACAACAACTATGTGTAACTAGCCATTCCACGTTTTGATGGTCATTATGATCATTGAAGCATGATAATGGAGAATTTTCTAAGATCCAAGGAGTATTGGCCCGTTGTGGAGACTGGTATTGTTGCGTATGCAAGCAGAGTTATGTTAACAGAAGCACAACAAAAGAGCCTAAACAAACAAAAACTGAAGGATCTCAAGGCCAAAAACTATTTGTTTTAGGCCATAGATGTCATGACCCGCTCCTCGTATCCAAGGGTTAAGTATCGTGATGGCCAGTAACAGGGGTTACCTCCGACCAATTCTTAAACAAATCAATAAACCCGAGCGAAATGAATATTTAAGTAAGGGTACCAAAATAATCATTGGAGTTTCTATTTTTATTACAAAATTTATTGACCAAAAAGGCCGATATTTACATATAAAAATTATCATAAAAGTGCTGTGTGTGTCTACTCCGTAGTCCCGCGTCTAAGACTTTGCAAAGGCTATTTCTGAATTGCATTATTTCCTGAAAATTAGTAAACAACTATAAGCACATGGTAGAGTGAGAAATATTATACCAAGAGTATAAGGGACATGAAATAACCATGGATAGTTACTTAGGCCAAAACATTTACATAACTCAGTTTGGTAAATAAATCATTGGTAAACAAATCATTTAAGTGACAGAAACTGAAATACAGATATTATGTAAATATATAACCATAATCACGGTATAGAACATAACAGAACAGAGATTACAGAAGTGACAGTCAGAACAGAGGTACGGATTCAAGAGGTGGCTCGTACGGATTCTAGAGGTGGCTCATACAATAGTGTAGCAACTCCGCACAGAACAGAGGTACGGATTCAAGAGGTGACTCGCACGAATTCTAGAGGTGGCTCCCACAATAGTATAGCACTTAGCTCCGCACAGCATTTTGCTCCGCACAGAACAGAGGTCAATGGATCCATGACAAACAGAGGACCACAAAGTGGTCAAATAGAGACCAATAGTTATTTAAGTCCCCCAAGGTGTGGGACTCCTGTGGTGGTACTTACAAAATATATTTGTATATAAGGTCATAGTCAAATATTCTTTAAATATAAAACAAACATATCCATGGATTTTCTTTTAACAAATAGGGTTCAGAAAATAATCCACGTAACTAAAATGTTTATATAATTTATAATAGTTTATAAAACATTACTTGTATAAAATAAATATGGTAAATCAAAATATAAGTAAAATATATTATAGTAACTCCAGATATAATATAACTTATTATAACTTTAATACCTCATTCTTTCTTTTCACTATCAAAAACTCTCCGAACTTTCACTATTTTTTCTTCCTTTCTTTTCTTCTTTCCTTCTTTTCTTTCTTTTCCTCTTTGATCTTGCTCTCCTCTCCGTTTATAGGAAGGCAGGCCGAAACATTTCCCTCCACGTGTACATATAGTTATCTAATTAATTTCTTATAATTACATTTCGACCCTAATTCTTTATAAATAATTATATAAGCTAATTAATCCATAATTAAATTATACTTTATCATATATCAATGAAAAATTATTTATTTATTTTAATACCATACCCATTATTATTATTATTTATATTATCTATATTATTATTATTTATATTTTGACCCCTAAATTTTTAATAATTATATTTGTACGGGGAGCAAATATTCCGGCAAGCCCGTACTCCTTTCTTCCGAGCTCCGTTTCTGTCCGATCACCTGCGAGCAAATAACGGTGAGCTACCCGGCGGTGTGTGGCCGGAAAAACCCTCCGACGATCAAGTTAGCACACACCTTAGGATAGAGAGAGAGAGAGAGAGAGAGGAGTGTTTGAATGTAAGAATTTCCTTACAAAGTGTTCATCCGTCGCGTATGGGGGGCGCAGACCTGCTTATATACCCTCTGTGCCCCATATCTACTCCCAGTCATCCCCTGACACGTGGCTCCGCTATCCCATCTGTCAGCATAAACCTTGCTGAACATCACCTAATCTCAACTGCCTGCCTTCACAGCTGGAGCTCGGCAGACGAGCTACTCTGTCCATTACCGTGCCGTGCTTCATGTCCAAGCACTTCACTGGCCAAGCCCAAGGAGGACCGGGCTAGGCGACATCTCGGCAAAGCCTAGCCCGAGGCACCTCCTGTGGCCGGCCTTCTTGCCGGTCAAACAGTTACCTCGGCTGTCCACGCCTTTCCGGGCGCCGGTCACTCAGCTTGTCTTGCTTCGGCCATCACCCGATCGAGCAGCTCGGTCCAACCGAGCAGCTTCTTTACGGCCTGAGGCGACACACACTCGGCCCAAGTTCTGCCCGATCCAAGTTCTGGCAGCCCATTTCTTGGCGGATAGTCAATCGTCTCGGCCCCATGCACCGTTGGGCTCTCAACCTGCTCGGCCGTTACCTCGGCCCAACTCTAGATCATAAATCACCCTCTCAATTGCCCCTTAATTCCGTCCGCGGAAGCGTGACTGGGATTACTCACTTCGACCGAGATAACATTTCTTCGGTCTCTAAGATGCCAATGGGCGGCCGGGCTAGTTACCATAACTGCAAACTTGACCGGTTGTACGCCACGGCTGACGTCCTCTTCTTCAGAAGTAGCTCGGTTGGCTCCTCGACTCTTCAACCCGTCGCTTCAGTCCTGACGTTGCCATAAATAGGGACACGTAGCGGGCCGCCATTGGTCATCGAGCAGCCAACTCGCCGTTTTTGCCAGAATTTGAATTTGGGCGGCCTCTCGTGCTTACATATACAAGACCCCCCTTATGCCATTTCTTCCTACTGCCTCTTTTCTACCTGACGATTCAGAGCTCAAGCCATTTCCTCTCATACACGACTGCCATTCTTCGTGCTTGGAAGAACAGCTCCAGCCCTTCACAGGTAAGATCTTCAATCCCTCGAGTTGCTATTTTCTTTCATATTATACACATTAACGTAGCTCTTAGGGCATAGGCCATAGAATCCGTCCCAAACGTCCCACTGTTCTTGGTGTTCTTCATCTTCATGAAGAACACTGAAGAACTGGGGCGAACCGGGCTCCTGGTCCTCTTTTGATCCAAAAAACCAGCCTAACCGAGCAAATAACAAGTTCGTCCCAACCCCAGCAAAAACCGAGATAATAAAGGGGATTGGTCGCTCAACCGGGCTAACATCTAGTCTGCTTGGGCGACCGGGCTCCTTAGTTAGAATAGATAATCGAGGTGGTTTGGCACTCTTAATGACCGAGCTAAAATCCAGCTCCTCTTGCGCGACCGCGCTCACGCTTACACTTGCCATCCTTTTCCTGTAGAGTCCAAGGGGACAACTGTCATTCCTGAGGCTCTCAGGACCGAGCAGCAACCAATTACAGTGCCAAACCCCTCAGCCGTGATACTAAGCCGGCCACAAATGGGGAAATTTCGCTTCCTAGTGGATACTCCGGCCGCGTTAGCCGCTTTCAGAGAGGAGTACGGCATCCCGGCCGACGTCCATCTCGAGCTGGCAGAAGAGGAGACAACACCTTGGGGCAGACTAGACCAATGCCCCTTTACCGTGCTCTCAATTGTCGAGGGGGGCCTCCGTTTCCCGCTCAACCCACTTATAACCGAGTTCCTCCGCCGCACCGGGCTGGCACCCACACAAGTGTCCACCAATACTTATAGAATAATCAACGGCGTTCACGAATTGAACAATCGGCTAGGCATCAACTTAGGTCTAGCCGAGATATTGAGGCAATACACAATGGGCCACACCGGGGACGGCCTAGCTTATTACTTGAAGATAAGGCCGGGCAAGGAAAAAATTTTAACCGGCACCCCGGATAAAGATCTTCACGACGACAATTTTTTCTGGGTGTCGGGCAATTACGAAACAGCCGAGGTGCCGGGCTGGTTTATAAACAAGGACTTCGGTTCTTCATGTAAGCCACTCAAACTTGCTCGGTCAGGCTAACTCTTTACTCTGCAACTAACCGGTTTTCCTGTTACTTTTGTAGCAATCCAAGCCTTGCAAGCCAACTATCAATTTCCCAACGTTGAGGCAATTCGGACCGTGCTTCGGTATTCACACCGAGATTGCAACGATTTACTCGGCTACACCCCGACCTACAGGTATTCTGTTCCGCGCCGGAGTAGAGTAACTGATTTCCTCCGAGCTCCTTCGCCACCTCCAGATCCTACCCTTCCAGACGTCCCCTTGATCCGTTTGATAGAAGAACAGGAAATGGCTAAGAGAAGCCGCATAAAAAACCTTCTCACCGCAACCTCAGCCGAGATACCGAGCGTTGTCACTCGCTCCCCGGCTGGTGGTCAATCAAGTGCAGCCGTGGTAGCCCTTGCTTCTCCAGCCGCCGGGCAGTCTGGCAGAGAAGCGCGCCGGGCTGGAAAAAGACCACGGGCAGATCCCTCTGCCGAGCTCGTCGCCGAGCTGACAACCCAACATCCATCTGAAACTCCTGTTCCCGTGCCAGCCTGGCGTCCACAGCTGAAGCACCGGGGACAAGACATCCCGGCGACGGCTTCGATCAAGGCCGACAAAGAACATTTGCTCGCCTTCGATCTCTCCAAAGCATTTCTTCTACTGGGCGACGTGGTCGGCAGCGACCACGTCCCTGACACTCGGCTGGTAAAATCCTCAGTGAAGTCCATGGCCAGGGTAAGTCGATGTTCCTCTGAAAATTTCACAAGTGTTTGCCCGGTTCCTTTTGCTAATCAACTTTGCTTTTTGCAGGCCATTCAAAAACAACACCTGGTTTTTGAGCGCATCCACAGACTTAGGCAAAAGGCCAACGACACAGCCAGCCAGGTCGAGAGCCTTCAAGCCGAGCTCGGCCGGGCTAAGTCTTCCCTTGAGATGGCCAACTCCGATAATAACAGACTGCTCGGCCAGCTGGATGCGGCCGAGAAAAAACGGGATGAGCTCCAAACCGAGGTGGACACTCTGAAAAAGTCGAAGAAGAAAGCTTGCCGGGCTGCCAACAATGCCGGTTTTAACGAGGCCGAGCAGAGCTACAAAAAGCAAGTCTTTGCAACACAAGACATCTACTTCAAGGCCGGTTGGAAGTCCGCCTGCGAACACCTCGGCCAGGGCTCTGACACCGACGTATTTGCCAACCCTCCTCCAGCTTCGCTACCGGTCTACCTCGTGCCTTATGCAAACGACGTTTTCAGCGCTTTGCAAGCTGAGGCTGAGGAAGGACTTGAAGATGGAGACGGTGAGACAGATTCTGAGGCAGAAGAGGCCGAGGTGCAAGAGCAGCCCGGCAATGCTGAGCCCGGTGCCCAAGACGCAAGTCCAACCATCAACCTTGATGCTGGCGAGGACGAGTTCACCAATCTCTCCCCCCTAGTTTAGTTTTCTTTTTTCTTTTTTGTATTTTTGCTTTCAACACTTCTGATGTAACCGGGCTCTGTCCCCACCTTTTGTATTGATTTTCTTGTCAATGAAAAATTCAAATTTTGCCAAGTGTTTGCACGGTAGTCATCAATTCCATCTTCAGCAAAATATCTCGGTATAAATCATTGTTTGAACAGAACACCTCGTCAACCAGAATTCATAACTCGGTTGAAGTACTTAAGCGGAACAAAACAAATTTATAAAACGAAATAACCAGCCCGGTTGGTAATAACAAAGTTGAACAAATCATCAACACTTCCAAGCGGATTAGATCATCTCGGTTGGGAATCCAAAGTTGGCCGAAACACCAACTCTTCCAGCCGGAGTACATCATCTCGGTTAGGAATCCGAAGTTGGACAAAACATCAACTCTTCCAACCGGAGTACATCATCTTGGTTGGGAATCCGAAGTTGGACAAAACACCAACTCTTCCAACCGGAGTACATCATCTCGGTTGGGAATGCGAAGTTGGACAAGACACCAACTCTTCCAACCGGAGTACATCATCTCGGTTGGGAATGCGAAGTTGGACAAAACACCAACTCTTCCAACCGGAGTACATCATCTTGGTTGGGAATCCGAAGTTGGACAAGACACCAACTCTTCCAACCGGAGTACATTATCTCGGTCCTTAACATTAAAACAACAGTCCAAGTGCTAAAGCAAAATTACTTCTATAAATTGACAAAAAGAATTACATGCTGTGGTGCAAGCCAAAAAATTTCTTTGCACAAGAAAAGAAAGCAAAAGCTTAAAAATAATACAGTTTCAAGTTGGCCGCATTCCATGGCCGGGGTATTGCTCTTCCCTCTAAATCCTCCAAGTGGTAAGCCCCCTTGCCCGCCAGACCGGTGATCTTGTAGGGTCTTTCCCAATTTGCCCCTAGTTTGCCTTCTCCTGGCACCAGGGTGTTGCCCATAATCTTCCTCAAAACCCAATCACCAACTTTGAACGGTCTGGGGTGCACCGTCTTGTTATACTTCTTTGAGAGCTCTTGTTGGTAGGCGGCCACATGGATGAGGGCCTTCTCCCGACGCTCTTCCACTAGGTCCAGCTCCAAGGCAATAGCCTCGGCATTCAGCTCGGGCTCAAAACTCTCGCTTCTAAGGGTGGGCATTCCAACTTCCAAAGGTATGACCGCCTCCATGCCGTAAGCCAAAGCAAATGGAGTTTCCCCGGTAGATCGCCGCGGGGTTGTTCGGTATGCCCAAAGGACGCTGGGCAATTCCTCAGCCCATTTTCCCTTTGCCTTCTCCAGCCGTTTCTTCAACCCATCCAGTATAGTCTTGTTCAATGCCTCGGCTTGACCATTGGACTGCGGGTAAGCCGGGGTGGAGTTGTAGAATTCTATCTTCAAATCTTCACAAAATCCTCTGAATAGGCGACCGTCAAACTGGGTGCCGTTGTCAGAGATCAAAATCTTGGGGAAGCCAAACCGTGTGACCACGTTCTGCCAGACAAACCGCTTCACGTCTTTCTCTTTGATGGTTGCCAAGGGCTCAGCTTCAACCCATTTCGTGAAGTAATCTGTGGCCGCAATAAAGAATTTCCGGTTGCCCGGTGCTGTTGGCAGTGGCCCCACTATATCTAGCCCCCACATGGCGAAGGGCCAAGGACTGGTAAGGGGAAGAAGTTCCCTAGCAGGCTGATGGATCTGATGGGCGAATTTCTGGCATTTTTCGCACTTGTGGACGTACTTTTGTGCGTCGGCCTGCATGCACGGCCACCAGTATCCCTGCGAAATAGCTCGGTAGGCCAAAGACCTACCCCCTATGTGGCTGCCACAAATGCCTTTGTGAATTTCGTACAAGAAGGCCTCCACACTATTCGGGTGCACGCACTTTAGATAAGGACCAGTGAAGGACTTCTTATACAACGAGCCAGATGGAGAGAGCCAAAACCGCGCTGACTTCACCCGGATTTTGTGTGCTTCTTTCTTGTCAGTTGGAAGAGTCCGGTCTCCTAGGAACAAGATCAAGAAGTCCATCCAGGAAGGACCTAGCGCGGCGCAGAGTACATCCGTCTGCCCGGCGTCTTCAATGCTTGGCCGCGGAAGAAAGTTAATTAACAGGGGGTTTGGAGACGCACGATCTACCATGGAAGCGAGGCCGGCCAGTTCATCAGCTCGGCTGTTTTTTTCCCGGCCAATCTGTTGGACTCTGATGGCCTCAAACTGCTTGATATGTTCCCTGACTAGAGCTTGGTACTTCGCCATCCTGTCGTCCTTTGCTTCGTAAATCCCAGAGACTTGGTTAACCACAAGCTGGGAATCACTGTATACCAGGAGCTCGGCGGCCTTAATTTGGATTGCGCTCTTGAGCCCGGCGACAAGTGCCTCGTACTCAGCCTCGTTGTTAGACACTGGGAAGCCAAGCGTGATAGAATGTTCAATGGTTAGGCTGTCCGGGGAGATAAGAACGATACCTAGGCCGGCACCATGACGGTTGGACGCTCCATCAACAAAAAGTTTCCACATTTCCCCTACAAAAAGCTTCTAGCAGTCGGATGGGTCCTGAGAGTTGTAAAGGGCAACAGGATCACAATTGATCGGCTGGGCGGTTTCAAGTTCTGTGTTGACAGGTTCCAATTCAGTGCCCCTTGGTGATTCGGCACCGGACTCAGCAAGTTGTTCTATAATGCTCAAGTCCGTAGGCGAATCATCAGGTTACGGTGTGAAGCCGGCCGCAGGTTCTGAGCTGTGTGGATCCATTCCTACCCCCCTTGATGATTCGGCACCGGACTTAGCGAGTTGATCTGTAATGCTCAAGTCCGTAGGCGAATCATCAGGTTCTGAGTGGTGTGGTTCAATTTCTTTCCCCCTTGGTGATGCGGGACCGGACAGAGTGGATGGGTTGGTAATACACAACTCCGTCATCGCATCACCGGGTGGTATAACCGTGCAAACTGAGGGTGCTTCACTGGTGCGTGCAAACTCCGCGTCGCTACTTCCACCAACTAGTTGTATCTCGGACGGTCTTGCGTGCATCTCATCATCTGCCACGGTAATATCAACCGGGCAAACCGGATGAGTGCCAGGTGAGAACTCGGCGACGAAATCTGCCAAGGTCTGGGCTTTGATAGCGGTGCGCGGCTGGAACTTCACATCAAATTGTCCCAACTCGACCGCCCACTTAAGAATTCGGCCTGAAAAGTCCGCCCGTTCAAACAAGGCCTTCAGGGGAAACTCGGTCAGTACGATGATGATATGGGCGTGAAAATAATGCACCAACTTCCTTGAAACCATCATCAATGCCAATGCAAACTTTTCCAACGGCAAATATCTCGTCTCAGCCGGCAGCAAGGTCTTGCTGACATAAAAAATTAGGAAGTGCTTGATTCCTTCAGCGCGGACTAACACCGAACTGACCGCGTGCTGGGAGACGGCAAGGTAAAGGTAGAGTCCCTCTCCTGGCATTGGTGTAACCAATAGTGGCGGAGTAGACAGATATTCTTTGAGCTCGGCCAAAGCTCGGTCACACTCTGCGTCCCACGAGAACTTTGACTTCAATGCTTGAAAGAAAGGGCGGCAACGATCTGATGACCGACTTATAAACCGATTAAGCGCGGCAGCCATCCCGGCTAGATGCTGCACGTCCTTAGCCGAGCTGGGCTGTTTCAACTCCTGCACGGCTCCGATCTGAGTAGGGTCTGCTTCGATGCCTCGGTTCGTGACTAGGAACCCCAAAAAATTTCCGGATCCCACGCCAAAGGCGCACTTTGACGCATTCAAGCGCAGCTTGTGTTTCTTCAGAATGGCAAACATCTCGGCTAAGTCGGACAAATGGTTTGCCTCATGTCGGCTCTTTACCACCATATCATCGATGTAAGCCTCCATTGTTCGGCCAAGCAAAGGAGCAAACATTTTGGTCACCATCCTCTGAAAGGTTGCCCCGGCATTCTTCAAACCAAAAGGCATGACTCGGTAGCAGAAGAGTCCCCTTGGAGTCGTGAAAGAGGTGATCTCTCGGTCAGGCCCATGCATGGCGATCTGGTGATAGCCGCGGTACGCATCCAAGAAACTGAGCCTATTGTGTCCAGCCGTCAAGTCCACTAGCTGGTCAATGCGCGGCAAAGGGAAGCTGTCTTTGGGACAAGCTCGGTTGACTGTCTTATAGTCGACACAAACTCGCCACTTTCCATTCTTCTTAGGCACCACTACTGTGTTGGAAATCCACCGAGGATAGTGCACTTCCTGAATTGCTCGTGCCTCAAGCAGGTTCTTTACCTCCTCTGCAACTACCTCGGCGTGATGCAGCGCCGATCTCCTTGTTCGCTGGATGACTGGCTTTGCTCCGGGGAAGACATTGAGGTGATGGCAGATAAAACTTGGGTCGAGGCCAGGCATGTCGTAAGGCGACCATGCGAAGACTTCGATATTCGCCATCAAAAACTCAATCATCTCGGTCCTCTCTATGGCCGTGAGACTTGAACCGAGCAAGAAGAACTTGTCCGGCTGCTCTGTATCAATCCGCACCTCATCCAATTCTTCAACAGCCTTATCTTCGGCCTTGGTGCCCACATCATCCAAGACACCCTGGTCCTCCGGTCCCTCAATCATTTGAACGAATCCTTTGGTAGCCCGGCTTCCGTTGACCGCCACGAAGCACTGCTTGGACATGACCTGATCGCCCCAAATCTCCTCGATTGCCCCCATAGCTGAGGGGAATCTCATCACCTGGTGGTAAGTCGATGCTACAGCTTGCATGGCGTGTAGCCATCCCCTTCCAAGGATAAGGTTGTACGTAGAAGGCACTTGTAGCACCCAAAACTCAACTTGTTTGACCACGGATCCCGCTTTGACCGGTAGGATAATCTTTCCCAAAGGCCACTCTGGTTGCGAGTTGAATCCAACCAGTGGCGAAGTTGCCGGAGCAAGGTCTGTCTCCCGGAGTTTAAGCTGCTTGAACGCATCATAGTACATGATCTCGACCGAGCTTCCCTGATCGATCAAGATCCGCTTAACATCGAAGTCCTTGACACGTAATGTTACTACTAGGGCATCGTTGTGCGGCGTCTGGATACGCTCCAGATCCCTTGAGGTGAAACTAATCATGTCTTTTTCTTCAGTCTTCCCCCTTTTGATGGCAGGCTGTACCGACAAAACTTCCCTCATATGCTCTGCCTTTTTTATCATACCCCGGAGTTCGCAAACACGCTCCGGTTCCACAATGCCGTGGATGACATTAATAACTCCCTGTGGTGGTGCGTCTCGGTCATCCTGTCCCCTGGGATCGACCGGAGCCTGATTCGGCTTCACGCCGCCATCAATGTAAAGGTCGAGATGCCCGGCCGCAACCAGCTCTTCTAAGTGTTGCCTCAAAGGCAAACAATCCTCAGTCCGGTGGCCTCTCTCCCGGTGGAATGTGCAACGATACCGTGGATTGTAGCCCTTTTGTCCATCGCCCAACTTAGCAGGAAACCGGACATACTCCTCGTCTCGGATTTCACTAAGTATGCGATAGATTGGAATCTTGAAGACCGTGGTTATGCCCGTCCTCGCCCTCATCCTTCTGTTTGCGTCCGCTACGTCATCTCGGGGGTAATCATCCCGGTCATTCCGACGTCCTCTACCCCGGTTTTTACGATTCGAACCACGGTCCGATTCCTCTGCTCGGTCACTTGAGTGGCTGGACTCTTGCCCAACTGCGTGTACTTTGCCTGCCGTCTTCTTATCTGTTGCGACCTGAGTGGCCTTCACGGTAGATGCTGACGCGTCATCCTCTACTCGGATATGCTCATTGATGCGCTGCATGAGCTGGCCCATGGAGGTCGGCTGGTGCATGGTAAGCGAATCCCGCAGTCTATGTCCGACCGGGAGACCGCGCTTGTATTGCGTGATTGCAAGGTTGACCGGGCAGTCCAAGATCTCGTTGAAGGTTTCCCAGTACTTTGAGTTGTATACCTTCAGTGTGTTGCTCGGTTCCATCTTGACACTTAGCAAATGATCGACTTCCTTTGGTGTCTTTGTGTTGGTTTTGAAGCGTGCAACAAACGTCTCGGCCAACTGATGCCACCTTTGTATGCTCCCTTCCGGCAACCTCTCGAACCACTTTAAGCCCAGCTCGCCCAAACTTGACGGGAAGATTAAGCACATAAGTCCGTCATTGCGCCTATGTCCGGCCATAACCTGTCGGAAGTGGCTCACATGCATGTATGGATCGGTTTTTCCGTCGTAAAGTGTGAACTTAGGCTGGTGGAAGCCTGCCGGAAGAGGTGTTGTTTCTATATCCAGGGAAAAAGGGGTGGCACTCAGCCTAGCCAAGTCCATATCTTCAAAGAGTGGCACTACTTGGCGGGGTGGAGGCATTCCGACCTCCTCGCTGGCGTGAACCCCGTATGAAAGCCGCTGGAAAGCAAGTATTCTCTGGGCCTCGCGCCGACGAGCCCGCTCCTTTAAGACCGCCCGTAAATCCTCTGACTGAGCGGAGTAAGAATACCTCGACGTCGTCGCCGGACGTGAGGGTTTGCAGGTGTTGTCTTGCGCGCTAGACTTTTCTACATGCGCGTCGGAGTCACCAACTTGGTAACTTCTGGTAATAGATATGGACTGAGTACGTCGCTGACTCTGACCGCCTGAACGACGGGATGGGGTGCGCTCACTGTGGTCTTCCACTCCATCTACACCCTTCCCTTTGACATGCCGCTTCAGGTCCTCCATCTCCGCCGCCATTCGCCGGATGACAGCATCTTGGTCCCTCAACTTGTTCTCCAGTCGCCTGGCGTGTGAGTCTCTCCTCCGCCGATGACCATCTGGACTCCGTGAATGTCCATGACTTCTTCCGCGCTTATCCCGCGCGTCTCCTGACTGTCCTCCGGTGGGCGTCCCCAAGTCCGCCATTGGATGGATGGCGAGAGGGCCTTCTCTCCTTCGGGTGAACTCCGGGGTAGCTCCATCTATGGCAGACAACGGAAACTCATCGTTGTTCGCCATGGACGGCGATCAGATGAACCTGGAAGACAAGGTTTTGTCTGTCAAGATTCCCACAGACGGCGCCAATTGTACGGGGAGCAAATATTCTGGCAAGCCCGTACTCCTTTCTTCCGAGCTCCGTTTCTGTCCGATCACCTGCGAGCAAATAACGGTGAGCTACCCGGCGGTGTGTGGCCGGAAAAACCCTCCGACGATCAAGTTAGCACATACCTTAGGATAGAGAGAGAGAGAGAGAGAGAGGGAGGAGTGTTTGAATGTAAGAATTTCCTTACAAAGTGTTCATCCGTCGCGTATGGGGGGCGCAGACCTGCTTATATACCCTCTGTGCCCCATATCTACTCTCAGTCATCCCTTGACACGTGGCTCCGCTATCCCATCTGTCAGCATAAACCTTGCTGAACATCACCTAATCTCAACTGCCTGCCTTCACAGCTGGAGCTCGGCAGCCGAGCTACTCTGTCCATTACCGTACCGTGCTTCATGTCCAAGCACTTCACTGGCCAAGCCCAAGGAGGACCGGGCTAGGCGACATCTCGGCAAAGCCTAGCCCGAGGCACCTCCTGTGGTCGGCCTTCCTGCCGGTCAAACAGTTACCTCGGCTGTCCATGCCTTTTCGGGCGCCGGTCACACAGCTTGTCTTGCTTCGGCCATCACCCGATCGAGCAGCTCGGTCCAACCGAGCAGCTTCTTTACGGCCTGAGGCGACACACACTCAGCCCAAGTTCTGCCCGGCCCAAGTTCTGGCAGCCCATTTCATGGCGGATAGTCAATCGTCTCGGCCCCATGCACCATTAGGCTCTCAACCTGCTCGGCCGTTACCTCGGCCCAACTCCAGATCATAAATCACCCTCTCAATATTATTTTACAAAATTACGCATAATAATATATAATAAATTATATATTTTCCGAACTAAGATTAAATAATATTAATATAAATTCTACAGAATAATTAAAAATCTGGGTTGTTACAATCTTCCCTCCTTTTAAAATTTCGTCCTCGAAATTTGTCATATGTAAGCTATCCGCTGCGCACTCTGATAAATATATATTAGATAATTAATCTGATAGAAAATATTACCTCAAAAAAAAATTTTACCGAAAATAATTCACTGTCTAGTTGTCAAAAATTGTTTTGAGCCAAAATAAGAAATAGGAGCAACTTTAAAAACTTTTCACTCGTTTTGTTTACGATAAAATAAATAAAAATGAGAACACAATGACAGAATTATATGCAAGAATTGAAAATTTTGAGATGAACTTTTCATTGATGGGAAATAATTTCAAAATTAATATCTTTATAATTTGAACCCACTTTTAAAAAGTCGAAATAATTTTTTTTTTTGAATACTGAACTGAAAATTATATGTATTTAATTATATTATAATTTTGGTGGGTGCTTGAGCCCGATATCCTATGTTTCTTTTCCTTTTTTTACTACAATAAATATAAATTATATCTATTAGCATTCACAAATTATGTACACACAAAAAAAAATTTAATATATATAATCATATAAAATTATAATATAATTAAATCGACTAACAAAATTAATATTTAGGTACTAACTACCGCTATCCCACTTTCTAAATGTGCGTGTGTCCTATGCTCCAATGATGATTTTTTATATTTTTTTATAAACCATTGCTCTGATATCATTTGTCACGACCCGTTCCTCGTACCCAAGGGTTAAGTATCGTGATGGCCAGTAACAGGGGTTACCTCCGGCCAATTCTTAAACAAATCAATAAACGCGAGCGGAAGAAATATTTAAGTAAGGGTACCAAAATAATCATTGAAACTTCTATTTTTATTACAAAATTTATTGACAAAAAATGCCGATATTTACATATAAAAATTATCATAAAAGTGTTGTGTGTGTCTACTCCGCAATCTCGCGCCTAAAACTTTGCAAATGCTATTTCTGAATTGCATTATTTCCTGAAAATTAGTAAACAACTATAAGCACATGGTAGAGTGAGAAATATTATACCAAGAGTATAAGGGACACGAAATAACCATGGATAGTTAGTTAGGCCAAAACATTTACATAACTCAGTTTGGTAAATAAATCATTGGTAAACAAATCATTTAAGTGGCAAAAACTGAAATACAGATATTAGGTAAATATATAACCATAACCACGGTACAGAACAGAGGTTACAGAAGTGACAGTCAGAACAGAGGTACGGATTCAAGAGGTGGCTCGTACGGATTCTAGAGGTGGCTCCCACAATAGTGTAGCACTTAGCTCCGCAAAAAACAGAGGTACGGATTCAAAAGGTGACTCGTACGAATTCTAGAGGTGGCTCCTACAATAGCGTAGCACTTAGCATCGCACAGAATAGAGGTCAATGGATCCATGACAATAGAGAACTACAAAATGGTCAAACAGAGGCCAATGGTTATTTAAGTCCCCCAAGGCGTGAGACTCCCGTAGTGGTACATACAAAACATATTTGTATATAAGGTTATAGTCAAATATTCTTTAAATATAAAACAAACATATCTATGGGTTTCCTTTTAACAAATAGGATTCAGAAAATAATCCACGTAACTAAAATGTTTATATAATTTATAATAGTTTATAAAACATAACTTGTATAAAATAAATATGGTAAGTCAAAATATGCATAAAATATATTATAGTAACTCAATGTATAATATAACTCACCTTAATTTTAATACCTCATTCTTTCTTATCACTATCAAAAACTCTCTCAACTTTCACTATTTTTTCTTCATTTCTTTTCTTTCTTTTCTTCTTTCCTTCTTTCCTTTCCTTTCCTTTCCTCTTTGATCTTGCTCTCCTCTCCATCATTTATAGGGAGGCAGGCCGAAACATTTCGCTCCACGTGTCCACGGCAAATCCTCCTCAGATTTGGATTCAAATTCTTTTAAATCTATAGCCTCCGTTTGGGAAGTGGGTTGACTTTTTGACTTTTTTAGCCTGGGCTATTTTAGCCTAGTTTGGAAAGGACTTTTTGACTTTTTGGACTTTTTTTGTGAGAGAGGATTGTAATGATTATGGGTTGGATTTGATGTTTTGTTTTTTGTGGCTAAAATAGCCTATTTTGTTTTTTGTGGCTATTTTAGCCAAAAAAGCCTGGCTTTTTTCTTCCCAAACGGAGCCATAGTTATCTAATTAATTTCCTATAATTACATTTCGACCCTAATTCTTTATAAATAATTATATAAGCTAATTAACCCATAATTAAATTATACTTTATCATATACCAATGAAAAATTATTTATTTATTTTAGTACCACACCCATTATTATTATTATTGTTATTATTATTTATATTATCTATATTATTATTATTTATATTTTGATCCCTAAACTTTTAATAATTATATTATTTTACAAAATTATGCATAATAATATATAATAAATTATATATTTTCCGAACTGAGATTAAATAATATTAATATAAATTATACATAATAATTAAAAATCTGGGTTGTTACAATAGATCGTGCAATCTTGGAAACTATCATTCATAAGGATAATTCTAAGAAAGTTTGGGATTCTATGAAGAAGAAGTATCAAGGCACGACAAAGGTGATACATGCAAAACTTCAAACTCTTCGTCGATAGTTTGAAATTCTTCACATGAAAGCAGGAGAGTCCGTAACCGATCATTTTGGAAGGACGCTGGCTATCGCAAACAAGATGAGGATTCATGGCGAGAAACTGGAAGATGTCGCTATAGTTGAGAAGATTCTTCGATCCTTGACTCAAAAATTCGAGCATATGGTGTGCTCAATTAAAGATTCAAATGATGTTGATGAACTCTCTGTCGATATGCTACAAAGTAAACTCTTTGAGCATGTTTGTTTTGAGAAGTAAGGGTGTGGGATTGGACTATTAATCCCATCGGACTAATAGTCCATTGTTTGTTTGCAAAATTTTGCTTCGGACTAATAGTCCCTCGGACTATTAGTCCCACAAATATGGGACTATTCTATCCCATGGGGGGTGTGGGATAGAAACTATGGGATTGGTATCCCATGGGATTATTTGGTGAAATGTCCATTTTACCCTCCATGCTATTACTTAGTAAACAATTAGAAAGGGTAAAATAGTCTTTTGAACATTTATAAATTATTTTTTTAGTGGTGTTAATTTAAAATTATATATTAAATAAAAAAAATAAATTATAAATTATAAATTAAATTTAATTAAAAATAATAAATTATAAATTATGGCCTTATAAATTAATTTTTTTTAGTATTGTTAAAAAATTAAATTTACATATTTCTCTAAAATTATTTTTTAGTGTTGTTAATTTAAAATTATATATTAAATAAAAATTATAAATAATAAATTAAATTTATTTAAAAATAATAAATTATAAATTATGGCCTTATAAATTAAATTTTTTTAGTGTTGTTGAAAATTTAATTTATATATTAAATAAATTTTTTTTTTATTGTCGTTAATTTAAAATTATATATTAAATAAAAAATATAAATTATAAATTATAAATAAAATTTAATTGAAAATAATAAATTAAAAATTATGGCCTTATAAATTAAATTTTTTTAGTGTTGTTAAATTATAAATTATAGATTACAAATTTAAAATTATATATTAAATAAAAATTATAAATTAAAAGGATAAAATAGTCTTTTGAACATTTATCCTTATCCAGTCCGTCTAACCAAACATTGGATTCATTAAAAATAGTCCAATCCAGACATCTAATCCCATGACTAAACAAACATATGATACAAATCCAGTCCAACCAAATAGTCCGGGGACAATGTATCCCGGGACTAACAGTCCGATGGATTACAATCCCCACTTATCCAGTCCGTCCAAACAAACACACACTTTGGGTGTGTTTGTTTTGAAGGATTAGGGGGTGTGATTGGACTTTAGTCTCATCGGACTAATAGTCCATTGTTTGTTTCATTTTTTTTTGCTCCGGACTATTAGTTCCACAAATATGGGACTATCCTATCCCATGGAGGGAGGTGGGATAGAAACTATGGGATTGGTATCCCTTGGGATTATTTTGTGAAATGTCCATTTTACTCTCCATACTATTACTTAGCAAACAATTAGAAAATGATTAAATAGCCTTTTGAACATTTATAATTTTTTTTAGTGCTGTTAATTTAAAATTATATATTAAATAAAAAATTTTAATTATAAATTTAATTTAATTAAAAATAATAAATTATAAATTATGGCCTTATAAATTAAATTTTTTTAGTGTTGTTAAAAAATTAAATTTACATATTAAATTAAATTATTTTTTTTAGTGTTGTTAATTTAAAAATAATAAATTATAAATTATGGTCTTATAAATTAAATTATAAATTATAAATTTAATCCAACCAAATAGTCCCGGGACAATGTATCCCATGACTGATAGTCCGATGGATTACAATCCCCCCTTATCCAGTTCGCCCAAACAAACGCACCCTTTGTACATAGGCAAAGAATGATCGAGCCAGTTGTTAAGGAGCATGCTTTGAAAATGGCCACCCATGGAGAATCATCTACCTAGAGGGATTCAAACAAAGGTCGTGGCTAAGGAAGAGACAGGGGATGGGATGCTCTGTCTTCATTCAGTCCCAATACCAGGTTTGACAAGTCTAACATTGAGTGCTACCGTTGTCATGGATATGGACATTATAGCTTTGAATGCACTACCAATTTAAATTCTAAAAAGGAATAGAAGTCTAATTTTTCAGAGGTGAAGGTTGGAGTACTCTTGATGGCATCTCTTGACAAAGAAGAACCTTACTCAACCATATGGTATTTGGATTCCGACTGCAGTAATCATATGTGTGGTAACAAGTCTTTATTCTTTGATTTGGATAAAACTTTTCAAAAAACTATGAAGCTTGGAAACATTACTAGCATGTCTGTTATGGAAAAAGGAAATATTAAACTATAGCTAGAAAATAATATTGTACACACATTGTCTAGTGTTTTATATGTTCCAGACTTGAAGAGTAACCTGATTAGCTTGGGCTAAATGCAAGAGAATGGATATACAATCATTTTTAAAGTAGGCAGTTGTCAAATTCATCATCTACGAAAGTGACTAATTGTTGCAGTCAATATGACAATTAATAGAATGTTCCCATTACAGATTCAATCCAATGTTCAAATGTGCTTCTATAATAAATTGCAAGATTCCACATAGCTGTGGCATTTTCGGTACCGACACCTATACTTCGGCGGTTTAAAGATCCTACAACAAAAAGGATATGTGATAGGTCTTCTTCAAATTCATTGTCCTTCTCGCCTCTACGAAGAATTTGTTGTTGGCAAACAACAACGTGATTTATTTCCAAAAGGAAAGGCATAGAGAGCTGAGCAGTTACTTCAATTAGTTCATTTAGACATTTGTGGGCCAATTACTCCTACCTCAAATAGTGAGAAAAGGTACTTCATTATGTTCATTGATGACTATAGCAGGAAAACATGGGTTTATTTTTTGTAAGAGAAGTCAAAAGCCTTTGTGGCATTCAAAAACTTTACGGCTTTAGTTGAAAAGGCCTCTGGTAGGACTATTAAGACTCTTCGTATTGATCATGGCGGTGAATTTAACTCGCAAGAATTTGTGAGTTTCTGTGAGATGCATAGGATCAAAAAATAACTTACAGCAACTTGCACACTGCAACAAAATGGGGTGGCCGAGAGGAAAAACTGTACTATTCTGAATATGGTGCACACTATGTTGACAACAACAGACATTCCCAAGAGTTTTTCGGCAGAAGCAGTCAATTGGAACATCCATGTGTTGAATAAAAGTTCCACATTTGCTGTTATCAACATGACACCAGAAGAAGCAGGGACTAGGCACCGTCCAACAGTTGACCATTTTAGAATCTTCGATTATATTGCCTATGCCTATATTCTAGATGAGAAACGAAAAAAGCTCGATAACAAAGGAGTGAAATGCATCTTTTTGGGAGTTAGTGAGCCCTCCAAGGCTTACAAGTTGTATAATTCTACTACAAAGAAGATAATCATCAGTCGTGATGTCTTATTTGATAAGAAAAATGTATAGAATTGGGATATAATAGATCAACAGCAACTTCCATTAATTCTTGAAGAAACAGAGGCTGAAACGGAAACTGGTCAGCTGCTTCAAACACTTTGCTCCTTTATTGCTAATTCTTCCAATTCTGCAGATACAGAATAACCATTACATTCATCAAGTGCAGAAAATCAGCATCAATAAAAACAACCAGCTTGGATGATGGATTATGTAAGTGGAAATGAACTCTCTGATGATGATGATGCAATTGCTTATTTGGCTCTGTTTGCAGATTGTGATCCCGTGGCATTTCAAGATTCGATCAAAGAATCAAAGTGGCAAAAAACAACGGATGAGGAGATAAATTCTATTGAGAAAAATGACACTTGGGAGTTGTTAAACGTTCCAAAAGGACATAAATCAATTGGTGTCAAATGGGTCTATAAAACAAAGCTGAAGCAAGATGGCAGAGTTGACAAGTACAAAGCTCCCTTGGTCGCAAAGGGATACAAGCAAGAATTTGGTGTTGATTATAACGAGGTGTTTGCTTCAGTTGCACAGCTCGACACCATTCGACTGGTGTTATCCATGGTTGCCCAAAACTCATGGTCCATTTATTAGTTAGATGTAAAATCAACATTTTTGCATGGAGACTTAGAAGAAGAGTTCAACCGCTTGGATATGTGAGGTACAGTCATGAAAATCAAGTAAAGAAAGCATTATACGGACTAAAACAAGCACCAAGAGCTTGGTATAATCGTATAGATGCTTACTTTGCTAAAAAAAAGTTTTCTTAAATGTCCTTATGAACCTACACTTTATACTAAGCTTGGAGATGGTATGAAGATGCTAGTTGTGTGCTTACAGATGATCTTATTTATACTGGTAATGATAGCGCCATGTTTAATGATTTTAAGAAATCTATGATGGATAAGTTTGACATGACAGATTTGGGGTTAATGCATTTTTTTCTTGGCATTGAAGTTCTGCAATCATCTATTGGGATCTTTATTTCTCAAAATAAATATATCCTAGAGATTTTGGATAGGTTTGAAATGAAAGATTTTGTAATTCAGTCTCCACTCCAATTGAGCTTGGTTTGAAGCTTACCAAAAATGAAGAAGGCAAGAAGGTGAATGCTACTTTTTACAAGTAAATTATGGGAAGTCTTATGTATGTCACGTCCACTTGGCCAGATATCATGTATGCTGTGAGTTTAATCAGTAGGTACATGGAGAGTCCAACTGACAGCCATCTCTTGGTTGCAAAGAGGATTTTTCGCTATTTGAAAGGTACAGCTGATCTTGGAATTCTATATCAAAAACGCAAATGCTCATGCTTGATTGGGTTTTCAGATAGTGATTATACTGGAAATCTTGATGATAGAAAGAGTACATTCAGATTTGTGTTTATGATGGGTTCTGGGGCTATTTCATGGCTATCTAAAAAATAGCCAATAGTGACATTACCAATCATTGAAGCTAAGTTTATTGTCACAGCGTCGAGTTCATGTCAAGCGATTTGGTTGCGAAGGTTGCTTGAAGTACTATACAATCAACAGCAATGTCCAACTTCAATTTATTATGATAATGTTTCTGCCATGAAACTATCAAAAAATCCAGTTTTACATAGAAGAAGCAAGTATATTGATGTAAGGTATCACTTCTTGCGTGATCTTTGCAAAGATGGTGTTGTAGAGTTGGTGTTCTATAAGAGTGAGGATCAGATTGTAGACATTTTGAATAAACCCCTCAAGCCTATTGTGTTTTTGAAACTACGAAGTTTGATTGGAGTATGTTCAAGGCAGAATGCACGTTGACATTAGGCTGCTGAAGTTTCTCTGTAAACTGATGTCCCTAGGACATTCAGTTTAAGAGAGGGTGTTAGGATTTGATTATGTTCTGTTTTGATTTACATTGAATAAGTCTTAGTTGTCTTATTCTGTAGGGATAGGTTATTTGTTCATACTGTTTAGGGATAACTCAGCTAGTAATTTGTTTATTTACCTAACGTTTTGCTAAGTTGTTATGTATTTAAAAACTGCTTCAGTCAAGGAATAATATATCGAATCACTGAACAAACTATTTATCTTGTGTTTGTGTGAGTTCTAGTTTTCACAGCCCCAACAAAATTTACAGTGAATCTCTGCTCTGCTCAGCTCAACTCAGCTTAGCTCATACACTTCCCTAATCCAAGTTATCCAACTAACAACAAATACAATTATCAGAAGAAAAATAAGAAAGATCAAACTATAACAAAACGAAACTTACTCAAATAAATCAAAAATTGAATCTTCATGAACTGAAACGGCCAATTGGATCAAGCTTTTGCAAACACTAATATCACAAGGGCTGTGGTGTGGGGGGACTGGCAAAGATAATGACTCATAGAGAATTGAAGAAGGAGAAGATGAATGCGAAGTTCTAGTTGAAGTTGATGGAGATTTCACTATTTTTAGATCGAATCCATAAGCCAAGCTGCCTTCGCTTAAACACAGACATTTCTGGGATGAAATTCAAAATAAAGAATGAAATAATTTAATCTAGCAATGATAATAGGAAACCTTCCTCCTTTCTTCTTCAACAAAGAGCCACAGATTAATTAGTTCAAAGCAGAGTCTCACAAAATTTAAGTACAGAAGCTAAAGAAGATTGAGAATTTAAGGCTTTGAAGCCTAAAGAAAGAAGATAGAATTGAAATTGAAACAAGTGAGAAAACCTCAAATTGATGAAGAAAACCCAATTTGCAGACAATCTGAAAGTTGCAGAACCAGATGAACTGGTTGCAAATTCTCAGACCCAATTTCAATTTGTATCAATTGGTGTGGAGGGACTAAGAAAGATATTGCGACAACGGTAGTGGTGTGGGGGTCGCGGCAGCGGAACGGCCGTGAAGGTGGTAGCCGGACGATGTGGGCGATGAAGTTCATGGCCGAATTTGGGCCTCGTCGCTAAAAGCGATCGAAACAAAGCTCTAGGTTTCCTCATCCATGGAGTGATTTTGGGTGTTAGGAGAAAGAGAAAGGTTAAGGATAAGGGTAATAAAAGAGTTATAAAATAAAAAAGTAAAAAATTCAAATTCTAGGGGTGGGATTTTTTTTAAGGTCCTTGATATTAAGAATTTATAACATAAAGGACATTCAATATTTTCATAATGTCTAAGGTCTCTCAACATCAATCCAGAGAAAATTCGGCCCAGAGAATTTCTCTGGACTTTCCAGAGAAATTCTCTCCAAACATCCAGAGAAATTCTCTTTATCCAGAGAAAATTCAGATAGTCCAGAGAAAATTTAGACATCCAGAGAAAATTCACACAATCCAGGAAACTCTGCATCATCGTGTGTTTTATATGTTCTCTTACAAATATCTTTTCATGAAGGGTTTCTATCAAAATTCTGTTTGCTAATCCTAGTGCTCTTTGTAGATCAAGTCCAACAAGATGAGGTGGTTGACAGTAAGATCTTGCCATACCTTAGCATAGACAAGAAAGAGAAGAAGTCATTCCCTAGACTTCCAGAGAAAATTTAACTTCAAAGAGAAAATTGGTCCAGAGAAATTCTGGGAAGAATTTCTCTGGACTTTCCAATTTCTCTAACATTTCCTAGAATTCTCATTGTAAATTTCTCTGGCCTTCCATTCTCTCCAGAGAGATTTCCCTTCTCTCCAGAGAAATTGTAATGTGCTTCATCTTGTTTGAATATGCTATATTGTTGATGTTGATTCAGAATTTCTACAATTGTTTGGGAAATTCCTATCATTTTCTTTGAATGAATTCAATAAATTTTTGTTGTACTTATCTACAAATTTTCCAGGGTATATCTATCCTTACCTAATTCCAATAGAGAGTGGGAAATATACGGAAGGCCAGAGAAAAAAATTTCTTTGGAAAGAAGGGAAGACCAGAGAAATTTGCAATGGAAAGTCTAGGGAAGGTCAGAGAAATTTAAAAATTTCTCTGAAAAGTCCCTGCACCAATTTTCTCTATGAAGTCGAATTTAGCAAAATCAACAATTATTACCAGCTCTACAACCCGAATTCTGTAGAATCAAATATCAATTATTGAATATAAGTAGTCTCGATAAGAAGAGTGAGAGAAACTTAGTAGTTATGAGATCAAAAAAAGAGGTTCTCCCAAAATCCAAACCAAGTTGGAGGAGATTTCTATTTGCTTATTTCAGGCCTAACAAAATGTTCCATTCCGTACATGAGTTTGTCATTGACAATGGATAAATTCTGAAATTCTACTGAAATGATAACAGTAAATCATTTTTTTACAAGAAATCAGTTGACTCATATATACACATATTATCACAATTCACAAACACAATAAAAAGAGTGGGATTCTACTGGAGAGAAGGGTACACATCATCAATTTCCTTCTTCCCAAGTTCGACCTCTCTCTCTCTCTCTATATATATATATATATATTTATAAAATCAAAAAATATTTGCCATATTTATGATTTTAACTTTCGAAGCACTCAACAGAACTTTCAACTCCCAATCGTTGAGCTCCTAACACAACCTCTACGACGCAGCGTCGATTGGATTGTTTTGAAAAGTTTTCAAGATGTTTCGATTCACCTCTTCGGAAGAAGCAATGATAGATGAGATAGGATGACTGGCTCTGTGAGTGGCTGAGCTGACTTGATGTTCCGCCGGAGATATCGACGGGACGCTGCAAAGATCGTTGTTCACGATAGTGATTCCAACTACCTTCGCTCCTACTCTCATGGCTCCACCCCTTTCCATGGTTGCGATTGATCGAAACCTAGAACAAAAAAATATATGTAACGATTTTATAATATTTCATAGAGTCAAATTTCTCTGTGATATATGAATGTGGGAGTTGAAGGACCTTAGACATTATAAAATAATATTGTGGATCTCTTCTATTACTAAAAATGGGAGAGGGGGGATTTTTTTTAAGGTCCCTGGTATTAAGAGTTTATAACATAAAGGATATCAAATATTTTCATAATGTCTAAGGTCCCTCACACATTGATCCAGAGAAATTTCAATCTCCAGAGAAATTCTCTCCAAATTTCTCTGGACTTCTTTTCAGATTTCTCTGGACTTCCCACTGTCCAGAGAAATTCTCTCCAAATTTTTCTAGACTTCTTTCCAAATTTCTCGGGACTTCTTTTCAAATTTATCTGGACTTCCCACTGTCCAGAGAAATTCTCGCCAAATTTCTCTAGACTTCTCTCCAAATTTCTCTGGACTTCCCACTGTCCAGAGAAATTCTCGCCAAATTTCTCTGGATTTCCCACTCTAATTTCTTTGGACAAAGTAAGTTCAAGTCTCATCTTAGCCTACACTCTCTCTCACTCTCTAATATTTTTTCTTTGGATATATGGTTGCAGAAGTAGCTTCTGATTCTCCAAATTTCTCATAGCCATTATTGGTCATTCAAAATCAAAGAATTTCTCTAGTTACCTACCAGGAAATATTTCTTGGTTATCTAAACTTCTTTATTATTGGTCATTCAAAATCAAACCAAACCAGAGAAATTTGGGCTACCTAGAAACAAAAAAACAATCATAATTTTCTCTTTGTTTTGAACAAACTAGAGAAAATTGTAATTGTTTTTCTCTATGATTATTTTTCTAAGAAACATTTTATCAAACAAGTTAGCTTCAAAGCTCATAGCTATATGTTTTACAGTTCTAAAAAGAGTTTTGTCAAACCAAATCTCACAGTTATGTGTTTTGGAGTTCTAAGAAGCATTTTGTCAAACAGTTTAACTTCATACTATATATATGGATGTTTATATACGTATGAGTTGTGAGAGAGAGAGAGAGAGAGAGAGCAATCTCCTCTCCTCTTGACCAGCCAAGAAGAGAATGATATCACGCTCAGGTTCTGTCAAGTGGATCTCTATAACAGTGATTAGAGATATATCTAGGTAGTCACTTTCTGGCTATTTGGTGTAAAGTATCTCCATTGGATAAGTTCTTCCAAGAATTGTAAAGATATTGCAGTTAAAGGAATAACTTGAAAATTTCTCTGCATCTAATGTGACAGATGTGACAATCAATCGAAGGTCAAGTCTCCTCTTTACAAGCTGCTTCAACAATTCAAAAAGGACATCAATGTGGATTGTCCTCTCATGAGCTTCATCAAGCATTGTAACTGAATACTAAGATAAATTCTCATCAATCAAAATCTCTCTCAGAAGCATACCATCTGTTATATACTTGATTACTGTATCCGGTCCGGTCCAGTACAAATGACGACTATGAACTCCGATGATAGAGGTAGCGTTCGTCAGAGAGAGAAGAGCAAAGAGAAAAGAAGAGAGGGGGAGGCAGTTTGATTTAAGGGAATCAAATTTCTCTGTGATATATGGGTGTTGGGGATTGAGGGACCTTAGACATCATAAAATAATATTGTGGATCTCTTCCATTATTAAAAATGGGAGACGGACCTTAGACTAATTTTCCCTAAGGGGGGATTTTTTTTAAGGTCCCTGATATTAAGAATTTATAGCATAAAGGACACTCAATATTTTCATAATGTCTAAGGTCCCTCAACATCAATCCAGAGAAAATTCGGTCCAGAGAATTTCTCTAGACTTTCCAGAGAAATTCTCTCCAGACATCCAGAGAAATTTTCTTTATCTAGAGAAAATTCAGATAGTCCAGAGAAAATTTAGACATCCAGAGAAAATTCAGATGGTTCAGAGAAAATTCACACAATTCAGGAAACTCTGCATCATCGTGCATTTTATATGTTCTCTTACAAATATCTTTTCATGAAGGGTTGCTATCAAAATTCTATTTGCTAATCCTAGTGCTCTTTGTAGATCAAGTCCAACAAGATGAGGTGGTTGACAGTAAGATCTTGCCATACCTTAGCATAGACAAGAAAGAGAAGAAGTCATTCCCTAGACTTCTAGAGAAAATTCAACTTCAAAGAGAAAATTGGTCCAGAGAAATTCTGGGAAGAATTTCTCTGGACTTTCCAATTTCTCTGACATTCCCTAGAATTCCCACTGTAAATTTCTCTGGCCTTCCATTCTCTCCAGAGAAATTTCCCTTCTCTCCAGAGAAATTGTAATGTGCTTCATCTTGTTTGAATATGCTATATTGTTGATGTTGATTCAGAATTTCTACAATTGTTTGGGAAATTCCTATCATTTTCTTTGAATGAATTTAATAAATTTTTGTTGTACTTATCTACAAATTTTCCAGGGTATATCTATCCTTACCTAATTCCAATAGAGAGTGGGAAATATACGGAAGGCCAGAGAAAAAAATTTCTTTGGAAAGAAGGGAAGACCAGAGAAATTTGCAATGGAAAGTCTAGGGAAGGTCAGAGAAATTTAAAAATTTCTCTGAAAAGTCCCTGCACCAATTTTCTCTATGAAGTCGAATTTAGCAAAATCAACAATTATTACCAGCTCTACAACCTGAATTCTGTAGAATCAAATATCAATTATTGAATATAAGTAGTCTCGATAAGAAGAGTGGGAGAAACTTACTAGTTATGAGATCAAAAAAAGAGGTTCTCCCAAAATCCAAACCAAGTTGGAGGAGATTTCTATTTGCTTGTTTCAGGCCTGACAAAATGTTCCATTCCGTACATGAGTTTGTCATTGACAATGGATAAATTCTTAAATTCTACTGAAATGATAACAGTAAATCATTTTTTTACAAGAAATCAGTTGACTCATATATATGCACATTGTCACAATTCACAAACACAATAAAAAGAGTGGGATTCTACTGGAGAGAAGGGTACACATCATCAATTTCCTTTTTCCCAAGTCCGACCCCTCTCTCTCTCTCTCTCTATATATATATATATTTATACAATCAAAAAATATTTGCCATATTTATGATTTTAACTTTCGAAGCACTCAACAGAACTTTCAACTCCCAATCGTCGAGCTCCCAACACAACCTCTACGGCGCAGCGTCGATTGGATTGTTCTGAAAAGTTGTCAAGATGTTCCGATTCACCTCTTCGGAAGAAGTAATGATAGATGAGATAGGACGATTGGCTCTGTGAGTGGCTGAGCTGACTTGATGTTCCACCGGAGATACCGACGGGATGCCGCAAAGATCGTCGTTCACGATGGTGATTCCAACTACCTTCGCTGCTACTCTCATGGCTCCACCCCTTTCCATGGTTGCGATTGATTGAAACCTAGAACAAAAAAAATATATGTAACGATTTTATAATATTTCATAGAGTCAAATTTCTCTGTGATATATGAATGTGGGAGTTGAAGGACCTTAGACATTATAAAATAATATTGTGGATCTCTTCCATTACTAAAAATGAGAGAAGGACCTTAGACTAATTTTTCCTTTTTTTTATTGAGTTTAATAACTAACGTATCATGTTTTCATTGATTTTACTTAAGAAAATGAGACAAATAATTTAGAGTGAAAACAAATCAAACAATTAAAGTTTAAATTGATAAAATAAAAAGTAAAAAAATTATTTTATTACAAAAGGCAAAACCCTTGAATTTTTTTCAAATAATTTTCTCCTACATATTAACATATTTTATTATAACACTCTCACATACTAAATTAATAAATCAAAAAATTAAAATTCTACTTTTATTAATTTTTATATAAGAAACTAATCCACACAATTTCAACACAGATGCTCTCATTAGCATGAAATTCACCAACAAAGGTTAGTTAAGTGGTAAAATCTTTGGATTTCTCGCTGAAAACATGGGTTGGGGTTTTTACACTATCCTTTTCTGTTAGATTAAACGTACTTGTTAATATTCAGAGCATGTAGAGGGCCCAGGTTCCTATGTGTTAACACTCCTTCACGAATAGAGATGGAATTAGGAGATAATTATAGGGACCATGACTTTTTTATTTTTGTGAAAAATACTATTTATTATAGCATTATAAAAATATCATTTTATATATAAAATGACCTTTAGAATAAAAAATATATCTTTTGAGGAATTTTTTTTAAGGTCTCTAATAATAACAATTTAGAGCATAAAGGACACCTAAAAAAATAGTGATGCACTAGGTCCCTGAACAACTTGGCGCGTGTTTTTAATTATTTTGTGGACCAAAATACCCTTGCCAAAATCAACACAGAAACGAAACTCATTCCAACGTCTAAGTTCCATTCCAAACATCCAGCATCTTCACGAACAGGAGAGCAGCAGAATTAGGGTTTCAACATCATCTGCACCATCGACATTAGAGCTTCGTTATCTTCTCCAAAAATCATTCCCATTCCGTCCTCACAAATTTCTCTGACCTAGGTTAAAGGTTTGTTTTCACTGCTCATCATCATCTCAGTCCATCTTCTTCACGTCGCATCTTCATCTCGGGCCATGTCAGCTCGTCATTCAAGTTTCATCCTAACTCTAGTCAGTTTTTCTACAATACAACTAGATTTTCTCTGAAAACACAGTTAATATCATTTTATAATAACCTTCCATAAATTAGGGTTTCAATTTCGTAATAAAAAGCTACCTGAATTTGGAAAAAGTTATTTCTGTGTGTTTTGAACTTATTCTTGAACATGTTTGTGTGATTTTATCGGTAAATTTCTCTGGCATTTGAATTTCTCTGATTTTTGCTTGATGTATGTTTCTTCTTTCAATTTTCTCTGGCATGTTTATTTTCACAAAAATAATTTTCTGTGTTTTTATCTTATTCTTGAACATGTTTCTGTAATTTTGTCTATAAATTTCCCTGCTCTGTAAATTTCTCTGTAATATGTATTTTTAATTGGAATGTCTATCTTTCTCTGGAATGTCTATTACTCTCTTGCCTCTGTCTAAGTTTCTCTGGTATTTATAATTTTCTCTGGCCACATCACATCACTTTCCTCCCTTGTGTGTCTCTATCATTTTTAATTTTCTCTGGAATTTTAATATTATGGACTGGAATGAATGTTTCTTCTTTGAATTTTCTCTGCCATGTGTATTTTGAGAAAAAGTTATTTCTCTGAATTTTGATCTTATTCTTGAACATGTTTCTGTGATTTTGTCTATGAATTTCTCTGCTTTGTAAATTTCTCTGGAATATGTATTTTTCTCTGCAATGTCTATTACTCTCTTGCCCCTGTCTAAGTTTCTCTGGTATTTATAATTTTCTCTGACTACATCACACCACTTTCCTCTCTTGAGTGTCTCTATCATGGTTAATTTTCTCTAGTTGTGTATGTAAATTTCTCTTGCATTTTAATATTATGAATTGAAATTTTCTCTGGAATGGAAATTTCCTCAAGAATGTGTAATTTTCTCTGGTATGTTTATTTTGTTCAATTCTTGGTTTCAATATGGTGTAATTCTCAGTGGTATGTTTACATTATTTTGTTTATTTTATCTTGCTAATTGTGGAATGGAAATTTTCTTTCGCTTGCCATGTTTACTTTTTTCTATCATTCATTTTCTCTGGTATGTTTACTTCTATATGTAATTTTAACAATTATTGAAAATTTCTCTTCCATGTTTATGATGCTGTGTTGATTTTCTCTGACATTTAATTTTTAATGTCCAATTTTCTGTAATTTTCCCTTTTCTGTGATTTTCTCTGGCATCTCCAATTTTCTCTTTTCTGTAATTTTCTCCCTTATATGTAATTTTCTCTGACATGTCCAATTTTCTCTGGGATTTAATGTTGACATCTTTATGTTTTAATCATTGTCTAGAAATGGCAAAACGTAAAAGCAGCGAAACACCGGAAACACCAAGCAAAAAACAGAAACTCTCTTAGTCTTCTTATGGACTAAGATAAAAAACCAGCAACAAAACACTAGAAACATCAAGCAAGAAAGAACAACTCTCTCAGTTTTCTTATCATCTAAAATCAAAAACCAGCAGCAAAACACCACAAACTCCTCACTAAAACACACAAGTCCAAGCTGATGAAGCAACTAGCATCCAGATGAGAACCCCAACTTCAAAAGACTCAAGCTCAAGGGGGAAAAAACCTGTTAAACTCCATAGAAAGAGAGCTTACTACAGCATTCAATTCCGATCCAACCTCTCATCTGTCATCTCTTTTTTTCAAACACTTAAATTCAATTCAAAACAACTTTTAGAACTTCAAAAGACCCCATTTTGGTATTTGATCCAAGTTCTAACCACTGGAAGGATGGATCCAAAGAAATCTAGGAAATCCGATGATGATGTAGTTGCCATAATCCAATGTTACAATGAAAAAACAAAAGCATTCATAGTTGGTAAGAAGAACCTGACCTTTACAACAAATGACATGACCTTGATTTTTGGTTTGGAAGGAGGTAAAGGAGCCATGTCATTAAGATACTCTAAAAAGCCAAAATCTGCATTCCTCAGGAGAAGATTCCAAAAGGACACAAGGCTCACTGGTCCCATTCTTAAAAATGCCTTGGTCAAAGCAATGAAAGGCAAGCAACCAACTGACTTCAAAGATGTAGCAATCATTGTTACATTGTACTTGTGTCTCACCCTATGTTTTGCAACAAGTGGGAATTCAATAGGTTGGGTTTTTATAAAGTATGTGAAACCTCTTGAATCAATGAAACAGTATGATTGGCCGGAAGCAATCACATCAACATTGATTGATTCTATCATGGCATTGCACAAAACTCCATAAAAAGTTATGGGGTGTGTCATTGCATTGCTGGTAAGTATAATATCCATTCAAATTTACAGTTATCATACTTACAAATTTGTGCGTTTAGAAAATTTTATTTACTTTCATTTTCATCACAGTATTGGCTATGTGAACATGCAACTATCATTGACTCGGAAGACAGTAACACAACTGACTTCCTAAGATGTGCCAAGTGGAACCTGCAAACCTTGACGAAATAGCTGCAGAAGACACCAGTCCACTCTCTTGCACCTCGGCAGGTTAGATTCCTATTGCTACTGAAATCTTAGTGAAATTCCAAAATTTCTCTAACCACTGCTTTGTTTCCCTCCTTGTGCATTGATTGATTAAGATCAATTTTCTTTGCACTATCAATTTATGTTTTCTTCTTTGGTTACCACTGGTCTATTTCTGCCATTGTAATCAATTTTCTCTGCCATCCAAATTTCTCTGACCACAATTGTAACACATTAACTTATATGCCCTGATTGATTTTCTCTGATATCTAAATTATGTTGGTTGTTTCATAATTTTCTATGGCCCATCAAATTTTATCTCCTTGTGTGTAATTTTCTCTGCCCATAACTTATGTGCCTTGCATCTTTGATAAACACTATTTATTTCTACCTTTCTAATGAATTTTCTCTGGAATCCAAATTTCTCTGACACAATTGTAGTAAAACATTAACTGATATGCCTTGATTGATTTTCTCTGATATCTAAATTATGTTGCTTGTTTCATAATTTTCTCTGCCTCATAAAATCAACTCCATGTCTCTAATTTTCTCTAGCCCATACAATTTTCTCTGAAGTTTGTTTCCCATTAGTATCATTTAGATGAATTTTATTTTCCTTATTTGAATTTTTTCTCTCAGTGAATTTTGTAACATTTCTCTAATAAAAGAGTCTCCTGTTACAGATAGATAACAAGCAGCTAGTCAAAAATCCATCAGAGGAGTTCTATCTTGGCAAAAAAAACGAAGAAAGAATCAAAAAAGGCAATTGTCCAATTCAAGGAGACATTACAAGATCCATCTGAAGATGGAGGGAATGAACAAGCAGAAGGCAACATAGAAGAATACGAAGCCAGCAATGGACAAGAACATCAAGCAAGCAGCGGAAAAGAAGAAACTAGAGAAGAAAGTGAAGAAATAGAAGCAGAAGACAAAGAACAAAATGAACAGAAAGAAGAAAACAGTGAACAAGAAGATGAAGAAGAAGATGAACAGCAAGAAGAAAACAAAGATGAAAGTGATGAAGAAGAAAATAATGAGCCGATGGACCAACAACGTGATAGCATTTGTGGCTCAACGATGCATCAGCCTGAAGAATTTGAGGATTCAAAGGATGCCCAAATTGCTGATCTACGTCAAAGACTGAAGGCACTTTCTCAATCTAAAAAAGAAGAAGACAGAAATTGGATTGAATTACTTGCTGAAAAGGATATTTCAATAAGAATCCCGACATCACTTAACAAGAACTTTAAGAAAAAGAAAGCACAATCCAAATGAAACTAAGGATGTTGGAGGTTGAAAAAGCAGACGATACAAAAACAATTCAACAGTTGAGGTGTTCAAATTCAGAGCTTGAAACTGAAAATGCTAAATTGCATGAACAAGTTCAAGAACTATCCGTCCAACTAGCAACACAACCATACCGAACACCAACACAACTTCAACCACAAGGTCAGTGAAAATCTTGAGCCACAAAAAGTTATGTCCTTGTGTTAACATAACTCAGAGAAATTTCTATTTATTATAATTTTCTCTGTCATTGGTAATTTTCTCTAGAAGTTATATTTCTCTGAACACATTAGTTATATTTCTACTGCTCATTTCATTTTCTCTATATATTTTCTTATTCCATTTTTTAGGCTTGTTTGATTTTCACTGTGTATAGTTGGAATGCAAGTGGAACAACCAACAACCCAACAAGAACAAATGTCACACAAAGAACCACCGAAACAAAAGACAAAAGTCTATGGTAACTGCAAAATATTGAATCAAATAAATTTAAATATTGAAATATCATCTGTTACTTCAGAGAAATTTCACTTTTCCTAATATTTTCACTGTTTACAGTAAAAAAAGATCCGACGTCAATGATAAAAAATTTAAAGGCAAAAGAAAGGAAGAAAAAGCAGCATGATCCATAATTCCAATATCCCAAAGTTGCGAAAGTGACTAGAGCTTCAAAACAAGCTGCAAAGCAAGTTGAGCAAAGCACGAAGGACAAAGAAGTGCTTGATGCTGATGCGTACATCTTGCCTCAACCTATAAACATCAGAAAATCTTGGGTCTTTCCACAAACTCTTCCGATTTCAAGATTGATAAAAGATCATGTAAAAGACATCTTGCAGCACATATCAAATGTATCTGGGCTTGAGTAAGTACAACAAACAAAATAGAACATAACAAACAACAAATTACAAACTTATATTGCATTAATAACAATTCAATCCCTTCTTTGTCATCTTGTAGAGCTTTAATTTGAACAAGTGAGTTGAATCTCATTACCTTTGAAGACATTGGAAACCTAATAAAGCAAAAAGAAATTGCCAACAATGTAAGTCTTTCCCTTTCATCAAAATTTCTCTGCAATATTCCATCAGCCTTTATAAACCACTATTACAATTATAAATCATATTTTTCAGGTCATTGATGGCTATGGAGAGATCCTTTTCGCTGACCAAATGAGAGAAAGACAACAACCAACCTCATTTTTTTTCACATCCATGAGCTTAGTATGTTACTACTATTTTATTTGATTTTCTCTGGAATTTACTAACTACTTTCTCTTCTTAATATACTTCTTGAAGCCAGTTGTGTTACTAGTCATAACAAAATCATTTTTTGATTTTCTCTGAACACAGAATTTCATCAAGATGACAGAAAATCAAACTTTTCGAGTGTCCTTATTTGACAAGCATATTGAAACAGCATGGAGGAACTACAGGTTTCTCCATTTCCCAATAAATTCTGGAGGTAATGAGAAGTCCATACATGGAAATCACTGGACCTTGCTTGTCCTGGACAAACAAGACAATTTATGGAGGTTCTACAACTCACTAAAGCCAAGGAGAGATGATGCAGAAGACAAATATGTCAAAGATGCAAAACAATTGGTAACGAGTGCAAATTTCTCTGATCCATCATCAGCTTTATGTGATGATAATTTTCATAGAATCCTATTGATTTGTCCGTAAATTTCTCTGTTATTTAAAAATTATTTTTTTGCAACAAGATTACGTGGAGAATTTTTTGAAAGCTTGCCTTGAAAGAGGCGCTCAATCACAACCCTCTTTCAAATTAATAAACTCACAAAACACAAGTTACGACTTTGAGTATGTCAACAATGCTCCACAACAAGAAAGTGATTCGTAAGTTTCATACATGTATAAATAAGATAATCTGATTTGCATGTTTTTTAAAACTAACCATACCTATAATTTGTATGCAGTCTGGATTGTGGCCTCTTTGTCTGCTATATGATGAAACAATATAGCAAGCATGAACCTATCATCTCCAAATTGTCCACACAAGAGATAAAGTTGATGAGGGCAGAACTCATAGAGAGATTTGTGACCGAAGTTGGCCGGTCATGGACTGAACCAATTGAAATACCTCCAGAAGAACCACAAATGTAATAGTGAAACTAGTGAAAGGAAGACAATGTACGTATCCACACAGAGAAAATTGTCTCACATATATGTATATATCCATACAGTATTAACCATTCAGTTTTTTGTTGATACATTGAAGGAATGATGATCCTTGACATATATGTATATATCCTTTCTTGACTAATCTAAATTTCATTTTTTTTTTAATTTCGATTAATGTGAATTTCATACCTATCGATGGTTATATATATATATATATATATATTATTGTCATTCATAGAGAAAATTGTCTGCCAGAGAAAATTGTCTGCAGAAATTTCTCTGGTATGCACTACATGAAATTCACAGAGAAATTTAACTTGTATCGTCCCAAGGGGATGCCTATATGATCATGTAATCTGTAATACTTTGTGTTGGTACAAAACAATCATCAAACTCAACAAAACACAAAGCGCACAGTAATTTTATCTGCCACTGGAAAATTTCACTGCATGAATTTCAAATTTCAAAACACAATGCCCAGATAGTTTTCTCTGATGGTGGAAAATTTCTCTGGATGAAATTGACGGATTCAAATGGTGACAGAAAATGGAATTTTCTGAGTTATGAATTACTCTGGGTTGATGATTTGGAGAGGAGGAATTTCTCCGTGTTGGTGAGGAAAATTTCCCTAGCTTTGACACAAATTTCTGAGTTGAAGTGAGTCCAGAGAAATTCTTCCCTGGTCTAGAGAAATTCTCAACTCAGAGAAATTTCAAAAGAGCTTAATTTTGTTTCTTGGTTAGACAATAATTTTTTGTATGCTCTGTCTGGTGTGCACATTTCTTAAAATGACTGGTATGAAGCTACCAGAAATTCACAGAGAAATTTAACTCATATCTCGCCAAAGAAAGTGCCTATATGATCATTTAATCTCTAATGCACTGTGTTAGTACAAAAATTCAAAAAATACAATCCACACACATTACTTTAGTCTGCCATTGTCAAATTTATGTGGATGAATATGAAGCTTCAAAACACAATACACAGAATTTTCTCTGCCATAGGAAAATTTCTCTGGATGAATTTGACAGGTATTACAAACCCACTGCCTACAGTATATATCAACAACCACAATGCACACTTTAACTGATATTGAAAAATTTCTCTAGATGAATTTGATTGATATTATTATATACACTGTCTAAAAAATACATTTCACAAAACAAAATACACAAAGTAATCATCAAATGTATTATTCAATCAATAAAATGTATAATCCTCAACTATTTAACAAAGGTTCCTTGCATGTCCTCTTATTATGGTGACCAATACTTTCATAATGACTACACTTAATCTCTCTTTTAAACTCTCCAGTAGAAGCAATTCTGTTTTTCTTCGGCCTCCCAGCAGGTCTCTTGCTCAATGGAGGTAAAATCATAGCTTCTTCAATGCTACACACAGGTTTTTCAACAGTTGGAACTGGACCAATTGAAAACGAGTATGCTTGACGATACATATCAGCATGAAAAAATGGTTCAACAAATGAATTCAAATTCTTTCAAATTCTTTCCACTCCTAAAATTACAGCAACAACATGTTGACATGGATACCCATTTATTTCTCATTTTCGACATGAACAAGTTCTCAACCCAAGATCAACCATAACCGAAGGAAAACAATGCACTTCAAAGACAGTATCAGATGATAAACTCACATTCCATGTCCTCTCATCCAAAAAAGACTTCTCCAACACACTATCCATACGAGGATACAGAATTTTATTCCATTTAATAGAGAGCAGCCTCCTATCAGACCTCATATTCATGATTTGCAACCCTATCATGTCCACCAAATTTGTTATTGGCAAGTGCCGAGCTTCTCGTATCCATGAATTGAATGACTCAGTAACATTTGAATACATCTCACCATAACGTTTCCCTACAAAATATGCATCACTCCAATTTTCATATGGTAAACTTCTCAAGAAAACACTCACAATGTCTCCTCCCTCACTTTTTAATTTATTTAACTTGAAATGAAATGATACCTTTGTTGGAGCATATGCACATTCTGAAAACTTGGACACAATCGTCTCCCTAACCAAATTTGTGTTTCCACATGACAACTTATCCCTCAAATTTCTCTTCAGATATTCCAGACAAAATCCATGAAAACAGTTAGGGAAAAACCTAGCAATTCCCTTCACAATACCACAATGTCGATCTGATATGAAACTTATCACCCTTTCTGATCCCAATACTCCACATAAATGTTCAAGAAACCAACACCAATTGTCTTTATTCTTAGCATCAACAACAACAAAAGCTACAGGAAAAAAACCTACAAAACAAATAGGAACAAGCATATTAGATATACACATGCAGAGAAAAATAGAACAATAAACAACCAGAGAAGTTTGACATTGCCAACATCCAGAGAAAATTCACTTAGTGCCCAACTCCAGAGAAAATTCACACATTGGCAACATCCAGAGAAAATTGACTTAGTGACCAACTACAGAGAAAATTCAAACAATCATAATATCCAGAGAAAATTCACTTAGTGACCACCTATAGATACAATTCACACAATGACAACATCTAGAGAAAATTCATACACTGACTAAAATCCAGTGAAAATTCTCACAGTGGCCAAAACTAGAGAAAATTCACATTCACTCAATTCCCATATGTATAGAAAATTCACATACTTAGATAAAATTAGATATATTTACAATTACCTTCATTCCCATCTTTTCCCGTTGCAGCAAGCATAACTCCTTTGTATCGTCCTTTCAAAAATGTTTCATCAAGAAAAAGCAATGACCGACAATATTTGAAACCAGCAATGCATGCATGAAAAGCCACAAACACTCTTTTGAAACGCTTGTTATCTTCAAAAACTAACTCAAAACGACTACCTGGATTGTTCTTCAATGCCTCATCAAAATACCACCGTAATTGATCAAATGACAAACAAGAATCCCCATATGTACTACATTTTGCTTTTTCAATACCCAACCAACCACAGTTATAACTGATTGAGACCCTATACTTGTCTTTCATTTCTTTCACAACATCCACTGGACGAGTTAAAGGTTTTGCACTTACCTCTTCAAGTATCAGCCCAGAAACTAAGCTGGAAGTCATCCTCGAATGTTTACTCGTACGAACCATCACACCACACGTATGTTCATTGTTTAAAGTCCTTATGTAGAAGAACCCATTTGTTTTTTCAACAGAAGCATGTACACGCCACATACATCCCCTTGACTCCTTATATACACATTCTGCCGTAACCCTCAGCTTGTCATTTTTAACATACGTAAACTGAAAACCAACCTCAATAGCATACTTGCATAAAAAAGTACGAAACTCAACCACACCACCCTCAAACTTTTGTCCAACACTCGTAATATTATTCCGCCAACTAGCCGACAATAACACATTTTCTTGGTGAGAACAAAACTTAGAGAGTGAATTCCTTTCAATATCCACCAGCCTATCACACTCACTATCCACAACATCTACCCAATTAGATCCCACTTCATCATCTTCATCAGAAGTACTACATCTAGTAACTGAAACATCAATTATATCAACACCGCGTGCACAAACAACCCTCAACATATTCAGAAAATCAATATTATTTCGAACCATACAATTCGGATGGCCCAAAATAGAATATGAAATACACATAGTCTCAGGTTTCAAATTCTCCCATGTTTTACACAAAATGCCAACCAATTCCTCAAAATTCAATTCGCATGAAACATTAATGACAATAGTATCATTCCCATATTTGCACAGCAACAATACTGCACTGTCCATTGAAACCGAAACAAAAAACAACAAAAATAATTTGTTTAACATAGAAACACTTTACAAGAACGACATAAAAGTCCAAAGACATCTACAAACTGATATTCACTTTCAAGATGATAAAAAACAAAATCACAGAAACTTAATGAATCACAGAGAAATTTACTGCTAACTATTAAACACAATCATAGAAAAAAATCACACAGAATATCTGTTATGAAATTATAGGCTTCTCCATGATTTTATCCTCATTACAAGCTAACAATTTTCTATGCGTCATTCTGTAATATTGCACTCATAGAAAAATTCAGAGAAATTTACAAACTTATATACACCTTCAAGATAACAAAAAACACTGCATTGTCCATCTAAACTGAAAGAAAAAACACAAAAAATAACTTTTGCTTAGAGAAACAAAAACTTCTATTCATCTTCTACAAACATATAATTTCCTCTAAACTACAAACAGAAAGTGAGCAACAAACTTACAATTTTCTCTGAATTACAAATACAAGTCCAGAGAAATTTATGAACCTACATTCACTTTCTCATATTCTATCTGCATTAGAAACTTTTAATAATATGTTCATATGCACTTATAATTTCCTCTGGACTACACAAACAAAAGTATAGAAAATGAAATTTCTCTGGTTTGAAAAAACATAGAACAAAATTTATCATTGATCACCATGTTGATAAAAAACAGAGCACGAAAAATGAACTCTAAACATCAAAATCACCTACACTGTCAACACTATTTGAAATTGATCAAAAAACAAAGAATGAAAAATTAATTCCAAAAATAAAAATCAACTCTATCAAGTTCGCCTCTCTCTAAACAAAAATTCAAAACAAAAATCAAAATCCATGTGGAATCTAAATCGAAAACAAACCTGATTCAACTCCACTCAAAAACCTACGCGATCAACACACTGTCAACATTCTTTTAAATTGATTAAAAAACAAATAATAAAAAATTAATTCCAAAAATAAAAATCAACTCTATCAAGCTGGTCTCTCTCTAAACAAAAATTCAAAACAAAAATCAAAATGTATGTGGTATCTCCATCGAAAACAAACCTGATTTAACTCTACTGAAAATCTACGCGATCAACACATTGTAACACCACTGAAATCTCTGACGAAATCTCCAACAAAATCTACACGATCGTAGCAATCTTTCTCATCAATTCCACTGAAATCTCCGACGAAATCTCCACCATGAAATCTCCACTGAAATCTCCGACGAAAACTCCGACGAAATCTCCACTGCAAATTCGGTTTCCAAAATCTATCAGTTAAGTCAACAATATAATATTCAAACAAATTTATGTTATAAAGGAAGGGTAATTTAGGTACTTTACAACCTAAAATAAATTTGAGGGACCTTAGCAATCAAAACATATTATTTTGGACCTAGTAGAGGAGGGACCTTAGGCCAATTTTCCCTTATTTTTTCATCTTGCATTCTCTTTCTATTTTGTACTAAAAAATTTATTTATCCTATTATAGATTGCTTATATAGTATTTAATTTTTTTCTATGTATATATGTAATTTATATATCATATTTTACAGGTGATTATTCGTATTGCCGAAGTATGGACACGTGATACTCCATAAAGTTTTGATTGACAGAAATAGGTAAAGACCCACGATTTATGTTGGGGATGAGGAAACACGAGACTAAGTAATTGGTGATTGGTTTGGAGTATGACCACGTGATATTTCGAGATTATTGAATAATTTCTCTATATTTTACATACATGTGTATTTATGTATATAGTGAAAAAATTATTTTTTTTAACCCCTCTAATAACAAAATTCAACATTGATAGAGATTCCCTCCAATCACCACCCCCACCACCCCACAAACACGTGATGAGTGGTGATCGGAGGAGAAGGAAAAAAAAAAAGAAAAAAAGAAAATTGGCCAATGAGAGAGAAAGGAATGGGAGGAAAAAGGAGTTTGAAATATTTTTCAATAAAATTTTAGTTTATCTCAATATATGGACTGTCTATATATTTATTTTTCATAATCAATTTTCTACGCCACTAATGTAGTCTAAAAATTTTAATTTCATAAATATTAATAATTAAAATAATAAATTATTTCATAAATATATAATTATTTTTTAAAAAATCACCCAATTTAATTATTCAAAATAAAGGCTTATTTGAAAAGTAATTTTTTTTTAATTTATTAATTTTTTTTAAAAAATATATAAAAAAATATAAAAGATAATATAATTTAAATAAATTAATAAATTAATTTTTTTTACCTTTCCCGAGGAGGCCAAAAGTAGTCCAAAAACATACAGTGGAGCGCACCGACAACTCCATCACCACTGACAACATACATGACCCCCTGCTCCACTCCACTTCTCCGACCTCCAAACCAAACTCTAAAGAATGTCAAAAGTCTTAATTTTTCAAAAACGTCTAAGACTTTCTTGTTTTTTTTTCGCATCTCTTTTGACTCTCTCCCTCTTTTTTATTGGTTGATTTTTTTTTTATTATTTCTCTTATCTTTCAATCACCACTTGTCACATATGTGTGGAGTGGTAAGGGGGGTGATTAGAAGGGGTCTCCATCACTCCTCTAAATTTTTAGACAAATTATACTGACGCTTCCTAAAATTTATATTTATTGCAGTTTATCTTTCTATATTAAAAAAATTATATTGATTTTTTATTAATTTAATTTTATGTATGATGATTATTACGGTGAGGAGGAAAATTGTTATGAAATTTTAAATCTTAGGAGACAATCTGTAATGAAACTTTAAACCTCAAGGGCGATGCAATTTTCAAAAGGTGAGAGGAACTGTAATAAACATAAATCCAAGTGTCAATGTAATTTATCCTAAATTTTTTATTAAGGCCTCTTTTAGGAACATGATATTTTAGTAATTTTTTGATTTTTTTGTTAAAATATGAGGTAAAAAAATTAGTATATTTGGAGTGACTTTTTTATTTTTTACGAAAAGATATAAAAAAAATTAAAAAAAAAAAATCTTTAACTTTTTAATATATGTTATAGACTTTTTAATTTTTTTAATAATTTTTTAACTTTTTAACTAAAATATTAACTTGTCTAACTAGACCTAAATATGATATAAAATATATATAAGACTCATTGGTGTGAAATCTAGAGATAATTAATAAAAAATTTAATAATTTTTTTTCAACTCTTAAAGCAAAAGCAGTATTCAAAAAACAAAAAAAAAAGCAACTAAAATCACACAAACTAAACCCATTCTCTCTCTGTCTAGAGGGTGTTTTCATGGAAGACGTAGCACAGGTGGCGGGTGTGGACGCCTTGGGCCTGATCAACCTGATCGTGGCGGCGGCCCGAAACGCCACCACTCACCGGCACAATTGCGAGCACCTGGCTGCTCACGTGAGGATGGTCGGAAACTTGCTGGAGAAGCTGAAATCGACGGACCTGAGGACTTTTCCGGCCACTGGAGAGCCGTTGGATCTGCTGGAGGAGGTGCTGAGGAAGGCTCTCGATTTGGTGGAGAGTTGCAGAGAGAAGAGTTATCTCTACATGCTTGCCATGGGGTGGAGCGTAGTGTATCAGTTCCGTCGGGTTCAGAATCAGATCGATCGGTATTTGAAGCTTGTGCCGTTGATCTCGCTGGTCCATGAGTATAGGATGCAGGTATGTTCTGTGGAATCATTGTCCGTTGCTGAGGGTTTTCGATATCCGTTATTTTCCGAAAGTAAGGGCAATGTAGTGATTTTCAAATTTTGTCCGTTTGTATCAAATATAAATTAATTTTTACAATTATAATTTGTTGGTATATTATTATTATTATTAGTTTAAAATATTAAGGGTAAATTGGTGGCTTAACAGACGGATTGCCTTAGTACTTGAAAAATTATAATATCTCTTAATTGCTCTCCTAATGGTGAAATTATTTTTATTAATTAAAATAAAATTTTAATATCATTAATTGATTTAATAATTTATTAATAAAATGAGTTATTTATTATTATAAAATTAGGGACTTCAAGGATGATATGTAATTTTCATGTAATTTATCCAAAAATTAAAAATATATTAGAGACTTCAAATATTTTACCAAATGTTCTATTAAATATCTCACATGAGTCCCATACTCATATGACACATTTGGTTAACATTACTCTTAAAGAAAATTAAAATAAATTAAAGATTTGTTTGGTACAATTTTTAATAATTTATAATACTAAGTAATGGTAGGAATTAGGGCTGAGCATTGGGTTATCCGAACTGCATAACGCGTCCAACCCGAACCGATTCGCATATAAATGGGCGGTTTCACAGACACAATGCGGGTGGATGCGGTTTGGAATATGACATTATTGCGGGTTGTGGGTTTTACTCGCACCCACAAGAATCCGCCCGCATTTAGACTTTTTTTTTTTTTTTCTTCTTAAACTTGAACCATTGATTTTTTAGGTAAGTTTAGAATTTTGAATAATTTTACTTTAATTGTATTGGTGGGTAGTAAATGATTTTGATAATTTAGTTTAGAATTTTGAAAGATGTACTTGTGTTAGTTTATGATTTTATTTAAAAGTTTAGAATTTTGAATGATTTGCTTGTGTTAAGAATTGATTTTGTTATGTTTTTAATTTTATAAGTTTTAATTCATTAATTATTAATGTTGAGCATTTTAGAAAATGGGGAGAAAAGGGCTCAAAATAAATATTTATAAAACGGGGAAAAAAAAGAGGCCCAAAAATAAATTTTCAAAGGAAAAAGTCCAATCCACAAACCGCCCACACATCTATGAATCCTATCCGCACAAACCCCAACCCGTACTGTGAGCAGTTGCGGGTTCAATTTTTCCCAAACCATTGATATGCTGGCAGGTCCAAACGGCAAATTGAACCATCCAAAATCGAACCATGAGCAACCCTAGGAGAAACCGCATTTGACCTCGAAATACACATCATTGAGAGGATTACGTAATTGAATATGTGACAAATATTATGGATGAAATTGTGAGAAATTTTATGAGTCACAAATATTTTTCATAAAAAAATTAACAAGGATTCAACTTTCTCTAGTCCAATGTGAAAAATCTAAAAAACTGAAGATATTGATTTGTGATTATGTTTTAATTTTAAATGACGAATAACAATCTCAATTAAACAATCAAAAACAAATCGACACAACGATTTAACGTGGAAAAATCACAATTGGAGTGTCTTCAATTGTGATAAAAAAATTAAGGGTCAAAGTCACAAAACAATCTATTAAGAAGATAAAAAAGAATTACACAAGTGTACTTTCAATTATCTAGCGAATCCACGTTCGAATTGAACCGATCCCAATATGCCTCTTCTAACACCATCTTCACCTTGGAATTGTCTTGTCTAACGTTGAATCCACAACGCTGATGTCGAATCCACGACGATGAGTCACTCCGGAATCTACCAAAACTTCAGGCTCAAGTTCCCCAGAATCCACCGAAAAACAACTCTATCTTTTGTGAATAAAACAGTAATAACAACTCTTGATGTTCGACAATCTAAAGTCCGTTGATTAATCGATCACTTTCTATACACCAAGGAAACTCATATAAAATAGCCTTTAATATAAAACATTTTAGGTATGTTTAGTTTGGTTTTGAGAGAGTAGTTTTTAAAAATTGTTTTGGGGAGAGTTTAGAAATTTTTTTGGTTTGTTTGGTTGTGTATTTTGAAAGTAATTTTGGAGTTTGGGAGTTTGAAATGATTTGGTATTTTATTGTAATTTAGTAGATGTGTGTGAGAGAAAAAGTGATTGATTGATGTGTAAGAGAGATAAAGTGATTTTGGAAAAATTACAAACCAAACAAGTTTTTTAATTTTTTTTTTCCAAAATCACTTTACAAACCCAAACCAAACATACCTTTTGTTTTTTCTTCCTCTCAGATAATTTGGGCGACTTGAAACCTAAAAACAGTGAACATCGCACTTTATAGAAAACAAGATCGTGCAAACTGTTCGAGCGCACATTTTACCGCTCGAGCGGTGTGACTAAAGGCAGTGCGACTAAAGGTAGTGCGAAACATATAAGCTGACAGCTCGAGTGCAACTTTCATCGCTCGAGCGGTAAAATTTTTTTCCCAGAAGTTCAGGCGTTCTGTAAAAATACTGAATGATTATTTTCTTTGCTCGAGCTCACAAATAATTGTTCGAGCGGTCAAACAATTTTGACTGCATTTTGCTTTTTGCTTCGGGAGTGCTGCCTCCTGACCTCGCCAGGGCGCTGCCCCCTGGACCCCCGCGAACTGACTTGGCAGCTCGATCTTTGACATAGTCAGCGAAGTGACAAACATGAAAGGATTAAGATCACAAACTCCTTTGCATAGTCACAATTCGAATTGGATTCGCATCTACATAAAATATCGAATAAAATTACAATTGAAAAGAATTTTCTTAAATGGGATTGTTAATTATAAAAACCTAACACAATGTTTGGAGTAGTTTGTTCATAGAATAAAATTTTCACATTGTTACACATTTTTTTATTGGTGGATGAGTGGAGTGGTCCTACTTTTCACGTCACAATGGACTGATCACTGAAGTGTGATGTTCACCCACTTTTGTGCGAACAAGTTTGCGTGGATCATTATGGGCTAATTTCAAATTTATTGATCTGACTCATTCAAATTTTAGTAGTTTTTTGAAAAAAAAATTAAATTGATTAAAAATCATCAACTATATGTTTCAATTACTTTGTTTTAAAAAATTGGTGTACTATTCTTGTAATTATATTTACCGTTTATTATTATTTTAAATGAATGATCTACTTTTTTTTTTCTTCACAAAATAGTGGTTAGTAGGTTAGTTGTTAGGTTACAACACATGCTAACGTCTCCCCATAAACCTGACACCTCACTTACCTTCCTCTCTATGATCGCTTGAGCAGTTGTCCCAAGTCAAATCAATGATCTACTTAAAAGTACTAAAACTTGATCGGTTCGAATCAACAAAATGAACATAAGATAGGTCCATAATGAACAAAACTGGACTCTTCAATCCAAACAGTGGATAGGAGGGAAGCCGCATCTTTTAGTTACATAGATTGTTACCTAGTTTTCTCACAATGTTTATTTGGTTGAATATATTGTTGATTTTTCTTTTGTTGCAAATATTTAAATTATCTTCAAAAATCTTTTTACACTAGCAATTAAAACAAAATAGATGAGGCACTTTTTCCAAACATATTTAATGATTTCAAGTGAGTTAAAAATAGATATAAATTGTAACCAAAGAAATCTCAATTTTGTTAGTTTTTCAAATAAATTTAAGAAGTTATAATTTAAAATTACAACCAAACATTATTAGACCACTTTTTTAAACAAATAAGGTAAGTAAAGTGATGCCAAATGGGCCTATGATGTGGCGAGTTACTAATTGCGAACACATTAAATTTTCGGATAAACTATCAATAGGTCTTAATAGTTGAACTTAATTTCCATCACGTCCTATTGAAAATAAGTCTTAATAAAATCGTCGCTAAAAATAATTTTTTGTAACAATTTTTTACATATGTCGCTAAAAATTGACAATTAATGACTTTTTTTGTTACGATGTTAATAAATTGTCGCTAAAACTTACAATTAATGACATTTTTCATGACGAATTTTTCAAACTGTCGCTGAAAGTTAAAAATTAGTGACTTTTTTTTTTGAACTGTCGCTAAAACTTATAATTAATGTCACTTTTTGTGACAAAATTTTCAAATTATTGCTGAAAATTAACCATTACTGACGTTTTTTAATAGCGTTTGATAAAAAATGCCATTAATTATCATAGGATCGATTGGACAATAAGTCCACCTATTAGGACCTATACGTAAATATCCCTTAATTTTAAGTTTACTCATAAAAAATTAAAATTTTATTCTTGAGTACAATTGCTATTAAGGACAAAATCCCCAAAAATTCAAATAAATAAATAAATCATCTAAGTGCACCCCATATCCTCTGCCACCACCTTCCACCATCTTCCCATGGAGAAACTTTGGGCTGCATAAATCCAAACACATCTTGCCAGGGAGAGAGAGACTCAAAGAAGAAGTGATATGGTGGGGGAATTTTGTGTTAATTTTACCTCGAAGTGTTGGAACATGAGCATAGGAATTTAGTTTAACTTGATCTCTGTTGATTCTAGACTAAGAGAATTAAATTTAATGCCCCTGCAAAAAGTTAGTCGTGAACTTCAGTAAAAATGGCTTTTGTCCCATGATGAAGTTCTGTTAGCTTGAACACAATTTCTTATATACTGCTTTTGACATCAGAATTTGAAGGACAGCTTGGAAGCCATTGAAGAGGACCATAGAGAATACACCCTCGATGAAGACGATATGGAGGCCCAGGGAGTTATATTAAAAAAAGATTTCACTAAGAAAGATGCAAACATATTAGAGAATTCTCTGTCTCGTAGATATCCTGAGCTTGAATTCCACGAGGCTCTTCAGGAGGAGAAGGAGAAGTTGCATGTTGAGTTGCATCGGTCCATAGTGAAAAATGACCCGAAGCAATGCCAAGTAATTGAACACCTTATTGAAGTTACAGAAAATGTTGTTAATGTGCCAACAGGAAAGAAGCTTTCCCTGGATGTATTGACTTATTCAGGATCCGGGTAAGTGTTGATTCACTGTTTAAGGTTTGTTAGGATTTATTATCGCATTAAATGGTTTTATGTTGTAGGTATGGAACAACCACAAAATCCAGTGATGGGGCTAATGATTTAAAACCTAAAAATCAAGTTAAATCTGAGTGGCAAACCGATCTCTTTGACTGTTGCAGTGAGCCTTGTCTAAGTCAGTTCCAAAAATCCTAATTCTTTCGAACATTTTTAGTTTTGTTTGTTTGATATAGTAGTTGTCTAGACTATTATAAATATTCATTTCTGTTAATTTTGTTATTTATTTATTTATTTTTGAACAGGTTTGAAGGCCTGCATCTATCCCTGTGGAATATTTTCACGCATAGCTCATGTGTCCTCGAAAGGAAATACATGTAAGCTTTCCAGTGTTTAATTGCATTGATCTCAAGTAACAACCTAGTTGATATGATCATGGTTATTATAATGAGAAAAATTAAGTGCATAGAAATGGTTCACAAAATCAATCACAGGTGTCTGTGATTGATTTTGTGACCTGTGATTGATTTTGTGAACCAATTTTGTGTTTGTAGCAAAACTTTATTAAAATCTTACGATTCACAATTTGATTCATACAGCTGAATTTTAAATAAAGTGAATTTACTATTTATGATTCACTACTTGAGAGAACAACTCACAATTCAATTTGCGGTTTGACAACAATGGATAAGATATGCGACTTGCCGAGCATTTATCCAGCCTCAACAATGTTCAGAACAAAGCTGCCATTTGGTTATATTAGCTATCATACTCATAACGCATAACGCTAAAGCAATTTCCTCAACAAAGCCTAATTAAGAATACTCAAGGGTTGTTTGGTTTAGTTTTCAAATCAAGTTTTGAGATTTCAAAACTCAAAATTTGTTTGGTTTACAATTTTCTCAAAACTGTTTTCAATCAATTTTTCTATCTCTCTCATTCTTTCACATCCTACATATCAATCAACCAATCACTTTTTTTTTTTTTCTCTCTCTCTCTCTCTCCCCTCTCTCATTCTCTCACTTTTTCTCTCTCCTCTCTCATTCTCTCACATTCTACATATCAATCAATCATTTTTTCTCTCACACCCATCTATTCAACTACAAAAACTACAAATCATCCAAAACTACAAAAGGTCAACTACAAAATTATTTTTAAAATATACAACCAAACAAAATTTCAAATTTTGAAAGCTCTTTTCAAAAACTTATCTTTGAATGCCCAGTTTTGAAAGATAGTCTGGACTATGTATGCTCCATTTCATGTGCTTAGATTCTGTTAGGTTTTTGTAATTGACAAACAATCCCGTTTGACAAAACTTCTTTTAGTTGTAATTTTATTCGTTCTTCTGTTTTGCAAGACTGTAAGTGTTTAGATGCGAATCCAACCCAAGTTGTGTCTGTGTAGAGAAGTTTGTGCTAACATTTCGTATCTTGAGCATCCTCGTTTGCCACTTTGCTAACTATGTATGGGGTCCAAGGGACAGCTCCACCTGGTGAGTCCGGGGGCGAGGTCAAGGGGCAGCGCTCTGAAGCCAACGTTGTTTGTGCGCTTGAGCGGTGAAGTGGTACATCCAGTATTTTAGCCTGCATTCAGAACTTTTGGAAAACTTGTTTTACTGCTCAAGAAGTTGCGTTCAAGCGGTTGGCCTATATCTTTTGCATCGCCTTTACTCACACCGCTCGAGTAGTAAATTGTGTGCTCGAACGGTCATCGTGACTTTGTTTAGTGTAAAGCGCGTCATTTGCTGCTTTTAGGCGTCCAAATTCTTAGAGAAGAGTAAAATACAAAGGCTAGGCTTGGTTTGCTTTTCAGAAAAAATTTTGGGAAAAATTCTCTACAAACAAATTTTTAAGAGTAATCAAACCAAACAAATTTTTTCAAAAAAAATCTCAAAATTTTGTTTAGTTACTTACTTTTCAAAATCACATACTCTCTCATACACATCAAATCAATCACTTTTTTTAAAACTCTCTCCCCAAAACAATTTTCCAAAATCATTTCTGAAAAAAGGCAAATCAAACAAGTTTTCGTACTTTTATCTAAAAAACTACTCTACAAACACAAACCAAAAACACCCAAAGTGTTCTACATTGGAGGGTGTTTTTTTATGAATTTCCTTGATGTATAGAAGGTGATCAATTAATCAACGAACTACATATTGATAAACATCAAGGGTTGATTTTGTTTGTTTATTCATATAAAGAGAGGTGTTATTTGGTAGATTCTGGGGAACTTGGGGCCTAAAACTTTGGAGGATTCCGGAGTGGCTTGTCATGGATTCAACATTGGACAAAGTAGTTCCGAGGTGAAGACGGTAGTGGAAGAGGCATATCGGGTTTGGTTCAATTTCGGTCTGAATTCGCTAAGTAATTGAGAGTACTTATATGTAATTCTTTTTTTGTCTTCTTAGTGGATTGTTTTGTGGCTTTGGCCAGTGATTTTTTTTATTACAATTGGAGGTGCTCCAATTGTGATTTTTTTCACGTGAAATTGTTGTGCCGATTTGTCATTGATTGTTTGATTAAGATTGTTATTCACTATTTTAAATTTGAAACATAACCATAAATCAATATCTTGAGGGCATTTAGTTTTATTTTTCAGATTCATCGATGTTAACAATAATAAGATGGTACTCCTACTGAAACCACATATGTTATTAGTAATTTAGTACTATTCGGGATTTATTTAAGACACGATGGTTCATTTTTATTCTTTCTCATGCACCAAAAATAATAGTTTTGATAAATGTTTTACCTTCAACAGTGGAGGACTGCTAATTCTGACTACCCACACTTATTTGGAAGTGCAGCTCGTGAACGCGCATGCAATGATCTTATGGCATACTCCCTATGCTGTTGTTGTTGCTGTTACACTTGTTGTGTTAGAAGGAAGCTGCGCAAACTTTTTAACATTGAGGTATTTTCTTCCCAAACAGAACAACTCTCAAATACTAGTTCTTGGTATAGGAACAATCAAATTTTCCCATAATGGGAAATTACAGAACTGTGAAGTGTGAATGTCATAAGAAACAATCATCAGGGTTCTCTTAGAAATTCTTATTCATCCTTCAAACTTTACTTTCTACTTCAAATAACTCCTTTTTTCAATGGTGATGAGTGTGGGGTAAAAAATATAGAATTTCCTTCAATCCTGTTCAAATGGCAGTCATGTTTGATGCTTCTTAATGATCTATCTATATAATTTGGGATTTATTTGCACAATGCCACTTCTGTCTAACCCCTTTTATGCTCTCAAAACTTTAAATCTCATATATAACATTGACATCATGTCTACATGACCGTGTTTGGTGCAGTTTATTAGAGTTGCTTTTTTTTTTTTTTTTAGAGAACATGTGCCCGACTGTTTTGTGCAGATTTGGCCGATAGTTTATAAGGTACAAATAACTTACATGAGGTATAAAATAAAAAATAAAAAAATTGATTATCTAAAAGCAAGGGAAGACGTACTTTTAGCTTATGCTTTACGATTATCAACTTTCAGCTTGAAAAGGGCTGCACCAAAGAGGCCCATAATCTTGGTGGAATTGGTTCTCCTTGGAAAAAGAGGAATCATACAACAAAATTACATCAAGTTCTAACTCTGTTTTGTATGCAGGGAGGTGCATGCGATGACTTCTTAACTCATCTTATGTGTTGTTGCTGTGCAATGGTCCAGGAATGGCGTGAGCTTGAAATGAGGGGCTTTGAAGGTCCGTGTAATCAACAGGGTCATAATAATTCTCCAAATTATTGTTGTGGTCGGGTTCTGCTCTTCTCGTCTGTGCTAAACTAAAAGCTCTTTGTGCAGGTTACCCAGGAAGAAATATGATTCCACCACCATACCAATATATGAAGCCTTAAAAAGTGCCTTGTCAATGTAGTGAGTTCAAGACTTAAAGTTCATTGCCTACTCTTGTATGTTGATCTTCTTTTGTGCATTCCTTGTATCTATTCTGTTCACAATTTAAATATGTATACAGTAAATATAATCATGCTAGAGAGAGAGAGAGAGGAATCAAATAGTAGTGTAAATCAAGAAATTTAGGTTTGTGAATACAAATTGTAGACTATATATACAAGAAGCAAAACGGTGAGTACCACTTGGTGTTCTATTAGGATGCTTGCCTTGGGCTTCTCTTTAAGTTCAAAACTTGACAGACCTGTGGGATGCACTATGGTTCCTGTTTAGTTTATCCGAACTGTTCATTTTCTACGACTCTCCGTGTATCTCATTCATGAAAAAATTAAGTCAATACGATAATTGTAACTTTTGATTTTTTTTTGTGTTTATTTATTTATTTATTTTTAAAAACTTACTTCTCATCTTTTTCTCTTTTTTTTTTCAAGATTGATGTGATCAAATGAAAATATTACGATTATTATACCAATTTAATTTTTTTTTTCATTTTTTTTTCATGACAACGTTACAAACAGATTTGAACATATAATTTATTTAAGTGGATTCTATGTGAGCTTTATATAAACGGATTTTTACCAGCCGGTTCTAATAATTGAATTTATTACCTATTAGGTCATAAGTTTCTATCTCAGGCACTAAGAAGTCCTGGTATATTTTTTTATTTCGATTTTGCCCTTACTACCAGCTGGTAAAAATCCCTATTTAAATCATCTAAAACACTTTTTAAATCTTTAATTGTTTATAATATTTATTACTCATTAATTTTTTCAATTTGTATTAACTTCTCGATCATTTTTTCAAAACTCTTCTTTTTTCTCATTTCTTTCTCTCTAGAAAATGCCACCATTGTAGCTATGGCCATGGCCATCCACCCGCCCGCAACCACCATCGTCGTCCGTCACTAACCACTACCACCTCCATAGGTCACCACCGCTGACTTCGCCGGCCGCTACCACCATCATTGTTCACCAACTATCTCCACCGTCGCTAATTTATACTTCACCATCTCCGATCAACCGCCAATGTTTACTAACCACCTCTGCCATCGCCGATCTATACTACGCAGTCGCCAATCTATACTCCAACGTCTTAGATTTACACCGACTTAGTTGTTTCTATGGTGAAATCAACTTCAAACAACTACAAGCAACATTGATTCTCCAGATCTCATCTCTCTCTTCCTCACTCCCTTTCTCTCTTTTTATTTCCCTTAAACCAAATCTACTGCATCAGTGATATTATCACTGATATATTTTTTTTGAATCTTGTGTTGATTTGTGACAAAGATGACGAGTTTTTTTTTTTTTTTTTGTAATCTTTTAACAAACAACTAGTGAGAAATTTATCAATGAATGAGTTTATCACTGAATATGTTTTTGAATCTTGTGTTAATTTGTAACGATGATGGTGAGATATTCTTTTTGTAATTTTTTAACAAACAGTCAATGATAAATTTATTACTGAATGTGTCTATCAGTGATAAATTTATCATTGAGTATGTCTTTGAATTTTATATTGATTTGTGATTATGAAGACTAAATTTATCGCTGAATATAATTCCTTATCCCCCACCTTCATTTTCTTCATCCATATTTTTCTCTTTTTCTCTTGTTGCCAGCATCGCAGTATTGACATGGTGGACATGAAAAATAGCCAAAAAAAAATATTGTCAAGGGTTGGAAGTGGTCTTCGGTGGTCGGTTGAGAGAAAGAGAGAGAGAGAGAGAGAGAGCGTGTGGAATGATTGAGTGATTTCTACGTGTGGGTTGAATGTTAAGGGTATAATGGGAAGATGTGCTAAATTATTTTGGGTCAGGACCTCATGGAAATTAAATCAGGTTTAAAGGACTGACCCGTAACTCTCCCTTATATGAATGATCCACATCTATTTAGGGCTCTTTTGAGAAGTGAGTTAGTAGTCACTTTCTAGTTTTTAACTTATTTTTAGTCACATTATCTCTTATATTTTTTATACATTAAAAAAAAATAAAAAAAATTAACTTTTAATCATCTGTTTAAATCCTTAAAACATGACCATGCACATCTTTTGGACATGGACATGGCCATGTCATTATCACATGTGGCAATTATAACTTGAGACATATTCAAAACTTTTTCTTGTTCAAGGACAAAAGGGATAAAAATGATTTGGACCTAGTAGTTGTTAGGAAGCAGTCATTTTCTTTGTTTTGACTTTTAACTGATTCAAAATTAATAAGATTTTTAGTATACTATAATTCTAATAAAAGGGTTCCAAACCATTAATAGAATTAGGGATTGTTTGGAGTATCTTAAATAAATATATTTTTTATTTTTTTAGACTAAAAAATTAAAGAAAAAAATATGGATGTTTGGGTTAATTTTTTGACTTTTTATGAAAAAATGTGTATTAAAAAATTGTATAAATTAGTGTGTAGAGGAAAATTAAGATTGAGAGTTGTGCAGCCGTAATTTTTTACTTTTGGTAAAGAGTGATAATTTTTTAACTTTTTGAGTAACTTTTTAATTTTTTGACTTTTTATGGACTTGCCAAATTTAACCTTAGACCATCATTGGCAAACCGTGTAATATGAGTTTGATTTTATAGTTAAGATAAAAATAATAATAATAATAAAAAATAAAAATAAAAAATTTGAACAGTTGGTTTTTGTTATAAAATTTTGAGTAACAAAAAAAAAAACTTATACTACAAGTTAAGAAATTAGACAAATGGTTAAAATTAAAGTAAAAGTTTAGAATTTAAATTGATAAAATTAAAAATATGATATTTAATTTGTTACAATAGTTTAATTTTGGAGGGATTTTTTTTTTTTTGGTTGTAATTATCCAAAAAATTATTATTACCAAATTAATCTATCCATGTTATTGTTAGCAAAATTTTTGTTAGGCTTAGATCAATAGAGCCTTAATCAAAATTTCGCCAAACAATACAATGATCAAGTAATTGTGTTGAGATTCTATGACTTGAAATTTCAAGGACTTCCTTAGAGTAAAAATAATAGCAATATGAACAAGAACAAGAAAAAGAGAAAGAGAAAAGAAGAAGATGTAAATGATTGAATGAACAATTAAATACAAGTAAAGTACATTAAGATTACTCCTATCTAAATTTAAGATTATTCCTATCTAAATTTAAACTACTCCTATGTAGATTAGATCTACACTTAGGATAGACAAGAAATAGAAATCAAGTCATATATTGATTTGTTAGTGATCCTTTACAATAGAGCCATGAATGACAGTTTATACAAAAAAAAATATAGGAAAAAATTTCTATCAACCATCATCTAACTACCCATATAAATTCTATTTTCTTATATTTTCACTTGTCCTCTATCCCTTAAATCTTTAAAACTTGACTTAACTTCTCTTAACTTCTAAGATTTTTCTTGTATAATAATAATAATAATAATAATAATAATAAGTAATAAAAAGTTTAAATCTATTTATAATCGACGGAAATTTTATTTATGATATAAATAATTATAAATAATATAGTTATATTTTTGCAAATATATATAATGCAGTTTAGTGGTACTCAGCCACATCCACTGAACAAGTCTTCCACGTGTATGGCACGGCACGAAAACACCAACTTTCTTCATTTTTGCAGAAGGAAAATCATGTGGTGTTAGAGAAATTATCACAAATTTAATTAGGATTTTAGATTTATGATGAAAATTTAAAATTCCTATTGTGGGGTTATACTGAAAGTGAATATTGACCATTAAATTATAAATATTTTTTTGGTTTATTTTTTCTGAGATGGTTACACTCAGTGGCGGAGCCAGAAAATTAATTTAGAAGGGGCACTTACTAATTATAATAATTTTTACAAAAATATTTCACGTAAATTTTTTACGATTGATTTTAGGAAACATCAAGAAAAAAAATATTATTTGTAACTAGTGTATCATGGACAATACAAAAAAAAAAAATAGATATAAGCCTTAAAATAAATTATATAATGATAAATTATTTTTTGATACAAAATTTGATTAAAAATTCAATATAATGGTAATACCACGTCATCACTGGTATATAACATTACCCACTAATGGTAAATAAACGCATAAATAGTGAACCTCACATGTCAAATGTAATTAACAATCTAATAAATTTCATATATTTATAGTGAGATTACTTATACTTCCGTATTACTAATAATGACATTGTCGTTACATTCAAAAAATTTCATAGTTAATATGATTTATTTATAATAGTCTCATCATTTTCAATCAAAATAACCATTATTATTTTCATAATTTTTAAAATGTCATTGACATTTTACTCTAATAATAATTTTATAATTTTTTATTTAATTTTTTTTTATGTTTACAAAAAAAAAAAAAATTCCAAAACTCAAGGGGCAGGTGATCCCCTGGTAACATGCTCCCTTCGCCCCTGATAACACTGTTGTTTGTATAGTGCATCTGCCTCTTAAACCCGCTTGGGATTAAGGCATCGTTTTTTTGAAAAAATGGGATTAGCGATTCCGATTTTAATGGGGGTGTTTGTTTCAACTTTTTAGACCTAACTTATGATTTTTAGTTTTGAAAAAGTTATTTTGGACTATTTTGTTAAATTTATTTCAAACAGCTTCTGATTCTAACAACTTATTTTAACTCAAAAAAATTGATTCTGAGAAGCTGCTCATCCTTGCTTCTAATTATCAGCTTCACATGTTAATTTTTGGTTCTACTCTTAAATTTTTTTATTTTTTATTTTTTAAAAATAGAAAAAGACCCAAATGGACTATAGATAATTATTATTACTTTTTATGAGAAATGTAGACAAACAAAAAATAAAAATTAATTGAAAAAACTATTTTACATCTTATTTAACAAACACTACTCAGCAACTTAAATCTATAATCTAACAATTATACCAAACAGATTAATAATTTCTGATTAAAGTCATAATTTATAATCTGTTAAGCTAAAATATTGTCTAAGGTAATATCATTAATAAAAAAATTGTAAATTAAGTATGTGTCACCGACATTGTTTCTCATTTAACAGTTCAAGTGATCCCACCCCTCTTTATTTATTTGGAGTGTCACATTTAGTGTATTTAGTTTTGATTTTATAAATTTAATTTTTTAAAAATTGAGTTTTTTTATTTTTTGTAATTTTTTATATTTAGTGAATATTTTTAAAATTTTAAGTAATATTTTTACTTTTTTAAATACACTTTACTTAGATCTATCTAAATAGTAAAATATTTGTAAAAAAATATTTTAAAAAGTTAATAAATACACAAAAATACGAAAAATGTATTGAATTTTTATTTTTATTTTTATTTTTTTGTATTTTTTGGTATTTAGTATATTTTTAAAGATTTTTTTTACAGATATTATACTTTTTAAATGTATTTATGTTAGGTGTGTCTAAAATTTTTTAAAAATATCTTAATATAGTAAAAAAATTCATTGAAAACATTAAAATATAGAAAATAAAAAAATAAAATTTTTTAAAAACTGTTTTCTAAAAATTAGAACTAAACAAAGTGATTGGTTTTTTCTTTTCTTTTTTTGATTGTGTGTTTCATTAGTTAATTAGTGACAGGCTTATGATAATTAATTTATTTGTTTGTCAAGGAGGGAGATAAGAAAGAGGATTTTAGGACTTGAAGTAGCCTTTTTTTTTTTTTTGGACTGAAACAATTACTTTTTTTTTTTCTTTACTATTTTAACTGAATTGTTTTGACCTTTTGGCAATGACTTATTTAAATGATATAAAGAAAAAATGGTAATTTTTCCAAGCATTTAGTTTTCTTAAGAATTATCTATAAAAAAAAAGATAAAATTTTAAATATTTTGAGTTAAATTATTACATTTTATTTTGAAATGGTTAACATTTCTTTAGAAATGAGGGATTATCATGGAAAAGTAGGGAATTAGATTCTTATGATCCCTATTTAAAAATAGATAATCATAAATCACTTTCTTAATTTAGTTCATTCCAAATGTTGAAATTATGAAAATCCAAAATCATATTCTCATATTCTCTTTCAATATTCCTCTAATCCAAACTTAATCTTGATAAGCATTGGCATTAGGAGCCAATTTTGAGGGACAACATAGGATTGTTTTGGGAAGATGGTAAAAAGTGACTTTTTGACTTTTAACCAAGTTTTTGGCTTTTTTAGACAAATGATTTGGGAAGTTGGTAAAAAGTGGCTTTTGACTTTTTTGATTAATATTTGTTTATGATGTCAAATCATAATAAAATGACCAAACTACTCCTATTTATTTAAAATATTTACAACTTCACCTATGTAATACATTTTGACCCATGAGGGGTAAAATTGTAATTTCACCGTTGGTTAAAAACCAACTTCCCAAATGAAAAAAAAGACAAAAAAGTCAACTTTTGGCTTTTGATACTAACCAAAAAAAGTGGCTAAAAACTATGTTGCCAAAACAACCCATAGTTGCAAGTATAATGCAAAAGACATTGGCTAATAATTCTAGGATAAAAAAATAAATAATACCATGGGTAGCATTAGTTGTCTTATATCATGGATTGTCTCTGTTATTCCATCTTTTGTTATAAATAACTCTTCTAATCTTACTTTATCATTTAATTTTTTCTAATAAAATATATTACAATTAATCTTCAATGGAAGTAGTGTATAAGCGAATATATAGTCCCAAGATATTTTGCAAACAAACATAGCCTTATGAAAGGGCCAAAAAAAATAGAAAAAAAAAGAGGTAAAATTACAAAATAAATCTAAAATTTCACCTTGATAACAAATTAATTTAAATTTTGTGTTTTTAAAATGGTATCAATTCTAATTATCTATTTGTATAACAACATAGAAGGGACAATTTAAATAATTTAACTATTTTTTTATTATTTCATTGTTAACAACCATTTCCTATCCTTACCTACCAACATCCATCACTATTCCTCCTCTTTCTCAACTCATTGCTCCACTCATTCCTTCCCTAACCTATAACCACCGCTGTCGTTTAATACTAAAAAAAAAAAAAAATGATTAAATTATTTAAAGTGTTTCTATTAGATTTGATATTATTTAAAAATTTTAAAATTTAAATTAAAAAAAAAGTCAAGGCTTATTAATACAGAGTTAAACTTTTTTTTTTGTGTGTGTGTAGGACATGCTTGGTTTGTTGTTTAAAAAAAATTAATTTGATTAAAATAAATATAAAAAAGATATTTTAAAATTTTTTAAAACCTCTTAAAAGATAAAATTATATAAAAATGATAAATATATATATTTTTATTTCCCTCACTAAATTAATCTTTTAATTTTTAAAATAAATTTCTGAAAACTAATGACCGTAATTTTTGAAAAATCAAAAAAAAAAACTACTAACTGAAAACGACGACGTGTGGTCGGAGGCTGAATTTTCATCACAGTGGAGAAAAAACAAACAAATAAAAGTATGGAAAATTTACCTATAAGTCCTAGCTTCTGAAAAGTTAAATCATTTAGTCCTAAAAGTTTTCTTATGCTCTATTTAGTCTCATTTACACATCAATCTAATGTTTGAAACATTAATCTGATGTTCGAAATCTAATGTTCGAAATATTAATCTGATGTTTGAAACATTATAATGAGACCTTTTAGTCTATAAAAAAACTTTTAAGACTAAACAGTGTATAATTTATTAATTTAAAATTTATTAGTGCATTCCCTAAAAGTAAAAGCAAATAAAAAAATAAAAAATAATTAAAAAGAAATTTCAAAAACTTTGCGTTAAGAGTGAAAAATGGGTCCCCGCAGAAGTAGAGAGAGAGAGAGAGAGAGAGACGGAGAGAGAAATGCTGGAGTTGTTCAACACGGGAAAAAAACTAGTCGGTGTTTGTTTCCCGAGAAACTAATAATACCCCTATTCGGATCCACACTCTATTGAAAAACGCTTCATCGATCTTGCATGGTCTGTGGGTCCACAGCAAGAGCAAGTCTCGGTTTGGTGATATTCTCTCAAAACCCCCCATTGATGCTTCTCGTGATCTATCTATCTCTCTCTCTCTCTCCCGCCCACCTACTCTCTCTCTTCTTCCCAACCAAATCCCCCATCGAATCCCCTCATCAACACCACACTTTCCTTCTGTAAGTTCATCCTCTCTCTCTCTCTCTCTCTCTCTCTCTCAAATTTTGAATTGATTTACTCTTTTTTTTTTCCCCTCTAATTGTGGATAAATTTTCGATAATAAACCCTTTCTAAGCGATCTGGAAATTTGAATTTCTTATCTATGTTCACTTTAATTTGTAAACTCTTGATAGTTTTGAAAAATGTAACTAGAAAGTTTAGATTTTTTTTTTGTTTTATTTCATTGACAAATCACTAAAATTGAAAACACACATTGGGATAACATGGAGATGTTAATGACAATAATAAACGTAAACAAGAGATTGAAGTATGCGTTTGATCTTGTTATGGTGGTGCATATGTTTAGATGGTCTGTTTAATATTGGTCAGTAGAAAAGGAGTTTGAAAAAGAATCTTCCTTTGAAATTCATGTGGTCGGTGGCTTAGATTTCATGGTGAAAACTCTGATTCATCATTGTATTAATCTTCTAATGTTACTTTGGGGAAATTGAGTATATAATAATTAGAGAGAGGGATACCTATTTTGATAATTTAGGGTATGCATTTGATTTGTGTTGTAAATTGCAATTCACTGTCAAAGGCTTTGCAAATTGTTAAAGGGGGTAATAATGAACCAGTGCAGTATGCGAAGAGACAGTGCTACTACATTCCCATTTACGACTTCCATTAGATATATCAAGAAATTATAGATGCAATTAGTTTCTTTTATATCGTTGCTTTTCACAAGGAATTTTAAAGGGCATATTTGGTACAAAGAATCAGTGGTTCCATAGTTACCCCTGTGCAAGTAACAGAAGTGATGCAATTACATTTAGTATGCCAAAATTTATTCTACTACTGTTAAATTTGTAAAAATAGAATAAAATTCGTCAAAAAGTTAATGGGTCATTGGCTTTTTAAATGTGAGACATATATGACGTCTGAATTCAATTTGGGATGAGAACTTCTGAAAACCTGGCGAGGGGCACACATGAACGGTTATCCCCTACCACAGCTCTGAAAATTAAGGCCTCGTTTGGCAATCTTCTGTTTTAGCTAAAAAGTCAAAAAGTCATTATAAGTTGTCATATTACTCTCTCTACTTTTCTACACATCTTTTCGTTAAAAGTCAAAAAGTTACTAAAATAATCTGTTCATAGCCTGTTGTAAGTGATTAAAAGCTCTTTAAAGTTGAAAATTGAATAGAATTATCAGTTTGTTTAGTTGCTTCATAACATGGTATTTTACAACATCAACATTTCTAGGAAAGGTGTGTTCTCTTTTGGCATTTAAAGGATCAAAATAACTATAACATTGGGTTGTTTCTTAAGTCCCAGCATAAAGCGAGGCTTGTTAGCTTGACTTCAGTTTGTGTTGTGTGCCTAATTTGTTTTCATCTTATCATTTGCAAAAAGCTAAATGCTAATCACTGCTGCTAGTTCTGTGCGTGTAATGCATAATAACGCACAGAAAATTGAGCTATCGTTTTAACTTATTTCTTGTATGAACTCAGTTGTACCATGGAAAGACGGGAAGTAAGTCCCTTCACATATTTATGCATCAAAGCTATGGGAATGAAATATTAGTCGGTCCACCAGTTGTATACTTCTGCAGACATGGTTTTTAGTAGAATTGCTGAGGTTTTGTCTGCTGCAGCTAGTCGTTTATCAGCCCCAAAATCCTCAACCTTGCCATATGTATCATCTGGATTGCTGCCTCCATCAAATTCTGTTTATGGTTATGGTTTTGCCAACTCGGGACAGAAGAATAATTTGAGACTTTCATCTTCTCTCCAAGATTTCTCCACTTATCGTCGACTTGATCCAGAAAGTGATCTTAACTCGGGAATTGATGAGAGTTTGATCCATGCAAAACAGCCTAATCTCTTACAGAGAGGAAATGCTGGGTCAAGTTTTTCCAAGGAGAAGGCATCACCAGGAAGTCCCCTTGCACGAAAGAAGTGGGCGCGTGTGGTCGTGGTTCTACTGTGCCTACTGTTATTTGCTGTTCTTATATATACATTACTGTTTTTTTATTCCAATTGGTCTCAAGGAACATCCAAGTTCTACGTTGTACTCGATTGTGGTAGCACTGGTACCCGGGTTTTTGTATATCAGGCATCTGTAAATTACAAGAAGGATGGCAGTCTCCCTATTTTGTTGAGATCATTACCAGAAGAAGGTCTTCAGAGAAAACCTAGTCTACGGAGTGGGCGTGCTTATAACCGAATGGAGACTGAACCTGGCTTTGACAAGTTGGTGCACAACATATCTGGCTTGAGGAAAGCAATAAAACCACTTATTCAGTGGGCCAAGAAACAAATTCCCGAGCATGCACACAAGACCACTTCTCTGTTCCTTTATGCTACAGCAGGGGTTCGCAGGCTGCCAAGTTCAGACTCACAATGGCTTCTTAACAATGCGTGGTCCATTTTGAAGAGTTCACCCTTCTGGTGTGAGAGAGGGTGGGTTAAGATTATCAGTGGCATGGAGGAAGCCTATTATGGATGGATAGCTTTGAACTACCACACTGAAGTCTTGGGGGCCATCCCCAAAAAAGCTACGTATGGTGCACTTGACTTGGGAGGCTCGTCCTTGCAAGTTACTTTTGAGAGTAAGGAACATGTGCGTGACGAAACTAGTTTACAGCTGAGCATTGGTCCTGTTAAACATCATCTCAGTGCCTATTCGCTCTCAGGCTACGGTTTGAATGATGCTTTTGACAAGTCCGTTGTTCATCTTGTCAAGAAGCTTCCTGAAATTACTAATGCAGATCTAGCTGGTGGACACATTGAAATCAAACATCCTTGCCTGCAAACTGGTTACAAAGAGCAATACTTCTGTTCTCAGTGTGCTTCTATTTTCGATTCAAGTGGGAGTCCTGTGAGTGGTGGAAAAGTTTTGGGTAAAGGGGGAAAGCAAGGAATTCCCATCCAACTTATTGGTGCACCAAAATGGGAAGAATGCAGGGAACTTGCAAAAGTTGCTGTGAATTTGTCTGAATGGTCAGATCTAAGTCCAGGAATGGATTGTGAGTTGCAGCCTTGTGCTCTTGCCGATAATCTGCCTCGTCCTTATGGCCAATTTTATGCAATGTCTGGCTTTTTTGTGGTGTACCGTTTTTTTAACTTGAGTTCCGATGCTACACTTGATGATGTGTTAGAGAAGGGTAGGGAGTTTTGCGAAAGAACTTGGGACATTGCAAAGAACAGCGTTCCTCCTCAGCCCTTTATAGAACAATATTGTTTTAGGGCACCATACACTGTGTTGCTGTTAAGAGAGGGCTTACACATTACAGATAACCAAGTCATTATTGGTTCTGGAAGTATTACTTGGACCCTTGGGGTTGCCCTATTGGAAGCTGGGAAGGCAATTTTAACCAGATCAGAGCTTCACAGTTATGAAATACTTGAGATGAAGATAAACCCAGTCATTCTTTTAGCCATTTTATTTGTTTCACTGTTTTTCCTAGTTTGTGCATTGTCATGTGTTGCCAATTGGGTGCCAAGATTTTTCCGTAGACCATTTCTTCCCCTCTTTGGGCATAACAGTGCATCATCTACTTCTGTTCTCAATATTTCAAGTCCTTTCCGGTTTCAACGTTGGAGTCCCGTAAGTTCAGGTAAACACTTCTACATGATATGTGACTTATGCAGAGAAAATTATGGAAGTTTTACGCTGTTGTAATATTTTTGCCAGTTAATGAAATACTATGTGTTTTTGCTTGTATTTTTCTGCTAATTATCATTGGATAAATAATGTGTCTCTCATGCTGATAAGGGAATATTATCAACGTTCTGACCTCGTGACACTTCTAGATTTCCCTTGTGGAGGAATTTCCTTGTACCAACATAAACATCATATGATGAGGCCAAAGTTTGTATTGATAGTGCCGACAATCTAGACAATTTAAATTGTTAAGTAATATCCAACTGAAAAGCCAGACCCCTGGAAGTTATGTTAGTTTCTGCAATTGTCCTGCGTGTCAAGACTCTAGAGTTGTGGATTACAACATTTTGTCTGGGCATGGATAAAAACGTTGACAGATAAATTGCTTCATCCCAGATGATTTTTCTTTAGTAAATGACTTTTTCTTTAATGTGCCCAAAATGTTGGACTACTGTTAATGTACTGTTAATGTATGAGCCAGATTGTCAATTAACACGGAGAATTTATTCTTAATCTGTAAGTTTCTTTGTTCTCAGCCGGGTAGTGGACACGAGATGGAGAGTTTCTTCTTGGAATAACATTGAGAACAATCAGACCTCTGGGACTCTAATTTGTGCTTGGAGTTCTCCCCTCGAATCATTCATGGATTTGTTTTTCCAATGTAATTGTTAGCTTAGGGAATGCCCTGGCTTCTTGTTGTGGTTTTTGTTTTCATTTATCTAATATTTTTAGGCAATGTCGATGTTGATTCTGGTTTTCCAGGGGATGGAAGAGTAAAGATGCCACTAAGCCCAACAGTTGCAGACGCCCAACAGAGACCGTTCGGAACGAGTCATGGCTTCAGCGGAAGCAGCATTCAGCTCACAGAATCTTCCTTGTACCCATCTACTAGCAGTTTCGTGCATAGTTATTCATCAGGTAGCTTGGGGCAGATGCAATTTGAAAATAGTAGCATGGCTTCTTTCTGGCCCCCTCACAGAAGTCAGATGCACCTTCAGAGCAGGAGATCACAGTCTCGAGAAGATCTCAATTCTTCTCTGGCAGAAGCACACTTGGTGAAAGTTTAAAGCAAACTCCCGAAGAAATTTTGGTACACTCACCTAATTCATCTTCAAATTATATCTTACATAGAAGAAAAGTGACGGCACATTCTTTTTTGTACCATATAGAACTCTTTAAGCTATATTAACTTTACATTTCAGAGTTGGATCTTTGACTTGTTCGTCTAAGTTTTCTAACGATCTCCAAATATATCACTGACTGCTTGGTTTATGTAAGAAATGGTTTCACAAATTAAGCTCCTTTCTTTTGGTGGGTATAGTGAAAGAATTATGAAGAACCTGTCTTGGGTTTTGAATTCAAGGATTATGAGTTCCACATACATTACATCAAATGAAATTTCGTTTGTTTCTTTACTTGTTATCAGTGTTACTTAGTTTTTGTCAATTAGAAGGTTGTGGGCGCGATGATGATATTATTTGTCTTTAGAATCGAATTGAATCCATGGCAAGAGATTCAATCAACTGGATTCCCTTAAAAGATCATTTGGCCTAAGCAAGCTTTTATTTGTCAAATCCCAGGAAATTTTTACTGCCCTCTGGTGGGATATTTCATGTGTGTGAAGCCATTTCTCATATTGAAGGACATGTTGAAGCTGTGACATCTTACCCAATCAACCTTACCCAATCAACCGGATCAGGTCTGCACGATGGATTCATCTTGACAAGAATCTGTCTGATCTGACAGCCAAGGACAGTAGGTGACTAAACCAGATTTGTTTGACCTAATGAACAATGTTACCTTAATTTGTTTGATGGTAAATAGTTGGAGTTGAAGCTGAATGAAAAACTAAAATTTTTGATGGGTAATAATTGTTTGTTGTCCATGCGAAATGTGATTATTGATCCTTCCAGTGTCATACTAGAGGCTTACTAAAAATGATTCGAACGGAGATAGGTATATTATTTTTAAAGTTTTAATTCATATAACACTTAATTTGTTTTTTTTTAGTAATTCGTTAATTATATCAACGGAAAAACGATGTCATCTATTTTATATTGAAATATATATCATACAATGTTTATCTTTGTGTCTTCTCGTCATTGGCAGTACTTCCGATCTCTTAAAATTACTAAAATGGAGGATGTCAAAACTGTGAGGTGTATTATATTGAATTTTTTTTTTTTCAAATATCTGGAGAGGTTAGTGTAATTTAGTAGGAAATATTACATATACTTTTCATGAGTAATGTTAGGGATTATAAAAAAAATATCATGGGGATGATCATAAAAATTTCTCCACATTTGAATTACACATACAATAAAACATTATACTCTAATCAAAGAATGAGAAAAGTGATTTTGAATTTTTTGAATTTTTTTTTTTTAACCAAACATATTTTAAAATTTTTTTCTCTAAAAAAATATTTTGAGAGACCAACTAAACTAGTCCAAATCTTTTACCCTTTTTTAGCGGTTAACACATACACTAACCCACAATTTTTAATCATCCTATTTGAGAGGCTTTCACTGGAGCACTGACCATGGAAATTTTCTTGTGCCCAATTGCATTTCTATGAACCGAAGCAAAAATTTATCAACGACTTGCGAGCAGTCTGTACAAATCTAGGCACTAAGCAATTTATTATCAGCTATGTTTGGCATGTGAAGTTGAGACTATTTTAGTCATAAACAGATAAAATAAACTAAATTATTAAAAAAATAAAATGTCACCACCTCTAAACGATAATCATTTTATTTTTTCTCTTACAAAAATAAAAAAAAAATTAAAAATCTTATCACAAACGAGACTTTCTAACCCAAGTTAAAAAAATCAAAAAACCAATCAACTTCGCAAACGAAGGCATTATTATTTGTAATAAGTCATTACAAGTTTGTTTAGTGTCTACTCTAACTAATTACTTATGAAGTATAAATAATTTAAATAAATAAAAAATAATTATTATTTGAAAACTGTGAAAGGAATACTTTCACTTAATTTTCTTAATAATTAAATTTCAACCTTCAAAAAAAAAAAAAAAAACACCATTCCTTTTTTTGTTGTTTTACCAAGCATTCCAATGTTAGTCTGTATCGTACCTTGACATGATTTGGTCAAAAACAAAATGCACACTGAGATGTACCAACTCCTAGGCTATTGGTCATCTATCTCTATCTCTATCTCTATCATGAATTTGTGAATAATATAAAGAAGGAAAAAAAAAAAGAAAAAGATAAGAACAAAATGGAATTAATTTTCTTTTTCCTTAATAAATCAAATATTCAAATATAGCGTAAAAGATAAGTGCACAAGAGGAACATTTATCACGAGTCAATTACACAACATCACGCCAATTATAAATAATACGTTCGATTTTGTTCACCCATAGTAGGTGAACATTACTTCACATTTTCCATTGATTCTTCCAAAGTAATGGACCCCTTGTCTAACGTGAAATCAATGAAGAGGTGGATAATGTTCACCTATGGACAATTATGCATATAATCCGGAAGTTTGATATCAGAATTAGGGCCTACTAAAAAGTTCAACTTCCATGAGCACATCAATCTAAAGAGGCAATCAGATTAAACAAAAAGAGAAACAGGTAAGTAAAAAGCCACCGGGACAATCTGTATACAAGATTTATAACTTCTTGATCCCTCGAATCATATACAAGAACAAGCAATTGAATGATCATATCTCATCCGATATGCCCCACAGTTAGAACCTTAGGACCAGATAGCGAGTGTAACCAGTTGTGTGAGCTACGGCTTGAAAGAAAATGAAACGGTGCTAGGGGCAGCAGTCCCGCATCTGAAAATTAAGCTAAGAAGGCATGGCCACAAGAAGGAAAAAAAAAACATAGTTAATTTCTCAGTTTCTTTGAAAAATTAACGCTATAGATCTACTTTGGGAGACCGTGTGTCATCGCTCATTTGTGAGAAGAGCCAACGAAACATTTGTGATAACTTACTGGTGAGAGCCATCGGCTCTGGGTTTTCCGACTTCAAATTACAGATTGTATTGTACTCGTGCTTTAAATGAGGGGCAACTATTCTTTCCTGTAGAAAAAAGCAAAGCAAGTTTCTCAACAAACAAGAGAGAAGTCATCAATTTTGCAAGTGAATTCTCAAGTGCGAATAAAACATTAATACCTTGAAAACTTCAAATGGACAGAAATCAGAATTGTCACAGCCCTATTTATGGAAACACAAAACATAATTAAAAGCTTCGAAATATAAAAAGAAAGCCATAATGGGGCATGCCAAGTTTCACAAGTTGAAATATTAGAGACCCTATAAAAATTAACTAATAGAGAAAATAACTTAGGATTGAGACAGTAAATTTCAAAGTCCATACATGCATATTAGCCCGTTTGGGAAAACAAATTTGCGGCTTAAAAAAAGTTACCTTTTTGAGCTGAAAAAGCAAATAAGCTGAAAATCTGAATTTTTTACCCAACATTGTAACTTTTCAATGTAAATTTCAAATTTGAAGCTAAATAAGCTGCAAATAAATTTTGCCAACATGCAATAGGAAGTGAGCTATTTCTAATCAAATCATCTACAATCCATCATAGGGTGCTCCCCATACAACTGAAAGAAAAATGAAAACCCAAATAATAATAATAATTGTAATTGCTAGTCATGATAGACGGCTACTTCAATATCATCAATCGAAAAATAAACTAAAAATTAATAAATATATAAATATGAGGAATAAGAATCTATGAAATTTCAAGAATTTAGTCAACAAAAGCTTACTGGCATTGGAACGGGATGTTCATTATGCAGTACTTGCACAAAGTACTTGCTTGAAGACTTAGCTGGACAACTATAAAGTACCATCATATTATTGCCACCAAAAGGCGTCACCACACTGCCCCTCCAATTTCTTCTCTGAGGTGGCTTTGGAGGGAGTTGCAAGGGTTGTTCCTTTTGTATTTTTTCAAAATCTGAAATATTCAACAAATAATGCTTACTGAGAAGACAACATAAAAGCAGAAGTCATACAGGTAAAGTAGAAACACAATGGGACAGCTGGCATACTGGATCAAATGCTTATTTATGATTTGCCCCAGATCCAAAGGGAAAAAAAAAGGGACAAGAAATCTAAAGGAAAAAAAGAAATGCATGCATGTGCCATCATATATAGAGATTCAAATATAACTAAGAAGCATGGACACTACACAAACCGACACGACACAACACTCATCGGACACTTGGACACACATGAATCATATTACAAGTTTGAATAAAATAACTTGTAATCCAATGATAAAACGAAAATAATGTAAATTTATACATATTCTCCTCCTTTAGACTTTTAAAATTATTATCTTTGGCTAAAATATTCATATAATAATTATTATCCTTATATATGACATAATAAATATATAAAATTATATATTTTGTACGTGTCCCCCACGTGTCGTGTCCTACATTTTTTAAAAATTTACGTGTCAGCATGTCTGTGTTTGTGTCGTGTCTGCTTTTTAGAAATACGAGAATGAAAAGCACTCACCGGATCCTTCAAGAAAGAGCCCAATCAGACATGAGAATGGAAGCAGAGTTTCTGCATGAGCAAACCGCAGTCTTGCCTTTTCATAACTGCCAGGAGCATGTTCTTCTACAATAACAGAAGGTATAAATTATGAACGAAGCAGAAGATACCTTTATTTTTTCCCCCAGCATTAGCCATGAAGATTTCAATTATAAGTTTATAAAACAATTAATTTTCAGATAAGTTTTGAAATAGATGCCACAATGTGGGAATTAACTCCTAGTTTTGAAATACATGCCATAGCATTAATAGCAAATAACCACAAAGACAGTGAAAAATAATATGACAATAATATGAAATTGTTGTGGTTTATCTAACCTTCTTTACCCTTAATAGCTTGTTCCATGGACTGAACAACATCTTCAAGCAATGGCACTCCCATCCGGTAGTTTAATGCATTACCATAACCCTTTAATATGAACAGCTCCAAATCATCTGTCCACTCCAGTAAAACAACCTAAAAATGTTTATATTTGGCAAGTTAGCAAGTGCACAATGAGCAAGAAACAAAGCATGAACTGATAACATACACAATTTGCACTTATCAGTGCATAACATATACAGGAACAATAGATCCCATGGTATGTAAGTACCAAAGCTACATACCTCAGATGGAGTGAACAGAGCACAAGCTTGATCAGTTATATTCAATAAGGATGCTTCCTGCCAAATTGAAAATTCAAACGAACAATTACAAAGGAATCGCAATCACATAGACTGTTTAGAATTCTCAGAGAAAGAAAGAAAATGAAAGAGAAGAAAGGAAAGGAAAGGAAAGGAAAGAAACAATCACCTGTTTGCACAAAAACCAGAGAGAAGATGTATCTTGTCTTGTAAAATTCAGATCGTAACGCCTCACTAATGCATGCGTAATTTCATCCAAGGCAGGTTCCTTAAGCTTATGAACGGCAGGCTCCTGACTTTTTCTAAAGGCCTGCATTCAGAGATATACACGATAAAACCAAAGAAGTATCATGTATTGTAAAATTCAGCTCATAATGCCTCACTAATGCATAAAATTTCATCCAATATAGGTTCCCTAAGCTTATTATCCACCCGTACAAAGTTTAATTTCAATTTCCTAGTACAAAATGCATAAAGATCAGCACAAAAAGGAATCACCCAAAAACTTAAGGTTTACTTCCCTTCTAAATGTAAATACATATTTATTTGGTAAGTAAGGTACCCACCAAATAACTATGTTAAAACCAATATATTAATGGTGAACCATCCATAATAATAAGAGAAGCCTGAAAAGACATTTAAAGGTAAATAAGTAACAAAAACATATAGTTGTGGTTTTTGAGAGATTCCCAATCCCAATTTGTTAACATGGATGCATTACCCACTTGTTAATAAGCTTATACATGTGGGTGTTAGCATGCAACTTAATAGAAAAATAATGTTGTATTCAGAGTACAAGGCTCGCTTACGAAGCTGATTCCCATGGGTTTATGCCACCAGCTTGGGGACATATATTCTTTTATCCACGACATCCAAGCATGCAGTTTAATACCACTATTTTTTTACCACGACCAGTAGGAGGAAGTCAAGTAATTCAATGGTTTTCGACAAGGATTTAAAATATCCATTATCATGTGATTTGAATTCAGCAGCTACAAAAATCAAATGAAAAGCTTTGTTTTGTGATTATAAAGACAATAGTACTCTGCTATGTACTGGATGATAGTATCAGGCCATATGTATGACCACTCAAGTCAGTGTCAAATGATAATCTCACATACAGTAACCAAGAACTCTTTTCGAGGAAACCCTTTCCCTAGTTGCCTCCATGTTTTCATGAGCATTCAATAGATATCACAAGTTACTAGAGTTCAAGCATCCAAATTGAAAATTAAAAAAGCAAACCTCAACTACATAAGAGTGAGAGCAAATATGTCAATGTATGTAACTACGTGTAATTCTTTAGGTATAAGCTATGCCGAGAGTACCATGTACCTTGTAGTTCTGACAACAATCATGGAATCTTAGCCATATATCACTTGCACGGCTTTCGCTGGTTACTGCAAAAGCTCGATGGCGCCCTGGTCCAAGATTTCCCCTCCCACTAAATAGCCCCATGCCAAATGCTACAGCACTAGCTGATGCCCGAGGAATCTATTCATGATTCATGGCAAAGAAAAAGAGATGTATAAGAATAATGAATCCTAAAAGCAAGTGAAAATTTTACATAAAAATGTAATATCACAGTTAGTGTGATGCAATCAGCCTTTTGATTGATCAAAAAAATTTCAGTGGAAACTTGACCAAACAGAATTTATGGTAATGAGGCAATAGATAGAACAATTGGCTGAAACCTCCTATGAATTATCATCACTAAAGCCAGCCATTTGCAAAAGTGAATAGAAGGAAAAGTAGGATGTGGCCTACCTGAGTTGCCTTTATTGCATACACATCCGGGTCGTAATCCTCGTTAAACAGTTGTGGAAATTTGTCTCTGGTTCTGATCCCCAGATTATACAGTTCATCTTCTCCTTCACTAATTAATTCACCACCCTTGAGCTTCCCTTGCCAAGGAGATTTCCATCCTCGAAACCAGGCAGGAACTTTCTGCAAAGCCAACTTCTGCTCTTTTGCGTCTTGTAGAAGAACTTCCATACGCATGGCTAAATCATTTAACTCTTTTAACTTTTTCTTGGTTGGAGCACGAGTTCCATGCCTCGCCTGGGATACCAAAATTTTGACTAATGAAAAGTATACTTTTAATAGAACACTTGGTATAACACAACATTGCAAGCTGAACATAGCACAAACAATAGAAACCATAATGGCAGCATTGGAAGACTCCATAGAAACCTTGATAAAAATATGCAAGCAACAAGATGTTTTCGCAAATTGCATAACCACAAGCCAAACAATTTTCAGCTTTCCAACAAAGTCGTGCCAATTTTCTAGTGTCCAAAACATAAACATACATATTTTTAAAAATGTCCAGAACATACATGCTAGCTAAGAAAACAATTGTAACAAGTGGCACATTTTGACTGACCACTTGCTTCTACTTGATAATTGTAGCAAACGTACGAGCTCCAAAAAAACATAAAATTTGCCTTCAAAGCAGGATGAAAAAGAAAAATCTGTACAATATGACCATGTATAATGGTTAATTTACTCTAGAGGAATATGGGACTGTTAGGCTGCTTTAGTTTTTCTGGAGGCATTTTCCTTTTTTATTTGTTCTGCCTTTTTTTTATTTCTTTCTTTCTGAGGAAATCTCTATGTTCTTTGCATTAGTTTCTTTCTCTCAAAAAGATTTGCGGAAAAGACTTACTACACACATACACTTGAGAATTACTACAAACAACACTCACAAATTTAAACCCCTCAACTCCAAATGCTATGCACAAACACAGCTCTTAAAGAAAATGATCAAAGGTGATTCTGAACAAACACACGGAATTCACAATGAGTCTCAGCCTATTTGGAAAGACTTATGTGGCTCTACATCCATATGAAGAACAATTCAGTGTTGAAATATAGCTTTAATATGTTAAAGATCACAAGAAATCCAAACTTAAAAGTCTTTTTCTCTACTGTTTTTTTCTCTGATGAAACAAATTTATGTCAGATTCTTTGATATGCAACTGTTAGATAATTGTCCTTTGCAGCTTCTCCACCAGAGGTTCCAAAACTCTAGATTATGAAGTTCTTGGTTAGTCAATGGCAGAAAACAGTTCAAGTATTCTCAAAGCATCAATTTATCAAAAAAAAGTATTCTCAAAGCATCAACGACAACTAAAATATTTTTGATACATCATCTGATTTGAGCATCAATCATTGGTCCTATGAATGAAAACTTTAACAAAACATAACCTATTTTCCAAACACCCAAGATTGATATATTCTCAAAGCATCAAGCACGTAAAGACTTTGTTTAGCACACCCATTGATGTCAGCATTAGTATGCCCACCTCATTGACACGTCTAGAATAACTAGAATAAATTCCGATATGATGGAATAAACGAAAACAAGAACGTAAGACAAGCAATCATACAAAGATATACGTGGTTCGGCTACAAGCCTATGTCCATAGGCAAAGAATGGCAGAGGGTTTACTATCGAAAGGAGGAGAAAATACGAGGGTGGATATCTCTCTCAAAGCTGATTGTAACTGTTAGAATGTGTGTGTTTATGTTGAGTAAGGGTATCATATGGCTAGATTGTATCTCATATAAATATTTCTGATGCTCCAGTCCTAAAAAGATATGTTGAATAACAAAGTTGCTGCTTCTTATTATTTTCTCTCTTTCTCTTTAACCCTAATCTAAGTTTTTTTATACTTTTGCACTTCAACTTGGTATCAGAGCAATTTAGAGCTTTAGTTAATTTACTCACAGAAAGCAATTAAAGGGAATAGAGGTAACATAGAGACTAGAGGGTAAGGAGAGAGATGAAGAGGGTTAAAGAGTGCCTTGGCCACTAATAGGTCGAGAGGAACCATCAACGAGTCTAATATTACGGGTAACTGGACGAAGAGAATGAAAAAGAGAAGAATTACCAGAGATATGGAAACTAGCGCCAGAGTCTAGAAGCCAAGGTTGGGGGGATTGAGCCATACATGCAATATTAACTGAGCTAGCCAATGTAGCAGTAGAGGATGAAGGAAGAGTAGTATGGAGAGAATTGACTATCTCAATATGCTCGCTAATCTGAGTGCTAAGTGCATCATCAGAATCAGCTGGGGAAGCACCTGGACCAGATGGAGAGGGAGTTGACAAAGAGGATGGAGTATCCATAACCTGCTTCACATGATCAAGTTTACCATACTTTTGCCAACACCGAGGTTCAAAATGACCCAAAGAACCACAATGAGTACACGTTCAATCACCACGGGACATAGAACTAGTACCACGTCCACCACCACCACGTGATCCATGAGAATAATGACCACCACGAGAACCACGGGAACCAATATGGGATCCACGATGACTAGAGCTGCCATGAAAACTACCCCGATGGGGCCTACAGTCACCACTGCTAGATATCACGGTAGAAGAGGACAAGGGCTGAGAGGAACCAATTACGGAAGAACCTTATCCTAGAGAAGAACGCACCAATCGAGAATAGGCATTAGCAGTAGAAGGTAAAGTCTCACTAGCAAGAATTTGATCTTTGAAACCTCGTAGATCAGAATCTAATCCCAAAAGTAAGGATACCATCATAAACTCCCAATATTTCTTCTGTTGAGCCAAATCAGTAGTAAAAGGTCAGTGTTGCAATAATTGATCCCACAAGGTCTTAAGCCTACTATAATAGTCAGCAAGAGGACGGCCAGACTGCCGAATAGCAAAGATCTACTCATACAACTCATAAACTCGAGAAACATTACTCTGATTGGAAAATGACCTAACAAGGGAGTCCCAGATGGCCTTAGAGGTGTCACAAAATTCCACTGTAGTAGCAACATTAGGCTCCAAACTACGCCAAAGCCACCCCATAACATAGGAATCCTCACTCAACCAATCATCATAACATTTATCATCCTCAGCCTACGCCAAAGCCACCCCATAACATAGGAATCCTCACTCAACCAATCATCATAACATTTATCATCCTCAGCCGGTGGAAGTTCAGTAAGAAAACGTGACTTTTTGCCATGCAAGAAAATCTTAATGGCATGGGCCCAAGCAAGATAATTCAAACCAGTTAATTTCTTAGTGGTAATGGATTTGGGTAACTCATCATCCTTAATCATAGAGAATGGGGTAGCAGGTTTTATTTCAGCCATAACACCAAAATGAGCAGTAATCAGCCCAAAAAAAAAAGACCAAGGATGGCAACAAAATATCCAAAGGAACACCAAGTCGTCTGATGAAGGTCATGGAAAGAAGAAAAAAAGCAAATATGGAATTTCACATGAAGCATGTTTAGGGCATCAAGAATTAAAGATGTGGAATAATTTTGAGTCTTTATATTATTATAGTAGATTTTAGTAATTAAGGGTATAATGGTAATTCCAATAATTGTTGGACATGGGTTGTAGGGGTCACCCATGGGTTTTATTTTAGGTCAAGTTATTAAATGAGTTATTATATATAGGTTTTATTATGTCTAAAATAATCTTAGTGGTCAAAAGTCTAAATTTCCAATCTTGATATAGAAGTAGAATTAGAAGTCATTAAAGTTTCCTATTATGATTGAAGTAAAATTAGAAGTCATAGTTAGTCTAGAATATTAGTAGTTGCTAAATATTTTTAGTTTCTAAATTTGAGAAATACTCCTTATAGAATTAGGAGAGTCTTTAGCATATAAATATATGTGTAATCTCAATAATTCAATAGCACAGTTAATATTATGAAAATTTGAGATTGTGTTCGTGTGATTGGCCTATCCCTTGTGAGGGTGAAGCACTTCTCTCTCACTCTTCTTCTTCTTCTATCGAGCAAGGTTACTGTTCACAGTGCTTAAAACAACCAGCCAACTATCCCTAAACACTTGTGTTTTCATTCCCCAAACCCTACCTTTTTACAAACCCTTAAACTCCTATTTTTTTAAATACTTTTGTAGCCACAAAATCTCACAAAATCCAGCCCTATAAATAAGTCTATTATTGTAGCTGCCAGTTTACTTAAATTGGGCTCAATAATTGTAGGAAAGCAATCCCTACTCGTCCTACATCATCATCTCATTGGCACATTGCGGTCATATGGCTAGATTGTATCTCATATAAATATTTTTGATGCTCCAGTCCTAAAAACATATGTTGAATAACAAAGTTGCGGCTTCTTATTATTCTCTCTCTTTCTCTTTAACCCTAATCTAAGTTTTTCATACTTTCGCACTTCAACTGTAACAATAGATTACACTAATCTCATAACCCTAATCCATGAAATAACCCATAATTTATATATACATCCACTAAGATCTGCATACAATAAGAGCTGGGTCTGACCTAGTGGAATCGGGTTGAAATATCCCCAACAAATTCATCCCACATTATTATATGAAATCCACATTGCTTAACAAAATAGGATACATGTTGCTATAACTAATTTCAATTGATTTTTGGTTAGAAGATAGATTTTTGCGTGTTTTGTGTGGTTAGGTGTCAGGGCATGTGGATCCTGATTTATTTACGTTTTTAGATTTCCTTGATAGATTTCCTTGATGATGTGATTGGATATTTGTGTCTTTTTGGTTTCCTATATTGTATTCTTTAGCATCTTCTTGATGCTCTTTCTTCAATAAATTTTATTTATCAAAAAAAAAAAAAAAAAAACTACTTTTCAATTGACCTGGATAAGCACAAAGTCAAAATATACAATCACATAAACTATATGCATAAACAGTTTGAAGTTGTAAATGAGAATTACCACAAGATTCAAATGGATAGGAGAACATTGGTCTGGAATGTTAGAAGGTACAAACGAATTGTCAGATATGTCCTTCACAACACCATACCTGCCAAGCCAAAAGAATTTAATAAATAAAAACAAGTAATCATTCAAACATTTCCATTAATCAAATAATAATAAGTTAAAAAAAAAAAAAACTGTTTAGTGTGACGTTTTCTTATCTTCTTCGGATACGTTTATACACAATAATTCCTGTAAAACAAATACTACTAAAGAGTCCGAAATAAATTGATCAATATTTTAAGTTATTTATTTATTTTTTGTGTTGAAAACAATAAGCTGGATTTTTATTTTGAAATTTTATTTATTTGGGGACCGAGAAAACAAAAATCATCTATTCTTCCGAATACAAGTTTCGAAGTAGTCTCAATTTTCTTAGTAACCAAACAAAGAGTTCAAAATTTTGCTCGTCGAGTTTTCGGGATCTTAAATTGATTCGCCAGATTTCACCGCAACCAAGGCCTAAACCCTAAATGTGATTATAGCGTTCGATTCGATCGTCCAACATGCGATGCAGGTGAAAATAATTAAGAGAGAGAAAGGGAGAGAACCTCGTAACAGTGGAGACATGCTGGCGAACGTCGAAAGCTCCATCATCAGCGATTGAATGTAGTAGGAGTGCAGATAACAACAATACCATGAGACTCGCCTCCTTCATTTTCTCTCTCTCTCTCTCGAATGGTATGGTGGGATGGGAAAGCAAAAGAGAAATTCTGAGAAAAGCGATTACAGTTCTTCTATATGTTTGATTTTACGTGGAACGCAGTTGTTTTGTAAACATGGTAAAAAGCGATTTTTTTGATTTTTAATTAAATTTTTGATTTTTCTCTGTAAGTGATTTGGAAAGTTAGTAAAATTTATTTTTTATTTTTTAATTAATATTTATTTATGATGTCAAATCATAATAAAATGATTAAATTATTTTCATTCAATTTAAAATATTTACAATTTTACCTATGTAGCACATCTTGACCCATGAGAGGTAAAATTATAATTTTACCATTAGTTAAAACCTAACTTCCCAAATGTCTTTAAACTTAAAAAAAACCAACTTTTAATTTTTGCTATAAACTTAAAAAAGTGACTAAAGACTAAGGTCTCATTTGTGAAGCGACCGGTTTAGCCAACAAGTCAAAAAATTAATAAAAAAGCCAAAAAAACTAACAATCCATACTAAAAAATCAAAGATTCTCGTTTCTCTTTACTTTTTGTATATCTTTTCATAAAAAGCTAAAATTACTCATATTTTAGTCAAATAATTAAAAAATTACTAAATTAATCTCTTCCCAACAAGACTTAAATAGTCAAAAGAGGCCATAATTGATAATGCACGTTTCAAATGGTCTCGTGTTAACGTATCTCCAAAGTTACATCATCTTTTTCACTAAATATTAAATTTTAGTAAATATTTGATATTATATAATGTATTTTAAGTAGCTTCGGCAAATTTGGATGGTTGTCGGCCAATCATTCGACCCATTGTCTAATTTAAAATTTTTATCAAATTTGTTCTAAATAACATCTAGCCCAATAATTACTTATAAATTTAACAAAAAGACAAAGCTTTTATATCGAATTGATTTTTCAATCCCTTCTCTAAGAGGATACGTAATCCCACCGTAGAATTAATAGTCCATTCGGATGACAATCCTGGGGTTCACAATCCAATCAAACAAGCTTTGTCAAGAGTCTACTTCCTACATAATTCAGCCACACTGGAATTTTTTAAGAAGATAGTTAAAAGTTGATTTTTAATTTTTTTTTATTTTTTGACTTTCTTTTTTGAGAGAGAAAATGAATTAAAAGTTAAGAAGTGATTTTTAATCAACTTTTCAAAATAAGCCTCACGAATCAACCAAACAAGCATGACTTTAGTTATATAATTCCCCAAATGCTATAATGACACGTGCCAAAGTAAGCGGCCAACTAGGGGTGATCGTAAATTGGGTGGCATCTCATCCGTCATTCATTTAAAATTGAGCAGATTGAAAAAAATCAATTCATATCCGTTCATCTGTTTAGTGGATGCAAATTAAGTGAGCCATACAAATGGATAAATGGATGCAATAGGTTTGGCTATTTAGACTTTACAAATTTTGAGCATTTTTAAAAATTATAATTTATAATTTTTACAATCTCCAATAACTAGTAATCTGAAAAAATATATATTATTTATCTGTAATAAGCCATGGCACCACACATGTATATTTTTAAGATAATATTTTCTATTTTCATAATAATATATATTTTATTCTTTCTACACTATGTTGTTACTTGTTAGTAGTTTTTTTTCTTTTTTTCACCTTCATTTACGGGCAAATCGGGTTTATGTAGCTGTTAGATGGTTGCTTTGTCATCTAAACCGCATTGACAGATTTTAAAATATTTCATTCGCATCAGTCTGCTAAAAGATACTCATCCACCCAAAATCAATCGTGTTCAGTTGATTCGATCGAATTGAGCAAAATGAACAGATCCATGATCACCTCTACGGCTAAAAAACTAAAAATACTCGATATTTTTTTTAATCAATTCAAAACTACTAGTTTAATATGAAAATTTTAAACTTATTATAAATGGAGGCTAAGGGGTGGTCTGGGTTGCTTAAGGTTGCTTATTTTGGCTTATTAAATTCTTACAAAATATATGTAAAAAAATAAAAAAATAAATACTGTAACAATTTGTACCAACTAAATCAATAAATAGCTTAACAATTTTCTTCCACCCAACCCGTATCCCCCACCTTGTGGGGTTTTTCATCCCCCCCTAAGAAAGTGGAGTAAAAATTGTTTTTGCTCCCTAACCCTAACCCCCACCCCAATTTTATTTATTAAATATATATAATTTAATTTTTTTAGTATAATAAAATTACAATATTAACTTAATTTTTATTTTAACTCATTTATTTATCATTTTATATCATTGTACTCTTATTAATTATAAATCATTGAACACATATTTTATTTTTATTTTTAGATTTATAAAATTAGCTAGTTCTTGCCCTAAGCAACTACCCCACACTACAAAAAAAATTATTTTTTGCGACAGCAAAACGCCGTCGCAAATAATCCAAACGCCGTCTCAAAAGCTATTTGCGACGGTATTTTTTCTTTTTGCGACGGCAAGTGGGGGTCGCAACAAGGGGGGTTGCAAAAGACCTTTAGCGACGACACTTGCCGTCGCCATTGTTTTTGCGACGGGAATATCCCTTTTTTGCGACGGCAAATTTCTGTCGCCGATTATGGATGAAGATCTGGGTTTTTTTGCGACGGCACAAGCTTTCTGTCGCTAAAATAGATATTTGCGACGGCAAAATTCCGTCGCAAAAAATGTCGTCGCAAAAAATGTCGGCGTTAATGACTATTGGCGACGGCAATTGCACCATCGCTAAAGCCTTGTTTTTCAAATAAATTCCACACCTTTTGCGACGGTATGGCTGCCGTCGCAAAAAGCCTGGCACGTTTTTTTTTTTTTTTTTTTTTTTTTTTTTTTTTGCGACGGGGTGTTCTGCCATCTCAAAAAAAATAAAAAAAAACCTCCTGTTTTACAATTATTTAAAATATAAAAATAACCTGTAATGTTGGCAAATGATATAATAATATAAATACATAAATAAAATAACTAATGTTGGCAAGTGAAAAATAGCTAAAAAAAAATCAAAAAATTACATAATAATATAAATCCATACATAAACAAAAGTTGGCAAATGATAAAAATTCCTAATGTTGGTCACATAATACATACATAATGTTGGTCACAAATTTAAATAACATAAATCAAAATCAAAACCAAAAGTTTTCGTCTTGATTCTTTCGTGAGTTACAAAAACAGAAGTTGGTCATAATCTTTACGCGCCGACATTCCACACGAAGCAAACTGCTACTCAGGAAATATCTGAAAAAAACAAAATAAAAATAATTAATAACAATATAATGGTGTTAATATTTTAATTACAGAAAAATATAAAAAAATTAACTACCATATAATTAGAAAGATAGTTTAGTAAATAATTTTGACAAGAGGAACTAGTTTGCCCAAAGTGAAATCCGACTCTAACTCCCAAACCGGGAACCCGATTCGAACCTCGTCTTCTCCCATAAGTCTCTCGTGCCTAGGCGGTCGTGTGTGCCAAGTTTCGTGCTAAACCGACGCCGTTTGGTGATTTTGGGGCGTTAACTCCTCGAATTCAAGTTTCTTAAGGAACTAGTTTGCCCAAAGTGAAATCCGGCTCCAACTCCCAAACTGGGAACCCGATTCGAGCCGCGTCTTCTCCCACAAGTCTCTCGTGCCTAGGCGGTCGTGTGTGCCAAGTTTCGTGCTAAACCGACGCCGTTTGGTGATTTTGGGGGGTTAACTCCTCGAATTCAAGTTTCTTAAGGAACTAGTTTGCCCAAAGTGAAATCCGGCTCCAACTCCCAAACCGGGAACCCGATTCGAGCCCCGTCTTCTCCCACAAGTCTCCCGTGCCTAGGCGGTTGTGTGTGCCAAGTTTCGTGCTAAACCGACGCCGTTTGGTGATTTTGGAGCGTTAACTCCTCGAATTCAAGTTTCTTAAGGAACTAGTTTGCCTAAAGTGAAATCCGGCTCTAACTCCAAAACCGGGAACCCAATTCGAGCCCTGTCTTCTCCCACAAGTCTCTCGTGCCTAGGCGGTCGTGTGTGCCAAGTTTCGTGCTAAACTGACGCCGTTTGGTGATTTTGGAGCGTTAACTCCTCGAATTCAAGTTTCTTAAGGAACTAGTTTGCCTAAAATGAAATCCGGCTCTAACTCCCAAACCGGGAACCCGATTCGAGCCCCGTCTTCTCCCACAAGTCTCTCGTGCCTAGGCGGTCGTGTGTGCCAAGTTTCGTGCTAAACCGACCCCGTTTGGTGATTTTGGGGCGTTAACTCCTCGAATTCAAGTTTCTTACGGAACTAGTTTGCCCAAAGTGAAATCCGGCTCCAACTCCCAAACCGGGAACCCGATTCGAACCCCGTCTTCTTCCACAAGTCTCTCGTGCCTAGGCGGTCGTGTGTGCCAAGTTTCGTGCTAAACCGACGCCGTTTGGTGATTTTGGGGCGTTAACTCCTCGAATTCAAGTTTCTTAAGGAACTAGTTTGCCCAAAGTGAAATCTGGCTCCAACTCCCAAACTGGGAACCCGATTCGAGCCCCGTCTTCTCCCACAAGTCTCTCGTGCCTAGGCGGTCGTGTGTGCCAAGTTTCGTGCTAAACTGACGCCGTTTGGTGATTTTGGAGCGTTAACTCCTCGAATTCAAGTTTCTTAAGGAACTAGTTTGCCTAAAATGAAATCCGGCTCTAACTCCCAAACCGGGAACCCGATTCGAGCCCCGTCTTCTCCCACAAGTCTCTCGTGCCTAGGCGGTCGTGTGTGCCAAGTTTCGTGCTAAACCGACCCCGTTTGGTGATTTTGGGGCGTTAACTCCTCGAATTCAAGTTTCTTACGGAACTAGTTTGCCCAAAGTGAAATCCGGCTCCAACTCCCAAACCGGGAACCCGATTCGAACCCCGTCTTCTTCCACAAGTCTCTCGTGCCTAGGCGGTCGTGTGTGCCAAGTTTCGTGCTAAACCGACGCCGTTTGGTGATTTTGGGGCGTTAACTCCTCGAATTCAAGTTTCTTAAGGAACTAGTTTGCCCAAAGTGAAATCTGGCTCCAACTCCCAAACTGGGAACCCGATTCGAGCCCCGTCTTCTCCCACAAGTCTCTCGTGCCTAGGCGGTCGTGTGTGCCAAGTTTCCTGCTAAACCGACGCCGTTTGGTGATTTTGGGGCGTTAACTCCTCGAATTCAAGTTTCTTAAGGAACTAGTTTGCCCAAAGTGAAATCCGGCTCCAACTCCCAAACCGGGAACCCGATTCGAGCCCCGTCTTCTCCCACAAGTCTCCCGTGCCTAGGCGGTCGTGTGTGCCAAGTTTCGTGCTAAACCGACGCCGTTTGGTGATTTTGGAGCGTTAACTCCTCGAATTCAAGTTTCTTAAGGAACTAGTTTGCCCAAAGTGAAATCCGGCTCTAACTCCCAAACCGGGAACCCGATTTGAGCCCCGTCTTCTCCCATAAGTCTCTCGTGCCTAGGCGGTCGTGTGTGCCAAGTTTCGTGCTAAACCGACGTCGTTTGGTGATTTTGGGGCGTTAACTCCTCGAATTCAAGTTTCTTGAGGAACCAGTTTGCCCAAAATGAAATCCGGCTCCAACTCCCAAACCGGGAACCCGATTCGAGCCCCGTCTTCTCCCACAAGTCTCCCGTGCCTAGGCGGTCGTGTGTGCCAAGTTTCGTGCTAAACCGACGCCGTTTGGTGATTTTGGAGCGTTAACTCCTCGAATTCAAGTTTCTTAAGGAACTAGTTTGCCTAAAGTGAAATCCAGCTCTAACTCCCAAACCGGGAACCCGATTCGAGCCCCGTCTTCCCCCACAAGTCTCTCGTGCCTAGGCGGTCATGTGTGCCAAGTTTCGTGCTAAACTGACGCCGTTTGGTGATTTTGGAGTGTTAACTCCTCGAATTCAAGTTTCTTAAGGAACTAGTTTGCCTAAAGTGAAATCCGGCTCTAACTCCCAAACCGGGAACCTGATTCGAGCCCTGTCTTCTCCCATAAGTCTCTCGTGCCTAGGCGGTCGTGTGTGCCAAGTTTCGTGCTAAACTGACGGCGTTTGGTGATTTTGGGGCGTTAACTCCTTGAATTCAAGTTTCTTAAGGAACTAGTTTGCCCAAAGTGAAATCCGGCTCCAACTCCCAAACCAGGAACCCGATTCGACCCCTGTCTTCTCCCACAAGTCTCCCGTGCCTAGGCGGTCGTATGTGCCAAGTTTCGTGCTAAACCGACGCCGTTTGGTGATTTTGGAGTGTTAACTCCTCGAATTCAAGTGTCTTAAGGAACTAGTTTGCCTAAAGTGAAATCCGGCTCTATCTCCCAAACCGGGAACCCGATTCGAGTCCCGTCTTCTCCCACAAGTCTCCCGTGCCTAGGCGGTCGTGTGTGCCAAGTTTCGTGCTAAACTGACGGCGTTTGGTGATTTTGGAGCGTTAACTCCTCGAATTCAAATTTCTTATGGAACTAGTTTGCCTAAAGTGAAATCCGGCTTTAACTCCCAAATCGGGAACCCGATTCGAGCCCCGTCTTCTCCCACAAGTCTCTCGTGCCTAGGCGGTCATGTGTGCCAAGTTTCGTGCTAAACCGCCGCCGTTTGGTGATTTTGGAGCGTTAACTCCTCGAATTCAAGTTTCTTAAAGAACTAGTTTGCCCAAAGTGAAATCCGGCTCCAACTCCCAAACCGGGAACCCGATTCGAGCCCCGTCTTCTCCCACAAGTCTACCGTGCCTAGGCGGTCGTGTGTGCCAAGTTTCATGCTAAACTGACGCCGTTTGGTGATTTTGGAGCGTTAACTCCTCGAATTCAAGTTTCTTAAGGAACTAGTTTGCCTAAAGTGAAATCCGGCTCTAACTCCCAAACCGGGAACCCGATTCGAACCCCGTCTTCTCCCACAAGTCTCTCGTGCGTAGGCGGTCGTGTGTGCCAAGTTTCGTGCTAAACCGCCGCCGTTTGGTGATTTTGGGGCGTTAACTCCTCGAATTCAAGTTTCTTAAGGAACTAGTTTGCCTAAAGTGAAATCCGGCTCTAACTCCCAAACCGGGAACCCGATTCGAGCCCCGTCTTCTGCCACAAGTCTCCCGTGCCTAGGCGGTCGTGTGTGCCAAGTTTCGTGCTAAACTGACGCTGTTTGGTGATTTTGGAGCGTTAACTCCTCGAATTCAAGTTTCTTAAGGAACTAGTTTGCCTAAAGTGAAATCCGGCTCTAACTCCCAAACCGGGAACCCGATTCGAGCCCCGTCTTCTCCCACAAGTCTCTCGTGCCTAGGCGGTCGTGTGTGCCAAGTTTCGTGCTAAACCGACGCCGTTTGGTGATTTTGGGGCGTTAACTCCTCGAATTCAAGTTTCTTACGGAACTAGTTTGCCAAAAGTGAAATTCGGCTCCAACTCCCAAATCGGGAACTCGATTCGAGCCCCGTCTTCTCCCACAAGTCTCCCGTGCCTAGGCGGTCGTGTGTGCCAAGTTTCGTGCTAAACCGACGCCGTTTGGTGATTTTGGAGCGTTAACTCCTCGAATTCAAGTGTCTTAAGGAACTAGTTTGCCGAAAGTGAAATCCGGCTCTAACTCCCAAACCGGGAACCCGATTCGAGCCCTGTCTTCTCCCACAAGTCTCTCGAGCCTAGGCGGTCGTGTGTGCCAAGTTTTGTGCTAAACCGATGCCGTTTGGTGATTTTGGGGCGTTAACTCCTCGAATTCAAGTTTCTTAAGGAACTAGTTTGCCCAAAGTGAAATCCGGCTTCAACTCCCAAACCGGGAACCCGATTCGAGCCCCATCTTCTCCCACAAGTCTCTCGTGCCTAGGCAGTCGTGTGTGCCAAGTTTCGTGCTAAACCGACGCCGTTTGGTGATTTTGGGGCGTTAACTCCTCGAATTCAAGTTTCTTAAGGAACTAGTTTACCCGAAGTGAAATTCGGCTCTAACTCCCAAACCGGGAACCCGATTCGAGCCCCGTCTTCTCCCACAAGTCTCTCTTTAACTTAGAATGTCTAAAATATGCAAAGATACATTTTTGCTTAGAATGCAAAGATACATTTTATACCTGATCTTCTGGTGGTGGGGTATATGGATTCTCGTCTTCTGCAGATTCCCTAAATGCCCGGTGGCCACTCGATGCATCAGGAACCTATGATAGTCAATACATAATGTGTTAATCATATTCGAATTTTATACATAATCTTGTGTGAAAATTGAACTATCAAACAATTTAATTTATATCGAACCTGTCTGTTGGGATCCACACTCGCCCCCTGTGACACTAAGGCCATCATCTCAGCTCTCATCTGCTGTAAATGTGTAGAGAACTCTGCTCGCAGCTCCTCCCTCAACTCATCCCTTAGCTCTGCACGAACCTTCTGCGTGATTTGATCAATAGTCGATGGCTGGGGTGTTGACTGTGATGGCCCAGCACCATCTTTATACACCGCTCTCCGAGGCACAATTCTCCCGTATGTGCGACAATATCCATGTCCGTCATGACCTATCAACTCATGGAAAATGGCATTCCTAGCCTCCAAAGTCCGACCATCTTCATGTAGCATAGAGAGTTGACGATTAAACTCATCCTGTATTGAATGAGACATACAAGTATATGCCAAATTAAGATGGTTGACACACAAAAAATAAACTTTAAATACAATCAAAGGTGTTTGGAAACTACCAAGGTCTGAATAACCTCTGGGTCATCTACTCTACGTGTCATGAGCCAAACATTCATCTTATCAGTAGACTCCCCCTTACTGGTCATCTGTATTTTTTTAGAAATATGAAAATTAGAATCTAAATAATTTGTAAATATACAATGTTTATTTATATACAAAAATAAAACAATAAAATGTAAACCTCATGCCGTATCTGAGAGAAAGTAGTACGCCCTGTGGTATGAGCTATGCCGTGAGCTCGTCGATTTTTAGCGTTTCTACTTGCAATTTTCTATAACAGGTTCGACAAATGTGAGTATGTAAATATGATTTGTATGTTTACATATCATAAATATAACTTATTTGTATACCTCAGCATCGGAAGTACGCCAATACTCCACAAGTTCTTCCCACTGGCTTGGCACAATGCGCATAGGAACATCATCCTTCAGATTAGGATCAGAACTTCTAGGCTTGAAATACTTAGCCTTAAGCTTGTTCTTGTGATCCTTCCATATGCTGTTGTAGTTTTTCATGCATATTGGCTTGTACTCCTCTGGACATATATTCAAATTGCCCTATAAAACACAATTTCAAAGTTTAAATAATAATAACACAATTTTGGAATTTGAATTTGTGGACAAAAATATACTTTTACCTTCACATCCTTCCAGATAGCATCAATAATATCATCAGGCACATTGTTCCAGTCAAGAAAAGTAAGAGGAACAATGTTACCATTCCGCACAATAATGCCAAGTTGAGTAGTTAACTTAGCCACGTTATCCCCTATTGGGCAGTAATTTCCATCAAATTGTATGTCTAGCTTTTTACCAGTACCCCACTCTTTAATGCCCTTGGCACATCCTCTACCACGCCTAGTCGAGGTTGATGAAGAACTAACATGACCTGTGAGATACAATAACAATAAACAATATGCAATGGTAATAAACAAATGCAAATTTAAATAATGTGAATACAAATCATATCAAATAAACCTGAGGTGGGCTGTGAAGAAGTCGAAGGGTCTGCAAAATACAATGAGAATAAACAAGTTATATATAATGAGCATAAATAAATGTATGCTTCAATAATTTTCATACAAATCAAAGCAAATTTATATACCTGCGGATGGCTCATAAGCTGATGATGATAGCTGCTGTGGTGCCACTGATGGTGGACACACCGATGGTAGGCGTGGAGGCTGAGTACATGGTAGCTGCTGTGGTGCCACTAAAGGCCCCTCCGATAGTGGCCGATGTGATGCCTCCTCTGATGGTGGTGCTACTGATGTCCTGTTATGTAGCACATCAGACATCATGCGCCGGGGATGATCAGGCTTCCTCTTCCTTCCCATAATAATCTGCAAGCAATATAACATTAATTGACATTAGAAACATAGACAATGGTTTGTCGTCAACTATAATATGACATTAATTGAACTAATACAATTACAAAGATAAAGTAAATTAAGAAATTGATGATTAACTACAACCTTGGCCTTAATTGAATTACTAATGTTTCCACCACTATCAGCCTATTTGAACATCAACTGTTTCCCCTTCTGCGACTTCCCTCACCCAACCAACTTCTTCATCACGAAGCATTATATTTTCTTCCAATTGTTGGCTTATGTATGGCTCGATTTGTGGATCAGTCGAACTCATATCAAATAAACCTCTTTGAGACATCTTCACTACGACTTGCCAGTCTGGTTGTAACGGGTCTGCAACATACCAAACTTGCTCTGCTTGGGACGCCAAGATGAAAGGTTCATTGGTAATTCGATCATCTCGGTACAACAAATGATTGAAGTTCACCAACGTGAAATTGAAGACATCTTCTTTCTTTCCGTGAATGTTGTCAATCCAATCACACTTAAACAACACATGTTTCTTCTCATTGGAATATCGAATCTCAACAATATCTGTCAATTGTCCATAATAGTACACAGACCCCACACGAGGATTCTTGTCTTTTCGACTAGCATAACTTATGGTATCTGCCTTCAAAGCTACACCACAATTTTGTGTAGCTCGACGATCATCCATGGCCTTTACTCGATACTGAAACCCATTCAGTATATACCCGTTGAACCTCCTTGCCAAGTTATGAGGACCATTTGCCAATAGAATAATCTCTTCAGAAAATATGACATCAGTAGTCCTTCGCAAAGTTTGGACCTATTTAACACGAAAATGTAAAATTTAAAATGTTGTTCGACTTAAGTAACTAGAATCTATAGAGTTAAATACATACATGTTCCTTGAACCAAATGTGAAAAGTTTCAAAATGTTCACGCCGAGGCTGATGATCGTCAACATGAGGCATTTTGAGCTTAAGTACTTCAAGGTGTTCGCTGTGTAGATTGAAATTTTAGCAATACAAAAATTTTTGTAGAAAATTCAATAAAACATAATAAAATATTGAGTGAGTGACTTAACCTACTTTATGAATGGTTGAACCGCGCTTGTATTGAATAAGATGTACCGATGAGCTTGTACCCAAGAAGTATTATCAAGATAAAAGCTTGTGTTTTCACCAATAGCATGACCCAAATTATCAGCACCACTATAGTTCCTCACGGGTTGACTAGATTTGGTTTCCACATCATTGAGATATTGTGCACAAAAATTCATGCATTCTTCCATAAGATATCCTTTAGCAATTGATCCTTCAGGATGAGCTCTATTACGCACGTATTGCTTCAAAGTAAGAAGATACCTCTCAATTGGATACATCCATCGAAACTGAATCGCTCCACCCAATAAGGCTTCATCAGCTAGATGTATAGGCAAGTGCTCCATTATATCAAAAAAACTCGGAGGAAATATTTTCTCTAGATGACAAAGTGTTATAGCGATATGATCTTGAATATATTGCAAATCCGTCGCACGATTCACTTTTAAACACAATTGTCTAAAGAAATTGCTCAATTCAATCAAGGGTTCAATTACATTCTTCGGTAACGATCTTCGAATAGCCAATGGAATAAGTTGTTGCATCAGAATATGACTATCGTGGCTCTTAAGACCCCCAATACTTCTATCATGTGAGCGCACACGACGTGATATATTGGATGAATACCCGTCGGGAACTCTTACTTCCTTCAACACTTTCAAAAACAAATCTTTCTCATCCTTGGTCATCGTGAATTGTGCTGCTGGTAAATGGGCTTTATTCGACCCTCTTAACTGCAAATGTAGGGGTTTTCCAATATTCATATCTTGTAAATCACGCCAAGCATTAACACCATCCTTCGATTTTCCTGCAACCCCTAATATTGTCCACAACACATTGTCACAAACATTCTTCTCTATATGCATCACATCGAGGTTGTGTCTTATTAGATTGTGCTCCTAATATGGCAATTCATAAAAGATACTCTTTTTCTTCTAACTGTGGGTGCGATGTCCAGCTTTCTCCTTCTCTACCTGTCTCCTATGCCTCTCCTTAAGGTCATCCCTCTTGTATTGGGTTAAAATACCCTCAGATTCTAATTGTAGTAACATCTCAGTTCCAGACAACAATTTGGGTTTGAGTCGGACTTCCCGACTACCATCAAATGATACTTTATCCTTCTGGAATTTATGGCTAGTCGGTAAAAATCTGCGATGACCCAAGTATGATTGTTTCCTACTATGCTTCAACCAACACGATGTAGTTTCCTTATTGCAACAAGGACATGCATATTCGCCTTTAGTGCTCCATCCTGACAAGTTTACGTATGCAGGAAAATCACTAATTGTCCACAGTAAAGCTGCATGCATTTGAAACATTTGATTTGTTGATGCATCAAATGTTGACACACCCTCATTCCATAGTTCTTTCAACTCCTCAATCAACGGTTGCATATACACATCAATCTTGTCACCAGGTCCTTTTGGGCCGTCAATAAGCACGGCTAAAATTAGAAATGGTTGCTTCATGCAAATCCATGGCGGCAAGTTGTATGGAACGAGCACAACAGGCCAAGTGCTATGAACTATGTTCATCGTTCTGAATGGGTTAAAACCATCAGATGCTAAGCCAAGCCTTACACTTCGGCAATCATTACTAAAGTCAATATTCTGACGGTCAAAATCTTTCCATGTAAGGGAGTCAGCAGGATGCCTGAAGACACCATCATCAGTTCGTTCCTCTGCATGCCATCTCATTAACTTGGCCGTCTTGGATGACATAAACAACCTCTGCAACCTTGGCTTTAAAGGAAAATACCTCATCTGTTTTGCAGCTATTCGTTTGCCACCTTTGTTAGGACCATTTGAACCACCATCACCATTTGATTTCCATCTACAACTGTTGCATATGACACATTTATCAAGATTGGCGTCCTTGTTTCGAAACAACATGCAACTGTTGGGACATGCATCCCACGTCTCATACGTGAAGCCCAAATCTGTTGTGACCTTTTGAGCTTTATAATATGAGTCCGGGAGTTTCACACCAAACGGGAACGCCTCATTCAATAACTCAAGCAGCATGTCAACAGACTTGTCTGTCCACTGATTAAGCACCTTCAAATGTAAAAGTCAAACAATGAATGACAAAGATGTGAACTTCTGAAAACCCGGATACAATTCACTTTGTGCATCTTGAAGAAGTTTGAAATACTTTGCAGTCTTTGCATTTGGACCGAGCTGGGGTTCAAATGCATGGGGATCAGGCCCCTGTGGTTCATTACCCTCAACACTTGTACCGGCATGTGGATTTCCCATAGCCCCTTGTATCATTCCAATCATATCATCCCCAATGTCTAAATTAGCTAATGCTTCATTCTCTCGATTACCATGCAGAGATACGTAAGATTCCCCATGATTAATCCAATGTTTGTTTTTTTTAAAAAAACCATTCAAAATCAGATGCTCCCGTACACCCTCTCGTACAAAATAGTATCGATTCTCGCACTTCCTACACGGACAACTGATCATCGAACCTTCAACCCTATTGGTGTAGGCAAACAAAAGGAATTCATCAATCCCATTAATGTATTCGCTCGACATCCTATTTGGCAAATCAATCCAACTCTTATCCATTATCTGTACACATCCACAAAAATATCTCATCAAAGTAACTCTAAATATAATACCTACGTATTCATGTACCATGATACCTATCCGTCAAATTTCTCTCAAATAGGTAGGTGGTCTTATCCCAGTTAGTTATTTACCGATTTGATGGGAGAACATAAAAAATGAAATACTTATCCCAGTTAGTTCAATGCAAGGTGAATTACAAGTCCAAGAGAAATTGGAAAAACTAGACATAAAAGTGGAAAATTATAGATGGAGATGTAATAGACAAGCATTGAAAAGAGAATTTTTTAGAGTGATGCAACCGACTTTATTAAGGAAAAGTGACATGCAACCTTGGCACCTATTTTTTGACTTTAGATCCAATGATATGTTAATTTCATGCACGTCAAGACTATTGCCATAAACTTAATGGCATATATAAAACAATGGTCCATAAAGAAATACTCTTGCATAGTATTGTTATACTAAAATTTGTCCATGTCAAATATGCTTTGTTGAGTAGAGAACTATCATTTTGGGGCATATAAATGATTACTTGGCAGATTCAGAGTAACTGTAATCAAAGAATGAACAGTATGATCTTACATTCCATGACTTTGAAAGGGGGATTGTCTATTTGATGATCTACATTTTGTGCCAATTCAGAACTTCTAACTTGGGTTATTTGCGTAAGCTAGTGAATTATGTCACAGTGGGTTGAAAACCTTCTCTATTAGAGAGTTTTTTCCACTGCAAATCATTGTCTCCTATGCATGTGATTGCTTATTCTTATTGTGGATGAATGCTCTTCCTCACGGCTAAACTAAATTGATTGGGCTTTGACATTACTAATTAATATTGCAGTTTCGTCTTGCTGATATACAAATTTTATTTATAAAATGATAAATTAAATGTAGTACAAAAAAATAGTAAATATAGCATTATTGTCAAGCTTCTTGGTAGTATCATAGGTTTTTTTTAAGAATCCTGCTAACGACCACCTAATAAAAGTTGGTTAGAATAAAATAATATCCAAAAAAGATTAAAATTTTGATACATATAATTTTTACATATTTCAATATAATTTTTATACATATACAAGCATTTTCTCATGCAATGCAAAGTGGTACAGGTGATTCTGGTGCCAGGACTGCTTTCTCAAGAAACAAGACCAGCTAGGATACACAAAAATTTGAAGGATAGAGGACCTCTGGCCTGTCTTCCCCTCCAGCTAAAACAATTAGAAAAAAGAACAAATATATATATTGTAATTCAAAACCAATTAGAAAAAAGTAATGCCTATTCTCTAAATTTTGATTAAACATATTTTATGCCAGTTAATGTGGCCACCAAATAATGTAGTGACAGGCAAACCGGCTCATAGAATTAAGACCACAACCCCGTTTTCATCACCATCGTTGCCCGAGGAAGGAGAGGGAATACTGTTGCCTAAATGGCCATTGGACAAAAGAAGACAAAAAAATAATAATAATAATTGTATTGATGGTAAATCACCACTAGTAGTAAATAATGATCTATGTATTAGAAAGTTGAGCTTCAGTCTGTAATAGAAGCAAAGAGTAGTAAATAATGATCTCTGTATCAACTATCTTTTCTACTGAAATCTGCACAGCTATATATTATGCACAAGGGAAAACAGAAATTCGATATCACTCTTACTCCTTTCATAGGCCTCCATATTATGTGAGAAGCTGCTTCACGTGATTAGAGGGAGAGAGAGAGAGAGAGAGAGAGAGAGAAAGAGAGAGAGCATACGCTGTCGCCGCTTGTCCAGAGAAGCTGCTTCACGTGATTACCGGCCCTCGCTGTCGTCGTCGCCGCACCACCGCTACCTTGGTCGCCGTTCGTCGCTTGTCCAGAGGGGGAAAAAGTTCGCCGTTCGTTGTTTGGGGATTTCGACCATTTAGGGATTTCGACCCAAATGTGACCGCCAAGATGAAAGGGAAGAGCAGCAAATTTTTTTCACTTTTTTCGACGGTAAATTTTGCCCCGTCACAAGTGATAACTTATTAGAGCTAACGACGCCGTTTTAATAAGCTTTTTTGGCGACGGACATTTTGCCGTCGCAAATGAACCACTAATTTGCGACAGCCAACTCATGCCGTCTCAACAAATATTTTTTTTTGCAACGGCAACAAACGCCGTCGCTAATACTTCCGTATTTTTATCCCTATCCGTGTAGTTTTATTGCCGACGGTAAAATGCCGTCGCTAAAGATCTTATTTGCGACGGTATAAAACGCCGTCGCTAAAAATCATTTTTTGCGACGGTAATCGTGCCGTCGCAAAAACTTCCGTGTTTTTCACTCCCTTTTCTTGTAGTGCCAAGATTTTTACTACACCCAGGCCATGTTTGTTTGGGTGGACATGAGCTTGGGATTGGACTAATAGTCCAATAAAATTATTAATCCGATGTTTGGTTAAACAATTGAAGTACGGACTAATTATTTTAAACTTGACTATTAGTTAAGATTAGGGGTGTGCGCGGTGCGGGTCGGTGCAGTTTGAGAGAAAAATAGAAACTGTATGGCGAGTGGCGGATTGATAAAAGTGTCACTAGAATTTGCCATTTTCCTTATCAAAAACCGGCGGTTCGGTTGGCAAATAATGGCGGATTTGCCTTGGCGGTTCGGGCGGATTGGCGGTTTATAAAAAATATAATTCAAATTACAAAACATAAATCAAAGAGTAAAAAAAAGACGAGAGTTATCGTAATGTTAAGCATCTTGCGAAGCTTTCTTCTGATGCAGCAAGTGTAGCAACAACATGATAATATCAACGACTATACCATCAGTTCATTACAAGCATCTGTGGAAGCTACAATGATCAAATACAATACATAAAATTCCCCTCGAGCAGTAATATAATACTATATTCTAAGGTATAGAACAACAAGGAAACTTAAGTAAAAAAGAATTTTTAGAATCCTATAAAACATGATTTAATAGCGGTGCGGGTCGGTGCGGTTTGGAAGAAAAATAGAAACCGGCAGATTGATAAAAGTGTTACTAGAATTTGCCATTTTTCTTACCAAAAACCGGCGGTTCGATTGACAAATAATAACGAATTTGCCTTGGCGGTGCGGTTCGGTGCGGTTTTGACGGTTTCGGCGATATTATGCACATCCCTAGTTAAGATAAGATACATAATCCAACGGATTCGTAATCCTAGGACTATTAGTCATGGGAATGCTAATCCAGTCCGCCTAAACAAACATGGCCTCAATAAGATGTGAGACTGGGGCAATGGACAACAAATTCCTCTCATTGCCATCCCTAATCAAGCTTAAGTTCGGCATGAATAGATTTGTGAACCTAATTATATACAAATTAATATTTAATTTAATGACATATAAAATATATTTTCATTAATTTATTTATCTCTCTATTTATGATTGGTGTCTGTGTAAATTTATAAATTTGTTAATAATATGAGCATTATATTTATATTTTGCTCATAATTTTTTTCTCTCTTAATAGTTATATTAATTATTAATTTTTTTTTCAAACTCGGCTAATTTATGTAATCGGCTTGACTCAAATTTTATATCAAACTCAACAATTTTTCATGAACCGAGCTCAAACACTCAAAAACTCGACTCAACTTATTTATAGGATACCTATTAGAGTGATGCTAATATTATACCAACTAAGAAAATTTATTAATTTTTTTTTTCTTATTAATGTGTCTTGTAATAATAAAACATTAAAGCCATAAACGAAACCCACATCAATAATATCCACATCAATAAATAAAAAAAAATAGTAATACCTGATAGTTTTTATATTATTGCTCTATAAAATAACATAAATCATTCATAGCAAGAGATATTGGTTTATTAGTGAATTACTTCCCGTATAATACATGTGTTACTTTTTTAAATAATATTTTATATTACGATATATGCATTATAAAAGAATAATATTAATTTAAATTTAAAATTAAAGTGTGATTCTAATTATTTATTTTGATAATCTTAACCCTATTGTTCTATAAAAATAGGGTAAATTACATTGATACCCCTTGAGGAAATTACATTGATACCCCTCACCTTTTGGAAATTACATCCCCCTCCCTGAAGTTTAAAGTTTCATTACAGATGGCTTCCTCCAGTAATTTAATTTTTTAAATACCATTTTTTCCCTCATTGGATAAATTACATTGACACCTCTCACATTTTAGAAATTACAATCTCCTCCCAAGGTTTAAAGTAGCATTACCAATTGCCCCATCGGTTAGTATTAGTTGAAAAAAAAATTCATTGAAAAAAAAATAATTGGAAAAAAATTATTTGAAAAAAAATTAATTGAAATTTTTTCTTGTTAGGCAAATTTTTAAATTTCTGTTTAAAAACCAACGTAAACTCATTTTTTGAATTTACGTTTTTCCTCAAATTTACAAACTGAGACAACCATTTATAAACAAAAAAAATTTATCAAACAAGTTTTTATGATAGTTTTTAAAATTTTTGTAAATATAAATTGAAAACTGAAAACGAAATGGTTACCAAACAGGCCTCAGATGGGAAAAATGTCATTAAATTAACAAATAATTAAATAAGTTACCAACGTAAGAAATGACTTATCAAAAGATTCTTAGGCTATGTATGGTTTGATTTTTAGAATTTTTTTTAAAAAAATTAAAAATGAATTTGGTTAAGAAATAAAAAATAAAAAATAATTATCATTTTTATATAATTTTTTATCTTTTGAGTGTAATAAATATAAACCTTAAGGGGTGTCAGTGTAATTTTTTATCTTACGTGGGTTTTTAAACAGAAATTTAAAAATTTGACTAACAAAATTTTTCTTCAATTAAGTTTTTTCAAATATTTTTTTTAATTAATTTTTTTTCAAATAATTTTTTTTCCAATTAATTTTTTTTTCAATGAATTTTTTTTTCAACTAATACTAATTGAGGGGGCAATTGATAATGTTACTTTAAACCTTAGGGAGGGGATTGTAATTTCTCAAACAACGAGCCGTACTACTTCATGGACAATTAAGCATTGAAATCATTATGCAAATCAGTTGTGCAACATGTATGGATTTCGGTATACAGGGAAGCAGGTGCACCAAAAATATTAGCGATTGAAAGCTGATTATCAGACATTTAAGTGACTCCAGGCACAGACTGGTCTGGGATGGGATCCCATTGTAGGCACTGTTGTTGCACCCGATGAATTTTGGGATAAGGTTTTTCATTAATCTGTACTATTTTGAAATTTTATTTTAAACATTTCATGATACATACAGTGCTTAATTCTTTAATTGTAATTGTTGTAAGCTAGCAGAAATGTGAAGAAGTTTAGGTCAAAGGGATTTGAATATTTTCAAGAAATGACAGAAATTGTTGAAAATTGTTGTGCCACAGGGGCCTTGTCTCGTGCATCCACACAAGGAGCCCTTGACTCAGAAGAAGAAGATGACATGTTAAATAAATTTTGGAACCCTGATGTTGGTGGGAGTAATGCTGCTGAGGCCATTCTTGTTGACTTATTTGGCGATGAGTATATGGATCCAGCAAAGGGCAAAAGTCACAAGAGGGGCCCTACAACCAGCCAGACTGACAGTGGTCGTTCCAAAAAGTCACGGTCAAATGGGTTTGATGATGTGTGCGCAGCTTTCACATCCTATGTACAAGCAAAAATAGGACATTCACGTGCACGAGAAAATGAGACAGAGGCTGTAAGTGCAGGTGGTGATGATTATTCCCTTGATGTATGTTAAGATGCATTGCTAGAGCTTGGGGACATACCATCGTTGCAGTACGTTAGGGCACTGACACTGTTCAAGGATAAGGAATGGCGAAGGTTTTTTATGCGCACTCCTACCCATTTGCGCCTAGCCATGATCCTCGCTTTGCAGTGAAGTGAGAAGTTCTGTTTTGCTTGTGTTAGCAAATCTCCTTGGCTGAACTGTTTGATGATTTCATTATTCCTGATTTCGTGTTTATTCTTTTTTTTTTCATTCCATGATATCCTCTTTCCTTTTCTATCTTCGTATGTTTTTTTGTTATTGAACTTTTAAGTAATTTTTGTTTTATTAAAAATATGTTGTGTTATTACAATATGACCACGTATTAAAAATTTTTGTTCTCGTATGAATTTTACTGCACACTGGTAAGTGACTACGGCCGACTATTCATGTACTAACTTTTTAATTCTGTTTCACCAATAATGCTAAGTGTTACAGCATGAATAACATATTTTATAATTATGCTTTGACTGTGATGTAGACAAAACCATATGTCATCCCACAGAGAAAACAATACAATGGAGATCTCATCAGAGGAGGATGAGGTTATTGATGATTTTATGGATTTTTTGATGATTGCTTTCATGCATGACCATATCAACGTGTCAAGTAGTCGCCGATCACAGCGAATGTGTCCATTCAAAGGTAATGATTACATCTTCGGCCTATTAAATGGCCATCCAGAAACAATGATGAACGTTATGCGAATGGATGCACAAACATTCATTTTATTGAAAGACACTTTACTCCAAAATGGCTTTATCGATACTGAACATATGCATGTCAGTGTGGAGGAATCGCTTGGAATTTTTTTATACACTTTTGCACAAAATGATCGCCATCGACTAATGGCAGATAGATTTCAACACTCCATGGAAACAATTTGTCGGCACATAAAAATTGTTATGCGGGCATTGTGCAAGCTTGCATCAACAGTTATCAAATCACGTAACCAACACGACATACCGGAAAAAATTTTAAATGACATGAGATTTTTTCCCTGGTTCAAGGTACGAACAATATGACTGTCCTGTAAGTTGTACATATCACTAAGGGTTAATAAATATTATTTGCTTTTTAATTATAAAAGTAATATCCAAGTTTGTTTCGCTTTTAATGTCAAACAAATATCTATCAATTAGGATTGTGTCGGAGCTATTGATGGCACATTGGTGGATGCATGGGTCCCTGCTTCAAGACAAAATACATTCCGCGGTCAGAAATCAACGGTATCGCAAAATGCACTTGCAGCTTGCGACTTCGATATGTTGTTCACATTATTAATTCTGGATGGGAAGGTAGCGCTCATGACAACGCTATTTTGGTTGACTCTATTACACGAGCTGATCTGCAGTTCCCACACCCACCCAATGGTGACTGTCCCTAAATAACATATGGTACACTTTTTTCCTTGTACTTTTTTGTACATATCAATTGACAGAACTATGTATTCATTATTTACATGTAGGCAAGTACTATTTAGTTGATGCTTGTTTCACGAACATGCCTGGATTTCTTGCCCCATTTCGGTTTCAACGGTATCACTTGCAAGAGTTTCGTGGCCGTCGTTATGCAGGACCTAAGGAATTGTTTAACCATCGACATTCGTCGTTACGCAATGTCATAGAAAAAACATTTGGTGTTCTAAAGAAGCGCTTCCCAATATTGCGGTCCATGCCAAATTACAAGTCTACAAGACAAGGGCCTCTCGTGATTGCATGTTGTGTAGTGCACAATTGGATCCGTTTGCATGCAGCTATGGACCCATTCTTTATGGAAGCTAATAATGAAATGGCCGCAGAAGCAGAAGCAAACGGGCTTGTTGGAGACCAAGTTGACTATGTTGACATGTCACAACATGGGTTAACGTACCAATCGAACGTTAGGGATGCAATTGCTACTGCTATGTGGCAAAATCATGTTGGCCATGGATAGAAAAGGGATGTCAAAAAGGCAAGTGAATATTGTACTGACTAATGGTTTTAAATGTGTAATTATTTTACTAATTTCAATCATTATGCCTTTATTACATCACTTCACCCACTTTATGTAACTGTGATTTATTGACTTCTTTTATCTTTTTGTAGGATAACTAATACTGCGGACAACGATTGGGCTAAATTCCAATGAAACGAAAGGAAACACAAAGATCATCACATGGTCAATCAAGATAATGGTTTTGTTAGTAACATCCGACAATTAAATATGTTGTTCATGCAATGTGTAATGTGTAATTTTATGTATTTTATTCAATTTGATGGTTCAATGATGCATGCAAAACTTGTTACTTTATGATATTCATTCAGTTTATGATGTTCATTAACTTTTTATTAAAAAAAAATTGTTCGGCATGGATACATGTGTTATTAATTTTAATAATTTTATTGCACCTAAATGGTATTTCACATTTTTTTATAACTTTGTTTTTTTCATTTTATTTCAAATTTGGCTTTGTTATTAGCTTAAATGGTAGTTTATGAATTTAATTAATTTTTTGTACTAGTGAAATAATGGTTTTGTTACTATTCGGCCCAGAAAGTTGTTACAGAAGCTGAATAGAAGCAAAGTTTGAAAAACTCACCAATTTCCCTCTGTTGAGAAACTCACCAATGATTGGCAGTTTAATTATTTTTTTGTACTAGTGCAATAATGGTTTTGTTACAAATTGTTTTTATCTTTTTGTAAAACAAAATGTGTAATTAGGTAGAGTTTTGGGTTTTAAATTTTATTTAATGTATTTTCCATTTTAGTTTAAAATAATAGTTTTGTTACTAATTAAAATTTTGTATAATTGATTTGTACATGACATATCCGTCTTTTTGACTTTTTGTGAAATTTTAAACAATTTGAATGTTTTGTTATTAATTCGGTTTATGAATTTTAAATTTTTTGTTCTTTTTAACTTTGTGTAGGCAAGTTTAAATTAACTTTTTTTGTCGTTTTCATTAAAAAAAATAAGTAGAATTATTATTTTATAACTTGTTTTTATTTCATTTGAGAACATTATTTTTGTTAATTTGTTTTTTTTCACCTTGTTAACTTTTTGGTTTTGTTATTAATTAATTGTTGTTATTAATTGATACACACCAATTATTTTTTAATTGTTTAGTTTTCTTCATTTTATTGAAATGAAGGATTTGTTAGACATTTATTAAGTTTTTTTTAAAGTTTTGTACAAATCCTTTTTTCTAAATATTAATCTAACTCACACATTGTTATAACATTGTGACTGGTTAATTTTACAATGCAGAAAAAAAAGCTTTGTTATTCATGACGTGAATACAAAAGATTATAACAAAATAACAAAAAAAAAAAAAAATACACAACAAAATGAGAAAACAAATAACCAAAACAAAAAAAAGAAAAAAGAAAAAAAATGTAACCAATACATCTGTGAACCATTTAAACTGATTTTTTGAACAAGTTAAGCATCATTGTCAGGTGGTGTTAGAGGTGGAGGGAAATAGTGATGGCACAGCTAAGTGACTCGATGGTCAATCTGATCAATGCGGATCCTTGTCACTTCACCACGTCTTCCCGAGTCTACACGAAACTCACCAAATTGTTGAATTAGTGAGTTCTGAGCGACGGCAAATTCATTGAACCGAGTACCCAATGTATTAAGCTGATTAGCCATTTGTTGTTCCCATTGTAGGCGCTGATTGTATCGTTCTTGTTCCAAGGCCAAATAATTAGTCTAGTAATTGGGTTGTTCATTTGGTGGCATGGCATTGTCATTGGGTTATTTCCTCATCAGGTATTGGTTCATTTTCAATATTAATAGAGCCCATCTAGGTGTCAACACCACCAGCTCGGGTCAGTGTGTACTCAGAAATTGGTGAAGTGGTTCTGACATATACTTCACCTTCAAGGTTGACATCATGCGCTTTGAAACTTATGGTTAACAAAGCTCCAAAAGGTAGTGACCGGCCACTCAGAGTATCCAATTTTGCAATCATCATTTCTTTCAGTAATATGAAGCATAAATCAAATTTTTGTCTAATTTCAAAGCAATATACCAAATAAACATTAAAAGATGAAATAGTATCATAATGTCCTTTTTTGGGAGTGACATTTTTAACTATCCATCGATGAAGAATACGAATGTGGGGTTTTAAATGTCTGGCTTGTAAATTAGTGCCGCTGAATCGGTTGTCACAAATTGTGGTATAAATCTGAGTGACATCATCAACAATTTTTTCTAAAGCAGATTCATTTTGAAAATAGCATTGTAAATCTCCTGTTTCAACTCCAATAATTTGTGCGAAAGCACAGAGACTGAGTGTAATTCTTTTCCCCTTCACATAAGAGGTCAGACTGAACGGTTCATTTTGTTGGTCACCAGGTGTCAAGTGAACATAAAATAACTGTACAAGACAGGGATATACCTTATTTGGTAAATTAGTTAAAGGTAACCATTCCATTGTATCTAATTTACCAAGTAAGAGCGGATCATATTGAGAATGTAGTTTTACATTTCTCCCCATAATAATTGGTCGATTAATAAAATGTGAATAGGCTTGTTCATGATGATACATTAAAAAATCATTATTTGGATTGTCATGTTGTTGTTGCTATGGTTGATGTTGTACAGGGTTTGAGGATTCACCACGTTCGGGTCTGGTTCGTTTTGTTCTTGGCATGATGACTGCAAAAGTGAAAGAAAAATGTATGAAAAATGTATCAAAAATATATGAGTTAAGAAAAATGTATGGAAAATATATCAAAAACAGTATGATGTTGGTGTGAAAAAATGGAACAGATATGAAAAAAAGGAACAGATCGGCAACAGATAGGGAAACTGAGTGTGAATTGGACTGAGATGGGATGACCGCCCAGTTGACCGCACGGTTGTCCTGGTCCTGATCTGCACCTACTCTCATCTTCGACTATCTGAAGCTACTCTGAAGGTAATATGAAATGTGAAGCTAATATGAACTGGGATGAAACTAACCTTTAATTGAATTCTTCTTTCTTCCTTCACACGGATACACTGAATTTAATTAATGTTGTTTTGTGATGGAGCTGCTGAAGGTGTTGCAAGGAGATGGCGAAGATGGTGTGGTTAAAGGAACGAGGATTCAGATTTTATAGAAAGGGTGAGGTTCAGAAGGTTCAGATTGTTTTTTATTTTTTTTTATTTACTTTTTATTTCTTATCTATTATTTTTTTTAATATTATTATTTTTTTAATAATATTACATCCGTATACTGAACACACAGCTGCATCATCTCCCTTGTCTCCCTTTTTGTTTAGCCCAGTGTTGAACACACAGCTATGATACAATAGGTGGTAGGTAGTAAATAAGTGAAATTACTATATTACCCTTTTAATTTTGTTCTCATGTAACAACTTCTTATTTAAATCAAGAGGGGCAAAATCGTCATTTTAGACGCCAATTCACCTCAATTATATAAGCTTCACGGGTGTTGATTATGGAAGTACAATAATGCATGGTCAATCTGTTACGACTTTATTACTAAATTAATAACATGTAATAAATGGGAAAAATATTGATAATGTTTTGCAAGGTTTACGTTATGATTAGTATTTTAAAATATTAAACTTAGTGTATTTATGATAATTTTTATTAATATGTATTCTCAAAAGTTGTTGACTTTAACAAAATTTTAGAAAAAAAAAAACGTATTGTACAAGATGTTTGTACAGGCGTAAAAAATGAATTGATAGAAAATTAATTGACACAAAATAATTGACATAGATTTATTTTAAAATGAAAAAATTATTTGAAAAAAAAATTATTCAAAAAAAAATTAATTGAAAAAAAAATCAATTTTTAATTTTAGTATTTTAAAAATAGTTTGGTTATTATTGTTGATAAAAAATACGGATATCGATATATGAGTTGTGTGTTTGATTATAAATTATTGGTTGAATTAAGTTTTGAAAACTATTTTCAAAACACATCACCAAACAAATTTTCTTATTTCACATGTCATATCAAACTTTCAAAACTTAATTCAAAATACATCTTCAAAACACAATTCAACACTCTATTTAAAAACCATAACCAAATCAATTTTCTACACTCAAATCATAATTCCACAATAACCAAACTCAAAATACAATTCATACTCTCAAATCACATTTACAAAACTCTACAAAACGCAACCTTAGTGTTTTTATTAAATATTACAGATTCCCAAAATGCTTCTCCTCCAGTAACAGCACCTGATTCTCAGGGTGATAATGGTGGTGGATCATCCAATTATGAGGATCTTCGTGGTTATGCTCTTTGGGGTACATGTTTTTTTAACTTTAATCTCCTTTGATACTAGTATAAAATTTTTCAATATTTATTAAAATTATTATCATGCAAACAAATCCATTGCTTGCTTGACCCAAGCCTTAAAGTGCAAGTGCATAGCCAAATTCATCATGTTACAGGTTTTCTATTTTTCTTTTGAAGCCATATCTTATGGCATTGCGTCAACCATAGCACTCAGAATCGTTGATGCTTTGACATCATCTCGGCGCACAGGTGGACATGAAATTGCTCAGCAAAAGAAAGAGAAAGAGAAAACTAGTAGTGGTAATAGCAACCCACCACCCTCAATTTGTCATATTGTTTTTCCATCGGTCACTTTGATCAACCCCACCACTACTACTTCTCTTGACCCTAAAAAGAAAGAAACTACAGCAGCCTTTGCTTCACCAAATTCACAAAAATATTTGGTGAATGTATAGGGGTCTGTCTCTTCCTCAATTTTGTCTTGCTAGTGTGACAAAAAGATCGTACACAAGCTGTATTGAGATTTATCATTTTTAAATACTGTGCTCATTAGTGACCTTCTAATTACAATGTCATTGACACTGAGCTGCTATGGCATCTAATTGTTAACAGGAAAGTTACTTCCAAAAGGATTAAGATCAAGCAGAAATGATTAATGTTTCTATTTTGGTTTGCTGAATTAACTTTTTAGTTTATTCATATGCATCAGCGGTTTCTGGATTAATTTGTGTTTTTATTTTTCAGGTCAGAAATTTTTTGGAGAGATGCAAAAATATGGTCCAAGAATTAAAGAACTTAGTTTTTTAAGTTTTTTTCATTTTTTAATATATGTAAGCACAGTTAATTTTTTTTTATTTAATTCCTTTGTATATACTTTTGAATATTTAATTTTCATTTATTAAATATATGACGTTATTCTATTCAATATGTGGTTATAATTCAAAATATAGTATATAGCGTGTATTAAATTCTTCAAATGTGCATACAAAAATAATATTGATTATTTTTCAAATATGTCAAACCCTTTTTTTATCACAGATTTTATTAGTTATTAATCACACTTAAAAAATGTGATCTAAATGTTATTAATCACACTTAAAAGATGTGATGTAAATATTTTTAATCACACTTAAAAGATGTAATCTAAATGTTATTAATCACACTTAAAAAGTGTGATTAAAAATGACCATTTTTAATCACACTTCCAAAGATCACACTTAAAAGGTGTGATCCAAATGTTATTAAGCATACTTAAAAAGTGTGATTAAAAATGACCCCTTTTAATCACACTCCCAAAGATCACACTTTAATAAAATTTAAAAGGTGTGATTAAATAATATACATCACACAAAAAAAAGTATGATATTTATTTATTTTTGTAGTAGTGGACATTATTAATGTAGATAATTGAAATATATATTTAAGATTATGTATAGAGCAACAGATAAACATAGTATATTTTTATTACGAGATATTAAATAAATGACAGTAATTATATGCAGTATATGTATGTGTATCCTTGTCCGTCGCTTTCAATATCCAAACAACTATTGACTTATTTGAAGGAAATACTCCAATAATTTTAATTTCTAATTGCCTAGGTAACGTTGTAATTCCTTGTTGTAGACAGAAACTATATACACAAAAACCCCTCTTTCTTTAGGTAAGTAAAAAACATTTCAGAATACACTTGAGGAGATGGATCAAAACTTCACATCCATGAAATATTTGATTCTTTCAAATAAATCCAAATTGATGTGAAGAAGTAATTATTGTACATCACAAGTGTTATATCATTGAAAAAGCTCAAGCTACCATCTTTAATATGATACCAAGTCACTGCATCAAACTTCTGCAGAAAGGATAGGTAGCTTACTAAACCATGCTCCAGGAACAAGTCCCCCAGTCATCAACAATACAAAGTTAATGAAACAAAGAGTATCGGTGGGTGTCTTGGTGGTGTGAAATCAATAATTTTCTGAACTTTTCAGTGTTCAAATAAATATCTAAAATTTTTTCATATACAAAATCATAGAAAACCTACTATTTTGAGTGCTCCCTTTAAGTGAATAAATCTTCCCTCTGCAAAGATGAATCTTGAGAGCAGCCTCCAAATGCAAAGCTCAAAAAGTCTCGTTTTTCCACTTCCTGTTGGTGCTGAAATGACCCTATTTACATGGGATAGGAAACACGCAAAAAAGCATTCACTTTGCAGCGAGTTAAATTACTTGTATGGCAATTACACCGTGTATAGCAAAAGAACAATATTTTAGGTATTGTGGCCAATTCCCTAAATCACATTTAGCATTGTACATTGTTGATGTTACGAAAATTTAGATAGACAAATCAAAGAAAGAAAAAATTATTGCATAAAATTAGCATGCATCCATATCAGTTGTTGCATGCTTATAAAACTTAACAAGACCAGTTAATAATTGGAAATCAATGTAGGAAAAATATGACGGAAAAGGATGCCAAAAGGATGCCACATCATGATGTTAGAGAAAAAATTGTAATTTGCTGTAGTGATCGCATGCAAGCAATTAGATAAAAAAGTTGTAGGTTGCATTTGGTAGAATTTTGTAAATATGATTTAAGAGTATGAGTTGTATTTTAAGTTTGTGAGTCGTAGAATTATAATTTGAGTGTAGAAAATTTGTTTGGTTATGATTTTTGAATAGAGTTTTGAATTGTATGTAGAATTGAGTTTTGAAAGTTTGATTTGACATGTAAACCAAACGAAACGAAACCAAACCAAGCCTTAAGTCCCATCAAATGGGGTCGGCTACATGAATCCTTCTTCACCACACGGCCCTATCAAAGGCCATTTCATTAGTCAAATTAAGTAGATTCATATCTCTATTTAAAACGCTAGTCAACGTTAATCTAGGCCTACCCCGTACCCTAACACTTCCATCTACCGTTACAGCATCGCATCTCTTCACTACTGCCTCTGTTGGTCTCCGTTGAATATGATCAAACCATCTCAAACGATTCTCTCTCAACTTATCTTCTATCGGTGCTACTCCTACCCATTTTCGAATACACTCATTCCTAATCCTGTCTTGTCTAGTCTTACCACACATCCACCTTAGCATCCTCATCTCAGTCACACTTATCTTATCTACATGTTATTTCTTGGTTGCCCAACACTCCATCCCATACAACATAGCTGGTCTAATAGCCGTTCTATAAAACTTATCTTTTAGTCTAGTGGGTATTCGTTTATCGCACAATACCCCAGACGCACTTCTCCACTTACACCATCCCACCTTAATCCTATGGGCCACATCTGCATCAATCTCTCCCGCTGTTGTGATAATCGACCCTAGATAATGAAATTGTTCACTCTTAGGCAATTCTTGGTTCTCAATCTTCACTCCTCCTCTGCTTTCATTGTTACTGTTACTAAATTTACACTCCATGTATTCTGTCTTAGTTCAGCTTATCCGGAATCCTTTAGATTCAAGAGCTTTTCTCCAAATCTCTAACTTTGTGTTAACTCCTTCTCTAGTCTTATCCACTAGCACAATATCGTCTGCAAAAAGCATGCACCATGGTACGTCATCCTGAATATTTATCGTCAACTCGTCCATAACTAAAGCAAAAAGATAAGGACTTAAGATAGATCCTTGGTGTAACCCTACAGTGATAGGAAATTCATTTGTCTCTCCAGCTGGCGGTCTAATAGTGGTCACCACCCCTTCATACATGTCTCTAATCACGTCAATATAACCTTTTGTCACGTCTTTCTTCTCTAACACCCACCATATTATATCCCGGGACACTCTGTCATATGCTTTCTCAAGGTCGATAAACACCATATGAATGTCTCTTTTCTTTTCTTTATACTTTTCTATTACTCTTCTCAAAAGATAGATCGCTTCCATTGTTGACCTACTAGGCATAAACCCAAATTGATTCTCTGACACCTCTGTTATATCTCGCAATCGGCGTTCCATCACCCTCTCCCACACTTTCATTATATGACACATTAGCTTGATTCATCTATAGTTGTTACAATTCTGGACATCACCTTTATTCTTATAGATTGGCACTAAAATATTCTTCCTCCACTCATCTGGCATGTTCCTAGTTAACAAGATTTTGCTAAACAACCTACTCAGCCAACCAATTCCCTTTTTACCTAAACACTTCCAACCTTCAATAGGGATATCATCGGGTCCTAAAGCCTTATTTGATTTCATCTTCTTAAGTGCAATTTCCACTTCAAAATTCATAATCCTGCGATAGAACCTATAGTCTTGGCTTATCGTATTACTGGCTATTTCTTCCCTTATTGTCGTACCTCCATGTTCCTCATTTAATAGTTTCTCAAAATAATTCTTCTATCTTTCCTTAATCTCATTATTCTTTACCAATACCTTAGAATCCTCACTCTTGATGCACTTTACTTGATTAAAATCTCTGGTTTTCCTCTCCCGTATCTTAGCAAGTTTGTATACCCTCTTCTCTCCCTCCTTACTATCTAGTCTAGTGTATAGGTCTTCATATACTTTTAACTTGGTCTCTCTCACTACTTTCTTGACCTCCTTATTAGCCAATCTATAGCTCTTAAGGTTTTCCTCAGTTCTATCCTTCTGCTGCTTTTTAAAGCACTCTTTTTTTGCCTTAACTACCGCTTGAACCTCTTCTCTCCACTACCAAGTTTCCCTAGAGCTGGGTCCCGTTCCTTTCGACTCTCCAAGCACTTCCCTTGAGATTCTCCTCATACAATTGGCCATCGAGTTTCATATAGTGTTAGCATCACCTTCTAAGTCCCAAGTACCTTCTTTATCCATTCGATTCTTAAATATTTCTAGCTTATCTCCTTTTAGGTCCCACCATCTCGTCCTACGACGCCCACCATCCTTCTTAGCTTGGTATTGCCCTCTAAAACATAAATCTAGTACCAAAATCCTATATTGAGAGACCAGACTCTCTCCAGAAATCACCTTACAATCATTGCATTTTAGGCGGTCCACTTTTCTCACTAAGAAGTAATCTATTTGACTCTTAACTAATCCACTCTTAAAGGTTATCAAATGCTCCTCCCTCTTCTTATACATAGTATTGGCCACCACCAGGTCAGAAGCCAACGCAAAATCTAAGATACTCTCTCCAGCCTCATTTCTGTTACCAAAACCGTATCCACCATGCACCCTTTCATAACCTAGTTTATCTATGCCCACATGGCCATTAAAATCTCCACCTATAACCAGGTTCTCTCCTACGGGTATCTCCTGTCCATTTGCTCCAAAAAATCCCTCTTAGTCTGATCATCTAACCCTACTTGAAGGGCGTATGCGCTAATAATGTTCAATATATTCCCTCCAATAACTAGTTTAACTAGCATAATCCTATCTCCTTTCTTGTATTCAAATTGTTATAACTCATAACAAAACACACTACTTTCACACTATTGAAAATTCTGATCAACACTCATAACCAAACTCTTTTTAAAATTCAATTAAAAAAATTTATTATTAACAAAAAATAACATTAATCAATTTTTAATTGAAAATACTACAAAGGAAATAATTTTTTTTCAAAATAAATATTCAAAAAAATTTAATCATAAATATTTAAATAATCTAAAAAATTTAATAAGTAAAAATTAAAATAAATATTCAAAAATTTTAAATCATAAAAATTTAAATAATTTAAATATTTTAAAATTTAAATATTTTAAATTTAAAAACAACTCTACACTCAAATCGTAACCAAATACATAAAACTAAACTCAATTAAGAAATTATTTTTAAAACTCATAACCAACACATAACTCGAAATTCTATATTACTTTCACAACTCTACACTCTAATCGTAATCAAATACATAAAAAAAAATTAAAATATTTAAAAATATTTTTATAAAACAGAGTTTGAATTTATTTTTATAAAATATTTTAAAATTTAAAAAATTAAAATCGTAATATTTAAAAATTAAGATATTTAAAAATATTAAAAAATTAAAAAATTAAAAAAATCATAAAATATTAAAATATTAAAATATTTAAAATCTTAACAAAATTAAAATATTGATTTGAATTGAGTTTTGAATTAGGTGTTTGATTATGAGTTTTAAAAAGTAATGATTATGTTTTACATTGAGTTTTAAAAAATGAATGTAGAATTATGATTTAAAAACTCAAAACAAACACTACACTCAAATCAATTGGTAAAATTATAATTTAAAAGGCTTACCAAACGGAACCGTAATTTCTTCAAATGTTTTATGAACTCATTTTGCTTCGTTGAATATTTTGGTCCGAACCAATAACACAAACATCATGAATGCAACACTTGACTAACCAAAAGCTTCAACTTTTTTTTAACAATAAAGCACTCTGATCAAACTACCACACAATACTTGCTAAAAATGAAAACTGAGTTTGCCCCAACTTTTTTAAATACAACATTAAAATAAGAGTTGCTTGTTTTCCTCTCTTTTAAAAAGGAAAATTTAATTTAACACTGCTAAAGAATTGGATGGACAACTTGGAAATTTTGGCAAATCTAGATAAAGAAGTTAAAAATTTGCAAATTTCATACTATCCAAATCCATGATTAAATTATGCAATTCAAACAAAGTTGAATAAATATATATATAAATAAATAAATATTTAAATATATAAAAATGAATACGGAGAAAGACATTTATATAGTGTCAATCTGGGAATCAAAAACCATGACACCAAGTTAGAATGCAAACGAGTTCATAAACTAATATACTGATATGCTTTTTGAAAGCAGAGGCATTTCATCCAAGTAATATGGAGTTGTGAGCACCTAGCAAGCAGTAACAGAACTGCACCCACACAATGCCTGGCCATTCATTCGATCCAAAGCATCAAAAACACCTCCTCCATCACTCCTCTGCATAATTCCCAGTCACAATGCTTAATTGGAATACAATATTCATATTTGTTTCATTTTTCAATGAAGTTAAAAAATTTCATTACCATGTAAAAGTCCACTACCAAAAAATTGGGCATCACATTCCCTGCAGCTTTGTAACATACACCAACCATATTAGCAAGTATAGCTGAATGCTCTTTACAAGCATCGGCTTGAACAAGGTCTGTGCAGAAGTAATTCTCTAGAAATAGTGTTAAAATAACTGATGTATTATTATTGATTGATGTAGATGTTGTGTAAATTACAGATGGTGAGGTACTCATTATATAGGAGAGGATTGGGGAGTAGGTGAGTGTGTGTGGTAGGTGAGTTGAGTGGAGGTGGTAGGTGATGAGATATTTTAACAGCCCCCCGCAAACTCAAGGAGGATAGAAACTAACCAACTTGAGTTTGGAGAGAGGAGCAAAACAAGAAAATACATAAAAATAAAAAAAGATAGGAGACACTGTATGGTCGTGTCAGACCGTTGGTGAAGACACTGAAAGGTGGTGCCATAATGTTGTAGAGGACACTGGATGGCGGTGTCATAACGGTGTAGAGGACACTGGATGGCGGTGTCATAACGTTGTAGAGGACACGGTATGCTAACCGGAATCAATGTCGGGACAGTTTATGGGGTCATGTCGGACCGTTGGAGATGCTAACCGGAATCAAATGTCGGGACAGTTTATAGGGTCATGTCGGACCGTTGAAAATGCTAACCGGAATCAAATGTCGGGACAGTTTATGGGGTCATGTCGGACCGTTGGAAAAGGCTAACCGGAATCAAATGTCGGGACAGTTTATAGGGTCATGTCGGACCGTTGGAGAGGCTAACCGGAATCAAATGTCGGGACAGTTTATAGGGTCATGTCGGACCGTTGTAAAAGTTGCACCCTCAAAAGGTGTGCCCAATTTTTCAAAAGGCGTGCCATCAAAAGGCGAGCCCAATTCATCAAAAGGTGTGCCAGATTCATCATGGCGAGGCACGTGAGTGCCTTGGTTGGCGCGCCCGTTTGTCGGCTGGTGGTAAGAGGCGCGCGATGCGCGTGGCTGCCCCGGCTATAAGACGAAGGCTGAGGCTGAGGCTGAGGCGGAGACAAAAAACTTGCGAGAGATATTCTGAGAGTTTCTGAGAGAGATTTCTGAGAGAGGTATTCTGTAACACTCTGTTGTCTGAGAAAATGGCCTCTTCGTCCCGCCCTCTGCTTACTCTCTTTCCCGACCTCAACGAGTCCACAAGAGAGATAACTGGTGCGGTGTCCCGTGAACCTCAACCAAACAACACTGGGTTTGCTCCGTTGAATTTTCCGATGCAGTCGGTGGAGCAAAAAATGGCAGTGCAAACGGATGTGGAGGCGAATCAGTATACTTTGAAGGCATGTGTGGAAAGTATGACGGCGGTAACAAACTTGTCGAACCGGCTGCAGAGTAGGACAAATGAGGTGCAGCATTTAAACTCCCAGCTGGCTCTGCTCCAACGCATGTATAAGGATGCGCGAGCAGAGATAAGCGTGCTAAGGGCAGAAAACAAGGAGCTGAAGCGGAAGGCCACCGTGATGTTCCGATTTGGAGGTCCACCAGATGCGGGAGTGGAGGAGTATGGGGGAGTGAGCATGCCCAGTGGAGTGGGAAACACGGAGGCAACACTGGCAAGGACTGCCCAGGACGGAGGCAAAAAGAAGAGACCTGCAGTAGAGTAGAGGAGAAAAATTCCGCCTGTGGATGAGGTTTTTTTTTTTTGTTTTGTTTTGTTTTGTTTTTTTTTTTTGTTTTTTTTTTTTTTTTGTAAAATGGTGATCGGAGTTGATCCTGATATGAATAAAATGAGTGTATTATGCAAGTTCGTCGTCTGCCGATTTTTTTTGTTTTTTTTTTTTTTTTTTTAATAATAATAATAATAATAATAATAATAAGAGGGGACAAGCCCACATGGGTGGAACCAGCACAGGGGTGTGATGTTATGATTGATTATTTTAATATATATATATATATATAAATGGAACCAGCACAGGGGTGTGATGTTATGATTGATTATTTTAATATATATATATATATATAATAAAATAAAAGAAAAGATGGGTATAAAGAAAGTGGGGGATGTGGGCGGTGGATGTGTGATAATGGTTTTGGATGGAGAATGAAAAAGGGGATAGAATAATAAGGAGAAAAGGGAATGGGAAGATTAAAATAAAAAGAAAGGAAAGAGAGGGTAAAAAGTGAGAGAGAGAGAGACATTGTCCGTGTGTATCTCCAACTCAAACCCAACTCCATGATCAGTCTGTTGGAGAGTGTGGAGAGTGTTCTTCCGACGGAAAGAGCTCCTCCTCCGAGCTCAGATCCATTCGGAGAGCTATCGGCACCGAAATCTCTCCCGAGGAGGTTCATTGTATGATGAACGAGATCGACAAGGACGGCGACGGCTTCATCGATCTCAGAGAATTCACCGATTTCCACGGTAGGGGATCTGACGGCGGCGAAGGCAGCAATAACAGCAGCAGCAGCAGGAATAAGGAGCTTCGAGAGGAGGGCCGAGATGTCTTGGGAGTAGGCGGAGCCGCCGGCGGAAGTCACGGCCTGAAGCGGGATGCCAACGAACTGTTGGGTCTGGTTGGGCGGTCGCGTGGGGGAGATTTTGTGGGTTGAAAGAGTTTCCGGAGCGGCGGTGGAGTTGAGGAAAACGAAGTTTCCCGGTGGCGGCTGATGGTGGTGGTGTTGCTGTTGTTGTTTATTGAGTGTATGGGCTGTTGTGTGTTAAGAATTGGTGCAAGAATGGAAGAGAGAGACAAGAGTTTAGTTAAGGAATTTGTGGCAGCAGAGGGAATTTGTGTAGAAAATTTTAGCGGACTAGGTTGAGGTCCGGCGGGCGGCCAAGCCGAGGTTGCCACCCGCCGGTGAAGCGAAAAATACTAAATTCTTAACCTTGCTCTGATACCATGTTAAAATAACTGATGTATTATTATTGATTGATGTAGATGTTGTGTAAATTACAGATGGTGAGGTACTCATTATATAGGAGAGGATTGGGGAGTAGGTGAGTGTGTGTGGTAGGTGAGTTGAGTGGAGGTGGTAGGTGATGAGATATTTTAACAAATAGAGATACACCCCTTGAATTCAACGGACGTGATTCCTTTCTTTTTGGGCAAGATCCTTGTACCACACCATTATCTCCATCTGAAACCCATTACGAGATTGTTACTGAGCAAACAATACAAAAAACAATCTCATACAAGTAAACACAATTGGATGATATACTTACATTCATTTTCTAACATTTACCTCCACTGATAAGCAACTCCTTCTTCTGCTTCCTTTGAAGCGATAGAAGTGAAAATCAGTAACCGGTGGTTCTCCTGGACCATGGCGGTCACAGTGGGCCAATCCTCGCCCTTTTGGGGCATTTTAGACACTGGAAACCAATACTTGTCTAACCCCGCATTTGTGAACAAATTTATCAACCTTTTTGGGGTTTGCCCATAGTCTTCAATTATAATTGTCAAAATCTCAGTTGGGTTTTCTGTTAAGAATGCTTCCACTTCCCTCAAAGTGTTAATTGCAGGTTGCTGCAAACAATTTAATGGTTCCAAATTACTCAAAATTATGAATCTAACAGAGAATTATGGTTGAGAATGCTAAATTAGTGAAATGGGATAGTTGATTACAAAGGTGGTGAAGTTGAAACATTGTCCATTAGATTTTTATTTTTTTATTTTTTTTGGGGAAAAACAGATTCAACTTTGTTTGAATTGCACAATTTAATCCTGGATTTGGACAGTATGAAATTTTAAAATTTTTAACTTCTTTATCTAGATTTGCCAAAATTTCCAAGTAGTCCATCCAATTCTTTAGCAGTGTTAAATTAAATTTTCCTCTTTAAAAGAGAGGAACACAAGCAACTCTTGTTTGGGGGGTGCCCAGCCAAATCCAGATGGACAAATAACTATAACAAATACCTGAAATGAAGCATCATGAAAGAGAAATGGTTTTTTTCAAGTAAACTTTTCCATAGAAAATGGTCAACCATCAAATTCCAATATGAACTTAAAATTACCTGAAACCAAAAATTAAATGGACAGAAGCAGGTAAATTTGAAACAGACTTCAGTGCGTATGGATCCATAAACGAACTCATTTATCAGTCCATTGAGGAAACAAAATGATAAAAATCTCTCTTTTATTTCATATGTATTAGTAAATTCCGTAGGGTAATCATTTCAGAAACACATAACATAGAAAAAGGATCAAAGCAATCCATGAAAATTTAACAAAGACTATCAAAATCCAATTACCCAAATCAGGCTGGTAAACATTTTGTTCATTGAGACATATTGACAAACACTTGGTGTGCATCTATTTAACATATACCTAGGAATGAAAACAGTGTGGGTAAATATTATGCAACAGACATATAAATAATAGGCATCAAAATACAGATGTAATTACCAGGATTTGCAACGGCGGGAGCGGAGCTTTGGACGATCAACTTCGACAGCCTTACGGCAGCAACAATGCGACAATGATGTGAAGAACAAAAAATGGTAGAGGCCCAAAAATTCTACCAAAAATTTTACCAAATATTTCACATGGGTATAATAAGAACCCACATTGTGTGAGACATTTGATAAAATTTTAATAGAATTTTTAAAGTGTCTACCATTACTCGTTCAACAGTGTAATAGCAATTGTATCCGAAAGATACATATATCTTGTGCGAAATTCAACGTTTGATACAGAAACACATGGCATGAAAACCAAAATCCAGCCAGCATCATTAATGCGAGTTAGATCTGTAGGGCGGTGAGGTTTGCTTTTCCAAGTGGTGAAATTTGTTTTCTTCTTCATTGTCGGCGTGGGTGATTTGAATCCCACGTGGGTAACCCAAAAAATGCAAGAAAATTTTGTAGAGAGAAGCTTTGGAAACAGGAGCACCGGCGGGGGAAGTTTCTAGGAGGAATGGTGGGATTTGTTTTCTTCCTATATTGTGTACGTGGATGAGTTGAAGCCCACGTGTCCAACCCAAAATCTGCAAGCAAAGAGTTGGAAATGAAGCAAACAGCGGCGTCAAAAAAAATCAATCTGCAGGAAAAGCTCTCAAGCAAACATCAGCAGGAAGGAGTTGCAAATTTATACCAAACCAAGCAGCAGGGTTACGCCAAAACGTTATACCATTCTTACGTTCTTTTTATATAGGTAATAGATATATTAGAATTTCCCCTGATCCTAACATCCGGCATGTCAACATAATTGTTGCGGTTTATGGCTAAATAATTGCCACGTATATCATTAAATTATAAATTAATTAATACAACAGAAATATGATATTCATACATAATTTTTATACAAAATTTAAAACAAAAGTAATGTAACGATATTATTTTTACAATTATAACGATTAATTTGAGAATTAGTTATTTTAGTTAGTTTTATATTTTTATTTATAAAAAAACTGTATAAAAGTACAAAAAAAGATTTAATTTTTTAGCTATTTTCTCACTTCCCAAACAACTCTTAAATAAAAATAATAGCCATTTTAACTTCAAGAGCCCCTCGGTCCCATTATGGTAGCCTAAAGAGTGAGAAATACTCTCAACTCACCCTTCTCAATTTAAAAATTATCTAAAATTTTTATATTGTGGTTCAAATTTATTCTACATATGTGTCTCACACTACACAAATTAATCTCCACTACACAATTACTCATCTAGAATTTTCTGGGTGGGTTAATCTGGGTTCATTGCTTTTCTAATTTTAGATTGAGTTCTTAAATTGATTAAAAAAATTCAAGTTTAAAATTTATTTGAGAAATTTGTAAGTTCCATTATAGGTCACATTTTGATAATATAAATCCTTAATTTTGTAAGACTTTTTGTGTATATCAACTATGAAAAAATTAATTCGATTTTGATAATTTTAATTTTTTGATTATTGTATTTGCTTTTTTTTTTTATTTAAAAAAAGTCTATTTTAAAAATCATACTTATCGTCTATTATTTTCAAAAAGAAATGAGATAAAATCAAAATGCTATGATTATGGAATCAACCTAATTTTTTATGAATGATATATAGTGAGAACTTTACAAAATAAATAATTCGGATGGTTAAAAAGGTACTTGTGGTGTACCCCGTATGTATCTCAAATTCTCTCAAATTTAAATTTGAGAGAATTTGAGAAAAGCCTAACCCTTCTTTAAAAAAAAAAAAAAAAAAAAAAAATTATGGATAAATTAATAAGTCCCACAATTATTTATTTATTTATTAGTGGTCATAAAATGTTTACTTGTATATATAATCAACGAAATTATAAATTAAAATTTATTTACATAGATTAAGATAGGAAGTAGGGGTTGAACAAAAACATTCAAAAACAAATCATAAATCAAAGATTTAATTGTAATGAAAACAATAATAAATTAATTTAGGGCATAAGTGCAGCTGACTATATATATATATTGTTGAAAGTAATATTTTTCTGATTTTTAGGTGGCAAATTAAAAGAATTTTTTTTTTTTAAAGAGTTACGCCATCATATATATATATATATATATATATTTTTTTAATTAGAGCATGTAATTTCTTAATTACATATAGAGTTTTACATAAATCCAAACCTAATTTAAGTAAATACAACTTTTCAAAACAAAAAGGATTAATTGATTCATAAAAAAAACTCTTAGAAATAAATAGATCAACATTCCCCAATTAAGATTTATAAATAAATTTTCTTAACAATAATAGTACAGAAGTTATTGAGGAAAATCCAAGTAATTTATTATAATGAACCCGTTATTCAATAATGATAATACAAACATCATATATTAGAAGAAGCTCGAAATAGTTATGTCGATCATTGATGACTCAAGAGTCGAGAATCCGATTTTGGCCAAATTTTCTCTCCCCACCCGCTCCCCCAAAAAACAAAACAAAAACAGAAAAGCAATCATGTGGTTGAGATTCATATTGTTTATGAAAACTACAAAATAAGAGAGTTGAATCGATACCACATATCAGTATTCCATAATCATAATTAATTAGCACAAACACTGTGACGACGAGATTTAAGTTCATTGATCAAAGCAATAGCATCGGCGTTAGATGAGCCACCATGGTCTACAGCTTTCTTAGCCTTCTCGCTCACCTCTTTTGCTCGCCTTCTCATCTCCTCCACTTCATGACCACCATTACCAGCCATCAACCACTTCACCGCTGCCTCCACTTTCTCCCTAGTCACCGTCACCTTGGGTTCCCAAATATACGACAACCATTCCTCATTCCCCACTCGAATCCCGGTCTTCAACACATCCACAACGATGCTTTCATTGAAGAATTGCTCTGCCACCAATGGCCATGTGATCATCGGAACGCCCGCTCCTATACCCTCAATGGTCGAGTTCCATCCACAGTGTGTCAAGTAGCCTCCAATGTTGGCATGTTCTAAGATTAGCAACTGTGGTGCCCAACTCTTTACTATCAACCCTTGTCCGGACTTAGTCATCCTCTCTTCAAATCCCTCTGGAAGCTTTTTCCCTCGATTTTCGCCTCCTTCCTTCTTTTCTCTCTCTTCTTGGCCGTACTCTGACATATCTCTGGCCACCCAAATGAATGGACAACCAGAAGTCTCGAGCCCATGAGCAACCTCGAGGAACTGTTCAGGAGCCATACTAGCCTGACTCCCGAAACAAACATAAAGCACTGACTTGGGTTGTTTGGAGTCGAGCCATTTCAAAATTGTATTTCCATCAATGGAGTTCTTTGCACCCCTCTCGGCCTTTTCTTCGAATGCTTTGTTGAAGAGACACACCGGTCCTACGAGACATAACTTTCTGCCCATCTCATTCTTGAAATACTCAGCATAAGCTGGTTCCAACTCGTAAAAGCTGTTAACTATAACCCCATAGCTTTTTAGCTCAGACTTTAGAACCTCGTCAATTAATTGTCCATAACCAGTTCCTTTCTCCTTAAACCAGTATGGGATTTTATTCTTGGTAAATATGATGTTATCATCGGGGAGACCCGGCAAAGCAAATGTCTCTGTATCAGAATTTACCTTGTCATGTGGTGCATACCGTCGAATGCTCTCTTCACAACACAGAGAAAACAAACCTGCAAAATGAATCAGAATTTAATAATAGTTATAATATATACACACAAAAATTTATACAAAATTTGTATTCAGAATGATGTGATAGTTTAGGTTGTGTCAATTTAAATTTAAAATCAAAGAGAAAGAAAGGAACAAACCTGTAACATAGAGTAAGAACCTGGGAATGCCGAGGCGAGCACCAAGGTCGGCAGTCCAGGGATGGAACATGTCGCTGACGATGCAATCAGGGCGGCGTTCTCGGAGGAGTTGTTCGATGGGTTCATGGAGCTTCTCGAAGGCCATGAAAAGTTTAGCGATAATGCCGGCAGAGGCAGCGAGGAGAGTCTCGCATCCATCGGGCAAGCCAAAGTCAGAGGTGGGTAATTTGAAGATGTGGAAGTTGATGTCATGGCCTAGTGACTGGTCTCTCTCTATAGTTTTCTGGAAGAGCTGGGCATATGCTGGTGTTATTATTATGGTGACTTTAGCTCCTTGAGCTGCAAATAGTCTTGCTGTATCTATTGCAGGTAGAATGTGACCTCTCCCCATTACACTTGGAATGAAGAACATTTCTACTTTTGAATCCATTGTGAGAGAGAGAGAGAGAGAGGCTGAAACTTGATTGCTCTGCTTTGATGTGAATTGTGTCACGGGACTTATAAGTGGTGCATCATGAGAGAGAGTAGCTAACATTAATCAGTAATCATGTAAAAGTGAACATAAGCTATAATTAAATTTTGTTGTCTTGTTTGAGGTCTAATGTTAAAATATTGGTTTAGTGGATGTAATGATTCTGAATTTTTTTGAGTAAAATATTTGTTAGTTGAAGGAGATGATTAGAGACTTGGCGGATCCACGCGGAACGCGGGAAACATGCGGAATGCGTAGTCGATTAATGAGTTGGACAAGAGTTAATTGAGACTTTTTTGTTTTTACTGATAGAATGGAAATGATTGAAAGTGAAATCTATGTGGAACGCGTGAAACATGCGGAATGCGTGGTCGGTTAATGAGTCAAGCGAGAGTTAATTAAGGCCCGTTTGTTTTTAGAAATAGAATGGAGGGGATTAATAGTGAGAGAATTGATAATGAGGGAATTAAGTAAAATTGTATTTGTTTTGATGTAAGTTATTAGTGTAGGAATTGTCAAATTATTTTTATATAAAATAAATATAAAATAATAAAAAAAATTAAACAATAATGTTTTAAAAAAAATACTCAACATGTAAAAAGTTTAAAAAAAATAAAAATAAAATAAAAAATTTCCAAAAAAAATAAAACAAATAAAATAATAATTTTTACTTAACAAAAAATTAAACATTAATGTTAAAAAAAATGCCCAACATGTAAAAAAAAATAAAAAATAAGTAAAAATAAAAAATTTCTAGTTCGCCGGACTATTTTTCTAATACCAAGTCCTGGAGGCCTATCTGAATCCCCTTGAAGAGGTCCATCCTAATTTGGAGCTCACTATCAATCCCCTCCCTTTCTCTTAAAACAAACACAATATTTGTGGGTCCCACCTCACTACCAATCTCAATCCCCCTCTAACTCTCTGAAAAATGCTTGGGAGCACTAATTAGTGCTCTCACTAATTAGGTGGCAGTGGGTCCCGCCATTAATGATGTGATGTTTTGGTCTTGGAATTGTATTTTTTTTTGTTTTTTTACTTTTTTAATGCATTAGTGCTATTAGTGGTGATATTTTTAGTGGGATGAATAGAGCATTAATCAGCTCTAATGAGTTAGAAATTCAATTAAAAAAAATTATTTTAGAATTTTAATTCTTAAATTTTAAAGTCAATTCTAATAAATTGATAGTAGACCTCACTCACTATGATATTTTGGTCTTGATTTATTTTATTTTTTTTAATTCTCATATCATTAGTGTTTTATTAAAATATTAAAATAAATATTTTGAATCATTATTAATTATTAAAATGTAATGAAAATAAATCTCTCAACGTGCAATACTGTCAGACCCGGGCGCGTTTAAATAACATTTTATCAATCCCTGTTTTTAATGCGAATTTATTCTCTTTATTGGGATGCTTCAGAAATTTAAAGAGCACTGTTACAACTTGCAAGATATTTTTGTTGTGTCTGCCTATGAATTAAATACAATTTAACGCCGTTAACTCTTTCCGTCTATGTTTTCTAGGCACTCACCCAAGTCACGGATTGGTTATAGGGGTGAGTATAGGTTAGATTGGTTTGGATTGGGATAAAATTAGAATTAATCCATTATTTATATTTTTTTAAAAATTAAAATCAATCTAATCGGTTTAAATTATGGAATTAATTCGAATCAATTCATTTAAATGCGGATTGGATCGATTTAGAACCACGGATTCATATAATTAAATAATAAAAAAATATAAAATATTTTAATTTCATAAAAATATAAATACAGTATCATATTAGTTCCACAATAGTAATATGTATTTCCATAATAGTGATATACTATTTTAGAATTTAAACAACCATAAGAAAACTGGTTCTACCATAAATATTTCGACCATTACAAATTAAAATTAAAAACCAACAAAACAAAAGCAATAAAAGAAGATACTATGCTGGAGATTATATAATGTAAATATAAGCTATTTGTATACGGTCCGGATCGGTTCCAATCCAGAACCGTGGGGTGCAATCCGAAACTGATTCGTGGACTACGAATTTTTAATTTTTCAATCCAGAACCGAACCACAGATTCAAAAAAACAATCCAAACGTACAAGATTTGACTAGACTGGATCGGATTACCAATTTTACGAATTGTTTGCTTAGTCCTAATTGTTTATGATTTAGGAGTTGTTTGGAAATGGACTATTTTAATATTTTTTATTTTTTATAACAAAATATGTAATGTGATAAATAAGTTGTGATTTAAAGGCGTGTGTTTAGTTTTAATTTTTTAAATTCAATTTTTTAAAAATTGAATTTTTTATTTTTTGATTTTTTTTTTGTTTTTAGTTAATATTTTTAAAATTTTAAACAATTTTTAAAAAATTTTATATTTACCTTACTTAGATATATCTAAATAGAAAAATATTTATGAAAAAATATTGTTAAAAATTAATAAATAATTTAAAAATTCAGTGAATTTCTATATTTTTTTGTATTTTTGGTATTTCATAATTTTTTTAAAGATTTTTTTTTACAAATATTATAATTTTTAAATATATTTATGTATGGTGTGTGTAAAAATTAAAAACAAATTACCTAAAATAGTAAAAAAAAATCAGTAAAAATATAAAAATATAAAAAACAAAAAAACAAAATTTTTTAAGAAGTGAATTCTAGAAATGAAATAAAAGAGAGGGAATGCAATCCAAATAGAATGAAAAGACAACAAATATACGTTTTTGGAAGGTACCGAAACAACCCCTTACATGCGGCATCAACTCTGGCTTGCCTTTTTTTTAATCTTTTATTATTATTATTTTATTTTTCAAATGTTAATCAGGGTCTTATAAATATTATTTAATGTTAAAAGGTGTGTAAAAGTCTTTTAAAAATATATAAAATGTTAAAAATATATTAATTTTAATAAATATCTCAATTAGAGAGAATTTGAGAGGCTCGTGAGATATACCATGAATCTATCATAAGTCTTGTTTCAATGATTTAAACCGTTCATTTTTGTAAGATTTTCAATATATATTATTCATAAAAATAAAAAATAAAAATTGATCGATCTAATAATCATAATCTTTTTATCGCGTTTATCTCCAAAACATAGACAACTATATTTTTAAAAATAGAACATTCGTTGTTTAAAAAGAAATACAATAAAATAAATAGTTATAATTATCAAATCGACTCAATTTTTTTCGTAGATAATATACGTAAGGCCATACAAAATGAACAGTTCGAACCATTAAAACAGGACTCGTAATGAGTCTAGCAGGCCTCTCAAACCCTCTCAAGTTTATATATGAACTTGAGAGAAATTCAAACTCTTTAATATATCATCATCTGTAATAAAAAATAGAAAATCATAGATATTTAAGATTTAAAATATCAAAAAATAGAGGGTCTAATCAAAAGTGAGATGTAACTCACCCAGATTTCTAAAGATTTGATGGGGTGTAATAAAATTGAACCCTTTTGTAGTTTAACACTTGGTTGAGGCGATTTCCGAAGACACCTCTAGCGATCACAGCAGGTGAAAATCAGGTTCCCTTTTTTGTTTTTCTTTTTTTATTTTTTATTTTTTATTTTTTATTTTTTATTTTTTATTTTTTTCCCGGATCCCATCTTCTAAGGGGGAGGGGAAGTCATTGTGGGATGTTTTGTGTATCGGTTGTGCTTTGAACTATATTCGGCTCTTTTTCCGACGTTGACCTGATCTTTCCCGCCCATATCCTTCGATCTAGAACCTTGAGGTGTAGATTTGGGCTACACCTAACATATTTCTTTCTTCTTTTAGACAAAGTGAACAGTTCGAACCATTAAAACAGGACTCGTAATGAGTCTAATAGGCCTCTCAAACCCTCTCAAGTTTATATATGAACTTGAGAGAAATTCAAACTCTTTAATATATCATCCTCTGTAATAAAAAATAGAAAATCATAAATATTTAAGATTTAAAATATCAAAAAACAGAGGGTCTAATCAAAAGTGAGATATAACTCACCCAGATTTCTAAAGATTTGATGGGGTGTAATAAAATTCAACCCTTTTGTAGTTTAACACTTGGTTGAGGCGATTTTTGAAGACACCTCTAGCGATCACTACAGGTGAAAATTAGGTTCCCTTTTTCTCACACGTTTTTTTTTTTTTTTTTTTTTTTTTTTTTTTTTTTTTTTTTTTCCGGATCCCATCTTCTAAGGGGGAGGGGAAATCATTGTGGGATGTTTTGTGTATCGGTTGTGCTTTGAGATATATTCGGCTCTTTTTCCTGCGTTGACCCGATCTTTCCCTCCCATATCCTTCGATCTAGAACCTTGGGGTGTAGATTTGGGCTTCACCTAACATATTCTTTCTTCTTTTAGTTAAAATTTTGTTATGATCCATTTACATCCAATTTTTGGCTTGCACTAATAGGGAGAATTTTGGTTTGTATTTCGGGTTCAGTGCTTGTGATTTTTGTACCTCTGTTTACTTTTGCTTTGGTATGAGTGATCTTTGATCTGTGTTGTTGGTCTTCGGGGTCTTCTTTCAGTGGTTTTGTGTGGGATCTACCCCCTGTTTGGTTTTAGGCTTGTGTTCTTGTTGGTGTTGTGTGTTGTGGGTAGATTGATTCAATTTTAAAAAAGAGCTTCATTCTCAACTTTGGATCGGCTACTAAGCGGCTATCAAAAGTCAAAAAATGTAATGGTATTGAATTGGATAGCAACCTCAATCACAATAATAGGAAATGTTCGTCACCACAAGATATGTTTTCCTCTATGGACCCCTTTGAAATAGCTTTTGTCATAATCCAAACCCGCCCCTATAGTTTTAGCATCGTAATCGGCCAGGAATCCTAAGATTAACAAAGGCCTCTGAGCAGATTAAACAAAATTAAGGGGCTAGCAGAAGCAAATACATAAATATAATTGTCCAATGAGTTGTGCTGACTTATATGAGACAGAAAACTTTAAACATTTACATATATATATCATAACATCATCATTATGCTAACCAAATGTAGTTACAACAAAAAGGGGCTTAGCCCTGTATACAAGATAAACAAAAGAGATTAAGAGCTTAAAACTTAGTCACAAAATATCTTGATCACATTGATTTTCAAGAACCTTCACGTGAGGCACGGTGGTTAGCATGACAAAACAGAAGTCAGACAGAAGCCCTCAAGCCTGGTCTGGCACACACTCACCTATATATATATACAAACAGTAAGCTAAAACCCAGTAAATAACACTAATGTAAAGAGATTAGTGAACAAATTTCGAACATATGATATCAGAACGGCTTCGGGCTGTGACGACTGAGTCTTTTACTTCTCTTTTCTTTCCTTCTTCACTTCATTCTCCTTTTACTTCCATTGGATTTGAAACATCCAGAAATAGTTCTCTAAATAAAGTTCTTCTCCTTGTTTTGTTCGGTGTCAAATTTCACCTATTCCAGAGGGTGCACAGTTGGGTCCAGAGTGCCCGAGGGTTGAACCAAAAATTGCTAGGCTGCTGGGCCAGGGCCGCACGTGCGTGGTCCTAGGCCGCATGTGTGGGGAGCAGGGGAGGCTGGGCAGTGCATACTGAAATAAATGCACATGCGTGAAGAGGTGCGGGGAGGTGCCGCACGTGCAGGAGAGATGGCCGCACGTGCAGGAAACACTTGCCACAATTTGTGGGAAAAGCCCAGATCCGAGGCTCTGCTTTTTCTCTTCTTTGGGGCTATTTGTATATCATTTCAATTACATCTCTCTCTCTCTAAAAATATATATCTCTCCATTCTCTCTATATCTCTACCTCAAAAACAAGACTAAACCTTTGATGCTTCACTATCCATTGAAGATTGGTCCATGGTCTCTCCATCAACATTGTAGAGCCTCTTGAGAACCACATTGTGTATGGTGGAGACCTTCTTTCAACACCATCAAAGCTAGGGTTTCATCTCTCTTTTCTTCATCAAAATTTGAGGTAGGGTTTTCCTTTGAATTATATATATATTGATGTAAGTTTTGAGTTGATTATGTGAGCTCCTCTTGTGATTTTGAAAATGGGTTTGGTGGCTTAAGAAATTGATGATTTTGTAGAACAAATTCTATCTTGTGTTCCTTTAAAGACTTTTCTTGAAATTTTGGGCAAACATGGGTTGAGATTGAAGTATATGATGAGATTTTATAAAAGCGATGAACAATGTTAGGGTTCTTTTGTGAAAAACCTAGAAATTGGGGGTTTTGAGAATGGTGGGTAAATCAAGGGATTTTCTTGAAATAAATAAAAGGGTGAGTGAGAATTTCTTAATTTTGTTGTTACATGACAACTGTAGATGTATAAAGGTTGGAAACCTGACTTAATTTTTCATTGGTTAAATGCATATATATATATATATATATATATATATGTGATTACAAATTGCATAATGTTGGGTTCCATGATATATGAGTATTGTGGTGAAAAGAAATTGGTGTTCAAGCATTTGCTAGAGCTTTGGAATATTTAGAATGTGAAAGTATATGAATCATCGTTTCATTGTTGTATAAAGATTCATGATAGCAATTTTGGAGCATTTTATGAATAACTTTGAGAAGGGAAAATGAGGAATATAATTGTTTAGTAATGTTGTTGGAATATCTTGAAAATTGGAGAAACACTATGAGGCATGGAAAAATGGTTGCGCTGCATACTCATTCAATAGATAATTTGCATCTTGGAATTGAGATTAGAAACATTCACATTTTGAAAGGGTTATATATATATATATATGTATTGAAATGAGGACTACTGGAAATGTTTATGGGGTAAATATGTTGGTAAATCCAGTTAGGAGGTGTAGATGAAATTGATAAGTTGGCCTGAGTGTCTGGGGTGAAAGACCGAAAATGCGCGCGGAGGAGGTACTACTTCCCTTCTGGTTAGCAATCGGTAAAGTGGGGTTATTGGTAGTTCTAGTTGAGCCTACTTGCAGATACCAACCTAGGGATTACCTGTGTCATATTTACCGCCCCTTATGATTTAAAATTCAAAACTTGGAAATTGATGAGATTGCAAAATGTTATTGAAAACATGGTGATTTTCAAGAAAAGCATGGCAAGCGATTAATTATTTCTTATTTTTTGAAATGGCATTGCATGGCATTTGCATTTGCATTTAATACTGGATACCTTGCATAAATGTATATACTTTGTTAAGGTTTCTCTACTGGGCTTTATGCTCACCCCTATGAGATTTTGGTGCAGGAAAAGACGTAGTGATCCTGCCAAGTTGAAGGCGTGGATAATTGTGAAGAGTACATAGCTCTATTTTGTTATGATTCAATTGCTAGCCAAGGGCTAAACATGTATGGGTCTGAGAGACCATTTTGTGAAACCGGGCTATTGCCTTGGAATTTGTAGGCCCTTGAGGGCCTTTTTTCATTTTGGTTTAATGGTTCCACATGCTATAGATTCATGTACTAGCTTTCAATGAATGTATATTCGCATGTGAGATCACTTTTGTATTAACATTTGGAGTTATGTAATGGAATATGGTGATTATGATATTTCGGTATATCTTGTATCTCGGGGTATTATTTAGTGATTGTGAGTTGTTGTATTATAATTATGTTGAATTATTTCGGGGCGTTACAACTTGGTATTAAAGCTACCGGGTTTGAATACTTGGGGCTTGGGGGGAGTGGTTGTTTTACCACAATGGATTCATTTCGCATAATATTCTTATGTGACTATATGGGTATGTGATTGGACTTTTGGGATGTTATTTGCACCTATTAGATTCCTTGAGGTCTTCCTTGGCCAGGTTTTTTTTTTTTATTTTCTTTTCCCTTTCTCTTGCTTTCTCTGGATTGGTTTCTCGCCAATCTTGGGTCAAGTGCTAGCAGATGATATTGCTTCCTTAGCGGTGCCAACCTAGTTGGGATTGTTAAGGCTAGTGGTGATGCTTTTGCACTTCCCTCTTTATTGATGTAAGTTTTTGCTTGTTCTACTTTCTTCATCAATAAAGTTCTCTTTTGCTTATCAAAAAAAAAAAAGAAAAAAAATACTTATTCTACTAAGAATTCTTGGTTTCTCATGGAACGAATCTCATCACTAAAAGATAATTCGTATGTGTTTATGTGACTAAGTGCTTATGTGGAGTGAATTGAATTATTTGTGTGATAGAATATGTATAGCTGTTATAGTTTGACGTGTGAGGCAAGTTGCGAGCACATTTGGAATTATGTGCTAAATTATCTATCTTGTTCCTTAATTAAGATGTCTGGAAGGGTTCAAGGTCATGGTGGTATAGGGGAAAGATGTAGTAGGGGCTGCCGGGGTGTGCATGGGGTACCGGTTCATGAGGTTCTGGTGCAAGAAGAGGGTGTAGGCCAAGCTAATATGGCTGAGCAAGTGGGGCAAGCGGAATTACAGAGGCAAGCAGGCCAAACCACAATGGGGACCTTAGCCCGAGAAAATGACGGGGGCATTAAGGGAGTCCATGAACATACTTAGGGCGGAGACCCAAGCTAGGGAGAACGCCGTAGAGACAAGGGCGAGCTTCCTTACGAGGGAGTTTTTGCGGGCTAAGCCGGATGAGTTCTATGGTGGCCTCGAGCCTAAGAAAGCAGATGAATGACTTGAACAAACCGTAAAGACTTTTGATATGCTTCATATAGAGGATGACGAATTGAGGGTGACTCTTGCGAGTTATTACCTCAAAGGGGACGCGGGCCAATGGTGGAAGTATGCTAAAGGCCGTATAGAACCAACATGGGAGGCTTTTGTGGTGGCCTTCCAAGACAAGTACCTATCTCCCGCTGCTAGGGAGAGATTGAGAAAGGAGTTCCAAGACCTTAAGAAACTCAACATGTCCGTGGCCGAGTTTGAAGAGGCCTTTTCTAGTTTGTCCTGGTTTGCACCAAAGTTGGTAGCGACGGAAGAACGCCATTGCATTGAGTTTGAGAAGAAGCTTAGAACCAAGATCTTGTTCAAGGTTGCCAGGAATAAGATCCGGAATTATGACCGTCTTGTGGAGGCGGCTGCACATGTGGAGATTATCCTAGAGGCCGAGGAAGAGAGACTTCGAAATTCGAGGTCTAGGGGCCAAGGGTCACAGGGGGACTATAGGCCCAACAAGAAAAGCAGAAATACCTTTTCATCCCAGTCCCAATCGCAACAGTATAGATCCACTTTTTCCTTGTCTAGTGCGGGTCCGGGAAAGAGTTCACCGAGTGGGTTTTCTTGCTTCAAGTGTGGCCAACCAGTTCACAAGGCCTTTGCTTGTCCACAGAAAGGAGGAGAATAGCAGATGTTGCCACCACCACCACCTAACCGATCTCAGAGTCAGTCTTAGAGTAGGGGTCAGGGGCCTATTTACTACCAATGCGGTCAGTCAGGGCATATGAAGAGAGTTTGCCCGCAGTTGGGAGCCGCATCAGGTTCGAGGCAGACTCAAAGCCACCAGTAGCCTCACTCAGCTCAGACTTGACGAGTTCATCAAGGAGCCGCTTCAGCTTAGTCAGTACAGCAGGCCTATGCTCCAAGGGATGAGCAGGTTGATTAGAGGCCACAGGGGCGCGTGTACACTTATGCCTCGCCAGAACAGTTGCTAGGATCCTTGGTTATGAGAGGTATTTTTATTGTGTGTAATTCTTTGGCCAGTGTGTTGATGGACACGGGTGCGCCTCATTCATTCATATCTGCTACATTCGCATCTGCATTGGGGTTAGAGGTGGCACAGTTAGTGTCTCCACTCAGAGTTGAGTCACCAGTTGGGGGTACAGTTGACTTAGATCGGGGGTGTCGCAATTGTAATAGAGATTGCCAGGCATAGACTTTCGTTTGCTTTTGTATTGCTAGACATGTCGAGTTTTGACATCATTCTAGGCATGAATTGGTTGTCTTCGTATCGGCATTGATTGATTGTTTTCGTCGGAGGGTCACAGTGTGCACCTCGAGTGGTGATTGTTTTTACTTTCTAGGGACAGGGTTGATCTAGTCTTATCGCCAGTATTTGATCCTCGTAGTAGGAACGAGCTTAGTGGTTTTCTTGCTACCCTCTTGGATGGTGAGAGTGACGGGACTCAAGTTGGGTTGCCAAGGGTAGTTTGTGAATACCCGGACGTGTTTCCCAAGGTCCTTACTAATTTACCACCCCACTGGGAGATTGAATTCACCATGGACTTAGTGCCTGGATGACACCAATTTCTATGGCACCGTATGGATTTGCACCCACGAAGTTGCATGAGTTGAAGATTTAACTCCAAGAGCTTTTAAACAAGGGCTTCATTCGCCCTAGTACATCGCCTTGGGGAGCGCTGGCTCTCTTTGCAAAGAAGAAGGATGAGTCGTTACGATTGTGTATAGATTATCGCAAATTGAACCGAGTTATCGTTAAGAACAAATACCCATTACCCGGAATATATGACTTGTTTGATCAACTTAGAGGGTCTTATTGCTTCTCCAAAATAGACTTGAGGTCGGGGTACCATCAGTTGAGAGTCTGGGAGGAGGACATCCAGAAAACGGTCTTTCATACGTGTTGTGGCTACTATGAGTTCCTTGTAATGCCATTTGGGTTGACTAATGCACCGGCTTCTTTTATGGATTTGATTAATCGAATTTTTAGGAAGTACTTGGATGATTTTGTGGTCGTCTTTGTGGATGACATCCTAATTTATTTAACTTCCGAGGAGGAACACGAGGCCTACTTCAGGGTAGTGCTTGACTTGCTTAGAGAACATCAATTGTATGCCAAATTTGAGAAGTGTGAGTTTTGGCTCACCGAGGTGAAGTTTTTGGGCCATGTAGTATTAAGTGAGGGAGTGACTGTAGATTCTTCGAAGATAGACTCTGTGCAAGATTGGGAGCAACCTAAAAATGATTTTGAGATCCGGAGTTTCTTGGGATTGGCAGGGTACTATCGGCATTTTGTGAGGGACTTCTCTAGATTAGCCGCGCCTTTGACTAGATTGACTAGAAAGGGGGTTAAGTTTGTATGGAGTGAAGCTTGTGAAAGCTCTTTCCAAGAGCTTAAGACTAGATTGACTACAACACCGGTGTTGATCATTCCGGAAAAAGGTTTGGATTACACCATTTATTGTGATGCGTCTCGAGATGGGCGTGGTTGTGTTTTGATGCAAGGGGGAAAGGTTGTAGCTTACGGTTCATGGCAATTGAAAACCCGTGAGAAGAATTACCTTACCCACGACTTAGAGCTAGCATGTAGTGACCCTCATTCCTCACCTTAGCCTCGGGCATGAGCATTTGTATAATCTTGTTTTGCTAAGTTGCGGTAGTAAATTTTCTTGACTTGTCTTAACTAGAATGAGATTTTGTCTTGGTTTGTACTTATGTGAAATTTACTTGTTGAGCCTTGTTCTTTTCTGGTGAGTCTAGCCGAGGTCACCTTAAAGTCAGAACCACCTTGAAACCACCTCGGTTGACCTCTACCTTCGTCCCGGCATATTGGCCGAGATGCCATTTTCTAGGCCGAGGTGTATCATCAAGGCCGAGAGGTGTATCATCTAGGTCGAGATGTTATCTTTGAACCCAAGTGATCTTGTTCCAGATTGGTGCGACCTAGACCGAGGTGTGGCACATCTAGGCCGAGGTGTGGCACAGCTAGGCCAAGTGTTGTCCGTCCTAGCTGGGATCATAGATACCTCACCTAACGGAGCCGATGTTTTCACCCGATGTCAGTACCTTGTCAGAATGCCTTACTGCTTTACTTGTTAAACACCCTTTCGCCATACTTTGTCTGGTCTGTCAGCCACCTTTTCGGGGAGAACCGACCAGCCGTTGCCACGTGTCCGGGCTGAGTGTTAAATCAGCCAGCAGTGAGTAGAACCTATCATTTTGTATCATATCTTTGCCTTGAGAGAGAGAAGCTCTAGAGGGAAGAAGGAGTTTTAGAGTGAAGGAGTGGATCTTCGAGCTTGATTCTTGGAGATCTAACTGTTAGATTCGTGTATTAAGGTTAGATTCTTGACCTACTCTTGTAGTCCTTGTTAATCATCTAGCTGCATTGCATGATCGAACCTGATTTGCAAGCCATGCATTGATTAAAAGTTTGGTTTTAGAAAGAGAAAGTAGTATCCATGTGTTCTTGAATAAAAGCCTTGTTTGATCCGAAAGTTTGCATTAAGATTCATGCTTTTGTGTTTGTTTTCATAAGATCTTCGAGCATGGGTACCCAGGTCCATGTTTTTGAATTCATAGCATGAAGTCTCAGCTGTTGTAATAGCAAGTTTCGACCTTTGCATTCATCTTCCTCATGTTCATGTTCTTCAAGTTCTTCATGCTCATGTTCTTCAAGTTCTTCATGCTCATGTTCTTCATGTTTATCAAGAGGGAAACCCAGATTTTTCCCGACTTCGCCTTTGAATGTGGCCATCGAGGCTACACCTCAGCAAGGAGGTGTGGGACCTCGGCCTAGACCTGGTAGTTGCCCAGCATGTTTTTCCCAAGTGGAGAAACAGTGTTTTGTCTTGGTCCGACTTAGTTTTGAAGGAATGCCGAGATCATTTGCATCCATGTAAAACTTGTTTGAAAGTGTATTCAATAGACCTTGCCATGTGTTTGTAGGACTTGGACTCTCGCTTGACCCCGACGTTGAAAAACTAGGTGAGTGGTATTTTTAATAAAGTTATGTTATAACGTTTTGATAAAGCTTTGCCTTATTTTGAAAAGTATTTGCTAAGCATGAATGACTATCCCTATTTGTGTATCAAGTATTAGCTTTGATCTTGACAATCTTGAAAGTCCGTACGTGCTAGGGGACTATAAGCATTTGTAGCACAATCTTGAAAGTCCGTACGTGCTAGGGGACTATAAGCATTTGTAGCATAATCTTGAAAGTCCGTACGTGCTAGGGGACTATAAGCATTTGTAGCACAATCTTTGTTAATGTCACCCATGAAACTTGAAAGACTTTGATTGATGAAGCTCGATAGATTTGTTAGATGGACTCGATTTATTCCACGTTTGTCATAAGCTATGATTATGTACGGTTTTGTTAAAAATCTCGGATGTCATACATGCAACCCCTTTATTACTTGTACCATTCACTGAGTATCCAAGCTCACCCTCTATATATATATATATATGTAGGTGATGATCAGGAAGGAGGTGACGCCTAGGTGTGACTCGCAAGCTTGTTTTGGGTTTTGTTATGTCGGCCTAACTTGTGTTCATGTCGGCAGTCTTGAAAATTATGCTTCTCAGCTTATAATGCTTGTAATTTACATATGTCGGCTGGAGAAGCCTTTTGATCAAGATGTAAAATGTATTTTGTACTTTATTGTACTTGTATCCAAGTTGTAATATTATGTAAAGTTGTATGCCATTCCATGTAACTTACGCACTGCTCTTATGGACTAATTCAATTTGTATATTTTGCTTCCGCATGTTTGAGCCCCCTATGTTTATACTCTGATTGTGTTGAATTTTGAAAGTTAGCCTTCGGTAATCTCGGATTACTGGCCATCACGGCACTAAACTACTAGGGGCGGTTTGGGGTCGTGACATAGCAGCAGTAGTGTTTGCCTTGAAAATTTGGAGGCATTATTTGTATGACGAGAAGTTTGAAGTTTTCTCTGATCATAAGAGCCTAAAATATTTGTTTTCCCAAAAAGATTTGAATTTACGTCAACGGAGGTTGATGGAATTTTTGGGGGATTACGACTTTGAATTGCATTATCATTCGGGAAAGGCCAATGTAGTGGCTGACGCCTTAAGTCGAAAAACCGTGAGTAGTTTGGCGAGTGTGGCCATACGGGAGTGGGTTATGTTGGGTGAAGTCGGCAAGTTTGAATTGCAATTAGGTGAGTCCGAAGAGGGTGCAACATTGTTTACCTTGAGTGCTCATCCGATCTTGATTAGCAAAGTTGTGGAGGCACAGCAAGGTGACCGTGAAGTAGAGTTAATTCGCAATAGAATCTCCAATGGGAAAGAAGAGAAGGTTTTGAACATTCACTCGGATTAGAGTGTACGTTACCTAGATCGTCTGTTTGTGCTTGAATCTTGTAGGGAGGAAGTGCTTCAGGAGTTCCATCACTCACGCCTTGCGATACATCCGGGGAGGCACAAAAATGTATCGTGATCTTAGTCGTCAGTTTTGGTGGAGGGGTATGAAGCGGGATATTGCATCATTCGTGTCCAAGTGCCTTACTTGTCAACAAGTGAAGGCCGAACACCAAAGACCAGCGGGTTTGTTACAACCCTTACCAATAGCCGAGTGGAAATGGGAGTACGTTACCATGGACTTTGTAGTTGGGCTTCCAAGAACACAGCGGGGCAATGATACCATTTGGGTGATTGTTGATAGGTTGACTAAGTCCACACAATTCATTTCAATGCGTACTAGCGACTCAGTTGAGCACTTGGCAGAGTTATATGTTAGAGAGATAGTTCGACTTCATGGGGTCCCAGTAACCATTGTGTCGGATAGGGATCCTCGTTTTACCGCCCGATTGTGGCAAAGCCTTCAAGAGGCATTGGGAACTAAATTGACTTTTAGCACCGCTTATGACCCTCAAACCGATGGGCAATCGGAACGCACCATTCAGATTTTAGAGGACATGCTTAGAGCTTGCGTCCTAGATTTCAAGGGGTCTTGGGAGAGGCATTTACCATTGATTGAATTCACTTACAACAATAGTTATCAAGCTAGTATCGAGATGGCACCGTTTGAGGCCTTGTATGGCCGACCTTGTAGATCACCAGTTTGTTGGGCCGAGGTAGGGGATGCACCGTTGTTGGGTCCAGTGATTGTGAGGGGGACAACCGAGAAAGTTGCTCTCATTCGGAAGAGATTAGCTGCAACCCAAAGTCGACAGAAAAGTTATGCCGATAAGAGGAGACGACCATTATCTTTTGAAGTAGGTGACCATGTGTTTCTTAAGATCTCACCTAGGCGGGGTTTGATGAGATTCGGTAAGAGTAGAAAGTTGTCTCTGAGGTTCATCAGGCCTTTCAAGATAGTGGAGAAAATCGGGGAAGTGGCATACTGGTTAGCTTTACCGCCATAACTTTTGAGAGTTCACAATGTGTTTCATGTGTCCATGCTTAGGAAGTACAAACCCGACCCTTCTCATGTGTTAGATTGGGTTGATTTGGAGGTAGATGAAGATGCCTCTTACGAAGAGCGCCTGGTCCAGATATTAGATACCCGGAAGCAAGTGCTACGTGGCAAAACATACCGTTAGTGAAGGTGTTGTGGAGATACCATGGGATTGAAGAGGTAACTTGGGAATGGGAAGCGGAGGTCCGCTCCAAGTATCTGAATTTATTTGAGCATGCTTAGTTGTTTTGTTTTAATTGTAAGTTTCCCTAGTGTTGAAGGGAAAAATGTAAATTATTGATCACATGTTGTTGTATGTATTGTTAATTTGAACACGAGGTTATGGAGGGATGATATTTTGCGATGAATGTTTTATTCTGAATGCTTATATGAGTAATTGTTGCTTTGGGGGAATAATAATGAAGAGCATGGTAAATGTTGGTTAAATATCGATCTTGTGAGTTGAAATTTTGATGGTATAGCTATAGTTGTCGGATTTCTTCGTTTGATTAGTGGGTTAAATTTCGGGGACAAAATTTCCTATGGTGGGGAGGTTGTGACGACTGGGTCTTTTACTTCTCTTTTTTTTCCTTCTTCGCTTTGTTCTCCTTTTATTTCCATTGGATTTGAAACATCCAGAAATAGTTCTCTAAGCAAAGTTCTTGTCCTTGTTTTGTTCGGTATTGAATTTCACCTGTTCCGAAGGGTACACGGTTGGGTCCGAAGTGCCCGAGGGTTGAACCAAAAATTTATGGGCTGCTGGGCTAGGGCCGCACCTGTCGGAGGCCAGGCCACACGTACGGGAAGCAGGGGAGGCTAGGCAGTGCATACTGAAATAAATGCACATAGGTGAAGAGGTGCGGGGAGGTGCCACATGTGTGGGAGTAATGGCCGCACGTGCAGGAAACACTTGCCGCATGTACGGGTGTGGGCTCCGTACGCGCGGGAAAAGCCCAGATTCGAGGCTCTGCTTTTTCTCTTCTTTAGGGTCGTTCGTATATCATTTTAATTACATCTCTCTCTCTCTCTAAAAATATATATCTCTCCATTCTCTCTATATCTCTACCTCAAAAACAAGATTAAACCTTTGATCATTCACCATCCATTGAAGATTGGTCCATGGTCTCTTCATTAACAATGTAGAGCCTCTTGAGAACCACATTGTGTACGGTGGAGATCTTCTTTCAACACCATCAAAGCTAGGGTTTCATCTCTCTTTTCTTCATCAAACTTTGAGGTAGGGTTTTCCTTTGAGTTATATATATATATATATATATATATATTATGTAAGTTATGAGTTGATTATGTGAGCTCCTCTTGTGATTTCGAAAATGGGTTTGGTGGCTCAAGAAATTGATGATTTTGTAGAACAAACTCTATCTTGTGTTCCTTTAAAGACTTTTTTTGAAATTTGGGGCAAACATGGGTTGAGATTGAAGTATATGATGAGATTTTATAAAAGAGATGAACAATGTTAGGGTTCTTTTGTGAAAAGAAATTGGGGTTTTGAGAATGGTGGGTAAATCAAGGGATTTTCTTGAAATAAATAAAAGGGTGAGTGAGAATTTCTTAATTTTGTTGTTACATGATAACTATAGATGTATAAAGGTTGGAAACCTCACTTAATTTTTCATCGGTTAAATGCATATATATATATATATGTGTGTGTGTGTGTGTGTGTGTGTGTGTGTGTGATTACAAATTGCACAATGTTGGGTTCCATGATATGAGTATTGTGGTGAAAAGAAATTGGTGTTCAAGCATTTGCTAGAGCTTTGGAATATTTAGAATGTGAAAGTATATGAATCATCGTTTCATTGTTGTATAAAGATCCATGATAGCAATTTTGGACCATTTTATGAATAACTTTCAAAAAGGAAAATGAGGAATATAATTGTTTGGTAATGTTGTTGGAATATCTTGAAAATTGGAGAAACACTATGAGGCATGGAAAAATGGTTGCATTGCATACTCATTCAATAGATATTTTGCATCTTGGAATTGAGATTGGAAACATTCACATTTTGAAAGGGTTATATATATATATATATATGTATATGTATTTAAATGAGGGCTAATGGAAATGTTTATGAGGTAAATATATTGGTAAGTTCGGTTAGGAGGTGTAGATGAAATTGATAAGTTGGCTTGAGTGTCCGGGGTGAAAGACTGAAAACACGCGCAGAGGAGGTACCACTTCCCTTCTGGTTAGCAACGGGTAAAGTGGGGTTATTGATAGTTCTAGTTAAGCCTACTTGCAGACACCAACCTAGGGATTACCTGAGTCGTATTTACCGCCCCTTATAATTTAAAATTTGATACTTGGAAATTGATGAGATTGCAAAATGTTATTGAAAACATGGTGATTTTCAAGAAAAGCATGGCAAGTGATTATTATTTTTTTTTTTTTGAAATGGCATTGCATGGCATTTGCATTTGCATTTAATACTGGATACCTTGCATAAATGTATATACTTTGTTAAGATTTTTCTACTAGGCTTTATGCTCACCCCTATGGGATTTTGGTAGAGGAAAAGACGTGGTAATCCCGCCAAGTTGAAGGCGTGGATAATTGTGAAGACTACATAGCTCTATTTTGTTGTGATTTAATTGTTAGCCAAGAGTTAAACATGTATAGGTCCGAGAGACCATTTTGTGAAACCAGGTTATTGCCTTGGAATTTGTAGGCCCTTGAGGGCCTTTATTCAGTTTGGTTTAATGGTTTCACATGCTATAGATTCATGTACTAGCTTTCAATGAATATATATTCGCATTTGAGATCACTTTTGTATTAACATTTGGAGTTATGTAATGGAATATGGTGATTATAATCTTCTGGTATATCTTGTGTATCGGGTTATTATTTAGTGATTGTGAGTTGTTGTATTATAATTATGTTGAATTATTTTGGGGCGTTACATGGTCCCAATAGTAGCAAAACGGCCTCAGGCCCAATAGCAGCAGAAAAGCCTCAGGCCCAATAATAATAGAATGGCCTTAGGCCCAATAATAACATAACGGCCTCAGGCCCATTAATAATAGAACGGCCTCGGACCCAATACGGCCTCGGGCCCAATAATAACACCATAAATAAGTCCCATCTCATATCTATATTCTATATTCCATTTATTGTAACTCATTCATTCGAATAACATAATTTTAGAAAATCACGCATTAACGTATCAAAATAAAAATAAGTGTTTTACACTACTATTACTCACAGTGATCCGGTCGTGTAGTGGTCCCTTCTGGTGAGTGACTTACACATCCCACACAAAAATTGATAAGTAATGCATCCATTTTCTTAGTTTCTTGCCTTTTATCTTTATTTCTTATTGTTCACTTCCCATTCATTTTTAGGTGTTTCAGAGGCATAAAATATACAGATTAACAGGTTTAGAAGGTCAAAAGGGATATCAAAAAACAGCATAAATTTTCCCCCATTCCTGCACGTGTGGCCCGCATGTGCTTTTATTTTAGAAAGCCAACTTCTGCCTCCCTTGTTTTCTGCACGTACGGCTGTGAGCCCCACACGTGCAGTTGTGCTTCCTGCACGTTCGGCCATGGGCCCTGCACGTGCAGTTATGGCTCTGTTTTGGGATTCTTCAAATATTTCAAAAAGAGTACAAAAGTTTCTTAGTAAGTTTTGGGCAAATGAGTGTATAATTTGAAACTGTAATATTCCAATGTAACACTCAAATGTAACACTCTAAAAAAATTGTTTATTATACTTTTTTCAAATGTAACACTCTAATATAACACTTTAAAAAAAAATTTAGTGTAACACTCCAATGTAGCACATAAAATAACTTCTTAGTATATTTTTTCCAAACATAACACTCCAATGTAACACTTAAAAAAAAAGATGTGAGATTCTTCAAACCATTCCAAAAAGAGCAAAAGAATCTCTTAACAACTTTGGGTAAAAGTATAATTTGAAACTGTGAGTGTTACGTTTAAAAAAAGTACACTAAGGAGTTTTTTAGTGCTTTGTATGTGTTACATTAGAGTGTTATGTTTGGAATTACATTGATTAGAGTTTTACGTTTAGGAAAAGTATATTAAGGAACTTTTTAATGTGTTACATTGGAGTGTTACATATAGGAAAAAGTACATTAAGAATTTTTTTGGAGTGTTACGTTGCTACGTTTGGAAAAAGTATAGTAAATAGTTTTTTAGTGTTACATTGAAGTGTTATGTTATTAGAGTGTTACATTAGAGTATTATGTTTTTATTCGTAATGTGAGATTTGTTTTAGACTGAGGGAAAATCCAAAATCTCTGTAGTACAGATTGTCCAAATGTGTAATTTCATATTTAGAAAAATCTACTTTTATCCCTAAAAAAATTAAACTCAAACATGTAAGTGACTACCTTTTTGTGCAATTTTCACTTTAATGAGACCTTTAGGTTCACAAGAAAAAATGAAAGACTAAACAATTCAGAAGATCACATTTTGGGATTTATTAGTATTTCAACCTTAAAATTAAGGTTAAATTATAAATACGCCTCTTGAAGTTTGCTTAAAATATGAATTACCTCATGTGGTTTGAAAAATTATAAATACCCTATTGTCAGAAATTTTTTATTTAACAAAATTAACAAAAGAAATAAAAATTCTAATTGCTCTCTTGTATAATGATAAAATTACTTCAATTATTAATTGAAATAGATTTCTGACATTGTTCAAAATTGTTAATTGATTTTATGATTTATTAATAAAAGTGCCCATTTGTTATGAAATTAGAAATTTGAAGAGGCGAGATATAATTTCTAGAACCACATAGGTAAAATTGTATTTTAAACAAACTCAGGGGGTGTATTTAATGGTTAAATTGAAAGGACAGTTAGTAGTATAAAATTAAAAGTGATTTTAATTATTTAATTTTGTTTTATATTCATATGGGAAAAAAAAAAGTAGAAATAGAAGTTATAGAAAATTTATTTACAAAATTAAATATAAATATGTTGTAGTTGGATTAAAAAAAAAATACATAGATTAATTATGTAAAGTATTGATTTTTTTCTTTTATATATATTTTTTTGAATTATTCATAGGTATTGTATATAAGTATATAAAATTTAAATTAAATATAAATGTTTCAAAATAAAAAAATTTCATGTTAAATAAAAAAAATCATATAAATTAATCATTAGATATTAATAAGGTGATGAATATATATATATATATATATATATTTAATATTTAATAGAAGAAAATTAATTCGTAATATATTAATTCCATAGGTCATTTAGATTAGGTAAAATTCTTTTACATATTAAATTTTAGCACTAATTAGGTATGAGGATATATTATTGCGACATTTCTAAAAAGCAAGAGAGAACAACAGTAATGCACTATGGCCCTGTTTGGTAGGGCTTATTTTCAGCTTATTTAAGCTTTTAGCTTAATTTAAGCTATTTTGATGTGTTTGGTTCAGCTTAACAATACAACTTATAGCTTTTTGTAAGTCAAAAATCAACTTATTCTTTGAGTAGGGGAAGATAAGCTTAATTTATAAGTCAAAAATCAGCTTATGTTCACAGTTATAAGCTATAAGCTGTTAAACTATAAGTTATAATCACTTTCCCATAACTCTACCAAACGGGGCCTATATAAGAAAGAGGAAAAAATAAGAAAAGAGAGACATGTCACGTATAAAATTTTAAAAGCTTGTGGGTAAATAGATATTGGTTTATTAGTGAATCATACTCATATGAAAGGCAAATGTGCATGTAGCACAAGTTGACAAAATAATGTATTCACCCAAGAAAAATTTGATAAAATAATGGGTAACTTTCACTTTACTTAGTTTGATTCATGTGCAGATTGTTTCTCTGACATTAAGAAATAATCATATAATCTCTATGTAGTTTGTGAACCATAAAATACATTAACTTCTATTAACAGAATATGTAAATTAACCTTTCTGCCCTTATCTTCTTCTTCTCTTCCCTCTTAAATTAAACCTACACATAAATATCTATGTATATGTTAGACTTATTTATTTTGATGATTTATTTAATTATGTTTTAATTTATTTGAAAGAGAAAAATAGAATCCAAAATTTATTTTGATGATTTATTTAATTATATTTTAAATCCAAAATTTATTTGGATGATTTATTTAATTATATTTTAAATCCAAAATTTATTTTGATGATTTATTTAATTATGTTTTAATTTATTTGAAAGAGAAAAATAGAATCCAAAATTTATTTTGATGATTTATTTAATTATATTTTAAATCCAAAATTTATTTGGATGATTTATTTAATTATATTTTAAATCCAAAATTTATTTTTGATGATTTATTTAATTATGCTTTAATTTATTTGAAAGAGAAAAATAGAATCAAAATTTATTTTGTCCCATTATTTCTCACCTAAATCTTTATCCTAAATATTGTTAGAATGTATTTAATATTTGATTAAATCAGGAGTTCAAACAACACAAAACAAAGGTTCAAAAGATTCAAGTGGAAGATATTCAAATTTGTAATGATGGAGGGAAAGATATTCAAATTAGTAATAATGGAGTTACAACGGCTATAAATTCAAATGAATAGTTCAAAAGGTTCAAAAGATTCAAATGGAAGATATTCAAATTTGTAATGATGGAGGAAAATATATTCAAATTAGTAATGATGGAGTTACAACGACTATAAATTCAAATGAATAGTTCAAAAGGTTCAAGTGGAAGATATTCAAATTAGTAATGATGACTACAACGGCTATAAACGGCTATATTTTTCATTATATATACCAAAGCCTCTAATGTAAAAAAAGTTACAAAAAAACCTGAAAATATTCTTTGATCTATAATTACTCACATCTATTCTCTAAAAAATTCTCTGAGAAGTATTCTTCGATTTTTGTTTACATCATTTCTCAGAAATTATACGTTGAGCCTTATAGCTTTAGGCCAATTTTTCTTGTGTGAGGTTTACAGAAAAATCAAAACTTCATTTTTATATCTATCTTTGAGAGATAATTCTTGTAGCTTTTTGTGAAAGCAAAAACACCTTCTTTTCAACCTTGTAAGAGTGTAGTACACTCAGTGTTCTTGACTTAGAAAGTCTGTGTAAAATCCATGGAGGATTGCTCCATTTGTAAAGAGGTTGGTAGCACCCCCGTGAAGCTAGAGCATAGTGAAAAATCTCAAGTGAAACTTGAGGAGTGGATGTAGGCCGAGTTGAAGCCGAACCACTATAAATTTGTTTGCCTCTCTATCCCTTATCTCTTTATTTTATTTAAATTGTTGTAACTATATTTCACATTTTCACTATGCTAAAATCATTAACTGACATAGTTGTTAGAACATTTGTTTTAATTATTTTTATTTCATTAACTATATTTATCTATTGTGCTAGTCATAATTTTTATTAGGGTATTATTAATTTTTAATTGTAAAAACCTCATTCACCCCCCTCTTAGGTTGTCTTTTGGGTAACAATTGGTATCAGAGCCTAGACTTTTGTTTTAGATTTAACCATCTAGGAGTTTCGATCCATGACAACCTTAGCTGAAAGACAAGCCACAAATAGGCCACAACTGTTTGACGGAAACAAATATAGTCATTGGAAGGATAAGATGACTCTATACCTACAAGCCACTGATTATGCCGTGTGGATTATTGTCACCAAAGGTCCAAAAATTCCTACCAAATTAATTGACAATATTAGTGTACCTAAAATTGAAGATGAATGTGATGAGAGAGATCATAAATTATTGCAAACCAGTGCTAAAACCAAACTCACCCTTGTTTGTGGATTAGACTCTAAGGAGTATAATAGAATTTCAAGTTGTGATTCGGCAAAAGAAATTTGGGACAAACTTGAGGTAACGTATGAAGGTACAAACCAAATAAAGGAATCTCGTATTGATATGCTTGTTCATAGTTATGAATTGTTTAAACTGAACTCTGATGAATCTATTTCAAGTATGTTTACTAGATTTACTGAAATTATAAACTCTTTGAAATCTCTTGGCAAAACTTATACTAACAGTGAGTTGGTAAGAAAAATTCTTAGGTGTTTACCAAAGAATTGGAAAGCAAAGGTCACCGCCATTATAGAAGCCAAAGATCTCTCCACACTTGGATTGGATGAGCTTATGGGTTCCCCTATGACTCATGAGATCACCATGAAAGGACATGAGGATGTTGAAAACAAAAAGAAAAGTGGAATTGCATTCAAAGCCTCATCAAATGAAGAAGAACATGAAAACTCTAGTGAGGATGAAAGCTATGCCATGCTTAGTAGAAATCTCAAAAAGCACTTCAAGAAAAACAATTATGGAGGAAGAAGACCTTTCAAGAAAGAGTACAACAAACATAACAAGAAAGAGCCTATTATTTGCTATGAGTGTAAAAATCCTGGACATATGAAGATGGATTGTCCAAAATTGAAGAATCATGGAAAAGACTACAAAAGAAACAAAAAGGCCATGGTAGCAACTTGGGGAGAAATTGAAAATGAAAGCTCAAGTGATGAAATTGAAAATGAAGTAGCCAACTTATGTCTCATGGCTCTTGAAGATGAAGACTCTACTCAAAATGAGGTAACTACTCTTTATGAAGAACTTGAAAGTGCATTCCATGAACTATCAAATGAATTTAGAAACGTTTGTGTAAAAAATAATGTATTATAGAAATCTATTGCATCTTTATCTATTAATGTAAAAGAATTAAAGAAAGAAAAAATTATTTTGAAAAATGATTTTGATACTATCTTTAATGAGAAAACTACTTTAAAAAATAATGTTGATTCTTTATCGATTATTGTAGAAGAATTAAAGAAAGAAAAAATTATTTTGAAAAATGATTTTGATACTATTTCTAATAAGAAAACTACTTTAAAAAACAATGTTGATGATTTAACAAAAACACTTGAAAATTTTGTAAAAGGTAGAGATAATGTCAACATGCTTCTTGGAAATCAAAGATGTGTTTTTGATAAAGTGGGTATTGGATATGATCCTATTAAGAAACAAAAGAATCTTAATACAATTTTTGAAAAGGCACCTCTCATGACACACCCTCATATTACTTGTCATTATTGTAGAAAGAAAGGCCATTATATATCTTATTGTCCATTCAAAAAGAATATGAACATGGGAATTAAAAAGATTTGGATTATTAAGGAATCTAACAAAATTAACCAAGAAGGACCCAAGAAACTATGGGTACCAAAAACCAACACTTGATTGTCATCTTGTAGGTTTGCTTTAAGTCCAAAGCTAAAGAATGAAAGTGGTACCTTGATAGTGGATGTTCCAGACACATGATCGGAGATAAATCATTCTTTACTAAATTATCATTGAAAGATGGAGGATTTGTTACTTTTGGAGACAACAAGAAAGGAAAAATCATCAGTATTGGTAGCATCGGTATTTCTCCTAACCCTTCTATTAAAAATGTTTTACTTGTTGATAGACTTAAGCATAACCTACTTAGTATTAGTCAATTATGTGATAAAGAAAATCGAGTTATTTTTGATAAATCACATTGCACAATTGAAAGCACAAATGATCATAAAACTTTATTCGTTGGTAATCGCCATGATAATGTTTATGTTTTTCATCTTAATGATCTCTATGCTAGTGATGTTAAATGTTTATATGTTAATAATGAAAATAGTTGGTTATGGCATAGAAGACTTGGTCATGCTCATATGGATTTAATTGCTAAACTTTTGAGAAAGGATTTGCTCATTGGACTTCCAAAAATTAAATTTGAAAAAGATCATCTTTGTAATGCTTGTCAACAAGGCAAACAAACTAAAACATCATTTAAATCAAAATCTCATATTTCTACAACTAGACCTTTACAACTATTGCATATAGATTTATTTGGTCCCTCAAGGACATCTAGTCTAGGTGGTAAACGTTATTGTCTTGTTATTGTTGATGATTATTCAAGATTTACATGTGTTATGTTTTTAGCACACAAAGATGAAACTTTTTCTTCTTTCACAAAACTCTGTCGTAGAATTCAAAATGAAAAAGGCTTTCTTATTACTAATATTCGAACCGACCATGGTAGAGAACTTGAAAATGAGAAATTTGAATTGCTTTGTGATGAGTATGGTATTGGACATAATTTTTCAGCACCTAGAACCCCTCAACAAAATGGTGTAGTAGAAATGAAGAATAGAACTTTAGAAGAGATGAGTAGAACAATGTTTTGCGAAACTAATCTTCCTAAATATTTTTGGGCCGAAGCCGTTCACACCGCATGCTATATTTTAAATCGTGCATTAATTAGACATATTCTAAAAAAGACTCCTTATGAACTTTGGAATGATAGAAAACCCAACATTAGTCCCTTGTATGTTTTTGGTTGTAAATGTTTTGTGCATAATAATGGTAAGGATAACTTAGGTAAATTTGATTCAAAATCTGATGAAGCAATTTTTCTTGGCTATTCCTTAACTAGCAAAGCTTATCGTGTTTTTAATAAAAGTACTCTTGTTGTGAAAGAATCTATACATGTGGCATTTGATGAAACTAATATCTCTGCTCAAAAGCAAATTGTTAGTGATAGTATAGATTTGGAACCAAATGTGGAAGATTCAAGTATCTACAAAGAAGAGAACCAACCATGTAAGTTGAACAAAGAGATTGAACAACCTATTCTTCCACCTCAAGAAGAAGGAGGAAACAATGATGATCTACCAAGAGAATGGAAGTTTGTTCATAATCATCCTAAGGATTTAATCCTAGGTGACCCTACAAAAGGTATTGGAACTCGCTCTTCACTTAGAAACATTTGTAGTAACTTGGCTTTTCTCTCACAGATTGAGCCTAAAAACTTTCAAGAAGCCGAATTCGATGAACATTGGATGATAGCTATGCATGAAAAGCTTAACCAATTTGAGAGAAATAAAGTGTGGGAACTTGTGCCAAAACCTAAAGATCATACCATTATCGGTACCAAATGGATCTTTCGAAACAAGCTTGATGAAATCGCCACAATTATAAGAAACAAGGCTAGACTTATTGCACAAGGATACAATCAAGAAGAAGGTATTGATTTCGATGAAACCTTTGCTTCGGTTGCTAGATTAGAAGCTATTCGCATGTTGCTTGCATTTGCATGTTTTAGAGATTTCAAACTTTATCAAATGGATGTAAAAATTGCCTTTCTTAATGGCTTTATAAATGAGGAAGTTTATGTTAAACAACCCCTAGGTTTTGAAGATCATGCTTTTCCAAATCATGTTTTCAAACTATCAAAAGCTTTACATGGTTTGAAACAAGCACCTCGTGCATGGTATGAACGATTAAGTAAATTTTTTATTGAAAATAATTTTTCTAGAGGAACGATTGACACAACACTTTTTGTTAAAACTAAAAATGATGATTTACTTATTGTGCAAATATATGTGGATGACATTATATTTGGTGCTACTAATGAAACCTTGTGTAAGGAATTTGCTAAGTGTATGCAAGGTGAGTTTGAGATGAGCATGATGGGGGAGCTAAACTATTTCCTTGGGCTTCAAATCAAACAATGTAAGGAAGGAATTTTTATCAACCAAGCTAAGTACACAAAAGAACTTCTCAAAAAGTTTGGTATGTATGACTCAAAAATAATTGGAACACCTATGAGCACATCCATTAAACTAGACAAGGATGAAAAATGTAAGTCCATTGATCAAACAAAATATCGAGGTATGATTGGCTCACTTCTTTATTTAACTGCAAGTAGACCCGATATTATGTTTAGTGTTTGTATGTGTGCTAGATATCAATCAAATCCTAAGGAATCACATCTCATTGCTGTTAAAAGAATTTTTAGATATCTTGTTGGCACTTAAAACTTGAGACTGCTTTATCCTAGAGATGTTGCATTTGAGTTAATTAGTTACTCGGATGCCGACTTTGTCGGATGTCGACTTTGCCGGATGCAAACTTGATAAAAAAAGCACCAGTGGCACTTGTCACTTTCTTGGTAACTCATTAGTATCTTGGTTAGCAAAAAGCAAAATTCTGTTGCTTTATCAACGGCCGAAGCTGAATATATAGCTTCTGGAAGTTGTTGTGTCCAAATACTTTGGATGAAACAACAATTGGAGGACTTTGATTTGCATTATGATCATATCCCTATTAAATGTGATAATACTAGTGCCATCAGTTTAAGCAAAAATCCGGTTCAACACTCACGAACAAAACATATTGAAATTCAACATTATTTTTTAAGAGATCATGGTCAAAAAGGGGATATTGTACTTGAATTTATAAACACCGACAAGCAATTGGCGGATATTTTCACAAAATCCCTAAGCGAGGATCGCTTCAATTTTATTCGTGCCGAGCTTGGAATGTCGATTTCTACTTAAAAAGTTTTGTTATGATTGTGAAACTTGAATTTTTGTTAAAATGATATATGTGTATTGCTACATTGATATGGAAACATTTATATCCGTTGAATGCTCTCAAGTCCTTCAGACATTTATTCTCCTTAACAGTTTGCTATTCTCAACTGTGTAATTTTTTTTAGGTTCTGCATCTTGAGGTAAAATTAACTTTGCATACATTGATTTTTTTAAACCCTCATGATATTTTTGTTGCATTACAATTCCAGCAATACCAACGTCCCATTAAGTTTAATTTCTGCTAGTATTATTTTATTTTTATTTCTTTTATTTTTATTTTTTTTCCTTTTTTTTTTGGGGCTTAATTTTCTTTTTCTTTTTTTTGCTTTTAATTTTATTTTTCAGTACTTAAACATAAAAACAAAAACAAATAAAAATAAAAAATTTTACATAAACAAATTAAATATAAAAAAAATCCTTCATTTTCTTTACGACCACACGCCGATCACAATAAACATAAAAAAAAAAAAAAAAAAAACAAACAAACAAATAAACAACCCTTCATTTTTTTCCGGCCATATGCCGACCTCACTTACTCGGCTCTTCTATCGTTTCCTTCTTCTTTTTATCACCTTGGGCGGCCCTTGACGCCCTTGCCGCCCTTGCCTCCGTGCTTTCGTCCAGAGCGACGACTCCCCGCTGACTATCAAAGGCCAAGAATGATGTTGCTTTAAATCGGGCCATGGAGGTGGTCTTCCGTTTAAGTTCTTTATTTTCAGCCTTCAGTGCGCCTATTTCTGCTCGCATATCCTTGTACATGCGCTGAAGTAGGGAGAGTTGGGCGTTGACTGATGGAGCTCACTCGTCCTGTTCTGTAATCGGTGAGCCAATTTTGTGACTGCCGTCACCGTCTCCATACAGGATGTCAGTGTGAAATGATTGGCTTCTATGTCAGATTGAGCTGCCATGCTTTGCTCAATCGACATCATAGGAAGGTTAAGAAGAGGAATGACAGGAAGAGTAGGAGTAGGGGCACTCGGTCCAGCAGAGCTTATGGGATCGTTTAGGTCCGGAAATAGAGTGAGGAGACGGGATGAGGAAGCCATGGTTTCGAGGTGCGAGGTGTAAAAGAAATGAGTTGCAGAGAAATAGAAGCGACGAGAGTAGTGAAGAAGAGATAGAAGCTAATGGTGAAGCAGCAAATAGACGAGTGTGTGATTAAGAAGAAGGCGAAGAGAGAGCTTAAGAAGAAGACGAAGGAGAAGAAGACAAGAGGGAGAGAGAGCAAAGGCAGCTGATTGACCCGTCTCTGCTTTTGTCGGCCAATGACGCAAAAGCGAGGATGCGTGCTCGGCGCGATTTTCGACGGAAACGAGAGAGGCGCGCTAATCGTATATCTATGTAATATATATTTGTTGATTGACCGTTGATTGATATATATATATATATATATATATTTTTGCTATATATATTTTTTTTTATGCCATTTATCACTATCATTTTCTTCTTCTCCTCCTCCTCCAGATTCTAACCCATGATTTCCTTTTGATAATGTCACAGGGGGAGAAATTATATGATGTTATATATTATGGTATTATTTTCAAATTATGGTATTAGTTGAGAACTAATCTGATGATTATGTATTTATCGTTTGATATCTTAAATCTTATATCATGTTGCTGATTAAATCTTATTTATTACACATGTGCTAACCTATGTATTTAGAAATGAATTCAGGGAGCATGACTTGAGGGGGAGCTTTTCTTACTCCCAAATCAAATCAAAATATCATTGTGTGCCATCATCAAAAAGGGGGAAATTGTTAGACTTATTTATTTTGATGATCTATTTAATTATGTTTTAATTTATTTGAAAGAGAAAAATAGAATCCAAAATTTATTTTGATGATTTATTTAATTATATTTTAAATCCAAAATTTATTTTGATGATTTATTTAATTATGTTTTAATTTATTTGAAAGAGAAAAATAGAATCAAAATTTATTTTGTCCCATTATTTCTCACCTAAATCTTTATCCTAAATGTTGTTAGAATGTATTTAATATTTGATTAAATCAGGAGTTCAAACAGCACAAAACAAAGGTTCAAAAGATTCAAGTGAAAAATATTCAAATTTGTAATGATGGAGGGAAATATATCCAAATTAGTAATGATGGAGTTACAACGGCTATAAATTCAAATAAATAATTCAAAAGATTCAAAAGATTCAAATGGAAGATATTCAAATTTGTATTGATAGAGGGAAATATATTCAAATTAGTAATGATGGAGTTACAACGGCTATAAATTCAAATGAATAGTTCAAAAGGTTCAAAAGGTTCAAGTGGAAGATATTCAAATTAGTAATGATGACTACAACGGCTATAAACGGCTATATTTTTCATTATATATACCAAAGCCTCTAATGTAAAAAAAGTTACAAAAAAACCTGAAAATATTCTTTGATCTATAATTACTCACATCTATTCTCTAAAAAATTCTCTGAGAAGTATTCTTCGATTTTTGTTTACATCATTTATCAGAAATTATACGCTGAGCCTTATAGCTTTAGGCCAATTTTTCTTGTGTGAGGTTTACAGAAAAATCAAAACTTCATTTTTATATCTATCTTTGAGAGATAATTCTTGTAGCTTTTTGTGAAAGCAAAAACACCTTCTTTTCAACCTTGTAAGAGTGTAGTACACTCAGTGTTCTTGACTTAGAAAGTCTATGTAAAATCCATGGAGGATTGCCCCATTTGTAAAAAGGTTGCTAGCACCCCCGTGAAGCTAGAGCATAGTGGAAAATCTCAAGTGAAGCTTGAGGAGTGGACGTAGGCCGAGTTGAAACCGAACCACTACAAATTTGTTTGCCTCTCTCTCCCTTATCTCTTTATTTTATTTAAATTGTTGTAGCTATATTTCACATTTTCACTGTGCTAAAATCATTAACTGACATAGTTGTTAGAACACTTGTTTTAATTATTTTTATTTCATTAACTATATTTATCTATTATGCTAGTCATAATTTTTATTAGGGTATTATTAATTTTTAATTGTAAAAACCTAATTCACCCCCTCTTAGGTTGTCTTTTGGGTAACAGTATATATACAACCATTATGTATATGTATATATACATTGTCATATCAAAGTTAATAATTAATTTTAATTTTGTGATTTGTTACATATTGCTGAACTCCTTCACTAATTACGTGGCTAACCATCTTAAGCATAAATGTGTCCATTATTTCTGCCTCTTCTCTCTCAGGTATGAGGTCTCCCCATTTCTCCCTTTTCTATTCAAAATTGAATAAACAAAAAAAAAAAAAAAGGACTTCCATCATTCTTCTCTTTATTGGAGGGAGATCTGTAAAGAATCTATTTCGGATTGTTTTTGTTCTTTTTCTAAAAAAGAGATCTTTTAATAAGTGATTTGGGATATTTTTTAGAACACTTAGAAAACCTGATGACTTTGCAAGCCTTTATGCATTAGCCTCATTTGTAATAGACAATTCCCGAGTTCAACAAATAACTGCCCTATCTTAGAATTGGGAACTGAAGAATTATACTTAACTAGGACTTTGAATTTTTGAAACTGACAGTCTGTTTTTAGATAAAATGTTGGTATATGGATATGATTGAACAATCTCAGATGCACTGAGTGGAGTACTTTATTTTATTTTTTTGGCAATAGATAGAGAGAATTTACTATTAAATCATTGAAATACATTAAACTGAACATTAAAAAAATCACCATCAAATTCAAGACCTTAAAAATTAGAAGAAATCTACAACATGCACTCCCAAAAAGGTACTAAACTTTTTTGTAATGTATGTTGTGACATTTTGTGATGAAGTTATGCAAATTCTAAAGTTAGGAATAAAAATGTTACGACAATTTTTACATCCCTAAGACATGCATATTAAGACTACAACAGCTACCCAGGGAGTAAAATTCAATTTGTCACAGCAATTTAGCCTTGTTTGTAATCTCTGAGACAATTCTTGAGTTTTCAAGAACAAAGGCTTGAAACATATTTTAAAAAAAAAAATACACATAAAAGAAAAGAGACTAAAGAAAGAAGACTATCAACAGAGAGTTATCGATTCAAACACTCACGTCACGATTTCACATTCAGGAATGTAGAAGGAAGGTTCATATATTTGTGGTCACTTTATATCTATATATAGATATATTTTATTTGTCATCACAATGACTATACTGGCTTGACTCTCCTTGTGCTTGGGTCAAGATTGTGAGTGACACCAATATTTTAGAAAGACACTACAGGTTCATCTAAGGATGCATATTTAGAAAATCCATACATTCATTCAATTATGAGTATAATAATCTGTTGTCTAACGTTTGTTCTGCTATACTCATAGCCGTATGCGAATCAGAATCCTCTCATTGATCTTTCTCCTTAACTCCTTACTTACTGGGCCATTAGGCCTACTTTTGGGCCTAATTTCGATAATCCAAACCGTTCACATTTTAAGATTTGTTGAGTATATCATACATGTAAAAAATCAAGTTGATTAGATATCAGAAACTAAGTGTTTGGATCATCAAACTAGAAACCATTTAAAAAAAAAATTAATAAACAGTTTTCCAAACACATGCTTTCTGATATCTGATCAATTTGATTTTTTACAAGTATGATATACTCAACAAATCTTAAAATGTGAACGGTTCGGATTATCAAAATTGGGCTCAAAAGTAGTCCCAATGACCTAGCAAGTAGGGAGTTAAGGAGAGAGATGAAGGAGAGGATCCTAATTCGCCGTATGCACTGCAGCTATTATTACTTCAGCCATACTTTTCCTTATCTTACTTGCATTTGCATGCTTTCAACGTCATGAGACCCAAAAAAATGTAATTGAGGCAAGAGCAATAAAAAATGGGGATATTTGCTCAATATGGAATTACGATGGAAGAATTGCATATGAAGACATCATCAAGGCAACAAACGACTTTGACATCAAATATTGTATTGGAACTAGTAGTTATGGTAGCGTATACTGAGCTCAGTTGCCAAATAGCAAAATAGTTGCCTTGAAGAAACTACATCGTTTGGAAGCAGAGGAACTAGCTTTCAACAAGAGTTTTAGAAATGAGGTGCAAATGTTAACTAATATACAGCACCGAAACATAGTGAAGCTTTATGGGTTCTGTTTGCACACCAAATGCATGTTCTTGGTGTGTGAGTACATGGAAAGGGGAAGCTTGTTTTGTGCCCTAAGAACTGATGTCGAAGCTGTTGAGTTAAGATGGACTCGGAGGGTAAACATCATTAAAGCATTAGATCATGCGCTATCCTACTTGCATCATGATTGCACACCTCCTATTGTTCAACGAGACATATCTAGCAACAACTGTAACAACCCAGATTTTTTAATTATTCTGTAGAATTTATACTAATATTATTTAATCACAGTTAAGGAAAATATATAATTTATTATATACTATTATGTCTAATTTTGTAAAATAATATAATTATTAAAAGTTTAGGGGTCAAAATATAAATAATAATAATATAGATAATATAAATAATGATAGTAATGGATGTGGTAATAAAATAAATAATTAATTTTTCATTAGTATATGATAAAGTGTAATTTAATTAAGAATAAATTTATTTATATAATTATATTAAAATATTGAGTAAAAGGTAATTATCTTAAATATCTATTAAGGGTAAGGACGAATCTATATAATTAATTATCGAATTTGGGGAGAGGGATACGCGTTGACCGAATAGCGCGTTCACCTCTCTATAAATAGGGAGAGGTGATCTGCGGAAAGAAGAAGGAAAAAGAGAGAAAGAAAAGAAAGAAGAAAAGGAAAGAAAGGAAATAAAGAGGAAAGAAAGAGAGGAATAGAAGGAAAGAATAGTGGAAGGTGAAAGGGTTTTTGGTAGTAGAAAGAAAGAGTAAGGTATTAAAGTTAAGGTGAGTTATATTATATCTTGAGTCTCCAAAATGTATTTTACTTATATTTTGACTTACCAAAATCTATTTTATACAAGTTATGTTTTATTAATATATTTATAAAAATTATGTTTTATAAAGGTTTCGATTACGTGGATTATTTTATGAACTCTATTTGCTTAAAAAGAAACCCATAGATATGTCTGTTTTACTTTTAAAGAATATTTGGCTATGACCTTATATGAAAATATGTTTTGTGAGTACCACCACGGGAGTCTCATGCCTTGGGGGACTTAAATAACCATTGGCTAGTGAGTCTCATGCCTTGGGGGACTTAAATAACCATTGGCTTAGTGATTGACCACTTTGTGGTCCAGTGTTTGTCATGGATCCATTGACCAGTGTAGTGCTTGGCACTTAGTGATGTACCGTGGTTACGGTTGTATAGTGATTTTCGTATTACATGTATACGTTAAATGATTTCCGTATTATGTATGTTATGTATCAAGCTCTTTTTGGCCCAACTAATTATCCATGGTGAATTTTATGCCTCATACTCTTAGTATAATATTTCTCACTCTGCCATGAGCTTATAGTTTTTTTACCACTTTCAGGTGACATGTTGGGACCAGCGTCTGGGGTAGGCACAAAGCACTTTTATTGATGTATTTTTTTAATGTAAATATCGGCCTTTTTGGCCAATACATTTTGTAATAAAAATAGACGCTCCAATGATTATTTTAGTACCCTTATTTAAATATTTATTCCGCTTGCGTTTATTAATTTGTTTAAAGATTTGGCCGGAGGTAACCTCGGTTACTGGCCATCACGATGCTTAACCCTTGGGTACGAGGAGCGGGTCGTGACAACAACATTCTATTGAACTCTGAATGGGAGACTTTTTGTCTTTGACTTTGGCATTGCTAGACTGCTATATCCAGATGTATCAAATCAAACAGTAATTACAGGCACTTATGGATATATTGTCCCAGGTAGCAAAGTAATACTTTTTTATTTCATACGTATTAATGCTCTCAAAGAAAGAGGGAAAAATAATCTAAAATGTTTAAATATTTTAGTGATTATCATTTTTTTTTTCAAACTCAATTATTGATGATAGATTCAACATTTCAAAGAATCACACTTCATTAATTTCATAAAAGAGAAAGTGCAGTCTATGATTTTTTTTTATTTATTAATTTCTTGTTTGTGCAGAACTTGTCTACACTATGGTTGTGACTGAAAAGTGTGATATTTATAGCTTTGGGATGGTAGCACTTGAAACAATCATGGGAAGGTGTCACGACCCATACCCAAAGCGTCGTGATGGCCAATAACTGAAGTTACCTACAGCCAATTCTTGAACAAATTAATAAACATGAGCAAAAATAATATTTAAGTGAGGGTACCAAAATAATTATCGGAGCTTCTACTTTTATAACAAAAAGTATTGACTAAAAAGGCCGATATTTACATATGAAGAATAGAATTATAAAAACTATGAACGTGCTATGTGTGTGTATTTTACAGCCCCGCTTCTAAGACTCTCCAAAAGTTATTTCTAAATTGTATTGTTTCCTGAAAATTGGTAAGCAGCTATAAGCACATGACAAAGTGAGAAATATTATAATGAGAGTATAAGGGTCAAGAAATTACAGCGGATAAGCTTTAGGCTTAAAATAGATAAAATAGAATACTTTTCTATTAGAGTAAATAAGTTGCTCATATTATAACAGAAATCCATTTTAGAAATCATATGATATTAGATGAAAATATATAACTACGGTGCATAACAGAACAAAGGTCAACGAATTCATGATAATACAGAAGTATAGACTCTAGAGGTGACTCGTATGGATTCTAGAGGTGGTTCCCACAATAGTGTTGTACTAAGCTCCATACAACACTTTGCTCCGTGCAAAATAGAGGTCAGTAAATGACAACATAGGGTCACTAAAGTAACCAATCAGAAGTCAATGGTTATTTAAGTCCCCAAAGCATGGAACCTCATGGTAGCATTTACAAAAATATTGTTAGGATGATTATTTACCAAATCGTTGTCAAAAGCATATTTAATAAACAATTACATCCATGGGTTTCCTTGTTATACAAAATAAGGTTTATAAAATAAATAACATAATTAAAATTCTAATATAGTTTATAAACATAATTTACACAAAACATTTTATGGTAACTCAAGGTATAATACAACTCATCTTAATATCACTTCTTCTTTTTTTTCCCCCACCATTCTGAGGCCTTCCTCCATGTTGTCTTTCCTTCTCACTTTCGTTGTTTGTTATTGTTGGCTTGTGTTTATTCATTCTCACTAATCTCCTATTGATAGGAATGGTGAGCAAAGCTTACACCCTTAGTCATTTACCACATAGCATTTGCCACGTGGCAGCTTAATATATATCTTACTTCTAGACTTGAGTAACCTCCAAGCAAATTAAATATCTTATTACATTTTGGCCCATAAATTAAATTAATTACACTATTAACTTAAATAATGACCTCAACATATAATATTTATACGATGGTCCTAATTTTTCTTAATTATAAAATTACATACAAATCGCACCTTGATCCCAATTCATCGTATATAAAATTATATTCTTCTCATTTATAATTAGATAATACTAATATGAAAGTTAAAGGATAATTTAATTTTCGGGTTGTTACAGAAGGCATCTAGGAGAACTCTTATCATTGGCATCATGATCTGCTCTAAACGTAATGCTAACTAATGTCTTAGACCCGCACCTTCCACCTCCAACTAATCCAGTGGTTGTAGGGAACATTGTTCCGGTTGCTATGATGGCATTTGTATGTGTGCGTTCTGAGCCGAGATCTCGCCCAACAATGCAATGAGTATCTCAAGAGTTTCTTTCTCGAATGAGGACTTTAGCTATAACTCTTCATGCAATTTCACTTTACAGCTATGGAATCGAGAATTGAGTTTTATCCAATAAATGAATAAACACGATGCTTGAGTTTTCCATAAAAAGAAAAACGTCCATTTAAAATGTTAGTATCATATTTTCTTCGGGCCTTGTTATTACAACTATTATTTATAAGGATTGCTATATATTATCAAACCTCAATTGTTAATTTTTTTAAAAATCTTTTTTAAATATGTTTTCCCTGCAGCAATCCCAAGCCACAGAAAAGAATGTTCCCCTCTAGATCCTTTAGAATTTGAGTTCTGGTAATCTCTCATACTTGAACAAGATGCAGCAATCTCTCATACATCCATATTAACAACTCTGATTTTCACTACAATTGGTATGCTTCCACCACATTTCATAACAGAACATAGTACACAACCCAGTTACATGGGTGTGGGACCCCTCATGTGATAGGGTGATCGATTTTTGTATTCATAAACCTTTACTATGAAAAAGGAACAGAAATGAAAAAATAAAAATGATGCATATGAACTCAATGTTTTAGTTGTCATGTTATTATGAGTGAATTTAGGACTGATATTTTAAAATTTCAGTGTTGTCTACTGTTTCTAGCATATGGGTTGGCCAGCCCTTTCGACTTCCATTGCCGAAAAGGCTGGGATCTTCTAATAACTAGTTAGGATCATTTTTTAACAATTTAGAAATTGATTGTTTTTAAGCCTTTATATATATATACCAAATTGACACAAAAGAAAAATTATAATAATCTTGAGAATGATTTACCTAATTAAAAAATACAAATACAAGAAATGAGAATAAAGAAAGAAAAGATCAAGGAGAGCGAGTCATGAAAATTTCGAAGATGTGGATGGATGATCTGCTTTAATAAAATGAAATGCAACTTGTCCAAATTAATGTGATGGTTATGTGTGGGTTGGGGTAAGATTTTGTATGGATTTTTTTGGGTTCAAATTTTTAGTTTTAAATTAAGTTAAAATGTAACTTGTCAAAAATTAATGCGATGGTTAGTGCGCCAACTGTCATGTACCGACTCATTGATAATGTGAGTTTTACACCAAATATCTTGAAATTCTTATCGCATCACTTGAATTGGATTCTTGGACATAATGTAAGCACAGGGTATACAGTACCACTCGTGGAGCCAGCTTCTCGGGATTATTTGGTCTTTTGAAAATTTTGTAGTGGTGTTGTGTACACCCAATTGAATAGATACATGACTCAAAAAAATAAGAATAGAGGCCTATTTTGGGAAGTGGATTTTTTTTTGACTTATTGGGTTTTTTTGAAAGGGTTTGGCTTCCCTCCAGTCTAATACACTGTTGGGCCCGTGGGGGCTCACTATAAGTCCCGTTTTGATAATTTGAACAGTTGCATATGTAGAACTCGTTGAGTACTATATACCTATGAAAAATCACATTGATCGGATATCAATAGATACGTGATCAAATCAGTTTTGTATAAAAAAAAATAGACGGTGAAAAAATAAACAGTTGACAGAAATTTGATCCGATAAAATAGTTATCAATATCCGATCAATGTGATTTTTTTACAGGCATATAGTACTTGGCGAGTTCTACACATTAAATTATTCAAATTATCAAAATGGGACACGTGGTGAGCCCCAACGGGCTCAACAACACCCTCCAGTCTGATCACGAACTGGAGGAAAGTCAATCCCTTTTTGAAAAACCGCACAAAAAAAGTAAAAAGGTGATTTTATCTCAAATAAACTAATAAATTGATTTTTTTTTGCCTTCCCAAAAGAGGCCAGACTAAATTACACTGATCTCCCATCACAAACACATGGGTTCCATTTATTTTAGTTTTTGAAAAGTGTGTTGAATTGTATTTTGAAAAATAAATTGTTGAAAAGAGTTTTGAAAATTAAAAATTTGTTTGATTATGAGTTTTGAAAATAATTTTAGGATGCTTTGTAGTTTTATTTATTTTTTATTTTTTTTGTGGTTGAATAAATAGGTGTGAGAAAATTTAATTGATTGATGTGTAGAATGTGAGATAATGAGTGAAGAGAGATGAGAGAAAAAAAAATGATTGATTTATTTATTTATTAATAAAAGAAAAGGAAAGAGAAGAGAGAAAAATAATTTTTAAAACTTATTAATTAAAAATGTTTTTTAATTTTTTAATCTAAATATTAATCTAAAAACTAAATCAAAGGCTGCCATGATGTTGTCAAAAACTAAATAGTATGCGTGGCATAGGGGTGGAAGGGAGTCCGATTTAAGTCGTCCGTTGTGAAAAAGTCATTCCGGTGTTGATACGTTTGCTTGACTTCTGAATAGGAGACCCAGGACCCAGGACCAGTATATAGGAGACCTTTAATAAAAATTGAAGTGCATGCAATTGGAAAAGAGCACAGAGACATTACTGTGAACCTTCCTTGGGCATACATCATGATAGAAAGTGGACTAGCTTTTCTCTTCTTCACTTTGGCCTATTTTAGAAAGTAAGAAAAAAGTAGATTTTTTTGAGTGTTTTTTGAAAAAATATACAAAAGATATAAAGTTGATGTAATTCAACTAAGTTAATAAATTAATTTTTTTTAATTACCAAAATAGACCTCTATTGGTTCAACTGGCATGACAGTACTCTATACTCAACTTTTGAAATTGATACTGGAGCTTTAAAATAAAAAAAAAAATTAAAAAATTTTAAAAAAAAATTCTGGACGTGCTAGCATTGTTTTTGATAAAATGGGTCCCATTTCATTTTAGGCTTCGTTTGGGAAGATGGTTTGAGTGGGTTTGGGGCTAAAATAGCTACAAAAAATAAAATAAGCTTTTTAGCCTAATAAGACAAAAATATCACATCCAATCCATAATCTTTACATTCTTTCTCTCACAAAAAAAATCAAAAAAACCAAAAAAACTAACCCACTTTCCAAATCAAGCTTTTTAGCCCCAGGCTAAAATAGCCAAAAAAGCTAAAAAACCAACCCATTTCTCAAACAAAGCCTTAGTAACTTAAGATTTATTGCACTAATACTTGTAATTGTGTCACATTTAATACTAAACAAAAAGTTTTTTATAAAAAAATCATCCTAACTATGTAAAATCAAATGATATGAAAAATAATAGCCACATTGTTACATAGATATATAAGTGATAATGCATTAGAGTTGAGGTATAAATAACTCATCATTATTATATATAAACAGACTGCTTATTCATAGAGAATCGTCAACAATAGGTTAAGCACATTATTTATTTATTGTGATAAATCAAAAGCCAAGAACAAAGGTTGATGAATTTGGGCCGTTGGATTTTACTTTGTATTTAGTCAAGCATCCTTGATGAAATTAGTATTCAGTCCGTATACCGTCAATCAAAATCAGAAAAAGAAGATATATAGGCTGATAAATTTTTTAAAAGTAAAAAAGCTTTGGAGTAAAAAATTCATTCCATGCCAACGGAGTAAATTTACTTTTTGGAGTAAAAATTCACTTTGTCCTTCATTCAAATTTACTCTAGTGTGAGAAAAAAAAAATTAGGGACAAAAGTAAATAAGTAGCCCAACAGAAAGGAAAAAAAAGAGTAATTTATCCAAAACAAAACAAGTCCTAAATAAAAATTGGAATTAGAAGTGGTAGTGGTAGTTTACATTATTTCCGTTGTCCAGAAAAGACGGTAGGAAAGCAAATTCCATAATTAAGATGACTTTTGGGGTGGAGACTGAAATGCAACTTGTCCAAATTAATGTGATGGTTGATGTGCCCCTCCTAGGGGTTGAAGAACAACTTTACTTAAAATTTATCAAGAAAATTGTTATGGATAGAAAAGTGCAATTTATGTACAGAAAACGTTGATGTTTTAAAAATGATACATAAATTTATTTTTCAGATTTGATAATTTGTAAATGAGATGATTAGTTGATAATTAAAAAATAAATGAGAAAGAGTTACCTCAGATATTCTAATTAATTAACAAATCATTGATTTTGAAAAATTAATATAATTTATAAGCTAAAAAGTGTCCACACTTGATAATAATTGAGGTACACTATGGAAATGGCTCGGAAACACTATAATGAACCATACTTGATACAGCTTTTTCCTATAACATTTTACTCTCAAGCTAACTCGATACAGCTCTTTCCTGTAACATTTTACTCTCAAGCTAGTACTATATTTGCCGTCTTCTGTGGTGTGTTGTACAGCCTAACTTTTTCTGTGTCTTTTATCAATCGAAGTTGAGAGAGTTATCATAGCACGCTATGCACATTTTCTCACTTTTTTTTGTGAAAAATCAAAAGCTGTGCCCAAGCAAGGTTAAATGAATGTGGACTGTTTGATATGTCCCTAATTCATTCATCAATGGCTCTCTCAAGTCATGAATCATGATTTCGACATTGAGGAAGCTAGTAGGAAACTTGGTACAATTTTCGCCACAATTACGCCGAGAGAGGAAGACTGAAATAGTTACAAAGACTCTCTGGCTTCACTGACTCCCTGTGCCTGGGTCCATGTCGTGAGTCTGACATCAATATTTTTAAAAAGCCTGCTGCAGCTCTGATCTGAGTATGCATTGTATTGCATACATGCTCCCATTATGTTTGAGTTACAAAGTCCCATACATACATCAATTATGAGTAAAAATAACGTATCCTCTTCTTCTTTTTATTCTGCTCTACTCGTAGCACTGTGCATTGCGGCTACTAATATTTTCTTTGTGCCAGCAACTGTGAATTCATCATCATTATCATCGTTAGAGGCCAAAGCTCTACTCAATAACGGTTGGTGGGGAAACTTTTCTTCTGCAAATCATTGTCACTTGGGAGGCATCACTTGTAATCGGGCAGGAAGTGTCATTCAGATTTATTCTTCTTATTCTTATTCTTCCCCCCACCGAAAGCTTGAAAACATGGATTGCACTTCCTTCCCAAACCTTGAAGATCTCGTTCTCAGTGACTGGAACTTAACTGGAAGCGTCCCCGAGGAAATTTGTACTCTGTCAAAGCTCACCATCCTTGACCTCTCTTTCAACAAAAATCTTGAAGGTTTGCTACCTCTTACCCTGGGAAACCTCACCCAACTAGTAGAACTTCACATATATTATACTAATATCACTGGTCCAATCCCTTCATGTATTGGTCAGTTAAAGAATTTGGTGCATATGGATATTGGTGATAGTACCCTTATTGGTTCAATCCCTTCCTCTATTGGTCAATTGACTAATCTGACCTTTCTCCATCTTTCGTCAAACCGACTCAACGGCTCCTTCCCTCAAGAAATAGAAATGCTAGAGAACTTGGTTTATATGTCTATGAGTCATAACATTCTTGGTGGTCCAATCCCTTCATCTATTAGTCAATTGACTAATCTGATCTCTCTCTCTCTCTCTTGAAATCGACTCAATGGTTCTATCCCTCAAGAAATAGGAATGCTAAAGAACTTGGTTTATATGTTTATGACCGATAACATTCTTAGTGGTCCAATCCCTTCATCTATTGGTCAATTGACTAATCTAACCTATCTTTCTCTCTCATCAAATCGATTCAATGGTTCCATCCCTCAAGAAATAGGAAAACTAAAGAACTTGATTTATATGTTTATGGACAATAACATTCTTAGTGGTCCAATCCCTTCATCTATTGCTTATTTGACCAATATGACCGATCTAAATCTTTCTTCAAATCGATTCAATGGTTCCATCCCTCAAGAAATAGAAAAGCTAAAGAACTTGATTTATTTGTTTATGGACAATAACATTCTTAGTGGTCCAATCCCTTCATCTATTGGTCATTTGACCAATTTGACCGATCTACGTCTTTCTTCAAATCGATTCAATGGTTCCATCCCTCTAGAGATGGGAGATTTGATGCAACTGGCACGATTAAACCTTAGCCATAACCTCCTTACAGGTAAGATCCCATCTTCAATAGGTAAGTTGATTAACTTGAACTTTTTTGATGCATCTTCAAATCAAGTTAATGACACCATACCCGTTGAACTTGGGCTTTTATCCAACCTTAGGCATCTCGATTTGTCATCAAACCAACTTTCAGGCGAACTACCACCAATTGAAGTTCCCAATAGCTTTCAGTATCTGGACCTCTCTCATAATTTTCTTAACGAGCCTATCCTAAAAAAGCTAGAACAGCTTAAAGATTTGGAGTACTTACGATTGAATGACAATTATTTGAATGGAACAATACCAACCGAATTTGCATATTTGTCACAATTACAGTACTTAAATCTCTCCCACAATGATTTCTCTGGCAAAGTCTCATGCAGTGTTTACTCCATAAAAGGTCTTGACTTGTCATACAATCCTCTCAACGGTCAAATCCCACAATATGGATATGATTGTCCACCCCCATCACAAGTCCTGTCACAGGCAATTAACAAGACTACCTGCTGTAAAGGCATAAATTCTTCCAAGAAAAGAATAGTGATGCTTACTCTCCTCATTTCTCTCTTTATCACAGTTTCGTTGGTTTACTTACATTTGGGTGTTTTCTCTATCGCAAGACCCATAAAAAACAAACTAAGGCAAAAGCCATGAAAAATGGGGATATTTGCTCGATATGGAATTATGATGGAAGAATTGCATATGAAGATATCATCAAAGAAACAAACGACTTTGACATCAAATACTGCATTGGAACTGGCGGTTATGGCAGCGTGTATAGAGCTCAGTTGCCAAGTGGCAAAGTAGTTGCCTTGAAGAAGCTCCATCGTTTCGAAGCAGAGGAGCCTGCTTTTGACAAGAGTTTTAGAAATGAGGTGCAAATGTTAAGTAACATAGGACATCGAAACATAGTGAAGCTTTATGGGTTCTGTTTGCACAATAGATGCATGTTCTTGGTGTATGAGTACATGGAAAGGGGAAGCTTGTTTTGTGCCCTGAGAATTGAGGTCGAAGCTGTTGAATTAGGATGGACTCAAAGGGTAAACATCGTTAAATCAATAGCACATGCTCTATCGTACCTGCATCATGATTGCACCCCACCTATTGTTCATCGAGACATATCAACGTACAACATTTTGTTGAACTCTGAAATGAAGGCTTTCATTGGCGACTTTGGCACTGCTAGATTGTTATATCCGATTCATCGAATCAAACCATAATTGCAGGCACTTACGGATATATTGCCCCAGGTAACAACAATATTTTTCCTCTATATGTATTTATTTTTCCAATAAAAAGAGGAAAAAAAAAAACTATTCTAATTATTTTTAGCGACATTTATATTTAGTGGCTAACAATTTTTTATCTTAAGTCAATGATAGATAAATATTTCACATAATTATTTGTCATTAACTTGCTTTAAAATAGAAAGTGAAAATATAGAGTTTCTTTCATTAATCTTTTTGTTTGTGCAGAACTTGCCTACACAATGGTTGTGATTGAAAAGTGTGATGTTTATAGCTTTGGGGTAGTAGCACTAGAAACAATCATGGGAAGGCATCCGGGAGAACTTCTCTCATCACTAGCATCACCGTCTACACAAAACTTAATGCTAATTGATGTCTTAGACTCTCGCATTCCGCATTCAACTAATCCAGTGGTTGTAAAGAACATTGTTCTAGTTGCTATAGTGGCACTTGCATGTGTGCGTTCTGAGCCGAGATCTTGTCCAACAATGCTATGCGTATCTCAAGAGTTGCTTGTATGCAAGAAGACTGTCACGACCCAAACCCGGCCCTATGGGTTTAGCACCGTAACCGGCCAGTAATCCGAGATTACCGAAGGCCTGCTTAACAGTAATACAGTAAAACAGAGTACAGGGCCTGGCAGAAGCCAATACAGTAATTAAACAATGTCCAATGAGCTGTGACAGTCTGTATGCCAAAAAGATTTTTCATGCATTCATACATACGCAAACAGTACAGTCTATACAGAATTTACAGTCACACAGTACAGGGACCTAATCCCTTGATAACAGTACAGTTAGCAACTGACAGTCTATACAGTAATCCAAACAGTATGGAGACAGACGGGGGAAACAAACAAAACACCCCAAAGCCATAGCATGGCAACTCGGAACCTCGCAGTGAGGCACAAAGGCTGGCTTGACAAAACTGGAGTCTAACCCACGCTCCTAGCTCCGATCTGGTGGCTGAGCACCTACATATATATATAAACAGTGAGCTAAAGCCCAGTGAATAACATAATGCGTAAAGAGGTTTGGGATGAATGTCTTTTCAATATTTAAACAGTTCATTGATTCAATATATCGGCCAGTCAGTTTGTGGCTCATATTGATGCCGTAACAGTCATTTAGAAATCATAGTAATCGTACGTGGCACATCCGTTAGCAGTACTAGTAGCAGTGTCAGTACAGTAGCAGTAACGGTAACAATATAGTAACAGTACAGTAGCAGTACAGTAGTAGTAACAGTAACAGTACAGTAGCAGTAACAGTAGCAGTAACAGTAACAGTACAGTAGCAGTAACAGTAACAGTAACAGTACAGTAGCAGTACAGTAACAGTAGCAGTAACAGTAACAGTAACAGTAGCAGTAACAGTAGCAGTACAGTAGCAGTAACAGTAACAGTACAGTTCTTATGGATTCAAGAGGTGTCTCGCACAGATTCTAGAGGTGGCTCACTTTGTAGCACTTAGTTCCGTGCAGCACTTTGCTCCAAGTTTCACAGATTATAACAGTCATATGTGGTACATCCAGTAGCTAAACAGTACAGTAGGTCTTAATAGACCGGGTCTTAATAGACCAAACAGTGAATGATGGCCATCATATCAGTAAACAGTAGTGGTTCCAACATGGGAACCGACAGAGATCTCTGTAACAGTAACAGTAACAGTAAGCAGTAGTTGCTAAGGATGCCACAATACAGTTCAGAATATAAGTCATACATTCATTCATTCAGTTAACAATAACAGTTCAGAAACAGTTCAGTTTAATTGTTCAGAAGATAATCATTTTGAACATATCTTTACACAAATGTTACTCACAGAGTTCTGGGCTATAGTAAGCTAGAGCGTCTCCTCGGAAGTCAACCCTACACAGTCAACAGATCGAACACACACTAAGCTACACAGTTGGGAAAGATTAACAACTTAATCCCTAATGCCTCGGCGTGTTCTACATCTATATCCTCAACAAGATGTCTTAAACTAGGCCTAAGAACGCCTAGAATGGGATAAGGATGCAAAGATGCACATTTAAAACATTTTCAGAAAAACAGAGTCCCGCTCGAGCTCAAGTTTCATCGCTCGAGCGGTCATGCAACAAAGGTCTCCGCTCGAGCGTACATTACTCCGCTCGAGCGGACTGTAAAACAGTGCAAGATGCTGGGAGCTCGAATTCCCCGCTCGAGCGCCACTTTCCCCCGCTCGAGCGGGAGACCAAAATCTGGAAAATCCAGATTTGAACTCCAATGCTCAAATCAAGTTCCAATGCATCAAATTCGATCCTTTTGGGCTAATTTTCTGGAAAACACTTCAAAACTCATAGTATAGCATGTTTCAAGGATCAATTTGAGAAATCAAAGCCCAAAGGTAGTTCAATTAAACATGATTTCAAACCAAGTTTCAAGAACAACAACTCAAATGTGACATGCATGATCTTAAATCATCTTCAAAGCTTTAGTGTTGTTTCAAAAGAGCTCAAACCTTCAAAAACAAGATGAACTCATGGAGTATGACCAAAAGATGGACATGCATGTGAGGTATTATGAACTACAACCTCAAAACTTCAATATATGTACATGCATGCAACCATTAAGCTTTAATTCAACAACAATGAACCAATTCATGACTTAGTTCTACAATGAAGCATGAATCATGCAAGAACAACTCAAAACATGAACAAGAAGACAATGGAGCTACCTTTAGTCTTGTATTTAGGATAGGGAAGCTCAAATGTACAAAAACTCCTTCAATTCTTCAAGATTCTCAAGCTAAATCAACAAGAACAATTCTCTCTCTCTCTCTAACTCTCTTCTTGGTCGGTTAGAGGCAACACAAGGATTGATGAAAATGTGTTATGTGAGTGTAATGAGAATCAAAGATGACTCGAGTAGTGGGCCACTCCACTCATGTGGCAAAATGGTAAATAAGTCCAACTCTTTTATTAGCTTATTTTAATCTAATTTAATCATACCTAATCAGTTTTCGGGTAAATATTCCATAAAATTACAGTAATTATGACGATCATAAAACACTAATCAATTCCGGATTCGGCCGCCGATAAGGCCTTCAATTAGCAGTTTAAACATATAAGCATGAACAGATAATCATACAGTCAAACAGATAGGTTATGCATTTAAACAGATACGGTCAGTCAATTAATTCCAGACTCCAGTCAGTCAATTCAGTACTTTTAATCAGCTCAATTATCAGTCATGATCAATTCAGTTTAACAGTAATCAGTCAGTCATTAGTCGGTAAACAGTGTGAGGGTTGTTACAGTCTCCCCTCCTTATAAAGAGTTTAGTCCTCTAAACTCGAGTTAACATACGGCAACAGAGATAACGCTTAACATAACAGTAGTTTTCACTCTTTAACAGGAGCATAATCATATTCATAACAGTTTCATGACCCAATCTCAATCTTAGCAGTGCATAGAAATAGAACCATAAATCGCATACAGAGATTAGGGTCCGAATTATAATGGAGTCTTAGACCTAGTCAGGTTTTAGAGTCAGGAACAGATTCGGATACAGAGCAGAAGCTGAGCCCTCGTAACGAGGCCTCCGGTACGGGTAACAGAGTGCAGACAAATACAAGTTCCATAAGGAACCTCCAATACCGGGCAGCTAACATATACCACATAATATTAAGAGTCACGAATACATATCAGAGGTTGACCCCTTAATCAGTATACAACATATAGCATTACAGAAAACAAAACTTATTTCATGACACAGAACATGAATACAGTTGCACACAACTTTACTGTAGTGGTAATCACACTACTTATATCAAGTACTTATCGGGGTTATAGATTGCACTGGCCTCATTTCATAAGTAATTTCCCCCGTTAAGTTACAGAGATTCGATTCATTCACTTCTGAGTCATTCATCCGGTCTTTGTTCAATTTGTCCTTAATTCGGTAATCCATCACAGTCAGTCCAGTTCATTTGGGATTTATTGGAAACATAAGGCGAATTTGTACATTACTCCCATTACCGTAGGCAAGGTTCTGAAGTAATCATTCACATACTATCCATCAGTTTCAGTTCTCACAGATTCGATCATACTATGTATCAATACGGAAACAGTCATACTGATTTCATATACTTCCAGATAGTGAGGGTTTATAATCAAAACTAGTTTGCTGTCAACAAATCCCATCAGTTCTGAAGTACGGTAATCACCAAAACAATCATTCCCTAGTCAAACAAGTTCATAATCATAACGGTAATACCGGGTAAGTAATCACATGTCATGTACCCAGTTTCCCCATATTGTAAGTAAATCAGGTAATAGTTCTCAATAAGAGTTTTCTCAAGTCAAATCGATGAAAGTTCGACTAGGTCATTTCAGATGCCAGTTCTGCCCAATCATAATAAGTAAGAGTTCGAAGCACAAGCATCAAACAGAAGTTCTATTAGTTACACAAAGGGTTTCATCAACCCATGGTTCTATCAGATCAGATCAGGTAGCAGTTTCATACTCCAGTCATTTCAGTACATAGTCAGTAGTTTCGCAATTAGTTAGAGTCCATTTATTGTCAAACTTACATCAGGGTCTGGTATCATTATAATTCATATCGAAGCAGTACAAGTCATATACAACGTGTTCCTCCCATTAAGTTTACAGGCAATGCAATTAGTCACATCGAGAGGTAAACATCACAGTCAGTATAGCAACTTCCAAAAAAATCCTTCTTATAGGCATATGGCATACAGTAATACATTACGCGAGATTCTCGGACACATAATAGGGAGTTGCCCTACGAGGGTTCCAAATCAGTCATACAGTCACTAGAGCATAGGCTCGCAGGTCTATCCAAACAGTCATGTCAGTTTTCCACAATCACGATTCACAGTCAAGAGTTCGTTAGTCGGGGTCTTTATTCAATCACACAATTCTGGAGTCATGGTCCCAACGGTTAAGTTATCAACAAATTATATACCAATCAGTCCGAGCAAAGGTACAGTCATATATGTGCACTTTCAGAGTCTACTAATATTCCCAATACGGATTCACAAGTTCAATGTACAATACAAAATAGTTTTCCCCAGATACAATAGTTAAGGTAGCAAGTCATAAGTTTACCCAGTCTAGTAATATCCTTGAGCAAAGGTATGCGAACATGTACATGAGTCTAAACAGTTTTCATAGCATAGGTAATTGTTAACATAAGGCGTTACGGTGCTGTACATAGTCCGCATCAAATAGTAAATCTCGGAAGATTCATTAACCACAGTCCATACCTGATAGTCCTAATAGTATCACAAGCATGGAAACATATGTACAGGTGTGAGTCTAAAATCAATTAGCATGTGAGCATTTGTTCGCAAATTCATACGCAGTAGTTCATCTTTACAAGCTAATATGGGTTCTTAATTTCAGAAGTCCCACACACAAACAGTTCACGTATATAATTCGAGTTCAAGGGTCCGATCATTTAATGATGTCCGTCAATATATAACAGTTCAGTCCGAATCATAGCTGTACAGATTTCTCGAATTACAGTCAGTCATAAGGTGTTCCCACGTTCAACAGTTCTAGCACAGTTCAAAAGGTCATGCTTAATAGTTCACATTCAGTTATTGCCATATGATACAAGGACCTAACTCAGTAAACTCTCGTTGGTCACAAGTCCTGACAATTCTCATAGTATAGGGTTCATAATTTCAGTAATTCAGTTGGTTCAGTCAGTATGTTCACAGTCTTTATCGGATTAAGGAATGTACGATTCCCACACAAATGTTCGTATAGGCAATTACACATAATTAAGGTAATACCCGCGTCAGTCATTTCAGTGTTCCGAGCATTCTCTGGAACTATGGTCTAGATTTAGACTCAATGTCGTTCGGTTGAGTTCGTGGGCAAGATTTAGGCAAGTGTCCTCCTTGTCCACGTCTAAAGCGAGTTTCAGACAGGCGGTGGCAACGTCCCAATGTTATTTCCCACAATCGGTACAGATAGGTATATCATTGGTCAGGGCTATTGCCCGAGGTTTTCCATTCACAGTGGTCATTTTCACTTTCTGCTACGTTGTCTCAGGCATTAATACTCTATCCAGGACATCTACATGCTTTGTTGGGTTTCTGTATCAGTGTCATCAGTTCATATCCAGTTGGTGCAGGCACGTATGTCTGTCTTTATTCTCTCAGATTTTCGATTAAGGCTTCAATCATTCATTCTAGCCTATTAATCCTCAGATCAGAAGATTCAGTTTCGTTCACAATCCTCGCCCCTTTCCCTTGTTTACACACAACAGGGTGATTATCAATCCAGGAGAGGTTCTTACTGATTTCACGTTTTATTTCATATCAGACGCGTGTATGCTTTCAATTCAACTCAGGTACGGTCACATGACCCTTTACTACCACACGTCCATAAGCACATAGATTCCATATTCGGTATTAACATTCACATTACATGTTATACCACTTAACTTCTTTAAGTATGCATGTAGGTTGCGTTCATTTCACCATAGACAATACGGTAATCATAAGCATAGACAGTTGCATACTTAAACACATTAACACATTTATTCAAATCATGGCCACACACACTTCTCATGTTCATGCAATGCCCTAATTACTTTTCTAGGACATCCTATAGCTCACTTGGACACGTGTGTGCAGTATAACTCGTGGTTAAATATCGCTCTGATACCACTCTGTCACGACCCAAACCCGGCCCTATGGGTTTAGCACCGTAACCGGCCAGTAATCCGAGATTACCGAAGGCCTGCTTAACAGTAATACAGTAAAACAAAGTACAGGGCCTGGCGGAAGCCAATACAGTAATTAAACAATGTCCAATGAGCTGTGACAGTCTGTATGCCAAAAAGATTTTTCATGCATTCATACATACGCAAACAGTACAGTCTATACAGAATTTACAGTCACACAGTACAGGGACCTAATCCCTTGATAACAGTACAGTTAGCAACTGACAGTCTATACAGTAATCCAAACAGTATGGAGACAGACGGGGGAAACAAACAAAACACCCCAAAGCCATAGCATGGCAACTCGGAACCTCGCAGTGAGGCACAAAGGCTGGCTTGACAAAACTGGAGTCTAACCCACGCTCCTAGCTCCGATCTGGTGGCTGAGCACCTACATATATATATAAACAGTGAGCTAAAGCCGAGTGAATAACATAATGCGTAAAGAGGTTTGGGATGAATGTCTTTTCAATATTTAAACAGTTCATTGATTCAATATATCGGCCAGTCAGTTTGTGGCTCATATTGATGCCGTAACAGTCATTTAGAAATCATAGTAATCGTATGTGGCACATCCGTTAGCAGTACTAGTAGCAGTGTCAGTACAGTAGCAGTAACGGTAACAATATAGTAACAGTACAGTAGCAGTACAGTAGTAGTAACAGTAACAGTACAGTAGCAGTAACAGTAGCAGTAACAGTAACAGTACAGTAGCAGTACAGTAGCAGTAACAGTAGCAGTACAGTAACAGTAGCAGTACAGTAGCAGTAACAGTAACAGTACAGTTCTTATGGATTCAAGAGGTGTCTCGCACAGATTCTAGAGGTGGCTCACTTTGTAGCACTTAGTTCCGTGCAGCACTTTGCTCCAAGTTTCACAGATTATAACAGTCATATGTGGTACATCCAGTAGCTAAACAGTACAGTAGGTCTTAATAGACCGGGTCTTAATAGACCAAACAGTGAATGATGGCCATCATATCAGTAAACAGTAGTGGTTCCAACATGGGAACCGACAGAGATCTCTGTAACAGTAACAGTAACAGTAAGCAGTAGTTGCTAAGGATGCCACAATACAGTTCAGAATATAAGTCATACATTCATTCATTCAGTTAACAATAACAGTTCAGAAACAGTTCAGTTTAATTGTTCAGAAGATAATCATTTTGAACATATCTTTACACAAATGTTACTCACAGAGTTCTGGGCTATAGTAAGCTAGAGCGTCTCCTCGGAAGTCAACCCTACACAGTCAACAGATCGAACACACACTAAGCTACACAGTTGGGAAAGATTAACAACTTAATCCCTAATGCCTCGGCTTGTTCTACATCTATATCCTCAACAAGATGTCTTAAACTAGGCCTAAGAACGCCTAGAATGGGATAAGGATGCAAAGATGCACATTTAAAACATTTTCAGAAAAACAGAGTCCCGCTCGAGCTCAAGTTTCCCCGCTCGAGCGATCATGCAACAAAGGTCTCCGCTCGAGCGTACATTACTCCGCTCGAGCGGACTGTAAAACAGTGCAAGATGCTGGGAGCTCGAATTCCCCGCTCGAGCGCCACTTTCCCCCGCTCGAGCGGGAGACCAAAATCTGGAAAATCCAGATTTGAACTCCAATGCTCAAATCAAGTTCCAATGCATCAAATTCGATCCTTTTGGGCTAATTTTCTGGAAAACACTTCAAAACTCATAGTATAGCATGTTTCAAGGATCAATTTGAGAAATCAAAGCCCAAAGGTAGTTCAATTAAACATGATTTCAAACCAAGTTTCAAGAACAACAACTCAAATGTGACATGCATGATCTTAAATCATCTTCAAAGCTTTAGTGCTGTTTCAAAAGAGCTCAAACCTTCAAAAACAAGATGAACTCATGGAGTATGACCAAAAGATGGACATGCATGTGAGGTATTATGAACTACAACCTCAAAACTTCAATATATGTACATGCATGCAACATTAAGCTTTAATTCAACAACAATGAACCAATTCATGACTTAGTTCTACAATGAAGCATGAATCATGCAAGAACAACTCAAAACATGAACAAGAAGACAATGGAGCTACCTTTAGTCTTGTATTTAGGATAGGGAAGCTCAAATGTACAAAAACTCCTTCAATTCTTCAAGATTCTCAAGCTAAATCAACAAGAACAATTCTCTCTCTCTCTAACTCTCTTCTTGGTCGGTTAGAGGCAACACAAGGACTGATGAAAATGTGTTATGTGAGTGTAATGAGAATCAAAGATGACTCGAGTAGTGGGCCACTCCACTCATGTGGCAAAATGGTAAATAAGTCCAACTCTTTTATTAGCTTATTTTAATCTAATTTAATCATACCTAATCAGTTTTCGGGTAAATATTCCATAAAATTACAGTAATTATGACGATCATAAAACACTAATCAATTCCGGATTCGGCCGCCGATAAGGCCTTCAATTAGCAGTTTAAACATATAAGCATGAACAGATAATCATGCAGTCAAACAGATAGGTTATGCATTTAAACAGATACGGTCAGTCAATTAATTCCAGACTCCAGTCAGTCAATTCAGTACTTTTAATCAGCTCAATTATCAGTCATGATCAATTCAGTTTAACAGTAATCATTCAGTCATTAGTCGGTAAACAACAAAGACTTTAGCTACACCTTTTCGTACAATTTCACTACGACAGCTATTGAATCCATAAATGGATTTTACACAAATAAAGAAATAAAGTCGATGCATGAGTTTCTTATCAGAATAAAAATACCCCTTTTGAAATGTTGATTATCATTTTTTTATGGGTCTTGGGTATCTGTTGGCTTGTTTTTCCTATGAAGGAAAATATCATAAATGCGAGCGTGCCAGCAAGAATTGAAAAATCCTTACAAATTAAATTCAAGCCAATTATTAAGTGAATGTGTTGACAGTTCTTTTGCCTCAATGAAAAGGATTTCAAAATTGCCAAGTGTAGAGAAAAGAAAAATTAAAAGAAGAAAGAGGGAGACAGAGAAAAATGATTGAGGGAACAATCAAACTAACCATTAATTTATCTCTACTCCTATGCTTCGAAAAGAAAGTGCATAAAACAAAGTGCAGAAAATTAAATGCAAGAAATATAAATGATAAGAAAAAATAGAAATCAATTATCTTTGATTTGAGTTCTGGATCTTTTACAATTTAGCCATGAATGGTTATTTATAGGCAAACATTTGTAGGAAAAAACTACCTAAAACTACCCACTCCCCTACCTCATCCATTCCATATTCCATGATCTTCCATAACTTTCTTCAACCTCCACTTCATGCTCCATGTTCTCCACTTTGTTCTCCATCATCTTTCCACATTTCATAACTTCTCATAACCTCTAAATGAGTAGGAGGATCACACATGTTCTGCAATTACATAAATAATAAATAATAATAAAATTGTAAATTTATGGTGCCAACATTACCCCCAGCGGCCCTTAAAAATGATGTTTACTTAAATTTTTGAAGGTCTAAACCAAGCACATGACTAATCTAAGCAACAAAGTGCTTCAAATAATATCAATAAAGTGCTTCGAATGATATAATAGCACCAATAAAATGCTTCAAATGATATAATAGTACCAATAAAGTAGGGCTGGGCAACAAACCCACCCGCCCGCACGAACCGCCCGACCCTACCCTACCCGCAGTGCTTTGGGCGGTTTCGATGTAGGTAGGCGGGCGGGTGCGGGTCAAGAAATTGGCAAAAGATCGGGTTCGGGTCGAACCCGACCCGCCCGCAACCCGCAGTTTTTTTTTTTTTTTTTTTTTTTTTTTTTTTTTTTTTTTTTTTTTTTTAAAGAAAAAATAACTAGTTATTATTATTATTTTTTACATTTTGGATGGATGGAGATAACTAGTTATTATTTTTTTTTTTACATTTTAGATGAAAGTAAAATTTATTATATGGGCACTTATATACATTATCATGATCTAATGATATTTAAATTAGTGTTACTAGTTTGACTTTTATTTATACATATAAAAAAAATCATTATATTCTATTAGTCTAGTAGACACAGTTAAATATGATATTTTGAATTGTCATTCTATTATCACATTATTGCATATTAAAAGCTAAACAGTGAAGATTAATCCACTATTAAAATTAATGTTACTAGTTTGACTTTTAAGGGTTTGTTTTTGCATATTTAAATTAGTGTTACTAGTTTGACTTTTAAGGGTTTGTTTTTGCAAGCTAAGGAGGAAGATTAATTACTATCCTCAAACATGGTTCCATATCATCTTATCTAACATGTAGACTATTTATTATGATCATGAATTGTATATCTTGTAATTTAATTTATAACTCTTCTTAAAAAAAAAGAAAGTGTTTAGAAAGTAACAAAAAATGTCAAATTTGCTTAAGTTAAAAAAAAAAAAAAAAAAAAAAAAAAAAAAAAAACCTAAACCGCAAACCGAACCGCACCCGCCCGCACAAACCGCGAACCGCATCGCGGGCGGTTGCGGGTCCATTTTTCCCCAACCGCATAAGTGCGGGTCGGGTCGGTTTTGACCCGCACCCGGCCAAAACCGACCCGCGAGCAGCCCTACAATAAAGTGCTTCAAATGAGTATGAAATTATGACTAGATGTCTCGAATTATATATGTATGCCTTGAAGGGATATTATATATTTATTCCAAATCGACATCAATCCATTGAAGAAAATTAAACAATCTTATTTTACTTGTACTTCAAACACTTAGAAAACTTGGAACCTTTGAAGTAGGTTGATGTTGCTTGCACTTAAAATCATTTAGAACCTCATATTTTCAAGGCAAAGCCAATGATTCACCTTAACAAGTTGTTACACATGCTAATAACCAACTTCGAAGGTGGTATAGAGGACCAAAATCATCCTTCGAAGGTCAAAGGTGCCGACAAATGACGAATTACATCCTTGGAAATACTAGGCAAAGCTTCGAAGGTTCACAACCACCAATATTGTTTCTTCGAAGCTGTTGTTGATGCAAGATGGAGTGCTTCGAAGCTTACAAAATTATGGCAAAAGGGCTTTCGAAGCAACTTTTGGCCAATATTGTTGTTATTCAAATTTTGTATGTTCTGGTTCACACATAATTGATAAAAATATTAATTTTATGCTTTGAACCAATTATTTATTCTCCAAATACACCAAAACCATTGTTCTTCGAACCAACTTTTCTAGAATACCAGTTACATTTTCATGTAACAAATGGCTATAAAAATGTTTATCAGTAAAGCCACTAATTATCATGCCAAAAATAAGCATTATTTGACAATTAATTAATTGCCATTTTACATATATTTGAAGGGATGTACACATTTTGAAAGCTTTCTTGTCCCATGTTATATTTCGAAGGTGTTTATTGATAACAAAACCACCCTTCAAAAGTCACATATGTTACTAAAGGACAAAGTCGTCATTTGAAAGTGCTCACGACATCTCTTCGAACCAAATCCAAAGAGTTGGATTACTATGAAATTAGTTTGGCATTTTAATTAGCCATTAATGGCTATAAAATGATATTTCAATGAATAACATGCTTCGAAGTGTCTTTGGACATGCTTCGAAGATAACCACAAAACCAAATGGTGATGGTTTTATGGAACAACTAATAACCATATTTTTGGTCCAATATATTGTAATAACGAAATATTATTTGTTAGCCATTCCATCAAAGTTCACATTTGATGTGACCCACAAATCCAAAAGAGATTTTGAACAACAAAAGTCATAGTATACTGTGACCATAAAAATTCATACTTTTTGACACTTTAAAAAATGTCAAAAATTTTGAATTCATGAGTAGTGGCTTGTTCATTATTCTTGATCATGTTTGGTTTAAAAACATGACTTTCATCGAATTGATTTTCATAATCGTTTGGCAAAGTGGGCTGTTTGTCCATGTTAGCCATTAATGGCTTATGAAAATCCCCCATTGGTATGTCATTTTCATGGGTTGACTCTCTAAAAATTGGTTTTTGGACCCCTCGAGTCATGCATGAAACATCATTCTTAGCCAAATTTGGCTCAAGAACATGCTCTTTTGTTATGTTAACTTCATAATTTGGCTCTTTAAAACTGGGCTCTTGAACCCCCCAAGCCATTGATGAAATCAACTCTTTGCTTTTGCTATTTTCAATCATGGAAACGTTCTGAAAAAATTCACCAATTCCGGCCATTAAAGTCTCAGTTAAAGACTTGGTAGCGAGAGTTGACAACTCATCATTCCATTGGCGAATTTTCCTATCAGGTTGATGAATTTCTCCAATTAAATGGTGTCTTTTTTCTTCCACCAAATAATATTGTAAGGGATGAAAGTTTATTTTATCAAGAAAATGGATCTCTTCTTGAAGATCCAATTTTTTTTTTGTTTATGCCAATAGATTTCATCTAGGCTATTTGAAATGGACAAATCCAATTCATTTTTCATTTCTTACACTTGACGTCCTACCGGGCGTGCCAAAAATTGTTGGCTTATTTTTTCTACGAAGGAAAATATCATAAATACGAGCGTGCCCGCAAGAATTGAAAAATCCTTACAGATTAAATTCAAGCCAATTATCAAGCGATTGCGTTGACAGTTCTTTTGTCTCAATGAAGAGGACTTCAAAATTGCCAAGTGTAGAGAAAAGAAAAATTAAAAGAAGAAAGAGGAAGATGGAGAAAGATGATTGAGGGAATAATCAAACTAACCATTAATTTATCTCTACTCCTATGCTTCGAAAAGAAAGTGCATAAAATAAAGTACAGAAAATTAAATGCAAGAAATATAAGTGATAAGAAAAATAAAAATCAATTATCTTTGATTTGAGTTCTGGATCTTTTACAATTTAGCCATGAATGACTATTTATAGGCAAGCATTTGTAGGAAAAAACTACCTAAAACTACCCACTTTTCTACCTCATCCATTTCATACTCCATGATCTTCCATAACTTCCTTCTACCTCCACTTCATGCTCCATGTTCTACACTTTCTTCTCCATCATCTTTCCACATTTCATAACTTCTCATAACCTCCAAATGAGTAGGAAGATCACACATGTCCTACAATTATATAAATAATAAATAATAATAAAATTATAGATTTATGGTGCCAATAGTGTCATAACTATTATTTACATATGAATTTTTCACCTACCTTTTTCCCAGTTGCTAGTGTTGAAACCTCTAACTGCTTAAAATTGTGTTTAAATCTTGACTTTAACTAGTGGTAAAAAAAAAATTGGCCCTTTTTTTCCTTTTTTTTTTGGTCTTCCACAAATCCATACTCAAATAAAAAATCTAAACATTGCATAAAATTCTTATATTTTCCCTACAGCAAATTCGTACCATAATGAAAAGAATGTTCCCCTATAGATTTTGAAGTTTAGATATTCATATTATTATCTAAGGTTGTGTCTATTTAGGAAGTGCATTATCTCTAGGAATTCTTAACATCCCTTTCACGTGGAATAAACACAAAGGGTCCCGGTTACAAATGTTGGAAAATCCACCTTTAGAACTACAAGAAAAGTGGTCTATAACAGCGCTTGAATCAGGACGTTTTAAAAAACGTTGTGGTAATAGTCAACACGTTTTTCAAGACGTGATGCTCGCTGTATTTAACTTAACAGACACTTAACCCCGTTCCAATTACAAAACACACACAATCTCTCTAATACACTGCTCTTCTCTCTCATGATTAATATCGATCTCTCTCACTCTAGTTGTTCTTCATCGAATTCGATCTCTCTCTCTCTCTCTCACAAATCGCAGATCCGAAATCGAACAAAAAAGTCGATCTAATCTGATCGAAATCCGAACTCTATTTGATCTGATCTGATCTGATCTCTCTTGCATTTTGTTAGATCTATTCTTGCTCTAGCTTTTCTTTATCGAACTCAAACTTGATCTCTCTCTCAAATTGCAGACCCGAAATGGCACACGACTCCCCACCAAAAACAGTCACCTGTTCTCATTATTCAATAACAGTAAATGCATACACGCACATACATATCTCTATAAATGTACATATATTTTTTTGTCCCCTGTTTTTTTGTTGTTCTTTTCTTTTTTTTGTTGCTGGTTCTGTTGTTTATTTTTTGGTTTGATTGTTTATTTTTTTGATTTTGTTTTGAGGTGCTAGGGTGTGGCCCTTGCTTGTTTTTATTTTGATGTTTTCTTGTGAAATAGTAAAATTCAGGTTTCCAATATATATATATATATATATAATTCTACAAATCAATTCAAAATTCAAATACTCAATTTCTCCATTCATTCATTGTAAGCCATCTAATAGTTGATGAGAATCAAACTGAAAATGGGTCTGACCTAGAACCAATTCATTTCACAGTGATCATCTAACTTCAAGACTATTAATGGCTCAAGCAACTCATATGAAAATTAATGGAATTGGGTTTTTAAATTGGTGGCCCTACTCAGAACCAATTCTTTTCATCAAAAAAATTATTTTACATTAGCCTTTGCTCATTCTCTTTTTCTGTATTGGAAATTCTAGTCTGGATATGATGCAATCAGGTTCAGAAATGGTGGAGCAAGAGAGAGATGGAGGGGGCTAGCAAAAATGGAATGTGATCTATCTGGGTTTGCATCAATCTGAAGCTTAATAAAAGGAAAGAAGAAGGGAGAAGAGAAGGAGGAGAAATGAAAGAAGAAGAAAGACAAAAAAAACTGACAGGTTCATGGTTATGTGTATGCATTTACAGAGATATATAGAACCAGCAAACCAAATGAATATAGTGGAAGAAGAATGACATTATTTTGTAATTTTGAAGATGTTGAAAAGGTATTTTCGTCTTAAAAGTTGACTCACTCTTTACATTCGCGTGTGGCTTTCATAGCCTGTTATCTTGGACGGAAAAGCTAACAGTGTACTTTAGTCTATAAACCACATGGGAGTTATGTGGTTATTTCATAATGTCAGGAGACAATCCGCACTTGGGTCAAACCATCAGGGGGTAAAGTGAATTTTTGTCTGTTTGTTATTGAGTTCGCTCGAGTGGTCTTTAGTTCCTCCCAGTATCTATATTTGCAGTTCGAACTTTTGGGAGTGGGGTGTTCTTTGCTCGAGCCATGGATTGGTAACTCAAGCGATATTCCATGTCAGATGCTCGAGCGGTCTCTTTGCAGGTCTGAACTTCTAGGAAGGGATCATTGTGCGCTCGAGCCATATTTTGGTCGCTCGAGCGGTTCTTTGTATCTGATGTTTGAGCCGTATTTTGGTCATTCGAGCAGTTTGTAAGTATATCAGTACGAGAAAAAGATCTTTTTTTTTTTCACTTTTTAATCTCTATCTCTCTCTCTAAAAAATAACTTTATCGAATTTCTTCACTCTCTCTCTTTCTCTCTAGTTCTTGTCTAAACACCCCTATACATTCAAATTGATCACGCCGCCATAACTCCTTGAGCAAAAGTGTAGAGCTTGTAGAGGTGAACATTCTAATTGAAAAAGTTCTAGTTTTCGACTCCGTCAAACTTTGGATCATGTTCTTTTCTCCTTCTAATCTTGAGATAGGGATTTTCTTTCAACCTTTTTGTATGATTCTTAACATTATTATGTATTCCTTGAAAGTATAGTGATTTGGGAGTTGTGGGTTTGATTTAGGGTTTGATTTTGGAAGTATAAAAGAGAGGTTTTCAAATGGATTCTTAGGAAATGTTGTGGAAATGAGTATATTATTAAGTTGGGGTGAAAATTTGAAAATCTCTCTTTTAAATGTGTTTTGAAAGGAATAAATGTTTTGTTAGAAATCTTAGAAATCATTGGTTTGGAACTAAGAAAAAATGGAAGGATATTGAACTTTCAAAATAATAACATGAATATACTTGTTGATGATGAGAGTGGAATTAAATATGTATTATCACTTCTCTGTTGAGATTTTGAAAATTATATCTGTTGATTGAAGATTTATCTTTTGTATAGAGATATCTATTTTGGACTATCGGTAGACTATTGGTTTAGTGGATGTAATGATTATGGAATAAATTTTTTCAGATTTTTTAATTTTTTGTGAAAGAAAGAATGTAATGATTATAAATTGGATGTGATATTTTATCTTGTTTGACTAAAAAGTTTGTTTTGTCTTTTTCTGACTAAAATAGCCCCAAACCCAACCCAATCCAATCCTTCTTTCCAAACGATTGCTTAAGGTTTGTTTAGATAAATTGGATTAGGCCTCGTTTGACAACATTATTTTTTAGCCTAAAAATTAAAAAGTCACTATAAAAATAAAAAAACCAACAACTTATATCAAAAGTCAAAGATTTTATTTTCTCTCTACTTTTTGCATATCTTTTCGTAAAAATCCAAAAATTCATCTCAAACATATTAGTTTTTTTTACATTATATTTTAGTCAAAAAGTCAAAAAATTACTAAAAAAATTTGTTTTCAAATGAGGCCTTAGTGGATGCACAAGAACAGCGTAGTGATTATGTTAAATAATTTTTGAGTTTATATTTAAAGTTTGTTTAGATATTGATTAGTTTGGTGATTTTTTATGGAAGTATATATAGAAAATAGGGTGATACGATAATTTATAATATTTTTTTAATTTTTTAATTAAAATAACTATTGACAAATGATGCCTTAATCAGTTTTTGAGTAAAATATTTATGAATTTTTTTGAGTAAAATATTTATTAGTTGAAGTAGGTGATTAGAGGTATGGGGATCCATGCGGAACGCGTGGTCAGTTAATGAGTTAGGCGAGAGCTACTTAGGAGCTCTAAAAAATAGAGCATTAATTAGTTTTAATGGTTGGAAATTCAATTAAAAAAATTATTTTGGAATTTTAATTCTTGAATTTTAAAGTCAATTTTAATGAATTGATAGTAGACTCCACTCACTGTGATATTTTGGTCTTGATTTTTTTTTTTTTTAATTCTCTTATCATTAGTATTTTATTAAAATATTTAAATTAATATTCTGAATCATTATTAATTATTAAAATGTAATGAAAATAAATCTCTCAACATGTAATACTGTCAGACCAGCGCGGCAACTTTAAATAATATTTTATCAATCTCTGTTTTCAATGCGAATATATTCTCTTTAAGAAAAAAAAACATTTATATATATATATATATATTTTGGGACGCTTCAGAAATATAAAGAGCACTGTTACAACTTACACTTATATTTTTGTTGTGTCTGTCTATGAATTAAATCCAATTTAACGCCGTTAACTCTTTCCGTCTATGTTTTTTACGAAAAATTATTCAATACTCTCCGGGCATCAAGTGTCCATTCTCCAAACCAATCACCAATTACTTAGTCCTATGTTGTTCTTCTATCATCAACATAAATCGTGGACCCTTGTGTCTTTCCACCAATCAAAACCTTATGGAGCACCACGTGTCCATATTTCGGGAGTATTGAATAATGCGCACTCACCCAAGTCACAAATTGGTTATAGGGTTGAGTATAGTTCAGATTGGTTTGGATTGAGATAAAATTAGAAATAATCCGTTATTTATAATTTTTGAAAAATTAGAATCAATCTAATCTGTTTAGATCGTGGAACCAATCCGAATCAATCCATTTAAATACGGATTGGATTGGTTTAGGACCACGGATTCATATAATTAAATAATAAATAAAATAAAATATTTTAATTTCATAAAAACATAAACATAGCATCATATTAGATCCACAATGGCAACATGTCTTTCCATAATAGTGATATACTGTTTTAGAATTTAAACAATCATAAGAAAACTGGTTCTACTATAAATATTTAGACCATTACAAATTAAAATTAAAAACTAACAAACAAAAGCAATAAAAAAAGATACTATGCAAGAGAGTGTATAATATAAATATAGGCTATTTGTATACGGTCCAAATCGGTTCCAATCTGAAACCGTGGGGTTCAATCCGGAATCGATCCGTGAACTACGAATTTTTAATTTTTTAATCCAAAACCGAACCATGGATTAAAAACACCAATCCAAACCTACAAGTATGACTAGACTAGATCGAATTACGAATTTTACGAAATCTTTGCTCAGCTCTAATTGTTTATAATTTAAGAGTTGTTTGGAAATGGACTATTTTAACAATTTTTATTTTTTATAACAAAATATGTAACGTGATAAAGAAGTTGTGATTTAAATGAAAGATAATGTGTGTGTTTAGTTTTAATTTTTTAAATTCAATTTTTTAAAAATCGGATTTTTTATTTTTTGCTTTTTTTTTGTTTTTAGTTAATATTTTTTTTTCTTTTTTTTTTTCAAATTTTAATCAGGGTCTTATAAATATTATTTAATGTTAAAAGGTGTGTAAAAGTCTTTTAAAAATATATAAAAATGTTAAAAATATATTAATTTTAATAAATATCTTAATTAGAGAGAATTGAGAGGCTCATGAGATCTACCATGAGTCTATCATAAGTCTTGTTTTAATGATTTAAACCGTTCATTTTGAAGGATTTTCAATATATATTATTCATAAAAATAAAAATAAAAATTGGTCGATCTAATAATTATAATCTTTTTATCGCGTTTATCTTCAAAAAATAGACAACTATATTTTTAAAAATAGATCATTCGTTGTTTAAAAAGAAACACAATAAAATAAACAGTTATAATTATCAAATCGACTCAATTTTTTCCATAGATAATATACATAAGGCCATACAAAATGAACAGTTCAAGCCATTGAGACAGGACTCGTAATGAGTCTAATAGGCCTCTCAAACCCTCTCAAGGTTATAGATGAACTTGAAGAAATTCAAACTCTTTAATATATCATCCTCTGTAATAAAAAATAGAAAATCATAAATATTTAAGATTTAAAATATCAAAAAGCAAAGGGTCTAATCAAAAGTGAGATGTAACTCACCCAGATTTCTAAAGATTTGATGGGGTGTAATAAAATTGAACCCTTTTGTAGTTTAACACTTGATTGAGGCGATTTTCGAAGACACCTCTAGCGATCACTGCAAGTGAAAATCAGGTTTTCTTTTTCTCACACGTTTTTTTTTTTTTTTTTTTTTTTTCCCGATCCCATCTTCTAAGGGGAGGGGAAGTCATTGTGGGATGTTTTATGTATCGGTTGTGCTTTGAGCTATATTTGACTCTTTTTTCCGCCATTGACTTGATCTTTCCCTCCTATATCCTTCGATCTAGAACCTTGGGATGTAGATTTGGGCTTCACCTAACATATTTCTTTCTTCTTTTAGTTAAAATTTTCTTACGATCCATATACATCCAGTTTTTGGCTTGCACTAATAGGGAGATTTTGGGTTTGTATTTCGGGTTCGGTGCTTGTGATTTTTGTACCTCTGTTTACTTTGCTTTGGTACGAGTGATCTTTGATCTGTGGTGTTGGTCTTCGGGGTCTTCTTTCGGTGGTTGTGTGTGGGATCAACCCCCTGTTTAGTTTTAGGCTTGTGTTCTTGTTGGTGTTGTGTGTTGTGGGTAGATTGATTCAATGTTAAAAAAGAGCTTTATTCTCAACTTTGGGTCAGCCGCTAAGTGGCTATCAAAAGTAAAAAAATGTAATGGTATTGAATTGGATAGCAACCTCAATCACAATAATAGGAAATGTTCGTCACCACAAGATATGTTTTCCTATATGGACCCCCTTAAAATAGCTTTTGTCACGATCCAAACCCACCCCTATAGGTTTAGCATTATAACCGGCCAGTAATCCTGAGATTACTGAAGGCCTCTGAACAGATTAAACAAAATTAAGGGGCTAGCGGAAGCAAATACATAAATATAATTGTCTAGTGAATTGTGCTGACTTATATGAGACAGAAAACTTTAAACATTTACATACATATATCATAACATCATCATTACGCCAACCAAATGTAGTTACAATAAAAAGGGGCTTAGCCTTGTATACAAGATAAACAAAAGAGGTTAAAAGCTTAAAACTTAGTCACAAAATATCTTGATCATATTGACTTTCAAGAACCTTCACGTAAGGCATGATGGTTGGCTTGACAAAACAGAAGTCAGACAAAAGCTCTCAAGCCTAGTCCAGCACACACTCACCTACATATATATATATATTTACAAACAGTAAGTTAAAAGCCAGTGAATAACCTTAATGTAAAGATGTTAGTGAACGAATTCTGAACATATCATATTAGAACGAACTCTGGCCCAATAGTAGCAGAACGGCCTCGAGCCCAATACTAACATAACGGCCTCAGGCCCAATAATAACATAGCAGCCTCGGGTCCATTAATAACAGAACGGCCTCGGGCCCAATAATAACATCATAAATAAGTCCCATCTTATATCTATATTCTATATTCTATATTCCATTTTAGAAAATCACGCATTCACGTATCAAAATAAATATAAGTGTTTTACATTACTATTACTCACAGTGATCCGATCGTGCAGTGGTCCCTTCTGGTGAGTGATCTACACATCCCACATAAAAACTGATAAGTAATGCATCCATTTTCTTAGTTTCTTGCCTTTTATCTTTATTTCTTATTGTTCACTTCCCATTCATTTTTAGGTGTTTCAGAGGCATAAAATATACAGATTAACAGGTTCAGAAGGTCAAAAGGGGTATCAAAAGACAGTAGAAAATTTTCCCCCATTCCCTCACGTGCGGAAGGTGTGCTGCACGTGCGGCCCGCACGTGTTTTTATTTCAGAAAGCCAACTTCTGCCTCCCCTGTTTTCCACACGTGCAGCTGTGAGCCCCACATGTGCAGTTGTGCTTCCCGCACGTGCGGCCTTAGGCCCTGCATGTGCAGTTATGGCTCTGTTGTGGGATTCTTTAAACATTTCAAAAGGAGTACAAAAGTGCCTTAGTAAGTTTTTGGCAAATGAGTGTATAATTTCCAACTGTAATATTCCAATGTAGCACTCAAACGTAACACTTAAAAAAAACTGTTTATTATACTTTTTCCAAACATAACACTCCAATATAACACTTAAATTTTTTTTTTTTAGTGTAGCACTCCAATGTAACACATAAAATAACTTGTTAGTGTATTTTTTTTCCAAACGTAACACTCCAATGAAACAGTTAAAAAAAAAGAAAAGAAAAAGATGTGAGATTCTTCAAACCATTCCACAAAGAGCAAAAAAATCTCTTAACAACTTTAGGTAAAAGTATAATTTGAAACTGCGAGTGTTACGTTTAAGATAAGTACACTAAGGAGTTTTTTAGTGCTTTTGTATGTGTTACATTAGAGTGTTATGTTTAGGATTACATTTATTAGGGTTTTACGTTTGGGAAAAGTATATTAAGGAACTTTTTGATGTGTTACATTGGAATGTTACGTTTGAAAAAAAGTACATTAATAAATTTTTTGAAGTGTTACGTTGTTACGTTTGGAAAAAGTATAGTAAATAGTTTTTTAGTGTTACATTTGAGTGTTATGTTATTAGAGTGTTACATTAGGGTATTATGTTTTCATTTGTAATGTGTGATTTGTTTTAGAATGAAGGAAAATCCAAAATCTCTATAGTGCAGATTGTTCAAATGTGTAATTTCATATTTAGAAAAATCTACTTTTATCCCTAAAAAAATTAAACTCAAGCATGTAAGTGACTACTCTTTTGTGCAATTTTCACTTTAATGAGACTTTTGGGTTCACAAGAAAAAATGAAAGACTAAACAATTCAGAAGATTATATTTTGGGATTTATTAGTACTTCAACCTTAAAAGTAAGGTTAAATTATAAATACACCCCTTGAGGTTTGCTTAAAATATGAATTACCTCGTGTGGTTTGAAAAATTATACAGCTTGTTTGGTTTCGTTTTTCTGAAAATAGTTTTCAAAAAATTCTATTTTCTTGTTTCTTGTATTTTTTTTGTTTTTACCGAATTTTTTTAATATTTTAAGCAAATTCTTTTTAATTTTTAGACATACCTAACATAAATATGCCTAAAAGGTAAAAAAAAATTGTAAAAAAAACCTTTTAAAAATTCACTAAATACCAAAAATATAAAAAAAAAAAACGAGAATTCAGTATATTTTTTTTTGTATTTTTATGCATTTATTAATTTTTTAAAATATTTTTTCACAAATTTTTTACTTTTTAGATACATCTAAGTAAGGTGCATTTGAAAAAGTAAAAAAAATGCTTAAAATTTTAAAAATATTCACTAAAAAAAAATCAATTTTTAAAAAACTTAATCCAGAAAACTCAAACCAAACACATTGATAAATACCCAATTGTTAGAATTTTTTATTTAACAAAATTAACAAAAGAAATAAAAATTCTAATTGCTTTCCTAAACAATAATAAAATTACCTGAATTGTTAATTGAAATAAATTTCTGACATTGTTAAAAATTGTTAATTGATTTTATGATTTATTAATAAAAGTGTCCATTGTTATGAAATTAGAAATTTCAAAAGGCGAGATATAATTTCCAGAACCACATGGGGTAAAATCGTATTTTAAACAAACTCAAGGGTGTATTTAATAGTTAAATTGAAAGGACAATTAGTAGCATGAAATTAAAAGTGATTTTAATTATTTAATTTTGTTTTATATTCATTTGGGGGAAAAAAAAAGTAGAAATAGAAGTTATAGAAAACTTATTTACAAAATTAAATATAAATATGTTGTAGTTGGATTAAGAAAAAAATACATAGATTAATTATGTAAAGTATTGATTTTTTTCTTTAATATTTTCTTTGAATTATTCATAGGTATTGTATATAAGTATATAAAATTTAAATTAAATATAAATGTGCCGTTATAAAAAAATTCATGTTAAATAAAAAAAAATCATATAAATTAATCATAAGATATTATAAGGTGATGAATATATATATATACATTTAATATTTAATGGAAGAAAATTAATTTGTAATATATTAATTCCATAGGTAGTTTAGATTAGGTAAAATTCTTTTACATATTAAATTTTAGCGTTAATTAGGTATGAAGATATATTATTGTGACATTTCTAAAAAGTAAGAGAGGACAACAGTAATGCACCATATAAGAAAGACGAAAAAATAAGAAAAGAGAAACATGTCACGTATAAAATTTTAAAAAACTTGTGGGTAAATAGATATTGGTTTATTAGTGAATCATACTCATATGAAAGGCAAATGTGCGTGTAGCACAAGTTGACAAAATAATGTATTCACCCAAAAAAAATTTGATAAAATAATGGATAAATTTCATTTTACTTGGTTTGATTCATGTGCACATTGTTTCTCTGACATTAAGAAATAATCATGTAATCTCTATGTAGTTTGTGAACTATAAAATACATTAACTTCTGTTAACAGAATATGTAAATTAACTTTTCTGTCCTTATCTTCTTCTTCTCTTCCCTCTTAAATTAAACCTACACATAAATATATATATATATATACACGCATTTTTTCTTCTTCTTCCTTCCAAGCAAGCAGCCCAAATAGCACACGACTCCCCACCAAAAACAGTCACCTGTTCTCATTATTCAATAACAGTAAATGCATACACACACATACATATCTCTATAAATGTACATATATTGTTTTCTCCCCTATTTTTTTTATATTTTTTTTCTTTTTTTGTTGCTGGTTCTATTGTTTCTTTTTTTGATTTTGTTTTGAGGTGTTGGGATGTGGCCCTTGCTTGTTTTTGTTTTGATGTTTTCTTGTGAAATAGTAAATTTAGGTTTCCAAAAAATATATATATAAAAAATTCAACAATTCAATTCAAAATTCAAATACTCAATTTGTCCATTCATTCATTGTAAGCCATCTAATAGTTGATGAGAATCAAACTGAAAAAGGGTCTGACTTAGAACCAATTCATTTCACAGTGATCATTTAACTTCATGACTATTAATGGCTCAAGCAACTCATATGAAAATTAATGGAATTGGGTTGTAAATTGCTGGCCCTACTCAGAACCAATTCTTTTCATCAAAAAATTATTTTACATTACCCTTTGCTCATTCTCTTTTTCTGTATTGGGAGTTCTGGTCTGGATATGATGCAATCAGGTTCAGAAATGGTAGAGCAAGAGAGAGATGGGGGGGGGGGGGGGGGAAGGCTAGCAAAAATGGAATGTGATCTATCTGGGTTTGCATGTTTGCATCAATCTGAAGCTTAATAAAAGGAAAGAAGAAGGGAGAAGAGAAGGAGGAGAAATGAAAGGAGAAGAAAGACAAAAAAAATAACAGGTTCATGGTTGTGTGTATGCATTTACAGAGATATATAGAACCAACAAACCAAATGAATATAGTGGAAGAAGAATGACATTATTTTGTAAATTTGAAGATATTGAAAGGGTATTTTCGTCTTGAAAGTTGACTCACTCTTTACATAGGCGTGTGGCTTTCATAGCCTGTTATCTTGGACGAAAAAGTTAACAGTGTGCTTTAATCTATAAACCACATAGGGGTTATGTTGTTTCATAATGTTAGGAGACAATCCGCACTTGGGTTAAACCATAAGGAGGTAAAGTGAATTTCTGTCTGTTTGTTATTGAGTTCGCTCAAGCGGTCTTTGGTTCCTCCCAGTATCTATATTTGCAGTCTGAACTTTTGGGAGTAGGGTGTTCTTCGCTCGAGCCATGGATTGGTAGCTCAAGCGATATTCTATGTCTGACGCTCGAGCGGTCTCTTTGCAAGTCTGAACTTCTAGGAGAGGATCATTGTGAGCTTGAGCCATATTTTGGTCACTCGAGCGGTTCTTTGTGTTTGACGTTCGAGCGGTATTTTGGTCATTCGGGCAGTCTGTGCGTATATCAGTACGAGAAAAAGATCTTTTTTTTTTCACTTTTTAATCTCTATCTCTCTCTCTAAAAAATAACTTTATCAGATTTCTTCACTCTCTCTCTTTCTCTATAGTTCTTGTCTAAACACCCCTATACATTCAAATCGGTCATGCCGCCGTAGCTCCTTCGGAAAAAGTTTAGAACTCGTAGAAATGAACATTCTAATTGAAAAAGTTCTAGTTTTTGACTCCGTCAAACTTTAGGTCTTATTCTTTTCTCTTTCTAATCTTGAGATAGGGATTTTTTTCAACCTTTTTGTATGATTCTTAACATTGTTATATGTTCCTTGAAAGTATAGTGATTTGGGAGTTGTGGGTTTGATTTAGGGTTTGATTTTGAGAGTATAAAAGTGAGGTTTTCAAATGGAATCTTGGAAAATGTTGTGGAAATGAGTATATTATTAAGTTGGGGTGAAAATTTGAAAATCTCTCGTTTAAATGTGTTTTGAAAGAATAGATGTTTTGTTAGAAATCTTAGAAATCATTGGTTTGGAACTAAGAAAAAATGGAAGGATGTTGAACTTTCAAAATAATAATATGAATATACTTGTTGATGATGAGAGTGGAGTTAAATATATATTATCACTTCTTTGTTGAGATTTTGAAAATTATATCTGTTGATTGGAGATTTATCTTTTGTATAGAAATATTTATTTTGGACTATCGGTGGACTATTAGTTTAGTGGATGTAATGATTATGGAATAAATTTTTTCAGATTTTTTAATTTTTTGTAAAAGAAAGAATGTAATGATTATGAATTAGATGTGATATTTTATCTTATTTGACTAAAAAGTTTATTTTGTCTTTTTTCTGACTAAAATAACCCCAAATCCAACCTAATCCAACCCTTCTTTCCAAACGAGTGCTTAAGGTTTGTTTAGATATATTGGATTAGGCCTTGTTTGACAATTTTATTTTTTAGCCTAAAAATTAAAAAGTCACTATAAAAATCAAAAAGCCAACAACTTGTATCAAAAATTAAAAATTTCATTTTCTCTCTACTTTTTGCATATCTTTTTGTAAAAATCCAAAAATTCATCTCAAACATATTAGTTTTTACTTATATTATTTTAGTCAAAAAATTAAAAAATTACTAAAAAAGTTTATTTCCAAATGAGGCCTCAGTGGATGCACAAGGACAGCATAGTGATTATGTTAAATAATTTTTTGAATTTTGAATTTATATTTAAAGTTTGTTTAGATATTGATTAGTTTGGTGATTTTTTATGGAAGTATATATATAAAATAGGGCGAAGTGATACGATAATTTATAATATTTTTTTAATTTTTTAATTAAAATAACTATTGACAAATGATGCCTTAATCAGTTTTTGAGTAAAATATTTATGAATTTTTTTGAGTAAAATATTTATTAGTTGAAGTAGGTGATTAGAGGTATGGGGTCCATGCGGAACGCGTGGTCAGTTAATGAGTTAGGCGAGAGCTAATTAGGAGCTCTAAAAAATAGAGCATTAATTAGTTTTAATGATTGGAAATTTAATTAAAAAAATTATTTTGGAATTTTAATTCTTGAATTTTAAAATCAATTCTAATGAATTGATAGTAAATTCCACTCACTGTGATATTTTAGTCTTAATTTTTTTTTTATTCTCATGTCATTAGTATTTTATTAAAATATTAAAATTAATGTTTTGAATTATTATTAATTATTAAAATGTAATGAAATTAAATCTCTCAACATGTAATACTGTCAGACCAGGGCGGCAACTTTAAATAAGTTATTTGAAAGGAAAATGTCTCGTAGCTCAAATGTTGTGGCTCAAAAGTGGCTCAAATGGCCAAAACGACGTCGTTTTGGCCATTTTTATATTGTTCTGTACTCAAAACGACGTCGTTTTGGCCATTTGAGCCACTTTTGAGCCACAAAATTTGAGCTACGTAGCATTGTCGTATTTGAAATTACATTTTATCAATCTCTGTTTTCAATGCGAATACGTTATCTTTATTGGGATGCTTCAGAAATATAAAGACCACTGTTACAACTTACACTTACATTTTTGTTGTGTCTGTCTATGAATTAAATCCAAATTAACGCCGTTAACTCTTTCCGTCTATGTTTTCTACGCACTCACCCAAGTCACGGATTGGTTATAGGGGTGAGTATAGTTTAAATTGATTTGGATTGGGATAAAATTAGAATTAATTCGTTCTCTATAGTTCTTGAAAAATTAAAATTAATCCAATCTGTATAGATCGTGAAATCAATTCGAATCAATCTATTTAAACACGGATTGGATAGATTTAGGATCACGGATTCATATAATTAAATAAAAAAATATATAAAATATTATAATTTTATAAAGAGTGGTGATTCATCCCACTAATTTTTGGATCACTAATAGCTCTAATGAGCTTTAAAAAAAAAAAAAAAAAAAAAAACTCAAGCCAAAACATCACATCACTTTGGTGGGGGTCACTGTGCTACATCATTAGTGATACTCTAGAGCTCCCAATTTAGTGCTCTAAAACATTATTTTTTTATAAAAATATAAACATAGTATCATATTAGTTCCACAATAGTAATATGTATTTCCATAATAGTACATACTGTTTTAGAATTTAAACAACTATAAGAAAACTGATTCTACCATAAATATTTAGACTATTACAAATTAAAACTAAAAACCAACAAACAAAAGCAATAAAAGAAGATACTATGTGGGAGAATGTATAAAGTAAATATAGGTTATTTGTATACGGTCTGGATCGGTTCCAATTCGAAATCGTGGGGTTCAATCCGAAACCGATCCGTGGACTACAAATTTTTAATTTTTCAATCCAGAACCGAACCACGGATTTAAAAACCAATCCAAACCTACAGGATTTGACTAGATTGGATCGGATTACGAATTTTACAAATTCTTTGCGCAGCCCTAATTGTTTATGATTTAGGAGTTGTTTGGAAATGGGATATTTTAATAATTTTTATCTTTTATAACAAAATATGTAACGTGATAAAGAAGTTGTGATTTAAATGTGTGTGTTTAGTTTTTATTTTTTAAATTCAATTTTTTAAAAATTGAATTTTTTATTTTTCAATTTTTTTTTTTGTTTTTAGTTAATATTTTTAAAAATTTTTATATTTAGCTTACTTAGATATATGTAAATAGTTAAATATTTATGAAAAAATATTTTTAAAAATTAATAAATACTTAAAAAATTCAGTGAATTTCTGTATTTTTTTTTATATTTTTTGTATTTAGTGAATTTTTTAAAGATATTTTTCACAAATATTATACTTTTTAAATATATTTATGTATTATAGCGATCCCGGGTTTTTCCCATTATGTACAGTATTCTGGACTCGGGTTCCGTGATTGAGTATTGTCGTATATGTTTCATTCCCGTCCTTTAATTCTTTGCATATGAGTTTTAGGATATGTTGGGCAGGTTTGTAACAGGTTGGTTGTGATTAGAAACAAAAGGTTGCTGCCCAGTTTTTGGTGTCTTCGCTCGAGCGAGCTCTGTGTTTTAGCTCCTTCGCTCGAGCCAGGATTCCTTCGCTCGAGCGTGTGTCTGCGTCTAGTTTTGGACCTAAAGGTTGTGTTTCTTGGCTCGAGCGAGCTTTCCTTCGCTCGAGCTCGCTCGAGCGAGCAAGAACTATGTTTTGGGTTTCTTCGCTCGAGCGAGCTTTTCTTCGCTCAAGCGTGCTTCTGGATTGCAGACCTGAAGCTTCAAATTGTTGGCTCGAGCGAGGTTTTCTGCGCTCGAGCGAGGTTTCTTTGTGTCTGGTCGCTCGAGTGACCACTCCTTCGCTCGAGCAAGCCTCGAGTATATCAGTTGGCAGCAGCGAGTTACACTTCACTTTTTCATCATCTTCTTTACTCAAACCCTAGCCCCGGCGGCTCCTCCCTCTACATTCATCTTCTATCTACAAACCCATCTAGTTCTAGTGGTCTCCTACCCTAGATCCTTTGTAAAAAGTGTGGAGCTTGGCGAGGCCTCCATTTTGATATGAAAATCTTTGAGTTTGGAGCATCTTGAGTTTTCTCCATCTTCTCCATTTGGTCTCTTTATTTGAGGTAGGGATACCCTACTCCTTCTTATGAGTTTTGGCATAAATTTTAGTCGTTTTGATTAAATGGTGTTATTTGGTAATTTTGGAAAAGTTAGGGTTTGATTTGAAGTTATAAAAAGGGGTTTTCAAATGTTAAAACCCATGTGTATATGAGACCTTGGAAAATGGAATTATTGTTGCTAAATTGATGAAATTGAACCTTAGGGTTGATATTTGAGAAAGGGGGAAAAATGCCCTAATTATGTTGAATAATTAATTTGGGAAAACGTGAAATTGAGTTGAGAATCATGAAATTGGAGAATTGTGAGAGTAAATGGTGTAGTTGGGTAATTTAATCACTCACCTATGAAAAATGTCGATATTTTATCTGTTGATAAATTTATTATCTGTTTAGAGATAACTGCTTTGGGCTATCGGTGGAGGATTGTCTTGATTGTTATAGAGACTGTATGTTGATTAGGGAAAACTGAAACTAATCGAAAGTGTTATGTCATTGAATATGACGGTTGGATTAATACATCGAATATGTGTATTGATTGATCATTGTATATAATAAGTGTTTAAATACATTGTATATATATATATTGTTTGGGAGGAGATAGGGGATGTACTCCATGGTTTGAGAGGAGATAGGGGATGAACTCTCAAACCTGCTTGGGAGGAGATAGGGGATGGACTCCATTGATAACTAAGTTGGCTAGAGTGTCTAGGGTGAAAGTCCCGAAATCTTGATTACATTTGCATAACGTAGATAATTGAAGTATGGAAGTGTTTTTGTTAAGTTTTTATTCTTGGCAATCTCGTTTGACAAAACTCCTTTCAGTTGTACTTATTTTCGCACTTTTTATTTCACTGAGGCTATGATTTTTTAGATGCGAATCCAACCCGAATTATGCCTTGCAGAGAAGTTTGTGATGTTAATACTTTCAAGATTGTCACTTCGTTGATTATGACGGGGATCGAGCTGAGAACCTGAGAAGGATGATTTTACGCTCGAGCGCAGGTTGTTTGGCTCGAGCGAAGCCACTTATGGAAAACACGCGTTTTTAGTTCCTCGCTCGAGCGAGCTTCGCAGTCCCAGATTTCTATAAGTACGTGTTTCTGTCAGATTTTAGGATTACTCTTCCAGATCTTCTTCTTGGATATTAAGGTTTATATCTGAGGATATTTTGCTAGTTTTCTTTGATGTTTTGATTGAGTATTCAACTCATGGTTTAAAGAGTATACATCAAAGGATTATTTATTTGTTCTACACAAAAGAGAGAGTTGTTCTTCAGTGGATTCTGAAGAATTCGAGCCTGAAGCTTTGGTGGATTCTGGAGTGGCTCATTGTCAAGACAATTTCGAGGTGAAGACTGGGTTGGAAGAGGCACATAGGGGTTGGTTCAATTCGGGCGTGGATTCGCTAGGTAATTGAGAGTATATCTGTGTAATTCCTTTATATCTTCTTAGTGGATTGTTTTGTGGCTGTTGCCCGTGGTTTTTCTATCACAATTGGAGGTGTCCAATTGTGGTTTTTTCACGTAAAATCATTGTGTCGATTTGTCTTGAATGTTTGATTGGGATTATTATATACTGCTTAAAATTGATATATAATCACAAATCAACATCTAGGGGATTTCTAGATTTTTTAGTTTTAATATGAGTTGTAGTCTTATGCAATTGTTTGGCTAGATATTGAGCCAGGTTTATGAATGTAAATTGGATAAGTAAAGGAAAGTGGAATGAAACATAAATGTAATTGTCATGGAATTGGGAACTGTTGTAAGTTGGTTTACAAGTGTTAACCTTTTATCGAATGCTAATGTTTTAGTTATTTCTCATAATTGGTTTAGTATATCTCTACTGGGCATTGGCTCACCCTATATGAGATATCATTTTCAGGTTCAGGTGATATGCCACCTCCAAGGACATGGCTTGGGAGGCTTAGAGGCGGAAGGATCTTTTGTTGTTATCATTTTTGTATTACATGTAAATTCAAGCCAATGGCTTATTTTGTATAAAGAGTTAGAACTCTTTTTTGTGTTGAACCCAAGTGTTGACTTGGAAAGTTGTAAGCCCGTATGGCGTTTACTTTTGTTGTCAACATGTAATACTTTTGGTACTTAATACTCTGATGTATGGAATATGATATCTCTTTCTTGTATCATGAATGTATGTTTTATGGGTTTATTTTGAGGGCGTTACATGTATGGTGTGTCTAAAAATTACCTAAAATAATATATAAAAAAAAATTAGTAAAAATATAAAAAACAAAAAAACAAATTTTTTTAAGAAGTGAATTCTAGAAATGAAATAAAAGAGAGGGAATGTAATCCAAATAGAATGAAAAGACAACAAATATATGTTTTTGGAAGGGAAACAACCCCTTACATGCCGCATCAACTTTGGCTTGAGTTTTTTTTTTCTTATTATTTTTTTTTTCAAATTTTAAGCAGGGTCTTATAAATATTTTTTAATGTTAAAAGGTGTGTAACAGTCTTTTAAAAATATATAAAAATGTTAAAAATATATTAATTTTAATAAATATCTCAATTAGAGAGAATTTGAGAGGCTCATGAGATCTACCATGAGTCTATCATAAGTCTTGTTTCAATGATTTAAACTGTTCATTTTGTAGGATTTTCAATATATATTATTCATAAAAATAAAAATAAAAATTGGTCGACCTAATAATTATAATCTTTTTATCACGTTTATCTCCAAAAAATAGACAACTATATTTTTAAAATTAGATCATTCGTTCGTTTAAAAAGAAATACGATAAAATAAAAGGTTATAATTATCAAATCAACTCAATTTTTTTCGTAGATAATATACGTAAGGCCATAAAAAGTGAACAGTTCGAACCATTAAAACAGGACTCGTAATGTGTCTAACAGGTCTCTCAAACCCTCTTAAGTTTATATATGAACTTGAGAGAAATTCAAACTCTTTAATATATCATCCTCTGTAATAAAAAAATAGAAAATCATAAATATTTAAGATTTAAAATATCAAAAAAGAAAGGGTCTAATCAAAAGTGAGATGTAACTCACCCAAATTTCTAAAGATTTGATCGGGTGTAATAAAATTGAACCCTTTTATAGTTTAACACTTGGTTGAGGCGATTTCCGAAGACACCTTTGGCAGTCACTGCAAGTGAAAACCAGGCTTCCTTTTTTTTTTTTTTTTTTTTTCGGATCCCATCTCCTAAGGGGGAGGGGAAGTCATTGTGGGATGTTTAGTGTATTGGTTGTGCTTTGAGCTATATTTGGCTCTTTTTTTCGACGTTGACCCGATCTTTCCCTCCTATATCCTTCAATCTAGAACCTTGGGGTGTGGATTTGGGCTTCACCTAACATATTTCTTTCTTCTTTTAGTAAAAATTTTCTTATGATCCATTTACATCCAGTTTTTGGCTTGCACTAATAGGGAGATTTTGGGTTTGTATTTCGGGTTCGGTGCTTGTGATTTTTGTACCTCTGTTTACTTTTGCTTTGGTATGGGTGATCTTTGATCTATGTTGTTGGTCTTCAGGGTCTTCTTTCGGTGGTTGTGTGTGGGATCTACCCCCTGTTTGATTTTAGGCTTGTGTTCTTGTTGGTGTTGTGTGTTGTGGGTAGATTGATTCAATGTTAAAAAAGAGCTTCATTCTCAACTTTGGATCGGCCACTAAGCAGCTATCAAAAGTCAAAAAATGTAATGGTATTGAATTGGATAGCAACCTCAATCACAATAATAGGAAACGTTTGTCACCACAAGATATGTTTTCCTATATGGACCCCCTTGAAATAGCTTTTGTCACAATTTAAACCCGCCCCTATAGGTTTAGCATCGTAACTGGCTAGTAATCCTGAGATTACCGAAGGCCTCTGAACAGATTAAAAAAAATTAAGGGGCTAGTGGAAGCAAATACATAAATATAATTGTCCAATGAGCTGTGTTAACTTATATGAGACAGAAAACTTTAAACATTTACATACATATATCATAACATCATCATTACACCAACCAAATGTAGTTACAATAAAAAGGTGCTTAGCCATGTATACAAGATAAACAAAAGAGATTAAGAGCTTAAAACTTAGTCACAAAATATCTTGATCAAATTGACTTTCAAGAACCTTCACGTGAGGCACGACGGTTGGCTTGACAAAACAGAAGTCGGACAGAAGCCCTCAAGCCTGGTCCGGCACACACTCACCTACACACACACACACACACACACACACACACACATATATATATGTACAAACAATAAGCTAAAAGCCAATGAATAACATTAATGTAAAGAGGTTAGTGAACAAATTCCGAATATATCATATCAGAACGGCCTCGGGCCCAATAGTAGCAGAACGGACTCTGGCCCAATAGTAACAGAATGACCTCGGGCCCAATAATAACATAACGGCCTTGGGCCCAAAAATAACATAACAGCCTCGGGCGCAATAGTAATAGGATGGCCTCGGGCCCAATAATAACACCATAAATAAGTCCCATCTCATATCTATATTCTATATTCCATTTCTTGTAACTCGTTCATTCGAATAACATAATTTTAGAAAATCACGCATTAACGTATCAAAATAAATATAAGTGTTTTACACTACTATTACTCACAGTGATTCGGTTGTGCAGTTGTCCCTTCTGGTGAGTGATCTACACATCCCACACAAAAACTGATAAGTAATGCATCCATTTTCTTAGTTTCTTGCCTTTTATCTTTATTTGTTATTATTCACTTCCATTCATTTTTAGGTGTTTGAGAGACATAAAATATACAGATTAACAGGTTCAGAAGGTCAAAAGGGGTATCAAAAGATAGTAGAAATTTTCCGCATGTGCTTTTATTTCAGAAAGCCAACTTCTGCTTCCCCTGTTTTCCGCACGTGCAACTATAAGCCCCATGCGTTCGGCTGTGCTTCCCGCACGTGCGGCCATGGGCTCCACACATGCAGTTATGGCTCTGTTTTGGGATTCTTTAAACATGTCAAAAGGAGTACAAAAGTGCCTTAGTAAGTTTTGGGCAAATGAGTGTATAATTTCAAACTGTAATATTCCAATGTAACACTCAAACGTAACACTCCAAAAAAACTGTTTATTATACTTTTTCCAAACGTAACACTCCAATATAACACTTAAAAAAAACTTTTTAGTGTAACACTCCAATGTAACATATAAAATAACTTTTTAGTGTATTTTTTCCAAACGTAACACTCCAATGTAACACTTAAAAAAAAAAAAAAAAAAAAAAAGATGTGAGATTCTTCTAACCATTCCACAAAGAGCAAAAAAAATCTCTTAACAACTTTGGGTAAAAGTATAATTTGAAACTGCGTTTAAGATAAGTACACTAAGGAGTTTTTTAGTTCTTTTGTATGTGTTACATTAGAGTGTTATGTTTGGGATTACATTGATTAGAGTTTTACGTTTGGAAAAAGTATATTAAGGAACTTTTTTATGTGTTACATAGGAATGTTACGTCTGAAAAAAAGTACATTAATAATTTTTTTGGAGTGTTACGTTGTTACATTTGGAAAAAGTACAGTAAATAGTTTTTTAGTGTTACATTGGAGTGTTATGTTATTAAAGTGTTACATTAGAGTATTATGTTTTTATTCATAATGTGCGATTTGTTTTAGAATGAGGGAAAATCTAAAATCTCTATAGTGTAGATTGTCCAAATGTGGAATTTCATTTCTAGAAAAATCTACTTTTATCCCTAAAAAAATTAATCTCAAACATGTAAGTGACTACCTTTTCGCTACAAGAAATTGCATTTTTCGCAATGCAACAAAATATGTTGCTAAACGGGATAATTCGTCGGCAAAGAGTTTTGCCGACACACAAAGCTACGTTGGCAACCCGTAGGCAAAAGTTCGTCGGCAAAATTTTTTTGCCGACGAAATTATCAGTGTGTTGGTAAAAGTAATGCCTTTAGCGACGAACATAGTCATCCATAAAAGCCTTCATCCATCGTTGGCAATTTACCTTGCGTCGATAAAAGTCATTCAAATATGATGATTGTGTGGCACTTTTGGCCACACAAATTTGCATGGGCAAAAAATATACTTTTAGTGTAGCGCCCCAATAAAAGTAAACATTTAAACTCATCAATTTAGACATGCATTGATATAAGAAACAATCATCGTTCTATTCCACAGAGTAATTCTTTACCGGAAGCATTACATGTTAACAATAGAATCAAATGCCCTATGGACTTACAACTTTCCAAGCTAACACTTGGTTGCAAAGAGGAGAGTACTAACTCAAATACACATTTAAGCCCTTGGCTTGAAATTACATGTAATACAACAAAGATAACAAACCACAAACGTTTGCCTGCCTCTAGCCTCCCAAACGATGTCCTTGGAGGTGGCATGCTTCATGTACCTGAAAATGGTATCCCATATAGGGTGAGCCACAGCCCAGTAGAAATATACTAAACCAACTATGAACAATGACTAAAAGATTAACAGTTGATAAATGGTCAACACTTATACTTCCATTTACATCTTATTACAGTTCCATGACGGTCAAGTCTAGGTTACAATTCATCTTCCATTTCTTATTCAACTTTGAGTTTGAAAACAAGGTTCAGTACTCTGGCCAAAACATTTGATGAGATTATAGTTCATCACGGGAACATCTTCGAAATTCAAGGTGGATACACATTTTGGTGTTGTATCAATAACACATAAACTACTTCCATGCTTCACAAACGATGATGACATGCATTTTAGTGCTATATCAAATCAACAAACTTTTCAATAGATAAGCATATGAGCTATATCACTACTGCAACAGATAAGCACATGAGCAGTATCAACACTTCAACAGATAAGCATATGAGCTATATCATCACTACAATGGGCGAGCATATGAGCTGCATCCCTGGGTCCATCCCCCATCTTCCTTTAACCATTAACCGGTTTAGAGGTACATCCCCCATCTTCCCCTAAACCGTGGAGTACATCCCCCATCTCCTCCCATACACAAGCAATGCATATAAACACAGAATCACATACGCAATCAATCAATACATAAAGTTAATGCATTCTATCAACTGTCTACACATAATGCATATAAACACATTGGCCATATGCACAATCAACCAACACATAAAGTTAATGCGTTCTATCAACCGTCATGCTCTATGACACATCCAATTGATTAGTTTTAGTTTGCCTAATCATCATACATTGTCGACAACAATCAACACTACCCTCCACCGGTAGCCCAAAGCAATTATTTCTAAGCAGGAAATAAATGCACAAGTGGATAATATATCAACGTTTTAACTAGATGAGCAATAAAAGATTCGACTACACTCTTTAGTCCCATACATTCCCAATTCCAACATTTTCAATTCAATTCCTCGTTTTTCTTCGATTAATTATGTGCATTAATTAATTAAACCAATTAGGGCAAATTACTATAATTCACAAAACAACCCTAAGGTTCCATTTCTATCAATGTCACAACATTGTTCTCATTTCTCTATGCCTAACATGTATATAGGTTTATATATTTAAAACCCAACTTTTGTGAAATTACACAAAGGCCCAAACTTTCTCAAAATTACCCAACAACCCCCAACATATCAAAATGCTAAAATTCAAAGACAAAATCCATAAGGAATAGTAGGATATCCCTACCTCAAAAGATGACACTCAACGGAGAAGACGAAGAAACTCAATGTGCTCCAAAACTCAATATTTTTGGATCAAAAGATAGCCCGTGACGATCAACCCAACTTTTACAAAGACCAAAGGTAAGGAGAACACCCTAGCTAGATCAAACCCTAGAGAAAAGGGAGATTCTAGAGAGAGGAGCTCTCAAAAATGGGTTTTTGAAAAAGTAGGAGAGAGAAAGAAAAGTGAAAAGTGATTTAAAATCACCTAGCGGATAACTCATATACGTACGACCTGCTCGAGCGAAGAATAGAACGCTCGAGCGTCAAGCACAAATATCTGGTATCGCTCGAGCGTAAAGATGACCGCTCGAGCGCTAAGAAACAAAAGCAAAACACATCCGCTCGAGCGTGAAAAGCCAGTCCGCTCGAGCGCAGATTTTCATCTCCCAGAACTTTTCAGGAAAAGAACTATCCACTCGAGCGCCAACAATCCCGCTCGAGCGCAAGAAACCCGCTCGAGCGTAGAAAACACACATGCAGAAGTTTTTGCAGGGCCACGAAATACTGGAAGTGTGTAAACCCGCTCGAGCGCAGAATGACCCGCTCGAGCGAACCGTTCAGAAACTGGGCAACAACAATGGGAGCTAAAGCTCTACCAACCTGAAACAACCGAGCCCAACACATTCTAAAACTCAAACAAAAGATTTTAAAGGTTGACAACACGATAGATACAACTACCAACTCCACGGAACCGCATCCGAAAAACAACAGAACAGGGAAGGGATAACCGGGATTGCTATATTTAGCAACAAAACATGCGCCGGCAAAAGTAAACTTTTAGCGACACATTTATGTTGGTAAATGTTATCATTTGCCTACGATTTGTTTGTCGATAAAACTTCACTTTTGGCAATGACAAATTAGCATTGGCAAAAAATACACTTTTAGCAACACAATATACGTGGGAAAAGTAAACTTTTGGCAACACATTTACGTCGGTAAATATTGGCATTTGCCGACGATTTGTTTGTCGATAAAGGTTTACTTTTGGCAACGACAAATTGGCATTGGAAAAAAATACACTTCTAGCAACACAATATGAGTGGGCAAAAATAAACTTTCGGCGACACATTTACTAACAAAAATAATTTAAAATAATTTATATATTTTTATAAGGTTTACAGATTTACAAGAGGCATCCCTTAGGCACCACTATTACAAACTAATAACATTGATACGAAATCAGCTAAAGTTGATGTGCAAGCAAAAAAATTACTACTGATACTGCTTTTAGAAGCAATGTATAAAACCTAAAAAGGTAAAGTCACTAAAATACCCAAATACATCCAAATTGTGAACCCACATTAGAAACAACAGATTACAAAATGAAAACATGAAACTAACAAAGACAGGCAAAATGACATGAAAATCACCCACAAACTTATCCAGCAGACCAACATCTAGTAGTAGCCGCCTTACAGTAACATTGCAGCAGCAGCAGCAGCTGCCCAGCAAGTATCAGCCACGAGGGTGGCAACAGCAACAAACCAGCAGCAGTAGACCAGCAGCTGCAGCAGACCAACAAGCAACAACCATCAGCCACCAGCAAAAAGGAGGATCTGGTAGCAATCTGTACTGATCAATGACAAGTTTAAAACAAAGTCCATTAGCTTTTTTATTGATCTGGTAGCAATCTGTGTGTGTATGTGTGTGTGTGTGTGTGTGAGTGTTAATAGATATGCAAGCGCAAGTACTGGCCAAAACATAAAGCTTTTACCATCATCCGGTAAAAAATAAAATAAAATAAAAACCTTCGATTTCCAACTATACTAAAACAATCAGTAGTAGTAGATCCAATGCATTCTACACTCCAGTGAAAAAAAATGTTGTCCAAGTTACAAATCATTCACTTGCAACAATGGCAATAATTTACACAAGGTAAACTAATTTAAAATTCTCTACTAATATTCAGATAAGGTCCATTTCAATGATTTATGTGACGCCCTCAAAATAATATGTAAAACCCATCACTTTAGACATGCATTGACATAAAAGAAACCAACCATCTTTCCATTAATCAGAGTAGTTCTTACAAAAGTATTACATGTTAACAACAAAAGCAAATGCCCTACGGGCTTACAGCTTTCCAAGTTAACACTTGGATACAAAAAGAAGAGTACTAACTCAATACATATTAAGCCCTTGGCTTGAATTTACATGTAATACATCAAAAGAAAGCAAACAACAAAAGCAATCTCTCAGCCTCTAGCCTCCCAAGCTATGTCCTTGGAGGTGGCATGCTACCTGTACCTGAAAATGATGTCCCATAAAGGGTGAACCACAACCCAGCAGAAATACGCTAAACCAGCTATGAACAATGACTAAAAGATTAGCAGTTGATACATGGTCAACACCAATACACTCAATTATATCACATTCCGGTTTCATGACATTTAAGTCCATGTTACATTTCATTTCTCATTTCTTTTTCAACCTTGAGTTTGAAAACAAGGCTCAACACTTATTCAAATAACTTAATGAGAATAAGACTCATCTTAAAAACACTTTCGAAATTCATGATGGGTACACATTGTGATGCTATATCAATAACACATAAACCACTCCCATACTATACGAACGATACACATTCTGGTGCTGTATCAACATAACATAGAAACACTTCTATACTTCACAATTGATAATGATATACATTTTAGTGCTATATCAAATCAATTTAAACACTTCCATAATCAACACTTGATACACATTGTAATGCTGCATCAATGTCACACACAACCCGGCTTAGAGGTCCATCCCCCATCTTCCCCTAAACCGTGGAGTACATCCCCTATCTCCTCCCACACACACAATGTATATAAACATAGATGATATACATAAACAATCAATACATAAAGTAGATGTATTATTCCAACCGCTATATTCGATAGCATACTCAATCGATTAGTTTTAGTTTGCCTAATCATCATGCATTGTCTACAACAATCAAGGCTATCCTCCACCGATAGCCCAAAACAATTATTTCTAAACAGAAAATAAATGCACCAAATGGATGTATTATCAACATTCAACCTGGGTGAGCGATTAAATGAATCCAACTACACCCGTTAATCCCATAATCTTTTCAATTTGAATACTCTCAATTCAATTCTTCATTTCTCAAAATTAATTATACAAATTAATTTATCCAACTAATTAGGGCATTTTTCCATAATTAACATAGCAACCCTAAGGTTCCACTTTTATCCATAGTTCATCATCTATATCATTTCTCTATGCCAAACATGCATATAGGTTTAATTATATATAAAACCCCATCTTTTGTAAAATTACACAAAGACCCAAGCTTTCTCAAAATTACCCAACAACCCCTAACATATCAAAATGCTAAAATTCAAAGACAAAACTCATAAAGAGGAGTAGGGTATCCCTACCTCAGAAGATGACACCCAAAGAAGAAAATGACGAAAATGAAGTTGCTCCAAATCACAAGTTTCTCGGATCAAAATGTAGCCCTCGACGATCAACCCAACTTTTACAAAGGCCAAAGGGGAGGGAAGCACTCTAACTAGATCAAACCCTAGAGAGAAGGGAGTTTCTAGAGAGAGAAGCTCTCAAATGGCGATTTGGAAAAGTAAGAGAGAGAGAGGAAGTGTAGAAAAATGATTCAAAAATGCCTAGCTGCCCTCTGTTATACGACATTCCCGCTCGAGCGAAAAACACAACGCTCGAGCGTCAAGAACAAAAAACTAGGTCCGCTCGAGTGTAAGAAATCCAGCTCGAGCACCAAGACACAAGAATAAAGTACATCCGCTCGAGCGCGAAAATCAGTCCGCTCGAGCGTAGATTTCCCCCTCCCAGAACCTACACCAAAAATGTACCACCCGCTCGAGCTCCAGAGTACCTGCTCGAGCGCGACCGCTCGATCGTAAAGAAACCTGCTCGAGCGTGAAAAACATGCGTGCAGAAGTTTCGCAGAGCACCAAAATACTGGGAGTGTGCAATCTCCGCTCGAGCGCAAGAATACCCTCTCGAGCGAACCTCTTAAAAACTGGGCAACAAGGAATTGAAACCAAAGTCTAACCAACCTGTAACAACTCTGCCCAATACATCCTAAAACTCAATCAAGCGGAATTAAAGGATGACAACAAGGTATACAACCACCAACATCACGGAACCAAAGTCTGCAAAACAACAGATACAGAAAGGGAAAACCGGGATTGCTATAACCTTCCCCCCTTACAGAATTTCGTTCCCGAAATTAAATATAAGTTTATCAAAAACAAGTTTTCTCCATTCCTAACAATATTACAACATAATGTTAAACAATCCGACTCGTTACCAGTCAATCCCATCTCTTTTCAAGAGGCCTATCACATTATACATAACACCCTGCATTATCAACATGCATTCCTTTGAAATTTACCAATTTCAACTCATTTTCCACAATTCCATAATACATGCAACATTAACATCATGCTTGCATTTCCACAATACATTTAACACACACAAGATGTTAAAACAAACTTCCAGTTTTAAGGCAAGTTCTACAACATTTCCATAAACCAAAACATCACTATGTTTTACAACTTAAGACATGTATAATGCTCTTAAGGCTCAATAATATTACGAAATCTCAATACATAATTATATATCAACAAACAAGTCCGGATAATTCTCACGGACCTCCGCCTCACGTTCCCAAGTGGCTTCCTCCACTCCGTGATGTTTCCACAAAACCTTTACCAAAGGGATGGTCTTGCCTCGCAAGACTTGATCCCTCCTATCCAAGACCCGAACCGGTCTCTCCAAATATGAGGCATCCTCATCAACCTCTAAGTCAGTCCAATCCAATACATGGGATGGATCCGGCTCGTACTTCCGAAGCATACTCACATGAAACACGTCATGGACTCCGGACAACTACGGCGACAAAGCTAAACGATAGGCAATCTCGCCAATCCTCTCAAGGATCTCAAAAGGGCTAATAAACCGAGGGGACAACTTCCCACTCTTCCCAAACCTCATCAATCCCCGCCTAGGTGATATCTTCAGAAAGACATGATCACCCACCTCAAATACCAAAGGTCGCCTCCTACGGTCGGCATAAGATTTCTGACGACTCTGGGCTGTAACAAGCCTCCTACGGATAAGCTCAACTTTCTCCGTTGTTTCCCTCACCAACTCCGGATCCAACAAAGGTGCATCACCCACCTCGGCCCAACAAACTGGAGACCTACACGGTCGGCCATACAAGGCCTCAAACGGTGCCATACTGATACTCGACTGAAAGCTGTTGTTGTAGGCAAACTCCACCAAGGGCAAGTGCCTCTCCCACGTCCCACTAAAGTCAAGGACCCAACCTCGAAGCATATCCTCAAGGATCTGAATAGTACGCTCGGACTGCCCGTCAGTCTGAGGATGATAAGCCGTACTAAAGGTCAACTTAGTGCCCAAGGCACTCTGCAAACACTGCCACAACCTAGCAGTAAAACGAGGATCTCTATCTGAGACGATCGTCACTGGGACCCCGTGCAATCTCACTATGTCCTCAATATATAAGTCGGCGAGATGATCTCCCGAATCTCTCACGCGCATAGAAATGAAGTGTGCCGACTTAGTCAACCGGTCTACAACCACCCAAATGGCATCACTACCCCATTGGGTCCTCGGAAGACCTACAACGAAGTCCATAGTGACATGCTCCCACTTCCACTCGGCAATAGGCAAGGGTTGCAACAAACCCGCTGGCCTCTGATGCTCGCCCTTCACTTGTTGACAAGTAAGGCACCTTGATACGAAAACAGCCACATCTCTCTTTATACCCCGCCACCAAAACTGGCGACCCAAATCCCGATACATCTTAGTGCCTCCCGGATGCACCGCAAGGCGTGAATGATGGAACTCTCGGAGTACTTCCTCTCGGCAGAACTCCGGCACAAACAAACGGTCTCGGTATCTCACACTCTGGTCGGGATACACCGTCAAACCCTTCTCAACCTTCCCACTGGAGATCTTCTCTCAGAGGTATTCTACCTCAAGGTCACCTCTCTGTGCCTCTAATACTCGGGTCACAAGTGTAGGCTGTGCAATAACAGAAAAGAAGGTCGCAGCCTCAACGGATTCGCCTAGAAGCAAATCAAACTCGCCAAGTGCACCAAACATCTCCCATTCCCGGATGGCTATACAAGCTATATCACTAATAGGTTTCCTACTAAGGGCATCGGCCACAACATTGGCCTTTCCTGGGTGATAGTGCAACTCAAAATCATAGTCCTCAATGAACTCCATCCACCTTCTCTGCCTCAGATGCAAGTCTCTCTGTGTGAAAACATACTTCAAACTCTTGTGGTCCGAGAACACCTCGAACATCTCACCATAAAGGTAGTGCCTCCAAATCTTCAAGGCAAAGATCACTGCTGCTAACTCTAGGTCGTGTGTAGGGTAATTCTTCTCGTGTATTTTCAACTGACGTGAGCCATAAGCTACCACTTTCCCCTCTTGCATCAATACACAACCCAAACCCTCTTGTGAGGCATCACAATAAACTGCATAACTCAACCCTCTCTCCGAAATAATCAAAATCGGAGCGGTGGTCAATCTAACCTTTAACTCCTGGAACGACTTTTCACAAGTCTCACCCCACACAAACTTGACCCCTTTTCGCGTCAATCTAGTCAACGGCGAAGCTAGCTTGGAGAAATCTTTCACAAACCGACGGTAATACCCAGCTAATCCTAGAAAACTGCGGATCTCAAACACACTCTTAGGCTGTGCCCAATCTTGCACTGCCTCTACCTTGGATGTATCAACAGACACCCCTTCCCCGGATACCACAAGGCCTAAGAATTTGACCTCTCCTAACTAGAACTCACACTTCCCAAACTTGGCATACAGCTTATGGGCTCTAAGCAATTCAAGCACCACTCTTAAGTGTTCCTCGTGCTCCTCCTCAGAAGGCGAATAGATAAGAATGTCGTCCACGAAAACGACCACAAATCGATCTAGGAATTTTCGGAAGATCCGGTTCATCAAGTCCATAAAGACTGCTAGTGCATTGGTAAGCCCGAATGGTATTACCAGAAACTCATAATGGCCATACCGCATACGGAATGCCGTCTTAGGAATATCCTCCTCCCTGACCCTCAACTGGTGGTAACCCGATCTCAAGTCTATCTTAGAGAAACAACAGGAACCCTTCAACTGGTCAAACAAATCATCTATACGGGGCATAGGATACTTATTCTTAACTGTAGCCCGATTCAACTTTTGGTAGTCGATACACAATCTCAAGGCACCATCTTTCTTTTTAACAAAGAGGGCTGGTGCTCTCCACGGCGAAACACTAGGGCGGACAAAACCCTTATCTAGCAATTCCTGGAGCTGAATCTTCAACTCACTTAACTCGGCTGGGGCAAAATGATAAGGTGCCATAGAAATCGGCACTATGCCGGGTACTAAATCAATAGAGAACTCTATCTCTCGGTGAGGTGGCAAACTAACGAGATCCTCAGGAAAAATATCCGAATACTCACAAACCACCCTTGACAATACAATCTGGGTCTCATCACACTCACCACTCATAAAGCTAGCAAGTAGACCACTAAGCTTATTCCGTCCTCGCGAATCATACATCGGTGGCAACACACTACCAACCCGATCTCCCAAGAAATGGAAACACTTCCCCCTCAAGGTACATACCGTGACCCTCTGGCGGTAGTAATCAATAACAGCCCGATACGATGATAGTCAGTGCATACCCAAAATAACATTAAAACCCTTCATAGGCATGACAACAAAAGGAAAAGGAAGCCTATGGTCGGCGACCTCTATATTACAACCTCTACATCCGTGTTTCAAAATCAATTCACCCCCAACAGGTGATACAACACAAATAGGAGATGCTAACTGTGCCAACTCCAATTCCAACAAAGATGCGAATGCAGCAGATACAAAAGAATGAGATGCACCCGTATCAATCAATACATCAGCAACCGAGTTGCAAAACAAGAAGGTACCTCTCACAACTGACGGAGCAGGTACAAGATCCTGCTCGGTAACAGCATACACGCGCCCTATAGGCCCCTGATCCAACTGCTCACCCCTCGGAGCAAACGACTGCTGCACTGACTAGGATGACGAAGCTCCCGGATTGGCCCTCGAGGCCTGCACAGACTGAGCTGGCTGATAACTCTGCATCTGCCTAGAACCAGACGCTCCTGAAGTGGCACTCAACTGAGGGCAAAACCTCTTCAGGTGCCCAGGCTGACCACACTGATAACAAGACAAGGGCTGGCCCGTGCCCTGACTCTGGTTTTGCGGTCTAGCTGAAGATGAAGCAGCTCTCTGACCTCCTCCCCTCTGTGGGCAAACTGAAGCCTTGTGGCCTAACTGACCACATTTATAATAGGTGAAATCTTCCTGATTACCTCTCCCCGAGCCTGCACTCGGCACCGGAAAGGTCGATCTAGCAACACCTCCTGAGACTGTTGAGGGTTAGCACTCCTCTGTCTCCTGCCATCACCCTGACCATCCTGGCTCCTCTTGGAGCCTCTCTGTCCCTCCTCTTCCTGCATCATGATCTCCATATGGACTGCAGCATCAACCAAGCACCCATAGTCTCGGATCATCGAACCTCCAACCCTCATCTTGAGGCCACACCTCAACCTCTTCTCGAACTCGATACAGCGGCATTCCTCGGACGCCACAAGTTCAGGTGTGAACTTGGACAAGCTAGTAAAAGCAGCCTCATACTTGGCTACTGAAGAACTCAATTGCAAAAGCTGACAGAACTGGTCTCTCAGCTTCTCCCTGACTGCTGGAGATAAATACTTCTCCTGAAAAGCCTCCACAAAAGCCTCCCACGTGCCAGCAATACGGCCCCTTATGTATTTCCACCACTGACCCGCACCCCCTTTTAGCTGGAAGGATGCCAAGGTCACTTTCAACGCTCCGTCCTCGATGCCAAGCATCTCGAACGTCTTACTCATTTGCTCTAACCACTCGTGAGCCTTCAGTGGCTCCTTCGGATCTCCAATAAACTTGTCCGGGTTAGACCGGAAGAACTCCCTTTTCAAGAAGGAAGGCCCTGCCTCAACAACTTGGACCTGCACTGGAGCCTGAACTGGATTTTCAGCTCTGAAAATACCCACAGACTCCCTCAAAGCATTGGTTATCCCTCGGGCTAAAGCGCCTATAGCCTTCTGACCTGCTGGCTCAACCATATTGGCCTGGCCAACCCCTTCCTGCTGTTCCGGAACATCATCCGGTAAGGGCATCTCCTGCCTACCACGTCTGCCACGTTTACCACGTCCTCGTCCTGACATCCTAATAAAGGTAACCAAGAACGTTAGCACATTCATAAATATGCCAAAACTAATCACTCACGTCCTAATACATGGACAACTGTAATTCACTCCACGTAAGCACATAAACACATAAGCACCTACGAATTTCATTTCCGGATAATGATGGTCCCGAGGCGTTACTAGAGTTTCGGTCAGAAACATCATTGATCAAGTGCTTTTCCAACAAGACTCACAGAAACCCAAGGATCCAATTAACATCCTAGAAACTAAATCCCATACCCAAGTAGTCACATAAACATGTTATCAAATAACACATAATGTCTCTAACAAGCGAGACAAACCCATTGTGATACTAATCACTTCCCACGTACCCAAAGTATTTGAACCCGGTACGCTCTGATACCAAGTTGTGACGCCCTCAAAATAATATGTAAAACCCATCACTTTAGACATGCATTGACATAAAAGAAACTAACCATCTTTCCATTAATCAGAGTAGTTCTTACAAAAGTATTACATGTTAACAACAAAAGCAAATGCCCTACGGGCTTACAGCTTTCCAAGTTAACACTTGGATACAAAAAGAAGAGTACTAACTCAATACATATTAAGCCCTTGGCTTGAATTTACATGTAATACATCAAAAGAAAGCAAACAACAAAAGCAATCTCTCAGCCTCTAGCCTCCCAAGCTATGTCCTTGGAGGTGGCATGCTACCTGTACCTGAAAATGATGTCCCATAAAGGGTGAGCCACAGCCCAGCAGAAATACGCTAAACCAGCTATGAACAATGACTAAAAGATTAGCAGTTGATACATGGTCAACACCAATACACTCACTTATATCACATTTCCGGTTTCATGACATTTAAGTCCATGTTACATTTCATTTCTCATTTCTTTTTCAACCTTGAGTTTGAAAACAAGGCTCAACACTTATTTAAATAACTTAATGAGAATAAGACTCATCTTAAAAACACTTTCGAAATTCATGATGGGTACACATTGTGATGCTGTATCAATAACACATAAACCACTCCCATACTATACGAACGATACACATTCTGGTGCTGTATCAACATAACATAGAAACACTTCTATACTTCACAATTGATAATGATATACATTTTAGTGCTATATCAAATCAATTTAAACACTTCCATAATCAACACTTGATACACATTGTAGTGCTGCATCAATGTCACACACAACCCGGCTTAGAGGTCCATCCCCCATCTTCCCCTAAACCGTGGAGTACATCCCCTATCTCCTCCCACACACACAATGTATATAAACATAGATGATATACATAAACAATCAATACATAAAGTAGATATATTATTCCAACCGCTATATTCGATAGCATACTCAATCGATTAGTTTTAGTTTGCCTAATCATCATGTATTGTCTACAACAATCAAGGCTATCCTCCACCGATAGCCCAAAACAGTTATTTCTAAACAGAAAATAAATGCACCAAATGGATGTATTATCAACATTCAACCTGGGTGAGCGATTAAATGAATCCAACTACACCCGTTAGTCCCATAATCTTTTCAATTTGAATACTCTCAATTCAATTCTTCATTTCTCAAAATTAATTATACAAATTAATTTATCCAATTAATTAGGGCATTTTCCCATAATTAACATAACAACCCCAAGGTTCCACTTTTATCCATAGTTCATCATCTATATCATTTCTCTATGCCAAACATGCATATAGGTTTAATTATATATAAAACCCCATCTTTCGTAAAATTACACAAAGACCCAAACTTTCTCAAAATTACCCAACAACCCCTAACATATCAAAATGCTAAAATTCAAAGACAAAGCTCATAAAGAGGAGTAGGGTATCCCTACCTCAAAAGATGATACCCAAAGAAGAAGATGACGAAAACGAAGTTGCTCTAAATCACAAGTTTCTCGGATCAAAATGTAGCCCTCGATGATCAACCCAACTTTTACAAAGGCCAAAGGGGAGGGAAGCACTCTAACTAGATCAAACCCTAGAGAGAAGGGAGTTTCTAGAGAGAGAAGCTCTCAAATGGTGATTTGGAAAAGTAAGAGAGAGAGAGGAAGTGTAGAAAAATGATTCAAAAATGCCCAGCTGCCCTCTATTATACGACATTCCCGCTCGAGCAGAAAACCCAACGCTCGAGCGTCAAGAACAAAAAACTAGGTCCGCTCGAGCGTAAGAAATCCAGCTTGAGCGCCAAGACACAAGAATAAAGTACATCCGCTCGAGCGTGAAAACCAGTCCGCTCGAGCGTAGATTTCCCCCTCCCAAAACCTACACCAAAAATGTACCACCCGCTCGAGCTCCAGAGTACCCACTCGAGCGCGACCGCTCGAGCGTAAAGAAAGCTGCTCGAGCGTGAAAAACATGCGTGCAGAAGTTTCGCAAAGCACCAAAATACTGGGAGTGTGCAATCTCCACTCGAGCGCAAGAATACCCTCTCGAGCGGACCTCTTAAAAACTGGGCAACAAGGAATTGAAACCAAAGTCTAACCAACCTGTAACAACTCTGCCCAATACATCCTAAAACTCAATCAAGCGGAATTAAAGGATGACAACAAGGTATACAACCACCAACGTCACAGAACCAAAGTCCGGAAAACAACAAATACAGAAAGGGAAAACCGGGATCGCTATAATTTATGATATGGAAGGCATATGCATTATCTCTGCGATATGTACAGAGGTTTCAGATTCTCTGTAGTCAAACAACAATATGATGATATTACAATACAAAACTCCTAATCATTATCAAGTTCACATCATTCAATAATTTGGCAACAAGAAGGAAACAAATAAAATGGTCGTTTCTGACATCAGATCGTGGTGGTCATTGCTGACAAAGGCAACAGTATGAATAAGGGTCATTGTGATATATTTGTTTCCAACAAAAATGGACATGATGTTCGGTGGGATTCAAGTAGGCAAAGATGATGTCAATATTGCTGCAATCCTGGTGATGATCATGGTGAAGATGGTAGTCCCCCAATGATTACTACCTCTGATTGCCGGCACCAATACGAGTTGGTTACAAATTTATTTTGGGTTGACAACGACAACAATGAAATTGTTGCATTGACATCATTTTTTACCATTTCTTCCTTCTTATTCATTGAATTTACCCCTCATTTCAGTTTTTCCCTTTTCCTTGTGAGATTCTAATAAAATGAAATGTGCATGGTTAATGCAATACTTTTCAAAAAAATTGTATGATGGAAAGCAGAAAAGAAGAAGATGACAACAAAAATGTTTTCGATATGAGAAAACAAGGATTTCAAGAAATTGAAGGTTCTGAACTGGTCCCTCCTAATGCATTCACTTACTCGAAAAGCCCAATAAGAGACCAAAAGAAATCAGAGAGACACATAAAAAGAGAGAATTATTATAAGCATTACTATAGTAGGCTAAAAATGACACGATTCAAGTGCATAAAACAAACCACATCAATATATTGTAAACTACATATTTCTCAAGCAAATCCTAGCAAACTGGGCACTTAAAAAAACCTAAGGAAAAAGGAATCAATTTCCTCTATTGTGCCAAATTCAATGTATTCAAAGAAAAACAATAATAAATAAACTGTCACTCCCGCACCACCGAGAAAAATAATTAAAAAAGAAAAAATAATAATTATTTTACGGAAGATATTTGAGAAGAAAGCTTTACAGCTGTCAAACCATAAGCACCTGTTTCTGAAACGTGGAAGGAAGGGAGTTTGGGGTGGATCAGCTATGCTAAATAAGAATGGTAAGTTTAATAAAAACATTTAAATGAAATTCTGCCAACAGACGCCAAGGGAGTCAAGGTTCGTAAAGTTCCATTACTCATTATGAAATACAAATCAATTCAATCCATATTCTTCACCAGCAAAAACATTATCACCAATAAAATTAAGGTTAAAAAAACTACAAAATATTAGAGGACTTGCAGAATGAGAGGGGGAAAAAAAAGATTTTCTTATTTACCTACAACACGAGAAACAACAACTTCCACCTCCCCACGTCCTCCAAGGCCTTTCATGTGAATCCTATCAGTTTTCCCAGGGGAATGTCCAAGTGACAGGAGGCTCCTGAATCTAGACTTCCCAGCTGTAAAGGAGAGTGAGAGATAAGCCCAGACAAAGAAAGAATAACTTCTTTTTTTTCTTTTTTTTTTTTTTGTAGTTGATCAAAAACAAAAAAAAAAAACAAAAAAAAAAAAACAAAACAAAACAAAACAAAAACAAAAAAAGAAAGAAAGAAAGAATAATGCTCAAAATTGATACATAAAATTTCAGTGCAATACTCTGATATCCAGAATTGGTGATTTAATCAAACTCTGTAATGGAAATGTCATAACTACAAACTTTATTTCGGAAGGTGTAAAATTTCTGATTGAATATCACAAACTAAAAGATTATGATATAAACTTTGTTATTCTAGCAAGGTAAACTGTTAATGTTAAGTTTTTGATCGACCAAAGGAGCTGAAAATTATTTCCACATTGATAAATACATGGCTTGAATAGTTTTACTTTTCTTTTTTTTTTTTATTATTTCCATATCAATAATTGTTAGTATTTGGATCATAATTAAGTGTGGAGAAAAGTTTCAAAGCAGAAACAATTTGTTACTAAGGGAAAATTTAAAATACTTTCCCCTAATCAATATTGAACTCAAAGCCCGAGTAGACTAGCAGTCTGCACAAGCTAATTGTATGCACATAGTGATATGCTACTTGCCACAAATCATTTACTCGGGGAAATGACATTATATTATGGACTTCATGGAAGAAATTCCACTGAAACACTTGCTTCAATATTGATCAATCAACTAGTGAGAGTCAACATGAAACAATCCACCAATAAAAATTCATTTGAAATATTAAAGCACACCTATTGGAATAAAACAAACTTCAAGGACAAGGGTATTTCTTTTCATTTAGTTTCACAAAATTATAATGCATCAAGTTGATGACTACTTTTAACTATAATCAGCAGCAATTATAAAATCTCAATCAGAACCACTATTCCTTAATCAAGAGCTGTGTGGCTGCATGAGTCACTGAAGCAGGAACAAGTTCAAATGAGCATATGAAGTGTTATATTCTACAAGATTGGAACTCAGGAAATGTCTTTAATGCCACACGTTAGATGATGAAGAAAAATTGTAATCAATAAAAATAGTAAATGTCCTGAGACCCAAATATTAAAATGAGTCCAGGATTAAATGCTATAATAGATAAATATACCTTCATTTGCATCTCGAACCATTTGATAACTGACAAATCCTGAAAAAAGAGTAAGCTGCAATCACAAACTACCAACCCATTAAGATGCTATTACTTTATAACAAACCAAAGCCCTCCACTCTCTTAAATGAGGAAGAAATTGTGTGTTGTGCGTTTGGGGGGGTAGTCAATTAGCATTTTATGAAAACACTTGACAAAAGTTACGATTTCAGATTTTCAAGTTTTATCTTTGACCAAAATATTTATCAAGAGGCTGCTAATTTACATCTCAGCCAGCCATGCCTAATGCTAAACCAACAAGAGAGGGGAGCAATCCAGACAAAAAAGGTTATACCCAGTGCACAAGGCTCACACTTATAGCTGGGTCTTGGAATGGAGCATGGTGTCCAAGTTCCTCAAGTAGTACCACAACCTCAATATAGAATCTACAGATTAAGTGTATAGGGTTGGGTCTTCTTTTTATTTATTTGCTTACAAAATATATATATATATATATATATATATTTGTTGTCCCTCCTTGTTGAAGCTGTGTCAATAATTCTTATGGCAAGAGCAGAATAAAGAAAGAGTCACTTTGCTTTACTTGAGTTCTATATTCAAGTGGGCAACTGCTTTAGTTTTTTATTCTTCAACCTCTCTCATCTGCTTTAGTTTTAGATCGTGAACAATTGCGCATAAGATTGTGCACATCACCCTCTTGTTGTCCATGTTTATTCTTCTTCTTTTATATATACATGTGTGTGTGTGTGTATGTGTATGCAATTCGTAAACCTTGTTTAGTGTAGCCATGTTCAATTATCCATTAAGGTAGGCTTTGGTTTTTGTTTACAAATATTTTTTTATGCTTTCGTCATGTTTCTATTTCCAAGCTAACTAAAATAATGTACTGAAATGAGATTCTGACCCTTATATATAATATATAACCAAAATACCATCAATTTTTAAGAATTAAAACACTAGTTTGGTGAATGTTCATCAGCAGCAAAGTGGCAACTGAAAAACGTACACAATAAATAATAGAAATACTAAGATCAAGTTGTAGGTTCAACCCTGGGCAAGTTAGGGAGGGTAAAGCAAACAAAACTATCACTCCTGAGATATATAGATATAGTTGGAGACAACTGCTACTCAAACTATGGTGTGAAGAACAACAAATAACACATAGTCACAATATAATTCGTCTAGCACGACATATAGTCATGATTTCTAAAGACAACAATAGCACATCCCTAGGTGAGCAACTGGATAGAAACACAGTGCAATTATTCAGCTCATAATTAAGAACATTACTTTACACAAGGGATAACAAAAAAATAAAAAATAAAATAAAATAAAATCAGAAATTCAGACAAATCATGAAACAAATACTAGTATTCTTCGCATAAACTAATGAATATATCAAACCTTTGTCTTCTCTGTCTTTCTAGAACCAGTGTTGATTTTCAAAGAAGAAATATCACTAGAACTGCAATCTTGTGCAGTTTTTTCACTAGGAAATGCTGCCCCACCATCTGCATTTAGAATTACACAATAACAGTGATCTGTATCTGTCAAGACCTACAAAACAAAAAATCCCAGATGATAAATGAAACAATGCAAGAAACAGTACTTAATTCAAACATGTAACTAATAGATTTCAATTTTTACCTCATTTCTCCAAATCTTCAGTGGATACAGTTGAAAATAACTGGGGAGTCATGTATTTATAATGATATAAAAACTTTGTTGTGAGTAAAAAAGAACTAAATAAATATGTAATGCACTCTCCTCACCAATTTTGAAAAGGCAAAAGCCTTAAAGCATGACAGATCATTCAAAATCAGAAAAGCATATATGTAAACAACATATTTGTCCGATATCTACTAATTTAAGTTTTACAATGGTATAAATCATTTTTATCGTTTTACTTAACATCATTAATTTTCAATTTGCATATCAATGACAAAACTGCAGATTTTTCAACAGAAAGATAAAACAAAAGGATATAGCATAAACTAACGTTGCCAATAGAATCAACATTGAAGTGGTAGATACGAGTTTTGAACACCACCGGATACTTGGCAGTATGCACGCCTCACAGCAACATTGCAGCAGCAACAAACGCAGCAAGCATCAGCCACCAGGGCAGCACAACATCAGCCAGCAGAATTAAAGATGAAGAGCATCTAAGCAACAACGCAATCACTATTGTAGTGTGTTACTGAGTGGAAGCAGTAAAGATGAAGCCATTTTTTCTTTCTTTTGGGAACAAAAAATGAATTTGAAAACAAGTTACTACAAATGAACATAAAAAATGCAAGATAAAATAGGACACATTGACACCCTATACTTTTTTTTCTAATGGTTAAAATATTGTCAGCCTAACCATCTAAAACAAATTCAATCTTAGCTTCCCATGACCTATTATTACTTAGCAATTCATACTGAACCTATACCCTAATTGATCCACTTACTGAACCTGTATTTCTCAATAGCCTGTATTTCTTTGTAAAACATACAAAAAAATATTTATATAACAAATAATAAAAACTAAACTGAACACATCATAACAATTAGTAATGTAACCAAATTAATATCAAATGCATTTCAATATCCCAAATTTTATTCTAATATCCAACAATACTAAACATAAGAATCCTAAAATGCGTCTAACTATATCCAACAATCTCAAACATAATAATTCCAAAAAGTATACAAACATTCAACAAAATAACCTATAAAACAAAACAAAGAAAAATTAAATGAATGCCTACGTGCAAAACGATATATATCACTACTGAACCACGAACATCCATCACCAACCTGTGAACAAAAGGATAAAAACATCAGTATTTTATTAATGCATTAACTTCAATAATAATATACAAATATAGTTAAAATTAATTAGAAAATTGTTGTGAAGCTATTGTTTTATCATGCTATTGTATAGAAAGGTTGTAATGCTAGGATGTAATACAAAGTTTATATAATTTTATATTGTTGACACATGTTAGGATTGGTTAAATAAAGTAAATCAATTTAATGAGGTGTCAAATTTACCTCTATTTCAACCGAGAGAAGTTTCATCCTCCCTTACACCCGATGCATCCTCCCCGACATTGTTGCTTGGAACTAACCTCGGAATGTTTGCTAGATCTATCCCATTTTTTACAGCCAACATTTGAATTATAGTTTGCATTGTACTCATGTTTTGAGCCTGGTCAAGTAACTACTTTCCTTGGTCAGCTAATTGATGTCGCTGCTCAACTAACTACTGTTGAAGAACAATCATCTCAGAGTTAGGAGCCTCAAAATGTGTGGAAGATGAAGTACTGTCCTTGCGGATCCCCGTATCCCTTCAAGTAGACCGACCTCTTCCCAAGTGCTTCCCTGGAAATCTGCTCCTCAGACAATGGATGTGTGACACTAGGTTCAAATTGCTCAGCGATCTTTGAAACCATAGTGGCCTATGAATGAAATATAAAAAAGTTTAAAACATAATATCAAAATGCAAACATATATTATTGAAATTGAAATAGTTATGGTTACATGATGTTCCTCAGCCGTGTTATTTATCCACACTCCCCCATGTTGGTGACATTTGTGGGTGTCCTCGAATAGTTTCGTAATAGTCGGCTTGCTTCCTTGTACCTTTCATTTCATTAGCTTTTCTAGTCAAACAATAATTCTGTATTTATAATTTAGTATGTTCAAATTTGTAAATATACACTTACAAGGATAGATGCTCGCGATGCAAATGATCTCGAGCCGCTCGTATGATCATACTTCACACAACCTCTTGCTTTCATCGCATTCTCTTACTTTTCCTACAAATAAAAACAAAAATAGGTAACATTAATTAATATACAGGAGGATGTTACTTTAGTAAATATTTTTGTAAATACCTTCCAATCATCAGTTTCCCACAGATTGTCAATCATCCATTCCCAATCATCCTTATGACAAGGCTATAGTGTCTGACTTTTGAGGTAAGATACTTTGTCTTCTTTAAGGGATTTGTAGTGTGTGTGTAATCTACTTTTCCATTCATTATATAAAGTTTGGCCCTTATGATCAATAATACATCTCACATCCACATCATTATTGTAGTCCCCAAAGTCAAAAGTTTGCTGTAATTGGAAACAATAAAATTCAATATATTTTATATATCATTACGATTGACATAAATAACATGTTAAATATATAATACATATATGTCAAATTACCCCAACTCTTGTAACAATGGACTCTCTTAACCCAAAGGCAATTTCTAGCCATCCATCATTTTGGACTGGGGCATGAACTCGAATTTGTTGACCAAGAGCAGCTGCTAGTAGTGTGGCGTAATCCCCTTTTATTGCTTTGGTCAAACGGTTAAGTGTAACGAGTATTCGATCACCACGTTCCTTTCTAATCTTCTCCACATTCTTTCCTCGGGGCGATCCTCATACATGTTTCTTGCCCAAAATTGGAATTGATGCTATTATGGCCAAAATTGTATTCAATTTAGTCAACATAAAACATGAATGCACTAAATAAATATTTTTGTAAGAAATTATCATTTCATTTAAGTGGTCATTTATTTCTCACAGCCACTGTTAGTCACAATACATGGACTTGAAAGGTGGTCAGGTTGAGTGGCGAAGGTAGGGAGCTAATCAGGCCTAGTATATAAGGCGGGAAGATGGATAGGTTGGGTTGAGACCTCAGGTGTGCTCTCTGAATGATTAACTTGTGCAGCTACAGGTCGTCTCGGAAGAGTAAGTGTATCTTCATCAAGAGTACTTCTCTTTTCCCTAGGTGTTTGTGAAGCTGTTAGGTGAGCTGCACACCTATTTGTTTTCTTACCAAGACCCATATGAATATCTTGACATAATATAAAAATGACTTGTTAGTACATTTTCAATAATTTAAGGTGGCTTAATAAAAAATAAATTTGAAATAACTAGACATACCACTAGTAATATAAAAAGTGAAAAAAATAGAGAAATTACTTTTTATACACACATGTATTACCTCAATCACTTGAGAATCAAAAGGCTCGCCATTATCACTTGAAGAGCTCAGTCATTCATCATCATCAAGTGGTTGATAGTCCTCGTCATTATCAGTTTCACCCACCTTTCTCTTTCCTACCCTACAACTTTCATTATTGTCCTTTTCAATAGAACCAAGCATTAAATTCTTGAGGGACTTTATCCCTAGAGCATCAAATCTGATTTTATTTTTTTGGATTGTTTTTTTCCTATCCTTCTCATATTTCGTCATCCTCTGGACCAAGCCGCCGGGCTTCAGAAATGATTTACCGTTTCTGGACATCTTTGTAACTGTAGATATGGCATATAATTAAATGAAATGAAATAAGAAACAATGCTATGAAATTTGAAAAACAATGCCATGCAATATAAACCAAGCAATTTATTATTAAATTATAACACTTGTCCATATAATTAAAAATCAAACACTACATATCATAATCTATGTCAAGATCTATATCAGGATCTGCATCAACATCAGGTTGTCTATGCAGTTCATTATCTTCATCATCATTATACTCTATGATTGTGTCATCCTCATCATCATTGTGAACTAAATTCTCTACCATTAGTTGATCATTGAACATGATCTCAGGATCCATATCATCCCTGCTGTATTGAATATCATTATTTTGGATCACTACCCCAACACCATCAGTGGTTTCATCTTGTTGAAAAGCATCATTGGAGACATCATCCCGCTCTGGTATATCCCATACTCCCTGATGCTTAACACGTTCAGCGACTTTCCAATTTTTGCCTTTGTTGGTATCATTGGCGTAGAATACTTGTCTTACCTGACTATGTAGAACAAATTGGTCATCTTTATACCAAAGTCTTGTAACATCAATACTTGTGACATGTTCATCTGAGTATATTCTATTCTTGTGACCGGTGTCATACCATTCACATTGGAACAAAACCACTGTACCCCTATGTAAGTATTTCAATTCCCATATTTTGCACAAGTAGCCGTAAAAATTAATTTGGTTCCCATTATGGTCCCTTTCCATGACCAACCCACTATTTTCGCAGGTACGACGATTTTCACAGTTTCTAGTATGGAATCGAATTCCATTGTAGATGCACCTAGAATAAAAGTCTATTACTGATCCAGAACCATTTGCTAATGACCACAATTCATTAGTTGCTTTAGGTGACCCTTTCGTTCGCAAATCATTCATCTACATAAAACACCATATAACAAGTGTACTAAGTTAATGTGAATTGAAAGTTAGAACAATTGTATTCATTTATTTTCTTTAGTATATCTTACACGATTTTCGAACCATTTTGGAAATTCTTCTCGTTGTACCCGAGTTATGTCACGTCCTTGTAGATTATGTAAAATATTCTTCTGCTCCCTACCGAAGGACGTGTGATACACGTAATTAACTTAGAGAGTTCGAAACAAAAATGGAACGATTATGCATAAATGTAATTAAATTTAAATGCATACTCAATATATGGCTCCACCTCAGAGTTATTGTACAACACAAACCAGTGAGCCATTTCTCGTTCATTTTACGAAGGGTCAAGAGCCCTTGTGATAGGTGAGAATGGACGAGCATTTTGGGTGTAGACCTCCATCCTGGGACCACGTTCACCACCATCATCATTTCATTCAGGTTTATCAATCCCTTTTAAGTACATTGAACAAAAAGTAAGACACTCTTTGACAATGTAAGCCTTAGCGATAGAACCTTCTGGACGTGCTCTATTACTAATATACCCTTTCAAAGTCCCGAGAAACCTTCAACAAAAATTGATAATGAAAATTGTGCTTCTTGATGCAAGAAAATTACTTCTCAAACAATAGTCTTTTATGGGTGGATTTTTGCACAATAGTTTAGTTATAACAAATTAATAAATAACCATATGTGCATAATGATTACCTTTCGATCAGGTACATCCATCGATATTGCACTGGTCCAGCAAACATGGCCTCATGGGGCAAGTGAACAGCCAAATGGACCATCACATCAAAGAAAGCTGGAGGAAAAATTTTCTCCAGCTTGCAAAGTATGAGCACAATTCGTTCCTTCATTTTTTCCAAATCAGTGCCTTAATGTTTTTTAGCACAGTTCTTGGAAGAAGTTGCCCAACTCAAATAGTGTTGTATAGATCTTGTTGTTCATAAAACCACGCATGCCAATTGGTAAAAGTCGCTGAAGCAGGACATGACAATCATGGCTTTTCATGCCCGATAATCTTCTATTTTTAGAAGTCACACATCTTGAGATGTTTGCTGCATAGCCATCTAGATAACTAATAGACTTCAAGAATTCACAAAAACCATATTGTAGACGTCCCCCGAACGCCCCGGGATGATGAGTCCCGTTCTGTTCGTTTGCGGGTTGGCTACAATTCGGACTCGAATTGTCACGGTTCTTAATCTGAACCAAAGAGTCCAAATCCGGCAATTTGTTTTTGAAAACAGATTTTTTGTAAAGAAGTGCCAAACATGGACTGCTTTGCTAGATATAGAGTCGCCACCTAAATATTTTATTTTGGGGGAATTTAGGAAACCCTGACTCGTTTGCCTAAGGCCATGTGTCCGTCATCACCAAAGTTGCCTCGGCTCGGGAACTTGGGTACGATTGGGGAAGGTCAGCTATGAGCACCCCCTCTCGCCCGATCCGAAGATCGGCCTCTACTAACCATGATATCTTGTTTTGAAAACATTATGCGTTCTTATACCGGTTATTAGCCTAGAATTACTATGTGATGCGCACAGCAAAACAAGTATAGACTAAATTGCCTATGTCGGAACAAAGCATCGCATTTCCGTTTGTTTGAAAAATGGTTTGAATTTTGCTACTCGCGAGTAAACTAAAATACGAATTTCGATGAATTATCCTAATTCAAACAATCCAACCTTCACCTACAGGCATTCATGCAGTTATATCACATAAGTATATAGCCACATGGTAAGCATGCTATCATGTTAACATTTACACTCATGCGAGATGCTAAAGCATAAATACTTACATCGTACTCCGTGCCAAAACAGTAAACCAGTTAGTAATCATATGCATGATCCTAATTCATGTTAAGGTGGCTAATGTATCTCATACAAAATGTCACTAGAATAGGCTCGGCTAATCTATGAATGGCATGTGAGATGCGACAGATAACATGTATTCAAGTTTGATTTGAAATACGATGCAGTTAGTATGATGCGCCAAGCCCGGTGCATGCAAGACTGATGAATGATGCAAACATACGAGCATAAGTATGCTAATTGAAACATGCCCTAATACTAACCATTGAAAGCAGGTAAGTAAAAGGGAGAAAGAAGTGGGGGTTGGAAGACATGCACACATGCACCCATACTTATTACAGATTTGCCCTCGCTCGGAGGGACCGAAAGAATAATACAATTTAACTAACTATCGAGCTAATTAAATATTACAGACGATTAACTAGTTAAGCCAATTAACTAAGCTAATTAAGCAATAAAAGCAGCCTCGGGAAGAGGGCCCAATGCATGCGCGCTCGGTTCCGCTCGAAAACCCATCACCATGCACAAGTTTGCCTATGTTTCCCTTGCTCTACTCCTCTGAAAATTGCACAACTCCCAAGGTATGCTCCATGGACACTATGGATAACCACCGACCAAGTGGAAACCCCGCCGACCATGTCCAGATGGTCATTGACCATTTGTTGAGCTCTTGACCATCAATAATTGGTCGGTCGGCACTTCATATAGTCGACTGGCCAAGTCTTCCTGCAGAACTTGTTTTGACAGCAGTAGAGGGCAAAACAAGGCATGGCAATGCATTCCAAGCAAATGTGTGCACCAACACACCCCATATCATGTTTGTGACTCAAAGGGGCATGGTACTCGATTCTCGGACCACCAATCGCACATTTCAATGCGTGATGGCCCAAGGAACCAAGTTGTGCATTTTCAATGTATGATGAAATGCACATAAACAAACAATGCACTCAACCTCTATCATACTCAATTCAAGAGGCAGAGCATGCATGCCAATGCAATGCAACCTAGGCATGTGAACTAGGCATGTAATATGAACATGAAGACAAGTATGCTAGGCACACAACCTAAGCTAGCAAGCATGCAAGCATGTAATAATTATGCTAATGATCAACATGCAAGATGTAACCTAATCATGCAAGTGTGTAAGGTATGCAACATGTTATGCAACCTAGTCAAGGAAATGCGTGCCAAATGCAAGGGTCACTTAAACATGCAACAACAATACATGGTAAGTCAAGTATGCAATCAACACACAAGGTGAGCGTGCCACAATATGCAAAGGAGGGACTTACACTAATTTGAACAGCTCTCTATTAGGCCCAAAACAGTGGCCAAATGCTATGGAAATGAGAGGCAAAACACACACAAGCATGCACATGTTAAGGCCTAAACACTTAAGCATCAAGAAGCATCTTTTAAGCACACTTAAAAGGGAATAACCGTGGACATATGGCATACATAATAAGCTCTGAAAACATGTAGAAAATGTTGCCAAATCAACCTATCAATGCGAGCTAGGCATGCAACCAAGCCTAAGGGCCTAAAACATGATCATATAACACATGAAGCAAATGACCAAAATGAACCGAAACAGTCCTAAATCATGCAAAAGTAAGCCCTAAGAACCACTTAGATGGCATCTAAATGACCTAATCCTAGAGGCATACACAATAGCACAAACATGAAGCATGAAATACCAACCTCTTAACACATTAAAGGGGCATCAAACGTAAGCATTTAGGCATACCATGAGGACTGAAATGACATGGCAAATGGTTCCAAACCACTGAAACAAAGCAAGTAAAGCATGCTCCACACTCACACACCCAAGGCTAACAAGCCAAAATGTAAGGTGGCTATACTAAGCATGTCATGGTCGATCGAAACAACCAAAAACAGAACTTAAGCATGCTAAAACAAGCACAAAAGCTTCACAAAGCTAGGCCAAAACAAGTAAGCATAATAGGCTAATAGGCACATATTAAGGCAAATCATGGCATTACAAGACATGTACGCAAGGCAAGCATGGTATGTCTAAACCAAGTAAAAATAGTGCTATATTATGGCATAATAAGCACAAGTAATACTTAAGACATGGCCAACATGCACTTAAAAATGGTGTTCACACATGAGGCTAAAAGGACACATATTGAAGACAACAAGGGGTGGGCCTCTCCTTCTTAGGACCTTAAACCACCATCCTCACCATTGAAATCCCTCAAGATTTCAGTGGTGAGGAGGCCCAAACAAGGTGGTCCTGGAGCTCACCAAAATAGCACAAAATGGGGGCCAAACAAGGCCTAAGAGAGGTTAAACAACCCCAAAGCTCAAAGCAACCTTAAACAACTATTTTAAGCAGGTAAAAACAAGACTTTTATATGTTATACACAAAGCCTAAAAACAGGTGCAAGATTGGTAAAAAGGCTATGCAAAAATGGGGAATAAAGGGGAAAAGTTGTTACCCTTGTAGACCCTCTTCAAAAATGGAAGACCAGCAGCCTCCTTAGGTTCAAACTAGCTCCAAAACTCTGAAAATGACTCCTTAGCACCTCAGTAGCCAAGGTAAGGTGTAACACTAGGTGTTTGAATGCAAAACTAAGAACAAACACACACTAAGGCAAAGAGAGGGAGATATAGAGATAGGATAGATACACTATGACCTAACCCTAGTTCAGAGCTCTCTTTGGACTCTTTTTGTAACCCTAGAGGAGGGAGGAGAGGCCTCCTCTTTATAGAAGATCACTCTTGTAAAGCTTACAAAACAAGCTTGGCAAGAGTGAAATCCCTCCATACACGTGTATGGAGGGGAGAAAAGGTGTATGCCAGCTAGCACAGCTGGCATAAAAATATCTGCAAAAGCAGATGCACAGTGATCGGCCAGCCAAAAATGCCATTTTTGCCAAATTAATGGCCGGCCAGCCAAACAGACTGCCGACCAGCCAAAGATTTGGCTGGTGGCAACAAAACACAGCCGGTGGCCTCAAGCCATGGCCGGTGGGGTATGGGGATGGCCAACAAGCCATTCCTTGCTCCTCAAAAGCAAAACACAAGTGTTTGGTGCAAAACCAAACACAAAACAAGCAAGTCGAGAGATCCTGAGGCAAGGCGCGTAGCCGAGACCTCCGAGAACTCAAGACGAACACCAACATGGATGATCACCGAGTGTTCAAACGGTGATGTCCAAGTCTTGAGGACTGTCAAAAATGGGGTGTCTACACATATATTTGTCGAGAATCCAATGTGTAGGTTTCCCGAGGCTTAACAACGGATTCGTTGCCTTTCCTCTGTAGATGCAATTCTTGCCTTATGCCCATTTCTTGCAAATCATCATGTGCTTTGTACGTGTCCTTGTTTTTCCCATCTATGGCCAACATCGTCCCGTAAAAGTTTTCACAAATGTTCTTCTCAATGTGCATGACATCAAGATTGTGTCGGAGCTTTAGTTTCTTCCAATGTGGTAGCTCCCACATTATGCTTTTCTTTGTCCAATTCAATTCTTCAGACTCTCGTGGTCTTTTCTTGTTGGTAGGATCTTTTCCAAACTTAACTTCCCACAATTGATCCAATTGAGCCATTATTTTTTCCATCGGTAAATCCAAGGATTTCTTCCTAAGCTCAGTTAAACCATCAAACTTCTTGTCCTTCCTCCAACGGTGGTTATCAGGCAAATATGCTTGATGACCCACCCACCCGATCTTACTGATCAACCCTCGTGATAACGGATTATCATTACAAGGAGGGCAAGCCAAATAACCTTTTGTTCTCCATCTAGATAAGTCACCATATGCAGGGAAGTCATTTATGGTCCACATTACAGTTGCATGCATTCGAAAGGTCTGTTCAGTGGAGGCATTGTAAGTCATCATGCCATTTTCCCACAACTCGTTCAACTCATCAATCAATGGCCTTAGGTAGACATCAATATCAGTCCCAAGTTGATTATGTCCAGGAATAAGTGAGGACATCATGAAAAATGGGGCCTTCATACATCTCCAAGGTGGGAGGTTATAAGGCATGAGTATGACAGGCCACATGCTATAGGAAGTGCTTATGTTCCCAAAAGGGTTGAACCCATAAGTGGCTAGGCCCAACCTAACATTGCGAGTCTCCTAGGCAAACTCTGGATAATGCAAATGAAATTCCTTCCACTGTTTACAATGTGCCGGATGCCTCCCTACACCATCGTCAACACGCTTATCACTATGCCATCTCATGTCTTTAGCCGTCTTCCTAGACATGTACAATCTTCTCAACCTAGGTATCAATGGGAAGTAACGTAATATCTTGTGAGGGATCTTCTTACCCTTGCTGTCATTTACTATGTACCTAGATGCTTGACATGTGGGACATTTTTCCAAGTGAGCATTCTCCTTCCAGAATAGTACACAATCATGTTTACATGCATCGATGAGCTCGTATTCCAAGCCCAAGTCACGTAGTAACTACTTGCACTCATAAATTGACTCTGGCACCACATGGCCCTCTGGTAGGAATCGCCTTTGTATCTCCAAAACCTTGTCAAAAGACTTATTGCTCCACCTATTTTCTACCTTCACATGTAGCATCTAAATAGCGAATGCTAACAGAGTATCTGAGTTTTTGCAACTTGGGTACAAGCGACATTGGGAAGCAGCTAACAAGTTATCAAAATTTCGTACATCCACTCTTTCTAGAGTATCACCCTCCATAAAATTCCCTCTCTGATAATCCTCTATCAGTTCATCATATTCATCTTCATCTTCGTCATTTTCACCATTGCTTTCATCAAGGTTATTGTGTTCTGGAAGTTCATCGTGTTCTAACCAAGTGGTGCATGATACTATCATCCCACTTATGAGCAAATGAGCCTTCACAATATCATACTCTTGCTTATAAAAGTTACAACAATTGATGCATGGGCACTTAATCTCCCTAGCCTCACCCAAATGAACCTTTGCAAATTCAATAAATGAGTTCACCTCATCTACATATGGCTGACTGAATCTATCAGAAATTAACATCCAACTCCTGTCCATATCTGATCATAAGATAGTAGTTAATACCAACAGGACATAACCTTTATTATTATTATTATTATTATTATTATTATTATTATTATTATTATTATTATTATTATTATTATTATTATTATTATTATTATTATTATTATTATTATTATTATTATTTATTTATTTATTTATTTATTAAACATGAAGACAAAGTAGTTAATATAAGTGTAGAGTGACACATCATCATCAATAAAGGTGCATCTACCTATAGGCTTTTTTAATTTTGTATCAAGGTTTCGACCAACACATCCTTTAAAATTCTATTATATCTGCGTATATTATGTATTAAGTTAAGTGTTTTTTACATTTGTCAACAAAAAAACAAAAAAACAAAAAAATATTTTTAATGTCTGTTAAATGGTAACAGGCAGTTGGCATGGCAATGTACTATTCCAATTCATTCCAATATCATCCTTAAAGGACATTACCTAATGGGCTCCTACAAATTAAGGTCATAGGAAGGACTAAGAGTGGCTACAGGCCTAACCTCTGTAATATTTGTGGGACGGGACTACATTTTTCAATTCAAACCCATATTTTCATACACGGGAACTCAAGCATTTACCACTACACCAATCAATACCCCCTCTTTGATGAAACTTCTATGTTTATCTAAAAGGGGTTTTCAGCTCTCCTAAAAAGCCCTAGCACAAATTACATCCAACCACTGCATCTAAATTTCTACTAATGAACCTATGCATTTACTTCCTGCCATGCAACTTGATCATAAGATTTACACTCTTAGTCATAGACTCATAGGCCTCCTAACAATAGATGCAAAGATTTGTCATTTATGTACTTACCATAATGAGTTACTCAAGTAGATGCTTAAGTTGGGGTGGAACCACGAATAGCTTTGATTTGACACTAGTTGAAACAAAATAATTTTAAGGTATATGAGTAGTCAGAAAATAAAAAGCCATCTCCCATATTTTATGCACCATTATCATTAAATGCATATTCTTGGACAGAAGTTTCGTCCATTTCTTCAATAATTTGATCTGTTTAGGAAGAGCATGTTTCTAGGCTCATTATATGGATAAATGGTACAGCTAGGTCCGTAGTTTTGGATTCAATATCAGTGTTTAGGTGAAGCAGTGCAAAAATTGTAGAAGGGTCGGGGAGCATAGCCATGGTGTAGAGAAAGGTAGAAATAGAACTTTGATGAGGGGTGGCTTGTGTTTGAGGTGGAATAGATTCAACCGGTACTATTCCCCTTTGTTACAACAATATCTTAACTGAAATAAACTAAGGAACTACACAAAGTAGGTAACCCAAAAAGTAAAGAAGAGCAAAAAAACTCAAAGGTTAATTATGTATCTAATTTATCTTTCTTAATTCTTCACATAACTAGTAACTTCAGAACTTGGTAATTTCCAACTTCTTTGAAGCCAACAAAACCTGGGATAATAGTAGAAACAGGGAGCAAAAATAGCTTTCCTTTACTAAAGGAACAACAAATGAATTCGACACTAGACACAACCCCATGGTTATTTTGGTGCAAAAGCAATCCCATAAAAAGGTAAGAAACGAACTTAGCAAGAAAGGTTGACAGTTTGTGTCGAGTACCTTGTGTCGTTGTCTTTTGAACTCTGTAAGATTTACAAAACCCAACAATGAACAGTCTACCGGCAAAAGTAAGCATAATATGGTTATTATATTTTCTTCAAAAAACAAAGTTCAAAAGACAAGGACACAGGGTACTTAATCTACCAAACACATCCAATATATAGCGACCCCGGTCTTTTCCCATTTGATTATTGTATCCGGACTTAGGTTCCGTAGATTCTGTCATTGTATAATTGTTGTTGTTGTCCCTTATTTTCTTATTTGGAGTTATAGTGTGTTGGGCAGGTTTGTTTCAGGTTGGTTGGGTTTAGAAACCAAGTGTTGCTGTCCAGAATTTTGGTTCTTCGCTCGAGCGAGGAGTTGGTCGCTCGAGCGAGAGTTTGCGTCTAGTTTAGACCTGTAGTATTGCATTCTTGGCTCGAGCAAGATTTTCTTTGCTCGAGCGAGTACTTCTTGTGTCTGGTCGCTTGAGCGAGCCTTTCCAGTTTTAATAAGCAGCAGCGGGTATTTGATCAGTTTTTCATCCACTTCTAGTATCCAAACCCTAGGCCCGACTTCTCTCTCTCAAAACTCATCTTTTCTCTAGGTGTTCATCTATTTCTAGTGTGAATCAATCCTTAGTTCTTTGTAAGAAAGATAGAGGGCGGCTTGGGCTTCATTCTAATCTGAACATTTGGAGATTTAGAGCACATTGGTATTTGGGTATTCATCTCTGTCTTCTCCATTTGGGTTATTTTCTTTGAGGTAGGGATTTCCTACTCCATTTTATAAGTTTTGTTCTAAGTTTTGGTATTTTGATATGTTGGGGGTTACTTTGATAATTGTGGGAAAAACCCTAGTTGTATTAATAAATTAATTTGTATAATTAATTTAAGGAAATTGGGGTATTGGGTTAAATTCATGAAATTGAGGAATTCATTGACTAAATGGTGTAGTTGGATAATTTAAATCACTCACCTATGAAAATGTTGGAATTATATTAGTTGATTCATTTATTTCCTGTTTAGAAATAACTGTTTTGGGCTATCGGTGGAGGATAGTCATGATTGTTGTAGATACTGCATGTGGATTAGGGAGAACTGAAACTAATCATTGATTAAGTTATCACTTTTGACTGCTAAATTAATACAGCCATTATGTGTATTGATTGTGTGTTGTATATGTTATGTGTTTACATACATTGTTTTGTGTGGGAGGAGATAGGGGATGTACTCCACGGTTTAGGGGAAAATAGGGGATGGACCTCTAAACCGGATTTTGTTTGGGAGGAGATAGGGGATGGACTCCATTAGCATCACTTTTATGTGTGCTTATCTATATTGAAGTGTTTTATTGATACAGCACTAAAATGTGTATCAAACTGGAAGTATGAAATGTTTTGATTTGAGCTTGAGTCTCATTCATTTGTTTGTTGACATTGGAAGAATGTGAATTTGATATATATAGTTCACTGTTGTAAGTCTGGCCAGGTTCTGAGCCATATTGATAATGTTGGAAAGTAATACGTATCTTAGACGTTAATATCATGAAACGGAATAATGATGTAATTGATTATCTTGGTTAACCATCTACTGAATGCCATTGCTTTATTCAATGCTTATAATTGGTTTAGTATATTTCTACTGGGCTGTGGGAACATCATTTTCAGGTTCAGGTGAAAAGCTACCTCCAAGGACTTAGCTTGGGAGGGCTTGGCTTCTGGATTTTGAAGAAGACTATCTTAGTTAATTGTCTTTATTTATTAGTACATGTAAACATTCAAGCCTAGGGCTTTCCTTGTATTGAGTTAGAACTCATATTTTTGTATCCAAGTGTTGGCTTGGAAAGATGTAAGCCTGTAGGGCATTTAATTTGATGTTATATGTTATGTTTTCGTTTAGTAATACTCTGATGAATGAATTAATAAATTGTTTTCTTTGAATAATGCATGTCAATGAAATGTATATAATGGGTTTATTTTGAGGACGTTACACAATAAGAAATGAATTTGTAGAGATCTAATTCAAAGACAGGAATGTTGAAGGCAAACCAAAGTTAGTGTAGATTGTCACTTACTGAAAATTGTAAAACCACATCAGAAAGAACTTGAAAGGAATATCCCCGAGTAAACTACGATATCAAGTCCCCAAGACTTGTAAATGTCGATATAGCATAGCACATCAGGAGCACTAAGTCCTTCAAAAATTTTTTACACACATACATCCAGAGAGATGCACACATACACACACACAAAAGAGAAAACATGACTCCATTAAATGAACTAGACTTTAAATTTTTTTTAATTGTACTCTAAGGACCTTACCAAATTCCACTGGTGTCAAATATAATAGGCACATGGGAATATTGAGAGACATGAAGTCCACTACTGTGTGTTATGAAAATAACAAGTCAACTCAATAAAGCATCATGATTCATGATTGCAATTTTTTAGAGTAGATAGTATATCCTTCTACACATGCATAAATCCCAGCAAGCAAATGTAAGCAAATTATGCATTTTGTCACTCAAATAGAAAAATGAACATGAAAGTAGCTGCAGATTTGATAAAATTGGTGTTATTCATATGTCAGAGTAGAGTATTACAAGTCTGGGAGAAAAATTAGACCGGATCAACATGGAGGCCTACGTTGGTCAAATGAGAGAAAACAACCAAGAGGGTCTAAATCTTTACAAGAAAGAACAATAACCCAGAAAACTATCTAACATGCTTGACAGAAGTAACTGGTCATTCTGTCAAGAATGTTAGATAGTTATCTGGGTTATTGTTTTTTCTTGTAAAGATTGAGACCCTCTTGGTTGTTTTCTCTCATTTGGCCAACGTAGGCCTCCATGTTGATCCGGTCTAATTTTTGCTCCCAGACTCGTAATACTCTACTCTGACATATGAACAACATCAATTTTATCAAATCTACAGCTAGATCATATATAGGTGTGACTATACTTGATTCTAAAAATATCAAATTTCAATTGTTCTATCAACAACTAAACAAACAAACAAAACAAGGACATTTTATGTATTTTACTAATCTCTTGTTCCAAAAACAAGTTGTTACCTTTTCTTTCCCTTTTTTTGATATATAAATTTCAAAGAGGACAATCATTTCAATCCATAATCTCACTTATCTGGTTTGCCCAAAAACTTATATGGGACAACTTATATGCAGTAATTTGCATAGGTTTAAACAATTAAACCTATGTTTTTTTTCTTTTCTTTCCCTTCACTTTCCAAAATAAAATAAATAAATATTTATTTTTTCCCTTTTAATATGGATATGTACCGATCATAAGTTTATACATGCCATGAGTCTTTGAAAACTTTAATATCATAACAAATAAAATGCAGTATATTTAGTATTTGTTATCATGCATTTATTAATTTTTTAGGAAGGATGGAGGACTAGAGGTCAGACTCCCGAAACTCGATTCATGAATATCTTAAATTATATGTACCAAATTAATCCAACAAATAATTAAGTGAGTCATTGGTGTTATTTTTCTTGATCACATTATTGTATCTATCCTCAAATTCAAAATCTAAACACAGAAATATAGTAAAAAGAACCATTTGCCAATAACTCTATGCTTTTTTTTTTTTTTTTTTTTGTTGGCTGGAGGGCCAGCAAGCCATTTTGTAGAGAACCCCAAAATCTCCACAAGCCAGTAGTAGAAGGAGTAAAAATAGACAAACATAGATTTAGTTAAGAAATTGAGAGAGAGAAGCAGGGGCATTGAGATACAAAGCAAAAGGGAACAAACCTGTAAGGGCAAACTAAAGCACCGATCGTCTCGCACGGCAGCAGCAAACGGCACAAACCCTACTATCAAGAGTGAAATCATGAGGGAGAGGGAACTATGAATTCTGAGATAAGGATGTGCAAGAGTGAAATCGTGGAGATTGATTTGGGGAGATTTGATAAGGGAAAAAAAAGAAGGGAATTTTAAGAGGGAAATGTCCACCGCTCGATCAACAGATCACCCCCCCAAAAAAAAATCAAAACAATTTTTAGATTTGTTTTTTTTAAAAAAAAAATTAAAATAATTTGAGAGCAATAAAAATCAAAATTATATTTTTAAAATTTTAAAAAGTATTTATGACCTAAAAGATTAAAAAAAATTCAAAACAATTTTTAGATTTGTTTTTTTTGAAAAAATTAAAAATAATTTGAAAGAAATAAAAATAAAAGTTATATTTTTAAAATTTTAAAAAGTATTTATGACCTAAAAGATAAAAATATACAAAAATAATAAATATTTTTTTTTCCACCCAATTTTTTTTTAGTTTTTTAGGAAAAAAAAATTTGAAACTAGTTTCTGAAAATAAGAACAAACATATTGAAATTGATAATCTAACCATATTCTTTGAAAAAGTTTAAATTATCTCAAATTAGTCATCTCAACTTAAGAGTGTGTTTGGGCTCAATGGGTTCATTTTGTGATCTAATTCAATGATCATTTTAATTTTACAATTTAGTAACTAAAATATTTAAAGCTCTTTCAAAAATTATAATAAAAAACACAAATCACTAAATCACATAATTTCACTAGCAAAACTTTTACCGACGAATAGTGTCATCGTTGCTAAATGGTTAACTCTTTGCCCACGCCAACTTGTCGTCGCCAAAAGTAAGCACACTAATAGCAACGCTCATTGTGTTGCTAAAACATAAGCCTTGTAGATAAAAGTTTTGAAATTTTGGCGCCAACCAAAAAATTTGGCGCTAAAATAATGTTATGCCTTTTTAGCGACGGCAACAAATTGCGTCGGTAAAGGTATACTTTTACCAACGAAATTAATCACTGTGTCGCCAAAAATATACTTTTGGCGATGAAAAATTGACGTCGTCTCCAAAAGTAGTCGCCAAAAGTGCAATTTATTGTAGCGTTTACTGCAATTTTCACTTTAATGAGACCTTTGGGTTCATAAGAAAACATGAAAGACGAAATAATTCAGAAGATCACATTTTGGGATTTATTAGTACTTCAACCTTAAAATTAAGGTTAAATTATAAATATACCCCTTGAGGTTTGCTTAAAATATGAATTACCTCATGTGGCTTGAAAAATTATAAATACCCCATTGTTGGAATTTTTTATTTAACAAAATTAACAAAAGAAATAAAAATTCTAATTGCTCTCTTGTACAATGATAAAACTACCTGAATTATTAATTGAAATAAATTTCTGACGTTGTTAAAAATTGTTAATTGATTTTATGATTTATTAATAAAAGTGCCCATTTGTTATGAAATTAGAAATTTCAAGAGGCGAGATGTAATTTCTAGAACCACATATGGTAAAATCATATTTTAAACAAACTCAGGGTTTTATTTAATAGTTAAATTGAAAGGACAAATAGTAGCATAAAATTAAAAGTGATTTTAATTATTTAATTTTGTTATATATTCATTTGGGAAAAAAAAAGTAGAAATAGAAGTTATAGAAAATTTATTTAGAAAATTAAATATAAATATGTTGTAGTTGGATTAAGAAAAAAATACATAGATTAATTATGTAAAGTATTGATTTTTTTCTTTAATATTTTTTTTGAATTATTCATAGGTATTGTATATAAGTATATAAAATTTAAATTAAATATAAATGTTTCGTAATAAAAAAATTTCATGTTAAATAAAAAAAATTCATATAAATTAATCATAAGATATTAATAAGGTGATGAAAAAATATATATATATATATGTTTAATATTTAATAGAAGAAAATTAATTTGTAATATATTAATTCCATAGGTCGTTTAGATTAGGTAAAATTCTTTTACATATTAATTTTAGCACTAATTAGGTATGAGGATATATTATTGCGACATTTCTAAAAAGTAAGAGAGAACAACAGTAATGCACCACATAAGAAAGAGGAAAAAATAAGAAAAGAGAGACATGTCACGTATAAAATTTTTAAAAACTTGTGGGTGAATAGATATTGGTTTATTAGTGAATCATACTCATATGAAAGGTAAATGTGTGTGTAGCACAAGTTGACAAAATAATGTATTCACCCAAAAAAAATTTGATAATGGCTAAATTTCACTTTACTTGGTTTGATTTATGTGCAGATTGTTTCTCTGACATTAAGAAATAATCATATAATCTCTATGTAGTTTGTGAACTATAAAATACATTAACTTCTGTTAACAGAATATGTAAATTAACCTTTCTTCCCTTATCTTCTTCTTCTCTTTCCTCTTAAATTAAACCTACACATAAATATCTATATATATATAAACACACATTTTTTTTCTTCTTCTTCCTTCCAAGCAAGCAGCCCAAATAGCACACGACTCCCCACCAAAAACAGGCACTTGTTCTCATTATTCAATAACAGTTAATGCATACACACACATGCATATCTCTATAAATGTACATATATTTTTTTGTCCCTTGTTTTTTTATTGTTTTTTTCTTTTTTTGTTGCTAGTTCTGTTGTTTCTTTTTTGGTTTGATTGTTTGTTTTTTTGATTTTGTTTTGTCGTTTTGTTTTGAGGTGCTGGGGTGTGGCCCTTGCTTGTTTTTGTTTTGATGTTTTCTTGTGAAATAGTAAAATTTAGGTTTCCAAATATATATATATATATATATATATATATATAATTCAACAAATCCATTCAAAATTCAAAGACTCAATTTCTCCCTTCATTCATTGTAAGCCATCTAATAGTTGATGAGAATCAAACTGAAAATGGGTCTGACTTAGAACTAATTCATCTCACAGTGATCATTTAACTTCATGACTATTAATGGCTCAAGCAACTCATATGAAAATTAATGGAATTGGGTTTGTAAATTGGTGGACCTACTCAGAACCAATTCTTTTCATCAAAAAATTATTTTACATTACCCTTTGCTCATTCTCTTTTTCTGTATTGGGAGTTCTGGTTTGGATATGATGCAATCAGGTTCAGAAATGGTGGAGCAAGAGAGAGATTGGGGGGGCGGGGGGGGGCTAGCAAAAATGGAATGTGATCTATCTGGGTTTGCATCAATCTGAAGCTCAATAAAAGGAAAGAAGGGAGAAGAGAAGAATGAGAAATGAAAGGAGAAGAATGACAAAAAAAAATAACAGGCTCATGGTTGTGTGTATGCATTTACAGAGATATATAGAACCAGCAAACCAAATGAATATAGTGGAAGAAGAATGAGATTATTTTGTAAATTTGAAGATGTTGAAAGGGTATTTTCATCTTAAAAGTTGACTCACTCTTTACATGGGTGTGTGGCTTTCATAACCTGTTATCTTGGACGGAAAAGTTAACAGTGTAGTCTATAAACCACATGAGGGTTATGTGGTTATTTCATAATGTCAGGAGACAATCCGCACTTGGGTTAAACTATAAGAGAGTAAAGTGAATTTCTGTCTATTTGTTATTGAGTTCGCTCGAGTGGTCTTTGGTTCCTCCCAGTATCTATACTTGCAGTCTAAACTTTTGGGAGTGGGGTGTTCTTCGCTAGAGCCATGGATTGGTAGCTCAAGCGGTATTCTATGTCTAATGCTTGAGCGGTCTCTTTCCAGTCTGAACTTCTAAGAGGAGATCATTGTGCACTTGAGCCATATTTTGGTTATTCGAGCAGTTCTTTGTATCTGACGTTTGAGCGGTATTTTGATCATTCGAGCAGTCTGTGCGTATCTCAGTACGAGGAAAAGACTTTTTTTTTTCACTTTCTAGTCTCTATCTCTCTCTCTCTCTCTCTAAAAAATAACTTTATCAAATTTTTTCACTCTCTCTCTTTCTCTCTAGTTCTTGTCTAAACACTCTTATACACTCAAATCGGTCACACCGCCGTAGCTCCTTGGGAAAAAGTGTAGAGCTCGTAGAGGTGAACATTCTAATTGAAAAAGTTCTAGTTTTCGACTCCATCAAACTTTGGCTCTTGTTCTTTTCTCATTCTAATCTTGAGATAGAGATTTTTTTTTCAACCTTTTTGTATGATTCTTAACATTGTTATGTGTTCCTTGAAAGTATAGTGATTTGGGAGTTGTGGGTTTGATTTAGGATTTGATTTTGGGAGTATAAAAGTGAGGTTTTCAAATGGATTCTTGGGAAATGTTGTGGAAATGAGTATATTATTAAGTTGTGGTGAAATTTTGAAAATCTCTCGTTTAAATGTGTTTTGAAAGGAATAGATGTTTTGTTAGAAATCTTAGAAATCATTGGTTTGGAACTAAGAAAAAATGGAAGGATGTTGAACTTTCAAAATAATAATATGAATGTACTTGTTGATGATGAGAGTGAAGTTAAATATGTATTATCACTTCTCTGTTGAGATTTTAAAAATTATATCTGTTGCTTGGAGATTTATCTTTTGTATAGAGATATCTATTTTGGACTATCGGTAGAAGATAACTTTGATTGTTATAGAAATTACACGAGGATTAGGTTAATTGAAACCAATTACTTATATATCTTGCATTGAACTTTGTTTCATATTTATACATTGAAAATGTATCATTTTGAAAAAAATGAGTGAATACCTTAGTGAATTAGGTTAGAGGGTTTAGATTTAGATTCACTTAACTAAATATACTTAGAAAATAATTTGTTGTATATTTTTTTGGAAAAAATATTATTAATATTAAATAATAATAATAATAATAACAAATATATATATATATATATAATAAAAAAAATCAATACATGTTTGAATTTATAATTTTTTTATCAATAATTTACTTTTTAATTCTATTTAGATTATTAGATATTAGATTTTCATGTAAAAGTATAATTTAAATATAAAATATGAAGCAATTCTAGTATCTTTAATCACAAAAACTGAGAAAATATGAAAAATTAAAAACTGAAGAATAGATTTAAAAATAAAACCAACGAAAGTGGTTCTTATTTAAAATTTTGACATCATACCTTAGTTATTAAAATATCATGTAAAATATTATAGTTCATAATTATAATTTAAACAAAAAGAAAGTGTATTTTAGAGATGCAGTACAAATCTCTGTTTTAAAAACGCAGTGCTTTCCTCTATCTAGATTTGAACAATGGACAATTATAGATATTATGTATATCAATATAAAAGCAGATACATGAAATAAGAAAGAGTAATTTTTTTTTTATTCTTCAATCATCATCAATTTAAAAAATAGGGAGATGAATTTTTATTTTATTTTTCTTTTTGATAAGAAAGAAGACGGTTTGTTTATATTTATATATGACTCTTAAAAGCAAATATATCATTTTTGAGTATTCAACTCCAAAAATAAAGAAATAGTTAGTTTATATAAGGCTCTTCATAACTTTTACAAAATATAATAAATTTGAGAATGTAAAATTAGAATTTAAAAAAATTAAAAAACATGGCAGGTCCTTCACACTTTAATAATAGTAATAATAATAATAATAATAATAATAATAATAATAATAATAATAATAATAATAATAGATAGACAATTAAGATTTTATTTCGCTTGTGCTAAATAGCAAATGCTATTTTAACACATTATTTTATTTAAGTCATATCACTTTTCGTCCACAATACTTCAACCCAGGGGCGGAGCCAAAGAAGGCCGAGGGGGGTCACGTGCCCCCCCTCAATTTTGAACTTTTTTTTTTTTGAAGCATTAATCTTTTTTTATTTTATTTTTGTTTTGTGGTCATATACAAAATGTATTTTTTTTTTTCTTAACATGTTCTTTGGTTAAAGATTTATTGCATTGTTTACAATAAGTAGTTATTTAATACTTTGAGAGCACTATGTGGTATTGTTTTTGTAGTAGTCTAAACCAATATTATAGTGAGAAATCTTATGAATTGAATATAATTAACTCATTATTTTGAGGTAGTTGGCGAACTACTTAGTGTGATTTGTGATTTCTTATACTTTGAGCATCACATAGGCAATGCCATATAGTACTTTAAGACTATTTTATAATTTCCATTCAAAACACCATTTATAAGCAATATCATCTCTCTAATATTTTCTATCAAATAAAAATTAAATAGATTTTATGATAATTTGTACTATAAATGATGTGTTTTTATTTTCTAAAATTAGGAATTTTGATCCATAAGTTTTTTGTGCTCAAATTACAAACTTACATTACTATCCCACACCGAGCTATTACACACTATTATAGAATTTTGATTTGTTCTTATTAATAATGATTTTTAATTTCTTATGCTTAAATTCAGCTCATAAAATTATTATCATCTTAATGTTGATCGTGATTTTTTTTAAAATAAAAAATTATGATTATTAAGTGCCCTCTCTAACTTAATTTCCTGGCTCCCCTCTTCCTCTAGAATTTCTTCTCTAGAGTGATCTCCTAGAGTGAACAATCGAAGGGCTGAGATTCTTCCTCGCCAAAACGACGTCGTTTTGGCGTGAAATTTGAAAAAAAAAAAAAAAAAAAAAAAAACTCAGATTTGTCTCTGTTTTCTTATTTTTCTTTCCCCAAAACCCAGTTGAATCAAATGAAACCCAGTTGAACGTCGCCGAGATGGCTCCACAGCTGCCGCGGAAATCTGGAAGAGTTTCTATCGTTGCCTTCGTCTTCGATCCGTCGACGAGCTAAACAATCTCCTTCGCCGATCTCTATGTCTGCTGATCTCCATCGTCTTTGATTCTGTCTTAAAGAAACTGAATCATGCTTGTGTTGATTTAATCTTCTTTTGCATCTCTGATTCCCTCAGTTTTAAAGCTGCTTTTGTGTCTTTGATTCTCTTTAAAAAAAAAACCCTAATTTTTGTTTTCTTCACTTTTTACCAACTGGTTCTGGGTTTCATGTTTTGTCGGTGTATATGCTCAAACTAAATGTAGTTGTGTGTGTTAAATTGAAGATCACTTTAATGATCTAAGTACTGGGTAAGTAAAGTTTTCAAATTTTTAGATTTTGATTTTTCTTGCTATTTTAATTTATATTTACTTCAATTCATTGTTGGGAAAATAAATAAGTTATATTATAAAATTAATAGAGCCTCTATCTGACCTGGGTTTTTTTTGGTTATTTATTTATATGTATATATATATCCCAGATTTTTTTGTTTTTGGGGAAGAGGGGTTTGCAGATCTGCTTATTTTAGCTAAGTTTTGCTCATCTGGATTCACAGTCGGAGTGCTTACAATGACATCTCTCAGTAGAGAGCTTGTGTTCTTGATCTTACAGTTCCTAGATGAAGAAAAGTTCAAAGAGACTGTTCACAAGTAGGTGATTTTGTATTGAACTTATGTGCATACAACTTGTTTGTTTATTTGTCATATGAGTTTTCCTAGTTTTTTTTTTGGTAATTATTTATTGATCTTTTTTACCTTAAATGGGTCCTCTTAATACTTAGGCTTGAACAAGAATCTGGGTTTATCTTTAACATGAAGTATTTTGAGGATGAGGTGCACAATGGAAACTGGGATGAGGTTGAGAAGTACCTCTCTGGTTTCACAAAAGTCGATGACAATCGATACTCCATGAAGATATTTTTTGAAATAAGGAAGCAAAAGTATCTTGAGGAAAGAAAAAGAAGAGAATAGAGACAAATCTGAGTTTTTTTTTTGTTTTTTTTTTTTTTCAAATTTCACGCCAAAATGACGTCGTTTTGGCGAGGAAGAATCTCAGCCCTTCGATTGTTCACTCTAGGAGATCACTCTAGAGAAGAAACTCTAGAGGATCCTCACGCATCAAACTAAACAAAAAGAGAAACAGGTAAGTGAAAAGCCACTGGGACAATCTGTATACAAGATTTATAACTTCTTGATCCCTCTAATCATATACAAGAACAAGCAATTGAGTGGAAACAATTAGAACCTTTGTGCGAAGAGCCAACGAAACATTTGTGATAACTTACTGGTGAGAGCCATTGGCTCTGGGTTTTCCGACTGCAAATTACAGATTGTATTGTAGTCGTACTCTAAATGAGGGGCAACTATTCTTTCCTGTAGAAAAAACAAAGCAAGTTTCTCAACAAACAAGAGAAAAGTCATCAATTTTGCAAGTAAATTCTTAAGTGCGAATAAAACATTAATACTTTGAAAACTTCGAACGGACAGAAATCAGAATTGTCACAGCCCCATTTATGGAAACAAAAAACATAATTAAAAGCTTCGAAATATAAAAAGAAAGCCATCATGGGGCATGTCAAGTTTCACAACAGTTGAAATATTAGAGACCCAATAAAAATTAACTAATAGAGAAAATAACTTAGGATTGAGATAGTAAATTTCAAAGTCTTAGACACATACATGCATATTAGCCTATTTAGAAAAACAAATTTGTGGCTTAAAAAAAGTTAGCAATTTGCGATGAAAAGGCAAATAAGCTGAAAGTCTGAATTTTTTACCGAACATCGTTACTTTTCAATGTACACTTGCTTAAGCATAGAATTTCAAATTTGAAGCTAAATAAGTTGCAAATATTTTGCCAACATGCAATAGGAAGTGAGCTATTTCTAATCAAACCATCTACGATCCATCAAAGGGTGCTCCTCAAACAACTAAAAGCAAAATGAAAACCCCCCCAAAAAATAAAAAAAAATAAATAATAATAATAATAATTGCTAATCATGATAGACAACTACTTCAGTAACATCAATCGAAAAATAACTGAAAATTAATAAATAAATAAATATGAGGAATAAGAATTTAGTCCACAAAAGCTTACTAGCATCGGAACGGGATGTTCATTATGCAGTACATGCACAAAGTACTTGCTTGAAGACTTAGCTGGACAACTATAAACTACCATCATATTATTGCCACCAAAAGGCACCGCCACACTGCCTCTCCAATTTCTTCTCTGAGGTGGCTTTGGAGGGAGTTGCAAGGGTTGTTCCTTTTGTATTTTTTCAAAATCTGAAACATTCAACAAATATTGCTTACTGAGAAGACAACATAAAGCAGAAATCATACAGGTAAAGTAGAAACACAATGGGACAGCTGGCATACTACATCAAATGCTTATATATGATTTGCCCAGATCCAAAGGGAAAAAAAAAGGACAAGAAATCAGAAGGAAAAAAAGAAATGCATACATGTGCCATCATATATAGAGATTCAAATATGACTAAGATGGATGGACACTTCTAAGAATCGACACGACACGACACAACACTCATCAGACACTTGGACACACATGAATCATATTACAAGTTTGAATAAAATTACTTGTAATCCAATGGTAAAACAAAAATAATACAAATTTATACATATTCTTCTCCTTTAGACTGTTAAAATTATTATCTTTGGCTGAAATATTCATATATATGATATATAATTATCCTTATATATGACATAATAAATATACAAAATTATATATTTTGCACGTGTCCCCCACATATCGTGCCCTTCATTTTTTGGAAATTTACGTGTTAGCGTGTCCTTGTTGTGTCTGCACTTCTTAGAAATATGACAATGAAAGCACTCACCGGATTCTTCAAGAAAGAGCCCAATCAGACATGAGAATGGAAGCAGGGTTTCTGCATGAGCAAACCGCAGTCTTGCCTTTTCATAACTGCCAGGAGCATGTTCTTCTACAGTAACAGAAGGTATAAATTAAAGCCAAACAGAAGATACCTTTATTTTTTTTCCCTCAGCATTAGCCATGAAGACTTCAATTATAAGTTTATAGCACAATTAATTTTTAGATAAGTTTTGAAATAGATGTTACAATGTGGGAATCAACTAGTTTTGAAACACATGCCATAGCATTAATAGCAAATAACCATAAACACAGTGAAAATAATATGACAACAATAAGATTCAAAGAATTAATAAACTTATGAGACATTTAAAATGAAATTGTTATGGTTTATCTAACCTTCTTTAGCCATAATAGCTTGTTCCATGGACTGAACAACATCCTCAAGCAATGGCACTCCCATCTGGTAGTTTAATGCATTACCATAACCCTTTAATATGAACAGCTCCAAATCATATGTCCACTCCAGCAAGACAACCTAAAAATGTTTATATTTGGCAAGTTAGCAAGTGTATAATGAGCAAGAAACAAAGCAAGAACTGATAACATACATAATTTGCACTTATCAGTGGATAACATCTATAGGAACACAATGGATCCCATGATATGTAAGTACCAAAGCTACATACCTCAGATGGACTGAACAGAGCACACGCTTGATCAGTTATATTCAATAAGGATGCTTCCTGCCAAATTGAAAATTTGAACGAACAATTACAAAGGAATCGCAATCAGATAGACTGTTTATAATTCTCAGAGAAAGAAAGAAAATAAAAGAGAAGAAAGGAAAGGAAAGAAACAATCACCTTTTTGTACAAAAACCGGAGAGAAGATGTATCTTGTCTTGTAAAATTCAGATTATAACACCTCACTAATGCATGCGTAATTTCATCCAAGGCAGGTTCCTTAAGCTTATGAACGGCAGGCTCCTGACTTTTTCTATAGGCCTGCAGTCAGAGATATACACAATAAAACCAAAGAAGTATCATGTGTTGTAAAATTTGTTAAAGCAACCTCTATTGCAGAAAATATCTAGAAAATATCTAGTTAGTTAGTTATTACAGTTAGTAGATTTGTTATTAGTTTGTTAGTTTGTTACAGATCATAACAGATCATCAGTTACTGTATTTGTATATATATGAGCTTTACTCATACATTCATTTTAATGAAAATAAGTTTACTGTTTTCCACATGGTATCAAAGCTAATAAGCTCTAACGAGCATTGATTCTTGGATTCAATGGCTGATCCTCTTGCTTCAGTTTCTTCATCTTCTTCAACTATCTTGCCTCCAAATCTGATACTTCTCATTTCCAATCTATCCTCATTTGTAACAGTGAAGCTTGATGCTTCAAATTTTCTGATTTGGAGAAATCAAATCCAAAATATGTTAAGAGCCACTGGTTTGATTGGATATGTCGATGGATCGATTCCATGTCCACCAGCACAGATCAAGAACTCTTCTGGATCTGACGTCTCTAATCCCACACGAGTTCAGTGGGATCTCATAGATGCACATTTGTTCAGTTGTCTTACGGCAACCCTGTCTTCTCCAATCTATTCCACTGTTGTACAATTTCAACACTGTTATGAAGTCTGGAATGCCTTAATCAAGAGATTCACCATTCTTTCTCGGTCACATATTCATCAACTCAAAAATAAATTGAATACTGTGTCCAAGAAAGGTGCATCCATGGAGGAGTATTTGACTCAGATCAAGGAATTGTCAAATCAATTAGCGCTCGCATTTGGTGTAATTGAAGATGAAGATCTTGTGTTAATCACATTGAATGGCCTTCCCGAAGAGTATGACTCCTTTAAGACTGCAATTCGAGCATGATCAGAAGGCATTTCCAAGGATGAATTGTGTGCCTTGCTTTGTTCCGAATCAATTCATGTTGAACTCAAAACACAAAAATCATCTCCTATTGAGCAACCTAATGTTGCTTTCTCTGCTGCTCGAGGCTTTCATTCAAATCAGACTGGTTCTTCTGGTTATTCTTGTGGTTCACAAGGTCGGTTTTTCTCTAAAGGAGGTAGAGGAGGTCGGTTTTCTCAGCAATCCCATGGTCGATTCTTTTCCAGAGGTAGAGGGCGTAATGGATCTGTTTGTCAAATTTGTGGTGTTTTTGGTCACATAGCATTTGACTGCTGGCATCGGTTGGATGCTCAATATCAACCTCCTGGTCAATCTTCGTCCCAGTCTGTTGTGTCTAGTTCTAAAGCTTTTGTGGCTTCTTCTTCTCATCCAACTTCATCCATTTCTTCCTCCTCTTCCTCTGTCATGCCTTGGTATTTGGATTCGGCTGCCACTGATCATATGACCAATGATTTGAACAATTTCAATATCTATCAAGACTATCCAGGTATTGATCGTATTACTGTTGGTAATGGCCAGTCTGTTCCTATTCGTCACACTGGTCAAGTTATTTTACCTACACCTCATTTCTCTTTTCGTCTCAATCATATCTTGCATCCTCCTGCTCTTTCCTCTAATCTTCTCTCAGTTCATCAACTTGCCAAAGATAATGATTGCAACATTATTTTTGATGCTTCTTCTTTTCTGATTCAGGACAAGAAAACGAAGAGAATTCTTCACCAAGGTTTCCACACTAATGGCTTATATCATTTTCAGTCTCCTCTGCATTCACCTCATTCATCTGCTGTGTATCATGCTAATTTTCATGCATATGCTTCCATTAAGAATGTTTCTGCTGTGCCTCATGTTCCTGCTTCCAATAAGAATGTTTCTGCTGTGCCTCAAGCTAATTTTCATGCTTTCAATAAAGATGTTTCTGCCGAAATGTGGCATCATAGATTAGGCCATCCTTCTTCTCAGAAATTTTCTGCTCAACAAAAGCATTTTTCTTGTAAACCTATGAAGCCTACTGCTATTGATTGTTCCGAATGTTGCATTGCTAAAAGCCATATATTGCCATTTCAATTGTCAAATTCAACTGTCAAACAACCTTTGTCTTTAATTCATAGTGATGTTTGGGGTCCTTTTAATAAATCTACATCTGGCTTCAAGTTTTATGTAATTTTTGTGGATGATTTTAGCCGCTTTACTTGGCTCTATCCTTTAGCTTACAAAAGTGAGGTCTTTGCTAAATTTGTTGATTTCAAATCTTATGTTGAAAAGCAATTTTCTACTTCTCTTCAAGTTCTTCGCACTGATGGTGGTACAGAATATTTCAATAATAAAATGCAAGCTTTTCTGTTAAATCATGGGATTGTTCATCAACATTCCTGTCCCTACACCTCCGCTCAGAATGGTGTGGCTGAGCACAAGCATAGACACATTATTGAAACTACCATTGCTTTGCTTCATCATGCTTCTCTTCCATTACATTTTTGGTTTGATGCAGTTGCTACTGCTACTTTTCTTATTAATCGAATGCCTTCTTCTATTCTGGCTAATAAATCTCCTTATGAAATGTTGTTTCATGCTATTCCAGATTATTTTTTTCTTAGAGTATTTGGCTGTCAATGTTTTCCTTGGCTTCAACCATATAGTTCATCTAAACTACATCCTAGATATGTGCCTTGTGTATTTTTGGGATATCATCCATTTGCTAAGGGATATAGATGCTTTGATCCAAAATCTGGAAAACAATATTTGTCTCGTCATGTGATTTTTCATGAGCATATTTTTCCTTTCTCTATGAATTATATTTCTTCTTCTTGTCCTGCTTTATCTCAACCTTCCTCCTTGAAAGATATTCAGACTTTCTTTTAGGCTTCTCCACCTATTCATCAGTGTTCTTGTGCACCAGCTACAGTTTCCTCTTCCCAGCATTCCACTCAGTCTCCGATTCCAGTGCTGCTAGCTCTGTCTTCTCTGTCTGCTGCTCAGTCTCCACTTCCAGTGCTGCCGTTTACTGCTGCTCTGCCTCCATCTGATTTACCTTCTTCTTCTCTATTACCTCAGATTCCAGCTACAGGTTTACCTTCTCAGTCTCCGACTACAGGTTTACCTGCTGCTGTCTTGCCTTCTGCTACTGTCTTGCCTTCTGAGCCTCAGTCTCCAGCTACGGGTTTCCCTGCTGTAGTCTTGCCTTCTGCTATTGTCTTGACTTCTGTGGCTATATTCTTCTCAACCTAGCCTACTACCTCTACTATACATTCCTATCCTATTCACTCCTTACACATTGACCTTCCACCTCTTCCACCTTTTTCATCTACTAATCTTCATCCTATGATCACTCGGTCCAAATCTTCTGGCCCCTCTGCTTCACTCAGTATTTCTTCTTCTTTATATACTAATTCTGAACCTCCTACTTACCAAGCTGCTCTTACCTCTCCTGTTTGGTTTAAGGCTATGCAAGAAGAGTTTGGAGCTTTGCAAAAGCAGAACACCTGGTCCTTAGTTCCCTTGCCTTCTCATAAACATCAAATTGGGTGTAAATGGGTCTTCAAGATTAAACACAACTCTAATGGTTCAATTGCTCGATATAAGGCCCGTCTTGTTGCCAAAGGATACCTCCAACAAGAAGGTATTGATTTTCAGAAGACTTTCAGTCCTGTTGCCAAGCTTCCTACAATTCGGATTATTCTTTGTCTTGCCTTACATCATCACTGGCCTCTCAAACAGTTGGACATATCCAATGCTTTCCTTCATGGTAAGCTTGAAGAAGAGGTTTTCATGACCCAACCTCCTGGTTTTGTTGATTCTTCCTCTCCTACTCATGTGTGTAAGCTTCATAAGGCCTTGTATGGGCTTAAACAAGCCCCCCCGTGCTTGGTATTTTACATTTTCTACCTTCTTACTTTCTCAAGGTTTTCATAATAGTCATTGTGATTCCTCTCTTTTCATTCACAAAACCCCTCATTCCATTACCATTTTAGTGGTTTATGTTGATGATATCTTGCTTACTGGCAGTGATCCTTCTCATATTCAAACCTTAGTTACTCAAATGCATCTTGTTTTCTCTATGAAAGAGTTAGGCAATTTGTCTTATTTTCTTGGGATCTCTGTTCACACCTCTGATACACATTATTTCCTTTCTCAACATAAATATGCTCAAGAGATCTTTCACAAAGCTAGGATGGATGATTGTAAGCCTTGCCCATCTCCTATTTCAGTTAAACTTGGTCTCTTCCCTACTTTTGATTTTCCTTTTGCTAATCCTTCTCTCTATCATACTCTTGTTGGGGCTTTACAATACTTAACCATCACTCGTCCTGACCTCTCTTTGGCTGTCAACCAAGCTTGCCAGCACATGCATGCACCTACCAATGGTGATTTCTCTACTGTTAAACGTTTGCTTCGCTTTGTTAAGGGTACCCTCTCTCATGGTCTTACCTATACCCCAAGCACTTTTGATCTTCTTGTTTTTTCTGATTCCAATTGGGCAGGCGACACTATTGATCGTAAGTTCACATCTGGGTATTGTGTTTTTTTGGGTTCCAATCTCGTTTCTTGGTCTGCCAAGAAACAGGCCACTGTCTCTCGTTCCTCCACCGAGGCTGAATATCGAGCCGTAGCCCATGTTGCTGCTGAAGTTAGTTGGCTCCGTATGTTACTTGCTGACTTGTTTGTCCCTTCTCCTACTGTGCCTGTGATCTGGTGCGATAATCTGTCTGCTCTTGCTTTGGCCTCCAACCCGGTGTTTCATTCCCGGTCCAAGCATATAGAGGTCGATTGCCATTTTGTTCGGGAACAAGTGCTTGCTAAACGGCTTTCTCTTCATTATGTTCCCATCATTGATCAGTTGGCCAACATTTTCACCAAACCATTGTCTGTCTCTCGGTTTCAGTATCTTAAAGACAAACTCATGGTGTCTTCCCCCATGGGTTTGCAAGGGCATGTTAAAGCAACCTCTATTGCAGAAAATATCTAGTTAGTTAGTTATTATAGTTAGTAGATTTGTTATTAGTTTGTTAGTTTGTTACAGATCATAACAGATCATCAGTTACTGTATTTGTATATATATGAGCTTTACTCATACATTCATTTTAATGAAAATAAGTTTACTGTTTTCCACAAAATTCAGCTCATAATGCCTCGCTAACGTATAAAATTTCATCCAAGATAGGTTCCTTAAGCTTATTATCCAGCAGTATAAAGTTTAATTTCAATTTCCTAGTACAAAATGCATAAAGATCCGAACAAAAAGGAATCACCCAAAAACTTAAGGTTACTTCCCTTTTAAATGTCAATACATGTTTATTTGGTAAGTAAGGTACCCACCAAATAACTATGTTAAAACCAATATATTAAGGGTAAACCATCTATAATAATGAGAGAAGCTTGAAAAGACATTTGAAGGTAATTAAGTAACCAAAACATATAGTTGTGGTTTTTGAGAGTTTACCAATTCCAATTTGTTAACATGGATGCATTACCCACTTCTTAATAAGCTTATACATCTGGGTGTCAGCATGCAACTTAATAGAAAAATAAGGCTGTATTTAGAGTACAAGGCTCCAACTTACGAAGCTGATTCCCATGGGTTTATGCCACTAGCGTGCCACGACATCTAAGCATGCAGTTTAATACCACTATTTTTTTACCACGACCAGTAGTAAATCAAGTAATTCAATGGTTTCCGACAAGGATTTAAAATATCCATCATCATGTGATTTGAAATCAGCAGCATGAAAAAATCAAATGAAAAGCTTTAAAAAGCCAGTAGGACTCTACTACGTACTTAATGATAGTACCAAGCCATATGTATGACAACTCAGGTCAGTGTCAAATGATAACCTCACATACAGTAACCAAGAACTCTTTTTGAGGAAACTCTTTACCTAGTTGCCTCCATGTTTTCATGAGCATTCAATAGATGTCATAAGTTACTAGAGTTCAAGCATCCAAATTGAAAATTAAAAAAGCAAACCTCAACTACATAAGACTGAGAGAAAATATGTCAATGTGTGTAACTATGTGTAATTCTTTAGGTATAAACTATGCTGAGATGTACCTTGTAGTTCTGACAACAATCATGGAATCTTAGCAATATATCACTTGCACGGCTTTCACTGGTTACTGCAAAAGCTCAATTGTGCCCTGGTCCAAGGTTTCCCCTCCCACTTAACAACCCCATGCCAAATGCTACAGCACTAGCTGATGCCCGAGGAATCCATTTCATGATTCATGGCAAAGAAAAAGAGATGTATAAGAATAATCAATTCTAAAGCAACGGAAAATTTTATTTAAAAATGTAATATCACAGTTAGTGTGATGCAATCTGTAACGCCCTCAAAATAACAACATTAAACCCATCAATAAAGATATGCATTGATATGTAAAAGTTCCACATTCTTCCATTTATCAGAGTTCCATTACAAAAGTATTACATGTTAACAACAAAAGCAAATTCCCTATGGGCTTACAGCTTTCCAAGTTAACACTTGGTTACAACAAAAGAGTACTAACTCATTTACACATTAAGCCCTTGGCTTGAATTTACATGTAATACATCAAAAAGTAAAACGACAAAAGTATGTCCACCTGTAGCCTCCCAAGCTATGTCCTTGGAGGTGGCATGCTACCTGTACCTGAAAATGATATTCCCATATAGGGTGAGCCACAGCCCAGTAGAAATACACTAAACCAACCATGAACAATGACTAAAAGATTAGCAATTGATAGATGGCTAACACTGATACATTCACATAAATCACATATTTATGTCATACGACTTATGAGTCCAAGTTACTTTTCATTTTCCCTTTTTCAACAGATAGGCATATAAGCTCTATCCACATTCTCAACAGATATGTATAAAAACTATATCCCACATTCACAGACAAGCATATAAGCTGTATCCACATTTCACAAAGATAAGCATATGAGCTCTATCTTCACTTCTCTAGACAAGCATATGAGCTGTATCTACGGAGTTCATCCCCTATCTTCTCCCAACACTATCCGGTTTAGAGGTACATCCCCCATCTTCCCCTAAACCGCGGAGTACATCCCCCATCTCCTCCTCTACACATAACGTATACAAACACATTGGTTCTATATACAATCACTCAATACATACAATTAATGTATTCTATCAACCGTCAAATTCCATGACACATTCCATTGATTAGTTTCCGTTTGCCTAATCATCATGCATTGTCTACAACAATCACGACTATCCTCCACCGATAGCCCAAAGCAGTTATCTCTAAACAGAAAATAAATGCACAATGGATATTCAATCAACATTTCATTCCGGTGAGTGACAAATAATTCAACTACACCCTTTAACCCCATACATTTCCACTCTTAACAATCTCGTTTCATTTCCTCATTTCTCACAATTAATTATCCCAATTAATCAAACAATGTAATTAGGTCATTTTCCATAATTAACATTTCAACCCTTAGGTCCCATTTTCATCAATGATTCAACATTTATTCCATTTCTCTATACCAAACATGCATCTAGGTTTATTATGAATAAAATCCCAACTTTTGTAAATAACACAAAAGCCCCAAACTTTCACCAAATTACCAAACCAACCCCAACATCTCAAAATACTAAAATTTAAAGACAAAATCCATAGAGAGGAGTAGGATATCCCTACCTCGAAGTTTGAGCCAAAAAGGAGATGAAGACTCGAAGATCAACGTGCTCCAAATCCAAACTTTTTCAGATTAAGTCGAAGCTCTCAACGCCCTCTATCTTTTTAACAAAGGCCCTAGGCTAGATTCACACTCTAGGGAGATCAAATCTTAGAGAGAGTGTAGGTTTAGAGAGAGAGAGTCTCGGATCTAGGGTTTGAAAGAAAAAGAAAGTGAAAAACTAATGTTCAAAAACGCTACTGACCGCTGATATAAAACACGCTCGCTCGAGCGAAGCCTTTGTTGCTCGAGCGACCAGACACAGAAAACTCTCGCTCGAGCCAAGAAGTTCTCGCTCGAGCCGAAAACTCAGAAGTGCGCTCGAGCGAAAGAATGCTCGCTCGAGCCAACAACTCAAACCCTCAGGTTTGCAACCAGAAGCACGCTCGAGCGACAGACTTCTCGCTCGAGCGAAGAAAACTCGCTCGAGCCAAGAAGTGCAGCTCTCAGGTCCAGAACCAGACGCAATCGCTCGCTCGAGCGAAGCCACTCTGGCTCGATCCACCAGGCACGAACTCAACTCTCGCTCGAGCGACCAACTCCTCGCTCGAGCGAAGGTCCAAAAATCTGGGCAGCAGCACTAGGCTCCCAAACACAACCAACCTGTAACAAACCTGCCCAACACATCCTATAACTCAATATACAAAGTAAAGAGGATACAAACAAGATAATAAACAACTACCAACATCCACGGACACATGTCCGGATCACTGTACAACAAGGGTAAACCCGGGATCGCTATACAATCAGCCTTTTAATGGATCGAAACAATTTCAGGGGAAACTTGATCCAAACAGCATTTATGGTAATGAGGCAACAGATAGAACAATTGGCTGAAACCTGCAATGAATTATCATCACTTAAGCCAGCTATTTGCAAAAGTGAATAGAAGGAAAAGTAGAATGTGGCCCACCTGAGTTGCCCTTATTGCATACACATTCGGGTGGTAATCCTCATTAAACAGTTGTGGAAACTTGTCTCTGGTTCTGATCCCCAGATTATACAGTTCATCTTCTCCTTCACTAATTAATTCACCACCCTTGAGCTTCCCTTGCCATGGAGATTTCCATCCCCGAAACCAGGCAGGAACTTTCTGCAAAGCCAACTTCTGCTCTTTTGCATCTTGTAGAAGAATTTCCATACGCAAGGCTAAATCATTTAACATTTCCTTGGTTGGAGCACGAGTTCCGTGCCTCACTTGGGATACCAAAATTTTGACTAATGAAAAGTATACTTTTTTATAGAACACTCAGTATAACACAACATTGCAATCTGAACATAGCACAAACAATAGAAACCATAATGGCAGCATTGGAAGACTCTGTAGAAACCTTGACAAAAATATGCAAGGAACAAGATGTTTTCGCAAATTGCATAAACACAAACCAAACAATTTTTAGCTTTCCAACAAAGTCGTGGCCAATTTTCAAGTGTCCAAAACATAGACATACATATTTTTTAAAATGTCCAGAACATACATGCTAGCTAAGAAAACAATTGTAACAAGTAGCGCATTTTGACTGACCACTTGCTTCTACTTGAGAATTGTAGCAAACGTAAGAGCTCCAATAAAACATAAAATTTTCCTTTCAAAGCAGGATGAAACCGAAAAATCTATAAGGGAAAATTTACTCTAGAGGAATTTAGGACTGTTATTCTGCTTTAGTTTTTCTGGAGGCTTTTTCCTTTTTTATTTGTTTTGCCCTTCTTTTTATATCTTTCTTTATTGGGAAATCTCTATGTTCTTTGCATTAGTTTCTTTCTCTCAAAAAGATTTGCGGAAAAGAATTACTACACAAACATGCACTTGAGAATTACTACACACAAGTGTTAGCTAAACAACACGTCACAAATTTAAACCCCTCAACTCAAAATGCTAAGCACAAACACAGCTCTTAAAGAAAATGATCGAAGGTGATTCTGAACAAACACATGGAATTCAGAATGAGTCTCAGCCTACTTGGAAAGATTCATGTGGCTCTACATCCATATGAAGAATGGTTCAATGTTGAAATATAGATTTAATATGTTAAAGGTCACAAGAAATCCAAACTTAAGTCTTTTATTTTTTTTGTTTTTTTCTTTGATGAAACAAATTTACGTCATACTTTGATATGCAACTGCTAGATAATTGTCCTTTACAGCTTCTCGCCCAGAGGTTCCAAAATTCTAGATTATGCAGTTCTTGGTTAGTCAATGGTAGAAAACAGTACAAGTATTCTCAAAGCAACAACCACAACTAAAATATTTTTGATACACCGTCTGATTTGAGCATCAATCATTGGGCCTATGAATGAAAACTTCAACAAACATAACCTATTTGCTCAAATACCTAAGATTGATATATTCTCAAAACATCAAGCATGTAAAGACTTTGTTTAGTACACCCCTTGATGTCAGCATCAGTATGGCCACAAAAATCTCACCTTAGTGGCACGTCTACAATAACTAGAATAAATTCCGATATGATGGAACAAACAAAAACAAGAAACTAAGACCAGCAATCACACAAGAACACAAAGACATATGTGGTTCGGCTACAAGCCTACATCCACAGGCAAAGACTGGCTGAGGGTTTACAATCAAAAGGAGGAGAAAATACAAGGGTGGATTTCTCTCTCAAAGCTGATTGTAACAATGGATTACTTTAATTTCATAACCCTAATCCCTGAAATAACCCATAATTTATATATATACACACTAAGATCTGCATACAACAAGAACCAGATCTGACCTAGTGGAATCGGGTCGAGACATCCTTAACAAATTCATCCGACATTATTAAATGAAACCCACATTGCTTAACAAAATAGGATACATGGTGCTATAACTACTTTTCAATTGACCTGGATATGCACAAAGTCAAACTATATCATCATATAAATTATTTGCAAAAGCAATTTGAACTTCTAAAATGAGAATTACCACAAGATTCAAATGGATAGGAGTACATTGGTCTGGAATGTTAGAAGGTACAAACGAATTGTCAGTTATGTTGTTGACAACACCATACCTGCCAAGCCAAAAGAATTTAATAAAAACAAGTAATCAGTCAAACATTTCCATTAATCAGATAGTAATAATAATTTTTTAAAAAAACATCTGTTTAGTGTGACATTTTCTTATCTTCTTCGGATACGTTTATACATAATAATTCCTATAAAACACAAACGACTATAGAGTCTGAAATAAATTGATCAATATATATATTTTTTTGTGTGTTCAAAACAATAAGCTAGATTTTTATTTTGAAATCTTCTTTATTTGGGGACCAAGAAAACAAAAATCATCTATTATTCCAAATACAAGTTTCAAAGTAGTCTCAATTTTTTTAGTAACCAAACAATGAGTTCAAAATCTTGCTTGTCAAGCTTTCGGGATCTTAAATTGATTTGCCGCAACCAAGCCCTAAACCCTAAAATGTGATTATAGCATTCGACCGTGCAACCGGTGATGTAAGAAAAATCGATAAAACCAAGTCGACCAATCGAAACCGACCGAAATTTTAGTTTTCGGTCGATTTTTCATAACATACGGTCTGTTTCGGTTTTGAAATTTTTTATACCGACACAAACTGAACCAATCAAATATTATATTTAAATATATTTATATTATAATTTCTTGAACATTATACGAGCAGTAACTAATATATAGGGGTGTAATTTTGGCCCGGCCCGGCCCATGTCGGGCCTTACGGGCTCCCGCCAAAAATTGTGCCAGGCCGGGCCACGGGCCAAAAAACTAGGCCCACGGGTGTTCGAGCTTTGGGCAAGCCGCTGGGCCTGGGCTTTGGGCAGGCCTAAACAAATTTTTTTATTTTTTTCACCAAAATTTTATTATTTTCCATTAGAAATAACACTGGGCCTTGGACGGGCCGGGCTTTTGAGTCGGCGTTGAGGGGGTCGATGTGCTGGGTCACGGGCCGGGTCGGGCTTCAAAACGATGGCCCAAGCCCTGGCCCAAGGCCTCGGGTTGGGCTTGGGCCCGGGCCTAAATAGGCCAGGCCCACCTCGGGCCACCGGCCATTTTTACACTCTTACTAATCAAATACACTTTTGTGATAAAAATTAGGGAAAAAAACATTTACAGAGCAATTTCATATATTTTCTTTATTTATTTTCTTGTAAAATTCTATAATCTACTATAAAACCTTTTAACATTTGGGATATTTACCAATAAGTCCTATCTTACAAACAAGTACTCCAATTAATCCCAAATTTTTTCTATTGATTTGTTAAGTTCTATTAGTAGAGAGTTTCTTTCCGTGTAGTCCTATTTTCGATTTGGTAGTATTTTGGTAGACGACTGTACCCTTTTATTAATGTGACAGACTTCAATGTGGTAGGTATTAATATGACACTCCAATATGGTGAATATGATGTGATGCTCCAAAAAAAAAATTCTTTAATGTACTTTTCTTAAATGTGACAACATAACGAGTATGATGTGACACTCTAAATCTTTTACTAAAAAAAACTAAGGTTGTGTTTGGTGGAGCTCTTGAAACGTAATTTCACACCGTCCTTTGAGTGTCGTGTTTGGTTAGTGATTTCAAAAATTGATTTCACACCCACTTTTGAAAACATGTTTACCCAGTCATCCTTCCGGATGTCCCCCTGGAACTCTAGTTGGAACAGTATTTTTATTTTTTATATTTTAAGTAAAAAATATTTTCGGATTTTTTTAAAAATTTTTTTTATAAGTTTTCAATAGAATTTTAGGTTATGTGTTTGGTTCTGAGTTGTAAATTTTTGAATCAAATATCATATCTCACATCACTCAATTCAAACTCTTTTCAAAACTTACAACCAAATAAAATTTTTACACTCAAATTGTAATTCCAAAACTCACAAACTAAAAATACAACTCTATTTTTAAATCATAATTCTAAAACTCTACTAAACGCAACCTAAAAACTCCTTAGTATACTTTTATTAAATGTGACAACGTGACAGGTATAATGTGACACTCCAAAAAAATTAAAAACTCCTTAATATACTTTTTTCAAATGTGAAAATGTGGCGGGTATGATGTGACACTCCCAAAAAAATTAAAAACTTATTAGTGTACTTTTCATAAATGTGACAACGTGGCCCAAATATGACAACGTGACAAGTATGACGTGACACTTCAAAAAAAAAACTAAAAATTCATTAGTATATTTTTTTTCTAAATGTGACAACGTGACATGTATAATGTAACATTAAAAAAAATTAAAAATTCATTAGTGTACTTTTTCCAAACTTGACATGTGACACTCTAACGTAGCGTGTATGATATGACACTATAAAAAATTAAAAACTCTTTAATGTATTTTTTCCAAATATGATGCTCCAATGTAGCGGACTTGATGTGACACTAAAAAACTTCTTAATATATTTTTTTTAAATGTGACACTCTAATGTAGTGGGTAAATGACTCATTACACATTAAAAAAGATTAAATCAATTACAATAAAAAATATGGAACTATATGGATTAAAAGTCTAAAATATGGGATTTATTAATCAATCTCCCTTAAAATTTTATATTAATTTCTTTTTTATATCAAACCGACAAAACCAATAAAACCAAATCGTAGCATACAATCTGTATCGATTTCTCAATCATAAAAATCGAAAAGTTCAATTCGGTAGTAAATATATTCTTAATATCAACTGAACCGAACCGAACTGATTACACCGGTGCAACGTACGATGCAGGTGAAGACAATTAAGAGAGAGAGGGAGAGAGAGAACCTCGTAACAGTGGAAACATGTTGGCGAAGGTCGAAAGCTCCATCATCAGCGATTGAATGTAGTAGGAGTGCAGATAACAACAATACCATGAGACTCGCCTCCTCCATTCTCTCTCTCTCTCTCTAGAATGGTATGGTGGGATGGGAAAGTAAAACAGAAATTCTGAGAAAAGCGAGTACAGTTCTTTTTCTGTGTTTGGTTTTACCTGGAATATAATTCATACTACGCGTTACACTGAATCAAATGGTCACTCGTGTTATTTGAATCGGTTTAATAATGTGTGGCCTTTTGTAAGGGTTCCGTGTTCCAATGTTTGAGCGCGCCGTTCTTTAGTGATTTAATTCCCCCAATGCCGTAATGACGTGTGCCAAAGTAACAAACCAAAAATACTCGATTAATTCAAAACTAGGACTAATTTTTTTTCATATATTCAATTCTAGGGGAATTGTGTCGCTCACTGTTTGGCAAGGTTAGCTTTACACTCTGTATTGCCACTGGTTTGAATGGAAGACGTTACTTCCTCTCTTCAATTGCTCCTGCAGAATGATTTTCTTGGGCTTTTTGTAATTTGGCTTTTAGCCTTTACCTATCTAAAAAATAAGAAAAAATTCATAAATTCAAATCAAAATTTTAAACTTAATATTAATCGAGTCTAAGGGGGTGGTTTGGGAAATTCTATTTCCACACATCACATCCTCTTTGTGTACATCATTTCTCAAAAACACACACTTAATAAATTTGAAATCTCATTTTTTACTCAATACATAACTTATTATACCAAAAATGTCCTCATCTCATTCCTTCTTCACACCACCATTACCACCAGTCTCTGCCACCTCCGATCGTCCCAACTACCACAATTCCTATCCCGCACTGGTGGTGGTGATGGTGAGTGAGGCAGATCAGGGGTTGGGGCCTCTCAGTGGTAGAGGATGATGAAGATGAGTCCTAGAGAGAGAAACCTAGAGAGAGAGAGAGTTGGGGGTTTGCTAGTTGTAGTCACATTAAACAAATGATAGAGCATCAATTCATGACTTCAACTAGATACAAAATCACAATATTTGAAACAACATATTGAATTGGAAGCAACATCTGATCAATTCAAGAAATTATGATTTCTAAGCAGAAGCACTAACATTTACGATTTACAGATCAAGAATTTTTTGCTAAATAGTTCCAATGCTTCTAAAACCTCCAAAAGGCTTCTCAAACTTAGATGTTCTTCCTGGAAACCATATGCCACATAAATTATTTTCTATTTGAGCAATTAAAGGAGAACTTTTTCTTGTATGTTTTCCACTTCATACCTGAGAAGAAAGAGAGTGAGTGCGATCTACCTAGGAAGAAAGAGAGGGAGTATGAGAGAGAGAGAGAGAGAGAGACGCGCGTGATTTAATATATGGATATTTTGGTATTTTTATTTTTGGACAAAAATGTAATATAAAAACAATTCATTAAGTGTGTGGGCTGAGGTAATATGATGTGTGGAAATAGAATGTCCTGGGTGGTTTGGGTAGCTTATTTTGGCTTATTAATTTTTTACAAAAATGTATATAAAAAAATAATATGGTAATTTGTACCTGTTAGTGTAATATTAGTGTAATATAGTATTGTTAATGTAATATAGGTGCAATATCTAGCTATCCCAATAATGATGCTGTTGTATACTGCTTTCGGTGTTAGTTAGCATCCTATGTACCACATTTCCTCTCTATAAATGAGAGTGATTTGCTCTTTGTAAAGTACTGAATATTAATGAATACAATATTTATTCTCGCCATACAAAATTCTAACATGGTATCAGAGCTATAGGTTAAGCTCTTGGTATTCTTCGTCATCCGGCGGGCCGCAACCCTGCCTTGACCGCCCGCTGGACCTCAACCAATTGAAATCTCCATCAACTCCAGCAAGACCTCTCTCACACTTTCTCTCTCTACTTTATAGTGATAACTGCAAAACTTCTCCATGTAACTGATTCTGATTCTCTTCTGAGTAACCAACCCAACACAACAAGTCTCTTGGGTTCAACTATTATGGATTTGGTTATACTGAATCTTAATATGGATAACCAACCCATCTCATTCTCCATGAAAACAAATGTTGGGTCCAACAGGTGGCTGTGAATCAATCAATATGGCGTCTCCAATACCAGATCAATCCTCCCATCGGACCATTACAAGCTCCTGAAATCAAACGTCGACACTTTGAATCTCATCCACCTCGGTCTCACTCTCACCGACGCCGCCGGAAACCTTTCGGACCTCGGCTCTAGCGAGAGCGGCTTCATCTGGGAGTTCAATTTCCGTAACTTCGAAACAATAAAGGCGCGTATGGTGCATCGGACTGTTGTACCTGTCGACCAAGCTCACATCGTAGAAGTCCAACCCATTAGGCTCGTCCAGCGTGAACTCGGCTAGTGTGGCCTGCGGTGCGGCGTTGTTGCTGGCGCAGTCTACCTTTCCAGTGCCGTAATCCTTTATGACGCAATCTATCTCTGAAATATATTTCTCTTTCTTTGGGGGGATATGTCAGAAGTGGTTTTGAGATGGTTTTTACACATCCATGCTTCACTCACTCAAAAACACACATGGGCTCTCTCTTTAGTTAAAAGAACAAAAGAACAATGTAACGCCCCCAAAATAATACAATAAAGATAGCTCAGTCGAAGTGGCAAAACGTGAAAGAATGATTGAAACTGAGATTGCTATAACAACAAGTGGTCTCTCTCTCTCTCTCTCTCTCAGCTTGGCTGGGTTCAAAGACCAAACCCACAGCTCTCTCTCTCTCTCAGGGGAATAATACATAGATGGACATGCATGCACTGAGGTAGCCTTGCTTTCATTGGTTTACAAAACAACCAAGGCATTGGACTCATCGCTTACAGCTCCTCCAACCTCTTCCTCAGTTGGGTATCACTTTGAACATACGAGGCCTTCAAGAACAGTGCTCAGCCATTTTTCAATTATCCTTTGCATCATACTAGACTGCAAACCCATATTACCCACTATTTCTTTATTTATTTTTACTCCTGACACTGTTTCAAACCTCTCCCTTTCACATTTTATTTTATTATTATAAACCTCAGCGGGTGAGCCCTTTCAAGATTCCTTGTACCCACTCTCCCCAACTTTCTTTTCTTTTATACATATATATATATATATATTTATTATAATATCTTATCCCAACACACCAGGCCTCAGAAACCACCTATGATTTTTACTTTCTTTTATTTTATATATATATATATTTATTATAATATATTATCCCAACACACCAGGTCTCAGAAATCACCTCTGATTTTTCAAATCTTTATTTTATTTCTTTCCACACAAAAACCAAAACAACAACAAAAACAAAAACCACCACCAACCGACAACCACCACAAACACCGGCCTTACTTTTTCGCCTCTTCCGCTGTTCTCTTTTTCTTGCCTCGGTCTTGGGCGTCCCTTGCCGGCGCTGCCTCTATGCTTCCAAGTCCACCGAGCACGTTGTCTCCCCGCTGCTCCTCAAATGCAGCATATGGCGGACCTCCAAATAGGAACATGACCGTGGCCTTCCGTTTTAGCTCCTTGTTTTCCGCCATCAGTGTACATATCTCTGATCGTGCATCCCTATACATACACTGGAGCAGAGCGAGTTGGGCATTTAACTGGTGCACCTCACTCGTTCTATTTTGCAGCCGATGTGACAACTTGGGGACCGCAGTCACTGTCTCCAAGAATGATTTCAACATAAAATGGTTCACCTCAATGTTCGATTGTGTTGCCATTTTTTGCTCCACTGACGGTATCGGAAAGTTCAACGGAGCAAAAGCAGTTTGCAGTCGGCCCAAGGGTGCTTAGTTGCGCTTCTAGGGCGACCGAACCGGTTATCTCTATTGTGGCATCATTCAGGTCGGGAAAAATGGTGAGAGGACCACGGGAAGAAGACGCCATATCAGAGGCAGAACAAGCAGGGGGTTAGGAGTTACAGAGTGTTTCAGGGTTTGCATCTCTTAGAGAACGAAGAGGTCTTTAGCCTGTTTTGTTTTGCACAGCCTCAGCCTCAACCTAGGCCTCCGTTTAAATAGACAATGCAACAAATCGGGAGCGCAAGCCGAGGCTGACACGACGCTCTGTCGGTCACGCGCATCGCACGCCGCTCGACGCCATAATGTCGGCCACGCCTTTTCATAGATTGGGCATGCCTTTTGAGGGCATGAATTTCGAGGGCACGACTTTTGAGGGTGCGATATATATATATATATCTTTGGGCAGCCTATACACTCGAACATACAGTGTATTCACCAACGATTCGACACCACCTCACCGTGTCTTTTACAACGGTCTGACACGACCACATAGTGTCTGCTACATTGGTCCGACATGACCTCGTAAACTGTCCCGATATTGATTCTGGTTATCTCCTACAACGGTCTGACACGACTACACAGTGTCTACTATAACGGTCCGGCATGACCCCATAAACTGTCTCGATATTGATTCCGGTTAGCTCCTACAATGGTCTGACACGACCATACAGTGTCTTCAACAACGGTCTGACACGACCACACAGTGTCTTCTACAGCAGTCCGACATGACCATACAGTGTCTTCAACAATGGTTCAACACGACCATACAGTGTCTCCTATCCTATTTTATTTTATTTTATTTTCCTGTTTTGTTACTCTCTCCAAACTCAAGTTGGTTTGTACCTATCCTCCTTTAGTTTGAGGGGGGCTATTAGTGTAATATTAGTGTAATATAGTATTGTTAGTGTAATATTGGTGCAATATCTAGCTGTCCCAATAATGATGTTGTTGTATACTGCTTTCGGTGTTAGTTAACATCCTACGTACCACCTTTCCTCTCTATAAATGAGAGTGATTTGCTCCATGTAAAGTACTGAATATTAATGAATACAATATTTATTCTCTCTATACATAATTCTAACAGTACCAACTAAATTAATAAACAACTTAGCAATTTTTCTCAACCCAATCCAATCAAACCAAACCTGCATCCCGGCCTTGTCGGTTTTTTTTTGTGATTCCCCGTAAGAAAGTGGAGTGAAAAATGAGTTTTGCTCCCAGACCCCAACCCTAATTTTATTTATTAAATATATATAATTTAATTTTTTTAATATAATAAAATTACAATATTAACTTAATATTTATTTTCACTCATTTATTTATCATTTTACATCATTTAACTCTTATTATTTATAAATCATTGTCCATATATTTTATTTTGCATAAGTTTTTTTTTTAGATTTATAAAATTAACCTGGTTCTGTCCTAAGCCACTACTCCAAGATTTACCTTACTCTCAACATGATACGAGACTGGAGCACAGACAACAAACTTGCCTCATTGACATCCCTAATTGCGCTACGTTATTTTAAGTTCAGCATGAATAGATTTGTAAACCCAATTATATTTAATTTAATAATATATAAAATATTTTTTCATTAATTTATTTTATCTCTCTATTCATGATTGGTGTCTATGTAAATTTATAAATTTATTAATAATGTAAGCATTATTTTTATGTTTTGCTCATATTTTTTTTTTCTCGCTTAATATTTATAATAATTAAGTGTTTTTTTTTTCAAATTCGACTCATTTATGTAATCGACTTGACTCAAACTTGATATCAAACTCAACAAATTTTTCATGAACAGAGTTCAAACACTCAAATTCTACTCGACTTATTTATAGCATACCTATTACAGTAATGCTAATCTTATACCAACTACAAATTTTACTAATTTTTTTTCTTATTAATGTGTCAGGTAATAATAAGACATTAAAATTATAAACGAAACTCTCGTAGATGATATCACATCAATAAATAAGAAAAATAGTAATGGTTGATAGTTTTTATAATATTACTCTATAAAATAACATAAACATTCACAACAAGAGATATTGGTTTATTAATGAATCATTACCAGTTGATTCGTACAGTGCATGCGTTATTTTTATAAATAATATTTTATATTACGATATATGTGTTATAGAAGGGGAAAATTAGTGAAATATCTCTTTCTAACTTTGTATAGTAGAAAAGGTCTAAGATTTTTTTTTTGTTAGCAAAGATTTTTGATGAAATTTCTCTATAATCATACCTTAAAATTTCTCTGTGAAATAAGAGAAATTTCTCTACGTTGAGACCGAAATTTCTCTGTGTCCGAGAAAATTTCTCTGAGTCGAACAAAATTTCTCTGAATCAAATTTTTTCTGTGAAAATGTTGAGGGACTTTAATTACTTTGAAAATATTGTATGTCCTTTATCTTATAAAATCTTATAGAGATGTAAAAAAAATTCCCCTTATAAAAGAATAAAATTAATTTAAATTTAAAATTAAAATGTGATTCTAATTATTTATTTTGAGATTTTTAGCCCTATCGTTTTATAAAAATAGTTACTGGAATACTTATATATAATAATTTTAGTTAAATTATTTGTATATTTCAATAATTTTAGTCCTATCATGCTATAAAAGAGTAATTATCATATAATGATTTTATACGATATATATTAAATTATAGGATAATAAAATAAACATGTTGTGAAGTAATCTTATTTCACTATAATAATAAAATAAAACAATTTCCACCGGCCTAAGAATAGAGGTTGCAATCAAGTTTGTCAACTTAGCAATTTTTCTCTATACAGAATTCTAACAGTACAAAATAAATTACTAAACAACTTAGCAATTTTTCTCAACCCAATCCAACCAGACCAAACCAAACCCGCATCGCTGCTTTGTCGGTTTTTTTTTTGTGATTCCCCGTAAGAAAGTGGACTGACAAATGAGTTTTGCTCCAAGACCCCATCCCTAATTTTATTAATTAAATACATATATTTAATTTTTTTAATATAATAAAATTACAATACTAACTTAATATTTATTTTCACTCATTTATTTATCATTTTACATCATTTAACTCTTATTATTTATAAATCATTCTCCATATATTTTATTTTGCATTAGTTTTTTTTTAGATTTATAAAATTAACCAATTTATGTCCTAAGCCACTACTCCAAGATTTACCTTACTCTCAACATGATACGAGGCTGGAGCAACAGACAACAAACTTGCTTCGTTGACATCCCTAATCGAGCTACGTTATTTTAAGTTCAGCATGAATAGATTTGTGAACCCAATTATATTTAATTTAATAATATTTAAAATATATTTTCATTAATTTATTTTACCTCTCTATTAATGATTGGTGTCTATGTAAATTTATAAATTTGTTAATAATGTAAGCATTATTTTCATATTTTCCTCCTAATTTTTTTTCTCGCTTAATATTTATAATAATTCAGTGTTTTTTTTCAAATTCAACTCATTTATGTAATTGACTTGACTCAAACTTGATATCAAACTCAACAAATTTTTCACGAACAGAGTTGAAGCACTCAAATTCTACTCGACTTATTTATAGCATACCTATTACAGTAATGTTAATATTACACCAACTACAATTTTACTAATTTTTTTTTCTTATTAATGTGTCAAGTAATAATAAAACATTAAAATTATAAACGAAACTCATGTGGATGATATCACATTAACAAATAAGAAAAATAGTAATGGTTGATAGTTTTTATAATATTACTCTATAAAATAACAAAAACATTCACAACAAGAGATATTGGTTTATTAATGAATCATTACCAGTTGATTCGTACAATGCATGTGTTATTTTTATAAATAATATTTTATATTATGATATATGTGTTATAGAAGGGGAAAATTAGTGAAATATCTCTTTCTAACTTTGTATAGTAGAAAAGGTCCAAGATTTTTTTTTATTAGCAAAGATTTTTGATGAAATTTCTCTATAATCATACCTTAAAATTTCTCTTTGAAATAAGTGAAATTTCTCTCTGTTGAGAGCGAAATTTCTCTGTGTCTGAGAAAATTTCTCTGAGTCGAATTTTTTCTGTGAAAATGTTGAGGAACTTTAACTACTTTCAAAATATTATATGTCCTTTATCTTATAAAATCTTATAGAGATGTAAAAAAAATTTCCCTTATAAAAGAATAATATTAATTTTAATTTAAAATTTAAATGTGATTCTAATTATTTATTTTGAGAATCTTAGCCCTATCGTTTTATAAAAATGTTACTTGAATACTTATATATAATAATTTTAGTTAAATTATTTGTATATTTCGATAATTTTAGTCCTATAGTGCTATAAAAGAGTAATTATCATATAATGATTTTATACGATATATATTAAATTATAGGATAATAAAATAAACATGTTGTGAAGTAATCTTACTTCACTATAATAATAAAATAAAGCAATTTCCACCGGCCTAAGAATAGAGGCTGCAATCAAGTTTGTCAAAAGTGGATGCTGCAAATCAAGTTTGTCAAAAGTGGTTGCAACAGTTTGAAATTCATAGCCTCAACCGTATTTGCATTTAATGTTTTCACATTGTTAGTTTTATCTATATATAGCTATTGTATGGTGGGAATTCAGGGCGTGGGAAAAAGAATAGAGTTAGAGAGTAAAAGTGTATTTTTCTCTCCTCAGTGTATTTTACATATTTGAGTAAAATAAATCTGTTTTTCAGATTATCAATTCTCTCTTGTATTTGTTTTTTGTGAACCACCATAAGTGATTTACACCCTACTCCCACCAACAGTGGTATCAAAGCCAAGTTTTGTGTGTTTTCTGAAAAACAGAGTGTGTTTTTCAAAAATTGCTCAGAAATCAAAGTGGTCGAAATCCACTTTTGATCACATCAGCTTGAAGCTCCCGACAAGATGAGCACAACCGTGAAAACCATATCGAAAACGGATCTCGAAAACCTCCTGGACCTTAGCTCCGGCAAGAGCGACTTCATTTGGGAGTTCAATTTCCATAACTTCAAAACAATAAAGGCGCGTATGGTGCATCAGACTGTTGTACCTGTCGACCAAGCTCACGTCATAGAAGTCTAACCCATTAGACCCGTCCAGCATGAACTCGGCTAGTGTGGCTGGCAGCGCGGCGTTGTTGCCGGCACAGTCTACCTTTCCAGTGCCGCAATCCTTTGTAACGCAGTCTATCTCTGAAATATGTTTCTCTCCCTCTAGGGGGATATGGTAGAAGTGGTTTTGAGATGGTTTTTACACATCCATGCTTCACTCACTCAAAAACACCCATGGGCTCTCTCTTTAGTTAAAAGAACAAAAGAACAACAAGTGATCTCTCTCTCTTTCTCTCTCTCTCTCTCTCTCTCTCTCAACTTGGCTGGGCTCAAAGACCAAACCCACGGCTCTCTCTCTCTCTCAGGGGAATAATACATAGATGGACAAGCATGCACTGAGGTAGCCTTGCTTTCATCGGTTTACAAAACAACCAAGGCATTGGACTCATCGCTTACAGCTCCTCCAACCTCCTCCTCAGTTGGGTATCACTTTGAACATGTGAGGCCTTCAAAAACAGTGCCCAGCCATTTTTTAATTATCCTTTGCATCATACCAGTCTGCAAACCCATGTTACCCACTATTTCTTTATTTATTTTTTATTCCATTTCTCCCAACACCATTTCAAACCTCCCCCTTTCACATTTTATTTTATTATTATAAACCTCAGTGGGTGAGCCCTTTCAAGATTCCTTGTACCCACTCTCCCCAACTTTCTTTTCTTTTCTATATATATATATATATTTATTATAATATCTTATCCCAACACACCAGGCCTCAGAAACCACCTCTAATTTTTACTTTCTTTTATTATGTATATATATATATTTATTATAATATATTATCCCAACACACTAGGTCTCAGAAATCACCTCTGATTTTTCAAATCTTTATTTTATTTCTTTCCACACAAAAACCAAAACAACAACAACAAAAAAACAAAAACAAAAACAAAAACCACCACCAACCCACAACCACCACAAACACCGGCCTTACTTTTTTGCCTCTTCCACTGTTCTCTTCTTCTTGCCTCCGTCTTGGGCGTCCCTTGCCGGAGCTACCTCCGTGCTTCCATGTCCACCGAGCACGTTGCCTCCCCGCTGCTCCTCAAACGCAGCATATAGCGGACCTCCGAATCAGAACATGACCGTGGCCTTTCCATTTTAGCTCCATGTTTTCCGCCTTCAGTGTACATATCTCTGCTCATGCATCCCTATACATGCACTGGAGCAGAGCGAGTTAAACATTTAACTGGTGCACCTCACTCGTTCTATTTTGCAGTTGGTGTGACAACTTGGGGGCCGCAGTCACTGTCTTCAAGCACGACTTCAACGTAAAATGGTTCGCCTCAATGTCCGATTGTGTTGCCATTTTTTGCTCCACTGACGGTATCGGAAAGTTCAACGGAGCAAAGGCAACTGAACTCGGTCCAGGGGCGCTTAGTTGCGCTTCCAGGGCGATCGAACCGGTTATCTCTATTGTGGCATCATTTAGGTAGGGAAAAAGGGTGAGAGGACCACGAGAAGAAGAGGCCATATCAGAGGCAGAACAAGTAGGGGGTTAGGGGGTTACAGAGTGTTTCAGGGTTTGTAGCTCTCAGGGAACGGAGAGGTCTTCAGCCTGTTTTGTTTTGCGCAGCCTCAGCCTCAGCCAAGGCCTCTGTTTAAATAGACCATGCAACAAACCAAGAGTGCAAGCCGAGGCCGACAGGACGCTTTGTCGGTCATGCGCATCGCGCGCCGCTCGACGCGATAATGTCGGCCAAGCCTTTTGATGGATTGGGCACGCCATTTGAGGGTGCGATATATATATATATGTATATCTTTGGGCAGCCTATATACACGAACATACAGCGTATTCACCAACGGTTCGACACCACCTCACCGTGTCTTCTACAACGGTCTGACACGACCACATAGTGTCTGCTACATAGGTCCGGCATGACCCCATAAATTGTCCCGACATTGACTCCGGTTAGCTCCAACAACAGTCTGACACGACCACCAGTGTCTGCTACAACGGTCTGGCATGACCCCTTAAACTGTCTCGATATTGATTCCGGTTAGCTCCTACAATAGTCTGACACGACCATACAGTGTCTTCAACAACGGTCTGACACAACCACACGGTGTCTTCTGCAACGTTCCGACATGACCATACTTTGTCTTCGACAACGGTTCAATACGACCATACAGTGTCTCCTATCCTATTTTATTTTATTTTCCTGTTTTCTTACTCTCTTCAAACTCATGTTGGTTTGTGCCTATCCTCCACGAGTTTGAGGGGGGATGTTAGTGTAATATTAGTGTAATATAGTAATGTTAGTGTAATATAGGTGCAAAATCTAGCTGTCCCAATAATGATGTTGTTGTATACAGCTTTCGGTGTTAGTTAGCATCCTATATACCACCTTTCCTCTCTATAAATGGGAGTGATTTGCTCCTTGTAAAGTACTGAATATTAACGAATACAATATTTATTCTCTTTATACAGAATTCTAACAGTACCAAATAAATTAATAAACAACTCAGCAATTTTTCTCAACCCAATCCAACGAAACCAAACCCGCATCCTGGCCTTGTCAGTTTTTTTTTTTTTTTTTTTTTTTTGATTCCCTGTAAGAAAGTGGAGTGAAAAATGAGTTTTGCTCCCAGACCCCAACCCCAATTTTATTTATTAAATATATATAATTTAATTTTTTTACAGTATTAACTTAATATTTATTTTCACTCATTTATTTATCATTTTACACCATTTAACTCTTATTATTTATAAATCATTGTCCACATATTTTATTTTGCATTAGTTTTTTTTTAGATTTATAAAATTAACCAGTTTCTGTCCTAAGCCACTACTCCAATATTTACCTTACTCTCAACATGATACGAGGCTGGAGCAACATACAACAAACTTGCCTCATTGACATCACTAATCGAGCTACGTTATTTGTGACAACCCTCACCTTGCTCTTGCCATATTTGCGTACATTCTTGCATGGTCTTGCCGCTTATGTTAATTTAAAGGTTTTATCTTGGCTTGATTTGCTTAAGTTGCTTGCATGATTTTGTTCCTTGCTTAGTGTGTGTGTGTGTAGCCGAGATCATCCTGAGCTTAGTCCGCCTTTGACCCTTTGTACTTAGAACCATCTTGAGATCTTGTTCAACCCCATCTTCACCTCGGGCATTCATTGCCGAGATGTTTTGCACTTGAACCTTGTCCGCAGGCAGGTATGGCCTAGGCCGAGATGTGGCGCACCCCGGCCAAGGTGTGGCACAGCTTAGTCAAGCGTCGTCCTCCCTAACCGATGTTTTTCCATCCCGTTGTTGGATCCTTGTTTTGAGCCGATGTCATCTTGTTGCCGATGTGTCTTACCCGAGCTTGCTGCATAAGCTTTGTCAGAGGCTTGTCTTGTCCATCAATCACCTTTTTGGAGCTGAACCAACCCGGTAATGCCACGTGTCCGAGCTGTTTGTTAAGGCAGCCGACAGACCTTGAAACAAATCATTTCTTGTCTCAAATCCTTGTTTTAGAGAGAGAAGCTCTAGAGAGGAGGAAGAAGAGTTCTTGAGTGAGAGTAGTCTTCCAAGCTTGATCTTTGTGGCTTGAACCGTTAGATCCGAGTTTTGAGGTTAGAATCTTGATCTCCTTTGGTTGTTCTTGCTGAATATCTAGCTGCATTGCATGATCGGATCTGTTTTGCATGTCATGCATCGTTTTGAAGTTGGTTTTAGAAAGAGAAAATGGTTTTTCATGTGTTCTTGAACAAAGTCCCATTTTGATCGAAGAGTTTGGAACGAAAACCATGTTTTTGTGGTTGTTCTTGCATGACTTTCTTGAACGGGTACCCAGGTCCCTATTTTGAACTCTTGGCATGAAACTCAGATTTTTGTAACAAGTTGTGAGCTTGCATCCATTTTTCAAATGGTCATGTTCTTCATATTCTTCAAAGGAAACCCGGGTTTTTCCTGATTTTGTATAACGGGACCTCGGCTTAGCCCTGGACGGTACCCAGTGTGTTTTCGAGAAACGGGAGCAGTGGTTAAGCTCCCAGCTTGTTTTGTTTTGTCTTTGACTTAGATCTGGCATGAATGCCGAGATCATTTGCATGTATATAGAGCTTGCTTTGAGAATGTGACTTGCCATGTGATTGTAGGTCCTTGATATTTGCTTTGAGTCTACACCTGAAGAACTAGGTGAGTGGTATTATTGATAAAGCTATGTTATACTCGTTTTGATGAATCTTGCTTGCTTGTTTGACGAAAGTATTTGATAGCATGAATAAATAGCTCTTGTTTGATGAGTCAAGTATACTCCTTGTTTTGATGCCATCTTTGGAAAGGATACGGTCCTTGTTAAATCGGGCTACGGGCCTAAGTAACACAAGTCCCTTGTGCTGGAGGACTCTAAACTTTCGCAGTACTATGTGTAAAGGATACGGTCCTTGTTAAATCGGGCTACGGGCCTAAGTAACACAAGTCCCTTGTACTGGAGGACTCTAAACTTTCGCGGTACCAAGTGCACAAGTCCCTTGTATTGGAGGACTCTAAACTTTCGCAATACTTTTGACCAAGCGATTACGGATCGTACAGCTTTCGTTATTTGATGATGAATACGGTTCATCCCTTGTCTCGCCGATGTTACGATATTTAACGATGAATACGGTTCATCCCTTGTCTCGCCGATGTTACGGTATTTGATGATGAATACGGTTCATCCCTTGTCTCGCCGATGTTACGATATTTGATGATGAATACGGTTCATCCCTTGTCTCGCCGATGTTACGATATTTGATGATGAATACGGTTCATCCCTTGTCTCGCCGATGTTACGATATTTAACGATGAATACGGTTCATCACTTGCCTTGCTAAAGTTTTGGTGTGTTTCGTTTTGAAGGACCTCGGCTTTATTCATGTAAAACCTTTATTTTTAGTACCATTCACTGAGTTTTGTACTCACCCCTCTATATATATGTAGGTGATGAGCAGGACGGCGGCGACGCCTAGTTCGTTGGGATACTTGTTTTGGATTCGTGTATTTGTCGGCCTTACTTTGTATTTACGTCGGCGATGCCCTGTTTTGCATGTCGGCGAATTCTTGAAAATCATGCTTCTTGACTTGTATTAGCTGTATTTTGTATATGTCGGCTCGAGAAGCCTTTTGATCAAGATGTAACATGTATTTTGTACCTTGTTGTATTTAAATTGTGAAGTTAATTGGAAATGTTTGGCACTGCTTTAATCTACGCACAGCTCTTATGGACCGCTTGTAATTGATTTATCGCTTCCGCATTTGTGAGCCCCCTATATTCGTACTCTGATTGTGTTAAGTTTTGAAAGGTTGGCCTTCGGTAATTACGGATTACTGGCCATCACGGCACCAAACTACTAGGGGCGGTTTGGGGTCGTGACAGAGTGGTATCAGAGCACAAGTTCCTCGGTATACGTTATTCACACACCTTGAGTCCTGAAGAGCATAGGATTTCCCTTAGAAAGATGTTAGAGTTGCATCATGGTATTTGTTATTTGAACGAAATGTGCATTGTCTTGATGTGTTTATTTGTTGCTTGCCTATGTGGTTATTTGCTTAATTGTTTTAAAGTCATACCTTGCATACTCATAGTATCATGAGGAGAGGTAGACCACCACTTGGCCGAGATCAGCCCGAAGATAGAATGGACAGATTGGAAAGATTAGTTGAAGGTTTGGCCCGCGAGTTGAGGCAAACCAGACAGCAGTTCACTAGTGCTACGTCGACTCAGGCCGAGCAGACCAACGGCCGAAATGTAGCTCCACCTCCACCTCCTCCCGTGCCGCAGATTCCCCCGCAACCAGCCTTGTATGGGGATGGGACGATAGCTTTGATCAGGGAGTTCAAGAAGATGAGACCACCGAGATTCTCTGGGGGTATAGAGCCGATGAAGGCTGAGGCATGGGTTTTGGAGATAGAAAAGTTGTTCGAGATCTTCCCTAGCACCGACGCTCAGAAAGTGACGTTGGCAGCATTCACATTAGATGATGACGCCCGCAGGTGGTGGATGATGGTTAGAGGGAGCAATCCAGATTTGACCTGGATCCGATTCTTAGAATTGTTTTACAAGAAACATTTTCCCCTAAGTGTTCGAAACCGCAAGGCTACCGAATTTCATACTCTGACGCAAGGCAACAGAACAGTGGCGGAATATGACCGCGCTTTTACTGAACTGGTAAGGTTTGTACCTCACATGACCAACGACGAATATATGAAGGCCAGGAAGTTCGAGTGTGGGCTTCGTGGACCGATTCAAGACAGGGTGAGTTTACTCGATATGCCGACTTATGCCGAAGTATTGGACAAAGCCATTCACGCCGAAGCTAATTTGAACCGATACCAGAGCTCGGGAGAAAACCAGCGAAAGAGACAGAACTACGACAATCGCCGAGGACAGCTGAACACCAAGAAGAGAACGAACATGGACAGTACTGGTAACCTAAGGCAGGAAGGGAGTGTTAAACCGACGTGTTCGGATTGTGGGAAACAGCATTTCGGGATCTGCCGACGAACGTCTGGAGCCTGTTATGAATGTGGCGAGATGGGCCATTATGTGAGGGATTGCCCCAAAACAAAGACTGATAACAACAAGAAAGGAGAAAATACCTCGGGTTCCGTTCAGAAAGGGAATGCTGGGAGAGTACAGATGAGACAGGGCAGAGTGTTTGCATTAGTACCAGGAGACACTCAGAATGCTGAGGCAGTGGTGTCAGGTATTTTACTAATTTGCTCCCAAGATGCTTATGTGTTAATTGATTCGGGTTCTACTCATTCGTTTATATCTACCAAGTTTGCTGAGAAAATTAATAGAGAACTAGAGCCCCTTGATTATGTGTTGTCCGTATCTACTCCATCTGGGAGATCTATGTTTGTTGCATCCATTTACAGAGCATGTGTTGTTGTGATTGAGAATGTTGAATTGCTAGTAGATCTGATGCCTCTAGACCTAGCTCATTTTGATATTATACTGGGAATGGACTGGTTAGTTGCAAACAATGCATCTATTAATTGTGTTTCGAAAGGTGTCACCTTGAGACCCCCAAACCTAACCGAGGTTACTTTCCAGGGTAAAGGGGTAGTGCCCCCACCATACTTGATTTCGTCCATTAAGGCCTGTAAGTTGATTCAGAAAGGGTGTCGAGGTTACTTGTGTAGTATACTGAGTGATCAGAATGGAAATGTTAACTTAGCCGACATCCCGATTGTTAGTGATTTCCCCGACGTCTTTCCGGATGAATTGCCTGGCCACTTGACCGATAGAGAAATAGAGTTTACGGTCGATATTATATCGGGAACGCAGCCGATCTCCAAACCACCTTATAGAATGGCCCCCGCTGAACTTAGAGAATTGAAACTGCAATTGCAAGAGTTGTTAGATAAGGGATTTATTAGGCCGAGCACTTCACCATGGGGAGCACCTGTTCTATTTGTTAAAAAGAAGGATGGCACACTCCGTTTGTGTATCGACTATAGAGAACTTAATAAGGTCACCATTAAGAACAAGTACCCGTTACCTAGAATTGATGATCTGCTTGACCAATTACAAGGAGCGCGAGTCTTTTCTAAGATCGACCTTAGGTCTGGTTACCATCAGCTTAAGGTTAAAGCCGAAGATGTCGAGAAGACTGCCTTTCGAACAAGATATGGTCACTACGAGTTTTTAGTAATGCCTTTTGGAGTGACTAATGCCCCTGCTGCATTTATGGATTTGATGAACAGAGTCTTCAAGCCGTATTTAGATGAGTTTGTAGTTGTCTTCATTGACGATATCTTGATCTATTCCAAGAGTAAGACTGAACACGAAAATCACTTGAGACTTGCCTTGCAGATTTTGAGAGAACGGAGATTGTATGCTAAGTTTAACAAGTGTGAGTTTTGGCTTCCTACTATCTCATTCTTAGGTCATGTGATTAGTGAAGAGGGTATCTCAGTTGATCCTAGCAAAATCGAAGCCGTAGTGAATTGGCCGAGACCGACTAATGTGTCCGAGATTCGTAGTTTTTTGGGTTTGGCAGGTTATTACAGAAAGTTTGTGAAAGATTTCTCCAGGATTGCAATTCCATTGACGCAACTGACTCAGAAGGGAACACTGTATGAATGGACTAAAGATCGGGAGTCAGCCTTCCAGGAACTGAAGACGAGGTTAGTTACAGCGCCAGTGCTCGTACTCCCAACAGGTAACGAAGAGTTTCATGTCTATAGTGATGCATCGCATAAGGGTTTGGGTTGTGTATTAATGCAGAAGGGTAAAGTTATAGCTTATGCATCTCGTCAGTTGAAGCCTCATGAGAAAAACTATCCTACCCATGACTTAGAATTGGCGGCTGTGGTATTTGCTTTAAAGATTTGGCGTCACTATTTGTATGGAGCTACTTGTCAGGTTTTCACAGATCATAAGAGCTTAAAATATCTATTCACTCAGAAGGAACTGAATTTGAGGCAGAGAAGGTGGCTTGAGTTGTTAAAAGACTACGATATGCAAATTCAATATCACCCCGGTAAAGCCAACAGTGTAGCCGACGCTTTGAGCAGGAAGTCAGATGGAAATTTGGCGTGTTTAACCGTGATGTCAGCAGAACCGACTATCGTTAATGAAGTAAAGACAAGACAGATGGAGGATAACTTCCTCAAGAAAATTTCCGAGGAGATTGACACGAAGCCGAGACCAGGGTATACCATCGAAAACCAAGTACTCAAGTTTGAAGGAAGGTTATGTGTGGCCGACATTCCAGAGCTGAAGAAAAAGATTTTGCAGGAAGCTCATGGTTCCAAGTTTGCTGTCCACCCAGGGAACACCAAGATGTATCAAGATATGAAACAGACCTTCTGGTGGCCAAATATGAAGAGAGAAATAGCCGAATTTGTGTCCCAGTGTTTACATTGTCAGCAAGTGAAGGCAGAACATCAAAGACCAGCAGGACTTCTTCAACCTTTGCCGATTCCTGAGTGGAAATGGGAGCACATCTCCATGGATTTTGTGATTGGGTTGCCGAGAACACCAAAGAGTATGGATTCAATTTGGGTTGTTGTGGATAGGTTAACTAAGTCAGCACACTTTCTACCCGTTAAGGCTACCTTCAACGCCAATCAACTTGCCTTGCTATATGTGAACGAGATTATCAGACTTCATGGAGTGCCGATATCAATTGTTTCAGACCGAGATCCTAAATTTGTTTCTAGATTTTGGCAGAGTCTTCAGAGAGCTTTCGGAGCCGAGCTGAGGTTTAGTACAGCCTTTCATCCCCAGACAGATGGGCAGACAGAGAGGACAATTCAGACACTCGAAGATATGCTGAGACTTTGTGTATTGGATTTCCAAGAAAGTTGGGGAACACATTTGCCTTTAGTGGAATTCGCTTACAATAACAGTTACCAAGCTAGCATTGGCATGGCGCCGTATGAAGCCTTGTATGGAAGAAAATGTAGGTCGCCGATATGTTGGACCGAAGTCGGGGACAGAACTTTGCTTGGTCCCGAATTGATTCAAGTGACAACAGAAAAGATTAAACTTATCCAACAGAGGATTAAAACTGCCCAGAGCCGACAAAAGAGCTACGCCGATCAGAGAAGGAATGAGGTAGAGTTCGAAGTTGGGAATCATGTATTCCTGAAAGTCTCACCAATGAAAGGAGTTTCCAGATTTGGAAAGAAAGGTAAGTTAGCACCCCGCTATATTGGGCCATTTGAAATTCTTGAGAGAATTAATTCCGTTGCCTACAGACTTGCTTTGCCGCCAGATTTGAGCCAAGTCCACAATGTGTTTCATGTTTCGATGTTGAGAAAGTACATCCGAGATCCACTGCATGTAATTGATCATTCTGAAATCGCAGTTAATGAGAATCTGGGCTACGAAGAACGGCCAATGAGAATTATCGACCGACAAGTGAAGCAATTGAGGAACAGATCGATACCGATGGTAAAGGTCGAATGGAAGGAGCATTATGGCACAGAAGCCACGTGGGAAAAGGAAGAGGACATGAGAGTCCGTTATCCGGAGTTGTTCTGGGAACAAGGTAATCTAAGTTTGGGGACCAAACTTCTTTAAGGGGGGTAGGATGTGACAACCCTCACCTTGCTCTTGCCATATTTGCGTACATTCTTGCATGGTCTTGCCGCTTATGTTAATTTAAAGGTTTTATCTTGGCTTGATTTGCTTAAGTTGCTTGCATGATTTTGTTCCTTGCTTAGTGTGTGTGTGTGTAGCCGAGATCATCCTGAGCTTAGTCCGCCTTTGACCCTTTGTACTTAGAACCATCTTGAGATCTTGTTCAACCCCATCTTCACCTCGGGCATTCATTGCCGAGATGTTTTGCACTTGAACCTTGTCCGCAGGCAGGTATGGCCTAGGCCGAGATGTGGCGCACCCCGGCCAAGGTGTGGCACAGCTTAGTCAAGCGTCGTCCTCCCTAACCGATGTTTTTCCATCCCGTTGTTGGATCCTTGTTTTGAGCCGATGTCATCTTGTTGCCGATGTGTCTTACCCGAGCTTGCTGCATAAGCTTTGTCAGAGGCTTGTCTTGTCCATCAATCACCTTTTTGGAGCTGAACCAACCCGGTAATGCCACGTGTCCGAGCTGTTTGTTAAGGCAGCCGACAGACCTTGAAACAAATCATTTCTTGTCTCAAATCCTTGTTTTAGAGAGAGAAGCTCTAGAGAGGAGGAAGAAGAGTTCTTGAGTGAGAGTAGTCTTCCAAGCTTGATCTTTGTGGCTTGAACCGTTAGATCCGAGTTTTGAGGTTAGAATCTTGATCTCCTTTGGTTGTTCTTGCTGAATATCTAGCTGCATTGCATGATCGGATCTGTTTTGCATGTCATGCATCGTTTTGAAGTTGGTTTTAGAAAGAGAAAATGGTTTTTCATGTGTTCTTGAACAAAGTCCCATTTTGATCGAAGAGTTTGGAACGAAAACCATGTTTTTGTGGTTGTTCTTGCATGACTTTCTTGAACGGGTACCCAGGTCCCTATTTTGAACTCTTGGCATGAAACTCAGATTTTTGTAACAAGTTGTGAGCTTGCATCCATTTTTCAAATGGTCATGTTCTTCATATTCTTCAAAGGAAACCCGGGTTTTTCCTGATTTTGTATAACGGGACCTCGGCTTAGCCCTGGACGGTACCCAGTGTGTTTTCGAGAAACGGGAGCAGTGGTTAAGCTCCCAGCTTGTTTTGTTTTGTCTTTGACTTAGATCTGGCATGAATGCCGAGATCATTTGCATGTATATAGAGCTTGCTTTGAGAATGTGACTTGCCATGTGATTGTAGGTCCTTGATATTTGCTTTGAGTCTACACCTGAAGAACTAGGTGAGTGGTATTATTGATAAAGCTATGTTATACTCGTTTTGATGAATCTTGCTTGCTTGTTTGACGAAAGTATTTGATAGCATGAATAAATAGCTCTTGTTTGATGAGTCAAGTATACTCCTTGTTTTGATGCCATCTTTGGAAAGGATACGGTCCTTGTTAAATCGGGCTACGGGCCTAAGTAACACAAGTCCCTTGTGCTGGAGGACTCTAAACTTTCGCAGTACTATGTGTAAAGGATACGGTCCTTGTTAAATCGGGCTACGGGCCTAAGTAACACAAGTCCCTTGTACTGGAGGACTCTAAACTTTCGCGGTACCAAGTGCACAAGTCCCTTGTATTGGAGGACTCTAAACTTTCGCAATACTTTTGACCAAGCGATTACGGATCGTACAGCTTTCGTTATTTGATGATGAATACGGTTCATCCCTTGTCTCGCCGATGTTACGATATTTAACGATGAATACGGTTCATCCCTTGTCTCGCCGATGTTACGATATTTGATGATGAATACGGTTCATCCCTTGTCTCGCCGATGTTACGATATTTGATGATGAATACGGTTCATCCCTTGTCTCGCCGATGTTACGATATTTGATGATGAATACGGTTCATCCCTTGTCTCGCCGATGTTACGATATTTAACGATGAATACGGTTCATCACTTGCCTTGCTAAAGTTTTGGTGTGTTTCGTTTTGAAGGACCTCGGCTTTATTCATGTAAAACCTTTATTTTTAGTACCATTCACTGAGTTTTGTACTCACCCCTCTATATATATGTAGGTGATGAGCAGGACGGCGGCGACGCCTAGTTCGTTGGGATACTTGTTTTGGATTCGTGTATTTGTCGGCCTTACTTTGTATTTACGTCGGCGATGCCCTGTTTTGCATGTCGGCGAATTCTTGAAAATCATGCTTCTTGACTTGTATTAGCTGTATTTTGTATATGTCGGCTCGAGAAGCCTTTTGATCAAGATGTAACATGTATTTTGTACCTTGTTGTATTTAAATTGTGAAGTTAATTGGAAATGTTTGGCACTGCTTTAATCTACGCACAGCTCTTATGGACCGCTTGTAATTGATTTATCGCTTCCGCATTTGTGAGCCCCCTATATTCGTACTCTGATTGTGTTAAGTTTTGAAAGGTTGGCCTTCGGTAATTACGGATTACTGGCCATCACGGCACCAAACTACTAGGGGCGGTTTGGGGTCGTGACAGAGTGGTATCAGAGCACAAGTTCCTCGGTATACGTTATTCACACACCTTGAGTCCTGAAGAGCATAGGATTTCCCTTAGAAAGATGTTAGAGTTGCATCATGGTATTTGTTATTTGAACGAAATGTGCATTGTCTTGATGTGTTTATTTGTTGCTTGCCTATGTGGTTATTTGCTTAATTGTTTTAAAGTCATACCTTGCATACTCATAGTATCATGAGGAGAGGTAGACCACCACTTGGCCGAGATCAGCCCGAAGATAGAATGGACAGATTGGAAAGATTAGTTGAAGGTTTGGCCCACGAGTTGAGGCAAACCAGACAGCAGTTCACTAGTGCTACGTCGACTCAGGCCGAGCAGACCAACGGCCGAAATGTAGCTCCACCTCCACCTCCTCCCGTGCCGCAGATTCCCCCGCAACCAGCCTTGTATGGGGATGGGACGATAGCTTTGATCAGGGAGTTCAAGAAGATGAGACCACCGAGATTCTCTGGGGGTATAGAGCCGATGAAGGCTGAGGCATGGGTTTTGGAGATAGAAAAGTTGTTCGAGATCTTCCCTAGCACCGACGCTCAGAAAGTGACGTTGGCAGCATTCACATTAGATGATGACGCCCGCAGGTGGTGGATGATGGTTAGAGGGAGCAATCCAGATTTGACCTGGATCCGATTCTTAGAATTGTTTTACAAGAAACATTTTCCCCTAAGTGTTCGAAACCGCAAGGCTACCGAATTTCATACTCTGACGCAAGGCAACAGAACAGTGGCGGAATATGACCGCGCTTTTACTGAACTGGTAAGGTTTGTACCTCACATGACCAACGACGAATATATGAAGGCCAGGAAGTTCGAGTGTGGGCTTCGTGGACCGATTCAAGACAGGGTGAGTTTACTCGATATGCCGACTTATGCCGAAGTATTGGACAAAGCCATTCACGCCGAAGCTAATTTGAACCGATACCAGAGCTCGGGAGAAAACCAGCGAAAGAGACAGAACTACGACAATCACCGAGGACAGCTGAACACCAAGAAGAGAACGAACATGGACAGTACTGGTAACCTAAGGCAGGAAGGGAGTGTTAAACCGACGTGTTCGGATTGTGGGAAACAGCATTTCGGGATCTGCCGACGAACGTCTGGAGCCTGTTATGAATGTGGCGAGATGGGCCATTATGTGAGGGATTGCCCCAAAACAAAGACTGATAACAACAAGAAAGGAGAAAATACCTCGGGTTCCGTTCAGAAAGGGAATGCTGGGAGAGTACAGATGAGACAGGGCAGAGTGTTTGCATTAGTACCAGGAGACACTCAGAATGCTGAGGCAGTGGTGTCAGGTATTTTACTAATTTGCTCCCAAGATGCTTATGTGTTAATTGATTCGGGTTCTACTCATTCGTTTATATCTACCAAGTTTGCTGAGAAAATTAATAGAGAACTAGAGCCCCTTGATTATGTGTTGTCCGTATCTACTCCATCTGGGAGATCTATGTTTGTTGCATCCATTTACAGAGCATGTGTTGTTGTGATTGAGAATGTTGAATTGCTAGTAGATCTGATGCCTCTAGACCTAGCTCATTTTGATATTATACTGGGAATGGACTGGTTAGTTGCAAACAATGCATCTATTAATTGTGTTTCGAAAGGTGTCACCTTGAGACCCCCAAACCTAACCGAGGTTACTTTCCAGGGTAAAGGGGTAGTGCCCCCACCATACTTGATTTCGTCCATTAAGGCCTGTAAGTTGATTCAGAAAGGGTGTCGAGGTTACTTGTGTAGTATACTGAGTGATCAGAATGGAAATGTTAACTTAGCCGACATCCCGATTGTTAGTGATTTCCCCGACGTCTTTCCGGATGAATTGCCTGGCCACTTGACCGATAGAGAAATAGAGTTTACGGTCGATATTATATCGGGAACGCAGCCGATCTCCAAACCACCTTATAGAATGGCCCCCGCTGAACTTAGAGAATTGAAACTGCAATTGCAAGAGTTGTTAGATAAGGGATTTATTAGGCCGAGCACTTCACCATGGGGAGCACCTGTTCTATTTGTTAAAAAGAAGGATGGCACACTCCGTTTGTGTATCGACTATAGAGAACTTAATAAGGTCACCATTAAGAACAAGTACCCGTTACCTAGAATTGATGATCTGCTTGACCAATTACAAGGAGCGCGAGTCTTTTCTAAGATCGACCTTAGGTCTGGTTACCATCAGCTTAAGGTTAAAGCCGAAGATGTCGAGAAGACTGCCTTTCGAACAAGATATGGTCACTACGAGTTTTTAGTAATGCCTTTTGGAGTGACTAATGCCCCTGCTGCATTTATGGATTTGATGAACAGAGTCTTCAAGCCGTATTTAGATGAGTTTGTAGTTGTCTTCATTGACGATATCTTGATCTATTCCAAGAGTAAGACTGAACACGAAAATCACTTGAGACTTGCCTTGCAGATTTTGAGAGAACGGAGATTGTATGCTAAGTTTAACAAGTGTGAGTTTTGGCTTCCTACTATCTCATTCTTAGGTCATGTGATTAGTGAAGAGGGTATCTCAGTTGATCCTAGCAAAATCGAAGCCGTAGTGAATTGGCCGAGACCGACTAATGTGTCCGAGATTCGTAGTTTTCTGGGTTTGGCAGGTTATTACAGAAAGTTTGTGAAAGATTTCTCCAGGATTGCAATTCCATTGACGCAACTGACTCAGAAGGGAACACTGTATGAATGGACTAAAGATCGGGAGTCAGCCTTCCAGGAACTGAAGACGAGGTTAGTTACAGCGCCAGTGCTCGTACTCCCAACAGGTAACGAAGAGTTTCATGTCTATAGTGATGCATCGCATAAGGGTTTGGGTTGTGTATTAATGCAGAAGGGTAAAGTTATAGCTTATGCATCTCGTCAGTTGAAGCCTCATGAGAAAAACTATCCTACCCATGACTTAGAATTGGCGGCTGTGGTATTTGCTTTAAAGATTTGGCGTCACTATTTGTATGGAGCTACTTGTCAGGTTTTCACAGATCATAAGAGCTTAAAATATCTATTCACTCAGAAGGAACTGAATTTGAGGCAGAGAAGGTGGCTTGAGTTGTTAAAAGACTACGATATGCAAATTCAATATCACCCCGGTAAAGCCAACAGTGTAGCCGACGCTTTGAGCAGGAAGTCAGATGGAAATTTGGCGTGTTTAACCGTGATGTCAGCAGAACCGACTATCGTTAATGAAGTAAAGACAAGACAGATGGAGGATAACTTCCTCAAGAAAATTTCCGAGGAGATTGACACGAAGCCGAGACCAGGGTATACCATCGAAAACCAAGTACTCAAGTTTGAAGGAAGGTTATGTGTGGCCGACATTCCAGAGCTGAAGAAAAAGATTTTGCAGGAAGCTCATGGTTCCAAGTTTGCTGTCCACCCAGGGAACACCAAGATGTATCAAGATATGAAACAGACCTTCTGGTGGCCAAATATGAAGAGAGAAATAGCCGAATTTGTGTCCCAGTGTTTACATTGTCAGCAAGTGAAGGCAGAACATCAAAGACCAGCAGGACTTCTTCAACCTTTGCCGATTCCTGAGTGGAAATGGGAGCACATCTCCATGGATTTTGTGATTGGGTTGCCGAGAACACCAAAGAGTATGGATTCAATTTGGGTTGTTGTGGATAGGTTAACTAAGTCAGCACACTTTCTACCCGTTAAGGCTACCTTCAACGCCAATCAACTTGCCTTGCTATATGTGAACGAGATTATCAGACTTCATGGAGTGCCGATATCAATTGTTTCAGACCGAGATCCTAAATTTGTTTCTAGATTTTGGCAGAGTCTTCAGAGAGCTTTCGGAGCCGAGCTGAGGTTTAGTACAGCCTTTCATCCCCAGACAGATGGGCAGACAGAGAGGACAATTCAGACACTCGAAGATATGCTGAGACTTTGTGTATTGGATTTCCAAGAAAGTTGGGGAACACATTTGCCTTTAGTGGAATTCGCTTACAATAACAGTTACCAAGCTAGCATTGGCATGGCGCCGTATGAAGCCTTGTATGGAAGAAAATGTAGGTCGCCGATATGTTGGACCGAAGTCGGGGACAGAACTTTGCTTGGTCCCGAATTGATTCAAGTGACAACAGAAAAGATTAAACTTATCCAACAGAGGATTAAAACTGCCCAGAGCCGACAAAAGAGCTACGCCGATCAGAGAAGGAATGAGGTAGAGTTCGAAGTTGGGAATCATGTATTCCTGAAAGTCTCACCAATGAAAGGAGTTTCCAGATTTGGAAAGAAAGGTAAGTTAGCACCCCGCTATATTGGGCCATTTGAAATTCTTGAGAGAATTAATTCCGTTGCCTACAGACTTGCTTTGCCGCCAGATTTGAGCCAAGTCCACAATGTGTTTCATGTTTCGATGTTGAGAAAGTACATCCGAGATCCACTGCATGTAATTGATCATTCTGAAATCGCAGTTAATGAGAATCTGGGCTACGAAGAACGGCCAATGAGAATTATCGACCGACAAGTGAAGCAATTGAGGAACAGATCGATACCGATGGTAAAGGTCGAATGGAAGGAGCATTATGGCACAGAAGCCACGTGGGAAAAGGAAGAGGACATGAGAGTCCGTTATCCGGAGTTGTTCTGGGAACAAGGTAATCTAAGTTTGGGGACCAAACTTCTTTAAGGGGGGTAGGATGTGACAACCCTCACCTTGCTCTTGCCATATTTGCGTACATTCTTGCATGGTCTTGCCGCTTATGTTAATTTAAAGGTTTTATCTTGGCTTGATTTGCTTAAGTTGCTTGCATGATTTTGTTCCTTGCTTAGTGTGTGTGTGTGTAGCCGAGATCATCCTGAGCTTAGTCCGCCTTTGACCCTTTGTACTTAGAACCATCTTGAGATCTTGTTCAACCCCATCTTCACCTCGGGCATTCATTGCCGAGATGTTTTGCACTTGAACCTTGTCCGCAGGCAGGTATGGCCTAGGCCGAGATGTGGCGCACCCCGGCCAAGGTGTGGCACAGCTTAGTCAAGCGTCGTCCTCCCTAACCGATGTTTTTCCATCCCGTTGTTGGATCCTTGTTTTGAGCCGATGTCATCTTGTTGCCGATGTGTCTTACCCGAGCTTGCTGCATAAGCTTTGTCAGAGGCTTGTCTTGTCCATCAATCACCTTTTTGGAGCTGAACCAACCCGGTAATGCCACGTGTCCGAGCTGTTTGTTAAGGCAGCCGACAGACCTTGAAACAAATCATTTCTTGTCTCAAATCCTTGTTTTAGAGAGAGAAGCTCTAGAGAGGAGGAAGAAGAGTTCTTGAGTGAGAGTAGTCTTCCAAGCTTGATCTTTGTGGCTTGAACCGTTAGATCCGAGTTTTGAGGTTAGAATCTTGATCTCCTTTGGTTGTTCTTGCTGAATATCTAGCTGCATTGCATGATCGGATCTGTTTTGCATGTCATGCATCGTTTTGAAGTTGGTTTTAGAAAGAGAAAATGGTTTTTCATGTGTTCTTGAACAAAGTCCCATTTTGATCGAAGAGTTTGGAACGAAAACCATGTTTTTGTGGTTGTTCTTGCATGACTTTCTTGAACGGGTACCCAGGTCCCTATTTTGAACTCTTGGCATGAAACTCAGATTTTTGTAACAAGTTGTGAGCTTGCATCCATTTTTCAAATGGTCATGTTCTTCATATTCTTCAAAGGAAACCCGGGTTTTTCCTGATTTTGTATAACGGGACCTCGGCTTAGCCCTGGACGGTACCCAGTGTGTTTTCGAGAAACGGGAGCAGTGGTTAAGCTCCCAGCTTGTTTTGTTTTGTCTTTGACTTAGATCTGGCATGAATGCCGAGATCATTTGCATGTATATAGAGCTTGCTTTGAGAATGTGACTTGCCATGTGATTGTAGGTCCTTGATATTTGCTTTGAGTCTACACCTGAAGAACTAGGTGAGTGGTATTATTGATAAAGCTATGTTATACTCGTTTTGATGAATCTTGCTTGCTTGTTTGACGAAAGTATTTGATAGCATGAATAAATAGCTCTTGTTTGATGAGTCAAGTATACTCCTTGTTTTGATGCCATCTTTGGAAAGGATACGGTCCTTGTTAAATCGGGCTACGGGCCTAAGTAACACAAGTCCCTTGTGCTGGAGGACTCTAAACTTTCGCAGTACTATGTGTAAAGGATACGGTCCTTGTTAAATCGGGCTACGGGCCTAAGTAACACAAGTCCCTTGTACTGGAGGACTCTAAACTTTCGCGGTACCAAGTGCACAAGTCCCTTGTATTGGAGGACTCTAAACTTTCGCAATACTTTTGACCAAGCGATTACGGATCGTACAGCTTTCGTTATTTGATGATGAATACGGTTCATCCCTTGTCTCGCCGATGTTACGATATTTAACGATGAATACGGTTCATCCCTTGTCTCGCCGATGTTACGATATTTGATGATGAATACGGTTCATCCCTTGTCTCGCCGATGTTACGATATTTGATGATGAATACGGTTCATCCCTTGTCTCGCCGATGTTACGATATTTGATGATGAATACGGTTCATCCCTTGTCTCGCCGATGTTACGATATTTAACGATGAATACGGTTCATCACTTGCCTTGCTAAAGTTTTGGTGTGTTTCGTTTTGAAGGACCTCGGCTTTATTCATGTAAAACCTTTATTTTTAGTACCATTCACTGAGTTTTGTACTCACCCCTCTATATATATGTAGGTGATGAGCAGGACGGCGGCGACGCCTAGTTCGTTGGGATACTTGTTTTGGATTCGTGTATTTGTCGGCCTTACTTTGTATTTACGTCGGCGATGCCCTGTTTTGCATGTCGGCGAATTCTTGAAAATCATGCTTCTTGACTTGTATTAGCTGTATTTTGTATATGTCGGCTCGAGAAGCCTTTTGATCAAGATGTAACATGTATTTTGTACCTTGTTGTATTTAAATTGTGAAGTTAATTGGAAATGTTTGGCACTGCTTTAATCTACGCACAGCTCTTATGGACCGCTTGTAATTGATTTATCGCTTCCGCATTTGTGAGCCCCCTATATTCGTACTCTGATTGTGTTAAGTTTTGAAAGGTTGGCCTTCGGTAATTACGGATTACTGGCCATCACGGCACCAAACTACTAGGGGCGGTTTGGGGTCGTGACATTATTTTAAAATCAGCATGAATAGATTTGTGAACCCAATTATATTTAATTTAATAATATATAAAATATATTTTCATTAATTTATTTTATCTCTCTATTCATGATTGGTGTCTTTGTAAATTTATAAATTTGTTAATAATGTAAGCATTATTTTCATATTTTGCTCCCTTTTTTTTTCTCGCTTAATATTTATAATAATGAAGTGTTTTTTTTTTTTCAAATTCGACTCATTTATGTAATCGACTTGACTCAAACTTGATACCAAACACAACAAATTTTTCACGAACAGAGTTCAAACACTCAAATTCTACTCGACTTATTTATAGCATACCTATTACAGTAATGCTAATATTATACCAACTACAAATTTTACTATTTTTTTTTTCTTATTAATGTGTCAAGTAATAATAAAACATTAAAATTATAAACGAAACTCACGTGGATGATATCACATCAATAAATAAGAAAAATAGTAATGGTTTATAGTTTTTATAATATTACTCTATAAAATAACATAAACACACCACAACAAGAGATATTGGTTTATTAATGAATCATTACCAGTTGATTCGTACAATGCATGTGTTATTTTTATAAATAATATTTTATATTGCGATATATGTGTTATAGAAGGGGAAAATTAGTGAAATATGTCTTTCTAACTTTGTATAGTAGAAAAGATCCAAGATTTTTTTTTATTAGCAAAGATTTTTGATGAAATTTCTCTATAATCATACCTTAAAATTTCTCTATGAAATAAGAGAAATTTCTCTATGTTGAGACCGAAATTTCTTTGTGTTTGAAAAAATTTCTCTAAGTCGAACAAAATTTTCTGAGTCGAATTTTTTCGGTGAAAATGTTGAGGGACCTTAACTATTTTGAAAATATTGTATGTCCTTTATCTTATAAAATCTTATAGAGATGTAAAAAAAAATTCCCCTTATAAAAGAATAATATTAATTTAAATTTAAAATTAAAATGTGATTCTAATTATTTATTTTGAGAATCTTAGCCCTATCGTTTTATAAAAATGTTACTTGAATACTTATATATAATAATTTTAGTGAAATAATTTGTATATTTCGATAATTTTTGTCCTATAGTGCTATAAAAGAGTAATTATCATATAATGATTTTATACGATATATATTAAATTATAGGATAATAAAACAAATATGTTGTGAAGTAATCTTACTTCACTATAATAATAAAATAAAACAATTTCCACCGGCCTAAGAATAGAGGGTGCAATCAAGTTTGTCAAAAGTGGAGGCTGCAAATCCAGTTTGTCAGAAGTGGTTGCAACCGTTTGAAATTCATAGCCTCAGCCGTATTTGCGTTTAATGTTTTAACATTGTTAGTTTTATCTATATTTAGCTATTGTATGTTGGAAATTCAGAGCGTGGGAAAAAGAAGAGAGTTAGAGAGTAAAATTGTGTTTTTCTCTCCTAAGTGTATTTTACATAATTGAACCACCATAAGTGATTTGCACCCTACTCCCACCAACACTGGTATCAGAGCCAAGTTTTGTGCGTTTTCTGAAAAACAGAGTGTTTTTCAAAAATTGCCCAGAAATCAAAGTGGTCGAAATCCACTTTTGATCACATCATCTTGAAGCTCCCGACAAGACGAGCACAACCGTAAAAACCATGTCGAAAACAGATCTCAGAAACCTTCCGGACCTCGGCTCCAGCGAGAGCGGCTTCATTTGGCAATTCAATTTCCGTAACTTCGAAACGATAAAGATGTATACGTAGCATCAAACTGTTGTACCCGTCGACCAAGCTTACGTTGTAGAAGTCCAACCCATTAGACCCACCCGTCCAGTGTGAACTCAGCTAGTGTGGTCGGCGGCGCGGCGTTGTTGTCAACGCAGTCTACCTTTTCAGTGCCGCAATCCTCTATGGCGTAGTCTATCTTTGAAACATATTTCTCTCTTTCTGGGGGGATATGGCAGAAGTGGTTTTGAGATGGTTTTTACACATCCATGCTTCACTCACTCAAAAACACACATGGGCACTCTCTTTAGTTAAAAGAACAACAAGTGGTCTCTCTCTCTCTCTCTCTCTCTCAAGGGAATAATACACAGATGGACATGCATGCACTGAGGTAGCCTTGTTTTCATCGGTTTACAAGACAACCAAGGCATTGGACTCATCGCTTACAGCTCCTCCAACCTCCTCCTCAGTTGGGTATCACTGTGAACATGTGGTTCCTTCAAGAATATTGCTCAGCCATTTTTCAATTATCCTTTGCATCATACCAGTCTGCAAACCCATGTTACCCACTATTTCTTTATTTATTTTTTATTCCATTACTCCCAACACCGTTTCAAACCTCCCCCTTTCACATTTTATTTTATTATTATGAACCTCAGTGAGTGAGCCCTTTCAAGATTCCTTGTACCCACTCTCCCTAATTTTCTTTTCTTATATATATATATATATATATATTATAATATCTTATCCCAACACACCAGGCCTCAGAAACCATCTCTGATATTTACTTTATTTTATTTTATATATATATTTTGCATAATATATTATCCCAACACACCATGTCTCAGAAATCACCTCTGATTTTTCAAATCTTTATTATATTTCTTTCCACACAAAAACCAAAACAACAACAACAAAAAAAAAATAAAAAATAAAAAACAACAACAAAAACCTCCACCAACCCACAACCACCACACACACCGGCCTTACTTTTTCGCGTCTTCCGCTGTTCTCTTTTTCTTGCCTCGGTCTTGGGCGTCCCTTGCCGGCGCTGCCTCCATGCTTCCAAGTCCACCGAGCACGTTGCCTCCCCGCTGCTCCTCAAACGCAACATATGGTGGACCTCCGAATCGGAACGTGACCGTGGCCTTCCGTTTTAGCTCCTTGTTTCCGCCTTCAGTGTACATATCTCTGCTCGTGCATCTCTATACATGCACTAGAGCAGAGCGAGTTGGGCATTTAACTGGTGCACCTCACTTGTTCTATTTTTCAGTCAGTGTGACAACTTGGAGACCGCAGTCACCATCTCCAAGCGCGACTTCAATGTAAAATGGTTTGCCTCAATGTCTGATTGTGTTGCCATTTTTTGCTCCACTATCGATTTCGAAAAGTTCAACGGAGCATAGGCAGCTGCACTCGGACCAGGGGCGCTTAGTTGCGCTTCCAGGGCGACCGAACCGGTTATCTCTATTGTGGCATCATTCAGGTCGGGAAAAAGGGTGAGAGGACCACGAGAAGAAGAGGCCATATCAGAGGCAGAACAAGCAGGGGGTTAGGGGGTTACAGAGTGTTTCAGGGTTTGTAGCTCTTAGGGAACGAAGAGGTCTTCAGCCTTCTTTGTTTTGCACAGCCTTAGCCTCAGCCTAGGCCTCCGTTTGAATAGACCATGCAACAAATCGGGAGTGCAAGCCGAGGCCGACACGACGACACGACGCTCTGTCGATCACGTGCATCGTGCGCCGCTCAATGCCATATTGTCGGCCAAGCCTTTTGATGGATTGGGCACGCCTTTTGAGGGCGCACATTTTGAGGGCACGACTTTTGAGGGTGTGATATATATATATATATATATATATGTGAATGTATATCTTTGGGCAGCCTATATACACGAACATACAGTGCATACAGTGTATTCACCAACGGTTCGACACCACCTCACCGTGTCTTCTACAACAGTCTGACACGACCACATAGTGTCGGCTACATCGGTCCGACATGACCCCGTAATCTGTCCCGACATTGGCTCCGGTAAGCTCCTACAACAGTCTGACACAACCACCAGTGTCTGCTACAACAGTCCGACATGACCCCTTAAACTGTCTCGATATTGATTCCGGTTAGCTCTTACAACAATCTGACACGACCATACAGTATCTTCAACAACGGTCTGACACGACCACACGGTGTCTTCTGCAGCGGTCCGACACGACCATACAGTGTCTTCAACAACGGTTCAATACGACCATACAGTGTCTCCTATCCTATTTTATTTTATTTTATTTTCTTGTTTTGTTACTCTCTCAGAACTCATGTTGGTTTGTGTCTATCCTCTTTGAGTTTGAGGGGGGATGTTAGTGTAATATTAGTGTAATATAGTAATGTTAGTGTAATATAGGTGCAATATCTAGTTGTCCCAATAATGATGTTGTTGTATACTGCTTTCAGTGTTAGTTAGCATCCTATGTACCACATTTCTTCTCAATAAATGAGAGTGATTTGCTCCTTGTAAAGTACTGAATATTAATGAATACAATAGTTATTCTCTTTATACAGAATTCTAACAGTACCAAATAAATTAATAAACAACTTAGCATTTTTTCCAAACCAAACCCGCATCCCGGCCTTGTCGGTTTTTTTTTTTTTTTTTTTTTGATTCGCCATAAGAAAGTGGAGTGAAAAATGAGTTTTGCTCCAAGACCCCAACCCTAATTTTATTTATTAAATATATATAATTTAATTTTTTTACAATATTAACTTAATATTTATTTTCACTCATTTATTTATCATTTTACATCATTTAACTCTTATTATTTATAAATCATTGTCCATATATTTTATTTTGCATTAGGTTTTTTTTAGATTTATAAAATTAACCAATTTCTGTCCTAAGCCACTACTCCAAGATTTACCTTACTCTCAACATGATACGAGGCTGGAGCAACAAACAACAAACTTGCTTCGTTGACATCCCTAATCGAGCTACGTTATTTTAAGTTCAGCATGAATAGATTTGTGAACCCAATTATATATAATTTAATAATATATAAAATATTTTTTCATTAATTTATTTTATCTCTCTATTCATGATTGGTGTCTATGTAAATTTATAAATTTGTTAATAATGTAAGCATTATTTTTATGTTTTGCTCATAATTTTTTTTCTCGCTTAATATTTATAATAATTAAGTGTTTTTTTTTCAAATTCGGCTCATTTATGCAATCGATTTGACTCAAACTTGATTTCAAACTCAACAAATTTTTCACGAACAGAGTTCAAACACTCAAATTCTACTCTACTTATTTATAGCATACCTATTACAATAATGCTAATATTATACCAACTACAAATTTTACTAATTTTTTTTCTTATTAATGTGTCAAGTAATAATAAAATATTAAAATTATAAACGAAACTCACGTGGATGATATCACGTCAATAAATAAGAAAAATAGTAATGGTTGATAGTTTTTATAATATTACTCTGTAAAATAACATAAACATTCACAACAAGAGATATTGGTTTATTAATGAATCATTACCAGTTGATTCGTACAATGCATGTGTTATTTTTATAAATAATATTTTATATTACGATATATGTGTTATAGAAGGGGAAAATTAGTGAAATATCTCTTTCTAACTTGGATAGTAGAAAAGGTCCAAGATTTTTTTTTATTAGCAAAGATTTTTGATGAAATTTCTCTATAATCATACCTTAAAATTTCTCTGTGAAATAAGTGAAATTTCTCTATGTTGAGACCGAAATTTCTTTGTGTCTGAGAAAATTTCTCTAAGTCGAACAAAATTTTCTCAGTCGAATTTTTTCGGTGAAAATGTTGAGAGACCTTAACTACTTTCAAAATATTGTATGTCCTTTATCTTATAAAATTTTATGGAGATGTAAAAAAAAATTTCCCTTATAAAAGAATAATATTAATTTAAAGTTAAAATTAAAATGTGATTCTAATTATTTATTTTGAGAATCTTAGCCCTATCGTTTTATAAAAATGTTACTTGAATACTTATATATAATATTTTAGTTAAATTATTTGTTTATTTCGATAATTTTAGTTCTATAGTGCTATAAAAGAGTAATTATCATATAATGATTTTATAAGATATATATTAAATTATAGGATAATAAAATAAACATGTTGTGAAGTAATCTTATTTCATTATAATAATAAAATAAAACAATTTCCACCGGCCTAAGAATAGAGGCTGCAATCAAGTTTGTCAAAAGTGGAGGCTGCAAATCAAAATTTGTCAGAAGTGGTTGCAACCGTTTGAAATTCACAACCTCAGCCGTATTTGCATTTAAAGTTTTCACATTGTTAGTTTATTTATATATAGTTATTGTATGTTGGAAATTCAGAGCGTGGGAAAAAGAAGAGAGTTAGAGGGTAAAAGTGTGTTTGTCTCTCCTCAGTGTATTTTACATATTTGAGTGAAATAAATCTGTTTTTCAGATTATCAATCCTCTCTTGTATTTGTTTTTTGTGAACCACCATAAGTGATTTGCACCCTCCTCCCACCAACAGTGGTATCAGAGCCAAGTTTTGTGCGTTTTTGGAAAAACAGAGTGTTTTTCAAAAATTGCCCAGAAATCAAAGTGGTTGAAATCCCTTTTGATCATATCAGCTTGAAGTTCCCGACAAGATGAGCACAATCGTGAAAACCATGTGGAAAACAGATCTCGGAAACCTCCTGGACCTTGGCTCCGGCGAGAGCGGCTTTATTTGGGAGTTCAATTTCCGTAACTTCAGAACAATAAAGGCGCGTATGGAGCATCGGATTGTTGTACCCGTCGACCAAGATCATGTCGTAGAAGTCCAACCCATTAGACCCATCCAGCGTGAACTCAGCTAGTGTGGCCGGTGACGCGGCATTGTTGCCGACGCAGTCTACCTTTCCAATGCCGCAATCCTCTGTGACACAGTCTATCTCTGAAATATATTTCTCTCTCTCTGGGGGGATATGGCAGAAGTGGTTTTCAGATGGTTTTTACACATCCTTGCTTCATTCACTCAAAAACACATATGGGGCTCTCTCTTTAGTTAAAAGAACAAAAGAACAACAAGTGGTCTCTCTCTCTCTCTCTCTTAGCTTAGCTGGGCGCAAAGACCAAACCCACGGCTCTCTCTTTCTCTCTGGAGAATAATACACAGATGGACATGCATGCACTGAGGTAGTGTAACGCCCCCAAAATAATACAACAATGATAACTCATATGCGGAATAAATATGAGAAACAAGATACTTTCATATATTAGAGTTCACTGTTTAATAACTAGTTAAATTCCATGCAGGCTTACATCTTTTCAAGTCATTGCTTGGTTACACAAATTGAATCTTGCTCATTATATCTTAAGCCCTCAGCTTTATAAATAACAAACATTCTCACATAGGGCATAAATAAGAAGCTCTTGCTTCCCGAAAGTCCATCCGTGCTATTGCCTTGGAGGAAACATCTCTGTGGCACCTGAAAATGATATTCCCATATAGGGTGAGCCAACAGCCCAATAGAGATAATCTAACACAATATATGAGATTTAGCAAAGGTATAAATGCCACGAATATAAACAATACCGATACGAAAGCATTTACAAGCCCGCATATTCATATGCCACTAAGACCAATCTTATTCCATTTTCCTTCTATTCATTTCCAGTTCATATGTATACTACTCAATTCATGAGTTAAATTCATCATCTTTCAACAATCAAAATGAGACTACAACTCAATGGTTTTCTAGCTATACCAAAATACACATAAATACTTCAAACCTGCTATTTTACGGATATTTCATCCGAAGGAACCGGCACCCATTTATATATATGAAATTTCAGGTCTTTCCCCAAGGATACTCTGGCCAACTTGCTTTAAAATGGAGTCCATCCGCTTTCTTCTCCCAAACAAATGTACATATGAAATGTATTTATAAACATAATCACATATGGAGTACATCCTCTTTCTCCTCCCAATAAACATACATATACAATGTATTTATAAACATAGTCTTATATGGAGTACATCCTCTTTCTCCTCCCAATAAACATACATATACAATGTATTTATAAACATAGTATTATATGGAGTACATCCCCTTTCTCCCCCCAATAAACATACATATACAATGTATTTATAACACAGTCATAATCAATGACACCAACAATGAATTAGCATTAAATCGACTAATCCTCATGCAATTTCTACAACAATCATAACTATCCTCCACCGATAGCCCAACACAATTATTTCTAAAGAGATGTTCAATCTCAAAATAAATAGTTTATTCAAAACTCCCATAGGTGAGATATTGCATATCCAATATCACAATTTATAATCACAACCTTCCAAATTCACATTTTCAATGTTAATACCAATTATTTATGCAAAATAATGATTTAATCAAAATTAGGGCAAAATCCCTCTCTTTCCAAATATCAACCCAATTCACCAAAATCAACTATTTTGGCACAACATGATCTTATATTCAAGCCTCATACTCATTTACCTCATATTCATCAAATACCCATCTTTTCATTCACACCCAAATCCTAGATTTGTCCAAACCACAACCATAACTCATCATCTATACACAATAGCAAATAACTAAGCTAAAAATCATATTAGACTGTAGAAATTCCCTTCCTCATGTTTGACAAGGAAACACGCAAAAATCCAAATTTTCGATTTTCTCGGATTTTGATCTCCACTGATCAAAATGTTGCTCTCACCAAGTTCTTCACTTTGGCCTTAAGAAATGAAGTAGCATTCACTATAATCTTCCACCATGCGTCGGGGCAATGAAGGCTTTCCATCATCATCATTTCTCTGAGACAATGCTCTACATGCAATAACACCACCCTTAATCGACTTTCATATACTGCTTGAATGTGAAAAGGCCTAGGCACCATATGGTCTGCCTCAGAACATTTGCCAATTATCACACATGCTACAATACACTGCCCCAGTTCATCCTTTTGCCTCCATCCACGCACATGCATCGCGTGACCTGCAAGGGAAGCCTTTGATATGGGGTTCTTTCTACTGACTCATTGGCATTCGCGTAGGAGAAACTGAGAAAATGAACGACACACCGGAATCTGGTGAGGAACTAACATGGCTGCATAACGAGCAAGCTCTCCTACTCGCCAGTCCAGCAAAACAGGTAGCCATGGATAAGCTGCATCAAGTCTGACAAACCATAGCCTTATTTCTGGTATTTCTGATAGTTCCCTTAGATCATACTCATCTTCTCTCTTGTAATTTATTGTAAATCCAATCGTATGATCTAGATACTCCTTCGGATCAACAGAGAGAGGAGAGGTAATTCCAGTTTCAATAGATTTCGAAAGTGAAAATGGGTTTTGATTTTGAACAATAATAACGTTGGGAGTTGTTTGGATATTTCGGGTCCAGCTAGGCCTCTCCAATATATTTAAGAAAAGAACCATCCAAGCATTGAAGACATTTGGATGAGATAACTGCTTTGGAATCTCCAAATATATTGATGACCAGAATATTTTGTAGATTAGCTTGATCAAGTCTGCTACTTCCAGTGGAGGGCTTACAATTTGAACAAGCCTGTCAAATATTATAAGCAAATGAGGAAATGTTTCTTCAACAATGAAATAGACTGGTGCTCTCTCTTCATCTGACTTGAAACCTGCTGATCATCCCCACTCGATTCTTCACCAGAACTCACCGAGAGAGTCGAAACTGCTCCACCCCCTGATAGCATCTAACATACAGTAACAGTGTAATTACAGCCACAGCTGGTGCATCATCCAGAAAAATGTAATATGATCCCAGAAGAAATAATGAAACTACCTTAAAGGAGACACCACCAAGTAATAAAGGTCTTCTCCCCATGTGCTCCAAGGAATGTTGTCCCTCTCCCCATGTGCCTTCTGTGTGTGTAAAAGTGGCTTTCTTTATAAAAAAAATTTTTTTTCTTCCCATGCTTCAACCCCACTCTAGCACTTACTTCCCTCTTTTGTAAAGAAATGTCCTCCACCACAAAAACCATCATCATAATATATTCCCTTCCTTTAATTTATTTATTTATTTTTATTTTTATTTTTTTGGTCACTACAACCTACCCTCCTTAAAGAAATTTCATCCTTGAAATTAAACTCAAGTAATGTAATACATCCTACAGTCACCCACAAACTCACTCAGGTACTTACCAATGCATCAACAAAATTCTTTGACTACTACATGAGTCTCAACGAGTCACACCGGTAACGAAATAAACCATTACTTTTGCACAACAATTGATTATAACCACCCTTACTAGTATAAACCATTAAGTGACTCTTCTATCCACATTGATAACCCAAAGCAACAAAATAGGATCTAATTCCTCAAACATAGCAAAATTTTTGGCAAAACGACTCCTCAAAATACTAAGACACCTTACCTTATAGTTGATAACCCAACTTCAACGAACTATCTCCATTGCCTAATGCACGATGCATGCCAAGGCCAAAATAACTATCACTACTCCGAGACCTTGACAAAACAAAATAATAACTCTTTAAAAGCACTAACCACCAACTCAAATAGTAACCGTCAACCGTTAGAAAATAGATAATACCTTACCAACACTATTCTACATCACACTAATATGACGATAACCCAAGAAATCAAACCCAAATTAAACAACTCTTACTATACTAACTCATTTATTGACAAGTATTAATACTTCTCTTTAGGCCAGTTAACAGAATAGTCTACCTCTCACTCTAGAAGTATGCAAAACCAATCACAATAAGACACATATAAAGATTGACACTGAAACAGTTCTAAAATTCCCAAATAGTTAATAAATAGATTAACCTCGCTGAATTAAAATCAATTACAATTGTAGAAACATAATCATGGCATGATAACACAGCCTTCCAATTAAACATAAGAGATTCACCCTACTCCATAACATATACAATGTACATCCTAATATCAAAATAAATTTTCAATCACAATTTCCAAACATCGATAAAAAGGTCCGAATAATTCTCACGGACTTCAACCTCACGTTCCCAAGTCCTCTTCAACCTCGTGGTGTCTCCACAACATTTTCACCAAGGGACAAATACGAATAAAATATACACAGACACATTTGGAGAATATGCCGTTACTGACAAGGAATATTCTGTCTATGAACGTCAGCGAGCACATGCCGTTACTACGACATAATTTTTTGCAAATTGACATCATCGCGCATAAGCAAAACACTCAAAAAGAAATAAAACACGAATGCAGGGATACGGGGTTTTGAACCCCTAACCTCAGGCTTCGTCCCTTGGTCCCTCAACCACTGAGCCAAACCACTGAACCCAAGTCACTCTTGTGACAAAAATAGTCAAATAAATGTATATAATGTGTAAATATACAATATAGATACATATATGTATACAACTTTCCCGCTTCTCTCTCTTCCTTCGAAAATTGCGTCTGACACGCAGCCTTGCTTTTGCGTCAGTTGGCCAACAAAAGCAGACCTCCTCGATTGCCGCTCGCCTCGGCTATCTCTCCCTCCTTGTCTTCTCTTCTGCATTCTTCTGAATCAGTATCTTCCCTCTTCTACTTATTCACTCATTTCTCCTTCTTCTTCATCATTCTCTTCCATCGCTTTCTTCATCACTCTCTTCTGTTTCTTTTTCCTGATCGAGAGAAAAAGAAAGACTGAACGGAGAAGAAAAGTTGTCCCAAAACTCAGTCTATTCTCTGTTATTTCTCTGGCTCTCCTTTCTTTCTCTTTACATCTCTCACCACATATGGCCTCATCTTGTCCTCTCACTCTCTTTCCGGACCTCAATGATCCAAGCTCTCCTGGACCGAGTGTCCCTACTCCTACTCTTCCTAACCTTCCTAGACCGACTGCCTCCGCTCCTACTCTTCCTAACCTTCCTGGACCGAGTGTCCCTGCTCCCACTCTTCCTAACTTTCCCACGATATTAGTTGAGCAAATCATGGCTGCTCAATCTGACATTGAGGCCAACCACTTCACACTGAGTTCTTGCATGGAAACAGTGACTACGGTTACCAAATTATCTCACTGGTTGCAGAATAGGACCAGTGAAGTACAACAATTAAATGCCCAACTTTCTCTGCTCCAACGCATGTACAAAGATGCGTGAGCAGAGATTTGTGCCCTAAAGGCGGAGAACAAGGAGTTGAAACGAAAGACCACCGTCATGACCCGATTCGGAGTACCTTCATACTTCACCTTTGACAACCTGCAAGGAGTCAACTCTCTCAGCGGTCCTGTACACACTGAGGCGGAGCCTTCAAGGGTCTCCCAAGGCGACAAAAAAAGGAAGAGCTCGGCGGGAGAGTCGAGTAAATGAAGTCGCCATGTGGCTGTTATCAAAAACAAGATTCTCTTCTCTTTTTTTTTCTTTTTTTTTTAATTTAGTGCAATAATTTACTTAATATCCATCCAAAATGATTATCTCAAGACTCTTAACCAATGAGAACACCCTCCCTTTAAAGACACACTTCAATGATATATTTTGTAATTGTAACCGTCACACGACAACTAACTCATCTCAATATTAAAATGAATTCATACTCAGTTACCCAATTGAATAAAACTAACACAAACAATGACTCCAAATATTTCATCCCATGAGAACCTCCATTCGTCCCCTAGTACAATCATATTCTTCCATGAATTATTCCAAAAGCAAAATTCACAAATCACCTTAGCCTCAACTACTTCACCTGAACAAGAAGAAACACCAACCTTTACGAAACATAATGCAATCATGCCAAACACACTACTCAAAAATTCTCAGCCACAACTGTAGTTGCCCAACCAAACAATTTCTGTATTATTTTTACCTATCCACTCTATTTCTTTCACTCGACGAACCAACTAACAGTTTACGCAAACTTGTCTACATCCACCCACACAATTTCACTCCAACATAGATTTTACCCAAACATTCACACAATGCACTTCGAGTCCACAAAGAATTCATCAAGACTAGATATACATTCTAACAATACTAAGGTACTCCCAACAAATACTCATAGTTATAGTTACTTTGAAATCTCCTTTGAAGTCTCTAGTCAGCTCACTTCTACCCAAATTCTAAAAGATATAACCACAAGCTATGATACCACTCATTCAGCCTTTAGTGGCTCCTTAGGATCTCCCACCAAAAATATCTGGGTTGGTCCAGAAGAACTCCCTTTTTAGCAGGAGTGGTCCTGTCTCTGCAACTGGGGCAGTTGGGGCCTATGCTAGGTTCTTAGCGCTTAGTATGTTCAGTACCCCTGCTATCTCTCGTGCCAAAGCACCCATGACCTGTTGCCCAACTGGCTTAGCCACATTTACCTGCCCTATCCCTTCCTCCTGTGTCGGAATCTCATCCGATATTGGCATCTCGTGCCTCCTAGGCCTACCATGCCTACCACTTCCCCTCCCACGTCCTAACATCCTAATAAAGGTAACACTCGAGATTGGCACTGTCACAATTGTACTGAAGTGAACTCACTCACGTCCTAAGGCAATGGACAGCAGTTAATTCATTCCACCTAAGCACATAGTCACATAAGCACATATAGATTTTCTTTCTAGATAATGATTGTCCCATGACATCGCTAAAGTTCCAATCAGAAATAGCAGTGATCAAGTGCTCTTCTAACTGGACTTCCAGGAACTCACAGATGCAATCAACATCTCAGAAATCAAATCCCATACCCATATAATCATATAAGCATGTTATCACATAGCACCTCATCATACAAATATCTCTATCAAGAGAGATAAACCCACTGTGGTACTAAACCACTCTCCACGTACCCAAAGTATTCAAACCCGGTACGCTCTGATACCAAGTTGTAACTCCCCTAAAATAATACAACAATGATAACTCATATGTGGAATAAATATAAGAAACAAGATACTTTAATATATCAGAGTTCATTGTTTAACAACCAGTTAAATGCCATGTAGGCTTACATCTTTTCAAGTCATTGCTTGGTTACACAAACTGAGTCTCTCTCATTACATCTTAAGCCCTCGACTTTATAAATAACAAACATTCACACATAAGGCATAAATAAGAAGCTCTTGCTTCCCAAAAGTCCATCCATGCTATTGCCTTAGAGGAAACATCTCAGCGGCACCTGAAAATGATATTCCCGTATAGGGTGAGCCAACAGCCCAGTAGAGATGATATTCCCGTATAGGGTGAGCCAACAGCCCAGTAGAGATAATCTAACACGATATATAAGATTTAACAAAGGTATAAATACCACGTATATAAACAATATCGATACGAAAGCATTTACAAGCCCGCATATTCATATGCCACTGAGACCAATCTTATTCCATTTTCTTTCAATTCATTTCCAGTTCATATATATACTACTCAATTCATGAGTTAAATTCATCATCTTTCAACAATCAAAATGAGACTACAACTCAATGGTTTTCCAGCTATACCAAAATACACATAAACAGTTCAAACCTGCCATTTTACGAATATTTTGTCCGAAGGAACAGACATCCATTTATATATATGAAATTTCAGGTCTTTCACCCAGGACACTCTGGCTAACTTGATTTAAAATGGAGTCCATCCCCATTCTTCTCCCAAACAAATGTACATATGCAATGTATTTATAAACATAACCACATATGGAGTACATAATCTTTCTCCTCCCAATAAACATACATAAACAATGTATTTATAAACATAGTCTTATATGGAGTACATCTCCTTTCTCCTCCCAATAAACATACGTATACAATGTATTTATAACACAGTCATAATCAATGACACCAACAATGAATTAGCATTAAATCGCCTAATCCTCATGCAATTTCTACAACAATCATAACTATCCTCCACCGATAGCCCAACACAATTATTTTTAAAGAGATGTTCAATCTCAAAATAAATAGTTTATTCAAAACTCCCATAGGTGAGATATTGCATATCCAATATCACAATTTATAATCACAACTTTCCAATTTCACATTTTCAATGTTAATACCAATTATTTATGCAAAATAATGATTTAATCAAAATTAGGGCAAAATCCCCCTCTTTCCAAATATCAACCCAATTCACCAAAATCAACTATTTTGGCACAACATGATCTTATATTCAAGTCTCATACTCATTTACCTTATATTCATCAAATACCCCTCTTTTCATTCACACCCAAATCCTAGATTTGTCCAAACCACAACCATAACTCATTATCTATACACAATAGCAAATAACTAAGCTAAAAATCATATTAGAGTGTAGAAATTCCCTACTTCAAGTTTGACGAGGAAACACGCAAAAATCCAAATTTTCGATTTTGTCGAATTTGATCTCCACTGATCAAAATGTTGCTCTCACCAAGCTCTTCACTTTGGCCTCAAGAAACGAAGTAGCGTTCACCATAATCTTCCACCATGCGTCGGGACAATGGAGGCTTTCCATCATCATCATTTCTCTGAGACAAAGCTCTACATGCAATAACACCACCCTTAATCGACTTTCACATACTGCTTGAATGTGAAAAGGCCTAGGCACCACGTGGTCTGCTTTAGAACATTTGCCAATTATCACACATGCTACAATACACTGCCCCAAGTCATCCTTTTGCCTCCATCCACGCACATGCATTATGTGACCTGCAAAGGAAGCCTTTGATCTGGGGTTCTTTCTACTGACTCATTGGCATTCGTATCGGAGGAACTGAGAAAATAAATGACACACCGGAATCTAGTGAGGAACCAACATGGTTGCATAATGAGCAAGCTCTCATTCTCGCCAGTCCAGCAAAACAGGTAGCCATGGATAAGTTGCATCAAGTCTGACAAACCATAGCCTTATTTCTGGAATTTCTAATAGTTCCCTTGGATCATACTCATCTTCTCTCTTGTAATTTATTGCAAATCCAATCGTACGATCCAGATACTCCTTTGGATCAACAGAGAGATGAGAGGTAATTCCAGTTTCAACAGATTCTGAAAGTGAAAGTGGGTTTTGATTTTGAACAATAACAACATTGGGAGTTGTTTGGATATTTTGGGTCCAGCTAGGCCTCTCCAATATATTTAAGAAAAGAACCATCCAAGCATTGAAGACATTTGGATCAAATAACTGCTTTGGAATCTCCAAATATATTGATGACCAGAATATTTTGCAGATTAGCTTGATCAAGTCTGCTACTTCCAGTGGAGGGCTTACAATTTGAACAAGCCTGTCAAATATTATAAGTAAATGAGGAAATGTTTCTTCAACAATGAGATAGACTGGTGCTCTCTCTTCATCTGACTTGAAACCTGCTGATCATCCCCACTCGATTCTTCACCAGAACCCATCGAGAGAGTCGAAAACTGCTCCACCCCCTGATAGCATCTATCATACAGTAGCAATGCAATTACAGCCACAACTAGTGCATCATCCAAAAAAGTGTAATATGATCCCAGAAGAAATAATGAAACTACCATAAAGGAGACACCACCAAGTAATAAAGGTCTTCTCCCCATGTGCTCCAAGCAATGTTGTCCTTCTCCCTATGTGCCTTCTGTGTGTGTAAAAGTGGCTTTCTTTATAAAAAAAAAAAATATTTTTCATCCCATACTTGAACCCCACTCCAGCACTTACTTCCCTTTTTTGTAAAGAAATGTGCTCCACCACAAAAACCATCATCAGAATATATTCCCTTCCTTTAATTTATTTTTTTTTTTTTTGGGCACTACAGGTAGCGTTGCGTTCACCGATTTACAAAACAACCAAGGCATTAGACTCATCGCTTACAGCTCCTCCAACCTCCTCCTCAGTTAGGTATCACTTTGAACATGCAAGGCCTTCAAGAACAGTGCTTAGCCAATTTTCAATTATCCTTTGCATCATACCAATCAGCAAACCCATGTTACCCACTATTTCTTTATTTATTTTTTATTTCATTACTCCCGACACCGTTTGAAACCTCACCTTTCAGATTTATTTTATTATTATAAACCTCAGTGGGTGAACCCTTTCAAGATTCTTTGTACTCACTCTCTCCAACTTTCTTTTCTATTATATATATATATATATATATTTATTATAATATCTTATCCCAACACACCAGGCCTCAGAAACCACCTCTAATTTTTACTTTCTTTATTATATATATATATATATTATTATAATATATTATCCCAACACTCCAGGTCTCAGAAATCACCTCTGATTTTTCAAATCTTTATTTTATTTCTTTCCACACAAAACCAAAACAAAAAAACAAAAAAAACAAAAACAAAAACCAAAACCACCACCAACCCACAACCACCACAAACACCGGCCTTACTCTTTCGCCTCCTCAAACGCAGCATATGGCGGACCTCCGAATCGGAACATGACCGTGGCCTTCCGTTTTAGCTCCTTGTTTTCCGCCTTCAGTGTACATATCTATGCTCGTGCATCCCTATACATGCACTAGAGCAGAGTGAGCTAGGCATTTAACTGGTGCACCTCACTCATTCTATTTTGCAACCGGTGTGACAACTTGGAGACCACAATCATTGTCTCCAAGCACGACTTCAACATAAAATGGTTCGCCTCAATATCCGATTGTGTTACCATTTTTTGCTCCACTGACGGTATCGGAAAGTTCAACGGAGCAAAGGCAGCTGCACTCGGTCCAGGGGCGCTTAGTTGCGCTTCCAGGGCGACCAAACCGGTTATCTCTATTGTGGCATCATTCAGGTCGGGAAAAAGGGTTAGAGGACCACGGGAAGAAGAGGCCATATCAGAGGCAGAACAAGCAAGGGGTTAGAGGGTTACAAAGTGTTTCAGGGTTTGCAACTCTCAGAGAACGAAGAGGTCTTCAGCCTGTTTTGTTTTGCAATGCCTCAGCGTTAGCTTAAGCCTCCGTTTAAATAGACCATGCAACAAACCGGGAGCGCATGCTAAGGCTGACACGAGGCTCTATCGGTCACTCGCATCGCTCGCCGCTCGACGCCATAATGTCGGGAACGCCTTTTGATGGATTGGACACGCATATTGAGGGCGCGCCTTTTGAGGGTGCGATAGATATATATATATGTATGTATATCTTTGGTCATCCTATATACACAACGGTTCGACACCTCCTCACTGTGTCTTCTACAACGGTCTGACACGACCACATAGTGTTTGCTACATCGGTCCGGCATGACCCCGTAAACTGTCCCGACATTGATTCCAGTTGGCTCCTACAATGGTCTTACACGACCACACTGTGTATGCTACAACGGTCCGGCATGACCCCGTATATTGATTCTGGTTAGCTCTTACAAAAGTCTGACACGACCATATAATGTCTTCAACAACGGTCTGACATGACCACACAGTGTCTTCTACAGCTAGGGATGGCAATTTGAACCCGGCCGGATGGGGACCTGATCCCCCGACCCCGAATTGAGCGATTTTTCCTCAAAAAATACCCCCGACGGGCCGGGGATGATATTTAAAAATAAATCCCCGATGATGTTCGGGCCGAAGACAGGGATACATTTTCCAACCCTGGCCCCGGCCCCGCCCCGTTCGGCCCCCCGATTCTGTTCATATATGTATAAATATATGTGTGTTGTGTGTTTATATATATATATATGTGTGTGTGTGTGTGTGTGTGTGTGTGTGTGTACGGTGTGTGTTTTTGGTACAACAATCATAACACATAATATATTATATCATATATATGGGTGTGGTGTGTGAGTTGGCACGCATCATCTGGGGAAAGCACCCATCATCTAGCCCCTCTCCCTTTTCTCTCTCTCTCTCTCTCTCTCTCTCTCTCTCTCTCTCTCTCTCTCACTCTCTAAAACACAACGCAGCTTCTCTGGTTCCCTCACCGCCGACTCTTTCTCTGGTTCTCACCGGCAGCTTCTCATCGCCGATTCATCTCCCTATCACGGTATCTCCGTCTCTCTTTTTGTCTCTCACGGATCTCCTTCTCTCTCTCTCTCTCTCTCTTGTTTTTTGCTTTTGTTCTTCAGATCTAGAAAATGGTGAAGATGAAGATGAAGATGTTGATGGTGGAGCTGTTTTTTTTTTTTTTTGACCAGGGATTTTCGGGGTCAGGGAAGCCCGATCCCCGTTAGGGGGCGATAGTGGGTTCCTCGTCGGGGATCGGGGCCAGGGACGGGGGAGTTTCCACTATCGGGGATCGGGGACGGGGAGGGTGATCCCCGGCCCCGCCCCGCCCCGCCCCGTTGCCATTCCTATCTATAGCGGTCCGACACGACCATACAGTGTCTCCTATCCTGTTTTATTTTATTTTATTTTAGTTTCATGTGTTGTTACTCTCTCCAAACTCAAGTTGGTTTGTGCCTATCCTCCTTGAGTTTTAGGGGGGGCTGTTAGTGTAATATTAGTGTAATATAGTATTGTTAGTGTAATATAGATGCAATATCTAGTTGTCCCAATAATGATGTTGTTGTACACTGCTTTCGGTGTTAGTTAGCATCCTATGTACCACTTTTCCTCTCTATAAATGAGAGTGATTTGCTCCTTGTAAAGTACTAAATATTAACGAATACAATATTTATTCTCTCTATACAGAATTCTAACAGTACCGAATAAATTAATAAACAACTTAGCAATTTTTCTCAACTCAATCCAACCAAACCAAACCCGTATCCTGGCCTTGTCGGTTTTTTTTTTTGATTCCCCGTAAGAAAGTGGAGTGAAAAATGAGTTTTACTCCCAGACCCCAACCCTAATTTTATTTATTAAATATATATAATTTAATTTTTTTAATATAATAAAATTACAATATTAACTTAATATTTATTTTCACTTATTTATTTATCATTTAACTCTTATTATTTACAAATCATTGTCCATATATTTTATTTTGCATTAGTTTTTTTTTTTTTTAGATTTATAAAATTAACCAGTTTCTGTCTTAAGCCACTACTCCAAGATTTACCTTACTCTCAACATGATACGAGGCTGGAGCAACAGACAACAAACTTACCTCATTGACATCCCTAATCGAGCTACATTATTTTAAGTTCAACATGAATATATTTGTGAACCCAATTATATTTAATTTAATAATATAAAAAATATATTTTCATTAATTTTTTTTATCTCTCTATTCATGATTGGTGTCTATGTAAATTTATAAATTTGTTAATAATGTAAGCATTATTTTTATATTTTGCTCATAATTTTTTTTTCTCGCTTAATATTTATAATAATTAAGTGTTTTTTTTCAAATTCGACTCATTTATGTAATCGACTTGACTCAAATTTGCTATCAAACTCAACAAATTTTTCACGAATAGAGTTCAAACACTCAAATTCTACTTGACTTATTTATAGCATACCTATTATAGTAATGCTAATATTATACCAACTACAAATTTTACTAATTTTTTTTCTTATTAATGTGTCAAGTAATAATAAAACATTAAAATTATAAACGAAACTCACGTGGATGATATCACATCAATAAATAAGAAAAATAGTAATGGTTTATAGTTTTTATTATATTACTCTATAAAATAACATAAACATTCACAACAAGAGATATTGGTTTATTAATGAATCATTACCAGTTGATTCGTACAATGCATGTGTTATTTTTATAAATAATATTTTATATTACGATATATGTGTTATAGAAGGAAAAAATTTGTGAAATATCTCTTTCTAACTTTGTATAGTAGAAAAGGTCCAAGATTTTTTTTTATTAGCTAAGATTTTTGATGAAATTTCTCTATAATTGTAGACGCGCCCGTGGGCCTCACTACAGTTCAGACTCAATTTGTGTCACGGTCCTCAATCTGAACCAAAGAGTCCAAATCTGGCAAATCGTTTTGAGAAACAGATTTTTGAAAAGAAGTTCCAAACATGGACTGCTTTGCCAGATACAGAGTCGCCACCTAAATATTTTTTATGGGGGAATTTAGGAAACCCTAACTCGGTGCCAAAGGCCACATGTCCGTCATCACCAAAGTTGCCTCGGCTCGGGAGTTTGGGTACGATTGGGGAAGGTCAGCTATGAGCACCCCCTCTCACCCGATCCGAAGATCGGCCTCTACTAACCGTGATATCCGTTTTTGAAAACGTTATGTGTTCTTATTCCATTTATTAGCCTAGAATTACTATGTTATGCGCACAGCAAACAAGTATAGACCAAATCACCTAAATTGGAACAAAACATTGCATGTTCGTTTTGAAGATGGTTTGTTACTCGCAAGTAAGCTAAAATGCAGGTTTTGCCACCCTCGAGTGGGCTTTTAGAAAAGATGGTTTTGCCACTATCTAGTGGGCTTAAAACTCACAGTTTTAATGCATTATTCCAATTTAGGTAATTCAACCTCCATCCACAGGCATTCAAGCAGTTATATCACATAAGCAGCTAGCCTCATGGTAATCATGCTGTTATGGCAACACTCACACGCATGTGGTATGCTAAAGCATAAATGCTTACCTAGTACTCCGTGCCAAAACAAGAACATGTTAGCAATCATGCATGATCCAAGTCCATGTTTAAATGCCTAATGCAACGCATACGGAATGTCACTAGAGTAGGCTCGGCTAGTCTATAAATGACATGTGAAAATGCACAAGTAGCATGTATTCAAGTTAGATTTGAAATACTTATGCAGTTAGTATGATGCGCCGAGCCTGGTGCATGCAATACTGATGAATGAATGCACGCATGCATAGCATAAGGTATGCTAAAGTAAACATGTCCTAATACTAACCATCAAAAGCAGGTAAGTAAAAGGGAGGAAGAAGTGGGGGTTGGAAGACATGCACACACGCACCCACACTTATTACAGATTCACTCTCGCTCGGAGGGACCGAAAGAATAATACAAGTTAATTAACCTACAGGTTAATTAAATATTACAGACCGATTAATTAATTAACAAATTAACTAATCTAATGAAAGTAGTAAACGGCCTCGGGAAGAGGGCCCAATGCAATGCGCGCTCGGCTCTGCTCGAAAAGTCACTGCCATGCACAAGTTTGCCTCTGCTTTGACTGTTCTGCTTCTCTGAAAATTGCACAACTCCCAAGGTTGCTTCTCTCAGTGTTGTGGGACACTACCGGCTGAGTGAGATCATCACCGGCCATGGAGAATGGTCACCGGCCACAAAATTATGCTCTCGACCAAACCTGTTTTGCCGGTCGGCACCAAACACTACCGGCCGGCCAATTCTTCCTGCTGAAACCTGTTTGACAACAGCAGAGTGCAGGCAAGGCATGGCAATGTATTTCAAGCAAATGTATGCACCAACCACACTCCTTATCATGTTTATGACTCAAATGAGGATGGGCCTCAATTCTCGGGCCACCAATCACGCATTCCCATGCATGATGGCCCAAGGGACCAAGTATGCATTTTGATTTCAAATGCAATGCACACACACAAACCAAGGCCCAGTCCCTATCACTAGATCAAGGGACAAGGCATGCATGCTAGATGGCATGCAACCTAGGCATGCAAACTAGTATGCTATATGAACATGGGGAAGCATGCAACAAAATGCAATAGAGCTAAGCATATGTCAATAATGCAAGTAATGAACATGCAAACATTATGCAACCAAAGCATGCAAGCATGTAGCAATGTGATCACATTTGAACAACATGCGAAAGGTGGACTTAGACCAATATGGACAAGCCTCGGCCATGTCTAAATAGGAAGCCAAAATGCTATGGAATGGAGGCAAATACACACACAAACAATGCATGCAAAAATGGCCCAATGCTTAAGCATTAAAGAACATCTTTTAAGCACACTTAAAAGAGGATAATCATGGACAAATGGCATGCACATCAAACTCTGAAAATCATGTTAAGATGATACCAAATCCAACTATCAATGCAAGCAAGGCATGCAACCAAGCCCAAGAACTTAAACTATGGTTAAATGACACATGAAGAAAATGACCAAAGTGGACCAAAATAGTCCCAAATCATGTTAAGGCAAGTCCTAAAAACCACCTAGATGGCATCTAAATGATCTACACATGGAGGCATGCATAAATGCTTAAACATGGAGCACACAACACCACCTCTTAGAGGCATCAAAGGAAAGGATACAAGCATGTTATAAGGACTGAAATAACATGGAAAGTGGTTCCAAACCACTGAAACAATGCAAGTAATGCATGCTAGAGAGGCCAAAGCTTAAGGCATTCAAGAGGGATTACATGGTAGCTATACAAAGCAAGACATGAATGACTCAAATGACCTAAAAAAGTCCCTTAGCACATTAAAATATGCATGTAAGCTTCACAAAACTAAGCCTAAATCATGCTAGAACAAGGGTCTACACCTAAAGCATGTTAAGGCAAAAATGTGGCATTACAAGACATGTATGCAAGGCATGCAAGGTGTGTCCAAACCAACTAAAAATAGAGACATATTATGACATAATAAGCACAAAAATCAGTTAAAGCATGGCCAACATACACTCAAACCAGATGCTCCCTCAAGAGGCAAAAATGGCCCTTTCCAAGGACAACAAGGAGAGGGGGTGGCCCTCTCCTTCCTAGGACCTCAAGGCACCATCCTCACCTCTGAAATCCCTCAAGATTTCAATGGTGAGGAGGCCCAAACGCCATGGTCCCGGAGCTCAATCGAAATGGCACAAAACAAGGGCCAAACAAGCCTTAAGAGGGGTCAAACAACCCCAAAGCTTAAAACACCCTCAACAAACTATTTAGAGCACTAAAAAATAAGACTTTTCTATGTTATATGTTAAGCTCAAAAACAGTTACAAATATGGCAAAACAAGCTATGAAAACAAGGCTTAAAAGAGGTAAAAGCTCACCCTTGAAGCACAGCAGCAAATTAGCAACTTTTGGACCAAAAAAAGGCTTCAAATCATCTCAAAAATCACCTCCAAAGACCTTAGCTCAATAAAGGGAGTAGAGAACTAGGTGTTTGTATGCAAAAGTGCAAAGAAAATGCACTTTTGAGCACAAACAAGCCCTAAACCTTAGCGAGAGAGGCAGAAAATGTAGAGAGGAAGAGATTTTTTGCTCCAAGTTGTATATCTCTTTCTTCTCCTTTAGAGAGCTTGATTGATATAGAAATATATCAATCTACAGCCCCTCAGAACTCCCACGTCCAGGCATGGGCTGGGGTATGGCCTGGAATGACAGCTGCCAGCTGTCTACAGAGATATCTGTTGAAAACCACAATTGGCCGGCCGGCCATCAAAGTGGTCGACCGGCAGTCAAATTGGCCGGCCGGCCATCACATTTGGCCGATGGCAACAAGACACAGCCGGTGGCCTCAAGCCACGACCGATGGAGTGTAGGGATGTCCCAAAAGCCATTCCCTGCCCTCCAAAGCAAAAAACACAAGTGTTTGGTGCAAAACCAGACACAGAACGGTCGAGTCGAGAGATTCTGAGGCAAGGCGCGTAGCCGAGGCTTCCGGGAACTCAAGACGAACACAAACATGGATGATCACCGAGTGTTCAAGCGGTGACGTCCAAGTCTTAAGGACGGTCAAAAATGGGGTGTCTACAATAATCATACCTTAAAATTTCTCTGTGAAATAAGAAAATTTTCTCTATGTTGAGACCGAAATTTCTCTGTGTCTGAGAAAATTTCTCTAAGTCAAACAAAATTTCTCTGAGTTGAATTTTTTTCTGTGAAAATGTTGAGGGACCTTAACTACTTTGAAAATATTGTATGTCCTTTATCTTATAAAATCTTATAGAGATGTAAAAAAAATTCCCCTTATAAAAGAATAAAATTAATTTAAATTTAAAATTAAAATATAATTCTAATTATTTATTTTGACAATCTTAGCCCTATCGTTTTATAAAAATGTTACTTGAATACTTATATATAATAATTTTCGTTAAATTATTTGTATATTTCGATAATTTTAGTCCTATAGTGCTATAAAAGAGTAATTATCATATAATGATTTTATATGATATCTATTAAATTATAGGATAATAAAATAAACATGTTGTGAAGTAATCTTACTTGACTATAATAATAAAATTAAGCAATTTCCACCGGCCTAAGAATAGAGGCTGCAATCAAGTTTGTCAAAAATGGAGGCTACAAACCAAGTTTGTCAGAAGTGGTTGCAACCGTTTGAAATTCATACCCTCAGCCGTATTTGCATTTAATGTTTTCACATTGGTAGTTTTATCTATATATAACTATTGTATGTTGGGAATTCTGAGCGTGGGAAAAAGAAGAGAGTTAGAGAGTAAAAGTGTGTTTTTCTCTCCTCAGTGTATTTTACATATTTGAGTGAAATAAATCTGTTTTTCAGATTATCAATCCTCTCTTGTATTTGTTTTTTGTGAACCACCATAAGTGATTTGCACCCTACTCCCACCAACAGTGGTATCAGAGCCAAGTTTTGTGCATTTTCGGAAAAACAGAGTGTGTTTTTCAAAAATTGCCCAGAAATCAAAGTGGTTGAAATCCACTTTTGATCACATCAGCTTGAAGCTCCCGACAAGACGAGCACAACCATGAAAATCATGTCGAAAACGGATCTCGGACGACTTCACACGCGCCACTGACATCGTTCTCACGCACGACCACGCGTTCACGCGCCACATACACTACCAGAGAAAGAAGACACGTGATCCCACGCGCAAGCACATGCCACACACGCGCACACCAGACGACCTGACGTCATCCGCTGACTTCAGTTGAGCTGCTGGCCAAGCCTTGTTGACTAGGCCGAGCTCAGGTCGTTGACTAGAGCCACGCTGCTGTCTAAGCCGCGTTGACCAGAGCCGCTGACCAAGCTGTGACATCAGCCACTGAGTCGCTAACACCAGCCGTACCGAAGAAATTATCCGGTGCTTCTCAGCCGTACCAGATTTCACCGATCCGAACCGTTCAACTTGTTTTGGCTTGATCTAAGCCGTTTGAAGTTCGTTTTTGGTGATCCAATAGTGTAGACACCCCATTTTTGAACGTCCTCAAGACTTGGTTGTGCTTGCAGGTACATCGAACCACAAGTTCGATTGCTCGTCGAGTGCTCGATTTTCGCGACGAAACGTCACAGGTTTGAGCTTTCCAAACCCTGTATCCTTTCTGCCCCATTTTTGGACCATGTGTTGGTCCTTTCAGTATGATTCTCATAAGGCACTGCCGGCCATTGTTTGGCACTGTCGGCCATGCTTCTTCCCCTATCTGCTACTGATGATGCTTGTCGGCCATTAATAAGGCACTATCGGCCACCACTGATGGCCGGCAAAACACTCGTCTCAACTGATTTCACACCAAATCTTTTGAGCCAGCTGGTTTTCACTCATCTTCCCTCCATACACATGTATAGATGGATAAAGCTCTTGTCAAGCTTGTTGAACAAGCTTTACATTGCCTCTCTTGTATATAAGGAGAGGCTCCTCCTCCATTTCAGAGGTTCAGAAAATAGAGGTTTGAGTGATAGATATAGTCTTGTATCTATATCTCCCTTTTGCTTTGGTTTTGTGCCTTGAAAGTGTAGTTTTGTCTCACTTTTGTACACAAACACACACTCAAACACCTTGCTTGTGTTGTTAAGGCTTCTTGAGGTTGTTTTTGGTGTTCTTGGGCTAGTTTGAGCTCAAACAAGTGGCTGGAGTTGAAGTGGTAGAGAAGGTCTTCAAGGGTGAGTCTTTAACCTTTAGATCCCTCATTTTTGCTTAAGCTTTTAGCCCTTCTTGCATACGTTTTTGAGCTTAGCCCTTAACTGGAAAAAGTTCTATTTTTGCATGCTTGAGAAGTTGTTTTAAGGTCACTTTTTCGTTTGGGGTGATCTTCCCCCCTCTTAGGCCTTGTTAGGCCTTTTTTCGAGCCATCCCTTTAGGCTCTTGTTGAAGCCTTTGCATGACCTTTCTACCACTGAAATCCAGAGGATTTTTAGTGGTGGAAAGGTGGTTTTAGAGTCCTAAATAGGAGAGGGTCATCCCCTCTCCTTGTATTGTGTCTACTAGCTTCATATGCCTCATGTTTGAGCACCTTTGTTAGACTTGTGTTGGCCATATCTTAGCTAGTATTTGTGGTTATTTTGCTGGGGCATGTCACTATTTTTACTTGCTTTGGTCACTCCATGCATGGTTTATACACTTGTAGTGTAAATCACACAAACTAGCTTTGTATGCTTCATGAAGTAGCATGTCATTCTAGCTTGTTTTGTCTCCATTTCAGTAGGTTTTTGGGGTTGTTTTAGCATGCCATGACTCTGTTTTGGGTGGGTTTGATGGTCCCTTGCATGCTCCATACACTTGTAGTATAGTTCCATGAATTAGCCTGATGTGTCTCATGCTTTAACATGTCATTCTAGCATGCTTTAGGCTTAACTTAAAAAAGATTTTGTCCATGTTTTAACATGCTTTAGCTCTGATTTGTATTGTTTTGGCCATGCATGACTTGCTTTGTATAACCATGGCTCGATCTAGCTTGTTAGCTTTGTGCATTAGCATGCTTTACTAAGACTATTTGAATGATTTGACATCATTTATTATGTGATTTCAGTCCATGTTTCATGCTCATGCACTTGCATTTAGCACTCATTCAATGCGTTGGAGGGTTTCCCCCTTTATGTCTTAACATAAGTCATTGTGTATGCCTTCATGCCTTAGCTTGCGAGCCATCATTTCAATGTGTTTTGGGGGTTATTATGCCATGATATAACTCCGATTCTTGTTGGTTAAGTCATCCCACGCTTGGTCTTAATAGGTGTAGTGTAATCCACCTCATTTGCCTTGTATGCATCATGCCTTATGCCCTTCATGTTAGCTTATTTTGGCTTCCTTCCATGCATGTTTTAGACTTATTTTAACATGTTCTAGGATTGTTTTGGGTTGCCTTGATCACATGCTTCATGTTTTGCATACTTGTAGTACAAGTGCTCTTGCTTGCTTCAAGCTTTGAGCACCATTGCATGCTTCTTTTGTGTTGTGTACATGATTTGGCATCATCTAACATGACATTTCAGAGCTTTTAGCGTTGCCATGTTCCCACTTGATTCACCCTTTAAGTGTCTTTGAGTGTTGTGCATTGTTGCCTAGTTTATGGCTTAGCTTGTATGCTTGCATGCCTAGGTCTTTGAGTCCTCATCTCAGCATGTTTAGGTCTTTGTTTTGACCTACTTGAGCTATGTCCATGTTTAGTTTGTGCATATTTTCCATGTATTGCATGCCTCCTTTGTAGTCCTCTTTACTAGCTTCATGCTTTAGGACCCTAGCATGCTTCACTTGCTTTGTTTAAGTCATTTGGCATCATTTCTTATCTAACTTCAGTGCACTTAGTGTTGTCACACTTGCACATTTGTCACTCTTCGAGCCTTCTTGAGGGTGTGCTCTTGGGCCTAATTGAATGGCCAATGCATTGTGCTTGCATACCTTGCCTTTTATGCCTTAATTTCATCACTAATGGCCACTGATTTGGGGCATGACTGAGGTCTACCCCTTTTGGTTTAAGTCCATTTGGCATGTTCACTTGCATGTTGCTTGTATGCTTATCTCACTTTGCATTGAGTATGCATGTCCCTAACATTGCTAATCTATCCTTGTAGCATTGTATTGTGCATGCGTGCATTAGCATTATTTGCATATCATTAGCTTTGTTAAATTAATCATATTACATTGCATTGAGTATGCCACGTAGTTGCATGTTTGCATGTTTAAGTCATATTGCATGTTTGCCATGCTTGTGTTGCATTATTGTTCGGATTAAGTATTAATCCGAGCACGAGAAACGAGGGACGTTTCATGCTTCAAGTGATGGAACATGCCTTAATTCTCGGTCGCCGACGCTCTTGATGATGCATGATAGAGTTCTAAGCATTTATGTGTTTTCGTGCATTCATTTTATATTGAAATTTGCACAAGTTGGATCTTTGGCCATCATGCATTGAGATACGTGATTAATGGTCTTGGGTCCGTTTATGCCTCTCCCTGGATGTTTTGAGGTGATATGGAGTGGCATGGTGCATACATATCCTTGGGAGACTCTCCATTTCTCTGTTTTGTGCTTTGTTGCAGCTTGGTGTCACAGCACACCAGTAGCCGGCAGCCTCTCATCCTTGGTCGGCACCCCCCTCATCCTAGGCCGGCAGTGTGCACTCTTGGCCGGCTCGCTGGTCGGCAGAAGCTCGTCATGGCCGGCAGGCCACTGGTGCACTCCCCAACATATTTTTGGTAAGATCCAGCAGCTAGTTCTCAAGGACACCCTGCAGACAGAGCCTCTAAAGAGCATTTGGAGAGCTTTTCGAGGAGGCAACCAAGCATGCATACTCTTCTTCTTCAAGGCAGAGCTGAGCCGGCCTAGCCTACATACTTTAAATGCTTTACTTATTAGTTAGCTTTAATTTGTGATTTATTTAGTTAATTTGTTAATTAATTAAGTGTTGTAATAATTAGTAAGTAGATTGCTTATTATTCAATTTGGTTGTGTAATAATTAATTAGCTCATTAGTTAGTTAATTAGTTGATTTGTATTCTTTATTCGGACCCTCCGTCGAGAGAGCGAATTTTGTAGTAAGTGTGCATGCGTGTGTGCATGTCTTCCAACTTCCATTTCTTTCTACCTTTTACTTACCGGCTTTCAATGGTTAGTTTTAGGGCATATTTCAATTAGCATACTTATGCTTTGCATGCGTGCATCATTCATCTGTATTGCGTGCACCGGGCTCGGTGCATCATACTAACCGCATTGTACTTTCAATACCAAGTTAAATACATGTATCAATTGTTGCATTTCACATGCCATCTTAGAATACCCAAGCCTATCTAGTTGCATTTTTGCATGTGTTGCATTAGCCATCTTAACATAAGCTAGGATCATCCATGATTACTAACTAGCTCTTGTTTTGGCTCAGAGTACACTGTAAATGTTTACACTTTAGCATACTACATGTGTGTTATTGATTGACATGAAAGCATGCTTGCCATGAGGCTAACTGCTTAGTTGATATAACTGCCTGAATGCCTGTGGGTGAAGGTTGGATTACTTGAATTGGAACAATTCATTGAAATCCTCGATTTAGCCTACTTACGAGTAGCAAACGTCAAACTATTTTCAAACAAATGAACATGAGATGTTTTGTTCCAAATTAGGCGATCTAGTCTATACTTGTATGTTGTACGCATCACATAGTAATTCTAGGTTAATAACCGGAATAAGAGCACATGCATTTTCAAAAACAAGATATCATGCTTAGTACAGGCCGATCTTTGATTGGGCAAGCGGGGGTGCTCATTGCATGACCTTCCCCTCTCGTACCCAAGTTCCCAAGCTGAGGCAACTTTGGTGATGACGGACACATTGCCTTAGACACGAGTCAGGGTTTCCTAAATTTCCCCCAAAACAAAATATTTAGGTGGCAACTCTGTATCTGGCAAAGCAGTCCATGTTTGGCACTTCTTTACAAAAAATCAATTTTTCAAAACGATTTGCCGGATTTGGATTCTTTGGTGATTTATCGGTCTTCCATTGCACTTTGCGAGATTAGATTCAGAACTGTGACATTTGAGTCCGAACTGTAGTAGCAAGCCTAGTTTGGGCGCGTCTACAAATAGTTCTTTCCAAATATTTGGAATATCCGGATACATCTGTATGGTCAAAATTTGCAAATTCCATTCTGAAAATTTGCAATTTTTAAAGACAACCAATGGCCAACACAAACAACTTCTTTCAGCCCTAGTTTCCAAAACCCAACAAGAAGAACTATGAAAATCGGAGTATTCAAATGCAAGCCCTATTAGCCTCACAAGATTTGTGGAAGTTAGTGGATCGAGGATATGACGAGCCAGCTACTCTCGAAGATGAAGAAAATTTAAATGAAGCTTAGAAGACGGCATTAAAAGATTCAAGGAAGAGAGATAAAAAGGCCTTGTGTCTACTCTATCAAGGCATTGATGAGTCAAGTTTTGAGGAGATTTCAGTAGCAGCAACCTCTAAAGAGGCATGGAATATTCTTCGCAATTCACACCGTGGAATAAAGAAGACGATCAGAGTTCGACTCCAAGTGTTACATGGCGAATTCGAGAAGTTGCACATGAATGAGAATGAGTCAATTTATAAGTACTTCAACAGAACATTGACCATTGCTTATTAGATGAGAAGATATAGAGAGAATATGAAATCTCTTCAAGTGATAGAGAAGATTCTCGTATCACTCAGTCCCAAGTTCAAGCACGTGGTTGTAGCAATAGAAGAGTCCAAGGATCTCAGTGCCATGACCACCGATGAGTTGATGGGCACACTTGAGATTCATGAACAAAGGATCAGCAAGAAGACTCCCTCAAGTTCCCTAGAGCTAGCTCTTCAATCGAAGTTGTCTTTCAGAGATAACAGAAATGAGCAAGGGGGGACATCACAAAGAAGCCGAGGAAGAGGTCGTGGTTACAATAACCGAAGTTCTGGTTTTCGAGGAAGAGGTGGAAAAGGTCCAGCTAGAGGAGGAAGAAGTCAACCACACTTTGCTCCAAGAGGAAAAGCAAGAGGTAGAGGAGGTGGTTACAACAACCGAACAAGAGTTGACAAAAGTAATTTTCAGTGCTACCAGTGCCACAAGTTCGGGCATTACAGCAATGAATGCCAAAGTAGATGACCATGGAGACACTGCAAACCAAAACAATGTTTGGTATCTAGATTCGGTAGCCAGTAATCACATGTGTGGTAAAAGAGAGTTGTTCGTTGAGCTTGACGCGACTGTACAAGCACAAGTCTCATTTGGTGATTCTTCAAAGACTCTAGTGAAAGGAAGAGGCAATATTCTGATCAAGCTCAAGAATGGAGATCATGATTACATCTCCAATGTTTATTATGTTCCTGCCATGAAGAACAACATTTTGAGTATGGGACAACTCCTAGAGAAAGGATGCGACATCAGCATGAAAGATTGTCATCTTATCATCAAAGACAATCATGGTAATTTGATTGCGCGGGTGAGAATGTCCAAGAATCGGATGTTTGCATTGAACATCCAATATGATATTGCGAAGTGTTTAAGTGCCATCATCAAAGACAAAGACTGGCTATGGCATTTGAGGTTTGGACATCTCAACTTTGGAAGCTTGAAGCTGTTGTCAAGCAAGAATATGGTGAAAGGGCTCCCTCATATTGCTCATACTAATAAGGTCTATGAAAGCTGCATTCTTGGCAAGCATCACAGAACTAGCTTTGCCAAAGAAGTGAAGTGGAGAGCAACAAAGCCGCTAGACTAGTGCACACTGATGTGTGTGGTCCATTGAAGCCAATATCAAATGGACAGAATAGATATTTTCTCACCTTCATTGATGATTATAACCAGAAGACATGGGTGTATTTTCTTAAAAGAAAGTCGGAGGTGTTCAATATCTTCAAAGAATTTAAAGTTTTTGTAGAGAAGCAAAGTGGCTACTACATCAAGACATTGCGATCATATCAAAGTTGAGAATATACATCAGATGCTTTCGCGAATTATTGCAAAAACCATGGAATCAAGCATCAAACAACACCATCCTATATGCCACAGCTAAATGGTGTTGCTGAAAGGAAGAATTGCACAATTTTAGATATGGCAAGGAGCATGTTGAAAGGAAAGGGAATACCCAAACAATTTTGGGCTGAAGCCATATCATATGTTGTGTATCTACTAAATAGATACCTAACCAGGAGCCTTCACTCTATGACTCCAGAAGAAGCTTGGAGTTCACATAAGCCAAGTGTCAATCATCTCAGAATATTTGGATGTGTTGCGTATACAAAGATTCCAGAAGCAAGAAGAACCAAGCTCGATGATAAGGGAGAAAAATGTATCCTTGTCGGATATGAAAACAGAACAAATGGGATACAAGTTGTATAATCCCATTACCAAAAAGGTGTTCATGAGTAGAGATATGATATTTGAAGAAGAAGAAGGTTGGAACTGGAATCAAGATGAAGTTGTTAAAGATGCAGAACTCATTCTTGAAGATGAAACATCAAAAGCTCCGATTGAAATTACAAGAGAAGTTCAACATGAGCCACAAACTCCTCCACATAGAATACCGGCACCTAGATCGCCAGTTTCTCACAGAAGTGCTACATCATCATCATCATCAACATCATCAGATGATAATTTTTTCAAACAACCGAGACCAATGAGATAATGATCCACTTACTTTCTCAGAAGCCATCCAAGAAGATAAATGGAAGAAAACAATGGATGAAGAAATTCATGCCATTGAGAAAAATGAAACATGGAAGCTTACAAGTCTACCGGAGGGGCACAAACCCATTGGAGTGAAATGAATATACAAGACAAAGAAGAATGCACAGGGCAAAGCGCAACACTATAAAGCAAGGTTAGTAGCAAAAGGTTACAACCAGAGAGCTGGAATTGATTATGGAGAGGTGTTTGCTCCAGTTGCCCGGTTGGAGACTATCAGGCTAATGATTTCTTTGGCTGCCTAGCACAAGTGGCAGATTTATCATCTTGATGTGAAATCTGCATTTCTTAATGGTTTCCTTGAAGAAGAAATCTATATTGAATAACCTTCAGGGTATGTTCAGAATAGTCATGAAGACAAAGTGTACAAATTGAAGAAAGCACTTTATGGATTGAAGCAAGCTCCGCGTGCATGGAATACTAGAATTGATTAGTATTTTCATGACAATGGTTTTGAAAAATGTCCATATGAGCACGCACTGTATTTGAAGAAAGAAGCCGATGGAAGCATGTTGCTTGCTTGTCTTTATGTTGATGATCTAATTTTCACCGGAAACAATCTAACCATGTTCATAAACTTTAAAAGAAGCATGGTTCAAGAATTTGAAATGACAGATATTGGATTGATGACTCATTTTCTCGGCATTGAAATGGCACAAAGAAAAAATGGAATTTTTATTTCCCAAAGTGGCTATGCCAAGGAGATTCTCAAGAGATATGGAATGGAAAATTGTAATCCAATGAACACTCCTATAGACAGTGGAGTGGAGCTCAAAAAAGGTACAAAGGCAGGTGATGTGGATCCAACTTATTTCAAGAGCTTAGTTGGAAGTCTTCGTTATCTTACTTGCGCCAGGCCAGACATACTCTATAGAGTAGGACTGATTAGCAGATATATGGAAACACCGGATCAGTCACACCTTTATGCAGCAAAGAGGATTCTTCGCTACATCAAAGGTACAGTCGATGATGGTTTATTCTATAAACCAACTGATAATTTCAGTCTTGTTGGCTACTCAGATAGCGACTGGGAACGTGACTTGGATGAACGAAAAAGTACTACGGGATTTACTTTCTTTATGGGAGATACAGCCTTCACATGGTCGTCCAAGAAGCAAGCCATTGTGGCATTATCTACTTGCGAAGCTGAGTATGTTGCAGCCAACTCAGCTATGTGCCATGCAATATGATTACGGAACATGCTGAAACATTTGGGATTTCTACAAGAAAAACCCACTAAGATTTTTGTTGATAATTGCTTAGCAATTGCATTGGCAAAAAACCCAGTTTATCATGAAAGAAGTAAGCATATTGATACCCGATATCATTTTATCCGACAGCATGTGAAAAAGAGAGAGGTGGAATTATTTCCTTGCAAATCTCAAGATCAGCTCGCAGATATTTCATGAAGCCATTGTAAAATGATCTGTTCAACAGAATGAAGTTAATGCTTAGGATGAAGCAGCATGGAGAATCAAGATTAAGGGGGGATGTTGTGAAGTAATCTTGCTTCACTATAATAATAAAATAAAACAATTTCCACCGGTCTAAGAATAGAGGCTGCAATCAAGTTTGTTAAAAGTGGAGGCTGCAGATCAAGTTTGTCAGAAGAGGTTGCAATCGTTTGAAATTCATAGCCTCAGCCGTATTTGCATTTAATGTTTTCACATTGTTAGTTTTATTTATATATAACTATTGTATGTTGGGAATTCAGAGCATGGGAAAACGAAGAGAGTTAGAGAGTAAAAATGTGTTTTTCTCTCCTCGATGTATTTTACATATTTAAGTGAAATAAATCTTTTTTTCAGATTATCAATCCTCTCTTGTATTTGTTTTTTGTGAACCACCATAAGTGGTTTGCACCCCACTCCCACCAACAAAACAATCATTTTAATATTAAAAATAAGGATAAATTATATATACACTCCTTAAGGTTTGCTTAAAATATGGATTATCTCATATAATTTGAAAAATTATAAATATCTCATTGTTAGAATTTTTTATTTAATAACATTAACTAAAAAATAAAAATTCTAACTGCTCTCTTATCATATATATATATATATATATATATATACTATTAAAAGTAATGTTTTTCTCTTACTTATGTGGCACATTCACATCATTATACTTTTTTCATTTACATATAAAGTTCTACACAAATTCAATTATAATAACTAATTTTATATGGATTCTATTTGAAAAATACTTATTTTCCATATATATATAATTATAATTTAATTATTATGATATTTGAAAAAACATTATCTTGATAAATAAATAAATAAGATAAAATGTGCTTAATTATGTGCATTGTACGAATCAAATTAATTTTTTTTTATATTTTTATTTTTTATCTATCTTATTGATGTTTAATATTAATTTATATTAAATTTTTTATTTAACATGAAATTATTTATTACAAATTATTTATATTTAATTTAAATTTTATGTACATATACTTAATATGTATGAATATTCAAAAAGAATATTAAAGAAAAAAAATCAATACTCTACATAATTAATTTATGTATCTTCTTCTTAATCCAATCACAACATATTTATATTTAATCTTTTAAAAAAAATTTTGCATAGTTCTATTTCTACATGTTTTTATTATCCAAATAAATATAAAAATAAAAATAAAATTAAATAATTAGAATCACTTTTAGATTTATATTACTGATTCTCTTTCTAATTTAACTATTATTTTTAATATCAAAATGAGCGCTTATTTTATTATCTTATAATTTAATATATAACATATAAAATTATTATACGATAATTACACTTTTATAGCACAATAGAACTAAAATTATCAAAATCAACAAACAATTTAACTAAATTTATTATTTATAAGCATTCAAGTAATTTAAATTTAAATTAATAATATTTTTTTGTAACACATATCATAATATAAAATATCATTACAGTAATTAAAGTTGACTCCATTGTAATTTTATGTCAGACAACATATTTATAGAAGTGATTTACATATACATATAAAGTGTCCAATTTTATATTGATTGATTAAAATAATATAACTCAATAATTTTTTTTTTGGTTAAGTTTTTAGAAGATAAATTGACAAATTCCAAATGATAAATAGTATGGAGTATTATTTAAAAAAATAATGATTCATCAAAAAATGACTATGTATATTTAATGCACTTTCTTGAATATTTTTTAAATAAAATTTTTGAATTTGTAATATTACTGATAATGCACTTTCATGAGTTCTGCCAGAAAAGATATGCAAAAAACAAAAAAGCTAGAATAAAAAATTTGCGGTTATTATGACGTGTCACATAATTAATCAAAACCCCTTTATGAAACGAAATTATTAAAGATTATAGAGATTTTGTGTCTAATTCCCTTTGAGGACACTATTTATGATTTGAATTTATAATTTTGTATTCATCAATGTGAATAACTCTTACGATTTTACTGATATAAGTATAAATCCTACTTCTAAGTCAACCCACTTTAAGCACTTTTTTCATGTAATACAATACTTAAATATTGTCATATAAAAGTATTATAATAGATTATAATCAAATATCACTTGAAGTATAATTAAAAATATGATGCACCACTTTAGACATAACCAAAAACATAAGAAATTAGGAAAGACATTTTCGATTAATAACCAAAATAATACACTATGAATTTTAATCAAGTCATAATTTGTATATTATAGAATTTTCAGTTATTTTTATTTTTTTTAAGAAAAAAAATATTTTGATACAAGTGGAATTTATAAATTTTAATAAATTCGATTAACACAATTGAGAATTTGATTTTAGGTTGATAATACACACAGTAACAAAAATTTTCATCTGCCATTAGTAAATCTGTATATATTTTTCTTTCAATTGTTATAATTTTCAACACATAAAGTATTAAGATTCAAAATTAATTTCCTATTTTAAAAATAAATTTCTATATATTACATGGATCACCTACTTATATAATAATAAAATTACTTAAATTATTAATCGGAAAGAAACAAAAATCATCTATTCTAGGGGAATCGTGTCGCTCATGGTTTGGCAAAGGTTAGCTTTACGCTCTGTATTGCCACCGGCTTGGATGGAAGATGATATCCACGTCAATAAATGAGAAAAATAATAATATCTGATAGTTTTTATAATATTACTCTATAAAATAACATAAATCGTTCACAACAAGAGATTGATTTATTAGTGAATCATCAGTAGTTGACTCGTGCAATATATATGTTATTTTTTAAAATAATATTTTATGTTACGATATATGTATTATAAAAGAATAATATTAATTTTAATTTAAAATTAAAGTGTGATTCTAATTATTTATTTTGAGAATCTTAGCACTATCGTTCTATAAAAATGTTACTTGAATACTTATATATAATAATTTTAGTTAAATTATTTGTGTATTTCAATAATTTTAATCCTATCGTACTATAAAAAAGTAATTATCATATAATGATTTTATATGATATATATTAAATTATAGGATAATAAAATAAGCAATCATTTTAATATTAAAAATAAGGATAAATTACAAATACATCCCATGAGGTTTACTTAAAATACAGATTATCTTGTGTGGTTTGAAAAATTATAAATATCCCATTGTCAGAAATTTGTATTTAACAGAATTAACTAAAAAAATAAAAATCATAACTGCTCTCCTATATAATGATAAAATTACCTGAATTATTATTTGAAATAAATTTCTAATATCATTAAAAATTGTTAATTGACTTTATAATTTATTAATAAAATAGGTCATTTGTTATGAAATTTGAAATTTCAAGGAGCGGGATGTAATTTCTAAAATCGTAGGGGTAAATTGTATTTTAAACAAACTCAGGGGTATATTTAATAGTTAAATTGAAAGGATAATTAGTAGCATAAAATTAAAAGTGATTCAAATTATTTAATTTTGTTTTATATTCATTTGGAAAATAAAAATATGTAGAAATAAAAGTTACAGAAAATTTATTTAAAAAATTAAATATAAATATGTTGTAATTGGATTAAGAAAAAAAATACGTACATTAATTATGTAGAGTATTGATTTTTTTTAATATTTTTTTTGAATTATTTATACATATTGTATATAGGTATATAAAATTTAAATTAAATATAAATATTTTGTAATAAAAAAATCATGTTAAATAAAAAATTCATGTAAATTAATCATAAGATATTAATAAGGTAGATGAAAAATATAAAAAAAAATATACATATTTAATATTTGATAGAAGAAAATTAATTCATAATGTATTATTCTATAGGTAGTTTGGATTAGATAAAATTATTTTACATATTAGATTTTAGTACTAATTAGGTATAAGGATATATTACTATGATATTTTTAAAAAGTAAGAGAGAACAACAATGATGCACCACATTAGAGAGAGGGGAAAAAATACATAGAGAGAGAGAGAGAGAAAATGAAGAAAAGAGACATGTCACATAAAAAAATTAAAAAAATTTGAGGGTGGATAGATATTCGTTTATTAGTGAATCATTCTTATGCGGAAGGCTTTATGTGCATGTAGCACAAAGTTGATAAAATAATTGGGGCCTACCTTCAGCTAGGTTTATATTTTTAATTATCAAAATTGTATAGATTTTAAAATAATTCTGCATTAGAAGGCCCATGAAAATAAAATAAAAAATTATTTTCACTCAATTTCTTTAGAAATGCAGCATAACAAATATTGTCTAATACATTCTCTAGCAGCCAATCGCTCAAGTGCTTATCGATATCATCCCAAAGTTTCTACAAATTCACTAGTGTTTTATTCATTTGGTTTGGCTTCTTTTAGGTTGAGGATCCAACTTCAAAGAGCATTTAGACTTATTGGTTGTGTACTCAGTATCATATCAATTGTAAACTCAATTTCTCTATCTACTAGTTGTCCAAGTAATTCATCCGGAAACACATCAGAAAAGTCTCTCACTACTAGTATACTATCTAGGGTGACATCCATGGTTTGTTCAGTCATCACACAACATAAGTACCCTTGACATCCCTTCTTGAGTAATTTACAAGTTTTCATTGCAGAAATCAAATAAGATAGGGGTACTACTCCATTACCCACAAATACAATTTCATCATGTCCTGGAGGTCTAAATAAAACTTGTTTCATTACACAATATTTAGACAACCAGTCCATTTCCAAAATTACATCAAAGTGTCTAATATCAAGAGGCAATAGATCCACAAACCATATCACACTATCAACACGTAATTCACAAGCACGATAAACAGATGAACATAAAGCAGGTTTCCCAGATGGTGTGGACACACACACTATATAGGGCAATGATTCCATGGGTCTATTTAATCTATGTTCAAACACAGAAGAGACAAAAGAATGTGTCGAACCCGAATCAATTAACACATATGCATCTTGATTGCAAATAGGGAGAGTACCTGAAACCACAGCCTCAGTGTTTTGAGTATCCCTCGAAATTAGTGTAAAAACCCCTCCTTGCCTCTGTTCATTTCTTGTTGTAATGGGTGTTGCGTTTGTTCCCGTTGTTGGAGTAGATCTAGTTAAACTTGCGGTACCATGATTTCCACTTCGACGTGGTTGTGTACAATCCTTTGCTATGTGTCCCGTCTTCCCACAGTGATAACAAGCCCCTAATGCACGGTAGCAAACACCCCAATGTTTCTTTCCACAGGTAGCACAAGTAGGTGTTGAATTACCACTTTGGTTTGAACTAGTATTACTAGAACTCCCAGACTTTAACTTCTTGTTTGTTGATGTTGCCCCCTTATTGAAATTCCGTCTCCTGCCATTCCATTCAAATTTCTGTTTACGGTTAGCTACATCACCCTCTGCTATTAGTGCCCTATCAAGCACATCCACATATGTCAATAATTTGAGTACATTGACTCTGTCTAGGATTGGATCACGCAAACCTTTCTCAAATTGTCTAGCTTTCTTGTAGTCCATATTTACCATGTGGGGTGCAAATCAAGCTAACTCTGTAAACTGAGCCTCATATTCAGCAAATGATTTGTTTTCCTGCTTGAGTTCCATGAATTCAAACACTTTTCTGTCCCGTATACATTGCGAGAAGTATTTCTTGTAAAGATCTCTAGAAAGCAAGCCCAAGTAATATCCTTATTCTCATCTCGAACCAACATCCACCAACGCCTTGCATCATCTTCTAATGTGAATACGGCTCATTGTACTTTCTGAGCTTCGGTACAAGGGAACACTTCAAACAACTTCTTAATCCGTAAGACCTAAGCTCCCGTCTTTAATGGTTCAATCCCACCATGAAACAATTGTGGCTTCATCTTTTTGAATTCTCTAGTCAAAGCAACAATACAGTCCCTTGTCTAACACCCTGGAGCTAGATGTAGTATAGGCATTAGAGGTGGGGGTGGTGGTTGTCATTGTTGTTGCCACTGCTGTTGTTGTTTTATGGCTTCAACCATGTCTTGCATCATTCGTTCCATTTTGTCCAATCTTGAGGAGGTTGCCTCATCTAGCTCATCACTTCTTGTTCTCACCATTTTCTATATGAAACTTTGTATTATAACAAACACAATATATATATATATATATGTGTGTGTGTGTATATATATATATGTGTGTGTATGTATGTACAAATTCAAATATGCAAATTGTACCAATTATCTCACTCTAACATTTAAATACACGTGAATGCAATCCTGAAGTCTCCTCTAGACTCTCTATAGCTTAATGGACTAGTGAGTGAGATATAACTCGTGCTCTGATATCACTCTGTCACAACCCAAACTTGCCCCTATAGGTTTAGCATTATGACCGGCCAGTAATCATAGATTACCTATGGCCTCCATACTAATAATCCATTTAATATGAAGTACAAGGCTTAGCAGAAGTATAATATAACATAAAAATTATCCATTGAGCGGTGGGTATATGAAAAGAACTTCGTATCATAAGCAAAGATTCATTCTTTATGTACATACACCACATTAGTTCCAAACATCCACATCTTATAGTTATACAAAACCCCAAAATACACACAAATACAAAACTATTTAACAAGCAAAAAGGGGTTCAACTAGCATGGCTCTACCTGAGCCTAGTTACTTCACTTGGAAGCTCCACAAAAGGCTGACTCGGATAGACTCGAGGCTTTCTTAACTCTGTGAGCTAAGGCCCAGTGAGTAATAACAAAATAAAGAGATTATATGAATGAAGATCGATAACATGCCAATCCAATTCTCATTTCAATTCTCAATATTCAATAAAATTCATCGTCGATGTCATTCAATATCAAATTAAGTGGCACATCCATAAAGCAATAATATTCCGATCACAACGAACCATAAAGGTCAAGCCAATGGGTCAAACCAATGGACCACGAAAGGTCGAACACTAGAGATCTCGGTGTTTCAATCAATCCCAATAGCCATGGTATTGTTACCCCCAGGCAAGGGCCTATAATCAATGGCCATGGTATTGTTAACCCCTAGGCAAGGGCCTACAATCAATGGATGCCACAATACAGTTTCAAAAGTGAACTTCATTCATTGATAGAAAATAACATTTTAATAAACCATTCAATCAATCACATATTGATTTCAAGAACAATAACAATTTCAAAAATAAATATTACTCGGACATATCTTTATAAAGTTACTGCTCACAGTGGGTTATGCTGTCACTACGCCTCGAACGTCCACTATACAAAAACACATAACGAAAGCACAATTGAAACACCACTTCATTTAATTCAACTCTTCTTATGTGTTTCTAACTCATTCCATGTTTATATGAGTTCAATTGGTGCCTAAGAGTGCTAGAAATGACATGAGGATGCAAGTATGCACTTTAAAGGTCAAAATTTGCTAAAAACAAGGTCCTCACTCGAGCGAGGGTTCAAAAATAAGAGTGGTCACTCGAGTGCAACTTCGGTCACTCGAGCGGTCTGTATACTCTACAAAAGACTAGTTGCTTGATTTTTACACTCAAGCGAGCTTTCCGTCGCTCAAGCGATGAGCAATGCAAAACAGGGTTTGCTCGAGCACAGGTTTGGAAGCTCGAGCCACCGTGCAATTCTCTGTAAAACTTCTGGGAGCTTGATTTTTACGCTCGAGCGACACTTTTTTTGCTCCAATGAACAGGTCGAATTTTGAAATTTCTAGAATTATGTTTGAAGCTCAAACTTGATATTCAATGGTCCAAAACTCGTGTTTTTGGTACAAAGACTTGGAAAAACATTGAAGAAATTGAAAATATAGTCAATTTGAAACCAATTGCCCAAAATCATGGGCCAAAATCATGGGCCAAATTCTCAAAATTAAACTTAAAATGTGAGGTTGAAACCATGCATGATATGTATTACACTCATCTCTTTTCAAATCTTTTCACAACTCTCATGCATGAGATGAAAAGTGGTAAAATTATGAAACATCTTCAAAAATGTTAAATATAGCTTCATGCATGTGGAAAATCCTATGAAATTCAAACTCAAATTGGTGATTCAAACATGCATGTACATAATTCAACTCAAATCCATCATATTCATGGTAATTCATGCTCAACCCACTCAAACTCATGTAAATGATCCTACAACTCCATGAACTTAGTTCCTACATGACTTAATTCCAAGAATTTAGAGTGAATTTCATACCTAATGTGTGAATTCAAGTGTTGTTTAGCTTAATCCTTCAAGTCCTCCACAATTTCCTTCAAATTCTCTTTTCTCTCTCTCTAAATGTTGAGTTCACCTTCCTCCTCTCTCAAAATCTTAGCCCATGTGTTTGTATATGTGAGCTCAAGACATGTATAAGCTTATATAGGGTGTAATTAGCTTAGCCTAATCAAAGTTGATTAAGGTTAATTAATTAGGCTTAATTCTAACTAAGTTCAATCAGTTTATTCCAATTATTTTGGTCCGAATTAAATTTTGACAAAAGTTGCCATAAAATTCTAAATATTCTAATTAGCCTATTGGGCTAGTCAATTTTGGCTTCTGAAGATGTTCGGGCTTTCAATTTCTTATTCTAAGCCGTTAAATGAACAGATATTCCATGTAATAACAGATAACTACAAAATTTAGCATGCAAGCACATAATTAAACACACAATCATGTAATTAAGCTTATTAAAATAATATAATATGATAGTACGGAGGTCGGGGTCATCATAGTGGGGGTGAGTTCACATCACTTGAATTCACTAATTTTTGTAGTGAGAATGGTATTTGAAGACAACTAACAACCGCATATACCCCTCAACAAAACGGTGTTATAGAGAGAAAGAATCGAACTATCATGAATATGGTTCGAAGTATGCTTTCAGGGAAGAAGATTGCCAAAACATTCTGGCTTGAAGCTGTGAATTGGACAGTTCATGTTCTCAATAGGAGTCCAACTCTTGCAGTAAAGAACAAAACTCCAGAAGAAGCTTGGAGCAGATTCAAACCATCAGTGGATCACTTCAGGGTATTTGAATGTGTATCTCATGTTCGTATTCCTGATTGCAAAAGTTCAAAGCTCGATAACAAGAGTGTAAAATGTGTTTTATTTGGAGTCAGTGAGGAGTCAAAGGCATATAGGTTGTATAATCCCATTTCTTAGAAGATTATGGTAAGAAGAGATGTGGTGTTTGAAGAAGGCAACAGTTGGGATTGGAACAAAAGTCATGAGGAAGTTATTTTGGTTGGTTTAACTTGGGGCAAGAATGACAAAGAGCCAGATGTAGCTGCTGAAAATGGAGATGAAGCTGAAATTAATGAACAAAGTAGTACAAAGGAAAGTGAAACCGATGGCTCGAATGGGTCATATGAAGGCAATTCATCTAGCTCAGGTGAAGATCTTTCACTTAACTCTCGGGAACAAAGGTTGAGAAGGCAACCAAATTGGATGAGGATTATGTAAGTGGAGAAGGTTTATATAAGGAAGAAAACATGGCATATTTAGCCATCTTTGCAGCCGATAATCCAATTCTATTTGAAGAGGCACTAAAAGATGCAAAGTGGAGAACAACTACGGATGTGGAGATTATAGCTATAGAGAAAAATGATACTTAGGAGTTGACAAATTTACCTACTGGGGGAAAGAAGGTTGGTGTGAAATGGGTGTATAAGACGAAGCCCAATGAAAATGGTGAGGTGGAGAAGTACAAAACACATTTGATTGCCAAGGGTTACACCCAAAAACATGGCGTGGACTACACTAAGGTTTTTGCACTTGTAGCACGTTTGGAGACAATTCGATTGGTAGTTTCTCTTGCAACTCAAAAACGATGGACAATTTTTCTAGATGCAAAGTCGGCCTTTCTCCATGGAGAACTTAGTGAAGAGGTTTTCGTAGAGCAACCTCCTGGTTATGAAAAGAAAGGTAATGAACAAAAAGTGTATAGCTAAAAAAGGCTTTATACGGACTAAAACAAGCTCCATGAGCTTGGTATAGTCGGATAGAGTCATATTTTACTAATGAACGTTTCGAGATGTGCCCTAATGAGCATACATTGTTCATCAAAGCAGGAGAAAGAGGTAAAATTCTAATTGTCTGTCTCTATGTTGATGATTTGATTTTATGGGCAATGATGAGCATATGTTTGTTGAATTTAAAAATACTATGATGCATAAGTTTGACATGACTGACCTTGGAAAAATGAGATATGTCCTTGGTATAGAAGTAATGCAAAGACCGGGGGGGTATTTTTATCTATCAAATGAGGTATGCACAAAAGGTGCTGAAAAGGTTTGATATGGATAAATGCAATTCAGTTCGTAATCCAATTGTTCCAGGTTGCAAACTCATGAGAGATGAGAATGGAGTAAGAGTGAACAGTAGTCGCTACAAGCAAGTAGTTGGCAGTCTAATGTATCTGACTGCTATTCGACCTGACATTATGTTTGTAGTGAGTCTTCTAAGTAGGTATATGGACCATCCCACAAAGCTTCATCTTCAGGCAGCCAAGAGAGTGTTGAGATATCTGAAAGGAACTTCTGATCTTGGGATATTTTATAGAAAGGGAGGAGATGAGAAGCTGGTTGCCTATACAGACAGTGACTACACTGGAGATTCAGATGACAGAAAGAGTACTTCAGGTTATGTTTTTTTGTTGAGTTCAAGAGCCGTTTCTTGGTCATCGAAGAAACAACCAATAGTCACATTGTTTACCCTTGAAGCTGAATTCGTTGCAGCAGCTTCATGTGCTTGTCAAGCAGTCTGTGTAAGGAGGATTTTGAAGGGTTTTAATCATGCTCAAAGTGGTGGTACAACGGACTTTTGTGATAACAGCTCAGCAATTGAGCTTTCGAAAAATCCTGTATTACATGGTCGAAGCAAGCATATAGATGTCAGGTTCATTTTCTTCGTGAGCTTACTAAAGATGGAGCTGTAAAGTTGGTCCATTATCACACTCAAGAACAGATTGCAGACATAATGACCAAGCCATTAAAGCTTGATGTGTTCATGAAGCTGAGAGGTCTGTTGGGGGTCTGCACAGATCCAAGTATAAACTGAATGAAATTGGTATTCAGTTTAAGGGAGGATGTTGAAATTGTTAGTGTTGATCTAGTCTTTAGGATCTGTTTTTGATTAGTTGCTTAGTGGTTTGAAGAATTCCTATTCTTTAGGGACAAGTTGTTTGTTTCCTAGTCACTTACCATGTTAATAGGTGGGCTGCAATCTATTTCTCTTTTCTATTATTCTTGTAAAGCTATATATATCTAGTTGAGCTGTTTAATTGAATAAGAGAACATTCTTCCAATTTGCTTATGTTCACTTGACAAATACAGAGAGTTTTCTTAACAAAAGCGAGGTGAACCTGCGATAGTAAATACCCTATCCATGTCTAGCAAAGCAAATTCAGACAAGTGATCGACCCCTTTTACAAGTCTATCACTCAAACCTCCTATAACTTCACCAATTGCTTTAGCTGCCACAGCCACTCCATCTTCTGCTATTAAATCTTTTGAATCTGCATTTACCAGATGAATCGAAACACAATTCCCAAAATAAGTTCAAGGAAAAGGGGGGTCCAAGCGAGCCCTGCAATCGACAATGAATCCAAGATGAACTTTCCCTATCCTGCCGATTTGCCGAGCTTTAACTAGGCAAACCCATACGTAGGCACATGTTATAAAGGCTGATACATGAAAAATATTGGATTGTTTCTCTTGCCATTGGGCGTTCACCCTCTTCTTCATATTCTCTAATTACTTTATTTATATTACACTGATCTGTAATAACTACCTAAAAAATTTCCTGACTAGTCAACTGATGTATGGAATTATCAGTTCAAATTCATCTTAAAAGATGTACTTGAAGCTAAGGACATCGGCCTATTGGTTCCTCTAATTTAAGAAATCCTTTAATTTATAATAACCTCAGTATATGTATTTAAAAAATATAACATGTAATTGAATTTAATTATGAAATATTTTAAATTTTTTTAATATATAGTCGGATGGGTAGACTTCAGATTTATAATTATTTTTTGAGCCGGAATTGGACAAAAATAAAGGCATGATATTAGGATGGGCTACGCTTAGGCAGACACAAAGTTTGTTACTATGTAGTGCTACCCGTCCCAACAAATGTCTACCCTTACTAAAGTGAATACTTGTGGAGAGGTGCAGTGGATATGAATAATTTTATATATTTCACTTTAACTATTCTAAATGTATCCCAAAAGTGATTGTGTAATTGTGATTAAATTTGTATAGTGTGAAATTTATGTATAGAATAAATTTGAATTATAAAATAATAATTCTAAATAATTTTTGAATAATTAAATTTAAATTTGCAATATTATACTCCGTCGATATTGAACAATATCGTCTCATTTGAGTAGTTTTAATAATTCCTTTTTGAATCCACTAGAGATTTATTTTTATTTTTATTTTTTGTGTGTGTGGGGAAGAATTGTACATAAATGGGACAAATTAAAAAAAAAAAGGAAAAATATCAAATTAGTAGGACAATAAAAAGTTATTTATACTTTTATGATAGTGCAATTTTACTGTATGCATAATACAAATCCTCTGTGTATGGTGCAAGTCCTTACAATGTATCAGAGTTGTCCTATAAAAAATTTCTATCTCTAGTGTAATAATTTCTCCACTGTCTCACTAATTTGATATTTCTCAAAAAAATAAAATAAAAATTAAAACACCAAATATCAAACCAAACCAAACCAATTTTTTAAGTCCCATCAAATTACAACACCAAATATGGGGGGGAGGAAATTACAGGAAACACAAAATAGACTTGGCTCGAGCCAAAAGATTTGCTTGCCAAGGAAGATCTTGAAATGGTTCTCCAGAGCGATTTTGAATAGCTGCTCTTCCAAGTTCCATCCATGGCTAGGGAAGCGTGCTAGAACTTGCAACTCATGAAATCACTGTGCTTGGTTTGAGTTTTTTTGATTAAGTTTTTTGAAAATTGAGCTTTTTGGTTTTCGTATTTTTTTGTTTTTAATGAATATTTTTAAAATTTTAAGTAATTTTTTTTACTTTTTAGACATACCTAACATACATATACCTAAAAAGTAAAAAAATTATGAAAAAAATATTTTAAAAAATTAGTAAATGCATAAAAATATAAAAAATGTACTGAATTCTCATATTTTTTTTGTATTTTTTGTATTTAGTGAATTTTTAAAAAGTTTCTTTCACAAATTTTTTACTTTTTAGGTATATTTATGTTAGGTATGTCTAAAAAGTAAAAAAAATTACTTAAAATATTAAAAAATTTCAGTAAAAACAAAAAATACGGAAAATAGGCTTCGAGACCAGTAGCAAACAAAGAAGGAAAAGCTTCAATTTCCTGTTTGTTCAACATCAACCCAATCTCAAGCCCTCCATTGCCATCTGTAGAATCTGAAAGAGAAAAAGCTCCATTTCTAGCAATTGATGTCATGTCCACCTTCCTTGGTTTCCCCCAATCTTATACAGCTCAAAGCGAGGTGAACCTGCGATGGTAAATACCCTATCCATGTCTAGCAAAGCAAATTCTGACAAGTCATCGACCCCCTTTACAAGTCTGTCACTCAAACCTCCTATAACTTCACCAATTGCTTTAGCTGCTACAGCCACTCCATCTTCTGCTATTAAATCTTTGGAAAAAGTTAGGCATCATGAAAATTTTTTCATGAAAATTTTATGATCTTTAGATTACTTGATTAATATGTGATACTTTATTCTAAGTGTAATCCAAGGGTCACAAAACTTTCATGATTATTTTAATGAAAAAATTTTCATGATACCTAATCTACATTTACCAGATGAGTCGAAACACAATTCCCAAAATAAGTTGAAAGAATAGGGGGGTCCAAGCGAGCCCTGCAATTGACAATGAATCCAAGATGAACTTTCCCTGTCCTGCTGATTTTCCGAGCTTTAACTAGGCAAACCCATACGTAGGCACATGTTATTGTAAAGGCCGATACATGAAAAATATTGGATTGTTTCTCTTGCCATTGGGCGTTCACCCTCTTCTGCATATTCTCTATACTTGGTCGTGTCAATTGGAAAGTGCCAAGCATTGTACCAGGTGAAGCATTCACATTCAATATCATGAGGCTTCTTCTGTTGTTGTTGTTGTTGGATCCACTATGTTGCAACACCAAGGTTAGATACTTTCTCTCAAGCTCATCTGGGTCGTTGATAATGGTCCTGTCATAGAATGGAGTTAATTCAGGGCTTAGACCTCCTCCTCCGCCTCAGCAAATGGAAGCCCAAGAATGCATAAACAGAGCTGAAGTTTTCCCGTCAAGTACCGCACCCTTTGTTTGGAAACAAAGTGATTTGCAATGCCATCACGGGTACTCGATTGTCAGATGCTGGTAAGTTGGGTAAAAATGGTTCAATTTATTTGACTTGGCGAACGCTGCTTATATTGCTGGAGGAAAGATGATAAAAATCAGCTTCAGACTCGGCTATGGTAAGTGAAACTGCATCATCATCACCTTCAACGTATCGGATAATTGGTTTATCATCAGAATCTGTGAACCATGTCAGATTTCTGGCGAGTGGAAGGTAGTGGTGGAGGGTGACAGAGAGGGAATGTTTGAGTTTAGGAAGGATATTTCCTAAGAATGTAGTGGTTGAATATTGGTGGGCTTCGTAGAAGAAAATAGGCCCTTAACAGGAGAGAACTTCACCCAGTTGGGGCGGCCGAGCATGAGCTAGTACTAGTCGGAGGTGTTGGAGTCACTCTGCAAACCTCAACCACCTTCACTGGATTGGGGGTTGGTGCCATGAGAGATCAAAGAAGTAAGCAAGGATAAAGGAGGAATTAATTGGGGCCTGACCTGGGTGGTGTGGTGTCTTGTGTTGTGTTGTGTTGTGTACAAACTTTACTGGTTTATTGATTATATTTATAGTATGAAAAATACTATTCAAATAAATTAATTTCGATAAATTTTTTTTAAAAAAAATTCATTATTGTGACATATTATAACACCGTAACACTACCAACCAACCAGTTTTAACTACTCAGAAATTATTCAAAATTATTATTTTATAATTCAAATTTATTCTATATATGCGCTCCTATTATCCATAGAATAAAGCTTCGTCGCTCGAATTTCTCCCCCCCTAATCCCCCAAATGCCCAAAACGACGTCGTTTTGGGCATTCTTTTTTTTTTTTTTCCCTTTTTCTTCTTCTTCTTCAACGAGTCTGAGACAGAGGGAGAGGGAGGGAGAGGAAGAGAAAGAGAGAGAGGGAGAGAAGAGAGAGGAGCAACAGCTCTGACCGCCTCCGACCGCCGTCGTCGCAGCAACAGCTCCAATCGCCGATCGTCAGCTCGTCGCAGCCCGTTCGTCGCAGCAACAGCCCGTCGCCCGTCGCCCGTCGCAGCCCATCCCCTAGTGGTTATGGCCCCCTCCAGTCCTCCTCCTCCCTCCTCCTTCCTCCTCCTCCTTCCTTATCTTCTCTTCTCCTTCTCTGCTTCTGAAAAAAAAAAAATTAGGGGGATTCGGGGAGCTCATTTTCGAGCTCCCTAGCATTACTCTTATCCATAATACAACTACCCATTCAAAAAAAATTGGATGGATAAGTCTGGTTTTGAACTTATTGTTATAATAAAGCCTTGTTTGTGAAGTGTATATTTTAGTTTAAAAGTTAAAAAAATACTAAAAAAGTCAAAAAATTATACAAAAAAAATTAAAGATTTCATTTTTTTATTTGTTAAATATTTTTTCGTAAAAAATTAAAATATCATTATAAATATAATATTTTTTTATATTATATTTTAATCAAAAAAATTAAAAAATTATTTAAATAACTTATTCCGAGTTTAAAATTTAAAATAACACTCGTTATTATCTTTTTTTTTTTTTGGGTGCTGGACACTTGTTATTATCGTGGCATATATAATAGTCAATGTTTAGAATTTCATAATAGCACTTGTTTATAATAGAATTTTTATTTATGTGTATTTTGTTTATAAAATTGTGTAATCCTTCTTGTTTTTATACCTACATTTGCGGGGTGTGCAAAGATTATGGCTAGTTTTGCCAATTTTGCTGTAATGGATGTTCATGGTCCACATTTTCAATGGGGCCCATGAACATTTTCTCGCTGATTATTAGTCTCTCTGCCTGTTTAGTTGTTGGGCTGTTGTTTGTTGTTCGGTTCATGTTGGACATTTGTTTTTGATTTTTTGTTTACAGGTCTGTTTCCTTTTCTTATTTGGATATGCATGGTTGTTGTCCGTTTTTTTTCTTTTTTTCCTTTGTACAGTTTTGGGTAGGGCCTGGGGCATACCCCTTGTATCCTTGTGTTAGTTTTTTATTTTTATTTTATGACTTACTTACCTAAAAAAATAAAAATAAATAAAGACATGGAATTGGACCCGCATCCAACGGGTGTACAGTGGATTTGATTTTGAAAGTTGGGAATTTTTTTTTTTTTTTGGCTTGCTTATCTCTGGTTTGTGATCAGATTGAAGGGTATTGTTAGATTTGTAGGGATTCACCACGGGTCTCGTTTCGATAATCTGAACTGTTCAATGTGGAGAACTTGTCGAGTATTATATGCTTGTTAAAAATCACGTTGATCAGATATCCGATCAACGTGATTTTTTACAAACATAAAATACGCGATAAATTTTACACATTAAACTATTTGGATTATCGAAACGGAACCCGTGGTGGACTCTCACGAACTCTCACGAACTCAACGGTACCTTCCAATCTGATTACAGACCGGAGGGAAATCCAACCTTTTTTTTTAATAGATGGTGGAAAGTTGTGATTTGAAGCTATAAAAGTACATGTGAAAAGGCATGTTCGATATGGGTGCAAAGAGGTGTGCACAGACCTATTTAACTCAACAAACTTGCCTAGGCCGACTCGACCGAGTACCAAATGAACAGGTTCAAATGTTGTTTGGGTTGACTACAGATGTTACTCTGCAGGTTTGGCGGTCAAAAACGAATATGGCCCAATCAAAATCAAAAAATTCAAACCGATCGAATATCAGGATAGGGTGATTTTTTAATAAATCCAGTTTCTAAGTATTTTATTCTATCTAAATCAAATTTTTTTTTAGTATTCCATTAAGTCTTGTTTAATGTAATATGACCAAATCATCCTTTCTAATTTTTTTGCACATGTTTCTATTTTGAAACTAATACATAATAGTAGTCCATCATTTATGGATAAAATCTCTCCCTCATTCTAAAGAGAAAATATTTCTCTTATTTCATAGAGAAAATTTCTCCTGCATTCCATATAGAAAATTTCAAATTATGAATTTTGAAATTTTTTATAATTTGAAAATTTTAAAAATAGCCTAACAAAAAATCTAAATGAAAATCAAAATATAATGTGAATGTTTATAGTAAACAACAAATATTCAACTAACTTTTGAAAAAACAAAACTTATGTTAAAGTACAATGTAAATGTTCATAATAAACAATAAACATACAACTAACCTTCGAAAAAATAAAATTTATACCAAAATACAAAGTGAATGTTCACAATTTATAATAAACATACGGCTAACCTTAAAAAAACAATTCATACCAATGTTAACATTTACATTGCAACGTGAAAATATAAAACAAAATTGAAAAAAGTGAAAATAGACTATTTTAATTGTTCAATAATAATAAAAATGATTGTTCAACTAACAAGCATAGTAATAAAAACAACAAACATACAATTAACTTTTGAAAAAATAAAACTTATACTAAAACACAATATGAATGTTTACAATTTACAATTAATATAAAACTAGTTTAAAAAAAAAAATCTCATACTAATGTAAACATTTACACTGCCTTATGAAAATATAAAACAATATTGAAAAAAGTGAAAATTGACTATTTCAATTGTTCAATGGTAACAAAAATAATTGTTCAACTAACAAGTATAGTAACAAAACAACAAACATACAATTAACTTTCGAAAAATAAAACTTATATTAAAATACAATGTGAATGTTCACAATTTATAATTAATATACAACTAACTTTAGAAAAACTAAATTCATACCGATGTGAATATTCACACTGTAATATAAAACAAAATTGAAAGAAAAAAAAAAGACTATTTCAATTGTTTAATAGTGACAAAAAATGATTGTTCAAACAACAAGTATAGTAACAACTAACCAATAGACTTTCAAACAATGTGAAATGTAAACATTCACAATGATTGACAAAAAAATAGAAACAATGGTAGCAATAAAATTAGAAATTCAAAAAAAACTTAATCACTTTAAAAATAAAAAAATATCACCTACATCCTCATCAGCATCTTTATCATTATCACTATAATTAACAATCTATGTATTTTCATCATTTCACCAATCCAAATCAAATCAAACTCACTTCGCAGAATATGTTTGTAACAAAATTGATTGGACATAAATAGAGTTTTGACTTAAAACAATGGAGAAACATATAGTTTTGAACACGGAGCAACAATAGACGAATACTGAACTTCAAACACAAAGTAACAATGGAGGAACACAAAGTTTCACTATGATAATGGAGAAACACATAGTTTCACCACAACAATGGAGGAAATAATATTATTTCACTACCATTTGTAAATCGGAGTTTCTAAACCCTATCAAATAGGGAGTTTCGAACCCTAACACAATGAAACAATACCACAAACGTAAATAAAACTGATAAAAAAAATGTGAATAATGGTAACTACCAAAATAGAGGTAGCAACAAAAAGAAAATGTATATATCATTTTTCTATGTAATACATATCAATAATAGATATAAATGTATAATAGTCCAACAAACAATACAAATCAAGAAAAAAAGACCTCATGGAATAAAAACATAAATACATAAGACTAATTAGGTTATAATTTTTCTTAATAGATTTATTAGGTTAAAACACCTTTAAATGAAATTTATCAATAAAAAAATCCAATATATAGCTCCATGTCCACGTGTTGCTTTTTTTTTTATTACTTTTCCAAATTACAACCTTGGAAAACCAAATTTGACACTCTCTCATTCTTTTCAAGAAATGGGTTTTATATTTATTTATAACTTTAATTACACACACTCTCTACTCATTTCATCTACCCTCTATCCTTGAAAAACCAAATTGTCACTCTCTTTTTCTTTTCTTTTTTTTTTTTGTGATAATAAATGAGTTTTGCATCAATCTATAAATATAATATTAGTGAGTATTTGAGAAGATCTAACTAAGCATATTTTTTGACTTTTTATAAAAAAATATATAAAAAAATAAAAAGATAAAAAATGCATTAATATAGGATATGTCAAATAATACTTTAATTTACACACTCTCTCTCTCATCTTTTCGTCTAGTCTGCCCAACTCTATCTTTCCATTACATTGAATTGATTACATTATATCACTTTCTATCTCTCTTTTTCTTTTATACAGAAAATATCTTTGGTATACATCTATAAGGTACGGGGGATAAATATTCTTCATCGCCCATACACCTTGCTACCAAACTTGCCTTGCTCCAAAAGGCATCTTGCTTGTTGCAAACAGAACAATGGTGAGCTATCTGGCGGGTGGTTTGCCGAAAAACGCCTCTGACGTTTAAGTTAATTTATTTGAGAAAGAAGAAAGAATGCACAGAGAGAGAGAGAGAGAGAGAGAGAGAATGTGGCTAAAGTTTTCTTACTCTTCTCTGGTTGTCCATGCACACTTTATCTAGACTGGCCTTGCAGTCCAAGATTGTGCATGCACTACTTTTGTTGTCCTTTGTTGGACGTGTGGTTGTACTGTCCACTCTCTTCTTACATACGTGTGTCAATACTGCCAAATAGCATTGGCCAAACAGCCAAACGGTATTGACGCGTATTTCAGGTGGATTCTTCACCATAATTCATTGGGCCATGTGGAATGCTCTAGCCGAGAAGTCACTTATGTTATCCTCAAACATACTAGCTCTAGAAATCCTTTTGCCAAGCTAACTTAGGTCGGCCATGCCAACCGGCTTCCTTACACGGCCGAAACTATCATAACACCAATCTTCAGTTCGGTCAAAGATCTTCAGCTCGATCATATGCGACGGGCTCATTCATAACTTGACCTGGCTCATGACCAAGGCACGGTTCAAAGTATTGCTCAGTCCGCACATAACCCGATTCGCGCTTATAGCTCAAACCAATCCTAGCTTGACCCACCGTAAAGGTGAGTCCAACTCTAGTTCAGACTTGCATTGGCCCTACTCGTGATAATGGACCAAGTCCTGCCTAACTTGGCCCAACATCATGGACCGTATAGGTTTAGCTCAGACCATTTGTTTGTCACAAATTCCCCTTTCATATAACATTAATTACATACTCTCTCTCTTCTCTTTCCTTCTACCCCAACTTTCTCTTTCTTCCATTATAGTTTTACACACACTCTCTCTCTACTCGTTTCTTCTACTACTGACTCTTTCTCTCTCTTCCGTTACATTTACCGCTTCTCTTTTCCTTCAATTAAATTGATTACAGTACTCTAGGAGGACATTACTACTGGAATGTAATGCCATTTGGATTAAATACTGCACCACAAATCTTTCAAAGATGGATGGATTCTATTTTTTAATGAACTTAAAGATTTTTGTGCAGTATATATAGATAACATTCTTATTTTTTTCCAAATTAACGAAAGAACACAAGAATTATCTTAGGCAACTATGTAATAAATTCCAATAACATGGAATTATTCTCTCTCCTAAAAAGATAGAGGTAGAGAAAGAATAAATAGAGTTCTTAGTATTAATCCGTACATCAACAGGATTGAAATTACAATAACATATTATTTCAAAAGTAAAAGAATTTCCAGATGAATTAACTGAAGTAAAATAACTTCAAAGTTTTTTAGGAATTCTTAATTATGGAAGAAATTACGTCAAAAAACTAGCAAAATTAGAACCTCCTTTATTAGCAAAATTAAAGAAAGATGTACAATTTTGCTGGTCAAAAGAAGATACTAATTTAGCTAAACAAATTAAAGAAAGTATTATAATCATGCCCATAGTTTATTTACCTAAAAAATGAGATAAGCTTATTGTTGAAACAGATGCCTTAGATTTATGTTGCGAATGTGTATTAAAATCAATACCTTCTCAATTCTGGACTAAGTCCAAAAAAACAAATAGTTATGGAATTAAAAGTAGGAAAAAAACATATTTCTATAAAAACTCAGAAACATGAATTAATTTGTAATTCTGACAAATTTAAAATATATTATTTTTGAAAAAGAATTTTTGGCAATAAAAATTGCTTTAAAACAATTCCGTATATATCTTGATCTTGAATGCTTTACTGTTAGAACAAACAGTCAAGCAGTAAAAGATTTTTTAGTTAACAAGAAAAATATTGAAGAAGGCCGCCAACTTCGATGGTATAATGAAATTGCTACATATACTTCTGAAGTTGAACATTCGAAAGCAACTAATAACTCTTTTTTACAGATTTTTTAAGCAAAAATCACTAAACTAGTGTTTTCTCTTTTCAGCCATGACATGAACAAAGGTAAACAGCCCACTAAGTTCGATAAAGAATGGGTGACAATTGCCTAAAAAGAAATCTCCAAAACAGAAAAAGTTTATGTTTTTTTTCAGGCAGACAACCTATAATTTACACAAATTGAAAAGATTGCAACACGCAAGTTATGGGATTCCCTAGAGCATGTTATCAAGCATATGACAGTTTGGCAAAAGCTAAAAAGACTTTCTGTAATGCTCCATCAATGCCTATTTTTTAGTAGCAACAAACCAATCCAGCCCCTTTTGAATTTTAGAAATCTAAACCAGATGAATCTGAAATTAAAGACTTTTTTAATCCTGGTATTCCTAGAAAAATTTATAATGAATTAAATGGTGTGTGGAAAACCCACATTTCTGAAAACAAAAAGGGTTTTAGATTACATGTGTAATTTATCATTTCAATTAGTGGAACAAACCACTTGAACAAATGAGTTATACAAACTTTGTTTCCAACTCATTAAACAAATGAATTGGGATCAAGATTTTAAATTTGAAAAAATAATTATTTTTTTCAAATTTCTGAATTCATAAACCATGAATATTCAGATCCTTCTTTTGAAACAATTAAAAAGAATTTATCTTTTTGAAAAAGTAAGAACAATCCTTCCCTGTGAAATTTTTAGAATCATTAGAGATAAAGTAGAAGACCATTATGAAAAAATTAAAAAAATTCCCAAATCAATTAATAAGATTAATTTACAAGATGATATTCCAAAAATCACATTATTCTTAGATACCTAAAAATGGTTTTATGAGGATAATGATTGGAAGGTCTCTGAAGAAATTGACTGGGGAATAACTAATCAAGTTATTCTTCAAAATTCTCATCCTATACAATGGAAAGATTTTCCAGAGATGATCAAGGCAATGCTTTCAAAAGTAATAAAAAAAATTACAAATGTAGCAAATATGTCACTTTTTTGGATTGCTAGCACCATTAGATGGTGTGAAAAGAAAAAATTCTATTAGCCATGTCAAATTTTGGTACTTGAAAAAGATTGAAGAATCAGAATTAGCTCATGATGGACCATTAATAAATTCAAAGGGAGAGGTTGTTAATCCTCAAGAACTAATTAATGTCTTATGTCCCGAAGATTATTGAGTAGAAAGCCTAATATTGTTGTTCCAAGTGGCACAAAGCATAAAAAGTTGCAGTGAATTGCCTTTTATGGTAAGTGATGGATGAAGATTATTTGTTACTATGGAGCCAATTTCATATAAAAAACCGCTACACAACAATATGAAGCAGAAGATTTTCACAACAATATGGCAAAAAGAAATTTGTTAGATCTTCCTCTAGATTTGGCAATGCAAGCTGATGAAGTGGAAGTTTTCAAAACACAAGAATGGAGTCAAGCCCAAGATTATCCATTATCCGAAGATAGTGTCTTCATGTACAATCTAGACAATATGATGAGAGCATAATGGGCCTATGAAGATAGATTGCAGATATATCGGATCGACTGCATCCTTATCCAGCATACGTGGTAGCATCTGCAACAATAATAAAAAGATAAGATTAGACAAATCTTATCCAAAACAGTTTCTCTTTTTTCAAAAACAAGGAAAGGGGACCATATATGTAATAAAAAGTCATTGTAATTCTTTTAGACTAGACTTTTTGTATTCTAGCTTCATAGACTTTTAGAAAAGCAATGAAGCCTACAGATAGTCTTGAAGACTTTTTGTTTAGACTTTTGTTTGTATCTACAAATTGTATTCTATAAATTGGCATTGAAGCCAACATAATGGATCGTTGTAAATTCTCAAAAACTCTCTCATCTTTTGCTTGCATCTCATATTACTACTTTCGCAATTAGTTAGAAAATATAAATACAGTATTTGGTATCAGAGCCCAAGCAACGAACTTGGTGAAAAGCTTCATAGCAAGATCAAGTTCTATGTAAGTATACTCTTTCAGATTTTATTTCCTTTTGATAGTTATATAACTAATAAATTATTGTGGTATTTTTTGTTTCACTGTTAGCTATCAAAAAACTCATAATCTTGTTAAGCTTCAAAGCCTATATACCCATAGGCTGTTAACCCATAATCGCCAGTTGAAGGCTCCTAGTGTCACGACCCAAACCCGCCCCTAGAGGTTTAGCGTCGTAACTGGCCAATAATCCTCGAATTATCAAAGGCCTATGACCTGAATATCATAAAATATAAAGGGCTAGCATAAACAAATAGAGAAACATACATAGTCCATTGAGCTGTGTAGACATATATGAGACAGAAATTTAAAACTTAGATACATAAGAGTGACGTTGTATATATATAATAGTCATACGTCACCAAACCCACATAGACAGAACTTACAAAACATGCTCAGATAAAACATACAAAAGTCTCAAAGACTTGATTTTCATAAACTTGATCAAATCTCAAAAGGAAACCTCCTCAGGAGCCACAGTGGCTGGCTAACCTAAACTCTCCAAGCAGCAGCTTAGGCCTGGTCACGCGCCTGTTCACCTACATACATAATATAAATAGTGAACGAAAGCCCAGTGAATAATAACAGAGTAAAGAATTTAATGAATGATGTCCCATAGCAGATTTCAAATCAAATACAAATTCAAATTCGCATACTTAACCAAAAATCAGAGCAGTTATATGTGGTACATCCATTTAGCTATCATATCATACCAATTTTGCATAGTCGGTACTGACGACCACATAGGTCCATATCTTGTGCACAAGTAGCCATGGTATTGTTACCCCTAGGCGAGGGCCACGTGAACATAAGCTTCGGTATTGTTACCCCTAGAAGACCACGTGTATATTGGCCATAGGATCGTTACCCCCGAGCGAGGGCCACGTGAACTAAGGATGCCACAAATACATTTCAGAAAAATGGACATTCATTCATGATTCACAAAATAGCATTTCAGTCAGAAAATACTTATAATCAAACATAGCTTTACAGGGTTATTACTCACAGGTGGCTTCGGATGCAGACAGACAGAGTAAACTAATCAAATGGCTTACGACGCATGACCTACATAAACATAACAAATACACATAATGAAACACGCACTCAGATAGTACTTAACGTATTGCATTTTGTTCTTGGTGTGTTTCTAGTCCTTTATCCTCATTATTATGTCTTAATCTTGGCCTAAGAATGCCTAGGATGCAATGAGAATGCCAAAATATGTTGTTCAACGCTTAGTCAAATTTGCTGAAAACAGAGGCCTCGCTTAAGCGGAGGTCCAAAAATGTGAATGGTCGCTCAAGCACAACTATGGTCACTCGAGCGGTCTGCAAACTTTACAAAAGTACTGGTTGCTTGATTGTTCTGCTCAACGTACGCTCAACGGTCGCTCGAGCATGAGACTGAGGTCTTTGCTCAAGCTTAACTCTTGTCGCTCGAGCGGTCTGTAAAACATGGAAACTTCTGGAAGCATGAAATTTACGCTCGAGCCAACTTTTGGTCGCTCAAGCGGAGGTGCAAAAACAAAGGTGGTCGCTCGAGTGCAGGATCTGTCGCTCGAGATCGAGTGGAGAGGCAGAATCTGGAATTTTCATATTGCACTCCCAAGCTCAAAACTCGAATTCAAAGCTAAAATTCATGATCTTTTGGGCTAAAATTGAAGGAAACTTGAATAAACTTATTAAACTTCATGAATTCAAAACCATGTCACAAAAGCAAAGCCCAAAAGCATGCCACTTGTTCAAATTTAAACTTAAAACTTTGACAACATTACATGCATGACATTCTTGACATCAAAGCTTTCAAAACATGATCAATTAAGGTAACGTGATATGAAACTTGATAACTTTCCAAACACAAAGTGAACTAGCGACATGCATAAGAGAATTGCTTAAATCTCAACTCAAAATTGTAATGAAGGTGTATGCATGCATGGTATGGCTTCAATTTATCAATTCTAGCTCAATCATTGTTCTACATCTCTAACTTCTCTTGAATTCTTGTATGGGTGAGTCAAATATAAAATTAAGGAATGAAAATCTTACCTCAAGTTCTCAATTCTTTGAATTCTTAGTGAGTTCTAGCTCAAGTCTCAAATTGCCCTTCAATTCCCTAGTAATTTCTCTATTTCCTTCCTGAATTCAACTCTCTCTCTCTCTCTCTCTCTCTCTCTCTCTCTCTCTGGAAGCTCAAGGAGGAAGAAAATGATAATGTAAAGTGTAGTCTTGAAGTCTCATATGCCTTATATAGGCTCAATTAAGAAGGCTTAATTACACTTGGCTTAAACTAAGCAAATGGATATTATTAATTTTAATTAATTCGTTCCGAATCGAATTTCAATTAAACCTACCATAAATTCCTAAAAATCCCATGTAAAACATAAATCAAGTCAATTTCATGATCGGATGCTGATAAGGCCGCCAATTAGCAGAACAAAACGGAAACACGAATAGATATTTCTACGATAAACAGATAGAAACACAAATAATGCAACACACATGCAATTAATGTAGAATTTCTTATTAATTACTTATTAGGCATCCTTAATCATGGTTTAACAGTTAATCATAGGTCGGGGTTGTTACACCTAGGGTGTTAGTCATTTAGGGACATGGTTTTAGGCACTTGAAGAAAAATAAGAAGGTTTTAAGTACCATTGATAGTCTAATATGGCAAAAGATACTCAAGAAAATATTAGATGTATGGCTACTCAAATAGGAAGGCTGGAATTTGAATTTGATCATAGTATACACATAGATAAACGAAATAGTAATAATTTACTTACTATAATTCTACTATTAATAGTCTATGTGATTTATCTCATTCCTGGTTGGAAAACACAGAAAAAAAACAAAAAAAACAAAAAAAACAAAAAAACAAAAACAAAAACACAAAAACATAATCATATGTATATAGATAAGACATTAGATCTTTTGCATCAAACTTTAGTAAATGTGGAACAAGATGTTAGAGATATTGGTAAGATAATTAATATAGATTTAAATAAAAAACAAAAAAAAATGTTACTCTTTCCCAAAACATTCTTTTGACTAACATAGAATAAAATCATTTCTTTTCTTTCAAACTTCCGTTTCATTTCAAAACCATTTTCTTTACTCTTAAACCTCTCTACGTTGACATAAAAGAATTTCACTCAAACATTAGTTTTGAAAACACGTCCACACCTACAAGTCATACCTTGGCCCACATGCCACCACTCTACACGGATCTACACCATAATACAACTACTACCTTCCTTGACCATAGGCCCAAGGCAAAAGACAACCACAATACAAAACCGAGAACGTACACATCCAAAATATAAATAACTGAAAGTAATACATACTCCAAATCCCATTTCCACTGGCATATAGCATGGATGTCAAAAGCTACACCAACAACACATAACACTTTACCAGCCTCACCCAGAAGAGAACGACCCCAAGGTCATACTTTACCAATTGCAAACCAGAAAGGAGAAGAACCTCACAAGGCACCACGCTTTACCGGCTCAATACGATGAGAAATAAACCTCTTTTCACACTTTATTGGGCGCAAACTGGAAGGGATGAGGAAATCTCTATCAAGGCACCACGCTTTATCGGCCTTACCCAGTGGGAAACTAACCCCCACACAATAAGAGCAATAATAGCACAACATGATAAACTACATAAATAAATACACAAGTGTAATACATACACTTAATCCAATCACCACAACAACGATCACTATCAGTTAAATACATTTATCCATTTCTTTCAAAATGTGCTCTGCACACTACTGTTCAACAATGGATTTTCCTTTTATTTTCAAAATATTTCCAAAATACGATATGACTTACTAATCATCAAAACCAAAACTACCCAACGACAATCTCATAACATAAACAACATTCACAAGCGTTCCAATTCCTTTCTAACAACATAATCCACGACATAAAAATGGAATTGTTTGTTCACAATGTCCACCAACAAACATGATTACATAATCTAGCACGCAAACCTTACATATGTCATCTACAAATCAACAAACAATACCGCCCTCCACCAATGGCCAAGGATAAAACTCTACAGACTCCAATTATTTAATAACGACAACAATCATGTACAACCCAAATTCCAACCCACCAGTTTATAAAGAATTAACACAATATCAATTCGTTTGAAAACCTAGTTTCACCTTTTTAAACCCCCAACATGCTCCACGCACACCAATACCCATTTATGATTTATCCAAACCCCCTCCAACTCGTTTATATAAAACATGACTCAATATTTAGTTAACATTACCCATTTCTCCTTCTGTAATCCGATGATTAGAAGCTAAGACTTCCCAACCCCATACTCTAAACATCATCACTACCTCATAACCTCAAACCTAAACCAGCCCATATGTGTTTACTAAAACCAAACATGAAAACTATACTTTTAATGCAATAAAAAGTAACACACATCTATCTACAGCGAGGTATTGAAAAAAAGCTCAAGAATCCCTACCTCTTGAAGCGAAGAGGAGAAAAGTTGAAAATCCACCGACGACGAAAACACGATTCGCTTAGATTAAAAAAACGCCATTGCCACCCTCTACGCTTTGGTTTATGGGACTAGGGGTAGATGTGACGACCCCAACCTCCGTAACCTTATATTACATTATTTTAATAAACTTGATTGTGTGATTGGGTGATTGTGTGTTTAATTGTATGATTATATGCTTAATTTTGTGACTATCTATCGATTCATGGAATATCTGTTTACTTAATGACTTAGAATCAGAAATTGAAGCCCAAACGGCCTCAGAAACCGAAATTCACTGGCCCAATAGACTAGCTAGAATATTTAGAATTTTATGGAAACTTTAATTGAAATTTGATTCGGATCAAAATAATTAGAATTAATCAAAACTAGGTGGGATTAATTAGTTCTAAGCTAGCTTAATTAGCCTAAGCTAATCATACCCTATATAAGCCTAACTTATGTCTTGAACTCATGATATACAACACTTGGGCTGAAATTGTTGGGAGAGAGGGAGAGAACTCAACTCTAGAGAGAGAAGGAGAAGAGAATTGTAGAGAATTTGAAGATCAAGCTTAGATACTCTTGAACTCACACTCTAGGTAAGAAATTCTCCCTTAATCTATGTAGATAAAGCATATAGAAGTCAAATTCATCTAGTTTTTGAGTTTTTTTGCATGAAATTGTACAATAGAGGCATGAATTACCTTGAATTGGAAAATTTGAGTTGAATTATGTACATCCATGCATGATCCTTCATTTTTGAGTAAGAATTCTTGAATTTCATACATGCATGAGGTCTAGAAGGCATAAACTTGAAGGTTTTTCATGGTTTTATACATTTCATGCCATCTTGTTGTGTTTTGAAAATAAGAGCATTCAAGTTAAGACATGCATGGTTTATAACTTTAAGTTGAGTTCAAATTTGAGAAATGGACCATGATTTTGGACAATTGGTTTCAAATTAACTATGTTTTGATGTTCTATGATGTTTTTCCATGTTTTTGTACTAACCATGCAAAGTTTGAACCATTGAATTGCAAGTTTGAGCTTCAAACACAATTCTGAAAATTTCAGAATTCGACCAGTCCACTCAAGCGAAGAAAGTGTCGCTCGAGCATAAAAATCAAGCTCCAAGAAGTTTTACAGAGAATTGCACGATGACTCGATCAGCAAACCTGTAGACGCACCCGCGTGGGCCTCACTACAGTTCGGACCCGATTTGTGTCACGGTTCTTAATCTGAACCAAAGAGTCCAAATCTGGCAAATCGTTTTGAGAAACAGATTTTTGAAAAGAAGTGCCAAACATGGACTGCTTTGCCAGATACAGAGTCGCCACCTAAATATTTTTATGGGGGAATTTAGGAAACCCTGACTCGGTGCCAAAGGCCGCGTGTCCGTCATCACCAAAGTTGCCTCGGCTCGGGAACTTGGGTACGATTGGGGAAGGTCAGCTATGAGCACCCCCTCTCGCCCGATCCGAAGATCGGCCTCTGCTAACCATGATATCCAGTTTTGAAAACGTTATGTGTTCTTATTCCATTTATTAGCCTAGAATTACTATGTTATGCGTGCAGCAAACAAGTATAGACCAAATCGCCTAAATTGGAACAAAACATTACATGTTCGTTTTGAAGATGGTTTGCTACTCGCAAGTAGGCTAAAATGCAGGTTTTGCCACCCTCAAGTGGGCTTTTAGAAAAGATGGTTTTGCCACTATCTAGTGGGCTTAAAATTCACAGTTTTAATGCGTTATCCCAATTTAAGCAATTCGACCTCCATCCACAGGCATTCAAGCAGTTATATCACATAAGCAGCTAGCCTCATGGTAATCATGCAATTATGGCAACACTCACACGCATGCGGCATGCTAAAGCATAAAAGCTCACCTAGTACTCCAAGCCAAAACAGAAACCAGTTAGTAATCACATGCATGATCCTAGTTCATATTTGAAATGGCTAATGCAACACATGCAAAGATGCAATCCAAATAGGCTCGGCTATCCTAAACATGGCATGTGAAATGCTGCAACTAACAAATACTCAACTTGGAATTGAAATACGAGTGCAGTTAGCATGATGTACCGAGCCTGGTATATGTAAGACAAATGTATGGATGCACGCATGCATAGCATAACGTATGCTAAATTAAATATGCCCTAATACTAACCATCGAAAGCAGGTAAGTAAAAGGGAGAAAGAAGTGGGGATTGGAAGACATGCACACACGCACCCACACTTATTACAAATTTGCCCTCGCTCGGAGGGACCAAAAGAATAATACAATTAATTAACTACGAGCTAACTAATTATTACAGTCCGTTAACTAGTTAAGCAAATTAACTAATCTAGGAAAACAGTAAACAGCCTTGGGAAGAGGGCCTCATGCAATGTATGCGCGGTTCTGCTCGGAAAGTCACAGTCATGCACAAGTTGCCTCCACTTTGACTGTTATCCTCCTCTGAAAACTGCACAAGTCCCAGGGTTGCTTCTCTGAATGCTTCGGAACATCACCGGCTAAGGGGATTTGCCACCGGCCATGGAGAATGACCACCGGCCTCTGATTGAGATATCGGCCACGGATGGATGGCCGGTCGGCCAAATCTTCCTGCAGAATCTGTTTTGACAGCAGCAGAGGGCAAAACATGGCATGGCAATGCATTTCAAGCAATGTTTGCACCAACCACACTCCTTATCATGTTTATGACTCAAAGGAGGATGGTGCTTGACCCTCGGACCACCAATCGCGCATTTCAATGCGTGATGGCCCAAGAAACCAAGTTGTGCATTTTGATTTCAAATGACATGCAAACCAATTAAACACGTAAAGCCCAACCTCTATCATACTCAATTCAAGAGGCAAAGCATGCATGCTCTATGCAATGCAACCTAGGCATGGAGGCTAAGTATGCAACATGAACATGAGGATAAGGATGCAAGTTAGCAAACATGCAAAGTGTAATCTTAACCATGCACACATGCAAGGCATGTAACATGTTAGGAAACTTAGCAAGAAATGCATGCCAAATGCAACACCATTTAAACATGCAACAAAATGTCATGAGCCAAGTACCTAAGCATACAAACATGCATGCAAACATGGTTGAATACCTAAGCATATAGAAGCAACTTTCAAGCACACTTAAAAGGGGCAAACATTGGCACATAGCATACATGATAAGCATTGAAAAACATGTAGAAGATGATGCCAAATCAACCTACCAATGCAAGCAAAGCATGCATCCAAGCCCAAGGACTTAAACTATGATCATATGACACACGACGCAAATGATCAAAGTGAATCAAAACAGTCCCAAATCATGCCAAATTAAGGTCAAAGACACATCTACATGGCATCTAAATGGCCTATACATGGAAGCATACAAAAGGGGCCAAACATGGAGCATAAGATACCAACCTCTTAAAGCATTAAAGAAGCATCAAATGCAAGAATACAAGCATGCTATAAGGACTGAAATGGCATGATAAGTGGTTCCAAACCACTGAAACAAAGCAAGTAAAGCATGCTAGGGGGGGTCAACATTCAAGGCCTACAAGGGAGATTGCATGGTAGCTATACAAAGCAAAGCATGGATGACCCAAATGACCAAAAACAGACCTTAAGCACACTAAAACATGCATAAAAGCTTCACAAAGCTAAGCCAAAACATGCAAGCATGGTGGTCTAAATGCTAGGCACATGTTAAGGCAATTCATGACATTACAAGACAAGTATGCAAGGCAAGTATGGTGTGTCTAAACCAAGTAAAAACAGTGCTATATCATGGCAAAATAAGCACAAATAACACTTAAGACATGGCCAACATGAACTTAAAAATGGTGCTCACACATGAGGCTAAAATGGCACTTTTTGAAGACAACAAGGAGAGGGGATGGCCATCTCCTTCTTAGGACCTTAAACCACCATCCTCACCACTGAAATCCCTCAAGATTTCAGTGGTGAGGAGGCCCAAACAAGGTGGTCCCGAAGCTCACCAAAAATAGCACAAAATGGGGCCAAACAAGGCCTAAGAGGGGATAAACGACCCCAAACACAAAAGTGACCTTAATGAAGTATCTTAAACACAAAAAAAAAAATAGAAATTTTTTATGTTATACACGAAGCTCAAAACAGCAAGAAAGATAGGCTAAAAGTGTGTGCAAAAACAGAGAATAAAGAGGGAAAAGGGGTTACCTTTGTAGGCAAAAGGGGACAGCAGCCTCTTGGTCCCAAAAAACAGTCCCTTAGCCTCTGAAAATGGCCTCCAAGCTCCTTAGGTTGATGATGGAGGTGTTAGGCCAAGAGTTGTAGTTCAAATGGCCAAAAACTAGACCCTTTTGGACCCTCTAACCCACCCAAATGTAGAGAGAGAGGGAGATATAGAGAGGGAGTGATATATATATCATATATATCTGATTTTTCTAACCCCTAAAATGGAAGGAGAGGCTCTCCTTATATAGAGAAACCAAGGGGGCAAAGCTTCTCTTAGAAGCTTTGACCAAAAAGGCCAAGCTTCTCTTAGAAGCTTGGAGCAAAAGGGCCAAGCTTCTTGGAGAAGCTAGGCAAAGGGGTCAAAAGGTTCAAGCTCCTTGAAGAAGCTAAAAAAGGGTCAAGCTTCTTAGAGAAGCTAAAAAAATGGTCAAGCTTCTTGGAGAAGCTAAAAAGGGTTAAAAGGTTCAAGCTTCTTGGAGAAGCTAAAAAAATGGTCAAGCTTCTTGGAGAAGCTAAAAAGGTTCAAGCTTCCTCAAGAAGCTAAAAAAAGGTTCAAAAGGGTCAAGCTTCTTGGAGAAGCTAAAAAATGTTCAAGCTTCTTGGAGAAGCTAAAAAAAGGTTCAAAAGGGTCAAGCTTCTTGGAGAAGCTAAAAAGGTTCAAGCTTCCTCAAGAAGCTAAAAAAGGGTTCAAAAGGGTCAAGCTCCCTCAAGAAAAGGTCTCGGCCAGGAAAAGTGGCCGATTAATCAAAAATAGTGGTCGGCCGACCAAACACAATGTCGACCGACCATCAATAGTGCCGACCGGCCATCACCAATGGCCGGTGGCAAGAAAACAAGGCCGGTGGCCTCAAGCCATAGCCGGTGAGGTGTGGGGATGGCCTACAAGCTACTTCCCACCCTCAGAAGCAAAACAACAAGAGTTTGGTGCAAAACCAGACACAAAACAGTCGAGTCGAGAGATCCTGAGGCAGGGCGCGTAGCCGAGGCCTTCGGGAACTCAAGACGAACACGAACAAGGATGATCACCGAGTGTTCAAACGATAACGTCCAAGTCTTGAGGTCGGTCAAAAATGGGGTGTCTACAAAACCTTGCACTCAAGCGAACCCTGTTTTTCACTACTCATGGCTCGAGCGACAGAAAGTTGGCTTGAGCCTAAAAATCATGCAACCAGTATTTTTACAGAGTTTTACAAACCTCTCGAGCGACCAATGTTGCGCTTGAGCGAAGACCCTATTTTCAGCAAATTTTGGCTAACGCTTTCAAGTGCATACTTTCATCCTGAAATCATTTCAAATACTCTTAGGCACCAATTGGACTCATAAAATCATGGAATGAGTTAGAAACACACAAGAAGAGTTGAATTAAAGTGAAATGGTTATTGAATGGTGCTTCAATTGTGTATTTGTTATGTGTTTTGTTTAGGTGGACATCTGAGGCCTAGCATCGATAGAACCCACTGTGAGTTACTTTAGAACAATTTGTTCAAGTGATATTTACTTTCGAAACTATTATTACTCTCGAAATCGATATATGATTGATTGAATGGTTTATTGAAACATTATGATGATTGATGGAATGGTTTATTGAAATGTTATTTCCTTGATGAATGAAGTTTCATTTGAAATTGTAATCATGGCATCCTTTAGTGAGGCTGTTGCCTGGGGGATATAATACCATGGCCCATTGTTTAAGAAGTCCTTTCCTGGGGGATATAATACCGTGGCACATTGTTTAAAAGGCTCTTGTTTGAGGAAAAACAATACCATGGTCCATTAGCCCTCACCAAGGGAAAACAATACCGTGGCCGATTGGAATAATTGAAACATAAAAATCTCTGATGTTAGACCCACGTGGTAACATTGAATATGGAATGATTAAATGACCCATTGGGGTCCCGTTGATTGACCCTTGCAGTCCCATTGTCATTGATATATTGTTACTCTATTGGATGTGCCACGTAAATGGATTGAAATGGGTATTAACATCGAGATTTGAATGGAATTGGAAATTGATATTTGGATATATTATCGAACTTCATTCATATAACCTTTTTATTTTGTTATTACTCATTGGGCCCAAGCTCACCTTTTATATGTATATGTAGGTAAGCAGACGGAACATCAAGGTTAGGAGAAGAAGCCTCGGAGTCTACCCACTACAAGAAAATGCAGAAATGGCGACTAAAAAAATTATTTTCGTCACTGAAAGTGCCATTTTCGGCGACTAAAATGGAATTAGTAGCCAAAAGTGAAGACTTTTGGCGACTAAAACAATTTAGTAGCCAAATGTATAGTTATTGGCGACTAAAAATCAATTTAGTCGCCGATTATATGGGTTTTACCGACTAAAGGTTTTTTGGTAGCCAAAAGTGACGGTTTTTGGGGACTAAAATAATTTAGTAGCCAAAAGTATAAGTTTTGGCGACTAAAAAATAGTTTGGTCGCCGATTATACGTGTTTTGGCGACTAAAAACAGTTTGGTCGCTGAAAGTGAAGCTTTTTTGCTACTAAAAAAAATTTAGTAGCTAAAAACAGGCAATTGGCGACTAAAATTCAGTTTAGTAGCCAAAAGGGGACGTTTTTGGCGACTAAAAACAGGTTTAGTCGCCAAAATTGTTTATTTTTAGGCGAAACTTTTTTTTTAGCGACTAAAAAATAATTAGTAGCCCAAAATTACAGAATTGGCGACTAAATAATGGATTTAGTCGCCAAAAGAGGCCTCAATTTTTTTTAGTAAATAATTTATTTTTTACATAAATTATATTGAATAAAAATAATTATATTTATATATATAGTTTTTTATTAATACGGGTCAATATACTATATAAATAATATATATTGCTTATATATTTATGTGGTGTTGTAGTGGCATAGTGGAGGGAGTGTGTTGCTAAAGGCTTAGAATGTGGGGCAGGTTGGTGGTTCAAATCTCAGAAAAAGCAAAAAAGTTGGTATTTTTTTTTTCACGGAAGCACCTTTGGCAACTAAAATTATTAGTCGCCAAAAGTCTTTATTTTGGCGACTAAACGATTTAGTCGGCAATTCAGTGAGTATTGGCGACTAAAGGATTAGTCACTAAATGTATGATTTTCAAAAGTGTAAATCACTATTGGCGACTAAAACTTTGGTCGCTAAAGACCTGTTTTTTGCCAACTAAAAAAGTTTTAGTCACCAATACCTCCGGTGACCATGTGTTCGCGACAAAAGTGGCGACTAAAAATTTTAGTCGAGGAAACTAAAAAGTCGACTTTTGATGACTAAAAATGGACTTTTGGCGACTAAAAATTTAATCGCCAAAGGTGATTTTTCTTGTAGTGACCCCATTGTCAACCTTTTTGAAGAGCTTTCGAGAAGGAGCAAGCTTTTTCTCGAGCAGAGCCAAGCAAAGTCAAACCCCTTTTGATTTTGTTTGAGATTTCATTTGGGTACTTGTATATGAGGTTTTTGTTTAATCATGACTTGTGGAGTTTGGATAGATGAATTAGATGTTTTTTTAAACTTTTGTAATGTATTCACTTGTAGAATGGATGTACAATTTTAATATGAGGTCTTTTTATATAAGCACAGTTTAGTGGATTATTTTCAAGTATTATATTGCTTCTGCTAAGCCTCGTAATTTATATTCAATTGATTTTGTTAATAGAGGCCGTAAGTAATCTAAGATTACTGGCCACTCATTACGCTAAATCTATAGGGGCGGGCTTGAATCGTGACAGTAGAAAACGGGTATAACTAGATGAAACGCAAGCTTTTATGTTTTTACAAATAATTTTACGTAAGTATGTATAATTGTACATGGTGTGGACCTACAATTACACTTAATTTTTCTCCTTAAAAAAACATCTGCAACATCAGCACGACATTTTCCTAGCAAACCACACCACAAAAGTAAACATTTTAGGAAAACAGACGTGCGTGCGCAGGGGTAAGATGGTGTAGGATAGGTTAATGTGACAGGCGCATTAGATTGGTAACCTGAAATGCGTAACATGCAACAAACGAAACTACAAAACAGTGGAAAAAATCGAACCCCTGTAATCGGGAAACCACACGACCCACACAAATCATTTGGAAAACCAGTACCCACACCAATCAACCGGAAAAACATTATCCACGCCAAACCAGTTAGGGGAAAACACACACGACTCGAAATTGGAATTGAATATTCACACAAGCTGTGAAAAAGTATATAAGAAAATGGTGCTACCAAGTGTGTACTGTACCTGATGTATAGCAGTAGCGTTTTGAAGAATAAAAACCTAGCCTCCCTTCAATGACGGTGATATGCTTAACCCACACACCTCAATCCCAACCCCATCCCCCGTCACATATATCCCACTCCCAAGAGATGTGGGATACATTTTTCCTTAATAAAACAAACTGGTGAATTTCAAAATGGGTAGAATTGTCCAGGAAAACACATAACAATTCAAAAAATAACTTTGTTGCACTATACACGGGATATGTAGGATTGAACAAACTAACAACAACAAAAAAAAAAAAAAAAAAAAAGTAGGACCACACAGATCAATTGTTCCCCATATAGTACTTTCCAATAATTTTCCCTAAAAAAAATAGTAAAGACAAAAAGAAAGTATTTATTTTAAAAATCTAACCAAATCAAACACTTATCTTTCATTTAAAAAATTAAATAAATAAATACATTTTTAAAACATGATTTAAGAAAATCGGCATTATTATTTTAAGAAATAACATTTTTTTATGTTATTCATTGAAAAACGATATGGTAGATAAGATAGAGTATACAAGTTTAATTAATAATTTTTGAAACTAAAAATGCAAAAATAAATAAATAAGAATACTAAGTTAAACATTAATTTTTGGGTAAATTATACTTACCTTCCCTGAAGTTTCTGACAAGACCTCCCTTGTGGTTTCAATAATAAAACTAAACTCCTTTACTTTTGAAACAATTATTAAGATTTTCCCACTATTAACTTTTTGTTAGTTTATTTAACATAATATGTTGATGTTATGTATTATGAGTCAGACATTCCAAGACTGTCCTTATATATTCAAGTAGAAAATTTTGCTCACCTCCCCTAAGGCTTTACAAAAAAATTAACAAAGACCCATATATATTTTAGTAATGTTGAACAAAATTATTAAATTCTATACAATATTTTTTTAAAAAAATCTAAATTCCGTTCGTAAATATATTTAAATTTATAATATAAAAAAAATTAGAGATTAATGTATTATATCTTACATGTGTTATTAAACCCTAAATTAAATCAATAAATGTGTTTAAACAATAAATAGAAATTCAATCTATTGTACAACGGGAATCATTGCTCATTTTATTACATAGAACCAAATTCCTTATAATGACAAACATATATATAGTAGAATAATCACACATTAAGAGCCAACAAATTGATCACCATCAAATCTTATACTAAATTAAATACAACCCTTTATTTGAAAATTACAAAACAAAATATAAAAAATGTTGATTTTTATTTTTAAAAAAGACCACCAATTTATATTTTATGCATAGAAATAATTAGTAATAAAAAAAATTATGTCAAAAAAAATGCCTATTTTGAGATATTAGAGTTTGAATAAAAATTTGAAAAGATACATATTTTTAATAAAAATATATTAAAAATAAATATATGTATTTCAAGTTTTGTTTTATGAATACCTATTTTGAGAAATTAGAGTTTGAATAAACATTTAAAATTACAAATAGGTATTTGATTTTTTTTTTTTTTTTTTTTGGTATGACAATACCTATGTAGAGAAGTTATATTTTTTACAAAATTTTGAAAATACCTATTTTTAATAAAAATTTATCTTAAAAATACATAGCTATTTCGAATTTTGTTTATTAAAATTACTTATTTTGAGAAATAATTAGTAATAAAAAAATTTGAATTGGTAGATGTAGAAATATAGAGAAAATGAGAGAGGTAAATTACAATTACATCCTCTGAGATTTCTGACAATTATATAGATCTCATTTGTGGTTTCATCCTCATACCAAAGGGTAATATGGTTATTTTGAACACCCAAGTAACGTTGTTTGTGCTAACTTTATAAATTGGGAAAATTTTGATAATGTTAGCAAAAGTAGGGGAGGTTTTTGTAATTACTGAAATCACATGGGAGATTCTTGTAATTGTTAGAAATCTCAGATGAGTTAAGTGTTACTTACCCTTAATTTTTTTAACTAAACATAAAAAAAAAATACCTAAAAAGTAAAATTAAAAAAAAAATTGACTCAAAAGAAAGAGGATATTTTGGTCTTTTTTTTTTTTTTTTTTGGTGAGTAAGTTATAAAATAAAGACAATGAAATTTACAAGTTTACAAGGGACATACCCCAGGCACGCCCAACAACAAAAAAATAAACGATTACAAAACCAACATAAAACTACCACTACATCCCCACAGAGGGGAGAGAAATACAACCCAACCTCGCAAATGCGGGAGAACAACAGAAAAACAAAAAACCCAACTTTCCCCATATATCCTTTTTGTCCCCAAGTAACCCTTACCATCAGAGATAATAGATGGAAACTTGGGGTGGATATACGGGCAAAGATACAAATAAACACCAAAAGCTTATAAAACACAGCAGACACACTCACAAAGCACCCACAAGTTCAATCAAAAGATAACCACTCCCATATGCCCCCAGTCTCTACCGCAGATAAACCCATGGAATCCAATAAGCATCCCACTCCTCATAGCCGTGACATCCTAGCCACTAACCAAAGCCGTGACAGAGAAAAAAATCTATCCCATGAGAAATCCGGACAGAGTCACATGAAGCTAGCACGATCGGTAACCATAATCAACGATCTTATTACCAAAGAATCAAATTTTTTCTAATGAAACAGTATCTAGTTTTTCTAAATTCTATACTAGTGGAATTGGTTGATTTCATTTAATGCATCCTTAACTAGTGTCTTAAGGGCACTTGTTAACAAAACCCTTATTTTATTTGATGAGTCTTGAAATTTGTTAAATTTTAAATAATATATTAAAAATAGAAAGTTATTGAAGATAAATTAATATAATATTAAGGAATATACTATTCTAGTTTTTTTTTTTTTTTTTGGGTATAATTATATGGTGTTTTTTAGTTTTTTAGTGACTTTTTAACTTTTTTAATTCTTCCCAAACCTTGCTCTAAGAAAATGGTAATTGTTAAGATAACATTGGTGTTTACTTTATTTTTTTCCTTTTATTTTTGCCTTTCATTCAAGCTTAATCTCCACGTCCGTTCGACCTCTGTTAGAAATGGAATAACAATAAATAGATTCATATGTGAAGATGATAATGGATGCCTCATTCAAATTCTAAGCTCCCTCTCTAAGCCTTTGGCTGGGTGTGCTGTCACGCCCTAAACTTGCCCCTAAAAGTTTGGGCATGACCTACACAGAAACGGACGCATAACCTGGTATACATATCATATGGGGCCTGAACGGAAGCATTTACCAATATAAATTAACATAAATAAAAGAACTGCATCCATTGAGCGACCACTATCATGCCAGGATCACAGACAGAACATAAGGCAAATAAACATACGGTGACGTGCACCAGAGAGTTAGCTATGTACAGCTATATATATATACAGACCCAGCCCTTAGAATTGGGCGTAAAACAACATGGACAGGCAAAGGAATTATATATACATCAACCTTAAGCAAACAATCAGAGTGTAAATCAAAAGTTTAGCAAAAAGGGCGGCCTTCACTTAAGTGCCTGGATACTCTGAGGTTGACAAAAGAGGCACGGATGCCATGGGTTAAAACTGACCTCCAGGTGGAGTGCCTACAGAAACAGACATAAGACAAAGTGAGTCAAGCTCAGTGAACAGTAGTACATAAACAATTTAAGGATTAACTTAATTTACTTACAATGTACACATTTCTCTAATTAGATAAGTAAATGCAAAAATCCTGTGGTTAGTCTGATTCTGTACACATTTCAGGACAGTCTTGTCAGTTCATAACTTCATAGGTTGGCCCTTGGTCTGATGGGTTCACACATTCACAAATTAGCCCTTGGCTTAACTTAGATGCATAACTTCACAAATTGGCCCTAGGCCTTTGTGATTCACAATTTGACAAGTTACAGATTCATACTTCACAAGTTAGCCCTCGGCCTCATAATTTCAGAATTCACAAGTTGGCCCTCGGCCTCATAATTTCAAAATTCACAAGTTGGCCCTCGGCCTCATAAGTTCACAAATTCACAAAGTGGCCCTCAGCCTCATAAGTTCACAAATTCACAAGGTGGCCCTCGGCCTCATAAGTTCACAAATTCACAAGGTGACCCTCGGCCTCATAAGTTCACAAATTCACAAAGTGGCCCTCGGCCTCATAAGTTCACAAATTATACCTTTCATATCTTCACAATTTATATCTTTCCTAAGTTCACAAGTTATTCCTTTCATATCTTCACAAATTATATCTTTCATAAGTTCACAAGTTATTCCTTTCATATCTTCACAAATTATACCTTTCATAAGTTCACAAGTTATTCCTTTCATATCTTCACAAATTATATCTTTCATAAGTTCACAAGTTATTCCTTTCATATCTTCACAATTTATATCTTTCATAATTTCACATAACCGGGTGACCCATAAAGGGACCAAATTGGCTCTAAGCCCAGCTCTTGTATGTATGGACTCAAGAGGGGTTCGTATTGCAGCACTTAGTTTCGTGCTAGGAATCAATACTTCTTGAAGACTGAACAATTCATATTATGTCATAGCATAAACGAAGTGAATAAACATAACATAATAATGCCAGGTTCATACAAATACCGTTCACAATGGTGCACATAAATTTCCCTTTATGATTCATTACATGTAGCCATAGTCATCTTACATATAACAAAGTATTAATAATAATTATTTACAGAAACACATGTGTCGTTACAGTACTATTCATGGGGATAGAACAAGTCGCACCATAACGTGAGTCATATAACAATGTTATTGATATTCCATTCTTTGACATATAAGGAAACCCATGGTTCTGTTCGATTTTCATTTCGTTAATCCATTTTAGGCAGATGTCTATGTCATAAAACATGTATCGAACTAAATAAGGCTGTAGGAGTCCAGGATAGGACGTTCAAAATGTCATGTTCCCATTAAGCGGGGTTTATATTCATAATCCCTTCTTGCCAACCAGTTGCATAATATTAATAATTCTTGTGCGGAGTTATAGGTAATTTACAGGTTATTATACATTAAGGATAATCATTAACCATAATCAGAATGTAGAGTAGTTTCAGCGTCATACCGAAGTGCACATAATCTTTTAATGTTCTCACCGATCCCTAAACAACATAAATGCTTACAAAGAACAGTGCGTTAACAATAAGAATTATTTACGGTAAGTAAACGTACGATTGCAGAACTACTACTCACAGTGATCAGTTCCCGGTGGTAATAGGACGATGTTCTCGTTTCGACCTACAAGTACAGTGCACAACACATAATGTGAGATTATACTCGATCATTTACTTATTCTCTTTGATCATTCACTTAATTAGCCATGGTGGTACCAAGCTCATTATTTCTTAATAAGTTATACTCCATGTCACAGAAACAGGAGAAATCAATGGAAAATGGTTTAGGTGAAGAAATGGTATAAAATTAGTTGACAGAAAGTGAACAGTCGCCACTAATTTAGGCATAACTATTTTTGTATTTAGAATTTGCGAGTGAGACCACTTCCATTGAAAACTAGACTTCCGGGGCTTGATTTTAGGCTCAAGAATCACTCAAAACGGAGCCCCGAGGAAAAAGATATGCTCATTCAAAGATGGCTGGACAAAGCTGTCTCCCGCACGTGCGGGAAACAGGGCCGCACGTGCGGCTCTGGGCAGATTGCTGTCCGAAAATGGCTGAAACTTTGGGGCTTTTCATTTTCAAAATCAAACCTTAATTACATGTAAATCAAAGTCCAAAACCCTTTAATACATGACCAATTTCACAATATTATTCTCCATCAACCATCATAACCTCAAAATACACAAATATAATGCCTATACTTCTTCAATCAAGAAATTCTAAGGAAATCAAGGTTCCATCAATATGTATACATAAAACCCTAACTCAAATGGGTTCAAAGCTTCCCTTATTATCATGATTTCATGAAATTGATGTCTCAAACATAAGGATTCGAGATAGATGATCATACCCTAGTTCCATCCTTGTCTTTCTCCTAGCTTTCTCCAATTCCTCCCAAGCTTCCCATGGATGATCTTCTTTTTCTTTCTTCACCCCCTTCAAGCATCTTCAAAACCCCATGAGTGTTGATTAGAGGAGCTTTCCTCTTCTTCCTTCCCTCTCTCTCACGGTTCTCTTCTCTCTCCCCTAAATATTTTATTTGACTTCCAAATGATAAGTTCCCACTCACATAGCATAACCATATATATATATATATAACCAACACCTAAGCTTTCAACAATAGGAATAGCCAAACACGCCCTTACAAATCGCGAAAAATTAAATTTCAATTACAGTTCCCAGGTGACTCTAAAAATTGTGCTGATCATAAATATGTCCCCTGTTCTGGTTTCTGAAGCCTCTAGGGCCTTCAATTTGCAGTATAAAGTTAACCACCTAAACATGCATTAACGAGTCAGACAAAATAGATTTCCAATTAATTTTCCCCAATAGTTCTAAAAATTCCCATTAAAATACCCAAGTACTCAATTTTGATTTCTGAACCCGTAAAGGTCGGTAATTTCAATTTTACAGTCGTGACTCAACAAATAATTCCTCAATTTGAACACATATCAATAAATCAAAATGCATTAACACAATAGGCCGTAAAGGTAATCTCTAATACGGATTTTGGGGTACATCCTCCCCACCTTAAAAAGTTTGGTCCTCCAAACTTGATTCACCCTGCCACAAGTCCAGTTTCGTCTTGGATACACAACATTTCTCAATTATTTAACAATTCACAATCCTATTTAGTCAATTTCAATGGAGTTTGCTCCAAGAGTCACAAGTAATTCATCTTTACTAGCTAATTGGTAACCCAATTAATAAAAATACTCAATATCATCAAAACATCATCTCATTAGTCATGAATCTTGTACATTTCAATTTATTACTCACGGAAATGAATTCATTCGAGTATTCGATTGCATGCAACTCATAAACTATTAAACATAATTCAAATTCTTTAGGTTCACAACAACCCCCATTATCATAATTCCTCAAAGGTTAAGGAGACATTACTACATACTCACGTTTCAAAGGCATATGCTTCTTACAACAACTAAATCTAGAATAACACATATGTTCTAAATCAACGACTTGGTGACTTCTGTCGTACCTGTTATAAATTATCAGTTCAAATCAAATTTCTAACAGACTCCAAAGAACAGCTCAAATCCCATATCAAGGAATTACATGTTCAGGGTAAATTATTAGTAAAATCAAATGCGGCTCAAACCTTTATGGTTAACGGGCATTAATAGTTCGTATACAAATCTCAGCACTTGGTAATTCCTATAATAGAAGTCACCTAGTGATAAGCTGGTAATCCAAGCTGTACATCATTTCAATAAACATGAATAAGTCGTATAGGCATGTAGTCTCTAGCTTCACAATTGTTCTTTGTATTTTCCATTTCCGAAAACACAACAAAATCATTTCGTTATATGGATTTAAAACCATATATACTAATTCGTAACAAGATCAGAACGATGGGAAGAAGAATCCCAATCAATATCGTTAATTCTTCACAATATTACTTCTAAATACAGTAACACAAGGAGAAATCAAGTAGTTATGACTATACCAAAGTAAATAATCTATAGTGTTATAAATTCACGCAAACATACCATTGTAGATACTTGGTCATACCGTCATAAATTCAATCAAACATTAAATACAACTATAACAACCATTATTTTGAGCAAAGGGAGCCACTCAAAACAAAGTCAAAAATCAAATTCAAAATCATGCTTGATTAATCAGTCATAACCATAAGGTCATAGATTTCCTTAAGTTTACAGTATTCACATCCATCCAGATTCCATATTGGCTTGAAATTCAACAATTTAGCGACGAAATAATTTGACCACTTAATATCAGAGTTAGAACACTTAGCCAGATCAGTTTAATAAAATAAGAAATCAATTCGGAATCACGTCGCACATATTATACAAATCAATATAAGTACACCGGAGGAGGTAAATGTCCAGTACATACCGTTAACTCACCATCAATATAGAATATGCCCATGCCCACACTTTTTTTTTTTTTTTTTGTTCACAGTGCCGTGCAGAACAATTGCAATATCTAACATTTGCACATTTACGCAGAAGTATATCACAGAAATGATTCCTCAATCTTAAGTCATTAGTATACAGAAACAGAATTTTTAATTCTTACAGTAACTTATCCGTTTATCAATCATTTAGTTTGATCTCGAAATAGTCCATAACTGTCTATCTTGTTACAAGTCTCATGTAAACAGACACGTAATGTGGGTAAGGTCCTCCATGTTGTTCAACCATTCTTTATAAAAAAAATCCTGATTACGGATTACAGTTTACACATAACAAAATAGATTACAGATAACAGAGTTAGCTTTCAGATTTCAACTTCAAATTTCAAATTACAGATTCCAGATCGCAGGTTTCCATAAACAAATTTCACAATTCTAACAGGGGTCATCATATGCCTAACTTCTTCTTACAGCCAATCGTACTCAGCACAATTTCAGTTAGCACACAAACACATTTTATCAAATATTCATGTGTAGTAATTGCTCAAAATCACAGATCTAAACATTGTTGTGGCAAAGAGGACTATATCATTTTCTTTAGTCTTAGAAATATTCTATACTTAGAGTTTAATCACATCACCTAAACAGATGGTAAGTAACTTCCAATCCACAAATAACAACCGATACCTTACATCTTATTTAATCATTGACAAATGGATGATCTTACCGATCAGCGCGAACCCTTACCACGCTTCTGCAGTGTAATTTTGTTGATTTAATCGCATCTGCATGTCTTATTATGTTCTACATAACAATCACAATCATTCACAATATACACAAGGAATATATAACGGACATGGGTTATAATCGTTAGCGTTAACAGAGTACATTTAACGTTGCTATCAATTTTTCCATTTTCATTCAAAATGTCATGCATGATGCCTAAGTCTTTTCTAGACACCCTAAGGCTCAATGAACTCGTGTGTGAGATAGCAACTCGTGCTCTGATACCACTTGTCACGCCCTAAACTTGCCCCTAAAAGTTTGGGCATGACCTACACAGAAACGGACGCATAACCTGGTATACATATCATATGGGGCCTGAACGGAAGCATTTACCAATATAAATTAACATAAATAAAAGAACTGCATCCATTGAGCGACCACTATCATGCCAGGATCACAGACAGAACATAAGGCAAATAAACATACGGTGACGTGCACCAGAGAGTTAGCTATGTACAGCTATATATATATATACAGACCCAGCCCTTAGAATTGGGCGTAAAACAACATGGACAGGCAAAGGAATTATATATACATCAACCTTAAGCAAACAATCAGAGTGTAAATCAAAAGTTTAGCAAAAAGGGCGGCCTTCACTTAAGTGCCTGGATACTCTGAGGTTGACAAAAGAGGCACGGATGCCATGGGTTAAAACTGACCTCCAGGTGGAGTGCCTACAGAAACAGACATAAGACAAAGTGAGTCAAGCTCAGTGAACAGTAGTACATAAACAATTTAAGGATTAACTTAATTTACTTACAATGTACACATTTCTCTAATTAGATAAGTAAATGCAAAAATCCTGTGGTTAGTCTGATTCTGTACACATTTCAGGACAGTCTTGTCGGTTCATAACTTCATAGGTTGGCCCTTGGTCTGATGGGTTCACACATTCACAAATTAGCCCTTGGCTTAACTTAGATGCATAACTTCACAAATTGGCCCTAGGCCTTTGTGATTCACAATTTCACAAGTTACAGATTCATACTTCACAAGTTAGCCCTCGGCCTCATAATTTCAGAATTCACAAGTTGGCCCTCGGCCTCATAATTTCAAAATTCACAAGTTGGCCCTCGGCCTCATAAGTTCACAAGTTCACAAATTCACAAAGTGGCCCTCGGCCTCATAAGTTCACAAATTCACAAGGTGGCCCTCGGCCTCATAAGTTCACAAATTCACAAGGTGGCCCTCGGCCTCATAAGTTCACAAATTCACAAAGTGGCCCTCGGCCTCATAAGTTCACAAATTATACCTTTCATATCTTCACAATTTATATCTTTCCTAAGTTCACAAGTTATTCCTTTCATATCTTCACAAATTATACCTTTCATAAGTTCACAAGTTATTCCTTTCATATCTTCACAAATTATACCTTTGATAAGTTCACAAGTTATTCCTTTCATATCTTCACAAATTATATCTTTCATAAGTTCACAAGTTATTCCTTTCATATCTTCACAATTTATATCTTTCATAAGTTCACAAGTTATTCCTTTCATATCTTCACAATTTATATCTTTCATAATTTCACATAACCGGGTGACCCATAAAGGGACCAAATTGGCTCTAAGCCCAGCTCTTGTATGTATGGACTCAAGAGGTGGTTCGTATTGCAGCACTTAGTTTCGTGCTAGGAATCAACAGTTCTTGAAGACTGAACAATTCATATTATGTCATAGCATAAACGAAGTGAATAAACATAACATAATAATGCCAGGTTCATACAAATACCGTTCACAATGGTGCACATAAATTTCCCTTTATGATTCATTACATGTAGCCATAGTCATCTTACATATAACAAAGTATTAATAATAATTATTTACAGAAACACATGTGTCGTTACAGTACTATTCATGGGGATAGAACAAGTCGCACCATAACGTGAGTCATATAACAATGTTATTGATATTCCATTCTTTGACATATAAGGAAACCCATGGTTCTGTTCGATTTTCATTTCGTTAATCCATTTTAGGCAGATGTCTATGTCATAAAACATGTATCGAACTAAATAAGGCTGTAGGAGTCCAGGATAGGACGTTCAAAATGTCATGTTCCCATTAAGCGGGGTTTATATTCATAATCCCTTCTTGCCAACCAGTTGCATAATATTAATAATTCTTGTGCGGAGTTATAGGTAATTTACAGGTTATTATACATTAAGGATAATCATTAACCATAATCAGAATGTAGAGTAGTTTCAGCGTCATACCGAAGTGCACATAATCTTTTAATGTTCTCACCGATCCCTAAACAACATAAATGCTTACAAAGAACAGTGCGTTAACAATAAGAATTATTTACGGTAAGTAAACGTACGATTGCAGAACTACTACTCACAGTGATCAGTTCCCGGTGGTAATAGGACGATGTTCTCGTTTCGACCTACAAGTACAGTGCACAACACATAATGTGAGATTATACTCGATCATTTACTTATTCTCTTTGATCATTCACTTAATTAGCCATGGTGGTACCAAGCTCATTATTTCTTAATAAGTTATACTCCATGTCACAGAAACAGGAGAAATCAATGGAAAATGGTTTAGGTGAAGAAATGGTATAAAATTAGTTGACAGAAAGTGAACAGTCGCCACTAATTTAGGCATAACTATTTTTGTATTTAGAATTTGCGAGTGAGACCACTTCCATTGAAAACTAGACTTCCGGGGCTTGATTTTAGGCTCAAGAATCACTCAAAACGGAGCCCCGAGGCAAAAGATATGCTCATTCAAAGATGGCTGGACAAAGCTGTCTCCCGCACGTGCGGGAAACAGGGCCGCACGTGCGGCTCTGGGCAGATTGCTGTCCGAAAATGGCTGAAACTTTGGGGCTTTTCATTTTCAAAATCAAACCTTAATTACATGTAAATCAAAGTCCAAAACCCTTTAATACATGACCAATTTCACAATATTATTCTCCATCAACCATCATAACCTCAAAATACACAAATATAATGCCTATACTTCTTCAATCAAGAAATTCTAAGAAAATCAAGGTTCCATCAATATGTATACATAAAACCCTAACTCAAATGGGTTCAAAGCTTCCCTTATTATCATGATTTCATGAAATTGATGTCTCAAACATAAGGATTCGAGATAGATGATCATACCCTAGTTCCATCCTTGTCTTTCTCCTAGCTTTCTCCAATTCCTCCCAAGCTTCCCATGGATGATCTTCTTTTTCTTTCTTCACCCCCTTCAAGCATCTTCAAAACCCCATGAGTGTTGATTAGAGGAGCTTTCCTCTTCTTCCTTCCCTCTCTCTCACGGTTCTCTTCTCTCTCCCCCAAATATTTTATTTGACTTCCAAATGATAAGTTCCCACTCACATAGCATAACCATATATATATATATAACCAACACCTAAGCTTTCAACAATAGGAATAGCCAAACACGCCCTTACAAATCGCGAAAAATTAAATTTCAATTACAGTTCCCAGGTGATTCTAAAAATTGTGCTGATCATAAATATGTCCCCTGTTCTGGTTTCTGAAGCCTCTAGGGCCTTCAATTTGCAGTATAAAGTTAACCACCTAAACATGCATTAACGAGTCAGACAAAATAGATTTCCAATTAATTTTTCCCAATAGTTCTAAAAATTCCCATTAAAATACCCAAGTACTCAATTTTGATTTCTGAACCCGTAAAGGTTGGTAATTTCAATTTTACAGTCGTGACTCAACAAATAATTCCTCAATTTGAACACATCAATAAATCAAAATGCATTAACACAATAGGCCGTAAAGGTAATCTCTAATACGGATTTTGGGGTCGTTACATGTGCCGTCAGGAATGGGCAAGGGTTCTGGCCGCCAACCTCCTCTTTTCTCCTTTCACCATCTTTTTTCTCATTTTCTTTGTCTTTTTGCTTAATAATATTGAGAGATTGTCCTTCCAAACTTTTTCAACACAGCCACCACCAGACTGCCACCAAATCTAATACATTGCCACCTCCATGGATCCACCCTCACTAGATCTACCTCGTCTCCTTCAAATCTACCTCTAGCCACTAGTGTTGGCATCGCCTCTCCCTCTTTTCAATCTTCCAAATCTGATGTTTGGTTTATGCCCAAACTTTCACCCTCACTCCCAAAACTTTAAGATTGGTTTCAGATCTTCTTACAATTCGAAAATCGACGCTGTTTAACGCATTCTTTTCACGTTCGGCGACTACTTCAACCTTAATGTTCCATCTTGACCAGCAGAGGTGGGTCTTCAGATTTCAAGTTAAAAGTTGCGGTGTAATGGAGTTTTGGATGTGTTTGGCAACTTGGATCTAGTTTTTTAGATTTGTTTTCTTATTTTTTTATTATTACTATAATAATCCTCCCTATGTGAAAGTTATATCCCTAATTTGTGAGGGTTTTTTCTCCTCCTCTATGGAGGCTAGGATTCTTCCTCTTATGGAAGTTTGTTATCTCTTTATGAGATCTTTTGCTACCATTGTACAAGATTGATCAAAAATTTTATCGGTTTTCCAATCTAAAAAAAAAAAGCATTGCTGTAAAGAAGAAAAAAGTTCTTCCCAAACCAAGCCTAAAGTGCAAACTAAAGTTTATGTTGTGTGGTTCCTTTATTCGTCATGGCGGCTTTAGTTTTTTTTCTTTTTCTTTTTCTTTTCAAGTTCGGATTCTCTACTGAGCTTGGGCACTTTTTTCTCCCTTTTTTTTTCAATTTTCTACCTAAATTCATGATCCAAACACAGTCTAAAAGATCTATACTCTTTTTCAAATTAGATTAGACTATATCGTTGTCCAACTTTTGATTGCTAATATATGAGAAATTATAATGTAGTTATATTAAAATAAAATAATCATTATACAGAACCCCCCCCCCCCCAAAAAAAAAAAAGAGAAAGAAAACAAAACCCCGAAGGGGCCCAACAAGAAACCCCACATAATCTATAAACAACAAAACACAAAAGCCGCCAAAAGAATCAAATTTTGAAAAAGTCACCAATCTTCTTACATAGTTGATTCGAAAAAAGTAAGATCTATATCAAAATAAAGTCCAAACCCGCCATCGCCGTCGTCCTTGCCACCACTACCCAACCCCACCATTGCTGCCGTTATCTTCTTGAATTTTGATTAGCACCGAAAGCCAGAGTCAAAAAAGAAAAATCCCCACAACAAAAGGGAGGTGTGAGAGAAGAGGGTAATCATTGGTGATGAAGCGGTTGCTTCAACTGGGGGATAGGTCGAACTGATGCACGCTTCCAACCAGTCTGCTAGTCTCGACGTTCACAAAGTGTGCCCGCAAAACAGTCCAAGAGGGGAGATAGTCCCCCAGTGGACACTCCGACGATCAAGTTAGATTAGAACAAGTTGATTTTTTTTAGGGGAGAGAGAGAATGTAACTAGGGATAGAAAAACTTAACCTCGACATATCTCCAAGACTTTCTTATACCCGTTGCTCATCATTTCCTTGTCCATTCCAAGTTGTCCCGTTGGCTGAAAGTCTATAGTCTAGTTAACATCATTCATGGTGAGTCTGTATCCTCTGGCGTGGAAGGGTTGCTGCATTTAATGCTATGAGGGCCTTATTAATGGCTGATGTATGGGTGCAATAATTTTGCAGGATCTTTGTCTATTTTTGTGGCTGCTTTTCTGCCTGATAAATGTTTAAATGCTATTGGTCCTGGTTCAATAATGGTTCCTCAAGGATTCTGGGTTTTGGTATCTGGGCCTTAAGTTGGGGTATTGGTTTTGGTTCAATATTGGTTTCTCAAGGATACTGAGCTTTGGTATCTGGGCCTTGAGTTAGGGGCTAGGCCCTCTTGAGGCCCATCAGTAACAATAGTCCTCTAGTCCCAAGTATAGCTTTAGTCCAACGAAGGGAATAAGAAAAGGATTGGTCGTGCGGGGAGGAGGTAGGGGCAGGAGGTGGTGGAGTGGTGAGGGAATCGATCAACCATGAAGATGGTTGAATGCGAAAGTGGCTGAGCATAGAGGTGGCCGATCGTGAAAGATAACCGTCCGATTGACCGAGCGTGAAGAAAGACCGCTGGGCTGGACGAGTGTAAAGGTGGCCGATCGTTCATGATGACCGCCGACTGGTCATGAAGGATGACCATCAGGAAAAATGAGCGTGGAGGGGGCCGATCGTAGAAGATGACCATCAGGCTGGCCGAGCGTGGAGGTGGCCGATCATAGAAAATGATGGTCAAGCTGACCGATCTTGGCGGTGGCCGAAAAATACAAGAAGCAGTAATTAGGCCCAACGCCTAAGTTGGTTGCAAAGAGGCCGGTCTGACCACGATCGAAGCCCTTGGGCGAAAAGGACTTAAGTCCGATTTCTCGCCCTTGCAAGCACTAGTGGACTCGCTGAGAAAGAGAAGCAAAAAGGAGGTGGAGCCAGTATTGAAGAAGAAGAAGAAAAGGAAAGTGACCGCAAATGACGGGGAAGAAGGGCCCTTGGTGAAGAAAATGAAGGAGGAAGCGGTGGAGCTTCCCCTAAAAGTAGGGGAAGAAGAGACCAGGGTTAGAGCCGGTCGGTCTGAGCGTGTTGGTCGATCTGGATATGGTGGGGGTCTGTGTGTATATTGCGAGGACCGGGGCTTGGGCTCTTTTTTTTTTTGTCCTTGGAGGATAGGGTTTTGGGATGTGGAGTCTTGGCGGGCTGCCAAAGAGTATTCGGCATTCATGTTTTTTTGGGCTTTGGCGAGAAGGGCGGCCATGGCGGTCGAGGAATTTTTGGAAATAGAGAAGAGGAAGTCGGACGGGCGCAAGCCAACCATGAAGGCTGTGAGAATGACCATGTCATCGTTTTCCTCCACTTGTAAGGCTTCGGTATTGAAGCGGGTGACATAGTTGCGTAACGACTTCCCTTTCGTCTGCTGAATGTTTAGCAGTTGGGTCACTGGATGTCGTTGTCACTGAGCACCAATGAAATGGCTTAAGAAGGATTCGCTGAGCTAGTGGAATAAAGTGACCGAGTCTGAGGGAAGCCGACTGAACCAGAGGTGCGCCGACCCCTTCAACGTGACGGGGAAAGCGCGACAGATGATTTCGTCTAGGAAGGCATGAAGGATCATGAGTGTCTGATATGCTTCTACATGGTCGACGAGATCGGTGGTACCATCGAAGGTGTCGATCGATGGCATTTTGAACTTGGAAGTGAGAGCTTTATCCCTGATGAAAGTGGTAAAAAGAGAGTTGACGATAGAGGAAGTTTGGTGCTGCATATTCTGTATGACCCTCTGTAGTTGTAGCTTCATGGCCCACAGTTCTTCGTCCCATACGGGGGCATTATCCCCACAAACAGGAATCGGGGGTTTAACACTACTAGCCTCGCCTTCATGGGCGGCAATGCGAGGTGGTAAGGGGTGGTTATGGAAAGGCGGTGGTATATCTTGGCAAAGCTGCAAGCCTGATGGAGAGGGGTGTAGAACGTCAAGGTTCGAAGGTTAAAGCCATTGGGCAAAGGGTGGATGTATTCCTTAGGACACATGTGGTGGGAATTGGTGGTGATTGTGGACTTGTTCCGGGTTCGGGGAAATTATTGGTGGCGGTGGAGGGGGGTTAGGCAAGTCGAGCTGGAGTAAGACGTTGATCAGGGCTTGATTTTGTTCGGTTAGCCGGTTGATGCTGTTGGTGAGTTCTGCAAAATATGGAAGTAGGTTATTTAGGTTAGAGGATTCAGCTTCAGGGTTGCCAATTGTGGCAACCCTGTTCCGTATTAGGCTTTTAATTCATTAATCATATATGTGTTTATATGCCTAATATGAATCTAAATGCTAATTATGTGTCCTATGTAAATTTTGGATGCCTATCTATTGATTGTAGACATATCTGTTACAATTTCTGTTATAATCCGAAATTGAGGGCTGTAGAGGCGTCAGAAACCAAAATTGATTAATTTATTATGTTCAGCGTAATTTTTAGAGCCTGTGGTGAAATTTAATTAAAAATTGATTTGGATCAAATTAATTAGATTAGTTGAATTAAATTAAGTAAGGTTGATTAGTCTTAATCATGCTTAATTAGCTTAATCTAAGCACCCACTATATATATGTTGTGTTACTGCCTAGGCTCATAATTTTGAGCTCATCTTCACCATTTTGCTGAGATTAAGCTATACAGAGAAAGAAATCTTCATCTTAGAGAGAGAGAAGCTCAATCTTGATGAATTGGCTTGGAGGATTGAAGAATTTGGAAGCTAGGCTCAAGAAATTAGTAAACCTAGCCTCATTAAAGATAGTAGGTAAGAGTTTGAACCTCAATTTGGGAGTTAAGTCACTTAAATTGTGAATTTAAGAAGATAATGAGATTAAATGTGTGAATTGAACAAAGATTGTAGGAATTGAGATGAAATTGTACATGCACGAAAGTATTTGCTTTGATTCTTCAAGTTTTGGGCATGAACTTTGATAATCATGTTGAATTGGGAGTTGTCACTTACATGCATTCATACTTTCTAAGTCTTGAAGGTTTGAAATACATGAATTCATGAATTGGAAGAGTTTCATACTCTTGAGCATGATCCTTGTCATCCATGTTGAATTTAGAAGATGAATATGTAGAATTTTATCATTTTGGGTTTGAAATCTACGATTCATGATGAAATTGGAAATTATATTGCACATGCATCATTGTTTCATAAGTCTTGGAAGCTTAATTTTATGTTTGGAAAGTCATAAAAAGAGTTTTGAAATTAATCCTCACATGAATAAAGATTTGAGTTCAATTTTGGTAAATTCATGAGGTTTTGAGCAAATGATTTATGGATTATCTTGTATTTGAGTTTTCTAAAATGTTTTTATGATTATCAAAGTGTTTTCATGAGTTTGGAATGGCTATGCAAGCTTTTACATGTTAAAATGTATTTTTGGAACTCAAATTTTCTATTTTGAAACCCAGAAAATTCGCAACTAGCTCGAGCCAACATTGTGAGCTCCCAATATTTTGCACTCTGCAAAAGCTAGCTCGAGCGACCAAATGGTGACTCGAGCAAACTCAGTTTTTGCTTTCAGCTGGCTCTAACGACCAAAAGTTGACTCTAGCCAACAGCTTATTTTCAGTATGTTTTCAAAAGATGCTTTAAGTTCATAGCTTTACTCCTATCTCTTTCCGGGCATTCTTAAGCATGAATTATGACTTATTGAGGACCAATAAGCTAAGAAACAACATAAATAAATGATTAGAAAAGAGAGGAAAGATTCATTTGGTTTGAACATTGAATTTCATCCTTTGAGCATGAACCTTGTAATCCATGTTTTTGAAAGAATTTCTAAGTATTATTTGAAGTTGTGGATAAGCCACGCAAGTTCATGATTTGAACACTCTTAGGCATACATTGTACATTCTAAATGAATTAAAAGGTTTGAAAGGAGCCTGAGAGAATTAAACAAGTTAAGGAGCGGATTAAATAGCATTGTCATCCGATTTGTGTATGTTTATGAATTATGTAGGAGCATCCACGAAGACGAATCAACACTCCGAACATTATGAGTAATATCTTAGTAAAGATATTTTCAAGTATGTTATCTTCCAAATGCTACTATGTATAAGCTTCATGTATTTGTTAATTTGAATTATGAATGAGTATTCTATATGCCTAATTTTTGTATAAGACTATGAAGAACATGATTTGGGCCCAAGGCTGTTCGATATGATGGTTGGGCCCGAGACCGTTTGATATGATTGGGCCCGAGCCCGTTTGATGTGAATGAATTCGGTCAACGGCCGTTTGAATATTATGATGGGTCAAAGGCCATTTGAATGAAAAGGAGCTCATAAACATGAATATGAATATGAATATACGCATAAATATGAATATGGAAATAATGGGCCTGAGGCCGTTTGATACGTTTGAAATGTTTAAATTGGGCCCGAGGTCGTGTGATGAATCTGACAAGTTATACAATGGGCCCAAGGTCGTTTGATATGTTTGCTAAGGATCTAAAATGGGCCCGAGGCCGTTTGACATATACAACAAGAACACAGAATGGGCCTAAGGCCGTTTTTATATAAAATTTACAGGTTTGATGTACTTAATATGAATCTCATTCATATAACCCCTTTACTTTGGTATTATTCACTGGGCGTTTGTCACGACCCGCTCCCCGTACCCAAGGGTTAAGCATCGTGATGGCCAGTAACTGATGTTACCTCTGGCCAATTCATAAACAAATCAATAAATGCGAGCGGAAGTAATATTTAAATAAAGGTACCAAAATAATCATTGGAGCTTCTATTTTTATTACAAAATATATTGACAAAAAAGGCCGATATTTACATATAAAAATATCATAAAAGTGTTGTGTGTGTCTATTCCGCAGCCCCGCATCTAAGACTTTCCAAAGCTATTTCTGAATTGTATTGGTTCCTGAAAATTGGTAAACAACTATAAGCACATGGCAGAGTGAGAAATATTATACCAAGAGTATAAGGGACACGAAATAACCATGGACAATTAATTAGACCAAAACATTTATATAACTCAGTTTGGTACAAAAATCATTTGAGTAGCAGAAACTGGAATACAGATATTATATAAATAGATAACCATAACCACGGTACAAAACAGAACAGAGGTCACAGAAGTGACAGTCAGAACAGAGGTACGGATTCAAGAGGTGGCTCGTACGGATTCTAGAGGTGGTTCCCACTATAGTTCCGCACTTAGTTCCGTACAGCACTTTAGTCCGCACAAAACAGAGGTCAATGGATCAGAGGGCCACAAAGTAACCAAGCAGAGGCCAATGGTTATTTAAGTCCCCCAAGGCATGGGACTCCTGTGGTGGTACTTACAAAACATAATTTTATATAAGGTCATAGCCAAATATTCTTTAAAAGTAAAATAAATATATCCATGGGTTTCCTTTTAAGCAAATAAGGTTCAGAAATAAAACCACGTAACTAAAATCTTTATAAAATATAACTTTTATTAATATACTAATAAAACATAACTTGTGTAAAATAAATTTTGATAAGTCAAAACATATGTAAAATATATTTTGGTGACTCAAAATATAATATAACTCACCTTAACTTTAATACCTTACTCTTTCTTTCCACTACCAAAAACTCTTTTAACTTCCACCATTCTTTCCTTCTTCCTCTCTTTTCTTTCTTTCCCTTTTCTCTTCCTTTTCTTTTCTCTCCCTTTCTTTTTTCCTTCCAGCCGAATCACCTCCTATTTATAAGGAGGTGAGACCATTGCTTGGCCAACACGTGGCCGAGCCGTCCCTTTCTCCCAAATTCGATAATAATTATAAAGATTTATTTTTATCTTTAATAGATATTTAAGATAATTACCTTTTGATCTAATATTTTAATATAATTATATAAATAATTTAATTTCTAATTAAATTACACTTTATCAGATATCAATAGAAAAATTATTTATTTTAGTACTACACCCATTATTATTATTATTTATATTATCTATATTATTATTTATATTTTGACCCTAAACTTCTAATAATTATATTATTTTACAAAATTACACATAATAATATATAATAAATTATATATTTTTCGAATTGAGATTAAATAATATTAGTATAAATTCTACAGAATAATTAAAAATCTAGGTTGTTACAACGTTAGCTCACTCTTATTTATATGTATGTAGGTGAGCAAAGGGATGTTCAATCTCGGCCTTAGTGGAGTTTAAGAAAGGCACCCGAGTTTTGTGAAGCCAACCTAGGTGCCTCACGCAAGAGGCTTTGTTTATGATCTTTTTGTATTTTCTTTTGCTATTTCCATTGGTCATGATAGACCATTTATGTGTATAAGCTTTTGATATAATTGACTATGTGTTTGAATGATCCTGGATGCACAAGATGTTAACTACTAATATATGGTGTGAGTTATTATTAAGTGTGTGGGAAATGTTTTTAATTTTCCATGTAAGCACAGCTCATTGGACAAAAATTTTAAGTCTGCTTTCGCATCTAGCTCGATATTATTAATTTTTAATTGATTTCTATTTGAGACCGTAGGTAATCTCATGATTACTGGCCGGTTATGACCTTAATTTATAAGGGCGGGTTCGGGTCATGTCACCAGTATTGTGTTATGAAGCCATGGACCTGGTTGTGACCATCCACCCTGACTTAGGAGATGGGTGATGATGGAGTTCCCTCTGGTGACAATGAACACAACTGTCGACCAATGATGCGAGTTCCCACAGACGGCGCCAACTGATGAAGCGGTTGCTTCAACTGGGAGATGGGTTGGACTGATCCATGCTTTCAACCAATCTGCTGGTCTCGACGTTCACAAAGCGTGCCTGCAAAATAGTCCAAGGGGGGAGATAGTCCCCCAGTGGACACTCCAACGATCAAGTTAGATTAGAACAAGTTGGTTTTTTTGGGAGAGAGAGAGAATGTAACTAGGGATAGAAAAACTTAACCTTGACGTATCTCCAAGACTTTCTTATACCCGTTGCTCATCATTTCCTCATCCATTCCAAGCTATCCCGTTGACCGAAATTCTGTAGTCTAGTTAACATTGTTCATGGTGAGTTTATATCCTCCGGCGTGGAGGGGTTGTTGCATTCAATGCTATGAGGACCTTATTAATGGCTGATGTGTGGGTGTAATAACTTTGCAGGATCTTTGTTTGTTTTCGTGGTTGATTTTCTGCTTGACAAGTGTTTAAATGCTATTGGTCCTGGTTCAATATTGGTTCCTCAAGGATACTGGGCTTTGATACCTGGGCCTTGAGTTGGGGTATTGGTCCTGGTTCAATATTGGTTTCTCAAGGATACTAAGCATATGGCCTTGAGTTAGGGGCTGGGCCCTCTTGAGGCCCATCAGTGTCAATTGGGAATGTTGAAAATTCAAAAATCTATGCAGAAAATAAGTGGCTAAGTTCTTAAACCCCTCTTCATAAGTATAAAAAACTCAGATCTAGAATATGAAAGTTTGGAGCTCACTGAAAAGTTATTAGATTGACGCCAAAAATTGCTTAGAGCGAGAGGCTCTCCAAAGCCGTTGTCGGGCCTTTCATGAGTTGAATGCGTTGATGTAGTACGAATCTTTGTAAATATTTGACACTGTCTTTGTAATTTATTTATTTTTTATCATAGTGAATATCAAAACCATCATAGACATAATTTTAATTTTGGATGTGCCCGAAGAGAGAGAGGATAGAGGTTCTCTCTCTGGAGATTTTCGACAGTTCTCTAGCAAAGCTCCGGTGACCTCCTTTACACTTCTAAAATGTAGATCTACATTCCTAGAGTATAGATTTGCACTTCCAAAGTGTAGATCTGAATTTTTTATGTTTGAAATAGGGGTTTTGAGTGTTTCTCCTCCACTTTTGGCATAATTTTTTGAATTTTCGACACCCACAATGATTCTCTCTTCTCTCAAACTTTCTCACATACCATTGTAGGTGTTCTTCCTCTTCAACTCTAGCTTCTAACAGTGTTCGAAGTATAGCGGCGACGGTGACAGAATTGGACAGAGGAGACAGGGACGACATCAACAATGGGTATTGATGCAAATCTTGCTTGATTTGATACAGATTTAGTTTTCCAAATTGCATTTATAAGATCGGTGATTTTTTCTTAATCGTAACTGATTTTTTGACAATTTTATTTTTGTTTTTTGTAATTTGTTATTTGGTTATTTATTTGACCCTTTAAGGTCTTAATATATTTATTTTATGTTAATACAACTGCTTTTTATATTCTTAAAAAATATAATTTTGGATAAATTATTTACTAGATATAACTGCACCTAAATTATTATTTATTTTTTTTAGCCCACATGCTTGGCATCAGGACGACAAAGATGCTTTTACTAGATTTGTTTAGTGAGTCACTCTTTCCAGCTTCACAACTAGTTCAGCATATGAGAAGAGCATTAACGAGCACACATTGCTCCACTTAGGACAAGTCATATATAGACATCAGAATCAATCGTAGGTGTAGCTAATTTTTTACAAGCAAGGTTATAGATACAAAATTTTTTATAAAATTAATAATCAAATGTTTCATATAGATATAAAATCTGCAATTTTGTGAACCTTACAGCCACGTAAAACATTTGACCATTTATTTAATAAAAAATTTAAAACTTATAACATTTTTTATTTTTTAACACCGAACATAAAGGAAAAATTCCCACAAGTTTAGACACAACATCACAGCATAATGGTCCCCCCAAACATGGGAGGAACCACTTAGGGATAATAATTTCTTCCAATCCCACCACTTTTCCAATTTTATAGTCTCCACTCTCCAATATGATTTGGGGCAGGATAGGGTACTACGAGTCGGTTCCCGCCCCATCCATTGCCATCCCTACTCTGCTGCTTCTCCCCAAAGAGTCCAAAAACTATATGTTAAAATTCAATGTATAAAGAGAAATAGAGAATTGTATTATTGATTGATGTATTACAAGATTGTTCTGTATATTGATATTTTGTTATGTTTACAATGATCAAATATATAGAAGAGAAGAAGGTAGTAGGTGAAGTGGTAGGGGATGAAGTGGAGGTGGTAGTGGTAGGTTAGGTGAGGAGGTGAGTGTGTGTGGTAGGTAGTAGTGGGTTAGGTTTAGTGGGTTTAACAGCCCCCCTCAAACTCAAGGAGGTTAGACACAAACCAACTTGAGTTTGGAGAGAGTTACAAAACAGAAAAATAAACTGATAAATAAAATAAAACAGGATAGGAGACACGGTATGGTCGTGTCAGACCGTTGTAGCAGACAGTTTACGGGGTTATGTCGGACCGTTGAAGCAGACACTGTGTGGTCGTGTCAGATGTAGAAGACAGTTTACGGGGTCATGTCGGACCGTTGTAGCAAGACAGTTTACGGGGTCATGTCGGACCGTTGTAGAAGACAGTTTACGGGGTCATGTCGGACCGATGTAGCAGGACAGTTTACGGGGTCATGTCGGACCGATGTAGCAGGACAGTTTACGGGGTCATGTCGGACCGTTGTAGAAGCTGACCGGAATCAATGTCGGGACAGTTTATGGGGTCATGTCGGACCGTTGTAGAAGACACTGTGTGGTCGTGTCAGACCGATGTAGAAGACAGTTTACGGGGTCATGTCGGACCGATGTAGAAAATTGTGAAAATTGTGATGGTGCACCAAGGGGGTGACTTAGGGAGTGCGCCATGAGCGACTTATACATGATACTGAGTGCGCCATGAGCGACTTATACATGATACTGTGTATAACCCCCCCTCAAACTCAAATAGGTGTGAAGAGAAAAACCTATTTGAGGTTGAAAAGGGATTGATAAAGCTGACCGGTGTAGAAGACACTGTATGAGTGTGTATATTGGCTGCCCAAAAGATATACATGGATGTAGATATCGAGCCCTCAAAAGTCGTGCCCTCAAAAGGTGTGCCCAATCTGTCAAAAGGCGTGCCATCAAAAGGCGTGCCAGATATGATGGCGAGGCACGTGAGTGCCTTGGCTGGCGTGCCCGTTTGTCTGGCGTCAAGAGGCGCGCGATGCGCGTGGCTGCCTCGGCGTCAAGGTCTTTATAAATCGAAGCGGAGGCTGAGGCTGAGGCAGAAAACCCGCTAAAAAACTCTGAAAAAACTCTTCGTTGTGCTGAGAGAGAGTGTCTGTAACACTCTGTTGCGAGAGATATTCTGTAACACTTGGTTGCCCAGAAAATGGCCTCGTCTTCCCGTGGTCTGCTGACTCTCTTTCCCGACCTCAACGAGGCAACAAGAGAGAGAACTGGTGCGGTGGCACTGGAACCTCAACCAAGCGCCACTGGGTTTGCTCCGTTGAATTTTCCGATGCAGTCGGTGGAGCAAAAAATGGCAGTGCAAACGGATGTGGAGGCTAATCAGTATACTTTGAAGGCATGTGTGGAGTCCATGACGGCGGTCACAAACTTGTCGCACCGGCTGCAGAGTAGGACAAATGAGGTGCAGCAATTAAACTCCCAGCTGGCTCTGCTCCAACGCATGTATAAGGATGCGCGAGCAGAGATAAGCGTGCTAAGGGCAGAAAACAAGGAGCTGAAGCGGAAGGCCACCGTGATGTTCCGTTTTGGAGGTCCGCCATATGCTGCAGTGGAGGAGCAGGGAGTAGTGATCATGCCCAGTGGAGTGGGAAACACGGAGGCAACACCGGCAAGGGCCGCCCAGGACGGAGGCAAGAAGAAAAGACCGGCGGCAGAGTAGAGAATGGATGTCGGTGGGTGGCCGTCTGCAGAAAATAAAACAAAGTCGTTGTTGTGTGTTTTTATTTATGTTTTTTTGTTTTTTTTTTTTTTTTGTTTATTGTATTTTTTTTTTTTTTGTTGGTGTAAAATGGTGATCGGGGTGAGCCCCGACATGAATAAAATAAGTTGGTGTGCAGTTCGTCGTCTTCCTCTGTTTTTGTGTTTGTTTTTTTTTTTTTTTGTTGTGGTGCAAAGAAATAACAATGAAAAAAAAGATGAAAAATAAAGTGAAAGAGAAAGAAAAAAAAAGAAAGAAAGAATTAGAAGATATGTGAAATCAAAACGAGAGAGTGGGGAAAAAAAAAGTGGGTGCTTGGCTCACAGTAGTGTGAAAATCTGCAATGGTTTGGTTTGGTTTTTTTTTTTTTTTTTTTTTTTTTTATTAAAGAAAACAAAAAATAAATAAATAAAATAAAAGAAGGAAAGTGGAGTGTATTGAAGGGTGTCTGCCATGTGCATGCGTGGGATGAGTGTTTGGGAATAGATGATAATAAAAAGAGATATAAATATATATATAGATATATATAGATATAATAAAGAAAGTGGGCGAGAGGGAGGATTATGGTGTCAAAAAGGAGAGAAAAAAAAAAAGAAAAAGAAATAAAGAAGCACAGCTGGGATATGAGCACATGCATAAAGAATTATATAGATATATATATATATATATAAAAGATAATGGGTTCGTGGAGAGTGGGTTAAAAAATAAAAAAAAAGGGATGGGTATGTGCAAAAGGTGGTGGCTGTATTGGAAAGACAAAAGGTATTGGAGGTAAAGATTAAAAGAAAAAGAAAGGAAAAGAGAGGGTGGAAAGGGAGAGAGCCGAAGGGGCTGTTGGTGTCATCAAGAGTGTGGAGAAGAAGGATCCATCGGGCATTGTTCGGGGTCCAAGTCCAGTGACCGTCGCGAGGAGAGACACGGACGACGGGGTGAACAGCGGGGTGGCGGGTCGGGTCGGGGCCGAGGTCGACGGCGGTGGCTGCCAGTGCTGATTTCGAAGATCTGTTGCCGGTGATGGCTAATAAATTGGGAGGAGAGAGTCTGATAAGGGAGCTGTGTAATGGGTTTGGGCTTTTGCTGGACAGAGACAGAGGTCTCATCACGTTCGAGAGTTGGAAGAAGAACTCTGCTCTTCTTGGGTTACAGGACTTGAGCGATGACGAGCTTCTGAGTATGGTCAAAGAAGGTGACGTGGACGGTGATGGGGCTCTCAATCAGATGGAGTTTTGTGTTTTGATGTTCAGATTGAGTCCTGATTTGATGGACGAATCTGAGGCATGGCTTGATCGAGTTCTGGAATTGGAGCTCGGGACTGGTTGGTTCGATGATGAGGTGCTGGTTGCGCCGCCGTCAACGGCGGTGGTGGGCGGCGAAGGATAGGGCTTTTGGAGGTTTTGCTCTGGCGAGGTATGTGTAAAAAAATCTTAGCGGACTAGGTTGAGGCCCGGCGGGTGACTAAGGTGAGATTGCCGCCCGCCGGGAAGCGAAAATACTAGGTTCTAAGCCTGCTCTGATACCATGTTAAAATTCAATGTATAAAGAGAAATAGAGAATTGTATTATTGATTGATGTATTACAAGATTGTTCTGTATACTGATATTTTGTTATGTTTACAATGATCAAATATATAGAAGAGAAGAAGGTAGTAGGTGAAGTGGTAGGGGATGAAGTGGAGGTGGTAGTGGTAGGTTAGGTGAGGAGGTGAGTGTGTGTGGTAGGTAGTAGTGGGTTAGGTTTAGTGGGTTTAACACTATACTTTGGATAGTGCCTAAAAATGTCAAGAACTATACCATGAGGTCAGCCTATTTTGGTGTTGGGTCCCCATGTTCTTTCTCATTTAACTACAATTGCAAGCAAGGAAATTCAGATAAAAAATTCTTCTACACAGCATAGATAGGAAATTTTAAAACATATATATAACCAATATCTCATGCACTCTTGACTTAGTACTAATATAGATGACTAAATTAGTCCCATATGAGCTTTTCATCAGCCATCAACAAAACTTTATCCGCAACCCAAAATCTCTAATTGAAAATCTAACACCACAAAAGACCACTCAGAAAGTCCTCCAAATCAGCTAGCAAGTCGAAGACAACAAGACCAGCTTCACCATCATGCTGCAACTCCTGCTTCCTCATGGAGGAGCATCTGATCAAAGTGCCAGACTCCTGAAATCACAGGAATACATACTGGGTTTTAGAACAGGAAAGAAGGAAACAAAGAAATGCAGCAGCAACACATATAAGATGTTGTCGTCGTCGTTGTCCTCGTTTTTTTTTTTTAGAACATGAGAAGCAGTTATATTAAAATAAAACAAACAATATACAAATTAAAAAGAAAAACAATAAGACCCTAAAGGGCCAAACAAATAACCAAACAACAAAAATAGATCTACCAAAAAATCAGCTACGAGCTAGGGAAAACCACAATCTTCTCATAGATGTGATTTGAAAATCTAGATCTTCATCAAACCAAGTCAGATTTGCATAAACACCCGTCGTCACCGTCATCCACATTCCCATTGCCACTATCTAACTCTGTCACCGCCGCCGTAATTCGGACACCACCAGAAGCTAGAGTTGAAGAGGAAGAACATCCACAATAGTATGGGAAAAGGATTGAGAGAAGAGAAAACCATCGTATGTGTCAAAAATCAAAAAGCTATGTCAAAATTGGGAGAGAAACACCCAAATCTACATTTTAGAAGTGTTGTCGTCGGAACACCCCTCTCTCTTCGGGCCTTTATATAAGATAGTTATTGCTATTGCTAAATTGTAGCAACTTCAACATAAAAGCAAGCTTCAATGTCATGCCAAAATATGGCATTGCCAAAATTTGTGATGCCAAATTTTGACTAGAGCTCTCTTTCTCTCTTTCATAATGGGCCCCCCCAAATGACATTTTGAATTTTATTTTTTTATTTTTTTATTTTGGAATAAAATAGAAGAAATTACTAGTGCACCATTGGAACATTGCTAAAACAGCAACTGCTAGGTACCCAAAAATTTAATCAGAATAAGTGTTGAATGGTTGATATTCATTTCAAGTATGGTTTACCACTATACAAGAATTAAATCTAAGCCACATCAAGTGTCTGGTAAAGTATTATGAATTCTTAGACTTTATGGTGCTCAAATTTGGTATTCTTATACAATGTTATGCCAAATTTGGTGTTCTTTCACTATCCATTTTAGCATTTGCTCCAACAAGGCCAAAATTACAAAACAAAATGGATTAAAATAGGGATCAAGGTGTGAGGAATTTGGATTCATACCATGTCCTTTGCCCACTCTCCTCAGCTGAGCAACGTATTCTGACATCTTCTTAATGGCTTCCACCTAATAATAATAAGAAGAAAAAGATTGAACCCAGAAATCAGTATATCATGCTACATGAGTGACACAATTTTCTTCTAAAAGGAAATAAGGAAGTTTCAGATGAATGGGAACAAATGAAATTGCGTTTCACCTGCTCAGTTAAAAATTCACTTTCGACAAAATCAGTCAACTGCGCATCATTGTTCTGGCTTGCTACCTGTTGTGACAGTTAATGTCGTAAATAAATAACCAATACCTCTCACACTAGAATAACGACAGTAAGCAATTTCAAACACACTGGATTACATAGATCAACTTTTCGATCCTTGGAGTCACAAAATGTAATACAACTTCCTCAGACATTTTCTCCATTGGTCATATAGAACTGCCTAAAAAGAATGAAAACTATAACAAGAACTAGGGCCAAGTAAACAAGACACAAAAGGAATGTCTTACAGCGTGCAAGTTTAGAAGTTTTTCATTTGTCAACTTCTCCAAAGACAGTGCAAGCTCCATTGCTACATCAACAAATTAGCCACAATCAGTATCAATCGCTTAAGATATAGAGGTTTCAATCACCTTCTTTAAAATAAAGGGTTCATGAGTATGAGTACACAAATTGACATGCCATGAACAGCAAAACCACAAAACAAAGGCAATTTTACAAGCACTGGGCAAGTTTGGAAACATACTAAAATAGCTAAAAGGTCACTGCCCAAAAGTCAACTTTTCTCTCTACTTCTTTGCACGTCTTTTTATAAAAAAACTAAAAAATCAACTAAAATAACTACTTCCCAAAACAACCCTTAGTTCTTGGTCATTTACCATTAATAACAGCAATACATATGCTACTCAAAGGCAGACAAGAAGAACCGATACATGTAAGTGATTACTACATGAGCACATCACGATGGAAATCATTATAAATTAAAATACAAAATGCCAAGGAAGTCCCTCTGTTTCCATAAAATGAAATGTTCAAGACGCTACATGATGAAAGCCACCGCATGAAATCCAATTCATTGTACTTCATGACCCAAAGAAATCATAATCAAAAGCCAAAAAGAGCACATTTGAAAACAACTGTATGGCTATATGGTTAAATTGATAAAAGCTGTAATAAAGCAGTTTCAATTCTCATCATATTGCATAAAGAAAAGCCAAAACAAAAACTTACCATACAATGCATCTCCCTTCTCATCATGGTCAAACTCAGACAGTGGCATCAGAATTGATTGCAGCTTCACTTTCCCACCTCGTTTGTTCTGACATTTATCGCAGCAACAAATATTAGGGATTCAAATTCATACAAACTACTTCCAATTAGAAATCAATTGAAAATGAAAAGTTTCGAATCATAGATGTATTTTTTTCAAACACCTGATACTTCATGAACTTCTCAGCATGGTCCCGTTCCTCTTCACTTGATTCCTCAAAAAACCTACATATAACAAGCCATAAATCAAATCAGACTTGCCCCCCAATAAACCATAAGGAAAGTAATTCAAATAAAAAAATTTGAGAATTTTGAAAGATTACTTTGCAAGACCCTTGAGAGCAATGTTGTCGCGATCAAAGTAGGCAAACATAGCATGGTACACATATGATACATTGTATTCAACACTGTAAAAACAAACAAGTAGACAAAGAACATTAGAGAAAATGTGAAAATCAACTAATAGTCAGAGCTCAAACAGAGTCCATTAAACTAATAGCTCAAGCACGAACATAAACACCAAGCAATGGTACACATAAACACCCATATGGAGAATCCATAAAATTAAGAGCTAATAAATGTTGAAAATTTGTTTTGGATAAAAATGATGACAACAAATAATCACATAGATAGGCCTCATTTGGGTAGTCATATTTTAGCCTAAAACCAAAAAATTACTAAAAGAGTCAAAAAAAAACTATTAAAAATAAGAAAGAACAATAATGCTAGACACCGACATTTGAGACCCCCTAAGTACACCCCAATGATATGGCAAGGTAGTAGGATTCCGGATCCTCGAGAGTGATTTTTCATAGGGTGATCTTAAAACTTATTTGGGAGTTGACTTTTTAGTTTTATACAAAAATATGTGCAGAAAATAGAGAGAGATGTATCTGTACTGGTTTTTTTTTTTGGATTTTTTAAATAAAAATTCATCTTCCCAAACAAGTTAGTGATTTTTTAAATGAGTGAGATTTTTTTTAAGTGATTATCAGTTCTATTGTATCCACAACTTTTGTATGGTAAACCATTCAAAAAATCCACAACTTTTGTATGGTAAACCATTCAAAAAATCACTCTAACTCTAAAATAACTCTACGTAAAATCACTTTAGAGGATCCAAATGTAAGTAGAACTTCACATAATTGAGAGTATGTGACAAGCCAAAAGTTGAGACCTATCATTTCCCATCATTGGGTGAAGTGGGGGGGGGGGGGTGTTTATTACATGTCTCAAACATTTTTCAAAGAAAATAAATAATAATTAATCAACACATACAAAAAAAAGCCAAAGATTTTCTCAGTCACTTTACTTTTTGCACAAAGTCATTTTCAGGCATATTATATTTTTTCAAATACAATTTTAACCCCTCCAGGGGAAAAAAAAAAGTTCAAAAAATCACTAAAAACGTCTTCCCAAACCACCCCTTTGAATATCAATCAAGAAAGGAAAATAAACCCAATCTGAGATTGAGAAAATATGACCCAAACATGTTAAAAGGGAATAGAGGAACCACGTAGAAAGCTAAAAATACGTACATATACATATCCACACACATAGAGAGAGAGCTAAAAAAATCAAGAACTGACATAAATGTCGAAACAATGTTTGGGATACGCATGTTAAAAAAACAAATAATCAAATACATTTTATGATGAATATCAATCAATCAAGAAAAGGAAAGAAAAGAAAGCGGAAAAACAGAAACCCACTTGATCTGTTCGTTGATAGCGGACTCGCATTCATCGGAGTATTTCTGGCGAGCAATGGAAGAGTGGGGGAGAGTAGGGACGAGTGTGAGCTCCTTCTTCACCTCTTCAAACGGCTCGAACACTACACCGGTAAGAGGCCGATTGTCCGAGCCCTTGGAAGCGCAAACCAGAAACCCATTTCCGATCTTGGCTTTCGAAGAAACCCCCAAAACAGAGGACCCAAACGGACTCAGATTGTCCCCATGAGGGTTCACGAGAGAGAAAGCCGAAGCAGCTCGGAGAAGCATAATGGTGTTTGTAGAGAGAGAGAGAGTGAGGTTGAGGAAGAACAGGGGAAGATGAGAAGGTTTAGGGGTGGTGTGGTTTGTGGTGAGTATGAGATATATGGGAAGTGCATGTCTGGCAGCATTGGATGTGGGCCGTTGGATGGAGGACACGTGGAGGGATGGGATTGAGTGGTGGCAGAGGGAGCGTGGTAGGCTTGTGGCGTATCTGGAGATGCTTGTGGAATCCCGAGACAATTTTTTTTTTTGTTTTCTTTTGAACTGCCCGAGACAGAAAATCTGGTCCAGCGTTTTCGAATGGAAAACTTATGGAGGGGTCTTTTGCCAAAGCAAAAAAAAATCAATTTTTTGATTTTTTAATTTTTGTACATAAAAAATCAATTTTTTTAGTTTAAAAAAAAAAGTCAGTTTTTTTTGTCAAAAAAATTATTAAGAAAGTTAAGAAGTCAATTTTTTATCAACTTTTCAAGACGCTCTTAAATAATGTTATATGTATCAATTGATATACTAACTAATGTACTAATTAATGATGTGATATAATGCGGTTTTGGGAAGAAGTTGAAAACACAGTGTTTGGCAACAATAACAAAAACGCAGCACCATACAAAAAGCCAAAGTCCACCATTTGGGAAGACCCCAAAACGCAACTTCTTCATTTACCAAACTACCCTTTGAAAAAATTATTATTAATTAATTCAAAATAGTGTTGACATGCCAAAGGACAAAATTGTAAATCTAATTAAAAAGTAAGGATATTTTAATCATTTTAGAATGATGTGACACTTTTACAAAATATTAAATCAAAAATCAAAAAAGTCAACTTTTTACCCACTTCCCAACTCACTTCCAAAAAAGCCAAAAAGCTTGGTAAAAAGTCACCAACTTCTCAAAACACCCCATAATTTAAAAGGTTTTTTGAATTTATAATGTGATTAATGAGTGGAGTCAATAATAATGTCATAACTAATATTGGTACACTAGTTAGTATACTAATTGGCACATGTAACACTACCGATACTTATTAGTAGTTGATACAATATTCTCATTAATTATTGAGGCCCTTTTGGGAATTCGATATTTTAGTAGTTTTTTAATCTTTTATAAAAAATTATATAGAAAAATAAAAAAAAGTGATGCAATAATTTACAGTAACGATAGATAGAAGTATTAGGGGACTGGGTAGGCTGAGATTAACATTGACTAGCGTTGTAAATAGAAATATGGATCTACTTAATTTGACTAATGAAGTAGCCTTTGATAGAGTTATATGGAGAAGAAGTATTTATATAGCCGACCCCATCTGATGAGATTAAGGTTTTATTTTTTGATTAAAAATAGTTTCTAAACAAAACCTGAGTGTCACCTAAAATCAAAGAATTGTTTGGATTGTTTCAAATAAATATTTTAAAATTTTTTTATTAAAAGATATATAATATGATAAAGAGATGATATAACTCAAATAAAATGTAATATGATCTAAATAAGATTAAAAAAAATTTAAAAAAAAATATGTTGCTTTAATATATACCAAATAATCCCCAAATCACAAAGAGCAATGTAAGAGATACAATAAACTTGCTTGAGTTAAAGCTTGTTTAGGGTGATTTATTTTAGACTCTTATTTGAATTATATCACCTCGCTGTCATATTGCATAATTTTTCAAAAAAGCTCAAAATGTATATTTATTTAGATTATCTCAAACAATCTTTTAGTTTTTAAATCAACTTTTGAGAGTTTAAAACTTAAATTTGTTTGGTTTATAATTTTTTCAAAATTGTTTTCAATTATTTTTTTCTATCTCTTTTCTTCTTTTTTTCGCATCCTACACATCGATCAATCATTTTTTCTTTCTTCTCTCTTCTCTCTTCTCTCATTATTTCACAACTTACATATCAATTCATCATTTTTTTCCTCACACTAATCTATTCAACTAAAAAAAAAATACAAATCATTCCAAATTACAAAACTACAAAATTATTTTCAAAATAAACAACTAAACAAATTTTAAAATTTTGAAAAACTTATATTTCAAAATTGATTTCAAAATCAAACCAAACGAATCCAAAATTTTTTATACACGAGTGTGGAACTCATACTTATGTGAGTGTAGGAATGGCAACGGGGCGGGGCGGGGCCGGGAATTGCCCTCCCCGTCCCCGATCCCCTAAAGTATGGAACCCCCCGTCCCCACCCCCGATCCCCGACGGGGAACCCCTCACTCCCCCCACCCCGGTCCCCTAACGGGGATCGGGTTTCCCCGATCCCGAAACATCCCCGACGGTGACTGAGTTACAGAGCTGAGTTATAGAACCCCTCATCATCATCATCACACACACACACACACACACACACACACAGACACGCACACACATCTTCATAATAGAACCCCTCATCATCCTCATTACCAGTCATCATCCTCATAACCAATCTTCAACCAGCTGAGTTACAGAACCCCTCATCATCATCATCTCACACACACACACACATCTGCAGATCTGAGACTGAGATCTGAGTCACCATCATCATCACACACACACACAGACACAGGGAGAGAAGAGAGGTCTCGATCGGTTGAGAGAGGAGAGAGAAGATAGAGACTGGTTGCGCCGCTAGTATCAAGCGGCGGAGTACGGCCACGGCGGCTTAGAGACAAGAGACAGAGAGCGGCAGAGGAAGAGTGGATCTGAGATGAGAGAGAGAGAGAGAGAGAGAGAGAGAGAGAGAAAGAAAGAGATCTGAATGAGAGATGAAAGGAGTTTTGTTAGATTAGATCTGTGATAAGAGAGAGAGAGAGAGAGAGAAGAGTATATATTATATATAGTGGGTTGGTGAGTGAGAGATGAGAGAGAGGCAGGGCAGAATCGGGACCGGGAACGGGGTCGGGCCGGGCCGGGGCGGAACAACTTATCACCGTCCCCGGTCCGAAAATGATCGGGAATTTTTTTTGAATACCGTCCCCGGCCCGTCAGGGGTATTTTTCGGGAAATTTCCGTGTTAATCGGGGTCGGGGGGTCGGGTCCCCGTCGGGCCGAGTTTAAATTGCCATCTCTATGTGAGTGTTTGGTATAAATATTGATAGAATATTTGGAGTGTAATAGTTTAATAATTTTGAATCATAAATCTCACCTCTTTTATCAATCACAATATTTTGGAACACCACTTAGCCATGAGAAAATTATTTGGTGTTCTCAAAACGTCACGTAACAATACTCTTCACCAATTACAATACAGTACGCCTCTTTGTTGCTCCTCAATTACCCACTACAAAATCATAAATTCTACTTCCTTAACCAATCATGACACTCTTGGGCATCACCTAACAGTGCTTCAGGACCACTCAATAACTTCTCCTTTGTAATGCCTCAAAACCACTAAATAACTTTTCAAAAAACATGCACATGAATTGATGGGGTCAAATTTGGGATTTCATTGATTGTTCAGTTTTTGTCCACCTGTTATATAATGCCAGAGCTATAAGAGACAAAAGTATGGGGTATCTTTATTAATTATGAGTTAATTTTATTAATCATTATAATTTAGATGCTAATAACAGATGAAGAATAATAGGTGCAGCACAATTTTAAATTTTAAATTCACTCATAATTTTAAATTTTAACAGATGAAGAATAATTAGGCTTCATATAATTAAGTTTGTGATAAATTAAAAATCAACACCTAATATATTATGAGTCAATTTGATGTAATTTATTATAAGTTAAAATTGATAATAAAAATGTAAACGTTAAAAACAGATTCTCTCAATTTCTAAATAATTATTTTTTTTCACTTTATTTAAGATATCTTCCTTAATCAGTTGTACATAGAAGTTATACTTATTTGACACAGACTTTAAAAAAATAACTATAACCAAAATAAATTACACCAAATAACCTTTATGTCAGTGCCAAAAAAAAAAAAAAAAACAAACAAACAAATTTCTTTTAAGACTGCGAAGTAACAATTAACTAGAAAAATAAGGGGTAAAATTGACAATTTATTGTAGGGAGGACCACTAAAAAGAAATGTCTCATTCATAGAAGGCCAAAATTTAATGGTTTAGTCATTTTCAGGGATTGTTAACTGTAAGAGGGGCTAATTTGAGCCCACTAAATTATTTAGGCCCAATAGCCCAAGATTAGTGGGCCCGAATTTATCGCAAGTCCAAGAATCGGTGGGCCCAGATTTATCGCCATCAAACGGATTGAATCGCTGTAAGCCTCGAAAGGGTTCGGGTCCACGAACCTAGAGACTTACTCGGGCCCGGACTCGAAAAGGTATTAAGCAAGCCTAGAGATCCGAGGCACTCGGACTCGAAAGGATTCGGACCCACGAATCTAGAGATCCGAAGTACTTGGCTTCGAACGGATTCAGACGCAATCTAGAAGTCGCTCCGTTAATGAGTCCCAGAACACTTGCGGGCTCGGAGCTTTCCGGGATCTACGCACCAGAACCATGGGCGTAATGGAGTTCGAACAAAGGACCCGATCCCGAGGACGGTGAGTGGAGATAAATTCACTCTTCGGTTAAACTAGCCTATACCCGGGTCGAGGTGGCACGACCCCGGGGGGTCCATGAGACTCGGCAATATTTTGCGGCAGGACGTCCTCTGGGACTACCCCTGACCCTTTGGGATGATTGGGGATCATTGGTTAGGTGTGGCTAAGAAGAAGGGTTCGCCGAGGGAGTGATCTCCTCTTCGGGGTTTTCTCATCCTCGGAGAAGTCACCTCCTCGGAGAGGTCACCTCCTCGGACAAGGTGGTTAGAGAGAATATCCCCCATGTGCCTTGCACATGGGCTCCATCCTACATCATGAGGTGCCTATAAATAGCACCCACCCATAGCTTTACAAGGGATGGATTTTGGAGATTTTTAACTCTTGGGAAAGAACTAATTTCCCTTCTCCATTATCAACCTTGAGAGTGAAAGTGGGAGATCCATGGGAGAGCCTTGCCATTATTCTATTCTCTAGCCATTTTGCCTTCTTCTTCACCCAATCTCTTATCTCCATCATCTCCTTTGTTGTCGTGTTCCTAAGTTGAGATTATTGAAGAATCTAAGCCTCTCATCATATTCTAGAGAATTCGAAATTGTTCTTCAAGGATCTTCGAAGATCTTCGAATTTTCCAACTCCTTTCTTGAACCCTCTCCTACATTTTGGCGACTCCGCTGGGGAGGCGGATTGGTTAATGGTCTCAACGAGATCTGGAATCCACACAACTCCAACAAGGATGGTGGGAGAAGATGAAGTTCACCAACAAGGATCCTCTAATGGTGGTGATGACAGAACCATGGCTCCAGATCAACCACTTTTGCTTGAAGCCATTCAAGGACTTCAAAATACTCAGCAAGAGATTCTTACAACTCTTCAGAATCTCACTCACACCATGTTGGTGATGAGTTCTAACTTTGCACCGGCGCCAAACGGAAATCAAACTGGTGGTGGAGTTATTCCCGCCGGAGCGCAAAATCAAATCCAAGGAGAAGTAGGCCCCAATCAGCCTATGGCTCATGGCAACACGGCCACAGTAACACATGCTCAAACCACAGTAGGCGGCAGCAGTTTGCCCACGCCCGGGCTCCATGGCGTGCCGAGCCAAGATCCAATGGTGACTAGGGGAGTTTCTGGTGTAATGAATGGCGCTCCGACGACTGTTGGTGTCCAGGAAAACATAAGGAGCATGATGGCGCAAAAGGGAGCTCTGCCCGTACCTAATCTTGTTACGCCATCAATAAATGTTACCCAAGCACCAAGCGGGCCTCCTTTGGTGCCGACAACAAATCTGCAAGCACAACCCGGTATAGCGGCGCCGTGCGGTGGACTCTATGGGCCTCAATTCAATATCCCATCACCAACTGGCTTGTCTATAGGCGCTGATGGCCAGTATCGTCAAATGTCCTCACCAATGATGAATTCGCAGCACCAGAATGGCCAAGACGCCCTTAGCTCAATCTTCGGGTACATAAGCCAAGTCCCAGGAATACCACCATCAAACTCTCTCCCTCAACAGTTTCTCACTCTCGCCGATGTGCAGGCCATGTTCGATCTCGAACGGGGCAAGAGGACCTTACCCTCTTTGCCTGATCCAGACGTCAAGCCGCCTTACCCCATTGAGATGCTGAGCTATCCATACCCTGAGGGGTATACAGTGCCGAAGTTCATCAAGTTCGACGGCAAACAAGGAAATGCCCGAGAACATGTTGTGCGATTCATCGAGACTCTAGGTATTCATGGTTCAAACCACGTCCTCCGACTGAGAGAATTCTCTAAGTCCCTCACCGACCGAGCATATAGTTGGTATGTTAATTTGGCCCCAAACTCTGTCCGAAGTTGGGAGGAAATGGTTAACAAATTCCACTCCAAGTTCTTTCAAGTGGCGGAGAAGGTGACCACACTTACATTGTGTAAAGAGAAGCAACAAGAAAGTGAAGACATCCTTGACTACGTCAAAAGGTTTCAGGACAAGGCCGTGGATTGTCATGAAGCAGTTGAGGAGAGTTATCTGGTTCAAATTTGTCTAGAAGGGGCATTGAGCAGGTACAAAATGTTTCTAGTTAACCACAAGCTACCCACCTTCTCGGCATTAATAGAAGCAGCTCGGAACATTAGCATTCCTCAGGCTCAGGAGTCCGGATTTAAAGCCAGTTACAAGACTAGTTTCAAGTCATCTCGTGGACCTACCGTTGCTGCTGCCTCTGCCCCGGATACCCGAAATTCACAAGGAGGAGGTCATAGAGGCCAGAAAAGAAAGCAATATAATGGTGAAAAGGGGAATGTTTCTTATCCATGTGGAATCGAGGAAGTGAAAGCTCTAGTTAAGGAATGGGTGGCTGACGGAGAGCTAAAATTGCCTTATGTTGAAGAAATGCCATCAAAAAAGGACCGTGAGAGCCCTGAATTTTGTGTCTACCATCGTACATTGAAACATCCGACAGAGAAGTGTTGGACTCTCAGGAAAATCTTCAGAGATAAAGTCGAGGCAGACGAATTGAGGTTCAAAAAGCGAGGGACTCAAGACATCCGAGAACAACCGTATCCTCAACACCGAGACAAGGGCAAGAATGTTGCTATGATAGCTTATGAAGGCCCAATGATCGAGGCTATCGCTAATCTTGATGACGATGACTGTTATCTGGACGACATCCTCGAGCCAGAGGGTGAGCAAGTTTACTATGGAAGTGCTCTCGATCCAGAGGGCAGAACATTTATGACTCATGGCGAAGATCCCTTTGATCCAGAAGGAGGAGAAGAATACTATGGAAGAGGAGGACACCATGTTTATGTGGCATCTTATTTTGAGGAGACAGAGGAGATGGTGAACTACGAGCCTCCAAGAGTGGAAAAAGATCCGGATCACTATGCCAAAACCCTGCAAGACTGTGTAAAGTTCAAGCAGTTCTTTGACCAGCTTGGACTTTCCAGGGAGGCAAGAACGGAAATCACCAAGTCTATCATTAATATAGCCGAGGCACACCATGAGGAATGCATGTCGACTGAGGGGTCTATCCCGAGGAAGGCAAAAGAGCAATCTAGTGCCATTACTTTCTCCGAGGCTGATCGAAAGTATCCTTTTTCTCACAATCGCCCGCTTTATGTGACTGTTTTTATTAACGGGGTTGAGTTCAAAAGGGCCTTTCTAGATAGTGGAGCCTCTATCAACATTATGACTCGCGCTACTCTAGAAAAAGCTGGAATCTCTGAAGAACGCATTGTGAAGCAGCCGATAGTCATCACTGGCTTCGGTGGAGAAAGGAGAGTTACTATCGGATGCGTAACAGTTGATTTAGCCGTTGGAGAAATTCGCTCGGCCACCAAGTTCCATATTATCGATTCTGAAGCAAATTATCACATCATTCTAGGGAGGACCTGGATGCATAGATATGGGGCTGTACCATCAAGTTATCATCAGTGTGTTAAGGCTAAATGGGGAAAGAAGACGGTGACAATTCAGGCTACAGAAAGGCCGTTCGAGATCCATGAAGCTCATTATTCTGATGCCATCTATTTCACCGAACTGGCTGTCGAAGAAATTCCCACCACCTCTAAGCCTCGAGGGGTCAAAATTCCTCGTTGGGAGGATATCAAAGATGACAAGGAGCCGATGGCAGAGTCAAGTAAGCGGGCAATGTCTAGAACAGAAAGTCCGCCTATTCCTCGGAAGGTGATGAAAGTTCGAGAAGGAGGCAAGATGGTGTATTATTTATGAAGGTGCGGGGAGTCGGTTTCTTCAGTCACCGACTCCGAGTCAAAAGAAGAGCCTCCTGACAATGATATAGTAATAAAGCCTGAAGTGGCTCCAGAATGTATGCAAGATGGGCCGAAGCCTCAGCCCGAACAACTTATCGAAATAGATCTGAGTGATGGACAAGATGCACCGAGGCCGGTATTCGTAAGTTCGAGCCTTAGCCCAGAAAAGCGGGAACAGTTGTTAAAGTTGATAAGCCGATACTCAGATGTGTTTGCTTGGTCATATAAGGAAATGCCCGGACTAGATCCTGACCTAGTCTCCCACTATCTTGATGTGTTCCCAAACTCCAAGCCAATTAAGCAAGCTGCCCGAAAATATCATCCAGATCTCGAAGAGAAGATTAAGGAGGAGATTGAAAAACTTCAACAGGCTGGTTTCATCCGGCCAATACAGTACCCCACGTGGTTAGCAAACATCGTGCCAGTAAAGAAGAAGAATGGCCAAATCAGAGTATGTGTAGACTTTCGAGATTTGAACAAATCTTGCCCGAAGGATGAATTCCCTCTTCCTCACATCGACACCCTCGTGGATGCTACCTCGGGACATCAGATGTTCTCATTCATGGATGGATTCAGTGGATACAATCAGATTAAGATGGCTGAAGAGGACGCAGAAAAGACTGCTTTTAGAACACCTCTCGGAAACTTCTTCTATACAGTCATGCCTTTCGGACTCAAGAATGCCGGTGCAACTTACCAAAGGGCTATGACTGCAATCTTTCATGACATGATCCATCATGAGATGGAAGATTATGTTGATGATCTAGTGGTGAAATCCAAGAAAGAAGAAGACCATCTCCGAGACCTTGAGAAGGTATTCAAGAGGTGCCAGAAATTCAAAATGAGGATGAATCCTCTCAAATGTGCTTTCGGGGTGACGGCCGGGAAGTTCCTCGGGTTTCTTGTACATAGGCATGGTATCGAGGCAGATGAAGACAAGGTCAAATCTATCAGAGCAATGCCTCCCCCGCATTCTCAGAAGGAGTTAAAGAAGTTCCTCGGGAAGGTGTCTTATATTCGGAGGTTTATCCCAGCACTGGCAGAGATCTCTGCGCTTTTCGGCCCTTTGTTAAAAGGAGATGCCAAGTTCGAGTGGAACCAAGAGCACCAAAAGGCCTTTGAGAGAATCAAGGCGGCCTTGACCTCGCCTCAGACCATGATAGCCCCGCAGCCCGGGGTGCCTCTAATGTTGTACCTAACTTCAACCCCCAAGTCCATAGGGGCATTATTGGTCCAAGATGTAGATGGAGTAGAACGCCCGGTGTATTACATCAGTCGGAAGATTCGAGGAGCAGAAGTCCGATATACTCCAGTAGAGAGACATTGTTTAGCTTTGGTATTCACTGCCCAAAAGCTCAGACATTACTTCCTAGCACATCAGATTCAGATTGTTACTAGAAGTGATCCAATCCGATACCTCCTCAGCAAGCCTGCTCTAACCGGGAAGGTGGCAAGATGGTTGTTAGCATTGGGTGAATTCGAGATCACATGTGTAGCCCCCAAGGCGATCAAAAGCCAAGCCTTAGCTGACCTCCTTGCCCAATTTCCAAGTGGTGACTATGAACCAGTGAATGAAGAATTAAGAGGAGAGGTGCACGCAGCTATGGCTTCCGAGGAAAGCTTCTGGACATTGAGCTTTGACGGAGCAGCAGCCGGAGGGAAGGGAGGAACCGGGATAGTCCTTACAAGCAAAAGTGGGGAAAAGTTATATTTGTCTTATAAACTGGATTTCCATTGTTCAAATAACGAAGCCGAGTATGAGGCTCTTATTTTAGGCTTGATAGCAGCTGAGAAGCACAGTATCAAGAAGATTCGGATCCGGGGGGACTCAAAGCTGATAGTGAAGCAAGTTTCAGGACAGTTCGTCTTAAAGGAGCCTGCCTTGGCCACATATCGAACAACAGTCCAAAGGCTTCTTGACAAATTTCAGAAGGTCGAAATAGAGCATGTGCCTCGCTCCGACAACAAGTTTTCAGATGCCCTCGCAACATTAGGGGCAAGAGTTGACATTCCAGAGGAAGAGGCAACAATTATTATCAAGAAGAGAACAGAACCTTCAATAATACCCGAAGACAAAGGCCTTCCGGAGGACTGGAGAGGAGAAGTCCTCGAGCAACTCAGAAGCAAAGTTGGAAAACTGACTATGGCCAAGCTTGCCCAATTCACAATTATTCAAGGTGAACTTTACTTCCGAGGAGGTACCGGATTCCTAGCCCGGTGTATTGGCCAACAAGAAGCAAGCTTCCGACTACAACAGATCCATGAAAAGTCTTGCGGGGATGGGGATATCAGTCTGTATAGAAGAATCCAAAGACAAGGTTATTATTGGCCCGAGATGGAGAAGGACTCAAATCAATTACAGAGGGAATGCCCCAAGTGTCAGTCATACATCCGGGAGGATGAGAGTTGCTTTGAAATTGATACCCCTGACTGGAGGCAAGTCTATATTGACTATCTCAAAGAGGGAACACTACCTGAGAGCCCGAGGGACATTGCACACCTCAAGAGGAGAGCGAGGCGGTACTTTCTTGATCAGGACAAGCTGTATAGAAGAAGTATTGAGGGCACTCCCCTGAGGTGTCTCTCCAAGGAGGAGTCAGATCTAGTCCTCGGAAGAGCCCACGAGATTGAACATCAAGGAGGGGCTCGGCTGTTCGAGCAACTTATACACCTTGGGTATTACTGGCCGACCATGGAGTCAGATGCATCCCATCACGTGAAGAGGTGCCAGACTTGTCAGAAACACGGAAATTTGATCCATGCTCCAGCCGTAGACCTGCATAGTATCCGAACGCCATGGCCGTTCCATACCTGGGCTTTTGATCTGATAGGGCCCATCTCCACATCTTCTAAGGGGTACAAGTGGATTCTCACAGCCACAGAATTGAGTACAAAGTGGGTCGAAGCAATTCCTCTGAAGAACGCTACGGGGCCTGCAGTCGCGAACTTCATCAAGGAGAATATCATTTGCCGGTTTGGAGTACCAAACACCATCCTCTCGGATAACGGCACTCCCTTCATAAACAAATATGTGAAGAGCCTCCTAGAGACTTACCAAGTGAAGCATCACAAATCCACACCCTACTATCCAAAAGGGAACGGGCAAGCGGAAGCCACAAACAAGACACTGATAAGGATTCTGAGCAAGATGATGGATGAGTTTGGGGGGACTTGGTCCGAACAGTTGATAGTAGCCCTATGGGCGTATCGCACTTCGAAGAGAAAGCCAACTCAAGCAACTCCTTACTCCCTTGTGTATGGGTCCGAGGCAGTGTTACCTATAGAGTTGGAAACGCCATCTGCTCGAATGGCTCTCGCCTCGAGGATGGTATTGGAGCCTCGAACCACCAGATTGCAAGCATTAGAGGAAAAGCATGACAGAGCTGCAAAAGTCATGGAAAGGTATCATGAGTCCATCGCCCGAGCCTATAACCAGACTGTGGTACCAAGGAAGTTTGAAGAAGGTGATCTAGTATGGAAGATTGTAGACCCAATCATGCGAGGACAGCCTTTGCCCAAGTTTTCTCCAAAATGGGAAGGGCCCTACAAGGTGGTTCGGGCGAGCTCAAGCGGGTACTACAAACTTGTAAGGGTTGAAGACGGCTTCCGAACTGGCCCGCTCAATGCAAAGTTTATCAAGCATTACTACCCATAGTTGGACTCATCTATGTTGAAATTCATTTTTACTTTCTTACTTTGTCTAAAAGTTGTATTTCCCTTACGTTATGAAGAAGCTGGTTTTCTCTATGGTGCATGTTTCATCCCATCACTTACAGTGAATCTATTATACTTTCGTCAAGAAAGTTGAAGAACTAATGAGAATATTTCAGCTTTTATATGTGCATATGATTGTTCTTTCCATTGTATCATTCGAAATAAATATTTTATCAAGTAGAATGAGAAAACAATGCGAAAATATCCAAACAACAAAAATTTTGTCATTTCATTGCATTGTCCTAGATAAAACATTTTTATCGAAAGGGGCAAGAAAGTAATGATAAAAAAAAAAAAACTCAATCTTTCCTAAAGACACCCTCGAAGAAGCTGCCTGTCATATCTACATCTGGAGGACAAACAGTAGAGTGTGCCTCTAAAGTCTCCAAGGCCCGAGCATAACTCGACTCAAGTTCACGAAGAGTTGCCTTTATCTCATCTATAGAGGTGCGATAAGAGGCAAGCACAGACATAAGTTCCAGCTGATGACTGGCGTTCGAAGCTATATCCAGGCGCTTCCGAAGCCATGATAAGTCCACTTGGTGACGCTCCATGTCAGAGATCCCCTGATACGCCGTCTCGACTACTTTCCCATTAAGGTCACACAATCGTTGCCTGTCCAAGCTATATAAGATAGTGGCAAAAGACTCGAGAAGAGCAGTCTGAATGAGTGGACACTGGCAAGCAAATGAAGCAAAGGTCTCCGGGTAACTTGAATGCACAAGCTATAGAACTGAAGCAAACTCAGGAGCTACCCAATAATGGAGAAATGATACTTTGCCAGAAGCTGAATGAGGAATTGGGGCCGGAAAGCTGCTAGTCTCAGGAATCTCCCCAATGTCTATCGGGTTAGATGAACAACCCGGAGGGGTAACTCCCGGCAGAGGTCCCGAGCCTGAGAATGCCGAACGATAAGGGGAAAGACCAAAAGCATCACTATCAATGTGGAAATCACTGAGATTCAAATCCAAAATATTCGAAGGCACTGGCGATGAAGAACCTCTGGCAGTCGTCTCAAAGGCAGGTGTTCCCCCTTGAGAAGGAGAACCGTGAGGAGTTACAAAGAGAGTCGGAGTAGAGTCCGGGGCAGGTGAAGACGGGACCCCGGTAGCAGCTAACACTGGAGCAGAGTCTGAGGCAGGTGAAGGCAGGACCCCCGTAGCAGCTAACACTGAAGAAAAGATAAGGAAGCCTTATTAGAGGTAGGGAACAGGAAAGCCATTTGAGTAAAAATGTCTCACAGATAGAAGTAAATGACAAACTTCAGAAAGAAAGATTACCAGAGGGAGAATCAATATGCAAAGCCGGAGCAACTGAAGGACTCCTAGCATCAGCAAGGTCACTTGGCCGTATAGAGAGCACCTGATCGATCTCAATGTCTGACAAAGCCTGAACAGTAGCAGTCATCCCTGAAGAAGGAAGGAGGGCCGGAGGATGAGAATCACCATAAGTGCCAGAGCGAGTCTCAGAGATTTCTAGCACATCCACCTCCACACCATTCCCAGAGGCGCACCTCGTCTCTACATTGCTTCTAGAAGCATGGCCTACGGCATCAATTTCTGTGGCATCAGTCCCTCCAGTAATCTCAACATCAGAACGGTGAGCCCCAATAACCTCGTCACCAAGAGAGCGCTCCTCCTCAGCTACGGTAGGGCGGTGACGATGCATGCGTGGAATAAGGTCACAAAAATGGTCGGAGGACTCAGCCTCATCATCGTCATCATCTATAACTGCTAAACGAGAGGTGCGCATCTTCACAAGTCTTGCAGACAAAGGGAGGGTGTCGTCCAAATCTGAGTCCGGCCTGGGGGAGGCAGCATGGCCAGGAGCCACGATACTGAGAACGTCAATAACCGCAGGATCCTACACAACATGGGCAAATAAAAGTTTTCATTTTTAGAAGGTATAGTCGCAAAAAGGAAAGTAACTTCAAATCAAAAATTTCGGGTACCTCATGAAGCCTTTTGGAAAGGCGAGGAGCGGAAGGACTGGCATCAGAAGTCCTCTTGTGAGCCATCTTCTTAAGGCGGGTCGTCCGAGGACCAGAGGCCTTATTCAAAGGGACTGGCTCCGGAGAAGTAATTGCCAAGCTAGAAGCAGATGCCCGAGCAGAAGGGTCAGTTGGAGCAGATGAGGTGAAGAAACTCTCGTACATGTGGTCAGATTTTCGGCTCTCGGGTAGCCGAAGAGAAGAATCCTTCTTATAAATCGGCGGAGGCAAACATACGGTCGGTCTGCTCTGGACAAATGCAATAAACGCATCGATATTCTTCTGCCAATACCGCCTGAAAGAGGGGGTGAAACCCCCTACTCGGCTCAAGCCTGGCATCGTCAAAGAGCCGGATATGGGAAGCACGGTGTGTACAAGCCCGCGACTGAAGCGCCCGTAGCTCGCTGAAAATGATAATAAAGGAGGTGCTGGCCCCGGGGTACATTGATCAAACCCGAATTGACATGCTACGCGGTCAGGCCTATAAACGGCACTATCAACGCCTTCCTCATGCCACACCGGTAATGAACTCGGACGAATCATAATCAGCATATCAACAAAGGGTGCAGGGATGTTCTTCGGCAAAGGAAAGGATACCGAGCGGGAGGAACCATGATAGATAAGCGGTGCGGCCACACCCACAGGTGGGCATACATACGGCTGTGCCACAAAGCGTTGGGGATCATCCACCAAAGTATTCAAGGATAAGGTGGAAATGGTACGTGACCACCGTGTAATCAACGGCTGGCAAGACTTCGCTTTCTCAAATGTCCGAGACCCATCAGTATCGAGCACGGGGATGCCATCTTTATCCACTATCTCCCGAAGAACTTCCGCCTCAAATACAGTCGGAGCAGGGGCAAATTTTGGGAACCTCTCGAAGAAGAAACATAGCAGGAACTGGCTGTGAATAAAGGAGACAGGCTCATATCGACCCACGGAGCGAACCATATCTCGATGTAGTAGATCCAGCCGATAGTAGAGATTCCCAAGAAATAGTGGAGCCAAAGGGATCCGATCTCCTCTGAAGAGCCTGACTGCCAAGGGGAAGACGAAAGGATTGAGGGAATCCGGAGGCGTGCTCGGAAGAATGAAGAATGAAAGGAAGCAAGCCAGAAATCCCAAGAAATAGAGCCTGGAGTCATACATCGGACCGACCTCATACTCCCGAGAGTTAGGGTCAGCATCTCTGGCCAAGGGCTGAAGATCTTTGAAGAAGTGGCGGATCCATGCAGTATAGGAGGCACGGTCCGTCCTTACTCGACTAGTCCTCCTCGCTGAACCATCAAAAACGGAACTCCACCGACCACAAGTTTGAAGATTTAGCTTCAGAGATTGGATCAAAGAATCATCTTCGGGGGGTGTCTGCTCAGGGTCGAAGGCATCAGGGCCGGTCACTTCCAGACACAGCAACATGAACACATCCTCAAGGGTGGGCCCCATCTCGTGCTGGCCAAGTATAAAGGTATGTGTCTCGGTGCTCCACCGAAGAGTCATGGCTTCCAGGCTAGCATTGTTGCGACGGATGGATAGGGATCGAGATATTTTCACTGGGATCAATAGTCGGGCCTCTTGAAGCCGCTGACAGAAGCTCTTGTCCGAGAGGACATCATCGACCCACTCCCGCCAACCAAAAGGAGGGTTTGAGAAGGCCTTGAACTGAGGATAACAGTATGGAAAGTCCCCCCGCTCAATCCGAAAGCGTAGCACCGAGGAAGGAGAAATGAGGGCCTCATGTCCAGAGTCAGTATCCTCAATGAGACATAATGGAGCCCCCTTCGGAGATAGAAGAGAAGTGGTGGAGGTAGCCGCCCGCCAGAAGGGGTCTTTCCGACCAAAATAAGGAGATTTCCTCCACTCAGATGCCGGAGGTACATCCCTCTCTTTCATGAGAGCCGGTTCTGATGACCCCGGAGCTACGGGTTTCTTTTGAGAAGACATATGGCTGAAATAACAGGTATAAATAGTAAGGAGTTGACCATATTAAAATTCAGAATATTGGAATTAAAGCAACACATTCGAATGAAATTTCGGCATCAACTATTCGTTTCTCTGAGAGTCCATGAATTCAACAAATTCTACGAGGAATTTTTTTTTACACCAAGAGTCCAGGTTCAACTCCGGAAGTCATCAACAATTCTTTTTCTCGGGTGTTCTTCAAGCTCAACAAATTACAGTACCGATATGTGTATCAACAACATACAGATTTTCAGTTTTCATCATCGATAAGAGATGCAATATCATAGGTCGTTTTGTGATGAAGTTCAATTGGGTCAATTTCTCAAAGTCACTATGTTCCATGTTAGAGGTCCAATTTATACGAGGCTCAAAATTTGGACAGAGTAAAGTTCAATAGCAAATTTCAGGCCCAAGATCCGAAGTATTTTACATTTCTCATCAGTAGCAAGATTCAATGGATTGTCATGTGAATTACAAGAGTGTTCCTCCCAAGTCAATATTATTTGTTCAGTTCAAGTGGCAAATATTCTATTACGAGGGCAAAATTCAGCAGCAATGGGTCAAGTTATGCAATAGTCCAGAATTTCTTTAGCAAATTTTAAGTCAGAAAAATCGTTTAAATAAATCCCACAACTTATTTCAAAAATTACAAAGCCCAAACAAATTCAAGATTCACATTGGGATTTCAAATCACTGATTTTTTTTTTTTATGTATCAATGCATGGATTCATTCGTTTATTGGTTTATTTATTTATATATATATATATATATATATAAATATATATATATGAAAGTGTTGAAAATATATATATATATATATATAAACAATGCTGCCACCACACAAAGAACATATATATAAATAAAATAAATAAATAAACAAAACAATTAAAAGAACTTGCTCACAGATTCAAGCCAATGGAGGAAGAGCACGGCTGGAAGTAGTGGCGAGACCACAAACGCGAGACAGATACACCTAAGGCCGACGCCGAGTTGAGCAGGCGCTAAGCAAGACCACACACGTCGCGTTGAGTGGGCGCACGTGTGTGGTCAGCGCTGGATAGTCCGAAGACGGAAGTAACAGTGGCACCACAGAGGAGTCAGCAACCACACACGTCACGTTGAGTGGGCAACGTGTGTGGCCTGCGTTGGAATAGTTGAAGCCGACGGCGGAGTTCCAGCAGAGTGAAGGCAATAGTGAACGACGTTGAGCAGTCGAGGTATGCGTCACAGGTGATGTCACGGAGACGACGCCGTTAGTGGCTCTAGAAAGCCAGAAGCAGCAGCGGTGTTACAGAGATGCCGACGTTGGTGTTATCTGGTGAAACAGAGCTCCGGAAAGTCTGGGTTTCTAAGGAAATTGCGTTGATTGGCTCTGCAATAACAACCAATGTGCACACGGCTTCAACCTCTAATCTGTTAAAAGAAAAAATGTGTGTCATTGGAGTCATAGATTTTGAAATAAAATTTTTTTCACAATAAGCTGCTACAAAACAAATGTATATATATACAAGAGGAAGAGGTTCAAGAATGGTGGGTAGCACTGAACAGCCGGGGCAGAGAGGAGCTAACGGTGGCCGGTGCTGGGCAGCTGAGGCCGAAAGTTGCAGTGATGTTGCTGGAGACGTCGCAGAGTTGTGTTTGTGCAGAGAGGTTGGCGTCGGTGCTGGTCGTCGGTGCTGGTCGTCGGAGCGAGCTGGAACAAGGTGGTGGCTGGGCCGCGACACCTGCGGCAGTCAGAGCTGGGATAGTGTCGGCGTGTCTGGAGTTGCAGCAGTCGGCAATGAGCAAACCCGAAGCAGGGCTGCTTGAAGAAGAAGAACGAAAGCTGCTAGAAGGAGAAGAAAAACGCTGTGCTTGAAGAAGAAGAAAGAAAGCTGCTGGGTTGGTCTCTGTAGAGAAGGAGAAGGCTGAAATGGGTGTGGCGGCTGTGCAAAGTTTGTAAGGATTAGGGTTTTGGCACTTTCCTTAAATAAAAAAAAGAGCATTATCCGTGTGTGCCAAACAACAAAGGCACGTGTGAGCCTAAAAAAAAAAAAAAAAAAAAAAAAAAAAAAAAAAAAAAAAGAAAAAAGAGTACAAAAAAATTAAATTTTTGCTTGTCAATTTTTTCTGTAAATTGAAGTGCGTCATCAACTTTATCCATAGGCTCTGTCGTGACAAAATGTTTTTTTTTTTTTTTTTTTTTTTTTTTTGGGAACGTGATGCGAAACAGGGTCGAAGAAATGACAGTATGCATGTCTGAGAAATTTAAAATTTCTCATACACGCAAGGGGCAAATGTAAGAGGGGCTAATTTGAGCCCACTAAATTATTTAGGCCCAATAGCCCAAGATTAGTGGGCCCGAATTTATCGCAAGTCCAAGAATCGGTGGGCCCAGATTTATCGCCATCAAACGGATTGAATCGCTGTAAGCCTCGAAAGGGTTCGGGTCCACGAACCTAGAGACTTACTCGGGCCCGGACTCGAAAGGGTATTAAGCAAGCCTAGAGATCCGAGGCACTCGGACTCGAAAGGATTCGGACCCACGAATCTAGAGATCCGAAGTACTTGGCTTCGAACGGATTCAGACGCAATCTAGAAGTCGCTCCGTTAATGAGTCCCAGAACACTTGCGGGCTCGGAGCTTTCCGGGATCTACGCACCAGAACCATGGGCGTAATGGAGTTCGAACAAAGGACCCGATCCCGAGGACGGTGAGTGGAGATAAATTCACTCTTCGGTTAAACTAGCCTATACCCGGGTCGAGGTGGCACGACCCCGGGGGGTCCATGAGACTCGGCAATATTTTGCGGCAGGACGTCCTCTGGGACTACCCCTGACCCTTTGGGATGATTGGGGATCATTGGTTAGGTGTGGCTAAGAAGAAGGGTTCGCCGAGGGAGTGATCTCCTCTTCGGGGTTTTCTCATCCTCGGAGAAGTCACCTCCTCGGAGAAGTCACCTCCTCGGAGAGGTCACCTCCTCGGACAAGGTGGTTAGAGAGAATATCCCCCATGTGCCTTGCACATGGGCTCCATCCTACATCATGAGGTGCCTATAAATAGCACCCACCCATAGCTTTACAAGGGATGGATTTTGGAGATTTTTAACTCTTGGGAAAGAACTAATTTCCCTTCTCCATTATCAACCTTGAGAGTGAAAGTGGGAGATCCATGGGAGAGCCTTGCCATTATTCTATTCTCTAGCCATTTTGCCTTCTTCTTCACCCAATCTCTTATCTCCATCATCTCCTTTGTTGTCGTGTTCCTAAGTTGAGATTATTGAAGAATCTAAGCCTCTCATCATATTCTAGAGAATTTGAAATTGTTCTTCAAGGATCTTCGAAGATCTTCGAATTTTCCAACTCCTTTCTTGAACCCTCTCCTACATTAACAAAAGCACACTTTTTACTCTAAACCAAAATATAAACTCATGTTGGAATGTCAACAAACACTATGCTCTTTCGTATTTTTATAGTTTATAAGTTGATTTTTATTATTATAATTTTTTATATTATTGACATACAAGCTTAAAAGTAAATCATAAATCTATTTGGTGAATCTTTTGATACTTGGTAAATAAGGCCTGGTTTGGCATACATTGAAAAAGATAAAAAATCAAAAAATTACTAAAAAGTTATCATTATTTACCCAAAAAAAATATATATAAAAAAACAAATTACACAGGTGCCAAGTACAAGCATACACAATAGTGAAGTGATGTCAGTGATGGCCAATTACAAGCCATACATATTGAAGTGATGGTCAGTGGTATAAATTTACAACGCGGGGTGTGCAAAAAAATTAACCCGGAATGGTGCTGTTTGGCCCGTGGGGCCCCATCACGGGTCTCGTTTTGATAATTTCAATGTGTAGAACTCGTCGAGTACTATATATCTGTAAAAAATCACGTTGATCAGATATCTCTAACTACATGATCAAATCAGTTTTGTATAAAAAAAATGGATGGTGTTTATAGTTAACGATTGACAAAAAATTAATCCGATCAGATAGTTATCGATATCCAATCAACGTGATTTTTTACAAGCATATAGTACTCAACGAGTTCTACACATTGAACAGTTCCAATTAACAAAACAGGACTTGTGGTAAGCCCCCACAGGCCGAACAACACCGTCTAATTCAATGTCCGAAAAAGAGACAAGCATCTCCTATACTACTCTCTACAAACCTGATTACCTACCGTACAACCTACGATGTACAAACTTCTCCAATATGTTTGGTTAAATAAGTTGTCATAGAATATTTTTATTGTGTAAATATTCAAAATGATTTTAGAAGTCTCTTTACATCAATAATTAAGACAAAAAATAATATTAAGAATCATGAAACAAATATTGTGAAATATTTTATAAAAAAATTTCATCATTTAATTAATATATAATATTTTATTATATATATAATCTAATAGTAAAAAATTCTTTCATAATCATTTTTATAATATATATTTTTTTAACATGCCTAATGAGAGGGTAATTTATACTTATAAATTGGGTCGAACTGAGTAATGGGCCGTTATGGGCCACATTGCAAAGGGCTGAGTAAAATGGCCATGAAGTCACTCCGGCTCAAGAAAGGTGTAAAAGTTACTCCAGCTCAAAAGAGGTGTAAAGTTACTCCGGTCCGCGAGAGACCTGAAGTTACTCCGGTCCCAAAGAGCTTATGGTAAGTTTGGTTGTCACTCACAAAGTTTCCCGGTTTGAGCCGGAGTATTGGTTATTCCGGTCTAAACATACCGTGGTTAGCATTAAGAAAAGCCGAGGTAAGAGCAGTAAATGGAAGAGCCGAGCTAATGTTATTTCGGTCCAGTCTGCGGCTTAGCATAACCATGCTTACCTCGGTCATGTTAAAGTCTAACCATGGTAGAACCATCTTACTTGGTTTATGCAGTGAGGGGGGTGTTGAATGATAGGTATTATCTTTCAAGAGTATGAATCCTAGGAGGACTCTACATGGAGGAGTAAAAGTCCTACTAGGATTGTGCCACATGGAACCTATAAAAGCTTACAACATCACCTATGGAGAGGTAACACACAACTTTGATTCCTGGATATACAGAGCTTTTGTCTTCTTGTCTATTTTACTGACTTAGGCATCGGAGAGGTTTCCGGCACACACCCCCGACTAGCTCACGTTTGTGTTTTCAGGGAATAAAGCGAAAACGTTTGGAGGAACGCAGACTTGATCAACAGGATTATACGAGAAGGTTTATTTCTTTCCCGTACAATTGGCGCCGTCTGTGGGAATTCAGACAAGAACAAAACCTCTTGATCAAGTTTTTCCTCTTTAGAAGCGATGGCGCATAACGAAGATTTGCCGCAATCCGCCATCAACGGACAAACACCAGAAGGGGGGCAAGACGCGAAGGCCTACCTTCTATCCCTCCCATGGCGGACTTAGAGCCACAGCGACAAAATCCCAAGAGGGATACAAAGGGGAGGAGGCAAACTAACAACCCCCGTCACTCTCGTTCACAAAGTCCTGACAGACAAAGGCGGAGGATTGATCCTCAAGTTCTGGAGGACTGCGTGAAGGAGCAAGATGAATTAATAAGGAAGATGGCGGCGGACATGGAGGCCATGAAGCGCCAGATGAAGGGAAAAAGAGTGGCGACAAAAGAGGAGCGCAAAAGCAAGACGCCTCCTCGCCGCTCAGAAGACCGTGGAAGGCATTCCACACCATCACAAGCAGAGAGTAGAAGCCTCAGGACAAGCGATACTCAATCCAGAACCTCCAAAACTCGTTTCTCCAGGTCTAAGAGAACGAGATCATTGAGGTCTTACACAGAGGGAAGTACCTATCGACCCTCGCGCTCGCACCAGACATCATCCAGGCAGACGGAGTTGCCAAGATCATCCGATTTGTGGAACATGCTGGAAGAAAAGGCACGAAGAAAGGAGGATACTAGGACGCGCAACCCTCGCAGGGTATCTGCCCTTCAGCGGTTGACTCCTCGGACGCATGGAAGCGTCGAGGTCGGAATGCCGTTGCCACGCCCTACCTACGAACCAACGGACAAAGCATTAGCAAGGCTGCAGACATCGTCGTTCGTTCCGACAATTGAAAACGCGCCCCTTCCTTCAGGTTTCCTTCAACCCAAGTTCACCATGTACGAGGGAAAGACGGACCCCTACATACACCTAAGCCACTTCCGCCAGGTTATGGCAGTATATCGGCGAAACGAGACTTTGATGTGCATCCTCTTTCTATCAAGCCTTGGTGACCTAGGCTTGACTTGGTTCGAAAAACTTCCAGAAGGCATCATAGCCTCCTGGGCACAATTGGCGGAGGCGTTCGTCACAAGGTTCAGAACAAACACCAAAACCCCAGTGGAGCTTGACCAATTACTCTCCATTGACATGGGCGAAAAGGAAACACTAAGATCCTACAATAGTCGCTACTGGGAGACATTCAACCAGATTGGGGACTACCTCACCAATCTCGCCATTGCACAGTACAAAAGAGGTCTTCCAGTCAGAAACAGACTAAGGGACTCAATCACCATGACACCGCCCCTCACCATGGAAGCCTTGATGGAAAGAGTGCATCAGCACATCAGGGTGGAAGAGGATGGTGCCCATACCAAAACAAAATCTGGCACGACCGCAGTACCAGATAAGAAGACCACAACAAAGATCAACGCGGTAGAACGTCCGAACAAAAACGGACGAGGCAGGCGAGACAACGGAGAGGACCAGGATAAAAGATGGTTGAGAGTCCGCACTGCCATAACCACGGTATTCAAGAAACCGATCTACCGGATTCTGAGTGAAATACGCGATGAACCTTTCGTCAGATGGCCAGCTAAGCTAGAAGAAGCACAGAAAGACTACGATGAAAGGTCACGATGCATCTTCCACAAAGAAAAAGAGGCACCGCACTGAAAATTGTATGCCATTGAGACAGCATCTGGAGGATTTGGTGGCAGCCGGTCACTTGGAAAAATACATTGAAGGAGGGACGCAACCAGCCCCCCAGGATCACAATAACCCGAATGGAATGCCAATTGACGCCCTACCTCAAGGTGTGATCAATGTGATACATGGGGTATTCGAACCTGAGCGTGTATGCGAGCTCACAGGATCGATCAAGAAGGCTGAGCACTTAAGGGAGGTACTAAGTGCTCAACCTACCATCAAAAATGGGAGAACAGAGGCCACGAACGTCATGTCTTTTTCAGACAAGGACTTGGAAAAAATATATTGCCCCCACAATGATGCACTGGTCGTCACCCTCCGCATCAAGGACTATGACGTCAAGCGAATTCTGATAGACCAAGGTAGCTCGTGTGAGATAATGTACTACGACACCTTCAAATAACTGAAATTGGAGGACAAAGACCTGGCACCAGCTGTATCCCCTCTGATCGGATTCAACTCTATGCCAGAATGGCCAGTTGGCAAAATTATCCTGCCAGTCAGGGCAGGAAGCGTGACAAAACAAGTGGAATTTTGGGTGTTGAAGGTCCCTTCCACTTACAACATAATCTTGGGAAGAACATGGCTCCATGCCATGAAATCAGTAGCATCATCCTACCATCAAGTAATGCGGTTCCCCAACGGAACCAGAGTAATTGAAGAGGTCTTTGGAGACCAGATTATGTCCAAACAATGCTTTGTCATGGCTAATGGCAGCCGCGCTGTCAAGGGATATGTTCATTCGGTGGAAGAACCTGAGAGTAATGAACTGTTCGCAGATGTCGGCAGAGCAGCTAATCAAAAAGCGGTGGAAGATTTGGTAGAGGTAAGAATAGATGAAGAAAACCTGGATAAGTTCTTTTTGCTCGGTTCATCGTTGTCCAGCACTGAGAGATTAGAGGTCTTGGAATTCTTGACCTCTAACATCGAAGTGTTCGCCTGGACATCCTACGACATGCTAGGCATTGATCCAAACTTCATTTGTCACCAACTTAATGTCTACCCATCTGCCAGACCAATCATTCAGCGCACTCGCAGATCGGCACTCCACCGCGCCGAGATAGTGGCAGAAGAGGTGGGAAATCTGCTAGAGGCAGGAGCTATCAGAGAGGTGCACTACCCCAGATGGATTTCCAACACAGTCGTGGTACCAAAGAAGAATGGCAAATGGCGTGTCTCCGTCGACTATAAGACAGTCAACAAAGCATGCCCAAAGGACAGCTTCCCCCTACCACGGATAGATCAATTGGTAGACCTAACAGCGGGGCACAACCGGCTTAGCTTTTTGGATGCGTACAGAGGCTACCATCAGATCACCATGTACAAACTAGACCAGGAGGTCACGTCCTTTACTACTCCAAGAGGATTATATTGCTATAAGGTCATGCCCTTTGGCCTAAAGAACGCAGGGGCAACATTCCAGAGAATGATCACCAAGATGTTTGAGCCGTTGTTAGGCAGAACAATGGAAGCTTACATCGACGATATGGTGGTCAAGAGCAAGGATAAGAATGACCATCTAAGGGACCTAGGTGAGATGTTCCAGATTCTAAAGAAGCACAAGTTGCACCTTAATGCATCTAAGTGCGCGTTCGGTGTAGGATCTGGCAAATTCCTGGGCTTCCTGGTGACCAACCGGGGTATAGAAGCAGACCCCTCCCAGATCAAAGCTATTCAGGATCTGGAGAGGCCTAACTCAGTAAAAGAAGTACAGCATCTCACCGGCATGGCAGCTGCACTCAACCGATTCATTAGCTGGTCGTCAGACAGACTACGACTACTTTTTCAAGCGTTAAAAGCTAAGTTAGAGTGGGACGAAGAATGCAACCGCGCTCTGGAAAGCTTGAAAGAATACATGTCTTCTCCATCACTACTAGTAACCCCAATACCTGGAGAAGAACTCTTCCTGTACTTGGCAATCTCTCAGCACGCAATTAGCGCAGTGTTGGTCCACGCGGAAGGAATCCAACATCTGCCCATCTATTATGTCAGCAAGACATTACTGGGTGCCGAAACAAGGTACTTGCTACTGGAAAAACTGGCATTGGCCTTGATGATGGCCTCAAGAAAGTTATCGTACTACTTTCACGCCCACACCATAGTCGTCCTCACAGCTTTCCCATTAAAAGCTTTGTTTGAGAAGGCAAACTTTTTTGGGCGAATCTTGAAATAGGCAATAGAGTTGGGACAATTCGACATCAAGTTCCAACCCAGAACCATGATAAAGGCCCAAGCTTTGGCAGACTTTGTCGTAGAATTCACCCCAGGAAGTCATCATATCTGCCCAGTCGACCTGACTGATACAGCCAAATCGGGAATAGAAGTTGACGTCGGAATAGCGCAACCCCTGGTGCAGGATATTCAGCCAGACCCCAAGGCAGACCAGAATAAAGACAGCAAGGAAGAAGCGAACCAAGCTTCACCGAGCCACTCAAATAGCGAGGGGCAGACAGTAAGCATGGACCTTGAAGAAAACACCAGCAACATTCTTGACCCCACGACATCATCTAACCCCTCTACTTGCTGGAGGTTGTTCGTTGGAAAGATGTGGAAGCTCTTTATGGATGAAGCATCTAACCGGCATGGTGCAGGACTTGGCATAGTCCTCATCTCACCAGATGCCCTGGTTGTGGAGCAAGCAATCAACCTTGGCTTCCCAGCATCAAACAACGAAGCGGAGTATGAAGCACTTCTTGCAGGACTCAAATCAGCATTCTGCATGAAGGTCACCGAACTAATGGTCTACAGCGACTCACAGCTGGTGGTAAACCAAATTTCTGGCGACTATGAAGCAAAGGATGACAGGATGGCCAAGTACCAAGAATTGGTCAGAACAGAGATCAAGAAATTTGAAGTAGTAAGGATAGAACAGATTGGCAGGGAGGAAAACAGCAGAGCAGACGAACTAGCAGGTTTTGCATCAATGGTAGATACATCCATCCCTCATCCACTACTAATTGACTACCTACCAAGACCAAGCATTGAGGGCCCCGAAGTAGAAGAGGTATGTTGCGCCGAATTAGGCCCCTCATGGATGGATCCCATCATATTGTTCTTAAAAGACGGCATCTTACCGGAAGACAAGAAAGAAGCCAACAAAATTAGAGTAAAGTCACAGCGATTTTGGCTCTCCCCATCTATGGCATTGTACAAAAAGTCATTCTCAGGACCTTATCTAAAGTGTATCCACCCCAGTAAAGTCGAAGCATTCTTGTTCGAAATACATGAAGGGGTGTGCAGAAGCCACCAAGGAGGAAGATCGTTAGCTTACAGAGCCATTTCGCAAGGATACTGGTGGCCATACATGCAAGCAGACTCAGAGAAGTATGTGAAGAAGTGCAAGAAATGTCAGAAGTTCACACATCAAATACATCAGCTGGCCAGAGAACTCCTACCATTGACCAGCCCATGGCCCTTTGCAATGTGGGGCTTGGACATAGTAGGACCACTTCCAACAACGCCTGGAAACAGGAAGTTCTTTCTCGCAGCAACAGACTACTTCACAAAGTGGGTAGAAGCAGAAGCATTGGCATCAATCAAAGAAAAAGATGTGAAAAAGTTCATCTGGCAGAATATCATTACTCGATTCGTCATACCTAAAGCCCTAATATCAGACAACGGCACCCAGTTTGATGACATAATCTTTAGAGGCTTTTGTGAAGAATACAAGATAGAATCCTACAATTCTACACCCACATATCCTCAAGCAAATGGCCAAGCAGAAGCATCAAACAAGGTTGTCTTGGATGGACTGAAGAAAAGGTTAAAGAAGGCAAAAGGCAAGTGGGCAGAGGAACTTCCTCATGTTTTATGGACTTACCGCACCACACCTCGACGATCGACAGGAGAAACACCATTCTCCTTAGCCTACGGCATGGAAGCAGTAATCCCACTAGAAATTGGTCTTCCCACAATTAGAAGCGAAAATTTTGATCCAGACTTGAATGGAGAAGCCATAGCATTGGAACTCAACCTCGCCGAAGAAAGAAGAGAAAGAGCACTGGTTCACATTGCCTCATACCAACAAGAGCTATCCAGAAAATACAACAAAACAGTGCATCCAAGGCAATTCAAGATCGGAGATTGGGTCCTGCGTAGAGTGATGGGTAACACCTTGGTTCCAGGAGATGGCAAGTTAGGGTCTAATTGGGAAGGACCTTACAAAGTGGTCGGATTAGCTGGCAAAGGGGCATACCACCTGGAAGATAAGGATGGCAAAACCATTCCTAAGCCATGGAATACTGTCAATCTCAAACTATTTTATTTTTAGTTTTTTTTTTACAAGTATGTGTAATTTTCCTTTTTCTCAATAAAACAAAGTCGATTCTTTTCAGCATAGTTGTTTTTTATAAGAGATTGTATTAGTAAGTTAGGGACATCAAAAGCAAGGTTGGCTGGAAAAACCAACACCCCTCCTAAGCCCATGATAAGAATCCAGGCTGCAAGACGTTTGGTCGGAACAACCAAACATTTTACTCTAGGTTGGCTAGAAAAACCAATCTATAGGTTGGTTGGAAAAACCAACACCCCTCTTAAGCCCAGGATAAGGATCCAGGCTGCAGGACGTTTGGTTGGAATAACCAAACATTTTACTCTAGGTTGGCCGAAAAAACCAATCTATAGGTTGGCTGGAAAAACCAACACCCCTCTTAAGCCCAGGATAAGGATCCAGGCTGCAGGATGTTTGGTCAGAATAACCAAACATTTTATTCTAACTTGGCAGGAATAACCAATTTAGAGGTTGGCTGGATTAAATCAACTCTTGGTACTCTTTAGCCGAAATAAGGACATCGGCTAAAGAGTGGTTGGCTGGATTAAACCAACTCTTGGTACTCTTTAGCCGAAGAAAGGACATCGGCTAAAGAGTGGTTGGCTGGATTAAACTAACTCTTGGTACTCTTTAGTCGAAGAAAGGACATCGGCTAGAGAGTGGTTGGCTGAATTAAACCAACTCTTGGTACTCTTTAGCCGAGGTAAGTACATCGGCTAGAACATGGTTGGCTGGACAAAACCAACTTTTAAGTATTCTTTAGCTGAGGTAGAGATCTCGGCTAAAGAATGGTTAGCTGGATTAAACGAACTCTTAGTACTCTTTAGCCGAAGTAAAGACATCGGCTAAAGAGTGGTTGGTTGGATTAAACCAACTCTTAATACTCTTTAGCCAAAGTAAGGATATTAGCTAAAGAGTGGTTAGCTGGAATAAACCAACTCTTGTACTCTTTAGCCGAAGAAAAGGACATCGGCTAAAGAGTGGTTGGCTGGACTAAACCAACTCTTGTACTCTTTAGCTGAAGAAAAGGACATCGGCTAAAGAGTGGTTGGCTGGATTAAACCAACTCCTAGTACTCTTTAGCCGAAGTAAGGACATCGGCTAAAGAGTGGTTGGCTGGACAAAACCAACTTAGAGGATGACTGAATTAAACCACTCTTGGTACTCTTCAGCCGAAGTAAGTATATCGGCAAAAGAGTGGTTGGCTAGTAAGGTCAGTCAGACTGCTTAGCTGAGCCCGGAATAAATTATCTCGGCTGAAAAATATTGTGTTTCGTTCAAGTTGCAGTTAGAAAGCAAGCACAAACAGGAAAGTAAACCGAGATAACAGTTGGGGCAAAAAAAAAATTCATCGAAAAACTCATTACAAGTGCAAGCATACAGATCAGAACCGGAATAAGTGTCCAATACAAAAGATGATCTTCATTGATAAAATTCAAAGAAAATACAAAGGAGGGGCCTCAGCCCGGTTACAAGACTAAAAACAAGAAAAGAAAAATACAAAATCAGTTAAAAAAATCATCTATTTCGGTGTCAAGATCAGCATCAATATCAACACGAAGCTCGGTTTCGGATGGTGGCACGGCCTTGGTTGAAAGCTCGGTGTCAGCTGGAGGTACGGTTTCAGTAGGCAGCTCGCCGGTCAGGTCTTCCACCAATGGCTCCAACCGAACTGATTGTTCGTCAGGGTCACTGACAACCGGAGTATCCTTTGGCGCAGCTTCTTCTTCATCATCATTTGAGTCCTCAAGAAACTGTTGCTGAAGAGCAGTAGCATATTCCGCTATAGAGCCCGGAATAAAGTATGCTGGAGCGTTGAAGACCTCGGTCCCTAGACCGTGACCGAGCTGCTCTACAGCTGCCCTCCAACCGCACTTGAAGAAGAGATCCTTGGCAACTTCACACTGTTTAATGTAAGTCGCCTCCCCCTCCTTGAAACCCCGGAGCTCGGCGTCATCAGCATCCTTCTTCAGCTGCTCTATCTCGGCCTTTTTCTTGCGCTCAAGTTTAGCAAGTTCGCACAGATACTTGTCTTTGATAACGGCTGCAACCTTTTGTTTTTCTACTTCAGCCGAGCTAACAAGACCGATCAGACGACCGTTCTCAAATTTTAGCTCGGCTATTTGCTGCCTGGCTTGCTCTAGCTCGGCAGTCTTTTCTGTTACTTCGGCCATTGCTTGCCTTGTGGTCTTACGGAGTTCAAGCACTCGCTTATGAGCGATGTGACTCTTCTGTATGGCCTGCAAAAAGAGTGGGACTTGAAATCAAACCAAGATAAAAGAAGTACAAATCAGAAAGATTAAACAGAGACAGCTACTTACAAGCACTATGGATTTGGTGGCCGAACGGATGGCCTTTAGCTTGGCCAAATTTTTGTGATGTTCCATGTCTGCTGGAAGGCAGACACTCTTGGCAAGATTAAACGCCATTAAGTGATCTTTCTCAGTGATCACTGAGTCTGTGTCTTGTATATCTCGGTTTTGAAATATAAGTTTGGGTGCCAACTTGGAGGAGAGCCCTCGGGTTGGTTTCGATTGAGAAGGCTCAGTGGAGGGCTCAGTGGAAGCGTGGTTTCATCTTCATCGACAAGGCGTTGCTCGGTTTGGGTAGTTCGGGCGCGTTTACTTGGGCAAGATGAAGAAGGTTGTTGAGATGGAAAGGCCACCATTGTTTCCTGAGTCTGGTTGGATGGTGGTACTTCGGCTCGGTTGGTTTCGGTTAAGAGGGCCTTCACTCTATTCCGCTTCGCCATTTCTTTTTCTTCGGTAGTGCGAACCAGGTTAATTTGTGGCAAGTTGGGGTCCGATTCGGGAGAGGCTTCTAGTAAGAAGTCTGTTACTCTGGCTTTACGTCGGCCGCTGTATTTGTACGTCGACTCAAAATTCAGTAGCTTGGCCCAACTTCTTTCAGAATACCGAAGTGCGGCGCGAAGTGTGTTTAGGTTAGGGTAACTGTACAGTGACTTGAGGTGGGCTGAATCTGCATAAAGAAGACAACTGTCAGTTCAGTTAAGGAATAGAATACCAAAACAAAACAGAAGCATGCAAAGAAACCGAGGTAATTATATCGGGGGTCCCTTTATTCCAGTTTATTCGGTCACCAGGAATCTGGGCTTCTTGGTCTTCGAAGTTCCCAGAAACCCAGAAGAAATCATCGTCGTTCAAGTCTTTATCTGGTGTGTCCGTTATTATTTTCTCTCGACGACGGCGTATTCTTAAATAATACACCCATCCGTCTTCTTTTGAGCCTATAGAATATTGGTGAAAGAGTTCTGCTAAACCGAGGTTAATACCAGCACGGCGGTTTAGCTCGGCTATACCATTTATTATGCGGTATGAGTTTGTGGAAAACTGAGTTGGGCATACCCTGGTTTGCCTAAGGAATTCACAGAGTAAAGGCTGTACAGGGAATCTTAGGCCGATTTCTACAATGGAAAAGAGGGTGAAGGGAACAAAACCAGGGTTTCCCCAAGGTATGATATCTTGTTCGGCTAAGGTAAGGTGGACGTCGTCAGGAATGTTGTACTCCCTTCAGAATTCGGCCATGCCGCCAGGTGTTTCTACCAAAAACCTATATTTACCCATTTACTCTTAAGTTATGTATAATTTATCTGTGTTAGCCCGGTTAAAAAATGACGCTGAGTGGCTCGGTTGAGCGTGCGAAGGAGTGCCTGGCAGCCTAAGTTTGATGGACCGTGCTGCAAAGAAATCAAGGTAAAATAAATGGAGTCCTATCTCGGTTAAGTAAAGAACTACGGGTGTTAGCTCGGTTTCAGCAAGGGGTCTGTTAGCTCGGTTTAAGAAAGGCATTTGATAGCCCGGTTGAGCCTCAAGGGGCAGCTTTTTTAGTTCGGTCTGAACTTGGAAGACTGTCTAGCCCCTAAACTCAGCTCGGGCATAGTTAAGGTTTTCAAGGCTTGACTTGTTAAGACCACAAATATAACAATAAAGAGTTAGCTCGGTTGGTTGGTTCGGCTAGACCGACATCCACTACAAACAACTTCCTAGTTCGGTTATATTGTGATTTTGGATCAAAACTAGTGTTTTTTTATGTTTTTTCTTGAATCAGAGGGGCTCTACTACTGAGTTTTTGCAGAAGATGCAAGGACAAGGCAAAAAATGGAAGTAAAAAATGTTTTGCAAAAACACATAAAACAAATGTCATAGGCTAAAAAAGTACGAAAGCCAGAAAAATAGAATAGATTTGTGTTACTCACCAAAGTAAGAGGAAGGAAAGGGAAGTAGAAAACAGCCACAAACGCGAGCTTCACAGATGCAAAACAGTAGAGATGCAAGCAAGAGAGAGAGAACAAGATGAGAGAAGATGAATAGTGTGGTGAGATTCAAAATGAAAAGTTTTGTTTTGATGGAAAGACCAGAGGCGGGAACTGTTCAAAATTCACGGAGTACGAAGACGGCGTGACAGTTGCATTGGGCCAATCGGAGGGGGCCACGTGTCATAGGAATGAGAAGCGATTCAGTTGCTATGATTGAAGAGACGTTTTACCGGACAGGTACAGCCCGGTGTGAATTTAGCTTGGCTGATAAGGTAAAAATGGTTTTTTAGCCCGGCTGGAAAGGCTAAAAGGGTTTTTACCCGGCTGGAAAGGCTAAATGGTTTTAGCTCGGCTGGTAACAGGTAATCCCTATCACGTTACGCAGATGGAATTAAGGGACAATTGAGAGGGTAATTTATACTTATAAATTGGGCCGAGCTGGGTAATGGGCCGTTATGGGCCACATTGCAAAAGGCTGAGTAAAATGGCCATGAAGTCACTCCGGCTCAAGAAAGGTGTAAAAGTTACTCCAGCTCAAAAGAGGTGTAAAGTTACTCCGGTCCGCGAGAGACCTGAAGTTACTCCGGTCCCAAAGAGCTTATGGTAAGTTTGGTCGTCACTCACAAAGTTATCTCGATTTGAGCCGGAGTATTGGTTATTCCGGTCTAAACATACCGTGGTTAGCATTAAGAAGAGCCGAGGTAAGAGTAGTAAATGGAAGAGCCGAGCTAATGTTATCTCGGTCCAGTCTGCGGCTTAGCATAACCATGCTTACCTCGGTCAAGTTAAAGTCTGACCATGGTAGAACCATCTCACTTGGTTTATGCAGTGAGGGGGGTGTTGAAGGATAGGCATTATCTTTCAGGAGTATGAATCCTAGGAGGACTCTACATGGAGGAGTAAAAGTCCTACTAGGATTGTGCCACGCAGAACCTATAAAAGCTTACAACATCACCTATGGAGAGGTAACACACAACTTTGATTCCTGAATATACAGAGCTTTTGTCTTCTTGTCTATTTTACTGAGTTAGGCATCGGAGAGGTTTCCAGCACACACCCGCCGGCTAGCCCACGTTTGTGTTTTCAGGGAATAAAGCGACAACGTTTGGAGGAGCGTAGACTTGATCAACAGGATTATACAAGAAGGTTTATTTCTTTCCTGTGCACCTAATATTTCTCCATTCAAAGAGGAAACCAAATATCAAGAAGACTTTTTAGGAAAAGATGGTTTGCATTATGCATACCTTTTGCAAGGAGAAAATTGAGGGAGGGTTTGTGCCACGTGGTTTTTGAAAAGAGTATTTAAATGAAATGATAAGTTATTTGAATAATCATCATCGAATATTTTATTTAATGATGTTCTTAAAGAAAAAAAAAGTTATTGATTATAGTTAAGGATGGCAATCTGAATCCGACTCGATGGGGACTCGACTCCCCGATCCCGAATTAAGCTGTTATTTCTCGAAAAATACCCCCCACGGGCCGGGAATGGTATTAAAAAATTAATCCCCGATGATATCCGAGCCGAGGACAGAGATACATATCCAAGCCTCGGACTCGGCTCAGCCCGGGCCCCGATTAGCCCTGACGTAAAATTACCATTATGTCCCTGGCTATATATATGTGTGTGTTTGTTTAGGATTTGACAAATTTACACACACTCTCATCAGTCTCTCACACACACAACGGCACTGCTCCTCTTCTTCCTCGCTCTCCTCTTCTCTCTCGCTCATCATTGCTCCCTTTAGGGTTTGGTCTCCCCCACTCTCTTTCTCTCACCGTCAATCGTCCCTCACCGCCGCTGCTGTTTAGGGTTTTGCCTCCCTCTCTCTCTCTCTCTCTCTCTCTCTCTCTCTCTCTCTCTCTTACACACACACACACGACGGGGCTGCTGCTCTCTCTGTTCCCTCACCGATGATCCTCCCTCATCTCACCGCCGATTTTGAAAGGCTCTCGCTTTCTCTCTCTAGGGATTTCGATCTAGGGTTTTGCATATATATATATCTGAGTGTATATATATATTGATCTAAGGATTTCACATTTACTGTTTCGATTCGACCTTTGTTTTCTTTTTCTTTTTTCTTTTTTTTTCACTCTAAATTTATTTTATATATATATATATATATGTCAAAATAGTGGGATGAACATATATCTATTAAGATCTGTGATCTGTTTACTATTGATCTGTGATATGTGATCTGTGAACCTCTATCTGTTAAGATGGACTGATTGTTATTTTTTTGTTTATAGATTTTTAATTTGAAAATATGTTGACAGATAAAAAAAAAACACAAATATGACCAGCTACTATAAGTCGTGGAATTTACGGGGTCGGGGATACCTGATCCCCGATCGGGGCCGAGGGAGGAGGGGACGATGGGCTACCCGTTAGGGATCGGGGGCGGAGACGGGGAGTATAGTCCCCGGCCCCGGCCCGCCCTGTTGCCATTTCTAATTATAGTTTATTTTTAACAGTGTGCTATATCCACTTAGTTAATATATTAATTAATATATATGATATTATTCTTATTTTAATTTAGGAGATTTGGTTAAAATCTTCTTATAATAAAATTTTAATATATTAAAGACAAGTATAAAAACTTTTTCTTAAAAAGTCTAAGACATACTATTATTATCAAAATATTAAATTTTAAAATAATATAACTTTTAATGTAAATGTCAACTTTTAATAAAATTGATATTTTTATAATTCTCTCGTTAAGATCTCTCAAATAAGTTCCATGTAGACTATGAAATTCTTAAAAAAAAAAATTATTACCATCGAAATTAATATAAACAGTAACAGTAATATATTATTCTGTTTGACATGATATGTTACTCTGTTTCATAGTAACATGTTACTCTGATAATATTATCCAAGAATATATATATATATATATATTACTTTGTCTTGACTCAATTATCTATTTTTTTTTAGGAGTTTATGAAACAAAATAAATTAGACTGTCATTTTCACCAAATAAAGGTCTAATGAAAGAATTTTGACTAAATTTTCCTTTAATTTAAGATTCTCTGTTTTAGTATTTTTTTTACTTACAATTTATGACATATAAATAATTTTAATAAATTTAAAAATCTAATTATCTTAAAACAATATGAGTGCTTTCGAGTATTGATTTTTTTTAAGAGGCATTTACACACAAGTCATAATTAAGATTTTTTGAATATTCAAGTCTCATTAAATTTTTAATAGTTGGAAATATTCTTCAAATAATAATTGTTCATCATTTATGATAATCTATAAAAGCATATGATGATTTATCATTTATTTTAATTTTCAAAATTTTAAAATATCAACTTTTAAATTGAAAAAACTAAAAAAACAAAAAAAAAATTATGTACAAAAAAAATTGAATTATTTTTGTGCAAAACTGAAGGTTTTGTGTCTATAAAAGAACATGATGATGGAACATTGATGTGCAAAACTAAAATAAATAAATAAAATTTAAATGAAAAAAATTGATAATATTTTCAGTTTTAAAACTAGAAAAAACTGTTAAAATTTTTAATTTTATTAGATAGTTGAATCAAATCAGTAAGTAGAAGGACAAAAACGTTTAATCTCATACTTTGTTTTTTTCATCAGTTAGTAAAATAATTATCTAGAATATTATTATGCAAAATTGATAATATTCTTAATTTTAAAAATTAAAAAAATAATAATAATATTTTCAATTTTACTAAATATTTATTTTTAAAAAAAATCTTAAATATAACCTAAACTATCATAACATTTATAACTAGGACTTTTGAATAATTAACTCATTTTATAACCACCAAACAAATCATACATCTCATGAAAGGCACAATGGACAAACATGAAAAGGATGATAATGTCCCCCTCATTCATTATTATAATTTGATCATGGAGGGAGAGGGTACAGTCCACTTGGAGAGCGAGATATTTTTGTTGTTTATTCAAATGTTTAATTATAGCATTGTGACACACAATTAACCATTATTTATTTTTGGTTGTATTCTAAATTTAAGCTAGTCCTATCCCTAATAGGGTTATGATTTTCAAATTCTTGGGCTAGTGATGCTCACTATAGGGCAGTAGGGGTGAGCAGCGGATATACCGATCCGCCAAAACCGACCGAACTGAACCGATCCGCCGCATTTTGGACGGATGCGTGATGACGAGTGGACGGTTGCGGATTGATTTTCTTCAATCCGCCAATTTGGCGGACGGATGGCGGATTTGAGATTTCTTTGGCCGCAACCGAACCGCCAAACCGCCAAATCGTGAGCACCCCTAATAATTTATAGGACTTTGTATTTTCAATTTATATAAATATTATGTTTGTGTTTTCAATTGAAAAAGAGTTTAAATATTCTGTTGAAAAAAAGTTTTCAACTTGAATATATTTTTTGAATTGAAAAAAATAAATGTATTATTTATCTATATTTTTTTGTTTTTAATCTAGCTCTAAAAATAATAAATAGAAAATATGATATATACTGGTTGGTTTTTTGTTTTCAAAAACATATATATAGATATAACAATACAGAGACATACAATCTTTACTACTGCTCTGTTCATGGTTTTGGTGATATGAATTGTTATTATATTTTAAGAATCACAAATTGTAATACTTTATGTGGATGAATCATGCTGTGATTGTAACATATGGATAAGGCATGCAGTGATAGTGATATTCTAAAGTTTTAAACTTGCTTTCTTTGGATAAGGTATACAGTGATTGTAATACTTTTTTAAGTCATTGATTGTAATACTTTCTTTTTTTTTTTGAGGAAGTGCACAAGTTGAATTATGTTGAAAATTTATAAAATTTTAAACTGCCAAACCGATTCGCATCCATCCGCCAATCCGCTCAATCCACATCCGCCGGATTAGCGGACGGATGTGGATTGATTTTTTTCAATCCGCCAATCTGGCGGACGGATGGCGGATTGGAGGTTCCGTGGCCGCAACCGACCCGCGCCCACCTCTATAGGGCAGTGGGTAAGTTTGGTGGGCTAATCATATCTACAAAAATTGCTGGAAAAAAAACATAAAAATAAAAATTTAATATAACGATAAAATTATGCCATCATTAAGAATAATACTTGGGAGCACTAATTAGTGCTCCCACTAATTAGGTGGCAGTGGGTCCCGTCATTAATGATGTGATATTTTGGTCTTGAAGTTGTATTTTTTTTTTTTTTTTTTTACTTTTTTAATGCATTAGTGGTATTAGTGGTGATGTTTTTAGTGGGATGAATCATTGTTGCCATCATTAATATATTAATATGTGATATTATCATTTAATAATATATTATTTTATTGGCCACTATATATTTGTGTCGGTTGGTTGAGTCAGGATTCTCTACTTGCATTCTCTCATTGTCTCCCTATTTACAAGGGTAAAGATGCACTCTAAAATGATCCAACGATCTAAATCTGGAGATATATAAAAAAAATTTAAAAAATAATTAGATGTGGGCCATTAGATTATCTTAAAATGCATCTTCTGCATTACAAGTAAAGAGAAAAGGAAAGAGTGCAATGAGAGGATCCTAATTCCGATTGGTTGGTGATATGTGATTCCGTGATATCACTATTTAGAAGGAAAAAAAAAATTTAAATTCTGAAACCTGAGAGAGAGGGGATCGCGGGATTCGAAAAAACAAAATGGATCAAGAAATGGGTCGGATTAGGTTAAAGTAGTCTCGACTAGAATTGAAAGGTTGTGTTCAGAAGGGCAAGAAATTCCAAAGCCCATTTTGAATGGGAAGCTCGTTTGGGCCGTATGGCCTAGTTTATCAGTCTGCCTAGCCGTGGCAGCTTTGATATCATTTTTTTTTTCAAAAATTGAAACAAATAAAAAATTAAACACCGTGTTTGGTTTGAGTTTTTTAGATTAAGTTTTTTGAAAATTGAGTTTTTTAATTTTCGTATTTTTTTGTTTTTAGTGAATATTTTTAAAATTTTAAACATTTTTTTTTTACTTTTTTAGATGCACCTTACTTAGATGTGTCTAAAAAGTAAAAAAATTATGAAAAAATATTTTTAAAAATTAAGAAATAGATGAAAATAGAAAAAATATACTAAATTCTTATAATTTTTTTTGTATTTTTGATATTTAGTGAATTTTTAAAAGATTTTTTTATAATTTTTTTACTTTTTAGGTGTATTTATGTTAGGTGTGTCTAAAAAGTAAAAAATTTGCATAAAATATTTTAAAAATTCAATAAAAACAAAAAAAAACAAAAAATACGAGTGTAGAATTTTCTGAAAATTATTTTTAAAAAATGAGAACCAAGCAAAGTGTTTCACGTATTTGAAAAATTATTTTCAAAAAAAAATTCAAGATTTTTTTTAATGTCAAAACCCCCTCTCTTCTTTTACGAAACACTTTGAAATTGTATTATAAATTTTTAAAAGTTGTTTCACACAAATAAAAAAGATGGCTGTTTCTAAACTTTTCATCATCTATATTTTCCAAAACACAATGAAAAACAAATAATAAAAATTGGAGAAATTAAAAGTCAGGGGGATTTATACAAAATATTTAAAGATTAGTGAAAAAGTTTATGAATTTAATTATTAATGTTTATAAATTTTACCATTGAATTTTTTTTTTTTTTTTGAAAAACTACACTAAGCTGTAATTCTCCCATAGAAATTTGAGAGCTGCTTTCGAAAATAGCATACTATATGCACTTTACCACAATGTAAGTAATATAACTACAATGTTTCGTACGTAAATAGTTCCTATAGTTTGGGACTAGTGTCATTTTAGTCTATAACTTTTTAATTGTAATATATTTGACACTCGTTTGGGAACAGGCTAATTTAGTAACTTTTTGGCTATTTGGCTAAAAAGGTAGGTAAAAAAAACTTGTATGTTTGGGATGACTTTTTAGTTAATTACGAAAAGATGTGCAAAAAAGTAGAGAGAAAAGAGAATCTTTGACTTTTTGGTATGAGTTGTTGGCTTTTTGGCTAATTTAGTAACTTTTTGGCTAATTGGCTAAAAAAGTTAGTCCCCAAACGGGAATTTTGAATTCTGTTTTAAAAAGGACAATTGAAGATACTATTGATTAATTTCAAAGATAAAATCATTAATTTGAAAAAATATAAACTATTTTGATAAAAATAAATGTCAAAAAAAATATTTTTGAATTTTTAAAAATAATTTCTACCCACCAAAGATAAATTATGTAAAATTGATAAATTTTTTAGACATTTATTTATTTATTTATTTTTTACAAAATTAATTTTTATTATGTGTTTGGATGATGATAATGTAATGGATGGTTGTTAGTCTTTTAATGAGTAATTGATATATTTAATATATGAAATATTTCTGGTTTTAGATTTTTTTTCATTTAATGGATTGATTTAATAATGATATCAAAATTGTCGTCATATTTGACTCTTGAAAAATTAAAAATTAATTTAATAAACATAAAAACAACAACCCATTACATGATTATCATCCAAACACATAATAAAAATTAATTTTGTAAAAAAAAAAAATAAATGTGTAAAAGATTTATCAATTTTACATAATTTTATCTTTGGTCGGTAGAAATTATTTTTAAAATTCAAAAATATTATTTTGACATTTATTTTTATCAAATTAGTTTTTATTTTTTCAACTTGATGACTTTGCTATTGAAATTGATCAATAATATCTTCAATTTTCCTTATTTGAAATACTATTCAAAATTCAGAGTCAAATATATCATAATTGAAAAGTCAGGGACTAAAGTGACACGAAATTCAAATTATATGGACTGTTAGTGTAATTCACTCTAAAAAATATTGTCACGCCCCAAAATTTGGACCATTAAATATTAAATTAGAACTAAACCCCAATCAATATTCCATCATCTAAATCCTAGGGATAAAACAAAATCTAAACGTTCTCGTCTCTATAAGGTTTAAGTAAATTTTCACACTCAAAAAAATTACAAGAGATAAAAAAAAGTTAACAAAACGCCAACTAAACCATCCATCGTAATTTCATAATTATCCAATATCTCCAACATTAAAGTGGGAACAGGTCAGAATAATTTAAATAATGTAAAAATAGAAAATAACCCACAATGCCAAACTATCATAATATACTAAGGTTATAAAAAAATAATAATAAATACATAAACTAATATCAACCCTAAGATCAAGAAAACAAAAGAAGTCCAAATGACATGTCCAACAACTATCGTTATTTTTCGTCACCACCGTAACCCCAACTAATCCTACAAAGGAAGCTCGACTGCGCTCAAATAGAACGCACCCAAGTTGCCAAGAGACAAAACGGGTCAGTATACAAGTATACTGCTATGAGTACAAGATTTAACACTCACGTGTCTACCAGACACAAACAAAAGTACATTTAATTCTTATTACGGGACATGACAAGTAGTTCCACTCGCACTGAGATAAAGGGGTAGTTTCTCGAGATACGGTGACATTTAGTATAGAATAAACAAAATAAACATAAAAATTATGGTGGGTCAGCCCTACATAAAAAATTAGTAAGACCCACCATTCTGAAAAAAAAATAGAGTTAGTATAATTTAATCATAAGTAAATTGCTGAAGCAGTATAAAAACGCATTGTTTCATGCTTAAATCATTTGAATTGATCAAAACTCAAAGAACAAAAGTTGTACAGAATCAAATTTTCTAAGAAGCTCCACGAACGAATTTAGTAGAAACTGAATAGGTTGAGAGAAAAACTTAATAGAAGAATCTAAACGAAATTTGATCAAAAAAAATCTGGAACTGAAAACGAAAAGAAACTCTCCTAAGATGATTTTTTTCGGAAATGTTCAAAACACGAAAAGTGTTTAAAATAATATTTTATTTTAATTTATGCGAAATCAATAAAAATGAGCTCGTTTCGTGAGTTAAAACAGCCTCTAAAATTTATATTGCTAAAATGAATAAAAAAACTACTATAACCAAGGTTATCCGATTACAAGTTCTAATCGATCTTTTTAGTACAGAGTTAAAATACCAAAGTTGTCTAGAATTACGTATACATGCCTCTGCCCAAATTTCATAATTTATCAAGGTTGTTTACTATTTTTCAAGATGTACAAATCAATACAATTCATACTATATCAATAAACTTATAGTTAAATTCTTTGTACCTTAATCCCACTATTTCGAACCTTCATTTTCGGCTTACACATATATCCAATGTGCCTCATGTATACCTAACACCGCTCCGAAGCCAAACTTGCACGGGGATATCATCCCGAGTTTGACCCACGCTTCCCAGATGGTTAGCATATACGTATGCGCGTAAATCAAAGCACTCGTCTACTCATGAAAACAAAGCAATAATATATATATATATACACAATCTCTCGTCTACTTATTAGAACAAACATAATAATACCAAGCTTAAGGCATTCAAATAAATCTCAAAATCCTTATTTTTTTTTGTACACTCTTTCTCACCAATATTAAAATAAAATAACAATCTATGGAGTTATGGTGGAGCGTAAGGAATTTATCTATGGGTTCTAAGTTTATATTAATTTCATATAACCATGTGTGTGATTACAATCATAAAATAAATACATATAAAAATCTTAAACCTTACATACACATCTAACCAAATAATGAAGTCAATTCATCATCTACATACAAATACAAAATTAAACTAACATCAAATAAATAAAAATAAAAACAAATTAAACATAAATCAAGAGAAGTAGGTTTTGTACTCACAATATTTTTTTAAAAATCAAAAAATCACTTAAATAATTAATTAAGACACCAAAACAAAATTCTAATATTTTCTTCTCCTTTTCTCCTTTATCGTCCCTGTCTCTCGGCTGCACTCTTTTTTTCTTTTCTTTTCTCGCATTCTCTTCCTATGGTCGATGATGTTGCTGCTTTCAATTCTAGGGTTCCTTTATATATATATATATATATATATATATGTCTAACCAAAAAGGTTCTAAATTATTTTTATTTTATTTTATTTTATTTTTTCTCCCTCTTGATATTATAACCTAATCACTATTATATTATACAACTAGACCACCATATATAAATATAAATATAAGATTAAATATGTATATATAACACATTTTATATTTATATATATATATAAATATAAATATTTAAATTAATTATATATAATTAAATATCACATTAAATTAATTGAATATCACATTAAATTCTTATGTAGTCACGCAATTAATAAAATCAAAAATAAAATAAAGTAATAATAATAAATAATGACTTACGAAAAATTAAGGTCGCTATAATATACACATCTCAAAAGAATCTCGTCTCGAGATTCAATAGGAGAGAGTACTAAACAAAAAGCTCCAGATGCATACGCCGAACTTTCTCTTCCAATTCTCAAGTGATATCATTATCATACTCGCTCCATTGCACTTTCACCAAGTTCACTTTTTTGCGCCGCAACTGCTTTACATGCCGATCTAGAATAGTAACCGGTCGCACCACATACGTGAGATCATCATTAATCTCCAACACTTCTAGTGATACTTCTTGGGAAAGGTCTTGCACACATTTTCACAATAAAGATACATGGAACACGTTGTGAATCATAACTAAAGCAGGTGGTAGGGCTAATTTGTAAGCCACATTACCAATCCTCTCAGTGATTTCGTATGGTCCCACAAATCTAGGTGTCAACTTTCCCTTCTTTCCAAACCGCATGGTACCCTTCATTGGCGAAACCTTTAAAAACACAAAATCTTCGACATTCAACTCAACCCCCTTACGTTTTCTATCAGCGTAACTCTTCTGACGACTCTGTGCAATCTTAATACGTTCTCGAATAATGTTCACCTTCTCCATGGTCTCTCTTACCAACTTTGGCCCTAACAACGGCACATCTCCTACCTCCATCCAACAAGCAGGTGATCGACATGGCCTCCCATACAAAGTCTCAAAAGGTGCGACCTCGATACTGGAGTGATAGCTATTATTATAAGCAAACTTCACTAATGGCAAGTGTTCTTCCCAACTACCACTAAGATTGAGGACACAAGCTCTCCACATATCCTCCAAAATCTAATTTACTCGCTCAGTTTGCCCATTCATCTGAGGATGATAAGCCGTGCTCAAGTCTAAACTAGCACCTAAAGCATGCTGAAAACTCTTCCAAAACTCTGCCACAAACAATGGATCACGATCCGAAACTATAGAAACTGGTGCGCCATGAAGTCGCACCACCTCCCGAATATATAACCTAGCTAGTTTATCTGTAGTTCGGTGAACACTAATTAGAATAAAATGAGCAGACTTGGTGGGTCAATCCACTATCACCCAAATAGATTCATTACCTCGCTTAGACCGCGGCAATCCATCCACGAAATCCATAGAGTTGTACTCCCATTTCTAAGTAGGGATCTCGAGAGGTTGCAAAAGTCCAAATGGTCGTTGGTATTCTGCCTTAACCTGTTGACACACATAACATCGAGAAACATACTCTCCTACGTCCTTCTTCATACCTTCCCACCAAAACGTCCTCTTCAGGTCATGATACAACTTAGTCCCACCAAGGTGAATGGTATATCGGGACCTATGGGCATCATCCATAATCTCTTTTCTTAATTCAACTATGTTAGGTACACACAACCTGCCCCTGAATCACAATCCCCCATCTGAGTCCACAGACCAATTAGTAGGACAATCATCAATCAAATCCACCACAAGGTCATTGAGCTTACTGACGAGGAACCCATTTAAATTCTACATCTGACAAACTTTACCCAGTAACGTTAGCTGCACGGTCAAACTACCAATGTATGCCCTCTCGACACTCTCTATTGGTTGAACATCGTGCATCGAAATTAACTCCAAAGACTTCCATGCTTGAAATATCAAAGAAGCTATAATCCTATGTTGTCGACTAAGTGCATCTACAGCCACATTTCCTTTCCCCGGGTGGTAAAGGATCTCGAAATCATAACTACTGATGAATTCAACCCACCTTTGTTGTCTCGTGTTCAACTCTTTTTGAGAAAAAGATATTTAAGACTCTTATGATCTGTGTACAACTTAAAGTGCTCCCCAAACAAGTAGTGTCGCCACACTTTCAACGCAAAACAACTGCTGCCAGCTTTAAGTCATGAGTAGGGTATCGTCTCTCATGAGGTTTTAACTGTCGAGAGGCATAAGATATAACCTTCTAATGCTGCATCAACACACATCCCAACCCAGTTCCACTCGCATCAGTAAACAGTACTAGTTTTTCCCCTTGTACTGGTATTGTTAACACCGGTGCTGTAGTCAAATGCTGCTTTAACTTTTGGAAAGCTCTCTCACAATCATCTGTCCATATGGACTTCACATTCTTACGGGTCAACTTGGTCATGGGTGCTGCAATAATGGAAAATTTTTCTATAAATCTCATATAATAACTGGTTAGTCCTAAAAAAACTCCTCACCTCTGAAGGGTTCGTAGGCTGCTTCCATTTTTTGACTGCAACAACTTTCTCAAGATTTACCGTTATCCTCTGATTGGACATAACATGTCCCAAAAACCAAACTTCTTTCTCCCAAAAGGAACACTTACTGAACTTAGCGTATAACTGCTGCTCCCTTAAAGTTTGCAACACGACTTTCAAAGGTTCTCTATGTTCTTCTTCATTCTTAGAATACACCAGAATATCATTTATGAAGATAATTACAAACTTATCTAGATACGGTTAAAAAATTCTATTCATCAAGTCCTTGAAATAGGCAGGAGCATTGGTCAAACCAAAAGGCATTACAGGAAATTCGTACAACCCATACCAGGTCCGAAAAGCAGTAAGCGGTATACTTTTCTCTGACACATCCATCTGATGGTAACCAGTTCTGAGATCAAATCGAGAGAACATGGCTACCCCCTTCAACTAATCAAACAAGTCATCAATTCTAGATAGCGGATGCTTGTTCTCGATAGTCATCTTGTTCAGCTCTCTATAATCTATGTACATATGGAGAGTGACATCTTTCTTGGAAACAAAGATCGTTGGTGCTCCCCACGGAGAGTTACTTGAATGTATGAACCCTTTTTGAAGCATCTCTTCCAGCTGCTTCTTCATCTCGACAAGCTCTTTAGGTGTCATTCTGTATACCACTTTAGAAATTGGTGCAGTTCCCGACACTAGGTCAATGCGAAATTCTACTATCTGTCAAGGTGGAGGTCTAGGTACCTGTTGAAATACATCCTCAAACTCACATACCACATCTACCGCACTAATATCCTGGTTAGGGATTTCTACTGAGCACAGAAAACTCGTCATCATCGACTCTTCTCCATCACTAGAAGTGTAGGTAAGCCGTGGCATACTGGGTATATCTATATTTACAGTTCTTCCAGCACAATCTAGAGCCACAAAGTATTTTCGCAGTCAATCTATACCTAAAATAATTGTAAACCCCTCAAACCCTAACACAATTAGGTCTGCATACAAGACTCTTCCCGCAAAATTAATTTCAAAATCTTTACACATCTCATAAAGAGTAACTGCCCTCCTAAAGGGGTCTTAACACGAATAGGTCTAGACAAGGAGATAGTTACAAGGTGTTCTCTTTCTACAAACTGTCTAGATATGAAAGAATGGGAGGCACTAGTATCAAAAAGTACTCGAATGGGTTCTTGAAAAAGATTAAAAATACCTTGCACTTTCTTATTTCCTAGCATTACTGTAAACGCCCTGGCTGTAGCTGCCTGACCTTGTCGCGCTTGTTGTCTCTGAGGGCAATCCTTGATTACATGTCCCAATTGTTGACACCCAAAACACTTCTTATTGATCGGTTGAGGTGCTACTGCTCTGATAGGTGGGAGTCCCTCCAACTAAGGTACGAGAGGACGATAACCCAACTGTGACACTTGTTGCTGTTGTCTTTGATAACCCTGGAGGCGCATACCACCCTGTCTCTGATAATAGTGCCCCTGGGGTTGAAAATTGCCCTGAGGCCTGAAATTACCCTGAGGTCTGAAATTTCCCTGACTATCCTGTTGTTGTGGCCTTTGAAACTGCTAAACCCTAAGCCTTTGATCATAGGGTCTGTATCTGTTTCCATCACGCTATTGGAAGTGACTCCCTCTGGAAGTCTTTCTAACCTTGGCCTTCCCTTCTTTAAATTATTTCTCATTTTCCTCATACTTCAGTGCCAAGTCAAGAACTTTGTCAAACGGTTCAGCATCGAAGGAAATAAGGGACTTAGACAGGTAATGATTTAATCTCTTAATAAACTTCTCATTCTTCTTCTCTTGTGTGTCAACCAAGTAAGGGGCATAACGAGACAACTCAGAAAACTTGGTGACATACTTGATCACTGTTCTATCCTCTTGGGTCAGCTTTGAAAATTCATCACTCAGTTGAGATCGAATAGCAGCATGAACAAACTGTTGGTCAAAACAGGTTTTAAAATCTGCCAAAGTCAAAGTCGTAGTCGTAAAATCTAGACCCTCCTTCCACGAGTTCCACCAAAATAGGGCTGCTTCCTCAAGCTGATGTGTAGCCAACTCCTGTTTTGAATCTCGGTGAACTACATACGACCAAACACTATCTCCCATTTCTGAACCCAAGCGTCAACTGCAATGGGTCCTCTATCTCCAAAGAATTTTTGACCTCCTAAAGAACCAAAGTCTTTGTTTCTCTTCGCAAAGGGATCTCCTTGCTGGCTTTGATTATTGTTCTGAACAACCTAAAGTAAATAAGCCATCAACTCCTCTACATTAACTTGCACCGTATTGGTTGCCCGGGTAATAGCCGCGGCGGCGTTAGTAGTTGTTTCTTTCCCTGTGCCATTGGGCTCAGCACTTCTCAACTTATACCTTCCAGCAATTACCTTCAAGTTAAACACACAAAAAGAATTCGTTCATAAATACTTAGAATAAATTCAACCACTAACCTAAACCAGCTGACCCATGTTTCCACAATCTGAGGATCACCTAAACTCTCACAAGTCTAAGGTAATCTAGAGCTCTGATTCCAAACTGTCACGTCCCAAAATTTGAACAATTAAATATTAAATTAGGATTAAACCCTAATCAATATTCCATCATCCAAATCCTAAGGGTAAAACAAAATCTAAATGTTCTCATCTCCATAAGGTTTAAGTAAATTTCTATGCTCAAAAAAATTACAAGGGATAAAAAAACTAACAAAACGCCAACCAAACCATCCACCATAATTTCATAACTATTCAATACCTTCAACATTAAACTAGCAACAACTAGTCAAAACAACTTAAATAATGTAAAGTTAAAAAATAACCCACAATGCCAAACTATCATAATACTAAGGTCATAAAAAAAATAATAAATACATAAACTAATATCAATCCTAAGCTCAAAAAAACAAAAGAAGTCCAAACAACATGTCCAACAACTATCATTATTTATCGTCACCACCGTTATCGTAGCCCTAACTAATCTTGCAAAGGAAGTTCGGCTGCGCTCAAATAGAACGCATCTAAATTGCCAAGAGACAAACGGGTCAGTATACAGGTATACTACTATGAGTACAAGATTTAACACTCACGTGCCCACCAAAAACAAACAAAAGTACATTTAATCTTGTTACAGGACTTGACAAGTAGTTCCATCCGCACTGAGACGAAGAGGTAGTTTCCCGAGATACAGTGGCATTTAGTTTCTTATCCGTACACAACTAAATATAAATTGAGTATAAAATAAACAAAACAAACATAAAAATTATGGTGGGTCAGCCCTGCATAAAAAGTTAGTAAGACCCACCATTCTGCAAAAAAAATAGAGTTAGTATAATTTAAACATAAATAAATTGCTGAAGCAGTATAAAAATACATTGTTTCATACTTAAATCATTCGAATTGACCAAAACTCAAAGAATAAAAGTTGTACATAATCAAATTTTCTAAGAAGTTACGTGAACGAATTTAGTAGAAACTGAATAGGTTGAGAGAAAAACTTAATAGAAGAACCTAAACGAAATTCGATCGAACAAAATCTGGAATTGAAAACGAAAAGAAACCGCCTTAAGATGATTTTTTTCGAAAAAGTTCAAAACACGAAAAGTGTTCAGAATAATGTTTTATTTCAGTTTAATCGAAATCAATAAAAATGAGCTCATTTCGTGAGTTAAAACAACCTCTAAAATCTGCATTGCTAAAATGAATAAAAACTACTATAACCAAGACTATCCAATTACAAGTTCTAATCGATCTTTTTAGTACAAAGTTAAAATACAAAAGTTGTCTAGAATTATGTATACATGCCTCTGCCCAAATTTCATAATTTATCAAGGTCGTTTACTATTTTTCAAAATGTACAAATCAATACAATTCACACTACACCAATAAACTTATAATTAAATTCTTTGTGCCTTAATTCCACCACTTTGGCCCTTCACTTTTGGCTTACATATATATCTCATATGCCTCCCGTATACCTAACACCGCTCCGAAGCCAAACTTGCATGAGGATATCGTCTCGAGTTTGACCCACACTCTCCGGATGGTTAGTATATACATACACACGTAAATCAAAGCATTCGTCTACTCATGAGAACGAGACAACAATATATATATATATATACATAATCTTTCATCTACCCATGAGAACAAACATAACAATGCCAAGCCTAAGGCATTCAATTAAATATCAAAATCCTCATTTTTTTTATTCACTATTTCTTGCCAACACTCAAATAAAATAACAATCCATGGAGTCATGGTGGAGTGTAAAGAATTTATCTATGGATTCTAAGTTTATTTTAATTTCATATAACTATGAGTGTGATTACAATCATAAAATAAATACATATAAAAATCATAAACCTTACATACACATCTAACCAAATAATGAAATCAATTCATCATCTATATGTCAATACAAAGTCAAACCAACATCAAATAAATTAAAAATAAATAAATAAAAATAACGAATTAAACATAAATTAAGGGAAGCAGGTTTTATACTTACAATATTTTTTTAAAGATCAAAAAATTACTTAAACAATTAATTAAACAACCAAAACAAAACCCTAATCTTTTTTTCTCCTTTTCTCCTCTGCCATCCCTGTCTCTTGGCTGCACTCTTTTATTTTTTTCTTTTCTTTTCTTACCTTCTCTTCCCGTGGTGGATGCTACTGCTTTCAATTCTAGGTTCCTTTATATATATACCAAAAAGGCTCTAAATTATTTTCTTTTTCTTTTATTTTATTTTCTCTTTTTTTTCCTCTTGATATTATAACCTAATCACTATTATATTATACAAATACACCACCATATATAAATATAAATACAAATATAAATATAAATATAAATATAAGATTAAATATGTATATATAACACATTATATATATATATATATATATTCAAATTAATTATATATAATTAAATATCACGTTAAATTAATTGAATATCACATTAAATTTTCATGTAGTCACACAATTAATAAAACCAAAGATAAAATAAAGTAATAATAATAAATAATAACTTACAAAAAATTAGGATCGTTACAAATATTCTAACATATCGGTTGTTTTAGAAAGATGGTTAAAAATTAATTTTTTTTGGCTTTTTTTGAAAAAACATGTAAAAAATATGATAGATGATGTGACTTAAAATGTGTTAAAAGTTGGAAAGTGGCTAGTGGCTACTAACTCACTTCCCAAAAGAGCCTTTTGTCACAAAAATAGTTCTATTGGCACTAAAATTTTGAAATCTTTCCATCGACAGGTTGCTGAAGCATAGTGAGGTCGCATGTGATATGGCTTTTTGAAGAAAGACAGAAATCACAGGAAAAATTCAAATTGAAAGATAGTTAGTTGTTGCCAAGAGTAAGGTATGGAAGACCAAGTCAAATAGAAAATCTGCCAAAGCGATTCCTAACATAAAGAGATAAAGGTGCAAAGGAGTAGAAGATCAAGGAGGATCATGGAGGATAACTGCATTGAGGGATGATCAAGTAAGTATAAAATGAGGACTTGGAGAATGAAAGGATCATCAAACAAACTACTCACACGATATTAGCTTCTAACTAAGAGTAGTCAAATTAGCAACTTTATGAGTAGATTAGTAATAGACTTTTTTTTTTTGGCATTTCTTCTGCCGATTGTTATATTTTTCAATCCTTTATTCTTGCACTACAAGGATTTACACATTTGGCGACCACTTTTGCCGACCAAAAAAATTTTGGTCTCAAAAAAATGGCATTTGGCGACCAAATATTAATTAGTCGCGAATGATCATTATTTTTGGCGACCAAATATTATTGGTCGCAAAAGAATATATTTTGGCGACCAAAAAATAAGTTGGTCGCAGAAAGTGGTATGCTTTTGCCGACCAACTATAAATTTGGTCGCGAAAGGTCACATTTTTTTTGGCGACCAAAATTTTGGTCGCCAAAAACTTATTTTCAGCAACCAAAAAAAATTAGTCGCCAAATTAGCACTTTTAGCGACTAATATTTTAGTCGCCGTTGATTGAGATTTGGCAACTGAAAAAATTTGTCGGCAAAGGGTACATTTTCTGCGACTAATCTGGTATTTTGGTCGCCAAAAATTTGGGAGGGAATTTTGAAACGTGGGACGGGAATTGAAATTTTTTATCTTTAGAATCTGTTAGCTCACACTTTCTCATTTTCTCCTCTTTCATCTCTCTTTGAAATAGGTGCGAGACAAGCGAACAAACAACACCGAACCACTCTCTCTCTCTCGTCTTTGCGTTCGATTCGAACCCTAGGCACATTGAATCAATCATTCGGAGTCTCTCTTGGATCTTCAATCGCTTTGTCTCGGGTAGGTATGTCCTTTATTTCACCCTCTCTCTCTTTCTCTGTGTGTGTGTGGGTGTGTGTCTCTGTCTTCCTCTCTATGTCTCCTTCGATTTGGGGCTAATTATTTTCTTCATTTTGCTCACTATTTGACATTAAACAGGGGAATTTGGGGCTTTATTGGCATCAAACTAGAAAGGGTATGACCCTCTCCTAATTTCTTTTTCTCATGTTTTTTCTATTACTTAAGGGGATCGAAAAGGCATTGGTAGCATTATATAATGGGTTTTATTGGACTAGGATATGATTTTGAATATTGGTATATTAATTTGGGATTTGATTCCACAGTTTCTTTCTCTTTTGATCTTTTGGTGCTACATCAAGTTTTTTTTTGACCTTTGATAATGATCCTTTTGATATGTTTCCTCATTCTCACACATATTGGGTTATCCACTGGTTCATTGGTCGAAATTTTGGTCAAATACTGTGACAATTTGTTGAATTGATTAAGTTAATTTTTCTTTTTAGTTAATGAAATCTTAGTTTCAAATTCACACCAATTCAGGGTATCCGAATTCAAGGCTTGAGGGTTTTGATTAAGAATTGGATTAAGGTTCGAACCAGGTTCTAAAATTAGAGCTAAAGCTCATTTACTGTGTCAACTTTTCCCCTTCCTCTTGTACTTTACCAAGAAGGGGAAAAAATTTAGAAAGAAGAGAGAATTGTTTTATACTATGCCTTGTTACTCATGCCTTGTGTCACTACAACAAATTTGGGATTTAAAGACGAAACAAATTTATCCCAAAATGTATATATTTCGTCACCCAAACTATTTACGACGAACATTTTTCGTCACCCGTTTTGTCTCCAAAGGGTCGTCGCTAAAGGGTCTTAGAGACGAAAAAAAAAATTCGTCATTGAAAATGATAAATTTGTGACGAATTTTTTTGTCTCCAATACACTTTGTTGGGTTACTTGTAAGTAATTGGCGACAAAATATTTTGTCATTAAAGAAGAAATTAGAGACAAAAGTATTTCGTCATAAATATAAGAAATAGAGACGAAATAATCTTGTCACGTTTAATACAAACGAAGACGAAAATTTTTTGTCAAAGAAGCTACCAATAGAGACAAAAACAAATTCATCATTAAAAATGATAAATTTGTGACGAATTTTTTTGTCACCAATACACTCTGTTGGGAACATACTTGCAAGTAATTAGCGACAAAATATTTTGTCATTAAAGAAGAAATTAGAGACAAAAGTATTTTGTCATAAATATAAGAAATAGAGACGAAATAATTTTGTCACGTTTAATATAAACGAAGACAAAAAAAATTTGTCAAAGAAGCTACCAGTAGAGACAAAAACAAATTCATCATTAAAAATGATAATTTGTGACGAATTTTTTTTGTCTCCAATACACTCTGTTGGGAACATACTTATAAGTAATTAGCGACAAAATATTTTGTCATTAAAGGAGAAATTAGAGACAAAAGTATTTTGTCATAAATATAAGAAATGGAGACAAAATAATTTTGTCACGTTTAATATAAACGAAGACGAAAATTTTTTGTCAAAGAAGCTACCAATAGAGATAAAAACAAATTCATCATTAAAAATGATGAAATAATGTCAAAAAAAATTCGTCACACATTGAGGGTAATAGTGACAAAATGTGACAATATTTTTTGTCATGACAAATTCATTTAGCGACGAAATAAAGAATTTATGACAAAATTAATCATCCACCTATGCCAAATAAGAGACAAAAAAACCTTCTTTAGGGATAGAAAATTTTGTCAATAATTTCATAATATTTTTTTCCACATTATATACCTATTTTATCAAAATCTAAATTTTAGTTCAACAAATATGACCCTGTTCATGTTGAAACCTGTTGAATATAACAATTCCATCACAACTTAACCTAACCTGTTATCAACACATTTACGAATTAACAAAATGAAAATATCCATTCATCATTACAAATAATTTCATCCTGATATAATAAAATAGTGAAATATCCACAAAATATCCAAAAGTTATAGCTTGTTCAATTCCACCAAAAATCCAACAATAACTAGTGTAACTCCAAAAAGTATGTGTATCCTTATCAAACAAAAATGAACATTCAAACAAATTACATCATTGTTGCACGTCAAAAATGCCACCCCAATCCAATCTGCAAAAAAATAAATTAAAAGTTTTAGTAATTAATCAATTATACAAAAGATTAAAAACATTAGCAACTCATCAATTTACAATTAGATCAATTATACAATTTATCCCTGTAACAGACTTTTTTTTAGATTATGAGAACAAAAAATTAATTTTAAGGCTAATTCACAAATGGTGCATCCCATTAATGTGCCGTAAGTTCATACAACTTATATTGGTCCCTCCTAAGGTGTTTCTATTGGTTCTTGTACAAATCTATAATTGTGTGATAATTTAGCATTTCGACAGCCTTTTTTCAACCTTTAAGTATAGAGAAAAAAATATATTTTTTAGACTAATTCACAATTTATACATCATGTGCACCTGTACAAATTGGATGTCATATGCATGTTTCCATTACTTCCTAATTCTTCAAACATGTATTCTTTTATAAAATTTGTTATATTAAAGTTAATATACTTTACCAAGAAGTATGTCCACTTGTGGATGAGTCCCCTCCACTTCCAAAGTGTCCAGTGAATCCTTTGGTCCTCAAAAAGTTGACAACATCAGCCATTATCTCCCCTTGCTTCTTCTTACCCTCTTCAAGATCTTCTATTTTATTGTTCTGCATTTGTATTTGTTCCTTTTGTGTCTCTATTTGCATCTCAAGGCGCTTCACATAATCATTTGTTTCAGCATATATGGTAGTGGCTCTCCTAATAGAGGATGAAGGTCTCATGCCAAGTCCCTTCACATAGCCAGACCTTGGCTTTAGGACTTTGATTGATAGCTCTTCTGCAGTCAAAGGGGTTGATCCTGGCTGTGAGAGGTGATCAGCCTGTGTCTGTATCATATTTTCCTATCAAATATAAAAAAAATTAAATAATTATTAGAAAATTAAATAAGATTATAACAAATAGTATTCTAAAATTTTGTTAATAAAAATTGCAATATATACTCACATAATTACACTGAGCTTGAGATGAGATCCACTCATGTGTTTTCTCATTATAGTGAGTTTCCTTGTACAACTCTGCTAGATCAGGTAGCATCTTCTTTTCTCGTGCCTAATTTGATAGACCAAATATTCAATAAATAAAGCTAAGAATCTAATATAATTCTGAAAGTGCAAGGATACGTACCAGTTTTTCTACTCTAACAGGGATTGACCTAGAACCACACCTATGTTTTGTATACATCCTTTCTCTGTTCGCGATGTTGGCCTTTGATTGTTCCTATAAGGAAGAATGACCAATATAACAATGAAATGTATCATTAGTAAGACAAATATGTTGGCTTTTGATTGTTCCTATAAGGAATAATGAACCAATATAACAATGAAATGTATCACTAGTAAAACAAATTTAATGGTTGATAATAAAGAAATTGCATTGTTCCTCTCTATCATTTTCCTACATATCATTTCAACTTAAAAGATATTTCAAATTATTCACTAGTTTCATTCAATTCTGTGAAAAATAGATTAGAGGACTTGTTGAGATTTCATCATAAGATGGTTTTTCTGGGTGAAAAAAGAAAAACGAGTAATTTACACCGTTCACAAATAGGGGGCATATAAGCATGGGCAAGATAGATTGTGAAAAAATCCATTTACATTTCACAAGATATGGAACAATTACTGATACCAAACTCATAACCCTTTCTTTCTTCCGCAACTCTATCAAATCTAAAGTTCTGTCTCAATACCCTATATTAGTTACTTAGCTAGTTGCTTACCATTATCATGAAACTTCAGACCAAACCCAAGAACAAACAGAAAATTAATACAATCATAGAAACTGAAATCTTAGTTCTTTAGTCTATGATGTGAAAGATGCACTTTAAGGAACCATAAATTAATCTCCTATTATGCGAGCCTTCCAATCCATGTTTAATAGTTTCCCTTTCTCATTTTTCCACTTATTTGGTTTTTATTATGTTCCACTTACATGCCTAGAAGATAAAGGGAAAAGAATACATATGGAATTTCACAGCAAATTGATTGTGTTCTTTCTAGTTGTTTTAGAATCTCTCCCTATTCTAATCAAATTCTTTCTTCGCTAATATAATAAAAAAGATGAAAATGTTACCAGAAATTCTTTAGTGTTCCACTTTTTATCAATAAGATCTATCCACTTGGTAGGATCGACATTCTTTGGTGGGTGGTTTCTTGCATACTCCTCCCCTTTAGCCTCCTTCAGCTCCATGAATTGTTTGTGCAGCCTATAGGTATGGTTACTCAATCTCCGACCAAATTTTGTGTTCATTGCCTTCTCTATATCAACAGGGTCTCCTTGTAAATCAAATTGATCCTGCAAAAAATAGATAAGTCATAGATAATTCTTATAAAAAATAAAATAATTACAATAAATAATTAAGATTTCTAACCTATTATAAAAATGAGTAAAATCTCCTATAAGTAGACAACGAACTTACATTCAAGCGTTGAAACATCGCCTCCTTAACGGAGGCATCAACATACTTCCACCTACGAACACTTGGATTTGGTAAACGAGTTCGCACTTCTACACCAATCTTTGAGGCTAGTTTTGAGGCATAGTCCCCTACCGGTGCACGAAATTCTGGAGGGATAGGCACGCTAAGCTTTCCATCTTTATCAACAAGGCCTTGAACCTCTTTGCCTCGAGTCGGGCCACGAGCACGCTTAGCAGCTGATATTGTGAAGCCATAATATTGAAATAGTATGTGAACAAATTTAATTAAGATCTCAAATCAATGTAAATAAAGAGTGTGTCTTACCAATAGTATTACCAGCAGTCACCTCAAGTTGAGGCTCCACATTGAGAGGTGGTGGCGGATTGCTAGTCACCTCAGGACGTGAAGAGGTATCCCCCTCTTCTAATGCGTGGGTCAATGCCTCATGATGAGATTGTGAACGGGCTCTCGATGGTATCTCTAACAGCTGAATAACATAATAAAATATGAATATATGTACAAAGATATACATGTCTATGTGTGTATGAATTGAAAGTAACAAGAAAGAATATATTTCACAATGCATAAATGTATAGTACCTCATGCTCAAACGAATCATAGGTTTCAGTGTCACTGCCATCTTCAGCCTCTGACGGTCGATAATCATCATCATTTTCCTCAATTGGTATTTGTTTTTCCTTACTCAATTTCTTATGTTGAACCGTAGCCTTCAAACAAGTTGTTATATTCTTCACTCCTAGAGTCTTCATTCTCTCACGGTTTTTATTAATATTCTTCATTCTTTGTTTCTCATAGTTCGTTACCTTCTTAGTTGCGGTACTTGGTTTGGTCAATTGCTTTTTTGTAGCGTCCATTTTGCCCAACTATAAAGCATAATTGAACATTTTTTTGGTGGATACGCATAATTGAACATTAGATGTAAAGAAAAGATAATTATATATTTCTATACATAAAGCATAAAGCAACAACAATCTCAACAAGTGGATATGTCATATAGGCTCTAAATCATTGAAATATGGCTAGAGTGATATGGATGATTTTTGTTTTTACCATTTACTTATCATAGAACAAATTAATTACAAAGCCATCAGACACACAATATGACCAATTAATGATAAACCTACATAACAGTGGATGAACCCCACAACTGAAATTCAACTACATTAATTAAGAACAACGTTCATACAGAAAGTGCAAAATAACTACAAATCCTAGTCTACATCAAGATCCATATCGTAATCCACATCAGGTTCGTCACACTCTTCATTTTGTTTGTCAGCTCTTTTCTGTATCATTGTTTCGTCAGATGACCTAACCCTTGTAACAACTTCTGCTTCAACACCATCTCTATAACATTGAACATTAGGGCCGATGTCAATTGGAACAACATCGGTAATATTTTCTTGTTGGAACACATTGTTTTCTTCTGGTTCATGTAATGATTCTCCATCACCTACCTCTGGTACATCAAAGACACCCCTATGTTGCACTCGTTGAACGACTTGCCAAGGTTGTCCCCATTTGGTATCATTTAGGTAAAAGACTTGCTTAGCCTGGCTAGGCAAGATGAAAGGGTCGTGTTGATACCACCGACTTGTGACATCAATACTTGTGCAATAATCATCAGTTCGCAATGTTCTACTTCGACCTGTATTTCCTGTGTTGTACCATTCACACTGGAACAATACAACTTTGTTATGACACATGTACTCTAATTCCCAAACATTGCACAAGTGACCATAAAATTCATGCGTCACTCCCTCATGATCCCCTTCCGTAAGCACACCACTATTCTGACTGTTACGGCAATTGTCTACTTCTCTTGTACGAAACCGTACGCCATTGATTATGCAACCTGAGTACTCTTTTACTAGTAAATTTGGGCCATTTGCTAACGACCATAAATCATTGGTTGCTTCTGGTGACTTTTCTTCTCTCAATATATTTATCTACATTCACATATAACGTACATTAAGATAGTAAAAATAAATTAATAAATGATCAAATCTTATACAAATTTTTAATCATGTCTTAAAATTGAAAATGCCTTACCCGCTCTTTGAACCACTTGGGAAACTCTTGTTGTTGTATACGGGTTATGCCTTGGTCAGATGGAGTCCGTAATAGATTTTTGTGTATCCTACTCAAAAGAATGTGATTATTATGCACTGCTAACTACATTAACAAAGCTAAGAATACACATATTTAAATGAAAAACATACTCTAGATACTTCTCTATCTCGGGGCTATTGTTCAACAAGAACCAATGAGCCATATCACGATATTCTTGTGACATATCAGCATCCCTTGTGATTAGGCCAATAGGACGGGCAGTTTCTGTGAATACAGTTAACCCTTTGTGACGTTCGCCACGATCTTGATTTCGTTCGGGTCGATTATGCACTGCTTCGATCCCATCAACATACATTGAACAAAAAGTAACGCACTCTTTGACAATGTAAGCCTCTGCGATTGAACCTTCTGGTCGAGCTCGGTTTGTAACAAACTTTTTTAAAGCTCCGAGAAACCTTGAAAAGAGAATTAGTTAAGAGCAAGGTTACACATGCAACATATAATTACGAACCTTTCAATTTAACAATTACCTTTCAATCCGGTACATCCATTGATATTGCACCGGTCCTCCAAGAATAGCCTCACGCGGCAAGTGAACGGCCAAGTGAACCATCACATCAAAGAAGGCTGGAGGAAAGATCTTTTCAAGCTTGCATAATATGTGTACTATACGTTCCTCTAATTTCTCAAGTTCATTACGGCGCAGTGTCTTTGAGCACAAATCCTGGAAAAAGCTACCTAACTCAAATAGTGTTTTACTAATCTCTTTGTCTACGTAACCACGCATCCCAATTGGAAGAATCCGTTGTATGAGTACATGGCAGTCATGACTTTTCAAGCCTGTTAATTTACCATTTCTCGCATTCACTGATCTTGATATGTTTGCAGCATAGCCATCCGGATACTTCACTGATTTCAAGAATTCAAAGAAACCCTCCCTCTCTTCAGGGGTCAATGAAAAGATTGCCCTAGGTTTGACATAAGTTCCATCAGGACGACGTGTTAACCACAACTCTTTCCTTATACCCATATCTTCCAAGTCCATCCGTGCTTTGTCGGTGTCTTTGTTCTTTCCATCAATGCCTAACATAGTTCCAAAGGTATTTTCACTAAAATTCTTCTCGACGTGCATAACATCAATGTTGTGTCGAAGCTTCCGTTTCTTCCAGTATGGTAACTCATACAAGATGCTTACCTTTGTCCAATTTGGTGCCTGACGGAGTCTTTTCTTATTTCTTGGATGCTTCCCATATGTGACACCTGTCACTTTATCCAATTGCTCTAATATCTTTTCCACTGGTAACTTTAAAGATCTCTTTCGCTTCTCATGCTTACCATTATAAGCCTTACTCTTTCGCCTTTCGGGGTGGTTTTGAGGCAAGTAGCATCGATGGTTAGTGTATGCAGTCTTACCTTTCAAGGATTGAAAATATGGTTCATCATTGCAAGTGTAGCAAGAATAATGACCCTTTGTTCTCCACCCAGATATGTCACCAAATGCGGGCCAATCGTGTATAGTCCACATCAAAGCTGCACGCATCTGGAAAGACTCACCAGTTACGGCATCGTAAGATAATGCACCATTTTCCCACAACTCATTCAACTCATCCACCAGAGGTCTCATGTAGACATCAATATCGATCCCTGGTTGTGATTCTCCAGGAATAAGTAGTGACATCATAAGAAAGGGATCTTTCATAACCAACCAAGGTGGCAAGTTATAAGGAATGAGTACTACAGGCCATAAACTATATGAGTTGCTCATGTTCCCGAAAGGATTGAACCCATCAACAGCCAACCCTAGCCTCACATTTCGAGGCTCCAGGGCAAACTGAGGATGTTGCACATCAAATTCCTTCCATTCATCACTATCGGCGGGATGTCTCAATACTCCGTCATCTATACATTTCTCCTTGTGCCATCTCATGTCCTCAGCAGTCTTTCTTGACATGTACAATCTTTTCAACCTTGGTGTTAATGGGAAGTACCGCAACACCTTATGGGGAATCTTCTTACCCCTGCCACGATTGATCTTGTACCTGGATGCCTTACATTTTGGACATTTATCTAACCTTGCATTTTCCTTCCAAAAGAGTACACAATCATTTATACAAGCATCAATTAACTCATATGACAAGCCCAAATCTCGAAGTATTTTCTTAGCTTCATAAAATGACTTTGGAACCAAATTATCTTTTGGTAAAAGTTTTGTTAAAAACTCCAATAGTGTGTTAACCGACTTATTGCTCCAGTGGTTTGTTACCTTCATATTAAGCAACTCGATGACAAACTTCAACAGAGTGTAGTTTGTGCAACCTAAGTACACCTCACGTTTGGCATCATTCAATAGTTTATCAAACGTTTGTACTTCCTCATTCTGGGGTGCATCGTTGGGTTCTCCTCTTATTCGATCTTCCACTAAGGCATCAATACCACCTAAAACCTCATCTTCATCAATTGCCATTTCATGATGAGCCTCATTTGATACACGTGGTTCCCCGTGCTCATGCCAAATAGTGTATGTTTGCATAATCCCATATTGAAGCAAATGAATTTGCACATTTCGAAGATTTTGGGAATAATAGTTCACGCAGTTCAAACATGGGCACGGAATTTTACCTTCCTGGTCAACAACTGCCATTGCAAATTTGATAAATGATGTCACCCCATCAATAAATGGCTGACTCATCCTTCCATCAGGTGTCTTACCCAATGCAATCCAACTCTTGTCCATGTCTGATCACAAATGAAAGATCAAGTTTTTTTTAATTTGTTTATGTCATAAAACGCATCATGTGTACTATTAACCTATTCCATTTAGGAATGCACAATGTGTATCATACAAAGAAAATCATATGACGTTGTCTATCTCTAATCTTTCCTTAGTTCTCCAAGTATATAACATAGATTAAGATGGAAGTATTATGGGAAAGGATAGAGTAGAAAAAAAAAATGGTTCTTGACAAGTTTACAACATTAGTACATTAAAAGGAATAAAAGAAAATTTGCTCATTTAGGAAACTAGTTATTTTTGAAGAAATAAAAAGAATCTTAGTTGATTGGACTGTTTATAGAGGCAATATTGATTATGGTGTGTAACTGTGGCTTCAGATTTCTCTAATCTATACTATATATTAAGCAAAAGGGGGGTTTTTAACCCCAAGCTTTGTGGGAGCTCCAATCTCCCAATCTAAATTTCTTAATTTTTTGATTTAAAAAAAAATAAAAAATCTTAGCATTTATTAATCTCTTTTAACTCCCAAGTCTTATCCTCATAATAACACTTTAATGCATTTAGAACAAGCATTATTTTTTTTTTTTTGAAATCCAACACATATGAATTCCCATAAAAAGTCCCAACACATATGATTATTATCTCTCATAATAACACTTTAATGCATTAAAAACAAGCATAAAAAAAATTCTTGAAAAGTCCAACACATATGATTATTATCAAAATATTATACTTTAATATAATATAATAAAAAAAAGATATTTAATTCCTTGAAAAGTCAAACACATATGATTATTATCAAAATATTAAACTTTAATATAATATAAAAAGGGGGAAAAAAAAGACATTTAAAAAAAAAAAAAAACATCTATACCATATATTAAGCAAAATGGGATTTTTAACCCCAAGCCCTGTGGAAGCTCCAATCTCCCAATCTAAATTTTCTGATTTATAAATCATTTAATAGGACAAATTAATCAATTTTCCAAAATTATTAATTTTTAATTTACAAAATAGATTAAAAAAAACTATTGACTGATTTATTTATTTAATAACAAAAATATTTCATAATCTCTCCCTCCTAATCTCTCTCACAAATTTTCAAAAAAAAATATTAAAACTTGCATTCATTTTCTCTTCTCCAAAAAATCAGATAATATTTTCTATTAAAGTTATAGATATCTACCTATATTTTATATATTATATTATAAAATAACCAAAAAAACTAAAAAACTAAAAAGAAAACTTTAAAGTTTATCTAAATAAACTTTAAATCAATATAACTCACATGTCTATCACATATCTAACTCACATCATAACTTACCTAAATAATAATAATTAAAAACAAATGAAAATTACAGATAAATTAAATTTAAAAAAAAAAAAGATACCCACAACTCCATCTTAAATAAATTGAAAAAAAAAATACCCGAATAGAAACCACACAAAAATAAAAAGAAAAAGAAAAAGATATATCTATCTATCTATCTATATATTAAGCAAAATATCTATATAAAAAGAAATTCCATACCTTGAAAGCTACACGAGACCTGCTTGTGTTTTTTATCGAAATTGCGCTCTTGACCTGTTTACCGGGTTCATCTTGCAAAAGAAAAAAAAATGTCCAAAATTAGTCATGTACATAACAATTTGCAAAGAAATCAGATATCTTTACAGGCTTTTTTGAAAACTACTCTTCCTCATGAAAAACATAAATCCCAGACAAAAATAATAGAAAAAAGAACAAACACATTTCTAATTAATTTTCAAGAGTAAAACTAAAAAAAAAAAAAAAACCCAGTGATCCACATTGATCAAAGCAACTAAAATTAATAAACAGATTAAAGAAAAACTAATCCAGTGGCATAAGAATTTAGTTATATAGTGTTTTGGAAATTAGGAATAAACTCGCTTATTGGCTTCTTCTTTTTTTTTTTTTTATTATTATTATTTAAAAAAAGGTGCAAAAAAATAGAGAACTTATGTGATCCAAATAAGCCAATAAATCGGCTTTTTCCTAGTTATCAAAATAGGCCTTAACCCAATTAGAAACTCTCAATTCTACCAAATGTCAACAACAATTTATCAAAAAAATAAAAAATAAAAAATAAAAAAAAATTCATACAACAGAAAAGAAAGCTCACATTCAAAATAACTAAATAAGTATATGTATATATATCAAGATACATACATACATGTGCAAATGTAGCCAAAATTGGTTTGATCACCCAAATTCTGAAACTGAAAACTCCAGGATAAAAAAATAAAATGTATACATAACAAAGCTCATGTATATATAGATATAGATATAGACTGTGTATAGCGGTCCCGATATTTCCTGTTGTTGTTTAACTATAATCCGGACTCGGTTCCGTAGATTCGTTGTTATCTTATCCTCATTTCTATCCCTTACTCTTTTAATTAGAATTTTGGGTTGTGTTGGGCAGGTTGGGAATAAGTGGGTCGTGTTTTAAAACTTAGAAATTTTGCCCAGGTTTTGGTCTCTCCGCTCGAGCGGCGATTTGACGCTCGAGCGGGATTTTGTTGTTGCCTCTCCGCTCGAGCGGCAGTTTGGACGCTCGAGCGTGAATTTCCTTCTCTCAGCATTTTGGTCGTCTGCAGAAAATTCTGGGAGAGTGCACCCGGCGCTCGAGCGGATCTTTGGACGCTCGAGCGTGAACCTGTGTCTGTACGCTCGAGCGGGGTGTTGTACGCTCGAGCGGACCTGCTTTTATATCAGTTCGTGAAACCACCTTTTTGATCACTTTTTGATTTCCTTTCTCTCTCTTACTTTTTCAAAACCTCCATTGGAGAGCACCTCACTCTAAAACCGAACTTCTCTCTTAGGATTGATCTACCTAGAGTGTTTTCCTCACCTTGGGCCTTTGTAAGAAGTGTGTTGATCGTCGAGGGCTTTGTTGAGATCTGAGAAATTTGGGATTTGGAGCACTTCTGAGTTTTACTCATCTTCTCCCTTGGAGCTCTGAATTTGAGGTAGGGATATCCTACTCCTCTCTATGGATTTTGTCTTTAAATTTTGGTAATTTGAGAGGTTGGGGTTGGTTTGGTAATTTTGTGAAAGTTTGGGCCTTTTGTGTTATTTTACAAAAGTTGGGGTTTTATTTGTAATAAACCTAGATGCATGTTTGGTATAGAGAAATGGAATAAATGTTGAATCATTGATGAAAATGGGACCTAAGGGTGGTAATGGTAATTATGGATAATGACCTAATTACATTGTTTAATTAATTGAGATAATTAATTGTAGGAAATGAGGAAATGAAATAGAATTGTTGAGATTGGGAGTGCATGGGGTTAAAGGGTGTAGTTGAATTATTTATCACTCACCGAATTGAAATGTCGATTGAATATCCATTGTGCATTTATTTCCTGCTTAGAAATAATTGCTTTGGGCTACCGGTGGAGGGTAGTGTTGATTGTTGTAGACAATGCTTGATGATTAGGCAAACTAAAACTAATCAATTGGATGTGTCATAGAGCATGTCGGTTGATAGAATACATTAATTTTATGTATTGATTGATTGCATATGTGATTCTGTGTTTATATGCATTACTTGTGTATGGGAGGAGATAGGGGATGTACTCCACGGTTTAGGGGAAGATGGGGGATGTACCTCTAAACCGGTTAATGGTTTAGGGGAAGATGGGGGATGTACCTCTAAACCGGTTGTTGGAATGTTGATATAGCTCATATGCTTATCGGTTGAAGTGTTGATACAGCTCATATGCTTATCTGTTGTAGTAGTGATATAGCTCATATGCTTATCTATTGAAAAGTTTGTTTGATTTGATATAGCACTAAAATGTATATCATCATTGTTTGCGAAGTATGGGAGTAGTTTATGTGTTATTGATACAACACCATAATGTGTATCCACCTTGGATTTCGAAAGTGTTCTAGTGATGAACTATAATCTCATCAAACGTTCTGGCCAGAGTACTGAGCCTTGTTTTCAAACTCAAAGTTGAACAAAAATGAAAAGTGAATTGTAACATAGACTTGGCTGTCATGGTAACGTAGGGAGATGTAAATGGAAGTGTCAGTGTTGACCATCTATCAGTTGCTAATCTTTTAGTCATTGTTCATGGTTGGTTTAGTGTATTTCTACTGGGCTGTGGCTCACCCTATATGGGAATATCATTTTCAGGTACAGGTAGCATGCCACCTCCAAGGACGTAGCTTGGGAGGCCAGAGGCGGACTTTTTGTTGTTTTACTTTTGATGTATTACATGTAAATTCAAGCCAAGGGCTTAACGTGTTTGAGTTAGTACTCTTTTGTTGTAACCAAGTGTTAACTTGGAAAGCTGTAAGCCCATAGGGCATTTGCTTTTGTTGTTAACATGTAATACTTTTTGTAATGAAACTCTGATAAATGAAAGAATGTGAAGCTTTTGAATATCAATGCATGTCTTATTTAATGGGTTTAAAGTTATTATTTTGAGGGCGTTACACTGTGTGTGAAGAAGGAAGTGTAGAACATACATGGAACGTACATGGAAGCTCTGAGGCGTGTTGGTTTTCGTTTCGACTCTGCGTTCTCTCTGTGGGGATTGGGAAGTGGAAGTGGCTGTGCGCTGTGCTTGGTGCTCTACATTTGAAGAAGTTATTTGGTGGTCTTCGGGCCAGTTACCTGGTGTTTAGAATTGTTGTGATTGATTATAAAATGAAAATTTATAATTTTATATTGAATAATTAAAAAATAACAAAAAAACATGATGTATAAGTGATTGGTGAGAATAAACATGAGTATGTTGCACCCAGTAACACCGAATAATTTTTGCATTGAAGTGTAATGTGGGAGTTTTTCCAGATGGGTCAGGTCTTAAAACGTGGGAATTGGCTGTATGTTTACATCAACTTATCAACTTCTTAGCTTTCAATTTTATTTGATTTTATTTTTTGAAAACGATTTGGAGTTATTTGTTTTTTTTAGATACACTTAATTTAACTATACTTAAAATGTAAAATATTTATGAAAAATAAAAATCAATAAAAAAATGACAATGTACTAAATTTTTATATTTTTTTGTATGTAGTGAATTTTTTATAGTGTTTTCATAAATTTTGTACTTTTTAAATTTATCTAAAGGGCAAATTACACAGGTGGTCCCTATACTTTGTTTTTTTTGTGTCATTGTGGTCCCTACACTTTCAATTGGCACAATTTTGATCCTTAATTTTAAATTTTGTGTCAATTTGATCCATTAATAATGCCATTAGTGTTTTTAAATGAAAATAATTATTGAATATTGATTGAAATTAACTCACTAAAGTTAGTAAATTTATAATTTTCTATAAAAAAAATTAGTGATAACCCGTACTACGCACGGCATGTAAAAAAGTTAATAATATATTTTTATACAAAATAATATAAATAGTTAAATTTTTGTATGCAAATTATGAACACAAAGAAGATTGAAATTTTACAATTTAAATCTCACAATTTATTTATTATTTTTTTAATTTGTCACAAATTTAATCATGTAACTTTCAGCCTCACTTTCTAAAATTGTAAACTTAGGTGGGCTCAACCCAAGCAACTTGAGTCAAGCTTAAATTTTTTTTAACGATTGAACTATATAGTTTTTAATTAAGCGAATACTTATGGAGAAATTCAAAAATTCAAACTAAATTTGAGTGGACTTGGGCAGAAACACCAATTAATAACTTGAGCAACCAAAACAAAATTATATATATAAATATATATATTATTTTCTAATATATAAACAAAAACCAGTTTATAAAATTTTTGTAAATATAAACTGAAAACGTAAACGTTACCAAACACACCCTTAAGATTTTCAATAGAATTTTTCTTGAAAATATTTAAAAAATATACCTTTTAGAAAGGGATCATTAAATAAAAGGTTGTTTGGGAAGTGTCATATTAGCTCTTTTATATATATATATATATATATACTAGCGTATGCCCGTGCCTGAAGGCACGGTACAATTAATGATGAGATTAAAATATAAATCAAAATTAGAGAGGAATGTATTCAAATTTATTGTTTTTGTTTTTTTTTTTCTTTTCAAAGAGTAGGTAATGAATTCACAGAAAGGAGAAAAATTCCTAATTGAAGACATGAAACACCAATTTATTAGTAACCCAAATAAATTTAAGGAACCCCCAAAATTAGGAACCTCCATGACTCCCAAAATGATGTAAACCAATCATATATTTTTATTGTTTTTATTTCCTTCCTGGACCAATCACAGGTGAGTGAGAGTTATAAAATTGTATTTTTTTAAGAATATGTAGCATTTTTTATATTTTTAATAAAAAAAAAATCTTCCCAAGATAAATGGCACTTCCCCCAAATTGCAATCTCTCAATTTTCTCACCCACTCTCTCTCCTCTTCTCTATTGCCTTAGTCTCTCTCCTTCAAAGACTGTAAAACATTAATCTTCTCAACTGTCTCTCTCTCTCACCGACTGATATCCCCCGTTCCTCTCTCTTCTCAAATGAAGACTCTCTGTTTCCTTAAGTTATAGATGATAATATTAAATTTTTTTAAAAAATAATTGTAAACTAAAAATAGATTGAACAATTTAATTCCAATAGAACCCAAGCATCATATTAAAGAATATTAATGAGTTAACGTTGTGCACTAAAATGATATGAACAATTGATAAAAAAAAAAATTTTTAAAAAAAATCAAATAAAACTATCCATTTGGTTTGCTCAGATGAACACACCATGAAATTGGATCAAGGGACTGGAACAATAAATCAAGGACCACAACATCCATCCAGCAATGTGTACATCAGCATGTTTTGTAGATCAAAAGAGAAATAGTTGTATAACTTAATCAGCATAATCCACAAATCTAAAAGTAAATATTTGTAATCCACTACACAAATTGAAGGAAAAAAGAAAAAGAAGAAAAGAAATCTCTCTAGAAAAAAAGAAAAAGAAGAAAAAGAAATCTCTCAAAGAAAAAGAAAGCCCTAATTTAAGTGTAGAAGATAAGGTGAAAATGGCCAAATAATGTTTCATAGTAGCGGAAGCAAAACAATGCCAAACCAAAAATTAGTATGTGAACACAGTTTACAAACCAAACCAATATGAAGGACTCCACATCTCTGCCAAAAAAATAATGTTCACACCACAAAATCTACACATGAAGAATCAAGATTTAAATTAGACATGCTCAACCACAAAGTCAGAACCAATGCAATTCAAAATCTGTCACATTAGCTAAAAAAATACGCAGCATCAAAGAAATAGCAAAAAAAAATTATGAGTTCACTACATAAGAAAGTACTATCTCCTCTCTTATGAGTTCACCACATAGCTAAAATTCATGGTATAACTTTCTTAATAAGGGATTGAAGTAGTACCTGATTGCTCAGTTTTCACTATCTACTTTGCTCACAAATGAAAAGCAACTTGGACTTGCAATTTCTTATAATGGTTTCATATATTTTACTATGAAAGTAAACTTCATGGTCTACCATGTTAATTTCTTGGTACATCATTCATTTTCTTAAAATCAAACCTCAAGATTATCACCAGGTTCAATTAAGGCCGTCAGGACACAGTTCTCACTATAGAAATTTGGGGCTTTACATCAAAAATATTTTACTCATCTAAAACTTTTCATTTTTGTTAAAATTATGTGGACTTTTAACTAAGTCTTCCTCTTGGGTAGATTCAGCACTCGGATTGCACGGCTCAAACCCCCTCATATACTAATGGAAAAAGTCCTAACAAAATCAACAGCAAAACCAAATTTCTTCATCCAAGATTTCAACTGTAACTATGAACATCTTATAATAAACTTTCACTACAGGGGCATGTCAAAACAAACACTAACTGCAGATGGGCAATCAAATGGATTTCTAATGTAGACAGTGATGAGCTGGGTACCTCAGGAACTTCATCGTGAGGGCAGTGACCAGCAGGACTGATCTCATAATATGGAGCTTCTGGCAGCCGTCTTTTTACCTGAAGACCCCACACAGGCTTCACCCATGGGTCTTCTTTTCCATACATGAGACAGATTGGTACATCATTCACTTGACACCTATGAATAGAAATGAACTGGTAGTCCATAATTTGGAGCAAGAAAAGGGAAATTTTACATGAATTACCTGCAGGAGTTTAAACTTTAACAATACGTACCTAGATAAAGCCTCCTAGAAGGATAGTTGTCCTCGGGGAGCAAACATAATTGAGACAAAGGATGCAGCAGCTGCTGGGTGTTGTGCTGTCTCAAGGATACGGGAAAACACTTTATCAACCTCTGTTGAGTGATCTGCATAAACTTGCTTAAGCACCTCTGCAATACTTCCAGGATCACTTATTTTCTGCCAACTACAATCACATAAATAAAGCACTTGCTTAGTTAACTGCAACAATCAGACTTTTTTTTTTTCGAACTATAAATTACTAAATGAAGACCTGTCTTGTGTTTGACCACAGCTAAAATTATGAGTTCACCACATAGCTAAAATTCATCCTCTCCAGCTAGCACAGAGGAATCAAGAATCTTTACTCTGCTGCAACACTGAAACAAAATCCACGAACCCACATCTGAGATTTAAAGCCACAACATGCAGCCACCACCAACCCTTGAGCTTTATACTGGTTTACAATTGACAATTTGCCTAAATTACAATTACCCACAAGGGACCAACCCTCCAAACCACCACACATTCTAACCTAAACAAACCTTAACCAAAAACACATATAAACCAGCCCACGCACATCATCACAATATTAGTGTACAATTACACAATATAACTGAACCTCTCTAAAATTACATTATGTGCACAATTACACAATATCTGAACCAACAATCTTTGACATTTGAACCATCTACAATATTAGTGTACTTATAGTGGGGTCATTCTAGAATACAGAGCCTTACCATATGTACATTTTTTATATTAATTACATAAATGTCATAACTAAATCATTTTCAATCATAACTTCAAAAAAAGTGTCACAACCAAACACCACAAAAATATATCCAAAGTCATTTTTGATTATAACCAAGATCACCATAGGTCATAACCAACAAAATAATAATCCTGATAGTAGTGTCTAATCATCACCAATCATCTCTTCCACACATCATTGCATCTAAAAAGTAAGTCTAAAAAATAAGCTTCTATATCATTTTCCTAATCACAATAGGTCATAAACACCAGCCATGACCAAGTCATAACATAGGAAGTAACCAAAAGACCACAAAATCATAATTTGGCATATGATGTACTATAAAATTTTCTTCTCAACTAATCGACAATTTTGAGAGTATGTTAGATGTTACTTGGATTTTATAATTGAAAAATGTAAACCATCAAGAATTTTGTAACTAGAAGTTTACTTATTGATTAAATTTTGAGAATAAAGATTAGCTTTCCAAGACACATTGACTGCTGCTTTTGAAATGAGGCTAATGAGAATAAAATTCGTAATTTTGATGCTCATATAATTTCCTAAAATGAGAATAAAATTCCAAACCAATATGAAGGACTCATAGATGTCAATGAAATGCCACTGCAAAAATAACAGATGTCAATGAACATCCACCTAAACTACAGATGTCACTGACACTGGAAAGATATGAATGAAGTGCATGTAATAAAAAATTTAAAACATGAAAAAAATTTATTAAAGACAAACATAAAAGATTCAAAAAATAAAATTTAATTTGAAAACCAAATTTTAGCCATCATATTATTTATGTTCCACTTTAATGCATAGCCAACATGGTCATTAACCCTCTACATCTTCATAACATTGTTGCTTACACTAAAACATAAATAGATCACACAATAGATTAAATTAGTTATATAGTTTTATTATGATAATTTGAATTGTTCATTTTTTTCAAATCCTATAGGAGTTTGCTAAACTATTAAAAGGGAAAGAGAGCTTTTCAGGACAATCTACAACAAAACTATTTTAATTTCGTAAAGCGAACTGAGTATTAAAAAAATCACTGAAACAATTTAATTGCATCAAAAGACTAACCTCCGAAGAACACCAACCAGATCACCATCAGGCCCAACCAATGCAACATGAATCGAAGCCCCAATTCTTTCTTTAGCCTGGTCATCAATGGCTAAAACAATCGGCAACGACATGTTCACAATAGACCCATCTTTCATTCTCAAACAATTGAAATGCAAGCTCTGCAAATACTCATCCTCTCATGAGCGGACTCGCCCAACCCTCGCTGAGCACGTGAACCCATTCGAGATCAACCTTTGTTATCTTCAGCTTCGGCATTGATTCAGCCTTTAGAGTCTTCAAATCCATTTGGCTCTTCGACACCACGAGATCAACCAACGACCCACCATCTGGGTCGATCAGAGAGCTCTTGACAGCTAAAGGGTTTTTTGCGGAACAATCTACACAACTCATTCTTCGAACAAATGAAAGAGAAGAAATACAATAAACAAATAAAATCTATACAATCTATGTACAAACAATCCCCAAAAACAGACCCTCTATGTAAACAATCCCCAAAAACAGACCCTCTATACATTCCCAGTTTCGCCTAATCAATTGATAGTAATCTACATTCCCAGTTTCGCCCGACGCAACTCTCTATTTCAGTTGCTGATTCTTGGTGGCTAAAGTACAGAGTTATCCAGGAATTTCTCGGTACCTCACGTTGTGTCGCTTCCAGGCCGGACCGGGGAGTTTCCGATCGCGTAGAATGGGTTACTCGTGCAGAGCTAGGGTTTCGGTGGGTTTCGGTCTTTGAGAGAGAGAGAGAGAAGCGTGCACGTGGGTGAGAAGCGTAGAAGAGGGAGGGACAGAGAGAGAGAGAGCGTGGAGGTGGTTTAACACGTGGACGTGGGAATCTAAAATTCTTAGATTGGTTTAAAAGTCATCTCAACCATTGGATGTTATTATTAAAAGTTATCTCAACCGTTGAAATGTCTTAGTTGGACAATTGTCTCTAAGACATTTTCAAAAAGCCTCTTGTCTTATTATATAGATATATATATATATATATATCTTTTTTGGGTCACATCACATCTGTATTTTTCTGCACATTTTTTTATAAAAAATAAAAAAATATACTTAATTATCTTTTTTTGGGTCACATCAAATCTCTATTTTTCTATACATATTTTTGTAAAAAAATAAAAAAGTATACTTATTTAGCACTTCCCAAACTACCACTAAGTTGATATTAAAAAAATTTACTTTTTATAATGGCAAAAATAATTTATATATGATTTTTTTGAAATTATTTTTAATTTAATAAAATATTAAATAGAATAAAAACAAATTTCTTAATTAATAGCGATTAAATTTAAAATTTTATTTTATAATTTAATAAAGGATGCAAAATTTTATCACAGTTAAATTTTTTCTGTAAATTATGAAAACAAAAAAAGATTGAAATTTAAAATTTAAGTCTCACAATTTTATCACAATTTATTTATTATTTTTTAATTTATCACAAATTTATTCATGTAACTTTAAACCCCCCTTGCTAGAATTGCAAACTTAGGTGGGGTCAACCCAAGCAACTTGAGTCGAGCTTAAATTTTTTTAAAGATTGAACAACATAGTTTTTAATTAAGTGAGAACCTATACAGAAATTCAAAAATTCAAATTAAATTTGAGTGGATTTGGGCAGAACCACCAAATACCTTGAGCAACCAAAACAAAATTATATATATATATATATATATATGAATTATTTGCTAATTTATTTTTTTAAATAATAAATAAGATTAATTAAAAATTTAATATTAATGAATAAAAGAAAAGGCAATATACATAAGACTTCCAATAGAATTTTTATTGAAAACATTTAAAAAATATATCTTTTAGAAAGAGATCATCGAATAAAGAAGTTTGGGAAGTGCCATATTAGTTCACTTTTTTTTTTTAATCTTTTTTTTTTTTTTTTGGGCACATCACATCTCTATTTTTCTACACAACATTTCGTAAAAAGTTAAAAAAAAAATATACTTAATTATCTTTTTGGGTCACATTACATCTATACTTTTCTATACATATTTTCGTAAAAAGTAAAAAAGTATGTTTATTTGGCACTTTCAAAACTACCACTAAGTTGATGTTAAAAAAATTTACTTTTTATAATGGCATACATAATTTAAATATGATTTTTTAGAAATTCTTTTTAATTTAAAATTACAATAAAATATTAAATAGAATAAAAACAAATTTCTTACAAAATAAAAGTATTTGAATAAAAAAAAAGGTAACAAGGAAATTTAATATAGTATTTTTATTTAATCTGAAAATAATTTTAGATGAATAATAAATTATCACCTATAACCCTTTTCTTTTTTTAAAAAATAAAAAGGTTTAACGAACTATCACATTTAATAAAAAAAGAAAAAGAAAAATTAAGGTTTCTTTCTAATTTATTTTAACAAAAGTAACTTTTTAACAATTTGCGCCAAATATTTCTTTATTCTTTATTTTAATTTCTTTAATTGATAATTGAGACAAATAAAAAAAATCTAATAAAATTCACCATGTTTAGTAAATACTAAAAAATTTATGTTTTGTTCTTTTTTTTTTAAAAAAAAATTATATTAAAAAATATTATTGCTCAAGTCATTATAATTTAGAAGGATATAATTTTTTTTTATAAAATTTAAAACAAAAAAAAAATTAATAGCGATTAATAATTTGAACACATGTATTTAACACAAATTATATTTAGATCAATAATATTATGACACATGTAAATATTGAACTAATTCTAATCGTAGTAATATAATTTGACGAAGAATTCACATTTGAAATTTTATTTTATAATTTAATAAAGGATTCAAAATTTAAGGAATGAATATTGATCTCATTCCAATTATAGTAACATAATTTAAGTAAGAATCCAAATTTGAAATTTTTTTTTTAGAATATAAAATTAATTTATAAACCAATCATATTGTAACACGTATTAACAAAAAATTAAACAAAATAAAAAAAAATGAAAAAAAGGAATTGCAACTTTCAACCTTAATGAAATGACAATATTTTGAAATTATAATAGTATATAGATAAATCATGGAATATATCATTATTTAAAACTTATGTATTATGGGATAAAAAATAAAAAAATTAGAAAATTTAGATTGGAATATTGAAGCTCCCACAGACCTTGGGGGTTAAAAACCCCCTTTTGCTTAACACGGAATAATTATAAATATTTATATTTGTATTAGATTTTTTTTAATATATAAATTATGTTTTTTAAGATTTTTTATAAAAATAATTTAACAATCTTATCACTAAGCATAGTGTATGAGAGAAGTTAAAAAGGGTACTGCAGTAACTATACACGGATTGTATCTATAATTATTTGTATGAAGGGATTTCAAATGCTGATCAGGGGATTGTATCAATAAATGCAGGCATGTGGAAAAACATGTAGATTGAAAAAAGTTAATAAATGTTGATCAGGGGATTTTGACCAAATCAATAAATGTTGAGTTTTTCTTTTTTTAATAAAAAATATAAAAAATTTAGATTCGGATATTGAAACTGCCACGGGCCTTGGGGGTTAAAAATCCCTTTTTGCTTAATATATAGTATAGATAGATAGATAGATAGATAGATAGATAGATAGATAGATAGATAGATATAGATAATATAATATAGATAGATAGATGTGTTGAAATTTTCAAGGAATTTTGTTTATGTTAGTTTTTCATGCATTAAAGTTTAATTATGAGGGGGTTTTGACCAAATCTCCCAAAAGGTATGGGGATTGGGAGAAATTAATAAATGTTGAGGTTTTTTTTTAAATCAAAAAATTAGAAAATTAGGATTGAGATATTGGAGCTCCCATAAGCCTTGGGGGTTAAAACCCCCTTTTACTTAATATATAGTATAGATTAGCATATCACCCGTGCTATGCACGGATTGTGTTTACAATTATCTATATATGTGAATTGCGATTTTTAAATGTCTTCTTTTTTTCATTTTTTTAAATGTCTTCTTTTTTTCCTTTTTTATATTATATTAAAGTTTAATATTTTGATAATAATCATATATGTTAGACTTTTCAAGGAATTAAATGTCTTTTTTTTATTATTATATTATATTAAAGTTTAATATTTTGATAATAATCATATGTGTTGGACTTTTCAAGAAATTTTTTTTATGCTTGTTCTTAATGCATTAAAGTGCTATTATGAGAGATAATAATCATATGTGTTGAGACTTTTCAAGGAATTCATGTGTTAGATTTCAAAGAATTTTTTATGTTTGTTCTTAATGCATTAAAGAGTTATTATGAGGGTAAGACTTAGGGGTTGAGAGAAGTTAATATGCTAAGGTTTTTTTTTTTTAAATAAAAAAAATCAGGAAATTTAGATTGGGAGATTGCAGCTCCCACATGGCTTGGGGTTAAAAACTTCATTTTGCTTAATATATAGGATGGATGGATAGATAGATAGATAGATAGATAGCTATAGACATATAGATAGATAGATAGATAGATAGATAGATAGATAGATAGATAGATAGATATAGATATGGCATATACCATTTATATGACACAAGGACCAAAGTACTGGGACAATTGCTGCAATTTGCCCTCATCTAAATTAAAGGGATTTAAAAAGTAAAAAAAAAAAATTATAATATTAAAAAATGTTCACTAAAAAAATATAGATTAAAAATTAAAAATTAATTATTGAAAACTCAATACTAAATAAGGTAATGTTTTCTATTAATTTTGAAAATTAAAAAATTATTATTAATTTTTCCTCTGTTTTTTTTCTCACAAATTTTTTTTTTTTTTTTTTTTTTTTGTGGAGAGGGGTTTTGACCTGCGATTTTTGTAAAATGTGTCTTCTAGACGGAAAGGGTAGAATTGGTTCAGACAATGAGAAAAAGTGCTTATGCAAGGGGCACCTTCACTATGAGAAAGAATAGTCGGTTTTGCATAGGGTGACTTTTTGGATAATAGCTTCAATACTTGCATGCATAAAGGGCTTAAGTGTGAGACATATGAGAGGGGCTTTAGTGCGAAAATAAAAGAAATGGTTCACAGTGTGTCTTCTTACTTCACGACTTCAATACTTGTGAGAGAGGAGTAGGCTCAAGTGTGAGAGAGAAATGAGGGTTTCTAGGAAGTGTGACAACCCTCACCTTGCTCTTGCCATATTTGCGTACATTCTTGCATGGTCTTGCCGCTTATGTTAATTTAAAGGTTTTATCTTGGCTTGATTTGCTTAAGTTGCTTGCATGATTTTGTTCCTTGCTTAGTGTGTGTGTGTAGCCGAGATCATCCTGAGCTTAGTCCGCCTTTGACCCTTTGTACTTAGAACCATCTTGAGATCTTGTTCAACCCCATCTTCACCTCGGGCATTCATTGCCGAGATGTTTTGCACTTGAACCTTGTCCGCCGGCAGGTATGGCCTAGGCCGAGATGTGGCGCACCCCGGCCAAGGTGTGGCACAGCTTAGTCAAGCGTCGTCCTCCCTAACCGATGTTTTTCCATCCCGTTGTTGGATCCTTGTTTTGAGCCGATGTCATCTTGTTGCCGATGTGTCTTACCCGAGCTTGCTGCATAAGCTTTGTCAGAGGCTTGTCTTGTCCATCAATCACCTTTTTGGAGCTGAACCAACCCGGTAATGCCACGTGTCCGAGCTGTTTGTTAAGGCAGCCGACAGACCTTGAAACAAATCATTTCTTGTCTCAAATCTTTGTTTTAGAGAGAGAAGCTCTAGAGAGGAGGAAGAAGAGTTCTTGAGTGAGAGTAGTCTTCCAAGCTTGATCTTTGTGGCTTGAACCGTTAGATCCGAGTTTTGAGGTTAGAATCTTGATCTCCTTTGGTTGTTCTTGCTGAATATCTAGCTGCATTGCATGATCGGATCTGTTTTGCATGTCATGCATCGTTTTGAAGTTGGTTTTAGAAAGAGAAAATGGTTTTTCATGTGTTCTTGAACAAAGTCCCATTTTGATCGAAGAGTTTGGAACGAAAACCATGTTTTGTGGTTGTTCTTGCATGACTTTCTTGAATGGGTACCCAGGTCCCTATTTTGAACTCTTGGCATGAAACTCAGATTTTTGTAACAAGTTGTGAGCTTGCATCCATCTTTCAATGATCATGTTCTTCATATTCTTCAAAGGAAAAGGAAAACCCAGATTTTTCCTGATCTTGTTTAGCGGGACCTCGGCTTAGCCCGGGACTGTACCCAGTGTGTTTTCGAGAAACGGGAGCAGTGTGTAAGCTCCCAGCTTGTTTTGTTTTGTCCTTGACTTAGATCTGGCATGAATGCCGAGATCATTTACATGTATATATAGAGCTTGCTTTGAGAATGTGACTTGCCATGTGATTGTAGGTCCTTGATATTGCTTTGAGTTCGCACCTGAAGAACTAGGTGAGTGGTATTATTGATAAAGCTATGTTATACTCGTTTTGATAAATCTTGCTTGCTTGTTTGACGAAAGTATTTGATAGCATGAATAAATAGCTCTTGTTTGATGAGTCAAGTATACTCCTTGTTTTGATGCCATCTTTGGAAAGGATACGGTCCTTGTTAAATCGGGCTACGGGCCTAAGTAACACAAGTCCCTTGTGCTGGAGGACTCTAAACTTTCGCAGTACTATGTGTAAAGGATACGGTCCTTGTTAAATCGGGCTACGGGCCTAAGTAACACAAGTCCCTTGTGCTGGAGGACTCTAAACTTTCGCAGTACTATGTGTAAAGGATACGGTCCTTGTTAAATCGGGCTACGGGCCTAAGTAACACAAGTCCCTTGTACTGGAGGACTCTAAACTTTCGCGGTACCAAGTGCACAAGTCCCTTGTATTGGAGGACTCTAATCTTTCGCAATACTTTTGACCAAACGATTACGGATCGTACAGCTTTTGTTATTTGATGATGAATACGGTTCATCCCTTGTCTCGCCGATGTTACGATATTTGATGATGAATACGGTTCATCCCTTGTCTCGCCGATGTTACGATATTTGATGATGAATACGGTTCATCCCTTGTCTCGCCGATGTTACGATATTTGACGATGAATACGGTTCATCCCTTGTCTCGCCGATGTTACGATATTTGATGATGAATACGGTTCATCCCTTGTCTCGCCGATGTTACGATATTTGATGATGAATACGGTTCATCCCTTGTCTCGCCGATGTTACGATATTTGACGATGAATACGGTTCATCCCTTGTCTCGCCGATGTTACGATATTTGACGATGAATACGGTTCATCCCTTGTCTCGCCGATGTTACGATATTTGATGATGAATACGGTTCATCCCTTGTCTCGCCGATGTTACGATATTTGATGATGAATACGGTTCATCCCTTGTCTCGCCGATGTTACGATATTTGATGATGAATACGGTTCATCCCTTGTCTCGCCGATGTTACGATATTTGATGATGAATACGGTTCATCCCTTGTCTCGCCGATGTTACGATATTTGACGATGAATACGGTTCATCCCTTGTCTCGCTGATGTTACGATATTTGATGATGAATACGGTTCATCCCTTGTCTCGCCGATGTTACGATATTTGATGATGAATACGGTTCATCCCTTGTCTCGCCGATGTTACGATATTTGATGATGAATACGGTTCATCCCTTGTCTCGCCGATGTTACGATATTTGATGATGAATACGGTTCATCCCTTGTCTCGCTGATGTTACGATATTTGATGATGAATACGGTTCATCACTTGCCTTGCTAAAGTTTTGGTGTGTTTCGTTTTGAAGGACCTCGGCTTTATTCATGTAAAACCTTTATTTTTAGTACCATTCACTGAGTTTTGTACTCACCCCTCTATATATATGTAGGTGATGAGCAGGACGGCGGCGACGCCTAGTTCGTTGGGATACTTGTTTTGGATTCGTGTATTTGTCGGCCTTACTTTGTATTTACGTCGGCGATGCCCTGTTTTGCATGTCGGCGAATTCTTGAAAATCATGCTTCTTGACTTGTATTAGCTGTATTTTGTATATGTCGGCTCGAGAAGCCTTTTGATCAAGATGTAACATGTATTTTGTACCTTGATGTATTTAAATTGTGAAGTTAATTGGAAATGTTTGGCACTGCTTTAATCTACGCACAGCTCTTATGGACCGCTTGTAATTGATTTATCGCTTCCGTATTTGTGAGCCCCCTATATTCGTACTCTGATTGTGTTAAGTTTTGAAAGGTTGGCCTTCGGTAATTACGGATTACTGGCCATCACGGCACCAAACTACTAGGGGCGGTTTGGGGTCGTGACAGAGTGGTATCAGAGCACAAGTTCCTCGGTATACGTTATTCACACACTTTGAGTCCTGAAGAGCATAGGATTTCCCTTAGAAAGATGTTAGAGTTGCATCATGGTATTTGTTATTTGAACGAAATGTGCATTGTCTTGATGTGTTTATTTGTTGCTTGCCTATGTGGTTATTTGCTTAATTGTTTTAAAGTCATACCTTGCATACTCATAGTATCATGAGGAGAGGTAGACCACCACTTGGCCGAGATCAGCCCGAAGATAGAATGGACAGATTGGAAAGATTAGTTGAAGGTTTGGCCCGCGAGTTGAGGCAAACCAGACAGCAGTTCGCTAGTGCTACGTCGACTCAAGCCGAGCAGACCAACGGCCGAAATGTAGCTCCACCTCCTCCTGTGCCACAGATTCCCCCGCAACCAGCCTTGTATGGGGATGGGACGATAGCTTTGATCAGGGAGTTCAAGAAGATGAGACCACCGAGATTCTCTGGGGGTATAGAGCCGATGAAGGCTGAGGCATGGGTTTTGGAGATAGAAAAGTTGTTCGAGATCTTCCCTAGCACCGACGCTCAGAAAGTGACGTTGGCAGCATTCACATTAGATGATGACGCCCGCAGGTGGTGGATGATGGTTAGAGGGAGCAATCCAGATTTGACCTGGATCCGATTCTTAGAATTGTTTTACAAGAAACATTTTCCCCTAAGTGTTCGAAACCGCAAGGCTACCGAATTTCATACTCTGACGCAAGGCAACAGAACCGTGGCGGAATATGACCGCGCTTTTACTGAACTGGTAAGGTTTGTACCTCACATGACCAACGACGAATATATGAAGGCCAGGAAATTCGAGTGTGGGCTTCGTGGACCGATTCAAGACAGGGTGAGTTTACTCGATATGCCGACTTATGCCGAAGTATTGGACAAAGCCATTCACGCCGAAGCTAATTTGAACCGATACCAGAGCTCGGGAGAAAACCAGCGAAAGAGACAGAACTATGACAATCGCCGAGGACAGCTGAACACCAAGAAGAGAACGAACATGGACAGTACTGGTAACCTAAGGCAGGAAGGGAGTGTTAAACCGACGTGTTCGGATTGTGGGAAACAGCATTTCGGGATCTGCCGACGAACGTCTGGAGCCTGTTATGAATGTGGCGAGATGGGCCATTATGTGAGGGATTGCCCCAAAACAAAGACTGATAACAACAAGAAAGGAGAAAATACCTCGGGTTCCGTTCAGAAAGGGAATGCTGGGAGAGTACAGATGAGACAGGGCAGAGTGTTTGCATTAGTACCAGGAGACACTCAGAATGCTGAGGCAGTGGTGTCAGGTATTTTACTAATTTTCTCCCAAGATGCTTATGTGTTAATTGATTCGGGTTCTACTCATTCGTTTATATCTACCAAGTTTGCTGAGAAAATTAATAGAGAACTAGAGCCCCTTGATTATGTGTTGTCCGTATCTACTCCATCTGGGAGATCTATGTTTGTTGCATCCATTTACAGAGCATGTGTTGTTGTGATTGAGAATGTTGAATTGCTAGTAGATCTGATGCCTCTAGACCTAGCTCATTTTGATATTATACTGGGAATGGACTGGTTAGTTGCAAACAATGCATCTATTAATTGTGTTTCGAAAGGTGTCACCTTGAGACCCCCAAACCTAACCGAGGTTACTTTCCAGGGTAAAGGGGTAGTGCCCCCACCATACTTGATTTCGTCCATTAAGGCCTGTAAGTTGATTCAGAAAGGGTGTCGAGGTTACTTGTGTAGTATACTGAGTGATCAGAATGGAAATGTTAACTTAGCCGACATCCCGATTGTTAGTGATTTCCCCGACGTCTTTCCGGATGAATTGCCTGGCCACTTGACCGATAGAGAAATAGAGTTTACGGTCGATATTATATCGGGAACGCAGCCGATCTCCAAACCACCTTATAGAATGGCCCCCGCTGAACTTAGAGAATTGAAACTGCAATTGCAAGAGTTGTTAGATAAGGGATTTATTAGGCCGAGCACTTCACCATGGGGAGCACCTGTTCTATTTGTTAAAAAGAAGGATGGCACACTCCGTTTGTGTATCGACTATAGAGAACTTAATAAGGTCACCATTAAGAACAAGTACCCGTTACCTAGAATTGATGATCTGCTTGACCAGTTACAAGGAGCGCGAGTCTTTTCTAAGATCGACCTTAGGTCTGGTTACCATCAGCTTAAGGTTAAAGCCGAAGATGTCGAGAAGACTGCCTTTCGAACAAGATATGGCCACTACGAGTTTTTAGTAATGCCTTTTGGAGTGACTAATGCCCCTGCTGCATTTATGGATTTGATGAACAGAGTCTTCAAGCCGTATTTAGATGAGTTTGTAGTTGTCTTCATTGACGATATCTTGATCTATTCCAAGAGTAAGACTGAACACGAAAATCACTTGAGACTTGCCTTGCAGATTTTGAGAGAACGGAGATTGTATGCTAAGTTTAACAAGTGTGAGTTTTGGCTTCCTACTATCTCATTCTTAGGTCATGTGATTAGTGAAGAGGGTATCTCAGTTGATCCTAGCAAAATCGAAGCCGTAGTGAATTGGCCGAGACCGACTAATGTGTCCGAGATTCGTAGTTTTCTGGGTTTGGCAGGTTATTACAGAAAGTTTGTGAAAGATTTCTCCAGGATTGCAATTCCATTGACGCAACTGACTCAGAAGGGAACACTGTATGAATGGACTAAAGATCGGGAGTCAGCCTTCCAGGAACTGAAGACGAGGTTAGTTACAGCGCCAGTGCTCGTACTCCCAACAGGTAACGAAGAGTTTCATGTCTATAGTGATGCATCGCATAAGGGTTTGGGTTGTGTATTAATGCAGAAGGGTAAAGTTATAGCTTATGCATCTCGTCAGTTGAAGCCTCATGAGAAAAACTATCCTACCCATGACTTAGAATTGGCGGCCGTGGTATTTGCTTTAAAGATTTGGCGTCACTATTTGTATGGAGCTACTTGTCAGGTTTTCACAGATCATAAGAGCTTAAAATATCTATTCACTCAGAAGGAACTGAATTTGAGGCAGAGAAGGTGGCTTGAGTTGTTAAAAGACTACGATATGCAAATTCAATATCACCCCGGTAAAGCCAACAGTGTAGCCGACGCTTTGAGCAGGAAGTCAGATGGAAATTTGGCGTGTTTAACCGTGATGTCAGCAGAACCGACTATCGTTAATGAAGTAAAGACAAGACAGATGGAGGATAACTTCCTCAAGAAAATTTCCGAGGAGATTGACACGAAGCCGAGACCAGGGTATACCATCGAAAACCAAGTACTCAAGTTTGAAGGAAGGTTATGTGTGGCCGACATTCCAGAGCTGAAGAAAAAGATTTTGCAGGAAGCTCATGGTTCCAAGTTTGCTGTCCACCCAGGGAACACCAAGATGTATCAAGATATGAAACAGACCTTCTGGTGGCCAAATATGAAGAGAGAAATAGCCGAATTTGTGTCCCAGTGTTTACATTGTCAGCAAGTGAAGGCAGAACATCAAAGACCAGCAGGACTTCTTCAACCTTTGCCGATTCCTGAGTGGAAATGGGAGCACATCTCCATGGATTTCGTGATTGGGTTGCCGAGAACACCAAAGAGTATGGATTCAATTTGGGTTGTTGTGGATAGGTTAACTAAGTCAGCACACTTTCTACCCGTTAGGGCTACCTTCAACGCCAATCAACTTGCCTTGCTATATGTGAACGAGATTGTCAGACTTCATGGAGTGCCGATGTCAATTGTTTCAGACCGAGATCCTAAATTTGTTTCTAGATTTTGGCAGAGTCTTCAGAGAGCTTTCGGAGTCGAGCTGAGGTTTAGTACAGCCTTTCATCCCCAGACAGATGGGCAGACAGAGAGGACAATTCAGACACTCGAAGATATGCTGAGACTTTGTGTATTGGATTTCCAAGAAAGTTGGGGAACACATTTGCCTTTAGTGGAATTCGCTTACAATAACAGTTACCAAGCTAGCATTGGCATGGCGCCGTATGAAGCCTTGTATGGAAGAAAATGTAGGTCGCCGATATGTTGGACCGAAGTCGGGGACAGAACTTTGCTTGGTCCCGAATTGATTCAAGTGACAACAGAAAAGATTAAACTTATCCAACAGAGGATTAAAACTGCCCAGAGCCGACAAAAGAGCTACGCCGATCAGAGAAGGAATGAGGTAGAGTTCGAAGTTGGGAATCATGTATTCCTGAAAGTCTCACCAATGAAAGGAGTTTCCAGATTTGGAAAGAAAGGTAAGTTAGCACCCCGCTATATTGGGCCATTTGAAATTCTTGAGAGAATTAATTCCGTTGCCTACAGACTTGCTTTGCCGCCAGATTTGAGCCAAGTCCACAATGTGTTTCATGTTTCGATGTTGAGAAAGTACATCCGAGATCCACTGCATGTAATTGATCATTCTGAAATCGCAGTTAATGAGAATCTGGGCTATGAAGAAAGGCCAACGAGAATTATCGACCGACAAGTGAAGCAATTGAGGAACAGATCGATACCGATGGTAAAGGTCGAATGGAAGGAGCATTATGGCACAGAAGCCACGTGGGAAAAGGAAGAGGACATGAGAGTCCGTTATCCGGAGTTGTTCTGGGAACAAGGTAATCTAAGTTTGGGGACCAAACTTCTTTAAGGGGGGTAGGATGTGACAACCCTCACCTTGCTCTTGCCATATTTGCGTACATTCTTGCATGGTCTTGCCGCTTATGTTAATTTAAAGGTTTTATCTTGGCTTGATTTGCTTAAGTTGCTTGCATGATTTTGTTCCTTGCTTAGTGTGTGTGTGTAGCCGAGATCATCCTGAGCTTAGTCCGCCTTTGACCCTTTGTACTTAGAACCATCTTGAGATCTTGTTCAACCCCATCTTCACCTCGGGCATTCATTGCCGAGATGTTTTGCACTTGAACCTTGTCCGCCGGCAGGTATGGCCTAGGCCGAGATGTGGCGCACCCCGGCCAAGGTGTGGCACAGCTTAGTCAAGCGTCGTCCTCCCTAACCGATGTTTTTCCATCCCGTTGTTGGATCCTTGTTTTGAGCCGATGTCATCTTGTTGCCGATGTGTCTTACCCGAGCTTGCTGCATAAGCTTTGTCAGAGGCTTGTCTTGTCCATCAATCACCTTTTTGGAGCTGAACCAACCCGGTAATGCCACGTGTCCGAGCTGTTTGTTAAGGCAGCCGACAGACCTTGAAACAAATCATTTCTTGTCTCAAATCTTTGTTTTAGAGAGAGAAGCTCTAGAGAGGAGGAAGAAGAGTTCTTGAGTGAGAGTAGTCTTCCAAGCTTGATCTTTGTGGCTTGAACCGTTAGATCCGAGTTTTGAGGTTAGAATCTTGATCTCCTTTGGTTGTTCTTGCTGAATATCTAGCTGCATTGCATGATCGGATCTGTTTTGCATGTCATGCATCGTTTTGAAGTTGGTTTTAGAAAGAGAAAATGGTTTTTCATGTGTTCTTGAACAAAGTCCCATTTTGATCGAAGAGTTTGGAACGAAAACCATGTTTTGTGGTTGTTCTTGCATGACTTTCTTGAATGGGTACCCAGGTCCCTATTTTGAACTCTTGGCATGAAACTCAGATTTTTGTAACAAGTTGTGAGCTTGCATCCATCTTTCAATGATCATGTTCTTCATATTCTTCAAAGGAAAAGGAAAACCCAGATTTTTCCTGATCTTGTTTAGCGGGACCTCGGCTTAGCCCGGGACTGTACCCAGTGTGTTTTCGAGAAACGGGAGCAGTGTGTAAGCTCCCAGCTTGTTTTGTTTTGTCCTTGACTTAGATCTGGCATGAATGCCGAGATCATTTACATGTATATATAGAGCTTGCTTTGAGAATGTGACTTGCCATGTGATTGTAGGTCCTTGATATTGCTTTGAGTTCGCACCTGAAGAACTAGGTGAGTGGTATTATTGATAAAGCTATGTTATACTCGTTTTGATAAATCTTGCTTGCTTGTTTGACGAAAGTATTTGATAGCATGAATAAATAGCTCTTGTTTGATGAGTCAAGTATACTCCTTGTTTTGATGCCATCTTTGGAAAGGATACGGTCCTTGTTAAATCGGGCTACGGGCCTAAGTAACACAAGTCCCTTGTGCTGGAGGACTCTAAACTTTCGCAGTACTATGTGTAAAGGATACGGTCCTTGTTAAATCGGGCTACGGGCCTAAGTAACACAAGTCCCTTGTGCTGGAGGACTCTAAACTTTCGCAGTACTATGTGTAAAGGATACGGTCCTTGTTAAATCGGGCTACGGGCCTAAGTAACACAAGTCCCTTGTACTGGAGGACTCTAAACTTTCGCGGTACCAAGTGCACAAGTCCCTTGTATTGGAGGACTCTAATCTTTCGCAATACTTTTGACCAAACGATTACGGATCGTACAGCTTTTGTTATTTGATGATGAATACGGTTCATCCCTTGTCTCGCCGATGTTACGATATTTGATGATGAATACGGTTCATCCCTTGTCTCGCCGATGTTACGATATTTGATGATGAATACGGTTCATCCCTTGTCTCGCCGATGTTACGATATTTGACGATGAATACGGTTCATCCCTTGTCTCGCCGATGTTACGATATTTGATGATGAATACGGTTCATCCCTTGTCTCGCCGATGTTACGATATTTGATGATGAATACGGTTCATCCCTTGTCTCGCCGATGTTACGATATTTGACGATGAATACGGTTCATCCCTTGTCTCGCCGATGTTACGATATTTGACGATGAATACGGTTCATCCCTTGTCTCGCCGATGTTACGATATTTGATGATGAATACGGTTCATCCCTTGTCTCGCCGATGTTACGATATTTGATGATGAATACGGTTCATCCCTTGTCTCGCCGATGTTACGATATTTGATGATGAATACGGTTCATCCCTTGTCTCGCCGATGTTACGATATTTGATGATGAATACGGTTCATCCCTTGTCTCGCCGATGTTACGATATTTGACGATGAATACGGTTCATCCCTTGTCTCGCTGATGTTACGATATTTGATGATGAATACGGTTCATCCCTTGTCTCGCCGATGTTACGATATTTGATGATGAATACGGTTCATCCCTTGTCTCGCCGATGTTACGATATTTGATGATGAATACGGTTCATCCCTTGTCTCGCCGATGTTACGATATTTGATGATGAATACGGTTCATCCCTTGTCTCGCTGATGTTACGATATTTGATGATGAATACGGTTCATCACTTGCCTTGCTAAAGTTTTGGTGTGTTTCGTTTTGAAGGACCTCGGCTTTATTCATGTAAAACCTTTATTTTTAGTACCATTCACTGAGTTTTGTACTCACCCCTCTATATATATGTAGGTGATGAGCAGGACGGCGGCGACGCCTAGTTCGTTGGGATACTTGTTTTGGATTCGTGTATTTGTCGGCCTTACTTTGTATTTACGTCGGCGATGCCCTGTTTTGCATGTCGGCGAATTCTTGAAAATCATGCTTCTTGACTTGTATTAGCTGTATTTTGTATATGTCGGCTCGAGAAGCCTTTTGATCAAGATGTAACATGTATTTTGTACCTTGATGTATTTAAATTGTGAAGTTAATTGGAAATGTTTGGCACTGCTTTAATCTACGCACAGCTCTTATGGACCGCTTGTAATTGATTTATCGCTTCCGCATTTGTGAGCCCCCTATATTCGTACTCTGATTGTGTTAAGTTTTGAAAGGTTGGCCTTCGGTAATTACGGATTACTGGCCATCACGGCACCAAACTACTAGGGGCGGTTTGGGGTCGTGACAGGAAGTGTCTTCTTGGGTTGCGACTTGAGTGTCCGTGCACATGAAAATGAGTGATAAGGGTCAGAGTGTGTCTCTTGTGGTGACGGTTTCAGTGCTCTGAAACACAAAACCATAGCATTTTAATAAAGAGAAATAATTAGTGACAAAATCATATCCTAGCCAATAAAACCCATTATATAATGCTACCAATGCCTTTTCGATCCCCTTAAGTAATAGAAAAAACATGAGAAAAAGAAATTAGGAGAGGGTCATACCCTTTCCAGTTTGATGCCAATAAAGCCCCAAATTCCCCTGTTTAATGTCAAATAGTGAGCAAAATGAAGAAAATAATTAGCCCCAAATCGAAGGAGACATAGAGAGGAAGACAGAGACACATACACACACACACAGAGAAAGAGAGAGAGGGTGAAATAAAGGACATACCTACCCGAGACATTGAAAAGGGTGTTGCAATAATTATGAGAGAAGTCAAAAGGGATTCTGGGTTGGGAGAAGTCAATAAATGCTGAGGTTGGGTTGGGAGAAGTCAATAAATGTTGAGGTTTTTTTTTTTTAAATCAAAAAATTAGAAAATTAGGATTAGGAGATTGAAACTCCCACAGGCCTTGGGGTTAAAAACCCCCTTTTGCTTAATATATAGTATAGATATATATATATATATATATATATAGATATAGATAAATAAATAGATATAGATCGATAGATAGATAGATATAGATGTAGATAGATAGATAGATAGATAGATAGATAGATAGATAGATAGATAGATAGATATAGATCGATAGATAGATAGATAGATAGATAGATAGATAGATAGATATAGATATGGCACATACCATTTATATGACACAAGGACCAAAGTACCGGGACAACTGCTGCAATTTGCTCTCATCTAAATTAAAGGGATTTAAAAAGTTAAAAAAAAAAAAGAACAAAAAATTATAATATTAAAAAATGTTCACTAAAAACATATAGATTAAAAATTAAAAATTAATTATTGTAAACTCCATACTAAACAAGGTAATGTTTTCTATTAATTTGAAAATTAAAAAATTATTATTAATTTTTCCTCTGTTTTTTTTTTCTCACAAAAAAAATAGCTACATTAATTATTTTCTTTTTTTCTTTTTTTTTTTTTGTGGAGAGGGGTTTTGACCTGCGATTTTTCTAAAATGGGTGTTCTAGACGGAAAGGGTAGAGTTGGTTCAGATAATAAGAAAAAGTGCTTATGCAAGAGGCGCCTTCACTATGAGCAAGAATAGTCAGTTTTGCATAGGGTGCCTTCTTGTATAATAGCTTCAATACTGGTATGCATGAAGGGCTTAAGTGTGAGACGTATAAGAGGGGCTTTAGTGCGAAAATAGAAGAAATGGTTTACAGAGTGTCTTCTTGCTTCACGACTTCAATACTTGTGAGAGAGGAGTAGGCTCAAGTGCGAGAGAGAAATGAGGGTTTGTAGGAAGTGTCTTCTTGGGTCACGACTTGAGTGTTCGTGCACATGAAAATGAGTGATAAGGGTCAGAGTGTGTCTCTTGGGGTCACGGTTTTAGTGCTCCGAAACACAAAACCATAGCATATTAATAAAAAGAAATAATTAGTGAAAAAATGTTTTTGTCTTCTTAAATACAAGAACAGAGAATTTATTATTGGTGATGAAATATTTTTGTCTTCCACAACATAACCTTATGAGACGAAAAATATATTCATTGTGCAATCAATCAGAATTTATTAGTGACTAAATATTTTCATCTCCCACAACTTATTCTTCCAAGACAAAAATATATTTGTCGCTCATTTAATAGAAAGATGAAACGGCATCGTTTGCATGATGGAGTGTTTATTGGTGACGAAACATATTCGTCTTCCATAACTTCTCATTCCTAGACAAAAATATATTTGTCGCCTAATAAATGGAAATATGCAACAACATCGTTTAATAGATAGGGAATTTATTGGTGACAAATTACGTTCGTCACAAAAAATATATATATATATTGTGACAAAAATGTTCGTCTCTAATGAGCTAAAATAATTCGCGCCAAAGCAAATAAAATTGGCGCCTAAATTTTGCAGATGAAATTTTTTTTCGTCTCCTATATGTTTGAGAAAAAATAAAACAAACGACAAAATTAATATTTTATCATCTTTGGGTTAAATTTTAAGACAAAAAAAATTTCGTCACCAAATTTTGTCACAATAGCCTAGATTTCTTGTATTTTGTTTCCTTGTTTAATTATTATTATTATTTTTTCCATATTGTGGTGAGGGGTTTACTATGAGAAAGAATAATAGCTTTGCACAAAATGTCTTCTTGGATAATAATGTTTGCATGCACAAACGGCGAGAATAGAGGAGCTTTAGTGCAAAATAGAAGAGATGGTTTACAGAGATTATTTTCTTGAGTCACGGCTTCAATACTTGTGAGAGAGGAGACTCAAGTGCGAGATAGAAACGAGGGTTTGTAGACGTGTCTTTTCGGGTCACGACTTTAGTATTTGTGTGTGTGTGAAAGTAAGTGATTAAGGTGAGAGTGATCTCTTAGTTTCTGACGACATTTTAATAAAGAGAAATAATTAGGGATAAAATATTTTCGTCTCAAACTCATATGTTCGTTGCCTAATCAACAAAAATACAAAAACAACGTTGTGTGGGGATGAAAAATTTATTGGTGATGAAATATTTTCGTCTCCTTCAACTTAACCTTATGAGACGAAAATATATTCGTCGCACAATCACTCAAAATGCAACACGACACATGGAGAATTTATTAACGACGAAATATTTTCGTCTCCCATAACATATCCTTCCGAGACAAAAATATATTTGTCGCCTAATTAACAGAAAGATAAAATGAGCATGAAGAGTTTATTGGTGACGAAATATTTTTGTCTCCCATAACTTATCCTTCCCAGCCAAAAAATATATTTGTCACCAAATAAATAAGAAAATGAAACGACATCGTCTAATAAGTTTCGAATTTATTGGTGACGAATTCCTTTTGTCGCAAAAAACTTTAAAATTTGTGACAAAAATGTTCGTCTCCAATGAGCTAAAATAATTGGCGCCAACAAGAAAAAAAATTGGAGCCTCTTTTTTTTTCTGATGAATTTATTTTTTCGTCTCCTACAGTTTTGAGAAGAATTAAAAGAAACGACAAAAGTAATATTTGGTCATGTTTGGGTTACATTCTAAAACGAAAATAAATTTTATCACCAAATTTTAAAAATTAATTATTGAAAACTCCATACTAAACAAGATAATGTTTTCTATTAATTTTGAAAATTACAAATTTTTTATTATTTGTTTCTCTGTATTTTTTCTCACAAAAAAATAGCTACATTAATTATCTTTTCTTTTTTTTTTTTTTTTGTGGAGAGAGGTTTTGACCTTTGATTTTTCTGAAATAGGTGTTCTAGACGGAAAGGGTAGAGTTGGTTCAGACAATGAGAAAAAGTGCTTGCGTACATAGGGTGCCTTATTGGATAATAGCTTCAATGTTGGCATGCACGAAGGGCTTAAGTGTGAGACAGAAGAGAGGGGCTTTTGCGCGAAATAGAAGAAATGGTTTATAGAGTGTCTTCTTGAGTCACGACTTCAATACTTGTGAGAGAGGAGTAGACTCAAGTGCGAGAGAGAAATGAGGGTTTGTAGAAAGTGTCTTCTTGGGTCACGACTTCAAGGTCCGTGTACATGAAAATGAGTGATAAGCGTTAGAGTGTATCTCTTGGGGTCACAGTTTCAATGCTTCGAAACACAAAACCATGGCATTTTAATAAAGAGAAATGATTAGTGATAAAATATTTTTGTATCCTTCAATACCAGAACAAAGAATTTATTATTGGTGATGAAATATTTTTGTCTTCCACAACTTAACTTTAAGAGATGAAAAATATATTCGTCACGCAATCAATTAGAATTTATTAGTGACGAAATATTTTCGTCTCCCATAACTTATTCTTCTGAAACAATAATATATTTGTCGCCTATTTAATAGAAAGATGAAATGACATTGTCTGCATGATGGAGTGTTTATTGATGACGAAATATTTTCGTCTTCCATAACTTATCCTTCCCAGACAAAAATATATCTGTCGCCTAATAAATGGAAATATGCAACGACATCGTTTAATAGGTATGGAATTTATTGGCGACGAATTACGTTCGTCACAAAAAAAATTATATTTTGTGACAAAAAATGTTCGTCTCCAATGAGCTAAAATAATTCGCGCCAATGCAAATGAAATTGGCGCCTCATTTTTGCACACAAAATTTTATTTTCGTCACCTATACTTTTGAGAAAAATTAAAACAAACGACAAAATTAATATTTCGTCATCTTTGGCTTAAATTTTAAGACATAAAAAAATTCGTCACCAAATTTTGTCACAATAGCCTAGATTTCTTGTATTTTTTATTGATTTTAAGCATTTGGTGACGAAATTTGGTTTTCCTCTCTAAAAATAATACATTTGGAGACGAAATTATTTCCTCTCTAAATTTTTTTACAATGGTGACGACAAATTTCATCTCCAAAATGGCGCCAAATCTTCCACCAAATTTTTCAAGGGCGGGAAATTGTTTTGTGACGAAAAATAAAATTTAGAGACGAATAAAATTTTCATCACCTATTGTTTTATTTGATTTTAAGTATTTGGTGACGAAATTTGGTTTTCATCTCTAAAAATAGTACAATTGGAGGCGAAATCTTATTTTCATCACTAAAACATGTATATTTGGAGACGAACTATTTTTTCGTCACGCGTTTTTGTTACCATAGACCTTTTTTGTTGTAGTGTGTTTGTCTTTGTTTATATGTTTAGAAGAGAGAATTATTTCAAGATTTGGATCCACTGTTGTCGAACACTTTGGTACTATCACTGCCCTCTTGCAGGTATGCTTTATATTGTTCATAATAATATTTTGTAATCAGTTTTTTGCCCCATAATTGATGTTTGCTGCAGTGTTCTTCATTAATCACTGGCTAATCTGCTTCTCAAAGAACCTACCTTAATTTTCTTTTCCATTCATAATTTATTTTACTAGAAAATGTTGTTTGTCTTAGCTTTTCTTTTGTCTATGAGACATAGGATATGTTCCTTTATAGAGCACAGCAAACAAGGTATATGTTCCACTCTGTCTTGTGGCAGCAAATCGACGGTTTGTGCTATTGCAGCGTTGATTATACTGGTGACCTATGCATTTATTGTTATATATCTACTGCTGTGCACACGTTTTTGCATTGATCGTGCAAATTCTAAGTTCTACTTGTGTGTTACTTGATTATAGGATATGACTAAGAGATTGAAGTAGTATGTGAACTTGGTGGTGTTGATTTGGTAAAAATTGACGGCCTGATTCCTATAAAAAAATTATTTTTTGGGCCTAATTATGATGATTTGGTAAGTATTTACTATTGCAAATTATGCTTATTTGGATATTTTAATTTACAATTAAATGAATTTGCTTATTGAGCTAGCAGAATTATGTTGAAACATTTCTAACTTGGATGCACTATATGCACATTGTCATGTATTTTTTTTAGTTGTGGAAATTATTAAATCATATTTTGTTTATAATCAATCATTGAATCTTGAAAGGAAAACAAAATCCTACAGAACAGGATGTTGTTTTGTTAGAGAATGCACCGAAGTAATGGAAAAGAAACATTGACTTGACTTCAAACTGCTCTTTTCATAGATGACAACACACCACACAATGACAGGAGAAACATTGACTTGACTTCAAACTGCTCTTTGCAAATTAGTTGTTAGTTTGTTAAAGGTTAACTATATTGTTTAGTTAGACAGTTATAGTCAAGTTAGGTAATTATGGTTATGGTTCATTGTTTTTCCCCCAACAATTTTAGCTTCTTTTTTCTATTGACAAATTCGCAGCGGGGGTTCTTCTCTCTCTTTGCTCTATAAATTGCAATTTATGTGCCCTAATTGATTTTTCCTTGTCAAATGCATTTTTGTTCTTTCCAGGTTTCTATTTTAGTGTTAATTCCTCTATTAGTTTCATCCACTAGATCTGTCAATTCAGTTCTGGATTGAAAATCTGGAAAATATTTCAGAAAGGAAATGACATTTTAAAAACTGCATTTTTTCACTTCAATTAATGAAACTAATAGAAGTCACTTCAGTTATGATTTTGTTAGCTTTCTGCAACAAATTAAGCATTCAATGATCATACTGAGAATTCTTAGCAATAAGAATTAGTCCCTTGAGGTAACGGACATTGCTTGTACCTGTCATCATATTATTGTTCCAAAAACCTTTACTGGTTTTTCTTTTGTGTCTCAAAAGGAAGAAGGAAAGAGAAAACATTCACTATTATCTATTTTTTGATTTTGAGCTTCTTGAGTTCTAAATCCTTCTGTTTGTTTTGTTGCTACTAGTTTCATTGATGTCTTTTAATCTAGTACCTCTGTTGTGGTGTTGATGGAAGCAACAGGCCTGGAGATGGTGAATTTTGTTAGAATTTTTGTGTTCTTGACTGACCATTTTGCCCTTGTATTGCCAGCTAGTTTTTGTAGACTTAGTTTCAGCACTTCTAATAAAACATAAATTCTTCTTGATATGGACTGACTAAATTAAGGCCCTAAAATATTATTTCATCGTGTAATATTCTTCAGCCGATCTTTCAAAGGTATCCACGGCCTGAGAAGGAGTACCAGTCCTCTCTTATGTAGAACGATAGGTCACTAGATTTGGTAAGCATCTCATTTGACATATCCATTTCCTTCTTAATTTTCAGTTGCTGCAATGATCTTCCTAAAATACCAATTCTTTTCTGCTATTTTAGAGTAGTTTCCAAATAGATATATATTTTACTCTATTTGTAATTTGGTAAATGACTTTCATTCTAGATTTGTAAAGATAAAGATGAAGCTGAGCAATGGTTTATTGGTTTAAAAGCATTAATTTCGCGTGGTCATCAACGGAAGTGGAGAACGGAAACAAGGAGTGATGGTATTCCATCTGAAGCTAATAGTCCCCGAACATACACTCGAAGAAGTTCTCCTTTGAACTCTTCATTTGGTAGTGGTGATAGCTTGTAGAAGGTATAATTTCTAGTTTTGCACACATGCAGAAAGTTCACCTTGAGACACACATAGGCACCTTTATGTAAAAACAAATGCACATGGACATAGTTCTCCTTAAGAATGCTTAAACCGGTCTGCATTTTCCTATAATAAGTTTTACTTACTATTTTCCTTTTTGGTTTCATTGGTTAAAGCCATATGTTATTAAAGCTTGTGATTTCATTCAATTCAATTGAAAGATTGCTGACTGTTGCTTTACACTTGGTCCTCATGTTAAAATTAAAGAAAATCAGAGAAGAACTTGAATGTATTTGCAATCTGATGTAATTGCTCTGCTGGACTAAGCTGTGGCTACAACTGCTGCAGCTGCTCTGTTGTTCTGAGCTGTGGCCATGGCTGCAGCTCTACCTTGACTTGTAATGCTTTAGCCAACTACCCATGTTATGGATATGTCTGCAGCCATGTAGCCCTTGTGTCCTTCAATTGTCTTGTTGATCTGACCTCCTAAACCTGCTGGTAGTTACATAAATATGGTTGACATTCAGATTTAGAATACCTTATCCTACCCTTAGGACCCATTTTTATTTAGCATTCAAGTTTGTATTTTGTTAGAATTCAAGTAATAACAATTTTATCATAATCAGTAAAAATTACCAAGAAAAAGGGTTAATCACATCCATTGATTTCTTGATGAATAAAAACTATGGAAAAACAATAACTTCACAAAGAGGGTAAAAAAAAGAGAGATTGAAATGGAAAAAGATAAGTAGATGTTGAGCTTAAAAATCACACACAACAGCCTGTCACCAAAAGTGACGAAATTTTGATGTTTGGAGACAAAATCAGTCTGTCACCAAAAGTCACGAAATTTTAATTGCAACTGTAGTGTATAGATGGAACTATCACCATTAACCTTAGCCCCAAAAAAAAAAAAAAAAAAAGCTATTTTAAGAAAACCACTAATTTTTATGTTAAGAAAATAGAAATATTTAATAGTGAGGGAGTGGACACCAAATAGTGTACTCTAAACATTAGATTCAATTTAGAATTTCATGCCTTGGAAATGTCTGAGGGGGGAACCAATGAACAAAAGCAACCATTTAAGAAATGCTTTCACTCCATGGGATATTATGGTGGTCTCTTTACATCAAAATTATTGCTACAAATGTGACAGTTTGATTTGGAGACTTCTGGACGCATACATGGATGGATTTTTGTCTATGATTTTTTTGTCGCTGTTTTGTATCATCTCCTAGGTGGATAGTCATGATTAGCTCATTGTTTGAAAATAATCATTAAGGAATTAATGAAGACGAACAAGATCTCCCTATGTGCCCCCGGTGATGTTCAAACAGTGAGAAAAATATGAGATATATAGCAGTCCGCAATTTGTAAATGGCAGAAACTTAAATGAGCCAATTTCTATATACATGTTTGGAAAATGTTGTAAATGAGTGAAGTGATAAATTAGTATGCTCTTTCTTGATATTGATGCTGCCATGATTGTTATTATTATTCTTGTTATTGTTGTGGTTATTATTATATTGTGAGAAGTAGAGAACGTAGCTAAAGGGGTCCACAACAAATTCATTTTCTTACTATTTTTACATACTTTGACTCAGAGTTTGGTAGGTTAATTGCAGAGTATCCATTTCTGATTTTGTGTTTTGTTCAATATTTGTGTGGCTATGAAAACATTGGAGATTTATTCATTCTTTTGTCTAGAACCTGCAAGACTTTACATTTGAAGTCTCTAGCTAAAGAAAGCTTTAAAAAGGAAAAGAACAAAAAAAGTATAAAGTTTATCTGGAATTGACATAAAAAAAGTTGAGGAATTGATCTTCTTAAGTTATTGATTACCTTCTTCGTATGACTTTGTAGGGTAATAGCCTTATGAGGATCCTTAATATAGCAGCATTTGCTGTGTCAGGATATTCTTGTACAGAGGGAAGAAATTGCAAGCCATTTAATCCATTATTGGGGGAGACATATGAAGCTGCTTATCCAGATAACGGCCTCCGTTTTATCTCAGAGAAGGTATTTTTAATTGTTGCTTGAAGTTTTAAAATGTTAAGTGCTTCATATATAATATATTTTTTCCAAGTTTGTGATGTTTAAAGTTGTATATGATTCACTACCTTCCTGATCCTATTCTATGGGAAGAGATCTATAGAAAAATACTGTTATGCTTATCTGTAACTAACATATATAGAAAATGCTGTAGTTTTTTATTTTATTTTTTATACTTTAAGAATAGATTTTTGAGTCTCCAAACTAGGGGTAAGGTTGACTACCTATTACCTCTCCCAAACCCTTATAAAGCAAGAATTGAGTACTGGGTACAACCTTTGAAAATAGATTTTTACCTGTGTGATGTGTCACTCAATTGTAGTGTATAGATGGAACTATCACCATCACCATAGAACTATCACCATTAACCTTAGACAGATCTTACCTTTCTCAAAAAAAAAAAAAAGCTTTAACAACCCCCTGTTTCGCCTAGTATGTATCTTTTTATTTTGTTTAAAATTAATCGATCTTTTCCCAGAATTAAAAAAATTACCCAGAATTAAAATATACGTATAAGATGTATTCTTTGTATAACCCTCAATCACTAACCTTAAATTTACATTGCACACTTTATTTTCCTTATAAAATTATGCCTATAATTTATTATTTTGTGATAAATGTCACTATTGTACTGATCTAATAGCCTCATATCAGTTGTCTCATACCAATGCAACAAGGTCATACCAATGAAATTGACACCCAAGGTATTTGGATTTGCAGGACAAGTTTGTTAGTGGAACCAAGGTTGAGTTAGGTTTCCTATTTCATCGGTACACTTTGTTTCGTTCCTTGACATCTGTGACCCAATCTTCAATATTGAGAAGATTTCTTCATCCCTTATGGCTTTGATTCATGGCTTTTAACTGTTGTTTTTATCACAAGTAATGCCTTTTTTTCCCCTTCTTTAATTTGCTTTTCCCCTTTTTTTGCATCATGTAGCATTTGTGTATCTGGGACAGCATCTTTTTTTGTGTAAGCATGGGACAGCATCTTAAGCTTGCTTTCATTGCAGGTACCTGGATCATAATCAATTTACTGGGAGAATCCCGGATGCATTCTATAAGCACACTTTCTTGAAAGAAATGTGAGTTTCTGTCTTCAATCACTACAAGCAAATTACAGTTACCCAACACTAGGTCAAATGCTAACTGTTTAAATGTTGTCACAGGTATATTGAAGGAAATGCTTTCCGGCCAGGTGTGAACCCTATTGGCATCCACAATGTCCAGCACTATGTCAATGGTCAGGTTGTCATCGAATCAGCACGGGATACTCTGGAATCTTGTAGTAAAGCACAAACGGACTCTTATCAGGAGGAAGTTGCAGTTGCTTAGAAACATATCTAGCTTATTCATAGCCTAATAGTTTTTTGGGCTATTTGTATTTTAGTCATGGTGTTTGCATAACATCTTGAATTTGGAATTTGCAATGTTTCTATGGTACCTTCTCATATGTATATATAGAAAGTTTATTTTATATTGTATCAATATTTAGCACTTGAGTACTTCTAGTTTGTGTTTTAAATGAATTATTAGTTTGCATAACATCTTAGGTTTATTATGGATTGAATGAATTATTAGGAATTATAGGTGTATTGTTTTCCTGTTTTGGCGACCAATTTATTAGTCGCGACAAATAAATAATTTTTTTTCGCAAAAAATGACAATTGCCGACCAAGAGTTTTGGTCGCAAAAAATACATTTATTGCCGACCAAAACAGCTCTTGGTCGTGGAAATTCAGTTTTGCCGACCAAAAGTTTTGGTCGCGAAAAGTAACAAATGGCGACCAAAACCTTTTTTGGTCGTGGAATGTCACAATTGGCGACCAAATTTTTTGGTCGCGGAATGTCACGATTGGCGACCAAACTTTTTGGTCGTTGAATGTGATAATTGGCGACCAAACTTTTTGGTCGTGAAAATATCACTTTTCGCGACCAAAGTGTTTTAGCGACTAAACGAATTAGTCGCGGTAATGATATATTTCGCGACCAAAAATTTAGTCGGCAAATCCGACTTTTCCCGACCAACCAAAATTTTGGTCGCGAATTACTTTTGCCGACCCTCAATTGGCGACCAAAGTAGCGACCAAAAAAATTGGTCGCGGATAACTTTTGCCGACCAAAAATAGACTTTTAGCGACCAATTTTTTTGTTGCCAAAAGTGTTAATTCTTGTAATGTTGTTTAAGTTCATGCAACTTATAACAAGTGACAATTTATTTGAATAATACATATTCTTATCTGTTTTGTTTTTCTTCTTTATTTAATTACCTCTAAGGAAGTCCTTAATCTATTTAAGGCAAAGACTTCAACCACAAGTCTGATCTTTTTGTATTTGTGTGAAAATTAATTTAAATCTATCAATTAATCACTGTTGACTACACTTAAACCAAATTTTTACCTAACAAGTTTATAATATTTTATCATACTGTGCACAACATAATAATTCATAACTTTTACTTTAAAGTGTAAGCCATAGATTCATCTATTCATAACTTTTAATACAATGTAATGAAATACTTATAATATACCCTTTTGTTTAGGAAGCATACAGAACAAATTTCTCCTAAAAATTTTGATAGTTCAAACCAAGATTTTTTATTCTTAAACAATAAAGATACAATAACCATATTTGTATATCATAAAAGGAAAATTCTAATATGGATACCCTTAAAAAGGTATACCATATGCATCCCTAGTTATGTCATTTTCTTCCTTAGTTATGACAATTTTCTTATTTAGTTATGACATTATTTTAATTGTGACTCGTGAGATATGTAATTATGTCTCGTGTTGTATTTAGTTATGACAACAAAAAAACAAATTTAGTTATGACTCAAAAAAAATAAAATTATGATATTTTATTTTTTTAATTATAAGGTGTATATAGGGTGTGTACCATAGTCTTTCCCATCATAAAAATTGCTTTTAATCGTATGTATTATCATTGCATTGTCTTAAAAAGCCCCATCACTCATGTAGGTTACTAATGTGGTGACTCATGAAATAATAAATACTTTATAGTACACAAATATGATCATTTTAAAATTGCAAAATGTTACATATAAACAAATGTATTAGGGCATGTTTGGTTATCTTTGAAACTATTTTCAGATTTTTTTTTTTTTTGAAAAAATAGAAACTAATTTAATGAAAATAAATATCAAAAATATATTTTTAAATTTTTAAAAATTATTTCTATTCTTCCAAAAGATAAAAGAGAAAAGAAAAATATTAGAGATACTGACAAAATTGCCAATAAATCTATCAAATCACTCACATAAGTGTGGGACCCACATTCATGTAGGATTCACACCCATGTGAGTGTGTGGTAGGTTTTTTGGTAAAAAGTTTGGTGTCTCTAACATTGTTGAAGAGAAAATTGGTGATAAATCTATATTCCCACCACTGTAAGCTATTAAGGACAATGGTTGTTTTGTTGGGGACATAAGGACATTTGTTGGAAATTTGTTAGTCAAAAAGACATTTGTTGATCAAAAGGACTTTACCACATATCTGTTAAAATTTTTATTTAACTTTTCTGTTCAAATATTTTTTTTATTTGTTCAAATTCACCGAGCTTATTTTTTCCTATCTGTTGAAATTCACAAAGCCCATTTTTCTTATCTATTTGAATTCACCAAGCTTTGTTTTTCCTATCTGTTTAATTTTCTATTCCATCTGTTCAAATTATGATACATACACACATATATATCTAGAGAGAGGAGATTGAGAGGTCTTATCTGTCAAAATCATTTTTTTAATCTGTTCAAAACCCAATTCTCTCTATCTCTCTTTCCACAAACCCACTATCTGTTGAAAGAGAAAATCATATCTGAGATCACACAGAGACATCTATTTAAGGAATGATATCAAAACTCAACAAACATTGTTCCAAATCTACCATTCCTACAATACTCAACAAATATATTCTAGATCTGAGATCACAGAAAAAGAAAATCCTGAAAGTGCAACGATGAGAGAAATATCTGCTCTTTCCTTTACTATCATTTTCCTCATCTTCTCCTTCATCTACTTCATTTATCATTTGTGCTTCTCATGACTCATAGGACATCGACGACGGCACATCCGTCAATGGCGTGCTAAGGGAAACCTATGATGAGGTGAGGTGACAAAGGATGGTAGTTCGTGACACCTTGAATCGTCCTGTAGTAATACTGTTGTGGTGCCGATGACTGTTGCTGATCGTCGACTTCGATGGCGAAGCCTTTGTTCTTCCCTCCTTCACTTCTGTGTGTGTGTGTGTGAGGTTAGGGTTTCAAGAATGACAATAAGAAATAAACAATGGGTGTGAAACAAAGATGTAAGAGAGGGGAAGGAGAGAGAAATGAAGTTAATTTGAACAGATAGAGAAAGACAGATGGAAGAGAGAGAGAGAGAGAGAGAGAGAGAGAGAGAGAGAGAGAAGTTTGATTAGATAAAGATGCGTGGATCCAAAAAGCGCTTGAACTATCCTTATAGACATTAGACTATCCTTATAGACCCAACAAAAAGATGTATAAATCTACAGATATACAAGTCTATAAATAAGACCTATTGCCTGAGCACCCAAGATAAAATTATATAAAACAATAATAATTTTTTTTTTCCTTTTTTTTCTCACTAAATTCATTTTTAGTTTTTCAAATTTTTTTTTTCTTTTGATAACAGATTTTGAAAATCAAACCAAACTGAGTTTGAATTTTTTTTACCACTAGACACGAAGCAATGTGTTACACATATCTATTTATTAATATGAACGTATATAATGGTGTAAGAAAATTTGGTGGAAATTTTGTTTTTGAAGATGATGTTGAAAATGGTAACAATTGAGTGAACTTGGTGACTTGGTCCACATGTCCTCCCAAATGATTCCAAACCTTTTTCAAAACACACTACCAAATGACATAAATAAAGTTCTTTCTTTCTCATATAAGACATTATAATTAATCATATCAAATTAATTATTAATTTACTATTAATGTTTTGTCATTTTCCTAAATATTTAACAATAATTTTGTCGATCTAATGTACACTAATAAACTAGTTCCCACATGTTAACACCTACTATAAATTTCCACACTCCAACCCCATTCTCCACAACTCTACAAGCTCTTGTGTTCTCTCTCCTCGCTTTTTGTCTCACCAACTTTCTCCAGAGAATTTTCCTGAGAAAAAAATGGCTGGAAACTCACCTTGTGCTTCCTGCAAAATGCTGCGGCGTCGATGCGCCAAGGATTGCATCTTTGCTCCTTACTTCCCTTCTCATGACCCCCATAAATTCGCCATTGTTCACAAGATCTTCGGTGCTAGCAATGTCAGCAAAATGTTGCAGGTCTCTCTCTTTCTCTCTCTCTCTCTGAATCATATACATGTCTTGTACACATTTACACATCATACATGTATCAGTGGTTAATTTCACTTCTTTTTTTTTCCCACCATTAAAACTATCAATTTCATGAACTTAGTTTATGGAGTTTTAAATTTTAGTTCATGTGATCTAATTGTTAGATTAATGTTATATAGTGTGAGTAAGAAAATAAATGATTTGAATAAACTATTTCCCCTGTCATTGTAAAATAGAGAGTAGAAAAATGAGTGTTTTGTTATTTGCTTTAATTTGTTCAAATTTTAAAATAATTTTTTGACCTATTAAATTAGGTTTTATCGGTTACTTATTTAGGTAACTGTTTCCAATAGAACCATTTTAGCTAAAAAATAAAAATAAAAATGGAAACTATAAATAGATGGAATTAAAATTTTAAAGATAAAATTAAGAAAAAAATGATTAGAATTACAGAGATAAAAGTAAAATTAACTTCATTAATCAATGAATCTATTACTCATCGTTATTAATCTAATTTACAATAATGATATTGTCACATCATTCTGAAAGTTGTTTCTGTATAAAAATTCCGATGATATAGGAGATTCCGGTTCATCAGAGAGCAGATGCAGTGAGCAGCTTAGTATACGAAGCGAGTGCAAGAACAAGAGACCCTGTTTATGGCTGCATGGGAATGATATCACACCTTCAAAACCAGGTGGCTCAGCTAAAAATGCAGCTCGCGGTGGCTCAAGCCGAGATGCTCTGCATTCATATGCAGCATGAGCCGGCCATACCGGCTCCAGAGTCGTTTGACCGAGCCGACAAATCTTTTCTTCTCCAAAACAACCTCCCACAGTGTCTCAATTTTGTCTCTCCTACTAGCTATGTAATTCAGGACTCTCTCAAGAGTGAGTCCTTGCTTGGACATCATGACATGGTTTCTTATTAGTGAAAGGAAAAAAAATAATTTATTTTTAGTCATTTCTAATCATTTTGATGATATTGATGATGATGATGATGAACCTAGCATCTGAAAACAAGGATAAATATTGATGGGGTCAACTCTAGCTAGCATGTGAGGCATGTAAGTGAAATAGTGTTTTTCTTTCTAAGTTATTAAACAAATTAATGCAGGTTACATGTTGGTTATGTTAATTAAGCTATGTTCCTTCAATTCAAGGGTTGGTGCCGTTCTAAACTATTCTGTAATTGATTTTTATAAAATATTTTAATACATAAACACTTTTTTACTACTCTTATAAAGAAATAGAGATAGTCAATCCCACATGAACTAATTAATGTGGATCTCATTAACTACCTTTTAATGATAAGAAAATACTATTTAAAATTTACTTAGGCTTCGTTTGGGAAGAATGGGTTAGGTGAGTTTGGAACTGTTTTAGTTACAAAAAGACAAAATAAACTTATTAGTACAATAAGACAAAACATCACATCCAACCCATAATCATTACATTCTTTCTCTCACAAAAAGTTAAAAAAGCCAAAAAAGCCCTTTCTAAATGAGACTTTTTAGCCATATGCTAAAATAATCAAAAAATCAACTCACTTTTCAAACGAACCCTTACATTAAGGTAAGTTGCTTTTTTTTGTTTTGTAACTTGCCACACTAGATTATTTCTAAAAATTTTATGAAACTTTTCTTAATATTCCTTTCCTAAAACCTTACGTTACTCAACATTTGCTTTTTAATTATCTATAATAAAGTCTAGATGCAGCTCAAGACTTGCAAACTCTATTGGCTCCGTTTGGTTTAGTTTTGGATTTATGATTTGAGTGTAAAGTTGTCATTTAAGTGTAGAATTGTGAATTGAGTTTTAAAAAGAGAAAAATTGTTTGGTTATAAGTTGTGAAAAAAGTTTTGAGTTTTGAAAAGAGTTTTGAGGTGTATTTTCAGTTTTGAGTTTTTGAATTTTGAAATTTTTTGGATTTATTTTTTTAAAATATTAAAAAAATGTTTAAGAATTTTTTATTTTAAATATTTAATTTTTATTTAAATTTTTTTATTTTAAATATTTTATTTTATTTTGAAAATATTTTAATTTTAATATTTTAAATTCAAAACACAACTCCACACTCATAACCAAACATATAACTCAAAACTCAATTCAAAAACTATTTTCAAAACTCATAACCAAATACATAATTTGAAACTCTATACTAGTTTCAAAACACCACACTCAAATTGTAACAAAACACATAACAAAAAAAAATTAAAATATTTACAAATACATTTATAAAATAAAATAAATATTTAAAATAAAAATTATATATTTAAAATAAAAAAAATAAAATGTTTCAATATTTAAAAATTTTTTTACAGCACACAAATGTATGAAATATAGTACACATTAAAATAAATAAATAAATAAATGTTTAAAATATTAAATATTTACCCTAAAAAAATAAAATTAAGAATTTTTTTAAACATTTAAAAAAAATAAATTCAAAAAATTTCAAAATATAACTCAAAACTTAAAATATAACTCAATTCAAAACTCATAACCAAACAAATTTTCTTTTTTCAAAACTTAACTCAAAGCTCATAACTCAAAAAATAATTTTAAAAAAAAAAATGAATTTTTTTTTTTAAAGTAAAGTTTTGGAAAGAATTTGATTTTGAGTATTAAATAGGCTATGTTTGGCGTAGGCTTTTTTTGTACTAAAAATCTAAAAATATAAAATGTCATATCCAAATCATAATCATTTCATTTTTTTTCTCACAAAATTCAAAAAAATCAAAAAGTCTATCCTAAACGAGCCTTTTTAGCCCAAGGCTAAAATAGTCAAAAAGCCAACCCCATCCCAAACGAAGGCTGAGTTTTAAGTTGTGTGTGTGGTTATGAGTTTTAAAAATAATTTTTAAATTGAGTTTTGAATAGTTTTAAGTTGTGTGTTTAATTATAAATTTTAAAAAAAATAACAAAATTTTTTTTAATTAAAATCATAATTTTAAAAGACAACCAAACAGCGTATATACATTTCCTACAATTTTAAGCACTATGCATAAAAAATTGTTACATCTTGTGATTGGTTTTATGTACTACACACAATGCACCGCATCATAAAAAATTGTTACATCTTGTGATTGGTTTAAAATTGTGTGATGGATCCCATTTACAGCGATGGCCACCATAATGTTTTAATCAATCATAGTATGTATTTTATTCATAAATTGCATGAACAAATTTGGACTTTAAAGTAGGTTAAAATTTTTATATTTAAAAAGATAGTTGAATTATTTTATAATTAAATGTGATATTTGTGACCAAAAAAATAAAATAATTTTAAATTTAATGTGACATTTTATCTTATTAACTATTTAAATTTATTTTATCTTTTTATAAATTTTAATCAAAAAATAATCTAAACCCAACTTGCCAAACACCGACAGAGAGTGCTAAGCAATTTCACCATAGAAAAATTACTCGTCTTTTTTTGAGGAAACTCACCAAACAAGCCTCTAGTTACATCACTATGCCTATGATTTACACAATTTTTGAGACTTTTAACTTCTTTTTTTCTTGTCCTTTTTCTTTTTTAAAATTAGAGACTTTAACCTTACAACAGTACAATTTTAGCATCTGCAATTGTAAGATGGCTTTAATATGATTAAAGTTTTCTCACTTTTTACACTCAAAAAATAAAAAATTGAGAGAGGATTCTCTCTAGTAAAGTGGAGGTTCAATTGAGGAATGTGGACCATCACGTGTTTCACTTTGATAGCTAGAGTCATTTAACTTAGGGCTTTGATAGAGACTCCCTCTAAAGCACAGAATGGGCCTAAGGCCGTTTTTATATAAAATTTACAGGTTTGATGTACTTAATATGAATCTCATTTATATAATCCCTTTATTTTGGTATTATTCACTAGGCGTTAGCTCACTCTTATTTATATATATATGTAGGTGAGCAAAGGGATGTTCAACCCCAGCCTTAGTGGAGTTTAAGAAAGGCACCCGAGTTTTGTGAAGGCAGCCCAGGTGCCTCACGCAAGAGGCTTTGTTTATGATCTTTTGTATTTTCTTTTGCTATTTCCATTGGTCATGATAGACCGTTTATGTGTATAAACTTTTGATATAATTGACTATGTGTTTGAATGATCCTGGGTGCACAAGATGTTAACTACTAATATATGGTGTAAGTTATTATTAAGTGTATAGGAAATGTTTTTAATTTGCCATGTAAGCACAGTTCATTGGACAAAATTTTTAAGTCTACTGCTGCATCTGGCCCCATATTATTAATTTTAAATTGATTTCTATTTGAGGCCGTAGGTAATCTCATGATTACTGGCCGGTTATGACCTTAATTTATAAGTGCGGGTTTGGGTCATGCCACCAGTATTGTGTTGTGAAGCCATGGACCTGGTTGTGACCATCACCCTGACTTAGGAGATGGGTGATGATAGAGTTCCCTCTGGTGACAATGAACACAACTGTCAACCAATGGTGCAAGTTCCCACAGACGGCGCCAACTGATGAAGCGGTTGCTTCAACTGGGGGATGGGTTAGACTGATCCATGCTTCCAACCAGTCTGTTGGTCTCAACGTTCACAAAGCGTGCCTGCAAAACAGTCCAAGGGGGGAGATAGTCCCCCGGTGGACATTCTGACGATGAAGTTAGATTAGAACAAGTTGGTTTTTTGGGGAGAAAGAGAGAATGTAACTAAGGATAGAAAAACTTAACCTTGACGTATCTCCAAGACTTTCTTATACCCGTTGCTCATCATTTCCTTATATATTCCAAGCTGTCCCGTTGACCGAAATTCTATAGTCTAGTTAACATCATTCATGGTGAGTCTATATCCTCCGGCGTGGAGGGGTTGCTGCATTTAATGCTATGAGGGCCTTATTAATGGCTGATGTGTGGGTGCAATAACTTTGCAGGATCTTTGTCTGTTTTCGTGGCTGATTTTCTGCTTGACAAGTGTTTAAATGCTATTGGTCTTGGTTCAATATTGGCTCCTCATGGATACGGGGCTTTGGTATTTGGGCCTTGAGTTGGGGTATTGGTCCTAGTTCAATATTGGTTTCTCAAGGATACTAAGCTTTGATATCTGGGCCTTGAGTTAGGGGCTGGGCCCTCTTAAGGCCCATCAGTATCAATTGGGAATGTTGAAAATTCAAAAATCTATGCAGAAAATAAGTGGCTAAGTTCTTAAACCCCTCTTCATAAGTATAAAAACCTCAGATCTACAATATGAAAGTTTGGAGCTCACTGAAAAGTTATTAGATTGATGCCAAAAATTGCTTAGAGCGAGAGGCTCTCCAAAGCCGTTGTCGGGCCTTTCATGAGTTGAATGTGTTGATATAGTGTGGATCTTTGTAAATACTTGACACTGTCTTTGTAATTTGTTTATTTTTTATCACAGTAAATATCAAAACCATCATAGACATAATTTTAATTTTGGATGTGCCCGAAGAGGGAAAGAATAGAGGTTCTCTCTCTGGAGATTTTCGACAGTTCTCTAGCAAAGCTCCGGTGACTTCCTTTACACTTCTAAAATGTAGATCTACATTACTAGAGTATAGATTTGCACTTCCAAAGTGTAGATCTGGATTTTTTATGTTTGAAATAGGGGTTTCAAGTGTTTCTCCTCCGCTTTTGGCATAATTGTTTGAATTTTCGACACCCACAATGATTCTCTCCTCTCAAACTTTCTCACATCCCATTGTAGGTGTTCTTCCTCTTCAACTCTAGCTTCCGCCAGTGTCCGAAGTATAGCGGCGACAGTGACAGAATTGGACAAAGGAGACAAGGACGACGTCGACGGTGGATATTGATGCAAATCTTGCTTGATTTGATGCAGATTTAGTTTTTCAAACTACATTTATGAGAAGATCGATTATTTTTTCTAAATTGTAACTGATTTTTGGACAATTTTACTTTTGTTGTTTGTAATTTGTTATTTGGTTATTTATTTGGCCCTTTAAGATCTTAATATTTTTATTTTCATCTGTATGTTATTTATTTTATTTTAATACAACTGCTTTTTATATTCTTAAAAAAAAAAGTTGGATAAATTATTTGCTAGATATAACTGCACCTAAATTATTATTTATTTTTTTTAGCCCACATGATTGGCATCAGGACGCCAAAGATGCTTTTACTAGATTTGTTTAGTGAGTCACTCTTTCCAGCTCACAACTAGTTCAGCATATGAGAAGAGTATTAACGAGCACACATTGCTCCACTTAGGACAAGTCATAGATAGACATCAGAATCAATCCTAGGTGTACCTAATTTTTTACGAGTAAGGTTATAGACACTAAGGTCTAGTTTATGAAGACTAAATAAGTATATTTTTTAATTTTTTATAAAATATGAGTTGAATTTAAAGTGATGTATTAGAGAGATAATGTGACTTAAATAAGATGATGTGACTTCAATAAAATAGTAATTTTTTGACTTTTTTATCTTTTTTCAATTATGCCAAACTTGCCCTAAACTTTTTATTAAATTAATAATCAAATGTTTCAAAGTCGGCAACCTTACACCCACGTAAAACATTTGACCATTTATTTAATAGAAAATTCAAAATCTATAACATTTTCTATTTTTTAACAACAAACATAAAGGAAAAATTCCCACAAGTTTAGATACAACATCACAGCAAAATGGTCCCCCAAAACATGGGAGGAACCACTTAGGTATAATAATTTCTCCCAATCCCATCACTTTCCCAATTTTATAGTCTCCAATATGATTTGGGGCAGGAGAGGGTACTACGAGTCGGTTTCCGCCCCATCCATTGCCATCCCTACTCTGCTGCTTCTCCCCAAAGAGTCCAAGAACTATACTTTGGATAGTGCCTAAAAATGTCAAGAACTATACTTTGAGGTCAGCCTATTTGCGTGTTGGGTTCCCATGTTCTTTCTCATTGAACTACAATTGCAAGCAAGGAAACTCAGATAAAAAATTCTTCTAAACAGCATAGATAGGAAATTTTAAAGCATATATATAACCAATATCTCATGCACTCTTAACCTAGTACTAATGTAGATGACTAAATTAGTCCCATATGAGCTTTTCATCAGCCATCAATATAACTTTATCCGCAACCCAAAATCTCTAATTGAAAATCTAACACCACAAAAGACCACTCAGAAAGTCCTCCAAATCAGCTAGCAAGTCGAAGACAACAAGACCAGCTTCACCATCATGCTGCAACTCCTGCTTCCTCATGGAGGAGCATCTGATCAAAGTGCCAGACTCCTGAAATCACAGGAATACATACTGGGTTTTAGAACAGGAAAGACGGAAACAAAGAAATGCAGCAGCAACACATATAAGATAGTTGTTGTTGTCGTCGTCGTCGTCTTTTTTTTTTTTTTTAGAACATGAGAAGCAGTTATATTAAAATAAAACAAACAATATACAAATTAAAAAGAAAAACAACAAGACCCTAAAGGGCCAAACAAATAACCAAACAACAAAAATAGATCTACCAAAAAATCAGCTACGAGCTAGGGAAAACCACAATCTTCTCATAGATGTGATTTGAAAAACTAGATCTTCATCAAACCAAGTCAGATTTGCATAAACACCCGCCGTCCCCGTCGTCCACATTCCCATTGCCGCTATCTAACTCTGTCACCGCCGCCGTAATTCGGACACCGCCAGAAGCTAGAGTTGAAGAGGAAGTAACATCCACAATAGTATGGGAAAAGGATTGAGAGAAGAGAAAACCATCGTATGTGTCGAAAATCAAAAAGCTATGTCAAAATTGGGAGAGAAACACCCAAATCTACATTTTAGAAGTGTTGTCGTCGGAACACCCCTCTCTTCCGGCCTTTATATAAGATAGTTATTGCTATTGCTAAATTGTAGCAACTTCAACAGAAAAGCAAGCTTCAATGTCATGCCAAAATATGACATTGCCAAAATTTGTGATGCCAAATTTTGACTATAGCTCTCTTTCTCTCTTTCATAATGGGGCCCCCAAATGACATTTTGAATTTTATTTTTTTATTTTTTTATTTTGGAATAAAATAGAAGAAATTACTAGTGCACCATTGGAACATTGCTAAAACAGCAACTGCTAGGTACCCAAAAAATTTAATCAGAATAAGTATTGAATGGTTGATATTCATTTCAAGTATGGTTTACCACTATACAAGAATTAAATCTAAGCCACATCAAAAGTCTGGTAAAGTATTATGGATTCTTAGACTTTATGGTGCTCAAATTTGGTATTCTTATACAATGTCATGCCAAATTTGGTGTTCTTTCACTATTCATTTTACATTTTAGCATTTGCTCCAACAAGGCCAAAATTACAAAACAAAATGGATTAAAATAGGGATCAAGGTGTGAGGAATTTGGATTCATACCATGTCCTTTGCCCACTCTCCGCAACTGAGCAACGTATTCTGACATCTTCTTAATGGCTTCCACCTAATAATAATAATAAGAAAAAGATTGAACACAGAAATCAGTATATCATGCTTACATGAGTGACACAATTATCTTCTAAAAGGAAATAAGGAAATTTCAGATGAATGGGAACAAATGTATTTGCGTTTCACCTGCTCAGTTAAAAATTCACTTTCGACAAAATCAGTCAACTGCGCATCATTGTTCTGGCTTGCTACCTGTTGTCACAGTTAATATCGTAAATAACCAATACCTCAACTTCACACTAGAATAACAACAGTAAGCAATTTCAAACACACTGGATTACATAGATCAACTTTTCGATCCTTGGAGTCACAAAATGTAATACAACTTCCTGGGACATTTTCTCCATTGGTCATATAGAACTGCCTAAAAACGAATGAAAACTATAACAAGAACTAGGGCCAAGTAAACAAGACACAAAAGGAATGTCTTACAGCGTGCAAGTTCAGAAGTTTTTCATTTGTCAACTTCTCCAAAGACAGTGCAAGCTCCATTGCTACATCAACAAATTTGCCACAATCAGTATCAATCGCTTAAGATATAGAGGTTTCAATCACTTTTTTTAAAATAAAGGGTTCATGAGTATGAGTACACAAATTGACATGCCGTGAACAGCAAAACCACAAAACAAAGGCAATTTTACAAGCACTCGGCAAGTTTGGGAACATACTAAAATAGCTAAAAGGTCACTGCCAAAAAGTCACTTTTCTCTCTACTTTGAACGTCTTTTTATAAAAAAACTAAAAAATCAACTAAAATAACTACTTCCCAAAACAACCCTTAGTTCTTGGTCATTTACCATTAATAACAGCAATACACATGCTACTCAAAGGCAGACAAGAAGAGCCGATACATGTAAGTGATTACTACATGAGCACATCACGATGGAAATCATTATAAATTAAAATACAAAATGCCAAGGAAGTCCCTCTGTTTCCATAAAATAAAATGTTCAAGACGCTACATGATGAAAGCCACCGCATGAAGTCCAATTCATTGTACTTCATGACCCAAAGAAATCATAATCAAAAGCCAAAAAGAGCACATTTGAAAACAACTGTATGGCTATATCGTTAAATTGATAAAAGCTGTAATAAAGCAGGTTCAATTCTCATCATATTGCATAAAGAAAAGCCAAAACAAAAACTTACCATACAATGCATCTCCCTTCTCATCATGGTCAAACTCAGACAGTGGCATCAGAATTGATTGCAGCTTCACTTTCCCACCTCGTTTTTTCTGACATTTATCGCAGCAACAAATATTAGGGATTCAAATTCATACAAACTATGCCAATTAGAAATCAATTGAAAATGAAACGTTTTGAATCATAGATGTATTTTTTTCAAACACCTGATACTTCATGAACTTCTCAGCATGGTCCCGTTCCTCTTCACTTGATTCCTCAAAAAACCTACATATAACAAGCAATAAATCAGATCAGACTTGCCCCCCAATAAACCATAAGGAAAGTAATTCAAATAAAAAAATTTGAGAATTTTGAAAGATTACTTTGCAAGACCCTTGAGAGCAATGTTGTCGCGATCAAAGTAGGCAAACATAGCATGGTACACATATGATACATTGTATTCAACACTGTAAAAACAAACAAGTAGACATAGAACATTAGAGAAAATGTGAAAATCAAGTAATAGTCAGAGCTCAAACAGAGTCCATTAAACTAATAGCTCAAGCACGAACATAAACACCAAGCAATGGTACACATAAACACCCATATGGAGAATCCATAAAATTAAGAACTAATAAATGTTGAAATTTTGTTTTGGATAAAAATGATGACAACAAATAATCACATAGATAGGCCTCATTTGGGTAGTCATATTTTACCCTAAAACCAAAAAATTACTAAAAGAGTAAAAAAAAAACTTTTAAAAATAAGAAAGAACAATAATGCCAGACACCGACATTTGAGACCCCCCTAAATACACCCCAATCATATGGCAAGGAAGTAGGATTCCGGATCCTCGAGAGTGATTTTTCATAGGGTGATCTTAAAACTTATTTGGGAGTTGACTTTTTAGTTTTATACAAAAATATGTGCAGAAAATAGAGCGAGATGTATCTGGTGTTTTTTTTTTGGACTTTTTAACTAAAAATTCATCTTCCCAAACAAGTTAGTGATTTTTTAAATGACCGATATTTTTTTAAAGTGATTATCAGTACTATTGTATCCTCAACTTTTGTATGGTAAATTATTCAAAAAATCACTCTAACTCTAAAATAACTCTACGTAAAATCACTTTAGAGGATGCAAATATAAGTAGAACTTCACATAATTGAGAGTATGTGACAAGCCAAAAGTTGAGACCTATCATTTCACATCATTGGGTGAAATTATGGGGGTTTTATTACAGGTCTCAAACATTTTTCAAAGAAAATAAATAATAATTAATCAACACATACAAAAAAAAGCCAAAGATTTTCTCAGTCACTTTACTTTTTGCACAAAGTCATTTTCAGACATGGCCTTGTTTGGTTTGTATTTCTCAAAAATTTTTGGGAAAAATTCCTTACAAATAAGTTTTCAAAAGTAATCAAACCAAACAAATTTTCTCAAAAAAAATTTTCAAAACTTGTTTGGTTTACAACTTTTCCAAACAAATCTCTCTCTCATACACATCAAATTAATCACTTTTTCTAAAACTCTCTCCCAAAATAATTTTCCAAAACATCTTTTGAAAAAAACCAAACCAAACAACTTTTCGTACTTTTTATCTCTAAAACTCATCTCCCAAACTCAAACCAAACATATCAAATTTTAACCCCTTCAAAAAAACAAAAACAAAAAAGGGGTCAAAAAATCACTAAAAACTTCTTCCCAAACCACCCCTTTGAATATCAATCAAGAAAGGAAAATAAACCCAATCTGAGATTGAGAAAATATGACCCAAACATGTTAAAAGGGAATAGAGGAACCACGTAGAGAGCTAAAAATACGTAGATAAAAAAAATCAAGAACTGACATAAATGTCGGAACACTGTTTGGGATACGCATGATAAAAAAACAAATAATCAAATACATTTTATGATGAATATCAATCAAGAAAAGAAAAGAAAGCGGAAAAAACAGAAACCCACTTGATCTGTTCGTTGATAGCGGACTCGCATTCATCGGAGTATTTCTGGCGAGCAATGGAAGAGTGGGGGAGAGTAGGGACGAGTGTGAGCTCCTTCTTCACCTCTTCAAACGGCTCGAACACTACACCGGTAAGAGGCCGATTGTCCGAGCCCTTAGAAGCGCAAACCAGAAACCCATTTCCGATCTTGGCTTTCGAAGAAACCCCCAAAACAGAGGACCCAAATGGACTCAGATTGTCCCCATGAGGGTTCACGAGAGAGAAAGCCGAAGCAGCTCGGAGAAGCATAATGGTGTTTGTAGAGAGAGAGAGAGAGAGAGAGAAAGAGAATGAGGTTGGGGAAGAACAGGGAAGATGACAAGGCTTAGGGGTGGTGTGGTTTGTGGTGAGTGAGTATGAGATATATGGGAAGTGCATGTCTGGCAGCATTGGATGTGGGCCGTTGGATGGAGGACACGTGGAGGGATGGGATTGAGTGGTGGCAGAGGGAGCGTGGTAGGCTTGTGGCGTATCTGGAGATGCTTGTGGAATCCCGAGACAATTTTTTTTTTGTTTTTTTTTGAACTGCCCGAGACAGAAAATCTGGTCCAGCGTTTTCGAATGGAAAACTTATGGAGGGGTCTTTTGGCAAAGCCAAAAAAAAATCAATTTTTTAGTTTTTTAATTTTTGTACATAAAAAATCAATTTTTTTAGTTAAAAAAAAAAAGTCAATTTTTTTTGTCAAAAAAAATGATTAAGAAAGTTAAGAAGTCAATTTTTTATCAATTTTTTAAAACGCTCTTGAATAATATTATATGTATCAATTGATATATTAACTAATGTACTAATTGATGATGTGACATAATGCCGTTTTGGGAAGAAGCCGAAAACGCAGGGTTCGTTTGGTTTGTATTTGTGAAAAATTTTTGGGAAATTTTCTCTAAAAATAAGTTTTTAAAAGTAATCAAACCAAACAAATTTTCCCAAAAAATTTTCTCAAAACTTGTAAACCAAACAAGTTTTCCAAACAAATCTCTCTCTCACACACATCAAATCAATCACTTTTTCCAAAACTCTCTCTCAAAATAATTTTCCAAAACATTTTTTAAAAAAAACCAAACCAAACAACTTTTCGTACTTTTTATCTCTAAAACACATCTCTCAAACACAAACCAAACATACCCGCAATGTTTGGCAACAACAACAAAAACACAGCATCATGCAAAAAGCCAAAACCCAAAACCCACCATTTGGGAAGACCCCAAAGCGCAGCTTCTTCATTTACCAAACTACCCTTTGAAAAAATTATTATTAATTAATTCAAAATAGTGTTGACATGCCAAAGGACAAAGTTGTAAATCTAATTAAAAAGTAAGGATATTTTGGTCATTTTAGAGTGATGTGACACTTTTACAAAATATTAAATCAAAAATCAAAAAAGTCAGGTTTTTACTAACTTCTCAAATCACTTCCAAAAAAGCAAAAAAGCTTGGTAAAAAGTCAAAAGTCAACTTTTTACCAACTTTCCAAAACACTCCATAATTTAAAAGGTTTTTTGAATTTATAATGTGATTAATGAGTGGAGTCAATAATAATGTTATAACTAATGTTGGTACACTAGTTAGTATACTAATTGGCGCATGTAACACTACCGATACTTATTAGTAGTTGATACAATATTCTCATTAATTATTGAGGCCCTTTTGGGAATTCGATATTTTAGTAGTTTTTTAATTTTTTATAAAAAATTATATAGAAAAATAAAAAAAGTGATGCAATAATTTACAGTAACGATAGATAGAAGTATTAGGGGACTGGGTAGGCAGATATTAACATTGACTAGCGTTGTAAATAGAAATATGGATCTACTTAATTTGACTAACGAAGTGACCTTTGATAGAGTTGTATGGAGAAGAAATATTTATATAGCCGACCCCATTTGATGAGATTAAGGTTTGATTTTTTGATTAAAAATAGTTTCTAAACAAAACTTGAATGTCACCTAAAATCAAAGAATTGTTTGGATTGTTTCAAATAAATATTTTAAATTTTTTTTATTAAAAGATATATAATATGATAAAGAGATGATATAATTCAAATAAAAGATAATATGATCTAAATAAGATTAAAAAAAAATGTGTTGCTTTAATATATACCAAATAATCCCCAAATCACAAAGAGCAATGTTAGAGATACAATAAACTTTCTTGTGTTAAAGTTTGTTTAGGGTGATTTATTTTAGACTCTTATTTGAATTATATCACCTCGCTGTCATATTGCATAATTTTTCATAAAAGCTCAAAATGTATACTTATTTAGATTATCTCAAACAATCTTTTAGTTTTTAAATCAACTTTTGAGAGTTTAAAACTTAAATTTGTTTGGTTTACAATTTTTTCAAAATTGTTTTCAATTATTTTTTTCTATCTCTTTTCTCTTTTTTTTTCGCATCCTACACATCGATCAATCATTTTTTCTTTCTTCTCTCTTCTCTCTTCTCTCAATATTTCACAACTTACATATCAATTCATCATTTTTTTCCTCACACTAATCTATTCAACTAAAAAAAAAAAAAAAATACAAATCATTCCAAATTACAAAACTACAAAATTATTTTCAAAATAAACAACTAAAAAAATTTTTAAATTTTGAAAAAACTTATATTTCAAAATTGATTTCAAAATCAAACCAAATGAATCCAAAATTTTTTATACACGAGTGTGGAACTCATACTTATGTGAGTGTAGGAATGGCAACGGGGCGGGGCCAGGGATTTCCCTCCCCGTCCCCGATCCCCGAAAGTATGGAACCTCCCGTCCCCGCCCCCGATCCCCAACAGGGAACCCCTCACTCCCCCCACCCCCGTTCCCTAACTGGGATCGGGTTTTCCCGACCCCGAAACATCCCCGACGGTGACTGAGTTACAGAATCCCTCATCATCATCATCATCACACACACACACACACACACACACACACACACACACACAGACACGCACACACATCTTCATAATAGAACCCCTCATCATCCTCATTACCAGTCATCATCCTCATAACCAATCTTCAACCAGCTGAGTTACAGAACCCCTCATCATCATCATCTTACACACACACACACACATCTGCAGATCTGAGATTGAGATCTGAGTCGTCATCATCATCATCATCACACACACAGACACAGTGAGAGAAGAGAGGTCTCGATCGGTTGAGAGAGGAGAGAAGATGGGGACTAGTTGCGCCACTGGTATCAAGCGGCGGAGTGCGGCCACAGCGGCGTAGAGACGAGAGACAGAGAGCGGCAGAGGAAGAGGGGATCTAAGATAAGAGAGAGAGAGATCTGAAATGAGAGATGAAAGGAGTTTTGTTAGATTAGATCTGTGATAAGAGAGAGAGAGAGAGAGAGAGAGAGAGAGAATAGTATTTATTATATATAGTGGGTTGGTGAGTGAGAGAGGAGAGAGAGGTGGGGCAGAATCGAGACCGGGAACGGGGCCGGGGTCGGGCCGGGCCGAGGCGGAACAACTTATCACCGTCCCCGGCCCGAAAATGATCGGGGATTTTTTTTTGAATACCGTCCCCGGCCCGTCAGGGGTATTTTTCGGGGAATCCCCGTGTTAATCGGGGTCGGGAGGTCGAGTCCCCGTCAGGCCGGGTTTAAATTGCCATCTCTATGTGAGTGTTTGGTATAAATATTGATAGAATATTTGGAGTGTAATAGTTTAATAATTTTGAATCATAAATCTCACCTCTTTTATCAATCACAATATTTTGGAACACCACTTAGCCATGAGAAAATTATTTGGTGTTCTCAGAACGTCACGTAACAATACTCCTCACCAATTACAATATAGTACGCCTCTTTTGCTCCTCAATTACCCATTACAAAATCATAAATTCTACTTAACCAATCATGACACTCTTGGGCATCACCTAACAGTGCTTCAGGACCACTCAATAACTTCTCCTTTGTAATGCCTCAAAACCACTAAATAACTTTTCAAAAAACATGCAAATGACATGAATTGATGGGGTCAAATTTGGGATTTCATTGATTGTTCAATTTTTGTCCAACTGTTATATAATTAGGGATGGCAATTTGAAACCGACCCGACGGGGACCCGACCCCCCGACCCCGAATGGGACGGTTTTTCCCCGAAAAAAACTCCCCACGAGCCGGGGATGGTATTAAAAAATAAACCCTCAATCATTTTCGAGCCGGGAACGGGGATAGATTTCCCCGCCCCGGCCCCGGCCCGAGTACACCCGTATATATCCCCGAATATATATAGTATATGTGTTTAGGTTATTTCATTTCATTTCACTCCTCTCTCCCACTCACACTCTCTTCTCTAGGCGATGCTCTCCCTCTCTCTGCTGCGATGCTCACGGCGATGGCGCCGGCGTCGGCCGCTCCTCCTCTCTCCCTCACGGCGTCACTCCTCCCTCTCTTCTCTCGGCCTCTCTCCCTCTCTCTGCTGCGATGCTCACGGGTGTGTTTAAATCTGAAGATCTGGGTGTGTTTAGGTATTTGTTATTTGTTATTAAATCTGAAAATCTGAAGAAGAAGAACAGATCTGTATATATATCTGATGAAGAACAGATCTGATTGTTGTGTATATATATATCTGTATATATATATATGTCTATGATTAATTTTTTTTGATGATTGTTATATATATATATATATATATATCTATGACAGATTTTTTTTTTTTTTTGATCTTCTTAATGTTACTTTTTGAGCTCACTGAGATGTTGATGTTGTTGTTTTGGCCGGGGATTTTCGGGGTCCGGGAAACCCGATCCCCGTAGGGGGCGGGGGTGGGGGTGGTGGTGGGTTCCCCGTCGGGGATAGGGACGAGGACGGGGGGAGTTCTGCCATCGGGGATCAGGGACGGGGACGGTGATCCCCGGCCCCGCCCCGCCCCGCCCCGCCCCGCCCCGCCCCGCCCCGTTGCCATTCCTATATATAATGCCAGAGCTATAAGAGACAAAAGTATGGGGTATCTTTATTAATTATGAGTTAATTTTATTAATCATTATAATTTAGATGCTAATAATAGATGAAGAATAATAGGTGCAGCACAATTTTAAATTTTAAATTCACTCATAATTTTAAATTTTAACAGATGAAGAATAATTAGGCTTCATATAATTAAATTTGTGATAAATTAAAAATCGATACCTAATATATTATGAGTCAATTTGATGTAATTTATTATAAGTTAAAATTTATAATAAAAATGTAAACGTCAAAACAGATTCTCTCAATTTCTAAATAATTATTTTTTTTCACTTTATTTAAGATATCTTCCTTAATCAGTTGTACATAGAAGTTATACTTATTTGACACAGACTTTAAAAAAATAACTATAACCAAAATAAATTGCACCAAATAACCTTTATGTCATTGCGAAAAAAAAAAAAAAACAAATTTCTTTTATGACTGCGAAGTAACCATTAACTAGAAAAATGAGGGGTAAAATTGACAATTTATTGCAGGGAGGACCACTAAAAAGATATGTCTCATTCATGGAAGGCCAAAATTTAATGGTTTAGTCATTTTCAGGGATTGTTAACAAAAGCACACTTTTTACTCTAAACCAAAATATAAACTCATGTTGGAATGTCGACAAACACGATGCTCTTTCGTTTTTTTATAGTTTATAAGTTAATTTTTATTATAATAATTTTTTATATTATTAACATACAAGCTTAAAAGTAAATCATAAATCTATTTGGTGAATCTTTTGATACTTGGTAAATAAGGCCTGGTTTGACATACACTGAAAAAGATTAAAAATCAAAAAGTTACTAAAAAAATTAAAAAATTATCACTATTTATCAAAAAATATATATATAAAAAAAAGCAAATTACACAGGTGCCAAGTACAAACATACACAGTAGTGAAGTGATATCAGTGATGGCCAATTACAAGCCATACATATTGAAGTGATGGTCAGTGGTACAAATTTACAACGCGGGGTGTACAAAAAAATTAACCCAGAATGGTGCTGTTTGGCCCGTGGGGGCCCATCACGGGTCTCGTTTTGATGGTTTGAAACGTTCAATGTGTAGAACTCATCGAGTACTATATATCTGTAAAAAATCACGTTGATCAGATATCTCTAACTACATGATCAAATCAGTTTTGTATAAAAAAAAATAGATGGTGTTTATAGTTAACGATTGACAAAAAATTAATCCGATCAGATAGTTATCAATATCCAATCAACGTGATTTTTTACAAGCATATAGTACTCAACGAGTTCTACACATTGAACAATTCCAATTAAGAAAACGGGACCTATGGTAAGCCCCCACGGGCCGAACAACACCGTCTAATTCATTGTCCGAAAAGGAGACAAGCATCTCCTATACTACTCTCTACAAACCTTACTACCTACCGTACAGCCTACAATGTACAAACTTCTCCAATATGTTTGGTTAAATAAGTTGTCATAGAATATTTTTATTGTGTAAATATTCAAAATGATTTTAGAAGTCTCTTTACATCAATAATTAAGACAAAAAATAATATTAAAAATCATGAAAAAAATATTATGAAATATTTTATAAAAATTTTTTATCATTTAATTAATATATAATATTTTATTATATATATAATCTAATAGTAAAAAATTCTTTCATAATCATTTTTATAATATATATTTTTTTAACATGCCTAATATTTCTCCATTCAAAGCGGAAACCAAATATCAAGAAGACTTTTTAGGAAAAGATGGTTTGCATTATGCAGACCTTTTGCAAGGGGAAAATTGAGGGCGGGTTTGTGCCACGTGGTTTTTGAAAAGAGTATTTAAATGAAATGATAAGTTATTTGAATAATCATCATCGAATATTTTATTTAATGATTTTTTTAAAGAAAAAAAAAAGTTATTGATTATAGTTAGGGATAGCAATTTGAATCTAACTCGATGGGGACTCAACTCCCCGATCCCGAATTAAGCAGTTATTTCTCGAAAAATATCCCTCACGGGTCGGGAATGGTATTAAAAAATTAATCCCCGATGATATCCGAGCCGAGAACAGAGATACATATCCAAGCCTCGGACTCGGCTCGGCCCGGCCCCCAATTAGCCCTAACGTAAAATTACCATTATGTCTCTGGCTATATATATGTGTGTGTTTATTTAGGGTTTGACAAATTTACATACACTCTCATCAGTCTCTCACACACACAACGGCACTGCTTCTCTTCTCCCTCGCTCTCCTCTTCTCTTTCGCTCGTCGTTGCTCCCTTTAGGGTTTGGTCTCCCCCACTCTCTTTCTCTCACCGCCGATCGTCCCTCACCGCCGCTGCTTTTAGGGTTTCGCCTCCCCCCCTCTCTCTCTCTCTCTCTCACTCTCACACACACGACGGGGCTGCTGCTCTCTCTGCTTCCTCACCGATGATCCTCCCTCACCTCACCACCGATTTTGAAAGGCTCCCTCTCTCTCTCTAGGGATTTCGATCTAGGGTTTTACATATATATATATATATATATATCTGAGTGTATATATATTGATCTAAGGATTTCACATTCACTGTTTCGATTCGACCTCTGTTTTCTTTTTCTTTTTTCTTTTTTTTTTCACTCTAAATTTATTATATTTATATATATGTCAAAACAGTGGGATGAACATATATCTATTAAGATCTGTGATCTGTTTACTATTGATCTGTGATATGTGATCTGTGAACCTCTATCTGTTAAGATGGACTGATTGTTATTTTTTTGTTTACAGATTTTTTAATTTGAAAATATGTTGACAGATAAAAAAAAAAACACAAATATGACCAGCTACTGTAAGTCGGGGAATTTGCGGGGTCGGGGATACCCGATCCCCGATCGGGGCCGGGGGAGGAGGGGACGATGGGCTCCCCGTCGGGGATCGGGGGCGGGGATGGGGAGTATAGTCCCTGGCCCCGGCCTGCCCCGTTGCCATTTCTAATTATAGCTTATTTTAACAGTGTGCTATATCCACTTAGTTAGTATATATAATATTATTCTTATTTTAATTTAGGAGATTTGGTTAAAATCTTCTTATAATAAAATTTTAATATATTAAAGACAAGCATAAAAACTTTTTCTTAAAAAGTCTAACACATACTATTATTATCAAAATATTAAATTTTAAAATAATATAACTTTTAATGTAAATGTCGATTTTTAATAAAATTGATATTTTTAAAATTCTCTCATTAAGATCTCTCAAATAAGTTCCATGTAGACTATGAAATTTAAGGAAAAAATTTTTTTTTATTACCATCAAAATTAATATAAACAGTAACAGTAATATATTATTCTGTTTGACATGACATATTACTCTGTTTCATAGTAACATGTTACTCTGATAATATTATCCAAGAATATATATATATATATATATATATATATATTACTTTGTCTTGACTCAATTATGTGTTTTTTTTTTTAGGAATTTATGAAACAAAATAAATTAGACTGTCATTTTCACCAAATAAGGTTCTAATGAAAGAGTTTTGGCTAAATTTTCCTTTAATTTAAGATTCTCTGTTTTAGTATTTTTTTTTACTTACAATTTATTACATATAAATAATTTAAATAAATTAAAAAAGTTAATTATCTTAAAACAATATGAGTGCTTTCAAGTATTGATTTTTTTTAAGAGGCATTTACACACAAGTCATAATTAAGATTTTTTAGATATTCAAGTCTCATTAAATTTTTAATAGTTGGAACTATTCTTCAAATAATAATTGTTTATCATTTATGATAATCTATAAAAGCATATGATGATTTATCATTTATTTTAATTTTCAAAATTTTAAAATATCAACTTTTAAATTGAAAAAACTAAAAAAACAAAATAAAAAAAATTATGTGCAAAAAAAATTGAATTATTTTTGTGCAAAATTGAAAATTTTGTGTTTATAAAAGAGCATGATGATGGAATATTGATGTGCAAAACTAAAATAAATAAATAAAATTGATAATATTCTCAGTTTTAAAACTAGAAAAAACTATTAATATTTTCAATTTTATTGGATAGTTGAATCAAATTAATAAGTAGAAGGACAAAAACGTTTAATCTCATACTTTATTTTTTTCATCAGTTAGTAAAACAATTATTTAGAATATTATTATGTAAAATTGATAATATTCTTACTTTTAAAAATTTTAAAAAATAATAATATTTTCAATTTTACTAAGTATTTATTTTAAAAAAAAATTAAATAAAAATTAAACTATCATAATATTTATAAATAGGACTTTCAAATAATCAACACATTTTATAACCACCAAACAAATCATACATCTCATGAAAAGCACAATGTACAAACATGAAAAGGATGACAATGTCCCCCTCACTCATTATTATAATTTGATTATGGAGGGAGAGGGTACAGTCCACTTGGATAGCGAGATATTTTTGTTGTTTATTCAAATGTTTAATTATAGCATTGTGACACACAATTAACCAAAGGATTGGCTTAATTTTTATTTATTCAACAATGCTCCATACACCCAGTGGGGGTGGCGCCCCCAGTGACGTGGCGCGTCCCCACTAGTTCAAAATCAAAAAAAAAAAAAAAAAAAAAAAAAATTGTTTTTTTTCTTCCAACCCCCAGCTGACACCTCACTGGGTGTCACCCCCAGCTGGGGGTAGGAAGTATTTTTGTTATTTATTTTTGGTTGTATTCTAAATTAGAGTTAGTCCTATCCCTAATAGGGTTATGATTTTCAAATTCTTGGGCTAGTGATGCTCAGTAGGGCAGTGGGTGAGTATAGTGGGCTAATCATGTCTACAAAAGTTGTCGGAAAAAAAACATAAAAATAAAAGAAAAAAGCTTCATACCGCACCGGGGGTCGACCCCCAGTGAAGTGTCGGCTCTGGATTGGTTCAAAAAAAAAACTGTTTTTTTTTTTTTTTTTTAAAGTTTTCAACCAGTGGGGGCGCGCCACGTCACTGGAGGCCCACTGGGGGTATGCAGCATGTTTGAAAATAAAAATTCAATATAACAATAAAATTATATTATTATTAATATGTGATATTATCATTCAATAATATATTATTTTATTGACTATTATATATTAGTATCGGTTGGTTGGTGGTATGTGATGATGTGATATCATTACCAACAATGATAGGTGACTCGAAAAAATATGGCTCGAAACACTCAAAACGATGTCATTTTGAGTGTAAAACGACATCATTTTGATACATTCAAACTATTCGAGCCACAAAATTCGGGCCATCAAACATTCTCCTTTCATTATTTAGAAGAAAAAAAATATGAAAAAAATTCTGAAACCTGACAGAGACGGGACCGTGGGATTCGAAAAAACAAAATGGATCAAGAAATGGGTCGGATTGGGTTAAAGTAGTCTGGACTAGAATTAAAAGGTTGTCTTCAGAAGGGCAAGAAATTCCCGAAGCCCATTTCGAATGGGAAGCTCATTTGGGCTGTGTGGCCTAGTTTATCAGTCTGCCTAGCCGTGGCAGCTTTGATACCATTTTTTTTTTTTTCAAAAATTGAAACAAATAAAAAATTAAACGTATTTGGAAAATTATTTTCAAAAAAAAATTCAAGATTTTTTTTTAATGTCAAAAACCCCCCTCTTTTTTTACGAAACACTTTTAAATTGTATTATAAATTTTTAAAAGTTGTTTCTCACAAATAAAAAAGATGGTTGTTTCTAAACTTTTCATCATCTATATTTTCCAAAACACAATGAAAAACAAATAATAAAAATTGGAGAAATTACAAGTCAGTGGGATTTATACAAAATATTTAAAAATTAGTAAAAAAATTTATGAATTTAATTATTAATGTTTATAAATTTTACCATTGAATTTTTTTTTTTTTTTTGAAAAACTACACTAAGCTGTTATTCTCCCATAGAAATTTGAGAGCTGCTTTCGAAAATAGCATACTATATGCACTTTACCTATAACCACAACGTTTCGTAAAAAATATGGCGAATTATACAAACAGTCCCTATAATTTGGGCCTAGTGTCATTTTAGTTCATAACTTTTTAATTGTAACATATTTGACACTGAATTTTGAATCTTGTTTTAAAAAAGGACAATTGAAGATACTATTGATCAATTTCAAGGCCAAAGTCATTAATTTGAAAAAATATAAACTAATTTGATAAAAACAAATGTCAAAAAAAATATTTTTGAATTTTTAAAAATAATTTCTACCCACCAAAGATAAAATTATGTAAAATTGATAAATTTTTTAGACATTTATTTATTTATTTATTACAAAATTAATTTTTATTATGTATTTGGATGATGATAATGCAATGGATGGTTGTTAGTCTTTTAATAAGTAATTGATATATTTAATATATGAAATATTTTTAGTTTTAGATTTTTTTTCATTTAATAGATTGATTTAATAATGATATCAAAATTGTCGTCATACTTGACTTTTGAAAAATTAAAAATTAATTTAATAAACATAAAAACAACCACCCATTACATAATTATCATTCAAACACATAATAAAAATTAATTTTGTAAACAAATTAATAAATAAATATGTAAAAGATTTATCAATTTTATATAATTTTATCTTTGGTCGGTAGAAATTATTTTTAAAAATTCAAAGTATTATTTTGACATTTATTTTTATCAAATTAGTTTATATTTTTTCAAATTGATGACTTTGCTATTGAAATTGATCAATAATATCTTCAATTATCCTTAATTGAAATACTATTCAAAATTCAGAGTCAAATATGTCATAATTAAAAAGTTATGGACTAAAGTGACACGAGCTTCAAACTATATGGATTGTTAGTGTAATTCACTCTAAAAAATATTGTCACGCCCCAAAATTTGGACTATTAAATATTAAATTAGAACTAAACCCCAATCAATATTTCATCATCCAAATCCTAGGGGTAAAACAAAATCTAAACGTTCTCGTCTCTATAAGGTTTAAGTAAATTTCCATGCTAAAAAAATTACAAGAGATAAAAAAAACTAACAAAACTGCCAACCAAACCATCTACCATAATTTCATAATTATCCAATATCTCCAACATTAAAGTAGGAACTAGTCAGAATAATTTAAATAATGTAAAGATGAAAAATAACCCACAATGCCAAACTATCATAATACTAAGGTCGTAAAAAAATAATAATAAATACATAAACTAATATCAACTCTAAGCTCAAGAAAACAAAAGAAGTCCAAATGACATGTCCAACAACTATCGTTATTTCTCTTCACTACCGTAATCCCAACTAATCCTGCAAAGGAAGCTCGGTTGTGCTCAAATAGAACACACCCGAGTTGTCAAGAGACAAAACGGTTCAGTATACAGGTATACTGCTATGAGTACAAGATTTAATACCCACGTGTCCACCAGACACAAACAAAAGTACATTTAATTCTTGTTACAGGACATGACAAGTAGTTCCACTCGCACTGAGACAAAGGGGTTGTTTCTCGAGATACGGTGTCATTTAGTTTTTTACCCATACACAATTAAATATAAATTGAGTATAGAATAAACAAAATAAATATAAAAATTATGGTGGGTCAGCCCTACATAAAAAATTAGTAAGACCCACCATTCTGGAAAAAAAAAAAGAGTATAATTTAATCATAAGTAAATTGCAGAAGCAGTATAAAAACGCATTGTTTCATGCTTAAATCATTTGAATTGATCAAAACTCAAAGAACAAAAGTTGTACATAATCAAATTTTCTAAGAAGTTCCACGGACGAATTTAGTAGAAATTGAATAAGTTGAGGGAAAAACTTAATAGAAGAAGCTAAACGAAATTTGATCGAAAAAAATCTGGAACTGAAAACGAAAAGAAACTGTCCTAAGATGATTTTTTTCTGAAATGTTCAAAACACGAAAAGTGTTTAGAATAATGTTTTACTTTAGTTTGCGCGAAATCAATAAAAATGAGCTCGTTTCATGAGTTAAAACAACCTCTAAAATCTACATTGCTAAAATGAATAAAAACTGCTATAACCAAGATCATCATATTACATGTTATAATCGATCTTTTTAGTACAAAGTTAAAATATAAAAGTTGTCTAGAATTACGTATACATACCTCTGGCCAAATTTCATAATTTATCAAGGTCGTTTACTATTTTTCAAGATGTACAAATCAATACAATTCACACTATACCAACAAACTCATAGTTAAATTCTTTGTACCTTAATCCCACTACTTCGACCCTTCATTTCCGGCATACACATATATCCAATGTGCCTCCCGTATACCTAACACCGCTCCGAAGCCAAACTTGCACGGGAATATTATCTCGAGTTTGACCCACTCTCCCCAGATGGTTAGCATATACGTATACGCGTAAATCAAAACACTCATTTACTCATGAGAACAAGGCAATAATATATATATATATATATACACACAATCTCTCATTTACTCATAAGAACAAACATAATAATGCCAAGCCTAAGGCATTCAAATAAATCTCAAAATCCTTATTTTTTTTATACATTCTTTCTCACCGACACTCAAATAAAATAACAATCTATGGAGTTATGGTAGAGTGTAAGGAATTTATTTATGAGTTCTAAGTTTATGTTAATTTCATATAACCATGTGTGTGATTACAATTATAAAATAAATACATATAAAAATCTTAAACCTTACATATACATCTAACCAAATAATCAAATCAATTCATCATCTACATGCAAATACAAAATCAAATTAACATCGAATAAATAAATAAAAATAAAAAATTAAACATAAATTAAGAAAAGTAAGTTTTATACTCACAATATTTTTTTAAAGATCAAAGAATCACTTAAATAATTAATTAAGACACCAAAACAAAACTCTAATTTTTTTTCTCCTTTTCTCCTCTACCGTCCCTGTCTCTCGGCTGCACTCTTTTTTTCTTTTCTTTTCTCTCATTCTCTTCCCGTGGTGGATGCTGGTGCTTTCAATTCTAGGGTTCCTTTATTTATATATATATATATATATCTAACCTAAAAGGCTCTAAATTATTTTTATTTTATTTTTTTTTTCCTCGTGATATTATAACCTAACCACTATTATTATACAACTAGACCACCATATATAAATATAAATATAAGATTAAATATGTATATATAACGCATTATATATATATATATATATAAATATTTAAATTAATTATATATAATTAAATATCACATTAAATTAATTGAATACCACATTAAATTCTCATGTAGTCACGCAATTAATAAAACCAAAAATAAAATAAAGTAATAATAATAAATAATGACTTACGAAAAATTAAGGTCGCTACAATATACAAATCTCAAAAGAATCTCGTCTCGAGATTCGATAGGAGAGAGCACTAAACAAAAAGTTCCAGGTGCATATGCCGAACTTTCTCTTCCAATTCCCAAGTGATATCATTCTCATCCTCGCTCCATTGCACTTTCACCAAGTTTACTTTCTTGCGCCGTAACTGCTTTACATGCCGATCTAGAATAGTAACCGGTCACACCACATACGTGAGATCATCATTAATCTCCAACACTTCTGGTGATACTTCTTGGGAAAGGTCTTGCACACACTTTCGCAATAAAGATACATGGAACACGTTGTGAATCATAGCTAAAGCAGGTGGTAAGGCTAATTTGTAAGCCACATTACCAATCCTCTCAGTGATCTCGTATGGTCCCACAAATCTAGGTGTCAACTTTCCCTTCTTTCTGAACCGCATGATACCCTGCATCGACGAAACTTTCAAAAACACAAAATCTTCGACATTCAACTCAACCCCTTTACGTTTTCTATCAGCGTAACTCTTCTGACGACTCTGTGCAATCTTAATACGTTCTCGAATAATGTTCACCTTCTCCATGGTCTTTCTCACCAACTTTGGCCCTAACAACGGCGCATCTCCTACCTCCATCCAACAAGCAGGTGATCGACATGGTCTCCCATACAAAGTCTCAAAAGGTGCCATCTCGACACTGGAGTGATAGCTATTATTATAAGCAAACTTCAGTAATGGCAAGTGTTCTTCCCAACTACCACTAAGATCGAGGACACAAGCTCTCAACACATCCTCCAAGATCTAATTTAAGCTCTCAGTTTGCCCATTCATCTGAGGATGATAAGCCGTGCTCAAGTCTAAACTAGCACCTAAAGCATGCTGAAAACTCATCCAAAACTCTGCCACAAACAATGGATCACGATCCGAAACTATAGAAACTGGTGCGCCATGAAGTCGCACTACCTCCCGAATATACAACCTAGCCAGTTTATCCGCAGTTCGGTGAACACTGATTAGAATAAAATGAGCAGACTTGGTGAGTCAATCCACTATCACCCAAATAGATTCATTACCTCGCTTAGACCCGCGGCAATCCATCCACGAAATCCATAGAGTTGTACTCCCATTTCTAAGTAGGGATCTCGAGAGGCTGCAAAAATCCAAATGGACATTGGTGTTCTGCTTTAACCTGTTGACACACATAACATCGAGATACATATTCTCCTGCGTTCTTCTTCATACCTTCCCACCAAAACGTCCTCTTCAGGTCATGATACATCTTAGTCCCACCAAGGTGAATGGTATATCGGGACCTATGGGCATCATCCATAATCTTTTTTCTTAATTCAACTATGTTAGGTATACACAATCTGCCCCTGAATCGCAATCCCCTATCTGAGTCCACAGACCAATTAGTAGGACAATAATCAATCAAATGCACCACAAGGTCATTGAGCTTATTGATGAGGAACCCATCTAAATTCTACATCTGACAAACTTTACCCAGTAACGTTAGGTGCACGGTCAAACTACCACTGCATGCCCTCTCGACACTCTCTATTGGTTGAACATCATGCATCGAAATTAACTCTAAGGACTTTCATTCTTGAAATATCAAAGAAGCTATAATCCCATGTTGTCGACTAAGTGTATCTATTGCCACATTTCCTTTCCCCGGGTGGTAAAGGATCTCGAAATCATAACTACTGATGAATTCAACCAACCTTTATTGCCTCATGCTCAACTCTTTTTGAGAAAAAGATATTTAAGACTCTTATGATCTGTGTACAACTCAGAGTAAAGCGCTCCCCAAACAAGTCGTGTCGCCACACTTTCAACGCAAAAACAACTGCTGCTAGCTTTAAGTCATGAGTAGGGTATCGTCTCTCATGAGGGTTTAACTATCGAGAAGCATAAGATATAACCTTCTAATACTGCATCAACACACATCCCAACCCAGTTCCACTCGCATCAGTAGACACGACTAGCTTTTCCCCTTGTACTGGTAGAGTTAACACCGGTGCTGTAGTCAAATGCTGCTTTAACTTTTGGAAAGCTCTCTCACAATCATCTGTCCATACGAACTTCACATTCTTGCTAGTCAACTTGGTCATGGGTGCTGCAATAGTGGAAAATTTTTCTATATATCTCATATAATAACCGGCTAGTCCTAAAAAAACTCCTCACCTCTAAAGGGTTCGTAGGCAGCTTCCATTCTTTGACTGCAACAACTTTCTCAGGATCTACCGCTATTCTCTAATTGGACACAACATGTCCCAAAAACCAAACTTCTTTCTCCCAAAAGGAACACTTACTGAACTTAGCGTATAACTGCTGCTCCTTTAAAGTCTGTAACACGACTTTCAAAGGTTCTCTATGTTCTTCTTCATTCTTAGAATACACCAGAATATCATCTATGAAGATAATTACAAATTTATCTAGATACGGTTGAAAAATTCTAATCATCAAGTCCATGAAATAGGCAGGAGCATTGGTCAAACCAAAAGGCATTAAAGGAAATTCGTACAACCCATATCGGGTCTGAAAAGTAGTAAGTGGTATACTTTTCTCTGACACACCTATCTGATGGTAACCCGTTCTGAGATCAAATTGAAAAAACATGGCTGCCCCCTTCAACTAATCAAACAAGTCATCAATTCTAGATAGCGGATACTTGTTCTCGATAGTCATCTTGTTCAACTCTCTATAATCTATGTACATGTGGAGAGTGACATCTTTCTTGGAAACAAAGATCGCAGGTGCTCCCCACGAGGAGTTACTTGAACGTATGAACCCTTTTTGAAGCATCTCTTCCAGCTGCTTCTTCCTCTCCACAAGCTCTTTAGGTGCCATTCTGTATACCGCTTTAAAAATTGGTGCAGTTCCCGACACTAGGTCAATGCGAAATTCTACTATCTATTGAGGTGGAGGTCTAGGTATCTCTTGAAATACATCCTCAAACTCACAGACCACATCTACCTCACTAATCTCCTGGTTAGAGATTTCTACTGAGCACAGAAAACTTGTTATCACTAACTCTTCTCCATCGCTAGAAGTGTAGGTAAGCTGTGGCATACCGGGAATATTTATATTTACAGTTCTTCCAACACAATTTAGAGCCACAAAGTATTTTCGCAGCCAATCCATACCTGAAATAATTGTAAACCCCTCAAACCCTAACACAATTAGGTCCGCATACAAGACTCTACCCGCAAAATCAATTTCATAATCTTTACACATCTCATAAAGAGTAACTACCCCTCCTAAAGGGGTCTCAACACGAATAGGTCTAGACAAGGAGATAGTTACAAGGTGTTCTCTTTCTACAAACTGTCTAGATATGAAAGAATGAGAGGCACCAGTATCAAAAAGTACTCGAATAGGTTCTTGAAAAAGATTAAAAGTACCTTGCACTTTGTTATTTCCTAGCATCACTGCAAATACCCTGGCTGTAGCTGCCTGACCTTGTCGCGCCTGTTATCTCTGAGGGCAATCCTTGATTACATGTCCCAACTGTTGACACCCAAAGCACTTCTTATTGATCGGTTGAGGTGCTACTGCTCTGATAGGTGGGAGTCCCTTCAACTAAGGTACGAGAGGACGATAACCCAACTGTGACACTTGTTGCCGCTGTCTTTGATAACCCTGGGGGCGTAGACCACCCTGTCTCTGATAATAGTGCCCCTGGGGCTGGAAATTTCCTTAAGGCCTGAAATTACCCTGAGGTCTGAAATTTCCCTGACTACCCTGTTGTTGTGGCCTTTGAAACTGCTGAACCCTAAGCCTTTGATCATAGGGTCTGTATTTGTTTCCATCATGCTGTTGGAAGTGACTTCCTCTGGAAGTCTTTCTAACTTTGGCATTCCCTTCTTTAAACTATTTCTCATTTCCCTCATACTTCAGTGCCAAGTCAAGAACTCTGTCAAACGGTTCAGCATCAAAGGGAATAAGGGACTTAGACAGGTAATCATTTAATCTCTTAATAAATTTTTCATTATTCTTCTCCTGTGTGTCAACCAAGTAAGGGGCATAACGAGACAACTCCGCAAACTTGGTGACATGCTTGATCACTGTTCTATCCTCTTGGGTCAGCTTCGAAAATTCATCACTCAGTTGAGATCGAATAGCAGCAGGAACATACTTTCGGTCAAAACAGGTTTTAAAATCTGCCAAAGTCAAAGTCGTAAAATCTTGACCCTCATTCCACGAGTTCCACCAAAATAGGGCTGCTTCCTCAAGCTGATATGTAGCCAACTCCTGTTTTTGAATCTCGGTGAGCTACATACGACCAAACACTATCTCACATTTCTGAACCCAAGCGTCAGCTGCAATGGGTCCTCCATCTCTAGAGAATTTTTGACCTCCTAAAGAACCAAAGTCTTTGTTTCTCTTCGCAAAGGGATCTCCTTGCTGGCTTTGATTATTGCTCTGAACAACCTGAAGTAACTGAGCCATCATCTCCCCCATATTAACTTGCACCGTATTGGTTGCCCGGGTAACAGCTGCCGCGGCGTTAGCAGTTGTTTTTTCCCTGTTCCATTGGGCTCAGCACTTCTCAAATTATACCCTCCAGCCATCACCTTCAAGTTAAACACACAAAAAGAATTCGTTCATAAATACTTAGAATAAATTCAACCACCAACCTAAACCAGCTGACCCATGTTTTCACAATCCGAGGATCACCTAAACTCTCACAAGTCTAGGGTAATCTAGAGCTCTGATTCCAAACTGTCACGTCCCAAAATTTGGACGATTAAATATTAAATCAGGATTAAACCCTAATCAATATTCCATCATCCAAATATTAGGGGTAAAACAAAATCTAAACGTTCTCGTCTCCATAAGGTTTAAGTAAATTTACATGCTCAAAAAAATTACAAGGGATAAAAAAAACTAACAAAACGGCAACTAAACCATCCACCATAATTTCATAGCTATTCAATACCTCCAACATTAAACTAGCAACAACTAGTCAAAACAACTTAAATACTGTAAAGTTGAAAAATAACCCACAATGCGAAACTATCATAATACTAAGGTCATAAAAAAAATAATAAATACATAAACTAATATCAATTATAAGCTCAAGAAAACAAAAGAAGTCCAAACGACATGTCTAACAACTATCATTATTTATTGTCACCACCATTACCGTAGCCCTAACTAATCCTGCAAAGGAAGCTCGGCTGCGCTCAAATAGAACGCACCTGAGTTGCCAAGAGACAAACGGGTCAGTATACAGGTATACTACTATGAGTACAAGATTTAATACTCATGTGTCCACCAAAAACAAACAAAAGTACATTTAATCTTGTTACAGAAATGACAAGTAGTTCCACCCATACTGAGACGAAGAGGTAGTTTTCCGAGATACGGTGGCATTTAGTTTCTTACCCGTACACAACTAAATATAAATTGAGTATAGAATAAACAAAACAAACATAAAAATTATAGTGGGTCAGCCCTGCATAAAAAATTAGTAAGACCCACGATTCTGCAAAAAAAAAAAAAAATAGAGTTAGTATAATTTAATCATAAGTAAATTGCTGAAGCAATATAAAAATGCATTGTTTCATACTTAAATCATTCGAATTGACCAAAACTCAAAAAATAAAAGTTGTACATAATCAAATTTTCTAAGAAGTTACGTGAACGAATTTAGTAGAAACTGAATAGGTTAAGAGAAAAATTTAATAGAAGAACCTAAATTCGATCGAAAAAAATCTGGAACTGAAAACGAAAAGAAACTGCCCTAAGATGATTTTTTTCAGAAAAGTTTAAAACACGAAAAGTGTTTAGAATAATGCTTTACTTCATTTTAATCGAAATCAACAAAAATGAGCTCGTTTCGTGAGTTAAAACAGCCTCTAAAATCTGCATTGTTAAAATGAATAAAAACTACTATAACCAAGATTATCCGATTACAAGTTCTAATCGATCTTTCTAGTACAAAGTTAAAATACAAAAGTTGTCTAGAATTACGTATACATGTCTCTGCCCAAATTTCATAATTTATCAAGGTCGTTTACTATTTTTCAAGATGTACAAATCAATACAATTCACACTACACCAATAAACTGATAATTAAATTCTTTATGCCTTAATTCCACCACTTTAGCCATTCACTTTTGGCTTACACATATATCTCATATGCTTCTCGTATACCTAACACCACTCCGAAGCCAAACTTGCACAGGGATATCGTCCCGAGTTTGACCCACACTCTTCGGATGGTTAGTATATACGTACACGCGTAAATCAAAGCATTCGTCTACTCATGAGAACGAGGCAACAATATATATATATATACACAATCTCTCATCTACTCATGAGAACAAACATAACAATGCCAAGCCTAAGGCATTTAAATAAATCTCAAAATCCTCATTTTTTTTATACACTCTTTCTTACCAACACTCAAATAAAATAACAATCCATGAAGTCATGGTGGAGTGTAAGGAATTTATCTATGAGTTCTAAGTTTATTTTAATTTCATATAACCATGAGTGTGATTACAATCATAAAATAAATACATATAAAAATCTTAAACCTTACATACACATCTAACCAAATAATGAAATCAATTTATCATCTACATGTAAATACAAAGTCAAACCAACATCGAATAAATTAAAAATAAATAAATAAAAACAACGAATTAAACATAAATTAAGAGAATTGAATTTTATACCCACAATATTTTTTTAAAGATAAAAAAATCACTTAAACAATTAATTAAACCACCAAAGCAAAACCTTAATCTTTTTTTCTCCTTTTCTCCTCTGCCATCCCTGTCTCTTGGCTGCACTCTTTTATATTTTTGTTTTCTTTTCTTTCCTTCTCTTCCCGTGGTGGATGCTATTGCTTTCAATTCTAGGTTCCTTTATATATATATATATATATATCTATATAATAAGGCAAGAGGGATTTTGAATTTATGTCAAAAATGTGTGTGAGATACATTTGATCCAATGGTCTAGATCAATTGTAATATCTATCCAATGGCTGAGGTTATACAGAAAACAGAAATTCCCGCCCAACATGGCTGTTTCTCCACTCCTCTCTCAGTATCTGACCTCTGTATCTGATTTGCCTCCCCATCTACCCTCTGTCTACCCACCTTCCCTCTCTATTCCTCTCCGTTCTTCTTCTGATTTTTTTTGAAAATCTCAGAGCTTACACAGAGCTTACACACAGCCTTCATTAGAGTCTTCATCAGAGCTTACACAGAGCCTTCATCAGAGCTTACACCGTTCCACTCTCACCATTGTTCACTCCGGCTCGACATCACTTCGGCTGCTGGGTTAGTTCATCGGCTGCTGGGTTAGTTCATCACTCCAGCTCGACATCTGGGTTAGATCATCACTTTGCTTATTGGCTGCTGGGTTAGTTCACTCTCACTATTTCCTGTTTTAAGAAAGTGCCCTGTTTTAAGAAAGTGCTATGGTTTGCAGAGTTAGCCGTTGAACATTTTTCATACAGAACTAAATAGAGCACCAGACTTAAACCATAACATTCATTCATCTGTAGTTATGGCTTCCATTGTTTATAATTTATAGATTGTTTATAATCTGATTTATAGATTGTTTATAATCTATAGATTGTTTGAAATCTGGTGTATGCCCGTGTATGCCCGTGATTGGTAATCAGATTTCACCTTTGTTTATAATATATATGCCCGTTCCAAAGGTGAAATCTATAGATTATAAACAACTACTAGCGTATGCACGAGATATTATTGTTTGAAATCTGAAATCTGATTTATAGACTACAGATTGTTTATAATTTATAATCTGAAATCTGATTTATAGATTGTTTATAATTTATAATCTGAAATCTGATTTATAGATTGTTTAATTGATGAATAGATTTATAGACTCTAATTAATAACTACAATAGATACATTTATAGATTCAATATAGATTTATAGATTTATAGACTCTGTGTGTGAGATATATAGATTTATATAGACTCTGTGTGTGAGATTTGGATTTGTGTGAGAATATAGATTTTTTAGCAGTCATGCACTAGCCCAGCAGCCAACTCTGTACACCCAACTGTGTGAGATTTGGATTTGTGTGAGAATATAGATGAATAGAATCTATATTCTCACACACATTGTGTGAGATATATAGATTTTTTGGATCTATTAATAACTACAATAGATACATGTACACCCAACTCTGTTCCGTTATTTTCATTCACTATGTGTGAGAATATAGATTTTTTATAAATCTATTCATACATTCAATCAGTTGAAACTGGATTAGAGTCTATTTGTAGTTATTAATTAGATTTATAGACTCTAATTTATATTCATACATTCAATCAGTTGATTTATATTACATGGCTTTGAATATTGATCTGAAGCATTCGCTTTTTATAGATTTCTAAAAAAGACTCTAATTAATAATAGAATTTCTCTAAACTCATTATAGACTCTAATTAATAACTACAATAGATATGGATCCTGCACATGTACATGGCTTTGAATATTGATGAATAGAATTTCTCTAAACTTTATATTTGAATATTGCTTTTAAATTGAATTATTTAGTTTGTATTAGCGAAATATATAATTGTTAAATTATTGAAATTTTTATATATTTACTTTTAAATTTTGCATTATGATTGTGGAGCGTTGCTTGCGTTGAAACACACATGAAAAATGTAGTTATAATTTAAGATTAAAATATAGTTATAAATCAGATAAATGTTATTAATTAGAGTTTATAGATTTTCAGATTTTCAATATAAATCAGATAAATGTTATTAATTAGAGTTTATAGATTTGAAAATCTGATTTTCAGATTTATAGATTTTAAAATCAGATTTTCAGATTTAAACTCTGATTTATATTGAAAATCTGTGTTTCAGAGTTTACCTGATTTATCTTAACTATTTGCCAATTCCCCAAGCACTTCCTGATTTGTCTTAGAATGAAAATAACGGAACAGACCACAATACAACTAACGGAAAGCAAAGCACTCATCCACAAAGCAATCCTAATCTTAATCAACTCACAAAGCTCACTCAGATTTGGATTTGCACTCATTCATTTCGATGCTTCCAGACAGACCACAGTACAACTAACGGAACATCACTCCAGATCTTCCACTCCATCTTCTTCATCATCCCTCCAACCCACCAAACCAATAGTTGATCCACCAAACTTGGTATAGCACCCTGAACATCCCACCAATTCATCATATTAGCCCAAATCTGCCAAACAAAAGGGTAGTAAATTAGCAAATTCTCAGAGTTTATTTAATAACAATTTGAGTGGAAAATTTGTGTTTATATACTAAAATGCAGAGTTTATTTGTGTGGAAAATTTGTATGGAAATGCAGAGTTTATTTACTAAAATGCAGAGTTTATTTTTGAAAATCTGTGTTTCAGAATTTTATATATAATAATTTTGTGTGTAATTATTGTGTGTAATTTTATATAGATTATATTTATGTTCTGTCAATTTTATATATAATTTGAAAATCTGGAAAGTGTTGATCATCACTTTGCTCTGTCATATTTATGTTCTATCATATTTATGTTAGATCATCACTTTGCTCTGGAAAGTGTTGATCATCACTTTGCTTATTCTTTTCCATAGATAGATTAATTAGTCATTATTGTTTAGCATGCCATGAAAAAAAAACAGGAAAGTGTTGACCACTGGTATTATATTTATCTATCTATGGTATTATATTTATGTTCTGTCAAGAAAGTGTTGTCCACTTTGTAAGTGTAATGGTGATTTTGATGACCCATCTATGTTTCTTTACTGATTGATTGTGTGTTATCTGAGTCTATCACCACTGGTATTAGGTTAGATGGTTTCCCATATATATAAAATATTAAAAGAATTCATAGGTTTGTTTGAATTTGACAATTACAGTTATAGAAGGACAGTTTAGAAATGAGAAAAATTGTAACAAAAGTGTTCATACCATAGATAGATAGATAGGATAGAAGTATAGATATAAAAGTATAGTGTATGAGCCACTTTGGTGGGCTGGCATATAACAAGTGAGTTTCTTTTTTTTAAGTGTCACTTATTGTATAGTCTGCCTTAAAGTGTTTTTTTTTTTTTCCACTTTGAAGTTGGATGAACATACGTTTATTATATTTGCTAAATTGTTCAATTATTTTTACAAGTGAGTTTATTTTGTGCTTTCCTTTCACAATGCAAGTGCAAAAAAGCACCAATAATAAAATTAGTAATTAAACAATGAATAAAACAATACACGTTGACTTGGTAAGTAATTAAACAATCATCGGTAGATTTTTCTCTTCTAGATGGTGTGTAATATTTTTTTTATTCAATTTAGTGTTAAGGGTATAAATACAATTGTTGCTCGATACATGGTGTGTAAGGTGTTGATTTCCTGTTAAATCACTCATGTTAATAACTCATGCTAAAATAAAGGAAATTGAATTTCAATAACTCATGGACAATTAATAAATCATGTTAATAACTCATGTTAATTTCAGAATTTCAATAACATGATATTATTTGAAAACATGATATTTGAAAACATGATTTCGGTTTTAATGACATGGTTTCAGTTTTAATTTTGATTTTGAAATGGGTTTGAATGATTTTGGTTTTGATTTTGAAATGGGTTTGTATGATTTCGGTTTTGATATTTATGTATTTTGAAATAAGTTTGAGGGATTAGTGAAATAAAGTATGTTAGATTTATCCAGCATTACACCTGTTTATTTTTGTTACTGCAAATAGTGGTAAGTTTTTGCTTTGCTTTTCCTTTTTTTGGTTACTCAAATGCTTTCCTTTCACTTTGATATTCACCATCCAAAAGATTCAGAAGTTGGAGGACAACTCTTTTAGTGAGCTTGAAAGTTCAGTGGTTTCAAAATGACATTTGACAATATTTATGGAAAGTTCTTTTGAGAAGATGATTAAAAGTTAGATTTTCATTTTTTATTTTTTATTTTTATGTTGTTTTTTAAAAAATATGACATTTTTTATGACATTTGACAATATTTTTTATTTTTATGTTGTGAGAGATTATATGATTCAAAATGCATTAAAAGTTAAAAGATGACTTTTAATTATCTTTTTAAAATAGTCTAGGGTCTCACCATTGTTAAGTAAATTGAGAGAGAGAAAAAATAATCATTAATGTGTGTTATTTTTTATTAATTTCCTAAGATTTGTTAATTTACCGAGAAAATCATGTAGGTAATAAACATGATGAGTCACCCAACCCCTTAGCTACAATGCACCATGTGATTTGATCTTTATTACAATATGGGTGTATTTGATCTTTATTCGCTAATAATAATAATAATAATTTGAATCATCAACTAAGAAAATATTAGGTGTATTATATAAAAAGATTCTGTATACAAATTGTGTATAAATTCAGTTTTAAAAAATTTGATTTGTTTGTTTACTTAATTTGATTTGTTTGTTTACTCCATAATGTTTTCCCTTTCTATGATCACACTCCACCTCCATATGGTATTTTTATATTTTGGACCCAAAACTACCAGTTCTTTAATATAAATTTAGCTCATGATAGTATCCACTCAAAACCATCCTAGGTCTCATAGCTAGCTATATTTAAGGAGATGCTTGAAATACAAGTAGCCAAAATTGGAAAGAATAAGCCTTCTTGATTAGCTTTATATGTTCAGTGCACGTAGAATTGGAACAGCAAAGGACTTCAAATAAGAAATTAGAACCTGTTGTGTGCTCATTGTAATAATGTTGACTGAAATCTTTCTCTCACATATAGTAATTTTGGGGAGTAAAATTGATTATACAAATAAGAAAATTGCAAAGATCTTTAGTGCTCCTCTCTCTATTTGATTTTACACATAGATCTTAAAAAAAATTTCGCAAACCCCCACTCATAGAAAATTGGTGGTGTGGAGCAATTGGCTCCACACTTCTTTGCTCCACACTTCTTTCACACTTTTTTGCTCCACACTTCTCCCTCTTTTCCGCAAACCCCCACTCATAGAAAATTGGCTTCCATTGGGAATTAAATTATTCAATTTGCTTTTAGTTTACGATTTATTTAAAAAAAATTTAATATTATCATTTGTAAATGTTTTACAATAATAGATAGATTAATCTGCAATAATAGATTAATCTGCAATAATAGATTTATCCAGTTTAATGTAATTTATAATGTAGATTAAAATGTAATTTATCCAATTTAATCTTAACATTATGTTTCTTAAATGGATTTAATTTTTTAAAAGGTTTTGAATTTGAATTAATACTTGATGGGTTTTATTTTTTAAATGGGTTGTGTGCTTTTGGATGATTTTCATTTCAAATAGCTTCGGGGAGTTGGTCTAACCAATTTGTTATGTTTACACTTGAAATTGGAATTACTCTACAAATTTTTCTGCATTTCAGGCCCTTAATACACTTGACAGTATCAAATGGAGAGTAAATAAAAGGGTTCTTGGTATCATAGACATAATATGTGCTAGCATTTTGATAGCAATTTGGTAGAATATCACATATTTCTGCTTCTTTTCTTTTTTTCATTACCAAGATGAGTTGAATGCCTACATTATACTGATGTGCTTTAGTATATAGATTTAGTATACAATAACTTTAGTTTTAAAAAAAAATTAAGGGTGATTTATTTAGTTGATCTTCCTGCAACAAAAAAATTAAACTCACACTCAAAAAAAATTATTTAACATTTTATTTGCTGTGTAATATATTTATTTGGTTGTACCATTCAAATGTAATATATTTGTTGTGTGATTTTGATTTTAATTTCATCTTTATAAAATTGAAGTCAGTTAACAAAGAGAAAAGTTCAAATTTAGACCATTTTATTGTGCTCCATTTTTAATTTATCATTTTAATGTGACTGTTAAAAAACATCTATTCTAAATGTTGGTCAGAAAATGTGAGTTTGATTATGGGTTTCGCAAAGAATGTAGAGAGAGAGAGGGGGAGGGGGAAGGGATTGTTTGTTTGGAGCTATTTAAAAAGAAAGTAAGGGTGATTTATTTAGTTGATCTTCCTGCAACAAAAAAATTAAACTAACACTCAGAAAATTTTATTTAACATTTTATTTGCTGTGTAATATATTTATTTAGTTGTACCATTCAAATGTAATATTTATTTGCTGTGTAATTCTAATGTATAGATGATAAATATTTTTCATTTAATTTTTTTGTGAATATCTAGAGTTCCTAATTAAAAGAAAAATTTGAAAGACTTGGCATTTTAACATTTATGTGTAATATGGCGAGAGAGTTTATGTTTTTTTTTTTTTTTAACATTTATGGGAGTATAGTATTCTATGTTGGTATAAACTCAACATAATATTCTTCATGAACACAACATAGACTATTCTATGTGTAATATTCTATTTTTCATTTAACATTCTATGTTTTTTTTTTTTGCATCTTTTTAAGGGAATATAATTTTGGTCAATCCTTATGTGTGTGCGTATTACTTTAGTTGTCTTCATAAAAAAAAAATGTATTAAACTTACAAGTATTTAACTTAACGCAAGTATTTATCATAAGGATTTTTGTTTTGAATCAAATTCACCGAGTATTTAACTTAACCCAAACAAATGTATTAACATTTTGTTATAAAAAAAAAAATTTAAAAAAATTGTACCCTTCTAAATAGAGAAGGCACGTGCCTCTGGTATCTGTTGACCTTTTTCTTTTTCTTAGAAGTTTATTTTTATTTTTGCTCTTATTGTACCCTTCTAAATTCACCGAGTATTTTTATTTTTCTAAATAGAGAAGGCACGTACCTTTTTCTAAATTGTACCCTTCTAATTTTGCTCTTATTTTTATTTTTTTTTCCTCTTGATTGTAACCCGTTAAGTATTTTCTATTCATGACAGCTATTTATTTAAATAAAATTTTGAATTTTATTATTCGATTTGGTAGCAACATATTTGGAAATAACATTTCATTGCCAATGAAATCCATGTTAACTTTTATTATTGCTAATTTTTTGTTTCTTTGTGTCTAAAATTTTTAGGTTGAAGTACAACAGTTATGAACAATATCACTATTTTTGGTCAAGTAAGTTTTTTTTCTTCTTTTTTCTCTTAATATAAATTTAAGTACCTCTCTAATAAATTTAAGTACAACAGTTATGGACAACATCACTGTTCTAATTATTTTTTTCCTCATGCTTTATAGGTGGATGGGGACTTACACCGAACCGTAATATCTCCTCTCTTTACTAATTTTCTTATTTATGTGTATGAAGTTTTATTTATTACTCTAAAGTTTTTGTATGTATAGGTTCGATTTCTTCAAGAAAGAAATGTTAATGTTGTTATTCGCGATGAGCGTGACCTTAATACTATTCGCATTCATGAGGTAAGCATAAAAGTCACTTGAACATTGGACATGTATTTTTTTATCATTTTAAAAATAATTTATAAATATATTCTACTTATTTTTTACAGGCAAAGGCAAAGGAAAAAGACAAAGCAATATTAAAGGAAACAAAAAAAGCTATTCCTTATGGCAAAGGAAAGGAAAATGCACATCCCATGGTATGGTTTCTCAACAATTTTTAAAAGTTTCTTTTTCGAATATTATATAGATTTTTTTAGGAATTGCGTAGTGTCATATACTATTTTTTATGTATATTTTTCAAAAGTTTCTTTTTCAAAAATTTATTCAATTCTTTTTATTGAATGTGAAATGTTTTTCTGAAGCATGTTAAAGTAAGCATTTGTACAATATGCTAATGCATTTGTATGAACATTAATTTGAATTTTTAATATGTTTGTCTATTTGTATGATAAAAATATGTTGCATTTGTACAATATGTTGCATTTGTACAATATGTTGCATCTACAACATAGCATAATAAAAATATAATAGAAGAAAACGAAAAAGGAAAATAAGAAGAAAGAACAAATATGTGATGAAAAGGAAACTACATAATATAATTTTTTTTTAATTTTTATTTTTCTTATAAGAAGTTCTTAAGGAAAGAAGAAAAAGACAAAAATGTATTTTAATATAACAGAAACAACAAGAAGAGAGAAAAGGAAAGTACAAGACATTACACGCTAATATTCACATTTTATATACCCAATGATCTAATATTTACCTTTTTAACGTACATTTTGTAAAGAGATGGGTAGTGTCTTAAAACCAATAAGTGCGTGCATAGTGAGTTTGCAGTTTTGTGTGCTTAATGTGTTTTCAAATTATTTTTCCCTTCCTTTTTAAATTTCATAAATACATGCATTGGTTCTTATATGACTAACAACTTAACCGAGTGAAGAGAAAAAGTTAGTTAATATTCACATTTTATGCACCTTCTTATATAATATTCTTATTTTAGGCACACAATGATAATGTGTTATCAAAAGCTGCATTGGCCCAACGTGCACGGCGAGAACGTGAAAAAAATCAAAAGCCATGTTCTGCATACCAATTGGGACAACGCCTGCGACGAGAACGAGAAAGAGAAAGATCGAAGGAATGTATTAACCCAAGATAACCTTCTTTAACACCAAATTGGTAAAAATAAAAAGAATTTTTTACCCAAGACAATCTTTAATTTTTTACTCTTACTATTACCGCTTTATTATATAGATTTTAATTTTTTTCACAATCTATTTCTGTAGGCCTCCTCCTACAACTCCATGTAGAAATGTTGGTGTGGTCATCCGTGATGAGCACGACCTTAATGTTATCCGTGTTCGTGTGGTAAGTACAAAATCAAGTCAAACATTATATGTATTTTATTTATATAAGATTTTTTTAATCTTTTCAATATTTTATTTATATTTGTTAGGCAAAAGATAAAGAAAATGTCAACCCAATGTCTAAAGGAAAAGAAAAGATGGCTCCTTCCGGCAAGAGAATGACAAATGCATGTCATGTGGTATATATTCTTTTTTTAAAATATGATGCAAAACTAATCAAAATTTTGAATAGTTAAAATATATGAGTGTATAAAATGAATTTATTGTATTATGTTGTTTTTGTAGAATGATTGTACTATGTTTTCCTGTAACTTGCTATTATTTGTATGTGTCTTTCAAATTTATTTATTCTTATTTTGCATGAATACATGTGCATTTATAATGTACCGTCCATAAGTTGCTACTTATATAAAGAAAATAGGAAAAAAGAAACGAAGAAATAAAAAAAATATATATGAAGAAAGGAGAAACTAAATAAGATAGGTTTTTAATTCTTATTTAATATATAAAATAGAAAACAAAGAAAGGGAAAGGGAAAGGGAAAGGGGAGAAATAAGAAGATAGAAAGGGAAGAAATAAGAAAAAAAAAATAAAGAAAACACTATTAAAGGTATAAAACAAATAAAATAGAAAACAAAATTAAGAGAAAGGGAAGAAATAAGAAGATAGTTTCATTTTAAGCACAAAATATTCACATCTTTTGCTTCAATGATAAAATATTTTCTTTTTAGGCACAAAATGATAATGTAATATCAAAAGCTGCATTGGCCCAACGGGCACGGCGAGAGCGTGAAAAAATTAAATTTCAATGCTTGCAACGAGAGCAAGAGGGATTAGAAGAATGTGTTCAACTAAGACAACATTCTTTAACACCAATTCGTCGCGATCGCACTCACTTGGAGTGGGAAACAATAACTGAAGATTCTCAGTCGGCACAAAAACGATCAATGGTTACCCATCATTCTACATGTTCGTTTTCTATGCCAAGCACATCTTCAAATTCACAAAGGAATCGGTAAACTACTATGTCTAATCTTGAAATACATACTTTTACTCATACCGTTTTGTTTTACAAAATCTTATTTATACACAAATATTCGTAGGTCTACTCCTATAAATCGATTTTTTCAACAAGATCTATGTACTGATGATGAATTAGAAGATTTGCCTACGAGTATATCAATTGAGGCCCGGGCACACAAAGATTCTTGCCGCCATTATCTTGGCAAGATGGATGTATTATGTCCTTATTGTTCAGCCTTACATTGGATGGATGAAAAATTGACAAAATCATCTATAAAGCGTCCCTTATTCGGAACTTGCTGTTTGGAAGGAAAGATTAGGCTACCTTTACTTATTACACCCCCTCCACCACTTCAGGCATTGTATGATGGGAATAATGATCAATCAAAATCCTTTCGAAGTTATACTCGAGTGTACAATGCAGCCAATGCTTTTACGAGTCTTGGTGCTACATTGGATCCTAGAGTACTCCGTGGAAGGGGCCCTACATCATTCACAATTCATGGGGAATTGCGACATCGAACAGGATCACTACAACCACAACTAGGGCAGGATGCGAGTTATGCTCAGCTGTATATCTATGACCCTTATTCAGCTTTAGAAATTCGTAATCGTAGAAATCCTAACTTGAGAAGGGATGTTCTCAAAACTATTCAGGATAGTTTGTTGCAAGTCAATGCATTTGTAGATAAATATCGCCAGGCTCATGCCATTTTACATCAATTAGACTCGGCAGGACACAATCTACCTGCTCATCTTCATTACAGTTCAACAACTGATCGACGTCGGTATAACCTACCAACTACAGATGAGATTGCAATTGTAATACCAGGTGATGGAACAGAGGTAAATGGAATGAGAGATATTATTTTACATTTCCGAGGAAATAATGAGTTGATGCAAATTAATGAATGTCACCCAGCATACTTGCCATTACATTATGTTCTATTATTTCCATATGGTGAGCTTGGATGGGAACCTGAGTTGAAATTGTGGAATGTTCAGTATGATCGACCTTCAACTGATCGACTTACTCAAATGAATTTTTATAGTTATCATTTGTTTGAACGACCCACAGAGTATTCAACAATTTTGCGAGGTGGGAAACTATTTCAAGAGTTTTTGGTAGATGCTTGGGCTGCAACTGAGCAAAATCGATTGACATACTACAAGCTTAATCAAGGGAAACTTCGAGCTGAGCTTTACCAAGAGTTGTCAGATATGGATCCAGATTATGTGCGACCTGGACAAATTGGTCAAAGGTTTGTTTTGCCATCTTCATTTACTGGTAGTCCTAGACATATGTTTGAAATCTTTCAAGATTCAATGGCTATCACAAGATACAACCAACACCCAGATATTTTTCTTACCATGACTGCAAATCCCAATTGGCCAGAAATTACTTCAGCATTATTACCATATCAAAAACCTATTGATCGTCCTGATTTAATTGCCCGTGTTTTTGAGTTGAAGAGAAAATGTTTGATGAAGGAGATAGAAACAAATAAAGTGTTTGGAAATAAAGTTGCACATGTTTTTACAATTGAATTTCAAAAACGAGGCCTCCCTCATATGCATGCACTTTTATTTCTCAAGAGTCCAGACAAAATTCGGACATGTGCTCAAGTAGACAAATTGGTCTGTGCAGAATTTCCAGACCCAAAAGATGATCCTATGCTTTTTGAAACTATCAAATGTTGTATGGTACATGGACCATGTGGTGCTCGAAATCCGCAAGCACCATGTATGGAAAATGGTAGATGCACTAAGAGATACCCTCGAGCTTTCACAGAAACAACAACTATGGATCAAGATGGATACCCTATCTATCGTCGTCGCAATAATGGTCAAGTACATATTGTGAGAGGGCAAGAAGTTGATAACAGGGATGTCGTACCATACAATGCATATCTTTCAAGACTTTTCAACTGTCATATAAATGTGGAAGTTTGCGCCGGAATGAGATGTGTCAAGTACATACATAAGTACATTTATAAGGGTTATGATCGTACAACGATGGTGTTAGGAATGATAAATGAGATTCAACAATATCTCGATGCAAGGTATATTGGACCTCCAGAAGCTGCTTGGCGAATATTTGGTCATCCTTTGCATGCAGAGATGCCAACAGTTGTACGATTGGCACTTCATTTACCTGGAATGCATCGTGTTGTTTTTAACCCAGAAGAGTCATTACAAACGATTCAATCTAGAGCTGGTCAACAAATGTCAACTCTTACTGGCTTCTTTGCATATTGTGCTGCCAGTGAAGATGAATGTCCATTCACTTATCAAGAATTTCCACAACATTTTGTTTGGCTCAAGTCAGAAAAGAGATGGAAATTAAGAGAAAGGGGATATGCAATTGGTAGAATGTACTTTGCAAGCCCTAATTGTGGCGAAAGATTTTATCTACGTTTGTTACTAACCGTTGTCAAAGGACCAAAGTCGTTTCAGTCTTTACGCACGGTCGATAATGTTGTGCATGATACATTTAAATTAGCATGTGTTGCAAGGGGGCTTTTAGAAGATGATGAAGAATGGATACAATGCTTGAAAGAGGCTGCAGTCATAAAAACTGGATATCAATTGAGGAGATTGTTTAGTATTATTCTCACCCAGTGTTCTCCACTAAATCCATGTGCATTATGGAATCAATTTTCAACGCATATATGTGATGATCTTGCACATAAGATTTGTACATTGTTTGTCATTTCTAAACCAACTGAGGCTCAAATTGAAGATTATGGTCTCCATCTTTTGAATCAAATGCTTCATGAATCAGGCAAAAGTTTAATTGACTTCCCACCCATGCCACAACCTACCGCAAATTGGAGTGCAGTAGTTGGTAATCGATTGATAGTTGAACATCAACAACTGCAGAGTAAGGCACAACATGAAGATCCACAAATTACTATTGATTGTCTCAATAATGGACAGCGGAATGCTTATAATACAATCACTTCCTCAGTTTTCCAAAATAAAGGAACTGTTTTCTTTCTGAATGGGGGTGCAGGAACAGGGAAAACATTTCTATACAATACGATTGCATTAAAATGTTGTAGCCTTGGGCATATCGTTGTTACTGTGGCTTCGTCTGGAATTGCATCACTGTTACTGGTAGGAGGTCGCACTGCACATTCAACATTTTCCATTCCATTAGATGTATTGGAAAATTCACTTTGTGGGTTTAGCAAACAATCATTACAAGCTGAGTTATTTAGAGAAACAAAACTCATAATTTGGGATGAAGTTCCTATGCAACATAGACATTGTGTTGAGGCGGTTGATCGTACATTGAGGGATATTTGTGATAGTGAAAAGCCATTTGGGGGTATTACTGTTGTTCTTGGAGGAGACTTTCGACAAATCTTACCAGTTATACCCAAAGGAGTTCGTGAGCAAATTGTGAATGCATCATTAAGACACTCTGTTCTATGGAAGCATATATATATCTTGACTTTGGATTTGAATATGCGCTTGAATCATGAAGGCCATGAAAATGCTAATTTTGCAAATTTCTTGATGGAGGTAACACTACTTTAACCTGTATTATATATATTATTTTAAATTAATAAATTGTGTTTACACTTACTTTTTTTATTGATTTCATTTTTTTTAGATTGGGACCAATCCTCAAGAAATCATTAACCTTCCATCAACAATACACAAATGTCAAGATTTGAATGAATTACTCTCTACAGTTTATCCACAATTGAATATGATAGAGACGTCAACCCCAACATTTTTAACTGAACGCACAATTCTGTCTGCGCGTAACGATGATGTTAGTGACATTAATACTACTGCGTTGAATATCTTTCCAGGGAGATTATATACTTATCTTGCAGCAGATAAAATGTCCGAAGATAATGAAATTGATCCTACCATTACAAATAGATATCCTAATGAATATTTAAATTCATTGGATCCTCCTGGGTTGCCAACTTTTAAGTTAGAGTTGAAAGTGGGTTGTCCTATAATATTGTTGAGAAACATTGCACCGAAAGATGGACTATGTAATGGTACAAGATTGATGGTTACTAGGTGCGGCACTCGCATAATTGAAGCTCAAATTTTAACTGGAGAAAAGTTTGGCAATTTGGCATTTATACCAAGGATATCTTTGACACCATCTTCTTCAGAAATGCCTTTCCAAATGACAAGACGTCAATTTCCAGTCCGATTGGCATATGCCTTGACCATTAATAAATCTCAAGGACAATCTGTGAAATTTGTTGGGGTTGATTTGCGTATACCAGTGTTTAGCCATGGGCAATTATATGTGGCATTGTCTAGATGTACATCCTTTGATCGTATAAGTATTCTCCTCCCTAAAGATAATTTGGATTCTACTACAAATATTGTTTATCCTGAAGTATTGCTGTAGTATTCTATGCAGATTAAATGACGTTTTTTTAGAAGGTAACCACGTAGATTTATTTCTGTTGATTATATAACTTTTTAAAAAATTTCAATTTAATAATAATTTGAAATTTGGACTTTTGTAGGATTGGACCGAAAAATCCATGGAGCTTAAAAGGAGAAATACGACTACCTTGCTTCGATGGGGATGTAATAAGGTAATTTCAATCTGAAAGTATTTTTACATGTATATTTCCAACAAATGTACTAATTTATATTTTTTTTTATTTCCACAAATTACCAGATTGTTGTGCATATTCCTCATTGGGGATACATAAAAGTTGATACAAAGACTTTTTGGAAAGTAATGTGGAGGAAGTTTGGGCAAACGCATATTTGAAGACATGTTATTGACACATCTTTTGTAAAGCATACATATTTTTGGTGTATGACATGTTAGTGACATCTTTTGTAAAGCATACATCTTTTGTAAAGCTTTAACCCACTTTTTGTAAAGTTTTAACCTACCTTTTTGGTGTATGACAGTATAACTTTATTTCTGTTTTTTATTCAGTGTTTACACTTTTTTTTACTGCCTTTTATAGTTTGATATGCAATAAGATTAGGGAGAGTTTCTTTAAATCTTATATGTGAGTTTCTTAATTTGCATTAAGATTAGGGAGAGTTATTATTTTATTTGAGTTCTTTAAGAAGAAAAATATTTCAATATATTTTTTCAGTATCTTTAACAAAAAATGACACAAACTTTATAAATTATAACTACATTTTAATCTTAAAATTATTTAGTTATAATTTATAAAGTTTGTGTCATTTTTTGTTAAAGATACTGAAAAAATATATTGAAATATTTTTCTTCTTAAAGAACTCAAATAAAATAATAACTCTCCCTAATCTTAATGCAAATTAAGAAACTCACATATAAGATTTAAAGAAACTCTCCCTAATCTTATTGCATATCAAACTATAAAAGGCAGTAAAAAAAAGTGTAAACACTGAATAAAAAACAGAAATAAAGTTATACTGTCATACACCAAAAAGGTAGGTTAAAACTTTACAAAAAGTGGGTTAAAGCTTTACAAAAGATGTATGCTTTACAAAAGATGTCACTAACATGTCATACACCAAAAATATGTATGCTTTACAAAAGATGTGTCAATAACATGTCTTCAAATATGCGTTTGCCCAAACTTCCTCCACATTACTTTCCAAAAAGTCTTTGTATCAACTTTTATGTATCCCCAATGAGGAATATGCACAACAATCTGGTAATTTGTGGAAATAAAAAAAAATATAAATTAGTACATTTGTTGGAAATATACATGTAAAAATACTTTCAGATTGAAATTACCTTATTACATCCCTATCGAAGCAAGGTAGTCGTATTTCTCCTTTTAAGCTCCATGGATTTTTCGGTCCAATCCTACAAAAGTCCAAATTTCAAATTATTATTAAATTGAAATTTTTTAAAAAGTTATATAATCAACAGAAATAAATCTACGTGGTTACCTTCTAAAAAAACGTCATTTAATCTGCATAGAATACTACAGCAATACTTCAGGATAAACAATATTTGTAGTAGAATCCAAATTATCTTTAGGGAGGAGAATACTTATACGATCAAAGGATGTACATCTAGACAATGCCACATATAATTGCCCATGGCTAAACACTGGTATACGCAAATCACACCCCAACAAATTTCACAGATTGTCCTTGAGATTTATTAATGGTCAAGGCATATGCCAATCGGACTGGAAATTGACGTCTTGTCATTTGGAAAGGCATTTCTGAAGAAGATGGTGTCAAAGATATCCTTGGTATAAATGCCAAATTGCCAAACTTTTCTCCAGTTAAAATTTGAGCTTCAATTATGCGAGTGTCGCACCTAGTAACCATCAATCTTGTACCATTACATAGTCCATCTTTCGGTGCAATGTTTCTCAACAATATTATAGGACAACCCACTTTCAACTCTAACTTAAAAGTTGGCAACCCAGGAGGATCCAATGAATTTAAATATTCATTAGGATATCTATTTGTAATGGTAGGATCAATTTCATTATCTTCGGACATTTTATCTTCTGCAAGATAAGTATATAATCTCCCTGGAAAGATATTCAACGCAGTAGTATTAATGTCACTAACATCATCGTTACGCGCAGACAGAATTGTGCGTTCAGTTAAAAATGTTGGGGTTGACGTCTCTATCATATTCAATTGTGGATAAACTGTAGAGAGTAATTCATTCAAATCTTGACATTTGTGTATTGTTGATGGAAGGTTAATGATTTCTTGAGGATTGGTCCCAATCTAAAAAAAATGAAATCAATAAAAAAAGTAAGTGTAAACACAATTTATTAATTTAAAATAATATATATAATACAGGTTAAAGTAGTGTTACCTCCATCAAGAAATTTGCAAAATTAGCATTTTCATGGCCTTCATGATTCAAGCGCATATTCAAATCCAAAGTCAAGATATATATATGCTTCCATAGAACAGAGTGTCTTAATGATGCATTCACAATTTGCTCACGAACTCCTTTGGGTATAACTGGTAAGATTTGTCGAAAGTCTCCTCCAAGAACAACAGTAATACCCCCAAATGGCTTTTCACTATCACAAATATCCCTCAATGTACGATCAACCGCCTCAACACAATGTCTATGTTGCATAGGAACTTCATCCCAAATTATGAGTTTTGTTTCTCTAAATAACTCAGCTTGTAATGATTGTTTGCTAAACCTACAAAGTGAATTTTCCAATACATCTAATGGAATGGAAAATGTTGAATGTGCAGTGCGACCTCCTACCAGTAACAGTGATGCAATTCCAGACGAAGCCACAGTAACAACGATATGCCCAAGGCTACGACATTTTAATGCAATCGTATTGTATAGAAATGTTTTCCCTGTTCCTGCACCCCCATTCAGAAAGAAAACAGTTCCTTTATTTCGGAAAACTGAGGAAGTGATTGTATTATAAGCATTCCGCTGTCCATTATTGAGACAATCAATAGTAATTTGTGGATCTTCATGTTGTGCCTTACTCTGCAGTTGTTGATGTTCAACTATCAATCGATTACCAACTACTGCACTCCAATTTGCGGTAGGTTGTGGCATGGGTGGGAAGTCAATTAAACTTTTGCCTGATTCATGAAGCATTTGATTCAAAAGATGGAGACCATAATCTTCAATTTGAGCCTCAGTTGGTTTAGAAATGACAAACAATGTACAAATCTTATGTGCAAGATCATCACATATATGCGTTGAAAATTGATTCCATAATGCACATGGATTTAGTGGAGAACACTGGGTGAGAATAATACTAAACAATCTCCTCAATTGATATCCAGTTTTTATGACTGCAGCCTCTTTCAAGCATTGTATCCATTCTTCATCATCTTCTAAAAGCCCCCTTGCAACACATGCTAATTTAAATGTATCATGCACAACATTATCGACCGTGCGTAAAGACTGAAACGACTTTGGTCCTTTGACAACGGTTAGTAACAAACGTAGATAAAATCTTTCGCCACAATTAGGGCTTGCAAAGTACATTCTACCAATTGCATATCCCCTTTCTCTTAATTTCCATCTCTTTTCTGACTTGAGCCAAACAAAATGTTGTGGAAATTCTTGATAAGTGAATGGACATTCATCTTCACTGGCAGCACAATATGCAAAGAAGCCAGTAAGAGTTGACATTTGTTGACCAGCTCTAGATTGAATCGTTTGTAATGACTCTTCTGGGTTAAAAACAACACGATGCATTCCAGGTAAATGAAGTGCCAATCGTACAACTGTTGGCATCTCTGCATGCAAAGGATGACCAAATATTCGCCAAGCAGCTTCTGGAGGTCCAATATACCTTGCATCGAGATATTGTTGAATCTCATTTATCATTCCTAACACCATCGTTGTACGATCATAACCCTTATAAATGTACTTATGTATGTACTTGACACATCTCATTCCGGCGCAAACTTCCACATTTATATGACAGTTGAAAAGTCTTGAAAGATATGCATTGTATGGTACGACATCCCTGTTATCAACTTCTTGCCCTCTCACAATATGTACTTGACCATTATTGCGACGACGATAGATAGGGTATCCATCTTGATCCATAGTTGTTGTTTCTGTGAAAGCTCGAGGGTATCTCTTAGTGCATCTACCATTTTCCATACATGGTGCTTGCGGATTTCGAGCACCACATGGTCCATGTACCATACAACATTTGATAGTTTCAAAAAGCATAGGATCATCTTTTGGGTCTGGAAATTCTGCACAGACCAATTTGTCTACTTGAGCACATGTCCGAATTTTGTCTGGACTCTTGAGAAATAAAAGTGCATGCATATGAGGGAGGCCTCGTTTTTGAAATTCAATTGTAAAAACATGTGCAACTTTATTTCCAAACACTTTATTTGTTTCTATCTCCTTCATCAAACATTTTCTCTTCAACTCAAAAACACGGGCAATTAAATCAGGACGATCAATAGGTTTTTGATATGGTAATAATGCTGAAGTAATTTCTGGCCAATTGGGATTTGCAGTCATGGTAAGAAAAATATCTGGGTGTTGGTTGTATCTTGTGATAGCCATTGAATCTTGAAAGATTTCAAACATATGTCTAGGACTACCAGTAAATGAAGATGGCAAAACAAACCTTTGACCAATTTGTCCAGGTCGCACATAATCTGGATCCATATCTGACAACTCTTGGTAAAGCTCAGCTCGAAGTTTCCCTTGATTAAGCTTGTAGTATGTCAATCGATTTTGCTCAGTTGCAGCCCAAGCATCTACAAAAAACTCTTGAAATAGTTTCCCACCTCGCAAAATTGTTGAATACTCTGTGGGTCGTTCAAACAAACGATAACTATAAAAATTCATTTGAGTAAGTCGATCAGTTGAAGGTCGATCATACTGAACATTCCACAATTTCAACTCAGGTTCCCATCCAAGCTCACCATATGGAAATAATAGAACATAATGTAATGGCAAGTATGCTGGGTGACATTCATTAATTTGCATCAACTCATTATTTCCTCGGAAATGTAAAATAATATCTCTCATTCCATTTACCTCTGTTCCATCACCTGGTATTACAATTGCAATCTCATCTGTAGTTGGTAGGTTATACCGACGTCGATCAGTTGTTGAACTGTAATGAAGATGAGCAGGTAGATTGTGTCCTGCCGAGTCTAATTGATGTAAAATGGCATGAGCCTGGCGATATTTATCTACAAATGCATTGACTTGCAACAAACTATCCTGAATAGTTTTGAGAACATCCCTTCTCAAGTTAGGATTTCTACGATTACGAATTTCTAAAGCTGAATAAGGGTCATAGATATACAGCTGAGCATAACTCGCATCCTGCCCTAGTTGTGGTTGTAGTGATCCTGTTCGATGTCGCAATTCCCCATGAATTGTGAATGATGTAGGGCCCCTTCCACGGAGTACTCTAGGATCCAATGTAGCACCAAGACTCGTAAAAGCATTGGCTGCATTGTACACTCGAGTATAACTTCGAAAGGATTTTGATTGATCATTATTCCCATCATACAATGCCTGAAGTGGTGGAGGGGGTGTAATAAGTAAAGGTAGCCTAATCTTTCCTTCCAAACAGCAAGTTCCGAATAAGGGACGCTTTATAGATGATTTTGTCAATTTTTCATCCATCCAATGTAAGGCTAAACAATAAGGACATAATACATCCATCTTGCCAAGATAATGGCGGCAAGAATCTTTGTGTGCCCGGGCCTCAATTGATATACTCGTAGGCAAATCTTCTAATTCATCATCAGTACATAGATCTTGTTGAAAAAATCGATTTATAGGAGTAGACCTACGAATATTTGTGTATAAATAAGATTTTGTAAAACAAAACGGTATGAGTAAAAGTATGTATTTCAAGATTAGACATAGTAGTTTACCGATTCCTTTGTGAATTTGAAGATGTGCTTGGCATAGAAAACGAACATGTAGAATGATGGGTAACCATTGATCGTTTTTGTGCCGACTGAGAATCTTCAGTTATTGTTTCCCACTCCAAGTGAGTGCGATCGCGACGAATTGGTGTTAAAGAATGTTGTCTTAGTTGAACACATTCTTCTAATCCCTCTTGCTCTCGTTGCAAGCATTGAAATTTAATTTTTTCACGCTCTCGCCGTGCCCGTTGGGCCAATGCAGCTTTTGATATTACATTATCATTTTGTGCCTAAAAAGAAAATATTTTATCATTGAAGCAAAAGATGTGAATATTTTGTGCTTAAAATGAAACTATCTTCTTATTTCTTCCCTTTCTCTTAATTTTGTTTTCTATTTTATTTGTTTTATACCTTTAATAGTGTTTTCTTTATTTTTTTTTTTCTTATTTCTTCCCTTTCTATCTTCTTATTTCTCCCCTTTCCCTTTCCCTTTCCCTTTCTTTGTTTTCTATTTTATATATTAAATAAGAATTAAAAACCTATCTTATTTAGTTTCTCCTTTCTTCATATATATTTTTTTTATTTCTTCATTTCTTTTTTCCTATTTTCTTTATATAAGTAGCAACTTATGGACGGTACATTATAAATGCACATGTATTCATGCAAAATAAGAATAAATAAATTTGAAAGACACATACAAATAATAGCAAGTTACAGGAAAACATAGTACAATCATTCTACAAAAACAACATTATAGCGATCCCGGGTTTACCTTTGTTATACCGTGATCCGGACATGTGTCCGTGGATGTTGGTAGTTGTTTATTATCTTGTTTACATCCTTTCTTACTTTGTATTTGAGTTATAGGATGTGTTGAGCGGGTTTGTTACAGGTTGGTTGAGTTTAGAAACCAAAACTAGTTGCCCAGATTTTTGGCCTGTACGCTCGAGCGGAGGTGTTGGCGCTCGAGCGTAGATTACGTCCATCCAGTATCTTGTTGTGCAGTGTTGTGAGCTCGAGCGTAAGGTTGGGAGCTCGAGCGGAGGTCTGGTTCTGCAAAAGTGCTGGGCGAGTGCATTCTGCGCTCGAGCGGGAGGTTGGCCGCTCGAGCGGAAGTTTGTGAGTGGCCGCTCGAGCGGGGTGTTTTACGCTCGAGCGGAAGACTGGGTTTAAATCCCGAAATTGTGACTTTTCAAATCACTTTTCACTTTCTCTTCTCTCTCTTACTTTTCCAAAAACACCATTGTTGAGCCTCTCACTCTAGACTCTACCTTCTCTCTAGGTTTTGATCTAGTAGGAGTGATTTACTCACCTTTGGCCTTTACAAAAAAGTTGTTGATCGTCGAGGGCTTCATTTTAATCTAAAAATCTCGGGTTTTGGAGCACGTTGGGTTTTGTCGTCTTCTCCTTTGGAACTCCGAATTCGAGGTAGGGATAACCTACTCCTCTCTATGGGTTTTGTCTTTAAATTTTGGTATTTTGAGATGTTGGGCTTGGTTTGGTAATTTTGTGAAAGTTTGGGGCTTTTGTGCAATTATACAAAAGTTGGGGTTTTATTCATAATAAACCTAGATGCATGTTTAGCATGAAAAAAATGGAATGATTGCTGAATCATTGAAGAAAATGGGACCTAAGGGTTGAAATGGTAATTATGGAAAATGGCCTAATTACATTGATTAATTAATTGGGATAATTAATTGGTGAGAAATGAGGAAATGAAATGTTGATTGAATATCCATTTGCGCATTTATATTCTGTTTTAGAAATAACTGCTTGGGGCTATCGGTGGAGGATAGTCGTGATTGTTGTAGACAATGTATGTTGATTAGGCAAACTGAAACTAATCAATGGAATGTGTTATGGAACTTGACAGTTGCTAGAATACATTAATTGTTTGTATTGTGTGATTGTATATAGAACCAATGTGTTTATATGCGTTATGTGTAGAGGAGGAGATAGGGGATGTACTCCGCGGTTTAGGGGAAGATAGGGGATGGACCTCTAAACCGGATAGGTATTGGGAGGAGATAGGGGATGAACTCCGTAGACAGAGCTCATATGCTTGTCTAGAGAAGTGAAGATAGAGCTCATACGCTTATCTTTGTGAAGTGTGGATATAGCTTGTATGCTTATCTGTGGATATTGTTGATATACATATCTGTTGAGATTGTGGATATAGCTTTTATGCTTATCTGAATGTGAGATATAGTTTTATACATATCTGTGGAAATGATGATAGAGCTAGCATGCTTATCTGTTGAAAAAGGGAAAATGAAAAGTAATTGGGACTTGTAAGTCGTTGACATAAATATGAAATTTATGTGATTGTATCAGTGTTGACCAACTATCAATTGCTAATGTTTTAGTCATTGTCCATGGTTGGTTTAGTGTATTTCTACTGGGCTGTGGCTCACCCTATATGGGAATATCATTTTCAGGTACAGGAAGCATGCCACCTCCAAGGACATAGCTGGGAGGCTTGTGGCGGGCATAGTTTTGTCGTTTTACTTTTGATGTATTACATGTAATTTCAAGCCAAGGGCTTAATGTGTAAACGAGTTAGAACTCTTTGTTGTAACCAAGTGTTAACTTGGAAAGCTGTAAGCCCGTAGGGCATTTTGTTATGAGGTTAACATGTAATACTTATGTCTTGGAATTCTAATGAATGAAAGGAATGCGGTTAGTCTAAATGTAAATGCATGTCTTATCTGATGGGTTTATTGTTATTATTTTGAGGGCGTTACAACTTGGTATCAGAGCGTACCGGGTTCGAATACTTTGGGTACGTGGGAAGTGATTAGGATCACAATGGGTTTGTCTCGCTTGATAGAGACGTAGATGTAGTACCATATGCTATGTGTTTATTTGATAACATGCTTATGTGGCTATGTGGGTATGGGATTTAATTTCTGGGATATTGATTGGATCCTTGAGTTTCTGGGAGTCTTGTTGGAAAGGCACTTGATCAATGCTGTTTCTAACCGGAACTCTAGTAACGTCTCGGGACTATCATTATCCGGAAATGAAATTCGTAAGTGCTTATGTGTTTATGTGCTTATGTGGAGTGAATTACAGTTGTCCATGCATTAGGACGTGAGTGTTTAGTTTCGGCACATTCGTGAATGTGCTAACGTTCTGTGTTGCCTTTATTAGGATGTCAGGACGAGGAAGAGGTGCTAGGCGTGGTAGACCTGCGAGGCAGGAAGTACCGTTACAGGGTGAGATTCCGGCAGTGCAGGAGGGAGTTGGGCAGGCCAATGTGGCCGAGCCAGTGGGTCAGCAGGCTATGGGTGCCTTGGCCAGAGAGATAGCAGGAGCTTTGGGTATTCTTAGAGCTGGGAATCAGGCAGCTGAGACAGGGCCTTCCTTCTTGAAGAGGGAGTTCTTTCGGTGTAATCCGGACGAGTTTATCGGGGATCCTAAAGAGCCGCTTAAGGCAGATGAATGGCTCGAACAGACAACGAAGACGTTTGAGATGCTTGGCATCGAGGACGGAGCACTGAAAGTGACCTTGGCATCTTTCCAACTGAAGGGAGATGCGGGTCAATGGTGGAAGTACGAGAAAGCTCGTGTTGGTGGTACTTGGGAGGCGTTTGTGAATGCTTTTCAGGAGAGGTTTTTATCAGCAGCAGCTAGGGAGAAGCTGAGGGATCAGTTTAGCCGGCTTAATCAGCAGGGCTTGTCAGTGGCCGAGTTTGAGGCTACTTTTACCAGTCTGTCCAGGTTTGCACCTGAACTGGTGGCGTCTGAGGAACGCCGTTGCTATGAGTTTGAGCGGAAGTTGAGGCGGGGCCTCAAGTTGAGAATTGGTGGGTCTTATATTCGAGAGTATAGACACCTGGTAGATGCTGCAGCTCATATGGAGCTTATGATGCAGGAGGAGGATGAGGGTCAGAGAGGCTCCAAGAGGAGCCAGGATAGTCAGAGTGATGGCAGGAGGCAGAGGGGTTCTAACCCTCAGCAGTCTCAGGGTGCAGTCTCTAGATCGACCTTTCCAGTGCCTAGTGTAGGCTCCGGGAGAGCTGGTCAGGGAGAATTCACTTGTTACAAGTGTGGCCAGTTGGGTCACAAGGTTTCTGTTTGCCCGCAGAAGGGTGGGGGTCAGAAAGCTGCTTCTTCTTCAGCTAGACCGCCGAGTCAGAGTTTGGGCAGGGGGCAGCTCTTGACTTGTTATCAGTGTGGACAACCTGGGCACATGAAGAGGTTTTGCCCACAGTTGAGTGCCACTTCGGGAGCGTCTGGTTCTAGGCAGACGCAGGGTTTTCAGCCAGCTCAGTCTGTGCAGGCCTCGAGGGCCAATCCGGGAGTTTCGTCATCCCAGTCTGTGCAGCAGTCTTTTGCTCCGAGAGGTGAGCAGGTAGACCAGGGGCCTACGGGGCGCGTGTATGCTGTTACCGCGCAGGATTTAGTACCGGCTCCATCAGTAGTGAGAGGTACTTTTCTATTTTGCAACTCGGTTGCTAATGTGTTGATAGACACGGGTGCATCTCATTCTTTTGTATCTGCTGCATTTGCATCTGTTTTGGAATTGGAGTTAGCACAGTTAGCATCTCCTATTTGTGTGGTATCGCCTTTGGGTGGTGAGTTAATTCTGAAACAGGGTGTTAGAGGATGTGATATAGAGGTCGCCGATTATAGGCTTCCTTTTCCGTTTGTTGTCATGCCCATGAAGGGTTTTGATGTTATTTTGGGTATGGACTGGCTATCGTCATACCGGGCTGTTATTGATTGCTACCGCCAGAGGGTCACGTTATGTACCTTGAGCGGGGAGTGGTTCCATTTCTTGGGAGACCGGGTTGGTAGTGTTTTGCCACCGGGGTTTGATTCGCGAGGGCGAAGTGAGCTTAGTGGTTTACTTGCTAGCTTTGAGAGTAGCGAGTGTGTTGAGACCCAGGTTGTGTTACCGAGGGTGGTTTGTGAGTATTCGGATGTCTTTCCCGAAGATCTTGTTAGTTTGCCACCTCACCGAGAGATAGAGTTCTCTATTGATTTAGTGCCTGGTACGGCGCCGATTTCTATGGCACCTTACCGTTTTGCTCCAGCAGAGTTGGTTGAGTTGAAAGTTCAGCTCCAGGAATTGCTAGATAAGGGCTTTGTTCGCCCTAGTGTTTCACCATGGGGAGCACCGGCACTCTTTGTTAAAAAGAAAGATGGTGCCTTGAGATTGTGTATAGACTACCGGAAGTTGAATCGGGCTACGGTTAAAAATAAGTACCCTATGCCCCATATAGATGATTTGTTTGACCAGTTGAAGGGTTCCCGTCGTTTCTCTAAGATAGACTTGAGATCGGGTTACCATCAGTTGAGGGTCAGGGAGGAAGATATTCCTAAGACGGCATTCCGTACGCGGTATGGCCATTATGAGTTTTTGGTGATGCCATTCGGACTTACCAATGCACCGGCAGTCTTTATGGACTTGATGAACCGGATTTTCCGGGAGTTCTTAGACCGATTTGTGGTTGTTTTCGTGGACGATATCCTTATCTATTCGTCTTCTGAGGAGGAGCACGAGGCACACTTGAGAGTGGTGCTTGAGTTACTTAGAGCCCATAGGCTGTATGCCAAGTTTGGGAAGTGTGAGTTCTGGCTGAGGGAAGTCAAATTCTTAGGCCACGTGGTATCCGGGGAAGGGGTGTCTGTTGATACATCCAAGGTTGAGGCAGTGCAAGATTGGGCACAGCCTAAGAGTGTGTTTGAGATCCGCAGTTTTCTGGGATTAGCTGGGTATTACCGTCGGTTTGTGAAAGATTTCTCCAGGTTAGCGTCACCGTTGACTAGGCTGACTCGGAAGGGAGTCAAGTTTGTGTGGAGTGAGACTTGTGAAAAGTCGTTCCAAGAGTTGAAAATTAGATTGACCACCGCTCCGGTGTTGATTATTCCGGAGAGAGGGTTGGATTATGCGGTTTATTGTGATGCTTCACGAGAGGGTTTGGGTTGTGTGTTGATGCAAGAGGGAAAAGTGGTAGCTTATGGCTCACGTCTGTTGAAAATACACGAGAAGAATTACCCCACACACGACCTAGAGTTAGCAGCTGTGATCTTTGCCTTGAAAATCTGGAGGCACTACCTTTATGGTGAGAGGTTCGAGGTATTCTCGGATCATAAGAGTTTGAAGTATCTGTTTACACAGAGAGACTTGAATCTGAGGCAGAGGAGATGGATGGAGTTCATCGAGGATTATGATTTTGAGTTGCATTATCATCCGGGAAAGGCCAATGTTGTGGCCGATGCCCTTAGTAGGAAAACCATTAGTGATGTAGCTTGTATAGCCATCCGGGAATGGGAGATGTTGGGGGCACTTGGCGAGTTTGATTTGCTACTGGGCGAATCTGTTGAGGCTGCGGCCTTGTTTTCTGTTGTTGCGCAGCCTACACTTATGATTAGAGTGTTAGAGGCACAGAGAGGTGACCTTGAGGTAGAATCCCTCCGAGAGAAGATCTCCAGTGGGAAAGTTGAGAAGGGTTTGACGGTGTATCCCGACCTGAGTGTGAGATACCGAGACCGTTTGTTTGTACCGGAGTCTTGCCGAGAGGAAGTACTCCGAGAGTTTCATCATTCGCGCCTTGCGGTGCATCCGGGAGGTACTAAGATGTATCAGGATTTGGGTCGCCAGTTTTGGTGGCGGGGTATGAAAAGAGATGTGGCTGTTTTCGTATCGAAGTGCCTTACTTGCCAGCAAGTGAAGGCCGAGCATCAGAGGCCAGCGGGTTTGTTGCAACCTTTGCCTATTGCCGAGTGGAAGTGGGAGCATGTCACTATGGACTTCGTTGTAGGTCTTCCGAAGACTCAGCGGGGTAGTGATGCTATTTGGGTGGTTGTAGACCGGTTGACTAAGTCAGCGCACTTTATTCCTATGCGCGTGAGAGATTCGATAGATCATCTTGCCGATGTGTATGTTCGGGACGTAGTGCGATTGCATGGGGTCCCAGTGACGATCGTCTCAGATAGAGATCCTCGTTTTACTGCTAGGTTGTGGCAGAGTTTGCAGAGTGCGTTGGGCACTAAGTTGACCTTTAGTACGGCTTATCATCCTCAGACTGACGGGCAGTCCGAGCGTACTATTCAGATCCTCGAGGATATGCTTCGGGGTTGTGTCCTGGATTTCAGTGAGACGTGGGAGAGGCACTTGCCATTGGTAGAGTTTGCCTACAACAACAGTTTTCAGTCTAGCATCGGTATGGCACCGTTTGAGGCCTTGTATGGCCGACCGTGTAGGTCTCCAGTGTGTTGGGCCGAGGTGGGTGATGTACCTTTGTTGGGTCCGGAGTTGGTTAGGGAGACGACGGAGAAAGTTGAGCTTATCCGTAAGAGGCTTGTTACAGCCCAGAGTCGACAAAAGAGTTATGCCGATCGTAGGAGGAGGCCTTTGGCGTTTGAGGTAGGTGATCATGTCTTTCTGAAGATATCACCTAGGCGAGGTCTGATGAGGTTTGGGAAGAGTGGGAAGTTGTCCCCTCGGTTTATTGGTCCTTTTGAGATCCTTGAGAGGATAGGTGAGGTTGCTTATCGGTTAGCCTTACCGCCGCAGTTGTCCGGAGTGCATGATGTGTTTCATGTGAGTATGCTTCGGAAGTATGAACCAGATCCATCACATGTGTTGGATTGGACAAATTTAGAGGTAGATGAGGATGCCTCGTATGAGGAGAGACCGGTTCGGGTCTTGGATAGGCGGGATCAGGTCCTGCGTGGCAAGACCATTCCTTTGGTGAAAGTCTTGTGGAAACATCACGGAGTGGAGGAAGCCACTTGGGAACGTGAGTTGGAAGTCCGAGAGAAATATCCGGACTTGTTTGTTGTTATGTAATCTTATATTTAAATTTTACATTTTGTTGAACTTAAGAGCTTTTAAATATGTCTTAAGTTGTGAAACATTGAAAATGTTTGGTTTATTGAAAGTATGTTTTGGAACTTGCCTCATATGGAAGTTGAATGTAACATTATATCTGTTGAATATATTGTTGAAATTGGAAGGATAGTGCATAATGTTGATGCATGTTGAAAGTACATATGTTGTTTACATATTGTGATATGTCTCTTGTTAAAGGGATGGGATGACCGGTAATGGGTCGAATTGTTGAATGTTAAATTGTAACATTGTCTAAAATGAAGGAAAACTTGTTTTGAAAACTTGTGCTTAATTTCGGGGGCGAAATTCTTTAAGGGGGGGAGGTTATAGCGATCCCGGGTTTACCTTTGTTATACCGTGATCCGGACATGTGTCCGTGGATGTTGGTAGTTGTTTATTATCTTGTTTACATCCTTTCTTACTTTGTATTTGAGTTATAGGATGTGTTGAGCGGGTTTGTTACAGGTTGGTTGAGTTTAGAAACCAAAACTAGTTGCCCAGATTTTTGGCCTGTACGCTCGAGCGGAGGTGTTGGCGCTCGAGCGTAGATTACGTCCATCCAGTATCTTGTTGTGCAGTGTTGTGAGCTCGAGCGTAAGGTTGGGAGCTCGAGCGGAGGTCTGGTTCTGCAAAAGTGCTGGGCGAGTGCATTCTGCGCTCGAGCGGGAGGTTGGCCGCTCGAGCGGAAGTTTGTGAGTGGCCGCTCGAGCGGGGTGTTTTACGCTCGAGCGGAAGACTGGGTTTAAATCCCGAAATTGTGACTTTTCAAATCACTTTTCACTTTCTCTTCTCTCTCTTACTTTTCCAAAAACACCATTGTTGAGCCTCTCACTCTAGACTCTACCTTCTCTCTAGGTTTTGATCTAGTAGGAGTGATTTACTCACCTTTGGCCTTTACAAAAAAGTTGTTGATCGTCGAGGGCTTCATTTTAATCTGAAAATCTCGGGTTTTGGAGCACGTTGGGTTTTGTCGTCTTCTCCTTTGGAACTCCGAATTCGAGGTAGGGATAACCTACTCCTCTCTATGGGTTTTGTCTTTAAATTTTGGTATTTTGAGATGTTGGGCTTGGTTTGGTAATTTTGTGAAAGTTTGGGGCTTTTGTGCAATTATACAAAAGTTGGGGTTTTATTCATAATAAACCTAGATGCATGTTTAGCATGAAAAAAATGGAATGATTGCTGAATCATTGAAGAAAATGGGACCTAAGGGTTGAAATGGTAATTATGGAAAATGGCCTAATTACATTGATTAATTAATTGGGATAATTAATTGGTGAGAAATGAGGAAATGAAATGTTGATTGAATATCCATTTGCGCATTTATATTCTGTTTTAGAAATAACTGCTTGGGGCTATCGGTGGAGGATAGTCGTGATTGTTGTAGACAATGTATGTTGATTAGGCAAACTGAAACTAATCAATGGAATGTGTTATGGAACTTGACAGTTGCTAGAATACATTAATTGTTTGTATTGTGTGATTGTATATAGAACCAATGTGTTTATATGCGTTATGTGTAGAGGAGGAGATAGGGGATGTACTCCGCGGTTTAGGGGAAGATAGGGGATGGACCTCTAAACCGGATAGGTATTGGGAGGAGATAGGGGATGAACTCCGTAGACAGAGCTCATATGCTTGTCTAGAGAAGTGAAGATAGAGCTCATACGCTTATCTTTGTGAAGTGTGGATATAGCTTGTATGCTTATCTGTGGATATTGTTGATATACATATCTGTTGAGATTGTGGATATAGCTTTTATGCTTATCTGAATGTGAGATATAGTTTTATACATATCTGTGGAAATGATGATAGAGCTAGCATGCTTATCTGTTGAAAAAGGGAAAATGAAAAGTAATTGGGACTTGTAAGTCGTTGACATAAATATGAAATTTATGTGATTGTATCAGTGTTGACCAACTATCAATTGCTAATGTTTTAGTCATTGTCCATGGTTGGTTTAGTGTATTTCTACTGGGCTGTGGCTCACCCTATATGGGAATATCATTTTCAGGTACAGGAAGCATGCCACCTCCAAGGACATAGCTGGGAGGCTTGTGGCGGGCATAGTTTTGTCGTTTTACTTTTGATGTATTACATGTAATTTCAAGCCAAGGGCTTAATGTGTAAACGAGTTAGAACTCTTTGTTGTAACCAAGTGTTAACTTGGAAAGCTGTAAGCCCGTAGGGCATTTTGTTATGAGGTTAACATGTAATACTTATGTCTTGGAATTCTAATGAATGAAAGGAATGCGGTTAGTCTAAATGTAAATGCATGTCTTATCTGATGGGTTTATTGTTATTATTTTGAGGGCGTTACAAACATAATACAATAAATTCATTTTATACACTCATATATTTTAACTATTCAAAATTTTGATTAGTTTTGCATCATATTTTAAAAAAAGAATATATACCACATGACATGCATTTGTCATTCTCTTGCCGGAAGGAGCCATCTTTTCTTTTCCTTTAGACATTGGGTTGACATTTTCTTTATCTTTTGCCTAACAAATATAAATAAAATATTGAAAAGATTAAAAAAATCTTATATAAATAAAATACATATAATGTTTGACTTGATTTTGTACTTACCACACGAACACGGATAACATTAAGGTCGTGCTCATCACGGATGACCACACCAACATTTCTACATGGAGTTGTAGGAGGAGGCCTACAGAAATAGATTGTGAAAAAAATTAAAATCTATATAATAAAGCGGTAATAGTAAGAGTAAAAAATTAAAGATTGTCTTGGGTAAAAAATTCTTTTTATTTTTACCAATTTGGTGTTAAAGAAGGTTGTCTTGGGTTAATACATTCCTTCGATCTTTCTCTTTCTCGTTCTCGTCGCAGGCGTTGTCCCAATTGGTATGCAGAACATGGCTTTTGATTTTTTTCACGTTCTCGCCGTGCACGTTGGGCCAATGCAGCTTTTGATAACACATTATCATTGTGTGCCTAAAATAAGAATATTATATAAGAAGGTGCATAAAATGTGAATATTAACTAACTTTTTCTCTTCACTCGGTTAAGTTGTTAGTCATATAAGAACCAATGCATGTATTTATGAAATTTAAAAAGGAAGGGAAAAATAATTTGAAAACACATTAAGCACACAAAACTGCAAACTCACTATGCACGCACTTATTGGTTTTAAGACACTACCCATCTCTTTACAAAATGTACGTTAAAAAGGTAAATATTAGATCATTGGGTATATAAAATGTGAATATTAGCGTGTAATGTCTTGTACTTTCCTTTTCTCTCTTCTTGTTGTTTCTGTTATATTAAAATACATTTTTGTCTTTTTCTTCTTTCCTTAAGAACTTCTTATAAGAAAAATAAAAATTAAAAAAAAATTATATTATGTAGTTTCCTTTTCATCACATATTTGTTCTTTCTTCTTATTTTCCTTTTTCGTTTTCTTCTATTATATTTTTATTATGCTATGTTGTAGATGCAACATATTGTACAAATGCAACATATTGTACAAATGCAACATATTTTTATCATACAAATAGACAAACATATTAAAAATTCAAATTAATGTTCATACAAATGCATTAGCATATTGTACAAATGCTTACTTTAACATGCTTCAGAAAAACATTTCACATTCAATAAAAAGAATTGAATAAATTTTTGAAAAAGAAACTTTTGAAAAATATACATAAAAAATAGTATATGACACTACGCAATTCCTAAAAAAATCTATATAATATTCGAAAAAGAAACTTTTAAAAATTGTTGAGAAACCATACCATGGGATGTGCATTTTCCTTTCCTTTGCCATAAGGAATAGCTTTTTTTGTTTCCTTTAATATTGCTTTGTCTTTTTCCTTTGCCTTTGCCTGTAAAAAATAAGTAGAATATATTTATAAATTATTTTTAAAATGATAAAAAAATACATGTCCAATGTTCAAGTGACTTTTATGCTTACCTCATGAATGCGAATAGTATTAAGGTCACGCTCATCGCGAATAACAACATTAACATTTCTTTCTTGAAGAAATCGAACCTATACATACAAAAACTTTAGAGTAATAAATAAAACTTCATACACATAAATAAGAAAATTAGTAAAGAGAGGAGATATTACGGTTCGGTGTAAGTCCCCATCCACCTATAAAGCATGAGGAAAAAAATAATTAGAACAGTGATGTTGTCCATAACTGTTGTACTTAAATTTATTAGAGAGGTACTTAAATTTATATTAAGAGAAAAAAGAAGAAAAAAAACTTACTTGACCAAAAATAGTGATATTGTTCATAACTGTTGTACTTCAACCTAAAAATTTTAGACACAAAGAAACAAAAAATTAGCAATAATAAAAGTTAACATGGATTTCATTGGCAATGAAATGTTATTTCCAAATATGTTGCTACCAAATCGAATAATAAAATTCAAAATTTTATTTAAATAAATAGCTGTCATGAATAGAAAATACTTAACGGGTTACAATCAAGAGGAAAAAAAAATAAAAATAAGAGCAAAATTAGAAGGGTACAATTTAGAAAAAGGTACGTGCCTTCTCTATTTAGAAAAATAAAAATACTCGGTGAATTTAGAAGGGTACAATAAGAGCAAAAATAAAAATAAACTTCTAAGAAAAAGAAAAAGGTCAACAGATACCAGAGGCACGTGCCTTCTCTATTTAGAAGGGTACAATTTTTTTAAATTTTTTTTTTTATAACAAAATGTTAATACATTTGTTTGGGTTAAGTTAAATACTCGGTGAATTTGATTCAAAACAAAAATCCTTATGATAAATACTTGCGTTAAGTTAAATACTTGTAAGTTTAATACATTTTTTTTTTATGAAGACAACTAAAGTAATACGCACACACATAAGGATTGACCAAAATTATATTCCCTTAAAAAGATGCAAAAAAAAAAAACATAGAATGTTAAATGAAAAATAGAATATTACACATAGAATAGTCTATGTTGTGTTCATGAAGAATATTATGTTGAGTTTATACCAACATAGAATACTATACTCCCATAAATGTTAAAAAAAAAAAAAAACATAAACTCTCTCGCCATATTACACATAAATGTTAAAATGCCAAGTCTTTCAAATTTTTCTTTTAATTGGGAACTCTAGATATTCACAAAAAAATTAAATGAAAAATATTTATCATCTATACATTAGAATTACACAGCAAATAAATATTACATTTGAATGGTACAACTAAATAAATATATTACACAGCAAATAAAATGTTAAATAAAATTTTCTGAGTGTTAGTTTAATTTTTTTGTTGCAGGAAGATCAACTAAATAAATCACCCTTACTTTCTTTTTAAATAGCTCCAAACAAACAATCCCTTCCCCCTCCCCCTCTCTCTCTCTACATTCTTTGCGAAACCCATAATCAAACTCACATTTTCTGACCAACATTTAGAATAGATGTTTTTTAACAGTCACATTAAAATGATAAATTAAAAATGGAGCACAATAAAATGGTCTAAATTTGAACTTTTCTCTTTGTTAACTGACTTCAATTTTATAAAGATGAAATTAAAATCAAAATCACACAGCAAATATATTACATTTGAATGGTACAACCAAATAAATATATTACACAGCAAATAAAATGTTAAATAATTTTTTTTGAGTGTGAGTTTAATTTTTTTGTTGCAGGAAGATCAACTAAATAAATCACCCTTAATTTTTTTTTAAAACTAAAGTTATTGTATACTAAATCTATATACTAAAGCACATCAGTATAATGTAGGCATTCAACTCATCTTGGTAATGAAAAAAAGAAAAGAAGCAGAAATATGTGATATTCTACCAAATTGCTATCAAAATGCTAGCACATATTATGTCTATGATACCAAGAACCCTTTTATTTACTCTCCATTTGATACTGTCAAGTGTATTAAGGGCCTGAAATGCAGAAAAATTTGTAGAGTAATTCCAATTTCAAGTGTAAACATAACAAATTGGTTAGACCAACTCCCCGAAGCTATTTGAAATGAAAATCATCCAAAAGCACACAACCCATTTAAAAAATAAAACCCATCAAGTATTAATTCAAATTCAAAACCTTTTAAAAAATTAAATCCATTTAAGAAACATAATGTTAAGATTAAATTGGATAAATTACATTTTAATCTACATTATAAATTACATTAAACTGGATAAATCTATTATTGCAGATTAATCTATTATTGCAGATTAATCTATCTATTATTGTAAAACATTTACAAATGATAATATTAAATTTTTTTTAAATAAATCGTAAACTAAAAGCAAATTGAATAATTTAATTCCCAATGGAAGCCAATTTTCTATGAGTGGGGGTTTGCGGAAAAGAGGGAGAAGTGTGGAGCAAAAAAGTGTGAAAGAAGTGTGGAGCAAAGAAGTGTGGAGCCAATTGCTCCACACCACCAATTTTCTATGAGTGGGGGTTTGCGAAATTTTTTTTAAGATCTATGTGTAAAATCAAATAGAGAGAGGAGCACTAAAGATCTTTGCAATTTTCTTATTTGTATAATCAATTTTACTCCCCAAAATTACTATATGTGAGAAAAAGATTTCAGTCAACATTATTACAATGAGCACACAACAGGTTCTAATTTCTTATTTGAAGTCCTTTGCTGTTCCAATTCTACGTGCACTGAACATATAAAGCTGATCAAGAAGGCTTATTCTTTCCAATTTTGGCTACTTGTATTTCAAGCATCTCCTTAAATATAGCTAGCTATGAGACCTAGGATGGTTTTGAGTGGATACTATCATGAGCTAAATTTATATTAAAGAACTGGTAGTTTTGGGTCCAAAATATAAAAATACCATATGGAGGTGGAGTGTGATCATAAAAAGGGAAAACATTATGGAGTAAACAAACAAATCAAATTAAGTAAACAAACAAATCAAATTTTTTAAAACTGAATTTATACACAATTTGTATACAGAATCTTTTTATATAATACACCTAATATTTTCTTAGTTGATGATTCAAATTATTATTATTATTATTAGCGAATAAAGATCAAATACACCCATATTGTAATAAAGATCAAATCACATGGTGCATTGTAGCTAAGGGGTTGGGTGACTCATCATGTTTATTACCTACATGATTTTCTCGGTAAATTAACAAATCTTAGGAAATTAATAAAAAATAACACACATTAATGATTATTTTTTCTCTCTCTCAATTTACTTAACAATGGTGAGACCCTAGACTATTTTAAAAAGATAATTAAAAGTCATCTTTTAACTTTTAATGCATTTTGAATCATATAATCTCTCACAACATAAAAATAAAAAATATTGTCAAATGTCATAAAAAATGTCATATTTTTTAAAAAACAACATAAAAATAAAAAATAAAAAATGAAAATCTAACTTTTAATCATCTTCTCAAAAGAACTTTCCATAAATATTGTCAAATGTCATTTTGAAACCACTGAACTTTCAAGCTCACTAAAAGAGTTGTCCTCCAACTTCTGAATCTTTTGGATGGTGAATATCAAAGTGAAAGGAAAGCATTTGAGTAACCAAAAAAAGGAAAAGCAAAGCAAAAACTTACCACTATTTGCAGTAACAAAAATAAACAGGTGTAATGCTGGATAAATCTAACATACTTTATTTCACTAATCCCTCAAACTTATTTCAAAATACATAAATATCAAAACCGAAATCATACAAACCCATTTCAAAATCAAAACCAAAATCATTCAAACCCATTTCAAAATCAAAATTAAAACTGAAACCATGTCATTAAAACCGAAATCATGTTTTCAAATATCATGTTTTCAAATAATATCATGTTATTGAAATTCTGAAATTAACATGAGTTATTAACATGATTTATTAATTGTCCATGAGTTATTGAAATTCAATTTCCTTTATTTTAGCATGAGTTATTAACATGAGTGATTTAACAGGAAATCAACACCTTACACACCATGTATCGAGCAACAATTGTATTTATACCCTTAACACTAAATTGAATAAAAAAAATATTACACACCATCTAGAAGAGAAAAATCTACCGATGATTGTTTAATTACTTACCAAGTCAACGTGTATTGTTTTATTCATTGTTTAATTACTAATTTTATTATTGGTGCTTTTTTCACTTGCATTGTGAAAGGAAAGCACAAAATAAACTCACTTGTAAAAATAATTGAACAATTTAGCAAATATAATAAACGTATGTTCATCCAACTTCAAAGTGGAAAAAAAAAAAAAACACTTTAAGGCAGACTATACAATAAGTGACACTTAAAAAAAAGAAACTCACTTGTTATATGCCAGCCCACCAAAGTGGCTCATACACTATACTTTTATATCTATACTTCTATCCTATCTATCTATCTATGGTATGAACACTTTTGTTACAATTTTTCTCATTTCTAAACTGTCCTTCTATAACTGTAATTGTCAAATTCAAACAAACCTATGAATTCTTTTAATATTTTATATATATGGGAAACCATCTAACCTAATACCAGTGGTGATAGACTCAGATAACACACAATCAATCAGTAAAGAAACATAGATGGGTCATCAAAATCACCATTACACTTACAAAGTGGACAACACTTTCTTGACAGAACATAAATATAATACCATAGATAGATAAATATAATACCAGTGGTCAACACTTTCCTGTTTTTTTTTCATGGCATGCTAAACAATAATGACTAATTAATCTATCTATGGAAAAGAATAAGCAAAGTGATGATCAACACTTTCCAGAGCAAAGTGATGATCTAACATAAATATGATAGAACATAAATATGACAGAGCAAAGTGATGATCAACACTTTCCAGATTTTCAAATTATATATAAAATTGACAGAACATAAATATAATCTATATAAAATTACACACAATAATTACACACAAAATTATTATATATAAAATTCTGAAACACAGATTTTCAAAAATAAACTCTGCATTTTAGTAAATAAACTCTGCATTTCCATACAAATTTTCCACACAAATAAACTCTGCATTTTAGTATATAAACACAAATTTTCCACTCAAATTGTTATTAAATAAACTCTGAGAATTTGCTAATTTACTACCCTTTTGTTTGGCAGATTTGGGCTAATATGATGAATTGGTGGGATGTTCAGGGTGCTATACCAAGTTTGGTGGATCAACTATTGGTTTGGTGGGTTGGAGGGATGATGAAGAAGATGGAGTGGAAGATCTGGAGTGATGTTCCGTTAGTTGTACTGTGGTCTGTCTGGAAGCATCGAAATGAATGAGCTGCAAATCCAAATCTGAGTGAGCTTTGTGAGTTGATTAAGATTAGGATTGCTTTGTGGATGAGTGCTTTGCTTTCCGTTAGTTGTATTGTGGTCTGTTCCGTTATTTTCATTCTAAGACAAATCAGGAAGTGCTTGGGGAATTGGCAAATAGTTAAGATAAATCAGGTAAACTCTGAAACACAGATTTTCAATATAAATCAGAGTTTAAATCTGAAAATCTGATTTTAAAATCTATAAATCTGAAAATCAGATTTTCAAATCTATAAACTCTAATTAATAACATTTATCTGATTTATATTGAAAATCTGAAAATCTATAAACTCTAATTAATAACATTTATCTGATTTATAACTATATTTTAATCTTAAATTATAACTACATTTTTCATGTGTGTTTCAACGCAAGCAACGCTCCACAATCATAATGCAAAATTTAAAAGTAAATATATAAAAATTTCAATAATTTAACAATTATATATTTCGCTAATACAAACTAAATAATTCAATTTAAAAGCAATATTCAAATATAAAGTTTAGAGAAATTCTATTCATCAATATTCAAAGCCATGTACATGTGCAGGATCCATATCTATTGTAGTTATTAATTAGAGTCTATAATGAGTTTAGAGAAATTCTATTATTAATTAGAGTCTTTTTTAGAAATCTATAAAAAGCGAATGCTTCAGATCAATATTCAAAGCCATGTAATATAAATCAACTGATTGAATGTATGAATATAAATTAGAGTCTATAAATCTAATTAATAACTACAAATAGACTCTAATCCAGTTTCAACTGATTGAATGTATGAATAGATTTATAAAAAATCTATATTCTCACACATAGTGAATGAAAATAACGGAACAGAGTTGGGTGTACATGTATCTATTGTAGTTATTAATAGATCCAAAAAATCTATATATCTCACACAATGTGTGTGAGAATATAGATTCTATTCATCTATATTCTCACACAAATCCAAATCTCACACAGTTGGGTGTACAGAGTTGGCTGCTGGGCTAGTGCATGACTGCTAAAAAATCTATATTCTCACACAAATCCAAATCTCACACACAGAGTCTATATAAATCTATATATCTCACACACAGAGTCTATAAATCTATAAATCTATATTGAATCTATAAATGTATCTATTGTAGTTATTAATTAGAGTCTATAAATCTATTCATCAATTAAACAATCTATAAATCAGATTTCAGATTATAAATTATAAACAATCTATAAATCAGATTTCAGATTATAAATTATAAACAATCTGTAGTCTATAAATCAGATTTCAGATTTCAAACAATAATATCTCGTGCATACGCTAGTAGTTGTTTATAATCTATAGATTTCACCTTTGGAACGGGCATATAGATTATAAACAAAGGTGAAATCTGATTACCAATCACGGGCATACACGGGCATACACCAGATTTCAAACAATCTATAGATTATAAACAATCTATAAATCAGATTATAAACAATCTATAAATTATAAACAATGGAAGCCATAGCTATAGATGAATGAATGTTATGGTTTAAGTCTGGTGCTCTATTTAGTTCTGTATGAAAAATGTTCAACGGCTAACTCTGCAAACCATAGCACTTTCTTAAAACAGGGCACTTTCTTAAAACAGGAAATAGTGAGAGTGAACTAACCCAGCAGCCAATAAGCAAAGTGATGATCTAACCCAGATGTCGAGCCGGAGTGATGAACTAACCCAGCAGCCGATGAACTAACCCAGCAGCCGAAGTGATGTCGAGCCGGAGTGAACAATGGTGAGAGTGGAACGGTGTAAGCTCTGATGAAGGCTCTGTGTAAGCTCTGATGAAGACTCTAATGAAGGCTGTGTGTAAGCTCTGTGTAAGCTCTGAGATTTTCAAAAAAAATCAGAAGAAGAACGGAGAGGAATAGAGAGGGAAGGTGGGTAGACAGAGGGTAGATGGGGAGGCAAATCAGATACAGAGGTCAGATACTGAGAGAGGAGTGGAGAAACAGCCATGTTGGGCGGGAATTTCTGTTTTCTGTATAACCTCAGCCATTGGATAGATATTACAATTGATCTAGACCATTGGATCAAATGTATCTCACACACATTTTTGACATAAATTCAAAATCCCTCTTGCCTTATTATATAGATAAATATAAGATTAAATATGTATATATAACACATTATATATATATATATATATAAAATTAAATATCACGTTAAATTAATTGAATACCACATTAAATTCTCATGTAGTCACACAATTAATAAAACCAAAGATAAAATAAAATAATAATAATAAATAATGACTTACGAAAAATTAGGATTGCTACAAATATTCTAACATATCGGTTGTTTTGAAAAGATGGTTAAAAATTAATTTTTTTTGGCTTTTTTTGAAAAAACATGTAAAAAATATGAGAGATGATATGACTTAAAATGAGTTAAAGTTGAGAAGTAGCTAAGTAGCTACTAACTCACTTCCCAAAAGAGCCTTTTGTCACAAAAATAGTTCTATTGGCACTAAAATTTTGAAATCTTTCCATCGATAGGTTGCTGAAGCGTAGTGAGGGGACATGTGAGATGGCTTTTTGAAGAAAGACAGAAATCACAGGAAAAATTCAAATTGAAAGATAGTTAGTTGTTGCCAAGAGTAAGGGATGGAAGACCAAGTCAAATAGAAAATCTGTCAAAACGATTCCTAACATAAAGAGATAAAGGTGCAAAGGAGTAGAAGATCAAGGAGGATCATGGAGGATAACTGCATTGAGGGATGATCAAGGAAGTATAAAATGAGGACTTGAAGAATGACAGGATCATCAATCAAACTACTCACACGATATTAGCTTCTAATTAAGAGCAGTCAAATTAGCAACTTTATGAGTAGATTAGTAATAGTCTTTTCTTTTTTTTCTTTTTTTTGCATTTCTTCTGCCGATTGTTATATTTTTCAATTCTTTATTCTTGTTTAAGTTCATGCAACTTATAGCAAGTGACAATTTATTTGAATAATACATATTCTTATCTGTTTTGTTTCTTCTTTATTTAATTACCTCTAAGGAAGTCCTTAATCTATTTGAGGCAAAGACTTCAACCACAAGTCTGATCTTTTTGTGTTTGTGTGAAAATTAATTTAAATCCATCAATTAATCACTGTTGACTACACTTAAACCAAATTTTTACTTAACAAGTTTGTAATATTTTATCATACTGTGCACAACATAATAATTTGTAACTTTTACTTTAAAGTGTAAACCATAGATTCATCTATTCATAACTTTTAATACAATGTAATGTAATACTTATAATATATCCTTTTTTTTAAGAAGCATACACAACAAATTTCTCCTAAAAATTTTGATAGTTCAAACCAAGATTTTTTATTCTTAAACAATAAAGATACAATAACCATATTTGTATATCATAAAAGGAAAATTCTAATATGGATATCCTTAAAAAGGATATACCATATGCATCCCTAGTTATATCATTTTCTTCCCTAGTTATGACAATTTTCTTATTTAGTTATGACATTATTTTAGTTATGACTCATGAGATATGTAGTTATGTCTCGTGTTGTATTTAGTTATAACAACAAAAAAACAAATTTAGTTATGACTCAGAAAATATAAAATTATGATATTTTATTTTTTTAATTATAAGGTGTATATAAGGTGTGTACCAGTCTTTCCCATCATAAAAATTGCTTATAATCGTATGTATTATCATTGCATTGACTTAAAAAGCCCCATCACTCATGTAGGTTACTAATGTGGTGACTCATGAAATAATAAATACTTTATAGCACACAAATATGATCATTTTCAAATTGTAGAATGTTACATATAAACAAATGTATTAGGGCATGTTTGGTTATCTTTTGAAACTATTTTCAGATTTTTTTTTTTTGGAAAAAATAGAAACTAATTTAATAAAAATAAATATCAAAAAGATATTTTTAAATTTTTAAATTTTTAAAAATTATTTCTATTCTTCCAAATGATAAAAGAGAAAAGAAAAATACTAGAGATACTAACAAAATTGCCAATAAATCTATCAAATCACTCATATAAGTGTGGGACCCACATTCATGTAGGATTCACACCCATGTGAGTGTGTGGTAGGTTTTTTGGTAAAAAGTTTGATGTCTCTAACATTGTTGACGAGAAAATTGGTGATAAATCTATATTTCCACCGCTATAAGCTATTAAGGACAATGGTGGATTTATTGGGGACATAAGGACATTTGTTGGAAATTTGTTAGTCAAAAAGACATTTGTTGATCAAAAGGACTTTACCACATATCTGTTAAAATTTTTATTTAACTTTTCTGTTCAAATATTTTTTTTATTTGTTCAAATTCACCGAGCTTATTTTTTCCTATCTGTTGAAATTCACAAAGCCCATTTTTCTTATCTATTTGAATTCACCAAGTTTTGTTTTTCCTATCTGTTTAATTTTTTATTATATCTATTCAAATTCTGATACATACACACATATATATCTAGAGAGAGGAGATTGAGAGGTCTTATCTGTTAAAATCATTTTTTTAATCTATTCAAAACCCAATTCTCTCTATCTCTCTTTCTACAAACCCACTATCTGTTGAAAGAGAAAATCAAATCTGAGATCACACAGAGACATCTATTTAAGGAATGATATCAAAACTCAACAAACATTGTTCCAAATCTACCATTCCCACAATACTCAACAAATATATTCTAGATCTGAGACCACAAAAAAAGAAAATCCTGAAAGTACAACGATGAAAGAAACATCTGCTCTTTCTTTTACTATCATTTTCCTCATCTTCTCCTTCATCTACCTCCTTTATCATTCGTGCTTCTCATGACGCATAAGACGTCGACGACGGCACATCCGTCAATGGCGTGCTAAGGGAAACCTATGATGAGGTGAGGTGACAAAGGATGATAGATCGTGACACCTTGAAACGTCCCGTAGTAATACTGTTGTGATGCCGAGGACTGTTGCTGATCGTCGACTTCGATGGCGAAGCCTTTGTTCTTCCCTCCTTCACTTATTTGTGTGTGTGTGTGTGTGTGTGTGTGAGGTTAGGGTTTCAAGAATGACAATGAGAGAGAAACAATGGGTGTGAAACAAAGATGTGAGAGAGAGAGAGGGAGAAAGAGAAATGAAGTTAATTTGAACAGATAGAGAAAGAAAGATGGAAGAGAGAGAGAGAGAGAGAAGTTTGATTAGATAAAGATGCGTGGATCCAAAAAGCGCGTGGACTATCCTTATAGACATTAGACTATCCTTATAGACCCAACAAAAAGATGTATAAATCTACAGATATACAAGTCTATAAATAAGACCTATTGCCTGAGCACCCAAGATAAAATTATATAAAAATATTAATAATAATTTTTTTTTCCTTTTTTTTCACTAAATTCATTTTTAGTTTTTCAATTTTTTTTTTCTTCTGATAACAGATTTTAAAAATCAAACCAAACAGAGTCTGAATTTTTTTTACCACTAGACACGAAGCAATGTATTACACATATCTATATATTAATATGAACGCATATAATGGTGTAAGAAAATTTAGTGGAAATTTTGTTTTTGAAGATGATGTTGAAAATGGTAACAGATTATAAAAATCAAATCAAACCAAACAGAGTCTGAATTTTTTTTACCACTAGACACGAAGCAATGTGTTACACAAATCTATTTATTAATATGAACGTATATAATGGTGTAAGAAAATTTAGTGGAAATTTTGTTTTTGAAGATGATGTTGAAAATGGTAACAATTGAGTGAACTTGGTGACTTGGTCCACATGTCCTCCCAAATGATTCCAAACCTTACAAAACACACACTACCAAATGACATAAATAAAGTTCTTTCTTTCTCATATCAGACATTATAAGTAATCATATCAAATTAATTATTAATTTACTATTAATGTTTTGTCATTTTCCTAAATATTTAACAATAATTTTGTCGATCTAATGTACACTAATAAACTAGTTCCCACATGTTAACACCTACTATAAATTTCCACACTCCAACCCCATTCCCCACAACTCTACAAGCTCTTGAGCTCTCTCTTCTCGCTTTTTGTCTCACCAACTTTCTCCAGAGAATTTTCCTGAGAAAAAAATGGCTGGAAATTCACCTTGTGCTTCCTGCAAAATGCTGCGGCGTCGATGTGCCAAGGATTGCATCTTTGCTCCTTACTTCCCTTCTCATGACCCCCATAAATTCGCCATTGTTCACAAGATCTTCGGTGCTAGCAATGTCAGCAAAATGTTGCAGGTCTCTCTCTCTCTCTCTCTCTCTCTGAATCATATACATGTCTTGTACACATTTACACATCATACATATATCAGTGGTTAATTTCACTTTTTTTTTTCCCACCATTAAAACTATCAATTTCATCAACTTAGTTTATAGAGTTTTAAATTTTAGTTCATGTGATCTAATTGTTAGATTAATGTTATATAGTGTGAGTATGAAAATAAATGATTTGAATAAACTATTTCCCCTGTCATTGTGAAATAGAGAGTAGAAAAATGAGTGTTTTGTTATTTGCTTTAATTTGTTCAAATTTTAAAATAATTTTTTGACCTATTAAATTAGGTTTTATCGGTTACTCATTTAGGTAACTGTTTCCAATAGAACCATTTTAGCTAAAAAATAAAAATAAAAATGGAAACTAAATAGATGGAATTAAAATTTTAAAGATAAAATTAAGAAAAAAATGATTAGAATTACAGAGATAAAAGTAAAATTAACTTCATTAATCAATAAATCTATTGCTCATCGTTATTAATCTAATTTATAATAATGATACTGTCACATCATTCTGAAAGTTGTTTCTGTATAAAAATTCCGATGATATAGGAGATTCCGGTTCATCAGAGAGCAGATGCAGTGAGCAGCTTAGTATACGAAGCGAGTGCAAGAACAAGAGACCCTGTTTATGGCTGCGTGGGAGTGATTTCACACCTTCAAAACCAGGTGGCTCAGCTAAAAATGCAGCTCGCGGTGGCTCAAGCCGAGATGCTCTGCATCCATATGCAGCATGAGCCGGCCATACCGGCTCCAGAGTCGTTTGACCGAGCCGACAAATCTTTTCTTCTCCAAAACAACCTCCCACAGTGCCTCAATTTTGTCTCTTCTACTAGCAATGTAATTCAGGACTCTCTCAAGAGTGAGTCCTTGCTTGGACATCATGACATGGTTTCTTATTAGTGAAAGGAAAAAAAAAAATTTATTTTTAGTCATTTCTAATCATTTTGATGATATTGATGATGATGATGATGAACCTAGCATCTGCAAACAAGGATAAATATTGATGGGGTCAACTCTAGCTAGCATGTGAGGCATGTAAGTGAAATAGTGTTTTTCTTTCTAAGTTATTAAACAAATTAATGAAGGTTACATGTTGGTTATGTTAATTAAGCTATGTTCCTTCAATTCAAGGGTTGGTGCCGTTCTAAACTATTCTGTAATTGATTTTTATAAAATATTTTAATACATAAACACTTTTTTACTACTCTTATAAAGAAATAGAGATAGTCAATCCCACATGAACTAATTAATGTGGATCTCATTAACTACCTTTTAATGATAAGAAAATACTATTTAAAATTTACTTAGGCTTCGTTTGGGAAGAATGGATTAGGTGAGTTTGGAACTATTTTAGTCACAAAAAGACAGAATAAACTTATTAGTGCAATAAGACAAAACATTACATCCAACCCATAATCATTACATTATTTCTCTCACAAAAAGTTAAAAAAGCTAAAAAGTCCTTTCCAAATGATACTTTTTAGCCCTAGGCTAAAATAACCAAAAAACCAACTCACTTTTCAAACGAACCCTTACATTAAGGTAAGTTGCTTTTTTTGTTTTGTTACTTGCCACACTAGATTATTTCTAAAAATTTTATGAAACTTTTCTTAATATTTCTTTCATAAAACTTTACGTTACTCAACATTTGCTTTTTAATTATCTAAAATAAAGTCTAGATGCGGCTCAAGACTTGCAAACTCTATTGGCTCCGTTTGGTTTAGTTTTGGATTTATAATTTGAGTGTAGAGTTGTCATTTAAGTGTGGAATTGTGAATTAAGTTTTAAAAAGAGAAAAATTATTTGGTTATAAGTTGTGAAAAGAGTTTTGAAAATAATTTTTGAATTTTAAATTTTGAATTTTGAAAAGAGTTTTGAGTTTTGAAAAGAGTTTTCAGGTGTATTTTCAGTTTTGAATTTTTGAATTTTGAAATTTTTTGGATTTATTTTTTTAAAATATTAAAAAATGTTTAAGAATTTTTTATTTTAAATATTTAATTTTATTTAAATTTTTTATTTTAAATTTTAACCAAACATATAACTCAAAACTCAATCAAAAACTATTTTCAAAATTCATAATCAAATACATAATTTGAAACTCTATACTAGTTTCAAAACTCCACAATCAAATTGTAACAAAACACATAACAAAAAAAAAATTAAAATATTTACAAATACATTTATAAAATAAAATAAATATTATATATTTAAAACAAAAAAATAAAATGTTTCAATATTTAAATTTTTTTTACAGCACACAAATGTATGAAATATAGTGCACATTAAAATAAATAAATATTTAAAATATTAAATATTAAATATTTACCCTAAAAAAATAAAATTAAGAAAAATTTTAAACATTTTAAAGAAAGAAATCCAAAAAAATTCAAAATATAACTCAAAACTTAAAATATAACTCAATTCAAAACTCATAACCAAACAAATTTTCTTTTTTCAAAACTCAACTCAAAACTCAAAACTCAAAAAATAATTTTAAAAAAAAATTGATTTTTTTTTTTTAAAGTAAAGTTTTGAAAATAATTTGATTTTGAGTTTTAAATAGGCTATGTTTGGCATAGGCTTTTTTTTGGGGGGGCTATTTTAGCCACAAAAAGACAAAATAAACTAGAAATCTAATAAGATAAAATGTTACATCCAAATCATAATCATTTTTTTTCTCATAAAATTCAAAAAAATCAAAAAGTCCATCCAAAACGAGACTTTTTAGCCTAAGGCTAAAATAGTCAAAAAACCAATCCCATCCCAAACGAAGGCTGAGTTTTAAGTTGTGTGTGTGGTTATGAATTTTAAAAATAATTTTTAAATTGAATTTTAAATAGTTTTAAGTTGTGTGTTTAATTTTAAATTTTAAAAAAAATATCAAATTTTTTTTTGATTAAAATCATAATTTTAAAAGACAACCAAACACCGTATATACATTTCCTACAATTTTATGTACTATGCATAAAAAATTGTTACATCTTGTGATTGGTTTTATGTACTACACACAATGCACCGCATCATAAAAAATTGTTACATCTTGTGATTGGTTTAAAATTGTGTGATGGATCCCATTTACAGCGATGGCCACCATAATGTTTTAATCAATCATAGTATGTATTTTATTCATAAATTGCATGAACAAATTTGGACTTTAAAGTAGGTTAAAATTTTTATATTTAAGAAGATAGTTGAATTATTTTATAATTAAATGTGATATTTGTGACAAAAAAAAATGATTATAGATTTAATGTGACATTTTATCTTATTAACTATTTTAATTTATTTTATTTTTTTTATAAATTTTAGCCAAAAAATAATCTAAACCCAACTTGCCAAACACCCACAGAGAGTGCTAAGCAATTTCACCATAGAAAAATTACTCGTCTTTTTTTGAGGAAACTCACCAGACAAGCCTCAGTTACATCACTATGCCTATGATTACACAATTTTTGAGACTTTTAACTTCTTTTTTTCTTGTCCTTTTTCTTTTTTGAAATTAGAGACTTTAACCTTACAACAGTACAATTTTAGCATCTGCAATTGTAAGATGGCTTTAATATGATTAAAGTTTTCTCACTTTTTAAACTCAAAAAATAAAAAATTGAGAGAGGATTCTCTCTAATAAAGTGGAGGTTCAATTCAGGAATGTGGACCATCACCTGTTTCACTTTGATAGCTGGAGTCATTTAACTTAGGGTTTTGATAGAGATTCCTTCCAATCACCATCCTCTCCAATCACCACCCTCTACACACACGTGGCGAGTGGTGATTAGAGGAGAAAAGAAAATCTGACCAATCAGATCAAGAAGGGGTCAAGGGGTAGGGTAAAAAGGGGGTCTCGGTCTTTTTCCTTTAACTTATAAGTCTTACTGTATAAATTTACAATATTTTTGCAATTTTTGTCATTGTCTACCAACCAATAGCTACCACATGGCATGCAGCCATCCGGTCCTAAATTTTTATATATTCTTCGGTATGGTCTTGAAGTACATATGAAACCAATTTTGCTACATACAAAATAAAAAATAAAAAAGCTATGCAGAATTTTAGAGAGAATTGAAATGTATATATGAGCGAAATTTATTCAGAGTATAGCCCACAACACACTAATTTTAAAACGACACCCTAAACTCTGGTTTTGGGTAAAATTTATAGTTTTATTTTCTGAGTAACTAAAATTATTGATATAAAAATGCTCATGAGTGGTAAAAAAAACTCTAAATCTTCAATCTCAGTAAGCTAAGCCAAAGTGTTTGGATGTGTAGATATATACCATATATACTTGCGTAAGTTCTCACAAATATATATAATTATAAAATCGCATAAGTTCCACAAATATATATAAGTTCTCTCACAAAATCGAGTAAATTTTCACAAACATACGTAAGTTAACCCACAAAAACTTCTCACAAATTTCTTGCGTAAGTTCTTAGAATATATATTAGTTACCTCACAAAATCACGTAAATTTTTAAAAATATAAATAAGTTTACCTAATTTTTTAAAAAAAAATCATAACTTATATATATATATATATATATATTTGTGAGAATTTATACAAGTGCCTACACACTTAAGAATTGCCATTCTTTCTAAAACTATGTTTGGTTTTGGCTTTTTGGATAAAAAAGCACAAAAGACAAAATTAATTACATAAGTTAATAAGACAAAATATCAAATTCTAACTATAATCATTACACTTTTTCTCTCATAAAAGTCAAAAAAGCTAAAAAAAAAAAAACCAAACGAGAATAAAAAAGACAAGCTAAAATAACCAAAAAATCAAAAAGCCAAACTATTTTAACTCTTCCAAACGAAGAATAAGTGATTCACGTGGGTGAGCAGTGCAAAGAAGTGCTCATCAGTTTATAAAAAATGCACATAAGTGGACAAAGTTCTATACATTATGTATGTATTTAATTCAATGATAACGTGATGTTCTAAATCCATCTCTCAAAACAATTATATGTCCAATCAATGAATAAATGTTCAAAATTGAAAAAAAGAAAGAAAGATAATAATTAAAAAACAAAACAAAACAAAAATAAGAAGGTGGTAACAACTAGTGACTTTAAAAGATTCCTCTCATTCACTTTGTTTAATGTAGAAGCATTTCCAAAAGTCAATCCCTTGATGACTTATGATCAGTATAGCTAGCTGGAAGGTCTTTTGATCCTATGTCTTTATATTTAGTACTGATACTGATGAATAGTTTCTTCTTCACTTTGTTTTTGTTTTGTTCTTATTTTGACAGTAACATAACATTATATATGACTTCTTCCACCTTCCACTGAGATCATGTTATTTGATTATTGCTACAAATGATGTTCTTAATTTACAACAATCATGATCAATAAACAGCTGTTTAACATAGCAACGGTAACAAAAAAAATCCTAACCTAGATGATGGAAAAGACATGATAATGATCCTCATAAACACGTTAACTAAAACCCGTGAAAAAATCAGCATAAAAAAAAATATATATCAAGCAAAGTATCTTAATTGTCTATGTAAGTTCATTCTGCAACAGTTGCTCAAATAGTCTGTGGTGGGGTCATGGCGGCATTGTAGAATTTAGGATATCATTAAAAATGTTACATTATGTCCAAAATTGAGCTTCAAATGTGACAAATCTTGGGTTAGCACATGAAACTTCCATGGAGGATTAGAGGAAGAAAGAAAGTAGAGAGAGAATCATATAAGTTGAATATGTCCAAAATGGAGCTTGAAATGTGACAAAACCAGGGCTAGTACATGAAACTTCCATGGAGGATTAGAGGAAGAAAGTAAGTAGAGAGACAGAGAGTCGTAAGTTGAAAATGATTGATTGTATCAGAGGGGATAAAAGTGATGGAAAAAGTGAAAAGCATGACCGCTCTCTATCTATCAACCTCAAATTTTTTCCTTTTTTTTTTTTTTTTTTTTTTTTTGGGTGTGTTTTAGAGCTGTGTGGAACCTATTGTCTTTTTGGGTGTTTGGCAACGGTTATTTTTGGGTTTTTTGGGTTAAAATTCATAAAAATATCAAATAAGTTACAATAATTAATAAGATAAAATGTCACATTAAATCCATAATCATTTTATTTTTTCTTTCATAAACATCGCATCTAACTATAAAAATTCTAATTATCTTCTCAAACATAAAAATTTTAACCAATTAAAATAATTAAAAATTAAAATAATCTACTAAAATAGTAACTTTCTAATCATCCACAAAAACTTGAGGACAATGCTTCCAACAAGAAGGTTGTTTGGCTTTCAAGTATCATTCCTTGGTTTCACTCCTTTATTGTTTCTTCATTTTTCTACAGATTAAAGTTATTGTCATGTGATATGTGTTTTTTTTTTTTTTTTTTGATAACTAGTGTGTAGTGTCAATTTAGGAGTGTTTTAGGAAGTTAGTAAAAAATTGACTTTTGACTTTTTATCAAGTTTTTTAGCTTTTTGAAAAGTGATTTGGGAAGTTGGTAAAAAGTTGACTTTTTGCTTTTTAGTTTAATATTTATTTATGGTGTCAAATCAAATTAAAATGATCAAAATATCTTTACCCAACATAAAAAATTTATTTTTTTATTTTTTTTTATAAGCTCTAATTTGTAATTTTACACTTGAATTTTTAGCACTTGCCAAACCAATTTTCTGGTGTTTTTGACACTTGCATTTTTGGATATTTTATCCAAAGACGTGACTTTTTGCTATGTTCTCAAAATGGCACTTAGGCACACATCGATTAATTTTAGAGTATCAATCCGATTGCCAGAGCAATCGCCCTACATGGATGGACTGACTCCAAAAAAAAAAAAAACTAATTACGGCTAATAAGGTTAAGTTTGACATCTACTAAGCCTCCGTTTGGGAAGTGGGTTGACTTTTTGACTTTTTGACTTTTTTAGCTATTTTAGCCTGGGCTTAAAAGCTTGGTTTGGGAAGGGCTTTTTGGCTTTTTGGCTTTTTTGAGTTTTTTTGTGAGAGAAGAATGTAATGATTATGGGTTGGATGTGATGTTTTGTTTGTTATTGCTAAAATAGCCTATTTTGTTTTTTGTGGCTAAAATAGTCAAAAAAGCTCAAACCATGGCTTCCCAAACGAAGCCTAAATAATACAAAAAATCAAAAAGTCGCTATCTTATTTAAGTCACATCACCTCTCTAACACATCACATCAAACCCAACCCAAATCCAATCCATATAAGTCAATAAATCAAAAATTATATTTTTTTAAACATCCCAAGTCAACCTTAAATATTAAACCTGAAATCAAGATAAATTACACTGTGCCTATTAAGCTAACCGTTTAAGTTTCTATTGGAGTAACTTTGATTCAATGCAAAATGCAAAGAAAGCAAATCAATTTTTAGTTACAAACTACGGTCAGCTTTTATGGTAAAAGACAAAAAGGAAGCTCAGTCAGTGATGCCGGACACTTTTTTTTTTGAATTGTGAGTTTAGAATAGAAAAAAAAGGAAATATTAAAAGGAAAAATAATATAATTTTAATTTTTTAAATTATAATTAAAAAAATATCATAAGTAAATATATTACGAAACATAATTAAAGAATTCATAAATTATGATTAAAAAATTAATTAATTATAACTAAAAAAAATGACATAATTAAGAGTGCATATTATATATATTTTTTAAAAGAATGTATATTATAATTTTTTTTTTTTTAAAAAAAAATCTCATCTATTTGGATGAGTAATAAAGATTTTTTTTAACAGTTTAATGGCCAATCTTACACTACGCTTAAATCAAGGGATTTAGTGAGTAACGGTAAAAAATAAAAGTTATGTTCGTTTTGCTTTTTAAAAAAAGGATTGGACTAATAATCTACAGGATCCATCTAAAGAGTGTTTAATTAGACACCTAAGTGAAGAGATTAACTATTCACTAGTAATCCCCAATATGGTTGGACTAACAAAATTATGCGAGCGTTGGGATTAGAAATTGAGTAAGGGGATTAGTGAAATTTTAAATGATTTTTAAGCAAAAATTATATTTTTAAAAATAAAAAATAATTATAATATTAAAAAAATAATAAAACTTAAAAAATATTAATTTTATATATTAATATTATCTATAATATTACTAATCAAGTAGTGTACAAACAAACACTCTTTGTTACACATTTCCAACCTAATACTACTAACAATCTCTCACTCAATCTCACCGTAACGTTAATTTCCTCTATCCTATGGAGCTAAACAAACGTAAAAATGTAATTTTTTTTTTAATGATATTTGATTTATAAGTGTGAATGATAGAAATGATATGAAAACTCTATTATTTTATAAATTTCATTTGTCACCGGTAGTAGTGAGATTTGGTGAGAAACAACTTGACTGATTATAATCTTTGTAACATCAATATTACCTACTAAAATATAAAGAAGAAAAAAAATCACCCATATCTCTATATCGCTTATTTTGCTTTCTTATTCATTCAAATATGATATTATAAAAACACAATATTTCTTCTTTTTTTCTCACAAAAACGAGAGATCACAATAATTTGTTTTATTTTCTCATCCAACTATCCAAATGAAATGTTAGTATTATACAAAGTACACAACTAATCATTTTATTTCTTATCAAATCTCACCACTTTTAGTAAAAATTAAAACTTATAAAATAATATAATTCTCTTTCTTATTTTTCACAAATTCTACCCTGTACTATAAACCAAACACAAGGGTTTAAAAAAGGTTCTATTTTCTCTTCATTTCTCACAAAATCACTTGATCCAAACGGACTGTGAGCGAAGCACTAGGTCCCAAACAAGGTGATTAGATGAGAAAACTCATACTATTGTCCCACTGGGGCAATTCCTTTGCTTCCATACACCCTATAGCTAAAAATACTTCATTTGGAATGTTTATTTATTACATCTAGAAAATAATATTTTACATTTTACATTATACATTTTATCCATGCTTCTAATTTTATTTTATTTTTTTCTATTTTCCCCCACTGTCGCCTTTGTTTTTACATAAATTTTATGTTTGTTTTATCATAGATCAAATAAAGGACCATAAATAATTGTTTTTACCAAAACCTAGCATTTTGAATAAATACAGAAATTCAATTGTTAGGAATGGAAATTGTCGTTGCTTACATTTGCAGCAAGAATCTAATAATTCAAAAGTGCTAAATTGGGTAACCATCTATAGGTTTTTAAAAGCAGAGGAATAAAGGTGTATCAGATGGGACTATATAGAGTTCGACACGTGGAAGACAACTTCAAATAGGTACTCATCTTTACAGCCAATTATATACAGTTCAGAAAACAATGTCAAAATGACATAGACCCAACTCTTATTTCAAATTTATTGTCATGGTACAACAATTTCCAAGTACATCTAACATAATTCATGTTCCCTCTAAAAACAAAAGATGAAAAAGTAACATAATTTACGAAGGTTTAACAGGCAATTGAAAAGAGGGAGAATCATCTACCTTTTGAGAAGTCCCGTCATCGCCACACACTTGGATGATGAATTTGAGATTAGATGTCCCAGATGGAACTGAAAGATCAGAAACATAGAACGCTTGGATTTCCGCCACTCCCAGATACTCCTGCGCCCCAGCTTCTTGATTTGCAAGCTTTTCAACAAAAATATTGTACTTTGGGAACAGAGAAGCCTTCCCATCTTTCAATTTCCAAACAATCTTAACACTAAGAGTCTTCAACCCCTGAGAACCTGAAGTCCAATTAATGTATTGACCCTCGACTAGCCATGAGGTAGATGGTGGGAAATCCAAGTTCTGTCCAGGAGTTTTGACAGTGAAGTGACCCAGAATGGCAAAATATTGAGTTGAACCGCGATCCAGGGAATTCTCTACTCCATCTGGCTGGGATTTTAAACTCATTCTATTAAGTTCGGGCTTTGAATGGTAGCATACAGCATGAATTTCCGTTAATGTTGATCCATTCATTGTAATGCTACTATCCTGTATGACCCATCCTGGGTCGGTTTCTGGCTTTGTAACTTGACGAGGCATAATTATTTTACTGAAGTGGCTTGAAAACTGGTTCATGGTAAGTAAAGCATTTCCATGGGAAGCAAGAAGTACTGATGTTTTCTCATTCGTGGAAGAAGAAAATTTAAGAGAAAGGCCTATTAGAGAGCTCCCATCTGATTTAACCTGCACAAGGTTGTGGTGTCAACATCTACAGGAAATGAAAGGAAAAAATAATTCTTCTTATGTATCTCATAGTGCTGTTTTTCAGGCAAACATATGAATTATTGGTCATTTATCATTACACATAATCTTGGGGATAAGACTGATGTTTTAAAGGAGTGTCATTCATTATTGGGGGCAAAAAAATCTCTGATCTATGAACTATAAAAGAAATGAAAACGACATTGAGATTGCAATGATGCAAATGCTAGTAAAACTGTAAGTACTTGGCCCACCTGGTCAGCCCATTCTTTTCTTGTATCACAAGCACTACTTGGATGCGTTTATAAGTTTTAACTATCTTCAAAGATTGTAAATGTGATGATTGGACGTACTAAAAGGAACAATATAAAAGAAATGAGGGCCAAGAAGTGGCTGGGGTACAACTAGTGGAGGCCATATGACAATGGAGGATCATTTCTAGTGACTCAAAAAATGATATGATTCGGTCTCATTGTCCTATGTACTGGTCATTTTTGAAAATAAGACCATTTCCTTATGGATTTTACCTTTCTTTGTTTTAAACTAAGGTTTTGAAAAATGGTTGCGGTTGTCGTAACGGTTGCGGTCACGTGGTATCAGTTGTAGGGTATAAAGGCCGCAACGTAACGGTTGCAGTAACCAAAACCGTGTTTTTTTTAAAATTTTTCGCACAATTTAAAAAAAACTTACTGACACACATATATATATATATATATATATATATATTTTTTCAAAATCACATTTATTGGAATTTAAAATAAAATTTGATTAATTTTTATTAATTTTTAAGTATGATCCAATATATTTCATATTTATAAATCACTATAAAATGAACTTTTTACATTTTATTTCAATAGTTAATGATTTAAAAAATAATCAATTTTAAATGTCTACAAATTATTTTTTACCAATGCCTGAACTAACTAAATAAAAAATATTCATAAGTATTAAATGAAAGGATTATAAAATAAAAATTGTGTCATAAATTAAATAAAAAAAAAATTATATAAGATTTTTTCTTTGGATTTTGATCACTTGAGTATTTGTTCTTTTTTTTTTGTAAGCTTTTATTTTATTTTTTTTGGGAAAAACGAAACTATTCAGAATATTGTAAAAAGATGCAACGGTGTCTAATGGACCGTTACGGCCGTTATGGTACTGCTACAACTATTATGTAAAACCAAAACAACCGTTACTCATGTGAATTTCTGTCCTACCGTTGTAGTGGGCCGTAACGGGTGGTGGTAACCACCACAACCGTTACGTAACAGCGTTACATAACGGTTGCGGCCACTTTTTAAAACCTTGTTCTAAACACAATCAAATCAAATGAATCCATTTTCTCACAAGACTTTCTGAAGGTTCCACTTCAGAATAAAATGCTTAAGATTACTTCAATCCAATTCAACTGAATATGTTTCTCAAATCAATTTGGACACAACTATATTAGAGTTCACATAGAAATAGCTGGGAAATGGACCTACCATTGATCCAACTATGGCAACCTAGTGAATTGAACTTGGGTTGTGATTGTAATCATATAATTTTACATTTCAGATGTTTTGTGTTATCCTAATGATTCTAACAAACTGGCTTAAATATTTATAATCAATTGAGAAGTTTGGGTTTTGAGCAACAGCGGGCCTCCTCATTCCCCACCAACCATGCACATGACACATTCAAAACTTGGTCCCCAAAGGCTTGTACAGCATAATGTTCATAAAACTTTGGGCATTTGTCAATCAATTTATAATTAATCAGAAAAAGGTAGGACAACAATATAAATCAGGTCTCAGATTGTCTTTGCAAGTTTAATTGACAAATGAGATGGCTTACAGAATATGTGAAGTGGACTGGTAAATCCCCAAAAAGAAGATCTCCCTGAAACAGCCTTCTTGTGAAATATGTGCCTTGCAGAGTTCCCTTAAATGTAATGCTGCTTCCTCCACTATAAGATGCTTCCCTACGACTATCATTCGAAAATACATACTCAATTCAACAGATAGAAAAATGTTTGATATCTAACTAAAACTGTATAAATAAATTAATGTAAAATGGAGAATTTTGAGAACAAATAATGTACTAAATACGTCATGTAGCTGGGAGAGATATCAAAAGGCTTGATCACTACAAAGACTCATCATGCTTAGGTCCAAAAGAAGTCACAAAGAATCAATATTATAAGGATTCGTGCAGGAAGTGATTCTAGGCCCAAGTAGTGATTGTTTAATAGAATGTCTGAAAGGTAGGCTAACTGCGCAATATAAGGTGTATCAAAAATCACTTTTGATCCTGATGGAAAAGTAGAATTTTCCTTCTTCAAAATGATCAAGAGAAAAGAACGGAATGCTGAAGCTTCATTGTTAAATTTAAGCATGTGAAAAAGTTTTCATGGACGGTAGTTGATTCATAGCATCTACTTTTCCACAAGTGACCACATCACAGTGTGATGGATTTATATTTCGAAGAGTAGAACATATATACGAGTAATAGAACTTACTCAACAAAGACTTCAATTGATTCGGAAGGTGGATCTTCAGAAAACTCAAGGAAAGGCTGTGATGAATCAAGTATAAATTAGAGGAAAAAGATGACATGCTCTAAAGGCAAACATAAATGAAACAGATAACAACGTATTCTGTTAAAAACTAAACTTAACACCACACCATTGCACACACAGCATATCACAATATATTTGCCAATTGATTCAATTATATTTCTCCTTCAAATGCACAGAACAGAGGAAAAGCAAATGAAAATAGCCATTTTCTTTTCACTGTAATACTATTATCAAATTGCTAGCTTCAAACCTTCAATACAGGATTCAGATTTCACATTTACATCTTTTCTACTTCAACTCAATAATATTGATTTGTTCTCATATTGTCCTTATTGAAATCACTAACCTTATATTACTACTGTAAAAGCCCTGAAGGGAGATTTAAAATCAATTTCTAAAACTATTCTGGAAACAGAGAAAACTGACAATGACCAAAAACACATTGGCCAGATAATTTTTTAATACTTTTTTTGACAATGTCTTCAGTAATAATCAGCTTATTTGGTTTTAGTTTCAAAACACTTTTCAAAGAATTCTACCTTTTTATTTTTCATATTTTTTTGTTTTCAATGAATTTTTTTAATATTTTAAGCAATTTTTTTAATTTTTAAACACACCTAACATAAATACACTTAAAAAGTATAATATTTGTGAAAAAAATCTTAAAAAAATTCACTAAATACCAAAAACACACAAAAAAAAAAATTCAAAAATATAAAAATTCAGTATATTTTTCATATTTTTGTGTATGTATTAATTTTTTAAAATATTTTTTCACAAATATTTTACTATTTAGATACATCTAAGTAAAGTGCATCCAAAAGTAAAAAAATTGCTTAAAATTTTAAAAATATTCACTAAAAACAAAAAAAAAAAAACAAAAAAAGGGCAAATTACCAACACCCCTTCGAGGTTTGACTAAAATACGGATTCCCCCTGAGATTTGGGAGATTACAAATTGCCTCCTGAGATTTATATTTGCATAACAAATTCAGGAGACAATTTATTATGTAAATATAATGGGATGTAATTTCTCAAACCTCAGGGGGGATCCATATTTTAGTCAAACCTCAAGGGTGTTGGTAATTTGCCCAAAAAAAAAAAGAAAAACAAAAAACTCAATTTATAGAAAACTGAAACCAAACATACTGAATTTTTTCGGAAACTTGAAAGAGGATTTTTTGTGCATTTTCAAAAGTTTGGGTGCATTTAAAATAAATGATCCAAAATGGATGCAGTTTCAAAGTTTTTATTGTTTTCATTTTCAAATTATTCAGAAATGAGAAATGAAGAAGAATACCAAAAACGGTATACATTTCTTGATGAAACTTAAAGAGAAAAAAAATAGATCAGTACTCAGAAAAAACTCCTAGAAATAATAAAACCAAAAAAGAAAACAATTACATGTAATTGGCCCAAAAAGCATGCTTGTGCAGAAGAGAAGGAAGAGAGACAGTATCAAGGATATGGAATTCAAAAGAGAGATTAGCCAAAAATTAGTGACATGATGTGGCCACTTCTACAGTATTTCATGTCTCTTGACAGTATCAACTATTGTCCTTTATAATTGGGTAACTATTCAAGTAAAGATGCTTTTTTTGTTGCCAAAATTTGAATTGGAATGCATCCAATGTATGAAATGCAGGTGGTTAGTGCAGGTTATCATCAATGTTCTATTCCACAAATGCAATGCTCACCAAATGCCTCCTAAGTATAACTAGAAGAACAATTATAAGTGATGCACAATCAGTTCTAAGATGAAGCTAGATTACACAAAATTTTAGTCCATCCATCTTGATGAACCAAGAAACAGTATGGAAGTATAATTCAAGTGAGGATCTTATTTGCTAAACATTTCTAAATATTTGTTCTCTCTCTCTCTCTCTCACACACATTGCTAGCACACATGCTTTGAAAACGGTAATCAAATGGAAACCACACACATTTTCATTACACTAACACAAGTTAAAGCTCTTCACAACTGCTTTAGTAAACAGAATTTTAAGGAAGCCATTGTGAAAGTAACGTGATAAAAATTAAGTTAAACAATCATTGCAGAACCATTGTTTCACTTAAGTTTTTGAGTACATAGTGTTGGTGTAGTGTTGGTGTTGAAACCTTGATTAAATTCAGAAGAAAAGTTAAAGCCATAAACAAATAAAAAGAAAATTGAGGCCTAATTGCATCTCTTATGACAGAATTGAGTAGCCTAAAACAATAGAGAAGAAGGAAGAAAAAAACAATTCAATTAAGCACAAACCTGAAAGCTTTGGGAGGATATGTTGTTCCAAGAACCACTTGATACTTGACCTCCATCTACAGATATATGGTAACCACAACCCTGCACAATTTAAACAAACAAGAAATGACATTTATACGTATACTGTACATTGCTTGCAGCCTGGTTCTCTCAGTTTTTCTTTCAAGCAACCTGCAGTGACCACTTCTATCTTGCTATAGGACAATAAATGACTTAAAATAAAAAAAAATGGATCCAGCTGGACCATTTGGAATACAAGTGTGGCAAGTATGTGTAATTGAATGAGCTTTTTACCATTTTAATCACATATATCATACTAAGAATTCAATCCATGGTTGAAATGACCAAACCAAGATAATATTTTATATGCATGATGAGATTGACCCTACTTTGTCATGCTGAGGTGAATGACACTACATATTTAGATGATCACTAGTGGATGCCAAAGAAAATTCACTGTAAAAGTGCATGCTGTTTAACGAGGAATCCATATAACTTAGCCAACAATAAGTGACTTTTAATTTTTGAAGTTAAAATATGAATGAAAGGAATCTTAATTACGTGTTCCTTTAATAATCATTCACCATAAAAGCTTTCATATGCTACATCCTTAGACAGGGAAGAAGAAGAAGAAGGCTGAAGGAGAAAGAAAGTCAAAAGAAATGAAGATATTGATGAAGTTTCAACCTGATCAAAATTTGAGTAGAATGGTAGCACTCGGGGGTAATTTTGTACTATTCCCCATGATTTCTCAACAAGCGCCCACCAACTGCAAATCAAAAACATACGACAAATGAAGGTCATCAAACAATTAACATGACCAGAGAGAGTTAGCATGAAGAATGTGAAACAGAAAGATTTGTCAGGTACAGAATTCTAATCATAACATGTAGAAGTTACACTGATAACACAGAAAGAACTTGCGATAATTGAAAAGCTGAAATTGCACAAGTACAGGCTAAAAATATATAATTTTCAGTGTTGCCTTTTCAAGGCCAAGAGTGCTACTACATTTCATATTTTCAAAGCTTAATGCAAATGGATTAAGAAAACCTATTAGTATTACTGAGATAGAAAGGTAATTAATATGGTAAAACCAGAGTTTGGAGATGAGAGCATAAACTTTATTGTGATGATAACATTGAAAGCTAGAAATACAAAACACAAAACATTTGAAGAAGATAAAATTTTTTAACTTTCAAATTACAGTGTTCATCTATTGCACCATCTTGCGAAAGTGGTTTTAAATTTATCAGCCTTTAAAAAACATAAACCATCAATACATTATGCACAATATGAGTTAATCACATTCCAATACCATTTAATTGATTAAGATATATGAAGCATTCAAATGTGTTCAAGCTGGTGCCATATTTTGAAATAGGCAGGCTATACAACATGAGAGTTCCACAACACAAAGACTAGACAAAAGATGCTGCTTCACATTTGTAGATCTGTTATCCAGCAATATTATATAATAATATACATGTTACATAATACATATATTGCAACAAGAATGAGTTTATTACCGGTTTTGAGCAGTCTGAAAATCAGGTGGTTGTTTAGTCTCATAGACCCACCCAGGAGCAAATATTGCAGCTGACACATCATCTTTCTTTAGTACATCAAGTGCAACATTGGTCTGAGGTGCAAAGGTTAGTATAACTATGTGGCATCTAAGAAATTATTACAACTATGTGGAATCTAAGAAATTATTTCACCATTCAAATAAGAAACAGCTAAAAAACAGTTCCTTCTAGCACACACACACCGCCATATAAATTGACTGACTTAAGATGGTGTCATAAGAGTGAAGTTTGTCTTATTTGAAAAATTAGTACGACATAATTATGGTAGCTAATCTATCTGTTGGAGTGTGCATTGTTGGGTCCCTTCCCTAAAAACTTAAATTTTTAGGATTTCTGGTGATCAAGGAGGTCCTGGATTCAAGTCCCTCCGTTAGCATTAGTTTCCCATCTGCATTCTATTTCTATGTTCAGATGAAGGCGACTGCATGTGCAAGATAAAGGTTGCACATGAGGGAGGCTGTTGGAGGGCTTGATATGCATTGTTGGATCCTTTTTCTAACACCTCAAGTTTTTGGGACTGGTGATTTAACAGTATCATCCTTCTTTAGCATATATCTGAATTTTTCTCCAACCGAGACATCAAAGAGTTATAACCAAAAAATCTTCAAAAATCTTTGACCGTTCAAATTTGAAAGACATAATCAAAACTACCTAATAATTTACCAAAATTAAGGTAACAACATTTTCCACAGGAGGAGATCTAATAGACCATAACCTGCTTTCCAGTGTTAAGTAGAAAACTCTACTATGCAAAGTAGGGGAGGCAATGACCATTGCTGGTTCTGATAATGCCACTTCTTTTGCATGATACTTCAAAAAGGAGGGCATAATTGTAAGACTCAAAAACTTTTGTTAGGTTAGTTTACGTAATTCCTACCCTCCTCCCTCTGCTCCCATGAACCTAAAAAAGCTCATACCCATTGCACGAGAGTCCCACTTACAACAAAGTATGAGAGGTAGTATCTACGTAGCCAGCAGCTTCCCCCACTTTTTTGTTAATCAAAATTGCACTGCAATGCTTGGAGCAGATAGCCCTTGCCATTGCTCCAGGTCACGACCTCTCTCTTCCCATTAATCTGTTTCTCCCAATTGGTGGACTGTCACTTGTGCATAGCACATGCTTCACTGTCTATAATTGAAGAAGTCCATACCATTCCCTATTTCTCCATAAAAGCTGATGGGGACAAATCTTTTACCCTTTCAATCTAAGACTCTTGACCACTAATCAATGTATAATTACTTCCCTTATTTTCCTTAAAACACGTGCCTCTATATGACAATAATGTCACCAAGAAGGCAAATAAAATGTAACCTTGAAATAAATCGTACGTTACACAAAATGAAACAAATGACCAGAAATGCTAACCTCTTCTCTCACAGAAATATTAAAAAAAAAACACAGTTCTCAAAAAATTCTTACGTCACACTAAGGTGTAAGATACACTGACTTACCAGGAGAAACCTTGTATGTTGCATTCTTATCCTCTACAAACCTAAACTACTATTGCAGAATTCTCTTTAACCATCCTTGAGCTTATTTTGAATAGTCAAAATGAAAAACATACTTATCAGAAAGAAAACTTTCCATCCCCAAGATATACTGAAAACTTTGTGGCTTTATTAGGTAACAAATGCCATAAAAATGCTTAACTGTATTGAATAACTTAATAGAAGAGACCAAGCAGAGGAAGTGATGAGAATCAGTGAAGGTATAACCAAAGAAGCACCAAACATTTATGGAAAAGAAAAGGGATCCGCCAGCGGTTAATCATGATACAAGCCTACTCCTATAAGTGAAAAAACTTGACACAACTATCATGCCCTAATTATTCATTTGTTACATTCTTTCTTCCCTCTACAAGAATATGCACATATGGAAGTCAAGATGACGTCTGACAACATCTAAACATCTACACAAACTCAACTTCATCTACTAGATAAATTTTTTAACAAGATACACTACGAGCTGATTCTTTGAATGAAATAGATATTTGTGTAGTACTCTGTTTAGGAAATAACATATTTGCAATTAGGTAGAAATTAAACACACATGCAGTGAATGAACTCAATTAGTGGATAATTCCAACAAACTGTAAACCAAGTCAGGATGTTGTGGACTAACCACTTTGATCTACAGTTTCAAAAAGTAAAGAGTATACAAACAGAATTCCTATGATATAGTGTTAGAATTTATCTCCACCTACCACCTCCACTATCACACACTCCACACCTACCACCTCCACTATCACACACTCCACCTACCACCTCCACTTCACTCCTACACCTACTACCACATTTTCTTCTATATATAGGAATCCTTGTAATTGTAATCTAAATCAATCTTGTAATTACATCAATCAATCAATATCAATAATACATATATTTTTACATGGTATCAGAGCAGGTTTAGAACCTAGTATTTTCGCTTCCCCGGCGGGCGGCAATCTCACCTTAGCCGCCCGCCGGACCTCAACCTAGTCCGCTAAAATTCTCTACACATACCGTCACTCTTCTTCACCAATGTCTGCAAACAATCAGATCTCTCTGAGACATTTCATCGAACACCATGTCTGCAACAATGATGGGCAAAACACACACACACACCATGCAGGGGGGACACCCTTCATTACCAAACAGAAGGCCATCTCTTCTCCAACCAATTTTTTTCTCTCTCTAGACCTTGGGGGTTTTACCCCTAATTGGGGCATTTGTCTTCTCTCTCTCAATTTGATCTTTATTATTTGGTTTCGGAGCTTGAGATTCTGTGCCTAATTTGGCTGTACATGGTTTCATCATCCGCAGCAATTGAGCATATGGTTCGCTGATGTTCCACTCTGATTCGACCTATATTCAGTGTTGTAACTTGGTTCCAGTTCATGGGCCTTCTTTGCAAATCAGTTTTGCAGCCCACATGCGAGTTGATTGACACCTTCGATCAAAGTATTGCTCTTTGCGAACTGACTGGAGTTCTTCGCGAAGCTGTTCTTGTCGGCATGTGAATCTAATCACAAACTGAGTTTGCGATCTGACTTTGCAGATCAAGATTTGATCAGAGTTTGGTCCTGCAACTCAGTTCGTCGCTGAATCAGACATCGCTGACCTTTCATCAACTCTGAAATTCGAATCTAGACTCCTTCGTGATCTGACCTTGGGGCTTCCTTCGCGACTCGCGATTCTTCTTCACAGTCCTGAGTCGAATTTGCGAACCTTTGCAATCAACTCGCGACCTGAAGTGAATCAATCCAACCTGCTGTTGTTCTTGGTGACAAAAGTGAATGAAGATTGTACCAGCTTGGTATATATGTGTATATGATGTGAAGGATCTGTCTTGCCTCTCACAGGATCTCTGCCGAACAGTTATTGTTAATAACAACCCATTCAGTTTCTTATTGCCACCAGTGACTGGAATTCCATGCATCCCCTTTTCTGCAAGACAACCACATGATGATCAGCTTCTGGAGGTCCTTCTTCCACTCCTCAGACACCTCTCTCAAATCCGGGAAACACATTTTCTCTCTCACTTTACTTTTTCCACCACCCACCAAACATCATCATCGCCATGACTGGGTCTGCCCCCTGTGCTTCTTTTTCTTTTATTCTTTAACAACAACACTTAGTTGGTGAGCCCCTTTCACACATGTTTTCCACTAAACCACATACCCATCACATTTTTTTAATATTTCTACTTTTTCGTTTTTGTTGTTTTTTTATTTTTTTATTCATCACCCCACCTGGGCATGTCTCATCCGGGTGCTTATTTTTCTTATCTCTATTTTTTTTTTTATTCTCTTTGTTCCCACCATTTTTCATCCCACTAGAGTATATAAAATATATTTCTATTTTAAAAACAATTTAACATATATATATATATTGTTTTATCTATTTTTATTTTATTTTATTTTATTTTTATTATTCCACAAAAAAAAAAAAAAAAAAAAAAAAAAAAAAAAACAAACAAACAAACAAACAAACAAACAAACAAAAACAAATCCACAATCCATTCACCACCTCAGTTTTCAACCCGATCACAATTTTACACTAGGATCAACCCCGATCCCCATTTTACAGCAAAAAAAAAAAAAAAAAAAAAAAAAAAAAACAAAACAAAACAAAACAACAAACACACAAAACATCCACCCACACAGTGGGTTTTTTTCTTTTCCCTTCTCTACTCTACTGCAGGTCTCTTCTTCTTACTTTTATCTTGGGTGTCCCGTGCCAGTCCGGTCTCCGTGTTTCCTTGTCCACCGAGCACGTTCACTCCCCCATACTCCTCCACTGCAGCATATGGCGGACCTCCAAAACGGAACATCACGGTGGCCTTCCGCTTCAGTTCCTTATTTTCCGCCTTTAGCACACTTATCTCTGCTCGCGCATCCTTATACATGCGTTGGAGCAGAGCCAGCTGGGAGTTTAAATGCTGCACCTCATTTGTCCTACTCTGCAGCCGGTTCGACAAATTTGTGACCGCCGTCATGCTTTCCACACATGCCTTCAGAGTATACTGATTTGCTTCCACATCCGACTGCACTGCCATTCTTTGCTCCACAGACCGCATCGGAAAGTTCAGCGGAGTAAACTCCGGGGCACTCGGTTGAGGTTCCAGTGCTACCGCTCCAGTTCTCTCTCTTGTTGACTCGTTGAGGTCGGGAAAGAGGGTGAGCAGACTCCGGGAAGACGAGGCCATTTTCTGGGCAACAAAGTGTTACAGACTATTTTCTGGGCAACAGAGTATTACAGACTATCTCTCTCCGCAAACGGAACTATCTTTCTCAGCAACACGAAGGATTTTTCAGAGGTTTCTCTCAGTTTTTTCTCTGCCTCAGCCTCTGCCTTCGTCTTGGTTAAATAGCCGATGCTGCCACGCGCATCGCGCGCCTCTTGACGCCCGACAAACTGGCACGCCTTTTCATGGCACATCTTTTGATAAAGTGGACACACCTTTTGATGGCACGTCTTTTGATGGCACGCTTTTTGATGGCCCGCCTTTTTATGAATTGGGCACACCTTTTGAGGGTGCAACTTTTTTAAGGGTCCGACAAGACTCTGTAAACTGTCCCGACATTGATTCCGGTTAGCTCCTTTATGGGTCCGACAAGACTCTGTAAACTGTCCCGACATTGATTCCGGTTAGCTCCTTTATGGGTCCGACAAGACTCTGTAAACTGTCCCGACATAGATTCCGGTTAGTTTCTACAAGGATCCGACAAGACCCTGTAAACTGTTCCGACATTGATTCCGGTTAGTTTCTACAAGGGTCCCGCAAGACTCCGTAAACTGTCACAACATTGTCTTCTACAACGGTCCGACATGACCCCATAAACTGTCTTCTACATCGGTCTGACACCACCATACAGTGTCCTCTACACCGTTATGACACCCCATACAGTGTCTTCACCAACGGTCTGACACGACCATACAGTGTCTCCTATCCTTTTTTATTTTTATGTATTTTCTTGTTTTGTTACTCTCTCCAAACTCAAGTTGGTTAGTTTCTATCCTCCTTGAGTTTGCGGGGGGCTGTTAGAATTTATCTCCACCTACCACCTCCACTATCACACACTCCACACCTACCACCTCCACTATCACACACTCCACCTACCACCTCCACTTCACTCCTACACCTACTACCACATTTTCTTCTATATATAGGAATCCTTGTAATTGTAATCTAAATCAATCTTGTAATTACATCAATCAATCAATATCAATAATACATATATTTTTACATATAGAAAATGCCACGGCCACATCATTCTGGACGAGATTTATAAAAGTTCTGTTTGCATACCATTTTCCAACAGTAATATAAAATATCTAGAGCATAATGCAAGATGTCTAACACATAGCAGGACTGAATGTTACACTTACATCCCATTGTCCACCACCATAAGTGTTCCTCCCAAAAACATCAATTCCCATGTAAACATCAAACTTTCTGTTACCAGCAACAGCAGCTGAAAGTTTTGGATAGTCTTCCTGCAGGGAAAAAAAATAAATATGACAACATTCGGACCACAAAATAAAATTCTGAACAAGAGCAAAGAAATAATGCAATACCTGCCATGTATAATTTACAAATATTCCATCACATATATCAAAGAATGGTTTATTACTGTCATTCAGTTGATCTTGCCAGCTAAGTTCGCCATCAACGGTAACACTATCATACCTGAATAGTCAATAATAAAAGACAGAATTGATAAGTTATCTATGTTTCAATAAGACAAAATCATTAGTACTTGCGGGCGACGTATCATCTCATATGACTTACCATATAACTAAAGATCCAGGCACTGAGGAGTGCATTGTTGTAGTTAAATGGATGATAAATTCTTTTAGATTAGGGATTTGCCCTACATCCAAATCGACCTCCATATTCATCTACAGACATATTCAAGGTCAATGATGAAAAAGTAAACAAAAAGTCCTTCAGGGGAACCATTTTAATAGAAGGAACAGATTTCAGATTTAACCCTTTTTTTATGTTTCTTGTCAAAAGCACTAAAACGGCATGAAGAATTTAGATTTTTCTCTGCGAGCCATGGAACTTTTTCAGTCATCCCTAGAGTTTTGTTTTTATTTTTTATTTTTTACATGCTTCAAATCGGAAAATTTAACCAAGCCAAACCATGCAGTCAAATTTTTAGATCATCTCATGACAACAGATTTTCAGGTCTGCATAGACTACAAAATACATCAAGAAGTTCATAAAAATAAGCTATCAAACAAATAAGTAGGGTGTGAACATAAAGAATGTCAACTCCACGAGAGAATAAAGAGGAACCAAAAGATGGCAGTGGCTATGTTGTAGAAAAAAGGAAAGAAAAGGAGACTTTACCAGCCAACCATCAAATCCCAAAGCAGTAGCTAGTTCAGTCAAGCGCTCAGCATACATGTGGGCAGACTCCTTCGTTGCTAGCAGTTTACTGGCATTAACCCTCCCATCATCCAATTCTGTGATGAAAGTCCCCAATACCTTATGTTCCATGGGAAGAAACAGAAACATTATGTCCAACAATAACTTCTTCAGTGGATTCTTTATAACCAAACAAGACTCTGTAGAACATTGAATCATAACCCACTATTCTGTGCATTCTGAATGACTAGTAAATCCTCATCAATTAAAAAAGAAACAAAAGAAAAAGAAATTGGAATGCTTTATCACTTATATTTTCTTTGAATCAGTACTAATGTGTCTTCTCATCATCTGCTGAGTTAATTTGTGTGTCTGTTATATTTACATAAGCCATAGGCAGATCCAAGTGAGGATTCAAGTGAGGGTAATTGCCCCGCCCCAAATTTTGGAGAATTTTCAATTTTCAGCCATCTGCCTGTTGTCACATATGTGGTTGTAGGGCCACTCAAAAATTCCCTTGAGAGCATAAGCAAGGTAGTGACCAGAAAATTTATAATTACCCTTTTTGGTCTTTATCCTTAAAACATTGATAATCACTTCACGTAAATCAATTCCGTCAAAGGTCAGCTTGATTAGGTAGATTTTAACACTTAATTACCTTAACTTGACTCTGAAAAGTTCACAGCTGTGCAATGTTGAAAAAGTAAAGTAGTATTTGAATTGTCTAAATTGCTTCATCAAGCTAAGTGTGAACATGGGGTTTTTGAGGCTGCCATTTCCACAAATGGACCAACGGCATCCTAAAGGCAACCGGGGGTGCAGAAAAATAGCTAACAACAACAAATATATGTACAGAATAGTGAGTTCAAGAAAAGAGACTACACATGCAATGACTTAAGGCCTAACTTTCCATAAATTACAAAGTGATCAAAAGATAACACCGACATGCATTCTCATGGCGACATGATGGTCTTTTATTATAAGAAATACATGCTCTATTTTAAATGTACAAAATTTATGAAAAGCAAGAAAACAATCCTAAATATGCCATATAACATATCATTTTAAACATACATTTACCTCATACGAGGAGTTGAGCCTAGAGGGCCCGTAAATAATGGCTGCTGGGGGGTTCCCCTAGGCAGGGTTTCGGGGGCAACGCCACTGTAGGCTGTAGCACAAAACTACTCAGATTTCTTTATTAAAAATGCACCATTAAAACCTATTTTTATGAAATGTAAAAAATGCAAAAAATATGAGTGAAAAATAGAATGTTCACTAGCGTGATTTGAAAAATACAAAGCTCCCGGCCTTGTTCCTCCAGTGAAATTCCCTCAGTTGTGAATGATCATCTTTAGGAAACTCTAGGCAAAGTGATACATGTTTGGTTATGGATATTGGTTTTAGAGGTGATATAGAATGTAAGAATAGAGACTACAAACAAAGAGCTAGAATCTCTCTCTCATCAAGATTAGCTCCAGAGTGACAAACTTCTCTCTCTATGTTCCCCCCCTTTACAATGGTTGAATAATCCCTTATTTATAGGCTAAGAGGTCCAAAAACAAGCATAAGGCCATTAGACAACTTTTTGCCTGGATTGGTCAAGTGCAGTTGATAAAGGTGCGAAGACAGTGCAGGAAAAGTCAAAGCAGCACATGCCACATCAACACCTCCCGCGCCATACGGCCCTCTAGCTATGAAGCACAGATACTTCAAAAAGGGTGACGTATCCGTATCGGATACTTATCGGATACCGATACTCCTCGGATACTCGCGGATACGTATCGGATACTTCTTAAAAGTATCAGATACTTCTTAATTAATTTTTTATTAATTTTGAAGTATCGGATACTTAATTTTGAAGTATCGGATACTCGAAATTATATATTACTTATAATATTTTGTTTAGTTCATTGATAAGAGGAATATAGTGAGAGTTAAAGTAATAGAATTTGTCAAATTGATGTATCCTTGTTGTCTCTCTCACTTCTCTCTCGCTTTTTCACTCTCTCACGTTTCTTCTCTTTACTCTCATTCTTTTTTTGGTGTTGGCATGTAAGGATGATGTTTAATTTGCATTTGCATTTGCTTTTAGTTTTGGATGTTTTATGAATGTTTGAGCACTTTTAGCTTAATAGGAATCCCTCTCCTTGTTTATTAATTTACTTTAAGTTTTATTTTCATACATATTACATTATTAAAATTATATAAAAAAAAAAAAATTATGAATGTATCCCCACTGTACCCGTATCGTACTTTTTCAAATTTTAACATATCGCCATATCCACATCCCCATATCACCATATTCGTATCCGTGCTTCCTAGGCTATCATTGATGACTTAAAAAAGTATATTTGCTGAAATTTTTATTTAAGAATGGTTTTTTGACTTTAGCTAAGGTCTTGTGATATTCAATGATGAAGGAGAACAAGTTGAAGCTATTGACCTTGAAGACTCTTAGTTTTATAGGAATCTTTCTTCTTTATCAAGTTGTCTTTTGCTTTAGGTTTTATTTTTATGCATACTGCATTACTAAAAATTGTTAAAATAATATTTTTTACGAACGTATCCCCGCCGTACCCGTATCCTAATTTTTCAAATTTTGTCGTATCGCCGTATCCGTATCGTATCGTATCCGTATCCCGTATCCGTGCTTCCTAGCCCTCTAGTGCGCACCACTCTGGGGTAGATTTGTACTTATTACTTTTTTGCAGTATAGAGACCACCATTAAATTCTTGTCTACAAGCGCATGTCAACAGCCTATTGATGGTCTGTTTTTTTGGGACAAACTCTCTGTTTCGATTTTGGGATGGCCTGAATTGGTTCGACAGAGTTCAAAAGTTTTGCGCAACCCTTCCTCAATCACATTCTCTAAGGAATAGTTCTGTTTCTTTCTTTGTCATCGGGAATATCATGGAGGTATCCAAATCTTATAGTGGAACTAAATCAGGTGTCTACACTAAGGTTACATCAAATAATCTATTTTATGACACTCGGTAAAACACGTCCCTTGTACATTGTTCTTCCCAGTTTGATATTATCAATTTTATCCCAACTTCGGAATATCATGGCACATCTCATATCTCCTAATCCATGAGACATCATAAAAATTTAAAGGCTTCGTAGATGCATAACATGCACTTCAGGTATCAAGTTAACTAAGTTTCAATTTCCCCATAAAAACAATTTTAACTTATAAATTAAAAACAACTTTGAAGCAAATCATAACAATATAACTACGGAACATAAGTTCACCCCCTTGAGTAGATCGGATGCAATAGTACTCACATTTATGAAATCAACAAGGCTAAAGACACAGAATCAACCACAGAAAACAATCCTGACTATCGCAATAAATCGGGAGCAGCTCATCTCCACTCCATGATCAGACTATTCATCTTGTGGGCCGGGCCCATCTTGACGATCCAAACCGTTCATCTTGTGGAGCTCGTCAAGAACATTACTCATACCAAAATTAGGTCGATCAAATATCAATAACCACTTGATTGGATTGCATTTTGTCTTGAAAAAAGTAGTCCATGATCAGACTGTTCATCTTGTGGGCCCGCATTGGGTCCATCTTAACAATCCAAACCGTTCATCTTGTGTAGCTCGTCGAGAACATTATCCGTACCAAAATCAAGTTGACCAGATATCGATAGCCAATTAATTGGATCACATTTGTCTTAAAAAAAGTCCGTCTATTTTATAAGACAAATATGATCTAATCAAGTGGCTACCGATGTCAAATTGACTTGATTTTTGGTATGAATAATGTTCTCAGAGAACCACAAGATAAACAGTTTAGATCGTCTAAACGGGCTCAATGTGGACTGAACTGGACGTCTCCAGTCCGATCATGGACCGGAGAGGAGCTGTCCCCCCAACAAGTCTATGGACACAAAACCCACCACAAAACCAACCCCGTAAAACATAAGGGGAGCAATCTAAGTGAAACTGTAAAATTATGATAAGCTCCACCATATAATATATATAGCCAAGATTGTTTTATATTATTGGTTCTGTGTCTCTGTAGTCTTGTTTGTTGGTTGTGAAAAACCAAATTTCAATGTCAACTACTCAAATTCCGATAAGAAGTTCATAAATTCACAAGCTCCTTCCCCTTATCCCTTTAAACCAATCAATACAAAAGTGAATCCAACTTCCACAACAACCTAGCCAATTTTTTAAAACCAATTTCAACTTCAATTCACTCAATTATGCTAAAATACAAAACATGGGTAATGAATATAATTCAATCACCATACCTTGACACCATGCTTGTGCGCGGTATTAGTCCAACACGGAGGCGGGATAGTAACCAAAGTATGCGAAAAGTAGACAAAAACATCGATCAAATACCAGTGCCATATCGCATACGCATCTGAATTAGTCCCTCCTTGAACCCACTTATCATCTATATACCCTCCAGCCATGTCATGACAGACCAGAACTCTCGGCCGATCAGCCAATCTAGACTGCAGAGCCACCGAGGCCTTGTTGAATGGGAAGTGAAACGAATCGAAATACGACCTTGACTCGAGGTCGTCTAGGGTTTTGATCGGAAAGGAGACTGGAATCGCCGGCTTCAACGGATCGAACGGCGGAGGATCGGCGGAGGACTGGTTTTTGCTGGTGGTGGTCATTGGGAGGAAGCGAGAGAAGAGAAATTTGTAGATTGATTGGAGGAGGTTTCGAATGGAGACTAGGGTTTGGCGGTTTAAATAGGCGCGAAAAAAAATCAGCATTGGAAGTGGAGATGCAGAGAAGAGCTTTAAAACAAACAAATGGAGCAGACGAGTGGCGTACTTGACTTGGAAAAAGACTTGGAGAAGAGCGTTAAAACAAAACGCGTGGCGGACTTGACAAAACGCGTGATTTATCCTACTAATTTTTAAATTATTAATAATTTTAATGAGTTTAAAAAATAAAAATAAATTCAAGTCAAAATATCACATCATTTTAGTGTGAATTACTGTGTTACATTATTAGTGATGTTTTAGAACTTCCAATTTAATGCTCTAAAATATTATTCTAAAGCAAAACAAGTGGTGGACTTGACTTGGGAAATGTGTAGTTTGATTTTTAAAATACGATTTAAATGAAAAAATTGAAAAGTTGGTTTGGTTAATTAATTTTTAAAATTAATTTTTTTCTCTTTGTTTTATTATTAATAAATTAATTAATTTTTTTTTCTTTTTTCTTCTCTTTTCTCTTTTTTCTCTCGGTCTCTCACTTTTTATATGTCAATCTATAAATTAAATCTTTTCTCACCCATCTATTTAACTAAAGAAATTTAAAAAATTATAAATTATTTAAAAATTATTTTCAAAACTCATAATCAAATAATTTTTCAACTTTTAAAATTCTTTTCAACAATTCATCTTTTAAAATACAATTCAAAACTCAAAATTCATTTCAAAATCTAAATGAACAAAGTCTTGTACTGGTTGTTTAGTTTTTAAATTAAAAAATATATGTTTGATTTATTAATTTTTAAAATTATTTTTTCTCTCTCTTCTCTTCTTTTTTTTTTATATATTAATAACTCAATCAATCACTTTTTTCTCTACTCTCACGTTCTCTCACATCTCATACATCAATTAATTAAATTTTCTCTCACACACATCTATTCAACTACAAAAAATGAAAATAAAAAAATTATAAATCATTCCAAAATCACTTTTAAAACTCATAACCAAATAAATTTTTCATTTTCAACAAATTTTCTTTCAAAATACAACTCAATACTCAAAATTCTTTTAAAAAACTAAACCAAACAGAGCCTTGCTTTGTTTTTATTTTGTTGTTGGGGCTCAATATTTGATTGGGTAAATTACACTTTACCCCTTTATGTTTAATCACTTTCTTATTTTGACCTTTAAAATTTATTTTTTTCTCACTTTGGCCTTTTATATTTCAAGTTTTTTTCAATTTATTCATAAAGTTAATTTCTGTTCAAAATTAAACAAAAAATGTCATAATAACTATTACATAACATAAATAATATATTATTATATTATAGTTTAAGTTTATGTTAGAGATGTGAATTATATTAAAAGGGTATTTGGGAAGAACTTTAGAGGCTAAAATAGTCAATAAAGATAAAATATACTAAAATCTATATAATAAGGGAGGAAGGATTTTGAAAATGTATAAAATGTATGTGAGATACATTTTAATTTAATGGCTGAGATTAATCCTAAATATATATCAATGGTTCAGATCAATCTCTTTGCCCAAACACATCTGCTCTACGCATTCTCTCTCGTCTATATAATAAGGGAGGAAGGAATTTGAAAATGAATAAAATATATGTGAGATACATTTTAATTTAATGGCTGAGATTAATCCTAAATATATACCAATGGTTCAGATCAATAGATCTCCCGCCCAAACAACTCTTTGCCCAAACTTATCTGCTTTACGCATTCTCTCTCATCCTCCTCCTCATCCCAAAGCCCTCTAATGGCTTACCTCTCAACGGAATTTTCTGACCAACGGCATTTTCTTCACACTTTTCTTCTCTATGACTTACTACTTCCTCCATTGTTAGCGCGATCGGATCCGATCCTCCACCCCTCTCCACGTCGTCACTCTCTTCGAACTCGCTGCCATCGCCTCCCTCATCGCTTCTTGCATCTACCTCCTCGGTTTTTTCGGCATTGGTTTCGTCCAATCCTTCATCACCCGTGCTTCTCACGACGCCTGAGATGTCGACTATGACCGCTTCATCCTCAAAGAAGATCGCTGCCCCCTGATGGATCTGCTGCATGTGAATCGTCAAATCGGTATGATTTGGGTTTGATATTTTTTGCCCTTCTTTCTCTGTTCTTCTCCTTTATTTCATGAATATATACATTTTTAGGGTTGTTAATAACATTCTTGGGTTTGATTGGTGCATTTGGGTTTGATATTTTTTTTCCCTTCTCTCACTGTTCTTCTTCATTTCATTAATACATACATTCTAATTTGGGTTTGATTCTAATTTCTATTATTTTTATTTTTTATTTTTGTTCAAATTTTATGTTGTATTCATATATTGGATTACTCATTCGAACTGTTCTAATCGATTTGATAGTACAATTAGCTCATTCAGATTTCTGAAAGACTTTAATTTTCTAATCAATTGATCTTGAAAAGTTTGAGAATTGTATATGTACATAATCATAGATTAGGAGAAGAGGAAGAGCAGTGGGTTTCTTGCTTTTGTCATTTTGGACACAGTACTATTGACTAATGTTTTTGTATTTTTGTTCTGTTTTGTTTTTGCGATCCAGTTGGGTCTACAATAGTTGCTTTGTTTTGCTTTTTCTCATCTAACCGATGTAAATCGCAGACAGAAAGAAATGTAATGTGCTCCCTCCTCTGTATAGAAAGCTAGAAATTAAACCAAAAAAAAATTATTGTTAGTTTATTTGCCACTGAGTTTGCAGTGTTTACTACATGTTTTGTTCATTGTTAATGGTGGTTTAGTTTTTCGTTAACCTTTCATCGACCAACACAAACTCAAACAGAGGGGGGTGGTGGTGGGACGAGAGAGGAATAGCATATATACTAATAAGTTTTACTTCAAGAAAGAAGTTCAGAGACTTTAACGTTTCTGTCGGGTTGTTTTCTTAACTTTTCCTTTATACTATATTCTAATAATTGAAGTTTGCCTCTGCCACTTCCCTTTTCTCATTTTCATAGATTTTAAACATGATAGTGTTAAGCATTTTCAGTGTGAGAAGTATTTACAATATTTTAGGTGAACTGCATCCATTTTGCCGATTTATGTATTGATCATTCAAAAAAAATGAAAAAAGAAAAAAGAAAAATCAGATCATAGTTATGATTATCAAATTAATTTGATTTTTTTGTATGAATAATCTATAAATAAACCTAATAAAATAAATAGTTCAAACATCAAATACATGACTTATGATGGGCTCCATGATATCCAACAACACACCAGCGTCTCCCATTTTAAAAACATGATAGAATTTCAGTTTCTTTATTTGAAGCGTCTCCCATTTTAAAAACATGATAGAATTTCAGTTTCTTTATTTTATTATGGGAGAGGAATGGCTTACATACTAATAAGTTTTACTTCAAGAAAGAAGTTTAGGGACTTTAACGTTTCTGTCGGGTCATTTTCTTAACTTTTCCTTTATACTATATTATATAGATTTGAAGTTTGCCTCTGCCAGTTCCCTTTTCTCATTTTCATAGATTTTAAACATGATAGTGTTAAGCATTTTCAGTGTGAGAAGTATTTACAATATTTTACGTGAACTGCATCCATTTTGCCGATTTATGTATTGATCATTCAAAAAAAAAAAAGAAAAAAAAAATCAGATCATAGTTATGATTATCAAATTAATTTGATTTTTTTGTGTGAATAATCTATAAATAAACCTAATAAAATAAATAGTTCAAATATCAAATACATGACTTATGATGGGCTCCATGATATCCAACAACACACCAGCGTCTCCCATTTTAAAAACATGATAGAATTTCAGTTTCTTTATTTTATTACACGTAACTTCTTGAAAATCAATGGAAATCACTATTCTTGGAAATCACCATTTTGAGAATTGTTTAGTAGTGATTTATTAATAACACCATTTTGAGAATTGTTTAGTAGTGATTTATTAATAACACCATTTTTACCTAACTTCTTGGAAATCACCATTTTGAGCTTCTCGCGAGGTTGTTTCTCTTTTTGATTATTTGTTTTTATTGATTGATTAATAACATATTTTGTATAAGCTAATTTTTTTTATTAATAGTTAGCATAGAGTATGTGTGTGTTCAAATTGTGAGATGGGTTTTTATATTTGGTTAAACATTCCGGAGAGTAATTGAGTAATTGAGGGAATTACTGACTTCTTTCAGTTAGCAATGGGTTTAGTTCTGAGTTTTTGAATTTTGCTTCGAAGCTCTTGCAGGTTTGATGATCTTCACAGTCTTCTCTTTGTTATGTTTCTTTTTCATTTTTTATTTATGTAGCTTTCAATTTATTTGGATTGGTGTTTCTAAACCTTAAACTGATATGTATTTGTTTTTCTTTTTTGTGTTGAGGCATGAGTCTTGACATTAGATCTATATCCAGTAGCACACTCGATTAAGAAGAATTTGGGACCATCACTTAACAATGCCCTTTTATTTCATTTTTTATTTTATTTTATTTCATTTAATTTTTAATTTTATTTATTTATTTATTTTTTTCATTGCTTGCAAGTGCATTTTAGAAAGGAGCTTCATGAAATATAAAATTCAGTTCACTTACAGATGAGGACTTTGATTGTGAAAGTTGTTCTCTGTCATACAAAAACTGATATGTATGGTTGATCGCTCCTCTCTTGTTGTAATCATCCATGTCCTTTTATTTCATTTTTTATTTTATTTTATTTTTAATTTTTAATTTTATTTATTTATTTATTCATTACTTGCAAGTGCATTTTGGAAAGGAGCTTTATGAAATATAAAATTCAGTTCACTTACAGGTTAGGATTTTGATTGTGATAGTTGTTATCTGTCATACAAAAACTGGTATGTATAGTTGATCTCTCCTCTCTTGCTGTAATCATTTGCTTCTGATATGGGATATTTAATGATCCCTCTAATAATCTTGAGCTATAATATTTAATTCTAAAATATTGAGATTGCACATCAACAAATCCATTAAGCTAAAATATTTAATTCTTGAGCTATATGCTTTGAAGGGTTCCTAATTAACTATACTAATTCTTGAGCTATATGGTTGGAAGGGTTCCTAAAATCCAAAATAGAAGAAAAAGAAGAACTTGAAGTAGACATGTAGAATGAATCTAAAAAAAACGGAAGATATATATATATATATAGAGAGAGAGAGAGAGAGAAGATTAAATTACCTGAAATGAGAAGAATGAGAAACAGAACAAACTTGTGTCTATGTGGTGGTGGTGTTTGTTTTTTGTTTTGGTTTCAGAGACATAGGCCTCTTTTGGGTATATGGTTTTTAGCCACTTTTTTGAGTTTATAAAAGCCAAAAGTTAGCTTTTTTGTATTTAAAGACATTTGAAAAGTTGGTTTTTAATAATTGGTGAAATTACAATTCTACCTCTCATGGGTCAAAATATGTTACATAGGTGAAGTTGTAAATATTTTAAATTAAATGTGGATAGTTTGGTCATTTCATTGTGATTTGATATCATAAATAAATATTAATAAAAAAAGTCAAAAGTAACTTTTTATCAACTTCTCAAATCATTTGTTTAAAAAAGTCAAAAACTTAATTAAACGTAAAAAAAATTATTTTTTACCATTTTTCCAAAAACATCCCATAGAAGGGTATGAGAGAGAGAGAGAATGTTGAGCAATTCAGAGAGATAATGTAAGATATGTATAGTAGTTAGGTAAGGGAGGAGAGTGGTTGGGAATTGAGAAGAACGAGTAAGAAATGGTGTACAATTCATTACCAACATAATATAGAAAAACATATAGAAATAAATATAGAAACCCATATCAGTTGCTATCAGTTTAAAGCAACAATTACTTTGGGCTTTATTTTATTTTTTAGAGCAATAAAGGAAGTTAGGTTGCTAGACATCAAGTCCATTTCGTATTAAATTCATATTATGAATACCATGTTTTACAACTTAAAAAAAAAAACTTTTACATCATTAGGTGAAGTTTGGATATGGTGTTTAGTTTTTATTTTTTATTTTTGGTCACATAATAGGATTAGGTACGTGTTTGGGTATGATTTGGATTGGTGTTTGTGTTTCCAAACTGGTGAGCAACTTTGCGTTTGTGTTACGAAGGTAAGAATGAAAGGAGATGTGAAGTTGCTAAAAAATTAGTAGAGCAACTTTATCGAAATATTTAGGTGGGTTGAAAGAGCAGTTTTTTATTTTTTTTTTGGACTCATTTTGTAGTATGGTATACAAGCTGATCCTTGGGTTTGAAATAATAATTGATCCTCATAAAATGGTTATCAAATGGTTTTTAAGATATTCTTAAGTGATTTTTCAAATGGTTTTCAATGTTTCATTGTATTGGATTTGTGTTTTTTTTATTATTATTTATTTTTGTTGATTAGGTTGTGTTTTTAAGATTTCGGTTTCGATTTGTGTTTGTGTTTCTAATATTTATGTTTCTAAGATTTTTGTTTGGGTTTGTGTGATTAGGTATGCATTCAACGGAATCACAGAAAAAGTTGGAAACAAAGCTTAAGAGACACAAAGCATTGGAACAGAGCATTGAAAATCATTCTGTTTCTTTTCAATCAAAGCAAAAGAGACCCATCAATTTGGGTTTTTGTTTCTAAGATTTGGATTTGGATTTGTATTTGTTTTTCTAAACCTTAAACTGATGTGTTTGTGTTGGATTTGTGTTTCTAAACCTTAAACTGATATGTATTATTTGGGTTTCTTTTTTTTTTTTGTGTTCTATTTCTTTTCATTTTTTTATTTATGCAGTTTTCAATTTATATGGGTTGGTGTTAAGTTATGTTATGTATTTGGGTTGGTGTTTCTAAATCTTAAACTGATATGTATTTGTTTTTCTTTTTTGTATTGTCAGGCGAGGGTCTTGACATTGGTTTGTGGGGCTGTTGACATTGGTTTGGGTCTCAACATTTTCTTTTTTATTTTTTTTTTCTGCAATCCGCATGTCTCTCACAGGTCATTATTTTTGTTTTATTTTATTTTATTTCTATAACCCAATTTAAATTTTCACTCATAATTCATGGACTATTTCTTCATCCCTGTTGAAGACATGGTGAAGAACTTGAAAAGAAACAGAGTAAGGAAAGAGATAGTGGTTGGTTTTCTTAATTGTGCTGCGCATTCAAATGCTTGGTCACTATCAAATCTTTATTTATTTTATGTGCTATTCAAATTGTGTTGATATATTATTTTTTTTTTCAATAGGAATGCAAAATGTGTTGATATATTATTATTATTTTTCCATAGGAATGCAAAAAAATATGTGAAAGATAGACCCTGCAAAGGACTGATGGCTACTTCTTTCTACCGACAAATTGCTTGGATTGTTAATGGTATTTATTTATTATTTATTATTTATTATTTAATAAAATACGTAAAAGATCTCAGATTGTTTAGATTGAAAACATGAAAATAGTTTAAATTGAAAATAAATCAAAAATTTAATATTTAAATTTATAAAATTGAAAACTCAATAGTTTATTCTGTTACAAGTATTAAATTCTAAGTTTTTTTTTTTTTTTTTGAGTAATTTTTCCTAAATTTTAATAATACCTAAAATTATTCAAACAAAATTGGCTTATGTGTGGTGCCAACATACAATGTTTCTAATATATTCATGTTCCCTGTGATTAATTAAATGTTGAGGATGTATTAAATTGATTAATTAATTGACATTATACGTAGAAATTATAACTACATTTTAATCCCAACATTATTTACACCGAACGTTATTTACGTCGTGCCTTCAGGCACGGGCATACGCTAATAAGACAAAATGTCAAGGATAATTCTATTTACATCACTAATTATCTTAGTACACACCATGACTTTCTTTTTGCTTAGTTCACACCACACTCAAATTAAAAGTTTTGATTTTGTCTCAATACACACTACAATTTTTTCATATAATACAAAACTATCCTTCTTATCTCTAGCAAAACCCCAACCCTTACCACTACAACAACCACTGTCGTTCGCCGGCAGCCATCCCTCTGCCTCTTCCATGGACTCCCTACCTTCCTACTAGTGCCATTAACCCTTTCTCCCAAGCCCTCGCTGTCGTAGCCAATACCAACTCCTCTCTCCAGTCTAATCGTGCATTTCCTAGTTCCGTCACCCATCCATCCATCGTTGTATGCCCTTATCTCACCATCGTGAACAATCTCGCTCCTCCATTGCCATCGTGAACAACTCCATCCTTTATCCCACCATTACGATCCATCTTCCCTACCTCTCCATCACGACACAACCTTTTTGCATCCTAACCTCCTCCATCGCAGAAAGAAAGCGAGAGAGGAGTGAACTTTGGGGTTTTCCAGATCTAGATGATGAAGAAGAAGATAAAGATAGACGATGGGCCAAAAATGGATGACGGAGGAAGAGATGGGAGTTGCAGTTAGTGATTGCGGGAAGGACATCACGAGTTGTAGTAGCGGTGAGAGGCATAGTGCAAATTGTAGAAGAAGAAGAGAGATAGGAGGTTAGTGATAGAGACTGAGAGAAGAAGTTGAAGAAGATGGAGGTTGGGGAGTGCAGGCGCTGGAGTTGGAGCTAGAATTGGAACTAGAGCCGTCGGAGATAGATAGTGGTGATGACTGAATGTGGTGTGTATGTCTAAAAAGGTAATTTAATTGAGGGATAAAATTATAATAAAAAAAATGAATAAATGGTAGGTACTGAGAAAATGAGTGGTGTGTATATAGAATTTTTCAAATGTCACATCTAAACCATAATTATTCACCTTTTTTTTCTTTTCTTACAATCATCAAATAAATTTAAAAAAAAAATTAAACAACTTCTCAAATATAACTTTTTTTTTTGTCAGGTTAAAATAGTTAAAAAAATTAAAAAGCCAACTATAATAGTCAACTTCCAAAACGATGACATAATAAAATATTTTTATGGTACGTAACTGTTAATATGTTATTTTTTATTTAATTTTTAATAAAAATTAATTTAAAAAATTTAAAAAGTAAAATAGAAAGAAAAAAAAATTAAAGATCAAAATAAAAATATAGCAGACATAAAACGAATAAGGTGTTATTTTGGGGTGATTTTAAGAATTAGTTAAAAGTTAATTTTTTAATGGGAGCTTTTTTGATAAATCCATTTTTTAAGAGCTTTATTCCATCCAACCCATATTCTTTTTGACTATTCCATTAGGTCCAATTTGAGATAAAAAGACCAAAATACCTTTTTCATCTACTTATGTTCCATTTAGTTCACATTATTTTCTTATATTTCAATAAGTCCTATGGGTGATATAATTACCAAAATACCCTTAATGTGAATGTTCACACCGTCAACGTAAATGTTCATATCGTCAATGTGTAGGGGCCCGGCCCATGTCGATCCTCGTGGGTGCCCGGAAAAATTCGAGTCGGGCCGGGCCGGCCCATAGGCCAAAAAAATAGGCCCGGCTCGGCCTGTTGATAATATGAATATTCACATTGACAAGTTAACATTCACATTGATAGGAATGTAAAATTGGCCTGCGGCCCGTGGGCGGCCCGAAACTAGCCCGCCGCCCGGGGCAGGCCCGGATCGGCCCGTTCACAATGTGAATATTCACATTGACATATTAACATTAACAATAACATTGACAAAAGTGTAAAATTGGCCCATGGCCTGTGGGCAGCCCGGGCCAGGGTCGGGGCGGGCCCGGCCCGGTCCGGCCCTTTGACAATGTGAATATTCACATTGATATGTTAACATTCACATTGATAGGAGCGTAAAATTAGCCCGCGGCCTGTGGCCGGCCCGAAACCCGCCTGCGACTCGTGGGCTGCCTTGGGCGGGCTCAGCCCGACCCGTTAATAATGTGAATATTCACATTGACATGTTAACATTCACATTGATAAGAGTATAAAATTAGCGAAACTAGCCCACGGCCCGTGGGCGGCCCGGGGTGGGCGCGGCCCGGCCTGTTGACAATATGAATATTCACATTGACATGTTAACATTCACATTGATAAGAGTGTAAAATTGACTAGAGTCCCATGGGCAGCACGAAGCCCGTGGGCGGCGCGGGGCGAGCCCGGTCCGGCCTGTTGACAATGTGAATATTCACATTGACATATTAACATTCACATTGATAGGAGTGTAAAATTGGCCCGTGGCCCGTGGGCGGCCCGAAACCCGCCCGCTGCCCAGGGCGGGCCCGGCCCGGCTCGTTGACAATGTGAATATTCACATTGACATATTAACATTAACATTGATAAGAGTGTAAAATTGGCCCGTGACCCGTGAGCAGCCCGAGGAGGGCCCGGCCCCGGGCCGAGGAGGGCCCGGCCCGTTGACAGCGTGAATATTCACATTGACATATTAACATTCACATTGATAAGAGTGTAACATTAGCCCGTGCCCCGTGGCTGCCCGAAATACGCCCACGGCCCGTGGGCGGCCCGAGGCAGGCCCGGTCCGGCCTGTTGACAATGTGAATATTCACATTGACATGTTAACATTCACATTGATAAGAGTGTAAAATTGACTCGCGTCCCACGGGCGGCCTGAAGCCCGTGGGCGGCCCGGGTTTGGGTCCGGGCCTACCCCGGGCTGCGGGCGAGCTTCGGGCAGCGGACAAATTTTACACTCCTATCAATGTTAATGTTAACATGTCAATGTGAATATTCACATTGTCACGGGTCGGGCCAAGCCCGCCTCGGGCTGCGATCAGGCTTCAAGTCGCCCACAGGCTGCGGGCCAATTTTACACTCCTATCAATGTGAATGTTAACATGTCAATGTGAATATTCACATTGCCAACGAGCCGGGCCCGCCCCGGCCTGAGGTCAGGCTTCGAGCTGCACACGGGTCACGGGCCAATTATACACACTTATCAATGTGAATGTTAACATGTCAATGTGAATATTCACATTGTCCACAGGCCGGGCCGGGCCACCCGTGGGCGGGTTTCGGGCAGCCACGAGGGGCGGGCTAATTTTACACTCCTATCAATGTGCATGTTAACATGTCAATATGAATATTCACATTGTCACGAGTCGGGCCAAACCCGCCTCGGGCTGCAGTCGGGCTTCGGGCTGCCCACGGGCTGCGGGCCAATTTTACACTCTTATCAATATGAATGTTAACATGTCAATGTGAATATTGACATTGTCAACAGGCCGGGCCAGGCCCGCTCCGGGCAGCGGGGGGGCTTTTGACCGTCCATGGGCCGCGGGCCAATTTTATACTCTTATCAATGTGAATGTTAAATTGTCAATGTGAATATTCACATTGTCAACGGGCCGGACCGGGCTCGCCCCGAGCCGCCCATGGGCCCCTGGGCGGGTTTCGCACCACCACGGGACGGGGGCCAATTTTACACTCCTATTAATGTGAATGTTAACATGTCAATGTTAATATTCACATTGTCAATGGGCCAGGCCGGGTCGGCCCGCCCTGGACTGCTGTCCAGTTTTATACTTTTATCAATGTGAATGTTAACATGTCAATGTGAACATTCACATTGTCAACAAGCAGGGCCGGGCCCGCCCACGGCCCGTGGGCGGGTTTCGGGCAGCCATGAGGTGCGGGCTAATTTTACACTCCTATCAATGTGAATGTTAACATGTCAATGTGAGTATTCACATTGTCAACGGGCTGGGCCGGGCCCGGCCCGCGCCCGGCCTGCGGGCGTGCTTTTGGCCGCCCATGGGCCGCGGCCCAATTTTATACTCTTATCAATGTGAATGTTAACATGTCAATGTGAATATTCACATTGTCAATGGGCCGGACCGGGCCCGCCCATGGGCCGCGAGCGAGTTTCGCGCCGTCACGGGACGGGGGCCAATTTTACACTCCTATTAATGTGAATGTTAACATGTCAATGTAAATATTCACATTGTCAATGGGCCGGGCCGGGCCCGCCCCGTGCCGCCGGCGAGCTTCTGGCCGCCCATGGGCCGCGGCCCAATTTTATGCTCTTATCAATGTGAATGTTAACATGTCAATGTGAATATTCACATTGTCGACGGGCCGGATCGGAACCGCTCCAGGCCGGCCATGGGTCGCGAGCGAGTTTCGCGCCGCCACGGGACGGGGGTTAATTTTACACTTCTATTAATGTGAATGTTAATATGTCAATGTGAATATTCACATTGTCAACGGGCCGGGCCGGCCCCAGCTCGCGGCCGGGTTTCGGGCCGCTCACGGGCCAATTTTACATTCCTACCAATGTGAATTTTAAAATATGAATGCTCACATCATTAAATTGCTAATCGTTCAAAAAATATTTATAAGGGTATCAAAATTAAATATAAGGGCATAAGTGTCCAAGAAAATAGTGTAAATCAAGAAATGGACTTTATGGAATAAAACTATACATACATGGGACTAAATGGGTTAAAAAATTCCTTCATGGACTTCTTGGGTTAAAACACTTCTAAATTGGACTTATCAATAAAAATCCCTTTTTTAATTTTTGAAATTTTTTTATATTTTTATATTTTTTTATATATAAAAATATAAAAAATTATGTGATGTAAAATAGAATAAAATATTAAAATTAACTTCATACTAACTTTTCAAATTGGTCTTTGTTTGATTTGAAGTTTTATGTCCACTTTTCGAAAGCTGCTTTATTTGGATGATCTCAGCCGCACGATTGATCGTACGGTGATTTCTAATGTTTTGAGGTTCCAGCATTAGATTATGATGGGAAAAAAGAATATATACACGTGTGTTGCTTTCGAGGTTTTTTTTTTTTTTTTTTTTTTTTGGTTACGTGGTTTTTGCGGTTTTAAAAATAATTTTTGAAATTATATTGGTTTATTTTTAATGAATATTTTTTACATTTTAAATTTACTTGATTTAAATGTACTTAAAAATTATATAACTTATTAAAAAAATTAAAAATTTACTGAATAACAAAAAAAATATAAATATATGTATATAAAGTTTAAGTATATTTTTATATTTGTTAAAGATTTCTTAATAAATATTTTACTTTTAAATTATATCGAAATTATATGCGTCCAAAAAATAAAAATAAAAAATTATCAAAATAATAAAAAAATGTTAAAAATAAAAAAATTTAAATTGAAAATTCAAAAATTATTTTTGAGAAGGGAGAGGATTCTCCAATTCGGACTTAAGAGACATTCTTTGGGTTTCTAAGGCCTACCACTTGTTCTAGTTTGATGATACAATTTGTTTATTTTTAAAAAATTTCATGTATATAATCTATACAAAAATTAAGTCGTCCCAATAATTATAGTATTTGTCTTTAAAAAAATTAATGATAATTTTGTATTTTAAAAAAATAGACTACTCATTTTTTAAGATAAACACGATAAAATAAATATATTATAATTATCGAATCGACTTAATTTTTGTATGTGAATAAAATATATACAGCTCCGAACATCTCTCCAACCGAGATCTAGACCAACGAGTACCATCTTTCACAACTCAAAATTATAGATAATCTCAGCTGCTGACACAAAATTCTTTTAACATGTCAGTATCTTAAATTGGCTATAATTATTAAATTATGTTGTGAAATTTTTGTTCTTTAATATAACCACAAAAAAAGAAGGAAAATGCGTGGTAGCTCGAGAGTACAGTGGCTCGAACGGCTCGACAGCCCAAAATGACGTCGTTTTGGGATGTTTTTTTTTTTTTCTTCTTCTTCTTCGTCTAGCTGGTCTGAAACCAGAGGGAGAGGGAGAGAGAGAAAGAGAGAGAGAGAGGAGGCAGGTCGTCCGTCGCAGCCCTCCGCCATCGCCTCTGCCTGATCGTTGCAGCCCCGCATCGGCCGATCGTCGTCGCAGCCTCCGCCCCTCCGCCGCCTTCCCCCCCGCCTCCGCCTCCACCCCGATATGTTGGCCCCCTCCAGTCCCTCCTCCTCCTCCTCCTCCTCCTCCTCCTCCTCCAGCCTCTCCCTCTCCCTCCTCCTTCTCTCTCACTTTTTCGAGCCAATTTCGAGCCGAAACTCTCGAGCTACCAATCACTGCCGAAAAAAGAAAAAGAAAAAGAAATAGGCCCATAGTCCTCTTTTCCTTCCCACTTTTCTATCTCATTTTATGTGTCACAAACATATTGACAAAATTTGTGGGGCGAGTTATTTTGTAAGTGGTATTTTGAAAAGATAGTAAAAAATTAATTTTTTAACTTTTTTTTATAGCTTTAACAAAAAAGGTGACTTTTTATCAGTTTGTCAAAACATCCAATTTAACATATCCATATCGTCAATAGGATTTATACTGTGGTCTTTCTATTAGACAAAACAATTGTTCATTCCGACCCATTTTGCTAGTTTTTTTATTTTTGAAATGTCCCTAAATATTAATTCTATTGAAAATGTCAAAGAAAAAAGTGGTTAATTTTTCAAAATTGTTCCTCATAAAGTGGCTATAATCATCTTAAAAGTTAAAAACAAAAGAACATTTTTTAAATAAATATTTAAAATTTGAATTTAAATGTAATAATTGAATGTCACCTAAAAAAAGTTAAAACTTTCATAAAGGACTAACAAAATGGGGCAGAAGAAGTATTTGCTAAGTTGGTGTCTCTCGCGACAATTTGTCTTATTATCTATTTTATCTTATAAATTTTGATCTATACATTTTTGTCAATAAAACATGTGGTGCATTCTTATTAGATGAACACAATCATATGGTAAGTTGAACTGACTCAATAACTATTTCTTGTAATATCATCTGTTTTTACTTCTTTTATGTCATACCATTAAAATGAAAGGATAATAAACGTAAGATATATTAAGATAAAAAATCAAAGACAAAAAAACACAATCCAAAGCAGAAGATAGGATGAGAGTAAATCAAACATACAAGTGAGTTAATAATTTCATATCCCATATGAGTCTCATTTTGCCTGAGATATACACATTTTTTTAGCTCACAAATTATTATGAAAATATTATTAAATCCCTTTGGTTTGTGATTTTTTTTTTTTATGCTGAAAAAGTCCAAAAAAAATAAAATAAAAATACTAAAGAGCAAAAATAAATAAATAAAAATGTCATATCATTCATATCAATCAATTACTTTTTGTCACAACTCTATGTATTCAATAAAAAAATTAATTTCAAAACACTAATTTTTTTAAAAAAATTAAAAAATCAAAAAATTATTAAAAAATTCAAGTTACTAAATGAACACTTAAAATGCACGTGAACAATTAGTGGAGTGATCCGACTTTAACATGCAAGAGATCTCCAAAGATATGAAAATTAGGCTAAGTTTGGAAAGTCTCAAAAAAGTTAAAAAGTTAAAAAGTTACTCAAAAAATTAAAAAGTTATCACTATTCACCAAAAGTCAACAATTACAGCTGCATAACTCCCAATTCTAATTTTCCCCTACAAATTAATTTTTACAATTTTTTATTACACATGTTTTCATAAAAAGTCAAAAAGTTAGCCCAAACATTCATATTTTCAACCTCAACTTTTTAGTTTAAAAAGACAAAAAATACACTTATTTAGGACACCCCAAACAACCCCTTAATAATAAAATTCACAATTATTATTATATCTACAAAAACCCATCAATTATTATGACCCCATCTACCACACTTTTAGCACGAGGTGCACTGTCATGAAATCTGTAGATTCCGATATGTAGTAAAGACTCATTATTTAATGAATTTTTTTTTTTTTTAAATTATGTTTAAATTATGAATTTTGATAGAATTGATAAATAAAAGATATTAAAAAAAAGAAAAAGAAAAAAAAGTAAGGGCAATGTCATAATGTAATATTTTTTTTCCCTTTCCATCCGTTATCTAAATTTATAGTCTAAAACACAACATAACTGTCGTCAAGAACTGGGCTCTTACAGGATTAGAATACTCACTGCCTTCCAATGATTTGTTTTGTTTATTTTTTGGCTTGTGTGTAAATTATTTATAAAAAAAAAAAAAATTATAACCCAATTAGAGAGATTTATTTATAAATCTCATTTAGAGGACTAATAGTCCAATAGTTCACAAAGTATTCTTATGTTCCACCTAATCTCATACGTTTGAACTTATATTTCAATAAGTCTTTTTTTCCATATTAGAAGTATTATATGGATTATTTTACCCTTATAAACTTTTATTATAATATATATGTATATATATATTATATACCATACATTTAGGTGATAGTAAATTATTATTAGATTTTTTCATTTATAATATATATAAAAAACTGTGTTCGGTCCCTTGATTGTCAAATCCGGATACAAAACCTAGAGTTGTTAAAATTATTTATTTTCTGTGTTTTTGTTCTTCCCGCTCGAGCGGGGACATTGACGCTCGAGCGGAGTTTGTAGTCTCTCAGTATATTGACAGGTCTGTAAAAGTACTGGAGTGCGTAATTTTGCGCTCGAGCGGGTCATGAAGCGCTTGAGCGGATCACTGTGTTATCACACGAGTATTTTGTTGAAGCCGCTCGAGCGGGATGTTGGGCGCTCGAGCGGAGATCGCGGATTCAGGATTCCTATTTATATTTGTTAGGTTGTTTTTAGGATGACTTTTTTCCTAGATCTTATTCAAGAGTCCTAGGGCTTTGTTTGAAGTTTTCTTTTGAAGTTTTGATGAGTTTTTTCCTTGATGTTTTGAGAAGAGTTCTTCACTCATGTTCTAAAATACATACATCAAGAAGTTAGTTACTTTAAATTCAAGAGAGAGCTCTCTTCGGTGGATTCCGAAGATTCAAGCGTATAGTTTCGAAAGGCGTTTGATTCTATACGTAAGTGAGGTTGTGGAATCAACTTCAGGATTGATCAATTCCGAGACGAAGTCGTAGAGAAAGAGTTACAGAAGATTCGAAGACAAATTGACTGAGTTGGGTAATTTGTATGATATCTTTGTAATCTTTTTTACTTCAGTAGTGGATTGATTAGTGGCGTTTCGCCCGTGGTTTTTTTAATCACAGTTGGAGGTGTCCAATTGTGGTTTTTTCCACGTAAAAATCGTTTGTGTCGATTTATTAATTATTCTGAAAAAACAAACAATCTAAATCACTTTCGTAAGTGCTTGTTGATTTGGATTGTGTGTTTTGGATTTTTGGGATTTGGAATATTTTAATCTTGATCTAATCACGAATCACTTAGGATTTTCAATTGGTATCAGAGCAGGTCACTCTTTTTTTTTAAAAAAATATAGGAGTGTGATTTTGTGTGACTAGTGATATGGATTCTATTCGTGAAGGTAACTCGACCCATAGACCGCCTTTACTCGATGGTACAAACTATTAGTATTGGAAAGCTCGTATGAGAGCATTTTTAAAATCCATCGATGAGAAAGTTTGGCACAGCGTAATCTATGGGTGGAGTGAACCTACTATCATCGTTGATGGTGTTAATATTCCTAAACCCCTTGATAAATGGGACACGACTGATTACCAAAACTCGAGTTGGAACAGTAAGGCTCTCAATTCCCTGTTTTGCTCCGTCACACCTGAAGAATTTCGTCGTATCTGCACGTGTGAGGTAGCAAAAGAGGCTTGGGACATTCTAGAAACGATTCACGAAGGTACTACTTCTGTCAAAAGGTCAAAACTTCAACGTCTCACATCCTCCTTTGAAACCCTTTTTATGCGCGATGAGGAGACGTTTGATGATTTCTATGCAAAACTTAGTGATATCGTGAATTTCTGTTTCACACTCGGGGAAAAAATCCCGGAAGCTAAAATTGTTGGAAAAATTTTGAGGTCTTTACCCGAGAGGTTCCAACCAAAAGTGACAGCCATTGAGGAGGCTCAGGATGTTGATACCCTCAAGCTTGATCAATTGGTTGGAAACTTGCAGACTTATGAAGCTCACCAGATTTCAAAGAAAAAACAAAAAGAAAGTATGGCTTTCACTAGTGCTCATGAGTCTGCAAAAACTCCGGAGGTTGAATTTGATTTAGAGTCTGAAATGACGGCTATGCTTACTAAACAATTTAAAAAAATTTTGAAGAAAAAGAAGCCTAATTTCAGAGACCCTATTTCTAAAGACAAGAGTAATGAAAAACCCAAAACTTTTCCACCAAAACTTGCTCCAAAAACTGAAAAGAAGATTGTAAAGGGGCAAGGGGTCAAGTGCTATGAATGTCAAGGGTTTGGCCACATTGCCCTTGAATGCCCTTCGAAAAAGAATCGAAAGAAAGTCTACACTGTAACTTGGGATGATGAAAGCGGGTCGGAGCAAGAACCCGAAGAACCTGAATCTGGAGAAGACGGGGATAGTGCTTTTATGGCATTTTGGTCCACTTTCACTCAAACTCTTCCAAAGCCAGCGGAGTTAGCTCGTGGTCAGAACCTGCATCATGCTCCTACTTTTGATAGGAGTAACTACCTGTTTTGGAAAATCAGAATGAGGACTTTTCTGAGAGCTTTTGATCCAGAAGGCTGGCAGGCCATTGAAGAAGATACAGACAGGGCTGACAATCCGAGCAATCTGAGAGCCCTTATCACTATTCGTAGAGCAATTTCTGCTGAAGAACAGCAACGAATTGTTCGTTGCACAAAGGCTAAAGAGGCATGGGAAATTTTGAGCCAATTCCATGAAGGAGGAAATTCACTTTCACCACCATCCAGCAACCTTTCAGTCTTAGTTGCTAGATTGGAAGAGGCAAAGGAGAATGAAGAGCAAAAAGAGGATGATGAAACATTTGATGACAATGATGAGATCAATGGCGATGAACTACAACAAGCTTACGAAAAGCTATACGAGGAATCTCTGAATTTATCCAAAACCAACGACAAACTCTCTCTCAAGATCAAAACATGTAAGAGTGAGAATGTCAGGCTGAAAGGAGAACTTGTAGCAGCAAAGCAGAATATCGTCAAGATCTCGAGTGGTAGGCAAGACTTATGTGGAAAACTACTATCCTGTGAAACTGAAAGGAATGAACTTCTGAAGGTGTATTCCACATACGAAGAAAAGCTTGAAAGTCTTGAGCTGTCACAAGCCAGATTGGAAGAGATAGTCTGTCAAAAAGATGAAGAGCTCCGTGTTGCTAGAGCCATTATTGCCATGTGGAACAAAGGTTCCAAATATTTAGAAGACATCCTCGGGTCTCAACAAATGGGTTGCGACAAAAGCGGGATAGGCTATGGTGCAACAGCTCACAAGGGACAGTCCTCTACTTCACATGACAAGAAGACTCAAGCAAAGGGAAAATTGCAGGTAGACCAGGCTGATCTCTCTCTTCATCTACCCAAAGCTGGTAAGATCAACAAAAAGGAGGTAAAAACGGTTTTTATTTGTCATCACTGTGGTAGGTATGGCTACATTCGTCCTTATTGCTATGAATTGTTTGGTAAGGTGTCTAAAAAGGTTAGAAATTCAAATACTTTTTGGGCTAGGAGACAACCTTACATGTCTAGGCGGAATACCAAGACTAAAAAGATTTGGGTGAGAAAAGATGATTTGACTTGTTTAGTTGTTCACACTGCTCTAAAAGCACGTGATTCACACATGTGGTATCTTGATAGTGGGTGTTCTCGTCATATGTCCGGTAACAAATCTTACTTCACCTCCCTTGAAAAATATGAAGGAGGAACTGTTACTTTTGGAGATGGCGGCACTTCTAGAGTCATTGGTAAGGGCTCTATAAGTGTTGCTGGTCTTCCTAAGCTCGAAAATGTTCTTCTTGTTGATGGTCTTAAAGCAAATCTTTTGAGCATTAGTCAAATGTGTGATTCCCATCATGAAGTATTGTTTTCAAAAAATAAATATGAAATTTTGGATAAAAAGCGAAATACTGTCTTACATGGGGTTCGCACATCTGATAACTGCTATGGGATTGTTACTACTAATGATCTCACTTGTCACTCTGCCATCATTAGTAACATTGACTTGTGGCATCAAAGATTAGGTCACATGAATTTCAAAGACCTAACTAAGATAGCCAACAAAGAGCTTGTGAGAGGAGTACCTAAATTGGGTAAGAATTTGAGCCATGCGTGTGGACCATGTCAACTTGGAAAGCAAACCCGTGCCCCTCATAAAAAGGTGAACAGCTTTACAACCAAACGTCCTCTTGAATTGGTTCACATGGATTTTATGGGTCCTACTCGCACTGAAAGCATCGGAGGTAAAAGATACATTTTTTTAACTGTTGATGATTTTACTCGATTTTCTTGGGTAAATTTTTTGAAGGAAAAATCTGATACGTTTGATGCTTTCCAGGCCCTAGTCTTTAAAATCCAAAATGAACAGGGTGTTTCCATTGGGCGTATCATAAGAATCCGAACTTATCATGGTCGTGAGTTTGAAAATAGTTCGTTTTCGGATTTTTGTGATATGCATGGAATCAAGCATGAATTTTCTGCTCCTATTACTCCACAACAAAATGGAGTTGTTGAGAGGAAGAACAGGGTTGTTCAAGAAATGGCTAGGGTCATGCTCCTTAGCAAGAAACTTCCTCCTAAGTTTTGGGCTGAAGCCTTAAATACTGCTGTTTATGTCATAAATCGCGTGTATTTAAGGCCCGGCACTTTACAAACTCCATATGAATTGTGGAAGGGTTTGAAACCTAATGTAAAATACTTCAAAACTTTTGGGAGTAAGTGTTACATCTTCAAAGATAGAGAGCCTTTGGGCAAATTTGACTCCCGAAGTGATGAAGGTATTTTTCTAGGGTATTCAACCACTAGTAGGGCTTTTAGAGTCTATAACCTGCGAACTTCATCTTTAATGGAATCTATCAATGTGGTTATAGATGACACAGGTGCACCTACTCCAGCGACAAATGAGGATGATAATGATGAGTCTCCAATCTTGGATACGGAATCGCAAAATCAAGGAGAAGGTGCGGACCCATCACAAGAAATGGTTACAGAACCATCCTCACAGGTAAGGTCAAGACCAAAGAGTGCTCCAAGGGACATCACTCCTGTTGCTCCTGTCACCGCAAGTCCTGAGCTTAAACCATCAGCCAGGGTGAAACTAAATCATCCAGCTCAACATGTGATTAGAAATGTCTCAGATCGAATGAAAACCCGAAGACAGATTCGGGATGAGGTATCACATATGTGTTATGTTTCATTAATTGAACCTAAGAATTTTAAAGAGGCCTTGCTAGATGATAGTTGGGTCAATGCTATGCATGAAGAATTAGGTTAATTTGAACGTAACAAAGTCTAGACTCTAGTTCCTAGACCTAGAGACATGAATGTGATAGGTACCAAGTGGATCTTTAAAAATAAATCTGATGAGAATGGTACAGTTGTTAGGAATAAAGCAAGGTTGGTTGCTCAAGGCTACACACAAGTAGAGGGTGTTGACTATGATGAGACGTTTGCCCCAGTTGCACGTCTCAAATCTATTCGAATTTTGCTTGGTGTTGCATGTTTTCTTGGCTTTAAATTGTTTCAAATGGATGTGAAAAGTGCCTTTCTGAATGGGTACTTGAGAGAAGAGGCTTATGTTGAGCAACCAAAAGGGTTTGAGGACCCTAAATGTCCTAATCATGTCTACAAGTTAGACAAGGCTTTGTATGGCTTAAAACAAGCCCCTCGAGCTTGGTATGATAGACTTACTACCTTTCTTCTTGATAATGATTTTCAAAGGGGTAGTGTGGATAAGACTTTATTTGTGAAACATACTAAGTCTCATATTCTTGTTGCTCAGATTTATGTTGATGATATTGTGTTTGGATCCACTGCGGAACATCTTGTGAAATATTTTTCGGATTGCATGACACATGAATTTGAGATGAGCATGATGGGAGAGTTGCCTTACTTTTTGGGTCTTCAAATTAAACAGTCTCCTTCAGGTATTTTTGTGTCTTAGTCTAAGTATGCGAAAAATCTGGTGTCTAAGTTTGGTCTTGAGTCTGCCAAACATGCACGCACTCCCATGAGCACCAATCTTCACCTCTCCAAAGATTCCTCTGGTTTTAATGTTGATCCTACCCTTTATAGGAGTATGATAGGGAGTCTTTTGTACCTCACAGCCAGTCGTCCTGATATTGCTTTCAGTGTAGGTGTTTGTGCCCGTTACCAAGCTAGTCCTAAAGAGTCTCATCTTCTTGCTGTCAAACGCATCATTAAATATGTTAATGGGACTTTGGGGTATGGGGTTTGGTTTTCCACTGATACTACAGTTGAAATTACTGGTTTTTCTGATGCCGACTGGGCAGGGTGTGCTGATGATAGGAAAAGTACATCCGGGGGGTGTTTTTACCTTGGGAATAATCTGGTTTCCTGGCATAGTAAAAAGCAAAATGCCATTTCTCTTTCGACTGCTGAGGCTGAGTACATTGCTGCAGGGAGTTGTTGTGCACAAATGCTGTGGATGAAGCAAATGCTTCATGATTATGGGATAGAACAAAACACTCTTACTCTTTTCTGTGATAACACAAGTGCCATAAACATTTCAAAAAATCCTGTCCAACACTCTCGTACCAAACACATTGACATTCGTCATCATTTTATTCGAGAGTTAGTGGAAGAGGCCCTTGTTGTTCTTGAGCATATTCCCACTGAGCATCAAAAAGCTGATATTTTTACAAAACCCCTTGATCTTCTTCGGTTTGAGTTCCTTAGAAAGACCTTGGGTGTCATGCTCGATCACTAGAGTGTTACTTGTTACTTGAGTAGGTGTAAGCGTTTTGCCTTATGTATGCTTGGATGTCATGATCTCATTGTCATTGATATCTGTTGTACCTGCATCCAACTTTTTATGTACACTACTCATGCTGCTTACAAGATCTCATTGTTCATTGGTCATAGCTCATTTTGAATGCCCATGCTCATTAACCTCATGATCTCATTCTGTACACATCCTTGAGATTAATTGTTGCAGGGGTTTCCGCACATGTGATCAAAGTTCTCTATGGACCACTAACAGTGTTTCTTAAACTTTTACAGTGGAATTGACCGATACTAGCATATCATGGGTAATGTTGAGTCTCTTAACCATCTACCATCTGTTTTCACTTCCACGGTTTCTCCCTCTGTTCCTTGAAGTCCGGGCATTAGGAAAAGGCTACCTCAGAGGCACCAACCAGGCCATCCTTTATGATTTCATTCTTCTCTGGTTTGGTTTCCATACTCTTGAGCGTGAAAGCCACCAGTGAGTGCCCACAAGAAAAAAATGTTTAAAAAAAAAAAAAAAAATGGACTCATTGATTGAGGGGGAGCCTCTGCATTTACTCAACAAATACCCCGTGATTCCTAGTGGTTTGACTTTTCTCTGTATTGTTGAGTTACTCTTGATGGAGGTCCAGCCATCCGATCACTACTAGTATTAACTCTAGCTCAGTGACCTCCATGGATTGCACACACACACATTTTTTTGTGAGCTCTCATGTTGGATTTTGAGTTGTACATTCTCATGTAGCTTATGATCATTGATTATCTTTTATCTGCTTTGCTGTTCAGTGTCATTTTGTTTTCACAACTGCAAGTTTCCAGACTTCATGAATTGCGGATTATCTCATCTTAGTATTCAATTCTGGCTGAATGTGCGCATCTACTTTTGTTTCAGGTCTCATCTCTTGTTATTGAGTATTTTGTTTTTATTTTTAAAAAAAAAAAGGTCCCGCTCGAGCGGAACTTTGTACGCTCGAGCGTATTTTTTCGTCCTGCAGTAGTTTGCTCTTTGCTTTACAGTTTTGAGAGAGGTATTTTTACGCTCGAGCGTCCTTATTCGAGCTCGAGCGGGTGTCAGCTTGCCTTGAATCACGCTCGAGCGTTCATTCCTACGCTCGAGCGGACCGATTTTATATAAAACTCCCTCCCTCGACTCTTCAGGTCATTTTTTTCTCTCTCCTCTTCAGTTGCTCAGACCTAGGGTTTTGCTCGTGGGCTTTGCGTGGTCGATTTCACCTTTCTTCCTCCTCTTCCTTACTGATTTCCCTTTTGGTAAGTTTTGCCCTCTCTTCTCCTCTGTTTTGTCTGTTATTTCGGCATTTTTGGGGATTGTCTTTCGTTTTTGGGTCTTTTTGTGTTTCATTGTTTTTCCCCTTTCTCTCACACACACTTTCACTACATGGTCTGGTTTTCCTCATGTTGCATTTCATGTTTGTGTGTATGAAATCAGTGTTGTCCATTCGCCCTAGGGTTGTGAGTTCCACATGCTTGAGGTTGTTTGTTTGTGTTTGTGATGCCTGTTTGAGCCCCTGTTTTTGACCTCAAAATGGAGAAGTGTTGCCATATGAAGTTCTATTTGTATTTATATCAGTGTTTAGCTTCACTAGGTCATTGATATTCTGCCATTGTCATAATGCACATTTTTGCATTCTACATTTCATTGATATTTGTCTTCCCTGTTTATGAAGTGATATCATTGCACTTTGTCATCCATGATTATGCATTATGTGTTCAATGTTACTAATGGTCTCTGTCTTGTGCCTGTTTTGCTCTTCGGGTTTGGTTTCTTTTTGGCTTTGTTGGGTTTTCTGTTTTTAGTTTTTTCTCATCTCATCATGTCTGCCCCTAAACGCCGAAAGGCAACTGTGTCTCGTCCTATCTTTAATTCTGAAAGGTTTCAAAATGCTAAGCAAGACAAGTTGTTCCATAAATCTTTTGAGGCTCGCACTGTTCACCTAGAACGAAATGTCCAGCCCAACACTTTTGAATCCATCCCTATCCGTCCCTTGTTTGATCCTCTAGGTGGTGATTTGGTGTTGTCTTTTTCTGGGCGTCAAAATCTCGATTGGGTGCGAGAATTTTACTGCAATATTGAGCAAATCAGTGACTTTGAGCCTTCATTCACTACTTGGGTCCGGTCTAAATCCGTTTCTGTCACCCCTGCACTCATTCGCCATCTTCTTAAGGTTGATCAAGTGTACCCTCAACACTATCCTTTTCCTGTCCCAGGTCGTCCTACCTGTGATTTCAATCATGTGACTAAGGTGTTATTGGTTCTTCTCGTCCTTGGCCTACGGGTGCCTTGATTAAACAGTTTGAACTTCTTCCAGAGTTTAGACTGCTTAATTTAATTGTTTGTGCCAACATCCTTGTGACCACTCACTCCTCAGAAATTAATCAAGACCAAGGTTTTGTTTTGTTCTGTATTGCGCGTCACATGTCAATTGATCTCGCTACCCTGATCATTAGGAAAATGATAGGTGTTTCTGGGAATAAACAGTTAGGCCTTCCCTATGGTTGTTTGATCAACCATCTGTTGTCTGAACTTGGGGTTCGTGTATTAGAGGATGATGAGTTTGCCTTCCCCTCCAGACCTTTCACCAAGAAAACTGTTTCTCAGAGTCGGGCTCATGTTAAGGGGGAGTCTTCTCGGGCTGATCCTTCTGCAGGTACCACTGCTGGACTTGTTGAGGAGGCTGAATATGATGCTGCCGCCGCTGGGGGTGCGGAGGATCCTACTCCACCTGTTCCACCTCGCACTTTTTCTGATCAGCTTCAGCACTTTGAGGAGGCTATGACCCGGAGGTTAGACTTTCTCGATGCCCGTTTTGATGCCTTTGATGGTCGTCTTGGTCAGATGGAGCAGACTGCCGCTCACACTACTTCGCAGCTGGACCACATCATTTCCTTGCTGACGCTTCAGCCGCCCCCTCATCCACCTGGTGCTTGATTTCTTGCTTTCTTCATTCCCGGTCAAAAAGGGGGAGAGTTTGGTTCTTGCTGTGATATTGATGGTATATTTGCTGTGATATTGATGGTATATTGTATTGATGGTACTCTGGTGATTATATTTTGTTTTGTTCATATGGATATTTTGTTCTCTTGGTTATGTCACATGGATATTTTGTTCATATGAATATTTTGTTCCTTTGGTTCTACTAGATGGATACATTTTGATATATTCTTATATAGTTCCACAAGTTTTGGTTTTTCTGGTATGTTGCTAGTCTTTTCACAGGTGAATGTTGGATGAAGAATTGGATTGATGGACCGATATATGGCAAGATTGGAAAGATTGTTTGTTTATAGAGTTGTTTTGAGTGTTTTTAGTATTTGTTTTGAACTTGTCTAGGGCGTGTGTTTAAGGACATTTGTTTAGAAAGGTTTTGTCCGGGAATTGACAAAGGGGGAGATTGTTAGGTCCCTTGATTGTCAAATCCGGATACAAAACCTTGAGTTGTTAAAATTATTTATTTTCTGTGTTTTTGTTCTTCCCGCTCGAGCGGGGACATTGACGCTTGAGCGGAGTTTGTGGTCTCTCAGTATATTGACAGGTCTGTAAAAGTACTGGAGTGCGTAATTTTGCGCTCGAGCGGGTCATGAAGCGCTCGAGCGGATCACTGTGTTATCACACGAGTATTTTGTTGAAGCCGCTCGAGCGGGATGTTGGGCGCTCGAGCGGAGATCGCGGATTCAGGATTCCTATTTATATTTGTTAGGTTGTTTTTAGGATGACTTTTTTCCTAGATCTTATTCAAGAGTCCTAGGGTTTTGTTTGAAGTTTTCTTCTGAAGTTTTGATGAGTTTTTTCCTTGATGTTTTGAGAAGAGTTCTTCACTCATGTTCTAAAATACATACATCAAGAAGTTGGTTACTTTAAATTCAAGAGAGAGTTCTCTTCGGTGGATTCTGAAGATTCAAGCGTATAGTTTCGAAAGGCGTTTGATTCTATACGTAAGTGAGGTTGTGGAATCAACTTCAGGATTGATCAGTTCCGAGACGAAGTCGTGGAGAAAGAGTTACAGAAGATTCGAAGACAAATTGACTGAGTTGGGTAATTTGTATGATATCTTTGTAATCTTTTTTACTTCAGTAGTGGATTGATTAGTGGCGTTTCGCCCGTAGTTTTTTTAATCACAGTTGGAGGTGTCCAATTGTGGTTTTTTCCACGTAAAAATCGTTTGTGTCGATTTATTAATTATTCGGAAAAAACAAACAATCTAAATCACTTTCGTAAGTGCTTGTTGATTTAGATTGTGTGTTTTGGATTTCTGGGATTTGGAATATTTTAATCTTGATCTAATCACGAATCACTTAGGATTTTCAAACTGTATATAAATATAAAATATTATTATTCTTAGTATTTTATTTGCCTCAATATGAGAGATTCATTTGATCAAAGATCTTCCTCCATCATTATTTTATAATAAGGTCATGTCATAGAAGAATGTTTGAAAGAGAATGCTTATTGTACATGCAGACTAATAATAGAGATGATGATGAACTCGCAATAGAGATGATGATAAATCGGCTATGAACAATTTTTTTTTTCGCCATTGTTATACATAAGTTGTAGTCTCTTTGTTGGTTTGTGTAGCCATCGATATTGTGTAGTTTATTCACCGATATTATGTCGGAGTTGATTATATACAATTTTTTTTTTCTAAAAATGTGCATTAATATATATAAACTATTTGATTATTTTATATATTGTTTGATAATTTGTTGTTACTATACTTGTTGGTTGAACAATCATTTTTATTGCCATTGAACAATCAGAATAGTCGATTTTTTTTTTTACTTTTAATTTTGTTTTGTATTTTCACATTGCAGTGTGAATGTTCATATTAGTATAATTTTAGTTATTTTTAAGACTAGTTATATGTTAATTGTAAACTATGAACATTCACATTGTATTTTGATATGAATTTTATTTTTTAAAAGGTTAGTTGTATGTTTGTTATTTTTGTTGCTATGCTTATTGGTTGAACAATAATTTTTGTTACCATTGAACAATCAAAATAGTCAATTTTCACTTTTATTTTTACATTGCAGTGTAATTGTTCACATTAGTATAAGTTTAGTTTTTCAAGGGTAGTTGTATATTAATTATAAACTGTGAATATTCACATTATATTTTGATATGAGTATGTTTTTTAAAGATTATTTGTATGTTTGTTATTTATTGTGAATATTTACATTGTATTTTTGTATATGTTGTGTTTTTTCGAAAGTTAGTTGTATAAGTAGTCATACTAGCACAAACAACAATGCGTTATGTTGGTCACAAATACTGGGTTGTTTTAGAAAATTGGTTAAAAACTAGTTTTTTGACTTTTTTTTTTTTTTTGTTGTCTTTTTTTTTGAAAAAATATGTAAGAAAATAGAGAGGTGATGTGACTCAAAATAGGTTAAAAATCAAAAAGTGACTTTTTACTATTTTTCCAAATAGGTAGTTGCACCCAATGTTAATGTTCTTACACTTATGTAACATTGAGTGTGTATATGATTTCATGAGAAGATGTTATTTATCAGCATGCATTTGTAGTGTAAAAGTTCATATCAACATTTAGTGAGAAATTTTTAGAAGATAGACAATTTAGGATTTTGAAAATGTAAGAGATTTTTTCTGTAGAATAACGAAGAGATTTTTTTCCTTAAAATAAGAAAAGATTTTCTCCATAAAATAATGAAGAGATTTTATCTATAGAATAAGAAATCATTGTTATTTTTTATTATATATTAATTTTCAAATAAAAACAAGCGTAGGAAGTTAAAAAGTGATTTGATCATATTACACTAAATAGTACCTAATAAAATGTTAAAAAAAAAATAGATTAAATGAAGCATAAATTTTACGAATGAGATTTATTAAAGAAAAACATTCATTAAATAATCATAATTATATATTTTTTTATTATAATGTTATAAAGATAAATAGTTTGTTCTTAAAAGCGGTACTTGTCAATTGGAATTAAAAATTAGAAAAGATAAATAACAAGATCTAAACTCGAGTAATGAGCTGAACTTTTATTTATTTTGTTTGATGCCTGAAAGTGTCAGATTTACACATGGTTCATTGATTCCATTTCAATTTTTTTTTGTATTTTCAAAAAATCTGATTCGATTCTGGGTCATCGAGTAAAGCAAAGCAAAGCAAATTCGATCCATCGTAGTATCAAAACCTTATTCTTGCGTGATAAAAATGAAAGGGTTCGGATTCTCAATGTTTCAATTTTTAAGAAAAATAATATTATATTATGTATATATTTAATATTATGCATCTTATAATATAATATATTTAATATTATGCATCTTATAATATAATGAAGAGGATTATATATAAGTAAGGTAAGAGTGGGCACAAATATAAATATCTTAATATGATAAAATCTAATTATAGCATTTAATATATATAATGAATATAATATATATACCATATTTAAGTTTGGCAAGTTAAAAAAAGTCAAAAAAATTACTTAAAAAGTTAAAAAGTTATCATTATTCACAAAAAGTAAAAAATTACGATTGCACAACTCCCAATCTTAATTTTTCCCTACACACTAAAAGATTGCTTGAGATGTCCTAAATAAGTGCACTTTTTGACTTTTTGGACGTAAAAGTTGAGGAAAAAAATATGGTTGTTTAGTTTAACTTTTTGACTTTTTATGGAAAAATATGTATTAAAAAATTGTATAAATTAGTGTGTAAGGAATATTAGGATTGAGAGTTATGTAGTCGTAATTTTTGACTTTTGGTGAACAGTGATAACTTTTTGACTTTTTAAGTAACTTTTTGACTTTTTGGCCACATGCCAAACTTGGCCTAATTTATACAATTTTTAATGCATATTTTTTTATAAAAAGTCAAAAAGTTAACTCAAACATCCATATTTTTTTCCTCAATTTTTTAGTCTAAAAAGAAAAAAAAGTGTACTTATTTAGGACACCCCATGTAACAATCCTGATTTTTAATTATTCTGTAAAATTTATACTAATATTATTTAATCTCAGTTTGGAAAACATATAATTTATTATATATTATTATGCGTAATTTTGTAAAATAATATAATTATTAAAAGTTTAGGGGTCAAAATATAAATAATAATAATATAGATAATATAAATAATAATAATAATAATAATAATAATAATAATAATGGGTGTGGTACTAAAATAAATAATTAATTTTTCATTAATATATAATAAAATATAATTTAATTAAGAATTAATTTATTTATATAATTATATTAAAATATTGAGTCAAAAAGTAATTATTCTAAATATCTATTAAAGATAAAAATAAACCTCCCTAATTATTATCGAAATTTGCCACGTATTGCTCTCTTCCCCTATAAAAGGTGGAGGCGTCCGCTTGAAGAGAAGAAAGAAAAAGAAAGAAGAAAGGAAAGAAAAGAAAGAACAAGGAAAGAGAGAAGGAAGAAAAAATAATGGCAATTGAAATTGCTCTCTTCCCCTATAAAAGGTGGAGGCGTCCGCTTGAAGAGAAGAAAGAAAAAGAAAGAAGAAAGGAAAGAAAAGAAAGAACAAGGAAAGAGAGAAGGAAGAAAAAATAATGGCAATTGAAAGGATTTTTGATAGTAGAAAAGAAGAGTAAGGTATTAAAGTTAAGGTGAGTTATATTATATTTTGAGTTATCAAAATATATTTTACGTATATTTTGACTTACCAAAATCTGTTTTATACAAGTTATGTTTTTCATAAGAGTTATGTTTTATAAAGGTTTCAGTTACGTGATTTTATTTCTGAACCCTATTTGCTTAAAAGGAAATCCATGGATATGGCTGTTTATATTTTAAAGAATATTTGGCTATAACCTTATATAAAATTATGTTTTGTAAGTACCACCACGGGAGTCCCACGCCTTTGAGAACTTAAATAATCATTGGCCTCTGTTTGGTTACTTGTGGCCCTCTGATCCATTGACCTCTGTTCTGTGTGGACCAAAGTGCTTTGCGGAACTAAGTGCTACACTATTGTGGGAGCCACCTCTAGAATCCGTACGAGCCACCTCTTGAATCCGTACCTCTGTTCTGTGCGGACCAAAGTGCTGTGCGGAGCTAAGTGCTACACTATCGTGGGAGCCATCTCTAGAATCCGTACGAGCCACCTCTTGAATCCGTACCTCTATTCTGACTGTCACTTCTATGGCCTCTGCTCTGTTCAGTACCGTGGTTATGGTCATTTACTTACATAATTTCTGTATTTCAGTTTCTGCTACTTAAATGATTTCTGCTACTCAAATGATTTGTTTATGTAAATGTTTTGGCTACATAACTATCCATGGTTATTTCGTGTCCCTTATACTCTTGGTATAATATTTCTCACTCTGCCATGTGCTTATAGTTGTTTACCAATTTTCAGGAAATAATGCAATTCAGAAATAGTTTTGGAAAGTCTTAGATGCGGGACTGCGGAATAGACACACACAGTACTTTTATTGTCATTTTTATATGTAAATATCGGCCTTTTTAGTCAATAAATTTTGTAATAAAAATAGGAGCTCCAATGATTATTTTCGTACCCTTATTTGAATATTACTTCTGCTTGCGTTTATTGCTTTGTTTAAGAATTTGCCGTAGGTAACTTTAGTTACTGGCCATCACGATGTTTAACCCTTGGGTACGGGGAGCGGGTCGTGACAAATGGTATCAGAGCAATGGTTTATATATATATATAAAAAAAAGTCATCATTGGAGCATAAGACACATGCACATTTAAGATGTAAGATAGCGGGTAATTAGTACCGAATTATTATATTTTGTCTGTCGATTTAATTATATTATAATTTTATATGATTATATATATAATAAATTTTTTTTTAGTGTGCTTAATTTGTGAAGGATATTCGCTATAATTTAAATAATAAAAAAAGGACAAGAAAAGAAGGATGTCGGGCTCAAGCACCCACCAAAAATTATAATATAATTAAATACATATAATTTTCAGTTCAGTATTCAAGAAAAAAAATTTTATTTTGATGTTTTTAAAAGTGAGTCAAATTATAAAGATACTAATTTTGAAACTATTTCCCATCAATGAAAAGTTCATCTCAAATTTTTTTAATTCTTGCATATAATTCTGTCATTATGTTCTCATTTTTATTTATTTTTATCGTAAATAAAACGTGTGAAAAGTTTTTAAAGTCGCTCCTTATTTCGTATTTTGGCCCAAAACAATTTTGGCAACTAGACAGGGAGTTATTTTTGGTAAAGTTTTTTTTTTGAGGTACTATTTTCTATCAGATAATCATCTAATATATATATATATATATATATCAGAGTGCGCAGCGGATAGCTTACACATGACAAATTTCGAGGACGAAATTTTAAAAGGAGGGAAGATTGTAACAACCCAGATTTTTAATTATTCTGTAGAATTTATACTAATATTATTTAATCTCAGTTCGGAAAACATATAATTTATTATATATTATTATGCGTAATTTTGTAAGATAATATAATTATTAAAAGTTCATGGGTCAAAATATAAATAATAATAATATAGATAATATAAATAATAATAATAATAATGGGTGTGGTACTAAAATAAATAATTAATTTTTCATTAGTATATAATAAAGTGTAATTTAATTAAGAATTAATCTATGTATATAATTATATTAAAATATTAGGTCAAAAGGTAATTATTCTAAATATCTATTAAAGATAAGAATGAATTTCGTAATTATTATCGAAATCTGCCACGTATTGCTCTCTTCTCCTATAAAAGGAGGAGGCGTCCGCCGGAAGAGAAGAAAGAAAAAGAAAGAAGAAAGGAAAGAAAAGAAAGAAGGTAAGAGAGAAGGTAAGAGAGAAGGAAGAAAAAATAATGGCAATTGAAAGGATTTTTGATAGTAGAAAAAAAGAGTAAGGTATTAAAGTTAAGGTGAGTTATATTATATTTTGAGTTATCAAAATGTATTTTACGTATATTTTGACTTACCAAAATCTGTTTTATACAAGTATTTTAGGGAGTGTGCAAAATGTATATTTTGACTTATCAAAATGTATTTTATGTATTTTACGCCAAGGGAGCGACTTAGATGGTGATACGCCAAGGGGGCGGCTTAGGGAGTGATACGCCAAGGGGGTGGCTTAGGGAGTGTGCAAGGAAGGCGGCTTGGGTGGCACGCCAAGGAGGCGGCATAAGAAGTGTGCCAAGGAAGGTGACTTGAGTGGTGGACCACAGGAGCGGCTTAGGTGGTGGTGCGCCAGGGTAGCTTAGATGGTTCACTAGGAGGCAGCTTGGGTGGTTCGTCTAGTGTATGACCATGGTCACCATGATATAGCTATATCTGGGGCGGCTAGGGGGGATCTATTTTGAGACTGATAACTGTTAACATTTTAGAAATTGTTTAGTAGAATATTTATATAAAAAAATAATATGATCGAATCCATTTTTTGTAATATAAATATGAGTTAAACAAATGACTAACGATATCAGATCATCTTGATTTTTTCATAAATATTCTACTCAACAAATCTTAAAAATTGAACAATTTGAATCACCAAGGTTAGTCTTGTTGCCTACCAAACTCAAATGAAATGAAATTTAATTTTATGTGTTAGTGTTTTTTTTTGGTTATTTTGTTGGCCTATTTTCGTTTTTAATAAACAAAATTTAAAAAGTTTTAAAAAGCATATTAGGCTTCTAAAATCTACTCGATAAAGTTAATTGAATGTCTCCTAAAAAAAGTTAAAACTTTCATAAAGGACTAACAAAATGGGGCAGAAGAAGTATTTGCTAAGTTAATGTCTCTCGCGACAATTTGTCTTATTATCTATTTTATCTTATAAAATTTGATCTATACATTTTTGTCAATAAAACATGTGGTGCATTCTTATTAGATGAACACAATCATATGCTAAGTTGAACTGACTCTATAACTATTTCTTGTAATATCATCCGTTTTTACGTCTTTTATGTCATACCATTAAAATGGAAGGATAATAAACGTAAGATATATTAATAAGATAAAAAATCAAAGACAAAAAAACACAATCCAAAGCAGAAGATAGGATGAGAGTAAATCAAACATACAAGTGAGTTAATAATTTCATATCCCATGTGAGTCTCATTTTGCCTGAGATATACACATTTTTTTAGCTCACAAATTATTATGAAAATATTATTAAACCCCTTTGGTTTGTGATTTTTTTTTTTTATGCTGAAAAAGTCCAAAAAAAAAAAAAAAATACTAAAGAGCAAAAATAAATAAATAAAAATGTCATATCATTCATATCAATCAATTATTTTTTGTCACAACTCTATGTATTCAATAAAAAAATTAATTTCAAAACACTAATTTTTTAAAAAAAATTAAAAAATCAAAAAATTATTAAAAAATTCAAGTTACTAAATGAACACTTAAAATGCATGTGAACAATTAGTGGAGTGATCCGACTTTAACATGCAAGAGATCTCCAAAGATATGAAAATTAATAATAAAATTCACAATTATTATTATATCTACAAAATCCATCAATTATTATGACCCCATCTACCACACTTTTAGCACGAGGTGCACTGTCGTGAAATCTGTAGATTCCGATATCTAGTACTTTACAATATTACCACGTCACTGAATGAGAAAGACTCATTATTTAATGATTTTTTTTAAAAAAAAATTATGTTTAAATTATAAATTTTGATAGAATTGATAAATAAAAGGTATTAAAAAAAGACAAAGAAAAAAAAGTAAGGGCAATGTCATAATGTAAATGAAATTTAATTTTTTTCCCCTTTCCATCCGTTATCTAAATTTATAGTCTAAAACACAGCATAACTGTCGTCAAGAACTGGACTCTTACAGGATTAGAATACTCACTGCCTTCCAATGATTTGTTTTGTTTATTTTTTGGCTTGTGTGTAAATTATTTATAAAAAAAAAAAAAATTATAACCCAATTAGAGAGATTTATTTATAAATCTCATTTAGAGGACTAATAGTCCAATAGTTCACAAAGTATTCTTATGTTCCACCTAATCTCATACGTTTGAACTTATATTTCAATAAGTCTTTCTTCTCATATTAGAAGTATTATATGGATTATTTTACCCTTATAAACTTTTATTATAATATATATATATATATATATATATATATATATATATTATATTATATATCATATATTTAGGTGATAGTAAATTATTATTAGATATTTTCATTTATAATATATATAAAAAACTGTATATAAATATAAAATATTATTATTCTTAGTATTTTATTTGCCTCAATATGAGGGATTCATTTGATCAAAGATCTTCCTCCACCATTATTTTATAATAAGGTCATGTCATAGAAGAATGTTTGAAAGAGAATGCTTATTGTATATGCAGATCAATAATAGAAATGATGATGAACTCGCAATAGAGATGATGATAAATCGGCTATGAACAAATTTTTTTTTTCGCCATTGTTATACATAAGTTGTAGTCTCTTTGTTGGTTTGTGTAGCCATCGATATTGTGTAGTTTATTCACCGATATTATGTCGGAGTTGATTATATACAATTTTTTTTTTCTAAAAATGTGCATTAATATATATAAACTATTTGATGATTTTATATATTGTTTGATAATTTGTTGTTACTATACTTGTTGGTTGAACAATCATTTTTGTTGCCATTGAACAATCAGAATAGTCGATTTTTTTTTTTACTTTTAATTTTGTTTTGTATTTTCACATTGCAGTGTGAATGTTCATATTAGTATAATTTTAGTTATTTTTAAGACTAGTTATATGTTAATTGTAAACTATGAACATTCACATTGTATTTTGATATGAATTTTATTTTTTAAAAGGTTAGTTGTATGTTTGTTATTTTTGTTGCTATGCTTATTGGTTGAACAATAATTTTTGTTACCATTGAACAATAAAAATAGTCAATTTTCACTTTTATTTTCACATTGCAGTGTAATTGTTCACATTAGTATAAGTTTAGTTTTTCAAGGGTAGTTGTATATTAATTATAAACTGTGAATATTCACATTATATTTTGATATGAGTATGTTTTTTTTTGTTGTCTTTTTTTTTGAAAAAATATGTAAGAAAATAGAGAGGTGATGTGACTCAAAATAGGTTAAAAATCAAAAAGTGACTTTTTACTATTTTTCCAAATAGGTAGTCGCACCCAATGTTAATGTTCTTACACTTATGTAACATTGAGTGTGTATATGATTTCATGAGAAGATGTTATTTATCAGCATGCATTTGTAGTGTAAAAGTTCATATCAACATTTAGTGAGAAATTTTTAGAAGATAGACAATTTAGGATTTTGAAAATGTAAGAGATTTTTTCTGTAGAATAACGAAGAGATTTTTTTCCTTAAAATAAGAAAAGATTTTCTCCATAAAATAATGAAGAGATTTTATCCATAGAATAAGAAATCATTGTTATTTTTTATTATATATTAATTTTCAAATAAAAACAAGCGTAGGAAGTTAAAAAGTGATTTGATCATATTACACTAAATAGTACCTAATAAAATGTTAAAAAAAAAAAAGATTAAATGAAGCATAAATTTTACGAATGAGATTTATTAAAGAAAAACATTCATTAAATAATCATAATTATATAATTTTTTTATTATAATGTTATAAAGATAAATAGTTTGTTCTTAAAAGCGGTACTTGTCAATTGGAATTAAAAATTAGAAAAGATAAATAACAAGATCTAAACTCGAGTAATGAGCTGAACTTTTATTTATTTTGTTTGATGCCTGAAAGTGTCAGATTTACACATGGTTCATTGATTCCATTTCAATTTTTTTTTGTATTTTCAAAAAATCTGATTCGATTCTGGGTCATCGAGTAAAGCAAAGCAAAGCAAATTCGATCCATCGTAGTATCAAAACCTTATTCTTGCGTGATAAAAATGAAAGGGTTCGGATTCTCAATGTTTCAATTTTTAAGAAAAATAATATTATATTATGTATATATTTAATATTATGCATCTTATAATATAATATATTTAATATTATGCATCTTATAATATAATGAAGAGGATTATATATAAGTAAGGTAAGAGTGGGCACAAATATAAATATCTTAATATGATAAAATTTAATTATAGCATCTAATATATATAATGAATATAATATATATACCATAATATATATAATGAATATAATATATATACCATATTTAAGTTTGACAAGTTAAAAAAAAGTCAAAAAATCACTTAAAAAGTTAAAAAGTTATCATTATTCACCAAAAGTAAAAAATTACGGCTGTACAACTCTCAATCTTAATTTTTCCCTACACACTAAAGGATTGTTTGAGATGTCCTAAATAAGTGCACTTTTTGACTTTTTGGACGTAAAAGTTGAGGAAAAAAATATGGCTGTTTGGTTTAACTTTTTGACTTTTTATGGAAAAATGTGTATTAAAAAATTGTATAAATTAGTGTGTAGGGAAAATTAGGATTGTGAGTTGTGCAGTCGTAATTTTTGACTTTTGGTGAACAATGATAACTTTTTGACTTTTTGAATAACTTTTTGACTTTTTGGCCACATGCCAAACTTGGCCTAATTTATACAATTTTTAATACATATTTTTCTATAAAAAGTCAAAAAGTTAACTCAAACATCCATATTTTTTTCCTCAATTTTTTAGTCTAAAAAGAAAAAAAGTGAACTTATTTAGGACACCCCATGTAACAATCCAGATTTTTAATTATTCTGTAGAATTTATACTAATATTATTTAATCTCAGTTCGGAAAACATATAATTTATTATATATTATTATGCGTAATTTTGTAAAATAATATAATTATTAAAAGTTTAGGGGTCAAAATATAAATAATAATAATATAGATAATATAAATAATAATAATAATGGGTGTGGTACTAAAATAAATAATTAATTTTTCATTAGTATATAATAAAATGTAATTTAATTAAGAATTAGTTTATTTATGTAATTATATTAAATATTGAGTCAAAAAGTAATTATTCTAAATATCTATTAAAGATAAAAATGAATCTTCCTAATTATTATCGAAATCTGCCACGTATTGCTCTCTCCTCCTATAAAAGGAGGAGGCGTCCGCTGGAAGAGAAGAAAGAAAAAGAAAGAAGAAAGGAAAGAAAAGAAAGAACAAGGAAAGAGAGAAGGAAGAAAAAATAATGGCAATTGATCTCTCCTCCTATAAAAGGAGGAGGCGTCCGCAGGAAGAGAAGAAAGAAAAAGAAAGAAGAAAGGAAAGAAAAGAAAGAACAAGGAAAGAGAGAAGGAAGAAAAAATAATGGCAATTGATCTCTTCTCCTATAAAAGGAGGAGGCGTCCGCTGGAAGAGAAGAAAGAAAAAGAAAGAAGAAAGGAAAGAAAAGAAAGAACAAGGAAAGAGAGAAGGAAGAAAAAATAATGGCAATTGATCTCTCCTCCTATAAAAGGAGGAGGCGTCCGCAGGAAGAGAAGAAAGAAAAAGAAAGAAGAAAGGAAAGAAAAGAAAGAACAAGGAAAGAGAGAAGGAAGAAAAAATAATGGCAATTGATCTCTCCTCCTATAAGAGGAGGAGGCGTCCGCTGGAAGAGAAGAAAGAAAAAGAAAGAAGAAAGGAAAGAAAAGAAAGAACAAGGAAAGAGAGAAGGAAGAAAAAATAATGGCAATTGAAAGGGTTTTTGATAGTAGAAAAGAAGAGTAAGGTATTAAAGTTAAGATGAGTTATATTATATTTTGAGTTATCAAAATGTATTTTACGTATATTTTGACTTACCAAAATCTGTTTTATACAAGTTATGTTTTTAACAAGAGTTATGTTTTATAAAGGTTTCAGTTACGTGGTTTTATTTCTGAACCTATTTGCTTAAAAGGAAATCCATGGACATGTCTGTTTATATTTTAAAGAATATTTGGTTATAACCTTATATAAAATTATGTTTTATAAGTACCACCACGGGAGTCCCACGCCTTTGGGGACTTAAATAACCATTGGCCTCTGTTTGGTTACTTGTGGTCCTCTGATCCATTGACCTCTGTTCTGTGCGGACCAAAGTGCTTTGCGGAACTAAGTGCTACACTATTGTGGGAGCCACCTCTACAATCCGTACGGGCCACCTCTTGAATCCGTACCTCTGTTCTGTGCGGACCAAAGTGTTGTGCGGAGCTAAGTGTTACACTATCGTGGAAGCCACCTCTAGAATCCGTACGAGCCACCTCTTGAATCCGTACCTCTGTTCTGACTGTCACTTCTATGGCCTCTGCTCTGTTCTGTTCTGTTCAGTACCGTGGTTATGGTCATTTACTTACATAATTTCTGTATTTCAGTTTCTGCTACTTAAATGATTTCTGCTACTCAAATGATTTGTTTATGTAAATGTTTTGGCTACATAACTATCCATGGTTATTTCGTGTTCCTTATACTCTTGGTATAATATTTCTCACTCTGCCATGTGCTTATAGTTGTTTACCAATTTTCAGGAAATAATACAATTCAGAAATAGCTTTGGAAAGTCTTAGATGCGGGACTGCGGAATAGACACACGCAGTACTTTTATTGTCATTTTTATATGTAAATATCGGCCTTTTTAGTCAATAAATTTTGTAATAAAAATAGGAGCTCCAATGATTATTTTCGTACCCTTATTTGAATATTACTTCTGCTTGCGTTTATTGCTTTGTTTAAGAATTTGCTGTAGGTAACTTTAGTTACTGGCCATCACGATGCTTAACCCTTGGGTACGGGGAGCGGGTCGTGACAAATGGTATCAGAGTAATGGTTTATAAAAAAAAAAAAAAAAGTCATCATTGGAGCATAAGACACATGCACATTTAAGATGTAAGATAGCGGGTAATTAGTACCGAATTATTATATTTTGTCCGTCGATTTAATTATATTATAATTTTATATGATTATATATATAATAAATTTTTTTTTTAGTGTGCTTAATTTGTGAAGGATATTCGCTATAATTTATATAATAAAAAAAGGACAAGAAAAGAAGGATGTCGGGCTCAAGCACCCACAAAAAATTATAATATAATTAAATACATATAATTTTCAGTTCAGTATTCAAGAAAAAAAAAATTATTTTGATGTTTTTAAAAGTGGGTTCAAATTATAAAGATACTAATTTTGAAACTATTTCCCATCAATGAAAAGTTCATTTCAAATTTTTTTAATTCTTGCATATAATTCTGTCATTATGTTCTCATTTTTATTTATTTTTATCGTAAATAAAACGTGTGAAAAGTTTTTAAAGTCGCTTCTTATTTCGTATTTTGGCCCAAAACAATTTTGGCAACTAGACAGGGAGTTATTTTTGGTAAAGTTTTTTTTTTTGAGGTACTATTTTCTATCAGATAATCATCTAATATATATATATATATATATATCAGAGTGCGCAGCGGATAGTTTACACATGACAAATTTCGAGGACGAAATTTTAAAAGGAGGGAAGATTGTAACAACCCAGATTTTTAATTATTCTGTAAAATTTATACTAATATTATTTAATCTCAGTTCGGAAAACATATAATTTGTTATATATTATTATGCGTAATTTTGTAAGATAATATAATTATTAAAAGTTTAGGGGTCAAAATATAAATAATAATAATATAGATAATATAAATAATAATAATAATAACGGGTGTGGTACTAAAATAAATAATTAATTTTTCATTAGTATATAATAAAGTGTAATTTAATTAAGAATTAATTTATGTATATAATTATATTAAAATATTGGGTCAAAAGGTAATTATTCTAAATATCTATTAAAGATAAGAATGAATCTTCCTAATTATTATCAAAATCTGCCACGTATTGCTCTCTCCTCCTATAAAAGGAGGAGGCGTCCGCCGGAAGAGAAGAAAGAAAAAGAAAGAAGAAAGGAAAGAAAAGAAAGAAGAAGGTAAGAGAGAAGGAAGAAAAAATAATGGCAATTGAAAGGGTTTTTGATAGTAGAAAAGAAGAGTAAGGTATTAAAGTTAAGATGAGTTATATTATATTTTGAGTTACCCTTGTTTTCGGCTCCGTCAAAGTTTTACCCTTGCTCTTTTCCTCTTCTACTCTTGAGGTATGGATTTCTTTAACTTTAGTGTAATTCTTAGTTTAGTTATTTTCTCTTTGAAAAGTTTAGTGACTTAGGGCTTTTAGGTTAAATCTAGGGGTTTGATTTGAAAAGTAAAAGAGGGTTTTTGTCACAACCCAACCCTCGCCCCAAGGAAGTAAAGAAGTGACTGGCCAGTAATTCGATATTACCAAAGGCCTGCTTTAACAATAATACAATAATAGGGCTAGCAGAAGCCTATAAATAGTAAAATATAACGTCTAATGAGCTGTGAAGACTTATATGGAACAAAACAAGTGTTATATATATATTTACACATCAGTCAACATCAAGCTTCTATACAAAATAAAAACATAATTTAGGGATTAAATCCCATTAACAAACCAGTCTTAACTTCAGACATAATAACATTCAGAACTAGTCTCAGTAACATTCAAAACACTTAATTACAAGAAAAACAAACATATCCATGGTTTCAATTTAAGTAAATAGAGTTCAGAAAATAATTAACGTAATCAAAATATTAATATAATTTATAAAACATAGATTACGTAAAATAATTTATAGTAACCCAAAACATACGTAAAATATATTATGGTGACTCAAGGTATAATAAAACTCACCTTAATATTAATCCTTACTACTTTCCTTCTATGTTGCTTTTATGAGGCCTGTAGACCGCCCGGAGAACTCCCGGCTGCGCGTGCGAGGGCGCGAAATTGTTTGTTCTTAGCTACTACAGTTCGAATTCGTGTCACGGTTCTGAATCTAATCTCACAAAGTGCAATGTGAGACCGATAAATCACCAAAGAGTCCAAATTCGACAAATCATTTTGGAAAACTGATTTTTATAAAGAAGTGCCAAACATGGATTGCTTTGCCAGATACAGAGTCGCCACTTAAATGTTTTATTTTTGAAAAATTTAGGAAACCCTGACTCGTGCCTAAGGCCACATGTCCGTCATCACCAAAGTTGCCTCGGCTCGGGAACTTGGGTACGAAAGAGGAAGGTCATGCAATGAGTACCCCCGCTCGCCCGATCAAAGATCGGCCTTTACTATCATGATATATTGTTTTTGAAAACACATGCGTTCTTATTTCGGTTATTAACCTAGAATTACTATGTGATGCGCACAACATACAAGTATAGACTAGATCGTCTACGTTGGAACAAAACATTTCATGTTTGTTTGTTTGAAAACGGTTTAGAGGTGCTACTTGCAAGTACGCTAAGTCGTAGATTTTGCCGCCCTCAAGTGGGCTTTAAAACTCGCATTTCAATGAATTGTTCCAATTCAAGCAATCCAACCTTCATCCACAAGCATTCATGCAGTTAATCAGTTAAGCAAATAGCCTCATGGCAAGCATGCTAACATGGCAACATACACATCTCATGCAGTATGCTAAAGCGTAAACACTCACAGTGTACTCTGAGCCAAAACAACTAGTTAGAAATCATGCATGATCCTAATTCATGTTAAGATGGCTAATGCAACACATGCAAAAATGCAACTAAGATAGGTGCGACTATTCTAAGATGTCATGCGAATGCAACTTGATAACATGCTGTTGAACACGTATTCAAGTAAATGTATTGAAATACAATGCAGTTAGTATGATGCGCCAAGCCCGGTGCATGTAATATGAATGAATGGGTGCACGCATGCGAAGCATAAGGATGCTAATTGAAACATGCCCTAGAACTAACCATCGTAAGTGGGTAAGTAAAAGGGAGAAAGAAATGGGGGTTGGAAGACATGCATCGCACACACGCACGCTTGTTACAACAGTTGTGCCCCCTCGACAAAGGGTCCGAATTATAAGCTAACTAGCTAATCTAAGCTAATTAAACTAATTATTACAAGACAAGCTAATTAACTAATCCTAGTTAACTAGCTAGTATTACAACACAAATGAATAATTAAGCGCATTAACTACTCAAGTACAAAACCAAAACATTAGCTAGCTTAACAAAGTAGTAAGTAAAGCAAATTAGAAAGGGCCTTGGAGCGAGGAGCGCATGCATGGTCGATCGCCTCGTTCGGAAATCCATCGCGATGCCCCAACTTGCCTCTGTTTTCAATTGTTCTCAAAACTCTGCACAAGGCTCCAGATAGTGTCTACTCCACCTTGGGAACTTGTAGGAGCATTGCCGACCAGTTGTTGATGTTACCAACCACCTGCCGACCACCTACCATTTCTGCAGACCAGAAAAAGTGGTCGACCAGCTAGTTTTTTTGGTCGGCTGACCAGTTTTGCTGCCATACTTCCAGTTTGCTGTAACAGAGAACAAGAAGGGGCATGGCAATGTATTTGCAACATATGTGTGCACAACCACCCTCCCAATCATTTCATTATCTCAAGGGAGTGTAGTTCTCGACCCTCGGGCCACCAATCACGTATCTCAATGCGTGATGACCGAGAAGCTAAACTGCACAATTCAATATGAAATGAATGCACATATAACACATAAAAGCCTTAAACTCTATCATGTATGATCAAGAGCATCGGCGACCGAGAATTGAGGCACATTTCATCACTTCGAGTATGAAACGTCCCTCGTTTCTCGTGTTTGGACTAACACCTAATCCAAACACATGCAAAGCATGCAACCCAATATAATACACGCATGCACAATGCAATACAACATGAGCAACTTATCAATGCTAAGGACATGCATACTTAATGCAAGGCAATATAAGCATGCAAACAACATGTAAACAAACATGCTCAATGGACTTAAACCGAATATGGATGGACCTCAGTCATGCCGAAACAGTGGCCATAATGCTAAGAAATGAAGATATACAAGCATGCACATGCATTGGCCCACCAACTAGGCCTAAGAGCACAACTCTCAAGAGTGCTCAAGGAATGACAAATGCGGAAGTGTAACAACACTATAGGCACTGAAATTAAGTAAGAAATGATGCCAAACCATTCAAACAACACAAGTATAGCATACTAGAGTCCTTAAGGCATAAGGCTAGCAAAGAAGACTACAAAGGGGGCATGCAATACATGGCACAAATGCATGAATCAGCCACAAACAAAGCTCAAGTAGGTCAAAACAAAGACCAAAACATGCTGAGATGGGGGCTCAAATGTCTAAGTATGCATGCATGCACACTACGCCATAATCAAGGCAACAATGCACAACCCTTAGAGGCACTCAAAGGGTGAAAGAAATGGGAACATGGCAATGTTACATGCTCTGAAATGTCACGTGAAATGATGCCAAATCATGTACATGTTACAAATGAAGCATGCTATAAAGCTCAAAGCTTGAAACTAGCATAGGCTTTTGTACTACGGCTATGTAATACATGAAGCATATGGAAAATACAACCCAAAACTGTCATAGAACATGCCAAAATGAGTCTAAAACATGTATGGAAGGAAGCCAAAATAAGTTAGCACGGAGGGCATGAAGCATGGAATAGGCAAGGCCAAAAAGGGAGGATTACACTACACCTAATAAGACCAAGCATGAGATGGCTTCACCAACAAAAATCAGAGTTATATCATGGCAAAATAACCCCCAAAACACATTGAAATGATAGCTTGCAAGCTTAGGCATGAAGGCATACACAATGACTCATGTTTAGGGCATAAAGGACCAACCCTTCAAAGCATTGAAAGAGTGACAAATGCAAGTGTATGACCACACCACATGTACTGAAATCACATTTCAAATGATGCCAAATCATAAAAATAGTCCAAGTAATGCATGCTAATGGACTCAATACACAAAGCTAGTGAGCAAGATTAAACCAAGGCTATGCAAAGCAATGCATGCATGACCAAAACAACATAAATCAGAGCTTAAGCATGCTAAAACATAGACAAAAGCTTCTTAGAGTTAAGCCAAAAGCATGCTAGAATGATGATCAAAAGCATGATACACATTAGGCTAGTTTGTGGGATTGCACTACAAGTGCATGGAGCATGCATGAGGCTATCAAATCAAACCTTAACAGAGGTATATCATGGCAAAAAAACACCAAGAACATGCTGAGATGGACTCAAAACATGCTAGAAAGACATGTTACTTCATGAAGCATACAAAACTAGTTTATGAGAAATACACTACAAGTGTATAAGGCATGCATGAGGTGACAAAACCAAGTCAAAACAGTGGTATGCCATGCTGAAATAAGGCCTAAAACAGGCTGAGATGTAGCCAACACAAGCTTAACAAACATGCTCAAACATGAGACCAATGAAGCAAGCATACAAGATACAAGGAGAGGGGATGACCCTCTTCTATTTGGGACCTCAAAACACCATTTCCACCACTGAAAATCCTCTGGATTTCAGTGGTAAGAAGGCCAAAAAGAAGTGGTCCCAATAGCTTAAAAGAAAGGTTCAAAACAAGGCTTAACAAGGCCTAAGTGGGTGTAGACTACCCTCAACACAAAAGAGACCTTAAACAAACATTACAAGCATGCAAAATCAGAACTTTTTGTTTAGTTTAAAGTTAAGCCTAAAAAAACATGCAAGTAGGGCCAAAAGCTTAAACAAAAATAAGGGTTTAAGAGGCTAGAAGCTCACATTTGTAGAACAACTCTAGAGCAACAACTCCAGCAGCTTTTTCTGACCAAAACCAGTCCAAAAACTTCAAAAACAACTTCAAGGGACCTCAGCTCCAAGAGTATGGTGTTTCACTATGTGTTTGTGTGTTAAAGTGTGATGAAAATGCACTTTCAAGCACAAAAATGAAGAAGACGAGCAATATAGAGACAAAGGTATATATGTATAGCTCAAGCACTTTTTTTGACCCTAAGTCAAGAGGGGGGAGGTTCTCTTTTATAGAGAACCAAAGGTTAAGCTTGTTGAACAAGCTTAGGACTAAAGCCATCCCTTCATACACGTGTATGGAGGATGGTTTCTGTGCCCTCCAGCTGTTACAGCTTGCTAGAAAATATCTCCAAAAAGGTGATAGAAAGCTGCTGACTACTTGAAGTGGTCGGCCAGCTACTTACACTAGTCTGTCGACCAGTGGAAGTGGTTGGCCAGGGAAGAAAGTGGTCGGCCATGGGGGGGAGATGGTCTACAGCATGGAAGCAAGGTAGTGGTGTGGTGGCTGACCAGAAAAGGTGGCCCAAAGACCAAGAAAACCAGTTAGCCGACCAGAAAACTGGCTGGTAGGAAGGAAAGTGGTCTCCAAGGGGAAGAACTGGTCTCCCACCCTTATACCACCCTCCAAGCAAGAAAGACAAGGTTGTTACCAAAACCTAACCAAAAAGGATGCAAGACGAAAGTCCGGGAGGCAAGGCGCGCGGCCGGGAGCCTCGAAAACTAGTCTACAGGCATCAAAAGTGGTGTACGACTACAAAAAGTGGTCTCCTGGATGACAGTGGCCCTCTAGGCCAAGGCAACAAGGCATGGTCCGAAAACCAAGCCAAACGGAGAACGTTAAGCGATCCCGAGACAAGGCGCGCAACCGAAGGCTCCTGAAACCGAAAACTAGTCTCCAAGGGGGAAAAGTAGTCTACGACCACAAGAAGGTGGTCTATAGACCTCTCCCTCCCCTCCAGGCAAGGAAAGCAAGGCTTGATCCACAAACCGAGCCAAAAACATAAAGAGTTCAGAGGCTCGAAGGCAAGGCATTTAGCTGAAAACTCCAGAAACTTAAAACAAGTACAACATGCACTATCACTGAGCACTCAATCGATGACGTTTGAGTCTTAAGGTCGATCAAAAATGGGGTGTCTACAATGCCCTTTTTCCTTAATCCTTTTTCTTGTGAATTTTGTTTTTGTTTTGCTTGCCTTCGGTTCAGCTCCTTATATACTGGAGCTTGACATGGTGACTTACCATTTATTTATTAATCTCCTGGATGATTCACTCATCTACCTAATAGGATTTACTCATTAACATAGTAGGCTTAACAGGTGTCTTTCTCTTTAGGTGACCAACGAATAGGACACCTTTCACCATATTTCTTTTTGGCCCCAGTTAATATATTGATTGGACTTTTAAACCAATGCCAAGCTAGATTAATAGAATACTTGCACAATAACTTCTAATGTAAACTAAATTCCACTTTATCGCATACCATCATAAAATTAATTATTTAATTTTACTATTATAGATTATTATTGTTATTCTTATTCATAATCGTGGTTGGTTGTGGTATTAATTTAATATTTAGGATGTCACATTTCTCCCTTCCTAAAAATAAGTTTGTCCCCAAACTTGACGTACCTTAATTTTCGAAGAGGTATGGGTATTTGGCTCGTATTTGATTCTCCGTTCCCCATGTAGCTTTTTTGATTTGATGATTTCTCCACAAGACTTTTACCAGAGGTATAGTCTTGTTTCGGAGAACCTGGTTACGACGATCGAGAATTTGTACTGGTTGCTCTTCATAAGAGAGATCTTATTGAACTTTCTAGTACTCGTAATCAACCACATGTTCTGGATCTCAAAGATACCGCCAAAGCATCGAAACGTGAAACACATTGTGGACATTGGACAATTCAGGAGGTAGGGCAAGGTGATATGCCACAGGACCAATCCTTTCCAGTATCTCAAATGGCTTGATGTAATGTGGGTTTAACTTTCCTCGCTTTCCAAATCGGATAACTCCTTTTGTTGGCGAGATCTTGAGGAACACATGATCCCCTACTTAGAATTCCAAGTCTCGTCTCCGTGTATGTGCATAACTTTTCTGGCGGCTCTGGATAGTGTGAATTCGCTGCTGGATAAGTTGAATTTTATCACTTGTTATCTATACAATCTTAGGGCCTAATAACCTCCTGTCTCCGACTTCCGCCCAACATAGAGGTGATCGACACCTCCTTCCATACAGTGCTTCGTACAGTGCCATTCTAATGCTTGCTTGGTAACTGTTGTTATAGGCGAATTCCACTAAAGGTAGGTACTCATCTCAATTACCCTTGAGGTCCAATACGCACACACGTAGCATGTCTTCCAAAGTCTGGATTATTTTTTCGGATTGCCCATCAGTTTGTGGGTGATGAGCAGTGCTAAACTTCAATGTAGTCCCCAAAGCCTCTTGCAATTTATTCTAGAAGTGAGACACAAATCAAGGGTCTCAGTCAGAAACGATTGAAACTGGAGTACCATGTAACCGAATGATTTCTTTGATGTATAAAGTGGCAAACTTATTAAGGGAGTATGTGATTTTGATTGGCAAAAAATGCAACGACTTCGTCAAACGGTCTACTATAACCCATATTGCATCATTCTTTGAGATTGATTGAGGCAACCCTACCACGAAGTCCATAGTGATGTGTTTACATTTCCACTTTGGAATAGGGAGTGGTTGTAGCATCTCTGTAGGTTTTTGATGTTCTACTTTAACTCACTGACAATGTAGGCATTTAGAGGCATGGCTTGCTACGCCTCTTTTCATTTCTGTCCACCAGTAATGTTTCTTCAGATCATGGTACATCTTTGTGTTACTAGGGTGGACTGTAAATCTCGAGCTATGAGCTTCCACCAATATCTTTTTCTTGCGTTCCGGAATGTTAGGTACGCAAATTTGATTTCGCAATTTTAGTATCCCATTGCTCATAATGAATTCAGGATCAGGCTTACTCCTTTGCTCCTCGTACTTTTTCTTTAATAGTTTATCTTCACATTGGTGTGCTCTAATTTCTTCAATCGAGGTAGGTTCCACGGTTATGTTGGCAAGCAGTCCATTAATCTTGAGGGAAACAAGAGTACATGCCAAACTTCTGGTTGTCTTTCGGCTCAGTGCGTCTGCCACTACGTTAGCATTGCCTAGATGCTGATGGATCTTTACATCATAGTCTTTCATAAATTCTAGCCACCGCGTTGCCTCATATTCAGTTCCTTCTATGTAAACAGATATTTAAGACTCTTGTGATCAATGTAAATCTCGTAGGTTGCACCGTAGAGATAATGACGCCAGATCTTGAGGGCGAAGATCACCGCAGCCAATTCTAGATCATGGGTTGGGTAGTTCTACTCGTGAGTCTTTAGTTGTCGCGAGGCATAAGCAATGATTTTTCCATTTTGCATAAGAACGCAATCCAAACCATTATATGAGGCATCACTATAAATGACGAACCCATCTATTTCCACGAGGAGTGCTAATATAGAAGCTGACACCAGTCTACTTTTTGACTCTTAGAAGCAACACCTCTGTTTGTCAGTCCATTCAAAGGGTGTGTTCTTCTAAGTTAGTTAGGTCAAGGGTGATGCTATCTTTGAGAAATCTTGCACGAAGCATCGATAATAGCCGGCTAGACCTAAGAAACTTCGAATCTCTGACACATTAGTGGGTCGTCGCCAATCTACGATTGCTGTAACTTTTTGGTGGTCAACTGAGATGCCATCTTTGTTAATGACATGACCGAGGAAGTGTACACTAATGATCCATAATTCGCATTTCTTCAACTTGGCATAAAGTTTGTGATCACGTAGTGTTTGTAGGACCATTTGCAAGTGTTGTTCATGGTCTTCTGGTGACTTAGAGTATATGAGGATGTTGTCAATGAAGATGGTAACAAACTCATCAAGATAGGGTTTGAACACTCGGTTCATGAGGTCCATGAAGGCCGCTGGAGCATTTGTGGTGCCAAATGGCATGACGAGAAACTCGTAGTGCCTGTAACGGGTTCTGAAGGTAGTCTTTTCGATACTTTTCGTTTTGACTTTTAGTTGGTGATAGCCAGAATGCAAGTTGATTTTTGAGAATACTTGGGCACCTTGAAGTTGATCAAACAAGTCATCGATTCGTGGCAGAGGGTACTGATTCTTGATGGTGACCTTGTTCAGCTCCCGATAATCGATGCATAACCTCATCGTGCCGTCCTTTTTCTTTACGAATAGTACTGGAGTTCCCCAGGGTGAGGTACTAGGTCGAATGAAACCTTTGTCCAGGAGTTCCTAGAGTTGAGTCTTCAATTCTTTTAATTCCTTCATTGACATGCGGTAAGGGGCTTTTGATATTGGTTGGGTACTAGGCTGAGTTTCAATGGTGAATTTGATTTTCCGGTCAACCGGGGTACCAGGTAGATCTTTCGGAAAGATATCCGGAAATTCTCGAACCACAAGGATTGCATCAACGGTGGGGGCCTCTTTTTGTGTATCGATCACATAACAAATATAACTACAACAGCTTTTTCTTAGAAGTCGTTGGGTTGTCATGGAGGATATAATATAGGGAGGGTTGAAAACTCCAGTCCCATTAAAGACAAGCTTGGGTTGTTTTGGTAACCTAGGGGAGACCTTTTTGGCTTTATAATCAATAGAGACGTGGTTAGCAGCCAGCCAATCCATCCCTAAGATCACATCAAAGTTCCTAATGCGGAGGGGAAATCAAGTCTACGGATAAGGTTTTGCCTTTTAAGGATATAGTACATGATATGTACACATCAGTACTACAGGCAGAATTACCAGTAGGAAAAGACACAGACAATATATATCCTAAGGGTTTGGGTGTTGATGCCAACTTAGCAGCAAAGTGTGGTGCAACAAAAGAATGAGTTGACCCATAGTCAATGAGGACATGAGCTAAATGACCATAGACAGAAAGTATACCTAACACAACGTTTTCAATAACTTCTGGTTTCCAAGTTCCAAAGTAAAAGCCCTTCCTTGGCCTTTTTGGTCCTTCCTTACTCCTCCAGGTCTTGCTGGTTTTCTAATTGGTTCAGAGGGACTGGCTATAGGATTGGTCAGCTTTGGACAATCCCTCAGCAAGTGGCCAACTTGACTGCATTTAAAGCATGCTCCCGTGTCTCGATGGCATTGTCCCCAATGAGCCCTTCCACACATAAGGCAAGTTGGAATGGTGCCACCTCTGGGGTTAGTAGAACCTTGATTGCCTGAGCTGGTTGTGCTCGTATTCACCCTCTTAGGGGGCGCAACACCGGATCTTCTATTGTCTCTTTCCCAGAATTGGTTATTTTGGCTTGGTTCCCCAGAACGCGAGGCTTTAATCCTTTTTTCTGCAATGTACGCTCGGTCTACCACTTCTGCATAGGTTGGCAGTTTCAAAACCTTAAGCCTATATTTGATTTCAGCATCCAATCCTGTTTCGAATTTTCTTGCTTTTTGAGCTTCGGTGGGGATGACATATATCACAAACCGAGCGAGTTGTGTGAACTTGCTCTCGTATTTGGCCACCGTCATGGTTCCTTGCTTTAGATGTATGAATTCCGACGCCTTCTGCTCCCGTAACAAATCTGGGAAGTATTTTGCATAAAATACTTCCAAGAATCTTGCCAGGTCACAATTTCTTCTTTCTCTAGGGTGATAAGCCACCATTCCTGCGCATTGTCTTTGAAAGTGAAAGTGGAAAAAATTACTTTCTGTCTTTCGGTGCAGGGTAAAGCACGAAAAATATTTTCCATGCCTTTAACCCAAGCGTTCGCTACCACTGGGCCTGGACTACCAGTAAATGTGGTGGGTTTTAGATCCTGGAACTGTTTTATAGTAACTGGCTCTTCTCGCTGTTCTGGCATCCCATTGTTGATGTCGGTCTGCAAGTCTTGCAAAAAGCTAGTAACTGCTCTTTCCATCGATTCAGTGCCATTAACTGATGATTCGCTTCTATTACAATTATTGACCATTCTACAAAGTAATAAACGAGTCATTATATCCATAACACAGCATAGATATATAAGCATATATTACGTAATATATATAAAATACCCACTTTACTATTTTTACAATTAATATTACATCCTTGTCTAAAAGTCAAAATATTTTAGTGTCTCATCCCTGTGGTACAACAAAAAAATAAAAAAATAAAAAAATAAAAAAAGGGATTAGAACGCATCATGGTTAGCTTACAAAAAGAAGTTTTCTTCTACCAAATCTAGAGTGGTGGGTCAAACGGGGTCAAACAACCATGAGAAGTAGTGTTACATAAAAAGCTCAAATTCCTGTCCCAACTGTACCACGCCAAAACACATCCACGTTGCTTGGACTGTGTAAATGGGGACGGATTGTATGTATCCCCAAAACACCAGATCGACAATCCATCACGGTTTCTAAATGTATGATAGGTCATTACTAAAATTAACATTTTGAATATTAATAATTTCCAACGGGTTAGGGACATTGGTGAAGATGTAACCCTCGGGGTACATATTTCCCCTTTTTACCACAAAATCTGGGGTAAAGGGCCAATGATGTACTGCAAGCGGTCATATCCTAGGGCAAGGTCGAGGACACGTGTGGGTCCGAGAAAGCATCTACACATGTAGGAACGACTCTGCCTTCACAATAAGTATGGTACGTTAGTAGGATTGGTGTGTACATATATCGGCTGACCTATTAATTGGGCAAGGCCTGGATGCAGTCTCCTAATTATATCCTCCGAATCTCCCCATCCTTTAGGTGAGATAGGGGCGGGGTGCTCTGCTAAACTATCCTCCAAATTAATGGCCCGAGCTCCTCCCAAAATGCTTTATCAAGGTTGATCTCGGACATTCCTACATCACCAGAATAAACGTGAGATTTTACATAAAAGGACTAACGTCGTAGGGAAATATTTATTATTTATTTTATTATCATACATTAAGCAACCAGGATGGATCGTCGATCGAGCGTTTTGGGGCTATATACAGTCCATCCTCGTTTATATAGTCTAGGTCGCATGGGTTTGTTTTGGGGTGGTACAGTTAGGATGAGAATTTGAGCTTTTTTATGCAATACTACTTTCCAGGGTTGTTTGACCCACCGGTCTAGATTTTGGAGACACAAATTCTTTTGTACGCTAATCATGATGCGTTCTGATCTCTTTTTTTTTTTTGTTTTTTGTTTTTTTGTTATACCACAGGGATGAGACACTAACATATTTTGACTTTTAGACAAGGATGTAATATTAATTGCAAAAATAGTAAAGTTGGCATTTTATATATATATATTGCACTATATATGCTGCGTTATGGATATAATGCCTCGTTATTACTTTGTAGAATGGCCAATAATGGTAACGGAAGCGAATCATCAGTTAGTGGCACTAAATCAATAGAAAGAATCATTGAAAGAGCGGTTACTAGATTTTTGCAAGCCTTGCAGACCAACATCAACAATGGGATGCTAGAACGGCGAGAAGAGCCAGTTACCATAAAATAGTTCCAGGATCTGAAACCCACCACATTTACCGGCGGTCCAGATCCAATGGTAGCAGACGCTTGGATTAAAAACATGGAAAAGATAATGCGCAAGAATGGTGGCTTCTCACCCTAGAGAAAGAAGAAATTGTGACTTGGGCAAGATTCTTGGAAGTATTTTATGCGAACTACTTCCCAGATTCATTGTGGGAACAAAATGCATTGGAATTCATACATCTAAAGTAAGGAACCATGACGATGGCCGAATATGAGAGCAAGTTCACACAACTCACTCGGTTTGCGTCATATGTTATCCCCACCGAAGCACGAAAAGCAAGAAAATTCAAAGCAGGATTGGATGCTGAAATCAAAGATAGGCTTGTGGTTTTGAAACTGCCAACCTATGCGGAAGTGTTAGACCGAGCGTACAACAGCGATATATGGCTTTTATTTATTCAGTGACCAGCCCTCAGTAAAAAAAAAAAAAAAAAGGAAGAAAAGGAAAGAAAAACAAGATAACGGATCAGCATCAAATTCTTGAATGTGTTCCACTACATAAGGTTACGGGTCTTCCTTATATCTCGTCACCTGAAAGGGTAACAACTATAAACACACAGTAGAGTGAGAAATATTATGCCAAGAGTATGGGGAACACAAAATAACCATGGATAGTTAGTTAAGTTAAAACATTTACATAACTTAATTTGAATAAACAAATTAGTTAAGTGGCATAAACTGAAATACATAAATTATATAAATAAATAATCACAACCACGGTACAGAATAGAACAGAACAAAGGTCACAGGAGTAACAGTCAGAATAGAGGTCAATGGATCCATGACAAATAGAGGACCACAAAGTGGCCAAACAGAGGCCAATGGTTATTTAAGTCTCCTAATACATGGGACTCCCGTGGTGGTACTTACAAAACATAATCATTTAAAAAATCATTGTCAAATAATTTCTAAAAGTTAAACAAACATATCCATGGGTTTCAATTTAAGCAAATAGAGTTCAGAAAATAATCGAAACTTGGCTCTGATACCACCTTTGTCATGACCCAACCCCAGGGCTTAGGGCTGGAATCGTAAATTACTAAATAATTCTAATCGTAGCAAATTAAATGGTGTAGGCAGAGTCAAAATGGAAGAAAATAATAAACAGAAAACTAACTTCATTCGACTATTTTGATAAAAGAAAGTACATCTATAGGGCTTTTATTTATTTTTTTATTCAGTGACGGGCCCTGTGGCTTGGCTTTTCGTGCTCCTTTCGAATATGACTAGCCCCACAGTTCAGACTCCCGTGGTTCTGAATCTCATTTCACAAGTGCAATGTGAAACAGTTAAAACACAAAAAGAGTCCAAATCTGATAATTCTTTTGAAAAATCGATGTTTGAATCAAATGCCAAAAATAGACTGTTTTGCCAGATTTCAGAGTCGCCACTTAAATATTTTTGGGAAATTTAGGAAACCCGTGGCTCGTGCCAAAGGCCACTTATCCATCATCACCAAAGTGTCTCAGCTCGGGAACTTAGGTACGAGAAAGGAATGTCATGAATTGAGCACCCCACACTCCCGATCAAAGATCGGCCTCTACTAATCATGATGTGACTTTTATTTACATTATATGCTCTTATTCCGGTTTTATTTAGACTAACATTACTATGTGAGAATCAAACAAGTATAGACTAATTTGCAAAAGTTGGAACACTTTGACTTCATGTTTGTTTGAAAATTGTTTTGAATACACGTCACTTGAAAATGTGAGTTTGTACATTAATCAATTTGTCCCAATTTTGGCAATTAGCCTCCACCCACAGGCATTCAAGCATGTATATCATTTAAGCACTTAGACTCATGGAATCATGCTTGGCATGACAACGCAAACGTTCAATGCAAGATTCTAAAGCAATAAACGCTCACATAGTACTCCGAGCCAAAACAAAGCAAAATAAGTAGAAAACTTGCATTCTCCTAACTAATGCAATATGACTAAATGCAATGCACGCGCTATGTAATTTTAATAGGCTCGGCTATGAACATGGCATATGATTCTATTCAAGACATGTGATAAAGCACGTATTCAAGCAATTAATTCTAAACATTTAGTTAGTATGATAAGCCAAACCTTGGATGCATGCAAGACAATGGATGCGATGCATAAGAATGTTAATTTGAAAAATGATGTTACTATATCCTAAGCGAGTAAGTAAAAAGGAGAAAGATGTGGGGTTGGAAGACATACAACTTATTACACATTTGCCCCTCATGTAAGAGGGTGCGAATAAAAGTCCGAGAGTCCGAATTAAACTAATTGTTACAAAACCGAATGAATAATTTAAAGAATTAACTAACTAGCTACTCTATTATAACAAGGATAATAATGAGAAATAAACTAGCTATCTAAGTTGATTAGCTATAACAATTACAAATAAACAATAATAATAATTACAACACTAATAATTAACAAGACTAATTACAACAATAATAATAATTACAACAATACTTGGAGCATTAATCTACAACATTGATGTAAGCAAGGATGCACAAGGGTTGCATGCATAGTGTCCAAGAACTGCTCTATCTGCCTACTTGCTCTGTTTTACCTTCAGCCACTGCCCTCTATTTTCTGCAAAACATACTGCTGACCAAACATTGATAGCCGGCCGTGCCACAATGAGGCCCAACCGGGCCTAAATAAGACCGGTCGTGCCTTGATTTTATGTAAAATCCTGTGTTTTGTGCTCTGAAGTGAAAACAGTGCATACAGAGCAGTGTCAAGCCTTGTTTGTCCCTTCTGCCCTTCTCTGTCATGGAAAGCCTTAAGAGAAGAACGAATTCGTTTCCAAAACCATCAATGAGCAAGTTGATTGCTTGACGATTTCAGACACAATTTGGACAAAGATCAATGAATGCAATGAATCAATAACCACCCCTTCCTCCTATCATGGAGTAAGCTCAAAGAGGGAGGTAGGAACGCTTCAAGGCTCATCGAAACATCATGAATTGATGTAAGATAACCCTTGACACAATAGACTCTACATAATGTCTGGCCAAATCCAAGTTATATAACTTATTTTCTTTATGTGGGTTGGTTCATTTTAGCAATTTTTAGACCTTTCCATTCTTTAGTCCATTAAGTCCAAGGTGATGATTACGTCCACTAAATGAGAAGCGTGTCAAATGAGAAATGATTCTCAACATGAAAGAGAGACTATGCCATTGGCGATGAACTTCCGTAGAGATTAAGGCATTAAGCATAGATCTCTAGCTCATGTTTTGAACAACCATCAACCGGTTGAAACAACTCTCAAATGAAAGAAATGGATGATAGATTGCTTGTTTAAATGAAGCATCTTAACATGGAAATTACTTAAAGAAAAGCTAGAACAACATGCAACAAGCTATGTATGTGAACATGTGAGACAACAAGCAAACTAATCAAAACATGAATTAATTAAACAACCTGGGACAGCCCTAAAATAGCCTTTAATAGGTAAAAAACACAAAGAAAATAAGGCTAGTAAGCAAGAACAAGGAGGGATGGCTAACCCCTCCACTTTTGAAACCTCAAAACATGATTTTTAGCCTCTTTTAAACTCTGAAAATCACTTTGTAAGCCAAGAAAATAGTGGCAAAAGCAAGAGAAAGTAAGTAAAAAGAATAGAGAAAAAGCTATGGAACAAAGCCTAAGGAGGGGTGGCTAACCCCTCTTTTTTTGTAACTTTTAATCACATATTTCAGCCCCTCAAACCAATCCAAAAATAGTGTATAAAGCAAGGAAAAGAGAGGAAAAGAGTGAGAGAGAAGTAAGGAAGAAGATGAAAAAGTTATACCTCTTGAAAGAGAGGATGTTTGTAGTTAAACAAACTTGATCCTAAACACCCTCAATTTTGTGAAACTTAGGTTGAAATCTCAACAAAAAGCTCCAAGAACAAGCTCTAATGGTGTATGTATTGTGTATGTATAGCTAAAGAAGGTTTCAGAGTCAAAGGAGGAAGGAAGATGGAAGGGGGTCTATTTAGCTCTTCAAAACTTTTGAAAATTTTGCTAACTTTGAATTTTGAAGGAAGAGGTTCTATTTATAGAATTTGAGCCAAAATGGTCAAAAATATCTTCAAACAAAGATATTTGCTCAATTCCTTCCATCTGTCTGCCTGGCGTCATTGAGACTCGGCCGGGCCTCAAAACCCACGGTCGAGCCTAAAAACACACGTCCGGGCCTAAAAAGCAACCTAGGAAAAGTTTTTATTGAGGCCCGGCCGGTTTTAGATGGACCCAGTCGGGCCTAAAAATTTGCACTTCAGGCCTGACTTCAAACGAGCATATCTCCCTCATCCGGACTCGGTTTTAGGTGATTCTTGAGTCTAAATTGAAGCCCCAGAAGTCTACTTTACAATGATGGTGGCCTCACATCTAAATTCTAAGCGTTCAAAGAGATGTGCCTAATTTAGTGAAAGATGCTCATTCTTTCTCAATGGTTTGATAGTCAACTTCTTCCTAAACTAGTTTTTTTTCCTTCCCCTCCTATTTTCTTCAACTCCAAACCTATAAATACAAAAGTTTTAAAGATTTTTCAAAGAGTTCACCTCCTTTCCATTTATTTCCACTTTGCCTTTACTCGGTTTACTGAAAGTGCAATGTTTTAGACGAAATGCAAGCCTCGGAATATCATAGAAGCATTTGGAAAAAAAATATTTTGAAATAAGGGTTTTAAGGTCTAAAATAGTTTGGCCAAAATGGGGTGCAAGGTTTGAGATTAGAGCTTGAATCCAAATTGCTTCGCTGAGAATTCAAAAGATTACACAGTGTAACTTTCATCATTGGGTGTTCGGAATAAAGTGCTCAAGTCTTAAGGGTGGTAAAAAATGGGGTGTCTACAGTTGCCCTTCATTGACAGAGCTCGAAGTCATGAAATGACATGAGTGAATGTCAAAGTCCGAAGACAACCCATTTTGACGAGGTTGAAAGACTTGGGCAAACAAACAAAATGCAGATGTAGTTGGTTGAACCTGAGGGTTACCTATGTATCCCTTTGCAAGGAATCAAACCAGCGTAGTTCTGGAGTAGAATGCAAAATGATACACAATGCAACAAAACAATGTAAATGATATACAACGTATGTATATAACGAAATCATAAAACCACAAGCAGTGCTTACCACACAAATATCATAAAGGAATGAGGATAACCAAACAACGCCTAACATAGGCCAAGTGCTAACACCCTCAATACTGGCCTCAGTATAGCATGGGTGCTTACACATGACGGAAGTGGCCACAACCAAAGGACGCCTAACACAGGCTAAGTGCCTACACCCTCAATACTGGCCTCAGCACAGCATGGGTGCTTACACATAACAGAACCATGTTTTAACATGAAAAGGGTGCAAGCATATGCAAAACTATGTTTTTCGTAGAAAGAGAAAGAGTACAAGTAATTGAGCGGTATGATATAAGTGAGAAATGATCTGTAGGGGAAAGATAATGATCCTAAATGCTGAATGTAATAAGACAAAGTGCAATGCAGTGGATGCAATGGATGCAATGAATAAGGGACACATGCCAAACCGCGTCTTACCTAGAAAAGGCATGGACACAAACCAAACCATGTCGAACACAGAAAAGGTGCCGACACCCTCAATACTGGCCTCAGTGTAGCATGGGCATTTACACATGACAGAACTATATTTTAACGAGGAAAAGATATGAGCACATGCCAAACTAAGCTTAACATGGAAACGATGCATGATGTAATGGATGTAATAGATAATGCAGTAGATGCATGCGATAGATATTATATGCAATGCGATAGAGGTAATAGATAATAATGGATATGATGTAGCAGCTGGGAAGTGAAAGTACCTTACAAGGGTAATTGGTGATGACTCACCTCATGTTGTTAGGGATTTTTCCCTTCTTCTTCATTTACTTTTCTTCTTGGCTATGTTTGCAACTTTCTTTATTCTCTAACAGGGTGACATACTAGGTTGGTTCAGTATCTAGAATTGAGGCGCATACAAGCTACCTCAACCTATGGGGCTGCCATACAGATTTCAAGCCGAGGATACAACTCTGGGAATTTAAACCAGACTTTAGTCTCAGAAATTGCAAACCTTTGCGTTCTAGGCATCGCCATTCGAACTCTAGTTTCCACCGTCTCAGTTGATCTCCTAGGAACTCACTACAAACACAGCCAAGTGGCTATACCAGACCACTTGAAGTCGTTCGCGCATGACAAATACCAAAGGAATTGCACCTTTAGAGGATTTAAGGTTTCCTTGACCCAGTGAGTGCACAAGACAGTGCGGGTGAGGTGCACAAAATGGTGTGAGTGAGGTGCACAAAACTGTGCGATGGGGGGGGGGATGTATGCAGGTGTTAAAAACAGTGCGATGCAAGGTGCACAAAACAGTGCGATGTAAGGAGAATGCACAAAACAATGTGATACAAAGTGAATGCACAAAATAGTGCGATACAAAGTGCACAAAACAGTGCGATGCAAGGTGCACAAAATAGTGCGATCTCAAAGTGCACAAAACAGTGCGATACAAAGTGCACAAGATAGTGCGAACTCAAGGTGCACAAAACAATACGATACAAAGTGCATAAGATAGTGCAAACTCAAGGTGTACAAAACAGTGCAATACAAGTTGAATGCACAAAACAGTGCGATCTCAAAGTGAAGAAGTATGAATACACAGAATAGTGCGATGTAAGGTGCACAAAACAATGCGTGCGACACAAGGTGAATACACAAAACAATGCGAACTAAAGGTGCACAAAATAGTGCGGAGTAAATGATGAATGCACAAAATAGTGCTATATGGGTGCACAAGACAGTGTGGTATATGTACATAAGACAGTGCGATATAGGGTGTACAAGATAGTGCGATATAAGGTGAATGCACAAAACAGTGCAAACTAAAGGTGCACAAAACAGTGCGATACAAACTGAAAGATGCATGGTATGCAGAGGGAAATGAGCAGTACATAGAGTAATGCATCATGTACCTTATGAAATCAGTGCAGGGCAATGTAGCCCGGCATTTTCGTGCCCCTCCTTTCGAAAGTTCGGAATATAAGCCTTACAGTTCAGACTTCAGTGGTTCTGAATCTAATCTCACAAGTGCAATGTGAAATTAATAAACACCAAAGAGTCCAAATTCGGCAAATCTTTTAGAAAATCGATTTTGAATCAAATTGCCAAAAATGGACTACTTTGCCAGATACAGAATCGCCGCCTAAATACTTTTTGTTTTGAAGAAATTTAGGAAACCCATGACCCGTGCCAAAGGCCACGTATCCGTTATCACCAAGATTGTCTTGGCTCGGGAACTTAGGTACAAGAGGGGAAGGTCATGAATATATTTGAGCACCCCCTCTCGCCCGATCAAAGATCGGTCTTTACTAATCATTATATGATTTTTATGTACATTATATGCTCTTGTTTCAGTTTATTAGGCTAGCATTACTATGTGATGCGCACACACACAAGTATAGGCTAACATTGCAAGAATTGAAACATTTGACTCATGTTTGTTTTGAAAGTTGTTTCGAATATGTACCACTAAAACAAAAAGAGTGATCGCATATGAACATTGCTCAAATTATTCCAATTCAAGCAACTAGCCTTCATCCACAGGCATTCAAGCAGTTTAGCAATTAAGCAATTAGCCTCATGGCAAGCATTCTAGACATGACAACATCAACATTCATGTAATATACTAAAACGAGTAAAGACTCACCCAGCACTCCAAGCCAAAATTAACAAAAGAGTTAGAAAAATGCATGATTCCTACTATGCAGTATGACTAATGCAACACATGCAATATGGAATTAAATAGGCTCGGCTACTTAACATGGCATTTGAAATGATTTAAATAACATGCGGTCTAAGCACGTATTCAAAGAAGTATTTAAACTAACATAATACAGTTAGAATGATAAACCGAGCCTCGGTGCATGCAATATAAATGGATGCAAACATGAAGAATGCTAAACGAAAAGTGATGTCCCTAAACTAACCATCATAAGCTAGTAAATAAAAGGGAGAAAGACGTGGGGTTAGAAGACATACACATTATTACATTGCACTCTCATAAAGGAGAGTCTGAATGAATAAACTAGCTAATTAACTAACTAACTAAAGCTAAGCTAATAAAGCTAATTATTACAAAACTGAATGAATAACTAGCTAAACTGCTTAACTAATTATTACAACACTTGAATTAACTAACTAGTTAACTAACTAATTAAATAATTACAACACAAGTGCAATTAAAAATAGGCAATTAAACTGAAAAAATAACCATTACGCCTCGAGAAACGAGGGATGTTGATGTACATGCTTGGTTTCTACCCGAAAAGCCACTGTTTTGCTTCTGAATGCCTCTGTTTGCACAATTGAACACCAACACTGCTGCTCACTTTGCTCTGCCTTACAAACATGCTGCTGAAACTTGCATCAGTGGCCGACCGGTCAGTGATGAAGGTTGTCGGCCACCTGCCGGCCATGGAAAGTGGTCTGCCGGCCACCTGCCAGCCATGGAAAGTGGCATGTCGGCCATTAATGCCCAGTTCACCTTGCTACAACAGAGGACAAACAGAGCATATACAGGCTATTTTCAAGGGTTGTCTGCACAACTCACCCCTCCTTTTCATGAACAAATCCAATGAGTGGTGAACTTAAGCCACAAACCAACAATTCAAGCAATTTCATTGCATGATGGCTTGTGAACCCAAGTGTGCAAGTTCAATAAATGCAAAATAAGACACAAACCTCATCCCTTTCATGAATGATCAAGGGAAATGGTTGACCTTGGAGACTTGGATCATTTCATTACTAGCCAATATGAAATGGTCCAAGTTCCATGTGTTCAATTAACGTCCAATTGAACACAACAAAATTATTATCTTTCTCACTTTTAATTCCAAGTTACTCCATTTTAGTTTACTGACCATTTTTTAATTCAATTAAGTCCAATGATGAATTAAAGTCCTCTAATGGAAAGAGAGCTCAAAACACAAGTTGCTTTGGGGATGAAAGAAGCATCATACTGTTGGTAATGAACCCCCTAAGGGATTAAACCATTAAGTATGAAACCTCAATTTCATGCTTGGGCAAGCAAGTGACTTGAAACCGCTTTCAAAGCAAAATAAAAAGCCAAGAATGGAAGGAGGTTGCAGAGATTATTAGTGTTGAAATGAAGTATGAAAAGCCCAAAATAAGTGCTGTCAACTCAAATAAGTGATGTCTAAGACCTAAAACATCAAGCTTATGAGGACTATTACACTAGAAGTATGCAAAACCAAAGTCAAATGAAAACAACAGCCCAAAATAATGCTAAAACAGTCTAAAATAAGCCGTAAAACATGTTGGAATTGAGCTAAAAAAGTGTATATTAATATGCTAAAACATGGCACAAACTAGGCTAGTAAGCAAGACTCAAGGAGGGGAGGCTAACCCCTCCAAATTTGGACTTCAAAACATGATTTTGGTCATTGAAAAGGCTCTGAAAATCAGTGTTTAAAAGCCTGGAAAAAGATAGTAAAAGGGTAGGAAACACAAGGGCAAAAACCTCCAAAACAAGGTACAAAGAAGGGCTATCAACCCCTCGATCTTTAATGGCCTTAAACCCAAGCTTCAGCCCAAAAAAACACAGAGTTTTGACAGCCCAAAATAGTGGAAAAACAGTAGGAATAATAGCAATTAAAACAAAGCTACAGGCAAAGTCTTATACCTTTTGTAGAGAAGAAGCAATTCCAAGCAACAAAACCAAGTAAACACACCCTCTAGAGCTCAAACCAAGCTCAAAAGTAACTCAGCTCCAAGATGATAAGATTTGGTTAAGGGTGTATAGATAAAGGTTGAAGATTTGTAGGCAAAAGTGTAGAAATTTGGTAGAGAGGGAGAGAATTGTAGAGAGAAAAATTTTTGTTCTCAAAATTTTCTAACCTTTCTATAAGAGAGAGGGGTTTCCTATATATAGAAAACATGAAATTCCCTCAAGGAGATCCAGCCCTACATGTGGGGATAAATGCATGCCTCTGTGTAAATAGCTGGCACAGTTGGCATAAAATATCTGCAAAATACACTGGTGGATGACAACCAAGAAGCGATAGTCGACAGCCCAAAAGGGGTGGCCGGTAGCCCACCAGAGGCTATAGGCTTGAAAAGCTAGGCTTGGTCCAAAATTGGGACAACAAAGGTACAGGGTTCGAAAGGCTCAAAGTTGTGGCATTCTGCTGAGGACTTTGAGCAGTTGGCAAGCAAATACGTTCATCATCGGGTGCGCATGCGAGGACGTCCAAGTCATAAGGGCTGTCAAAAATGGGGTGTCTACAGTTGCCCCTCTTTGATAGAACTCAGAGTCATGAAATGACGTGAGTGAATGTCAAAGCCCAAAGATGACCCATTTTGGCAAGGCCGTAAGACTTGGACAAATAATCAAAACAGAAAGAAAAGGTTGCGCTCGCAGGCTACCTACATATCCCTTTGCAAGGAATCAAACCAACGTAACTTTGAAAATGGTATACACAATGCAACTTTGAAAACTGGACTCACACGCTTCGCGAAGCTGACTATTTTGAAAACCCATGACCATTCGAGATGATGTAATAAGCAATAACAAAAACAATAAGCTAGACAATGAGATAACAACATATTAATGAGCGGCTTCAAGTTTTAAACCAACACAGGTTTCATGCAAAACAAAGATAGGCACATGTTTAACCACGCTAAAACACAGGATGAAGAAAGAAAACACTGCTCAGGGCTGTGTTTCACGCATCCTAAGAAATTAAAAAAAAAAAATGCTTGGGGTCGTGTTTCACATGTCCCAAGATACAAGAGAACAAAAACCATTCGGGGTTGAGTTTCACACGTCCCAAGAAACAAGAAAACCTGCTCAGGCCCACGTTTCACATACCCCGAGATAAACCGCTCGGGCATGAGCTTTGCACGTCTCGAAATGAAACCCGCCCAGAGATGTGCTTCACATGTTCTAAGAAAAACTGCTTGGGCACATGCTTCGCACGTCCCAAGATGAAACCCGCCCAGGGCCGCGTGTCGCGCTTCACGTGTCCAGAGAAACAACACCGCCTAGGCTCGTGCATCCTGAGAAAAAGAAAACCACTCGGGCTTGTGCTTCGCACGTTCCCGAGATGAAACTCGCCCAAGGCCGTGCTTCGCGTGTCCTGAGAAAAAGAAAACCGCCTAGGCTCATGCTTCGCACATCCCGAGATAAAACCCACCCAGAGCTGCGCTTTGCACGTTCTGAGAAAAACCGCTCAGGCACGTGCTTCGCACATCCCGAGATGAAACCTGCCTAGGGCCGCGCGTCACACGTCCTGAGAAAAACACAGAGGTGTGCGATAGATGCACAAAGTGAACAAGTGCGATAGATGCACAAAGTGAATAAGTGCGATAGATGCACAAAATGAATGAGTGCGATAGATGCATAAAGCAAATGAGTGCGATAGATGCACAAAGCGAATGAGTGCGATCGATGCACAAAGTGAATGAGTCGAATCTCCTACCGAGACACAAATGACCTTATCCAGAACTCCTCTGAATGGACCGTACATACAATATCATTTGTCTATGTTGGCAAAGGAAGAAAGAAAAGAGCTAAACAAGTGCGATACAATAACCATGCATGCTCTATGCAAGATAAACAACCAAGATATGATGTTAGTTGAAGGCATGTTCTATGCATGAGACCAGAGCATGTTTTATGCATAAAACCAAAACAAAAGCATATTCTATGCGTGAATCATAACCAATGCAAGACACGTACGCAGTGTATATGTGAGATGCATATTCTATGCAACAATATGAAATGCACATTCTATGCAACGACGTGAAATGCGTATTCTATGCAAGGAACAAAAGCATAATTTGACAAAAGCAAATTCAGTGGTAACTTCTGATTTACCTCTCGGAAGAGTTGCAATATGCTTAAAAAGGATACACCTCGTTTATGTTGGCAAGTGACGAACATCGTGCACCGAAAACATAGTTTTGAGCTTCCATAGAGACAATCTAGACCCAATAGTGAACTTTCCTTGCAAATCTTGGGAAGCAAGGACACAAAACAGCATCAAAACACAAAAGAAGGCCACCGGCCATTGGCCAGCCACAGATGGAGGCTGTCGGCCACTGTACAGCCTTGACGGCTAGCAATATGCCTTGCTGGCCCCCTGTCGGCCACCGATGGCAATTTGGGGCAAATTCGTCTTTGCACACACGGGTTTTTAAGTATAAGCCACTAGGGTTCATTTCATCACACCCGTATGTCCGAAAATACTCTCTCTCTCTAAGTGCTCCTTCTCTCTAGATTTGTGCTTTCTATGCGTTTTCCAACACCCCATTCGCTAAACCCTCTTGATCCTCTTCACTTTGAATCGATTGGAATTTGATTTCGACACACTTTTCCTCATCTTCACCCTTCTAGGCTTGTTCCCCTCGAGTTTCTCTCGAATTCTGTGCACTTTTCCTAGCTTTGACTTTTTCTTCCATTTTCTCTCTCCTAGGGTTGACTTTTTCTAAGTTTACCCTATTTTCTTCATTTTTCTTCAATTTTCACCCACTTTACACCTATTCTTTAGATGGCGGATGGTTCACCACATAACGGGGCCCCTCCAGAGGTTCCCCCCATATTTTCACCTATTCTCGAGGCGGATGAGCCAGTCGTTGCCAAGGCAGCTGGAGGTATTGAGGTTGACCTCAAGATAGAGTTCGAGCCCAAGCTTGTGCCAAAGCCATTACCAGTGAGAGTACGGCCCTTCGATCCAGAGTGGTGCCATCCTCGCATACACATCTTGCCAGCTGGTGGCATTAGGCGCTTGAGCGACTTTATTCTCGGTGTGCCGGAGGGTCTCTTGCTGAGGGAGCCAACTTCTCACTTTTAGTCTGTCGCAGTTAAGGTATGAACTCTGTTTCCATGCATTCCTGCTTGTCTTTACTTGCATTTCTTGCACTACATTTTATAACTATACTTTCATCATTAATATATCTTATTCATTTGTTCTTTGCCACAGGGTGAGTCTCGTGCCTTTAGAGGGTACGGAGCTACTATTGCGTGAGATTGGAAAGACGAGCTCCCCGTAGGAGTTCGCGACATCATAGACGAGACAGGCTTCGGCCTATTCTGCTCTGGCCTGATGCGAGTTATCGCGAGCAGCCCTCTTCTAAGTGCACTTGTAGAGAGGTGGTGGGACACCACCAACTTCTTCCACTTTTCTACTACAAGTGAGATGACGATGACTCCCTATGACTTCGCCATGATCACCAACTTAGACGTAAGGGGTGATCTGATCTCTTTCGATTTAGACATAGGGGAGTGGGAGACGGCCTGGTTGAGCTGTTGAAAGCGCATCCGCCCATATATCAGACAGGCATGGTCAGATATACCTGGTTCGCTGAGCAGTTTAGAGGGAGCAAGCCCAAGATAGTAGAGGAGATAGAGCAGTATGCCAGAGGCTTTCTGATGTTTGTCTTCGGTACCATCTTGTTTTTGAACAGGTGGAACATCGTAGGCTTGTATCTGCTGAGCGCTTTGGTGAGCCTTCCTCGGGTGCGCTTCTATGATTGGGGCAGAGCCGGTCTTGCCACCCTATATGGATACATGAGCTCGACCTCCCGTCTGAGAGGAGACTTGATTGGGGGCGCCTGGCGAGCCTAGAAGGTATGCATCTCAGTTTCGTCTTTGCACTTTACGTATTCTGCTCTATATTTTCTGCTTTACATCTGTTCAACACCTATGCTTTCTGCTTTGCACTTTCTGCATCTGTTCATACATTGGGATTTCTGTTTTGCACTTTCTATATTGACTCATACATTGTGCTTTCTGCTTTGCACTTTTTGTATCTGTTCATACATTGTGCTTTTTGCTTTGCACTTTCTGTATCTGTTCATATTGTATTGATCACATACCATTGCATTTTCTCCGCAGCTGTGGGTCTATGCATATTTTCTGACTCTGGCCCTAGAGCCCATAGAGGAGCTCCCACTGACAGTTCCTTACTCACGGAGGTATGACGGCCGGCTCCAGCGTAGGAGCTGCTAGATCTTCACATTCTTCTGGTGTTACTTCGACGTTGTGGCTGCTCATGAGGTAACCCAAAACACAGTCATTTTTTCTTTATAACTGTTCTGATTCACATTTAGTAACTGACAACAACTAATAATCCATACAAGCTCTATTTGCAGATTATGTGGCAACCATAGGCCATGATGTTGGCCGGGATTCGGGACTAGTATGCCGAGGCCTGGGACTCCTCTCACTTCCGCATTCTACTTGAGGGCCCAGTCTCTTGGACCTAGTTCCTGAGCGAGCGATTCGTTCGCCAGACCGTGGGCCTGTATGACCCGATCATTCCAATGGCCCCGCCAGAGTCCATGCGATCAACAAATAGCCTATCCATTGATGAGGTCATTCAGTTCATGGTGGGCTTGGTTGCTGACTACTTTTGAGCAGAGGGTGACTATGCAACCTTCATCCAGACACATCTCATGCCACCTTTGACCGATGCTTGTGGAGATGAGGATGCGAGAGCTCCTACTGTGAAAGAGGCGCCTAGAGTGTCCGGGGCGACCAGGGCCCGTGCTTCCTAGGCGAGACAGAGGACTGGTTGGCCAAAGCTTCTGACTGCGCTGAAATGCTGGCGGCATACTGGGGATGCTTACTAGGTCCCGATCGAGTCTGCAGTAGCTAGGCATGAACTTGTCGGGGTTCGGGGACTGACTAAGGTATGGACCACTCTTTACCACTTGCATCCCACATTTCATTTCAGATATATTCACTGTGAACACTGATCATCCAAATACATTTGCAGGCATCCATTGAGTACATAGGGGGCATTCTTGAGCTGATAGCCTCCTTGATGGGTATGGTATAGAAGAGGGAGATGCTACTCGGTCTCCACGGTATCCCGGAAAGCTCTTCAGTTTGCAGTTCATGCTATCATCTTTCCACTAATACACTATCATTTCAACTGTAGTCTTCTCCAAACTACACTGATATATTGCATAGGCATACTGCATTGGCACGCTGCATTGGCACACTGCATTTACACACTATATCTGACTTTTGCATACACTCATTCTAAGCACCATACTTGTATCTGATACTCACACTGAAACTGATATGTTGACAGCTATACCGACTGCTCTAATGGCGGGAGCACCAGCAGCGACAGTACGTCCTCTAGCAACAAAGAGGAGAGATAGAGATAAGGGCACTCGAGACCGGAGCAGTCCTCCCGAGCCCATCTTGAGAGATGACGATGCTGAGACCAATGGCTCGGAGGAGGCAACGAGTCAGCACTCTGGGTCATTTGAGAACGAAGATGATGACGCTGGCTCGGGTTTTGAGAGCAGAGACAACGATGCTGAGGAGGATTCTAGAACAGAGAGTGGAGATGATGCCAGCTTTGGTTCTGGCTCAAAGACAGATTCCGACAACGGAGTCGATGGAGATAGTGCTCTAGAGTCCTCTCCTCCGAGGAAGAGGACGAAGAGGGCTTCTCGAGCTTGAGGCGGCATGCGTTGATTTTTTTTTTTTTTTTTGTATTGTTGCTTAGTTTCTTTTTGCTAGTAGCATTAGCACATTGTATAGCTTCAGATAGGTTTTATTGCTTTAAAACTTGTACTCATTTTTTTGTAAAAACCATGATCGGAATAAAACCTCACAATTTTTTTATGAAAATGTGTTGTTATTTTTGCATCATAAGCACCATATATGCATGAAATGGACATGGAATTGAAATGGCCAAGAGCACTTGATTGAAACAGAATTCTTAATCGGGTAATGAACCGACCAACAACCAAAATGCATAATGCAACATACAACTCGATAAACAAAACAACAACTTGATAAACAAAACAAAACAACTTAAATACAATTCAACAAACTCGCTAAAACCAAAAAGACTCAAAACAAGACTTTAAAACACACAAAGAGCAGAACAAAACACATGCTTCCAACACTGCTCAGTACAAAGGTGGAAAGCAGGCCTGAAAAGAAGGCTGCCGGCCACAAGAGGAGTTTGTCGGTTACTTGCTGGCCACCAAGGTAGCCTACCGGCCACCAATGTGGCCTGTCGGCCACTTGCCGGCCATCAATGTGCAGAACCTCCAGGTTATTGACAGTTAGCTTCCACTCACAGCCCTATCTTCTACAAAAGGTTGAACTTTGAGAATTTTTCATTGCAGCTACAAATTCTTCACAAATGGAGCCATTTTTTGTCGAAAGACTCTCAGATTGGATAGCGACTTTGGACGGCTCGGAAAAGGTAAATTTCTGAGGTTTCGGCATAAATGCACTTTTTTCGTTGAGCCGAACTCCACTTTGTTTTTTGTTTCTTTATGTCGCGGCTAGGTGCTGGGACCCAATTACACATGTCTTTAGCGTCGGGGGACAAGAAATGTGCCCAACAATTAAAGAATTTAGGGTGTTGATGGTATCCCGACGCAATGAGGAAATCATACCTCAGCCCTGTTTTGGCCATGCTCAAGCTTTGGGACAGATGTGTGGGCTAACTCTGCACGAGGCTTGATCTCTGGCCCACAATGGAGAACTGGACATTCCCTGTCTAATTCATCAATTTTCTGACGTTGGTGACCGTGGTGACTGTCTTTGGCGGGGTTTTCAGCAACATGCGCTCTGCTTGTGTATGCTGGCTCATTTCCTTCTTGCCCCTAGTTTTGGCAGATCCAACATCCGATTGATCGAAGTGGCCCAAGGTTTGAAAGAAGGCAAGAGTTGTATTGGTTTGGTGTTGGCTGAGACTTTGATGGGCTTAGACGCCTTTCATCGGCAGAGACTACCAGATTCGCAGGAAGTCCACTACTTCTTCAAGAATTGTTTCCCACCCTTTCTCATATGTATTTCTCTTATCTCTTGGCACTCATGCTCTATTTTTCTCTCAAAGCCCTTTTATCACTTTTCTCTTAACATACATCTCTCTATTCTTTAATCTCTCTTTTTCTTTCATCCCTTCCCAGATGTGGCTTATGGATAAGCTGAAGGTAGTGGACTCTTGCTCTGAGTACTCAGCTCGAGGCTACTTCTTCCACCACCATCTAGTAGATTTTCCGAATGAGGGATGGTGGTGCCACTAGATGTGCAACAGATCTGCTGTTGACATAGCTTGGCGCTGCCCCTGGCTTAATCTGACCAAGATGAGCTACATTATGGCTTGACAACTTGGGATATAGCTGATCAGCCTCACACACTGTGTGTTCTACTTCCCATTCAGGTTCAGACTTCAGTTTGGGTATAATCAGACCCACCCAGAGGAGGGGGTGGAGTACCCGGTTTTATTTCCCATATGAGGTTCACACTTGGCTAGGTACCTCATTGCTTGGAGGACGAGAGAGCTTCTGGCCCCTGCGCCTAGTTTTAGTTGCGCCCTTTCTGGCGAGTGTTTGGCTTGGCTCGAGGGTGAGGCACAAACTGGGCCCACTTTAGCATCAGAAGCTTCCACAAGCACGAGCGGGGGACGCAGGAGCACCTGACTCATTTATGCCCCTAGTTTATTACTTTAACCTTTCTTTTCAAGTTTTTGAATGTAATAAAAGTAACTTTGATTTGTATCAGAGAGTTGGAGAACTTTTATGTTGAAATCAATGAAATTAAAGTTGCAAGCACTGAGAATTTTCTTTTTTGGTCCAAAAATGGTTTAAGTTGTAAAAGGTAAAATTTGAACAAAATCAACTTTTATAAAACTTTCCAAAACCATTTTCAGAAAGGATCACCACTTGACACCCACGGAAATCAATCCTCAAGATGTACAACCCTGAATCAAAAGATCAAAACTGCACCTTGGTTTGAATAGCACTGCTCAGCACTGTAACCAGCTCTTCTCCTCAGAGTAAAGATCAAAACCAAACCCTCAGGTAAAGAATAGACAAAGTTGACCTGATCAAACACATGGACAAGACAGTTGAATTTGGAGGTGTTTACGGCCGAATTTCAAGATGAAGTTTCCTACATCTCCCGAAGATGGGAATTAGGCCTTACGTAGTTCAGTTAGGTTCACTCGAGTATTAACTCTCTCCTTTTATGCTTTAACTTTTGCCAAGGTCGCCCTTTAGGGTTTTCAGCCTTGCGAGCTCATTTTTTCTTTATTTCTAATTTTTCGCACTCTAACTTTTGCCTACGTCACCCTTCCAAGTTTTCAGCCTAGCGAGCCTCTCAGGGATAATATTTCTTCAACTTGTCCATGTTGATTAGTTGGGAAAATTCCAAGCCATCCAGGTCCATGAGAATAATAGCTCCACCTGACCAGATAGTTTTGATGATGTAAGGACCAGTCCAATTGGGTCTGAACTTGCCCCCAGGGTCATAGATGGGAGCTCAGTTGTCTTTCAGCACCAAATCCCCCTCTTTGAGATCCTGGGACTTAACCTTCTTGTTAAAAGCCCTAATAATTCTACGTTGATAGCCTTGAACATGGTACAATGCTTTCAGCCTTCTCTCATCAAACAGCATCAGTTCTTCAAACCTGCTCTGTTGCCAGTTCGCTTCTGCTATTCGACACTCAACCATATCTGGTAGCGACGGGACTTCTATTTCGATTGGTAGAACAACTTCCATTCCATAGATAAGAGAATAAAGAGTTGCCCCTGTAGACATCCGGATTGAAGTTCTATAACCCCAGAGTGCAAATGGAAATTTATCTGGCCAGTCCCTGTAGGTCTCAACCATCTTCTGTAGAATATGCTTGATGTTCTTGTTGGCAGCCTCAACAACTCCATTTGTTTGCGGCCGGTATGTAGATGACTTATGAAAAGCCACGTTGTATTTCTCCAACAAGTCTATCACTTCTTTCTTGAAGTGAGAGCCATTATCTGAAATGATCTCGTTTGGGACTCTATAGCGGCAAATGATATTGTTTCAGATGAATTTGGCCACATGCGATACTTTCAACACGGCATAGGACTGAGCTTCCACCCACTTTATGAAGTAATCAATTGCCACCAGAATGTATTCATGCACATTCGACCCTTTTGGTGTGACTACACCGATGACGTCGATTCCCCAGACTGAGAAAGGCCATGGCGAAGTCATGTTGTACAATTTTAACGACGGGATATTCACGCAATTTGCATGAATTTGGCATTTGTGGCATCGCCGAACAAAACCAATACAATCATCCTTCATGGTAGACTAGTAGTAACCTTGACTGAGAATCTTTCGGGCTAACATTACTCCGTTCATGTGTGCCCCGCATTCCCCTCCATGGATGGCCTTCATCAGGCGCTTTGACTCTTCTTCTTTGACACACAACTTGTACATTCCCAGATGACCCCTCTTGTATAGTTTACCTCAACAGATGATAAATTGGATTGCCATTTGCCGTATTCCTCTTTTGTCCTTAGCATTTGCCCCTGTTGGATAAACCTCATTTTCCAAGAAGTTCCAGATATCGTAGTACCAAGGTTTTTGTCTTGCGCTTCATCTATTGCGGCGATAGTCTCGTAGGCTGGCGTGTATCTTTGCTCAATGATAATCGAACGCATCTGGACTCTAAATGAGATGTCGATCATGGATGATAGAGTTGATAAAGCATTAGCGAACCTGTTGTTCTCTCTCAGTAGATGCGTGAAAGTCAACTTTTTAAACCTAGGAATCAAAACGTCCAGGGTCTGGTGATAAATCTTCATTTTTTCTTCCTTGACTTTCCAGTCTCCATTTGCTTAAGAAACAACTAGGTTCGAGTTCCTGATGACGTTCGACCTTTTTGCCCCTAGTTTTAGGGCGGCTTCCAAACCAGCGATACACGCTTCATACTTTGCTTCGTTATTGGACACCTTGAACCGGAGTTTGAAGGCTAAAGGTATATAGGAATTGTCGGGTGCTATCAACAACACACTCTGATTGGACGCTCCGTTAAAGTACATCATCCAAATCTCCTCCTCGCCTTGCAGAATGGCTTTATCTAGGAACAAGTATTCTACCACTTTATCGCCTTTACTGGGTGATCTGCCAGGAACTCCGCCACTGCTCTCCCTTTGACCGATTTGTGAGTAACATACTTGAGATTAAATTCGGAGAGAAGAAGCAACCAACGAGCTAGCCTACCCGTAAGCGTTGGTTTCTTAGAGAGATATTTGATGGGATCTAGTTTCAAAACCAGAATTACAGAGTGAGCTAACAAGTAGTGCCTCAACTTCCTGGTAGCCCATACCAAGGCTCAGCAAGCTTTCTCCAACGGAGTGTAACGGGTCTCGTAATCCAGCATTTTCTTGCTCAAGTAGTAGATGGCTTTCTCCACATATCCTCAGATTCCTGAGCAAGCTTGCATCCCATTGTGGTGTCTATGACTGACAGATACAAAATCAAAGGCTTTCCCGGTTCTAGTGGCAACAACATAGACGGATTCTAAAGGTACTACTTAATTTGCTTAAAAGTGAATTGACATCGATCATCCCATTGGAATTTCTTTCCTTTCTTCAGGAGACCAAATAGTGGTTCACAAGTCAAGGTTAATTTGGAAATAAATCGTCTTATGAATTGCACTTTACCAAGAAAGCCTCGCACCTCCTTTTTCAGTCCTTGGTGGTGACATTTCTAGGATGACCTTAATTTTGGAAGGATCTACCTCGATGACCTTCTGTGTGATCAAGAAACCCAGCATATTCTCTGCTGTTACGTCGAAAGTACACTTCTACGAATTCAACCTCAGTCTGTATTCTCTGATCCATTGAAAGAATTTCTTCAAGGCGGTGTAGTGGCCTTCTCTTTCTTTGGACTTGACAATCATGTCATCTATGTACACCTCTACCTCTTTGTGGATCAAATCATGCAGAATAGTGGGTGCAGCCCTTTGATAGGTAGCCCCAGCATTCTTCAGCCCAAATGGTATCACTCGATAGCAGTAGGTTCCCCACAACGTAGTAAATGCAGTTTTCTCTCTATCCTTGGGCGCCGTCAGAATCTGGTTATACCCGAAAAATCCATCCATGAGGAGAGCAATGCATGGCTTACGGTGAAGTCTACTAACTCATCAATATGTGGCAAGGGGAACTCGTCTTTTGGACTGGCTCTATTCAAATCCTTGAAGTCGACACAGACTATGATATCCTTCTTTGGGATTGGAACAATATTAGCCAACCACGTTGGATACTCAGACACAAGTAAGAACCCTGCCTTAATCTGTTTGGTCACTTCTTCCTTAATCTTCAATGCCCAATCCGGACAGATTCTGCGCAACTTCTTCTTAACGGGTCGGGCCTCGGGATTAAGAGGGATTCGATGCTCTACAATCTTAGGATCGATTCCAGGCATGTCTTTGTAGGACCACGCGAAAACATCTTTGAAATCTTTTAATAAAGCGACTAAGCGCTTGTGCTTCTCCAAAGACAACGTGGACCCGATCTGGACTAGACGCGGATCCTTCTCAGTACCCACATTAAAAGCAATGATTTCATCAGCAAAGGGTTTTGCAAACCTCTCCTCCTCTCGATTAATCAAGTTTTTCAAAACCAGAGGAATTCCTCCCTCTTCATTTTCATTAAAATTTTGAAAATCCTGGTCAATGCAATAAACAAGCGGCATAGAGAAATTCTCGGAATTAGCAGCGTTCTCATTCATAAAGTCTAGCTCATCTAGCTCTTTGGTTACAATTGACTCAAAAGTAAAAGAAAAAGAGGACCCAGACAAGACCTTAGTATCCGGGTTATCACCCCTAGGAATACCGGACTCAGACTCAGAAGTGCCAAAATCTGATTCTAAATTGTAGCCCGGCTTTTTCGCGCCGCCCCTTTCGGAAGTTCGAAATATTAGCCCTACAGTTCAGACTCCCGCGGTTCTAAATCTAATCTCACAAGTGCAATGTGAAATTGATAAACGCCAAAGAGTCTAAATCTGGCAAATCTTTTAGAAAATCGATTTTCAATCAAATTGCCAAAAATGGACTGCTTTGCCAAATACAGAGTCACCACATAAATATTTTTTGTCTTGGGGAAATTTAGGAAACCGATGACTCATGCCAAAGGCTACGTATCCGTCATCACCAAGATTGTCTCGGCTCGGGAACTTAGGTACGAGAGGGAAAGGTCATGAATACATTTGAGCACCCCTGATAGGCCTATACTAATCATGATATGATTTTTATGTACATTATATGCTCTTGTTTCGGTTTATTACGCTAGCATTACTATGTGATGCGCACACACACAAGTATAGGCTAACATTGCAAGAATTGAAACATTTGACTCATGTTTGTTTTGAAAGTTGTTTCGAATATGTACCACTAAAACAAAAAGAGTGATCACATATGAACAATGTTCAAATTATTCCAATTCAAGTAACTAACCTTCATCCACAGGCATTCAAGCAGTTTAGCAATTAAGCAATTACCCTCATGGCAAGCATGCTAGACATGACAACATCAACATTCATTCAATATGCTAAAGCGAGTAAAGACCCACCTAGTACTCCAAGCCAAAATAAACAAAAGAGTTAGAAAAATGCATGTTTCCTAACTATGCAATATGACTAATGCAACGCATGCGATATGCAATTAAATAGGCTCGGCTACTTAACATGGCATTTGAAATGATTTAAATAACATGCGGTCTAAGCACATATTCAAAGAAGTATTTAAACTAACATAATGCAGTTAGAATGATGAATTGAGTCTCGGTGCATGCAATACAAATGGATGCAAACATGAAGAATGCTAAACGAAACGTGATGTCCCTAAACTAACCATCATAAGCTAGTAAATAAAAGAGGGAAAGACGTGGGGTTGGAAGACATACACATTATTACATTGCACTCTCACGAAGGAGAGTCTGAATGAATAAACTAGCTAATTAACTAACTAACTAAAGCTAAGCTAATAAAGCTAATTATTACAAAACTGAATGAATAACTAGCTAAACTACTTAACTAATTATTACAACACTTGAATTAACTAACTAGTTAACTAACTAATTAAATAATTACAACACAAGTGCAATTAAAAATAGGCAATTAAACTAAACAAATAACCATCACGCCTTGGGAAATGAGGGATGTTCATGCACATGCTCGGTTTCTACCCAAAAAGCCACTATTTTGCTTCTAAATGCCTCTATTTGCACAATTGAACACCAACATTGCTGCTCACTTTGCTCTGCCTTAAAAACATGCTACCGAAATTTGCATCAGTGTCCAGCCGGCCAGTGATGAAGGTTGCCGGCCACCTGGCAGCCACGAAAAATAGAACTTAAGCCACAAATCACCAATTCAAGCAATTTCATTGCATGATGGCTTGTGAACCCAAGTGTGCAAGTTCAATATATGCAAAACAAGACACAAACCTCCTCCCTTTCATGAATGATCAAGGGAAGTGGTTGTCCTTGGAAACTTGGATCATTTCATCACTAGCAAATATGAAATGGTCCAAGTTCCATGTGTTCAATTAACGTCTGATTGAACACAACCAAAGTATTATCTTTCATACTTGGGCAAGCAAGTGACTTGAAACCGCTTTCAAAGCAAAATAAAAAGCCAAGAATGGAAGGAGGTTGCAGAGATTATTAGTGTTGAAATGAAGTATGAAAAGCCCAAAATAAGTGCTGTCAACTCAAATAAGTGATGTCTAAGACCTAAAACATCAAGCTTATGAGGACTATTATACTAGAAGCATGCAAAACCAAAGTCAAATGAAAACAACAGCCCAAAATAATGCTAAAACAGTCTAAAATAAGCCGTAAAACATGCTGGAATTGAGCTAAAAAAGTGTATATTAATATGCTAAAACATGGCACAAACTAGGCTAGTAAACAAGACTCAAGGAGGGGAGGCTAACCCCTCCAAATTTGGACTTCAAAACATGATTTTGGTCACTGAAAAGGCTCTGAAAATCAGTGTTTAAAAGCCTGGAAAAAGATAGTAAAAGGGTAGGAAACACAAGGGCAAAAACCTCCAAAACAAGGTATAAACAAGGGCTATCAACCCCTCGATCTTTAATGGCCTTAAACCCAAGCTTCAGCCCAAAAAAACACAGAGTTTTGACAGCCCAAAACAGTGGAAAAATAGTAGGAATAATAGAAAATAAAACAAAGCTACAGGCAAAGTCTTATACCTTTTGTAGAGAAGAAGCAATTCCAGGCAACAAAACCAAGTAAACACACCCTCTAGAGCTCAAACCAAGCTTAAAAGTAACTCAGCTCCAAGATGAGAAGATTAGGTTAAGGGTGTATAGGCAAAGGTTGAAGATTTGTAGGCAAAAGTGTGGAGATTTGGTAGAGAGAGAGAGAGAGAATTATAAGGAGAAAAAGGAAAATTTTTGATCTCAAAATTTTGTAACCTTTCTACAAGAGAGAGGGGTCTCTTATATATAGAAAATATGAAATTCCCTCAAGGAGATCCAGCCCTACACGTGAGGATAGATGCATGTATCTGCGCAAACAGCTGGCACAGTTGGCATAAAATATCTACAAAATACACTGGTGGCCGGCAACCAATAAGTGATGGCCAGGAGCCCAAAAGGGGTGGTCGGCAGGCCACCAAAGGCTGCAGGGTTAAAAAGCTAGGCTTGGTCCAAAATCGGGACAACAAAGGTACAGGGTTCAAAAGGCTCAAAGTTGTGACATTCTGCTGAGGACTTCGAGCAGTTGGTAAGCAAATACGTTCATCATCGAGTGTGCATGCGAGGACGTCCAAGTCGTAAGGGCCATAAAAATGGGGTGTCTACAGGTAACTTGCCACAACTTATTGAAATGTAATTGAAAAACACTGTGGAAGGTAAATCAACGAAACAGGAGCAACCAGTCATGCAATTCATATCACCTAGAATGTGTGAGCATGTATGCATAATCCAAAGCACATGGATTAATTAGAGGGGAAAATGGAAATCCCAACAGAGTTTTGAAATGGTCGGAGACAACTTTCGAAAGATGAATTATATCAGAATCATCATGGGGGTGAGCTCACCCAAATCTAGGGGATAACGTCCAACGAATGGCTTTGAGCGGACAGAGAGAAGGTTGGATCCACGCCCCTTGTTCAAATGATGACCCGATTAGATGTACTGAAAATTGTCCCTAGTGTCCAGTCATTGGCCACTAGTTGGGTTTATGCCCCTTGTTTGATGGATGGCCCAGTCAGATGTACTGAAAAGTGCCCCTAGTGTCCAGCCACTGGCCACCTTTTTAACATTATGCAGGCACGTCAAATCCTAGAACGGTTGTTAACCCATCAGACTCATGCTTCTCTTCTGCCTAGTATGTTGAGAACTTACTCCAGTCTTCTCCAAAGCAGTGACAGATTCCTCACATACACTTTGCAATGATCATGAATGCAATGCCCCTTGTATGGGCACTCTCAGTTTGTTTATAAATTCCACACATGGACTTTTTTTTTTAGTTTGGAGCAAACATTCATGTATGGAATTTTGGCGATGCCACCCTGTTAAACTTTGAGCGATAGACACGCTAGGGTGACTCGATGAAGAGCACTTTCAAGAGACAAACACGTTATGGTGACTTGATAAAGAGCACATACTGAAACAAACACCAGGCACGACACAACAGAACTCATAATTGACCCAAAAACTGAAAAAGACTCAAGGTAATTGATCATTCACAGTGCCCTTAGTTTTACTTATGCTCCCTTTAAAACTCAATTTCGATTCCTGAGTTTTGATTCATTTTTCGCTCAAGCTAGAGATTCAACTGATAAGTTCAAGTATTGAAAATTGCTCCACTTGTTGATTCAAGCTAGTTCTTTCTTACCCAACGCAAGTATGATATGTGCAGCAGTCGGTGTAGCTCATGGATTGCTGTGAAGCTGACGACGTGAATCGGGCAAGATGATTGGGTCGAGACGAACAAGATGGATATGGTTGAGACTAAACTTCAGGATGAAGTTGCCTATGTATCCCAAGAATGGGAATCAGGTCAACGTAGTTCATGGCTGAGGTTCACTCAGGTGTTAACACTCTCATTTTGCACTCTAACTTTTGCCAAAGTCGCCCCTTCGGGGTTTTCAACCTTGCGAGCTATATTTTTTGATTTCTCATTTTTCATGCTCTAATTTTTGCCTAGGTCACCATTTCGGGTTTTCGTCTTAGCAAGCCTCTCAAGGATAGCATTACAACACTTGCGATGAATTTGATCAATAGTCATCCTTGCCCTGACACTGAAATTGGCTTCACCTTGATTTAAGTTTGGTTCTCCATTCTCTTATGCAGGTCTTCTTCCTTTCTTTTGCTCCATTTTCAGAGTTGGTTCTTCTTGTAATGTGGTACTTCCTTGTATTAGTTTCCCCTGGCTTGATGGCTGACTTCTATTCCTTTTTTTTTTCTTCCTTTTCTTCTTTTTTTTTCTTTTCTTTCTCTTTTTGGTTTTTCTTTTTTGCTTTTTGGTTTCTTTTTTTCTTTTTGGTTTCTTTTATCCATTTCCTTTTGAAGTAATGAAAACATTAGGGCAAGAAATTCTATGATTGTGAGGTCTGAAAGCCGTCTTGTGCTTTGCCAAAATAATCGCCAAGGTGAAGAAAAACCCCAGGACAGTGTAGAATACCCCGCACAATTTTGAATTGATCTTCACAAGTTTGCAAAAGAAACAGTTTAAAATTTGGAAATCATAAAGGACTTGGAGCCAATAATTCAGAATCCACTCAAACCATTCAGGGGATCCTTCTCAAATCTTTAGGGAATCCACTCAAACCATTTAGGGAATCCACTCGTGCTTATTAACAGAATCTCATTCAAAAACAAAAATCAAATCTTTTTCCATTTTCAAAAAGGTCACACATGCATTACTGTAGGCATAATAAAATGATAAAAAACTTGACTCCCACTTTCTTATTTAGAAAAATGAAGACCTGAGGATACATAAGAGCGACTCAAAAGAAAAGACTCAACTGACACAACAACGCAAAAAAAGACAGAGAAAATAAAACTCACAACTCCATACACAACTCAACTACATACAAGACACAACCCAAAACAAAATCAGTGCTCTGGAGACAAAAGGGGCTTTCATTCTCCAAATCTATCTGCAAAATTCAAAAATAACTTCAAGTAGCCCACAGCAGGAGTCAAACCAGCCTTCCATTCAGCAATACTAACATCCACACCCAGCAGGATTGATTCAAACTTCCGAGTTGAGTCTCACAGATTGAGCCTCACAATTACCCCGATTGTCCCCGCACATCTCCTTGACCGTGTTGGCTGGGGTCAAGGTTGGTTGTTGGCAAGCCATGGATGGGATTTATGTTATGGGATGACAATCTATTGCAGTCAAGGAGGGGTTTAGTGATAACTTTGGAATTTGGTGGGGTGAGTCTTGAATTTCATGGCGAAGGTGAAAGCAGCGGTCGGTATGGTGATCGTGCTGCTGATGGAATGTGTAATATTGGGTAGGGTCATGTCTAGGTGGAAGAGGATTAGGGAGAAGTCAAGGATTGAGCAATTTGAGATGCCCTTTCTCCATCAGTACCTTCAAGGCGAGGGTTAGGCTCATATGGAGAGGGGTGATGGTTTGTTTTTGAGAGGATAAAGCATCAGGTTTAGAAACATTGGCAAATGGGTTGGCGGGTGTTGGCTGGGTATTCATGGGCTTAGGACAGAGATTAGGATGAGTGTTTCTGGTAAAGCATCCATTTCCATTATTTTTTTTTTCTTTTTTTCCTTTTGTTTTTTTATTGAGGGTCAATCACTGAATAATAAAAATAATTAATAAAAGCCCTATAGATGTACTTTCTTTTATCAAAATAGTCGGATGAAGTAAATTTTCTGTGTTAATTATTTTCTTACTTCCATTTTGCCTTCACCTGCGCCATTTAATTTATTAAGCTTAGAATTAATTAGTAAATTGCGATTCCAGGCCTAAGCCCCTGGGGTTGGGTCATGACACATAACAAGTAGGTAATACACATTATCAATCTAAAGCAATATTTAAAGGCCTGTTTGGCAAGAGGTTGTTCCATTAAGAGAGTCAAAAAATCTCAAAACACTTAAAAAGCCAACAAATTCAACCCCCATTAACAAAAAAAAAAAAAAAAACAAATCATCACATCAATCAGTCACTTTTATCCTCACAATTATCTATTCAACTAAAAAAGACCATTCAAACACATTAACCTTTTCCCATCTCATAAAAAAGATAAAAAGCCAAAAAAGCAATTAAAACAACCAAATTTCCAAACAACCACTAAAAAACATTTACTTAAAGCAACACTAACAAAAATAAGGAGTATTCCTCAAAAAAAAAAAAAAAAAAAAAAAAACAAAACAAAACAAAACAAAACAAAATAAAACAAAACAAAAGCAAGGAGAACTATGCAATGCACAAACATAATAGAAGCTAAGAAATCATCCAACACAAACCACTATAAACCTTGAGCCTGGACTTCACAATCCATTAGACGAATCAAGATATCAACTCAGGACATCCACCTTTGATTATACAAAAAAGTAATCACAGCTAACTGGAGCACCAAACCACACACCACAATTTATAGTATCTCATTAGTTAATATAAACCAATTGATCCAAACATAGAGCCATGAAAAATCCTCCAATGCTCAACATGTAATTTCACAAAACAAACAAACAAACAAACAATACAAATAAGAGGTCTACATTTTTTAAACGACAAGCCAAAAAAACTAAGAGTTGCATATCAACATAAAACATGAATTTCGAAATCACGGAGAATGCAGTAGAAGATTGTTCTTATTTAAAATCCCCAATCTTCAATCCATAGTAGAATCAGGTGAAAGGGAAAAACAAACAAAAATCACAAAAACCACATTAGAAAGCATAGATGAGACACAAGTCAGCTCTGTTATTAGACTACAGGAGGACCAACCTTCAGCCAACAATATCGTTAAAATCCACTAAATCTGGGGTTTGATAATTACATTTAGGAACCAAAACAACTCAAACATCTAATGCATGGAAGTAGGGGGCAAAGTGGAGATAGGATTACTACACAATAATTTATTGGGCAATCTAAGCAGATAGAAGGGACATTCAACAATCAATCACTAATCATGATGAAAATACAAAATCAATTGAAGAAGTTCAGTAATATGATCTACCATAGTATTTCCTTACATTTCTATTGAGCGCTACAAACTGGCCAAAGGCATTGATTCATAATAAAATTAAAAAAAATTCCCATAGAAAAAGAAAAAGGAAACAAAATAGTTTTAATTGCTAATATGCAATTTAACCCACTCAAGATCAAAAATGCAAAGAAAAATAAATAATCACAATAACAAAAGGCACATGTCAAAACTTACCACCTAAAACTCCATGAATTATACACAGTACAGAAAATTTCAAGAACAACACAGTTAGAGCCTAACATACATGCTAGATTAGAGAGATGTTGAAATAAATTAAAACTAAGGTCCAATGACAAACAAACCAGGAGGTGTAAGTAGGATGGTATACTCACAACCACAAGTAAATATTAGCAGAAAATAGAGATGAAAAACCATCGAACAACAAATTCAACCCCATTAGCAAAAGGTCACATCACATCATACACATCAATCAATCTACAATCAATCACTTTTTCCCTCACAACGGACTATTCAACTAAAAAAACAATTACAAACACATTAATTTTTTTCCCATAAAAAAACTGAAAAGCCAAAAAAAGCAACTGAAAACACCAAGGTCCCAAACATGCACTAAAAAAACATCATCAACTTAAAGCAGCACAAACAAAAACATATTGAACATTGAAATCCAAAAACATAACAGAAGCTAAGAAACCAACCAGTACAAACCACCACCACAAACAGTGGACTCCACAATCCATTAGATATACATCAAGACATCCACTCAGAACATAGATCTATGATTACACAAAAAAGTAAATCATAGCTAACTAAAGCACCAAACCACGCACCATAGCCACAGGAATTTGACTAGCAATTTGTTTCAACAAATGATTTATAGTATGGATTGGTTAAACCAATTGATCCAAGCATAGAGCCATGAAAAATCCTCTAATGCTCTCCACGCAATTCACCCAAAAATTATATATTAGTACAAACAAGTCAAGATTTTTTTAAACAAAGAGCCACAAAAAAAAAAAAAAAACGACAAGTTCCATATCAACATAAAACATGAATCTCAAAATCAGATTGTTTCTATTTAAAACATCCAATCCTCGATCCATAGCAAAATCAGGTGAAAGGAAAAAAATAATTTAACAAAAATGATAAACTGCATTAGAAAACTTGGATGAGATACAAGTCAGCTCTGCTATGAGACAACAAGAGGACCAACCTTCAGAAAACAATATCATTAATATCCACTAAATCTAGGGTTAGATATTTATATTTAGGAACCAAAACAACTAAAAACATCTAATGCATGGAAGCGAGGGAAAAATGGTGATAGAATTACTACACAATAATTCACTAGGTAATCTAACCAGATAGAAGGGACATTCAGCAATCAATCACTGATCAAGATGAAAATACAATCAGTTGAAAGTTCACTAATATGAGCTACCATAGTATTTCCTTACATTTCTATTTAGCCCTTACAAACTGGCCAAAGGTAAGTAAACAAAATAATTGTAATTGCCAAAATGCAATTTACCCCACTCAAGACAAGATCTAGAAATACAAAACAAAATAATCACATCAACAAAAAGTACCACCTAAACACTGCATGAATTATACACGCTACATCAAATTTAAATACATGCTATTTCAGAGAGATGCTAAAAAAAAAAAAAAAAAAAAAACAACAACAACAACAACAACAACAACTAAGGTCCAAATGACAGACAAACAGCCGGTGTAGGTAGTTGGTTCAATATTACTCACAGACACAAATATTGGTATAAATTAGAGATGGAAAACCATCAGGTAATGTATTACCCAAGAAAAAAAAATACACATTTCAGAATTTGAAGTCGAGGGGGACCAATGATAAGCAAGAAGCAAGCATTTCAATGTCTATGTCACATTATAGTTGCACCATATATAAGCCAGCCAATGCCAAACTATGAACACAGATGGATCCATTCCTCACAACATAAAAATTATACAATGCAAGCATATACTTGTGTCAAAATTCCTGCTCTACAGCTTTTACATTTAGTGGCAACCATACTCTGTAGATATAAACTGTCTCCTCCAAGAAAATGACTGGTAGTGCTTAAACCACCATAGTATAGCTTTTAATCATGCGGCCCATGTCACTTAAATGGATCTTTACTTTACTTCACTCTATCAAAGAAATAAACAAGAAGGGAAAAGTCATTAAATGAACATTCATTTTTGGTCAATAGATCCAAAAGAGTAAAAGTCATCATCAGTGACTCAAATCATCATGAAAACTAAAACTACAGTAACGGCCAGTATCAGATCACACATATCAAGGCTCTGCAAATGGCAGAGTTTTACGAGGTTTGAATCAATTCCAACAATAACAGTTAAAACAAAAATAATAATAAATAAAAATAACAGGCGGTGAGAAATGGAATAAACGACCGAGAGAAGGCACTCAGTGTTTCAGAATGGATTATAAAATTCTCCTCACAAATTACCAGATGAACGAGGATATTATAAACTTCATCATCACACCTTCTCTTCAGATATAGAGACTGATGAATATATACATATGTTCATGTGTCGTAGTATTTTATGTATACACGGAAGGTAGGCAACAAACTATACATAACATAAAGGCGAATTGAATACCCTCACCATCTTTGGGCCCTTGTCGAATACACTCACTATCTTGATCAAGAATTGGGGTTTTCCTTCAAAATAGTTTTACTCGAAGCCAAAGAATATAAACTAAAACAACCCAAAAAATTTAAAAAGAAAAAAAATGGTCTGTCAAAAGATATGAATTAGTCATACAGACTAGGCTTTATTCAATTACCATATTATTGGACACTGCCCCAAGATACATGACAGTTCACATCTCAAAGAAACTTTTCAAAAAACTATTACGCATTCCTTGCATAAAAAATAAAAATGAGGGAGAAAGTAGGGATAAACAACCAATACATTGGTACCTCCAATATCATTGATGAGTTTTTTTATTTTTTGGTGTGTGGGAGTGTGCAAGGATGTGTACAACCATATATCTATAGCGGACAAAGATTAGAACAATAAATATGCGCTATGTGCTCAAGTATTTAACAAAAATGTGTTTTTCATTTCTTTAAATGCTATCTATCTGATATTTTTCCTTCTACAAGAGAAATTGGTTAGGCAAGTGGAAGATAATTTAGACATTATTTAAAACCATATTACAAAAATTAGAATACAACCCAATCAAATTAAGAGGAAAAAATGCAATAAAATTGAATATCATCCAATTAATGGTGACGGTCGCTAAAGAGAAATTACACAAACAAGTGGAAGATAATTTAACTATTATTTAAAACCATATTACACAAACATAATTTAGCTATTATTCAAAAACATATTACGGAAATTAGTATACAAAATAATAAAAAAATATGCAAAAAAATTGAATATCATCCAATTAATGGTGATGGTGCTAAAAGTGGAAGATAATTTAGCTATTATACAAAAACATATTACACAAATTGAAATACAAAATAATTAAATTAAGAAAAAATATGCAATAAAATTGAATATCATCCAATCAATGGTGATGATGCTGAAAAGAAATTACATAGGCAGCTGGAAGATAATTTAGCTATTATTCAAAACATATTACGCAAATTAGAATACAAAATAATCAAATTAAGAAACAAATCATTTACACATCATCCAATTAATGGTGATGGTGCTAAAAATGGAAGATAATTTAGTTATTATTCAAAAACATATTACACAAATTAAAATACAAAATAATCAAATTAAATTAAGAAAAAATATATGGTAAAATTGATTATCATCCAATTAATGGACATATTAAACAAATTAAAATACAAAATAATTAAATTAAGAAAAAATATGCAATAAAATTGAATATCATCCAATTAATGGTGATGGTGCTAAAGGGAAATTGTATAGGCAAGTGAAAGATAATTTAGCTATTATTCAAAACATATGACGCAAATTAGAAAACAAAATAATCAAATTAAGAAAAAAGTAATTTGCATATTATCCAATTAATGGTGATGGTGCTACAATTGGTAGATAATTTAGCTATTATTCAAAACCATATTACGCAAATTATAAAACAAAATAATCAAATTAAGAAAAAAATAATTTGCATATCATCCAATTAATGGTGATGGTGCTACAATTGGAAGATAATTTAGCTATTATTCAAAACTATATTACACAAATTATAAAACAAAATAATCAAATTTAAAAATAAAAAAGCAATAAAATTGAATATCATCCAATTAATGGTGATGGTGCTGAAGATGAATTGCGTAGGCAAGTGAAGGATAATTTAGCTATAATTCAAAACCATATTACGCAAAATTGAATACAAAATAATCAAATTAAGAAAAAAATAAGCAATAAAATTGAATATCATCTAATTAATGATGATGGTGCTGAAGATGAATTGCGTAGTCAAGTGAAGGATAATTTAGCTATAATCCAAAACCATATTATGCAAAATAGAATACAAAATAATCAAATTAAGAAAAAAATAAGCAATAAAATTGAATATCATCCAATTAATAGTGATGATGCTAAAGAGGAATTGCGTAGGCAAGTGGAAGATAATTTAGCTATTATTCATAATCATATTAAACAAATTAGAATACAAAATAATTAAATTAATAAAAAAAGGCAATAAAATTGAATATCATCAAATTAATGGTGATTGTGCTAAAGAAAAATTGTGTAGATAAGTGGAAGATAATTTTACATATACATATAAACTCATTAATCAATTTATAAGCGAGTTAAAAAATTTTAACCAGCCAATCAGCCACCCCGCTAATTTTTAACAACATCATAATTCAGATTGATTCTACTAAACCAAGGCACAAAAATAAACAGCTCGCTTAGCCTGCATGTGAAATTGGTTTCCTTTTTGCAATCAAGACAAGCTCGGCCCGATGCCCAAATTTTAAAAGAAAGGCATATACATATTGACAGTTCTTGCAAACAACAAACTTTGATTTTACATGATGTAAATCGCTACTAACTAGAGCATCAAACCACACACCACACACCAACATTTTAACTGCTAATTTGTTTCAACAATTGAGTTATAATGTGGATCTTATTGGTTAATATAAACCAATTGTCCAAGCATATAGGGTCATATGCATACACTTGGGCATAAAAAGGAATAGTAGGCCCTTCATGTAATTTCACAAATGATATCGTCCTATCCAAGGAAAAATAATACAAATATAGAGTCATCAATTTTTAAAACAAAGAGCCAGATCAACCATGAATTGCATATCAATAAAAAACATAGATCTCCAAGTCTCACATAGTGCAGCAAAAGATTGTTCATAGTTTGAATATCCAAACCTTGACCCATAGAAACATCAAGTTAAAGAAAAAAGCATTTTAACAAAATGATTAAAAAACTAAGACAGAACACAAGTTAGCTCTGTTGTGAGACTACTATGTAAAAGGAACAATCATCAGGCAACAACATCATTAAAACCCACTAAATCTAGAGTTAGATAATCATATTTAGGAACCCAAACAACTAAAATATTCATTGAGCAACAATCTAAGCAGATAGAAGGGACATTCAGCTGTCACGACCCAAACCCACCCCTATAGGTTTAGCGTCATAACCGGCCAATAATCCATAGATTACCTACGGCCTCAAAGACATAATTTCAAAATATTTAATTTTATCGGGGCCTGAAGCGAAAGCAAAACAAAAATCATGATGTCCATTGAGCTGTGCGTACATGATCAACTGCAGTAATTAAAACCTTTTTAACACACTTTCGTATATACATGTACGAAGACATATTTTATATCATATCTCACACACTACGTGAAGGACTTCTAACCAAGTACAAAGATTATTCCAAGCTTGACAAAACAAAACAGAACAAGCCTTTAGATAGAGGCACTCTTAGGTGGCTTGACAAAGAGGCAGACTCCTGGACAAACTCTAATGTTGATCCTCCAATTGCTCACCTACACCTACATATATATAAATAAAGAGTGAGCTAATGCCCAATGAATAATACCAAAGTGAAGATGTTATATGAATGACATTCTTAATTAAGCAATTTATATTTATGCATAATACATGTAAATCCAAATCAGAACGACTTCAAGTTCAATCCATCATGTTCAAGGTGTATCAGAGGGTAAAAACAACCTCGGGTCCAAGTTCTCATTCGTACAAAACGACCTTGGGTCCGAAATACTTGTTCAATGATATTACAGAACGGCCTTGGGCCCAATCATAATACAAAATAACCTCAGGTCCATCATTTCCATATTCATATCTATGCACATATTTATACTGAACGACCTCAGGTACATCATTTCCATATTCATATCTATGCGCATATTTATACTGAACGACCTCAGGTCCATCATTTTCATATTCATATCTATGCGCATATTTATACTTGTGATTATGATTGTATTCGTATTAAGACTGCCTTAGGCCCATTTTGTGTCATTGACACACATATTAGACAGCCTTGGGCCCATTTCTTATCAAACATATCCTTTGTCAAATATACAGAACGGCCTTTAGGCCCATTTCATATTCATTCAGAACGACCTTTGATCCATGTAATCAAATATACAGAACAAGTTTTAGGCCCATGTCATATTCATTCAGAACGACCTTTGGTCCATGTAATCAAACATACAGAACGGCCTTTAGGCCCATGTCATATTCATTCAAAACAACCTTTGGTCCATATAATCAAATATACAGAACGGCCTTTAGGCCCGTTTCATATTAACTTAGAACGACCTTGGTCCATGTAATCAAATGATTTTGTACTATTCAATTTCATTACAGAGTGTAGCATAATCAGAAGAATAGAATGCTCATTCATAATTCGAATTCACAAATCCAGAAAACTTACACATGAGTAGTATTTAAAAATAGCATATATGAACATATCTTTACTAAAGTATTACTCACAGTGTTCAGATGCCCCGTTCACCCTTGTAGTTGACCCTACACAATTCATAACACACATAGAAATCGGGTCACAATACAATTTATTCTGTTCTTAACTTATTTAATTCTCTTAGGCTTCTCTCTTACTCTCTCTCTCTCTCTCCCTCTTGGCTCTTCTCTTCTTACGGCTCAATCTCTCTCCTCCTGAGTGTTAAGGAATGAATTGAATAGGCTATATCTAATACAATGTACATATAAAATGAATATACACACACAGCCTACTCTTCACGTTGCACACGTGCATACTCACACCCACATCACATATACTCTCTACAATTTTGATTTATAATTAAGATAAATTTAATTTAGCAACACTTAGTTTAAATAGATTTTGATCAACACATAATTAAATTAATCATAACTAATCACAAATCCCACTTGATTTAATTAGTCTAATTTGACTTCCTTTAGAGCCCAATTAATTATATTTAATTTTGTCATTCTGAATCAGATTTTGAATCCAACTCCCAAAAGCCTCTAAATATCAAATTAAACTTATTTCCATCATCAATTTTACTTCCTCAAATCATTTACGCCTTCAATTTCTGATCAGACTCAAAATTTCCGTCAATAAATTACATATTCAAATTGGATACCTCATAAATAGATTTAATCCATAATAATAATAATTTCTCAAACCTTATAACATAATTAACTTAATTAACTCCAATTTGGACCCAATTAATCAAATCTTGATTTTGCTAAACTAAACCAAATATTAATTAAACTCCCAAATGGGCCCATATTTAAAAGTCAATTGATTCAATTTATTAATTTTACTTCCTTAAGCCATTTGGACCCTTTAATTTCTAATCCCAAAATAAGTCATTATTAAAATCAAATACGAATCAGACTCCAAAATTTCCATAGATCCCAAATTACCTTAGAGTAACAATCAATTGGAATCCAAATCTCCTTAATCAATTAAACATAAAATCATGTACATAATAAGGTTGGCTTAATCTAAGGTTTATGCAAATTAAGCTTAATTAATTCATTACGAATCATAATTTTGCCAAATTTCACCGTAGGCTCCAAAAATCATGCTAAACACAGATATGAAATCGGTTTTGGTTTCTAGCGTCTCTAAGGCTATAAATTTTCAGTTCAAGGTTCCAATTGCAATAGATTTTTCTACACTCAACAGATATAAATTCATAATCACATAAGAACTCACATAATTTAACATACAAATTCATTGTTGGAAAATTTGGTTTTTATAGGCTTATTTTGGGCTAACTTTGAGCCCAAAATAGAATGGGTCCACATGTCTTTTGGAGGTGAAGTGTTCCTTGCCGCATGGCAAGTCATATGGCGAAGACGGTTCGTCAAAATCATTTATAAGTGAATGGAAAGTTGACGTTGTTTTTGGGTTCATGGAATGGACAATTAAAGAATTAAATGTGGGTTTCCTTGTAAGGCTTGTCCCACATTGGAAACTTAAGTGAACTTATTTGTCTATATAAGTTCTAGATGGCAACACTTGGGTTGGGCCCTAAGGGGCACCCCAAGTTTGTAGAAGGGAGGAGTTATGGACAAAATAAATCTTGGCTCAAACCACTACACATGCGCCCACGCGCCGCCGAGCCGAGCCGAGACAAGCCAGCCATGCAGGGCGCGAGTGTGGTTTGTGGGTCGGGTCAGTTCTGATATTAATTTTTTGAATAAAATTTATTTGAATTTTTTCCAAAATTCTTGCAAAAAAAATAGAATCAGGATAAAAAAAATCGCACCATAGAGAGAGAAACTACCATCACTGCCAAACCCAGTTTCTTTAAATACAGATATCAATGCTTCAAGTGGTTTGTCAAGGGACAATGATGATGCCTCCTTGTTAGGTGCTACTGCTTCTACTACGTTTAGATTTGGTGTTGGGACGCTGTTTTTGTAACGCTCTCAAAATAAACCCATAATAACCATAACATTAACATGCATTTATAAAAGAAAATGAATCATTTGAGTTAGTCATCAGAGTATTCTTATTGACAGACATTACTTGTAACATCCTGCAACATCAAAATAAATGCCCTAAGGGCTTACATCTTTCCAAGCTAACGCTTGGACACAAAAAGGATGAGTACTAACTCATTTACAAGTTAAGCCCTAGGCTTGAATGTTTACATGAAATCCCAAAAATAACAAAATAAAACATATAACTAAAGACAAGTCTTCACATCCCAAACATCAAATCCTTCCAGGCTAATTCCGTGGAGGTAGCTTATCACCTGAACCTGAAAATGATGTTCCCATAAAGGGTGAGCCACGGCCCAGTAGAAAAATACTAAACCAAATATAAGCATTGAATAAAGCTATAGCATTCAATAGATGGTTAATCAAGATAATCAATTTTATTATTAAACAGTCTCATGACACTAATGTCTAAGACACATTTCACTTCCCATTATTATCAACATGGCTCAGAACCTGGCCAAACTTACAACAGTGAATTATATATCATAATCACATTACTTCCAATATCAACAAAAAAAATGAGACTCATGCTCATATCAAAACACTTCATACTTCCCATTTGATACACATTTTAGTGCTGTATCAATAATCATGTAAAAACACTTCAATATAATAAGCACACATAAAAATGGTGCTAATGGAGTCCATCCCCTATCTCCTCCCAAACAAAAATCCGGTTTAGAGGTCCATCCCCTATCTTCCCCTAAACCGTGGAGTACATCCCCTATCTCCTCCCACACAATATGCAAATGCAATGCTCAACCAATACACGTATTTTCAGTATTAATTCAATAGTCAAATTAATGACTTAACCAATGTGATTAGTTTCAGTTATTCCTAATCCACATGCAATGTCTACAACAATCACGACTATCCTCCACCGATAGCCCAAAACAGTTATTTCTAGACTGGAAATAAATATATCAACAATTTAATAGGTGAGTGATTTAAATCATCCAACTACACCATTTAATCTATGAATTCATCAATTTCATGAATTTAACCAAATTCCCCAATTCCCTTAAATTAATTTTACAAATTAATTAATTAATACAACTAGGGTTTTTCCCAAAATTATCTAAGTGACCTCAACATCTTAAAATACCAAAACTTAGAACAAAGCTTATAGAATAGAGTAGGAAATCCCTACCTTGAAGATCACAACTAAAATAGAGAAGATGGAGATGATGACCCAAAATCCAAAGTGCTCCAAATCCTCTCTTTTTCAGATTAAAAGAAAGATCTCGTGAAGCTCTACCTTTTTTCCAAAGGAACTAGGGTAGAAGACCACCGGAAATAGATCAAATCTTGGAGAGGAGGTAAGAGTAGAGAGAGAGACTCTCAAGGGGCGGTTTTTAAAAGTTAAGAGATGAAAAGGTAGGTCAAAAAGTGATCAGAAAAGTGAAATCACGGACTGATGTAGTCGACTCTACGCTCGAGCGTAGAAAGCCCCGCTCGAGCGTAAGACACAGAATCATGCTCGAGCGTGAAGAAAGCCGCTCGAGCGTCGATTGCACCCTTTCAGAAGTTTTGCAGGCGCTGCACCCGCTCGAGCGTCAAACTCCCCGCTCGAGCGGAGGAGCAAAAACAAGGGATCACGCTCGAGCGTAAAAACTACCGCTCGAGCGGAAGAACTGCAGAGCAAAATACTGGGAGATGGAAAATCCCGCTCGAGCGTCAAAACTCCCGCTCGAGCGGAGAAGCAACAACGAAGGGCCCGCTCGAGCGTTAAAACCTCCGCTCGAGCGTGAAGGCCAAAATCTGGGCATCACCTATTGGCATCAAAATTCATCCAACCTGTAACAGACCCGCCCAACACAACCTATAATTCAAATACTAAGAGATTAAAGGACAACAACAACCAATAAATAATGACAGGATCTACGGAGCCTAAGTCCGGATACAATAATCTAAAGAGAAAAGACCGGGGTTGCTATAACCTCCCCCCCTTAAAAGAATTTCGTCCCCGAAATTAAGCACAAGGTTTTAAAAACAAGTTTTTCTCAAATTCCAACAATATGTTAACTCAATAATAAACAACTTGACCCAACACCGGCCATTCCATCTCTCAACTAAGAGGCATGCCACAATATGCAAAACAAACATATATTTCAACCTGCATTAACACTATGCAATTTTCTTTCAATTTCAACAATTTTCAATATATTCAATATATACAATGTTCCATTAAACTTCCATTTCGAGGTAAGTTCCAAAATATTTCCATTAACCAAAACATTCTAAATGTTTTACAGCTTAAGACATATATAAAAAGCTTTAAGGTTTGACAATATTACAAAATCTAACTACAAGATTACAAATCAATAAACATGTCCGGATATTTCTCGCGGACTTCCAACTCACGTTCCCATGTGGCTTCCTCCACCCCGTGATGTTTCCACAAAACTTTCACCAAAGGAATGGTCTTGCCTCGCAAGACTTGATCCCGCTTATCCAAGACCCTAACCGGTCTCTCTTCATACGAGACATCCTCATCAACTACTAAATCGGTCCAATCCAATACATGTGATGGATCCGGCTCATACTTCCGAAGCATACTCACATGAAACACGTCATGTACTCCGGACAACTGCGGCGGCAAAGCTAAACGATAAGCAGTCTCGCCAATCCTCTCAAGGATCTCAAAAGGACCAATGAATCGAGGGGACAACTTCCCGCTCTTCCCAAACCTCATCAATCCCCGTCTTGGTGATATCTTCAAAAAGACGTGATCACTCACCTCAAACACCAAAGGTCTTCTCCTACGGTCGGCGTAAGATTTCTGACGACTCTGGGCTGTAACAAGCCTCTTACGGATAAGCTCAACCTTCTCCGTCGTTTCCCTCACTAACTCCGGACCCAACAGAGGTGCATCACCCACCTCGGCCCAACAAACAGGAGACCTACACGGTCGGCCGTATAAGGCCTCAAACGGTGCCATACCGATACTAGACTGGAAGCTGTTGTTGTAGGCAAACTCCACCAAAGGCAAGTGCCTCTCCCACGACCCACCAAAGTCAAGAACACAACCCCGAAGCATATCCTCAAGGATCTGAATAGTACGCTCGGACTGCCCGTCAGTCTGAGGATGATAAGCTGTGCTAAAGGTCAACTTAGTGCCTAAGGCACTCTGCAAGCTCTGCCACAACCTGGCAGTAAAACGAGGATCTCTATCTGAAACGATCGTCACTGGAACCCCGTGTAACCTCACTATGTCCCGAATATATAAATCGGCCAGATGATCAACTGAATCTCTAACACGCATAGGAATAAAATGCGCCGACTTAGTCAACCGGTCCACAACTACCCAAATAGCATCACTACCCCGTTGAGTCCTCGGAAGACCCATAACGAAGTCCATAGTGACATGTTCCCACTTCCACTCGGCAATAGGCAAGGGTTGCAACAAACCCGCTGGCCTCTGATGTTCGGCCTTCACTTGCTGACAAGTAAGGCACTTAGATACGAAAGCTGCCACATCTCTCTTCATACCCCGCCACCAAAACTGGCGACCCAAATCCCGATACATCTTAGTACCTCCCGGATGCACCGCAAGGCGTGAATGATGAAACTCTCGGAGTACCTCCTCTCGATGAGACTCCGGCACAAATAGACGGTCTCGGTATCTCACACTCAGGTCGGGATACACCGTCAAACCTTTCTCAACCTTCCCACCAGAAATCTTCTCACGGAGGGATTCTATCTCAAGGTCGCCCCTCTGAGCCTCTAACACTCGAGTCACAAGTGTAGGTTGTGCAACAACAGAAAACAAGGCCGCAGCCTCAACGGATTCGCCCAGAAGCAAATCAAACTCTCCAAGTGCACCTAACATCTCCCACTCTCGGATGGCTATACTAGCTATGTCACCAACAGGTTTCCTGCTAAGGGCGTCGGCCACCACATTGGCCTTTCCCGGATGATAATGCAATTCAAAGTCATAATCCTCTATGAACTCCATCCACCTCCTCTGCCTCAAGTTCAAGTCTTTCTGTGTAAACAAATATTTCAGACTCTTATGATCCGAGAATACCTCAAATCTCTCACCATAAAGATAATGCCTCCAAACCTTCAAGGCAAATATCACAGCTGCTAACTCTAGATCATGCATAGGGTAATTCTGCTCGTGAATTTTTAACTGACGTGAACCATAGGCAACTACTTTCCCTTCTTGCATTAATACACAACCCAGACCCTCTCGTGAGGCGTCACAATAGACTGCATAACCCAACCCTCTCTCTGGAATAATCAATACTGGAGCGGTAGTCAGTCTAACTTTCAACTCCTGAAACGACTTTTCACAAGTCTCACTCCATACAAATTTAACTCCCTTCCGAGTCAGTCTAGTCAACAGTGATGCTAACCTGGAGAAGTCTTTCACAAACCGACGGTAATACCCAGCTAACCCCAGGAAACTGCGGATCTCAAACACACTCTTAGGCTGTGCCCAATCTTGCACTGCCTCTACCTTGGATGTATCAACAGACACTCCTTCACCGGATACCACATGGCCTAAGAATTTGACTTCTCTCAGCCAGAACTCACACTTCCCAAACTTAGCATAAAGCTGATGGGCTCTAAGTAAATCAAGCACCACCCTCAAGTGTTCCTCGTGCTCTTTCTCTGAAGGTGAATAGATAAGGATGTCGTCCACGAAAACGACTACAAACTGATCCAAGAATTCCCGGAAGATCCGGTTCATCAAGTCCATAAAGACTGCCGGTGCATTGGTGAGCCCGAATGGCATTACCAAAAACTCATAATGGCCATACCGCGTACGGAATGCCGTCTTCGGAATATCCTCTTCCCTGACCCTCAACTGGTGGTAACCCGATCTCAAGTCTATCTTCGAGAAACAACGGGAACCCTTTAATTGATCAAACAGATCATCTATACGAGGCATAGGGTACTTATTCTTAACTGTAGCTCGATTCAATTTCCGATAATCTATACAAAGTCTCAAAGCACCACCTTTCTTTTTAACAAAGAGAGCCGGTGCCCCCCACGGTGAAACACTAGGACGTATAAAGCCCTTATCTAGCAACTCCTGGAGCTGAATCTTCAACTCAACTAACTCGGCTGGGGCAAAACGATAAGGTGACATAGAAATCGCCGCCGTGCCGGGCATTAGGTCAATAGAGAATTCAATCTCTCGATGCGGTGGCAAACCAACAAGATCCTCGGGAAAGACGTCCGAGTACTCACAAACCACCCTTGGCAACACAACCTGGGTCTCATCATCCTCACTAATTGAAAGGTTGGCAAGTAGACCACTAAGCTCACTCCGTCCTCGCGGAACATACCCCGGTGGCAAAACACTACCAACACGGTCCCCCAGAAAATGAAAACACTCACCATTCACAGTACAACAGGTGACCCTCTGGCGGTAGCAATCAATAACTGCCCGGTATGACGATAACCAGTCCATACCCAAAATAACATCGAAACCTCTCATAGGCATAACTACAAAGGAAAATGGGATTCTATGGTAATCAACCTCTATATCACAACCCCTAACGCCGTGTTTCAAAATCAATTCACCCCCAAGAGGCGACACTACACAAATAGGAGATGCTAACTGTGCAAACTCCAACTCCAAAACAGATGCAAATGCAGTAGACACAAAGGAATGAGATGCACCCGTATCAATCAAAACATTAGCAACCGAGTTGCAAAACAAGAAAGTACCTCTCACAACAGATGGAGCCGGTACAAGATCCTGCGCGGTAATAGCATACACGCGCCCAGATGACCTCTGATCAACCTGCTCACCCCTAGGAGCATAAGATTGTTGCACCGACTGAGACGATGAAGCCCCCTGATTGGCCCTCGAGGCCTGACCCGACTGAGCTGGCTGTTGACCCTGAATCTGCCTCAAACCAGATGCACCAGGTGTGCCACCCAACTGGGGGCAATACCTCTTCATATGCCCTGGCTGACCACACTGATAACACGAGAGTGGCTGACCTCTACCCTGACTCTGGCTCTGAGATCGAGCCGAAGAAGATGCTGCTCTCTGAACTCCTCCCCTCTGAGGACAAACTGGAGACTTGTGGCCCAACTGGCCACACTTGAAACAGGTAATGTCTCCCTGACTGCCTTTCCCCGAACTAGCACTCGGTACAGGAAAAGTTGATCTCGAAAAGCTACCATGAGACTGCTGGGGATTAAAACCCTTCTGTCTCCTACCATCACTCTGACTATCCTGACTCCTCTTGGAGCCCTTCTGCCCTTCCTCCTCCTCTTGCATCATGATCTCCATATGGGCTGCAGCATCAACCATACGCCCATAATCCCGAATCATAGTTCCCCCAACTCTCAGCTTGAGGCCACGCCTCAACTTCCTCTCAAACTCAATACAACGGCGTTCCTCAGACGCCACCAATTCAGGTGCAAACCTGGATAAACTAGTAAATGCAGCCTCAAACTCGGCCACAGAAGAACTCGACTGCTTAAGCTGACAAAACTGGTCTCGCAGCTTCTCCCTAATTGCCGGAGATAAAAACTTCTCCTGGAAAGCATTCACAAAAGCCTCCCACGTACCTCCTATACGCCCCTTAGTAAACTTCCACCACTGACCCGCATCCCCCTTCAACTGGAAAGATGCCAAGGTCACTTTCAACCCCTCGTCTTCGATGCCAAGCATCTCAAACGTCTTCGTTGTCTGTTCGAGCCATTCATCTGCCTTAAGTGGCTCTTTAGGATCACCCACAAATTCATCCGGATTGGACCGGAAGAACTCCCTCTTCAGAAAGGAAGGTCCTGCATCCGCAATACCAGCCTGAGCTTGATTCTCAGCTCTGAGAATGCCTACTGACTCCCTGAATGCCCCCGCTATCTCTCGAGCTAAAGCGCCCAAAGCCTGCTGGCCTACTGGCTCGGCCACATTGGCCTGGCCAATTCCCTCCTGAACTATCGGAATCTCCTCTGGCGCAGGCACCTCCTGCCTACCCGGCCTACCACGCCTACCGCGTCCTCGTCCTCGTCCTGACATCCTAATAAAGGAAACAAAGACATTAGCACATTAATAAATGTGCCAAAGCTAAACACTCGCGTCCTAATACAATGGACAACAATAATTCATTCCACGTAAGCACATAATCACATAAGCACCTACGAATTTCATTCCCGGATAATGATAGTCCCAATGCGTTACTATAGTTCCGGTTGGAAGCAGCAGTGATCAAGTGCCTTTCCAACAAGACTACTAGAACTCAAGGGTCCAATCAACATCCTAGAAACTACATTCCATACCCACATAATCACATAAACATGTTATCATATAAGCATATAACGTTACACTAAGTCTCTATCAAACGAGACGAACCCATTGTGATACTAATCACTTCCCACGTACCCAAAGTATTCAAACCCGGTACGCTCTGATACCAAGTTGTAACGCCCTCAAAATAAACCCATAATAACCATAACATTAACATGCATTTATAAAAGAAAATGAATCATTTGAGTTAGTCATCAGAGTATTCTTATTGACAGACATTACTTGTAACATCCTGCAACATCAAAATAAATGCCCTAAGGGCTTACATCTTTCCAAGCTAACGCTTGGACACAAAAAGGATGAGTACTAACTCATTTACAAGTTAAGCCCTAGGCTTGAATGTTTACATGAAATCCCAAAAATAACAAAATAAAACATATAACTAAAGACAAGTCTTCACATCCCAAACATCAAATCCTTCCAGGCTAATTCCGTGGAGGTAGCTTATCACCTGAACCTGAAAATGATGTTCCCATAAAGGGTGAGCCACGGCCCAGTAGAAAAATACTAAACCAAATATAAGCATTGAATAAAGCTATAGCATTCAATAGATGGTTAATCAAGATAATCAATTTTATTATTAAACAGTCTCATGACACTAATGTCTAAGACACATTTCACTTCCCATTATTATCAACATGGCTCAGAACCTGGCCAAACTTACAACAGTGAATTATATATCATAATCACATTACTTCCAATATCAACAAAAAAAATGAGACTCATGCTCATATCAAAACACTTCATACTTCCCATTTGATACACATTTTAGTGCTGTATCAATAATCATGTAAAAACACTTCAATATAATAAGCACACATAAAAATGGTGCTAATGGAGTCCATCCCCTATCTCCTCCCAAACAAAAATCCGGTTTAGAGGTCCATCCCCTATCTTCCCCTAAACCGTGGAGTACATCCCCTATCTCCTCCCACACAATATGCAAATGCAATGCTCAACCAATACACGTATTTTCAGTATTAATTCAATAGTCAAATTAATGACTTAACCAATGTGATTAGTTTCAGTTATTCCTAATCCACATGCAATGTCTACAACAATCACGACTATCCTCCACCGATAGCCCAAAACAGTTATTTCTAGACTGGAAATAAATATATCAACAATTTAATAGGTGAGTGATTTAAATCATCCAACTACACCATTTAATCTATGAATTCATCAATTTCATGAATTTAACCAAATTCCCCAATTCCCTTAAATTAATTTTACAAATTAATTAATTAATACAACTAGGGTTTTTCCCAAAATTATCTAAGTGACCTCAACATCTTAAAATACCAAAACTTAGAACAAAGCTTATAGAATAGAGTAGGAAATCCCTACCTTGAAGATCACAACTAAAATAGAGAAGATGGAGATGATGACCCAAAATCCAAAGTGCTCCAAATCCTCTCTTTTTCAGATTAAAAGAAAGATCTCGTGAAGCTCTACCTTTTTTCCAAAGGAACTAGGGTAGAAGACCACCGGAAATAGATCAAATCTTGGAGAGAAGGTAAGAGTAGAGAGAGAGACTCTCAAGGGGCGGTTTTTAAAAGTTAAGAGATGAAAAGGTAGGTCAAAAAGTGATCAGAAAAGTGAAATCACGGACTGATGTAGTCGACTCTACGCTCGAGCGTAGAAAGCCCCGCTCGAGCGTAAGACACAGAATCATGCTCGAGCGTGAAGAAAGCCGCTCGAGCGTCGATTGCACCCTTTCAGAAGTTTTGCAGGCGCTGCACCCGCTCGAGCGTCAAACTCCCCGCTCGAGCGGAGGAGCAAAAACAAGGGATCACGCTCGAGCGTAAAAACTACCGCTCGAGCGGAAGAACTGCAGAGCAAAATACTGGGAGATGGAAAATCCCGCTCGAGCGTCAAAACTCCCGCTCGAGCGGAGAAGCAACAACGAAGGGCCCGCTCGAGCGTTAAAACCTCCGCTCGAGCGTGAAGGCCAAAATCTGGGCATCACCTATTGGCATCAAAATTCATCCAACCTGTAACAGACCCGCCCAACACAACCTATAGTTCAAATACTAAGAGATTAAAGGACAACAACAACCAATAAATAATGACAGGATCTACGGAGCCTAAGTCCGGATACAATAATCTAAAGAGAAAAGACCGGGGTTGCTATAGTTTTCATCGGAAGAAGAGTGAATCGATTGATCCTCTGATTGTGTTGTTGTCTCCATCATCTTGTTTTTTCTTGGAATCACTGTTGAAACTGACTTACAAGGTGGAGAGTTTCCTGTGCAACCAGAGCGTTTGCTGGACTTGCCCTCCACTTGTTTGACAAAATGCCTCTGTGAACTTTGCTACTGAAAAGTCATAAGATGATTAAGGAGAGAGAGAGAGAGAGAGACAGAGGGACAAAGAGAGAGAGACAGAGAGGGCAGTAAGCTATCAATGAAGAAGGGCAAACTAGCTAAGAGCAAATTAGCAAAGAGTAAATCAAAATGTAAATCTGCTAAGTGCAAATCAACCAAGGTCTCCTTGAAGGAGTTTGATAATCAGGTCGATGCTCAAATATCTACCGATGAGATACCTGCTGTACTCCCCCACAGGTCTACACGCATCCGATGAGCCCCCAAATTTCTCATATCTGGAGATTTTATGGGACCATGGAAAGGGCCTTCGAATGAAAACAAAAGGGGTTTAAGGGATGTGGAATCGGAGGATAGCTCAATCGAGTGTGATTATGTCGATCTATGTTTGTGTGGAAATCTTGGTACACCACAGTTGCAATTGAATGTGGAAATGCAAGCCTCAACTGAGCAATCATCAAAGCAGCATCAAACACTTAATGCATGGAACACACCAACTAGAGTGCTAACTGATCTTGAGTAGTGGCCAAAATTGGCCATTGTTTCCCCATTGGCTGCAAATGAAATGATAATGTCAAATAAACTTGGCTCACCCAGTGCTGATCAAAGGAGATAAGTAATTGGCACCAAGCAACGGAAGAGTGTTGAAAATGTGCAAACTTGTAGAAATGAGGATTCGGTTGAACTACATATGGAAGACACACAATCTAGCAAGGGTGAATGTCTTGATGGTGATACAACTGCTATAGCAGGTAAGCCTTTACAAGCTTAGAGCTCTTTACTTAAAGAAGAGATTAACAAGGTGTCAAAAATGAAGTATAAAATAGGTGCCCATAAGATTGAGTACCTAGTAGATGGCATGTGCAATGTCCCTATAGAGATCTCAAAAAAAGGCTTTTGTCATTGGGAAAATGCCTTGGTTGGATACTTCATTGATAAAAGATTCTCTTTCCATTATGTGAAAACTTGGGTAGAGAAACTTTGGGGAAATTTGCTTGAAGATGTTGTCTCCATTGATAATGGGTTTTTTATTTTTAAAGTAAAAAGTGAAGAGGCTTTAGACAAAATTTTGGAAGATGGCCCCTATTACGTTGGGGCTAGATTGATTGTTGTTAAAAAATGGCAACCTGGACTAAAACTAACAAAGAGTGAATTTTCGAGTGTGCCGTTGTGGGTTGTCACGCTGCGAAAATAATCCCACATAATTATTACATCAACCCATTTCTAAAATGAGATATTAACCAAAATCATTTACATGGTTCCAAATGTTTACTAAAGTATTCACACATGCCATTATACATTTATTTACAAACTAGTACATGAACCGATAGCATGTAAAAGAAATCATTAAATCACAACAAATAAGGCCCTCAAGGGCTTACAAGTTCCAAGGCAATAGCCTGGTTACACATAATGGTCTCTCGAACCCAAACACATTAGCCCTTGGCTTGAAATAAAATATCACAACAAAATAAGAGTTAAACTACTCTTTTTCAAACCTATCCATGCCCTTAGCTTGGCGGGGTCACCACATCTTTATGGCGGGGTCACCACATCTTTACCTGCACCAATTCCCATAGGGGTGAGCATAAAGCCCAGTAGAGATTTCTCACAAAGTATATACAGTTATGCCAAGTCCATTAACGTTAAAAATGCATATGTAATGCCATGCAAGTGCTAATAGTGAAGGAAAAATCTTATTTCAATGGACCACTTCAAAATCATCATGTTCTCAATAATATTCAATGCACTATTTTAAATCCACCATGTTCTCAATAATATTTAACAATCTCATTAATTTCAACTTCCAAAATGTAAATCAACAGGGGCGGTAAATACGACACTGGTAATCCCTAGGCTGGTGTCTACAAGTAGACTCTACGAGTACTACCAAACTGTCATTTTTACCGGTATTAACTGGAAGGCTCGACACCTATCCACGCAGCTTTCTGGTCTGTCACCAAGGACACTCAGGCCAACTTAACAAGTTCAACTACACCCCCTATCCAGACTTACCACTGTATTTACCCCCATAAACATTTCCATTAGTTCCCATTACAATGATCTTTCTCAAAATGAATGCTTTTCCAACCCATGTCATGATATGCAATAATGACTTTAAAACAATTGAGAATATGATGTAATAACTACTAACTCATAGCATTCTTTTATATTCCAAAAACATGTCTACAACAATATTCAACATCACATTTTCACTTCCTCCTCACCACGTTCTTCCATAAGATATCCATATGTCTCCAACGCATAATTACAATTTCTTATTTCACACAATAGTCATGTGTCTTTGACACACCACAACAATTCCTCAACATTAATTCATCATGACCAAGCCTTCAATATGGCTAACAGACCATCATTCATTTCACTTTTCCATTACACTACGACTAAGCATTTTCACATCACTTATGGCACTCTACAACTTGCCATCTTACCACTTTACACCCATATACAATTATCAATGGATTTTAAAAGAGGACTTAGTCTCCAAAACATATATACATCATGAAGTTACTATTTTGTTAGACATTTGGCCAGACATTGTCTCATACATCCTCTTGATACAAGAAAATAAGTAATTTTAAAGGCATCTTCATTATTTTTCAAAAGTTCCAAATTTCTAGGGTTTCCATTAAAAGAAAAATTTCATCATTTCTAAGAGAAACTCCATCATAATCATTCATCATGAGTTTTATAGAGGGAAACCCCCAAGAAGTAGTAAAAAGATAGAGATTTCAAACCCATTTTCAAGACTCTCAACATTTTGAAACCAAAATCTAAAATTTAGCACAAAACTATAAGAATATTTTTAAATCAACACCCAAATAGCAAAACTATATACATAACTCAAGAAATCCCTACCTCAAAGCCTTTGAGAAGATGGAGAAGAGAAACCCTAGCTTAGTTGGATGAGAAAGCTTTGATTTCTACCCACCAATGGAAGCCCTAGCCTTGGATCTTCAAGATTTGAGGAAAAATGTTAATGATCTTGATCCAAGAATCACAAGAATCAAAAAGTTTTGGGTGATTGAGGTGCTTTCTAGAGAGAAGGAGGAGAGAAATTAGGTTTAGAATGAGAGAAAAATGAGTTAGAGATGATATATATTCGGACCAAAACGTTATAAGAAAACAGGGCACGGACTACCGAGTTGGTTGCTCGTGCGGCCTTCTCCACCGCTCGAGCGCCCCACCTTGACCGCTCATGCGGTCCATTTTCTCCGCTCGTGCGCTCTAGGCAGAATCGAATTTTCTGGGTCTAAGCCTCCACCGCTCGAGCGGCCTAGCCCACCGCTCGAGCAGCCCAGCCCCGCACGTGTAGCCTAGGGCCTCACACGTGTGGCCCAAGCCCAGCCACCCAAATATTCTGCTTCGCTCCCGGCACCCCAGACTCACCCGCGCATCCTCCGGAACAAGCGAAATTCAACACCGAACAGAAAAACGCTAGAACTCCAATCTAGGGAACCATCCCGAACATTTTAAATCCAACGAAGGCAAATGGAGAACGAAGCGAAGAAAGAAAGAAAGAGAAAGGAAAGGAACCAGACCGTCACATGGGTGAAGTTGTATAATGTTCCTTTGGAGCCTTGGATTGAAGAAGGTTTGGATTACATTGCTAGCATCATGGGAACTCCTCTTTATTTGGATGAGCCTACGTTCAAGAGAAGCAGACTTACATTTGCGAGAATATGTATTGAAGTGCCAGCAAATAAAGAGATCCCTGAGTCTTTCAAAATAATACTTGGTTATGGTAACCCATATGAGATTCAAGTTGAGGTTCCATGGAAGCCTCAAAGGTGTGATGTTTGTAAGAATTTTGGTCATACCATTAATTTGTGCCCTCAGAAGCCAAAGATCTTGAACCCTCCATCTTCCAAACAAGAGTGGAGAGTCAAGGAGACTAACATACAAGTTCCAACTAAGTGGGAAGTGGTGAAGAAAAAAGGGAGAGATGGTGGGCAAGGTTTAACGACAGTGATTAACAAAAAGGGAGAGACGCAGCTTTTCACCCTATCAACATCTAATGCTTTTGGTATCCTTGAATCATGTGACATGGGAGAGTTGGGGAATGGAGAATTAAATCAAGAGTTGTTGTGTCAAACGAATAGCCTAAAAAGTAGAGGGAGTCCATCTCCAAGTGTTCTCGTTAATGGGGAGACTACAAAGGAGGATAACAGAAGAAAACTTAGAGCGAAACTTCATTACTTGAAGAGTACTAGAGGAAAATTTTGAATCCTTTGTTGTGTATGTTGTGTTTGTCGTCTATAGGCTTAGTTTGTTCCTTTTGAGGGAGTAGTTTGTTTTTTTGTTTATGTTTGTTCTCCCTACAAAAGGTGTGTATTGAATTTCATTGTATATCTTTATTTTTTGGTTCTAATATGACTTACTTATCCAAAAAAAAAAAAAAAAAAATTTGCGAGAAAAATTAATTTAAATTTTGCGCCAATTTTTTTTTTTTATCCAAACAGTACCCGGTTTCAGTCCATTTTCCAGTAGGTTCAACAGGTTCAATATGTTCAAACAGATCAAAAAATTGCCCAGCAGTTCTGGACAGTTTTATAACTGATGGAGTTAACAGATCTATTTCAAAATTGGTTTTGCACCTGTTCAATTTGAAATCAAATCTGTTCATTGAAAAATATGCCTATTTGGATCTGTCCAACAGTCACAAGTGTGCCTATAAATTCAGAATTTCTCTAGCAGAATTGTAAATCTGAAAATATCCAAAAAAATCTGTTCACTTTTCATTTTGCTCTTTCTTTGCATAATTCTTCATATTAATTTTTAGGGAATACTTTGAGAGTATAGAACACAGGTTTGGTTTGCTGTACAAATTGTGTGGAGTGCTACTACAATTTGTAAAGATCATTGTATCCTGGGAGATAAACGCCTTTTATCTGTAAGCACCGTAGCGAGGCGAATCTGTCTCAAGGACAAGGTGTCACACACTCGACTTGATCTTTTAAATTTTCATTTGGTTCGGTAAAATAAATTTTGTAAGTAATTTATTTTTATTTGTTTGATTTAGTTTCAAGTTATTTATTTTACACAGAAAATTGTTCCAACAATCTTAAGACAGATTCGAATTATTCTGTTTAAACATAATTTTTCGTTTGTTTCCTTTTCTCTTTCTTCTTATAGAAATTATTTTCTATGATTTTACAAAATAATATTTTGGTTGGAAAAACAAATAATAGTAATATACTATTTGACAAATAGTAGTAATATACTGTTTATTTTCTTTGACAGCTAGTAGTAACATATTGGTGTCATTAACAATTCAAAATATTTATTTGTGAAGTTTGTCAGAAATTAATTTTGGTTTTCAGAAATAATTTCTGAGTGTTCATTAATTAAAATTCTGTTTCAGTATTTTAATTATTGAAGTGTAACAGAAATTTAATTTTCTGTGTGGAATTAATTTGTTTAAATAAAATTTTATTTTATTTTCAAATTAATTGAAAATAAAAGTTACAATTCTTGTTTCTTTTATTTTTACAGAATTTAATTATGTGGTTTTGGTTTAATTTTCTATATAGTATAAAATTCTAATTATAATTTTGTTTTATAATTTAGAATTCATGGCTACTGAAACTAGTCAAACTAATGCTCAAACAAGTACTAGTATAGTGGCTGCAATTACGCCAATCCTTCCTCCTGTTGTGACTGTACCAATCAATCACAGTGAAAAGCCAGAGAAGTTCTCAGGAACTAATTTTAAAAGATGGCAGCAAAATGCTGTTCTATCTTACTACTCTACACCTGGCGCATTTCCTCTGTGAGAATGCTCCTACTCTAAACGAGGATGAAACTAATTGGCAAGTGGTTGCTACGATCGATGCCTGGAAACATGTTGATTTCCTTTGCCGGAATTACATCTTAAACAGACTTGACAACACATTATACAACGTCTACAGTCTTATCAAAACAACAAAGGAACTTTGGGAGTCTTTAGAGAAAAAAGTACAAAACAGAAAATGCTGGCTCAAAAAAATTTGTGGTTGGCAAATTCCTGGACTTTGTGATGGTTGATTCTAAGACAGTGATCAGCTAAGTTCAAGATCTCCAACTCATTCTGCATGACATTTATGTAGAAGGCATGTCTCTCAGTGAATCTTTTCAAGTTGCTGCCTTAATTGAAAAATTACCACAAGGCTGGAAGGAATTCAAGAACTACCTCAAACACAAGTGCAAAGAAATGACTTTAGAGAAATTGATAGTGCGTTTGAGGATTGAGGAGGACAACTGCAATTTTGAGAAGCGGACTGGTAAGCATCCCATAAAGTCTAAGGCAAATGTGGTGGAACATGCTTCAAAAGGAAAGAAACGAAAGTTTTCTAGAGAAAAAAATGCACAAGGCTTTAAAGGAGGGGAAAATAAGAAGTACATGTTTAATAGCAAATGTTACATCTGCGACAAAGAGGGACATCGGGCCAAAGATTGTCGTAGGAAGCGCAAAGTTAAAGGAAGATCAAGCAAGAAGCCTGCTGAAGCCCATATGACCGAAGTAGACAAAGTTTCCAATGGTGTAGATGACATAAATCTTTCTGCAGTTGTTTCCGAGGCAAACCTTGTCAGAAATCCTAAAGAATGGTGGGTGGACACTGGAGCTACTTGCCATATTTGTGCCAACAAAAAGATGTTCACATCTTATTCTATAGTGGACGACGGCGAACAACTTTTTATGGGCAACTCCTCGACTTCTAAAGTTGAAGGACAAGGAAAGATTATTCTGAAGATGACATCTGGAAAGAAACTTACACTCAACAATGTGCTGTATGTACTGTACATTCGCAAGAACCTTGTTTTCGGATCTTTGTTAAGTAAAAATAGGTTTAGGCTAGTTTTTGAAAGCGACAAGTTTGTACTTACCAAAAACGGAATGTATGTAGGAAAATGTTATATATCTAATGGCCTTTTCAAAATGAATGTAATGACTGTTGTACCCTCTGTTATTAATAAAAATACATCTTCTTCTTACTTGCTTGAGTCTTCAAATTTATGGCATGGTAGACTTGGACATGTTAATTATGGATATTTGCGTAGATTAATTAATATGGAATATTTACCTAGATTTGACATTGATTTAAATCATAAATGTGAAATTTGTGTTGAGGCAAAATTATTCAAATCTCCTTTTCATACGATTGAAAGAAGTACAGAACCACTTGAATTAATTCATAGTGATATTTGTGATTTTAAATCAATTCAAACTAAAGGTGGGAAAAAGTATTTTATCACTTTTATAGATGACTATACTAGATATAGTTATGTTTATTTAATTAGAATCAAGGATGAAGCTTTGGAAACTTTCATTCAATATAAGAATGAAGTTGAAAATCAACTTGGTAAGAAATTAAGAAACTTAGAAGTGATAAATGTGGTGAATATGAATCACCTTTTGGTGAATTTTGTAAAGAACATGGAATAATTCATTAAACCACCGCTCCTTACTCACCTCAACAAAATGGAATTGCTGAAAAGAAAAATAGGACTTTAAAAGAAATGATAAATGCCGTGTTAATAAGTTCTAGATTACCTCAGAACTTGTAGGGGGAAACAATATTTTCTGCTAATTATATACTTAATAAAGTACCAAAAAAAAAAGTAAATCAAACACCTTATGAAATGTGGCATGGGAGAGTACCATCCTACAAATACTTAAAAGTGTGGGGGCGTTTGGCTAAAGTGGCTATTCCTAGTCCTAAAAAGACTAAGATAGGTCCTAAAACCGTTGATTGCAGTTTCATTGGTTATGCCAAGAATAGTAGTGCATATCGGTTTTTGATTCATAAGTCAGAACATTCCGAAATGCATGTGTAGATGTCCCTGAATGTCCCGGGAGGGAATCCCGTTTTGTTCATTTGGGCTCACTACAGTTCGGACTCTCAAATTGTCACGGTTCTAAATCTGCACCAAAGAGTCCAAATCCGGCAAATCGTTTTGAGAAAATAGATTTTTTAGAAAGAAGTGCCAAACATGGACTACTTTTCCAGATACAGAGTCGCCACCTAAATATTTATTTTGGGGGAATTTAGGAAACCCTGACTCATTGCCTAAAGCCAAGTGTCCGTCATCACCAAAGTTGCCTCAGCTCAGGAACTTGGGTACGATTGGAGAAGGTCAGCTATGAGCACCCCCGTTAGCCCGATCCGAAGATCGGCCTCTACTAACCATGATATCTAGTTTTGAAAGCGTTATGTGTTCTTATTCCGGTTATTAGCTTGGATTTACTATGTGATGCACACAGCATACAAGTATAGAATGGGTCGCCTGAATTGAAACAAAACAATTGATGTTTGTCTTGAAAATGGTTTGCTACTCGTAAGTAGGCTAAAATGCAGATTTTGCCACCCTCGGGTGGGCTTAGAAAAACATGGTTTTGCCACTATTTAGTGGGCTTAAAACTCACAGTCAATGCATTTTTCCAAATTCAGATAATCCAACCTTCACCCACAGGCATTCAGGCAGATATATCACATAAGCACATAGCCTCATGGTAAGCATACTATCATGGCAACACTCACACACATGCAATGATGCTAAAGCGTAAATGCTTACCTAGTACTCCAAGCCAAAACAGAAACTAGGTAGTAATCAATGCATGATCCTAGTTCATGTTAAGATGGCTAATGCAACACATGCAAAATGCAACTAGAATAGTCTCGGCTAATCGAAAGATGGCATGTGAAATGCGACAAATAACATGTATTCAACTCGGAATTGAAATACAATGCAGTTAGTATGATGCGCCGAGCCCGGTGCATGCAAGATAGATGAATGAATGCAAACATGCGAGCATAAATATGCTAATTAAAACATGCCCTAAACTAACCATTGAAATCAGGTAAGTAAAAGGGAGAAAGACGTGGGGTTGGAAGACATTCACACATTCACGCACACTTATTACACAATTGTGCCCTCTCTCGGAGGGTCCGAAAGAATAATACAAATTAACTAACTAACAAGCTAATTAATTATTACACAACACTTAACAAATTAATTAAGCTAAGAAAGCAGTAAAGAGGTCTCGGGAAGAGAGATGAATGCATGTATGCTCGGCTCTGCTCGGAAATCCATTGCCATGTCACATGTTGCCTCTGTTTACACTGCTTTGCACCTTTGAAAGCTGCATAGGTCTCCAAGATGCTTCTAAACCACCTTCTGAGCACTGTGGAAGGTCACCGACTAAAAGTAAATGCCACCAGCCATCTATCGACCATGGATATTGATATCGGCCACAAATGTTTGGTCGATCGGCACTGTAGATGGTCGACCGGCCATATCTTCCTGCAGAAACCTGTTTTGACAGCAGCAGAGGACAGACAAGGCATGGCAATGCATTTCAAGGCAAATGTTTGCACAACCACACTCCATATCATGTTTAAGACTCAAGGAAGTAAGGTGCTCGACCCTTGGACTACCAATCACGCATTTCAATGCATGATGGCCCAAGAAGCCAAAGTGTGCAATTTCAATATGGAATGAAATGCACAAAACAAATAATGGGTCCCAACCTCTATCATAATCAATTCAAGAGGCAAGAGATGCATGCTATGATATGCAACCTAAACATGCAAGCTAAGCATGCAACATGAGCATGTGAACATGCAATATGCAATAGGCATACAACCTAAACATGTGGACGTGTATAGCATGTAACAACATGGTGAGATGGACTTAAACTAACATGGGTAGCTCTCAAGCATGCCAAAATCAGTGGCCAACCGTGATGAAAACTAGGCACCAAAATGCACACAAGCATGCACCATGCAAGGGCTCAAGCCTAAGGCACAAAACTCAACTCTCCAAGAGCATGGCAAAGATGAAACAATGAACACAATGGCATATATTCCAGCTCTGAAATAGCATACAAAATGACTCCGAAATGATGCAACAACTCACACGAAGCATGTTGGATGGCTTAAGCATTGAAACTAGTGAAGTGTGTTACACTATAGGTATGCAAAGCAAGCATCATTCGACCAAGGGGCCTCAAAACCAGAGATAAGGCAGCCCAAATTATTAACAAAATCAGTTTAAAAACATGGCCAAAACATGCTAGCATCAAGGGCCAAAACAACATGCAATGTGAGCTAGTAAGCATGGTTTACACTACAAGCATGTGAAGCAAATGAGGGACCACCAAACTGGCCAAAAACAGTTTCAAGGCATGCCAAAATAAGCCCAAAAAGCCACTGAAACATAGTCAACACATACTAGAATGGGGTGCTCCTTTAATAAGCCAAAAAGGGAGTTACTCTACACATGCAAGAGGCAAACAAAAATGGACCAAACCAGCAATGGAAAGAGTCTATGCAAGTCCTAAAAGTCACCAAAAAGGGCTTGAACCAAGCCTCCAAATGATCTAAACATAAGCCCCTTTGTAAGGCCAAAAATGCCAACAAACAAGACAACAAGGGAGAGGGTCACCCCTCTCTAATTTAGGCCCTCAAAACAGCAAGCCTACCACTGAAAATCTACTAGATTTTAGTGGCTAGAAGGCCAAGCAAAGACTAATACAAAGGCTTCAAGGTATGGCACAAAACAAGGCCAAAACAAGCATGCAAGAGGGTAGACGACCCCCAACAGTAAAATGATCTTAAGCAAACATCAAAAGGGCCTAAAAAAAAAAAAAAATACTTTTTCAGTTTATGACAAAGCTCAAATATGCTTGCAAGTATGGCTAAGATATGGATCAAAATAAAGCCTAAAAAGGGAGATGAAGCATACAAGGAGGTAGATGGCCTCTAACAGAAAAATGTCCTTAAACAAACTTCAAGAGGAGCTCAAAATAAGACCTTTTCCAGTTTATGAAAAAGCTCGAAAATGCCTGTAAGTATGGCTAAGCTATGAAGCAAGATAAACTTTAAAAAGGGAGATGAGTGTGTTACCCTTGTAGCCAAGAACTCCAGCAACCTTTGGCCCTAAAACTAGTCCCTTAGCCTATGAAAACAAGCTCCAAGATGAGTGTGTTACCCTTGTAGCCAAGATCCTCCATACACGTGTATGGAGGATCCAGTCTGTGCCCTCCAGCTGGTACAGCTGGCATCCATTCAATCTGTAGAATACACTGAAAGGTCGTCGACCAACAAAAATGGTCGGTCGGCTACTATAAATGGTCGACCTACTACTTATTTGGTCGGCCGGCACATTGTTTTGGTCGGTCGGCACAATGTTTGGTCGGCCGGCAGGAAAAATCTGCTCTGCAGGTCCAACTTCAAACGGGCATAACTCCTTCATGTGAACTCCTTTTCAACTCATTCTTGTGTCCAAATTAAACCCCCGAAAGTAATCTTTCCAATGGAATCAACCTTGCATAAAAATTCCAACTGTGAAAAAAGTTATGCTTGTTTTGGTGAAGGTTGCTCAGTTTCGGTCCAACGGGGATGATGCCCAACTTCAACCAATCATATCTCCCCCATCCGGACTTGGCTTTAAGAGATTCTTGAATGCAAAATGAAACCCAGGAAGTCTTCTTTCCAATGGTGGTAGTCTCATAGCTTAACTTCAAGTGCATAGACAGATAAGCCTGATTTAGCGAGGATCGCTCGACTCTCTCTTGGCGGTTCATACCCAACTTCTTCCTCAGCTAGGCTTCTTCTCTCTTCTCCTCTTTTCTTCAACTCCAAACCCCCAAACAAGGTGTTTTAAAATATTTTTCAAAGATTTCATCTCTCTTCTCTTTCATTCATTTCCACTTTGTCCTTGCTCGATTTATCAAAAAGCGCATCATTTGACAAAATGTGAGCCTCGGAACATTGTAGAAACTTTCTTTCAAAAATGTTTTGAAAGAGAGGGTTTTAAGGTCTAAAAACCATCCAAAATAGCTTTGGTCCAAAATGGGGTATGAAGTTGAGATTTGTCTCTCTCCTTGCCGAAGAAACTGAGTCTTTGCCCTGCACACCTTTCTTCACCAAGTAAACCATCAGTAATGCCCAAGTCTTGAGGGCGGTCAAAAATGGGGTGTCTACAGTTGCCCCTCTTTGACAGAGCTCGAAAGTCATGAAATGACATGAGTGAATGTCAAAGCCCAGAGATGACCCATTTTTGACAAGGCTGAAGACTTAGACAAACAACCAAAATACCGATAAATAAATGGTTGCGCCCCCAGGCTGCCTACGTATCCCTTTGTAAGGAATCAAACCAGCGTAGTTCAGGGGCAGGATGCAAATGATATGCAGGAAGACTTTGATAATTGGACTTATACGCTACGCGAAGCCGGTTTGAAAATTGGACTTATACGCTGCGCGAAGCCGGTTTGAAAATTGGACTTATATGCTACGCGAAGCCGGTTTGAAAATTGGACTTATACGATATGCGAAGCCGGTTTGATAATTGGGGATTTATGCCATGCAATGCAATGTAAAAAAATGCAATGTAATAGCTAGAAAGCGAAGGTACCTTACAGGGGCAATTGGCAATGACCTACCTTATGCTATTGGGGACCATCCCCTTCTTCTTGGTTAAACTGCAGGTACTACTTTTCTCCCTGGCTGTGGCCGCAGCTTTTCCTATTCTCCAACAGGGTGACGGACTAGGTTGGATCAGTATCCAGAATTGAGGTGCATACAGATGCTATCTCAATCTATGGGGCTGCCATACAGATTTCAAGCCGAGGATATACCCTTGGTGTAGACGCGCCCTCGGGCCTCATGCTACAGTTCGGACTCCATTGGTGTTACGGTCCTGTATCTAATCTCGCAGAGTACAATGCAAGACCGATGAATCATCAAAGAGTCCAGATCTGGCAAATCGTTTTTGAAAACAGATTTTTTTTTAAAGAAGTGCCAAACATGGACTGCTTTGCCAGATACAGAGTCGCCACCTAAATATTTTTATGGGGGAATATAGGAAACCCTGACTCGGTGCCAAAGGCCACGTGTCCGTCATCACCAAAGTTGCCTCGGCTCGGGAGCTTGGGTACGATTGGGGAAGGTTAGCTATGAGCACCCACTCTCGCCCGATCCAAAGATCGACCTCTACTAACCGTGATATCCATTTTTTAAAACGTTATGTGTTCTTATTTCGGTTATTAGCCTCTAATTACTACGTTATGCGCACAGCAAACAAGTATAGACCAAATTGCCTAAACTGGAACAAAACAGTTCATGCTTATTTTGAAAATGGTTTGCAACTCGCAAGTAGGCTAAAAATGTAGATTTCGCCACTCTTAAGTGGGCTTTAGAAAAGATGGTTTTGCCACTATCTAGTGGGCTTAAAACTCACAGTTTTAATGCATTATTCCAATTTAGGTAATTTGACCTCCACCCACAGGCACTCAAGCAGTTATATCACATAAGCAGCTAGCATCATGGTAATCATGCTATTATGGCAACACTCACACGCATGCGGTATGCTAAAGCGTAAATGCTTACCTAGTACTCCGAGCCAAAACAAAAACTAGTTAGTAATCAATGCATGATCCTAGCTCATGTTAAGATGGCTAATGCAACACATACAAGATGTAACTACAATGGGCTCGGCTATTCTAAGATGGCATGTGATAATGCTACAACTAACATGTATTCAACTTTGGAATTGAAATACAAATGCAGTTAGTATGATGCGCCGAGCCCGGTGCATGTAAGACAAATGTATAGATGCACGCATGCTATCATATTGTATGCTAATTGAAACATGCTCTAGGCTAACCATCGAAAGCTAGTAAATAAAAGGGAAGAAAGACGTGGGGTTGGGAGACATATACACACTCACGCACACTTATTACACAATTGCCCTCGCTCAGAGGGTCCAAATAAATATTATAGTCCGAATAAATAATACTAAATTATTACAGAATTTCTAATTAATTGACAAATTAAATACAGAAAGAAGGTGGCCGCAGTCTCACCTCGGGATTCGTGAATGATGCATGCTTGACTCGTCTCGCCCGGAAACTCGCTGCTATAGCACTGTTGCCTTTGTTTACACTGCCTCACCCCTCTGAAATTTATGAAAGTCTCCAGAACTGCTTTGAACTTCATTCTGAGTGCACTGGAGTGCCATCGGCCAGATCAAAAGGCCACCGACCATGGTAATGAGGTTATCGGCTAAATATTGTGCTCTTCGGCCAAAATTCTTTGCCGGTCGGCACTCAACACTGCCGGCCGGCCAAATCTTCCTGCTGAAACCTGCAGTTGACAACAGCAGAGGGCAAGCAGTGTATGGCATGGAATTTTCAAGCAAATGTAAGCATGGACACACTCCCTATCATGCAAGGGACTCAAGGGAGCATGACCCTCGACCCTCGGGCCATCAATTATGCATTTTGATGCATGATGGCCTAAGAGGCCAAGTTAGCAACTTTGATGTAAATGCATGCAAACAAAACACATGAATGCCAACACCCTATCATGTTGAGGTCAAGGGGGTCGGCAACCGAGGATTGAGACGTGTTACGTCACCTTGAGTACGAACACTCAATCTTCGTGCGTGGTTTGACACCCCAAACCAAGCAATGTAATGCATGTATACAAACATGGCTCAAGTGTACAAAAGACTAAGTTACAAAACATGCCAAATGCAATGTAAGCTACTATGCAAGTGTACAATGTGCCAAGCATGCAATGCTCCAAAATGATGGACAACAAGCATACCAAACAAGCAAATCAAAGGGCCCTAAAGCTAAGGCATGGAGGGCTATTCTCAAGAGCACCCAAAGGTGAGGTACATGGATACCAAACACTCATGTTAGACTCTAAAATGCATGCAAAAGATGGCACCAAAACATGCTAGGAAATGGATACAGAAGAGGAAGCATTCAAGGCCACTAAAGAGAGTATCCTACTACAACCACCCCAACCACTCATGGCATGCACTTTTCAATACAAATTAGAGTTTCAATATGTAAAATGAGCCCCCAAAACCCACTGATATGGCAGCCCAAATGACTTAATCACAAGGCATGCATTATGACCTTTTCCAAGGCACAAAAGAACAACCTTTCAAGGCAAAAAAGTGATGATGAATGTAAGCATACAAGCATGGATTAGGGACTGAAATGGCATGTGAAATGACTCCAAATCATTGAAACAACCCAACTAAAGCATGCTAGTGACTCACACACTCAAGGCTCATAAGCCAAAATACAAAGGGGCTATACCAAACATGGCAAATATGACTAAAATAGCCCCCAACAGTCCTTGAGCATGGCAAAATAATGCTAAGACCTTCATGGAGTTAAGCTAGAGCATGCAAGAATCATGGCCTAAATGCATGGCTTACTTCTAGGCAAAATAGGGGAATGCAAGGCAAGTATACTATGCATGCAAAGGGCCTTTAATCTGACCAAAAACAGAGGTAAGATATGCCCAAATAACACCCAAAAACCTCTGATATGGAACCAAAAACAAACCAAACATGCATGTTACCCTTATGAGCCAAAACATGAACAAAATGAGAGACCAAGGGAGAGGGGTGTCTTTCCCCTATGCATGACCTCAAACCCCCTTCTTCACCACTAAAAATCCACTGGATTTCAGTGGTGAGAAGGCTAATACACCAAAGAAATCAAAACTTAGCAAAGAGAGCACCAAAAGGGCCAAACAAGGCTTAAGAGGGGGAGATCGACCCCCAACACCAAAACAACCTTAATGAAGCATCTTAAGCATACAAATACAAGACTTTTTTCAGTTATACACAAAGTCTAAAACAATGAGCAAGATAGGAAAAAGTCTAGTGCAAGATTGGGGAATCTAAAGTAAAAGAGTTACCCTTGAAGAACCCTTGATGAACAGCAAGTGCAGCCTTCTTCTTTCGATCAAAACCAGTCCAAAACCTCAAGAACAAACCCCCAAAGCGTCTCAAATTTGAAATTTGGTGTAGTAGTGTGTGTTTGTGTGCAAAACTAAGAACAAACACACACTTTAGGCCCTCAAACACACACAAAATGAAGAGAGAGAGGGAGATATAGAGAGAGAGGATGATATATATCAGATATATATGTGTATAGCTCTGGTTTTTTTGCTCAACCCTAACAAAGGAGGAGGAGAGGCTCTTATATAGACAAGGGAAAGCTTTGAAGCTTCTTAGGGAAGCTAAACAAAAAGGGGTCAAAGGGGGCAAAGGGGGCAAGGCTTCCTAAGGAAGCTAGGACAACTGGCAAGCTTCTTGAGGAAGCTTTGACAAAGGGTCAAGCTTCCTCAAGAAGCTTTGACCAAAAGGGGGCAAAAGGGGCAAAACAGCCACATGTATGCCCCGGGGTAGGTTTGGTGCATTCTAGCTGGCACAGCTGACATGCACCATGCCTGAAAAAGGTAAAAAGGTGTCACCAGCCAGAAAAGGAGGTTACCGGCCAAACAGATCGCCGGCCGGCCGGCCATACTAAATGCTGACCGGCCAATGGTATAATTCACCAATGGCCGGTAGCCTCAAAACATAGCCGGTGGCCTCAAACCAAGGCCGGTGGGTGTCAGGGGTAGCTAACAAGCTACTTTCTACCCTCAGAAGCAAAAACACAAGTGTTTGGTGCAAAACCAAACACAGAACAGTCGAGTTGAGAGATCCTGAGGCAAGGCACGTAGCCGAGACCTCCGGGAACTCAAAATGAAACACAAACATGAGTAATCACCGAGTGTTTGAGCGTGACATTCAAGTCTTGAGGACGGTCAAAAATGGGGTGTCTACACCTGGGTATTTAAACCAGACTTTAGTCTCAGAAATCCCGAACCTTTGTGTTCTAGGCATGAGCCATTTGAACTCTAGTTTCCACCGTCTTAGTGGTCTCCTAGGAACTCACCGCAAACACAGGCAGGTGGCTATACCAAACCACCGGAAGTCATTCGAGCACGACAAACACCAAAGAAATTGCACCTTTAGAGGATTTAAGGTCTCCTAGACCAGAGAGTGCACAAGAAAGTGCGAGTGAAGAGTGAATGAACAAAACAGTGCTAAGAAGATGTACAAAACAGTGTGATGCAATGTACTAACAAGAACATGTTAGGTGCGCAAGAAAGCGCGATAAAATGCATGCAAAATACAAGTAAGGTGCACAAAATAGTGCGATGCGCAAGATAGCGCGATAAGATGCATGCCAAATGCAAGTAAGGTGCACAAAACAGTGCGATGCAATGCACTGACAAGTGCTACAAGCATTTTCTACGCAAGACGAGAGAGAGCATGTAAAGAAATGCACAAGATAGTGCGATGTGTAAGAAGGCGCAAGTGTAAACTGCACAAAACAGTGCGATGCGCAAGAGAGTGCGAGTGATAAACTGCACAAAATAGTGCGATGCGCAAGAAAGCGCGAGTGATAAACTGCACAAGACAGTACGATACGCTAAACAGAGCGAGTGATTTGAAATGCACAAGACAGTGCGATACGCTAAACAGCGTGAGTTATTTGAAATGCACAAGACAGTGAGATACGCTAAACAACGCGAGTGATTTGAAATGCACAAAACAGTGCGATACGCTAAACAGCGCGAGTGATTAAACTGCACAAAATAGTGTGATGCGCAAGAAAGCGCGAGTGAAACACAACCACAAGATGCACAAGACAGTGCGAGTGAATGTATGTTCTATGCAAACGAGGTGCATTTTCTATGCAAGTATGGAAGAGTGCATTTTCTCTGCAAAAGATACGAACATTTTCTATGCAAGTATGGGAGCACTTTCTATGCATGAAGCAAGCATACTCTATGCAACTTTTGAAAGCACGTTCCATGCAATATTGAAAGCATATTCTATGCATGAGACAAACAAAGCATATTCTATGCAAAAATTCAAAACAAGCATATTCTATGCATGAATCATAACGATGCGCGGCACGCATGTAACAGAAATGTATATGAAAGTGCACATTCTATGCAATAGAGGGACATAAAACATGTACTCTGGTGCCTCTGATTTATCTCTCACAGGGCTTTGTAACACACTCAGCTCAAAAAGGGAGAATGCAGTCTCGAAATTTGCCGAAGCTGAAACACACTAAGATGCTCCAAATTTTTCTTTTTTTTTCTTTTGCTTTGCAGTCTAGAACCCACATAGCTTCAGATAGGTCCTTGTTTTACTGTTCACACTTATTAGGGGTGGACCTTGCAGTTTATGAAAGAAACAATCCTGTTTTGCACAAATGTTGAGAATGGCACAGCACTCTGAGCATAAAACGATTCATTTTTTGAATTTGAGAAATGAGAAAAAGTTTTTGACTGGGTATTGAGCCTACGACTGAACACAGCACACAACGACTCGACAAAGAAAAACAAGAGGTAAGCAACCCAAACACATCGAGAAACACTCAAAACGACTCAAAACAATAATCGAGACAAAACAAAAGACACGACACTCAGACCTGCACAAGGAGCCTGTTTTTTCGGGTATTGTTTCCCACCCTTTCTCATTTGTGATTCTCACATCACTCGGCCCTCAGGCTCTGCTTTTCTGAAAAAAAGCCCTTTTCCTCACTTTTCTCTCAGCGCACATCTCTCTATTCTTCAATCTCTCATTTTTTATCCCTTCCCTGGGTGGTTGATGGATAAACAAGAAATTGCGGGCTCTTGCCCCTAGCATGCTGCTAGATTCTCTTTCTTCTGCTCACAGCCAGTGAGTTCCTCCCATAGAGGGGTTGCGCTACAACTAGGTGTGTATAAAATCTACAGCTGACATCGGTTGACAATGCTCTGCTAGGGAGTTTGGACGTGATCAGATCTGTCCAGATGAGGGAGTGGAATATCTTGATCCATTCCAGTTCATGCTTTGCACTTGGCTTGATACCTCGTTGCTTGGAGGATGTGAGAGCTTTCTACTCTTTTACAGTCAGCTTCAGTGGTGCCCTTTTCCGGCAGGTATGATACCCTTTCTGGTAAGTGCGTTGATAAAGGGAGAAAAGACAGAAAACCTGACTCAACTGTGCCCCTAGTTCATTATTTTGACCATTTTTGTTTTTGGCTTTCTACTAAACAATTTTGACCAAAATGAGAGTTAGATTAACATGCTTGTTCAACTTTTTGATTTGAAATCATGCAAGTTAGGCTATGAGCATTGAAATTTTTTCTTTTTTGGGTCCAAGGAATGGTCCGATTTTGGAAAAATGGAATAATTTTTTGAGAAAATTAGTCAACCTCAGTAAAAATTCTCAAAAACTATTTCTGCAAATGGTCACTGCTCAAAGAGCACAAAACCTACTCTCGAGATGCGTAACCTCAGATCCAAAACAATGAAAAACTGCCCCTTGTCTGAAGGACACTGCATGGCAACGGAAAGTTGCCCCTTGTTTGAATAGCACCACAGCGCATTAAATGGCAACGGAAAGCTGCCCCTTGTTTGAATGGCACCGCAGCGCATTGTAATCAGTCCTCAGAGTGACGATCATAGCCAAACTCTCAGATACATAGAAGACAAAGATGATCAGAATCATTACATGGACACAATCGAATTTGAAGTGTTTATGGCTGGACTTCAGAATGAAGTTGCCTATGTATCCCAAAGATGGGAATCAAGCCTTACGTAGTTCGGGGTTAAAGTACACTCCGGTATTAACCTCTCCTTTTACGCTCTAACTTTTGTCAAGGCCGCCCTTTCTAGGTTTTCAACCTTGCGAGCTTTGTTCTTCTTTTCTTTTCAATTCTTTTCATTTATTTTCTTCTTTTTTCTTTTTCATCTTTTCTTTTCATTTTCTTTATTTTCATTTTTTGTATTTTTCTTTCTTTTTTTTTTTCTTCTTTTTCTTGTTCTAACTTTTGCCTGGGTCGCCATTCCGGGTTTTCGGCCCAGTGAGCCTCTCAAGGGTAAAAGTGTAGCTTTGTCCATGTTGAATGGTTTGAAATCCTGAAGTCATCTAAATCCAAGAGAACGACTGTTGTTCGCTGACGTTGCAAGAGTCCATCCAATGGGGGCTGAATTTGCTCCTAGTGTTGTGGATAGGAACTCAGTTGTCCTTCAGCAATACCTTCGTCTTTCCTCCCTTCTGGGATTTGGCATTCTTGCCGATCTTTGTTGATTTGCAGAATGATCCATCTTCAGCTCTTCGAGCATAATCTGACATCTTTCGCCCCCTAGTTCGAGGGGTGTTCCTGATCTTTCGCAAGCTCCCTTTGATCACATCTGACATTCTCGCCCCTAGTTCATGGGCTGCTTCTGATCTGGCCACACGGGCCTTACATTGTGGTTGACCGTTGAACATTCTGAATGCAAGTTCAAGGTTTGAAAGCAAAGGGGTTGAGTCTTGAGGCTGAAAGCGATCCTAAGCTACATAATCTCAAGAGCAATTCCACACAGGTCTTCGCAGGACGGCGCAAAACAGTTTTTTGAAATCTTTTAAGAAAGCGACTAATCGCTCGTGCTGAAGATAATGTAGAACCAATCTGGATCAAGCCAGGATCCTTCTTAGTACTCACACTAACAAGCGTGATCTCAATCATTAAGGGCTTAGCATGCCTTTCTTTCTCTCAATTGATCAAGTTTTTGCAAATCCCGAGGAATTCCTTCCTCTTCGTTTTCATCATAATGTTTTTTGAAAAACTTAGGTCAACGCAATGACTTAAAAGCACAGAAAAGCAGGTGAAATACACTGTCGTTCCATTCAAATTTCTGGCATAACTGGCACAAGGCAGAAGCAAGCACAAAAGCATAAAAAAACACTGATGTTTCATTCATAACTGTTGGTGTAACTGGCTCTATGGCAGAAACAGACTCAAAAGAAAGCGAAAAGACAAACACAAAACAAAATAGTGATGCCTGAGGTAACACCCCCGGAATCACCTGACTCTAACAAAACAAGACTGACTCGATATAACAAGACAGACCGGAAACAAAAAGACTGACTCAAAACAAAGAGACTAACTCAAAACAACACAACAAAACTAACCTAAATACCCAAGTCAGAAACTAGCATTCGCAAATGCTCAAAACAGTGCGTGCCATACGCCACATCTGGAGTAAACTGAGTGCCGCCCGCAGGTGGTTCATCCCCTGATCACATAACAACACAGGTCCAGAGTACTCGAGGGATATCAGACCCTTCTGAAGCTATGGTTCCAAGACTACTTAGCAAAAGAGAAAACAGACAGCATCTCAGCCTGATTTCACTAGAACCATCATGAGCGAAGCTGAATGACTGCGTTCCCTACAGAATTCTACCCAAAATTCTGCCCTATAAACTGATACCCTCAGGTAAAACTGATTCTTCCAAATACTGATGCCCGTAGGCCTGATACCCAGACTTGCAAACTGATACATGCATTCCCTATAGAGACACACTCTAAAAGCACATAACAAGCAAGTGAAAGCCAAAACACCCCTATGTTGGGGGTAGGGTTTCCCTGTCCTATTTTGTCAGGAGCTAGGGTTTCATTACACACGCAGCGGTTTCAAACAACCTATAATCGGGTAAGCAACCTGCCCTAGTTTGGAATGATCACTATGGATTCCGAATATGCACTAGGTCGAATGGTCAAAAGGGTGCCCCGGTGAAAATCGGGGTTTGTGTTCCCGTCGTGACAGAGCCCGTAACCGGTCCGCCTTATGGCATGCTTCTCAAAGTGGGCCTCCAGCAAACCGTTCAAGAATAGCAGACGGCAAACACGGTGTCCTAGGTGCACCGATGCAAATGCAATGCAAAGAAACACATAAGTGTAGTCAAAATAAGATATCATGAGTTCGAGTTCTCTAAATCCACAGTGGAGTTGCCAGAAACTGTAGACGTCCCCGAACGTCCAGGGAGGGAATCCCATTTGTTCATTTGGGCTCACTACAGTTTGGACACTCAAATTGTCACGGTTCTAAATCTGCACCAAAGAGTCCAAATCCGGCAAATCGTTTTGAGAAAACAGATTTTTTAGAAAGAAGTGCCAAACATGGATTGCTTTACCAGACACAGAGTCGCCACCTAAATATTTATTTTGGGGGAATTTAGGAAACCCTGACTCATTGCCTAAGGCCACGTGTCCGTCATCACCAAAGTTGCCTCGGCTCGAGAACTTGGGTACGATTGGGGAAGGTTAACTATGAGCACCCCCGCTCGCCCAATCCGAAGATCGGCCTCTACTAACCATGATATCTAGTTTTGAAAGCGTTATGTGTTCTTATTCCGGTTATTAGCCTAGATTTACTATGTGATGCACATAGCACACAAGTATAGACTGAATCGCCTGAATTGGAACAAAACATTTCATATTTGTCTTGAAAATAGTTTGTTACTCGTAAGAAGGCTAAAATGCAGATTTTGCCACCCTTAGGTGGGCTTAGAAAAACATGGTTTTGCCACTATTTAGTGGGCTTAAAACTCACAGTCAATGCATTTTTCCAAATTCAGATAATCCAACCTTCACCCACAGGCATTCAGGCAGATATATCATATAAGCACATAGCCTCATGGTAAGCATACTATCATGGCAACACTCACACACATGCAAGGATGCTAAAGCGTAAATGCTTACCTAGTACTTCGAGCCAAAACAGAAACTAGTTAGTAATCAATGCATGATCCTAGTTCATGTTAAGATAGCTAATGCAACACACGCAAAATGCAACTAGAATAGGCCCGACTAATCAAAAGATGGCATGTGAAATGCGACAAATAACACGTATTCAACTCGGAATTGAAATACAATGCAGTTAGTATGATGCGCCGAGCCCGGTGCATGCAAGACAGATAAATGAATGCAAACATGCGAGCATAAATATGCTAATTAAAACATGCCTAAACTACCCATTTAAATCAGGTAAGTAAAAAGAAGAAAGACGTGGGGTTGGAAGACATTCACACACTCACGCACACTTATTACACAATTGTGCCCTCTCTCGGAGGGTCCGAAAGAATAATACAAATTAACTAACTAACAAGCTAATTAATTATTACACAACACTTAACAAATTAATTAAGCTAAGAAAGCAGTAAAAAGGCCTCGGGAAGAGGAATGAATGCATGCATGCTCGGCTCCGCTCGAAAATCCATCGCCATGTCACATGCTACCTCTGTTTACAATGCTTTGCACCTCTGAAAGCTGCATAGGTCTCCAGGATACTTCTGAACCACCTTCTGAGCATTGTGGAAGGTCACCAGCCAAAAGTAAATGCCACCGGCCATCCATCGACCATGGATATTGATATCGGCTACAAATGTTTGGTCGATCAGCACTGTAAATGGCCGGCCGGCCATATCTTCCTGCAGAAACCTGTTTTGACAGCAGCAGAGGACAGACAAGGCAAGGCAATGCATTTCAAGGCAAATGTTTGCACAACCACACTCCATATCATGTTTAAGACTCAAGGGAGTATGGTGCTCGACCCTCGGACCACCAATCACGCATTTCAATGCATGATGGCCCAAGAAGCCAAAGTGTGCAATTTCAATATGGAATGAAATGCACAAAACAAATAATGGGTCCCAACCTCTATCATAATCAACTCAAAGAGGCAAGAGATGCATGCTATGATATGCAACCTAAACATGCAAGCTAAGCATGCAACATGAGCATGTGAACATGCAATATGCAATAGGCATACAACCTAAACATGTGGACGTGTATAGCATGCAACAACATGCACAATGAAACAAGAATGCAACAACATTGTGAGATGGACTTAAACTAACATGGGTAGCTCTCAAGCATGCCAAAATCAGTGGCCAACCGTGATGAAAATTAGGCACCAAAATGCACACAAGCATGCACCATGCAAGGGCTCAAGCCTAAGGCACAAAACTCAACTCTCCAAGAGCATGGCAAAGATGAAACAATGAACACAATGGCATATATTCCAGCTCTGAAATAGCATACAAAATGACTCCGAAATGATGCAACAACTCACACGAAGCATGTTGGATGGCTTAAGCATTGAAACTAGTGAAGTGTGTTACACTATAGGTATGCAAAACAAGCATCATTCGACCAAGGGGCCTCAAAACCAAAGATAAGGCAGCCCAAATTATTAACAAAATCAATTTAAAAACATGGCCCAAACATGCTAGCATCAAGGGCCAAAACAACATGCAATGTGAGCTAGTAAGCATGATTTACACTACAAGCATGTGAAGCAAATGAGGGACCACCAAACCAGCTAAAAACAGTTTCAAGGCATGCCAAAATAAGCCCAAAAAGCCACTGAAACATAGTCAACACATACTAGAATGGGGTGCTCCTTTGATAAGCCAAAAAGGGAGTTACTCTACACATGCAAGAGGCAAACAAAAATGGACCAAACCAGCAATGGAAAGAGTCTATACAAGTCCTAAAAGTCACCAAAAAGGGGCTTGAACCAAGCCTCCAAATGATCTAAACATAAGCCCCTTTGTAAGGCCAAAAATGCCAACAAACAAGAAAACAAGGGAGAGGGTCACCCCTCGCTGATTTAGGCCCTCAAAATAGCAAGCCTACCACTGAAAATCTATTGGATTTCAGTGGCTAGGAGGCCAAGCAAAGACTAATACAAAGGCTTCAAGGTATGGCACAAAACAAGGCCGAAACAAGCATGCAAGAGGGTAGACGACCCCCAACAGTAAATTGATCTTAAAAAAACATCAAAAGGGCCTCAAAACAAGACTTTTTTTAGTTTATGACAAAACTCAAATATGCTTGCAAGTATGACTAAGATATGGATCAAAATAAAGGCTTAAAAGGGAGATGAAGCATACAAGGGGGTAGATGACCTCTAACTGAAAAAATATCCTTAAACAAACTTCAATAGGAGCTCAAAATAAGACCTTTTCCAGTTTATGACAAAGCTCGAAAATACCTGCAAGTATGGCTAAGCTATGAAGCAAGATAAGCCTTAAAAAGGGAGATGAGTGTGTTACCCTTGTAGCCAAGAACTCCAGCAGCCTTTGGTCCCAAAAACTAGTCCCTTAGCCTCTAAAAGCAAGATCCAAGATGCTTGGATGGATGAGGAAGACGTTAGGCTAAGAGTTGTATTGCAATGGGGCCAAGAACCTCACACTTTTGAGCTAAAATGGAGGAGATATGGAGAGACAAAGAGGGATATATGTGTATATGCCCTAACCAAGTTCTGAACCTGGTATAAGGAGAGGGGAGCCTTCCTTTATAGAGCCAAGGGACTAAAGCTTCTCTTAGAAGCTTCAAACCAAGAGCAAAGATCCTCTATACACTTGTATGGAGGATCCAGTCTGTGCCCTCCAGCTGGCACAGCTGGCATCCATTCAATCTGTAGAATACACCGAAAGGTCGTCGACCAGAAAAAATGGTTGGTCAGCTACTATAAATGGTCTGCCTGCTACTTATTTGGTCGGCCGGCACATTGTTCTGGTCAGTCGGCACAATGTTTGGTCGGCCGACAGGAAAAATCTGCTCTGCAGGTCCAACTTTAAATGGGCATAACTCCTTCATGTGAACTCCTTTTCAGCTCATTCTTGTGTCCAAATTGAACCCCCGGAAGTAATCTTTCCAATGGAATCAGCCTTGCATAAAAATTCCAACTGTGAAAAAAGTTATGCTTGTTTTGGTGAAGGTTGCTCAGTTTCGGTCCAACCGGGATGATGCCCAACTTCAACCAATCATATCTCCCCCATCCGGACTCGGCTTTAAGAGATTCTTGAATGCAAAATGAAATCCCGGAAGTCTTCTTTCCAATGGTGTAGCCTCATAGCTTAACTTCAAGTGCATAGACAGATAAGCCTGATTTAGCGAGGACTGCTCGACTCTCTCTTAGCGGTTCATACCCAACTTCTTCCTCATCTAGGCTTCTTCTCTCTTCTCCTCTTTTCTTCAACTCCAAACCCCCAAACAAGGTGTTTTGAAAGATTTTTCAAAATTTCATCTCTCTTTCATTCATTTCCACTTTGTCCTTGCTCGGTTTATCGAAAAGCGCATCATTTGACAAAATGTGAGCCTCGGAACATTGTAGAAACTTTATTTCAAAAATGTTTTGAAAGAGAGGGTTTTAAGGTCTAAAAACCATCCAAAATAGCTTTGGTCCAAAATGGGTTATGAAGTTGAGATTTGTCTCTCTCCTTGCCGAAGAAACTGAGTCTTTGCCCTGCACACCTTTCTCCACCAAGTAAACCATCAGTAATGCCCAAGTCTTGAGGGCGGTCAAAAATGGGGTGTCTACGGCATGTAAATACTATTATTGAATCTCGGAATGTGTCTTTCTTTGAATATGTGTTTCCAAATAAAACTGGACAAGAGACTAGTACTAACAAAAGATCTCATGATGCTATTACTAGTCAGGATCAAGAACATGACCAAGAACAAGAACAAGAGCAAGAGATAGATCAAAATGAGGAAGAGGAACCTAGGCATAGTAAACGTGCTAGAACCTCAAAATCTTTTGGTCCAGATTTCCTAACATTTTTGTTAGAAAATGTGCCTTTAACTTTTAAAGAAGTTATGTCCAGTCCTGAGGCTCCTTTATGGAAAGAAGCTATAAACAATGAAGTTGAATCCATCCTGCAAAATCACACTTGGGAATTGGTGGATTTGCCACCAGGTTGTAAACCTCTTGGGTACAAGTCGATTTTCAAAAGAAAAATGAAAGTGGATGGATCAATTGACAAATACAAGGCAAGACTTGTGGTCAAAGGCTTTAGACAAAAAGAAGGTCTTGATTACTTTGACACATACTCACCGGTTACTAGAATAACATCCATTAGAATGCTAATTGCCATTTCATCTTTGTACAATCTAGAAATTCATCAAATGGATGTTAAAACAGCTTTCTTAAATGGTGAGTTAGATGAAGAAATTTACATGGAACAACCAGAAAGATTTTCTATTCCAGGAAAAGAAAAAAAAAGAAAGTGTGTAAATTGGTTAAATCATTATATGGTTTAAAACAAGCACCAAAGCAATGGCATGAGAAATTTGACAAAGCAATGATGTCAAATGGATTCAAAATTAATGAATGTGACAAATGTGTTTATATTAAAAACACAAACAATGATTATGTTATAGTATGCCTTTATGTGGATGATATGCTCATCATAGGTAGTAATAATGACATAATTAAAACTACCAAGAAAATGTTGAATAAACATTTTGACATGAAGGACATGGGAATTGCTGATGTAATTCTTGGTATGAAAATTACTAAAACATCAGAAGGATATGCTTTGTCAAAATCACATTACATTGAGAAAATACTTGACAAGTTTAGCATAGATGATCATCATCTTGCTAGAACACTTGTGGATGTTAATTTATTTCTTTCTAAGAATGTAGAGGAAAGTATTTCTCAATTAGAGTATGCCCAAATTATTGGAAGCTTAATGTACTCGATAACTGCACTTTCCCAGATATAGCTTATGCAGTAAGTAAATTAAGTAGATATACGAGTAATCTGGGAGTAGAACACTAAAAAGCAATTATAAGGGTTCTAAGATATCTCCGATTTACTCATAACATTGGGCTAAATTATATTAGATATCAAGCAGTACTTGAAGGATACTGTGATGCAAACTGGATATCGGATACTAGACACTCAAAGTCCACTAGTGAGTATGTCTTTACTTTTGGTGGGGCGGCTGTATCTTGGAAATATTCCAAACAGACTTGCATTGCTAGGTCTACTATGGAATCAAAATTCATAGCTTTAGATAAAGCTGGGGAAGAAGAAAAATGGTTTTGCCACCTCCTTAAAGATATTCCAATGTGGCCAAAACCGGTGCCTGCTATATGCATACATTGCGATAGTCAATCAGCAATAGGTAGAGCACAAAGTCATATGTATAACGGTAAGTCACGACACATTCGTCGTCGACATAACACCATGGGACAACTACTCTCTAATGGAATTATTTCCATTGAATATGTGAAGTCTAAAGACAATACAGCGGATCCACTAACCAAAGGGTTAACAAGAGAGTTAGTTGAGAATTCATCAAGGGGAATGAGACTTAAGCCTATTAAATAAGAGTTACTACAACAGCAACCCAACCTAGTTAACTAGAGATCCCAAGATCTAGGTTCAAAGGGACAATCGAGTTGTGTATGACTCAGAAGGATCACTGGAGAGTCAAACTCCTATCCATTTCTACGATGAAATAATGATGTTTGCAGGGTTTTAGGCTAAGTAATACTTTTAATGATTCTTATATCTAGGTATACCTAGTGGAGTATGGCATGATACTCTTCATAAGAATCACCTACATGAGTGTGAATTAGGCCGGTTCTATGAGATTTGTGACGGGCTACAAGTCTTTAGAACACTCATGAAACACCAGGTTGTTCAAGGCCAAAATGAACACAATAGTGAGAACTAAACTGTGATTGGTAATATACCGTGCGAGTTCTATTGTATTGGTTTACACAAATGGCTAAATAGTTCAAGACATCATGTTCACTGGTTAGCTAGTAAATCTGATAGTGTCTCACAAGGGAAGGTTCAAAGCCAAAAGCTACCTATCATTTGCAGAATATTTCCAATATCTGTACTCTCTGTAATTAGATCATGTTGTTGCATTTTCTCTCCGTCAAATTTCATTCATGTGGGGGATTGTTGGAAAATTTGGTTTTTATAGGCTTATTTTGGGCCAACTTTGAGCCCAAAATAGAGTGGGTCCCACACGTCTTTTGGGGTGGGTCTAAAGAGATAACGTGTTCCTTGCCGCATGGCAAGTCACACGATGAAGACGGCCAGCCAACCTCTTCAGCCTAGATCCTTATTTTGGCTGAAGAACAATAAGTGTTGGTTTTTCTAGCCAACCTCTTCAGCTTAGATCCTTATCTCGGCTGAAGAATAATAAGTGTTGGTTTTTCCAGTCAACTTCTAAGTTGGTTATTCCTGCCAACCTAGCGTAAAGTGTTTGGTTATTCCAACCAAACGTCCTACAGCCTGGATCCTTATCCTGGGCTTAAGAGGGGTGTTGGTTTTTCCAGCCAACTTCTAAGTTGGTTATTCCTGCCAACTTAGCGTAAAGTGTTTGGTTATTCCGACCAAACGTCCTGCAGCCTGGATCCTTATCCTGGGCTTAGGAGAGGTGTTGGTTTTTCCAGCCATTCTCTAAGTTGGTTTTTCCTGCCAACCTAGAGTAAAGTGTTTGGTTATTTCGACCAAACGTCCTGCAGCCTGGATCCTTATCCTGGGTTTAGGATGGGTGTTGGTTTTTCCAGCCAACTTCTTCAGCACTGATCTTGATCTTAGTTGAAGAGAAGGCAAAGTTGGTTGTTCCGGCCAACTATGCTTACAGTGCTCCTAACTCACTAAAACAATCTTTTACAGAAGGAAACAACTATACTGAAAAGAACTACTTGTTTTATTGAGAAAGAAAGAAGAAAATTACAAATACTAAGGAGAAAAAGCTAAAAATAAAATAGTTTGAGATTGGTAGTGTTCCATGGCCTGGGGATGGCTTTGATGTCCTCATCTTCCAAGTGGTATGCCCCTTTTCCTGCTAATCCGACCACTTTGTAAGGTCCTTCCCAATTGGGCCCCAACTTGCTATCTCCGGGTACCACGGTGTTTCCCATTACTTTGCGCAATACCCAGTCTCCAATCTTGAATTGCCTTGTGTGCACTGTCTTGTTATACTTTCTGGACAACTCTTGCTGGTATGAAGCGATGTGAACCAGTGTTTTTGCTCTTCTTTCTTCTGCAAGGTCGAGCTCTAATGCTATGGCTTCTTTATTTAAGTCTGGATCAAAATTTTCGCTTCAGATGGTGGGGAGGCCAACTTCCAGTGAGATTACTGCTTCCATGTCGTAGGCTAAGGAGAATGGTGTTTCTCCTGTTTGATCGTCGAGGTGTGGTACGGTAAGCCCATAAAACATGAGGAAGCTCCTCAGCCCACTTTCCTTTTGCTTTCTCTAATCTTTTCTTCAATCCATCCAAGACAACTTTGTTTGATGCTTCTGCCTGGCCATTTGATTGGGGGTATGCCGGTGTAGAATTGTAGAATTCTATCTTGTATTCCTCACAAAAGCCTCTAAAAATTTTGCTGTCGAACTGAGTGCCATTGTCTGATATTAGCGCCTTGGGTATGCCGAACCGAGTGATGATATTCTGCCAGACGAACTTCTTCACATCTTTCTCCTTTATGGATGCTAGTGCTTCTGTTTCCACCCACTTTGTGAAGTAGTCTATTGCTGCAAGAAACAACTTTCTGTTGCCGGGTGCTGCTGGAAGTGGTCCGACTATGTCCAAGCCCCACATTGCAAAGGGCCATGGACTAGTTAAAGGTAGGAGCTTTCTGGCTAGTTGATGTATTTGGTGTGCGAACTTCTAGCATTTCTCGCACTTCTTAACATACTTCTCTGAATCTGCTTGCATGTATGGCTACCAATATCGTTGCGAAATGGCTCAGTAAGCTAATGATCTTCCTCCTTGGTGGCTTCCTCATACGCCTTCATGTATCTCGAACAAGAACGCTTCGACTTTGCTGGGATGGACACACTTTAAATAAGGTCCTGTGAGGGATTTCTTGTACAAGGCCATTGATGGGGAGAGCCAAAATCTCTACGACTTTGCTCTTATTTTGTTGGCCTCTTTCTTCTCTTCCGGTAGGACGCCGTCTTTTAAGAATGCTATGATGGGATCCATCCATGAAGGGCCTAGTTCGGCGCAACATACTTCTTCTACTTTAGGTTCTTCAATGCTTGGTCATAGTAAGTAGTCAATCAGTAACGGATGTGGGACGGATGTATCTGCTATTGAAGCAAAGCCTGCTAGTTCGTCCGCTCTACTATTTTCTTTCCTACCAATCTGTTCTATCCGCACTACTTCAAATTTCTTGATCTCTTTTCTAACTAATTCTTGGTACTTAGCCATCTTGTCGTCCTTTGCCTCGTAGTCACCTGAAATTTGGTTTACCACCAACTGTGAGTCACTGTAAACCATTAGCTCGGTGGCCTTCATGTAGGATGCTGATTTTAAGCCTGCCAGAAGCACTTCATATTCCGCTTTGTTATTTGATGCTGGGAAGCCAAGGTTGATTGCTTGCTCCACCACTAGGCCATCTGGTGAGATGAGGACTATGCCTAGTCCTGCACCGTGCCTGTTGGACGCTCCATCCACGAAGAGCTTCCACATCTCTCCAACGAACAGTTTCCAGCAAGTGGAGGGATCAGATGATGCCTTGGGGTCAAGAGTGTTGCTGGTGTTTTCTTCAAGGTCCATACTTGCTTTTTGCCCCTCGCTATCTGATTGTACCAAGTCTTTATTTGTTGGTGAGTCTTGTCTTGGTGTAGCATGGTTTGTTTCTTCCTCCCTTACTTTACTCTGGTCTACCTTAAGGTCTGACTAGGTATCCTGCACCAGGGGTTGCGCTATTCCGGCGTCAACTTCCAACCCTAGTTTGGTTGTATCAGTCAGGTCAACCGGGCAGATATGATGACTTCCCAGGGTGAATTCTGCGACAAAGTCTGCCAAAGTTTGGGCTTTTATCGCGGTTCTGGGTTAGAACTTGATGTCGAACTATCCCAACTCGACTGCCCACTTCAAGACTCGTCCAGAAAAGTTTGCCCTCTCAAACAAAGCTTTTAATGGGAAAGCTGTGAGGACGATTATTGTGTGGGCGTGAAAGTAATACGATAACTTCCTTGAGGCCATCATCAAGGCTAAGGCCAGTTTTTCCAATGGCAAGTACCTGGTTTCTGCGCCCAGCAATGTCTTGCTGACATCAAAGATGTGCAGATGTTGGATTTCTTCCGCTCGGACCAATACTGCGCTAATTGTGTGCTGTGAGACTGCCAGGTACAAAAATAGTTCTTCTCCAGGTATTGGGGTCACTAGCAGCGGTGGAGAAGACATGTATTCTTTCAAACTTTCAAGGGCGCAGTTGCATTCTTTATCCCACTCAAACTTGGCCTTTAATGCTTGAAAAAATGGTCGACATCTGTCTGACGACCGACTTATAAATCGGTTTAACACGGCTACCATACCGGTAAGATGCTGTACTTCTTTTACCGAGTTGGGCCTCTCTAGATCTTGAATTGCTTTGATCTAAGAAGGGTCTGCCTCTATACCTCGGTTGGTCACCAGGAAGCCTAGGAACTTGCCAGATCCTACGCTGAACGCACACTTGGATGCATTAAGGCGTAGCTTGTGCTTCTTCAGGATCTGAAACATCTCTCCTAGGTCCCTGAGATGGTCATTCTTATCCTTGCTCTTGACCACCATGTCGTCGATATAGGCTTCCATTGTTCTGCCTAACAATGGTTCGAACATCTTGGTGACCATCCGTTGGAATGTTGTCCCTGCGTTCTTAAGGCCAAAGGGCATGACCTTGTAACAATATAGTCCTCTTGGCGTCGTAAAAGATGTAATCTCCTGGTCTGGCTCATACATGGCGATCTGATGGTACCCTCTGTATACATCAAGAAAGCTAAGACGGTTGTGTCCTGCCGTCAGATCTACCAGTTGGTCTATCCGTGGAAGAGGAAAGCTGTCTTTTGGGCATGCCTTGTTGACCGTTTTGTAGTCCACACAGACACGCCATTTTCCATTCTTCTTAGGTACTACTACTATATTGGAGATCCATCTAGGGTAGTGCACCTCTCTGATAGCTCCTACTTCTAGCAGGTTTTCTACTTCTTCTGCCACTATCTCGGCATGGTGGAGTGTCGATCTGCGAGTGCGTTGTATAATTGGTCTGACGATTGGGTGGACATTCAATTGGTGACAGATAAAACTTGGGTCAATGCCAGGCATGTCATACGGCGTCCAGGCAAACACTTCGATGTTAGAGGTCAAGAATTCCATGACCTCTATTCTCTCAGTATTGGACATAGATGAGCCAAACAAAAAGAACTTATCCGGTTTCTTTTCGTCTATTCTTACCTGTACCAAGTCTTCCAATGCCCTTCTGTTCAGCGGCTTTGCCAACATCCGCCAACAATTCATTACTCTCAAGTTCTTCCACAATCTGAACAAACCCTTTGGCAGCTCGGCTGCCATTTACTGTGACGATGCATTGCTTGGACATAATTTGGTCTCCATAGACCTTTTCAATTACTCCGGCTTTGTTGGGGAACCGCATTACTTGATGGTAGGTTGACGCTACTAATCGCATGGCGTGCAGCCATGTCGTTCCCAAGATTATGTTGTAAGTGGAAGGGACTTTCAATACCCAAAATTCCACTTGTTTCGTCATGCTTCCTGCTCTGACTGGGAGGATAATCTTGCCAACTGGCCATTCTGGCATTGAGTTGAATCCGATCAGGGAAGATACAGCAGGTGCCAAGTCTTTGTCCTCCAGCTTCAACTGTTTGAAAGTTTCATAGTACATTATCTCACATGAGCTCCCTTGGTCGATCAAAATTCGCTTGACGTCGTAATCCTTGACGCAGAGAGTGACGACCAGTGCATCATTGTGAGGGCAATAAATCCTTGCCAAGTCTTTGTCTGAAAAAGACATGACATTTATGGCCTCTGTTTTCCCCTTTTTGATTGTGGGCTGCGCACTTAATATTTCCCTTAAATGCTCAGCCTTCTTTATCATTCCCCTGAGTTCACATACTCGCTCAGGCTTGAATACCCCATGTATTACGTTTATCACGCCTTGAGGTGGGCCGTCAATCGGTGTTCTGTCTAGATGTTCGTGGTTTTGGGGGGCTGACTGCGTCCCTCCTTCTATGAACTGGTTTAAGTGACCAGCTGCCACTAACTCCTCCAGATGTTGTCTCAACGGCGTGTAATTTTCAGTGCAGTGCCCCTTTTCCTTATAGAAGGTGCACCGAGATCTTTCGTCGTAGTCCTTCTGTGCCTCTCCCAATTTAGCTGGCCATCTGACGAAAGGTTCATCACGTGTCTCACTGAGAACTCGGTAGATTGGTTTCTTGAATACCGTGGTAATGGAAGTGCGGACTCTCAACCATCTTTTAGCTCGGTCCTCTTCATTGTCTCGCTTGCCTCGTCTATTCTTGCTTAGACGTTCTACTGTGTTGACTTTTGCTGAAGTCTTCTTATCTGGTATTGCGGCTGTACCAGACTTTGTTTTAGCACGAGCGCCATCCTCTTCTACTCGAATGTGCTGGTGAACCCTCTCCATTAAGGCTTCCATTGTGAGGGAAGGTGTCATGGTAATTGAGTCTCTTAATCTGTTTTCGACTGGAAGTCCTCTTTTATATTGCGCGATGGCGAGATTTGTGGGACAATCTCCTATCTGGTTGAAGGTCTCCCAATAATGACTATTGTAGGATCTCAACGTCTCCTTGTCACCCATGTCAATGGAGAGTAGCTGATCGATCTCTACCGGCGCCTTGATGTTCGTTCTAAACCTTGTCACGAATGCCTCTGCCAACTGTGCCCAGGAGGCTATGCTGCCTTCTGGTAGCCTTTCGAACCAGGTTAAACCAAGGTCGCCAAGGCTGGATGGGAATAGGATGCACATCAAAGCCTCGTTCCGCCAGTATACTGCCATGACCTGGCGAAAGTGGCTTAGGTGCATATAAGGGTCTGTCTTCCCCTCATATGTCGTAAACTTAGGCTGGATGAAGCCTGAAGGTAATGGTGCGTTCTCAATCGCCGGAACGAATAGCGAGCTATGTAGCCTTGCCAATGCTTTATCTGTTGGTTCGTAGACAAGGTGCGGTATTGGCATTCCTACCTCGACGCTTCCGTGCGTCCGAGAAGCCAACCGCTAAAGGGCTGAAATTCTGTGCGGGTCGCGTGCCCTGGCATCCTCCTTCCGTCGTGCCCTTTCTTCAAGCACAGTCCATAAGTCGGACGATCTAGGCAACTCTGTTTGCCTGGATGATGTCTGGTGCGTATGTGAGGGCCGATAGGTACTTCCCTCAGTGTAAGACCTCAATGATCTCGTTCTCTCAGACTTGGAGTAACGAGTTCTGGAAGTCCTTGATTGAGTGTCGCCTGTCCTGAGGCTTCTACTCTCTGCTTGCGATGGCGTGGTATGCCTACCACAATCTTCTAAGTCGCGAGGAGGCGTATTGCCTTTGCGCCCCTCTCCTGTTGCCACCCTTTTTCCCTTGATCTGGTGCTTCATGGCCTCCATGTCCGCCGCCATCTTCCTTATTAGTTCATCTTGCTCTTTTACGCGATCCTCCAAAGCTTGAGGGTCGATTCTTCGCCTTTGCCTTTCAGGACTTTGTGAGCGAGAGCGACGGGGGCTGTTGTTCCGTCTCCCCCTTGTATCCCTCTGGGGATTCTGTCGCTGGGGCTCTAAGTCCACTATGGGAGGGATAGAGGGCAATCCTTCGCGCCTCCCACCCCCCCTGGGGTTTGTCCGTCGATGGCGGACTGTGACAAATCTTCGTTGTGCGTCATTCAATTAGTGAGGGAAACTTGACCAATAGGTTTTGTTCTTTGTCTAATATTCCCACAGACGGCGCCAATTGTACGGGAAAGAAATAAACCTTCTCGTATAATCCTGTTGATCAAGTCTGCGCTCCCCCGTACGACGTCACTTTATTCCCTGAAAACACAAACGTGAACTAGCCGGCGGGTGTGTGCCGGATACCTCTCCGATGCCTAAGTCAGCAAAATAGACAAATAGACAAAAGCCCAGTGTATTCGAGAATCAAAGTTGTGTTACCTCTCCATAGGTGATGTTATGAGCTTTTATAGGTTCCGTGTGGCACAATCCTAGTAGGACTCTTACTCCTCCATGTAGAGTCCTCCTAAGAATCACATTCTTGAAAGATAATGTTTATCCCTCAACACCCCCCTCACTGCTTAAACCAAGTGAGATGGTTCTACCACAGTTGGATGTCCATACGACCGAGATAACATGGCCACGCTAAAGTCGCAGACTAGACCGAGCTCCAGCTAGCTCGGTTCTTCCTTTCACTGCGCGTGTACCTCAGCTGACACTCCAACTGGGTTGTCCGAAACCGTGCTATCCACCATGTGCTTGGACCGAGCTAACCAGTAGCAAGGTTTTGAGGAAAGCTCAACATACCTCGGCTCAACATAGTATGACCGAGCTAACTGCAATATGCCAAGACCGACTGACCTATTTCTGCGTGTGGTGACTGAGCTACTTGTACAACTCTCATGGACCGAGGTTAACTCCGAAGCTCTCTCTGGACCGGGCTATCTCCAAGCCTTTTTTACTGTGGCCCACAACAGCCCATTACCCAGCTCGGCCTAATTTACCTATAAATTACAACTACAGATACAAGAACAGCCAAGATTAAAGGTGCTGGTGAGAAATGGAATATATAAGAAGGTGCTCAGTGTGTTGAGAATGGATTACAAAATCGTCCTTAGAAATTATCAGATTAACAAGATCATTATAAACTCATCATCGCATCTTCCCTTCAGATATATAGATTCATATATATATATATATATATATGGTAATATATAAATTCACTAAAGGTGAAAGAGTTAAGCTTATGGTCAACCAAACCACCTTCTACGGAAAAACAAAATGAAAAAGAGTATTAGTGAATATGCAACTTTATTTTTTATAAATTCAAACAATTTTATTATTTATTCCAAATCCCAAGGCAAAATGAACAAAATAATCAAATATATGCTATTATTCAAAATCATATTACACAAATAAGAATAAAAAATAATCAAATTAAGAAAAGAAAAAAAAAAGCAATAAAATTGAATATCATCCAATTAATGATGATGGTGCTAAAGAGGACTTGCGTAGGCAAGTGGAAGATAATTTAGCTATTATTCAAAACTATATTACACAAATTAGAATACAAAATTATCAAACTAAGACGAAAAAAAAAAAAAGCAATAAAATTGAATATCATCCAATTAATGGTGATGGTGCTTAAGAGGAATTGCATAGGCAAGTGAAGGATAATTTAGCTATCACTCAAAACCATATTAAACAAATTAGAAAATAAAATAATTAAATTAAAAAAATGTGAAATAAAATTGAATATAATCCAATTAATGGTGATGGTGCTAAAGAGGAATTGCACATAGGCAAGTGGAAGATAATTTAGCTATTATTCATAAACATATTACACAAATTAGAATGCAAATTAATTAAATTAATAAAAAAATATGCAATAAAATCGAATATCATCAAAAGAAAATTTGCATAGGCAAGGGGAAGATATTTTGCATATACATATAGAATGATTGATTAATTTATAATCAAGTTAACAAATTTTAATCCGCCAATCAGCCACCTTGCTAATTTTTAACAACAACATGATTCGGATTGATTCTATTAAACCAAGTCCCAAAAGTATACAGCTCATTTTTCAATCCCCCACAAGAAGACATGATAAAAACAAGAGAAGACAAAGAGAATCTAGAGTTATTTAAAGATCAAAAAAAGGCTGAGAACAATTAATAGAATCACGCAACAACGAGCATATATGGGCACATCAGAAATTTAGGAGAATCAGGAGACTGAAAGCCAATGCGGTTGGAGGGACTGCACATGCAGTGGGCGGCCGCACGTGCCAAGTTTACACTCCAGCCCCCTGCTCATATACTTCTTGACAGTTCTTGCAAACAACAAACTTTGATTTTACACTATGTAAATCACTACTGACTAGAGCACCAAACCACACACCACACAACAACAACATTTCATCTGCTAATTTGTTTCAACAATTGAGTTATAGTGTGGATATTATTGGTTAATACAAACCAATTGTCCAAGCATAGGGTCATATGAATACAATTGGGCATAAAAAAAACTATTTTTTCCTTTATGTAAATTCACAAATGGTATCGTCCCATCCAAGGAAAAAAATAATAAGCATATGAGGTCATTGATTTTTAAAACAAAGAGCTAGATGAACCATGAATTGCATATCAATATAAACATAAAATTCCAAGTCTCACATAGTGCAACAAAAGACAGTTCATAGTTTGAATATCCAATCCTCAGCATTAGGATAAAGGAAAGAGCATTTTAACAAAATGATCAATCACATAAAAAATAAAAATAAAAATAAAAATCAAGGAAAAACACAAGTCAGCTCTGCTCTAAGACTACTACGTAAACGGAACAACCAGAAGGCAACAGTCATTAAAATCCACTAAATCTAGTGTTAGATAATTATATTTAGGAACCCAAACAACTAAAAACATTCACTGAGAAACAATCTAAATAGATAGAAGGGACATTCAACAATTACAAATCATGATGAAAACACCATCAGTTGATGAAGTTCCTTAATGAGTAGGTAATTATGCAACGGGATGTATCTAAAATATATACATAATCTACAACACACAAGAAGATCTAGAAATACAAAGCAAAATAAATAATCACATTAATAAAAGTAAATGTAAAAACTAACCATCTAAAACTTTATGAATTACAGAACATATTTCAAGAACACATTCAATACCCAACATACAAGCTAGTTCTGTGAGAAGTTGAAATAAATACAAACTAAGGTCCAAATGAAAACACAACCAGGAAGAGGAATAGGCAGATGGGGCAATATTAAATGTCAATAGAAATTAGAGATGGAAACCTATCAGGTAATGTATTACTCAAGACAAAATTATAAGTTTCAGAACTTCGAATGTTCTTAGTAGTCAATGAGGCCATGATGAAAACTAAAAATACAAGAACAGCCAAGATTAGAGGTGTTTGTGAGAAATGGAATATATGAGAAGGGCTCAATGTGTTGGGAATGGATTATAAAATCGTTCTCAGGAATTATCAAATTTACTAGATTTTATAAACTCATCATCGTACCTTCTCTTCAGATATATAGATTGATTTACATATATATATAGTAATATATAAATTCACTAAAGTTGAAAGAGTTAAGCCTATTCTCAAGTCGTCGAAAGTAGGGGTGTCCACAGGTTAGTTTGAGTTGGTTTTGGAGCAAACACAACAATGAAACTACCTTTGACAGATAGAATTTTTCAATACATCCTTGTTAACCCTATTGTCTACTCGTTGAAAGTAGGGATGTGCTCAAGTCGATTTGAGCTGATTTAGGAGTAAACTCATCAACCGAACCACCTTCAATGGAAATACAAAATGAAAAATAATATTAGTGAACATACAATTTTATTTTTCATAAAATTCAAACAAAAAAATTTATTATTTATTCAAAATCCCAAGGCAAAATTAAAAAAATAATCAATTGTAAGCTATTATTCAAAATCATATTATACAAATTATAATACAAAATAATCAAATTAAGAAAAAAATATGCAATAAAATTGAATATCATCCAACTAATGGTGATGGTGCTAAAAAGGGATTGCATACGCAAGTGGAAGATAATTTAGCTATTATTCAAAAACATATTATACAAATTAGAATAAAAAATAATTAAATTATTAAGAAAAAATATACAAAAAATTGAATATCATCCAATTAATGGTGATGGTGCTAATTTAGCTATTATTCGTAACCATATTACACATTAAAATACAGAATAACCAAATTAAGAAGAAAAAAAATGCAATAAAATTGAAGGGTGGGCATCATCCAATTAATGGTGATAATGCTAAAGAGGAATTTAGACAAGTGGAAGATAATTTAGCGATTATTCAAAAACATATTACACAAATTAGAATACAAAATAATTAAATTGATAAAAAAAAAATACGCAATAAAATTGAATATCATCCAATTAACAGTGACGGTGCTAAAGAAATATTGCGTAGGCAAGTAAAAGATAATTTTGCATATAGATAATAGCCAGGATGATCAATTTATACACGACAAATTTTTATCCACGAATCTGCGACCCGACTAATTTTTAACAACAGCATAATTCAGATTGATTCTATTTTACCAAGGACCAAAAATAAACAGCTCGCTCAAGTGAACTTGGTTTCTTTTTTGCAATTAGGACCAGCACGCCCTGATGCCCGACTTTTAAAAGAAACACATATACTTAACTTTGATTTTACACGATGTAAATCACTACTAACTAGAGCACCAAATCACCACACACCACACAACAACATTTCAACAACTAATTTGTTTCAACAATTGAGTTATAGTATGGATCTTATTGGTTAATATAAACCAATTGTCCAAGCATATAGGATCATATGCAGACACTTTAGCATAAAAAGGATTAGATAATTACATTTATTAGGTACCAAAACAACTAAAATATTTAATGCATGGAAGTATGGGCAAAGTGATGAAAGAATTAGTACACAATGATTCACAGGGCAATCTAAGCAAATAAAAGGAACATTCAGCAATCAATCACCAATCATGATGAAAATACAATCAGTTGAAGAAGTTCACTAATATGATCTACCATAGTATTTCCTTATACTTCCATTCAACACTAGAAACTGGCCAAAGGCACTAATCCATAATAAAATTAAAAAATTTCCCACAGAAAAAGAAAAATAAACAAAATAATTGAAATTTGCCAAAATGCAATTACCACACACAAGATCGAGAAATAAGTGCATGTCAAAACTTACCACCTAAAACTACATGTATTCTACACATTGTGCTCAAGTATTTAACAAAAATGTGTTTTTCATTTCTATAAATGCTATCTATCTAATATTTTTCCTTCTACAAGTATGAGTATTGATGACATAATCAAATTAATATATTCACTAAAGCTGAATGAGTTAAGCTTATTGTCTACGCACAGTTCGGCTTGAGTTAGTTTTGGAGCAAACTCATCAACCAAACCACCTTTGATAGATTAAGAATTTTTCAGCCCACCACAGCTAAGCTTATTGCCTATTCGTTGAAAGTAGCAGTGTGCTTGGGCCAATTCGAGTTCGTTTCGGTGCAAACTCATTAACCAAACCAACTTTGACATATTGAGAATTTTTCAACCAACCGCCAAACTGACCAATCCCCAAAATCGACAAGTTCATAGAATATTTTAGCAAATTCAAACTAATGGTAAGCGAGTTAAGTAAATTAAAAATAAAAAACGAAAAAGAAAAATATCAATGAACATGCAAATTTATTGTTTATAAAATCAAACCAAAAAATTTAATAATTATTCCAAATATTGAGGTAAAATTAACAAATAAATCGAATATAAGCAATTAATCCAAATCATATTACACAAATTAATATGTAAACTAATCAAATGAGAAAAATATATATATAATAAAATTGAAGGGTGGGCATCATCAAATTAACGATCCTGGTGCTCAAGACAAATTGTGTAAGGCAAGTGGAAGATAATTTAGATATTATTCAAAACCATATTACACAAAATAGAATACAAATAATCAAATTAATGGGGAAAATGCAATAAAATAGAATATCATCAAATTAATGGTGACAGTGCTAAAGAGAAATTGCACAGGCAAGTGAAAGATAATTTAGTTATTATGCAAAACCATATTACGCAAAGATAATTTAGCTATTATTCAAAACCATATTAAAGAAATTAGAATACAAAATAATAAAATAACAAAAAAATATTCAAAAAAATTGAATATCATCCAATTAATGGTGATGGTGCTAAATGTGGAAGATAATTTAGCTATTATACAAAAGCATATTACACAAATTAAAATACAAAATACTTGAACGAAGAGAAAATATGCAATAAAATTGAATATGATCCAATTAATGGTGATGGTGCCAAAGAAAAATTGCATAAGCAAGTGGAAGATAATTTAGCTATTATTCAAAACATATTACGCAAATTAGAATACAAACTAATCAAATTAAGAAACAAATAATTTGCATATCATCCAATTAATGGTGATGGTGCTAAAAATGGAAGATAATTTAGCTATTTTTCAAAAACATATTACATAAATTAGAAAATAATCAATAAAATTGAATATCATGCAATTAACGGTGAAGTTATTATTATTCAAAAACATATGACGCAAATTAGAATACAAAATAATCAAATTAAGAAAAATTTTTTTTTGCAAATCATCCAATTAATGGTGATGGTGCTAAAAGTGGAAGATAATTTAGCTATCATTCAGAACTATATTACTCATATTAAAAAACAAATAATCAAAATAAGCATTAAAATTGAATGTCATCCAAGTAACGGTGATGGTACTAAAGAGGAATAGCGTAGGCAAGTGAAGCATAATTTAGCTATTATTCAACACCATATTACGCAAATTAGAATGTAAAATAATAAAATTAATAAAAAAAATGCAATAAAATGGAATATCATCCAATTAATGGTGATGTAGCTAAAGAGGAATAACGTAGGCAAGTGGAAGATAATTTTGCATATACATATAGACTAATTGATCAATTTATAAGTGAGTTAACAAATTTTAACCCGTCAATCAACCACCCCGCTAATTTTTAACAGTAGCATGATTCGGATTGATTCCATTAAACCAAGGCACAAAAATAAGCAGCTCGCTTAGCCCGCAAGTGAACTTGGTTTCCTTTTTGCAATCAAGACCAGCTCGGCTCGATACCCAATGTTTAAAAGAAAGGCATATACATATTGACAGTCCTTGCAAACAACAAGCTTCGATTTTATACAATGTAAATTGCTAGAGCACCAAACCACACACCACACAACAACAATATTTCAACCGCTAATTTGTTTCAACAATTGAGTTATAATGTGGATCGTATTGGTTAATATAAACCAATTGTCCAAACATATAGGGTCATATGCAGACACTTAGGCATAAAAAGGACTAGTATGCCCTTCATGTAATTTCACAAAAGGTATTGTCCTATCTAAGGAAAAAATAATACACATATGAGGTCGTTGAATTTTAAAACAAAAAGCCAGATCAACCATGAATTGCATTATCAGTATAAAACATAGATCGTGTAGTAAAAGATTGTTCATAGTTTGAATATCCAATCCTCAATCCATAGCAGCATCACATTAAAGGAAAAAGCATTTTAACAAAATGATCAATCACATTAAAAAACCAAGACAAAACACAAGTCAGCTCTGCTATGAAACTACTATGTGAAAGGAACAACCACCAGGCAACATTAACCATGAATTGCATATCAATAGAAAACATAAATCTCCAAGTCTCACATAATGCAACAGAAGATTGTTCATAGTTTGAATATTCAATCTTCGATCCATAGCAGCATCTGGTTAAAGGAAAAAGCTTTTTAACAAAATGATCAATCACATTTAAAAAACCAAGACAAAACACAAGTCAGCTATGCTATGAGACTACTATGTAAAAGGAACAACCACCACCAACAACATCATTAAAATTCCCTAAATCTAGGGTTAGATAATTATATTTAGGAACCCAAACAACTTATACATTCACTAAGCAACAATCTAAGTAGATAGAAAGGACATTCAACAATTACAAATCAAGATGAAAACAAATTAATAGGAAGTAATTATACAACATGATGCATCTAAAATATAAACTTAATTTAAACACATAAGATCTAGAAATATAGAGACAAAATAAATAATCACATTAACAAAAGTAAATGTAAAAACTTAACTAAAACATTACGAATTACAAAGCATAATTCAGGAACAACACATTTAACACCCAACATTAATGCTAGTTCTGTGAGAAGTTGAAATTAATAAAAACTAAGGTCCAAATGACAACAAACCACGCAGAGCAATTGGTAGATGGTGCAATATTACACACAACTGTCAGTAGAAATTAGAGATGGAAAATTATCAGGTAATGTATTACTACAAAATTACCGGTTTCAGAACTTGGAATGTTCTTAATAATCAATGGGGGTCATGATGAAAACTAAAGATACAAGAACAACCAAGATTAGAGGTGCCAGTGAGAAATGGAATATATGAGAAGGTGCTCAGTGTGTTGGGAATGTATTATCAGAAATTATCAGATTAACGAGATTATTATAAACTCATCATCGCACCTACTCTTCAGATATATAGATTGATTTACACACACACACATATATATATATATATATGTATATGGGCTAATATATAAATTCACTAAAGGTGAAAGAGCTTAGCTTTTGGTCAACCAAACCAACATCCACGGAAATACAAAATGAAAAAGAGTATTAGTGAATATACAACTTTATTGTTTATAAATTCAAACAAAATTTTATTATTTATCCCAAATCCCAGGGCAAAATTAACAAACTAATCAAATGTATTCAAAATCATATTGCACAAATAAGAATAAAAAATAATCAAATTAAGAAAAAAATAAGCAATAAAATTGAATATCATCCAATTAATGGTAATGGTGCTTAAAAGGAATTGCATAGGCAAGTGGAAGATAATTTGGCTATTATTCAAAACCATATTACCCAATTAGAATACAAAATAATCAAATTAAGAAGGAAAAAAAAGCAATAAAATTGAATATCATCCAATTAATGGTGATGGTGCTAAAGAGGAATTGCATAGGCAAATGAAGGATAATTTAGCTATTACTCAAAACCATATTAAACAAATTAGAACATAAAATAATTAAATTAAAAAAATATGAAATAAAATTGAATATCATCCAATTAATGGTGATGATGCTAAAGAGGAATTGCATAAGCCAGTGAAAGATAATTTAGCTATTATTCATAAACATATTATACAAATTAGCATACAAATTAATTAAATTAATAAAAAAATATGCAATAAAATAGGATATCATCCAAAGAAAGGGGAAGATAATTTTGCATATACATATAGACTGATTGATTAACCCGCCAATCAACCATCTTGCTAATTTTTCACTACAGCATGATTTAGATTAATTCTATTAAACTAAGGCCCAAAAATAAAAAACTCACTTTTCAATCCCCCACGAGAAGACATGATCAAAATTGGAGAAGACGGAGAGAATCTAGAGTTGTTTGAAGATCAAAAAACGCTGAGAACAGTGAACAATATCGTGCAACGACGAGCATATATAGGCACATAGAAAATTCAGGACAATCAGGAGACTGAAAGCCGATACGGTCAAAGGGACCGCGCAAGTTTGCAATCTAGCCCCCTACTCATATACTTCTTGGCAGTTCTTGCAAACAACAAATTTTGTTTTTACCCGATGTTAATCGCTACAAACTAGAGCACTAAACTACACACCACACAACAACAACATTTCAATTGCTAATTTGTTTCAACAATTGAGTTATAGTGTGGATCTTATTGGTTAATATGAACCAATTGTCCAAGCATAGGGTCAAATGCATACACTTGGGTATAAAAAAAGACTAGTATGCCCTTCATGTAATTTCACAAAGGATACCGTCCCATCCAAGGAAAAAAATAATAAGTGTATTAGGCCGTTGATCTTTAAAACAAAGAGCCAGATCAACCATGAATTGCATATCAATATAAAACATAAAACTCCAAGACTCACATAGTGCAGCAAAAGATTGTTCTTAGTTTGAATATCCAATCCTCGATCCATAGCTGCATCAGGTTAAAGGAAAAAACATTTTAACAAAATGATCAATTACATAAAAAAAACCCAAGACAAAACACAATCATCTCTGCTATGAGACTACTATGTAAAAGGAACAACCAGCATGCAACAACCATTAAAATCCATGTGACGCCCCCAAAATAATACAATAGATCCAACTCATAAGCAGAAGAATAACAGAAACAAAATACTTTAATTCATCAGAGTTCGTTTGCAAAAATTAACACATGCATTATACATTCACAAATATTCATCCTGAATTCACAGCATAATGTTAAGAAAAATAAAGCTAAACATATAGTCAAATGCCCTATAGGCTTACATCATCACAAGTCATTGCTTGGTTACACAAAAGTGAGCCTCGGTCATTACATCTTAAGCCCTTGGCTTTACAAAAGAATACAATCAAATAAAGAAGCTCTTTCTCCCAAATGTCCCTCCAAGCTATTGCCTTAGCGGAGGCATGTCACCAACACTTAAAAATGTTTTTTCCAAATAGGGTGAGCCATAGCCCAGTAGGAATCATCTAACACAATATATGAGGTTTAGCAGAGATATAAGTACAATGTGCATATATAATGCTTGTAATAAAACATTCACAAATTCGTATACTCATAAGATACCAAATTCACATATTAATCTATTTTCCTTCAATTCATTTCCAGTTCATTTAATCTTCTCAATTCAGGAGTCAAGTCCATTATCTTTCAACAACCAAACTGAGACTACAACTCAATGATTTTCCAATTATATAAAAACACACATAAACACTTTAATCTATCATTTTACGGATATTTCGTCCGCGTGATCGACACCCATGTATAATTTCGGGATTTTTACCCTGGACACTCTGGCCAACTTAATTTTAATAGAGTCTATCCCCTTTCTTCTTCCAAACAAACATACATATACAATGTATTTATAAACATAATCACACATGGAATACATCCCCTTTCAGCTCCCAAACAATCATACATATGCAATGTATATAAAACGTGATCATATCCAATGACAACCAACAATGGATTAGTTTTAATTCACCTAATCCTCATGCCATTTCTACAACAATCATAGTTATCTTCCACCGATAACCTAAAACAGTTATTTCTAAACAGATATTCAATCTCAAGACAAATAGTTTATTCAAAATTTCCAAAGGTGTAAGATAATACATATCTAATTCCACCATTTATATCAACAATCATCCAATTTCACATTTTCAATGTCAATTTCAATTATTTATACAAAATAACAATTTGACCCAAATAGGGCAAAATGCCCCTTATTCCAAATATCAAACATTTTGACACAACATGACCTCACTTTCAAACCTCATACCCATTTATTTCACATTCACCAAAAATCCCTCTTTCCATTTCACACCTAAGCCCTAGGTTTGTTCAAACTACTCCCAAATCCCACCATTTTTACTCAATGACAAATAACTAAGCTAAAAACCATATGAGAGTGTAGAAAAATCCCTACCTCAAGTTAGAAGACCAAGCAAAGCAAAGGTGAGACTCCAAGGATGCTCAAATCCAACTTTGTTCGAATCAAAACGAAGATCTAGAGATGCTCTTCCTTTTTCTTAAAGGCACTAGCATAGGGAACGCAAAGGATCCAGGTCAAAATGTAGAGAGAGAGAGTGTGTGTTTTAGAGAGAGAATGTCAAGATCTAGGTTTTTGGAAATTTTTAGAGAGAGAATAATGAAAAAGTGATATAAAATGTCATTTTCGTGATCTGATAGACAGCTCGAGCGGAAGAGTTGACGCTTGAGCATCAAACGCAATAAGTTGTTTCGCTCGAGCGCAAGAAGTGACCCGTTCGAGCACAGAATACGCACATCCAGAAGTTTTGCAGACAACAAACTAACGCTCGAGCGTAGGAAATGGCCACTCGAGCGTAGGAAAGCGGCTTGAACGTAGAAAACACTCTCCCAGCAGTTTTGCAGACCTGCAAAGTACTGAGAGTTCATAAAGCCCGCTCAAGCGCAAGAAGTGCCGCTCAAGTAGAGAAGCAAATATAGTAAAGCCCGCTCGAGCGCAAGAATGGCCGCTCGAGCAGAGGACCAAAATCCTGGGCAACATAAGGTTTGAAAAACAAGTAACCAACCTGCCCAAACACAAACACAACAACCCAAAAGCCAATACTAAAGAGTTACAGCGGGAACAAGAGGTAAACAACAATATGAAAGCATTAAACTCGAGTTCGAAATACCACAAGAGTCGGGTCAAAACCAAGATCGCTATAATCCACTAAATCTTGTGTTAGATAATCATATTTAGGAACCCAAACAACCAAAAACATTCATTGAGCAACAATCTAAGCAGATAGAAGGGACATTCAACAATTACAAATCATGATGAAAACACCATCAGTTGATGAAGTTCATTAATAGGGAAGTAATTATGCAATGGGATGTATCTAAAATATAAACATAATCTATAACACACAAGAAGGTCTAGAAATACTACAACAAAATAAATAATCATATTAACAAAAGTAAATGTAAAAACTAACCATCTAAAACTTTATGAATTACAGAGCATATTTCAAGAATAGATTCAATACCCAACATACAAGCTAGTTCTATGAGAAGTTGAAATAAATACAAACTAAGGTCCAAATGACAACACAACCAGGAAAAGGAATAGGGAGATGGTGCAATATTACACACAACTAAGGCTTCGTTTGGGAACATGCTATTTGAGTAACTTTTTAGCTTTTTACGAAAAGATGTGCAGAAAAGTAGAGAGAGTGATGTGAAAACTTATAGTGACTTTTGGGTTTTTGGCTAAAACTAAATGTTGCCAAATGAGGCCTAAATGTCAGTAGAAATTAGAGATGAAAAACTATCAGGTAATGAATTACTCAAGACAAAATTACAGGTTTCAGAACTTCAAATGCTCTTAATGGTTAATGGGAGCCATGATGAAAACTAAAAATACAAGAACAACCAAGATTAGAGGTGTTCATGAGAAATGTGTCGGGAATGGATTATAAAATTGTCCTTAGAAATTATCAGATTAACAAGATTATTATAAACTCATCATTGCACCTTCTCTTCAAATATAGAGATTGATTTACATATATATATATATATATATATAGTAATATACATATTCACTAGAGGTGAAAAAGTTAAGCTTATGGTCTACTCATCGAAAGTAGGGGTGTCCACAGGTTAGTTTGAGTTGGTTGTAGACCAAACACAACAATGAAACTACCTTTGACAAATATAGAAATTTTCAATACATCCTTGTTATTGTCTACTCGTTGAAAGTAGGGATATGCTCAAGTTGATTTGTGCTGATTTTGGAGCAAACTCATCAACCAAACCCACCTTCGACGGAATACAAAATGAAAAACAATGTTAGTGAACATACACCTTTAGTTTTTATAAATTCAAACAAAAAATATTATTATTTATTCCAAATTCCAAGGCAAAATTAACAAAATAATCAAATGTGAGCTATTATTCAAAATCATATTATACAAATTAGAATACAAAATAATCAAATTAAATAAAAAAAAAATATGCAATAAAATTGATTATCATCCAATTAATGGTGATGGTGCTAAAGAGGAATTGAATAGGCAAGTGGAAGATAATTTAGCTATTATTCAAAAACATATTATACGGATTAGAATAAAAAATAAGTAAATTGTTAAGAAAAAAATATATAATAAAATTGAATATCATCCAATTAATGGTGACGATGCTAATTTAGCTATTATTCGTAACCATATTACACATTAAAATACAGAAGAATCAAATTAAATTAAGGGGAAAAATGCAATAAAATTGAAGGGTGGGAATCATCCAATTAATGGTGGTGGTGCTAAAGAGGAATTGCTTAGGCAAGTGGAAAATAATTTAGCTATTATTCAAAAACATATTACACAAATTAAAATACAAAATGATTAAATTGATAACAAATACGCAATAAAATTGAATATCATCCAATTAATGATGACGGTGCTAAAGAAATATTGCGTAGGCAAGTAGGAGATAATTTTGCATATACATAGTAGACAGGATGAGAAATTTATACGCAAGTTAACAAATTTTAACCAGGCAATCAACCACCCGTCTAATTTTTAACAACAACATGATTCAGATTCATTCTATTAAACCAAGGACCAAAAATAAACAGCTCACTGGGCTTAGCCTGCAAGTGAACTTGGTTTCCTTTTTGCAATCAGGACCAACCTGGCCTAATGCCCGACTTTTAAAAGAAACACATATACTTAACTTTGATTTTACACGATGTAAATCGTTACTAACTAGAGCACCAAACCACCACACAACAACATTTCAACAGCTAATTTGTTTCAACAATTGAGTTATAGTATGGATCTTATTGGTTAATATAGATCAATTGTCTAAGCATAGGGTCATATAAATACACCAGTGCATAAACTCTATAATTATATTTATTAGGAACCAAAACAACTACAACATTTAACGCATGGAAGTATGGGCAAAGTTGTAAGGACCCACATTCATATCTTAGCCATGCTTGCATACATTTATATAATCCTGTCTTGCTAAGTTTGAATTCATGAATCTTGCCTTGTTTTGCCTAAGTGTGTTGCATGTTTGTTTCCTTTCTTGCTGCCTGAAGCCTAAGTCATGCCAAGCCTAGGTTATGTCTAGCCGAGGTCATGTTACGCCTAGGTCGTTCCAAGCCGAGGTCATCTTCAGTCTAGAATCATCTTGGAAACCCCTTTGTTCGACCTCCACCCTCGCCTTGACATATTAGCCGAGATGTCATTATCTAGGCCGAGGTGTTCATCACCAAGGCCGAGATGTGTACCATCTAGGCCGAGATGTTACCTTTGCACCTAAGTGATCTTGTCCTGGAGTGGTATGACCTAGACCGAGGTGTGGCACAGCTTAGTCAAGTGTTGTCCTTCCTAGCCGAGGTCATTGGAACCTTAGTTGCCGAAGCCTTGTCCTTAGCCGATGTCACCACTTGCCGGAGTGCCATTCCGAGTAGCTTGTTAGATACGCTTTGTCATAGTCTTGTCTTGTCAATCTATCACCTTTTTGAGGAGAACCAATCCGCCACTGCCACGCGTCCGAGCTGAGACTTAAGTCAGCCGATAGAGAGAGAAACCCATCATTTGCTCCTAAACTTGTTTTGAAGAAGAGAGAGAAACTCTAGGAGAGGAAGAAGAGTTCTTGAGAGAGAGTGGATTTCTAAGCTTGATCCCTAGAGATTGAACCGTTAGATCCGTGTTCTAAGGTTAGATTCTTGATCTGCTCTTGTCGTTCTTTATGTTTATGTTATTGCATTGCATGATTAAATAAGATTTGTAAGCCATGCATTGCTTTGAAGTTCGGTTTTAGAAAGAGTAAATGGCATTCATGTGTTCTTCAAGAAAAGTCATGTTTTAATCCGAAGGCTCATACCTAGATCCATGTTTTTGTGTTTGTTTTCGCATGATTTTCAAGTATGGGTACCCAGGTCCATGTTTTCGAACTCATAGCATGAAATCCCAGATTTTTGTTATAAAGAAGTTATGATTTTAGCATTCATGTTCTTTATGATCTTCATGTTCATGTTCTTCATGTTCTTCACAGGTGGAAACCCAGATCTCCAGACCTCACTTCTCGAAGTGTAGTCGCCGAGATCACTCTCACTTAGACCTCACACTGAGGCCAAGCATCATATCTCACCTTGGCCTACCTTGCATGATCACTTGCACCTTTAGTCTGTCTTGTGCGCACCTCGGCATTCAGTCGCATGCCAAAGCCTAGGTAGCCACACCTCGGCCAGGAGATGTGGGACCTCGGCTAAAACCTGGTTGGTACCCAGCATGTCTTCTTGACATGTAAAACAGTGTTTGACTTCCAGCATGTTTTCCCGAGATCATTTGCATGCATGTAAGACTTGTTTTGGGAGAGTATGTTCATTAGACCTTGCCATGTGTTTGTAGGACTTGGACCTTTGCCTTGATCCCGACGTCCCAAGAACTAAGTGAGTGGTATTTCTGATAAAGTTATGTTATCAAGTTTTAATAAAGTTTTGCCTTGTTTTGATAAAAGTATTTTGTTAAGCATGAATGATATCCCTATTTTATGTATCAAGTATAAGCTTTGTTTTGGGTGACATTCTTGGAACCGTCCTTTCGTGTTAGGGGACGTTAAGCCTAAGTAACACCGTCCTTTCGTGTTAGGGAACGTTAAGCCTAAGTAACACCGTCCTTTCGTGTTAGGGGACGTTAAGCCTATGTAGCATAGTCCTTTCGTGCTAGGGGACTTTAAGCCTATGTAGCATAGTCCTTCCGTGCTAGGGGACTTTAAGCCTAGGTAGCACCTCCTTTCATGCTAGGGGACGTTAAGCCTAAGTAGCACCCTTGTTAAGATATCGGCCACCGACGGACTATGAACGGGTGTGCTCGATGCCGAGGTTATGCTTTTGTTTTGCCTGGAATGTCATCACCCCATGTTTTAAGTCGATGTATGTTAAGTATTCCAAGCAAGTTTTGAAAGACTAAGATTTGATTGATGTTTTGTTACAAGTCAAGCTAAGCTACGTTATGTATGGTTTTGATGATGATATACTATGTATTGTTTTGAAAGGATCACGGGTATCATTCATTTAACCACTTTATTACTCATACCATTCACTGAGTATCCAAGCTCACCCTCCCTATGTATATATGTAGGTAACAAGCAAGAAGTCGGCTACGCCGAGATGTGTGTTTTGTATGCATGTTATGTCAGCTGTAAGGATGTCGGCAATCCTGAAGATTATGTTTCATGATTTGTGGCTCAAGTGTTTTTGTTTATGTCGGCAATTTTGAAGCTTATGTATTTTGAACATGTCGGCTTGAGAAGCCTTCTTCCAAGATATAATATGTATTTTTGTACTTCAATTTATTTGTATTCAAGTTTTTAAGCTATGTAAAGATGTTTGCTATTCCATTTGACTTATGCACTGCTCTTATGGACCACTTGTATTTTAAATTATTGCTTCCGCACTTGCGAGCCCCATATATTATACTATGACTGTGTGTGAATTTTGAAAGTTGGCCTTCGGTAATCTCGGATTACTGGCCATCACGGCACCAAACTACTAGGGGCGGTTTGGGGTCGTGACAAAAGTGGTGATAGAATTACTACACAATAATTCGATGGGCAATCTAAGCAGATAAAGGGAACATTCAGCAATCAATCACCAATCATAATGAAAATACAATCAGTTGAAGAAGTTCATTAATATGATCTATACCATGATATTTCCTTGTACTTCTATTCAGCACTAGAAACTGGCCAAAGGCATTGATCCATCATAAAATTAAAAAAAAATTCCACCCAAAAACAAAAATAAACAAAATAATTGTAATTGCCAAAATGCAATTTACCCCACCCAAGATATAAAAATACAAAGCAAAATAAGTATAATTGCCAAAATGCAATTTACCGCACACAAGATCAAGAAATAAGTACATGTCAAAACTTACCATGCAAAACTACATGAATTATACACAAAACAGCAAATTTCAAAAACAACACAGTTAGAACCTAACATACATGCTAGATCAGAGAGATGTTGAAATAAATAAAAACTAAGGTATTACAAACAAACCAGGAGGTATAGGTAGATGGTGCAGTATTACTCACAACCACAAGTAAATATTAACAAAAAATAGAGATGGAAAACCATCGGGTAAAAAACCAAACAACATTACCAAAAGGTCACATCATACACATCAATTAATCACTTTTATCTCACAACTATCTACTCAACTAAAAAAAAGTATTACAAACACTAACTAACTCTTTTCACCTCATAAAAAGCAATGAAAAAGCCAAAAAGCAACAAAAAATGCCAAATTCCCAAGCATGCACTAAAAAACATCATCAACCTAAAGCAGCACAAGCAAAAATAAGAACAAATGAACTGCGCACACATAACAGAAGCTAATAAACCATTCAACACAAACCACCATAAACCTTAAGCCTGAACTTCACAATCCATTAGATGCATCAAGAAAATCCATTTATGACATCCACTTTTGACTCTACAAAAAAGTAAATTGCAACTAACTAGAGCACCAAGCCACACACCACAATTTATAATATGAATCTTATTGGTTGATATAACCAATTGATCCAAACATAGAGCCACGAACAATCCTTCTACGCTCAACACATAATTTCACAAGACAAACAAACAAATAATACAATTAAGAGGTGTACATTTTTTTAAACAACGAGCAAAACACCACTAAGTTGTTTATAAACATAAAACATGAATTTCCAAATCCAAAATGCAGCAGAAGAATGTTCCTATTTAAAATCCCCAATCCTCGATCCATAGCACCTTCTAAAATTGAATATCATCCAATTAACGGTGATTGTGCTAAACAAAAATTGCGCAGGTAAGCGGAACATAATTTTGCATATACATATAGACTCGTTGATCAATTTATAAGCGAGTTAACAAATTTTAACCCACCAATTAACCACACCGCTAATTTTTAACAGCATAATTCAAATTGATTCTATTAAACCAAGGCCCAAAAATAAACAACTTGCACAGCTTAGCCCGCAAGTGACCTTGGTTTCCTTTTTGCAATTAGGATGAGCCCGACCTGATGCTTGACTTTTAAAAGAAATGCATATACTTCTTGACAGTTCTTGCAAACGACAAAGTTTGATTTTACACAATGTAAATCGCTACTAACTAGAGCACCAAACCACACCACACAACAACAACATTTCAACTGCTAATTTGTATCATCAATTGAGTTATAGTGTGGATCTTATTGGTTAATATAAACCAATTATCCATGCATAGGGTCATATGCATACACTCGTGCACAAAAAAACTAATATGCCCTTCATGTAATTTCACAAATGGTATCATCCCATCCAAGTGGGAAAAAAATAATATACGTGAAGAAGTTGATTTCTAAAACAAAGAGCCAAATCAACCATGAAATGCATATCAATATAAAACAAAAATCTCCAAGTCACACATAGTGCAACAACAGATTGTTCATAGTTTGAATATCCAATCCTCGATCCATAGCAACATCTGGTTAAAGGAAAATGGCATTTTAACAAAATGATCAATCGCATTGAGAAACCAAGACAAAACACAAGTCAGCTCTGCTATAAGACTACTATGTAAAAGGAACAACCACCAGGCAACAACATCATTAATATCCACTAAATCTAGGGTAAGATAATTATATTTAGGAACCCAAACAACTAAAGCATTCACTAAGCAACAATCTAAGCAGATAGAAGGGACATTCAGCAATTACAAAACATGATGAAAACACCATCAGTTGATGATGTTCATTAATAGGAAATAATTATACAACGGGATATATCTAAAATCTGAACGTAATTTACAACACACAAGATCATCTAGAAATACAGAGACAAAATAAGTAATCACACTAACAAAAGTACATGTAAAAACTTACCATCTAAAACTTTATGAATTATAGATCATATTTCAGAAACAACACATTCAATACCCAACATACATGCTAGTTCCATGAGAAGTTGAAATAAATAACATCTAAAGTCCAAATGACAAACAAACCAGGATAAGGAATTGGTAGAAGTATTACACACAACCAAATGTCAGCAGAAATTAGAGTTGGAAAGCTATCAGGTAATGTATTACCCAAGACAAAAACCCGTGTTTTAGAGTTTGGAATGTTCTTAATAGTCAATGGGAGCTTGTCATGGTTCAACTACTATAGAAATCTTTATAAAGAACATGAGAGATCTCTAGTTCAGGAAAAACTAACCATTTTGGCATTCACTGGAAACCTCTTACCAGCAATGTGCATAGTTATCCGAGCAACAGTTTTGTCACCTGATGCGGCCTTTGCAGCTGCAGCACTCCTTCCATGTATTGAAGCAGAAACAGCATATGCAATAATATAAGTCTATTTGGGTATAGCCTCTCCATTGGTATCTGATTTAGAATCCTCTTTGATATGTGACCTTGCAGCTAATATAGCATTAAGAGCAACAACTCTTTCATTTTGTGCCTTGTTTCCACCTCCCGCATGCAATGCAATTTCTTTTCCCTTCTTAGTTCGAAGCTCTTTCAATATCTGTTTGATATCCCCACAAACATTTATGTTATAAGTTGGATCAGAGCTCATTTTCATTAGTTATAGCACAAAGAAACCCCAAAAAATATATATATGATCAAAAGAAGCGAATAAAAAAGAATAAAAAGAAAAATAGTTTTACGACCTATAAAGATAAAGACTATAGCTCACCTTCATCATTGAGTTTCAAACTATTTTTTACATGATCAAAATCCACGAGAACCCTGCTGTCAAGTGCATTAGGATTCTGCAGAGCACACCCAAAAATTCAAGGAAAGCATCATGAGGTCTTGTAGTGAAAAGTTAAGTACAAATATTCAACACAACCAAGTATGTTATATTGCATGGACTTGAAAACAGGTGTCGAAGGTCAATATGTGTCTAAATGTCGTATTAATTTAATTTAAATATCCAAAGACAATAGCACATGGCTAAATTTCATATTTCTTAAATACTAATGTTAAAGACAAAATAATGTTTACAAATTAAAATAGAGCAATTCATGTATAAAATTGAAATCTTATGCGAAGTTATATAGTAAATTCAACTACTTATACATACTTGTTGGGTGGAATTGATGGATGTCCAACATGTACAACTAAGGCCTCGTTTGGGAACCAGTCCGTTTAGCCAAAAAGTCAAAAAGTTATTAAAAAAACCAAAAAGCCATACCAAAAAGTCAAAGATTCTCTTTTCTCTCTACTTTTTGCACATCTTTTCGTAAAAAATCAAAAAGTCATCCCAAACATACTAATTTTTTTTAACTCATATTTTAGCTAAATAGCCAAAAAGTTACTAAATTAGACTGTTCCCAAACGAGGCCTAAGTATATCAAACACATATCTCACACACTTCCCAAGTGTCGAGTGTCCAACATGAGTACTTCACAAATTAGGAGAGTCCAGTCCATATAACCATAGCAGCCAACTAGGAAACCACATGCCAAAGCAACTAATTACCTGAATTGTTAAAAGATCTTCTCTAGTGAATGTTTCATCAGTGAGGAGCTCCTTCCAATTCTTGGTTTTGATGTTTAATTCTTTGATTGCCTACAAAACAAAGGCAAATGAAAGAGCTGCAGATCACTTACATAGAAATTACACATAAAGAACTTACAACGAAAGACTACTAATATTGATGATCAACAAATAAACAAACCAACCTCATAGCAGAAAACATTTTCCTTAGTCTTTACAGCAACAATGTGTGTTAGTACTGGGCAATGATACTTGCCTGCAGAAAAATAAAGAAAAATGACTTGCAATTAATTATGCCTACCTCACAATCCAAATGTCCATTTTCCCTAAAACACAATAGTGCAAAAATTGTAAGGTGGAAATTGCCATCATAATTAATTTATTACAACAAGATTACTGTTCATAAGAAGATCCTAGCATATCTATTATATTTTTCAGATCAATTAAAATAATCTTCTCTGGACACCATTCTTTTATCTTTCATAACATAAATGTTACTATCACTACAAGAAAAGAGGGTATATAACATGGAAGCATTTGCGACGGCACCATTTGCCGTCGCAAAAAGTGATTTTTTGCGACGGCACCACTTGCCATCGCCAATAAATCGGATTTCAGCGACGACACCATTTCCTGTCGCAAATGAACAAGTTTTTGCAACGGCAACTCCTGCTGTCACAAATAAAGATATTTTTGCGACGGTATGAAACTTGACGTCGCAAAAAAAAAAAAAAAAAAACCCAAAATCTGGGCTCAACTATTTTTTTCCCCCCTTGGCGCTCGTTTTTCCCCCTTAACCAAAAATCTCTAATCTTTCCCCCTTGAACCAAAAACCCCTAATCTTTCCCCATCTCTTCTTATGACTCTCTCTCTCTCTTGACGGTGAGCAGCGGCAGACGACAGCAAGCAGCGATAGACGACGGCAAGCAGCAGCAGACAACGGCGAGCAGCGTGCGACGGCGGCGAGCCAGCGACGACAGTGCGGCGTGTCTCTCTTCAACTCTCTCAGTCAGTCTCAATCTCTAAACCAGGTTAGCTCTTCTTCTTCTTCTTCTTCTTCTTCTTCTTCATGTTCTTTCTCTCTCTTGTTCTTTGTGAAGGATTAGGCATAATTTTGAGTTTGTGTGCCTATTGTTTCACCTCTCTCTCCTCCTTCCCTGTCTCTATTTTGTACCACATGGTGAATACTTATCTTGTGTTTGTTTTATGATTCATTCCAAACCCAATCAATCAAGTGAGGTCGGTTACTTGAATTATTTTTGCCATTATGCTTTGTCAAAGGGTACGTGCATAGATAAATACTGAAAGCTATCATAATGATTCCAACCCATATAGTTGTGAGACTGCATATTTTATTTTCCTCTTTCCCCTCATCTTCTTTGCAAGCAAGCAAATGGAGCATAAAATGGGTTATGGAGAAAGTAGAAATTTGTAAGGAAAAAAACAAAGAGAACCTCGGTGGATGGAATGAATTTGTGCTTAACATTCATACTGATGCTGCTTTTGCTTTACTATATAAATATATTAGCATCCTCTACTTGTCCAACTAGACTCGAATATGTCCCAAAAAACAAAGGTACTTGTACAATCGTACAGCATTTATGTCCCAATATTCGTTTTATAAATCCCTACTGATATGTTTCATTCAAATCTTGTGAGTTATCATGGAATATGTTCTGTTTGTTATGCTTTCTCTCCATTCTGGTTGTTTTCCTTAAAAAGTTGCAATATTCTATATGCACTGCAACTTTGATTATTAAAATTTTCTGGCGTACTAACACTAGACCACATTCAGTTTCTCTTATGTTTCAGGTGTCTCTGGTACCAGTCTTCTCAATGCTGTCAATTTGATTGCTTATAATGTGTTCTACACTAGTAGCCCTGTTTCAGTCAGTCTCGTGGACAAAGATCTTAGTGAAGGAACTGTGATGCAGCAACCACAGATTTTATATTACTGCCAAGCAGGGGGGTTAGGATTTTTCTGCGCTTTATCCACATGATTTTTTTCTTGCATGATTACAACGAAAGAGATGGCATGGCCAGTGATATATTAGGACTTGCCTATTTGAATATGTATCATCACTTTATTATATTTGATGCCTTCTTTATTGTTCCAACAATATGGTCCCACAAGCTAAGGTGTTGGAGTCCACTAGCTACTTAATTTAAGAATCTAAAGCCCTTTTCTTATGAGTTGTTGAGATGTGCCATTTTCTAATTAGACTAGATCAATGGCAGCCTTGAAGATTTGGCACCATTTCACCCATCAGAAACAATTGTCTTTCTATCTAAAAAGGTAGCTTTAAACAAAATGTGAACACAAAATCCTTTTGTATTTAAAATATCTGTTTGTTTAATGTTTAATGTATGGTTTTAAATAATGCTATTGAGATTTGTATCAGTAATAAGGTCACATATAGGACAATATCAAATGATATATGGGTGAATTTTGGTATCAAAAGTCTAAAATTTTGATGTGTGTCTGTATCAATGATAAATTCATATATCAAATAATATACGAGTGCACAACAAAAAAATTTTCAATATAGAAAATCATAACCCGAAATGTGAGTTAGTTTGGTGATCAACAACCCATAAAGATAATTAAATTAATTACAACAGCAGCCCCATAAATGGAATCATGACAAAAGTCTGGATTAGTTAAACATCAAGAAGACAAATAATAGGACAAACTGTGGAAGGCAATAGTAAGACATAGATTAATAGTTTGGTGTTGCATCCACTTATTTAATTTAACTTGATTTTTTCCAATGTAGTTACTTAGTTCATGCAAAACAATGTTACAGTATTGTTAAGAATCTGTCGTATAATAATTTTAGACGGAAAATGTTATACAAATTATTTAAATTTTTAATTTTCATCCTAACTGATATGACACATGTCATTTTATTGAAGTGAGTCACCTATTATTTTATTAAAGTAGATCATATTTTAATATTTAAAATTTTATTATTTCATGACATTAACTACTAGAAAAATTTATAAATTTCTTTTGTTTACATAAAATTTTTGATCTATAGAGATAAATATACACAAGTAAGAGCAAATTAATCGTTCATCTTGCTCAAATGTTCAGTGTCGCTTGTGATATTGATATAACAATGCCACAAACACATCTCCACTCACAATTTTTTGTGAGATTGATGTGGATTCCATGTGAGTCTCACAAAAATTAGGAATAGAGATGTAGTTATGACATTACTTACACTGAATAATTTTGTATTTTACCTCCATCTCTATCAATTATTGAAATGTATCATTTCTGAATTAGAGCAGATAAGTGGGAGCTAGCCGTGAAGATTTGGACCGGATTAAAAAAAAAAAAACCGGTGAAGATTTGGACCATTTCACCAATCAGAACCACCTTCTAAAAGGTCAAACAAAATGTAGGTAAGATAAAACATCAAGAAGACAAATAATGGGACAAACTGTGGAAGGCAATAACAGTAACATCTAGGGATTACAAATTTATAATTACTAGTTTGGTCTTTGGAGTTATATCCATTTATTTGTGCATGTGTAATTAATTTAACAAGACTCTGTTCAATGTGGTACTTTGTACATGTAAAAGAAGCATGAGTGGTAATAATCATGAACTGTTAGTTAAAATTCAAGTTTTAGATCCTGAAATTGTGCAAGATTTTATAAAGGGATAAACAAAAATGAAAAATAAAATCTTTATTTTATACATTTTTTACAGAGTAACGACAAGGACTAAAAACTCAAAAAATTGAAAAATACAAAGAAAAACAATGTTTTGTACAAGTTCAACTCTTGTTTAGTATAACTCACCATACATAACTTTTCTTGATGTTTTTCTAAATTCTTGATTCCCAGCCTTACTATTTTTTTTTCACCTTTCTATTTTTTTTTTCTTCACAAATCTATAATCCGAACACAATATAAATAAATTGTAAAACACATAAGCATTGTAGGGTCTCAAAGCCAAGCTTATCACAAATTGATCATATATCCACACTTTCATATAATTAGATTTCAATTATAGGAAATATTGCATTTCTTGGAACTTGGGAACTGGGTTCTTGCTGTCTGTTGCTCAAATTCTTGTTGTTGTCGTTAAACTAAATTTGGATCATTCTTGAAACAGGCTTCTTAATCTCGCACATTTGTTGGATGGTTTGAGCGGTCTCTGTTCCATGTGAGTGCTGTTCATTTCTTCGTGTTTCATCAATCTATTTCTATTGTTGTGTGAATTTCCCTTTTGAAGTTAAAAACATGTTAAACTGATTGAAACTCATCAAAATCAATCATTTTTTGTAATACGCATGTTATACCTTAAGTTCTGATAGATCTCAAGCTTCCATAATAGGGTTGGATTCCTGGAATAGGTGATGTTTTATCGAAATCTAGTTCCATGTGAGTGCTGTTCATTAGCTTCAAATGGCGTCGGTTTAGCACGAAACTTGGCACACATGACCGCCTAGGCACGAGAGACTTGTGGGAGAAGACGGGACTCCAATTGGGTTCCCGGTTTGGGAGTTAGAGTCGGATATCACTCTAGGCAAACTAGTTCCTTAAGAAACTTGAATTCGAGGTGTTGACGCCCCAAAATCACCAAACGGCGTCGGTTTAGCACGAAACTTGGCACACATGACCGTCTAGGTAAGATAGACTTGTGGGAGAAGACGGGACTCCAATCGGGTTCCCGGTTTGGGAGTTAGAGCCGGATTTCACTCTAGGCAAACTAGTTCTTTAAGAAACTTGAATTGGAGGTGTTGACGCCCCAAAATCATCAAACGATGTCAGTTTAGCATGAAACTTGGCACACACGACCGTCTAGGCACGAGAGACTTGTGGGAGAAGACGGGACTCCAATCGGGTTCCCAGTTTGGGAGTTAGAGCCAGATTTCACTCTAGGCAAACTAGTTCATTAAGAAATTTGAATTGGAGGTGTTGACGCCCTAAAATCTCCAAACAACGTCGGATTAGCATGAAACTTGGCACACACGATCGCCTAGGCACGAGAGACTTGTGGGAGAAGACAGGACTCCAATCGGGTTCCCTGTTTGGGAGTTAGAGTCGGATTTCACTCTAGGCAAACTAGTTCATTAAGAAATTTGAATTGGAGGTGTTGACACCCCAAAATCTCCAAATGCCGTCGGATTAGCACGAAACTTGGCACACACGACCGCCTAGGCACGAGAGACTTGTGGGAGAAGACGAGACTCTAATCGGGTTCCCGGTTTGGGAGTTAGAGCCGGATTTCGGTCTAGCCAAACTAGTTTATTAAGAAATTTGAATTGGAGGTGTTGATTTCCCAAAATCTCCAAATGGCGTTGGATTAGCACGAAACTTGGCACACATGACCGCCTAGGACGAGAGACTTGTGGGAGAAGACGGGACTCCAATCGGGTTCCCGGTTTGGAAGTTAGAGCCGGATTTCCGTCTAGCCAAAATTATTTACTTAATTATCTTGGTAATTATATAGTAGTTAATTTTTTTTATGTTTTTTTATAATTAAAATTTTAACACATAATTATATTGTCATTAATTATTTTTATTTTTTGTTTTCATATATTTCCCGAGCAGCAGTTTGCTTCTTGTGGAATACAGGCGTGCGAAGATTGCGATTTACTTTTGTTTTTGTTACCCACGGAAGAATCATGAGGGAAACTTTTGTTTTTGATTTACGTTAGTTTGAATTGTGAACAACATTATGTATTTAAACATTGTATATGTATTATGCAATATTATGTAGTGGGATAATTTTGTTAATGTGTTGTAATGAATGAATGCAATAATATTTTTATTATGGATGAATTGTTATTTTTATATTATTATGTAATTATTGATTTCTTTTTCAATTATTTTTCATTTAATACAGGTAATTTTCATATTTTTAATTATTATTATAATTTTTTTTGAGACGGCACCACATTGCCGTCGCAAATGATATTGGCAGAGTTGAGACGAAAGCCTTTTGCGACGGTATTCTTTGTCGTCGCAAATAATCTTTTAGCGACGGCATCGTGCTGTCTCAAATATTTTTTTAGCGATGGTAGGTATCTCGTCGCAATAAAAATTCTTTAGTGACGGCATTTTTGCCATCGCAAATAACCCCTTTAGCAACGGCAACATAATGCCGTCTCAAAAAATCATAGATTTTTTCATATTAATGGCGACGGCAAAATTCCGTCACAAAAAGGCAACTTTGTCGTCGCAAAAAAAAGGCGACGGCAATGTGCCATCGCTAAAACCTTTTTGCAACCCCGTTGTTGCGACCCCCCACTTGCCGTCGCTAAAAGTCATCTGCCGTCGCAAAAAACCTTTTGAGACGGCAATTTGAGTATTTGTGACAGCATTTTACCATCGCAAAAAGTCAAATCTTTTGTAGTGTACCAAACATCACACTAATTTCAATATTTGTTTCTCTCCCTGCGCCGCCAATCTTTGTACCACTACTCTTTCTCTCTTGACAAACTATCTTCTTTCTTTCGGAAGTCCCCTCCTCTTTCAATGTACTTTCTCCTTCTGTAACACATTTGGTTTTTTCAATAGAAAATAAGAATATAATGCCACTGAGACCAAGTCTTATTTGGTTCCAAAGTCAAACAACTGAAAACTGATATGGTCATTAGAGATCTCAGCTAGACAAAGAAATTACCAAGATGAAACCTTGACTACAACATATTTTACTCACTGATTATCAAGCTCCAAATTCCCTGAATCAGAACTCATGCTGGTGAAAAATAAGTAACAAAGTCTGCTAGCAAAATACAACTTCAATGAAAAGAATTATTGAAAACTACTAGATTATTCAGCGTAAGAAACACTACATTAAAACCCCATACACACCCCCAATAGGTTATGATCCAATTACTAAATAGGACACAAAACAATTTGCTTAGAATATAATTTTGCATATACATAATAGACATGATGATCAATTTATACGCAAGTTAACAAATTTTAAACCGCTAATCAACCACCGGGCTAATTTTCAACAGCCGCATGATTTAGATTGATTCTATAAAACCAATGACAGAGATGACAAAGTAATAAAAATTATTGGTAATAAACAAAAAAGGATTCTCTCTAAGATTTTCCTTATTTAGAATTTCCAGTGGGATGCGTTAATTACTTGGGATGATTCCGGTGAAGACGGCGTCGCCATATACTGTTTCCTGGAGGCAAGTCCTTTGAGTTTGAAGAAGCGATAGCAGATCGCAGGGGCCATCATCAATTGTCTATTATAGAGCAGGGGCAAGGGCTGCGGCGGGAGGTGGTGCTGTCGGGGTTTGAAGTACAATGGACCATCTTGAAACTAAGGGCGGCGTCCCGAGTGGTAGATCATCCATCCTTTTTAGGCCGAATAGAAGGAAAGGGATGAAGCGTGGCAACCTGGCTTCGCGGTGAGGACAATGGTGGTTTTTTGGTGCAGATAGTGGTGACGTTGGTAGGCAAAAGGACTCAGATTTACCTCCTTATGTCAGAGTGTGGAGATGAATGGGTAGGGGTAGCCTTGGTTATTGAAGATTTCACTATAGGGCTAGACGGAGGGGTCGAAGAGAGGTGAGGACAAGGGAGTGGTGATTGAGAAACAGACTGTTTCAAAGTTTGGGAGGACAATCGGGCCAAGTGTCGGAGTTAAGGTGGTGAACGGCGTGGCAGAGGAAGGGTGGTTCAGTTTTCAAAACAGGGCAGTAGTGGGTATAGTGGGTCTGAGGGGGGACAAGGGGGTGGGTTTTTTAGCCATGATGGAATGGGTCAGGCGTTGGCGAAAGGAGTTCCGGAAAGTGGAAATCTGACCAATCGGGGGCCAAGACTTTTTGTTTGTTCTGCCGACAAGGCGATAGGACGAGATCTTGCTGCGACGGCGGTGGGTTATCGCTAGGCGTGATTAGAATCTAGTGGGTGGTCTCCGACAGTGCTGTGTCAGGCGACGGAAGGGTCAGATTTGTGACAAAATACCTGGGTGAGAGTGGTGGGCTTACCCATACATCTTCATGGTGGTCGGATGTGTGCCATGCTATTGGAGATCGATGTGGTGGTTTTGTGGACGCTGACGAACTGTCGGGGGACCTTGGAGTGGTCTGATTGTGTGTTCGATGTAGCGGTCACGTCCCACTTAGGGTTTTGGTGCGCTGGGCATCATCGACCTTTTCGATCCCTATTTGGCCAGAGACAAAGCCAACGATGGTGTCTGATACGCTGTTAAGAAGGCCAATGGGCAGACTGCGATTGGAGAAGAAAAGGCATGACTGGATGCGTGATCGTCGAAATTGGCACAGATTTGGGAATGCACCAGATCTTCGGAGATTTGGGGCTAGACCAGATTTTCAGTGATTTTGTGGCAATCAAGGTCAACGATTGCCTTTAAAGAAACAACAGACTCAGGGGTGGAATAGATTAGGCAGACAGTGTATGGGTCTAGGCTTAGTGGGCCAAGGAAATAGGACATAGGCCTTGGTGGGAACGATAAGCGATCCATAGGGGAAAATGCTGGTTTGGGCTTAAATGTTCTTGGGCCCAAGGCTAATTTGGCTTTGGATCTTGCATTTGGGGATGGGCTAGGGCTATCAAGGCCTGGGTCCTTTCCTCTACACGCGGGTTCAGAGATGGATCTCCCAGTGCACTAGATTTTTGAATCCTTGTGCCAGAGTGTGGGAGAGCCCATGTCAAAGGTGGGGACGATGGTCGGGCCATTGGTGCGAATGGAGCAAATGTTGTCGCCAAGGAAGAATGATAGGTTGTCGGCGAGTCATGGGCATGGATCCTTCGACAAGGTAGCGAACTCTTTCAAGGGCTCTGGTAGAGTTGTACTGGAAGGGTAGATGGAGACATTGTTGGGCATCGAAGTAGGGGCATGTCGTCAACTGGATGATGAGCTGTGAGAAGAGATGGAGATTGGTGGATGAAGTTGTCGAGATGCGTTTCATGATTTTGCAGTCGAGAAGGGACACCCGGGGCTCCAACAAGGCGCCAATCTATCATGGGCTGCCAAGGCCGAAGTAGAAATGACAGAGGGTGATGACAATTTGGCTCTAGTTGTGCAACCGTTGACCGTAGATGGGGGTGACTAGGATGGATTGATGGGGCAAACACTGATGTCGGTTGATCGTAGCACTGTCTTGGGTAGGAATGGGATACCTGCGGTTGAGAAAGTTTCAGATTGGGTGCTAGACCGCATTATTGAGGTTAGTCGGTTACTGGGGTTGTCATTCGAAGGCCATGAGAAGGAAGCTCTATGACTATTATCAACAGTAGAGGCATCGTGGTGACGAGGGTCTCCTAGTAAGGAGGTGGTTACAGTGGCAGTTGCAAGTCGCAAAGGAAACCGCGAGCTAAGGAATTTAAAGTGCTCCATAAATTACGAACATGGTGGAACATGGGCAGGACGTGATTCACATAGAAGTTGGAGGTCCCCTTTTTTTGAAATGAAGTTAAAAATTTTGACGTGGAATGTGCAAGGCTTGAATGATAGAGATAAGAGGGTAATAGTGAAGGAAGTATTGTGTAGGGCGAGAGTTGATGTGGTGTGCTTACAAGAGACAAAGATGGAGGTGTTAGGGGCAGAGGTGGTGCAGGAAATTTGGGGGGGCAAGTTTGTGGAATGGCTACATCTACCGGCAGTGGACACAACAGGTGGTGTACTGCTTCACTGGGACTCGAGGGTTGTTGGGAAGAAAGAGGAGTTTTGCAGTTTTTCAGTGTCTTGTCTATTTCGATGTGTGGAGGACCAATTTCGATGGGGGTTCACGAGGGTGTATGGTCCAGTTTTCCGTGTTGATCAAGGTGAGTTCCTGTCAGCGCTGGAGGCTATGGCGTTCTATTGGTTCGAGCCTTGGTGTGTGAAAGGTGACTTCAATATGATGAGATGGCCGAGCGAAAGGGTAAGAAGTTTTCGGGAGTCGGGCTCTATGAGGAGTTTCTGTTCTTTCATTGATGAATTAGAACTGATTGACCTACTGCTTCAAGGAGGAATTTTCACCTGGTCGAATAGGCGGGGTTTGTCATGACCCAAACCCGCCCCTATAGGTTTAGCGTCATAACTGACCAGTAATCCTTGGATTACCAAAGGCCTCTGAACAAAATAACTTATAAATAGGGGCTGCGAAAGCAAATATAGAAACATACATAGTCCTTTGAGCTGTGGAGACATATATGGGGCAGAAATTTTAAACCTATTACACATATACGTGACGTCACAATGTAGGTCTTACGTCACATTCAATACAGCTTAGCCCAATATACACATAACAGAAAACTTGTTCATAATTCAAGGAAGACAAGGTCTTAAACATATGCTATTTAGACTTGACTCACTCACAAAAGGGAACCTCCTCGGAGGCACAACGGCTGGCTGACAAAACTGAGACACCAGGTCCTCAACTCCGAGTCTGGTCATGCACCTGATCACCTACATACATAATATAAATAGTGAGCGGAAACCCAGTGAATAATAACGGAGTAGAGGGTTTAGATGAATGTTGTCCATAACAATTATAGAAAGCATAATTCAGTAGTTATCAGAAATGGATTCATAATCATTGTTCAGAAATTGTAGTTCATAATAGATACAAAATCAAAATCATATTCATAATCAGAATTTGCAATTAATCATACGTGGTACATTTATTAGCACTAGTAGAAACAGTTGACCTATAAAGGGATAGCCATAAAGGCAGACAGTTGACTCACGTGCACGGAGACGATACAGTTGGCTCATGAGATGTACAGTTGACCCATAAAGGGACGTATACAGAAGGCTCCATAACAGTTGGCTCATGAGACGTACAGTTGGCCTTTAATTGGGACGTAACAGAACAGATAACAGATGTCATCTGAAGCTAATGATGCCACAAGTACATTTCAGAAACATTGGACAACCATTCAGTCATACCAAAAATAATTTTTCAAAAAGCAAATTATCTTATATCATTCAGAAGATACTTATAAATTGAACATAGCTTTACAAAGTTATTACTCACGGATGGCTCCAAAGCAGATGGACAGAACAGATAACCGAACAGCCAACGGCGCATGACCTGCACAACACATAACAGATATACATTTGAAACATACACTCAAGATATACTTTACTCATTACGTTCCATTCATAGCGTGTTATCAGCCTTTATCCTCGTTATTGAGTCTTAATCTTGGTCTAAGAATGCCTAGGATGCAATGAGGATGCAAAAATGTATTTGAAAATACTGTCAAAAATGCTGGAAACAGGGGCCCCGCTGGAGTGCAACTTCCTTCGCTCGAGCAGACATGTAAACATGTGAGGGGCCGCTCAAGCGCAACTTCCTTCGCTCGAGCGGTCTGTGAACTTTGAAAAGTACTGGTTATGCAAAATTTTCGCTCGATGGCCGCTCGACAATCACTCGAGCGTGAGACTCAGGTCCTTGCTTGAGCTCACCTATCGACGCTCGAGCGGTCTACAAAAACATGAAACTTCTGGGGGCTTGTATTTCATGCTCGAGCGAACTTTTGGTCACTGGAGTGGAGATGCAAAACCAAAGGTGGCCGCTCGAGGGCAGGATCTATCGCTCAAGCAGAGAGGTTGAATTCTAGGATTTCCAGATTCACCTCCAAGGTTCCAAACTCAAATCAAATACTCCAAAACTCATTCTTTTGGGTCAAAATTTTGAGGAATCATATGTGAACTAGGAAAACATTGGGAATTCCAAATCATTTTTCAAAAATCAAAGCCCAAAGATTTGCCAAATGTGCAAAACAAAACTCAATTCTTAGAAAACATAGCATGCTTGTGTTGCCTTGACTTCAAAACTTCCAAAACATGATCTAATGACACAAAATGACATGAAACTTGATGAATTCTCAAACCTAAGGTGAATTAGTAACATGCATGAGGAAATTCTTGGGAAAATAACTTCAAAATGCTATGAAATTTGCATGCATGCATGCATGGTTTGAGTTCATTTCTCTAATTCTAGTTTAATTTTTCTGTAATCCTCTCAATTCTCTTGAATTCATGGTTTAAGCATCCATAATATACAATCTAAGGGTTGAATTCTTACCAAGAGTCTAAATTGCACAAGTGAAGAAGCTTCAACTCCCAAATTCTTTGCAAGTCTCCAACAATCCTTAGCAATTCTCCCTTTTCCTAGCTTTTGATCTCAATTTTCTTCTATCTCTCTCTCTCTCTCTCTCTCTCTCTCTCTCTCTCACGTTTTGCTTGTGCGTGTGAGCTCAAATGTGCTGAGATGAAGAAAAATAATGAGTGAAGGCACATATGGGAGCCTTATTGTAGACGTCCCCAAACGTCCTAGGAGGGAAATCCTGATTTGTTCATTTGGGCTTACTACAGTTCAGACTCAAATTGTCACGGTTCTTAATCTGAACCAAAGAGTCCAAATCCGGCAAATCGTTTTGGAAAACAGATTTTTGTAAAGAAGTGCCAAACATGGACTGTTTTGCCAGATATAGAGTCGCCACCTAAATATTTTATTTTGGGAGAATTTAGGAAATCCTGACTCGTTTGCCTAAGGCCACGTGTCCGCCATCACCAGAGTTGCCTCAGCTCGGGAACTTAGGTACGATTGGGGAAGGTTAGCTATGAGCACCCCCTCTCGCCTGATCCAAAGATCGGCCTCTACTAACCATGATATCTTGTTTTGAAAACATTATGCGCTCTTATTCCGGTTATTACCCTAGATTTACTATGTGATGCGCACAGCATGACAAATATAGACTGAGTCGCCTGAATTGGGACAAAGCATCGCATATCCTTTTGTTTGGAAATCGGTTTGAAATTTGCTTCTCGCAAGTAGGCTAAAACATGGATTTCGACGAGTTGTTCCAACTCAAACAATCCAACCTTCACCCACAGGCATTCAGGCAGATATATCACATAAGCATATAGCCTCATGGTAAGCATGCTAATATGGCAACACTCACACGCATGCAAGATGCTAAAGCATAAGAGCTTACTTAGTACTCCAAGCCAAAACAGAAACTAATTAGTAATCAAATGCATGATCCTAGTTCATGTTAAGATGGCTAATGCAACACATACAGAATGCAACTAGAATGGGCTCGGCTAATCTAAGAATGGCATGTGAAATGCGACAACTCGATACACGTATTCAAGTTGGAATGGAAATACTATGCAGTTAGTATGATGCACCGAGCCCGGTGCATGCAAGACTGATGAATAATGCACGAATGTGTAGCATAAGGTATGCTAAATTAAACATGCCCTAATACTAACCATCAAAGTAGGTGTAGACACCCCATTTTTTACTGTCCTCAAGACTTGGACGTCACCGTTCGAACACCCGGTGATCATCCACGTTTGTGTTCGTTTGGAGTTCCCGGAGGTCTCGGCTACGCGCCTTGCCTCAGGATCTCCGAACTCGACTGTTTGGTGTCTGGTTTTGCACCAAACACTTATGTTTTGCCTTGGAGGGGCAGGGAATACCATGTGAGGCATCCCCACACATCACCGGCCATGGCCAGAGGCCACCGGCTGGTGTTTTGTTGCCATCGGTAATGTATATTGCCGGTCGGCATTCTTTGTTGCCGGTCGGCAGTCCATTTTGTCAAAATGGCAATTTTGAGCAGCCGACTACTGTTCATCTGCTTTTGCAGATATTTTAATACAGCTGTCTTGCATTTGGCTCCCATGTATGGAGGGATCTCCCTCTTTAGAAGCTTGTCTTGTAAGCTTTACAAGACAAAAAGCTCTATAAAGAGAGGTCTTCTCTCTTGTTGAAGAGGTTAGACATTTTAGACAGCCATTTTTAGGGTTTGAGTTCTAGGGTTAGGGTTTGTCTATATCCTAGCTCTATATCTCTCTTCCTCTTGTGTTTAGTGTGTGTGTTTAGGCTCATTATTGCACACAAACACATAGTGTTACACCTTTTCTTGGTTCTGAAGGACCAGAGGTCTGTTCTTGGAGTTTTGGGGCTGGTTTGAGCTCAAGGAAGCAGCTAGTCCACCATTTGTGAAGAAGGTCTTCAAGGGTAAGAAGTTTGTCCCTTTATTCCCCATTTTTGCATTGTATTTTAACCTACCTTGCAATTGTTTTTGTGTTTAGTATATAACATAAAAAAGTTCTGTTTTTAGGCCCTCTAAATAGTTTGTTTAGAGTGTTTTGTGGTTTGAGGTTGTTTGACCCCTCTTAAGCCTTGTAAGGCTCCATTTTGTGCTATTTTGAGTGAGCTCCGGGACTTTGGTGTTTGGGCCTCCTCACCACTGAAATCTTGAGGGATTTCAGTGGTAAGGATGGTGCCTTGAAGTCCCAAGAAGGGAGGGCCACCCCCTCTCCTTATTGTCCTTGAAAAGGGCCATTTTTGCCTCTTTAATGAGCACCTAGCTAAGCCTCATGTTGACCATGCCTTGGCTGTTATTTATGCTTATTTTTCCATGAAATAGCATTGTTGTATGTTGGTTTTGGTACACCATGCATGCTTAGCACACCTACCTTGTAATGCCATGTTTAGGCCTTAACATGCCTTAGGTTGTAAACCAGGGTTCTAGCATGTTTTAGGCCTAGCTTTGTGAAGCTTTTGTGCTTATTTTGCCATGTTTGAGGTCTGTCTTTAGTCATTTTGGTCGGCCATGACATGCGTTATATACCCCCTTTGCATTTTAGGTTTGTTGGCCTTAAGTGTGTGAGTGTGTAGCATGCATTACTTGCTTTATTTCAGTGGTTTGACACCATTTGTAGCATCATTTCAGTCCCTTTGACATGCTTGTATGCTTGCCTTGGACACCTCTCTAATGCTTTGAAAGCTTGTGTTGTATGCTCCATGTTTTGGTCATTGTGTATGCTTTTGAATTCAAACCATTTAGATGCCATCTAAGTGGTCTTTTGGGCTTTGTTTTATGTGCTAAAACTCTGTTTTTGGTCATTTAAGTCTTGCCATGTGTGGTCATATCAAGTGTAGTTCAATACTTCATTAGCTTGCCTTGAATGCTTGGGCCATTTGTTGCATGTTTAGCCTATCTTGTTTGCTTGGTTTGGCACCATGTTCTTGCATGATTTTCAAAGTTTAATGCATGCCCCATGTCCATGATTACTCCCTTTTAAGTGTGCTTAAAAGATGCCCTTTGATGCTTAAGTGTTTAGGCCTTAACATGTGCATGTGTGTATGTGTGTTTGGTCCCATCTTCTTAAGCTTTGGCCACTGTTTTGGACCTAACTTAGAGCCGTCCAATTAGTGTCAGTCCATCCCTTGTATGCCATTCAAGTGCTATTACATTATCTCATGTTTGCATGCTTTGGTTGCATGTGTTGCATGCTTGAAATCATTTGCATTTGGAATGCATTCCCTTGGTCAAATTACTAGCATGTTGCATGATTAGATTACATCTTGCATGCTCTAAGTAGTTTGCATAGTTGTGGCATGCTTGTTTGCCTTGTTGCTTAGATTGTGTACCTAATGTTCATTGCATGTTTGCATGCTCCCTTTTATACCATGTTGCATGTTAGTTAACATGCTTAGGTTGCATTGAACATGCATGCCTTGTCCCTTGATTTAGTGATAGGGATTGGGCCCTTATGTGTTTGCGTGCATTACATTTGAAATCAAAGTGCACACTTGATTCTTTGGGCCATCACGCATTGAAATGCGCGATTGATGGTCCGAGAACCAAGGACCATATCCCTTTGAGTGGTACACATGATGAGGGATAGGATTGGTGCATACATTGCTTGAATTGCATTGCCATGCTATGCCTTGCCCTCTGCTGCGGTCAATTGCAGGTTCTGCAGACATTATTTGCCGACCGGCAGTGTTCAGTGCCGACCGGCAATCCATTGGTGGCCGATAGCTTCACCAACAGCCGATGATTACACACTACTGCCGGTGGTCATTCTACTTAGCCGGTGGTGTCTCCCAATGTCCAGGGAAGCAATTCTGAGACTTTGGCAGTCTTCAAAGAGGCAGAGTAGGGAAAACAGAGGCAGCCTATGCATGGCAGTGCACTTCCGAGCAAGACCCGAGCACGCGCGCATCGGACCCTCTCCCCGAGGCCCCTTTTATTGCTTTTCTTATGCTTAGTTAATTTGTTAATTAATTAGGTGATCTGTAATAATTAATTAGCTAGGATAGTTAATTCATTATTCGAATTGTATTATTCTTTTGGTCCCTCCGAGCGAGGGCAAATCTGTAATAAGTGTGGGTGAGTGTGTGCATGTCTTCTAACCCCCACTTCTTTCTCCCTTTTACTTACCTGCTTTGATGGTTAGTAATAGGACATGTTTAATTTAGCATACCTTATGTTATACATGCGTGCATCATTCATCAGTATTGCATGCACCGGGCTCGGCGCATCATGCTAACTGCATTAGCATTTCAAATCTAACTTGAACACATGATGTTGGTGCATTTCACATGCCACTTCTAGATTAGCCGAGCCTATTCTAGTGACATTTTGTATGCGTTGCATTAGGCACTTAACATGGACTTGGATCATACATTGATTTGTTAACGAGTTCCCTGTTTTGGCTTGGAGTACCATGTAAGTATTTATGCTTTAGCATACCACATGCGTGTGAGTGTTGCCATAACAGCATGATTACCATGAGGCTAGCTGGTTATGTGATATAAACTGCTTGAATGCCTGTGGATGAAGGTCGGATTGCCTAAGTTGGAATGGCTCATTGAAATCCGTGTTTTAGCCTACTTGCGAGTAGCAAATTCCAAAACATTTCTTCAAAACAAACGGATATGCAATGCTTGTTGCCAAATTAGGCGATCTAGTCTATACTTGTTTACTGTGCGCATAACATAGTAATTCTAGGCTAATAATCGGGATAAGAACACATAACGTTTTCAAAAACGGATATCACGGTTAGTAGAGGCCGATCTTCAGATCGGGCGAAAGGGGGTGCTCATAGCTGACCTTCCCCAATCGTACCCTAGCTCCCGAGCCGAGGCAACTTTGGTGATGACGGACGCGTGGCCTTTGGCACCGAGTCAGGATTTCCTCAATTTCCCTTTAAAAAAAAAATATTTAGGTGGCAACTCTGTATCTGGCAACGCAGTCCATGTTTGGCACTTCTTTTCAAAAAAATCTGTTTCTCAAAACGATTTGCCGGATTTGGACTCTTTGGTTCAGATTAAGAACCGTGACACAAATTGAGTCCGAACTGTAGCACGAAGGCCTCACGCGGGCGCGTCTACAGTTTTTGGCGACTCTGCTGGGGAGTTTAGAGAGCTTGACTCGAACTCGTGATATCCCATTTTGATTACACTTATGTGTTTCTTTGCATTACATGTGCATTGGTGCGCCTAGAACACCGTGTTTGCCATTTGCCATTCCTGAACGGTTTGCCGGAGGCTTGACTTTGTTAAAGCATGCCATAAGGCTGACCGGTTGTGGGCTCTGACAGTATGGGAACACAAACTCCGGATTTACCGGGGCACCCTTTTCGACCATTCAACCTAGTGCATATCGAAATCCATAGTGACCATTCCAAGCTAGGACAGGTTGCTTACCCGATTATAGGTTGTTTGAAACCGCTGCGTGCGTAGTGAAACCCTAGCTCCTGACAAAATAGGACAGGGAAACCCTATCCCAATATAGGGGTGTTTTGGCTCTCACTTATCTGCTATGTGCTTTAGAGTTGGCCTCTACAGGATTGCATGTATCAGTTTGCAAGTTTGAGTATCAGGCCTGTGGGCATCACAATCAGTATTTGAGGAATCAGTTTTACCTGAGGGTTTCAGTTTACAGGCAAAATTTTGGGGCAGAATTCAGTAGAGGGCACAGTTATCCTAGTGCTCATATCTGTTTTGGTAAAATCAGACTGAGGTGCTGTCTGTTTTCTCTTTTGCAAGGTAGTCCTAGAACCATAGCTTCAGAAGGCTCCGATATCCCCCGAGGTTCATCGGACTTGTGCTGATAGACTTTGTCAGGTCAGAGATTCAGTTCAAGGGCAATCAGTGCTCCTTTGCCAGAGACAGGGTAAAAAGGCCAGTCAGGCACAGATCATCAGTCTTCGGATCAACAGTCATTATCCATCTCACCTGTGCGCAGTTGGTTTGAGATATCCGTTTTTACCTCAGGAAGGTATATCGGTTGCTCAGTTAGATCGGAACAATATGTCGAGTCTGGAAGAGATGGTGCGCCAACTCCAGGATAGTATGAAAGCCATGCAGCAAGACACTGTCCGTCAAGCAGAATTCGCCAAGCAACAGGCTGTGGTCATAGCCCAACAAGCAGAGACAATTGCCAGGTTAGAGCAGCAAACTGGAGTATCTACTTCACACCAAGCTCCTCCCCCACCAAGAGTTCCAACACTCGGGGAGACAGCTAATGTCCAGGAAGATACGGACATTCCGACAGGGCCAGTTCCGCCCCCGGTTCTACCCCAGCTATCTAAAACACCCACCAACCTACCAGACCCCCCCTTTGATATCGAGACAGACCCCACAACATTGAAAGTGAGCAAGCTTGAGAAATTGTTCAAGAAGTCTTAGGGGGGCCACTCCATTCCTGACATTGAAGACGGGTATACAGACTCGGCTATGACACTGCCTGACAGATTCAAAATGCCGCATATTGACCGTTTCAATGGGTCCGGGGACCCCATGGTGCACTTGAGACTGTTTTCAGACATACTAAGGCCGATGGACCTCACCAGATTACAGAAGCTATCATTGTTTGGCCGAACCCTATCTGGGATAGCCGCAATCTGGTATGCACAATTGGAGAACTCTGTGAAACAGAATTGGGAAGAGATGGCTGAGGCCTTCAGTGATCAATATTCCTACAATGCACAGATTGAGGTCACAACTCGTGATCTTGAAGTCACCCGCCAGGAGCCAAAGGAGAGCTTCTCGGAATTCGTGGCCCGCTGGAGGGCCAGGGCCTCAATGATGACCATTAGGCCAACGGATAAGGATCAAATACGGATGGTTATGCGCAACCTCCAACCCAAACTGATGCAGAAAATGATCGTGCTCCCCTTCCCTACCTTTTCAAATTTGCATGAGATAGGAGTACAGATCGAGGATGCCATGAAGCAGGGCCTCATTGACCAGGAGAAGGAGCAGCCCAGGAGGGCGTTCACCCGCAGTTCGAATGCGACCACCGGCAGTGATGCAGCTGCTAGGACTTCAGACGTGGACAAGGTCACCACCACCACACCAAGAGTAGCCACCCCCTTTGTTGGTACATCCACTTCAAACCCCCGAACTTCAGACTATCTACCCCGAGGCAAGAGGGTTTTCACCCCACTCTATATGCCTTTGTCTAAAGCCCTAGGGGTCCTACTCAGGAAAGGACATCTGAAATCGTTGGAACAATGGCCTCTACCCGATCCTCTCCCTCCAAAGCATGACCCGACTACGTACTGTGCTTTTCATCAACAAACCGGTCATGACACCGACAGTTGCGTCCGTCTCCGCCACGAGATACAAAATTTGATTGACAACAAGGTCATCCCCGCACCAGGTCCTGCAAAGTCTATCGGCACTTGATCGGTGAACTTATGGGGGATAATGTGATGTGATCGAGGGATGAACCACCCGCGAGCGGCGTTCAGTTTATTCCAAGATGTGGCGTTTGGCACGCATTGTTTTGAGCATTTGCAAATGTTAGTTTTGTACATTCTGACTTGGGTATTGGGTCAGTCTTGTTGTGTTGTTTTGAGTCTGTTTTGTGTCAGTCCTTTTGTTTCGAGGTCTGTCTTGTCGTATCGAGTCAGTCCTGTTGTGTAGGAGTCGGGTGATTCTGGGGGTGTTACCTCGGACATCACTATCTTGTTTTGTGTTTGTCTTTTTACTTTCTTTTGAGTCTGTTTCTGCCTTGGAGCCAGTTATGCCAACAGATTTGAATGGAACAGCAGTGATTTTCACACTCTTGTGTTTGCTTCTGCCGTGTGCCAGTTATGCCAGAAGTTTGAATGAAATGACAGTGCTCTTCGCCTGCCTTTTCTGTGCCTTTGAAGTCATTGTAATGACCTAAGTTTTTCAAAACTTTTTTTCGAAACATTGTGATAAAAAAAAACGAAGAGGAACGAATTCCTCGGGTTTTGCAAAATTTGATCAATTGAGAGAAAGAGAGGCATGCTAAGCCCTTAATGATCGAGATCATGCTTGTTAATGTGAGTAATGAGAAGGATCCTGACTTATCCAGATTGGTTCTACACTGTCTTCGGCGCGAGCGATTTGTCGCTTTCTTAAAAAATTTCAAAAAAATATTTTGCGCGGTCCTGCGAAGACTTGTGTGGGATCGCTCTTGAGATTGTACAGCTTAGGATCGCTCTCAGCCTCGAGATTCGACCCCTCACTTTCAAACCTTGAACCTGAGTTCAGAACATTCAACGGTGAACCACAACGTGAGGCCTGTGTGGCCAGTTTTGAAGCAGCCCTCGAACAAGAGGCACCAAAGTCGAATAAAAAAGATTAGATCTCACCAGAAGAAGCTCGTGGAGCAGCCATGATGGATTCTTCTGCAAATCATTGCAATAACCGTTCTCCTGGACACAGAGAGGCTTCAACTTCAAAAACCATTTAGCATGGACTTGTTACACTTTTACCCTTTGAGAGGCTCGCTGGGCCGAAAACCCAGAAGGGCGGCCCAGGCAAAAGTTAGAGCAAGAGAAAAATACAAAAAATGCAAAAAAAAAAGAGAAGAAGTAAAATAAAATCAAAAAAAAAAAAGAAGAAAAAAAAAGAAGAGAATGAAAAGATACAAAAAAATCAAAAAAAAAAAGAAATGAAAAGAAGCTCGCAAGGTCGAAAACCCGCATTGGGCACCTTGGCAAAAGTTAGAGCCTGAAAAGTGAAGGTTAAAATACCCGAGTGTACCTTAACCGGAACTACGTAAGGCTTGATTCCCATGTTTGGGATAGTAGGCAACTTCATCATGAAGTCCAGCCCCCAACGCTTTCATAGCATCTCAGTCCATACAATGGTTTCGATTTCATCCCAAAGTCCAGTCGCCAACACTTTCAAAGTGACTGTGTCCATATATTGATTACGACCGTCTTCGTCATCTCCGTGTCCAAGAGTTCAACCACCACCAATGAAGACTGTTTGCGGACTGCTGCGGCATCATCCAAACAAGGGGCAACTTTCCGTTGCCATGATGTCGCCGTTCAAACCAGGGGCAACTTTCCGTTGCCACCCACCCCTTTCAAGCCAGGGGCAATTTTCCATTGCCTCCGATCCGAGGTTGCGCATCTCAAAGAGTAAGTTCCTTGCTCGTTGAGCATTGACTATTTGCAAAATAGTTTTTGAAAATTTTTACTGAGGTTGACTATTTTCTCGAAAACTATTCCATTTTCCAGAACTGGACCATTTTCTTGGACCCAAAAAGGAAAATTTTCAGTGCTTATAGCCTGACTTGCATGGTTTTCAAATCAAAAATCGAACAAGTACGTTAATCCGACTCTCATCTTGATCAAAACTGTTTTAGTAGAAAACCAAAACAAAAAATGGTCAAAATGATGAACTAGGGGCACAGTTGAGTCAAGCGTTCTGTTTTTCCCCCCGTCGTCAACATACTTGCCAGGAGGGCACTCTACCCACCAGAAGAAGTAGCTGTGAGCTAACAACATTGGGCATGAACCTGCAACTTCCTATTCATTCATTAATCACCTTGGGGAGGGACGAAAAATGAGAGAATAAAGAATAGAGAGGTGTAAGTTAAGAGGAAAAGCGAGCCAAAGGGTTTTGAGAGAAAAACCGAGCTTGAGTGCCAGAGTGATGTGAGAATCACAAGTGAGAAAAGGGTGGGAAACAATACCCAGAGAAACTGGCTCCTCGTGATCTGAGGTCCCCCGTCTTCGTTAACGCGTCTGTATGTCGTGTCTTTTGTTTTGTTTGCCTCAACCTTTGTTTTAGGTCTTTTCCGAGCGTGTCTCGTTGTGGTTAGGTCGTGTACCCTTTTGTTTGAGTCCTCCCCGCTGTGTTCGGTTGTAGGCTCGATACCCCGGTTGAAAATCCCTTTTTATTTCGAAAATCGTTTATGCTCAGAGTGCTGTGTCACTCTCTACATCTGTGCGAAGCCAAAGAAGAAGAAAAATTCGGGGCATCTGAGCGTGCTTCAACTTCAGCTGGTTTCACCTCCGTAGTCCGTCTTGTCAGATTGGGCTGTTTGTTCAGGATTTGCTGTGTGCAAAATGAACCAAATGCTGCGTTACGGGCTGTATGCAGACTAATCCCCAACAGAGTATGGGCTGTGCGTTCAGTTTGAGCAGTGTGTTACTTGGGCTGTTTTGCTATGAGGCTGTTTAGTTATCTGATTATTACAGTGCAAGTGTTCAATTTTCAGACAACCAATCAATTTCGTTTACATTGAGGCGTAATATGGTGTGATACAATGCAAAGTATGAAATGTAAAGATATACGGATGTAAACACTTTTTCAGATAAAAAGCCTGTTTCATTTCATCATCTTTTCGAGTACACAAGTTTTGGAAACAAAAATCTGCCTGCGGCAGTACAAAGTATCCTAACTACCAACAAAAGGGAAAAGTACAAGAAAGAAGAAAAATAACAAAAATCTATATCCATGTCAAGCAGCTCCGAGGGCTATCGGTCTGTCCTAGTTCTCTTCCTGGACGAAGGTCCAGGAGTATCATCAGCATCGTCATTAGAGCCCGAGCTAGTGCCGCCTCCGGTCTCCTCCTCCGATGACTCCACCTCCGACTCTGCCTCCGCCTCTGACTCCTCATCGTCATCATCAGGGACTGGAGCCCACGAACTACTCCCGACATGAGTACGCCCCGCCTTGGTGCGGGGGAATACTCTGCCCTCCTCATCTCTCCCTTGGGCGGGAACGGAAGGTCCAGCTGGAGCACCTCCTACAACGGGAATCTGGAAGGGAGGCTGAAAAAGTACATAAAAGGCAAATGCATCAGTATACTGTGGACAGTTTATCAGTGCAGAATGCAGTGTATGAGTACAGTGTGTGAATACTGTGGACAGTTTATCAGTGCAGAATGCAGTGTATGAGTACAGTGTGTGAATGCCGTGGGCAGTTTATCAGTGCAGAATGCAGTGTATGAGTACAGTGTGTGAATACTGTGGACAATTTATCAGTGCAGAATGCAGTGTATGAATACAGTGTGTGAATGTCGTGGGCAGTTTATCAGTGCAGAGTACAGTGTATAAATGCAGTGTATGCAGTGTATCAGATGCTGTGAGATCAGTGTATCAGGTGTTGTGTTGTGCATCAGATTACATGAATCAACTTATGAATGGTTTGAGACCATTGTCAGAAGGACATACCGGAATACTATAGAGGGCTAGGAGGTCGAAGGTCCGCTGTAGCATCCCCATCATGGAGGCATTCAACTCCACGGACTGCCGGGTGTACTCGGAGGACGCCTGCAAGAGTACAAGATGTATCAGTATTCCGCGGAATATCAAATAAACTGAAATGAAATGCCAATGCAAGATGCAAAATGAAGTAATACATACCGAAGGCAAGTCGGGGATACCGGCTAACTCATGATCAGCCGGGGGAGGAGCAAAAGGGATCTGGTAGGTCGCCCCACCCTGTCCTCTGTATGTCAGTGAAGTGGGCAAAGCAGGCCAACCGGTCCCCCGTCCTCCCTGAACTCCGCCCCTGCTACGGACTCGAGTCCTCCTCGATACTCCTGCTCCAGCTCCTGCTCCTGCCCTAGCTGCTAGCGCCACGGGCCTGGCTCCCTCAGCTCGACGGCCGCCACTCAGAGACCGCATAATGTACGTCTGCACATACTCTCTGTAGTCGCCGACGCCTCTGAAGCGGGTCGCCTCCCAGCCGATAGTATAATCGGCCATCTGCTCGATAGTGAGTCTCTCGGTCTCCCTCATGTCCCCAGGAGGGTGAACCGGGACTATCTACTCTGGTAACCCTAGGGTCTGGCGTAGGAAACGCTCACCCAGGTACCAAGCCCGACAGACCGGGCCCTCCAGTAAGATCTGAAAATGCGAGGTCTCCTCAGCACCGGCAAATCGGTCCTGAATCATCGCCGGCAACGGAGCCCAAGGCTGCCAAGTGATCTGAAAGTGACATACAGTTTGTTATCTATTGTTATTGAAATATGTAGTGAAAAGCAAAGCTTAGATAAATTCTGAAATAAAACATACCTCGGCAGGGGTGATAGTGTCGAAGTAGCGGCGAAAGAAGCTAAATGTCTCTCGTGGCCTCCGCACACATCTCCCGTCGAAGCGTCGCGAGAACGGGACGACGAGGGGGGTCTCCGTGTCTGGCAAGGGTGCAAGCCTGGGAAAGTAGGCATAGACCCACAACTACAGAGAAAACATCAATATGATTATTAGATAAGAGCGGAATGTAAAGTAAAACAGGAATAACAGGGCCACATATTGTGCAGTGTGTTGTACAGACAGTGTATTGTGTACAGTGTACAGTGTGAGCAGTGTACAGTCAGTGTAAAGCAGAGTGTATGTGTGTGCCGTGTGTGCAGTATACAGTTAGTGAAAAGCAGACTACAGTGTATGCAATACAGAATATAGTACAGAGTACAGAAGATAGAAAAGCAGAAATGAAAAGCGGAAAAGAAACGTACCTCCCAAGCACGCCAGTAGCCCCCGAGCAACTGTCCGCTGCCACGGGAAGCCGAGCTCATATACCCGTAGAGTGTGGCCAAAGCGGCGCCACCCCAATCATAGTGCAAGATCTGCCTGACATCCACCGGTGCACTAAGCAGGCAGAGGGACACGGTGTTCACCCGGTCGGTGAAAATGGTCGTCCCCAGCAGGAACATGAGAAAGCCACGCGCATATCTCTCCACGGCCTCCTGGGTCATCTGCGCCTCCTCCACCAATGCGGGCTGGACCCTGAACTGCACCTCGAACCAGGAGTAACGAACAAAGCCTGGACGGGCGAGAGGTGGCACCTCGCCAAGCAGATGGATCTGAGCGGCAGTCCACTCGTCCATATCAGTGTCGAAGGGGATCAGATCACCCCCTACCCCGATGCCTGTGAGCATCGAGAAATCATAAGGAGTCATCGTCATGTCTCCCGTCGCAGATAAATGGAACGAGTCGGTGGTGTCCCACCACCTCTCCGCTAGAGCAGCAAGGAGAGGCCTGCTCGCGGTGAGTCTGGATAATCCCCTGCAAAAAGCGCCGAAGCCCGCCTGGTCCACAATGTGGCGAACCGCGTCGGGGAGCTCAGCATACCAGTCCCGAGCGGCAATGTTCCCATACCCGCGGACGGTATGGGAATCTCCCTGTTTTCAAACAAATAATTGCGAGGCAATATTGAATATACTAGTTTCGAAGGGCATTCAGAATTCAGTACAAATATAGCATGCGTGCAAGTTTTTCAGATTCAAACAGATCCCGGGTGCTGGTGTGCTTATAGTGAACTACAACGTGTGATGTGTCAGCGTATTGGCGTGGTTCAATACAAATATGGCACCTGTGCAAGCTTTTCAGATTCAAACAGATATCGGGCATCAGTATGGTTGCGATCAACTACAGTGCACAGTGTGTCAGTGTATCTGAGTCAAGCAGTTAAAGAATGTAATCAGCTATAGCAGTTTTTATATTCTACATTGCGGAAAATAAAACAGAGAAATGAATGTTACCTCGGAAGCGTCGAAGGATAAGTGAGATGTAGGCTCACGCAGGAGGAGCTCTAGTGGCATCGCTCTGTCAAAACTCTGAAACTGGCGAAGTCCGTCAGGAGGTAGCATATGAATTGCCGGCCGGTAGGTCGCCGGGTCGAACGGGCGGACGCTCAACAGGAGGAGCTCAACCCCGGGATCCATCTCGTGATCCAGGGGAGTCTTGCCCTGTGGAATATCGTCGGCCATGTCAAAAATGGTGAGAAAATGGCCGAAAAAGGGAAAATCGGGCGAAAATGTGGAAAGTCAACCGGAAAGTCAACCCGAGAGGGTAAAAAGTGGCCCGAGAAGCCGGGAGTGAAAAAGGCACGCAAGTCGAGAGAAACTTGAGGGGAATAAACCCCAAAAGGTGGAAATGGCAAAGGAAGCATCGAAATGAAGAAATATTCGGATGAAAGTGTTCGAAACGCGAAGATATACGCGAATCGAACGACGAAATGGGCGTGAAACGCAAAGAAACGGAGAAAAGAAGAGAGAAAAATGCTCTAGAGAGAGAGGGAATGGATTTTCGGCTAAGGAGGATGTGTAAAATAGGGTTTTGAACCCTATTTTAAAAGACCCGAGGTAAAAAGTCCAATTTGCCCCGATTCAGGCATTTTTGGCCGGTCGGCTACATTTTTGGCCGGTCGGCCAAATATTTGGCCGGTGTAATGTATTGATGGCCGATGGACAGCCGGTGGCCTCCTCTTCCGGCCGGTGAGCCTCCTGCATCCTTGTTTGGGTCAGATCTGTAGTTTTAGGTCTTCATAGCTCAAAGAAGTACAAGAAAGTGCATCTCCGACACTCAACCGGCCTCCGTTTTGACCTCGGGTCGTGTCTTCTGTGCGTGGCACTCGAATTCGTACAAGGTGTATCCTTTCCGTATCCTTTTGGCTTTTACGAAACTCAAAAGTTGCCCCATGTGCATCACATGTCAATCGCACTGTCTTGTGCACTCGCGTTGTCTAAACGCATCGCGCAGTTTTGCGCATCTCATTGCATTTTGCATGCATTCAATCTTGCTTACTTGCGTAGACCGCATGTTTTGCTTGCGTAGACCGCATGTTTGTTCAATTTCATTACTTACGTAGACCGCATGTTTTGCTTGCGTAGACCGCATGCTTGTTTAAATTCATTACTTGCGTAGACCGCATGTTTGTTCAATTTCATTACTTGCGTAGACCGCATGTTTTGCTTGCGTAGACCGCATGTTTGTTCAATTTCATTACTTGCATAGACCGCATGTTTTGCTTGCGTAGACCGCATGCTTGTTCAAATTCATTACATGCGTAGACCGCATGTTTGTTCAATTTCATTACTTGCGTAGACCGCATGTTTTGCTTGCATAGACCGCATGTTTGTTCAATTTCATTACTTGCATAGACCGCATGTTTTGCTTGCGTAGACTGCATGCTTGTTCAAATTCATTACTTGCGTAGACCGCATGTTTGTTCAATTTCATTACTTGCGTAGACCGCATGTTTTGGTTGCGTAGACCGCATGCTTGTTCAAATTCATTACTTGCGTAGACCGCATGTTTTGCTTGCGTAGACCGCACGCTTGTTCAATTTCATTACTTGCGTAGACCGCATGTTTTGCTTGCGTAGACCGCACGCTTGTTCAATTTCATTACTTGCGTAGACCGCATGCTTGTTCAAATTCATTACTTGCGTAGACCGCATGTTTTGCTTGCGTAGACCGCACGCTTGTTCAATTTCATTACTTGCGTAGACCGCATGTTTTGCTTGCGTAGACCGCACGCTTTTTCAATTTCATTACTTGTATAGACCGCATGTTTTGCTTGCGTAGACCGCATGTTTGCAATTAATTTCGTTACTTGCGTAGACCGCATGTTTTGCTTGCGTAGACCGCATGTTTGTAATCAATTCCATTACTTGCGTAGACCGCATGTTCTGCTTGCGTAGACCGCATTCTTATGTTCAATTTCATCGCTTGCGTAGACCGCATGCTTATGATCAATTTCGTTGCCTGCGTAGACCGCATGCTCCACTTACATCACTGTGCCTTCGCGGCATTGTTATGCTTCCCACTTGCTTTGCGTTGTCACGCATCTTCAAGTACGTTAACGTGCATATTGTTAACCACATTGTACCTGTTAAGTTTGTTTTCTTTGCAGGCACGATATTGTATGTACGGTTCATTTAAGGCTGGTGCAACCAGACGAACCGGACAGGTATGATGTACTCCGAGTGAGACATATCGAAAATATTGACGGTCTAGGAGACCTTAAATCCTTGGAAGGTGCAAGACCTTTGACGGTCTAGGAGACCTTAAATCCTCTGAAGGTGCAAGTCCTTCGGTATTTGTCGTGCCTGAATGACTTTTGATAAGTTGCATTATACATGTATTTCAAGCGACTCACGTCGTCGCATATTCAAGTTCACGTGCTTCTTAAAAGCCGCGCGTTGTCGCGCACTTCGAAGTCATGCATCATCATGCATTTGCATTTCAAAAAACAAAAATAAAACAAAAAATATAATTGCATTGTCATACATCATCGTAAATAGTTGCATTGTCATGCACCATCGTAAATAGTTGCATTGTCATGCATCATTGTAATATAGTGTACATTGCATTGTAGCTTGCATGCATTCACTGCATCACCTCCGCCTATGGCCTGCGCCTTTCCATGTTGAGCTTGGTCTGGTATGTGCCCATACTTTTTACGTCAAAACATAGTTCAGTGGACCGTTCTATGTTAGACACGGCTTGTATGTGTATATGCCTTTCCTAGGCAAGATTTGGTTTGGCCCGCAGGCCATATCCATTGTATCTATTTCCATTCCATTGCATATTTGTAGATATTGCATTGTAATTTGCATGCATTCACTGCATCACTTCCATCTATGGCTCGCGCCTTTCCATGATTGAGCTTGGTCCGGTATGTGCCCATACTTCTCGTGTCGAAGCATAGTTCAGTGGACCGTTCTATGTTAGACGCGGCTTGTACGTGTACATGCCCTTCCTAGGCAAAGAGTTGGTTTGGCCTGCGTGCCTTATCCATCGTATCTTTTCCATCCCAGTGCACATTGCATTGTAATTTTTTCCATCCCAGTGCACATTGCATTGTAATTTGCATGCATTCGCTGCATCGCCTTTCATCTATGGCTTGTGCCTTTCCATGTTGAGCTTGGTCCGGTATGTGCCCATACTTCTCGTGTCGAAGCATAGTTCAGTGGACCGTTCTATGTTAGACATGGCTTGTATGCGTACATGCTTTGCCTAGGCAAGATTTGGTTTGGCCCGCGTGCCATATCCATCGCCATTTCCCCAGCATTTTCATCATATATTACATTGTAGTGTAATTGTTGCATCCAGCATTAGGATCGTAGTCCTTTCCCCAGCGAGTCGTTTCCCCACCTTTGTCACCCCCCCCCAATACTTGTTCTTGCGTCCGTCTACATTACTCATAGTTTAGTTGACCGTTCTATGGTAGACAGACTTGTTACCTCCATCAATCTATTTGACGTAGGTGTGGTTTCGAACCGCTCATGATTGGATCATGATTCAATTGCTTTGCATATAGTTTGCATTGTTTCAATTACATCGCATCCTCATTTGCATTGTTTATACATAGTTTTGTATATATTGCATAGCATCTTGCATTCATTTTGCATAGTGCTAATAACATCGTACCTGTTGAGTTGTTTTCTTTACAGGCACGATATTGTATGTACGGTTCATTTGAGGCTGGTGCAACCAGACGAGCCGCACAGGTATTGTATCCTCCGAGTGAGACGTATCGAGAATTGCATGATTCTCTTACATCCTTTCTGCATTGTAGTGTAGTTCGGTGTATGCCGGCTTAAAACTGTTGCATGTGTGCTTCGTTACAGCTTTTCTTTGTATGATCATAAGTTATGCTTGGCTTCGTGCATTGTCTTGCATTTTGCCCCTGCCTTCGGGCGCGTACCTTGTTTGTATTGCATGTTTGTCTAAGTCTTCGGCCTTGTCAAAAATGGGTCGTCTCTGGGCTTTGACATTCACTCCCGTCATTGTTATGACTTTCGAGTTCTGTCAAAGAGGGGCAACTGTAGACACCCCATTTTTGACCGTCCTCAAGACTTGGACGTCACCGTTCGAACACCCGGTGATCATCCATGTTTGTGTTCGTTTGGAGTTTCCAGAGGTCTCGGCTACGCGCCTTGCCTCAGGATCTCCGAACTCGACTGTTTGGTATCTGGTTTTGCACCAAACACTTATGTTTTGCCTTGGAGGGGCAGGGAATACCTTGTGAGGCATCCCCACACATCACCGGCCATGGCCAGAGGCCACCGGCTGGTGTTTTGTTGCCATCGGCAATGTATATTGCCGGTCGGCATTCTTTGTTGCCGGTCGGCAGTCCATTTTGTCAAAATGGCAATTTTGAGCAGCCGACTACTGTTCATCTGCTTTTGCAGATATTTTAATACAGCTGTCTTGCATTTGGCTCCCCTCTATACACGTGTATGGAGGGATCTCTCTCTTTAGAAGCTTGTCTTGTAAGCTTTACAAGACAAAAAGCTCTATAAAGAGAGGTCTTCTCTCTTGTTGAAGAGGTTAGACATTTTAGACAGCCATTTTTAGGGTTTGAGTTCTAGGGTTAGGGTTTGTCTATATCCTAGCTCTATATCTCTCTTCCTCTTGTGTTTAGTGTGTGTGTTTAGGCTCATTATTGCACACAAACACATAGTGTTACACCTTTTCTTGGTTCTGAAGGACCAGAGGTCTGTTCTTGGAGTTTTGGGGCTGATTTGAGCTCAAGGAAGCAGCTGGTCCACCATTTGTGAAGAAGGTCTTCAAGGGTAAGAAGTTTGTCCCTTTATTCCCCATTTTTGCATTGTATTTTTACCTACCTTGCAATTGTTTTTGTGTTTAGTATATAACATAAAAAAGTTCTGTTTTTAGGCCCTCTAAATAGTTTGTTTAGAGTGTTTTGTGGTTTGAGGTTGTTTGACCCCTCTTAAGCCTTGTAAGGCTCCATTTTGTGCTATTTTGAGTGAGCTCCGGGACTTTGGTGTTTGGGCCTCCTCACCACTGAAATCTTGAGGGATTTCAGTGGTAAGGATGGTGCCTTGAAGTCCCAAGAAGGGGAGGGCCACCCCCTCTCCTTATTGTCCTTGAAAAGGGCCATTTTTGCCTCTTTAATGAGCACCTAGCTAAGCCTCATGTTGACCATGCCTTGGCTATTATTTATGCTTATTTTTCCATGAAATAGCATTGTTGTATGTTGGTTTTGGTACACCATGCATGCTTAGCATACCTACCTTGTAATGCCATGTTTAGGCCTTAACATGCCTTAGGTTGTAAACCATGGTTCTAGCATGTTTTAGGCCTAGCTTTGTGAAGCTTTTGTGCTTATTTTGCCATGTTTGAGGTCTGTCTTTAGTCATTTTGGTCGGCCATGACATGCGTTATATACCCCCTTTGCATTTTAGGTTTGTTGGCCTTAAGTGTGTGAGTGTGTGGCATGCATTACTTGCTTTATTTCAGTGGTTTGACACCATTTGTAGCATCATTTCAGTCCCTTTGACATGCTTGTATGCTTGCCTTGGACACCTCTCTAATGCTTTGAAAGCTTGTGTTGTATGCTCCATGTTTTGGTCATTGTGTATGCTTTTAAATTCAAACCATTTAGATGCCATCTAAGTGGTCTTTTGGGCTTTGTTTTATGTGCTAAAACTCTGTTTTTGGTCATTTAAGTCTTGCCATGTGTGGTCATATCAAGTGTAGTTCAATACTTCATTAGCTTGCCTTGAATGCTTGGGCCATTTGTTGCATGTTTAGCCTATCTTGTTTGCTTGGTTTGGCACCATGTTCTTGCATGATTTTCAGAGTTTAATGCATGCCCCATGTCCATGATTACTCCCTTTTAAGTGTGCTTAAAAGATGCCCTTTGATGCTTAAGTGTTTAGGCCTTAACATGTGCATGTGTGTATGTGTGTTTGGTCCCATCTTCTTAAGCTTTGGCCACTGTTTTGGACCTAACTTAGAGCCGTCCAATTAGTGTCAGTTCATCCCTTGTATGCCATTCAAGTGCTATTACATTATCTCATGTTTGCATGCTTTGGTTGCATGTGTTGCATGCTTGAAATCATTTGCATTTGGAATGCATTCCCTTGGTCAAATTGCTAGCATGTTGCATGATTAGATTACATCTTGCATGCTCTAAGTAGTTTGCATAGTTGTGGCATGCTTGTTTGCCTTGTTGCTTAGATTGTGTACCTAATGTTCATTGCATGTTTGCATGCTCCCTTTTATACCATGTTGCATGTTAGTTAACATGCTTAGGTTGCATTGAACATGCATGCCTTGTCCCTTGATTTAGTGATAGGGATTGGGCCCTTATGTGTTTGCGTGCATTACATTTGAAATCAAAGTGCACACTTGATTCTTTGGGCCATCACGCATTGAAATGCGTGATTGATGGTCCGAGAACCAAGGACCATATCTCTTTGAGTCGTACACATGATGAGGGATAGGATTGGTGCATACATTGCTTGAATTGCATTGCCATGCTATGCCTTGCCCTTTGCTGCTGTCAATTGCAGGTTCTACAGACATTATTTGCCGACCGGCAGTGTTCAGTGCCGACCGGCAATCCATTGGTGGCCGATAGCTTCACCAACAGCCGATGATTACACACTACTGCCGGTGGTCATTCTACTCAGCCGGTGGTGTCTCCCAATGTCCAGGGAAGCAATTCTGAGACTTTGGCAGTCTTCAAAAAGACAGAGCAGGGAAAACAGAGGCAGCCTATGCATGGCAGTGCACTTCCAAGCAAGACCCGAGCACGCGCGCATCGGACCCTCTCCCCGAGGCCCCTTTTATTGCTTTTCTTATGCTTAGTTAATTTGTTAATTAATTAGGTGATCTGTAATAATTAATTAGCTAGGATAGTTAATTCATTATTCGAATTGTATTATTCTTTTGGTCCCTCCGAGCGAGGGCAAATCTGTAATAAGTGTGGGTGAGTGTGTGCATGTCTTCCAACCCCCACTTCTTTCTCCCTTTTACTTACCTGCTTTGATGGTTAGTAATAGGACATGTTTAATTTAGCATACCTTATGTTATACATGCGTGCATCATTCATCAGTATTGCATGCACCGGGCTCGGCGCATCATGCTAACTGCATTAGCATTTCAAATCTAACTTGAACACATGATGTTGGTGCATTTCACATGCCACTTCTAGATTAGCCGAGCCTATTCTAGTGACATTTTGTATGTGTTGCATTAGGCACTTAACATGGACTTGGATCATACATTGATTTGTTAACGAGTTCCCTGTTTTGGCTTGGAGTACCATGTAAGTATTTATGCTTTAGCATACCACATGCGTGTGAGTGTTGCCATAACAACATGATTACCATGAGGCTAGCTGCTTATGTGATATAAACTGCTTGAATGCCTGTGGATGAAGGTCGAATTGCCTGAGTTGGAATGGCTCATTGAAATCCGTGTTTTAGCCTACTTGCGAGTAGCAAATTCCAAAACATTTCTTCAAAACAAACGGATATGCAATGCTTGTTGCCAAATTAGGCGATCGAGTCTATACTTGTTTGCTGTGCGCATAACATAGTAATTCTAGGCTAATAATCGGGATAAGAATACATAACGTTTTCAAAAACGGATATCATGGTTAGTAGAGGCCGATCTTCGGATCGGGCGAAAGGGGGTGCTCATAGCTGACCTTCCCCAATCGTACCCTAGCTCCCGAGCCGAGGCAACTTTGGTGATGACGGACGCGTGGCCTTTGGCACCGAGTCAGGATTTCCTAAATTCCCCTTTAAAAAAAAAATATTTAGGTAGCGACTCTGTATCTGGCAAAGCAGTCCATGTTTGGCACTTCTTTTCAAAAAAATCTGTTTCTCAAAACGATTTGCCGGATTTGGACTCTTTGGTTCAGATTAAGAACCGTGACACAAATCGAGTCCGAACTGTAGCACGAAGGCCTCACGCGGGCGCGTCTACAGCAGGTAAGTAAAAGTGAGAAAGAAATGGGGGTTGGAAGACATGCACACACGCACCCACACTTATTACAAATTCGCCCTCGCTTGGAGGGACCGAAAGAATAATACACTTTAATTAACCTACAAGCTAATTAAATAATTTACAGACCACCTAATTAATTAACAAATCAATTAAGCTAAGGAAAGCATTAAAAGGCCTTGGGAAAAGAGATGCACGTGTGCTCGAATTGGCTTCACCCGAAAATCCAATGCCATGCACAAGCTGCCTCTGTTTTTCCTGCTCTGCTCCTTTGAAAATGGCACAATTCCCAAGGTTTACCTTATGAACACTGGGGAATGCCACCGGCCATGAGGAATGGTCACTGGCCAAATAGAAGTGATCATCGACCATATATGGAGTTATCGGCCATCAATAATTGGTCGGTCGGCACTTGATGTAGTCGACCGGCCAAAGCTTCCTGCAGAACCTGTTTTGACAGTAGCAGAGGGCAAAACAAGGCATGGCGATGCATTTTCGAGCAAATGTGTGCACCAATATACCCCTTATCATGTTTATGACTTAAAGAGGGATAGTACTCGATTCTTGGACCACCGATCGCGCATTTCAATGCATGATGGCCCAAGAAACCAAGTTGTGCACTTTCATGTCAAATGAAATGCAAACCAAATAAGCACATAAAGGCCCAACCTCTATCACTTGATTTCAAGAGGCAAGGCATGCATGTTCAATGCAATGCACCCTAGGCGTGGAAACTAAGTAGGCAACATGAACATGTGGCAAGCATGGAAAGCATATAACAAGTATGCAATCTAATTGAGCATGCCAGATGCAATGCCAACATGCAAATATGCAAAACATGTGGCATGTTAAGCAATCAAAACAAAGATGAGAATGCATGCCAAATGCATTATGATTCAAGCATGCAACACATGCGGTAGGCCAAGTATTCAACAACACACAAGGCGAGCATGCAACAACACGTGAACAATGGACTCATACCAATTTGAGCAGCTCTCAAATAAGCCAAAACAGTGGCCAAATGCCAAGGAAATGAAGGCAAAAATGACATACAAACATGCATGCACACATGGTTCAACACTTAGGCATTAAAGAGCGACTTTTAAGCACACTTAAAAGAGGACAGTCATGGACTAATGGCAAGCATACTAAGCTCTGAAATCATGTTATAAAAGGTGTCAAACCAAGCAAACAAGACAAGCTAAGCATTCAACGATGTCCAAAACTCAATGTAAGCCAAGGGGCTTAAGCCATGGCCATGCCAACCAAGCCTCACAAGGCTAAGAGGACTTAGAATAGTCCCAAGGCAGACCTAAACAAAGCTAAGGACACACCTAGATAGCATCTAAGTGGCCTACACATGGAAGAATACAAAAGAGGCCAAACATGGTGCACAAGACTACAACCTTTTAAAGCATTAAAGGAGCATCAAATGCAAGCATACAAGCATACCATGGGAACTGAAATGATGCTATAAGTGGTGCCAAACCACTGAAACGAGCCAAGCAATGTATACTCAACACTCACACACCCAAGGCTAGCAAGCTAAAATGCAAGGTGGCTATACAAAGCATGTCAAGCATGGCCAAAGCAATTAAAAACAGAGCTAAAGCATACTAAAACATGCATAAAAGCTTCACAAGGCTTGACCAAAATCATGCTAGAACAAAGCTCAAAGCACAAAGCATGTTAAGGCAAATTCACGGCATTACAAGACAAGTATGCTAAGCATGCATGGTGTGCCTAAATCAACTAAAAACAGTGCTATATCATAACAAAATAAGCACAAATAACACTTAAGACATGGCCAACATGAACTTAAAAATGGTACTCACACATGAGGCTAAAATGGCACTTTTTGAAGGCAACAAGGAGAGGGGATGGCCCTCTCCTTCTTAGGACCTTAAAGCACCATCCCCACCACTGAAATCCCTCAAGATTTTAGTGGTGAGGAGGCCCAAACAAGATGGTCCTAGAGCTCACCAAAATAGCACAAAATGGGGGCCAAACAAGGCCTAAGAGGCGTCAAACAACCCCAAAGCTCAAAGCAACCTTAAACAACTATTTTAAGGAAGTAAAAACAAGACTTTTATATGTTATACACTAAGCTCAAAAACAGATGCAAGGTAGGCAAAAAGACTATGCAAAAATGGGGTATTTAAAGGTAAAGTTCTTACCCTTGTAGACCCCTTCAAGAACAGCACTCCAGCTACTTTCCTTAGCTCAAAACCAGCTCAAAACTTCAAGAACAACCTAATGGCTCCTCCGCAACCAAGGTAAGGTGTAAAACTAGATGTTTGTGCACAAAAATAAGGACAAACACACACTTATACACAAAGAGAGGGAGATATAGAGATAGAATAGATACACTATGGCTAACCCTAATCCAGACCTCTGGAACTCAACCCTCTAACCCTTGAGGAGGGAGGAGAAGCCCTCCTCTTATAGAGGATCACTCTTGCAAAGCTTACAAGACAAGCTAAGCAAGAGTGAAATCCATCCATACGCGTGTATGGAGGGGGTGCAAAGTGTATGCCAACTAGCACAGCTGGCATAAAAATATCTGCAAAAGCAGATGCACAGTGGTCGGCCAGCCAAAATGACAAAATGGCAGACCTCCGAGAACTCAAGACGAACACAAACATGGATGATCACCGAGTGTTCAAATAGTGACGTCCAAGTCTTGAGGACGGTCAAAAATGGGGTGTCTACACTTATATAGGCTTGGCTAATAGCTTAATTAATTTATTGATCAACTAATCAATTGGACATTAAATTATTCTAATTTAATCATTCTGAACCGAATTTTAATTAAACCTACCATAAAATTCTAAAAATTCTAACTAACACATAATTCAAGCGAATTTCGCAATCGGATGCCAATAAGGCCTTCAATTCACAAAACAGAACGGAACGACAAACAGATATTTCTATGATGGACAAATAGAAACACAAATAATGTTATACACACATGCAAATAAATTTAGAATGTCATCTTAATTTTTCTTAGGCATAATTAATCACGGATTAAAGGCTAATCACAGGTCAGGGTTGTTAGAGAGTTTGTCCTGGATTGATCGATTTCTGATCTCTAGTGACTAGGAGAAGCATTTTTTGAAAGTGGTTCAGATTAGAATGGCCCACCGGGTGTTTGATCACTGGCCTCTTTTACTTGATAGCGGGGGGCTTCGCAGTGCCTCTATGCCTTTTCGTTTTGAGAACATATGGTTGCAAGTGGATGGTTTCTTGGAGATGGTTTAGGGATGGTGGTATACTTTTGCAGTTACAAGTTCGCCTAGTTGTATGTTGGCACAGAAATTGAAATTACTTAAAGGGGAGTTGAAAAGCTGGAATGCGGACGTGTTTGGCCATTTAAAAGGTCAGAGAGAGGCAGTGGTGTCCTTATTATCTTCCTTGGATGATGTAGAGGCTGCCAGGGGCTTATCACTGAAGGATGTTGCTAGAAAAGAGGCTGCTAAATAGGATTATGTTCGTATGGCGAGGTTGAAAGAGGTGAGTTTTAGACAAAAATCTAGGTGTTTGTGCTTGAAGGATGGGGATCGTAACACCAAGTTTTTTTATCGGATGGATAATGCTCACCGCTGAGTTAATCATATTAGTAGAGTACGGGTGGATGGTCGTGACCTAGCCCATGTAGATGCGGTCAAAGAGGGGATTGTGGGTTTTTACCAGAATTTCTTTCAGCCTCAAGAAGGGGAGTGGAGGCCGGGGATGGTAAGGGTTCATTTTGACATGGTGTCGACTAAGTATAGGGTGGCTTTGGAGCAGGCCTTCACGGAGGAGGTGGTGTATCGGGCTTTAAGGGCTATGAATGAGGATAAGGCTCCGAGACCGGATGGTTTTACTATGGGTTTCTTTTAGTACTGTTGGAGTGTGGTTAAGGCGGATGTGATGGCAGCCCTGAAAGCTTTTTCTGTGTCTAGGCAGTTTAAGAAAAGTTTTAATGTGACATTTTTGGTGTTGATTCCTAAGACAGGAAGGGTTGTGGACATCCGAGACTTTAGGCCAATTAGACTGCTTGGGAGTGTTTATAAACTATTCGCTAAGGTGTTGGCAAATAGACTTCGAGGGCTCTTGCAGGCGGTAGTATCTAAGTCTCAAAATGCTTTTGTGAGGGGTCGGCAAATTTTAGATACATTTTTGGTGGCTAATGAATGTGTGGATTCCCAGACCAAGCAAGGTCGACCAGGTGTGATTTGCAAAATGGATATAGAGAAGGCTTACGATAACGTGCAGTGGGAGTTTTTATTGTATGTTTTGGAACGTATGGGTTCTAGAGAGACTTGGTGTAGATGGATTCAGTTCTATATTTCTATTGTGCGGACTATGATTTTGGTTAATGGCACTCCAGCGGGTTTCTTTCCAACATTTTGAGGTCTTCGTCAGGGAGAGCCTTTGTCACCATTATTGTTTATTTTAGTGATGGAGGTACTAAGCAGATTATTGGATAGAGCAGTTCATGAAGGTTTGCTAGAGGGCTTTGTGATAGATCCTCTGACAGGAGCATCGCTATGTGTTTCCCATTTGTTGCATGCCAATGATGCGCTAATCTTTTGTGGGGTGATGCCGGAACAGGTGGGTTCCTTGCGATGTATTTTACTGTGTTTCGAGGTAGTTTCAAGCCTTCGGGTGAATTTGTGAAAGTTTGAGCCAATTTCGGTGGGTAATGTGGAGGGATTGCCCATGTTAGCGACAGTGTTGGGCTGTAAGGTGTTGACTTTACCGGTGACGTATTTGGGTTTGCCATTGGGAGCGTCATTCAAAGCTCAAAGGGTATGGGAAGGGGTTGTTGAGCAGATTCAACGTCGTTTAGCAGGTTGGAAGCGGCAGTATCTTTCGGCCGGGGGACAGCTGACTCTGATCAATAGTGTGTTAAGTAGTATTCCAACATACTTTATGTCTTTGAATGTTATTCTGACGGTTGTGGCCAGGCAAATTGAAAAGTTACAAAGGGATTTCTTGTGGGATAGTGGGGGGGTTGATTTTCAGTATCATTTGGTAGATTGGAGGTGGATTTGTCAACCAAAGGTAGCAGGGGGTTTGGGGGTGCGAAGTTTGGTGACTTTTAATAGAGCATTGTGAAGGAAGTGGCTTTGGCATTTTGCATGGGAGCCAAGGTGTTTATGGAGACAGGTGGTGGTTGCTAAGTTTGGAGTAAATCGAGGGGAATAGGGGTCAGGGATAGTGAGGGGTTCTAATGGGTGTGAGTTATGGAAAGAGATTTGGTTAGGAACAAAGAAGTTTTAGGATAGGGTGGGTTTTCGAGTGAGGGATGGTTTGAGGGTGAGTTTTTGGAAAGATAGGTGGTGTGATGTGGTTTTGTTGGCGGATCACTTTCTGTTGATTTTTAGCATTGTGGTGGATCACGAGGCTATGGTGGCATTGTAGACGCGCCCTCGAGACTTATGCTACCACAGTTCGGACTCATTTGTCACGGTTCTTAATCTGATCTTGCAAAGTGCAATGCAAGACTGATAAATCACCAAAGAGCCCAAATCCGGCAAATCGTTTTTGGAAAACAAATTTTTAAGAAAGAAGTGCCAAACATGGACTGCTTTGCCAGATACAGAGTCGCCACCTAAATATTTATTTTGGGGGAATTTAGGAAACCCTGACTCGTTGCCTAAGGCCACGTGTCCGTCATCACCAAAGTTGCCTCGGCTCGGGAACTTGGGTACGATTGGGGAAAGTCATCTATGAGCACCCCCGCTCGCCCGATCCGAAGATCAACCTGTACTAAGCATGATATTTTGTTTTGAAAACATATGTGTTCTTATTCCGGTTAATTAACTAGAATTATTATGTGATGCGCACAACACACAAGTATAGACTAGATCGTCTAATTTGGAACAAAGCATCGCATACCCGTTTGTTTAGAAAATGGTTTGAAGTTTGCTACTCGCAAGTAGGCTAAAACATGGATTTCATTGAATTGTTTCAATTCAAGCAATCCAACCTTCACCCACAGGCATTCAGACAGTTATATCATATAAGCAATTAGCCTCATGGTAAGCATGTTATCATGACAACACTTACACTCATGCAAGATGCTAAAGGATAAAAGCTTACCTAGTACTCCGAGCCAAAACAATAGCTAGTTAGAAATCAATGCATGATCCTAGCTATGTTAAGATGGCTAATGCATCGCATGCAAAGTGCAACTAGAATAGGCTCGGCTAATGTAAAATGGCATATGAGATGCAACAATTGATACATGTATTCAAGTTGGAATTGAAATACGATGCAGTTAGTATGATGCGCCGAGCCCGGTGTATGCAATACAGATGAATGATGCAAACATGCATAGCATAAGGGTGCTAACTAAAATATGCCCTAAAACTAACCATCGTAAGCGGTTAAGTAAAAGGAAGAAAGAAATGGAGGTTTGGAAGACATGCATCACACACACGCACGCTTATTACAACAATTGGCTCTCTCGAAGGAGAGACTGAAAGAATAATACAAATTAACTAATTAACTAACTAATTAATTATTACAAAGCACTTAACTAATTAACCAAATTAATTAAGCTACAAAAACAGTAAAGAGGCCTCGAGAAGAGGGACAAATGCATGCTCGGTCGGTTTCACTCAGAAATCCGTTGCTATGCCACATGTTGCCTCTGTTTGCATTGCTCTGCACCTCTAAAAACTGTGCCAACTTCTGTGACACCTCTTAATCACCTTGGGGACATGCTGAGAGTCCATCGGCCAAGAGATAGGGCCATCAACCAAGGGAATGGTTCCATCGACCAATTATAAGGCTCTCAGCCAAACATACTTAGCCGATCGACATTGAACATGGTCGGTCGACGATCTATTCTTGCAGAATGCTGTTTTGCTGCAGCAGAGGACAAACAGAGCATGGCAATGTATTTACAATACAATGTTTGCACGACCACTCTCCCTATCATGTCATGAGCTCAAGGGAGTATAGTCTTCGACCCTCGGACCATCAATCACGCTTTTCAATGCATGATGGTCAAAGAAGCCAAGTGTGTAACTTCAATATCAAATGAAATGCACACAAAACACATAAAAGGGCCCCCAACCTCTATCATGGTTGATCAAGAGGCAAGGGATGCATGCACAATGCTATGCAACCTAAGCATGCAAGCAAACAAATGCAACATGAGTATGCAAGCAACAATGCTATACAAGGCAATTAGCATATAACAATATGCAAAGACAAGCATGCAAACAAGCATGTAACTTAACAAGCATGCAAAATGTGACTTAAGCATGCAAATATGCAAGACATGTAACAACATTCAAGCATATAACAACATGTGAGGCAAACATGTAACAATGTGTTGAGCAAATTAAAAAAAGAGAATGCATGCCAAATGCATTACAACTTAAGCATGCAACGACATGTCATGGACCAAGTACACAACAAGGCACAATTAAACTAGCATGCTACAACATGCAATTTACCAAATATGCAACGAGCATGTGACAACATACAGAGCAAGCATGCAACAACATGCGGGGATGGTCTTAAACCAAAATGGACGACTCACGAATAGGTCCAAATCAGTGGCCAAAAATGATGAAACAAAGGCATGAAGTACATATACAAACATGCACATTTGATGGCCTAACACCTAGGCATAAAAGAGCAACTTTCAAGAGCACTTAAAAAGAATGAAAAGCATGCAAATGTAGCAACATTACATGCTCTGAAATGAGGCTAAGAGTGATGCCAAATCAACTAAACCAAACAAGTGTAGCATGCAAGAAGGCCTAAAGCTTAAGGCTAGTGAAGGGACTTGAACCAAAGCTACACAAAACAAAGGGGATATGACAAACATGACCCAAAACAGTCCTAAAGCGTGGCAAAGTAAGCCTAAAACATGTAATGACCAAAGCCAAAACAAGCAAATACAAAGGGGGAAAATCATAAGGCATGCAAGGCCACCAAAGAGGTGTTACACTACACCTAATACAACCAAACATGGCATGATTTAAGCAACCAAAAACAGAGTTATGGCATGTCAAATGAGCCCAAAAACCAGCTTAGATGGCACCCCAAAGGCCTAAGCATGGTGGCATACGCAATGACACATTCATGAGGCACAAAACACGAACCCTTGAAAGCATCAAAGGAGCGATAAATGCATGTATTCAAGCATACTATGTGGACTGAAATAACATTACAAGTGATACCAAACCACTTAAATGATCCAAGTAGAGCATGCTAGAGGATACAACATTCAAAGCCTACAAGCTAGATTGCATGGTAGCTATACAAAGCAAGTCATGGATGACCAAGACAACCAAAATCAGACCTCAAGCATACCAAAACATAGATAAAAGCTTCTTGAAGTCAAGCCAAAATCATGCTAGAAAGACATGTTACAACATGATGCATGTTAAGGCAAATCAAGGGATTACATGACAAGTATATGGTGCATGCAAGAGACCACTAAACCAACTTTGGACAGAGGTAAATCATGGCAAAATAACAGCAAATACTAGCTAAGACATGACCAACATGAACTTAACAAAGGTGCTCACATATGAGGCAAATATGGCAAGTATTGAAGACAACAAGGAGAGGCGATGGCCCTTTCCTTCTTAGGATCTCAAAACACCATCCCCACCACTGAGAAGGCCAATACAAGGTGGTCCCGAAGCTCACAAGAAGGGCACAAAAATGAGGCCAGACAAGGCCTAAGAGGATGTGAATAACCCCAAACAGCAAAGTGATCTTAAACAACTATTTTAAGCACTTAAAAACAGAAATTTTATCAATTATAAGTTAAGCTTAAAAACAGATGCAAGATAGGCTTAAAGCTTAAGCAAGAAAGGGGTATTTAAAGGTAAGAAGCTCACCCTTGTAGAACCTCTTCAAGAACAAAGCTCTAGCAGGTTTCCTGAGTTTAAACTAACCCAAGAACATTGAAATCAACCTCCTAGTACCTCAGCAACCAAGGATGGTGTTCTAGTGTGTATTTGTGTACAATAGTAGGAACAAAACACCCTTTTGGACACAAAACAAAGCTAAAACAAGAAGAATAGATATAACACTATATCTATCCTCTCAAGAACCAATTTTTTGAACCCCTGAGGAGGGAGGAGGAGCTCCCTCTTTATAGACGCTCAAATTCTAAAGCTTCTAAGAGAAGCTAAACAAGAGAGAAATCCCTCCATACGTGTATGGAGGGGATTAATTATGGGTGCCAGCTGTGCCAACTGGCACAAAATATCTGCATAAAGCAAATGAACAAGGTTCGGCCAGCAAAAAAGGCCGATCGACCAACACAATGGCTGACCGACTAAATATAGTGTCGATCGGCCAACACTCTTGGCCGATGGAAAGAAAGAGGGGCCGATGGCATCAAGCCTTAGCCGGTAGGGTGTAGGAATGGCCAACAAGCCACTTTCTTCCCTTAGAAGCAAAAACACAAGTGTTTGGTCCACAACCAAGCACAAAACAATCAAGTTGAGAGATCTTGAGGCAAGGCGCGTAGCCGAGACCTCCGAGAACTCAGAACGAACACGAACATGGATGATCATCGAGTGTTCAAACGATGACGTCCAAGTCTTGAGGACGGTCAAAAATGGAGTGTCTACAGTTGCCCCTCTTTAACAGAACTCGAAAGTCATAACAATGACGGGAGTGAATGTCAAAGCCCCGAGACGACCTATTTTTGACAAGGCCGAAGACTTAGACAAAGCATGCAAGATAGCAAGATATGTGCCCGAAGGTAGGGAAAAAATGCAAATGACATGCACAGTACCGAACATAACTTATGATCATGCAAAGAAAGCTGTAACGAAGCAAAACATGCAACAGTTTTAAGCAGGAGAAAACAAAGCTAACTACATTACATGCAGAAAGATGTAAGAGAATTATACAATTCTCGCTACGTCTCACGCGGAGAATACAATACCTGTTCGGTTCGTCTGGTCGTGCCAGCTTCAAATGAACTGTACATACAATATCGTGCCTGAAAAAGAAAAGAAACTTAACAGGTACAACATCGTTAGAAACATGCATAGTAATGCAAGTGAGAAGTGCCCGACAATGCAGGTGAAGTGTGCATAACAATGCAATGCACTAACAAACACAGGTAGGGTGCGCAAGATAGCGCGAATGTAATGCAATGCACTAACAAGTGCATGAGGTGCGGAAAATAGCGCGATGCGCAAAATAGTGCGAATGATGCAAAATGCAATGCACTAACAAGTGCATATGATATGCGCAAGTTAGCGCGATGCGCAAAATAGCATGAACGTAATGCAATGCACTAACAAGTGCATGAGGTGCGCAAAATAGCGTGAATGATGCAAAATGCAATGCACTAACAAGTGCATATGATATGCGCAAGATAGTGCGATGCGCAAAATAGCGCGAACGTAATGCAATGCACTAACAAGTGCATGAGGTGCGCAAAATAGCGTGAATGATGCAAAATGCAATGCACTAACAAGTGCATATGATATGCGCAAGATAGCGTGATGCGCAAAATAGCGCGAACGTAATGCAATGCACTAACAAGTGCATGAGGTGCGCAAAATAGCGCGAATGATGCAAAATGCAATGCACTAACAAGTGCATATGATATGCTCAAGATAGTGCGATGCGCAAAATAGCACGAATGTAATGCATGCAAAATGCAATATGAAATGTAATGCACTAACAAGTGCATGTATGCAGTGCGCAAGATAGCGCGATGCGCAAAATAGTGCGAAATGAAATGCAATGCATGTAGTGCACAAAACAATGCGATGCGCAAAATAGCGCGATTGAAATGTATGCAAAATACAATGAGATGCACAAAACAGTGCGATGCGCAAAATAGCATGAAATGAAATGCAATGCACAAAACAGTGCGATGCGCAAAATAGTGCGATTGAAATGTATGCAAAATGCAATGGGATGCACAAAACAGTGCGATGCGCAAAATAACGCGATTGAAATGCAAAATGAAATGCAATGCACTGACAGGTGCATATGATGTGATGAAATATGATATAGAAAATGCAAAAGGGGATAAACTCCAACCATACTGGAATCATGAGAGGAGGAAAAATGAATAACTAGGCGCGCATACAACGCAACCTGAGATAAATTCCAAACACGCTGAAATCGAGTAAGGAAAGGAACACTCAAACCACGTTGAAATCGTGAGAGGAGGCCCAACAACCCGCCCAGCGCGTCTACAACGCAACCTGAGATAAATTCCAAACACGCTGAAATCGTGTGAGGAACGGGACACTCAAACCACGCTGAAATCATGAGAGGAGGTCCAAAATAACCCGCCCAAGCGCGCATACAATGTAACCTGAGATAAATTCCAAACATGCTGAAATCGTGTGAGGAACGGGACACTCAAACCACACTGAAATTGTGAGAGGAGGTCTAAAACAACCCGCCCAAGCGCGCATACAACGCAACCTGAGATAAATTCCAAACACGCTGAAATCGCGTAAGGAAAAGGGACACTTAAACAACGCTGAAATCGTGAGAGGAGGTCCAACAACCCGCCCTGCGCGCATACAATGCAACCTGAGATAAATTCCAAACACGCTGAAATCGTGTGAGGAACGGGACACTCAAACCACACTGAAATCGTAAGAGGAGGTCCAAAACAACCCGCCCAAGCGCGCATACAATGCAACCTGAGATAAATTCCAAACACGCTGAAATCGCGTAAGGAAAAGGGACACTCAAACCACGCTGAAATCGTGCGAGGAGGTCTAACAACCCGCCCGACGTGCATACAACGCAACCTGAGATAAATTCCAAACACACTGAAATCGCGTAAGGAAAAGAGACAAAAGGAGAAACATGGGGACAAATCCCCACTGTTTCGGAAGGAAAGAGAAACATAAGGACATATCCTCGTGTTTCGGAAATGGCGCGAGCATTGGAACGTATTCCAAATGCTCGTAACTAGAGAAGGAGAAACAAAGGGAGACATCCTCGTGTTTCAAAAAGACGAAGAGACATAAGGACGTATCCCCGTGTCTCTAAAAAGAAAGGAAACGTAGGGACGTATCCCTGTGTTTCCCAAAGAAAAGAGGAACATAAGGACATATCCCCGTGTTCCCCGAAAGAAAGAGAAACATAGGGACATATCCCCGTGTTTCAAAATGGTATGAGCATTGGAACGTATTCCAAATGCTCATAACCAGAGAAGAAGAAACAAAGGGAGACATCTCTATGTTTCAAAAAGAAGAAGAGACATAGGGGCGTATCCCCGTGTCTCTAAAAAAGAAAGAAACATAGGGACGTATCCCTGTGTTTCTCGAAGAAAAGATGAACATAAGGACATATCTCCGTGTTCCCCGAAGGAAAGAGAAACATAGGGACATATCCCCGTGTTCCTCAAGATGGTATGAGCATTGGAACGTATTCCAAATGCTCTAAACCAGAAAAGGAGAAAAGTAGGGAGACATCCCCGTGTTTCTGATAGAGGAAGGAAAACCTCTCGGCATATCAACACGCGAGGGGGAAACGACTGTGCAAGAAGGCGCAGTCGTCCAAACGCGTATCAAATGCGAGAGGAGAAGGGTAGATCCAAACGCATGCCAAATGCGATGGGAGAAAGGTATCAGTCAAAACTGAACCGAAACGTCTCTGAATGAATAGTACATACAATATTGTGCATAAATGAGGAAGAAACTCGAAAGGTAGAATGCAATACAATGCATGATGTTTAATAAAAGTAATAAACAAACAAAACGGTGCTTTGGACAGCACCTCACAGGGTAAGTGGCGGTAAACTGCTCTACTCTGACGGAGATCCCCTCTCTCCTGTGTTCTTCGAACACCTACCTTCAACTCGCAGTACAAAGGTCTAAAATGCTGACAAGGAGCAACATCTGTTGGGGAACCACGGATGCCGCTTTTCTTCCTGATCATACTAACAACTTTCCCTATTCTTCAATGGGGTGACAGACTAGGTTGATTCAGTATTCAGAATCGAGGCGCATACCTGCTACCTCAACCTATGGGGATTCCATACAGATTTCAAGCCGGGGATACACCCCTGGGTATTCAAACCAGACTTTAGCCTCAGAAATTCCAAACCTTTGGGTTCTAGGCTACAACCATTCGAACTCTAGTTTCCATCATCGCAATTAATCTCCTAGGAACTCATTGCAAACACAGCCAAGATGCCTCTGGAAGGAATTGGTACTCAAGGAAAGCACTTCTGATCGCCATTCTGGCATAGAAACAGCTGACACAATATTTCGTTCGTTTTGAACATATAGCCCTTACAGCACACTGATCATTCTGAACACACAGTCCATAGCACAATACCTGGTTTATTCTGCGTCCGGCTTATTCAACGCACTACTCACTCTGAACCCATGGCTCATAACACAGTACTTGGTTTATCCTGCACGCAGCTCATTCAACGCACTGTTCACTCTGAACCCATGGCTCATAACACAGTACTTGATTTTTTCTGCACACATCTCATACTAAACATACGGGATGTACAGAAGTCGAAACATACTCAGATGCTCCGAATTTTCCCTCTTTTCTTCTACTTCGCAGTCTGGAACACACATAGCTTCAAATAGGTCCTGGTTCCACTGTTCTGACGCGACCTGGGTCGAACCCTGCGGTTTTATGAGAGAACAAGTTCTTGTTTTGTACAAATGTGGGGAACGGCACAGCACTTCGAGCACAAAACGATTTATTTTTGAAATTAAAATATGAGTTCTTAACCGGGTGTTGAGCCTATGATTGAACACAGTCAAAACAACTCAACAAAGACAAACAAGAGGTAAACAACCTAAACACATCGAGTAAAGCTCAAAACGACTCGAAACGACTCAAAACAAGAATCGAGACAAACAAAACAACAAACACGACACTCAGACGCATTACAAAGACGAGAGACCTCCTAGCTCGTAAGGAGCCAGTTTCTCCGGGTATTGTTTCCCACCCTTTCTCATTTGTGATTCTCACATCACTCGGCCCTCAGGCTCTATTTTTTTCTAAAAAAGCCCTTTTCCTCACTTTTTCTCTCAACGCACATTTCTATATTCTTTAATCTCTCTTCTTTCAATCCCTCTCCCTGGGTGATTAATGGATAAATAAGGTAGTTGTGGGCTCTTGCCCCTGGTATTCTGCTAGATTCTTCTTCTTCTGCTCACAACAGTGAACTTTTCCACAAATGGGGTGTGCTACAACTAGGTGTGTAGCAAATCTGCAATTGACATCGGTTGACGATGCTCCGCTGGGGAGTCTGGATGTGATCAGATCTGTCCAGATGAGGGAGTGGAATATCTTGATCCGTTCCAATTCGTGCTTCACGCTTGGCTTGATGCCTCACTGTTTGGAGGATGAGAGAGCTTTCAGCCCTTTGTTGTTATCCTCAGTTGTGCCCTTTTTTGGCAGATAAAGTGCCCTTTCCGGCAAGTATGTTGACAATAGGGAAAATGGAATAATTTTTGAGAGAATTAGTCAACTTCATTAAAAATCCTTAAAAACTATTTTTGCAAATGGCCACTGCTTGATCAATACGGAATTTACCCTTGAGATGCACAACCTCGGATTCAAAACAAATGGAAAATTGCCCCTTGCCTGAATGGCACCGCAGCACACTAAATGGCAACGAAAAGTTGCCCCTTGTTTGAATAGTACCGCAGCACTGCACGGCAACGGAAAGTTGCCCCTAGTCTGAATAGCGCCGCAGCACATGGCAACAAGTCCTCACAGTGACAATTACTACCGAATTCTCGGATACAGAGAAGACAAAGATGATCAGAACCATTACATGGACACACTAGATTTGAAAGTGTTTGTGGCTGGACTTCAGGATAAAGTTGCCTACGTATCCCAAACATGGGAATCAAGCCTTACGTAGTTCCGGTTAAGGTACACTCGGGTATTAACCTCTCCTTTTACGCTCTAACTTTTGCCAAGGCCGCCGTTCTGGGTTTTCATCCTTGCGAGCTCTATTTTTCTTTTCTTTTCAATTCTTTTCATTTTTTTCATTTCTTTTTCTCTTTCTTTTCATTTTTTATCTTTTCTTTTTTTTTCTTTTCATTTTTGCTCTTTTCTTTGCTCCAACTTTTGCCTGGGTTACCCTTTCGGGTTTTCGGCCCAGCGAGCCTCTCAAGGGTAAAAGTGTAGCTTTGTCCATGTCAAATAGTTTTGAGATCTCGAAGCCATCTGAATCCAGGAGAATGGCTGTTATTCGCTGATAATGTAGGAGCCCATCCAATGGGGGCTGAATTTGCCCCTAGTGTTGCGGATAGGAACTTGGTTGTTCTTCAACAATACTTTCTTCTTTCCTCCCTTCTGGGATTTGGCATTCTTGCCGATCTTCGTTAGCTTGACAAATGTCCCAATTCTTGACTCTTCAAGCACATCTGGCATTTTTGCCCCTAGTTCGAGGGGTGCTTCTGATCTAGCTTTGCAAACTTCTTTTGACGGCGTTCAATCTTCTTGATCGGACTTTGTTGCCGCTAATTCAAGGGCTGCTTCAAATATGGCCACACAGGCCTCACATTGCGGTTGACTTTTGAACATTCTGAATCTGAGTTCAAGGTTTGAAAGCAAAGGGGTCGAGTCGAGGCTGAGAACGATCCTAAGCTGCACAATCTCAAGAGCAATTCCACACAGGTCTTCGCAGGACTGCGCAAAACATTTTTTTGAAATCTTTTAAGAAAGCGACTAGTCGCTCGCGCTAAAGACAATGCAGAACCAATCTGGATCAAGCTAGGATCCTTCTCAGTACTCACACTAACAAGCATGATTTCATTCATTAAGGGCTTAGCATGCCTTTCTTTCTCTCAATTAATCAAATTTTGCAAAACCAAAGGAATTCCTTCCTCTTTGTTTTCACCGCAGTGTTCAAAAAGTTTTGAAAAAAAAGCTTAGGTTAATGCAATGATTTCAAGGTACAGAAGAGCAAGTAAAATGCACTGCCGTTTCATTCAAATTTGCTGGCACAACAGGTTCAAGATAGCAACAAACACAAAAGCGTGAAAACCACCGTTGTTTCATTCAGATTTTCTGGTGTAACTGGCTCCACGGCAGAAGCAGACTCAAAAGAAAGGGAAAAGACAATCACAAAATAAGACAATGATGTCCGAGGTAACAATCCCGGGATCACCCGACTCCTATACAACAGGACTGACTCAATACAACAAGACAGACCTTTAAGCAAAAAGACTAACTCGAAACAAAGAGACAGACTCAAAACAAAACCACAGAACTGACTCAACACCCAAGTCAGAAAGTACAAAAATTGGCATTCGCAAATGCTCAAAATAGTGCGTGCCAAACACCACATCTGAAATAAATTGAGCGCCGCCCACAGGTGGACCTACCCCTGATCACATACTAATACTATCCTCGAAGTCCACCAACTCAGTGGTGACAGACTTTGCTGAACACGATGGGAGGATGACCTCGTTGTCAATCAGATCCTGTATTTCATGGCGAAGTCGAAAACAGTTGTCAGTGGTGTGACCAGTCTGTTGATGGTACGCGCAGTACTAAGTAGCATCATGTGAGAGAGGGAGATTACTCGGGAGAGGCCGAGGCTCAAGAGGCTTGAGATGACCTTTTTCAGTGAGGATTCGAAGAGCCTTGGACAAAGGCATGTAAAGGGCATGAAAGACCCTGCGCCCTCGGGGCAGATACTTCGAAGTCTGTGGACCTTTGCCAGATGCACTGGCAAAAGAATCGGCAGGTGCTGCCTTGGCTCTCTGATCTTTTCCTGGTGCAGGATTAGGGTTAGGAGGAACGATTCTGGTACAACGGTCCCTATCTCGATTTTTCCTTTGGCTTGAACTGCTCTCGGTCTGAGTGGGAAAAATATCATCCACAGTTTTTACAAAAACAGCGAGCACCTACTGTTTATTCAGTCCTGCGGCTTTCAAAGCCTCAACAGCCCACAGAAGTTGTTCATAGGGATCGGTGTCTTCCTTCATCTTGTCCTTTCCACTAGTCTCAGCTTGGTGGACAGTTTGGGTTGTTTGATCAGAGTGGAGCCTTGTTGTTGTTGACATGTCATTGCCGGAGCTTGAGACAGCTTCAGGTTAGCTGAGCTCAATTACAATTCGCCCCAGTAACGGAGGCTCCTCCGGCACGAAGTTCCCGGCATATAATGTGGTTGGTGGTGAAGCCGACATCCCATAGGCTAGGTCAGCCACAGATCTCTGAAGATCTCCGATCATTCCCGTCAGCTCAAAGGTGGTGGGCTCACGAGCTTGGAAGAGTTGGGGTTCCCAAATCGGATGTGCAGTGGGTGACCTGGGCAGATGTGGTACTTCGACGTCGGTCCCGCCTTGCAAGATGATTCCTTGGTTTAACGCGGCTGCCATAACCACAATTTCCTTTGAATTTTGCGTCATCATAGGTCCGCTGAACTGAACGGAGGTGATGTGACCGGTGACTGACGGATCAAACGTCTGCCTTGTCTCAACAAAGGAGAACACCAGCTATTCTGAACTAAATCTCTGAGCTAAAAGAGAAGACAAGCAGCATTTCAGCCCAATTTCATCAGAACTGACATAGGCATAGCTGAATAACTGTACTCTACTACTAATCACTGTTCCTCAAAATCACTGCCCCAAACTTGAATCTGATACCCGCGGATATAACTGATTCTCAAAACACTAACACTGATGCCCGCAGGCCTGATGCCCAGACTTGCAAGCTGATATATGCGTTCCTTGTAAAGATACAACTCTAAAAAGCACATAACAAGCAAATTATGTCCTAGTTTCGTCAAGAACTAAGGTTTCACTACGCATACAGCGGCTTCAAACAACCTATAATCGGGTAAGCAACCTGTCCTAGATTGGAATGGTCACTATGGATTCCGAATATGCACTAGGTCGAATGGTCGAAAAAAGGGTGCTCCGATAAAATCGAGGTTTGTGTTCCCGTCGTGGCAGAGCCCGCAATCGGTCAGCCTTATGGCACGCTTCTCAAAGCACACCTCCGAAAAATCGTTCAGGAATAGCATATGGCAAACACGGTGTCCTAGGCGCACCAATACACATGCAATGCAACGAAACACATAAGTGTAATCAAAAAAAGATATCATGAGTTTGAGTCAAGTTCTCTAAACTCCCCAGCAGAGTTGCCAGAAACTGTGGACGTGCCCTCGAGGCTTATGCTGCCACAGTTCAAACTCATTTGTCACGGTTCTTAATTTGATCTTGCAAAGTGCAATGCAAGACTGATAAATCACCAAAGAGTCCAAATCCGGCAAATCGTTTTTGGAAAACAGATTTTTAAGAAAGAAGTGCCAAACATGGACTGCTTTGCTAGATACAAAGTCGCCACCTAAATATTTATTTTGGGGGAATTTAGGAAACCCTGACTCGTTGCCTAAGGCCATGTGTCCGTCATCACCAAAGTTGCCTCGGCTCGGGAACTTGGGTACGATTGGGGAAGGTCATCTATGAGCACCCCCGTTCGACCGATTCGAAGATCGGCCTGTACTAAGCATGATATTTTGTTTTAAAAACATATGTGTTCTTATTCCAGTTAATTAACTAGAATTACTATGTGATGCGCACAACACACAAGTATAGACTAGATCGTCTAATTTGGAACAAAGCATCGCATACCCGTTTGTTTGGAAAATGGTTTGAAGTTTACTACTCGCAAGTAGGCTAAAACACGGATTTCAATGAATTGTTCTAATTCAAGCAATCCAACCTTCACCCACAGGCATTCAGACAGTTATATCATATAAGCAATTAGCCTCATGGTAAGCATGTTATCATGACAACACTTACACTCATGCAAGATGCTAAAGCATAAAAGCTTACCTAGTACTCTGAGCCAAAACAATAGCTAGTTAGAAATCAATGCATGATCCTAGCTATGTTAAGATGGCTAATGCATCGCATGCAAAGTGCAACTAGAATAGGCTTGGCTAATCTAAAATGACATATGAGATGCAACAATTGATACACGTATTCAAGTTGGAATTGAAATACGATGCAGTTAGTATGATGCGCCGAGCCCGGTGCATGCAATACAGATGAATGATGCAAACATGCATAGCATAAGGATGGTAACTAAAATATGCCCTAAAACTAACCATCGTAAGCGGTTAAGTAAAAGGGAGAAAGAAATGGAGGTTTGGAAGACATGCATCACACACACGCACGCTTATTACAACAATTGGCTCTCTCGAAGGAGAGACCGAAAGAATAATACAAATTAACTAATTAACTAACTAATTAATTATTACAAAACACTTAACTAATTAACCAAATTAATTAAGCTACAAAAACAGTAAAGAGGCCTCGAGAAGAGGGACAAATGCATGCTCGGTCGGTTTCGCTTAGAAATCCGTTGCTATGCCACATGTTGCCTCTGTTTGCATTGCTCTGCACCTCTAAAAACTGTGCCAACTTCTGTGACACCTCTTAATCACCTTGGGGACATGCTGAGAGTCCATCGGCCAAGAGATAGGGCCGTCGACCAAGGGAATGGTTCCATCGACCAATTATAAGGCTCTCAGCCAAACATACTTAGCCGATCGGCATTGAACATGGTCGGTCGACCATCTATTCCTGCAGAATGCTGTTTTGCTGCAGCAGAGGACAAACGGAGCATGGCAATGTATTTACAATATAATGTTTGCACGACCACTCTCCCTATCATGTCATGAGCTCAAGGGAGTATAGTCTTCGACCCTCGGACCATCAATCACGTATTTCAATGCATGATGGTCAAAGAAGCCAAGTGTGCAACTTTAATATCAAATGAAATGCACACAAAACAAATAAAGGGGCCCCTAACCTCTATCATGGTTGATCAAGAGGCAAGGGATGCATGCACAATGCTATGCAACCTAAGCATGCAAGCAAACTAATGCAACATGAGTATGCAAGCAACAATGCTATACAAGGCAATTAGCATATAACAATATGCAAAGACAAGCATGCAAACAAGCATGTAACTTAACAAGCATGCAAAATGTGACTTAAGCATGCAAATATGCAAGACATGTAATAACATTCAAGCATATAACAACATGTGAGGCAAACATGTAACAATGTGTTGAGCAAATTAAAAAAAGAGAATGCATGCCAAATGCATTACAACTTAAGCATGCAATGACATGTCATGGACCAAGTACACAACAATGTACAATTAAACTAGCATGCTACAACATGCAATTTACCAAATATGCAATGAGCATGTGACAACATACAGAGCAAGCATGCAACAACATGCGAGGATGGTCTTAAACCAAAATGGACGACTCACGAATAGGTCCAAATCAGTGGCCAAAAATGATGAAACAAAAGCATGAAGTACATATACAAACATGCACATTTGATTGCCTAACACCTAGGCATAAAAGAGCAACTTTCAAGAGCACTTAAAAAGAATGAAAAGCATGCAAATGTAGCAACATTACATGCTCTGAAATGAGGTTAAGAGTGATGCCAAATCAACTAAACCAAACAAGTGTAGCATGCAAGAAGGCTTAAAGCTTAAGGCTAGTGTAGGGACTTGAACCAAAGCTACACAAAACAAAGGGGATATGACAAGCATGACCCAAAACAGTCCTAAAGCATGGCAAAGTAACCCTAAAACATGCAATGACCAAAGTCAAAACAAGCTAATACAAAGGGGGAAAATCATGAGGCATGCAAGGCCACCAAAGAGGTGTTACACTACACCTAATACAACCAAACATGGCATGATTTAAGCAACCAAAAACAGAGTTATGGCATGTCAAAATGAGCCCAAAAACCAGCTTAGATGGCACCCCAAAGGCCTAAGCATGGTGGCATACGCAATGACACATTCATGAGGCACAAAACACGAACCCTTTAAAGCATCAAATGAGTGATAAATGCATGTATTCAAGCATACTATATGAACTGAAATAACATTACAAGTGATGCCAAACCACTTAAATGATCCAAGTAGAGCATGCTAGAGGATACAACATTCAAAGCCTACAAGCTAGATTGCATGGTAGCTATACAAAGCAAGTCATGGATGACCAAGACAACCAAAATTAGACCTCAAGCATACCAAAACATGGATAAAAGCTTCTTGAAGTCGAGCTAAAATCATGCTAGAAAGACATGTTACAACATGATGCATGTTAAGGCAAATCAAGGGATTACAAGACAAGTATATGGTGCATGCAAGAGACCACTAAACCAACTTTGGACAGAGGTAAATCATGGCAAAATAACACCAAATACCAGCCAAGGCATGGCCAACATGAACTTAACAAAGGTGCTCACATATGAGGCAAATATGGCAAGTATTGAAGACAACAAGGAGAGGGGATGGCTTTTTCCTTCTTAGGACCTCAAAACACCATCCCCACCACTGAAATCCCTCTGGATTTCAGTGGTGAGAAGGCCAATACAAGGTGGTCCCGAAGCTCACAAGAAGGGCACAAAAATGAGGCCAAACAAGGCCTAAGAGGGGGTGAACAACCCCAAACACCAAAGTGATCTTAAACAACTATTTTAAGCACTTAAAAATAGAACTTTTATTAGTTATAAGTTAAGCTTAAAAACAGATGCAAGATAGGCTAAAAGCTTAAGCAAGAAAGGGGCATCTAAAGGTAAGAAGCTCACCCTTGTAGAACCTCTTCAGGAACAAAGCTCCAGCAGGTTTCCTGAGTTTAAACCAACCCAAGAACACTGAAATCAACCTCCTAGTACCTCAACAACCAAGGATGGTGTTTTAGTGTGTGTTTGTGTACATTAGTAAGAACAAAACACCCTTTTGGACACAAAACAAAGCTAAAACAAGAAGAATAGATATAACACTATATCTATCCTCTCAAGAACCAATTTTTTGAACCCCTGAGGAGGGAGGAGGAGCTCCCTCTTTGTAGACGCTGAAATTCTAAAGCTTCTAAGAGAAGCTAAACAAGAGATAAATCCCTCCATACACGTGTATGGAGGAGGTTAATTGTGGGTGCCAACTGTGCCAGCTGGCACAAAATATCTGCATAAAGCAAATGAACAAGGTTCGGCCAGCAAAAAAGGCCGATCGACCAACACAATGGCTGACCGACTAAATATAGTGCCGATCGGCCAACACTCTTGGCCGATGGAAAGAAAGAGGGGCCGATGGCTTCAAGCCTTGGCCGGTAGGGTGTAGGGATGGCCAACAAGCCACTTTCTTCCCTTAGAAGCAAAAACACAAGTGTTTGGTCCACAACCAAGCACAAAACAATCAAGTTGAGAGATCTTGAGGCAAGGCGCGTAGCCGAGACCTCCGAGAACTCAAACGAACACGAACATAGATGATCATCGAGTGTTCAAACGATGACGTCCAAGTCTTGAGGACGGTCAAAAATGGGGTGTCTACAGGCATCATATTTGAGAGGAAGGAAGAGGGTGGTTTGGGATATTCAGTTACGGCGATAGGTTCATGATTGGGAGGTTGATCAATTGTTAGAGTTATGGGCTTACTTATATGGTTTAGGTGTGACTGGGGTAGGGGAGGATGTTTTGGGATGACCTATTAGGGCTAAGGGGTGTTTTTCAGTCTCATCATTCTGTTGGAGCATGGTGGGGGAGGTGAGACAGGATGTTCCTTGGAGGAGTGTTTGGGTGCCACAGGTTCCATCTAAGGTGGCTTTCTTTATGTGGATGGCGGTTTTGGGTCGAAATCTTACACTTGATAACTTGATGCGTCATGGTCATATTCTTGTGAATCGCTTTTGTATGTGTTGTGCAGCTGTAGAGTTTGTCGATCATTTGTTCTTACATTATTTCGTGGCGTTCCGTGTCACGACCCGCTCCCCGTACCCAAGGGTTAAGTATTGTGATGGCCAGTAACTGAAGTTACCTCCGGCCACTTTTTAAACAAATTACTAAACGTGTGCGGAAAAATATTTAAGTGAGGGTACCAAAATAATCATCGGAGCTTCTATTTTTATAACAAAATTTATTGACCAAAAGGTTGATATTTACATATAAAAATACCATAAAAGTGTTGTGTGTGTCTATTCCGTAGCCCCGCGTCTAAGACTCTCCAAAAGCTATTTATGAATTGCATTGTTTCTTGAAAATTGGTAAACAACTATAAGCACATGGCAGAATAAGAAATATTATACTAAGAGCATAAATGCATAAATTCACCATGGATAATTATTGGCTAAACAAAACTTGATATTAAAATACAAAGTATATAATACAAAGATCAGTTGACATATAATACATAAATCATATAAACAAAATAATCATAACCACGGTACAGAACGAAACTGAACAGATGTATGGACTTAAGAGGTGGCTCCCACCATAGTGTAACACTTAGCTTCATACAGTACTTTGCTCCACACTAGGAATCATAACCACGATAGAGAACAGAATAGATGTATGGACTTAAGAGGTGGATCGTACAAACTCTAGAGGTGGCTCCCACAATAGCGTAGCACTTAGCTCTGTACAGCACTTTGCTCCACATCAGAAATCATAGTGTCAGTGAATCCATGACAAACAGAGAGTCACAAAGTGACCAATTAAAGGGCCAATGATTATTTAAGTCCCTCAAGGCATGGGACCTTTGTGGTGGTACTTATAAAATAATTACTCAAAACACATTTTAATAAACAGTTATATCCATAGATTTTTCTTATTATATAAAATAAGGTTCATAAATTAAATATGCTAATATAATTTATAAAACATTATAAAACACAATTTACATAAAATAAACTATGGTAACTCAAAACATACGTAAAACCTATAATGGTAACTCAAGGTATAATATAACTCACCTTAAAATTAATACCTCACTCTTTCTTTCCACTATCAAAGACCTTGATTTCCAGTATTTTTTTTCCCTTTCTTAGTTTGTTTCCCTTGTTCTCTTCAGAGCACCCCTCCTCCTTTTATACTAGGGAGTACTACTTGCTCAGCAAGTTTTGTGACACGTAGCCACACCATGTGGCCTTGCCATCATTATGCTCTAAATTGAAGCTTATCCCTAAAATGGATAAGTTTAAGTAATTGCATTACTAGTTTTTCTTTTCTTTTCCTTTTCTATACAATGACCCTAATGTAAATAAATTACACTTTATTTTATTTTACTCTTACGAAATATTTAATTAAACATTTAAGGTTTTTCTCATTTACAATTAAATAATACGAATATAAAATTTAAGAGACAACTTAAATTTTTTGGTTGTTACATTCTGTCTATGGGGTTTTGTTTACTCTCTTTTTGAGATTGTATGGGTTCAGCCACGGAGGGTGGTGGATATGTTGTGGAGCTGGCGTGGGCCTCGGGTTGGGCGTCGTCGACGACGTGTGTGATATTCGGTTCCTTTTTGTTTGATGTGGTTAGTGTGGTTAGAACATAATAGACGCACGTTTCAAGAGATTCAGCGTAGTGTTAGTTGGCTTGAGAGTCATTTACTTTTTGTTTTGTATAGTTGGTTAGAATTAAAGATTGATCCGGATATGTTTTGTTTTTTAGAATTTTTGGATGAGGTTATTGGTTAGAGAGTGTTTCCCTTTGTTGGGATTTTTGTTATTCTTTGCATCATCTTGATGCTTTTTTAATCAAATTCGCTTGCTTATTTATCAAAAAAATAAATAAAACCAATGACCAAAAATAAACAGCTCATTGGGCTTAGCCTGCAAGTGAACTTGGTTTCCCTTTTGCAATCAGGACCAGCCCGGCTTGATGCTCGACTTTTAAAAGAAACGCATATACTTAACTTTGATTTTACATAATGTAAATCGCTACTAACTAGAGCGCCAAACCTCCACACAACAACAACAACATTTCAACAGCTAATTAGTTTCAACGATTGAGTCATATTATGGATCTTATTGGTTAATATAAACCAATTGTCCAAGCATAGGGTCATATGCATCCACTGGTGCATAAACTCTAGGGTTAGATAATTACATTTATTAGGAACCAAAACAACAAAAACATTTAATGCATGGAAGGATGGGCAAAGTGGTGATATAATTACTACACAATAATTCATCGGGCAATCTAAGCAGATAAAAGGAACCTTTAGCAATCAATCACCAATCATGATGAAAATACAATCAGTTGAATAGTATTTCCTTATACTTCTATTCAGCATTAGAAACTGGCCAAAGGCACTGATCCATAATAAAATTAAAAAATTTCCCACAGAAAAAGAAAAATAAACAAAATAATTGTAATTGCCAAAATGCAATTTACCCCACACAAGATCTAAAAATACAAAACAAAATAATTGTAATTGCCAAAATGAAACTTACTGCACACAAGATTAAGAAATAAGTACATGTCAAAACTTACCACCTAAAACTACATGAATTATACACAATACAGAAAATTTCAGAAACAACACAATTAGAACCTAACATACATGCTAGATCAGAGAGACGTTGAAATAAATAAAAACTAAAGTATTGCAAACAAACCAGGAGATATAGGTAGATGGAGCAGTATTACTCACAGCCACAAGTAAATATTAACAAAAAATAGAGATGGAAAACCATCGGGTAACAAATTCAACCACGTGAGCAAAAGGTCACATCATACACATCAATCAACCACTTTTTACCTCATAATTATACTCAACTAAAAAAAACTGTTACAAACACATTAACTTTTTTCACCTCATAAAAAAACTAAAAAGCCAAAAAGCAACTAAAAATGCCAAGTTCCCAAACATGCACTAAAAAACATCATCAACCTAAAGCAGCACAAACAAAAACAAGAACAATGAACTACGCACACATAACAAAAGCTAAGAAACCATCCAGCACAAACCACCATAAACCTTAAGCCTGAACTTCACAATCCATTAGACGCATCAAAAAAATCCATTCAAGACATCCACCTATGATTCTACAAAAAAGTAAATCGCAGCTAACTAGAGCACCAAACCGCACTGCAATTTGTAATAGGGATCTCATTAGTTAATATAAACCAATTGATCCAAGCATAGAGCCATGAACAATCCTCCTACGCTCAACACGTAATTTCACAAGACAAACAAACAAATAATACAATTAAGAGGTCTACATATTTTTAAACAACAAGCAAAACACCACTAAGTTGCTTATAAACATAAAACATGAATTTCCAAATCACAGAATGCAGTAGAAGAATGTTCCTATTTAAAATCTCCAATCCTCAATCCACAGCACCTTCTAAAATTGAATATCATCCAATTAATGGTGATGGTGCTAAAGAAAAATTGTTCTGGTAAGTGGAACATAATTTTGCATATACATATAAACTTGTTGATCAATAAGCGAGTTAACAAATTTTAACACGCCAATCAACCACACGGCTAATTTTTAACAACATAATTCGAATTATTCTATTAAACCAAGGCCCAAAAATGAACAACTTGCATGGCTTAGCCTGCAAGTGACTTTGGTTTCCTTTTTGCAATCAGAACGAGCCCGCCCTGATGCCCGACTTTTAAAGAAACACATATACTTGTTGACAGTTCTTGCAAACAACAAGGTTTGATTTTACACAGTGTAAATGGCTACTAACTAGAGCACTAAACCACACACCACACAATAACAACATTTCAACTGCTAATTTGTTTCATCAATTGAGTTAGAGAGTGGATCTTATTGGTTAATATAAACCAATTATCCAAGCATAGGGTCAGATATATATATATATATATATATATATACATAGAGAGAGAGAGAGAGAGAGAGAGAAGAGGAAGAATGAGTTACACTGGATTTGGTGCCGCCCCACTCAGTGGCCCAATCCATCTTTGTGATGACATCCGATCTTTGTTGTGCTGTTTCTTGCCCATGTTGTTGTTCTACATATTTTTTGAATAAACAAAATTAGGGTTTCGGCGAGTGCTCGGGTTCAATACTGGAGAGGCCGACGATGTCGAAGAATGCTTCAAATTTACGCCTTGAACACCGCTACCCGAACCGCCCTTCAAAATATAAAATCCATCGGATTTGGGCCGATATTTATAGCACTCAACGAATAGTTGGCCCTAAAAAAAGTTGGTGATTCGGCCCTAAACTAAGGCGGTCACTCGGCCTTTTGTGCTACAGATTCTAAGGCTAATATAAGAAATAAGGGATATTTGTGAATCTTAATTAATTCATAAGATTTTTTTTGTATTTTAATAAGTCCTATTATTTAAATATTTTATCTATCAAATCCTAATTCTCATATTTAAAGTATTTTATAGACATTTCTATCCTTACAAATATTTTTTGAAAGGTTAGCAATTTAGTGATGTGACCATTCATATTTTATAATGTGAATGTTCACGTTGACAGTGTGAACATTCACATTGATGGTGTGAACATTCACATTACGGAACATTCACATTATAAATGTGAATATTATTTGGGGTATTTTGATAATTATGCCACTCGTAAAACTTATTGGAATATAAGAAAATAATGTGGACTAAATTGAATATAAGTAGGTAAAAAAAAATTATGAAAAAGTGCCCCAAGAAAAAATAAAAGGAAAATGTTTGTAAATGGGTCTCTTCCAAACGAAAATATTTATGTGTTCCGTTGTTTTTTTTAATGTTCTTTTTGGTTTGATTTTAGGTATGATTTTAGGTAAATAGTATTCACAATTCAATTCATATTACGATGTTTTAATTTCAATTTGAAATTAATTTTAACAATTTATACATACATAAAAATTAGAAACGATTACAAAAGAAAAAAAAATTATAGATTAACCCTTGTAATAAAATAAACATTGATATTTTTATTTTGTCAATTTAAACTCTAAACTTTTGATTTATTTTTAATCTAAATTATTTAAGTAAACTTGATATAAAAATAGGTATTTTTGTCATTAAATTTAATAAAATAATATTTTTAGTGACAATTTTACTAGGAATTATTTTCAATAGAAATAGATAGGAATTAAGTCCAATTATTAGGACCTATTGGTAGTTTATCCTAAAAAAATTCCATTATGAAAATTATATAAAAACAAAGGCAATTAAAGAAAGAGTAGTTTGGCCTCTAACAATACATCATTTACAATATTTTTAATTTTCTATAATAATGAGATTAATTAAAATGATTTAATTTTGGAAAAAATGGTCTAAGATCTCTCTCCCATTTTTAATAATGGAAGAGATCCACAATATTATTTTATGATATCTAAGGTCCCTCAACCCCACACTCATATATCACAAAGAAATTTGAGTCTCTCAAATCAAATCTCATTTCTTTCCCTCTCTCTCTCTCTCTCTCTCTCTCTCTCACTACAAACTCTCGCTGTCTTTACTAAATTCAACTCAACCATAACAAATTGTTGTGTGATCTTCTATGAAACAGACGATGATGAAGACGTTGTTGTGTCTTCTAAATGTTGCTTCATTTTGCTTCTACTGCACATTTGTATGTATGTCTAGAGAGAGAGAGAGATTAGGGTTTCTTCTACGAAGAAATTTGACTAATCAGGTGCAAGAAACTTTTGGTAAGATTTTGAATTGTCTCGAAAAATTGAGAAATGAGTTAGCAAATCAGAGAAAATTGGTTCCCAATTGAATCAAAAGAAACTGATGGTAGAGAAAAAATAAAAAAGATTGCTGCTTCATTGTGGAACTTCCGCCATAGCCACTGCTTCCACCATAGCCACTGCTTCCGCCATAGCCTAGTCTCTCTCTTTCTATCTCTCAATATTTGTATGTGTTTAGCTGTAATCTTATGGTGTTTTCTCTGTGATGTGTCCAGAGAAATTTGGTGTCAGAAACGTGTAAAATTTTCTCTTTGATATGTCCAGAGAAATTTACTTTGTGATGTATAAAATTCCTCTCTCAATCTCTAAACCCTAGAAGGTTGTTCTATTTGCTTGCTCTGCCTCTCTAATCTCATCTCCAACCATCGATCTCCAACAATCCATGTCTCATATGCTCTCTCTCAGCTCTCTCATGCCATCTCTCAACCTCCTTTCCTCCTAGACCTCTTCAGGTTTCACCATCAATTCCTCGTCTCTTCCTTATCGTGTTTCAATGATGAGTCCATTGGTCACCGAATGATCGATCTTGTGTCGGAGATGTGTAATTCGGGCAGTGATTTGGTGAGAAATTTTCTCTGTGATGTGTCCAGAGACATTTAGTGTCAGAGATGTGTAAAATTTTATTTGGATCAAAATTTTTCTAAAAAGTCCAGAAAAATTATTTGGATCAAATTTTCTCTGAATCGATGTTGAGAAACATTAAATATTATAAAAAATATTAGATGTTTTTTATATTATAAATCTTAATATCATGGACCTTAAAAAAAATCCCCTTTAATTTATCTTAACAAGACTTGTTAATGCGAACCCAAAACCATAATTTATTATCCGATGTTGAATATAGTATTAAAGTCTCATATTTTTAGGATTAAGGGAATAAAAAAATAAAGGATAAATTACAAACACATCTCCTAAGATTTATTTAAATTACAAATTATCCCATGTGGTTCTAGAAATTACATTATGCCTCCTAAAATTTTTAATTTCATAACAAATAGATCATTTTATTAATAAATCATCAAGTTAATTAACAGTTTTTAATAATGTTAAAATTTTATTTCAATTAATAATTTAAATAATTTTATTATTGTATAGGTGAACAGTTAGAAATTTTACTTTTTCAATTAATTCTGTTAAATAAAAAATTCTAACAGAGAGATATTTGTAATTTTTCAAACTACAATGAGCAATTCATATTTTAAGCAAACCTCAGGAATATATTTGTTATTTACCCAAAAATAAAAAAACAAAAATAAATGACAATGACGTTGCACCGTGGGCTGCATTCGGGTTTTGGCGGCTGAATAGGCGATGGTGGTGGGAGTAATAACAGCAGTAGCGAGGATGACGAAGACGCCGATTGGAGAGCCGCCATAGATTCCGTGGCCGTTACGACCATCGACGGTCTTGCCTCTACCTCCAATGGTTCCACAACGAATCAGCTGGCCACGACGAAAACAATGAAGTAACCAATCACAAACCTCAAAAGCTCAAGCATTACCAGATCAAGGTCACAGAGTTCTTCTTCTTCTTCTTTGTTTTATCATACTTGTATTTGTGATTGTTGTTTCCATGTGCATTGTGATACCCATTTTACAAATTTTTTATGATAGAGTGTAAGCTGAAACTTTGGGAGGATATGGATATGCCTACTCATTATTTTTTGATCGGCAAAGAAAATCTTTATTGATGAAACATACAAGGTATGAAGATTACATCAATAAAGAGGAGCTTGGGGCTAAAAAGCACCGAGCGCCAGTTGGGGAGAAACTAACAAAGAGAAAAAGAGGAAAAGACAACAAAACAGAAGCAAAACACCCAGAGGTTAAAAAAATCAGCAACCAAAATGGAAGCAGAATTCTCACTTGACAAGCTTTGCTAGCCAAAATAAGCTGATCACAGAAGCAGAATTCACAGAGTGGAAGAAGCAACAGCAACGGAAATCTCACACAGCAGCAGACAAAACCCATTTCTGATCAAAACAAATCAGCCTTTCATTTGAGATCAAAGCAACAAAACAGCATAGTATACATATCTGATCAATTCAGAGCCACAGCCAACCTATACAATTCAGACCAATTGCATTCCAGAAGATCGCAGAACCAGAACAACTAAACCAGCCTTCCCATTCTGATGAAAACAATTAACCTGCCTACCCATTTCAAAAACAGAAGCATTCTCAATTAGAGGCATTCTCAATCAGAACCACAGCCAAACCAGCCTTCTCATTCTGATGAAAACAATTTACCTGCCTACCCGCTTCTCAATCAGAAGTATTCTCAGTCAAAACAATTAGCCAACCATCAACCACACTCCTGATGCAATTCAGAGCATTGGCAGGTAGGAGAGTATCAATGGCAGCCCCTTGTTTGACTCCAATTCAAAACAATATCATTAATAGAGTAAGGGAAGTCCCTAAGGGAGGCTTTAAGCCAAAAAGCTAATCTAACTTTGATGAGGTCCTACAGATCAGTTGAGTTAGGAGGAACACCAGAGAAAGTACAATCATTTTTGTGTTTTCAAAGGAACCAGAGGACAACAAGGGGAGTGGCTCTCCAAAATTTCCTAAGAAAAGACTTAAAATTCACCCCCATCCACCAAGAGAACAGATCTGATACAGATCGAGGAATGCACCATTGAAGACCCTAATCTTGAAGCACAGAGGACCAAATGGCCCATGAGAAAGAACAATGAAGCAATAAATGCTGGGCAGATTATGGAGCAGAATTGCAGAAGATGCAAGAGGTGGAAATGTTGTGGCCTAGGATGCCAAGGTTGCGCAAGAATTCAGAAGATTTAATTCTATTTTTCCAAGCCAACCAACCGAAAAATAAGACTTTAGGAGGCAAGGCATGGTTCCAAACAAACTTGCTTAGAACTAATGGAGGCCCAAGAAGAGAAGAACTAAAGGAGTATAAGGCGAACAAAGTGAACATACCAGAACTAACTGCTACAGCCGCCCAAGCCAGACTATCAACACACTCAATTAGGCACCTGGTTTCTACACAAAATGTCTATATGGAAACCCCGCACTTGAGTCAGTCTAAACCATTCCAATTTCCATTATACTACCAATTTACACTCATTCTAGACGTGATTTCTGCAAGAAAACTTTGTATATTAAGTGCTTTTTTGTTTAGGGTTGCGCTGGGAAGGATAATGCCTTGTCGTGTGATTAGAACAGACTATTAAGATTGAGAGGGAAATCATTGGATTAATTGTTATAGTTGTTTTATGGTCTTGAATTGGGATTTAAAATTTGTATGGCTAATGTTAGTTACTATTTTTGCAGCACTCATACTATGTTTGGAAACATAGGAGGAATAGAAAAGAAATGAGTATTTAAGTTATAAGAGAAAAGAAATAAAAGAAATGATTGTGATTTCTCTCTTTTTTGTTTGGATAAGTAAGAAATAAAATAAAAGAAATAATTGTGATTTCTCTCCTTGTTTGGTTAGATTTTATAAGACAAAAGAAACGAAATTATTTTATATTATATTACCAAAATAACCTTTTTTATATTTTCAATCATTTTATTTCTTTTATTTTTACAGGGACAAAATTGGTATTATGAAAATATTAGTTTCTTTTCTCTCCCAATCTCTCCACTTTTGAAAAGATTGAAAATGAGGGTTATAAGAGAAATGAGTTTCTCTCCGTTTCTCTCCATTTCTTCTCATTTCTCTCTACTTAAGTTATCTAAACAAGTAAAAGAAATATATATCTCTCTATTTCTTTTATTTTCTCACCAAATCACTCAATCCTAACATAGCAAAGTTCTAGCATGTTCATTTTATGCTATTTTAAAATTTGGGCCTGATCTTGCATAAAATCACTGATTGACACTGCAACTTTTATTTATTTTTATTTTTATTTTTTTTGGGAGGGGGAGTTGTTCCATGAAAACCACGGTGCGGTGGTGTAGTTGCCCTTGTTTGATAAATTACCTAGAAACCTGTTTTTGTTATTCCCTTTGTGAGTTAGCTTGGCAACCTTTCCAAGCTTCTCTTTGTGCTAATGTACTTCATCATGTTTTTAGTGAAACTATTTGCCATTTTCTTACTAAAAATCAGTTGTTTTGTGTGAAAGAAGACTGCAATATGTGATACTTTTTGTTATTGGAAAAATTGTGCAGAGAATTTAAGAAAATGGCACAAACACAAATATACAAATTACTAGAATGCATAGTAACTCAGATGCCTGTCAGCATATATGGTTTGTGTGTGTGTTTATATAGGAAATATATATATATATATATATATATATATATATATTTAGTTTCTATAATTATCGCTCATGATGAAACTATGACAGGCACAAAAGATTCTAGATGACATCTTAGAGAAGACCATAGAAATAGTGCAAGAACCCATTCATGATGACGCAATGATTAATGACAATGGAGTTCGACTGTTTAAACATGCTCCCCCTGGGATAGTGTTTGATCACATAGGTAATTTATCAAACAATTTTGTGTTGTCTTTACTTTATATTGCAAGTTTTGTGGCTATACCATAAAAATGTTGATACTTTGTCCACCTCTAGGGAACAACTAGGTCAATTTTCTCAAGTACAACTGTCAGTCATTCAGTGCTTTCTTAATTTTGTGCCACTTCTATAGGAAGTTACAATGATAGGTCGTGGTTATCTTCTACACTCCCTGCTGTCATAGTGGTGCTGTTAAAACAAATATGCTGCAAATGATTAATTAAAAATGTGGCAATTGAACACAAATTTTCTCCCGTCATCAAATTTTTTTGTGAGTTGAAGCACAACCCTCAGAACCGGGCTTCTATTTCCACAAACAACTTTCTCTTACGCTGTGTTTGGTTGAGGGATTTAGGGAGGGATTTGGAAAGAGAAAGAGAAAAGGTGTGTGAAACTAGGTGAAATGTAGGTATATTTTATTCACATTTTACCTACCTTTTCCATTTCTCTTTCCAAATCCCTCCTCAAATCTCCCAACCAAACACAGCATTAGTTTATATATCATGTCTCTTTCTGAAGTTGATTTCCCGAACAAAACCTCGTGATTCAACTATTTGTTTAGAAGTTAGAGTTCCGAACCATATAGTTTTGTTTGGAAGCTGATATCCAAACCCAAAAAAAAGTGTGAAATGAGATAATGTAATGTGTGGAAATAGAAGCTCACAAACACAGCCTCATGGTCCACCAAATGGTGGTTCTCGTCATGAATGGTCCAGATGCCATTGGACCTATCAAATGTCTACTTACTGGAGAGAATTTTAGAATTGTGAGCCTACTAGCCAGTAGTAAATGTCCTGCCAATCTTGTTAGACTGAATTTAGAATTGAAGCATAAAAAATGAATAAGTTGATGGTCCTTTGTTGTAAAGTTTGTGGGACATTTCTACACCCTCTCTTTCCAAGTTGTATTCAAGCAGCAAAAGTTATATGTATGTTAATAGGCGAACTTCAGTGACCAACAAAAAAACCAAGAATCCTTCCTGGTAGAAAGATTGAGGGAACTCAAAGATGGTTTGTCTTCTCATCTAAGTTTTCTTGATTCCTCATTGCTGATTCTCGTGTATTCTGTAGTTGTATCATTCTTACACTCTGTTTGTTTGGGCGGAAAATGTTTTCTATTGTTAAAAGATGAAAAACATTTTACATACTACAAGTCTTACCAATGCAACCGCACTACTGCCACCCCTGCCAACTCCACCCCACTACCTCCACCTCCACCCTGCTGCCATTGCATTCACCACCCCTACCACCACTAATACAACCACTAGTACAATACATTAGTTAAAGGGCGCAACCGAGCATAGGAAAATGTTTTCTATGCAAAACAGTTTATGGAAAAAGTTTCCCATAGAAAAATTTTTTATGCTAAACAAATGTAGCGTGAATCGTATTTAAATTTGCCTAATTGATATGACCATGTCTTGCAGTTCAAAAGCCAACTCCAATCTGTTGCTGTTGATGGGACAGATATAATAGCTGCACCAAGAGATGCCTACCTGAAATCATTAGCTAAACTAGAAGCTATAGATGCAGCAGCAAAGGCAGCGGCCAAAAGAAAGGAAGAAAGAGTGGCACAACTGAAAAAAATTAGGAGGGAGAGATGGCTACCTTCAATTGCAAGAGATATGCGGGTAAAATTTAAAGGTTGTTAATATATGCTTGGCTGGAATTTTTATGTTCTTATAGTTGTTTCTCATCCAATAACCCTTTCCCAGTTGTCATTGTTTTATCTTTTTGATTGACTGCTGTGCTCCAAACTAATTGTTAGTTACAGTCATCTGATCCTTAATTCTCTTTTTTTCCCAACAGAAATTCTATCCGTCTCTCTCATCTTTTTAAAGAAAGCAGAATAGAAACCACGCGGTATGCCATGAGTAAAGAGAAAATAGGAACTCAGTTATGTGTTCGGAGCAGGAAAAATGTGACACAGTATTGTTAAGATAAGAATTTGTTATTTTCACAGGCTTAAACTCTGGTATCATATAGTGTGGATCCACACATTTGAGAAATGGGGTCAGTTAATAAAATTTGAATTTCATAATATATTCCCCTAACTTTTTATTATAACTATTATAGCACGTGTTTTCAAATTTTAAGCTAAATTTACACACAAATGAAATCATAGAGGGGTATGTTAGGTTTTATTTCTTGGCAAACCCGTTTGACAAAACTCCTTTGAATTGTAATTTTATTCGCATTTTTATTTCAGTGAGACTTTGAGTGTTTAGATGCGAATCCAACCCGAATCAAGCCTTTCAGAGAAGTTTGTGTTGATAATGCTTTCAAAATGCATAAATGCATTCAAAGTTGCCTGTCCGATCATGTTATATTTTTTCCAGTTTTTTCAGGTTTTGGCCTGTCCGCTCGAGCGGGGAAACAGGCGCTCGAGCGGGGATTGAAAGCTCTCAGCATCTCTGCAGTCGCCTGTAAAAATACTGGAAGGTGTGATTTTACGCTCGAGCGGATGCTCCTACGCTCGAGCGCATCTCAGTTTGTTCGCACGCAGTTTTTGGTCAGTCCGCTCGAGCGGGCTGTGTTGAGCTCGAGCGGAGATCGCGGGACAGATTCTATAAATTCGCGTGTTGGGACAGATTTTAGGATAACTGCTCCAGATCTTCTTTTTGGTTTCTAGGGTTTATATCTGGGGATACTTTGGGAGTTTTCTTTGATGTTTTTATTGAGTATTCAACTCATGATCTAAAGAGAGTACATCAAAGGTTTGTTTGTTATACACAAAAGAGAGAGTTATTCTTCAGTTGTGGATTCTGAAGAATTCGAGCCTGAAGCTTTGGTGGAATCCGGAGTGGCTCATCAGAAAGACAATTCCGTGGTGAAGATGGGGTTGGAAGAGGTACATAAAGGTTGGTTCAATTAGGCGTTGTGGATTCGCTAGGTAATTGAGAGTATACCTGTGTAATTCCTTTAAATCTTCTTAGTGGATTGTTCTTGTGGCTGTTGCCCGTGGTTTTTTTTTATCACAGTTGGAGGTGTCCAATTGTGGTTTTTTCCACGTTAAAATTGTTGTGTCTCTTTGTCTTGATTGTTTGATTGTTTGATTGGGATTGTTATATTCTGCTTTAATTTGATACATAATCACAAATCAACATCTAGGGGATTTCTAGATTTTTCAATTGGTATCAGAGCAGGTCGTTCTATTTTTTTTTTTTTAAAAAAAAATATTTTCTTTTAGAACGAGATCTTGTTTGATTTGTGATAATGGATACAATTCGTGAAGGAAATTCTATGGTTCGACCACCCCTACTTGACGGATCCAATTATCCTTTTTGGAAAGCTCGGATGAGATCTTTTTTAAAATCTATTGATGAAAAAGTTTGGCAATCCGTCATGAATGGGTGGACTAAACCAACAATTACTGTTGATGGAGTTACAATCCCCAAACCAATTGATCAGTGGGACACAACTAATTACCAAAATAGTAGCTGGAATAGTAAAGCTATCAATTCTCTCTTTTGCGCTGTCACACCTGAAGAATTTAGTCGTATTTGTAATTGTGAAGTCGCAAAAGAGGCTTGGGATATCTTACAAACTATTCATGAGGGCACTCCTTCTGTTAAACGCTCAAAACTTCAAAGGCTCACATCTAGTTTCGAAAACCTTTCAATGAAAGATAGTGAGACCTTTGATGAATTTTATGCGAAGTTGAGTGACATTGTAAATTCCAGCTTCAATTTAGGTGAAAAAATTCCAGAATCCAAAGTTGTGGGAAAAATTTTGAGATCCTTGCCCGATCGGTTCCAACCAAAAGTTACGGCTATTGAGGAGGCTTAAGATGTTGACAACCTCAAGCTGGATCAGTTGGTTGGAAATCTCCAAACTTATGAGGCACATAGGAATTTCAAACAGAAACAAAAAGATATTGCTTTTAGTAGTGCTCATAAAGTTAGAGAGGATTCTGATGAGGATTGTGATATAGATTCCAAGATTATGGCTGCTTTTGTTAAACAATTTAAAAAATCTTTTTTGAAAAAGAATCCTAATCTTTTGAAATCTACTCATTCTCATAAATCTAAAGGCAAAGATAAACTCAAAATTAATCCTATAGCCAAGAAGGAGAAAGGAAAGATACAAGAGAACTCTGAAAGACTCCAATGCTATGAATGCCAAGGATTTGGCCACTTTGCTTCAGAATGCCCTACTCGTTTGAGGAAGAAGAAAGCCCTCGCTATCACTTGGGATGATGAATCAGAATCTGATAAAGATGAAAGTGACAATGAAGATCAAGGTGAAGAGGGTCATAAACAATTTCTTGCTTTCATGGCGGCTTCCGAAGCTGAAGGACAAACAGATTCTCCGAAGATGTCAGTTGAGAATATCACTAATGATGAATCCTCGGAGAGTGATCATGAAGAGCTTGAGCAAGCATATGAAAAGTTGTATCAGGAATCTCTTAACTTATTCAAATTGAATGACAAACTCACAAAGAAACTCAAAGCATGTGAAAGTGAGAATGTCAAACTTAAGGAGGAGATTTCCGAAGCCAGGATTAATGCCATCAAGGTAGCTGATGATCGACAAGTTCTTGGTGAAAAACTATTGACTTGTGAGACAGAGAGGAATGAGCTGCTGCAAACCCATGTCATGTATGAAGAAAAGATTGAATCTCTCGAGATATCACAAGTTGCTTTGGAAGAACTAATGATCAAGAAAGAGGAAGAGCTCAAGTGTGCTATGGCTACGATTGGTCTTTGGAACAAAGGATCAAAGACTTTGGAGAATATCATTGGGTCTCAACAGATGAGTTGTGACAAGAGTGGCATTGGCTTTGGTGTTAAGAAAGAACAAAAACAGAGTGCTTCAACATCTCATGATACAAGAACTCAAGGAAAGGGGGAACAAAAATTTCAACATAAGGATGGACTTCTCAAACTTCCTAAAGTTGGTAAGGTAAAAGAAAAGAAGGTATACCCTGTTTTTGTTTGTCATCATTGTGGTTTGCATGGTCATATTCGCCCTTATTGTTATAAGTTGCATGGGAGAGTGTCTCAAAAGGGTAGGAATTTGAATACTTTTTGGGTTAGGAGACAACCTTACATGTCTAGGCGGACTACCAAGATTCATGAGGGTGTTCACTACACCACGACACTTACCAAGACCGCTAGACCTGATTTTGTTAAGACCAAAAAGATTTGGGTAAGAAAAGTTGACTTGTGTTAATTTGTTTGGTCGTTTTAGTCTATAGGTTTTTGTGTGTTTTTTTTTTTTTGGGTCTTTTAATGTGTGCTTGTTTGTTTTTTGTCTTGCTTTATTCTTGAAAAAACAAAAAAGAAAAAAAAATCCCAAAAAGATTTTCTTAGTATGGTTTTGCAAGCTTGAAATTTTTGAGTGGTCCTTGGTACACATTGGAATTAATGAGAAAACCTATTACATGTTAATATGTGTGTGCTTTCTGTGGTCATTACTCATTTTGGAGTGTGTGTTCTTTGATTAGTATGTCTCATTCTGTACACACTCTTGGATTAGCAAATTTTGGAGTCTTCCGCCTTAGTGATTATTTTTTATGGACTTTTGGCATTGTATCTTTTGCTTTTCTAGAGGAATTGACCTATACTAGCATATCATGGGTGATGTTGAGTCTCTTAACCACCTACCATCTTTTTTTGCACCTCCATGGTTTTCCCCTTAATTCTTTGCAGTCTAGCCATGAGGAAAAGGCTACCTCAGAGTCACCAACCAGGCCATCCTTATTATATCCATGCTTCTCTGGTTCGGTTTCCATACTCTTGAGCGTGTCAGCCACCAATGATTGTGCAAAAGAAAAAGAAAAAGAAAAAGAAAAAAGAAAAAGAAAGAGAAGAAGACAAAATATGCAAAAGAAAGAAAAAATGTGCATAAGAAAAGAAAAAAAAAAAAGGGAAAAGATTCATTGATTGAGGGGGAGCCTCCGCCTTTACTCACCAAATACCCTTTGATTCCTAGTGGTTTGACTTTCCTTTGTCGTGCTTAAGATTCTCTTGTCGGAGGTCCAGCTTTCATATCACTACTAGGATTGAATCTAGTGTTTGTCGAACTTCAAGAGTCACACACACACTTTTTTATCATGGGATCTATGCTTTTCACATAATGCATCGCTTCCTTTCATGAGGAATTTTCTACAGACTGTACACATTGTGTTTTCTTGTAATGGTGCTTCTTGGATAGTCTTGTGTGTTTTAAGGTACAAATCTGAAATTCCTTGCTTGCTCCACCATATTTTTTTTTCGTTTTCTTCTTGTTCACTGTTTTCAGTGTTTGTGGTTGCTTTTAGTGAGGGGGAGTTTGGTTTATCTTGACTTGGGTTGATTTATGATCTTGGTAAGGAAGTGTGTTTTTTCATTACAAGAGTTGTTTAGCATGAACACTTTGATATGTTTGGTAAGGGAGATTGGCTATATGTTTTGCATGTTGATATGCACTGTTTGCCCTTCTTGTATGTTCCTGATATTTACATTGTCATATCATTGCTTGTGTGGTTTATGATCTTGCTTTTGTTGATTGAGAGTTGTTTTTCATGAGTCTTAGTTTTCATCTATTCATGTTTTCCATCTCATGTTACAAGTTAATCGTGTCATATGTCTCTTGCTTTTTCATATACTCTTGTGGGACTAATAGTTGTTTTGGAGATTGTGGCACTAATAACTGTTTTGCAGATCATGACCTTGAAAAAGAAGTTGGCTTTTGTTGGCTGTAATGGGTTGGGGTGTTTAGGATTTTCTTTGTTAGGTGTGTTTTGTCACGGCATTGCCAAAGGTGGAGATTGTTAGGTTTTATTTCTTGGCAAACCCGTTTGACAAAACTCCTTTGAATTGTAATTTTATTCGCATTTTTATTTCAGTGAGACTTTGAGTGTTTAGATGCGAATCCAACCCGAATCAAGCCTTTCAGAGAAGTTTGTGTTGATAATGCTTTCAAAATGCATAAATGCATTCAAAGTTGCCTGTCCGATCATGTTATATTTTTTCCAGTTTTTTCAGGTTTTGGCCTGTCCGCTCGAGCGGGGAAACAGGCGCTCGAGCGGGGATTGAAAGCTCTCAGCATCTCTGCAGTCGCCTGTAAAAATACTGGAAGGTGTGATTTTACGCTCGAGCGGATGCTCCTACGCTCGAGCGCATCTCAGTTTGTTCGCACGCAGTTTTTGGTCAGTCCGCTCGAGCGGGCTGTGTTGAGCTCGAGCGGAGATCGCGGGACAGATTCTATAAATTCGCGTGTTGGGACAGATTTTAGGATAACTGCTCCAGATCTTCTTTTTGGTTTCTAGGGTTTATATCTGGGGATACTTTGGGAGTTTTCTTTGATGTTTTTATTGAGTATTCAACTCATGATCTAAAGAGAGTACATCAAAGGTTTGTTTGTTATACACAAAAGAGAGAGTTATTCTTCAGTTGTGGATTCTGAAGAATTCGAGCCTGAAACTTTGGTGGAATCCGGAGTGGCTCATCAGAAAGACAATTCTGTGGTGAAGATGGGGTTGGAAGAGGTACATAAAGGTTGGTTCAATTAGGCGTTGTGGATTCGCTAGGTAATTGAGAGTATACCTGTGTAATTCCTTTAAATCTTCTTAGTGGATTGTTCTTGTGGCTGTTGCCCGTGGTTTTTTTTTATCACAGTTGGAGGTGTCCAATTGTGGTTTTTTCCACGTTAAAATTGTTGTGTCTCTTTGTCTTGATTGTTTGATTGTTTGATTGGGATTGTTATATTCTGCTTTAAATTGATACATAATCACAAATCAACATCTAGGGGATTTCTAGATTTTTCAGGGTACATTTTAGGTCATTTGGTAATGTACAAAATCAAAGTACTCTTTGAAGTCTTAGAAATATTAAGCATTAGCAATTTTAGTTAACTAAATCTTTAACCATTTTACTAGTCTCCTCTTTTGTTTTGCTTTTTCAACAGGCTTATTATTATTATGCTTAGTTATTTTGTCTCATCTCTTCTTAGTTAGCTATATTTGAAGATTCACTTCACACTAGTTAAATGTAAAAATAAAAAATAATGTTTTTGTCTCCCTCTCTCTCTCTCTTTTGGGGATTGTAAATTAAAATATATTTATTGAAATTGACTTGCTAAAATAGAGACTATACTTGGAGTATATGCATTGCAAAAAGTGACTGGTTAAATTAAATAATGTACTTCTTAAATTTTAATATACTTTTGCTAGCTAAAATGATTCATTATCAGGTGAGACATTGAGGACATTTTAGATATTTTGACTAGCTTCACAGAATAAAGTTCTAACAAGATTGACAATGTGGAAGGTGCCTTGCCTCACCCTAAAATTGGATTTATTGACTGAGCATCTATTTTTTTATCAGTAATTTATTAGTTGTATAAATAAAAAAGATAATAAATATCTACGCAGTATCTACCTGAATTCTAGTCGCTAAATGCATTTTCTGTAAACCTCCTGAGAGGTAAGTCTAATTTACGCTAACTATTTTTAGCACCAAGATACCCTCAACATTTGTTTTTCCTTCTAAAAATTACACCTCATAAATTGCAGTTAGGATTTGTCTTTGTACTTCGATATATATATTTTATCAAACAACTCACAAAATTAGATGTTGCAGACTTGGGCAAGGTACTGCAAGACAATAGAAAAACAAAAAAACAAACCTATACAGAGGAAGAGAACATGGCTCAGGGAAGAAAAACAAATACTACCTTGCTATGTGAGAGAGCACTAGCAGAGAACTGTATTTAACACTACCCCTCTCTCACTAAGCTCCAAACCTAACCAACAGAATTATCAGAGCATATTCATAGAATGTTTTTGAGCCCCTCGAGGCCATTCTCGTTCCGCTATTTTGTAGAAATTGGAATAGGTACCACACAATACATTGCATTCTATATATATATATATATATATATGAAAAATCAATCAATGGAACCTCTCAATCAAGGGATAAAAATTCCTAGAGATTATATTCACACTCAAGATTTCAAGTAATCAATTAATTTCAACTTCTGCTAGCACCAACTTGAATTTGGCAAGAATTAGTCTACACAACAATATTCCTAGATGAGGCATCAGCAGCACAAACAACATACTCAGCAAGGTATGCGAGCTAGACAACTATGTCATATCATTGATTTAAAAGGTCAAATTCTGGGGCTATATCTTGATTACAAACAATTTCAAAAGAATGGGTCACAATGAGATTTCAAAGAACCACACGTGTACATCGATCTAGAACTCATCTCAACTCAACAAAACAAAGCCTCGTCCCAACTACTTGGGGTCGGTTACAAGAATCCTATTTTGTCAACCTGCTCAATTATGGGCCACGAGTTAAACTATAAATCAATCTATACTAAATATCCTTTACAAATAAACAAGTGGAGCAGTTCCTCTCTGCACAAAGGAGTTGAAAGAACAAATTCACCAGATAGTGAAATGCACTGAGCAGGTTTGATGGCAGACCTGAATTTCACAAGCATTAGTTTTCTAATTACACTAAATAAGATATAGATACAACTTGAGAAAAGGTGAGAAATTAAACCAGTAAACCATTTAGGGGAAAAACATGACAAAAATGGTGAAAAAGCACCATTTGGAGCATTGTTATATTATGTTTGGATTAAGTAAAATTTCAAAACATTGGACATCTGAAAATAGATATCGGGATGAATGAAAGGTCTTTTAATAGCTGCGATATTGTGAGCCAGTTTGCTGGTTTTTTTGATATTCTTCTCTTGTATCCTCACCCAAGTGTAGAGTGCCCAACGTGGATTCCATACATTTAGAATAGTCCACGTAACCTAACTCTCATGTGTTAGCCTTGACATAAACTCAAGTCCATTCACAAGTGGCTTAGACTCTATTATCAGACTCCATTTAACAAGATATCTTCTCCTTGTAACTCCGATCACAATTGGCCAATTGACAGGAAAACCAATGCACAGTGAGTGCTCAAAGTGCAACGCTGTATATTTGGTTTTCAAATCAGATAAGAGTTTTCTCAAATCTATTCCTTTACATCATGAAAAACAAGTTCTCTTATGCTATGTTTGGTTGGAGAATTTAGAGAGAAATTTGATTTATAGCATCGCAGCACACTGTAACCAGAAATTTGGTTTACTATAAACAAAGGCAGCACGCTGATTAGCAGTGTGGTTAGGCCTTTGTGCTATAATCAGCGTGGTTAGGCCTGAGTTTGTTCCTTACTATAAACTTGTTTATAGCACAAAGGCCTAAGTTTGTTCCTTACTATAAACTTGTTTATAGCACAAAGGCCCAACCACGCTGATTAGCATAAGAAAACTCTGATTTATAGCACCGCAGCACACTATAACCAATTCTCATAGTGAAGATCACAACCGAACTCTTTGATACATAAATGACAAAGATGACCCGTTCAATCTCACGGACAGGACAGTTTAATTTGAAGTGTTTACGGCTGAACTTCAGAATAAAGTTGCCTACGTATCCCAAACATGGGAATCAAGCCTGATGTAGTTCCAGCTTAAGGTACACTCAGGTATTAACCTCTCCTTTTGCGCTCTAACTTTTGCCAAGGCCGCCCTTCCGGGTTTTCAACCTTATGAGCTATGTTCTTTTTTTTCTTTTCAATCTTTTATTTTCTTCTCTCCTTTTCATTTCTTTTTTTCTTTTCTTTTCTTTTTTTTTTTTGTATTTTTTCTTTTCTTTTATTTTCTTTTTCATTTGCTCTAACTTTTGCCTAGGTCGCCCTTCCGGGTTTTCGGCCTAACGAGCCTCTCAAGGGTACAAGTGTAGCTTTGTCCATGTCAAATGGTTTTAGGATCTCGAAGCCATCTGAATCCAGGAGAATGGTTGTTGTTCGTTGATGATGTAGAAGTCCATCCAGTGGGGGCTGAATTTGCCCCTAGTGTTGTGGATAGGAGCTCGATTGTCCTTCAGCAATACTTTCTTCTTTCCTCCATCTGGGATTTGGCATTCTTGCCCCCAGCCTTTATTGGTTGGCGAAATGACCCATATTTGACTCTTCGAGCACATCTGACATTTTTTGCCCCTAGTTCGGGGGATGCTTCTGATCTAGCTTCACAAGCTTCCTTTGATAATATATGATCTTCTTGATCTAACTTTCTTGCCCCCAGTTCAAGAGTTGCTTCAAATCTGGCCATACAAGCCTCACATCGTGGTTGACTGTTGAGCTTTCTGAATCCAAGTTCAAGGTTTGAAAGCAAAGGGGGTCGAGTCTCGAGACCGAGAGCGATCCTAGGTTGCACAATCTCAAGAGCGATTCCACACAGGTCTTCGTAGGACGGCACAAAAATATTTTTTGAAATCTTTTAAAAAAGCGACTAGTCGCTCGCGCTGAAGATAATGTAGAACCAATCTGGATCAAGCCAGGATCCTTCTCAGTACTCACATTAACAAGCATGATCTCATTCATTAAGGGCTTAGCATGCCTCTCTTTCTCTCAGTTGATCAAATTTTTTACAAATCCCGAGAAAATCCTTCCTCTTTGTTTTCACCACGGTGTTTAAAAAGTTTTGAAAACTTAGGTCAATGCAATAATTTCAAGGCACAGAAGACCAGGTGAAAAGCACTGCCGTTTCATTCAAATTTGTTGGCACAACTGGCTTTAAGGCAGAAACAAACTCAAGAGAGTGTGTGTAAAAGACAAACACCAAAACAAGCAAGTGATGTCCGAGGTAACACTCCCGAAATCACCTGACTCTAAGAAAATAGGACTGACACGATACAACAAGACAGACCCAATTGACTCAGTACAAAAAGACTGACTCAAAACAAAACATAACTGACTCAATACCCAAGTCAAAACTAGCATTCGCAAAATGCTCAAAACAGTGCGTGCCATACGCCACATCTGGAGTAAACTGAGCGCCACCCGCAGGTGGTTCATCCCCGATCACATACTCGTATTATCCCCCAAGTTCACTGATCCAGTGACGATAGACTTTGCTGAGCTTGGTGCGATGATGACCTCGTTGTCAATCATATCCTGTACTTTGTGGCGAAGACGAAAGCAATTGTTAGTGTCATGGCCGGTTTGTTGATGGTAGGCACAGTACTGGGTAGCATCATGCTTAGCTGGAAGGGGATTTGGGAGAGGCCGAGGCTCAAGGGGTTTGAGATGGCCTTTTTCAACAAGGATTTGAAGAGCCTTGGACAAAGGCATATAGAGGGCATGGAAGACCCTGCGACCTTGGGGTTGATACTTCGAGGTTTGTGGATTTTTGCTGGATGCACTAGCGAAGAGGTTGGCAGGTGCTGGCTTGGTTTGCTGATCTCTCCTGAGTGCAGGATTAGAGCTAAAATGATCGTTTCTGGTACGACAACCCTTCTTCCGGTTTCCCCCTTGATTCGAACTGCTCTCATTCTGAGTGGCGAAAGTGTCATCCACAGTTTTTGCTACAACTGCGTGCACTTGCTGCTTGTTCAGTCCTTCGGCTTTCAAAGCCTCAACAGCCCATAGAATGTGTTCATAGGGATCAATGCCTCCCCCTACCTTGTTCTTTCCACTCGCCTCAGCTTGGTCAAAGGATTGGGTCGCTATATCAGAACAGAGCCCTGTTGTTGTTGACATGTCATTGCCCAAACTTGGGGTGGCTTCAGGTTGTCCAATTGCAATCACAATTCGTCCCAGGAGTGGGGAGTCTTCTAGTGTGAAATTTCTGGCATGTGATGTGGTCGATGGCGGAGCCGATAGTCCAAAGGCTAGATCAGCCGCAGCTCTCTGAAGATCGCCGATCATTCCCATCAGCTCAAAAGTAGTGGGCTCACGGGTTTGAGATGATTGGGGTTCCAAGACTAGATGTGTGGTAAGTGCCCCAGATGGGCGTTGCATTTCAGCATCGGTCTCACCCTGCATGGCGATTCCTTGGGTTAATGTTGCTACCGCGGTCACAACCTCTTCCAAACTCTGTGCCATCACGATCTGCTGAGTTTGGGCGAAGGTGATGTGACTGGTGACTGACGGATCAGATGAACCGGTGAGCCCTGACTGGCCTTTCTTTACCTTGCCTCAGCAGAGGACCACTGTTTGCTATGAACTGAATCTCTGACCTGACAAAGTCTATCAGTACAAGTCCGGTGTACTCGAGGGATATTGGAGCCTTCTGAAGCTATGGTTCCAAGACCACCTAGCAAAAGGGAAAACAGGCAGTATCTCAGCCCAATTCCACTGGAACATATACGAGCATAGCTGAATGACTGTGCTCTCTACTGAATTCTGCCCAAAATTCTGCCTGTAAACTGATATCCTCAGGTAAAATTGATTCCCCCAAAATACTGATGCCCTCAGGCCTGATACCCAGACTTGCAAACTGATACTGCATTCTTGTAGAGACACACTCTAAAAGCACATAACAAGCAAGTGAGAGCCAAAACACCCCTATGGAGGGGTAGGGTTTCCCTGTCCAATCTTGTCAGGGGCTAAGGTTTCACTACGCACATAGCAGTTTCAAACAACCTATAATCGGGTAAGCAACCTGTCCTAGCTTGGAATAGTCACTATAGTTTCCGATATGCAACTAGGTCGAATGGTCAAAAGGGCGCCTCGGTAACAACCGAGGTTTGTGTTCCCATCGTGGCAGAGCCCATAACCGGTCAACCTTATGGCACGCAGCCTCCGGCAAACCGTTCAGGAATAGCAGACGGCGAACACGGTGTCTTAGGCACACCGATGCAAATGTAATGCAAAGAGACACATAAGTGTAATCAAAATAAGATATCATGAGTTCGAGTCAAGTTCTCTAAGTCCCCAGTAGAGTCGCCAGAAACTGTAGACCGCCCGAACTTCCGCTCCGCGAGCGAGGGCGCAAATCGTTTGTTCATTAGCTACTACAGTTCGGACTCGTGTCACGGTTTTGAATCTAATCTTACAAAGTGCATTGTGAGACCGATAAATCACCAAAGAGTCCAAATTCGACAAATCGTTTTGGAAAACTGATTTTTATAAAGAAGTGCCAAACATGGACTGCTTTGCCAGATATAGAGTCGCCACCTAAATATTTTATTTTGAGGAAATTTAGGAAACCCTGACTCGTACCTAAGGCCACGTGTCCGTCATCACCAAAGTTGCCTCGGCTCGGGAACATGGGTACGAGAGGGGAAGGTCATGCAATGAGCACCCCCGCTCGCCCGATCAAAGATCGGCCTTTACTAACATGATATTTTGTTTTTGAAAACACATGTGTTCTTATTCCGGTTGTTAACCTAGAATTACTATGTGATGCGCACAGCATACAAGTATAGACTAGATCGCCTAAGTTGGAACAAAACATTTCATGTTCGTTTGTTTGAAAACGGTTTAGAGGTGCTACTCGCAAGTAGGCTAAGTCGTGGATTTTGCCACCCTCAAGTGGGCTTAGAAAACATGATTTCGTCACTCTCAAGTGGGCTTAAAACACACATTTGATGAATTGTTCCAATTCAAACAATCCAACATTCACCCACAAGCATTCAAGCAGTTAATCATTTAAGCAGTTAGCCTCATGGCAAGCATACTAACATGGCAACATACACATCTCATGCAGTATGCTAAAGCGTAAACACTCACAGTATACTCTGAGCCAAAACAAAGAACTAGTTAGAAATCATGTATGATCCTAGTTCATGCTGAGATGGCTAATGCAACACATGCAAAATTGCAACTAAGATAGGCTCGGCTATTCTAAGATGTCATGTGAAATGCAACTTGGTACATGTATTCAAATTAGAATTGAAATACAATGCAGTTTGTATGATGCGCCAAGTCTGGTGCATGCAAGACAGATGAATGGATGTACGCATACAAAGCATAAGGATGCTAATCGAAATATGCCCTAAAACTAACCATCGTAAGCGGTTAAGTAAAAGGGAGAAAAAAATGGAGGTTGGAAGACTTGCATCACACGCACGCACGCTTATTACAACAGTTGGCCCTCTCAACAGAGGGTCCGAATAATGAGCTAACTAGCTAATCTAAACTAATTAAACTAATTATTACAAACAAAGCTAATTACCTATTCCTAGTTAACTAACTATTACAAAATGAAGCTAATTAACTAACAAGTTAACTAACTAGTTATTACAACACAAATTAAATAGCTAAGCACATTAGCTATTAAGTAAAGCAATAAAACACGAGCCTCAAGGCGAGAAGTATATGCATGCTCGGTCGCCTCGTTCGGAAATCCACCGCGATGCCCCAACTTGCCTCTGTTTTCTTTTGACCTCAGAACACTGCACAAAGCTCCCACAAACCTTCTACTCCATCATGGGAACCTGTAGGAACAAGGCCGACCAGTTATTGATGCTGCCAACCACCTGCCGACCACTTTTCTTTGCTGCAGACCAGAAAAAGTGATCGGCCAGCTAGTTTTTCTGGTCGGCCGACCAGTTGTTGCTGCACTTCTCCAGTTTGCTGCAACAGAGATCAAGAAAGGGCATGGCAATGTATTTGCAAGGTATGTGTGCACAACCACCCTCTCTATCATTTCATAAGCTCAAGGGAGTGTGGTTCTCAACCCTCGGACCACTAATCACGCATCTCGATACATGATGACCAAGAAGCTAAGGTTGCACGAATCAATGTAAAATGAATGCACACATAACACGTAAATGCCTTAAACTCTATCATGTTTGATCAAGAGGGTCGGCGACCGAGAATTGAGGCATGTTTCATCACTTCAAGTATGAAACGCCTCTCGTTTCTGGTGCTCGGATTAACACTTAATCCAAACAAATGCAATGCGAGCAACATGGCATACTCAATGCAATGTAACATGGCATACACAATGCAAACAACAACATGGCATACACAATGCAATGACATGAGCATGCTAACAACATGCAAACAAACATGCTGAATGGACTTAAACCGAATGTGGACAGACCTCAGCCATGCCCAAATCAGCAGCCATGATGCTAAGAAATAAAGGCACAAAAGCATATACAAGCATGCACATGCATTGTCCCATCAACTAGGCCTAAGAGCACAACTCTCAAAAGCGCTCAAGAAATGATAAACATGGGAGTGTAACAACACTACAAGCTCTGAAATAAGGTATGAAATGATGCCAAATCATTCAAACAGTACAAGCATAGCATGCTGAGGTCCTTAAGGCATAAAGCTACCAAGGAGGACTACTCTAGAGACATGCAATACATGGCACAAATGCATGAACCAACCATGGACAGAGTTCAAATAGGTCAAAACAAGAACCAAAACATGTTGAGATGGTGGTTCGAATGTCTAGGCAAGATGGCATACATGCTAGGCCACAAACAAGACAACAATGCACAACCCTTAGAGGCACTCAAAGGGTGAAAAAAGTGGGAACATAGCAATGCTATATGCTCTGAAATGTCATGTTAAATGATGTCAAATCATGTACATGATACAAATGAAGAATGCTATGGTGCCCAAAGCTTGAAGCTAGCATAGGCACTTACACTATACATATGCAATACATGAAGCATATGGCAAATACAACCCAAAACAGTCCTAGAGCATGTTAAAATGATGCTAAAACATATATGGAAGGAAGCCAAAATAAGCTAGCATGGTGAGCATGAAGCACGAAATATGCAAGGCCAAAAGGTAGGATTACACTACACCTACCAAGACCAAGCATGAGATGACTTCGCCAAAAAAAATCAAAGTTATGTCATGGCAAAATAGCCCCAAAAACACATGGAAATGATAGCTCGCAAGCTTAGGCATGAAGGCATACACAATGGCTCATGTTTAGGGCATAAAGGACCAACCCTCCAAAGTATTGAAAGAGTGACAAATGCAAGTGTATGACCACACTACATGCACTAAAATCACATATCAAATGATGTCAAATCATGAAAATAGTCCAAGTAATGCATGCTAGTGGACTTGATACACAAAGCTAACAAGCTAAAATGCACTATGGCTATACAAAGCAAGTCATGCATGACCAAAACAATATAAATCAGAGCTAGAACATGCTAAAACATGAACAAAAGCTTCTTAGAGTTAAACCAAAATCATGTTAGAATGATGGTCTAAAGCATGATACACATTAGGCTAGTTTGTGGGATTGCACTACAAGTGCATGGAGCATGCATGGGGCTATCAAACCAAACCTTAACAGAGGTATATCATGGCAAAACAACACCAATAACATACTGAAATGGAATCAAATCATGCTAGAATGGCATGCTACATCATGAAGCACACAAAGCTAGTTTGCAAAATTTACACTACAAGTGCATAAAGCATGTAAAGGGTGACAAAACCAAATCAAAACAGTGGTATGTCATGCCAAAATAACCCCAAATACATGCTAATATGGAGTCAACATAAGCTTAGCAAACATGCTCAAACAAGAGGCAAATGAAGCAAGCAACCAAGCAACAAGGAGAGGGGATGACCCTCTCCTATTTGGGACCTCAAAACTACCTTTCCACCACTGAAAATCCTCTGGATTTCAGTAGTAAGAAGGCCAAAAAGAAGTGGTCCCAATAGCTTAAAAGAAAGGTTTAAACAAAGGCCTAACAAGGCACAAGAGGGGGTAGATCACCCCCAACACCAAAAAGACCTTAAACAAACATGCTAAGGACTAAAAATCAGAACTTTTTGTAGTAGAAAGTCAGGCCTAAAACAACATGCAAGTAGGGCCAAAAGCTTAAACAAAACAAGGGGATTAAGAGGTTAGAAGCTCACCCTTGTAGAACCACTTTAGAGCAACAACTCCAGCAGCTATTTCTGACCAAAACCAGTCCAAAAACTCCAAAAACAACTCCAAGGGACCTCAGCTCCAAGTGTATGGTGTTTCACTATGTGTTTGTGTGTTAAAGTGTGGTAAAAAGGCACTTTTGAAGCACAAATGTGAAGCAAAGAGCAAGATAGAGACAAAGATGTATGTATATCTCTCAAGCACCAAAATCTGAACCTGGAGGGGGAGGTTCTCTTATATAGAGAACCAAAGTGTAAGTTTGTTGAACAAGCTTAAGGTCTAAAGCCATCCCTCCATACACGTGTATGGAGGATGGTTTTTGAGCCATCCAGTTGTTACAGCTGGAAAGAAAATATCTTCAGGAATGAGCTGGAAAGCTGCCGACCACTTTGACCACTTAAAGTGGTCGGCCAGCTACTTACATTGGTTAGCCAACCAGTGGAAGTGGTCGGCCAGGGTAAAAAGTGGTCGGCCACAGGGGAGAGGTGGTCTGTAGCATGAAAGTAAGGCAATGGTGTGGTGGCCGACCAGAAAATGTGATCCAAAAACCAAGAAAATCAGTTGGCCGACCAGAAAATTGGCTGGCAGGAAGGAAAGTGGTCTCCAAGGGGAAGAACTGGTCTCCCACCCTTATACCACCTTCCAAACAAGGAAAACAAGGTTTGTACCAAAAACAAACCAAAAAGGATGCAAGACAAAAGTCCGGGAGGCAAGGCGCGCAGCCGGGAGCCTCGAAAACTAGTATACGGCATCAAAAGTGGTCTCCCGGACCACAGTGGTCCTCTAGGCAGAGGCAACAAGGCATGGTTCAAAAACCAAGCCAAACGAAGAACGTTAAGCGGTCCCGAGACAAGGTGCGCGGCCGAAGGCTCCGAAAACTGAAAACTAGTCTCCAAGCGAGAAAAATGGTCTATAACCACGAAAAGTGGTCTACGACCACAAAAAGGTGGTCTACAGACCTCTCTCTCCCTCCAGGAAAGAGAAAACAAGGCTTGGTGCACAAACCGAGCCAAAACACAAAGAGTTCAGAGGCCTGGAGGCAAGGCACTCGGCCGAAAACTCCGGAAACTCGAAATGAGCACAACATGCACAATCACCGAGCACTCAATCGATGACGTCTGAGTCTTAAGGTCGGTCAAAAATGGGGTGTCTACGCCAATCTTAATTTAAGACTACCTCGTTCCCTAACACTCTCATCTACCGTTACAGCATCGCATTTTTTCACTACTGCCTCTGTTGGTCTCCGTTGAATGTGACCAAACCATCTCAATCAATTTTCTCTCAACTTATCTTCTATCGGTACTACTCCTACCCATTCCCGAATATACTCATTCCTAATTTTATCTTGTTTAGTCTTGCTACATATCCACCTTAGCATGCTCATCTCAGCCACACTCATCTCATCTACATATTGTTTCTTGGTTGCCAACGCTCCATCTCATACAACATCGTTGGTCTAATAGCCATTCTATAGAACTTATATTTTAATCTAGTGGGTATTCGTTTATCGCACAGTACCCCAGACGCACTTCTTCACTTACACCATCCTGCCTTAATCCTATGGGCCACATCTGCATCAATCTCCCTTGCTATTGTGATAATCGACCCTAAATAATGAAAATGTTCATTCTTAGACAATTCTTGATTCTCAATTTTCACTTCTCCTCTATCTCAATCAATCAATTTAATTATCTAGGAAAATGCTCTAATAGAACCCTAGAAAGACACGAAATTGAAACAGGGGGCAAACATATCTACATGAATAGTACCCGAGTTCATCCAAAGAGAACACATGCATCTGGAGAAAGTAAAAGTGCACAAAGTCCAATACCACCAAACTGAGGCAGTTTGCACTTCAATCACAACTCAGAGGAACCGCTTCACTGGGCAATCGGTGCTTGGAAAACGAAGTGCCATTACGGGTGGAGTGTCTCAACCTTCAGATTTTAGAGAGTGGGAGATTGAAAATTAGCAGAGGTTTTATACCATGTTTGGTAACTTAGGAGAGAAAAGAAATGAAATGAATAAGTTATAAGAGAACAAAACAGAAAAGAAAAATTTGTGATTTCTTTCCTTTTTGTGTAGATAGATAATAAAGAAAATAAAGAAATAACATTGATTACTCTCCTATCTAGATTGGTTAAACTATATCAAATATGATAATAACAATAATAATAATTAGAAATAAAACAGAAAAGAAATGACGTAATGTCAAATTTTTTTTAAAAAAATAAAAGAGAAAAGAAATGATGTGATGTTATATTACTAAATTAACCTTTTTATAGGTGGTAATCTTTTTATTTGTTCTATATCTAAAAAGGTAGCTTTGGTATTATAACAAAATAATAGTTAGTGCATTTCTCTCCACATTTGGAAAGATTGAAAATAGGGGTTATGAGAGAAATGTTTTTCTCTCCATTTCTCTCATATTTGGTAATCCAAACAAGGAATTGAAATCCATTTCTCTCTGTTGCTTTTCTTTTCTCTCCAAATCACTCAAACCAAACAAAGTGTTAGTGTGTTCTTAGACTGCGAAAGGAAGAGAGTCTATGGAAGGGACACTGGAAGTAAAATTATTCATGCAAGCTGATTTATTGTAAGCTCAATCTGACTTAAAATTTATGCAGTTGGGCAACACCAAGCATAGCATATCCAACAATCAAACTAGGCCGTGTCACATAAACCAACAATCTTTGGCCATCACCAAACCCATAAAGAGCATAAAGAGAGAACAAAAAAAAAAAAAAAAAGCCCACTACTCGCAAGAATTCAAAAAATCAAAAGATACAAATTCAATACCTTATGTAGTGTAGATTGAATGATGCAGCTGCCATTCAGTGACAATAATTCTAGTGATTAAAGCAGCTGCCGTTGCATTAATAATTCTAGAAACCGATGCACCAGCAATGCATGTACAAAACAAAGTCAATTATATAAATAAAACAATTATTGGAAAACTAAATTAAGCCAAACTAAAAAAGACATTGAATGATGTAGCTCATTACATCCACATACCTTGGCCAAATTTTCCATTTAGCTGTGACCCAAGCATTTGTCATACTGCAGATCACAAACAAGAATACGCAATAACCAACAGCATTCCATTAGTAAAGAATATCATACATGTCTAACTTCTTTAATCTAACGATCAACGAATAACCCAACAAAGTTCACATTCCATGGGGATTTCCATATACCACTGTTGATTTCTGTAGAAATCTAGTGGTGGAAAATTGGTTTATATAAGGCATATTTTGGGCCGACTTTGAGCCCAAAATAGAGTGGGCCCCAAACGTCTTTTGGGGTGGGCCCGAAGAGGTGACGTGTTCCTTGCCGCGTGGCAAGTCACACGGTGAAGACAGAACGTCAAAATCATTTATGAGTGAATGGGAAGTTGATGACGTTTTCGGGTTTAACATTAATTTTTTAGATAAAAATTCTTTTGAATTTTTTCAATAAAATTATTGTGAGAATTTAATTTAATTCTAAATTCAAATTTTGGGTTCCTAAGTGGTTTCCTAAAGTTTGTAATTGTGGGAATTTAATTTAATTATAAATTCAAATTTTTAGTTCCTAAGTGGTTTCCTAAAAATTGATTAAACTATTTAAATAGTTTAATAAAGTTATTCTATTCAGTGAAAGGTTTTATTGATTTAACTATTCTAGTAGTTTAAACAATAAACTTACAACAGTTTTGTAACTGTTCACCTTTGGAACCTTTTTCAAATTTTTTGAAAATTTGCAACGGACATATCATCTATGAATAGTGTTGCACCTTTTCACTTCTTTGTTGAACTTGTTCGGGGCTAAGGTTTTTTGCCTATATATATTGCCTGATTCCAGCAGTCTTGAATATGGAATTTCAGTCTAAAATTTTTCTCTTTGCTGTCTAGATTTCTTTTAGTGCATTATTCTTCATTTATGATTTTAGGAATAAATATTCAGAGAGTTAGAACACAAGTTTGGTTCGTCGAACAAATTGTTTGGAGTGCTACTACAATTTGTGAAGATCATTGTATCCTGTGAGATAGACGCCACTCAACCGTAAGCACCGTAGCGGGGCAAATCTGTCTTAAGGACAAAGTGTCACACACTCGACTTGGTCATAATTTTAATTTGGTTCGATAAATAAATTCAGTACGTTATTTATTTATTTGTTTGGCTTTATTTCAATTTATTTTATTTACACAGAAGATTGTTCCAACAATCTTAAGACAGATTCGAATTATTCTGTTTACAGAATTTTTCGTTTGTTTCCCTTTTTCATTCTTTGTAAATAATTTTGAAAGAAAATTATTTTCTGTGAATTTACAAAATAATATTCTGGTTGGAAAAACAAATAGTGATTATATGCTATTTGACAGATAGTAGTAATATACTGTCTTTTTTCTTTGACAACAACTAGTAGTACAATACTGGTGTCATTAACAATTCAGAATATATTTTTGTGGAATTTTTCCAGAAATTAATTTTGAGTTTTAGAAATTATTTTCTAAGTTTTCATTACTTAAAATTCTGTTTTAGTATTTTAATTATTGAAGTGCTACAGAAATTAATTTTCTGTGTGGAATTAATTTTGTTGAATAAAATTTTATTTTATTTCCAAATTAATTGAAAAAATAAAAGTTATATTCTTATTTCTTTTATTTTACAGAATTTAATTTCCTGTGTGGAATTAATTTGGTTGAATAAAATTTTATTTTATTTCCAAATTAATTGACAAATAAAAGTTATATTCTTATTTCTTTTATTTTACAGAATTTAATTTCTTGTGTGGAATTAATTTGGTTGAATAAAATTTTATCTTATTTCCAAATTAATTGGAAAATAAAAGTTACATTCTTGTTTCTTTTATTTTTACAGAATTTAATTCTGTGAATTTGGTTTAATTTTCTGTGTAGTGTAAATTCTAATTATAATTTTATTTTATATATTAGAATTGATGGCTACTGAAACTAATGCCCAAACAAGTACTACTGTGGTGGCTGCGATTGCACCAACCCCCTCTCCTGTGATGACAGTACCAATAAATCATGGAGAGAAGCCAGAGAAGTTCACAGGAACTGACTTTAAAAGATGGCAACAGAAAATGTTGTTCTATCTTACAACTCTGAACCTGGCTCGTTTCCTCCGTGAAGATACTTCTATCCTGAAAGATGATGAAACCGACAAGCAAGTGGTTACTGCGGTTGATGCTTGGAAGCATGCCGATTTCCTTTGCCGGAACTACATCTTGAACGGACTTGACAACACATTATACAACGTCTACAGTCCAATCAAGACAGCAAAGGAACTTTGAGAATCGTTGGAGAAAAAGTACAAAACGGAAGATGCCGGCTCAAAGAAATTTGTGGTTGGCAGATTCTTGGATTTTGTAATGGTTGATTCAAAAACTGTGATCAGCCAAGCTCAAGATTTCCAACTCATTCTGCATGACATTCACGCAGAAGGCATGTCTCTTAGTGAATCCTTCCAAGTTGCAGCCTTAATTGAAAAATTACCAAAAGGCTGGAAGGAATTCAAGAATTACCTCAAACACAAGCGCAAAGAAATTTCTATGGACAAGTTAATTGTGCGTTTAAGGATTGAGGAGGACAACCGCAATTCTGAAAAGCGGGCTGGTAAGAATCCTATGGAATAAGAATCCTATGGAGTCTAAGGCAAATGTGGTGGAACATGCTTCAAAAACCAAGAAACGAAAGTCTTCTGGAAAAAGTTTATCACAAGGCTTTAAAGGGGGGGAAAATAAAAAGTACAAGTTTAATGGCAAATGTTACATCTGTGACAAAGAGGGACATCGGGCCAAATATTGCCGTAGCAAAGGCAAAAGAAAAAGAAGCACAAGCAAGAAGCCTGCTCAAGCCCATATGACCAAAGTGGACAATATTTCCAATGGTGTCGATGACATCAATCTTTCTGCAGTTGTTTCCGAGACAAATCTTATCAGAAATCCTAAAGAATGGTGGGTGAACACTGGTGCTACTCGCCATATTTGTGCCGACAAAAAGATGTTCACATCTTATTCTTCAGTGGACAATGGTGAACAACTTTTTATGGGCAACTCCTCAACTTCCAAAGTTGAAGGACTGGGAAAGATTGTACTTGAGATGACATCTGGAAAGGAACTCACTCTCAACAATGTACTGCATGTACCGGACATTCGCAAGAATTTAGTTTCCGAATCTTTGTTGAGTAAGAATGGGTTTAGGCTAGTTTTTGAAAGTGACAAGTTTGTACTTACCAAAAACGGGATGTATGTAGGAAAAGGTTACATGTCTGATGGCCTTTTCAAATTAAATGTAATGACCGTTGTACCCTCAGTTATTAATAATACATCTTCTTCTTACTTGCTTGAGTCTTCAAATTTATGGCATGGTAGACTAGGACATGTTAATTATGGATCTTTACGTAGATTAATTAATATGGAATATTTACCTAAATTTGATATTGATTCAAATCATAAATGTGAAATTTGTGTTGAGGCAAAATTATCTAAAACTCCTTTTCATTCAATTGAAAGAAGTACGGAACCACTTGAATTAATTCATAGTGACATTTGTAATTTTAAATCAATTCAAACTAGAGGTGGGAAAAAATATTTAATCACTTTTATAGATGACTATACTAGATATAGTTATGTTTATTTAATTCGAACCAAGGATGAAGCTTTGGAAACTTTCATTCAATATAAGAATGAATTGAAAATCAACTTGGTAAGAAAATCAAGAAACTTAGAAGTGATAGTTGTGGTGAATATGAATCACCTTTTGGTGAATTTTGTAAAGAACGTGGAATAATTCATCAAACCACCGCTCCTTACTCACCTCAGCAAAATGGAATTGATGAAAGGAAAAATAGGACTTTAAAAGAAATGATGAATGCCATGTTAATCAGTTCTGGATTACCTCAGAACTTGTGGGGGGAAGCAATACTTTCTGCTAATTATATACTTAATAAAGTACCCCGAAAGAAAGTGAATCAAACACCTTATGAATTGTGGCATGGAAGAGTACCATCCTACAAATACTTAAAAGTGTGGGGGTGTTTGGCTAAAGTGGCTATTCCTAGTCCTAAAAAGATTAAGATAGGTCCTAAGACCATTGATTGCATTTTCATTGGTTATGCCAAAAATAGTAGTGCATATCGATTTTTGATTCATAAATCAGAACATTCCGAAATATATGTAAATACTATTATTGAATCTCGGAATGCATCTTTCTTTGAACATGTATTTCCAAATAAGACTGGACAAGAGACTAGTAATAAAAAAAGATCTTTTGATGCTATTACTAGTAATGATCAAGAACATGATCAAGAATAAGAGTTAGATCAAAATGAGGAAAAGGAACCTAGGCGTAGTAAATGTGCTAGAACCTCAAAATCGTTTGGTCCAGATTTTCTAACATATTTGTTAGAAAATGAGCCTTTAACTTTTAAAGAGGCTATGTCCAGTCCTGAAGCTCCTTTATGGAAAGAAGCTATCAACAGTGAAGTTGAATCCATCTTGCAAAATCACACTTGGGAATTAGTGGACTTGCCACCGAGTTGTAAACCTCTTGGGTACAAGTGGATTTTCAAAAGAAAATTGAAAGCGGATGGATCAATTGGCAAATACAAGGCAAGACTTGTGGTCAAAGGTTTTAGACAAAAAGAAGGTCTTGATTACTTTAACACATACTCACCGGTTACTAGAATAACATCCATTAGAATGCTAATTGCCATTGCATCTCTATACAATCTAGAAATTCATCAAATGGATGTTAAAACCGCTTTCTTAAATGGTGAGTTAGAGGAAGAAATTTACATGGAACAACCACAAGGGTTTTCTGTTCCAGGAAAAGAAAAGAAAATGTGTAAATTGGTTAAATTATTATATGGTTTAAAACAAGCGCCAAAGCAATGGCATGAGAAATTTGACAAGGCAATGATATCAAATGGATTTAAAATTAATGAGTGTGACAAATGTGTTTATATTAAAAACACAAACAAAGGTTATGTCATTGTATGTCTTTATGTAGATGATATGCTCATCATAGGTAGTAATAATGATATGATTAAAACTACTAAAAAAATGTTGAATAAACATTTTGACATGAAGGACATGGGCATTGCTGATGTAATACTTGGTATGAAAATTACCAAAACATCAGAAGGATATGCTTTGTCACAATCTCATTACATTGAGAAAATACTTGACAAATTCAGCAAAGATGATGATCATCTTGCTAGAACTCCTGTAGATGTTAATTTCTATCTTTCTAAGAATGTATAGGAAAGTATTTCTCAATTAGAGTATGCCCAAATTATTGGAAGCTTAATGTACTTGATGAACTGCACTCGCCTAGACATAGCTTATGCAGTAAGTAAATTAAGTAGATATACGAGTAATCCAGGAGTAGGACACTGAAAAGCAATTATAAGGGTTCTAAGATATCTTCGATTTACTCGTAACATTGGGATGAATTTTACTAGATATCTAGGAGTACTTGAAGGATACTGTGATGCAAATTGGATATTGGATACTAGAGACTCGAAGTCCACCAGTGGGTATGTCTTTACTCTTGGTGGTGCGGCTGTATCTTGGAAACCTTCCAAACAGACTTGTATTGCTAGGTCTACTATGGAATCTGAATTCATAGCTTTAGACAAAGCTGGGGAAGAGGCAGAATGGCTTCGCCACTTCCTTGAAGATATTCCAATATGGCCAAAACCAGTGCCTGCTATATGCATACATTGTGATAGTCAATCAGCTATAGATAGAGCACAGAGTCATATGTATAACGGTAAGTCACGACACATTTGTCGTCGACATAACACCGTAAGACAACTACTCTCTAATGGAATTATTTCCATAGAATATGTTAAGTCTAAAGACAACATAGCGGATCCACTAACTAAAGGGTTAGCAAGAGAGTTAGTTGATAATTCATCGAAGGGAATGAGACTTAAGCCTATTAAATAAGAGTTACCACAACGGCAACCCAACCTAGTTGACTGGAGATCCTAAGATCTAGGTTCAAAGGGACAACCGAGTTGTGAATAACTCAAAAGGATCACTGGGGAGTCTAACTCCTACCCATTTCTTTGATGAAATAGTGATGTCTGCAGCGTTTGAGGTTAAGTAAAATTTTAATGATTCTTATATCTAGGTTAACCTAGTGGAGTATAGCAGGATACTCTTCATAAGAATCACCTATGTGAGTGTGAACTAGGCCGGTTCTATAAGATTTGTGAAAGGTTACAAGTCTTTAGAGCACTCATGAAAGACCAGGTTGTTCAGGACCAAAATGAACACAAAAGTGAAAACTAAACTGTGTGGAGATATACTGTGTGAGTTCTATTGTCTTGGTTTACACAAACGGCTGAACAGTTCAAGACATCATATTCACTGGTTAGCTAGTAAATCTGATAGTGTCTCACAAGAGAAGGTTCAAAGCCAGAAGCTATCTATCCTTTGCAGAATATTTCCAATTTCTGTACTCTCTGATTAGATCATGTTGTTACATTTTCTCTCCGTCAAATTCCATTTATGTGGGGGATTGTTGGAAAATTGGTTTATATAAGGCATATTTTGGGCCGACTTTGGGCCCAAAATAGAGTGGGCCCCAAAGTCTTTTGGGGTGGATCCGAAGAGGTGACGTGTTCCTTGCCGTGTGGCAAGTCACACGATAAAGACGGAACATCAAAACCATTTATGAGTGAATGGGAAGTTGACGTCGTTTTCAGGTTTAACATTAATTTTTTAGATAAAAATTCTTTTGAATTTTTTCAATAAAAATTATTATGGGAATTTAATTTAATTTTAAATTCAAATTTTGGGTTCCTAAGTGGTTTCCTAAAGTTTGTAATTGTGGGAATTTAATTTAATTCTAAATTCAAATTTTTAGCTCCTAAGTGATTTCCTAAAAATTGATTAAACTATTTAAATAGTTTAATAAAGTTATTCTATTCAGTGAAAGGTTTTATTGATTTAACTATTCTAGTAGTTTAAACAATAAAGTTACAACAGTTTTGTAACTGTTCACCTTTGGAACCTTTTTCAAATTTTTTGAAAATTTGCAACGGACATATCATCTATGAATAGTGTTGCACCTTTTCACTTCTTTGTTGAACTTGTTCGGGGCTAAGGTTTTTTGCCTATATATATTGCCTGATTCCAGCAGTCTTGAATCTGGAATTTCAGTCTGAAATTTTTCTCTTTGCTGTCCAGATTTCTTTTAGTGCATTATTCTTCATTTATAATTTTAGGAATAAATATTCAGAGAGTTAGAACACAGGTTTGGTTCGCCGAATAAATTGTTTGGAGTGCTATTACAATTTATGAAGATCATTGTATCCTGGGAGATAGACGCCACTCAACCGTAAGCACCGTAGCGGGGCGAATCTGTCTTAAGGACAGAGTGTCACACACTCGACTTGGTCTTAATTTTAATTTGATTCGATAAATAAATTTGGTACGTTATTTATTTATTTGTTTAGCTTTATTTCAATTTATTTTATTTACACAGAAGATTATTCCAACATCCAGCACATATTGAATTTGCCCATGGTATCTAGGGCAAATGTAGCCGCCCAAAAATAGAACCTGGAGGGTTTTCAAATCTAGCTCTAAAAGTTGGAGAATTTTTAAACAGTGTTTTACCAGTGAGGGAGACAACTTATATTACGAGAGAAGTCAAAAACGGAATAAAAGCTACAAAAATATGTTTTTTAAAAAAAAAACATAAATAATTAATAACATAAATAACATGACTGAAGCTCTTTAAAACATACGAAAATAATTTAATGAAAATAATGACAGTTTAAATTTCATAATTTTCAAGGTTATTAGCTGGTGCACTAAGAATGAAATTTTAGAAGGCTCCTAAGAATAGTACCCATAAATTATCCAACATCTTATATTTAGTACTACTGTTCATTATACTCCTCAAATCGTCTGAATCAAAATTGTACACGGCAATACAACTATATAAAAAACAGAGGTCTAAATCATCAACCCTAGATGTGGTTATGAAGAAGTTTAGATTATACCTTAATCCAACAATTAACACCATATAAATTGAGCCCTGTATTTACTACTACTGTTCTTCATTATACTCCTCAAATTTATCGTCTGAATAAAAAACATACACAACAATACAACTATCTAAAAAACAAAGGACTGAATCTCAACCCTGGATGTGGTTATGAAGAAGTTTAGATTTATGCCTTAAACCAACAATTAACATCATATAACTTGAGCCCTGTATTTAATCTCATCACCTCATGCCGCTTACATTCTGTATATTAGATGGATTTCCCAAGCAACATAAATGGGCCTGAGCAATAGCAAATTGCAAACCCAAAAATCAAAACAAGAGAAAATTCAAAGCAACAAAACCATAATTCAACAAAAGAAAAACAGAAATACTTATGAGATCCACAGATTGGGTCTGGCTATGGCCTGCACCATCTCTCTATCCAAATTATCACTAATAACTTAAAGAAAGCCTGAGTGAGGTCAAAGAAAAAGATGGAACCATAACGAATGTTAGCTGCAAAACAAGAGAAATAGTCGTGTGAAAAGATGCTAAATAATAGAGAAAAATGAGAAAAAAAAATAGTAGCAAAACAAAGAAACATAGAACCATTACCGTAACTAAACAAACGTGCTCTGAATAAAGTAAGAAACCCAAGTTAAATAGATATAAAATAAATAAATAATAAGAAAAAAAGAACCAAAAACAACTGCAATCCTGATAAGGGAAACAAATTAACTTGTGGAGCCACAATTCAAAAAGTGCGGCCCACAAACAGAAACGAAAGAAGAACCATGAAACCAGAAAAATAAAAAATAAACAAACTAGAAGAAAGAGAAAATTTTGGAAATGCCTTAAACAGAGAAAGAAACCATGAAACCATTACCAAACATTAGTTGCAAAACAACATACAAAATAGACAGGTGAAATAAAAGAGAAGTAGCATATTGCCTTGGAATTTTAGCCATTTGTCTCTACTCAATGACATCGTACAATGTACTGCCACTTTAAAAAGCAACTCTTGTACAACGGCCCTGTTTGGTAGAACTGTGGAAAAGTACTTATAGTTTATGCTTAAACAGCTTATAGTTTATAACTATGAACATAAGCCGATTTCTGACTTATAAATTAAGTAACTCCTGCCCCACTCAAAGAATAAGCTGATTTCTGACTTCCAAAAAGCTATAAGCTATAAGCTAAACCAAACACATCAAAATAGCTTAAATTAAGCTGAAAGTTGAAATGAGCAGCTTTTAAGCTGCACCAAACAAAGCCAACATCGAAAGCTGAAAAAAGAAATTTAAAAAATTACATAAAGTATGCAGTATAGGATGATATAACAAATGAATCAATGGAAAAAGTCAGTGTTTTTAAAGGCTTAAGGCGCACTAAGGCGTTGAAGGTCTCTCAAGGTCTAGGCTCAAGTCGCAAGGCGAGGCGTGGACTTTATTGAAGTAAGGCGCACAATCTTAGTAAAAAATAGAAAAATTAACATAGACTAATCATTCATAGTACTAAGACAATTTTTTTTAAAATAAAAAGTAATCAAGATTCAAGATTCAAGACAAAATATAAAATAATTCTCAAAGCCATGAAAGTGCATATTACATAACATTCTAATTTTCAAAGATAAAATAATCCACATTCAATAAAATAAAAATAAAAACAAAAACATAAACACTAAACATCCAAAACATAAATATCCAACAAATACTAATATATGTCTTCATACTTAAAAACATCAATAACAAAAGAAATGGTAGGTTAGGTCGGTCAGTCAATCATCATCCTCGACATCAATGACAAGCAAACTATCATCTTCTTCTCCATCAATTGATTTATATCCTTCAACATCTTCCTCCTCTGTGTTATCTGAGCCTGCTTCCTCTTCATCTATTAATTGAAGTGGAGTTAATCTTGATGATTTAGATATCATCGATTATGCCTTTAAGCGTGAACTTGCTGCTCTACTTGCATGGCTACTTTCTTCTACTCCAGAAGCTCTAGCAACAGTGGCCCACGTCAAGCCATCATCATCATCAAACACAGGCTCATTATCTTCATCTGATTCTCCATCCATCCTCCCAAGCAACCACTCATAGCTTTCATCAATTTTTTGCAAATATATGAGATCAAGAGTGTTGCGCATGTCATACCTAAATCTCAATGTTCTATTATATTTGACAAACAATAAATCATTGAGACATTGTTGTTCCAATCTATTTCTTTTCTTGTTATGAAGCTACAAGTATAAAAAAGATATTAAAGTCTATATAATGAGAATAAAAAATATTTGAATTGAACAAAAAATTAGTTAGAATGTTAAATACTCACATGTTCAAATACACTCCAATTTCGTTCACAACTCGATGAACTACATGTTAGGCTAAGGACTTTTATGGCAAAAGTTTGCAAGTTTGGAGTTTTAGAACCATATAACGCCCGCCAATCAACTACGATAATCACTAGTTTGAAATAATTGTTACCAAGTATTGAGTTTTACTAAGTATTACTAAAAATAAACTCTATGAGTCTATAATATACTACCTGGTGCCCTTGTATTCCTTTGCCTAATCGCAACAAACTCGTCAAAAAGACTCTCAGCCTTCATATAAATACTCATCTCATTAGTGATCAAATCTTGAACAGTGACATTCGGGACCAACCTTTGCATGCATTCATAAAACCCATTCATCACTTCATGATCTTTTTGCACCTCTAACACTTTTGGGTAAAAGAATTATGAGTTAAGAAAGTGCGCAGCTGCATGTAAAGGCCGATGCAATTGGACATCCCATCTTTTGTCGATGATTTCGAAGATTTCATTATACTTCTCTTCTTTATGATCAAATGAACTTACAATGCATTCTTTTGCCCTATCCATTGCCTCATAAATGTACCCCATGGGAGGTTTCTTCTCGGTATCAACCAATCTAAGCACTTTGATGAGAGGAACCGAGACCTTAAGAGCAAACACAACAGTATTCCAAAATGAAGGCATCAACAAAGTTTGTGCCATTCTTTTACCTTGTGGTTCCTTTGCCCATTTGCTTGAGGTCCAGTCTTCGGAGGTGACCATCTTTCTCAAATTATTCTTTTGTTGATGCATCCTAGACAAAGTCAGAAAGGCGGTTGCAAATCTAGTTTTTGCAGGCTTGGTCAAAGTCTTCAGATTTGTATAGCGCCTCATCCTGTTTAGCAACGTAGGTCGGTTGTAAATGTAGCCATGTACTGCAATACCCCTTTTAAATGTCTTTTTCAGTCTAGGTATCTTGAAAATGTCTTCTAACATCAAGTCCAAGTAATGAGCAGCACACGGTGTCCAATACAAGTATTCATACTTGGCTTCCAAAAACCTTCCTATAATGTAACAATAACGAAGAATTATTATTTTCAAGTTTTTAAATTTTAAATACAAAACAAACTATGAGTAAACAATTTGATGTAAGGAATGAGGAAATATTCTTAGCCGCCAACACATTAGCTGCAAAACTATCAGTGATAACTTGCACCATATTCTCTTTTCCAACTTTCTCCACAAACTTGTCTAGTAATTCAAATAGCTTTTGCCCATCCTTTGAATAGCTAGAAACATTAACTGACTCAACAAACATGGTTCCTCTTGGACAATTAACTAAAAAGTTAATCAATGTCCTTCCTCTCTTATCAGTCCAGCCATCAGCCATTATGGAACACCTGTATTTTGCACAATCCTCTTTATGATTCTTCATCAAATCTTCAGTATGTTTCACTTCTTTTTTGAGTTTGGTAACCTGCACTTCATGGTAAGTTGGTGGCTTCATACCAGGACCATATTGCCCAATGGCTTCAATCATTGGTCCAAAACTCTCATAATTTACTGAATTAAAAGGGATACCAGCATCATACATCCACCTTACAAATCTTTGCACTACCTGAGCTCTCATTTCTTTTTTGTAAGGGTCATTTGTATCAATTTTGGTTTGCTTCCATTTTGCTTGGTCTCTTCGATTTTCACCACTGATTCAGGATTGGGTGTGAAGCAAACATCCATAGGCCCTTTTCTCTTTGGCATTTTTTATTTGGATTGGATGAACCTTAGCTGTTACTTGTCAACTTACGGCGTTGATTGACATTGATCTCAATAACATCATCATATCATCTTCATCTTTATCTTCATCTTACATGCCCATGTCATCGAAATCAGGCAACATGTTCATTTCTTCTTTTGTGTCTTCTTTTTTGACATGAACTCTCTAATCTCTTCTCTTACATGAGGACACTTCGAGCAAGTAGTGACATTCCTATAACCTCCTGGGAGGTGTTGTTTCACCCGATAAATACCTCAATTTGATACTTTACCACAAAAATTACACTCGAACTTGTTTAAATTATTCTCCTCTACCAAATGGGCATATTGCTACGCCAGATCTTTTCTATTACTTTCTGATGTCATTTTCTACACAACAAATTTAATAAATGGAAAATAATTTCAGTGTAATGTAACGTGTGATGAATTAATTATTTGTAATTTTTTTCCCTAACAGACAAAGGGGGAAAAAAAAAAGGACCAATAGCACATTGTATTAATTAATTATTTGTGAATAATTAATTATTTATAAAAAAAAAATCAATGTATTTTTTAGAGACTCAACTCAACTCAACTCAAAGACTTAATTATTTGTAAAAAAAAAAGACCAACTCAATGTATTTTTTTAGTGTATTTATTAATTTTTTGTAAATTTTGTAAATTCTTCTCTTACATTTTTTTTTAGAGACTTAACTCAAAGGCATAATTGAAAAAAAAAAATCAAAATAGAGCAGTCGAAGCCCAAAAGAAAAAGAAGAAGAAGAGAGAGAGAGAGAGAGAGAGAGTCAAACACACCTGAAGAAGTCGAAGCCCAAAAAAAAAAGGCAAAACAGAGTAGTCAAAGCCCAAAAGAAGAAGAAGAAAAGAGAGAGGGAGAGGGAGAGAGAGAGAGAGAGTCGAAGTCAAACACACCTGAAGAAGTCGAACCCCAAAATAAAAAAAAAAATAGAACTAAAGTCGAAGCTGAAGAGTTGAAGCAGAAGAAGAAGAAGAAGTCGAAGCATACCTGTGAAGTCCAAGTCCAAGTCGCAGTTGAAGTCCAGCAGCCCAGTCAAAGTCGAAGTCCAAGGCAAGGCGAGAAAGGAAGAGACGACACAGATTAGGGATCATCTAAGTCGTATTTGGGTCATATTGTACATGAGTTGTAATCTTCTGTGGTTAAGAGCCATTCGAACACACCCCCACAGTCGTTAGATCAGATCTAGCTCTTAAGCAATCAAGCGCGCCTAGGCATGAGCCTTGCGCCTCTCTCACTTGGTTCAAGTCGCAGCTAAGGCGCGCGCCTACCTCAAAGAGCCTCGCCTGGGACCTGTTCAAGTGCAAACTGTGTGCCTCGCCTCGCCTTGTGCCTAGGCGCGCTTTTCACAACACTGGAAAAAATAAAAAATAAAAGAAGAAAACCCCAATAATAACTTAAATGGAGTAGCCGAAACTGGGAAACAAAATTACAGAACTTACAAGTCTGAAGAAAAATTTGATCTGCCAAAAAAAAAAAAAAAGAAAGAAAGAAAGAAAAAGAAACCACAAAACCATAACTAAGGTTAGTTGCACAACATTTACCGATATTATGAAAGCCAAATGCATCTATAAGGATTCACAAGTATTTAACAAACTTACAATGTTGATTCACACAATGAAAGCGTAGAAGCCATACATTGGACACAACTACTACTCCCTTCGCCCCAAAATAATGGTCTCTTTTTGGAGAATCTAACTTTTTTTGGTAGTACAATTATTGCACTTTAAAAAAATTAATTTTTCAAAATTGCCCTTTGATAGTACATTTTTTGGAGAATATCAATGTCATAATTGTACTTTTTATGTTATTAATGAATTTAAAAGAATGGCAAAATAGGAAATTTATGTTATTTTTGTACTTGATTTTTGAAAAGGGACTAACGTTTTGGGACAATGAAAAATGAAATAAGGGACTAATATTTTGGAACAGAGGGTGTCTATGCTATAGGTAAAAACAATAGAACAAACTATATCTCAGCCTTGACAAGTGGTGGTTAGTTCAGTGATCCTTTATCAACAATAGAATTGATAGCCTGAAGATGCCCAAAAGAACCTAAAAGGCTAAAAACCCAAGAGCAGTCTGCATTTGTGGAAACCAAAAAATGTGCATAGAAAGAATTGAGCAAATATAGCGGGAAAAAAAACATTGACAACATAAAATTGATCCTTAAACTACATATCATTAACAAATACTAAATTAGCCAAACATGCAGGAATTCTACATATGCCATAATACCAAAATCAAATATCCAAACACAATGACAAAGATTAAACTTCAGTAAATGTCAATAGAAATTAGAGATGGAAAACTAGAGATGGAAATTAGAGATAGAAAACTGTCAAGTAAATCTCCAAGTCTCACATGGTATAGCAAAAGATTGTTCATAGTTTGAATATCCAATCCTCGATCAATAGCGACATCAGGTTAAAGGAAAATGCATTCTAACAAATTGATCAATCGCATTGAAAAACCAAGACGAAAAACAAGTCAGCTCTACTATGACACTGCCACGTAAAAAGAACAACCACTAGTCAACATCATTAAAATCCACTAAATTTAGGGTTAGATAATTATATTTAGGAACCCAAACAACTAAAAACATTCACTAAGTAACAATCTAAGCAGATGGAAGGGACATTCAACAATTACAAATCATGATGAAAACATCATCAATTGATGAAGTTCATTAAAAGGGAAGTAATTATGCAACGGGATGTATCTAAAATATAAACGAAATTTACCACACAAGAAGATCTAGAAAAAAAAAATAAAAAAATAATCACATTACAAAAGCACAAGCAAAAACTAACCCTCTAAAACTTTATGAATTATGCACAATAGAACATATTCAATACCCAATATACAAGCTAGTTCTATGAGAAGTTGAAATAAATACAAACTAAGGTCCAAATGACAACACAACCAGGAAGAGGAATAGGTAGATGGTGCAGCTGTAGACCCGACTTTTTTCGCGCTCGCCCCTTTCGGAGAGTTGTGAATTGGTCTTACTACAATTCGGACTCCTGTCACGGTTCTAAATCTAATCTCACAAAGTGCAATGTGAGACTGATTAACACCAAAGAGTCCAATCTGGCAAATCATTTTGAAAAATCGATTTTGAATCAAATAATGCCAAAATTGGACTGTTTTGCCAGATTACAGAATCGCCACCTAAATATTTTATTTTTGAAAAATTTAGGAAACCCTGACTCGTGCCAAAGGCCACATGTTCGTCATCACCAAAGTTGCCTTGGCTCGGGAACATGGGTACGAGAGGGGAAGGTCATGACATGAGCACCCCCGCTCGCCCGATCAAAAGATCGGCCTTTACTAAGCATGATATGTTGTTTTATGAACCATGTGTTGTTATTCCGGTTATTTAGGCTAACTTTACTATATGACGCACACATACAAGTATAGACCAAGTCGCAAGACTTGGAACAAATCGACTCATGTTTGTTTTCAAAAATGGTTTGAAAGTGCTACTCGCAAGTAAGCTAAAGCGCGGATTTGCCACCAAACAAGTGGGCTTAAAACATGATTTTGCCACTTCGCAAAGTGGGCTTAAAACTCACAATCATCGAATTGTTTCAATTCAAACAACAAAGTCTTCATCCACAGGCATTCATGCAGTTAAACCTTTAAGCAAGTAGCCTCATGGCAAGCATGCGAAACATGGCAACACTCACACTCATGCAAGTATGCTAGAGCGTAACACTTACAATGTATTCCGGGCCAAAACAAAAGCTAGTTAGAAATATGCATGATTCCTAACTATGTAAAATGCCTAATGCAGCACATGCAATAATACGACTAAATAGGCTCGGCTATCTAAGATGGCATATGAATGCAACGATTTGATACATGTATTCAAATAAGTATTAAAATACGATGCAGTTTGAATGATGCGCCGAGCCTGGTGCATGCAATACAAATGAATGATGCACACATGCAAAGCATAAGGTATGCTAATCAAAACATGATCCTAAACTAACCATCGCAAGCGGTTAAGTAAAAGGAAGAAAGAAGTGGGGTTGGAAGACATGCGCACACACACGCACACTTATTACAACAGTGTCCCCTCTCGAAAGAGGGTCCGAATAAATCAGCTAAGCTACACTAAGCTAAGCTAATTATTACAAACCAACTAATTAACTATTCTAGCTACTTAGAATATTACAAATTAACTAGTTATGCTAAGCTAATTAAAATATTACAAAACAGATTAAACTAATTAATTACAACACATGTAATAATTAATTACAACTAGCTAATAAAGCAATGAATTGGCCTCGCGGGAGAGAGAGATATGCATGCTCGATTGGCTTTCTTTCGAAAATCCACCGCCTTGCCTTTGGATGCCTCTATTTGCACTTTGCTTTGATCTTTGAACCTTACACCATTTAACAAGCTGCCTTTGCTCCAAAACAGGAATACTTTGAACAACTTTTCAACTGGTGGCCAGTCGATTACCATAGGTGGCTGTCGACCACTACCACTGGCCGATCAGCCACTATTTGTGGCTATCGGCCACCACTGGTGGCCGGTCAGCCACCTTTTCCCTGGAATTCTCCTTTTTGCTGCAATGGAGAGCAAATAGAGGCAAAGCAGTGTATTCTTCAAGGAATGTGTGTACTGCCACCCTCATCATTTCTCAAGCTCAAAGGAGTGTGGCACTTGGCTCTCGAGCCACCAATCAAGAATTTTCATGCATGATGGCCAAAGAACCAAGCTTATACAAGCTTAATGAATGCACACATATGACTCAAATGGCTACCACCCTATCATGCATGATCAAGGGTGACGGCGACCAAGAAATGTGACACGTTTCATCACTTTGAGTATGAAACATCCCACATTTCTTGTGTTTGGATTAATGTCCGATCCAAACACATGCAATGCAACACACATGTTTATCTTGGTCATGTTTACTTTGCTCATTTTATTTACACATTTTACATTACCGATTAATCCTTTAACCGATTAAGTCCAATGTGATTGTCCTCTAATGAGAGAAGGGCCAACCAAGGGATGGTTTAAGACATAAGAGAGATCATGATTTTGACTAGTAGAAACCCTCAAAAGAGAGTTAAAGCCATTGAGCACAAGCTCTATCTAAAGCTTAAACACAATCATAAGGTTAACCAACCCTCAAAACAAATAGAAAAATGAAGAAATGAGGAAGGTTGCAGATTTTTTAGTGCTGAAATGGCATAAAACATGCACAACATGTTAAAAGCCAAAAGCATCAAAGCTAGTGAAGAGCACTACACTAGAGATATGCAATATCAAGCTCAAATGATCAAACCAGCTCTGGACAGAGCTTAAACATGCTAAATCAATAGCTAAAACATGCTGAGATAGAAGCACGAAAAGCTATAAAAACATGCTCATGTATTGGCTCGCAAGCTAGGCATAAAACACAACTCTCAAAAGTAATGAAAGAGTGAAGTATGTGACAGTGTAACAGAGATATATGCACTGAAATCATAAATAAAATGATGCTATATCATGCAATCATCTCAAGCAAAGCATGTTAGAGGCCTTGAAACACTAAGCTAGTGAAGCTATTTACACTACAACCATGCATAACAAGTCTCATATGACCAAGGCAGCCCAAAATAGAGCTAAATCATGCTAAATCAATAGCAAAAACAAGCTGAGACCAAGTCACAAAAGAGTAGAAAATCATGCTCACATGCTAGGCCATCTACACATGCAAACAAGACACAAGAAGGGGAGGCCACCCCCTCCTATTTTGGACCTCAAAACCAAGTTTTTGCCACTGAAATTCCCCTGGAATTCAGTGGTTAAAAGGCCAAAAAAGAGTTGTTTGAAAAGCTTCAACACTTAGCAAATAAGCTACAAAAGAGGGTAGACCACCCCTAACTCCAAAAAGGACTTAAACCACCATTTTTAAACCTTAAAAATAGAGATTTTTCTAGTTGAAAACTAGGCCAAAAATAGTTTGCAAATGTGGTAAAACAAGTGTGCAAAATAAGCCTAAAGAAGGTAAGTCTTATACCTTTGAAGCACAACACTTAAACAGCCACTATCTGAGCTAAAACCAGCCTTCAACAGCCTAAACTAAGCCCTAAGATGCCTCAGCTCCAAGGTGGTCTAATTTGGTTAAGAGGTTATATGCAAGAGTGTAGAGAATTCTCACTTTCAAGCACAATAGAGAGAGAGAGGCAGAAATTTTGCTCACAAAATTTTGTAGAGAGAGAGGGATTTTAGAGAGAGAAGCTCCCAAACTTTCTAACTTTGAAATATGAGAGATATGGCCTCTATATATAAGGAAAAAGAGAGCCTTGGGCCGAAATATCTGATTTAGAGACAGCTGGAGCATTTAGGAGACAACTGGAGCAAAATATCTGTAAATTCTGAGCTTTCCGCACACTTATGGCCGACCGGCCACCATTGGTGGCCGACTAGGGTCACTTCTGGCCGACCTATGGCCGGCAAGCTCTATTTGTGGCCGGCACACTCCCCTAGTGGCCGACAGCAAAAACTGGTTCTGGCCCCAACTTCAAATAAGCATAACTCCTTCATCTGGACTCCTTTCAAGTCATTCTTGTGCCTAAATTGAATCCCTAGAAGTATTGTTTCCAATGGTGGAAGCCTCATATCAAAAATCCATGTATTTTACGAGATATCCCTCTTTTAGTGTAGACTTCTCAGTTTCGGTCCAACCGGATCGATGCCTAACTTCAACCAACCATATCTCCCCCATTCGGACTCAGATTTAGGAGATTCTTGAGTGCAAAATGAAGCCCCAGAAGTCTTCTTTCCAACAGTGGTGGCCTCATAACTTAAGTCCAAGTGTAAGAATGGATAGGCCCGATTTAACGAGGGCTGCTCGACTCTCTCTTAACGATTCATGCCCAACTTCTTCCCCAACTTGGTTTCTTCTCTCCCCTCCAATTTTCTTTAACTCCAAACCTCTAACCAAGGTGTGTTGAAATATTTTCAAAGAGTTTACCTCTCTTTCATGTATTCCCACTTTGTCCTTCCTCGGTTTATCGAAAAGCGTAACATTTAACGAAATGCGAGCCTCGAAACATCATAGGAACTTTGTTTCCAAAAATATTTTGAAAGAGAGGGTTTTAAGGTCTAAAATCATTTTGGTCCAAAAATGGGGTGTGAGGTTGGGATTTGACGCTCTCCTTGCCAAAGAAATCAAACCTTTGCATAACATAGCCTGCACCATCAAGTAAGCAATTAGTAGCGCCCAAGTCTTAAGGGCGGTCAAAAATGAGGTGTCTACAATAGCATTACACACAAGTAAATGTCAGCAGAAATTAGAGATAGAAAACTGTCATGTAATGTATTACCCAAGTCAATTACAAGTTTCAGAACTTGGAATGTTCTTAATAGTAAATGAGAGCTTCTCATACGTAGGAAGCAACCATTTCAATGTTCATAGCACATTATAATCGCACCGATATAAGCCAATGAAAACATAAATTAGAACATGGATCCATTCCTAAAAACATAAAAACTAAAAAATGCAGGCACACCCTCGTGTCAAAATACTGGTTCAACTACTTCGAGTTAAGTTGCAGGCCATACTCCCCAGATATAAAATGTTTATCTTCTCAAAAAATAATTGGTAATTTTTAAACTACCATAGTTTAGCTTTTATCCAAGGGACCCAACTCATTTAAATGGGTCAAATAATTAGTTCATCGGTGACTCAAATCAAAATGAAAACTGAAAATACAGGAACAACCAAGATTAGTGGCGTTGGTGAGAAACAAAATATATGAGAAAGTGCTCAGTGTGTTTGCAATGGATTATAAAATCGTCCTCACAAATTATCAAATTAACAAGATTATTGTAAACTCTTCATCGCACCTTCTCTTCAAATATATAGATTGATTTATACATATGATCTAGTTGGTTTTCAAAACAAAGAGCCAAATCAACCATGAATTGCATGTCAATATAAAACTTAAAGCTCCAAGTCTCACATAGTACAGCAAAAGATTGTTCATAGTTTGAATATCAAATCCTTGATCAATAACGACATCAGGTTAAACGAAAATGCATTCTAACAAATTGATCAATCGCATTGAAAAACCAAGACGAAACACAAGTCAGCTCTGCTATGACACTACCACGTAAAAGGAACAACCACTAGTCAACATCATTAAAATCGACAAAATCTAGGGTTAGATAATTATATTTAGGAACCTAAACAACTAAAAACATTCACTGAGCAACAATCTAAGCATATAGAAGTTCATTAGTTGATGAAGTTCATTAAAAGGGAAGTAATTATGCAATGGGATGTATCTAAAATATAAAAGAAATTTACCACACACAAGAAGATCTAGAAATACAAAGACAAAATAAATAATCACATTAACAAAAGCACAAGAAAAAACTAACCATCTAAAATTTTATGAATTATGCAGAATAGAGCATATTCAATACCCAACATACAAGCTAGTTCTATGAGAAGTTGAAATAAATACAAACTAAGGTCCAAATGACAACACAACCAGGAAGAGGAATAGGTAAATAGTGCAGCATTACACAAGTAAATGTCAGTAGAAATTAGAGACGGAAAACTATTAGGTAATGTATTACCCAAGACAATTACAGATTTCAGAACTTGGAATGTTCTTAATAGTCAATGAAAGCTTCTGACATACAGGAAGCAAGCATTTCAATGTTCATACCACATTATAATCGCACCAGATATAAGCCAGCAAAAGCATAAATTAGAACATGGATCCATTCCTGAAAACATAAAAACTAAATAATGCAGGCACACACTCGTGTCAAAATACTGGTTGAACTATTTCGAGTTAAGTTGCAGGCCATACTACCCAAATATAAAATGTTTATCCTCTCAAAAAATAATTGGTAATTTTTAAACTACCATAGTTTATCTTTTATCCAATGGACCCAACTCATTTAAATGAGTCAAATAATCAGTTCATCGCTGGCTCAAATCAAAATGAAAACTAAAAATATAGGAACAGCCAAGATTAGTGGCGTTGCTGAGAAATAGAATATCTGAGAAGGCGCTCAATGTGTTTGGAATGGATTATAAAATCATCCTCACAAATTATTAGATTAACAAGATCATTGTAAACTCATCATCGCACCTTCTCTTCAAATATATAGATTGATTTATACATATGATGTTGTTGCTTTTCCAAACAAAGAGCCACATCAACCATGAATTGCATATCAATAAACCAAACCAAACCAAACCAAACCTTACGTCCTATCAAATAGGGTTGGCTACATGAATTACATATCAATATAAAACATAAATCTCCAAGTCTCATATAGTGCAGCAAAAGATTGTTCATAGTTTGAATATCCAATCCTCGATCAATAGTGGCATCAGGTTAAAGGAAAATGCATTCTAATAAATTGATCAATCGCATTGAAAAACCAAGACAAAACACAAGTCAGCTCTACTATGAGACTACCACGTAAAAGGAACAACCACTAGTCAACAACATGATTAAAATCCACTAAATCTAGGGTTAGATAATTATATTTAGGAACCCAAACAACTAAAAACATTCACTGAGCAACAATCTAAGTCGATAGAAGGGACATTCAACAATTACAAATCATGATGAAAACATCATCAGTTGATAAAGTTCATTAAAAGGGAAGTAATTATGCAACGGGATGCATTTAAAATATAAATGAATTTTACCACATAAAAGAAGATCTATAATCACATTAAAAAAAGCACAAGCAAAAACTAGCCATCTAAAACTTTATGAATTATGCAAAATAGAGCATATTCAATACCTAACATACAAGCTAGTTGTAGGAGAAGTTGAAATAAATACAAACTAAGGTCCAAATGACAACACAACCAGGAAAAGGAATAGGTAGATGGTGCAGCATTACACACAAGTAAATGTTAGTAAATGTTAGTAAAAATTAGAGATGGAAGACTATCAGGTAACGTATTACCTAAGACAATTACAGGTTTCAGAACTTGGAATGTTCTTAATAGTCAACGAGAGCTTCTCACACGCAAGAAGCAAGCATTTCAATGTTTATACCACGTTATAATCGCACCAGATATAAGCCAGCGAAAGCATAAATTAGAACATGGATCCATTCCTGAAAACATAAAAACTAAATAATGCAGGCACACACTCGTGTCAAAATACTGGTTCAACAACTTCGAGTTAAGTTGCAGGCCATACTCCCCAAATATAAAATGTTTCTCCTCTGAAAAAATGATTTGTAATTTTCAAACTACCATAGTTTAGCTTTTATCCAAGGGACCTAATTCATTTAAATGAGTCAAATAATCAGTTCATTGGTGAATCAAATCAAAATGAAAACTAAAAGTACAAGAACAACCAAGATTAGTGGCGTTGGTGAGAAACAAAATATATGAGAAGGCACTCAGTGTGTTTGGAATGGATTATAAAATCGTCCTCACAAATTATCAGATTAACAAGATTATTGTAAACTCGTCATCACACATTCTCTTCAAATATATAGATTGATTTATACATATGACGTTGCTACTTTTCAAAACAAAGAGCCACATCAACCATGAATTGCATATCAATATAAAACATAAATCTGCAAGTCTCACATAGTGTAGCAAAAGATTGTTCATAGCTTGAATATCAAATCCTCGATCAATAGCGGCATCACGTTAAAGAAAAATGCATTCTAACAAATTGATCAATCGCATTGAAAAACCAATGCAAGAAACAAGTCAGCTATTCTATGAGACTACGACGTAAAAGGAACAACCACTAGTCAACATCATCATTAAAATCACTAAATCTAGGGTTAGATAATTGTATTTAGGAACCCAAACAACTAAAAACATTCACTGAGCAACAATCTAAACAGATAGAAGGGACATTCAACAATTACAAATCATGATGAAAACATCATCAGTTGATGAAATTCATTAATAGGGAAGTAATAATGCAACTGGATGTATCTAAAATATAAACGAAATTTACCATACAAGAAGATCTAGAAATATAGAGAGAAAATAAATAACCACATTAACAAAAACACATGCAAAAACTAACCGTCTAAAACTTTATGAATTATGCAAAATAGAGCATATTCAATACCCAACATACAAGCTAGTTCTATCAGAAGTTGAAATAAATACAAACTAAGGTTCAAATGACAACACAACCAGGAAGAGGAATAAGTAGATGTTGCAGCACTACACACAAGTAAATGTCAGTAGAAATTAGAGATGAAAAACTATCACGTAATGTATTACCCAAGACAATTACAGATTTCAGAACTTGGAATGTTCTTAATAGTCAATGAGAGGTTCTCATACGTAGGAAGCAAGCATTTCAATGTTCATACCACATTATAATCGCACCAGATATGAGGTAGCAAAAGCATAAATTAGAACATGGATCCATTCCTGAAAACATAAAAACTAACTAATACAGGCACACACTCGAGTCAAAATACTGGTTCAAATACTTCGAGTTAAGTTGCAGGCCATACTTCCTAGATATAAAATGTTTCTCCTCTCAAAAAATAATTGGTAATTTTTAAACTGCCGTAGTTTAGCTTTTATCCAAAGGACCTAAGTCATTTAAATGAGTCAAATAATCAGTTCATCGGTGACTCAAATCAAAATGAAAATTGAAAATACAAGAACAGCCAAGATTAGTGGCGTTGGTGAGAAACAGAATATATGAGAAGGCGCTCAATGTGTTTGGAATGGATTATAAAATCGTCCTCACAAATTATCAGATTAACGAGATTATTGTAAATTCATCATCACACCTTCTCTTCAAATATATAGATTGATTTATACATACATATATATAGGTGACTCAAATCAAAATGAAGACTGAAAATACAAGATCAGCCAAGATTAGTGGCATAGGTGAGAAACAAAATATATGAGAAGGTGCTCAGTGTGTTTGGAATGGATTATAAAATCATCCTCACAAATTATCAGATTAACGAGATTATTGTAAACTCATCATCACACCTTCTCTTCAGATATATAGTCTGATTTATACATACATATATATATATATATATATACACACAAAAACACATTCATGGGTGTAGTAGTATTTTCTGTGTAAACACAGGCAGGCAACAAAATGTATATATCAAAAAGGCGAGTCGAGTACCCTCACCATCTTAGGCCCTTGAGCAGGAATCATGGTTTTTTCAACAGTGTTTTACAGGGAGCTAAAGAACAGCAACTAAAACAACCACCAAAAAATCATTTTAAAAAAACAAAATGTTCTGTCAACCAGATCACAACCCAAATATATGAATTACACAATCGGACATAGCTTCAGATGATTACCGTGTGCAGCTATTAACAAGTTTATTCATAAAGAAACTTAACAAATAAATATAATGTATCCCTTGCTCAAGAACATTAATGAGGGAGAAGGTAGGTCTATAATACCTATCATGAAAAATTCTTGGGTACTAGGAGGGTACCATGTGGCATGCTACATGACTTCAACCAATCACAAACACCATGGCCCCCATGTTGCTCTCCATCACCCAAAACATAAATGTAGCCCCACACTCTCAACCAATGAGAGAAGATGAAGGTACTACATGGCACCTACCCTCTTTGCACACAATATGACTGATTTAAGTAGGACAAAATTAAAATGCCCATTAATAATTTTTATAAAAAATCATACAAAACCCTAATTTCCAAGTCAGTGATTCAATGCTCATCTCAAAATCAATCAAAAACAGGAAGAAATCTATAGTAAAAACAAAATATCAATAGATCTCATCAATCGACGCTCTGCATGATGTCCTCGGCGATGAACTTAGTGCCCTTGTCCTTATCGGCGGCGGTGCGACCCTTGGTCTTGCGATCCTTATCAAGGCGGAGCTTGGTGATGAGAACCTTGGAAGGATTGATTCCGACGTTGGCGATGGAGCCATTAACCTTCTCTCGAGTGATGTGCTCGATGTGGATCACCCACTTCTTGAGGTACACTTGCACCGCCTTGCTCTCGCGGCCCTTGAAGGTTCCTCTGACGACCTGAACCTCGTCGTCCTTGAGAACCGGCATCAACCGGACGCTGTACTTGGACCGGAGTTCCAAAGAGAGCCGCGAACTCATCAGGGCACGGCGAACGATCGACGGCGCCGTGAAGTGAGCCTTCCTGTTCTTCCATTGGGAGCTCGAAACCCTAAGATTGTACTTCATCCTCTCTTTCTCTCTCTCTCTCTGCGCAACTAAAATAGCGTCAAGCAAAGAGGCGAGGCTAGGGTTTTTTGCTTATTATCGTGGTTTTTATAGTCCAGTGTAACCGCCTAAAGTCTGTTTACTATAAAAACGACACTGTTTAAACCACCGACTCTGATTTAGGGTTTGGGCCCCTTAGGCCTATTGTTAGCTGTATCTGATTGTGGACTGGGTGATTTTATTGCACCCAAATAATAACTGGTATATCTAATTAAAATTTAAAAAATTTATTTCTATTATAACTTAATATAAATTTATTAATAAAGATAATATATATTAAATTTTAGAAAAAATTACTCATAAATCCCATTTTGGTAAATGTTGCTCTAGTTAGTCCTAAGTGTTTTTTCTTAAACCATTTAGTCTTTTTTATTTTTGGTATGATATATGTTTTTGATATATTGTATATGGAGTTTACATTTTTATCCATATTGATTTCATTTTGGAGGTCTCTTAATCTTTCCAACAATGGCAGCTCCTCCAATAGAGTCCGTCTAGTGCTTCGACCGAAAGAAGACAGTCGTGGTCCGTCATCTTTGTTGAAAACTGTTCACAACATATATATATATATATATATATATATATATAAAGAGAGAGATTCAGAGAGAGATGGAGATGACTAAAAAGGCCGATCTGGAACTTGAACTTGAAGACGAAGAAACGATCTAGACGAAGCGGCGCCAGCAGAGGAGAAAGAGAAACCGAGGCGACGACGGCATAGCCGTGGGGAGCCATACCAGCGACGGCGACACCGCCGATGGAGGAACAAGGCGACAGCGACAGATTTTATTCGATCTGATTTGAGGGAAGTACAAATCTGATTTGCTCAGATCCGTTAAGAAAGCGGCGGCAACACTGTCAGCGAGTGGGGGAAGGAGGCAACGGAGTGGAGGACGGTGAGGACAGTTGTGAAGAAGAGAGAGAATAGAGAGGAGGAGAGACAGAGGGTTTGGTTTCACCCCCCCAGGCCGCCGCCACAGAGGGTTTGGTTTTCCCTATTGTAGTTGATGTTCACGATGATGATGATGTTTGATGATGTAGTTGATGATGATGATATTTGATGATGTAGTTGATGTTTGATAATGTTCATGATATTGATGATGTAGTTGATGTTTGATGATGTTAACAATGTTCACAATGTTGATAATGTTGCTGATGTTCTGATGATGTTCATAATGGTTTGATTATGTTGCTGATGTTTTGATGATGATGATGTTTGATGATGTTCACGTTGTTGATGATGTAGTTGATGTTTGATGATGTTTTGATGATGTTGTTATTTTTTTTGATGTTTTGATGATGTAGTTGATGGTGATGATGTTTGATGATGTTGCTGATGTAGTTGACGTTCGGAAAGGAGGGAAATTATAAAAAAACCTATAGTAAGCTTTTTGGGTATTTTTGTCATATCAACATCAGTAAAAACTTACATTTTCCCTCTATCAAAAAAAAAAATTACGTGTTAAATAAATGGGTATATACGTAATTAACATTTAAACAGGATTTATCAGTCTACAAAATAAAAGATAGGACCAAATGGTTCAATAAATTAAAATTTGAGATTTATTGGTGTTTTGTCCTAAATTTTAAAATAAAATATTAATATTATTTTTTCATGATATACCAAAATTATTTATGTTTATTTTCATATTTAATTATCTTAATCTTCTTTTTCAAGTTTCAATTATTTTTTTCTTCATTTTCTTTCTCCCTCCAAAACTATAATTTACCCTACCAAAATTTTCTATTATCCCCAACATTATTAGTTCTTATTATGTTGTTATTTGTTTTGACAATGAAATGAAAACAAACAATATATTACACTATATTGTTAGCATTAACAAAGCAAGGGACTAATCAATCTGTAATATGTATACAAGAACCTGTCTGTATAAATATCATGCTAGCTATTATCAATATAATTGTGGTTTTGTTATTACGACTCCTTCGGGTTGTTTTTGTTTCAAACTTGGTTATTTTTACGGGGGACAATATTGGTATTATGAAAATATTAATTTATTTTCTCTCACAATCTCTCTACTTTTGGCAAGATTGAATATGAGGATTATAAGATAAATGAGTTTCTCTTCGTTTCTTTTCATTTCTCCCATTTTTCTCTCTTAAGTTATCCAGACAAATAAGAGAAATACAAATCGCTACATTTCTTTTATTTATCTCCAAATCACTCAACCCAAACATAGCGTTAAAGAATTTGTATCTCAATTTCATTCAAAGCTGAGGGAAGCAATCATTAGATACCATGTTTGTCTAGCAACATATACACATACAACAAAATGAGTTAGGGTTAAATGTAATGGGTATGGATTCTGTCCAGTCCGGGATCGGATTGGACCGTGCTATTGGACCCGTAGGGGCTCATCACGGGTCCCGTTTTGATAATCTGAACCGTTCAATATGTAGAAATCGTCGAGTACTATACACTTGTAAAAAATTACGTTGATCGGATATCGATAGCTATGTGATCAAAACAATTTTTTGTCAACCGTTAATTTGTTCACCGTCCAATTTTTTTAATACGAAACTGATTTGATCATATAGCTATCGATGTCCGATCAACGTGATTTTTTTACAGGCATATAGTACTCGACGAGTTATACACATTCAACGGTTCATATTATCAAAATGGGACCTATGGTGGGCCCCCACGGACCCAACAGCACGGTTCAGTTCGATCCTGGACTGGACAGAAGCCATACCCAAATGTAATACTCTGTTAGTTCCAAAATAATGATCTCTTTTAAAGAATTTAATTTTTTTTATAGTACGATTATTATATTTAAAAAAATATTATTTTTTTCAAAATTACCCTTTGATAATCAGTGTGTTTGATTTTAGTTTTTTTAATTCAGTTTTTTGAAAATTGAATTTTTTGTTTTTCGTATTTTTTTATTTTTTTAGATACACCTTACTTAGATATATCTAAATAGTAAATTATTTGTGAAAAAAATATTTTAAAAATTAATAAATATACAAAAATATGAAAAATGTATTGAATTTTTTCTTTTTTTTATTTTTAGTATTTAGTGATTTTTTAAAAGCTTTTTCACAAATGTTATATTTTTTTAAGTGTATTTATATCGAGTGTGTCTAAAAATTAAAAAAATTGCTTAAAATATCAAAAAAAATCAATGAAAACAAAAAAAATACGGAAAATAAAAAAGAAAAATTTTCTGAAAAGTAAATTCTAAAAACTAAAACCAAACAGAGTAAGTATATTTTTTAAAAAAATATCAATTGTCATAATTGTATTTTTTATATTATTAATTAATTTAAAAGAATGGTAAAATAGTAAATTCAGATTATTTTATTTCTTGATTTTTAAAAATAAATTAATATTTTAATATAATAAAAAATAAAATAAAGAACTAATATTTTGAGATAAAAAAAAATGAATTTTTTATGTTTGTTCAGCATGTGCGCTGGGGGAAAGACAAGAAATATTATTTTATTTCTTAATTTAGGAAAATAATAATAAATGTATTGAGAGTAAATTATAATTCTAAATAATTTAATAAGATGTATTGGAAAATTAGGTGGACTTAATAATTTTTTTTATAAAAATATAATCTCATGTGAAGTAGAATCAAATGCAGTGATCGAGTCATGAAGGTTTTACTTATGAGCGTTTTTAAAAAAATATTATTCTGGGCCTTTGAATAAGGAAGGATTTTTTTTGTATTGGGCCAATAAGGAGTTTGGCCCTGGGACATCTTCCAAACTGGGTGCTTAGAGGAATTGAAGGTGTCAGGCTAAAACTGGCTCAGGGACATGAATTAGTTAAAGGGTTGGTATACAAATATATATATTTTTATCTTTTTTTTTTAGTCCCATTCAGCTTGCTTGATTTTATATTTTCAAAAATACTTTTCAAAAAATTTTATTTTTTATTTTTCGTATTTTTTTTTTACTGAACTTTTTTAATAGTTTACGTAATTTTTTTAATTTTTAGAAACACTTAACATAAATACACCTAGAAAGTAAAAAATTGTAATTTTTTTTAAAAAATTCATTAAATACCAAAAATATAAAAAATATATATATACAAGAATTCAGTACATTTTTTTGTATTTTAATGTATTTATTAATTTTTTAAAATATTTTTTTACAAATTTTCATCTAAGTAAGGTGCATCTAAAAAAGTAAAAAAAAAATGTTTAAAATTTTTAAAATATTCACTAAAAACAAAAAACACGAAAATCAAAAAGTCAAAAAGTCAAAAATTTAAAATTAATTTTTTATTTTTTATACATCTTTTTATAAAAAGTTAAAAACAACACTTATTTATATCATCTCAAACAACCCTTTAAATATAAACAACATTATCCAAGGTTTGGCTGCTGTTCATTCAATGAATTTTGAAATATGAATGAATATTTATGGTCTATCTGCTTGTTAAGATTATTAGGATTGGTTAGGGAAGTGGGTTGATTTTTTTATTTTTTTATTTTTTTTGCTATTTTGGTCCGGCTAAAAAGTTTGGTTTGAAAATGATTTTTTAACTTTTTGACTTTTTTTGTGAGAGAAAAGTATAATGATTATGAGTTGGATGTGATGTTTTGTTATTTGTTGATGGGTTAGACTGCCGATTTGTTTTCTTTTTTTTTTTAATTTTCTTTCTTTCTTTCTTATATATATATATATATATATATATATATATTATATAAATATATTTCAAAATTTTGACTAAAAATTCTTACTTCAAGAGTCTCTTCCCATAAGGAAAAGTCTCATTGGAAGTTTGAGAAGATTATGAAAGTTTATTCCTATTTATAGGAAAAGATTTTTCAAAGAGAACCTACAAAATTCTATATGGGATTCAATCAAATTATTTGAAACATATTGATTGGAGGAAGAGTTAAAATTTTCATTTCCCTCCAAAATTAAACCTAACATTCAATCAATTTGTTTGGAGGGAATGTTTAAAAAATTTAATTTCTTTAAAACAAGTAACTTTTTTTATATATCAATTATGACTTTATTAAATATTATTAATAAATACTATACAACAATTTTTATTTTTATTTGAGTATTTATATATATTTTTATTTATTTATAATTTTTAATTATATAATATTAATTATGACGTCACAGTTCGATCGTTTTGACCCGACGGTTGAACCGGTGACTTGTCCACCCGGTCCCTTTTCCGGTTCGCTCACCGGTCCGGGTTTCAAAATATTGGCTAAAATAACTTATTTTGTCTTTTATGACTAAAATAGCCAAAAAAAAAGCCCACAACCTATCTTCCCAAACACAACCTATTCAACTTTTATACAATAACTTCATAAAAATTAAAACTAGGACTGAAACAATTTAAGATGAGTTCAATAGTATATTGTTTAGGTTTAATTTATAAATTGAACAAGTTTTCAAAATGTTTTAAATTTTATTTGTTTATCTTTCAGTTCAATTGAACTAATCAAGATCTAAACTAGACGAGCTTAATTTTTTATATTATTTATAATATAATGTAAGGCTCCGTTTGGCAAGAGTTTTTTTGATTATTTTAGTCACAAAAGACAAAATAGACTATTTTAACCACAACAAACAAAACATTACATCAAACCCATAATCATTACACTATTCTCTCACAAAAAAGGTCAAAAAAGCCAAAATGTCATTCCCAAACCAAACTTTTTAGCCCAGGCTAAAATAGTCAAAAAAGTCAAAAAGCCAACTCACTTCCCAAACATAGGCTAAATATGTCTATAGTGTTGAGTTAGAATCAACTATACAAAATTAACGAATTTCAAAACGTGTTTAAGGTATTTTTATTTTATTTTATTAATAAAATTGTTCAAATATGACTTATTTACATTGCTAGTTATTATAAAATGAATTTTTAACAAACATAACACCAATATGTCTATTCGATTTGAGAGGGTAATTTTTGGTAAAAATTGGGCCGAGCTGTGAGATGGACTTGGTGGCCCAAAATACCAAGGACTGGGTAAAAGGCCGAAATGTTACTGCGGCCCAAGAGAGATAAAAGTCACTCCGGCCCGAGCTGTTGAAGTGACTCCGGCTCAAAAGCGATAGATTTACTCCGGCTCTGCGGAGATGATTGATTTACTTCGGTCGAAAGAGATGAAGTTACTCCGGCTAAAGGAATTGCAGAGCTGCTTCGGTTTTGACAACTTGAGTTAGTCCGGTTTGAAAAGGTAGTCCGGTAGGGATTTTATTCGGGTAGGTCGGTTGTAATGTTGTTACTCAGTAGATCGGTCCAAAACACACCACGGTTCATGTATGAGAGAACCGAGATATGGTGTAGCATGAAGAAGAACCGAACAACTGTTAGTACGGCCTACTTTGTGGCTCGGCATGGCCAATTTTACTTCGGTCAAATGGAAGTTCGGTCATAAAGAAAACCATCCCACTTGGTTTAAGCAGTGGGGGAGGGTGTAAAAGGATAAGCATTATCCTTAGGAGTATGAATCCTAGGAGGACTCTGCATGGAGAAATACAAGTCCTACTAGGATTGTGCCATACAAAACTTATAAAAACCGCAAGCACCACCTTGGAGGAGGTAATTGAACACAATTCTTTCTGAGAACATAGAGCTTTGTCTATTTGTCAAGCTTACTGACTTAGGCATCGGAGAGGTTTCCGACACACACCCGCCGGCTAGCTCACGTTTGTGTTTTCAGGTGACAAAGCGACGTCGTACGGAGGAGCGTGGACTTGGTCAACAGGATTATACGAGGAGAATTATTTCCTCCCCGTACAATTGGCGCCGTCTGTGGAAATAACAGACAAGAACAAAAACCTCTTGACTAAGCTTCTCCTTTCTCATTCAATGGCACACATTGAAGACTTGCCACAGTCCGCCGTCGACGGACTAACTCCAGAGGGGGGCGCAAGGCGTGAAGGATTACCCTCTGTCCCTCCTATGGCAGATCTGGAGCCCCAACAACATAATTCCAGGAGGAGTGGCAGGGGAAGGCGGAATAGCAGCCCTCGACATTCTCAGAGTCTTGACAAGCAAAGGAGGAGGATGGATCCTCAAGCCCTGGAAGACCGCGTAAAGGAACAAGATGAACTAATTCGAAAGATGGCGGCGGACATGGAGGCTTTGAAACGCCAGATGAAGACTAAAGATGTGGCGACAGGAGAGGGGCGCAAGCACAAGACGCCCCCTCGCCACTCAGAGAATCGTAGCAGGAATACTACACCCTCCCAAGGAGAGAGCAGAAGCCTCAGGACAGGCGACACTCACTCCTTATCTTCAAGGACTCGTCACTCCAGGTCTGAGAGGACGAGATCCGAGAGATCATACACTGAAGGAAGCACGTATTGGCCTTCACATTCACACCAAACCAGATCCAGACAAACAGAGCTACCCAGGTCATCCGACTTACGAACCATGCTAGAAGAAAAAACACGATGCAAGGAGGATGCCAGGGCAAGGGATCCACACCGAGTTTCGGCCTTACAACGGTTGGCTCCTCGGACGCATGGAAGCGTCGAGGTTGGAATGCCAATACCGCGACCGGCCTACGAACCAACGGACAAGGCATTGGCAAGACTACAGACTTCGCCGTTTGTCCCAGCAATCGAAAACGCGCCCCTACCATCAGGCTTCCTTCAGCCGAAATTCAATACATATGAAGGGAAGACGGACCCGTATTCACACCTGAGCCACTTTCGCCAAGTCATGGCTGTGTACAGGCGAAACGAGGCCTTAATGTGCATACTCTTCCCGTCAAGTCTTGGCGACCTAGGCTTGACTTGGTTCGAGAAACTCCCAGAAGGCAGCATAACCTCCTGGGCTCAACTAGCGGAAGCGTTCGTAACGAGATTTCGGACAAATACTAAGACACCGGTGGAGATAGACCAGTTACTCTCCATCGACATGGGTGAGAAAGAGACCTTCAGATCTTACAACAGTCGCTACTGGGAGACATTCAACCAGATTGGAGACTGCCCCACCAATCTAGCCATCGCGCAATATAAAAGAGGCCTACCAGTAGGGAACAGACTAAGGGATTCGATTACCATGACGCCACCCCTCACCATGGAGGCCCTGATGGAGAGCGTGCATCAGCACATCAGGGTAGAAGAGGATGGCGCACGTACAAAAGCAAAATCTAGTGCAACCGTAGTACCAGAAAAGAAGACCTCAGCAAAGGTCAATACGGTAGATCGGCAGAATAAAAACGGGCGTGGCAGACGAGATAACGGAGAAGACCCAGACAAAAGATGGTTGAGAATCCGCACTGCCATAACAACGGTATTCAAAAACCCAATATATCGGATTCTGAGCGAAATAAAAGACGAGCCATTTGTCAAGTGGCCAGCCAAGCTAGGGGAAGCTCAGAAGAATTACGACGACAGATCACGGTGCACCTTCCACAAAGAAAAGGGGCACCGAACTGAGAATTGCACGCCACTGAGACAGCACTTGGAAGAATTGGTGGCAGGAGGCCACTTGGACAAATACATTGAAGGAGGAGCGCAACCGGCCCCCCAAGATCATAATGATCATCCCAATAGAATGCTGATCGATGCACCACCTCAAGGCATTATCAATGTAATTCATGGAGTTTTTGAACCTGAGCGCGTATGCGAGCTCAGAGGTTCAATCAGGAAGGCTGAGCACTTTAGGGAAGTATTAAGTGCCCAACCTGCCATCAAGAAGGGGAGGACAGAGGCAACAAACGTCATGTCCTTTTCGGATAAGGACTTGGAACGAATTTACTGTCCCCATAATGATGCCCTGGTTGTCACTCTCCGAGTCAAGGATTTTGACGTCAAGCGGATTCTGATTGACCAGGGTAGTTCATGTGAGATCATGTATTACGACACATTCAAGCAACTAAAGCTGCAAGACAAAGACTTGGCACCTGCAGTTTCTCCCCTGATTGGATTCAACTCCATGCCCGAGTGGCCTGTCGGCAAAATAATCCTTCCAGTCAGAGCAGGAAGTGTAACAAAACAAGTGGAGTTCTGGGTATTGAAGGTCCCCTCCACCTACAACATCATCCTGGGCAGAACATGGCTGCATGCCATGCGTTCGGTAGCGTCATCATACCATCAGGTAATGCGGTTCCCCAATGACACCGGTATAATTGAAGAAGTCTATGGCGATCAGATCATGTCAAAACAGTGCTTCGCCACAGCGAATGGAAGCCGAGCTGCCAAAGGATACGTTCATTCGGTGGAAGAGCCAGAAAGTAATGAACTATTCGCGGACGTCGGCAAAGAGGCTGATCAGAAAGCAGTGGAGGACTTGGAGGAGGTAAAAATAGATGAGAAGAACCCGGATAAGTTCTTCTTGCTTGGCTCATCGTTGTCCAGCGCTGAGAGATTAGAGGTTTTGGAATTCTTGACCTCTAATATCGAAGTGTTTGCCTGGACACCTTACGACATGCCAGGCATTGATCCAAACTTCATCAGTCACCAACTCAATGTCCACCCATCCGCCAGACCAGTCATCCAACGCACACGCAGATCGGCACTCCACCACGCCGAAATAGTGGCAGAAGAGGTAGGCAACCTGCTGGAGGCAGGAGCGATAAGGGAAGTGCACTACCCAAGATGGATCTCCAACACCGTCGTAGTGCCAAAAAAGAATGGTAAATGGCGTGTCTGCGTCGACTACAAAACAGTCAACAAGGCGTGCCCAAAAGATAGCTTCCCTCTACCAAGGATAGATCAACTGGTGGACCTAACGGCAGGGCATAACCGACTTAGCTTTCTGGATGCATACAGAGGCTACCACCAGATCGCCATGCATGAACCAGACCAGGAGGTCACATCCTTCACAACACCAAGGGGGTTATATTGCTACAAGGTCATGCCCTTTGGCCTAAAGAACGCAGGGGCGACATTCCAGAGGATGGTCACCAAGATGTTCGAACCATTGTTAGGCAGAACAATGGAGGCTTACATCGACGACATGGTGGTCAAAAGCAAGGATGAGAATGACCATCTTAAAGATCTAGGCGAGATGTTCCAGATCCTGAAGAAACACAAGCTGCGCCTCAACGCGTCCAAATGCGCATTCGGAGTTGGATCTGGCAAATTCTTGGGCTTCCTGGTGACCAACCGAGGTATAGAAGCAGACCCCTCTCAGATTAAAGCAATCCAGGAATTGGAGAGACCAAACTCAGTCAAAGAAGTGCAGCATCTCACTGGTATGGCGGCTGCACTCAACTGGTTCATAAGTAGGTCGTCAGACAGACTACGACCGTTCTTCCAAGCTTTAAAAGCCAAGTTTGAGTGGGATGAAGAATGCGACCGAGCTCTGGAAAGCTTGAAGGAGTACATGTCTTCCCCACCACTACTGTTACTCCGGTACCTGGTGAAGAACTCTTTTTGTACCTGGCAGTTTCTCAGCACGCAGTTAGCGCAGTGTTGGTTCGTGCAGAAGGAATACAACACCTGCCCATCTTTTATGTCAGCAAGACATTGTTGGGAGCCGAAACAAGGTACTTGCCCTTGGAGAAACTAGCATTAGCATTAATGATGGCATCCAGAAAATTGGCACACTACTTTCACGCCCACACCATAGTCGTCCTCACAGCCTTTCCACTAAAAGCTCTATTTGAAAGGGCGAACTTTAGTGGGCGAATCTTAAAATGGGCAGTGGAGTTGGGACAATTCGACATTAAGTTCCAACCCAAGACCGCAATAAAAGCCCAATCTTTGGCAGACTTCGTCGCGGAGTTTACTCCTGGAAGTCATCATATCTGCCCAGTCGACCTGACTGACACAACCGAACTAGGGACGGAAGTTGACGCCGGAATAGCGCAACCCCTAGTGGAAGGTAGTCAATCAAGCGCCAAGGCAGATCATACTAAGGACAACAAGGAAGAGACAAACAAAGGCTCACCAGCAGTTCAAACAGAGGACAAAGGAAAGACAGCCAACATGGACCTCGAAGAAAACACCATTCTTGACCTCACGACATCGTCTGATCCTTCCACTTGCTGGAAACTATTCGTTGGAGAGATGTGGAAGCTCTTTGTGGATGGAGCATCCAACCGACATGGTGCAGGGCTTGGCATAGTCCTCATCTCTCCAGACGGCCTGGTTATAGAGCAAGCAATCAACCTTGGCTTCCCAGCATCCAACAATGAAGCGGAGTATGAGGCGCTTCTCGCAGGACTCAAGTCAGCACACTTCATGAAAGCAACCGAAATAATGGTATACAGTGACTCTCTGCTGGTGGTAAACCAAATTTTTGGCGAATACGAAGCAAAGGACGACAGAATGGCCAAGTACCAAGAGTTAGTCAGAATGGAGATCAAGAAGTTTGATGTGGTAAGGATAGAACAAATTGGCAGGGAGGAAAACAACCGAGCGGACGAGCTAGCAGGCCTTGCCTCAATGGCAGATACATCAATCCCTCATCCATTACTCATCGACTTCTTACCAAGACCAAGCATAGAAGACCCCGAAGCAGAAGAAGTATGTTGCGCAGAATTAGGCCCTTCTTGGATGGATCCCATCATCCTATTCCTAAAAGACGGCATCCTACCAGAAGAGAAAAAAGAAGCCAACAGAATAAGGGCAAAGTCGCAGCGGTTTTGGCTATCTCCATCTTTGGCATTATACAAGAAGTCGTTCTCTAGGCCTTACCTCAAGTGCGTTCATCCCAGCAAAGTAGAAGCATTCCTGTTCGAAATACACGAAGGGGTATGTGGAAGTCATCAAGGGGGAAGGTCGCTCACTTACAGGGCTATTTCACAAGGATATTGGTGGCCATATATGCAAGCAGACTCGGAGAAATATGTGAAGAAGTGTGAAAAATGCCAGAAATTCGCACACCAAACACATCAACCAGCAAGAGAACTCCTACCCTTAACTAGCCCATGGCCATTCGCAATGTGGGGCTTAGACATAGTAGGACCACTTCCAACAGCACCTGGGGGCAGAAAATTCTTTCTCGCAGCAACAGACTACTTCACAAAGTGGGTGGAAGCAGAAGCATTGGCGTCAATCAAAGAAAAAGATGTGAAGAAGTTTGTTTGGCAGAATATTATCACTCGGTTTGGCATACCAAAAGCACTGATCTCAGACAATGGAACTCAGTTCGACGGCAGAATCTTTAGAAGCTTTTGTGAAGAATACAAGATAGAGTTCTACAATTCCACACCGGCATATCCTCAAGCAAATGGGCAGGCTGAAGCATCAAATAAAGTCGTCTTGGATGGACTAAAGAAAAGGCTAGAGAAAGCAAAAGGCAAGTGGGCAGATGAACTTCCTCACGTCTTATGGGCTTACCGCACCACGCCTCGGCGATCAACTGGAGAAACACCATTCTCCTTAGCCTATGGCATGGAAGCAGTGATCCCACTAGAAGTTGGCCTCCCCACAATTCGAAGCGAAAATTTTGATCCAGACTTAAATAGAGAAGCCATAGCCTTAGAACTCAACCTTGCAGAAGAAAGAAGAGAAAGAGCGTTGGTCCACATCGCCTCATACCAACGAGAGTTAATCAGAAAATACAGCAAAAAGGTGCATCCAAGACAATTCAAGATTGGGGATTGAGTACTACGCAAAGTGATGGGAAACACCCAGATCCCAGGAGACGGCAAGTTAGGCCCAAATTGGGAAGGTCCTTACAAGGTGGTTGGGTTAGCAGGCAAAGGGGCATACCACCTAGAAGACAAGGATGGCAAGGCAATCCCTAGGCCATGGAATACAGCCAATCTCAAGTTATTTTACTTTTAGCTCTTCTTTTTTCAAACATGTGTAATTTTTTCTTCCTTCAATAAAATGAGAAATTCTTTTTAGCACAAATTACTCTTTGTAAAAGATAGCTTTAAAGACTTGAGTATATTGCAAGCATTCTATTCTAAAGTTAGCTGGAAAAACTAACTTAGAGGTTGGCTGGAATAAACCAACACCCTTCCTAAGCCCAGGATAAGGATCCGGACTGCAGGACACTTGGTCGGAATAACCAAATACTATAAGTTAGCTGGAAAAACTAACTCCAATAGTTGGCTGGAATAAACCAACACTCGTTACTCTTCAGCCGAAGTAAGTGTATGGCTGAAGAGTGGTTGGCTGGAACAAACCAACATTTGTTACTCTTCAGCCGAAGTAAGTGTATGGCTGAAGAGTGGTTGGCTGGAATAAACCAACACTTGTTACTCTTCAGCCGAAGTAAGTGTATGGCTGAAGAGTGGTTGGCTGGAATAAACCAACACTCGTTACTCTTCAGCCGAAGTAAGTGTATGGCTGAAGAGTGGTTGGCTGGAACAAACCAACATTTGTTACTCTTCAGCCGAAGTAAGTGTATGGCTGAAGAGTGGTTGGCTGGAATAAACCAACACTTGTTACTCTTCAGCCGAAGTAAGTGTATGGCTGAAGAGTGGTTGGCTGGAATAAACCAACACTCGTTACTCTTCAGCCGAAGTAAGTGTATGGCTGAAGAGTGGTTGGCTGGAATAAACCAACACTCGTTACTCTTCAGCCGAAGTAAGTGTATGGCTGAAGAGTGGTTGACTGGAACAAACCAACATTTGTTACTCTTCAGCCGAAGTAAGTGAATGGCTGAAGAGTGGTTGGCTGGAATAAACCAACACTTGTTACTCTTCAACCGAAGTAAGTGCATGGCTGAAGAGTGGTTGGCTGGAACAAACCAACATTTGTTACTCTTCAGCCGAAGTAAGTGTATGGCTGAAGAGTGGTTGGCTGGAATAAACCAACACTCGTTACTCTTCAGCCGAAGTAAGTGTATGGCTGAAGAGTGGTTGGCTGGAACAAACCAACATTTGTTACTCTTCAGCCGAAGTAAGTGTATGGCTGAAGAGTGGTTGGCTGGAATAAACCAACACTTGTTACTCTTTAGCCGAAGTAAGTGTATGGCTGAAGAGTGGTTGGCTGGAATAAACCAACACTCGTTACTCTTCAACCGAAGTAAGTGTATGGCTGAAGAGTGGTTGGCTGGAATAAACCAACACTCGTTACTCTTCAGCCGAAGTAAGTGTATGGCTGAAGAGTGGTTGGCTGGAACAAACCAACATTTGTTACTCTTCAGCCGAAGTAAGTGTATGGCTGAAGAGTGGTTGGCTGGAATAAACCAACACTTGTTACTCTTCAACCGAAGTAAGTGCATGGCTGAAGAGTGGTTGGCTGGAACAAACCAACATTTGTTACTCTTCAGCCGAAGTAAGTGTATGGCTGAAGAGTGGTTGGCTGGAATAAACCAACACTCGTTACTCTTTAGCCGAAGTAAGTGTATGGCTGAAGAGTGGTTGGCTGGAACAAACCAACACTTGTTACTCTTCAACCGAAGTAAGTGCATGGCTGAAGAGTGGTTGGCTGGAACAAACCAACATTTGTTACTCTTCAGCCGAAGTAAGTGTATGGCTGAAGAGTGGTTGGCTGGAACAAACCAACACTTGTTACTCTTCAGCCGAAGTAAGTGTATGGCTGAAGAGTGGTTGGCTGGAATAAACCAACTCTTGTTACTCTTCAGCCGAAGTAGGTGCATGGCTGAAGAGTGGTTGGCTGGAATGAACCAACACATTGTACTCCTCAGCCGAAGTGATTATATCGACTAAGGAGTGGTTGGCTAGTAAGCATATTTTAACCAGCCTAAACCGAAATAACAATTGAAGTAATAGAAGACATTAACAAATACAGGCATACATATCACAACCGGAATAAGAGTTGCGTAAAATTTTCATTGCAAGAAAAGTCATTACAAAGGGGCTTAGTTCGGTTACAAAGAACAGAGTACAAAATTAAGAAAAAATTTCATCTATTTCAGCATCAAAAACCGCATCATCACCAACTCGAAGACCGGTCTCAAGTGGAAGCTCACTCTCAGCTGCCATGATTCCTTCGGTTGGAACCACGTCTTCATTCGGCTGCTCGTTAGGTAGGTCCTCTACCATGGGTTCCAACCGAAGTGATGGGTCGGCACCAACAACCGGAATGTCTTCAGGGGCAGAGGAGTCATCAGTGTCTGAGTCCTCCAGAAACTCTTGTTGCAGAGCGTCTGCATACGCCGCAAGGGACTTCGGTATAAAGTAAGCTGGAGGGTCGAAGACCTCGGTCTGTTGATCATGACCGAGCTTCTCCACAGCCGCCCTCCAGCCACACTTGAAGAAAAGCTCCTTGGCGGCGTCGCATTGTTTGACATAGGCCTCCTCTGCCTCCTTATAACCTCGCTTGTACCCCTCCTTTTCGGCCGCCTCCATGTTCTTTTTTAATTCGCTTATTTCGGCGTCTTTTCTCTTCTCAAGCTTCAGCAGCTCACGCAGATATTTGTCTTTCATTACAATGGCCGCTTTTTGCCTTTCTGCTTCAGCCGAACTAACCTCATCGGCAAGTCGACCGTTCTCTGCTTGAAGCTCGGACAGTTTCCTTTCGGCCTCCGCTAGTTCTGCCGCCTTTGCCTTGGCTTCTGCCATGGCTTGCCTTGTAGTTTTTCTTAGTTCTTGAACTTTCTTGTATGTAATATTGTTCTTTTGTAAGGCCTGGCAAAACAAAAAAATTCTTTTCAGCCGAAGTACAAGTTGGAAAATACGGGCAGAAAAAACAGACAGAGCTACTTACCAAGATCATGGACTTCGAAGCAGACCGAATTGATTTCATTTCGGTGTTCAGTTGCTTCAAGTGGTGCTCCATGTCCATGGAGAGGCACACACTTTTGGCCAGGTTAAAGGCCAGTTGGTGGTCTTTTTCAGCCACGATCGAGTCAGTAGCTTTGATGTCTCGGTCGTTGAAGGTCAGCGGCGGAGCCCACTTCGGAGACTCAGCTCGGTCAGTTTGCTCCGGTTGAGGGGAAGGTTGAGGACTCTGGGGGATGGATTCAACCTCATCGACAAGTTGTTGTTCGGTCGATGTAGGTCGGGCGCGTTTGGAAGGGCGAGATGAAGAGGGCTGCTGAGAAGGGAGGGCCACAACGGCAGGCTGCGCCTCGACGGATGGCTGTACTTCGGCTCTGGTTGTTGAAGTTAGAAGGGCCCTGACTCTGCTCTTCTTTGCCATTTCTTCCGCAGCAGTTAATGGAACAAGTCTTATTTCGGGCAAAGTTGGGTCCGGTTCTGGTGCTTCCTCAAGTAGGAAATCGGTAACTCTTGCTTTTCGGCGACCGCTATATCGGTAGGTCGGCTCAAAATTTAGAAGCTTGGCCCAACCTCTTTCTTTAATTCGTAGTACGGCTCGCAAAACCGTAAGGTTGGGATAGCTATACAGGGAATGGAGGTGGGCGAAATCTGCAAAAAAGAAGAAGTGTTAGTTCGGTCAATAGATTAAAAAAACCGAGTTAACATACAAGAAAGAAGACCGAAGTTAAATTACCAGGCTCTCCCTTTTTCCAATTTATAGGTCGGCCAGGAATTTGGGCTTGAAAATCCTCAAAATTCCCAGAGACCCAGAAGAAGTCATCATCATTAAGGTCTTTGTCCGGTGTGTGCTTAACAATCTTCTCTCGGCGGCGGCGGATCCTAAGGTAATAGACCCATCCAGCATCTTTCGAGCCGATGGAATATTGATGGAATATTTCGGCAAGGCCAAGGTTTAAACCGGTTTGGTGGTTTAGTGCGGCTATTCCCATAATAATACGGTATGTATTGGTGGACAGTTGGGTGGGGCATAACCTAGTCTGCCTAAGAAATTCGCAGATCAACGGCTGTACAGGAAACCGTAGTCCGGTCTCTATTATGGATTGAAGAGTAAAAGGAACGAAACCTTTGTTGTCCCATGGAATGACGTCCTTTTTTGCTAAAGTCAAATGAACGTCATCCGGTATATCATAGTCCTTCCTGAATTCGGCCATCCCACCAGGGGTCTCAACTAAGTACCTATACTTACCCATTTGTTGTATAATTTAACGGGTAGGTTATTTCGGTGCAAAAATCGCGCTCAGTAGCTCGGTCGAGCGCACGTAGGAGTGCCTAGGTAACCTAAGTCTGCAAAGTAAAAAACAAAGGGGGTTAAAGCACTAATCAACGGACCGTGCTACAATTTAAAAGCAAGGTATAAAAGCCCTACTTCGGCCTCAAAGAACTGGTTCTTTCATCAGGTCTGGTAGCTCGGTTTGAGCGGTTTGCTCGATAGACCGGTTCAACGTCTAGGGGCAGCTTTCTGAGTTCGATATGAAGAACTAAGAAAACTGGTTTAGCCCCAAGGCCTAAATCGGTTGCAGAGTGAAGAAAGTTACTTCGGTTGAGCTCCTAGGGGCGGCTTTCTGAGTACGGTTTTGGAACCAAGAAAGCCGGTTTGGCCCCAAAAGCTTAGTTCGGTCAACAACCGAGGTTCCTAGTTTGCTATATTTAAAACTCGGTGATCTTATTTCGGCTAAAGTGAGCCAGGCTCTAGTAATCCTTTGAAACTTACAAGCTCTAGTTCGGTTATTGACTACAAAGATCTATCTATTTGGGGGCAAACAGGATCCTAGTTCGGTTGCTATGTGATTTTGGATCTAAAAGTGGTTTTCTACATAATAGTTCATACACTCGTAGAGTTCTACTGGTTTTTTCATAAAAGTACGAAAGCAAAGCAACAGATGAAGAAAAGTGTTTTCAAAAGCATACAAAATAAAAACAGGCGAAAAAACAAGAAGGATAGGCTTGCTTACCCGTATAAAAGAGGAGCTAGAGGTGGAGGCAATGGCAGCAATGGAGGCACGAACACAGCAAGCTCAAAGCTCAAAAGTTCAAAGGCTCAGGAAATAGGGGAGAAGAGAAAGTGAAGAATGGAAGGTGAAGTGATTCAAGACAAAGAAAGGTTGTTTTGTGAAAAAAAAGGGAGAGAAAAAGGCGGCAAAAAAAGGCGGGAACAGTACAAATTTTCTGAAGGGCGGCATGACAGTTGGCCACAGCTTATCAGAACTTGCCACGTGTCATTGGAATGGGAAGCGTTACAGTCGCTGTGATTGAAGAGACGTTTTGACCGGACATAGTGATACCCGAGGTAAAATTAGCTCGGCTGGAGAGGCTAAAGGGTTTTTAGCTCGGCTGAAAAAGCTTAATAAACTCTAGCTCGGCCAGTAGACTGGTAATTCCAATCATGCCATGCAGATGGAATTAAGGGGCAATTGAGAGGGTAATTTTTGGTAAAAATTGGGCCGAGCTGTGAGATGGACTTGGTGGCCCAAAATACCAAGGACTGGGTAAAAGGCCGAAATGTTACTGCGGCCCAAGAGAGATAAAAGTCACTCCGGCCCGAGCTGTTGAAGTGACTCCGGCTCAAAAGCGATAGATTTACTCCGGCTCTGCGGAGATGATTGATTTACTTCGGTCGAAAGAGATGAAGTTACTCCGGCTAAAGGAATTGCAGAGCTGCTTCGGTTTTGACAACTTGAGTTAGTCCGGTTTGAAAAGGTAGTCCGGTCGGGATTTTATTCGGGTAGGTCGGTTGTAATGTTGTTACTCAGTAGATCGGTCCAAAACACACCACGGTTCATGTATGAGAGAACCGAGATATGGTGTAGCATGAAGAAGAACCGAACAACTGTTAGTACGGCCTACTTTGTGGCTCGGCATGGCCAATTTCACTTCGGTCAAATGGAAGTTCGGCCATAAAGAAAACCATCCCACTTGGTTTAAGCAGTGGGGGAGGGTGTAAAAGGATAAGCATTATCCTTAGGAGTATGAATCCTAGGAGGACTCTGCATGGAGAAATACAAGTCCTACTAGGATTGTGCCATACAAAACTTATAAAAACCACAAGCACCACCTTGGAGGAGGTAATTGAATACAATTCTTTCTGAGAACATAGAGCTTTGTCTATTTGTCAAGCTTACTGACTTAGGCATCGGAGAGGTTTCCGGCACACACCCGCCGGCTAGCTCACGTTTGTGTTTTCAGGTGACAAAGCAACGTCGTACGGAGGAGCGTGGACTTGGTCAACAGGATTATACGAGGAGAATTATTTCCTCCCCGTACACGATTATTAAAAGTTAATAAACTAAATTAACGAGGTTGGGGAACGATAGCAAAGTTTATGAAGTTTTTGTTTCTTTTTTCGTTCTTCTTCTCATCATTGAAGACTTATTTCAATTTATTATAATCTCCTCATCGTGGCCCGCCAAATAAAATATATCTTTATCACCAACGTGATATCTGATGGCGTAAATTATTTGTTTTAATCTTTGTATCATTTTTTATTTTATATTTTTAAATCACTAATTGTGATTATATATATGAGATGAGTCAAAAAAAATTGAGCAGATTCTATACTCATATCTAAGGTTGGAAACGAGCCACAAAATAAATTATTTAAGCTCGGTTTGATAACTTAACAAGTTTAAAATTATATTAAGTTTGACTTGTCTATATAACGATTAAAAAAAAGAGCTAAATAGTAGGTTCGATTTAACAACTCAACGAGTTTAAAATTGTATTGAGTTGGACTTATTTAGCTAATGAGTCAGTTTTTAAAAACTTAACTTTCAAAAAAAGGCTAAGTGATAATTCCAATCACTAATTGAACTATATTTACAAGGTGAATAATTTATCAACACAATGGCAGTTCAATAATCCTTAGAGTCGGCCAACTTTGAGAATCACCTAAAATAGTTAAGAATTAACTATCAAAAGTCAATTATTTTTTTTATTTTTTATAAATATTTTTGTAAAAATATAAAAAATCAATTAAAATAATTAATTCTTAAAACAACACCACTTTGTTGCAACACGTTTTTTTTTTTTTTTTTTTTTTTTCAGAAGATTGTTTGTCTTGATTTAGTGCGAGTCAAAGTATAAAAAATCTAACTCACAGATGGATATTTTTGAATAAATTAAAAGTAAAATTTTATGAGATTGCAATATTACTGATTTTCAAATGCCAAACCAAAAACCATTAAGGCATTGGCTTTTTTGAGTTTGGATTTTTTTAGCTTAAAACTAAGAAGTTCGTTCGGTTTTTTTTTTTTACTTTTTTGACTTTTGTGAAAGAAAAAAGTAAGATGATTATAGTTTAGATATGATATTATGTCTTATTAGCCTATTTGGCCTATTTTATCTTTTATGCTTTTTTAGCCCAACTAAACGAAGGCTAAAAACATCGTTTGGGAACATGCTAATTTAGTAACTTTTTAGTTATTTGGCTAAAATATGAGATAAAAAAATCTAGTATGTTTGGGATTACTTTTTGACTTTTTACGAAAAGATGTATAAAAAGTAAACAAAACATAGAATTTTTGACTTTTTGGTATGGGTTGTTGGTTTTTGAATTTTTAATGACTTTTTGACTTTTTAACTAAAAAAACCACTTGTCAAACGAGACCTTAATTTATTTGGAAAAATTATCATCCAAGAGATAATTTTAGAAATTATTAAATATTAATAAAAATATATATCTTTAATTATTTAAAATAATCAACATGTTTGTCTCCAGTTTTCAGAATTCACTTTTCAAAAAATTATATTTTTTCATTTCCGTATTGTTTTGTTTACACTGAATTTTTTTAATATTTTAAGTAAATTTTTTAATTTTTAGACACACCTAACATAGGCTTCGTTTGGGAAGTACGTTATTTTTTTGGCTTTTTGACCTTTTTTGATATTTTAGTCTGGGGCTAAAAAGCTTGGTTTGGGAAGTGAGTTGGCTTTTTTGATTTTTTTGTGAGAGAAAAAATATAATAATTATGTGTTGTTTGTGATGTTTTGTCTTATTGAGCTAAAAAGTCTATTTTGTTTTTTGTGGCTATTTTAGCCCCAAACCCACCCATACCATCTTCCCAAACGAAGCCATAAATACACTTTCAAAATATAATATTTGTATAAAAAAAATCTTTAAAAAAAGGAAAAATTATTTATAAGTCTTATTAGGGAGAATTATTCTACATATGGTCCTACTAAAAAAATTATGTTCCCATAAGTCCTGTGAGAAGTTTGTTGACACATTTACCCTCAATATTAGTTATTAATATCATAAATAATAGTAAAACCATATATAGGAAATTGAATGTTACCATAGATCATATTTATATAAACGTAACGTAACGTGACACCTACATAAACATAACGTGACACCTACATAAACGTAACGTGACACCTATAATCTATGGTAACATGCAATTTCCTATGTATCACGTTACGTTTATGTAGGTGTCAAAATTACATGTTACCATAGATCATATCTACATAAACGTAACGTAACGTGACACCTACATAAAGATAACGTGACACCTATGATTTATAGCAACATTCAATTTCCTATATATGAAATTAAATGTTAGCATAGATCATATCTACATAAACGTAACGTAACGTGACACCTAGGAAATTGAATGTTACTGATGATGCAATTCGTCTTTGGTGGATGGGTCGGGCTGGTCCAAGCTCTTTAAGTTCCGATTCAGGCGAGTGATCTCACCAGATGACCTGCAAGCAAGTCCAAAGGGGAACGGGGTAGTCCCCCAATGAACCCTCCCGCAAGCGAATCAGTAGAGAAAGAAGGAAATATAGAGAGAGAGCGAGAGAGATAGAAAAGCTTAACCTTCCTCTTGTCTTCGATTCTTGCTTATATCTTTTGGTAATCATTTCACTGTCCCTTGTGACGTTCCCCTTTCCGCCGAAAGCCTGTGCGTAGCTTACCTTGTTCAGGGTGAGGGGGCTCTGTTCCGACGGGAAGGTGTTGTCGTAATAAATGCTGTGATGGGCCGCATTAATGGTGATGTGTTGTGGCAATAACTCTGCAGATCTTTGTCTGCTGATGTGGCCTGTGTTTCACCTGCCTTGTGCCCGAATGTCATTGGCCCTCCATGCCCAGATGGCCTCCAGCTGTCCTGGGCTTTGCCAACCGGGTTATGCTATGGGTCTCAAGTGATGGGTTTGGGGTTGTTTGCTGTGGGCTGTAAGCCTTATGGGCCTATCCATGTCAGTTACCATAGATCATATTTATATGAAACGTAATGTGACACCAACATAAACCAGCAACATTTTTACATTCAATTTAAAAAAAATAAAAACTCATTAAGTTTGCGAAACGTAACGTGACACGTTACGTTACGTTTATGTAGGTGTCACGTTATGTTACGTTTATATAGGTGTCACGTTACGTTACGTTTATGTAAGTGTCACGTCACGTTACGTTTATGTAGGATCGTGTGGAATACATACCTATTTAAATAGGACTTGAGACTTTATAAGAACAACAATGATTCATCCCCTCTTTTCCTCCCACCCCCTTTGACCCCCTCTCTTTCTCATTGGTTACATTTTCTTTTTCTTTTTCTTTTTTTTCCTGCTCCTCCAATCACCACCCGCCACGTGGCAAAGGGGGGTGAGGGGGTGACCCCCAAAAGGAGGTCCCAAGCATTATTCTTATAAGAAATTACACAGAACTTAACCTACCATAAGTGTCAGAAAAATGACTTATAAATAAACCTTCCTTAAAAAAATACTAAATTCCAAAAACATAAATATAAAAAATAAAAAAAAATTCAATATATTTTTTATATTTTTTTGTATTTATTATTATTTTAAAATATTTTTTATAAATAATTTAATATTTAGATATATTTGAATAAAGTATACCTAAAAACGTGGAAAAATTATTTAAAATTTTAAAAATATTTATTAAAAATTTAAGAAATTAAATTTAAAAAATTTAAACCAAACGTATTAATAATTTTTATTTATTTATTTTTATCTGATGGACTAGTTTAAAATGGAAACTGAAGAAACACGCGTCTGAGACTTTGACAGACTGACACCCAAATTAAAGTTTGGGCATTCCGAGGAGTATGGACAGACTTTGCAGAGTGACACCCAAATTAAAGTTTGGGCATTCCGAGGAGCATGGAACTCTGTACAGTCCACTAAATTTGTCAGAGTGTCTGATGTTTTGAAAAGCGGTAATGATACATCCCACTAAAAGTGGTGCTCTAAAGCACCACTAATGAGTTGACAAGCACTTTAAATGAAAAAAAGAAAAAAAAACAAGACACAAGCAGTGGGCCCCGTCCACTGCCACATCACTAGTGGTGCTTTTAGAGCTCCACTTTTAGTGGTCTCAAGCATTATTGTTTGAAAAGTTAGTAAATAATTTTTTAATTTTTTAATTTTTTTATATAAAAAAATAAATAAATGATATGATGTGATTCAAAAAATAAAAAAAAATAAAGGGAAATTGACCAGTAAATCCTATTTTATCATCTTATAGATCATATGGTCCTAATTGTTTTCTTTTAAACCGTTTAGTCCTTTAGGTTGTTTGTTTACTATTTTACCATTAAAGTGTTAATTTGAATTTGTAGACCCGCATGTATTTATGGGAAGGGGTGTGTGAGATTCACGTTCCAAAAAAAGGTAATAGTGCTCTTTTTTTTTGACGTGAGTTGTGACGTGAATTTGACACTTTTTTTATTTTATTTTTTTCATGACGTGGATTGTGTCACGTTTCAGCTTTACATCAGTTTGAGCCTTTGTTTTCCAATTGCCATTTGTGGCGTTTCGACGTGAACCTCACCGATTCCACAATTCTCGTTCTCAAGCTCACCTATTCTGGTTCTCAATTTCAGCGATTCACAGTTCTGGTTCTCAATATCAATCTCAGTCCTAGTTCCACAGTTCCGGTTGTGCACTGTGGGGGTCGCTCGGTGAGGTTCACATTGAAACACAAACTGGATTAAGGTTCACATCTGAAGAACGACAATCGAAACACAAACTGGATTAAGGTTCACATCGAAACACAATCCGCCGGAACAGATGGAGTAATAACATCACCATTTACCACCCCCGGGGAGAGAGAGAAATGCTGTAACTGAAGCAGTTCAACACGCAAAACCAATTAGTGTTTGTTTCGCGAGAAAATTCCCCATTCGGATCCACTCTATTCAAACGCTTCATCGATCTCGCAGAGCGTGGGCGCCAGAGTAAATCGCTGTTTCGCTGATCTTCTGAGTCGAAATCGTTCACTCCCACTCTCAATCCCAACTCCATTGTTTCTTTCCGTGATCTCTCTCTCTTTCTCACCTACTCTCCTCCTAACCGAACCCCGTCCAAGCCCTCATCACACAACCACCCTTTCGTTCTGTAAGTTTTTACTTCTCTGTGTGTGTGTGTGTAAAATTTGTACGATGAAATGGCAGTAGATCTCCTCAAAATCAACATCTACGAATGGGGTTGGAGGCTCAAGTACCACGTTCCCAGTGAACCACATTCCAGTGAACCACGTTGGATCTATCGACGGAGCAGAGGAGGAGATTGGAAAGATTGGCGGCGGAGGTAAGAGGAGAAGAGAGTGAATTGGAGGGGGAGGTGGTTAGGGTTCAGGCGAGGATGGCGGCGCTGGTGGTGGTGGAGGCGACGAGGACGGCGGTGAACGGAGATGCGAATCACGTGGAATTAGTGATCAGGAGGTTGAGATCGGCCATGGAGGAGCTTGTGGAGTGTGATGATAATCTGAGAGTGAAGACAGCGATGATGGTAATGGGGATTTTGAATGACAGATTCGAATTGCCAAACGTGGATGAGGAAATGTATCCCACAAAATCTGTGCACACACACATCCCATATATACACCTGTAGAGAAAAAACAAACACATCCCATATATACACCTGTAGAGAAAAAACAAAATAGGGTTAAATCTGTCCACATACACATCACATAAATTTAAAACGGGACTTGATTGTTCACAAAACATATCAAACAGGACTTGTCAATCTAAGAGAATGAACATGGGACCAGATGGAGTAATAAATTGGTAAATAGGACTTTTTGATAATTTTCCCAAAAATAAATTGTGTTTAGTAGAGCTTTTTAAATATGATTTGAGAGTAAGAATTGTATTTTAAGTTTGTGAGTTTTAGAATTATGATTTGAGTGAAAATTTTATTTGGTGAAAGAATTTTGAATTGAGTGGAGAATTTTTGATATGACATATGATATTTGATACAAAAACTTACAATTCATAACCAAACACACAACTCAAAATTCTATTAAAACTCATAAAAAAATTTTAAAAATTCAAAAAATATTTTTTTCAAATATATAAAAATTAACATGTGTGAATTACAAAAAAAATAAAAAAAGTAATTTACACTGTTTCAGTCAACTGGCCGAACGACCGGTAAGACGTCCGGTGAGACGATTGGTTAGCCCAAATTTTCCTGCTTCGACCGAGTTTTCAAAATTAAACATGGAATTAATTTTTGAAAATTGTAAACAAACGTCATGTGTGAAATAAGCTCTGTAACTAACATTCCAAAGCTGTACCAAACACAGTCTTAATTTTTTATTATGTTTTCAAAATGGCCCTGAATCATCGTATGTATCACCAAAAACTATTTGAGATGAGAGTAATGTTAAAAATATTAAAAAATTTATCAAATGTCTAGAGGTGAGATCTACACAATATAGATCACATGTGAGTCTCACACCCATATAAGACATTTGATAAAATTTTTAAAATTTGTAATATTTTTGTTAAAATAATATTTATTATGCATTGTTTAATTTTAAATATTAAAAATTATATTAATTTGAATTAAAATATATTAAATTTAAGGGTTATTTGGAATGACCTAAATAATTATATTTTTTATCTTTTTATAAAAAAAATATACAAAAAAATAAAAAAATATATGATAAAAAATAAATAAAATATAAAAAAATAAATTATTTTTGAATCGCCAAAGTTAACCTTCAGTGAAAACGTGTCCTCTATTCTTCAAATTTTTTATTGTTTGTCATTTATCCTAACTGATCAACCTATGGTATTTTGTTGTAGTAGTAAAAAATCGATGGGATAATTTTACTCTATTGGCCATTAAAAAAAATTGCATATTAATAAAATTATATAATAATAATAATAATAATAATATTATTATTATTATTATTATTATTATTATTTATAAGATTTATCATTAATTTATAATTATTTTTTAAAAATAATGTTATATTTTTTGAAAAAAAAGTTCAATTTGTCATTTTTATGTTTATTTGTAGGAAACAAAAGGACAATTATCAATAATAATAATAATAATAATAATTATAAGATTTATTATTATTATTATTATTTATAAGATTTATCATTAATTTATAATTATTTTTTAAAAATAATATTATATTTTTTGAAAAAAAAGTTCAATTTGCCATTTTTATGTTTATTTGTAGGAGACAAAAGGACAATTATCACATGATGAATGACTTTTGCAAATTTAGGGTTAGGATGTGGATTGATTTTTTGACTATTTTAATTTAGAGTTAAAAAGTTTCATTTAGAATGAATTTTTTTGATTTTTTTGACTTTTATGAGAGAAAATAGAGAAATTCTATTTCTACACACCTAATTAACAAAGGGCAAACACTTAATAAAATTTTAATTTAATGACAATTATATACTAAATTAAAATGACCATAATAGACATCCAACAACACTCATCTTTAAAAAAAAAAAAAAAAAAAATGTGTACACATCTTTTAAGAACACTCTTACATTCGAGCTTCTGAACAATTCGATTCGTTGCAGTCTGATGCTTGGCCAACCGCTTCCTAAAAGATCAAAATCAAAAGCAAAAGCAAAAGCATATTATGCTTTACAAACATCCAAAAACAATTTAAAAACAAAAAAAAAATACTTTAAAAAAAAAAAAAACAAGAAAAACACTCCCACTGATCAATCACTACACCTCCAAATCTCTCGATGATGGTTTGATAGCGTGACAGTCCTTACACGTTGACGCCACCGACCTGAAAAACCTCCGGCCACACCCCACCGCCTTTCTACCACCTTCTTTCTTCCCTCTCAACCTTTCTTCCACTGAACTTCCGCCTTTCTCCGCCGCGAAACCTAGTGGCTCAATTTCGGCTTTGCCGTAATAAGCTGCCACCGTTTTGAAGACCCATATTATCTAACCATCTCTCTCTCCAACACAGGAATTTTGACCCTAACAACTTTCGAAGCTCTGTTCAATAGCTTCTTTTGATCAAAAGAAGAAGAAGAAGGTTCGTTTGTACTAGTTCTGGCGTTGCTACTGCTAGAGCTGTTGCTTCGAGACGACGACATTGAGGATCGGCTAGTCGAGCTCGAGCAAGAATAAGGAGTGTTTGTGGGTTGGGTTGGATTTGGGATTGGAAAAGAATGAAGTAAGAGACGGCCATTGAAGAAGAGATGATTGACTGATGAAAAAGGTGTTGGTGCGTATACAATAGTTATGAGTAAAAGATATAATTGTAACTTTTAATGTGTGAATTGAGAAAATTAGTCAATAAACAAATTAATAGGTGTGTGTATTGAGAAAAAATATGCATTGATGAGAGGGAGATTTGCTCCGGACCGATATGACCGACCTACGGTAACGCCGGTTGGGGCGGATCTCGCGGGAGCAAATCGGTTTTCTCAATTGGTGCGGTTCTCTGGCCTGTCCTACACGGTTGGGGTAGTTTGTCCAACCAGGCGTGGTCAAAGGCCTCGTCGGACCATGCCATGGCTGAACATTCGACTGGGCACGCAGTGGCATGACGCAACCGAGCTAAGGACAGCCCGGACTAGACTGAGGACGGGGCGAGGGCCGACATGCCTCCGATCGGTTAGCCGAGATGGCCCGGCTTCATATAACCTAGAATGAAGGTAAAGCGGGAGAAGGCCGGCATGCCTCGCGGCCGGTCAGCCAGGATGGACCGGTCCCACGCAGCTCAGCCATGAGCATCATACTTTTGCTTCTTTTCAAGGGATAGGTCGGCGAGATACAACTCGGTTGTGTTGCTTGTGTTGACGATTCTCCACGAGGGGTAGGTCGGTCGTGGTACTCCGGTGAAGTGTGCCACCTGGACCAATGGCGTGAGGGAGAGGAAATCTGCTCCAGGCACGCGTCAATACCGTTTGGTAGTTCAACATTTACTGGTTGGAGGATTTGGCCTTTACACGTGTAAAGTGGTGAGAGGCAAGCACTGCCACCTGTCCAGGGAAGGACAGTAGAGGTAGTGCGCGTACAATCCTGAGGCTGCATGGCCAGCCTAGAAAAAGGAATGGAAGATGAACGTTAGAGGTATGCAACTTTGAGCGATTCTCTCTCTCTAACAGTATTCTTCTTCCTCAAGTGTTCTAACTTGATCGTCGGAGGGTCTATCCGGCGACCCACCGCCGGGCAGCTCACCGTTTCTTTGTTGCCAAGTTAGACGCCGTCACGTGAAGCTTGAGTCCAAGGAGTACGGAAAGCAAAGGATATTTCACCCTCGTACAATTGGCGCCGTCTATGGGAAGTCTTTGATATTCAAACCTTGCTCTTCAAGCTTCTTCGACCACTTTCATGGCCAACAACAACGAAACTCCACTATCCGTCGTCGATAGTATCACACCAGAGTCTGTCCGACGGAGAGAGGGCCCCACGAATGTTCTAACCATGGCGGGCCTAGAGACTTCTTCGCGAGGTGCGCAAGACAAACGCAGGAGGATTACTGATCATTCAAAGAGTCCAAAGGGCCGTCGGCGGCGGGGGGAGTCCCGTGCACAGCGCCTGGAGCACAAACTCAAAGACCAGGACGCCCTCATTTGAAGGATGGCGGCTAAGATGGAGATGCTGAAATGCCAGATAAAAGGGAAGAGTGTTGCTGGAGAGGGCAACCTCAGTGAGCGCACCCCGTCTCCTCGTTCTAGCAGTCGCCGCCAGGAAAGGATGCACTCTCTCTCTATCACCAGAAACTATGGGGTTGGGGATTCCAACCCAAGGGAGGGCAGGTCCCTCACTCATGACAGCACCTACCACCCCTCACGCCCCTCGTCGACGTCGCGATACTCTTTCTCCACCCGTTCCAGAGACCTGAGGGATGTGTTGGAGGAGAGGGCGCACCGTCAAGAGGCTCAGAGAGTGCTGGCATTGCAGAGGTTGGGCACCCAAGTTCGTTGTAGCGAGGAAGTGGCAATGCCAGCACCCAGGGTGATGGCTCCTGCACTAGTGGACAAAAAGCTGGCGAGACTTATAGCCACGCCGCTGTCTCCAGAAATCGAGAGTACACCGCTCCCTGCCAAATTCCACCAGCCTAAGTTCACCTTGTACGACGGTAAGACGGATCTGTACATTCACGTGAGTCATTAGTGGCAAGTAATGGCTGGCCACCGGCGCAATGACGCCTTGATGTGCCTCATATCCCCAGCAAGCTTGGGAGAACTGGGCCTGAAATGGTTCGAAAGGCTTCTAGAAGACAGTATCGAGGGGTGGCAGCAACTAGCGGAAGCCTTCGTCACCAGATTCAAAACGAACACTCGAACACCGAAGGAGGTCGACCATCTCCTGGGCATCAAGATGGAATCTAGAGGTTCGTTGAAGGCATACAATGCAAGGTACTGGGAAACTTACAACGAAATCCTCGACTGCCCTACCAATTTGGCGATCACTCAATACAAGTAGGGTCTCCCAGTCAGACATAGGCTGCGAGATTCGCTCACAATGCACCAACCCACAACCATGGAGTCCTTGATGTAGTGGATCAATGAGCACATTCGTGTGGAGGATGATGCCGCTTCCGCGACCGAGAAGGTTAATCCGGTCGTGGTGGACAGAAGGGTGGCAGGCAAGGTTCACTCGGTCGGGCAGGAAGATAACTGCCCAAACGATTGGTCAAAAGATCAACGTCGTGGCCCAAACCGCGATGATAGAAATAAAGGTCGCAGAAACGACTGAGCTGACGCTCTGCGTGATGTAGAGGAGGATGCCAAGAGAAAATTGAAGGCGCGGACTGGAATCACCACGGTCTTTAAAATCCCTATCTATCGCATCTTGAGTGAGATCCAAGGCGAGCCTTTTGTCCGCTGGCCGGCCAAGTTGGGGAATGCACAGAGAGGTTTCAATTCGAGATATCGCTGCACCTTCCATGAGGAACGGGGACACCGAACGGAGGATTGTTTGCCGCTCAAACAACATTTGGAGGAGCTAGTGGCCGCGGGACATCTTGACCAATACATAGATAGGGGTATGAAAGCCGCGCCATTGGGGCAAACCAAGCCAAACGGCTTAGCCGCCCTAGAGGCAGCACCCCAAGGCGTAATCAATGTCATCCATGGCATCATTGAACCAGCAAGGGTCTACGAGCTCAGAGGGATGATTAAGAAAGTCGAGCACATAAGGGAAGTGCTCTCCGTCCAGCCTGCTGTGAAGAAAGGGAATGCTAAGGAGAAGGACATCCTTACCTTTTCGAGCAGGGACATGGAGCGGATCCAGATGCTTCACAATGATGCCCTAGTGGTAACTCTTCGCGTCAAAGACTTTGACATCAAGAGGATCTTGATCGACCAGGGGAGTTCGGTCTTAATTATGTACTATGACGCGTTCAAACAAATAAAGTTGGAAGACAAGGACTTGGCCCCTACGACGTCCCCTTTGGTTGGCTCCAACTCTCAGCCAGAATGGCCGGTAGGGAAGATCATATTTCTGGTCAAAGCGGGTTCAGTCACAAAGCAAGTAGAGTTCTGGGTGCTCAAAGTCCCATCCACCTACAACTTAATTTTGAGCAGGGGCTGGTTGCACGCCATGCAAGCAGTAGCGTCGACTTACCATCAGGTTTTGCGCTTCCCGGCACCAAGCGGACAAATAGAAGAAGTTTGAGGAGACCTGGTGATGGCAAAACAATGCTTCGTTGCGGTGAATGGCAGCCGAGCAGCCAAAGGGTTTGTCCAAATGATTGAGGGACCGGAAGGGAAGGAAGTCCTGGAAGACGTAGGAAGGAAGGCCGAGGAAAACTCGGTCGAGGATTTGGTAGAAGTGCGCATCGACGAGAACGACCTAACTAAGTTCTTCCTCTTGGGATCATCTTTGTCTAGCGCCAAGCGGTTAGATTATGTCAACTTCTTGGTTTCCAATTTGGAGGCTTTGGCGTGGACGCCTTAAGACATGCCTGGCGTCGACCCCAGCTTTATTTGCTACCAGTTGAATGTCTTCCCTAATGCGCGGCCAGTCATTCAGAGGACTTGCTGCTCGGCTCTGCACCATGCCGAGGTAGTGGCAGAAGAGGTCAAAAATTTGTTGGAAGCAGGGGCAATAAAAGAAGTGCAATACCCTTGATGGATATCCAACACAGTAGTTGTTCCGAAAAAGAATGGCAAATGGTGAGTCTGCGTTGACTACAAGACGGTCAACTGTGCATGCCCAAAGGATAGCTTCCCCCTCCCTCAAATTGACCAACTGGTGGACTTGACCGCTGGCCATCAGAGGTTTAGCTTCCTGGATGCGTATCGCAGCTACCACCAGATAGCCATGTATGAACCGGACAGAGAGATCACATCATTCACTACCCCTAGAGGCCTGTATTGTTATAAAGTCATGTCGTTCGGACTAAAGAATGCCGGGGCAACTTTTCAAAGGATGGTAACAAAGATGTTCGCTCCCTTTTTAGGCCGCACCATGGAGGCCTACATCGACGATATGGTGGTAAAAAGTAAGGAGAAGTCTCAACACCTCGCCGACCTAGCAAAGATGTTTGCTATACTTAAACACCATAAGCTTCGTTTGAATGCCTCCAAATGCGCTTTCGGAGTCGGCACCGGGAAGTTCTTGGGCTTTTTTGTCACAAACTGAGGAATTGAAGCCGACCCGTCCCAAATCAAGGCTGTATAGGAGCTGGAGCGTCCAAACTCCATAAAGGACGTGCAATATCTTGCTGGGATGGTAGCCACGCTAAACAGATTTATCAGCAGGTCTTCAGATCTTTGCAGGCCCTTCTTCAAAACTTTGAAGGCCAAGTTTTTCTGGGATGACGAATGTGACCGTGCACTAGCGGATCTAAAAGTGTACCTTTCCTTAGCCCCAATCTTGGTCACGCCAAAATCGGGTGAAGAACTATATCTCTACTTGGCGGTTTCTCAACATGCGGTGGACGCCGTCCTAGTCCGTGCTGAAGGCATCCAGCACCTGCCCATCTTCTATGTAAACAAGACTCTGCTCCCAACTGAGACGAGATATCTTCCGCTGGAAAAATCAGCGCTGGCCCTGATGATGGCTTCGAGAAAGCTGGCACACTATTTTCATGCCCATGCAATAGTTGTGCTAACCGAGTTTCCACTTAAGGTGCTCTTTGAAAAGGCAGACTTTACCGAGAGAATCTTGAAATGGGCCGTGGAATTGGGGCAGTACGACATCAAGTTCCGACCGAGCACCGCAATCAAGGCTCAAGCCCTTGCAGACTTTGTGACGAAATTTGCCCCTGGAATGCATCCGGTTTGCTCGGTTGATTTGGCTAGAGCAGATTTGCACAGCCCGTGGTTCAGGCAATGGCGACAAATGTTGGCTCGCGGGTGGAAGAAGAGCAAATGGCAGCCATACTTGAGAACCCGAATAACTCATTGGGGTGTGAACCCAGCCAAGGCAAGGAAAGAGACCAAAATGAGCCGACCAAAGCCTTGGAGTTGAGAAGCTCACAAAATCCCTCCGACCGCTAGAAGTTGTTCATTGGCGAGATGTGGAAGCTCTTCGTCGACGGGGCATCCAACAAGCATGGCGCCGGACTGGGTATCGTGTTGACTTCCCCGGACGGGCTGGTCATCGAACAAGCAATTATGCTTGGCTTCCTGTGTCCAACAATGAGGCGGAGTATGAAGCCCTCCTTGCCGGACTAATGAGTGCATTGATGTAACAACCCTCATCACTGTTTACCGATTAACCACTGATTACTGCTAAACTGAGACTGATTATGATTGGTAACTGAATTGATTGAAGTACTGAACTGACTGACTGAAATCTGGAACTGAATTGATTAAGTATATTTGTTTAATTGTATGTCTATCTGTTGACTGTTTGATTATCTGTTCATGCCTTTGTGTTTAAATTCCGAATTGAAGGCCTTATCGGCGGCCGAATCTGAAATTGATTGATGATTTGTGATCATTACAATTAATATGATTTTATGGCATATTCAGTTAAAATGTGATTTGGTGTGATTAAATTAGGTTAAGTTAAGCCAAATTGCATGAGTTAACTTAATTACCATTTTGCCACCATTGAGTGGACCACTTAGCCAACATATTTGAGCCTTGTTATACATGTAAACAAAACATTTCATCAGCCATTTCCCTTGTTATTGCCGACCAAGAGGGAGAGAAGGAGAGAAGTGAGTGTTCTTGAGAGTTGGCTTAGAGAACTTGAAGAATTGAAGGACAATTGCCTAATTAAGCTTCTAGTCTTGTGATTGAAGACTTAGGTAAGGAAATTCAACCTCTCATTGTTGTGTTTAAGTTGATTCTTGCATGGTTCATGTCTAATTAAGGAGCCAAGTCATGATTTAGTTCTAACATGTTGGATTATAGCTCATTCCATGCATGCATGTTTGTATTGAAGAGTTTTGAGGTTGTAAGTTCATCTTTCCCCACATGCACGTTCATCTTTTGATCATAAACCATGATTTCATCTTGTCTTTGAAGAATTAGCTCATTAGAGCATGAAATTGAGCTTTGAAATGGTTTAAATTCATGCATGTTATGTTTGATTTATGTTCATGAAAATTGGTTTCAAATTGAGTTGAATTAATCTTTATTTGGGGCTTTTGATTTTACAATTGAGCTTTGAATCATGTTAAACTATGAGTTTTGATGTGTTTTCCAGCAAACTAGCCTAAGAGGATCGAAATTTATGTTTTAAAAGTTGAATTTGAGCTTGAGGTTCAAATCTGGGAATTCCAAATTTTGAACTCACGCTCGAGCGGGGTGACTGGCGCTCGAGCGTGAAATTTGTGCTCCCAGTACTTTGCACTGTTTTGATGTCCGCTCGAGCGGAATAATTGACACTCGAGAGGGACATTGTGCCTCATACTCGAGCGGGTGTTGAGCGCCCAATCGAGCGTGATTTTCACCTATCCAGCACTTTTGACTGTTTTGCAGAACGCTCGAGCGGGTAAGTCTACGCTCGAACGGAAACCTTTGTCTGCATTTCCGTTCGAACTAAGTAACCTACGCTCGAGCGTGACCCCTGTTTTCTGAAAATTCTGAAAATGCTTTTAAAGTGCATCTTTGCATCCTCATCTCATCGTAGGCATTATTAGGCCTAGTTTAAGGCATCTTAATGCATCTTAATGAAGATATAGATGTAGAACCACACCGAGGCAAATTAGGGATTAAGTTATTATTTTCCCAACTGTGTAGCTTAGTGTGTGTTTAATCTGTAACTGTGTAGGGTTGGCGACTGGGGACGCGCTCTAGCTTTACTGTAGCCCAGAACTCTGTGAGTAACAACTATGTAAAGATATGTTCAAAATGATTATCTGCTGAACAATTGAACTGTACTGCTTTCTAAACTGATATTGTAAATTGAATGAATGTATGTCCTATATTCTGAACTGTATTGTGGCATCCTTAGCAACTACTGTTTACTGTTATTGTTACAGAGATCTCTGTCGGTCCCCTTGTTAGAACCTCTACTGTTACTGATTGATGGCCATCATTTACTGTTCGGTCTTTTAAGGCCTACTGTTTACTGTACTGTTATGCTAATGGATGTACCGCATATGACTGAATGACTGATATACTGAATTAATGAACTGTTTTCATTACTGTAAGGACATTCATTCTTAACCTCTTTACGCATTACGTTATTCACTGGGCTTTAGCTCACTGCTCATATATATATGTTGGTGTACAGGCACCAAACCGTGGCTAGAAGCGTCGAGGTTAAGCTCCAATTTTGTCAAGCCAACCACTGTGCCTCACTGCGAGGTTCCGAGCCTGTCAAGTTATGGCTTAGGGGTGTTTTTAACTTTCCCGTCTGTCTCTGTATCTATTTTGTATAACTATATAGACTATTACTATACTGTTTTATAGGGATTAGGTCCTTGGACTGAATGATTGTATATATATACATACTGTTCTGTATTGTTCATGTATATGTGTTTGAAAGTCTTTTTGGCATACAAACTGTCACAGCTCATTGGACATTGTTTATTTACTGTATTGGCTTCCGCCAGTCCCTGTACTCTGTATTCCTATATTACTGTTAAGCAGGCCTTTAGTAATCTCGGATTACTGGCCGGTTACGGTGCTAAACCCATAGGGGCGGGTTTGGGTCGTGACAGAGTGGTATCAGAGCGACACTTACCACAAGTTATACCGCACACACGTGTCCCAATGAGCTATAGGATGTCCTAGAAAAGCGATTAGGGCATTACATGAGCATGATAAGTGTGTAGCTATGACATGACTGAATATATGCTAATGTGTTAATCTGTTTAAACAAATGACTGCCTATGTTGATAACTGTTATAACTGCCTATAGTGAAATGGATAATGCGAGAACCGCAAATGAATCTGAATCCTCATCCTCTGAGGCAAGAATGACAAGACTGGAGAGAATGATGGAACTAATAACTGAAAGACTAGATCAACAACAGAATCAACAGCCCCCCACCTCCTCTTCCGGTACAGCCGGAGCAGAATGTGAATGTTAATGATGAGGACATAATTGCTCTCATCCATAAGTTCAGCAAAATGAAACTGTCATCCTTCAAGGGAGGCCTTGAACCATTAAAAGCTGAAGCATGGGTTCTCGAGACAGAAAAATTATTTGAGGTTTTTCCATGCTCCAAAGCACATAAAGTGCTATTGGCCACCTTTACTCTGCAAGAAGAAGCTAGAAGGTGGTGGATGCTTATCCGTGATGACAATACTGTTATGACTTGGGCTCAATTCAAAGGAGCCTTCTTTGAAAAGTACTTCCCTCAATGTGTTAGGAACAGAAAAGTAACTGAATTTGAACAGCTGAGACAGGGCACAATGTCCGTTGCTGAATATGAAACGAAGTTCACCGAGCTTGCTAGATATGCACCACATATGGTTGACACTGACTATAAGAAAGCCAGAAAGTTTGAATGCGGCCTTAATGTTGCAATACTCGACAGAACAAATGTTCTGAAATTACCGAATTATGTAAATGTTCTCAACCGAGCCTTGATGGCTGAATCGAACATCGAAGCACTGAAAACTGAAACACTAATGTCTGAATGGCGTGGTAAAAGGCAGGGTTTTAAATTCAAGAAAGGCAAGCATAACCCATTGAACAAGAAATAGAATACGGGGTCAACAACTAGCCCCAGCCAAGGGAGTGGTTTCATACCACCCTGTTTTGAGTGTGGCAAGAAGCACAAAGGGGTCTGTTACAAAATATCTAGAGCCTGTTATAGGTGTGGCAAGGTGGGCCACATGGTTAAAGACTGCCCTTCTGCTCCATAAGCCAATCGTACAGCTGCACCAAGCGTGGCAGCATCAGCTATTGCACCAAAACTGAACCCCAAAGCTACCGGGAAAGAGCCCATGAGGCAGGGCCGAGTGTTTGCCCTAGTACCGGGAGACGTGCAGAATACCGAGACCGTTGTGTTAGGTATTCTCTCTATTTGTACTCAAAATGCTTATGTATTGATTGATTCGGGGTCTACTCATTCATATGTGTCGCATGCTTTTTCGCGAAAATTAAATAGACCATTAGAACCCATGAATTATCTGTTAGCTGTATCATCACCCATTGGGGGATCTATGACCTGTGCATATATGTACCTTGCTTGTGAAATTATTGTTGGAGATGCACATTTGTTTATTGACTTACTGCCCCTGAACATTGATCATTTTGATGTAATATTGGGAATAGACTGGTTAACGAAATACCATGCTACCATAGACTGTGTAACGAAACAAGTAGCTTTTCACCCACCGGGTTTACCCGAATTTATGTTTAATGGGGTTGGAGTAGTACCTCCTCCGTATTTGATTTTATCTATGAAAGCTGTTAAATTGATTAGAAAGGGGTGTAAGGGATATCTGTGTTCTGTGTTGACTGTATCTACTGATGATAATGCTAATGTGAACAGTATTCCCATAGTCAGAGAATTCCCAGATGTTTTTCCAGCTAATCTGTCAGGGGATTTGATTGACAGGGAGATTGAATTTATCGTTGATGTGATTCCGAGAATGCAGCCAGTATCTAAAGCTCCTTACCGAATGGCTCCAACTGAACTGAAAGAATTGAAAGTACAACTACAAGAACTGCTAGATAAGAAGTTCATCAGGCCTAACACTTCGCCATGGGGCGCTCCTGTTTTATTTGTGAAGAAGAAAGACGGCTCACTGAGACTGTGTATTGACTACCGTGAACTGAACAAGGTAACTGTGAAAAATAAATACCCATTGCCACGTATTGATGACTTATTTGATTAGTTACAGGGTGCTCAAGTGTTCTCTAAGATCGACCTCAGATCAGGATACCATCAGTTGAAAGTTAAACCAGAAGACATTGACAAAACTGCTTTTCAAACGAGGTATGGACATTACGAATTTTTAGTTATGCCTTTCGGAGTTACCAATGCACCTGCTGCATTTATGGACCTCATGAACAGAATCTTTAAACCATACCTTGATGACTTTATTGTAGTATTCATTGATGACATATTGATTTACTCCAAAAGTATAGAAGAACATGAACATCATCTGAGACTTGCCCTACAGACCCTAAGAGAACAGAAACTCTATGCTAAACTGTCTAAATGTGAATTTTGGCTTGACCATGTTATGTTTTTGGGGCATGTTGTTAGTAAAGATGAAATTTCTGTCGATCCACAGAAAATTGAGGCTGTAGTAAACTGGCCTAGACCAACAAATGTGACAGAAGTCCGAAGCTTTTTGGGACTAGCCGGGTATTACAGAAGATTTGTCAAAGATTTCTCCAAAATTGCTTTACCGTTGACTTACTTTACCCAGAAGGGGATATCATTTGACTGGACTGACCAAAGGGAATCAGCATTCCAAGAATTGAAAACTCGACTTGTGACTGCACCGGTTCTTACTCTACCTTCAGGTACGGATAGTTATACTGTATTTAGTGATACTTCTCATAAGGGTTTGGGGTGTGTTTTAATGCAGAATGGGAGAGTTATTGCTTATGTTTCCCGACAACTGAGACCGCACGAAAAGAACTACCCGACCCATGATCTGGAACTTGCTGCAGTAGTATTTGCACTGAAAATCTGGCGTCACTATCTGTATGGGGCGACATGTGAAGTATATACCATCCACAAGAGTTTGAAATATTTCTTCACACAGAAAGAACTGAACATAAGACATCGGAGATGGCTAGAACTGATTAAAGACTATGACCTATAGATTTTGTACCATCCGGGAAAAGCCAACACCGTTGCCGATGCACTGAGCCGGAAATCGATTGGAAATTTAGCCTGTTTGCTTGCCGGGCAGAAAGAACTACTTTGTGACCTTGAAAAATCTAAAATTGAAATTATTTTACGAGAACAAGGTGGAACAATGGCTGCTATTTCTGCTCAACCGGCACTGATCAAAGAGATTAAAGAGAAACAACAATCGGATGACTTCTTGAAGAAAATCATCGAAGAAAGGGAAACTAAACCAAGACCGGGTTTCAAATTTGAAAGTGATGTACTGAAATTTCAAGAAAGACTGTGTGTACCAAATGATTCTGAATTGAAAAGAAGAGTTCTGCAAGAGGGCCATAATTCAAAATTTTCTATCCATCCAAGGAATACGAAAATGTATCAAGATCTGAAACTGAATTTCTGGTGGCCAGGAATGAAGAAAGAGATTGCTGATTTTGTGGCAAAATGTCTTCATTGCCAACAAGTTAAAGCCGAACATCAACGACCCGCAGGCTTATTGCAGCCCTTACCCATACCGGAGTGAAAATGGGAACACATCACCATGGATTTTATTGTGGGATTGCCTCGCTCCAGTAAAGGTATGGACTCAATTTGGGTTATTGTTGATAGACTGACTAAATCTGCTCACTTCTTACTTGTCAAGACAATTTATAATGCGAACAAATTGGCTATACTCTATATTGATGAAATTATTAGACTGCATGGAGTGCCTGTGTCCATTGTTTCTGACAGGGATTCGAAGTTTACATCGAGATTTTGGCAAAGTCTACAGACTGCATTGGGTACTGAATTGAGATTGAGTAGTGCCTATCATCCTCAGACAGATGGCCAGTCATAAAGGACCATCCAGACTTTGGAGGATTTGTTGAGAATGTGTGTCCTTGATTTTCAGGGAAACTGGGAAAGTCATTTGCCATTGACTGAATTCGCCTATAACAACAGCTATCATTCAAGTATTGGTATGGTGCCTTTTGAGGCATTGTATGGTAGAAAATGTAGATCTTCAATTTGCTGGGCAGAAGTTGGAGATGGGCCTTTACTTGGGCCCAAGATTGTATACGAAACGACTGAGAAGGTGAAACTGATACAACAGAGACTGAAAACCGCACAGAGCAGACAGAAAAGTTATGCTGATGTCAGAAAACGGGACAGAGAATATGAAGTGGGTGATCACGTGTTTGTGAAAGTGACACCGATGAAAGGCCAGACTCGTTTTGGAGTCAAAGGCAAGTTAGCGCCGAGATACGTTGGACCATATGAGATTATTGAGAAAATCAATCCGGTGGCGTATCAAGTTGCGCTTCCTCCTGAAATGGAGCATATACACAATGTCTTTCACATTTCTATGTTGAGGGACTACCTTCGGGATCCTTTCCACGTAATAGAGCCTACTCGTGTAGTGCTAAGTGATAACTACACTTACGAGGAACGGCCTATTCAGATTGTAAACAGACGGATCAAGAAGTTGAGAAACAAAGAGATCCCGTTAGTGAAAGTTGACTGGCAAAACCATGGTGGCGTGTATGCCACATGGGAGAGGGAAGATGACATGGCTAAAAGATATCCTGAATTGTTTCCATTGAATCCTGTTTTCTTCCAAAACGAAGGTAACTCGAGTTTAGAGGACTAAATTCTTTTTAAGGAGGGGAAACTGTAACAACCCTCGTCACTGTTTACCAATTAACCACTGATTACTGCTAAACTGAGACTGATTATGATTGGTAACTGAATTGATTGAAGTACTGAACTGACTGACTGAAATCTGGAACTGAATTGGTTAAGGATATCTGTTTAATTGTATGTCTATCTGTTGACTGTTTGATTATCTGTTCATGCCTTTGTGTTTAAATTCCGAATTGAAGGCCTTATCGGCGGCCGAATCTGAAATTGATTGATGATTTGTGATCCTTAGAATTAATGTGATTTTATGGCATATTCAGTTAAAATGTGATTTGGTGTGATTAAATTAGGTTAAGTTAAGCCAAATTGCATGAGTTGACTTAATTACCATTTTGCCACCATTTAGTGGGCCACTTAGACAACATACTTGAGCCTTGTTATACATGTAAACAAAACATTTCATCAGCCATTTCCCTTGTTATTGCCGACCAAGAGGGAGAGAAGGAGAGAAGTGAGTGTTCTTGAGAGTTGGCTTAGAGAACTTGAAGAATTGAAGGACAATTGTTTAATTAAGCTTCTAGTCTTGTGATTGAAGACTTAGGTAAGGAAATTCAACCTCTCATTGTTGTGTTTAAGTTGATTCTTGCATGGTTCATGTCTAATTGAGGAGCCAAGTCATGATTTAGTTCTAACATGTTGGATTATAGCTCATTCCATGCATGCATGTTTGTATTGAAGAGTTTTGAGGTTGTAAGTTCATCTTTCCCCACATGCATGTTCATCTTTTGATCATAAACCATGATTTCATCTTGTCTTTGAAGAATTGGCTCATTAGAGCATGAAATTGAGCTTTGAAATGGTTTAAATTCATGCATGTTATGTTTGATTTATGTTCATGAAAATTGGTTTCAAATTGAGTTGAATTGATCTTCCTTTGGGGCTTTGATTTTACAATTGAGCTTTGAATCATGTTAAACTATGAGTTTTGATGTGTTTTCCAACAAACTAGCCCAAGAGGATCGAAATTTATGTTTTAAAAGTTGAATTTGAGCTTGAGGTTCAAATCTGGGAATTCCAGATTTTGAACTCACGCTCGAGCGAGGTGACTGGCGCTCAAGCGTGAAATTTGTGTTCCCAGTACTTTGCACTATTTTGATGTCCGCTCGAGTGGAATAATTGACGCTCGAGCGGGACATTGTGTCTCATGCTCGAGCGGGTGTCGAGCGCCCAATCGAGCGTGATTTTCACCTATCCAGCACTTTTGACTGTTTTGTAGAACGCTCGAGCGGGTAAGTCTACGCTCGAGCGGAAACCTTTGTCTGCATTTCCGCTCAAGCTGAGTAACCTACGCTCGAGCGTGACCCCTGTTTTCTGAAAATTCTAAAAATACTTTTAAAGTGCATCTTTGCATCCTCATCTCATCTTAGGCATTATTAGGCCTAGTTTAAGGCATCTTAATGCATCTTAATGAGGATATAGATGTAGAACCACATCGAGGCAAATTAGGGATTAAGTTATTATTTTCCCAACTGTGTAGCTTAGTGTGTGTTCAATCTGTAACTGTGTAGGGTTGGCGACTGGGGACGCGCTCTAGCTATACTGTAGCCCAGAACTCTGTGAGTAACAACTGTGTGAAGATATGTTCAAAATGATTATCTGCTGAACAATTGAACTGTACTGCTTTCTAAACTGATACTACAAATTGAATGAATGTATGTCCTATATTCTGAACTGTATTGTGGCATCCTTAGCAACTACTGTTTACTGTTACTGTTACAGAGATCTTTGTCGGTTCCCTTGTTGGAACCTCTACTGTTACTGATTGATGGCCATCATTTACTCAATTGGAACCTCTACTGATTGATGGATACGACCGTGATGGGATCGTGATCGGACAAAGCCTCTTACAATAATTAAACAATATTACATAAATAATATCATAAAATATTACAATAATATTTAATAATCTTTCCATTTGTCACTACCACAAACGCTCCAACCACCTATCAACAATCACACACGTGTCATCTCTTTATAAATAAAGTTGCAATTTAAACTTGAATAGGTAAAGATTTGTCTAATTTTGAGCTCAACTTCAATTCCTGTTTTTTAATTGATGGTTTATTTATTAGATCACTTAATTAAAAAAATCAATTCTCATTCGATAAGTTAACTTTTCATTAAAAAACTTTAATTAGTTATATACATGTTTGTGTTAAAAAGTTCTTACAAAATAATTAAAAGTTAATGTACCATTTTTTAAAATTATTTTTAATCAATAAACTAAATTTTAAACTAACTCCTAAAAGAAGCCTTATTTGCTTGAACTTGACTCATCTAAAAGTAATAATTCAAGTTATTTAAACCTAAAATACAAAAAATTGCTCTTTAGTTGTTATAAAGTAATGTATTATACCTTTTAAAATATATATATATATATATATCTCAAAAAATATAAACACGAACTTAATAAATAAATTGGATTGAATTATGTGTGCCAAAAAGTATAATAAATAATATCAAAATATTATGTGATTTAAACAATGATAAAATAATTAGTAATGTAAAATAATTTATGTTTATTATATATAATTTATATATATTATCAGTAGATTTGGGTTGTTCATATTGTGAGACACCATGTCTGGTTCACGTTCGAATTTAATTTAGGTTGAATCTAAAATTATATTAATAAGTCTTACAAAAATTCAATTGACATATAAAAATTTCTTCAAACTACACAGTTGAGTTGTTCAAGTTGGGCCAACCCTAGTTACATACTCGTTTGTCAACAAAACAAATATCAATAAATCATTAGATACAATCAATGGGGTTAGCTCGATCGGCCATAACTCATATATCTCGGTAGGAGGTTAGGGGTTTAAATCTCTCAATATGCATGTGAAATTACTCCCATTATTATGAATAATTTATATGCACTAATTGGCATACCAATTAGGGTGTGTTTGATTGAATGGACTGGATAATGGGGGATTAGAGTCCACCGGATTTGAATCTTAGGACTGTAAATTCCCCGAACTATTTGGTTGGATTGGATGTGTATCCCGTATTTATTTTCTCATGTAACACAACTTTGATTCTCGAATACATAGAGCTTTTGTCTATTTGTCTATTTTGCTGACTTAGGCATCGGAGAGGTATCCGGCACACACCCACCGGCTAGTTCACGTTTGTGTTTTCAGGGAATAAAGCGACGTCGTATGGAGGAGCGCAGACTTGATCAACAGGATTATATGAGAAGGTTTATTTCTTTCCCGTACAATTGGCGCCGTCTGTGGGAATCACAGAAAGAACAAAACCTCTTGATCAAAGTTTTTCTTGCTGGATTAGACGCAATGGCACACAATGAGGATTTGCCGTAGTCCGCCATTGACGGGCAAACCCCGGAGGGAGGTGGGAGGCGCGAAGGCTTGCCTTCCATCCCATCCATGGCAGATCTGGAGCCCCAACGACAGAATCCCCGGAGGGATGCAAGGGGAAGGCGAGGTAACAGCCCCCATTGCTTATCAAGTCCTGATAGGCAGAGGAGAAGGATCGACCCTCAAGCTTTGGAGGATCGGGTAAAGGAGCAGGATGAGTTAATCAGGAAGATAGCGGCAGACATGGAATTGATGAAGCGCCAGATAAAAGGGAAAGAGGTGGCGACGGGAGAGGGGCGCAAAGGCAATACGCCCCCTCGCCACTCTGAAGATCATGGTAGGCATACCACGCCGTCGCAAGCAGAGAATAGAAGCCTCAGGACGGGCGACACTCAATCAAGGACTTCCAGAACTCATTACTCCAGGTCTGAGAGAACGAGATCATTGAGGTCTTACACTGAGGGAAGTACCTATCGGCCCTCGCACACATACCAGACATCATCCAAGCAAACGGAGTTGCCTAGATCGTCCGATTTACGGACTGTGTTTGAAGAAAGGGCGTGACAGAAGGAGGATGCCAGGGCACGTGACCCGCACAGAGTTTCAGCCCTTCAGCGGTTGGCTCCTCGGACGCATGGAAGCGTCGAGGTTGGAACACCAATACCACACCTTGCCTACGAACCAACAGATAAAGCGTTGGCAAGACTACATAGCTCGCCATTCGTTCCGACGATTGAGAATGCACCATTACCCTCAGGCTTCATCCAGTCTAAATTTACCACGTACGAAGGGAAGACAGGCCCTTACATGCACCTAAGTCACTTTCGCCAGGTTATGGCAGTATACCGGCGGAACGAAGCTTTGATATGCATCATATTCCCATCTAGCCTTAGCGACCTAAGTTTAACCTGGTTTGAAAGGCTACCAGAAGGCAGCATAGCCTCTTGGGTGCAATTAGCGAAGGCGTTCGTGACGAGATTCAGAACGAACACCAAGACGCCAGTGGAGATTGATCAGCTACTCTCCATCGACATGGGCGACAAAGAAACATTAAGGTCCTACAACAGTCGCTACTGGGAGACGTTCAACCAGATAGGGGACTACCCTACCAATCTCGCCATCGCACAATACAAAAGGGGACTTCCAGTCGGAAACAGATTGAGAGATTCGATTACAATGACTCCACCTCTCACGATGGAAGCCTTGATGGAAAGAGTGCACCAACATATTCGAGTGGAGGAGGATGACGCCCGTGCCAAGGCAAAATTTGGTGCGACAGCAACACCAGAAAAGAAGACTACGGCAAAGGTCAATACAATAGAACGTCAAAGTAAGAATAGACGAGGCAGGCGAGACAACGAAAAGGACCGAGATAAAAATGGTTGAGAGTCCGCACTGCCATCACCACGGTATTCAAGAAACCAATCTACCAAATTCTCAGTGAGATACGCGATGAACCTTTCGTCAAATGGCCAGCTAAATTGGGAGAGGCTCAGAAGGACTACGACGAAAGATCTCGGTGCACCTTCCTTAAGGAAAAGGGGCACTGCATTGAAAATTGCGCACCGTTAAGACAACATCTAGAGGAGTCGGTGGCAGCCGGTCACCTGGACAAGTACATTGAAGGAGGGGAGCAGCCAGCCCCCCAGAATGACAACCACCCGAATGGAATACCAATCGACGCCCCACCTCAAGGCGTGATCAACGTAATCCATGGGGTATTCGAACCTGAGCGCGTATGCGAGCTCAGGGGCATGATAAAGAAGGCTGAGCACTTAAGAAAGGTACTAAGCGCCGAACCTACCATCAAAAATGGAAGAACAGAAGCCACGAATGTCATATCTTTTTCAGATAGAGACTTGGCAAGGATATACTGCCCTCACAATGATGCACTGGTCGTCACTCTCCGAGTCAAGGATTTTGACGTCAAGCGGATTTTGATTGACCAAGGGAGCTCATGTGAGATAATGTACTACAAAACATTCAAACAATTGAAACTAAAAGACAAAGACTTGGTACCTGCTGTATCTCCTCTGATCGGATTCAACTCAATGCCAGAATGGCCAGTTGGCAAGATAATCCTCCCAGTTAGAGTAGGAAGTGTAACAAAACAAGTGGAATTTTGGGTATTGAAAGTCCCTTCCACTTACAACATAATCTTGGGAAGAACATGGCTGCATGCCATGAAATCAGTAGCATCATCTTACCATCAAGTAATGCGGTTCCCCAACGAAGCCGGAGTAATTGAAGAGGTCTTCGGAGACCAAATTATGTCCAAACAATGCTTCGTCACTGTAAATGGTAGCCGCGCTACCAAAGGATTTGTTTAGATGGTGGAAGAACTAGAAAGTAATGAATTGTTCACGGATGTTGGCAAAATCGCTGAGCAGAAGGCAGTGGAAGACTTGGTACTGGTAAGAATAGATGAAAAGAACCCGGATAAATTCTTTTTGCTTGGCTCATCTATGTCCAGCACTGAGAGAATGGAGGTCATGGAATTCCTGATCTCCAACATCGAAATGTTCGCCTGGACGCCATACGACATGCCAGGCATTGACCCAAGCTTCATCTGTCACCAATTGAATGTCCACCCAACCGCCAGACCAATCATTCAGCGCACTCGCAGATCGGCGCTCCACCATGCCGAGATAGTGGCGGAAGAAGTGGAAAACCTGCTAGAAGCAGGAGCTATCAGAGAAGTGCACTACCCCAGATGGATCTCTAATACAGTCGTGGTGCCAAAGAAGAATGGCAAATGGCGTGTCTACGTCGACTACAAAACAGTCAACATGGCATACCCAAAAGACAACTTCCCCCTCCCGCGGATAGACCAACTGGTAGACCTAACGGCGGGGCACAACCGGCTTAGCTTTCTTGATGCGTACAGAGGCTACCATCAAATCGCTATGTATGAACCAGACCAGGAGATCACATCTTTTACCACACCAAGAGGACTATACTGCTACAAGGTCATGCCCTTTGGCCTAAAGAATGAAGGGGCAACATTCCAACGAATGGTCACTAAGATGCTTGAACCATTGTTAGGCAGAACAATGGAAGCTTACATCAACGACATGGTGGTCAAGAGTAAGGATGAGAACGACCATCTCAAAGACCTAGGTGAGATGTTTCAAATCGTTAAGAAGCACAAGTTGCGCCTCAATGCGTCTAAATGTGCATTCGGAGTAGGATCTGGCAAATTCCTAGGTTTCTTGGTAACCAACCGGGGTATAGAAGCAGACCCCTCTCAGATCAAAGAAATTCAGGACCTGGAGAGGCCAAACCCAGTAAAAGAAGTGCAGCATCTCACCGGCATGGCAGTTGCACTCAACCGATTCATAAGTCGGTCGTCAGACAGACTACGACCATTTTTTCAAGCATTAAAAGCGAAGTTCGAGTGGGACGAAGAATGCGACCGCGCTCTAGAAAGCTTGAAAGAATACATGTCTTCTCCACCACTGCTTGTGACTCCAATACCTGGAGAAGAACTCTTTCTGTACCTAGCAGTTTCACAGCACGCAATTAGCGCAATGTTGGTCCGAGTGGAAGGAATCCAACATTTGCCTATCTTTTATGTCAGCAAGACATTGCTGGGCACCGAAACAAGGTACTTGCCACTGAAAAAACTGGCCTTGGCCTTGATGATGGCCTCAAGGAAGTTGTCGCATTACTTTCACGCCCACACCATAGTCGTCCTCACAGCTTTTCCATTAAAAGCTTTGTTTGAAAGGGCAAACTTTTCTGGGCGAATCTTAAAGTGGGCAGTAGAGTTGGGATAATTCGACATCAAGTTTTAACCAAGAACCGCGATAAAAGCCCAAGCCTTGGCATACTTTGTCGCAGAATTCACCCAAGGAAGTCATCATATCTGCCCAGTCGACCTGACCGATACAATCGAACTAGGGTTAGAAGTTGACGCTGGAATAGCACAACCCCTAGTACAGGATACCCAGTCAGACCCTGAGGCAGACCAAAGTAAAGTAAGGGAAAAAGAAGCAAACCATGCTACACCAAGCAAAGATTCACCAGCAAATGAAGACTTGGTACAAACAGATAAAGAGGGGCAAACAGCAAGTATGGACTTGGAAGAAAACACCAGCAACACTTTTGATCCCAAGGCATCATCTGATCCCTCCACTTGCTAGAAGCTATTTGTCGGAGAGATGTGGAAGCTCTTTGTGGATGGAGCATCCAACAGGCATGGAGCAGGACTTGGCATAGTCCTTATCTCGCCAGACGGCCTAGTAGTGGAGCAAGCAGTCCACCTTAGCTTTCCCGCATCAAACAACGAAGCGGAGTACGAAGCACTTCTGGCAGGTTTAAAATCAGCATCCTACATGATGGCCACCGAGCTAATGGTTTACAGCGACTCACAGCTGATGGTAAACCAAATTTCAGGCGACTACAAGGCAAAGGATGACAAGATGGCCAAGTACCAAGACTTAGTCCGAAAAGAGATCAAGAAATTTGAAGTAGTGCGGATAGAACAGATTGGCAGGGAGAAAAACAGCAGAGCAGACAAACCAGCAGGCTTTGCTTCAATGGCAGATGCATCCATCCCTCATCCGTTGCTTATTGACTACTTACCAAGACTAAGCATTGAAGACCCCGAAGCAAAAGAGGTATGTTGCGCCGAGCTAGGCCATGGATCCCATCATAATGTTCTTAAAAGACGGCGTCCTACCGGAAGAAAAGAAAGAAGCCAACAAAATTAGAGCAAAGTCGCAGCGATTTTGGATCTCCCCATCTATGGCATTATACAAGAAGTCATTCACAGGACCTTATCTAAAATGTGTCCACCCCAGCAAAGTGGAAGCATTCTTGTTCGAGATACACGAAGGCGTATGCGGAAGCCACCAAGGAGGAAGATCGTTAGATTACAGAGCCATTTCGCAAGGATATCGGTGGCCATACATGCAAGTAGACTCAGAGAAGTATGTGAAGAAGTGCAAGAAATGTCAGAAGTTCGCACACCAAATACATTAGCTAGCCAGAGAGCTCCTACCACTGACTAGCCCATGGCTCTTCGCAATGTGGGCCTTGGACATAGTTGGACCACTCCCAACAGCACCCGGTAATAGGAAGTACTTTCTAGCAGCAACAGACTACTTCACAAAGTGGGTGGAGGCAGAAGCACTAGCATCAATAAAGGAGAAAGATGTGAAGAAATTCGTCTGGCAGAATATCATTACTCGGTTCAACATACCAAAAACTCTAATATCAGACAATGGCACCTAGTTCGACAGCAAAATTTTTAGAGGCTTTTGTGAAGAGTACAAGATAGAATTCTACAATTCTACACCAGCATACCCCCAAGAAAACGGCCAAGCAGAAGCATCCAACAAAGTTGTCTTGGATGAATTGAAGAAAAGGCTAGAAAAAACAAAAGGCAAATGGGTGGAGGAGCTCCCCCATGTTTTATGGGCTTACCGCACCACGCTACGACGGTCAACTGGCGAAACACCATTTTCCTTGGCCTACGGCATGGAAGCAATAATACCACTAGAAGTTGGCCTCTCCACCATCAGAAGCGAAAATTTTGATCCAAACTTAAATAGAGAAGCCATAGCATTGGAGCTCGACCTTACAGAGGAAAGAAGAGAAAGAGCACTGGTTCACATTGCTTCATACCAGCAAGAATTGCCCAAAAAGTATAACAAGACAGTGCACCCAAGGCAATTCAAGATTAGAGATTGGGTACTTCGCAAAGTAATAGGAAACACTTTGGTATCCAGAGATGGCAAGTTAGGGCCCAATTGGGAAGGACCATACAAAGTGGTTGGATTAGCAAGAAAAGGGGCATACCACTTGGAAGATGAGGATAGCAAAGCCATTCCCAGGCCATGGAACACTGCCAATCTCAAACTATTTTATTTTTAGCATTTATTCTAAGTATTTGTAATTTTCTTTTTTCTTTCTCAATAACACAAGTAGCTACTTTTCAGCACAGTTGTTTCATTTTCTAAAAGATTGTTTTAGTGAATTAGGGACATTGTAAGCATAGTTGGCCGGAATAACCAACTTTGCACCCCTCCTAAGACCAGGATAAGGATCCAGGCTGCAGGAGGTTTGGTCGGAATAACCAAACACTTTTTTCTAAGTTGGCAGGAATAACTAACTTAGAAGTTGGCTGGAATAATCAACACCCCTCCTAAGCCCAGGATAAGGATCCAGGCTGCAGGAAGTCTGGCAGGAAAAACCAAACACTTTACTCTAGGTTGGCAGGAAAAACCAACTTAGAGGTTGGCAGGAAAAACCAACACCCCTCCTAAGCCCAGGATAAGGATCCAGGCTGCATGAAGTTTGGTCGGAATAACCAAATACTTTTTTCTGAGTTGGCTGGAATAACCAACACCCCTCCTAAGCCCAAGATAAGGATCCAGGCTGCAGAAAGTTTGGCAGGAAAAACCAACTTAGAGGTTGGCTGGAAAAACCAACACTTGGTGCTCTTCAGCCGAGATAAGGATCAAGGCTAAAAGAGTGGTTGGCTGAAGAAACCAACAGTTATTATACTTCAGCCGAGATAAGGATCTAGGCTGAAGAGGTTGGCTGGAAAAACCAACACTTATTGTTCTTCAGCCGAGATAAGGATCTAGGCTGAAGAGGTTGGCAGGAATGACCAGATAGATTACAAAGTCAAAACCGAGATAAGTATCTCAGCCAAAAGAATGTTCAGGTTTCAGTAAGAAAGCAAGTATAAGCATGGAAATAAACCGAGATAACAGTTGGAACAAAAAGAGATTTCATTGATCATGCAAAATCAAAGTACAAGAAGATGGAGCCGTAGCTCGGTTACAATCCTTGTCCAAAAACGGACAGGACAAAAAAACAAAATCAGGCAAATAGGTCATCAAGATCAGCATCCAGTTCAACTCTGAGCCCGGTTTCAGTCGGGAGCACGGTCTCGGTCGTGAGCACGGTCTCAGTTGGGAGCACGGTCTCAGTTAGTAGCTCGTTAGTCGGATCTTCCACCGTTGGCTCCGCCCGAGTTAACTGATGGGCAGGATCATTGACGACCGGGGTATCGTTAGGCACGGTTTCTTCATCATCTGAAGCTTCGAGAAATTGTTGCTGAGTGGTAGTAGCATACTCCACTAGTGAGCTTGGTATAAAGCATGGAGGAGGATTGAAGACCTTGGTCTCAGGCCCATAACCGAGCTGCACCGCAGCACCCCTCCACCCGCATTTGAAGAACAGGTCCTTCGCAGCTTCACATTGCTTGATGTACAAGGCTTCACCCTCTTTAAAACCGCGGTCTTCCGCGTCCTCCAACTTCTTCTCAAGCTTTGTTATTTCGGCACTCTTTTTTCCTTCAAGCTTGGCCAACTCGCGCAAGTATTTGTCTTTCATCACAGCGAGGGCCTTCTGTTTATCAGCATCAGCTGAGGTAACTAGCCCAGCGAGACGCATTACCTCGGTCTCTAGCTCGGCCACCTTCTGCTGGGACATTTTCAGCTCGGCCGCCTTTTCATTTGCCTCGGCCATGGCTTCCCTGGTAGTTTTTCAAAGTTCTAACACTCGCTTGTGAGCGATGTGGTTTTTTTGTATGGCCTGCAAAAGGATGGTAAGACACTTTCTCAATATAACCGAGCTGAAAGTTGGAAAATTTTCTTTAGAAAAAATAAAGTAAAAGGGCAGCTTACCAGCACCATGGATTTAGTGGACGAGCGAAGGGCCTTCAGCTTGGTCAGGTGGTCGTGGTGCCTCATGTCGGCTGGAAGGCAAACACCTTTAGCCAGGTTGAATGCCATCAGGTGGTCTTTTTCTGCGACCACTGAGTCAGAATCTGTGAGAGCATGGTTCTGAAAGGTGATTTTTGGAGCCCACTTGGAAGAGATAGCTCAGTAAGAGCGCTCCGGTTGTGGGCTCGGTGGAGAGCTCGGCGGAGTTATTTGTGGAACCACGGTTTCGTTTTCATCAACGAGGCGTGGCTCGGTTGAGAAAATCCGAGCACGCTTGCTTGGCCGCGATAGCAAAGGCTGGTGGGTTGGCAGAGCTACTACGGTTTCTTGAGTTTGACCGGCTGGCGGTACCTCGGTCAGATTTGTTTCGGTCAGAAGGGCTCGCACGGCTTTCTTCTTGGCCATCTCTTGCTCAGCAGTTAAAGGGATCAATCTGATTTAGGGCAAGTTTGGGTCCGGTTCTGGAGAGGCTTCCAATAAGAAATCAATTACCTTGGTCTTCCGTTTGCCACTATATCGATAGGTCGGTTGAAAGTCCAGTAGCTTGGTCCAACTTCGGTTTGGATATCGCAGGGCGACGCGAAGTGTATTGAGGTTAGGGTAGCTATATTGGGACTTGAGGAAGTTTGAATCTGCATAAAAAAGACAAACAGTTAGTACAGTTTAAGATAAGAAGACCGAGGTAAAAGAAAAGCATGGAATTCAGCCGAGGTAACCCTACCGGCTACACCCTTGTTCCAATTTATTCTATGGCCTGGGATCTGGGCTTGGTGGTCTTCAAAATTTTCAGATACCCAGAAAAAATCATCATCGTTCACGTCTTTATCCGAAGTATCCTTTATTATTTTTTCACGCCGGCGCCTTATTCATAAGTAGTAAACCTAGCCATCTTCGGCCGATCCTATAGAGTATTGATGAAAGAGCTCGGCCAGGCCGAGATTAAGACCAGCCCGGTCGTTTAGCGCGGCAATGCCGTTTATTATACGGTAGGAATTGGTAGAAAGTTGGTAGGGCAGAGTTTGGTTTGCCTAAGAAATTCACAGAGGAGTGGCTATGTAGGGAAACGTAGACCGCACTCTACGATTGAAATAACATTAAATGGGATAAAGCCTTGCTTTTCCCAAGGAACGGTTTTTGGTTCGGCCAGGGAGAGGTGGACATCATCTGGAATTTGGTAGTCCTTACGAAATTCGGCTATGGCCCCTGGTGAGTTTACTAAAAATCTATACTTCCCCATTTGTGGTTTAAGTTATGTACAGATTAAACTGGGTGTAAGCTCGGTCGAAGAATGGTGCTGAGTAGCTCGGTTGAGAGCTCAAAGGAGTGCCTAGGTAACCTAAGTCTGCAAAGTGAAAAACAAAGGTGTTAAGCACAGATCGTTGGACCGTGCTACAAGAAACAAAGGCAAGATAAGTGAAATCCTAGTTCGGTCGGTCATTTGAGGTTTTTTAGCACAGTATCGCGCAAACCTAGTGCGGTTCACTAGCTCGGCCAAGTTAAGCAGGCAGCACTAAGACTTGTTGAGATTACAAACAATAAAGTAAAGTTTTAGTCCGGTTATACAGTGATGCTAGGTTCGTGCCTAAATATGAACAACTTCCTAGTTCGGTTGAAATATGATTTTGGATCAAAATCAGTGTTTCTCAGGTTACTCATGGAGTACCTGAGGTTCTACTACATGGTTTTTCCCAGAAATATTGAAGCAAAAGTAGAATGTGCTTTGGAAAAACATACAAATAAAACATGCTATGTGTTACAAAACAAAGTGCGAAAACAACAAAGACGAAGAGGATTCGAGCCACTCACCAGTTCAAAGTTGAAGAGTTTGAAGGTGAAAGCAACAGCAGCAAGAACACAGGCTTATGCAGTGAAGAAATGGGGAAGCAGAAGCTTAAGCAAGAGAGAGAGGGAGATGAATAATGAAGTGAGTAATTCAAAACAAGGGTTTGTTTTGTGTAGAAAGAAGGACAAAAATGGCGGGACTGTTCAAATTTTGCGAAGTACGAAGACGGCGTGACAGCTGCACTGGGCCAATAAGAATGTGCCACGTGTCCCAGGGATGAGAAGTGATTCAGTTACAGTGATTGAAGAGACGTTTTGACCGAACAGATAGAACTCAGTTTGAATTTAGCTTGGTTGGGAAGCTAAAGGTTTTTTAGCTCGATTGGAAGGCTAAAAGTTTTTTTTTAGCCCGGTTGGAAGGCCCAATTTTTCTTAGCTCAGGTAGTAACAGGTAATCCCTATCATGCTACGCAGATGGAATTAATGGGCAATTGAGAGGGAAATTTATATCTAAATTGGGCCAAGCTGAGTAGTGGACCGTTGTGAGCCACGGTAAGAAGGGCTGAATATAAAGGCCTTGGAGTTAGCCCGGCCCAAGGTAGCCTTGGAGTTAGCCCGGTCCAAAATGGCCTTCAAGTTAGTCCGGTCCAAGAGTTAGCACAGTCACCACGCTCAGAGTTAGCCCGGTCATGGTGTATTATTGTTAGCTCAGCCGGAACCTTGCTATTAGTTAGCTCGGTCTAAGCACACCATGGTTTGTACAGGGGAAACCGAGGTAAGAGCAGTGAAAAGAAGAACCAAACTAGGCATAGTTTGGTCTACTCTGCGGCTTAGCATGGCCATGCTTACCTCGATCATATTGGAATCCGACCATAGTAAAACTATCTTACTTGGTTTAAGCAGTGAAGGGTGTGTTGAAGGATAAGCATTATTTTTCAGGAGTATGACTCCTAAGAGGACTCTACATGAAGGAGTAAAAGTCCGACTAGAATTATGCCACACGGAATCTATAAAAGCTCACAACATCACCTTCGGAGAGGTAACATAACTTTGATTCTCGAATACACAGAACTTTTGTCTATTTGTCTATTTTGCTGACTTAAGCATCGGAAAGGTATCCGGCACACACCCGCCGGCTAGTTCATGTTTGTGTTTTCAGGGAATAAAGCGACGTCGTAAGGAGGAGCGCAGACTTGATCAACAGGATTATACGAGAAGGTTTATTTCTTTCCTGTACAGTAAATAATCCCCATAATCCCGCTAGGGTGCGGTTGTTTGGACGCACTGGATAAGGGGGGAATGTAATCCATCGAACTATTAGTCCTAGGATACATTGTCCCCGGACTATTTGGTTGGACTGGATTTGTATCCTATGTTTGTTTAGTCATGGAATTAGATGTTTGAATTGGACTATTTTTAGTTATCCAATGTTTGTTTGGGATATTAATAAATGATGTGGCATAATTTTAGAAGTTTTGTGTATTTGTAATTTATATAATGAGTTGAATCAATAATAACGTTATAAAGCATGTTGGTAAACTAGTTAGTATACCAATTGGTACATGTAGTACCACCACATTATTATAGAAAGTAAACATTGACATATGTTGTATTAAATGAATTTTTTTCCTAATGTGATTACAATATCCTTTTTTGTATTTTTTTTCATGTGATTTTTTATTTTTATTTTTTCCTGATCCTCTCACTCGCGTATTTCCAAATTATTTAATAAAATAAATATTCAACTACCATTTACAATTTTTAAATATTTATTTTAAACTAAATTTAATATTTTATTTGCATTTCTCTTCAAAATGATTCATTCCTAAATCTATGGTTGAGATAAAATTTAAAGGAAAAAAATGTATGTTTTTCACCATTAAAGTAAAAGTTACAAACTATACTAGTTATATTATAAAAAAATTCGGTGAAGATATAACAAATAATTTATAATGAGAAAAATATTACGAATCATTTTAATGAAAAATATAAACAAAAAGTAATTTTTTAGATGAAAATAAAATATTTTAAAATTATAAATTATAATTGAATATTTATTTGATTAATTAATTTGAAAATAGAAGGGTAGATGGGGTGAGCGGATCAAGAAAAAATAAAATAAATAAAAATAACGGCGCTGCTTGAGGGCCCAAATTTCGGGGCTCGAATGCCCCGAAATTTCCACTTTAGGTAAAAAAAAAAAAAAAGGAAAAAAGAAAGAAAAAAAGAAAACAGTTTCTAAAAATGGAAATTAGGGGCATTAGGGACAAATTTTTTAGGGCCACCAATCATTTTCCTAAAAATAAATACGTAAAAGGGTATTGTAGTCTTATTTAATACAACACATTTAATGAATTTGCTTACTTAGGAGTAATTGACCCTATTTAATGCATTGTTAACAAACAACCATAATAATGTGGATTATAAATCATTCACTTTAAAAACAAAATGTGGGAAAGTATTTTGAGAATGACAGTACGAGATTAAAGTAATGTCGAAGTATCAGTTGAGCTGTCACGTAGCTTGGTTATGCTGTCGAAATGATCTCGACTAGGGCGAGGTTATCTGCAAAGATGCCGAAATCATAGATAAATAGATAAGGAACAAGAGTCCTAAAATAAGGAAGGATTTCAGTCTGGATAAGGATAAGGCTCAAAGAGAGTTTTTCCCTATCTAGCTAAGGATTTAAAATGAGTATTGAGTTTGAATCCACTTAAGTAAGGCTTTTAAATGGATCAAGTCACTGCCGGTTATAAAAGTAAGGCACCCTCATAGATTTAATGTAAGTATTTTTTGTGAAATAAACACTATTTGCTATCTGTAAGAGATATTGTTTACTGACTTGATCGTCGGAGTGCCCCGGATAGACTAACCACCGTGGAATCATCATCTTCTTGTTATAGGTTGTTGGGCTTAATCTATTTTGCCGGTACTCTTCAACTGAGTTTCCCTTTTAATTGTGTGGTCGAAAATCAACACCCACACAAAACATCAATACATTTATTTACAATATGACATCACATCATTTTTGTGGAGTTTTATGCATAAATCAAATTTTAAAAAACTCAAAACAATAAATAAAACACCAAATACAATATAATAAAAAAGTAATACACAAAAATTAAAACATTGCAACAAACTACCAATTAAATATTAATATTATAGTATGTCTAGTTGTAAAATTACTACTAATTTATCCAATATTTTCTTTTCATGATGACACTACTAATAAATTCAATTTCTTTTGTGACATTGTTGATATAGTCAACAAAATTCTACAAATGATTTATGCATTTATATATTTATTACTTTTAAATAATCCACATTTAGTTAAGACATAATAAAAATATTGGGTAAATTATAAATACATCCCTGAGATTTTATTAAAATATGAATCGCCTCCTGTGATTTTGAAAATTACATTTCACTCTCTAAGGTTTCTAATTTTATAACAAATCTCCTATTTTATTAATAAATCATCAAGTCAATTAACTGTTTTTAATGATGTTAAAAATATGTTTTAATTAATAATTTAAGTAATTTTATTATTGTATAGGAGAGCAATTATGAATTTCATTTATTTAGTTAATTATGTTAAATAAAAAAATTTAATAAATTTTTTTTTATAATTTTTCAAACCACATAAAGTAATGTATATTTTAAGCAAATCCTAAGAATATATTTATAATTTAACCGAAAATATTTTATTAATACCTTATTTTTTGGATAAAACTTGGGACCGTAGGGCACCGATTCCTACCTATCATCCGGACATATCTTGCTCTCTTTTCTTTTCTTTTCTTTTTTTGTACTTGTTGTACACTTTTAAATGCCTCAACATTTCTCATTGGAAACACAATTTTTTTAGTAGTTTTTTAATTAAAATATAAGATAAAAAATTAGTATATCTGAAATAATTTTTTAATTTTTTGTAAAAAGATATATAAAATGTAGAGAGAAAATGAATTTTTTGACTTTTTGGTACAAATTACAGACTTTTTAATTTTTTTAACAACTTTTTGACTTTTAAACTAAAACAGACATATGCCACACAAGGCTAAATTATTTGTTTTGCTCCAATAATTTTTAAAAATATTGATAAGTTAAAAAAGAAATGAAACTTAAATAAATAAGCTTAACCAATAAAGCAAGTAATTTTTTTTTTAATATTCAAAAAAATAAAATTATTTATCAAAGTAACTCACTTTTTAAACTATTAAACTATTTATCAAAGTAACTCACTTTTTTAAAATTATTTATCAAAGTAACTCACTTTTTAACCAATTAAACTATCCTACTTTTTTAAGAATTACAAATTCAAAATACGATTTCATCATGAAATCATATGTTCAAAATGCAATTCCACGATGAAATCACATTTTGAATATACAATTTTATATTAACTTGACTTGTTGATGTGTAAATGTGAGTTATGTCAATATGAAATCACATGTTCATGATGTGATGTCACCACCAAATTGTTTTTTGAACTTGTGATTTTAAAAAGTGGGTTAGTTTAATAAATAGTTTAAAAAGTTAATTATTTACATAAATATATATTTTTTTTTTGGGAATATTCACAAAAAAAAAAAAAACTCACAAGACAAGTGTAAAGTCATTAGAGTATGAGTTTTATATTCATCCTGATATTGCCTCAAAGAATAATGAAATAGTAAGACAATGATATATCATTTTTTTAAACTCGTTTTTAATATTTTTTACATTTAAAAAAAAAAATCATCTTGACAATTATAAGAGAAGGAAGACAGGTTAAAAAAGTGTGACTGTTGTTTTTCTTAAAAATTTTAAAATGAAATTGGGTTTGGAGAATTAAAAAATATATATTTTGAAGGGAACGATACACATGGATCACGCATAAATACACCACCCCCAGTATGATGATATAAAAAATAAAATAAAAAAAATTGAAAATAAATCTTTTTGTTAAAATTATAATCATGAATTTTTTAATTCATAAATGAATACCTGCGTATTCGCCGTGTGCTGTGTGAATTTTGTCAGTCCCATGATCGGGTAAGAGCATTTCTAACGGTGCATTAATTTTTTTTGTTAAATTGGAGTAAATTTTTTTTTTGATATCAAGTGTTTCAATAGAAAGTTTTAGAATTTCATCAAACCACTGGTTGATCGATCAGTGTAATTTTTTCATAAATTTTTGCCTTCAGGTGGTTAGTCAGAGGGACGACGGAGAGGATATCTAAGGAGATATCCGGCAACGGCAATGAACAATGATTTGATGAAAAACACATTGAGTCTCAGTTTGATGAAAGAAAAGTGAAATTTTCGATTTGATACCTATTTGATGAAACCGTTGGAGCAAGAAAATTAGTAATTTTTCATCAAATTTAAATTTGATGAAAGATTTGAGTAACTATTAGAGATGGTCTAAGAAGGCCAAAAAAAAAAAAAAAATCAATTTATTGATTTAGTAGTTTATTTTAATTATATTATCTCTCTATTTTTCCTTATATTTTTTCATAATAATAAGTCAATAAACTTGAAAAAATAAAAAAATACTTCCCAAGGTAGGCCTAAGGCAAGGACAGTTTTGTGTCCCTGTCAACATTACATTTGTTAAATATATCTATATAATATGGTAAGGGCGTTTTTGAATTTATCCTAGAGATAATTGTTCTACTAGGACATTTTAACGGTCATGATCTATTTCTTCTTCAAGATGGACTGTAGAGATGAAACATTCTCTATCACTCATCCTCAACTTCCCGCCCAAGAGCCACACTTCAAACTCACCCACGTAGCCTCATCAGTCTCAGCCACCCACCTATCCACCCACCCACTCTCTATAGAAGAGAGACCCATGCTCTTCAAACTCTCTCTATAAACTCATCTCTTTTTTCCTTTCAGTCTTTCAAAACACCCACTCTCTCTCTCTCTCTCACAGCCTTACTTCCCACCCACGCTCATCGAATTTCTCTTTTCGACAACTCTCTCGCGACCCAGCCATGGTGCTGCTCATCACTTCCTCCAGTCATCACCAATGCACAACGCCACTTCCTTTGGTCATCTCCACCGTTGCTGCTTATCTGATCTGAGAGAGGATGAGAGGAGAGAGACCAATGTTTCTGGAGAGAGAGAGAGAGAGAGACAGTAGGGAAGATGTATCTCATAGGGCACCGATGTTGCTCATCACTGTTACCACCGCTCATCATCGTCGTTGCCATGGATGGATCGACATACCGCTGCTGCTTATCTGATCTAAGAGAGGATGAGAAGAGAGAGACAATGTTCTGATGTATATACCGTTTCTGGAGAGAGGAGAGATGAGAGAGAGAGAGGGGGTTGGGCAGATGATGTTTCTCAGAGATAATGTTCTGATGTATCCATGGGTTCTGTCTTTCTAAAAATTGATGTGTTTAGGGTTTTTTTTTTTTTTTTTTTTTGGTTCTGTTTGTGCATTCTTATCCCAACTTTGATAAGAATAATTAACAATGCATTTTTCTATTAGTCTTCCTTTTATAAAAAAAAAAAAAAAAAAAAACATACATTACTTCATTTTTTTTTTGGTGTTCTGTTTGTGCATTCTTATCCTAACTTTTATTTATTTATGTTTTTTATGTAGCTTATGGGTTTGGATATAATTTTTTAAAAAAATTTGGGTCCGAAATGTATCAGAGATAAAGTGTTCTTATCCCATGATTGGCAATGAGCTTTTACTTTGTTCACTTATTCTTTCTTTTTATTTTTCCACAAATTTAGTATCCCAATACAACATCAAGGAACCGGCAAGGACTGCTAACTATGTAGCTGAAGTGTTATTTGGGGTTAGACCCAAATGGTTCTCTGCTGAATGGAACCGTTAAGAGCACTACAATTTATATATAGAAAAATTAATGTAGTTTAATTTCATTATGGTTGTAGTCTTCACATTACCTAGAATCAATTTGCATATTGATTTTGTATGCATGTTTTTCTGATTTTTATGAGTACATGGAATTATTGTCGTCTTTAATTTAGTTTTGGGATCTTTCCAATTATATAACTCTCCATAAGAAAATGATGTTTTATTTTAGATATTTAAATTTATTATTAGCAACACATTTAATTATCTATTTCTTGGCGAATTTTAATTGAAAAAACAAGAATTTTGTTTACGAAAGATAGAGGGTAACTCTTCCAGATTAATGTTAAAGACTTACACTTTGGAATTTACAATTTATTTGCAATGACATCGCAATGGAGTTGAGTTATATGATTGAATTTGTAATAAATCAAAAGTTAATATGTAATTTGTCATATCATTACATATAAAATTAGAAGAGATTTTTTTTATTAGTGTGAATTCTTTTTCCAATTATTATTATTTTATTATTTTATTATTTTTTATTATTTTTTTGGGACGTATACATTGACCACTTCCCATCATTTCTCCCCTTTATTTTATTAAGGGTAGCTCTAATTTAATGGATAAATAAAAAATATTGGAAATAGCATATTAGTTGCTTTTTAAGAACAATAATTACGAAATTGAGGTGATTCACCTACAAAGTGGCTTATCAAGTAATGTCAGCTACTTCAAACGTTAAAAAATACTAAGAAAAATAATATATAGATCAAGAATTCAAACACAAAACAAATGTTAATAAAGTAAAATATTTCTTAAATTCACTTCACATGTGAATTCGACTGTAACCGAGTTAAACCACACAGTATTTGATATATATATATATATATATATATATATATTTTTTTTATATACTATTTAAGGCTATATTTGTTTGGGTATACTACATAATTTCTCTTAAATAGTTTTACGAAAAATCATCTAACCTTTGTAGGTCAATTAATTGATGCTAAACATTTTTGGCTGTTTGATCACAACTTTGAAACACTTTTTATAAAATATTTTTATGGTCATTAACATTTTTGCAACACATAGATTGTAATATAAGAATTTTATTAGATAGTGCCTTCAGGCACGGGCAATCTCTAGTTTATATATATTTTATAATTTAATTTTATTTAAATATAATAAAATTAAAATATTAAACATTATTATTTTCTATCTTACATTTTTTACTACCATCACTTATGAATTATTATTCATAATATATCATATTAGTTTTTATTTTTATTTTGTTTAGTAATATAACTCTTTAAGTTACAAAATCAACTTGATCTTACTCTGCCATGTCCCTAATTTGCCCGGCCTTATCACTTCTTCAATGCCTCGATTCCAATATGATTTTGGACGGGTGAGACACTACAAAACCGTCCCACCTCAATATGATTTTGGACGAGATGAGACACTATTAAAAAATAAATAAATTGCACGGTAATGACTGTTGTGCGGTTCATGAAAATTATTTTAAATTTTATTTTTATCATTTGAATTGTTCAATTTTTAAAGAACATTGACTAAAATATACCTATAAAAAATTAAATTGATGGGATATCAATAGATCTTTCATTAACTCGAATTTGTATATATAAAAAATAAATATATAAGTATTAAACTGAATACAACTGTGAGTTGATGAGAGATTTATCAATATCTGATCAACTTAATTTTTTAAAGATATGTTCTTTAAAAATTAAATGATCCAAATAATAAAAATAAAATTCAAAATAATTTTCATGAACCGCACAACAATCAATAGTATACAAACCGCCCAAGATTAACTTCAACTCCCTGTCTATAAACTTATCCCGTTCTGTGTTCTGGAACCACATGTAATTCTTAAACAAGTACCCAAATAATTGTTCATAGGAAAATGTTTCAAACCATTAAAAAAAATCAATTTAACCCACTATGATATAATATATTAACTGTCAATTTTTAATTTGTTACACATCTTATTATATAAGGCTCAATTATATTATTATATCATTGTAGGTGAATTTTGTTACGACCCAAACCTGGTATCCGGAGGTTCGACATCGCGACAAGATAATAACTGAAATCATAACAAATTAATAGTGTATCGGAGTAAAATAAAAGGATATCCAAATCTTCATCTAAGTATAACAAAAATGTGTATATTTGAGCTTTTATTTGATTGCAATACATGAGCTGTACTATGACTACAAAGTGTCTTGTGCCTACCCCATGTACTGGTTTTGACATGTCACCTGCAAGTGGCTAACAGCTATGAGCACATGACAGAGTGAGAAATATTATACAGTGAGTATAAGGGTACAAAAATTACCATGGATAATTGTTTCAGCTAAAACATTAACATAACTTAATTTGAATAAATAACTTATTCAATGTGGCAGAAACCGAAATACAGAAATTATGTAAATAAATAACCATAACCACGGTACAGAACAGAACAAAACAGAGGTTATTGGAGTGACAATCAGAACAGAGGTCAATGGGTCAATGACAAACAGAAAACCACAAAGTGGCTAAACAGGGGCCAATGATTATTTAAATCCCTCAAGGCATGGGACTTCCGTGATAGTACTTATAAAAAATAATTACTTACAAAATTATTGTCAAATAATTTCTAAAATTTAAACAGATATATTCATGAGTTTCATTTTAAGCAAATAGAGTTCAAAAAATAATTAATATAATTGACATATAAATATAAGTTATAAAACATAAATTATAAAAATAAATTAAAATAATTCAAAATATACATAAAATATATTATAATGACTCAATAAATAATATAAATCACTTTAATATTAATCCTTAATATTTTCTTCCTAGGCAGCCCCTTTTCCTTAATCCTTTGTCTTGCGAATTTTCTTTTCTTTTTGTTGGCGTTCAATTCACCCCCGTGTATCCTTGAGTTTTTTACAAGGTGACTCACCCCTTGTTTATTATCTTCATTCGCTCATCTATACCATAGGATTCACTCATTTACACAATAGGCTTAACAGGTGGCTCTTTCTCTAGGTGCCCAACGCATAGTGCACCTTTCACCATATTTCCTTTTTGGCCCCAACTTTTATCATAATGTTGTAGTTGTGTTGTTTTGGCCCCAAATAATAATATTAATCATACTTTGAGTAAATCAATGCCAAATTAGATTATACCTTAGCATGTACAGCTAGGTAATTGTTTATATTATAATATTCTTATTATTAAATACTTACACAATAATTCCTAATGTAAATTAAATTCCACTTTATCACATATCATCATAAAATTAATATTTATTTTACTATTACAGACTATGTTATTATTATTCTCATTAATAATAATAAGAGATTGTTTGGGGTATCCTAAATAAGTATACTTTTTGTCTTTTTGAATTAAAAAATTAAAGAAAAAAATATGGATATTTTGGTTAACTTTTTGACATTTTATGAAAAAATGTACATTAAAAAATTGTATAAATAAGTGTGTAGGAAAAGATAGTGTAATAGGCCGTACGGATTGGCAGTGCAGTCGGCTGGGTGAGTAGATGGGAAAAGATTGCCTCATTTTTGGGCTTTGATTGAACGGTGTTGTTCGGCTCGTGGGGGTCCACCACGAGTCCCATTTTTCTAATCGGAACCGTTCAATGTGTAGAACTTGTCGAATACTATCTGCTTGTAAAAAATCACGTTGACTGGATATTGATAACTATCTGATCGTGTTAGTTTTTTTGGTCATCTGTTAACTATAACACCATCTTTTTTTATACAAAACTGATTTGATCATGTAGTTAGCGATATCCGATAGATATGATTTTTTACAAGCATATAGTACTAGGCGAGTTCTACATATTGACGGTTCGAATTATCAAAACGGGACCCATGGTGAGCCCCTACGAGCCCAACTTTACCATCAAACTTAGTGAATGTACAAATGTAATTTTTTTTTCCTTTCACTGTAGTTGGTTTGACGTTAGTACATTGATGTGCCAAAAAGTTGATTTGTATTTTAATATTTGTATATTAATTTTTTAATTTTTTTTTTGATAAATAGTGATAACTTTTTAACTTTTTTAGTAATTTTTTGACTTTTTGACTGTTTTTAAAGTTGCTAAACCAACCCTTAATTAAACTCTTATCCTGTCCGATACTCGAAATTAAAATAATTCAATAAGTTAATTTTATCTTATTGAGAATTTCACAATTAAATTAGAATAAGAATTAAGTAAATATAAAATATTATACGTGGTGGGGTCGTCACAAATTTAGAAGCCTAAATTGCGGTTTTGTAACATTTCTATTGTTCATATATTTATGGGCAAATTATACTTTATCCCCTTAACTATGGGCCATTACCATTTTACTACTCTTAACAAAAAAATTTATACATTTTCCTCATTTAATATTTTGATTTGTTTTAATCTCAACCTTACATTTTCTTTATGAAAAGATAAGGAAAAAATTGGTGTGACTATACATACCAATTTTATAACTAAGGGTTATTTTGAGTATTATTTATAAATTATTTTTTATGTATTTATTACAAAAGTATGTACAAAAAAATAAAGAAATAATGTGATCCAAATAAGTAAATAAACAATTTATTTATAGAGTTAACAAATGAGTCCTAAAATACTTATTTAAAAAAAAAAAAAAAACTAAGTTATATTCATATATCCAACATATATATTTTTTGTTATTTATTAATGATAAAATAAAAATGTGAATTATATAATCACTTTTAAATAAATGTTTTAGTTATAAAACTGAAATGTACCATTCATATATCACTTTTTCATACCAAAATGTTAACAGCAAGTTAAAATTAAAACGAATGAGAAGATAACGGACAAAATGTAAGAAATTTTAATTAGTGGTAAATCGGATTTTTTTTTTTTTTTTAAGGAAAAAGAAAAGAGAAATTACAAATTAGTGAATATTTGGTAATGTTTGGTTTACTTTTCGAAACTAACTCTGATTTTAAATTATGATTTGGATACAACATGTTAACCAAACATATTTTTAAATAAAGTAAATTACACTGACACCCCTAAGGTTTATATTTATTACAGTTCTCCCCTCACTTTTTGGAAATTACATCTCCCTCCTTGAGGTTTAAAGTTTCATTATAGATTTCCTCTTAACAATTTAATTTTTTTAAATACCAATTTTGCCTTCACTGGGTAAATTACAATGACACCTCTCACATTTTAAAAATTACAATCCCCTCCCTTAGGTTTAAAGTAGCATTACCAATTGTCCCCTCAGTTAGTATTAGTTGGAAAAAAATTCATTGGAAAAAAAAAATTAATTGAAAAAAGATTTTCTTAGTAAAATTTTTAACTTTCTGTTTAAAATCAACATAAACTCATTTTTTGAATTTATATTTTTTTCTTAAATTTACAAACTGAGACAACAATTTATAAACCAAAAAAATTATCAAACAAGTTTTTATGACAGTTTTTAAAATTCTTGTAAATATAAATTGAAAATTGAAAATGAAATAGTTACCAAACAGGCCTTAGATGGTAAAAATGTCGTAAAATTAGCAAATAATTAAATAAGTTACCAACGTAAGCAATGACGTATCAAAAGATTCTTAGGATATGTATGATTTGATTTTTAGAATTTTTTTTTAAAATTAAAAATTAATTTGGTTAAGAAATAAAAAAATAAAAAATAATTATCATTTAGGGGTAAACAATAATTATCATTTTAACTTTTGGGCAGGCTATATACTACGTATGGCTGTTTCAATTTAATTTGTAAAAAATTATTTCTAGCCACTCGAAAGATAAAAATTACATAAAAATGATATTTATTTTTATTTTTTATTTCTTAACCAAATTAATTTTTAATTAAAAAAAATTCTAAAAATCAAAACCATACATAACCTAAGAATCTTTTGATAAATCATTTCTTACATTGATAACTTATTTAATTATTTGTTAATTTTACGACATTTTTACTATCTAAAGTCTATTTAGTAATCATTTTGTTTTCAGTTGTCAATTTATATTTACAAAAATTTTAAAAACTGTCATAAAAATTTGTTTGATAATTTTTTTTGTTTATAAATTGTTGTCCTAGTTTGTAAATTGGAGGAAAAAACGTAAATTTAAAAAATGAGTTTACGTTGGTTTTCAAACAGAAATTTAAAAATTTTACTAACAAAGTTTTTTTTCAATTAATTTTTTTTTTCAAATAATTTTTTTTCCAATTCATTTTTTTTCTATGAATTTTTTTTCCAACTAATACTAACCAAGAAAGCAATTAGTAATGCTACTTTAAACCGTAGGGAGGGAATTGTAATTTCTAAAATGTGAGGGGTGTTAATGTAATTTCCTAGTGAGGGCAAAATTGGTATTTAAAAAAATTAAATTACTGAGGGAGAAATCTGCAATGAAACTTTAAACCTCAGGAAGGGAGATGTAATTTTCAAAAGGTGAGGGGGAACTGTAATAAACATAAACCTCAGGGGGTGTTAGTGTAATTTACCTTTTTAAATATAACTCAAAATTACTTTCAAAATTTTTCTATTTATTATTAGGGTAAATTACAAATATACTCCCTGATATTTGATTAAAATAGGAGTCACTTCCTGTGATTTTGAAAATTACATTTCACTCCGTGAGGTTTCTAGTTTCATAACAAATCATCCATTTTATTAATAAATCATCAAGTCAATTAACATTTTTTAATGATGTTAAAAATATGTTTCAATTAATAATTTAGGTAATTTTATTATTGTATAAGAGAGCAATTATGAATTTCATTTTTTAGTTAATTCTGTTAAATAAAAAATTCTAATTAAGGGATATTTGTAATTTTTCAAATCACAGGAGACAATCTGTATTTTAAACAAACCTCAAGGGTGTATTTGTAATTTACTCTTATTGTTATTATTATTATTAATCAATCAATCAATTACATTTTCTCTATCATCTTTCCTCTTTCCTCTCACATGTGAAAGGAAAGAGAGAATTTTTTATTTTAATGATTAATAAAATGCATCTTATTTTTTGATTGATTAATACTAATATTCATAATAAGGGTAAATCACAAATACACCCTTTATATTTGCTTAAAATGCAAATTGTTCCCTATGGTTTGAAAATTACAAATACCCCCTTATTAGAATTTTTTATTTAATAGAATTAACTAAAAAAATGAAATTCATAATTGCTCTTTTATACAATAATAAAATTACATAAATTATTAATTGAAACATATTTTTAATATCATTAAAAACTGTTAATTGACTTGATGATTTATTAATAAAATAAATGATTTGTTATGAAATTATAAATCTCAGGGTGGAATGTTTCAAATATTAGAATATGCCTATTTAAGTATTTTATATGTTTCAAATAATTTTTAATTGTCTACAAATTAATGATGTTAAAAATATGTTTCAATTAATAATTTAGGTAATTTTATTATTGTATAAGAGAGTAATTATAAATTTTATTTTTTTTAGTTAATTCTGTTAAATAAAAAATTTTAACAAGTGAGTATTTGTAATTTTTCAAACCACAAGAGACAATTTGTATTTTAAGCAAATTTCAAGAGTGTATTTGTAATCTATCCTTATTATTATTATTATTATTTGTAATTTTTCAAACCACATAAAATAATCTATATTTTTTTTTAGTTAGTTTGCACATTTCAAATGTAAATTAGATAAGTGATAGATCAGAATACAACTAGAATCACTCATCGCGTTATCGCTTGAATTGGAGCCCGACTGGTTCAGTTCTCGAACGCGATCGGCCTTGCTATTGGCATACGAAGTTTTATCAAATTAGATTACACCTTAGCACGCACAGCTACGTAATTATTTATATTATATTATTCTTATTGTTAAATATTTGCACAATAATTTTTAAAGGTTGTTTGGAATGTCTTAAATAAGTATATTTTTAAAATTTTTAAACTAAAAAGTTGAGGAAAAAAATATGATTATTTGTGTTAACTTTTTAATTTTTTATAGAAAAATGTGTATTAAAAAATTGTATAAATTAGTGTGTAGGAAAAAATTAAGATTGAAAGTTGTGCAGCAGTACTTGTTGACTTTTGGTAAATAGTGATAACTTTTTAACTTTTGAGTAATTTTTTGACTTTTTTTTTTAACTTGTCAAACTTGGCCTTAATGTAAATTAAATTTCACTATATTGCATATCATCATAAAATTAATATTTATTTTACTATTACAGACTATATTATTATTATTATTATTATTATTATTATTATTAAACTCTCATATGGTCCGATACTCGAAATTTTTCAATTAGTCAATTTTACTTTGTTGAGAATTCCACAATTAAATTAGAATAAGAATTAAGTAAAAGTAAAATATTAAAATAAAGATTGAGACCCCCTTTGTTTTTGATTGGTCAACTTTTTTTTTTTCCTTTTTTTTTTTCTCCCAATCCTCAACCCCTATGTGTGTGTAGGGGGTGAGAGTTTAAGGGGGTCTGAATCAATGCCCAAAATATTATACGTGACGAGATCGTCACAAATTTAGAAGCCTAAATTGTAGTTTTGTAACATTTCTATTGTTCATATATTTATGGGCAAATTATACTTTATCCCCTTAACTATGGGCCATAACCATTTTACTTATTTTAACAAAAAAAAATTGATACATTTTTCTCATTTAATATTTTGATTTGTTTTAATTTCAACCTTACATTTTTTTTTTTTTTATGAAAAGACAACGAAAAAATTGGTGTGACTATATATACCAATTTTATAACTAAGGGTTATTTTGAATATAACTTATAAATTATTATTTATTTATTTATTTATTACAAAAGTATGTAAAAAAAATAGAGGAATAATGTGACCCAAATAAATAAATAAACAATTTTTTTATAGAGTTACCAAATGAAATCTGAAAAAGGCTCACGAATATGCAACAAAACATAAATAAAAACAGAAATCAATCTATGAGATGCATTTACCTAATTATACAATTGATTAAGATCATAATCTCAGTATATTTGAGTACATTTAAGTATTTTGCAAGTACATTACAAAATCAATTCTACAACATAAAAGGTTGTAGAATCAAATCTAAAAGCCTCACGAAATCGCTTGCGCATTTCAAATATAAATTAGATAAGTGATACATCAGAATACCACTAGAATCACTCATCACGTTATCGCTTGAATTAGAGCCCGATTGGTTCAGTTCTCGAATGCGATTGACTTTGCCATTGACGTATGAAGTTTTACCAAATTAGATTATACCTTAGCTCTTTCTTATTGTGGTTTTGAAAATTACGTTTCACTTTTTAAGATTTCTAATTTCATAATAAATCATCTATTTTTATTAAGAAATCATCAAGTCAATTAATAATTTTTATAATGTTAAAAATATGTTTTAATTAATCATTTAAGTAATTTTATTATTGTATAAGAGAACAATTATGAATTTCATTTTTTAGTTAATTCTGTTAAATAAAAAATTCTAATAAGGGGGTATTTGTAATTTTTCAAACCATAGAGAACAATCTGTATTTTAAGCAAATCTCAAGGGTGTATTTGTAATTTACTCTTATTATTATTATTATTATTATTAATCAATCAATCAATCATTTTTTTTTCTCTCATCTCTCATCTTTCCTCTAACATTTATCATATTTTATACATCAATCAATCAAAAATAAATAAAAAAATTACAAATCATCCTATTATTATTTTCAAGACTCATAATCAAATAAATTTAACCTTTTCAAACCACATTCAAATAATTATGTGTGGGTGAAAATCTGACCACACTGCCTACTCAGTAATCAGCTAGAGAGCACAGGCAGAATAGATGGCTTCAGTAACCTGTAACAGAAAGAGAAGGCTCCGGCGATGGTTCTTCCACCCGGGGGCACTCCGACGATCAAGTCAATATATCTCTCAAAGATAATCAAGTGCTTAAACTTAATACTCAAAATGTAAATTGCATACCTTAGACCCACGGGGGTGCCTTTCTTTTATAATATACTCAATCCAAGTCCCACTAGAAGTATGACTTCTATGAACTCCAATTCTGTGCTTACTTTGGACTCTTCAAGAGATAAAGATAAACTTCCTAAGAGCTTTATTCTTATCTTGGTTAAGTCCCCTCTTCGTCTTAGGACTCTTGTCCCTTATTCGTTTATCTCGGATTCCGATATCTTCGGAGATAACCTCGGCAACACCGAGATCACCTCGGCCTAACTACCACGACACGTGGCACCTCGGCTGACACGTCGGAGTCACCATGCCACGTGTTGGTATTCAGAAAATATATCCCCACAACTGCCCCCTAGGTTCTATTACCTCGGCATTCTGAGGTGATGGAACCCATATTGATGTTTCTTTCTGCATTGTGGCCAAGAAACTGTTTGGCCGAGCTAATTCTTTTCCAAGTCGATGTGTTCGCTTTTGAGAACAAGAATTCAAATGTACTCCACCACGCGCATGAGCTGTCATGCACATCTAACCGTTCCTTTTGAGTGCTCTGTTTTTATTGGCCCGTTCCTGCGACGCGCCTTAAGGCTGTCTTTTCATCCGTCTGCGCCGTCTGACATATCCGGTGCTCCAGGCGCAATAAATGCCCTGTTTTGCCGCCGTTTTAAGTTTTTGACAAAACTTTTCTTTGCCCCTTTCTTTCTTCACTTTTTCATTCTGATTTTTTGCTCTTTCTCTCTCCGAAAGCCCTTTTTTCTTCGAATCTGCCATTGCTTCAATCTCTCTTCTGCAACTGTCTTTAATCTTCCATTCTTGCGAAGCTTTCTTTGCTGTCACAACCGACATCTGATTTCGGCGAATACTGCTCCGACTTCATTTGTTCTGGTAAGATTCTGTTCCTTTTACTTTTAGTTCTCTTTATGTGCTTTCGTCTGCCTGTTGTCATTATTGCTTTGTTCAAAGCCTTGGATTCATTTGTATCTTGAATCGTGGCTATATCTTGAATACTTGCACTATTTCACCACTTTTCTTGCCATAATTCTTGGCTTTTAACCCTTTGTATTCTTCGTGTTTCTGATAGCCCATCGTTGTTCTTGAATCTGAAACTTTGCCATTGTTTTCTTGTTGTCTCGTATCTGTTTCAGTTCTGTGCCTTCGATTTTGATCTTTATAGTTCTTTGGCTTGGGAGTTTGTGTGTAGAACCTTCAACTTTTCAGGGAAAACTGAAACAAGCCTTATCAGTCCCTTCCTAGGTCTTTGCCGAGGTTCTTGCAACCCTTCTTTGAACGCCCATTTTCTGAAACATATTCTTCTTTGTTTAGTTTGACGTAATGGGTATGTGGAGGCATAGGGTAAATACCCCAACAAAACTCGAATACTTTAGACAGGAATTCTCTATCCCAGCCGATGTTCACCTTAAGCTAGCTGGGAATGATGATACCATCATGCCCACAGACCATACAATGCCCTTTCCTATAGTAGCCTTTACTGAATGTGGACTTCGACTACCACTTAATCCCCTGCTTCGTGAAGTTCTTTATTTCTACAAGCTGAACCCCATGCAACTTACTATCAACTCCTATAGGGTGATTAACGGTATTATAGCTTTAGCTAGGCAAGAGAATCATAGGATCACCCTGGCCGACCTTCAGTACTGTTATACAATGTGCCCCCTTAACCTGAAGGACAGGGGCTTTGTTTATTACCTTAAGCCGAGGTCGACCGGGTTCAAAATTGTAGCCGACCTCCCAGACTCTAACAAGGGGGCTGGGGATGACTTTGTTATCGCTTCGGGAAATTGGGAATTTGGCCCAGACGAAGATGTCCACCTCTACCCTCTTCCTCGAACAGTTAAAGAGGGCAAGGGTAAGAGCCCAGTGCCGACACTTGGTTTGTTTTTATTTAAGTCTTTAAAATTTGGTCTGTTTCTAATGTCTGTTTTCTTGTCCTGCAGATCTTCATCAACCTCCCAAGAACTTCCGTCAATCCTTCTTTCCTAGAAAAGACTTAAAGAAGCTTCTTGGTCTTCCTATCCATAAGCACAAGGCTCCCTTGTTGCTAAATTTCATTCCGACTTATAAATCCACTTTACCAGACGTCCCAAAAAGGAAGAAAAAGAGCCTTTCTCCACCTTCTGCCACAACTCCTTCCATTGCTTCTATATCACGAGTAGACGAAGGATCCACTTCTGATCTAGCCGATCTGCCATCTACTTCGGCCCCCTACTTAATACCAATTTCAGAACGTAAACGTCGACGAAGACTTGTGAAGACTGCCGAGATGGTTCGTCCAAGGCCTGTCGCCCAAGATCTTCTTGCCGACCTTCCAACCGACGCCGATGCTGTACCAACGCATGCGATGCCCCCACCAAAGCCGAAGAGAGTAAAAAAGGCTCAGCCCAAGGCCAAGGCTACTGATGCCGAAGCTGAGGATGCTTTGCCTATTTCTTAGCTGGCAGAAAGCAAAAAATCAACCTCTGCTTCCACCAAGAGGTCTGCTGAGGCCCAACCCTCAGGGTCTACACAATCAAAAAGGCCGAGGTCATCGTCTGCGACGACCTCGGCGTCCAAGAAGCCCGACGTTCCATGGGCCCCTCAATTAACTCTGGAGGATAGGCCTATTATGGCCAGCGAAAGCGCCGATGATATCAACGTTGGTGTCGCCCTCAGCACTGCTCTTCTCCTTCCGAAGGATTTGGAGCGAAATGCTGAGCTCAGTGAGTATGAGAATTATGCTCTCACGCTCCAACACTCCGTGCAAGTAAGTGTTTCTGTTTACACTTGTGAATTTTCCTTCTGTTTCTTTCTGAGAGTATTTTCTAACACTTCTGTTTTCCTTCAGGCCGTCCAACACGCTCATTCATTTTCAATGAAATCTTTTGAAAATCGTCAAAGATTGGTTGATATGAAGAGGGAGGCGTCCTCTCTGAAGAGGGAGATAAAGTCTCTTGAATCAAAAATGAAAAAACTGGAAGATCAGGCCGAGGCTGCAACTAAAGCCCAAACTTTAGCCGAAGAGAAGGCCGAATCCGCTGAGGCCGTCAAAAAAGTTGCTGAGGCCGAGAAAAGAGAGGCCGAGGCTAAGAAGGCCCAAGCGGAGAAAGAGCTCCAGCAAGCTCTGGCCACCAAAGAGGCCGAAGTGAAAGAGGCCGACGAAAAGGCCTATGCCCAGGGTATGGCTGACGTCACAGAGGATTACAAACTTCAAGTCAGGCAGGCATGCAACAGAGGATTTTCCCTTGGTTGGATGTCCCTGATAAAAAAGCTTGATCTCCCTGTTGACTTGCCCTTTCGTAATGCCGATGCCATTCCTTTACCATTTCCCCCTCCAAGTCAGGTTGAAGACGAGTCAGAGCTTGAGGCTGATGCCAAGGATGAGGATGAAGAGAACAATGATGATGAGGCCTTGGTGAGAAAACCCAAGGATGCTGCTGAAGCTAAGTCCCCTCCTCCTGCTGAGCAAGTGATGGATTTAACCTTGGATGAGGAGGGTGATGAGGTTGGGGAGGCACCCAAGAAAATTGCCATCGGGCAACTATCATCCGACCTTTTTTTGGCTGAAAGAAATCTGGACAATACGCTGGCTGAGATTGATGCTGAGATTGAAGCAGAAAAGGTTGCCGAGGAGGTTCCACCAGAGTCTTCCGAGGTCCTAGCCCCTCCGGCTGCCAATGTTGAAGAGTCTTGATTCGAATGTTTTCTGTACTTTTTCCTTCTTTTTCTGCACTTTGCATTTTGTACTCTTTTTTAATTTCTGGACAATGCAAAACTCCTTCTTATGGCCGATGTAGCTTTTTCAATATGTAACTGCAACTGTTCTGTCTATAGATGTCTTTGATCTTGTGATGTTCTTGATTGCTTCTGCATATTTCTATACTTAGAAATTTTTGCATGCTTTTTCATTTTGCTTCCTTTGTGCAATCTTCTCGGGGTTACGTACCTCGGGTATAACTACAAAACTTTTACTTCGGCAAGATACTGACCTGCAAACCTTTCATAAAACATATACTAAATGTGAACTTTGCAAGCTTCTTCTCAAGTTTTAACAAGTATTAAATAGGGACTTCGGTCTAACCTACTTGTAAATTGCTACAAATTTCAACAAGTGTTAACATATACTGTAAACTTTTCTAAGTGTTAAATAATAATCTGCTTGTAAATTGCTGCGAATTTCAACAAGTGTTTAAACAATATACTTAGCCTTTACTTCAACTTGTAAATTTCTGTATACCTCAGCGGGTGATCATATGTCGGCTTAACATAAACTTGTAAATTGCTACAAATTTCAACAAGTGTTAAGCATCTTCCTTAGGGTTAAGCAACCCACATATTGCTATGAGAACTTAAGCAATGACCTCGGCTTAACTTCAACTTGTAAATTGCTACAAATTTCAACAAGTGAAGATAAGGAGTCAGCTTAATTCCAACTTGTAAATTGCTACAAATTTCATCAAGTGAATTAAGGAATAATCTCGTCTTAACTTCAACTTGTAAATTGCTACAAATTTCAAGAAGTGAAGATAAGGAATCAGCTTAATTCCAACTTGTAAATTGCTACAAATTTCAACAAGTGAATTAAGGAATAATCTCGGCTTATCTTCAACTTGTAAATTGCTACAAATTTCAACAAGTGAAGATAAGGAATCAGCTTAATTCCAACTTGTAAATTGCTACAAATTTCAACAAGTGAATTAAGGAATAATCTCGTCTTAACTTCAACTTGTAAATTGCTACAAATTTCAAGAAGTGAAGATAAGGAATTAGCTTAATTTCAACTTGTAAATTGCTACAAATTTCAACAAGTGAATTAAGGAATAATCTCGGCTTATCTTCAACTTGTAAATTACTACAAATTTCAACAAGTAAAGATAAGGAATCAGCTTAACTCCAACTTGTAAATTGCTACAAATTTCAACAAGTGAAGATAAGGAATCAGCTTAATTCCAACTTGTAAATTGCTACAAATTTCAACAAGTGAATTAAGGAATAATCTCTTTCTTTTCTTTGTCCCCAATGTGAACCTGAGTTTGACTTGGGTTCACATTAATTATGTCTTCAATAAACATTAATGCATAACTTTATCAATCATATGTGTTTGAAAGAATTCTGAAAAGACTTTATTGATGATATCGGCCAAAAAATGATGCACATCTAATGATAGAAAAATTTCAAATTACAAGTATTCCAAGGTCTGGGCAATGCTTTGCCCTCATTGTCCTCAAGCCGATAAGCTCCGTTGCCTAATACTGAAGTAATTCTGTAGGGTCCTTCCCAGTTTGGGCCAAGCTTGCCTTCCCTGGGATCCTTCTTGTTCTCGACGACTTTTCTCAGGACTAGGTCGCCAACTTGAAAATCTCTTGGATTGACCTTCTTGTTGTAAGCTTTGGCAAGCTGTTGCTGGTATACTGCAAGTTGAATTGCAGCTTTCTCTCTTCGTTCTTCCAACAAATCCAGATTTCGGGCTAAGAGTATGTCATTGGTGCCATTCTCTACTCCCTGGGTTCTGATCCCTGGGATGCCGATCTCCAATGGGATGACCGCTTCTGTGCCATAAGCCATGACAAAGGGGGATTCTCCTATTGATCTTCTTGGCGTAGTCCGATATGCCCAAAGTACGTTGGGCAACTCGTCTACCCACTTTCCTTTTGCAGCCTGCAGTCTCTTCTTTATTCCATCCAGAATTACTTTGTTGGATGCCTCTGTTTGCCCATTGCTTTGAGGAAAACTTGGTGTTGAGAAATAATTCTTGATTTTGAATTTTGCACAAAAGTTCTTGATGAGTTTGCTGTCAAACTGTGTTCCGTTGTCGGCGACTATTGATCTTGGAATCCCAAATCTGGTGATAATGTTTCTCCATATAAAATTCTTGACGTCCACATCTCGGATTTTGGTAAGAGGTTCTGCTTCTATCCATTTTGTAAAGTAATCTGTTGCTACCAGCAAGTATTTTCTCTGCCCAGTTGCTTGGGGAAGTTGTCCAACCAAATCCATGCCCCATTGGGCAAACGGCCAAGGGCTGGATACTGGGTTCAGGTCAGCAGCTGGCTGATGTATCAAAGGTGCAAACCTTTGGCATTGTTCACATTCTTCACATAGGTTTCGACATCCTTTTGCATGTAGGGCCACCAATACCCCTGGGTAATGGCCCTGTGGGCTAATGATCTGCCCCCAGCATGGCTTCCACAAATTCCTTCATGAATTTCGTAAAGAAAATCTTCAACCTGCAAAGGGTGTACGCACCTTAAAAGCGGCCCAGTGAAGGACCTCCTGTAGAGATGGCCTTCTGCTGTTAGACTGAATCTGGCCGACTTCAGTATGATTTTATGTGCTTCATTGTGGTCTTTTGGCAGCTTCCCCTCTTTTAGGAATGCAATGATTGTATCCATCCAGCTTGGTCCCAAGTCTACGCACATTCCTTCTTGTTCGGTGCTCTGTTTATCTATGCTCGGGGCCGACATGTAGTCGATCATAATTGTCCTTGTTTTTCCAGTTTGAATTGAACTGGCCAGGTTAGCCAACGCGTCGGCGTGGGTGTTGTCATCTCGGCTAACTTGGAGTAATCTGCAATTCTGAAATAGGGCTGCCAATCTGATGACTTCCTTTGCATATGCCGACATTCTTTCATCTCTGGCTGCAAATTCTCCTGTTGACTGGTTAACAATGAGTTGTGAATCACAAAAAACAATTACCTCATCTGCCTCTGCTGCTGCTGCCAGCTTTAGCCTTGCAATTAATGCTTCATATTCTGCTTCATTGTTGGAGGCTTTGAACCCCAAACGGATGGACTGTTCTACTATTTCTCCATCTGGAGATATCAGCAGTACTCCTGCCCCTGCTCCCTGGCGGTTGAACTTCCATCGAGGAATAGTCTGAATGAATCGCCGATGTAGATGCTGCAGGGTCTGAGCTTCTCCTTTTCTTGCTTTTTTGTCTTTGGCTGGGATTCTTTTTGCTTGTTGGGACAATGCTCATCTTGGTTTGACGGAGCCCGATGTGCGATGGTTTCAGGTGTGAGTTCTGCGACGAAGTCGGCCAAAACTTGGCCCTTTATTGCTGTTCTTGGCCTAAACTCCAGGTCAAACTGGCCCAGGGTCACTGCCCATTTTGCTATCCTTCCTGTTAAGTCTCTTTGTTGCAATAAGGACTTCAGTGGGTGCTCTGTTAGGACCACAATCTTGTGTGGCTGAAAGTAATGGTTCAACTTCTTTGAAGCCATTACTAAGGCCAGCATTAATTTTTCCAGTGGTAGGTATCTTGTTTCTGCGTCGGCCAAAGTTTTACTTACATAATAAACAACCTTTTGTTCCCCCTTTTCCTCTCGGATTAGCACTGCACTGACTGCGTGTTCTGAGACTGCTAAGTACAAAAAAAGTTCCTCCCCTGGTACTGGGTTGGAAAGAACCGGAGTTGTGGTCAAGTACTTTTTTAGGTCGGTTAAGGCGGCTTCACATTCTTCTGTCCATAGGAAGTCTGTGGCTTTTTTCACCAGGTTGAAGAAGGGTCTGCACTTATCTGAGCTTCTGCTGATGAATCTGTTTAGGGCTGCGGCCCTTCCAGTAAGCACTTGAACTTGCTTTGCCGATGTCGGGCTCTGTAAGTCCAGGATGGCCTTGATTTGGTCTGGGCTGGCCTCAATGCCCTTTCTTGTTACCAGATATCCTAAAAATTTACTTGATCCAACTCCAAAGGCGCACTTCGAGGCGTTGAGTCGGAGCCGATATCTTTTGAGTATGTCAAAGACCTTTTTTAGGTCGGCAAGATGACCCTTTGATTCCTTGGTCTTCACGACCATGTCGTCGATGTAGACTTCTACTGTTTTGCCAATCAGGTGCTTAAACATCTTTGTCACTAACCTCTGATAGGTTGCTCATGCGTTTTTCAACCCAAAAGGCATTACCTTGTAACAGTACAGGCCTTTAGGGGTGATGAACGCGGTCTTCTCCTCGTCTGGAGGGTACATGGCAATCTGGTGGTACCCTCTGTATGCATCCAAAAAACTGATCCTTTCATGTCCTGAAGTGGCGTCTACCAGTTGGTCGATTTTGGGCAGAGGAAAGCTGTCTTTGGGGCAAGCTTTGTTGAGGCTGGTAAAGTCTACACAAACCCTCCATTTGCCATTCTTCTTTTTTACTACTACTGTGTTGGACAGCCATGTTGGGTACTGAACTTCTCGGATGGCCCTGGCCTCCAGGAGTCTGTCTACCTCTTCTTCTACTGCTTCGACGTGCATCAACGTCGGTCTTCTGGCTCGTTGAATCACAGGTTTTGCCGATCTGTCGACATTCAGTCTGTGGCAAGTGACCTCGGGGTCAATGCCTGGCATTTCATAAGGTGTCCAGGCGAACGCCTCTATGTTTGCCCTCAAAAAATCTTCCAGTTCTTTCTCTTCTTCTCTAGCTAAGCCTGAGCCGAGAAGAAAGAAACGCTCTTCGTCGTCCTCCTGGACGAAGATTTTTTTTAGCGCCTCTTCGCTTTTTTCGGCTGGTTCTTTCCCGACGTCTTCTAGGACCTCCATGTCCTCATCTTCAACTTCTGCGTTCCTTGGCTCTCGTATACTACAGGTGGACTTCATTGCTGCCATGGAGCAGTTTTTTGCTTGCGGTTGATCCCCTCTGACTTCTTCAATCCCAAGCTCTGTTGGGAACCGCAGTAGTTGATGCAACGTTGAGGGAACTGCCCCCATTGCATGCAACCACGGCCTTCCCAAGATGATGTTGTATGGTGAGGGCGTGTCAATTACCAAAAATTCCGTCTGGATCTTCTTAGTGTCGGCTTGTACTTCCAAGCTTGTTGCGCCCAGTGGCCATGTCGGCGTTCCATTAAAGCCGACCATCGGGCCGCTGGATTGTTCTAAGTCATCAGGGTGAAGGCCCAGCTCCTTGTAACATCTGACATACATGATGTCACAGGAGCTGCCTTGATCTATTAGGATGCGTTTTACTTGGCACTCCCCAACCTGGAGGGATACTACCAAGGCATCATTATGCGGATGTTGGACCAATTCCAGGTCGGCTTCAGTAAAGGCTATCATCGGCCCTTGGCATTCTTCTGGCCGATGTCTCTTCTCCCCGACTTGGTAGACATGCTGTAAATGTCTTACCTTCTGGGTCTCCCCTCTGACTTCGTTTTCATTGACCCTTGAGTGGATCACATTAACCACCCTCGGTCCTCCTGCTTGTGGTAGCTGTGCTGGGGGAGGCGGCGCTGCTGGTGCTTGAGGCAACCTTGCCTGTTCTTCCCTTGTCCTGGCTTCATCGACCAGGTCCCTCAGAAGGCCTTGTCTCACCAGGTCCTCCAAGTGTGCTTTCAAGGCTCTGCAACCTTGAGTTGGGTGTCCTTCTTCATTGTGGTAGGCACAACGTCTACCAACGTTCCTTCCCATGAATTCCCCTGGTGCTCTTGCTGGAGCCCTGAAATAAGGTTGGTTTCGAATTTGATCTAGGACTTTATGGATTGGGATTCGGAATACCGTCGTTACCGCCTGTTTACTTCTCAACTCTGTTTCTTGTTTGGTCGGCCCATTGTTGCCTCGGCCTCGCTTCGGCGAGCCATTGCCCTTTTCTTGCTTTACCTCTTTATTTCCCGATGTATCTTCTTCGGCTCTGGCGTACTTCTCAATTCTTGCCATGAGTTCTTCCATGCTTTTTGGCAATGTTTTTGCCAAAGACTTCCGTAGTGGGCAGTCATCTTTCAGGCCGTTCTTGAAAGACACGACCGCTACCTCTTGGTTGCATTCGGGTATTCGGTTGAACACCTCGTAGTACCTCTTCGCATAGGCCCTAAGGCCTTCTTCCTTGGTGATTCTTAGAGCCATCAAAGCATCAACCCTCAGGGACTGCAGCTTGTTGGTCACGAACCTGGCCACAAACATCTCGGCCAGGCCTTCCCATGTCTTTACACTTCCTTTTGGTAATTTATGGAACCAATCAGATGCAATTTCCCCAAAGGATGAGGGGAAAACTTTGCAGAGCAACGGCTCGTTCCCGCTATATAATGCCATTGAATTCAGGTATAGTCCAACATGAAAGTTTGGATCTGACTTACCATCATAAATTTGAAACCTTGGCATACTGAACCTCTTTGGTGGTTCGAAATTGTCCAGTTCCACCGAGAAAGTTGTCTTTGGTTTTACTGGGGAGTTTACCTCGGCTTCAGCATTCTGTTGTCTCCTTTTGAGGTAGTCTCTCAGGTCTTCTTTGCTCCTCCCTGGAGCTCGACTGTCTTTGGACTTTAGTCTTTTTGGTACACTGCTTTCGGCCTCGTGGTGGGTCCGTTTGGATCTTTCTCCATGGGTTGTGTCAAAGCAGAGTGCTTGCGCTCGAACATGCCGATGTTCTTTGGGTTCTGGATTCTTCATGTGGTGCGTCCTTCGGGACTCTTCTTGCCTCGGCTCTTCTCGTCCGACTTCCCTGGAAGGCCGGTGAGAATGTCTTCCGCTCCTGGTATGCTGAGGGACCTCGGGGATTGTTTTTCTTCCGCCCTTCTGGGTGTTGGTTGCTGGCATCGGCGTATCTTGCAGCGGGTATGGTGGCTGCATAACATTATTCTGCATCATGAAGTTGACGACTGACTGAAGGTCTGCCAACTTGTTCGCCAATTCTTTCACTTCCTCATCCCTCCGTAGGCACCTGTCCCTCCATACCTGGAGGTTATCTTCATTGTAGTACTTTCCTTGGTCTGTTCTTTTTGACGTGTCACCCTCCTGGATGACGTCTTTCTCTCTGTGACCCTGGTCACGAGCTTCTATATTGTGGTTGTCTCCTTCAATGTTAAGGTCAATTGGTCTGCCACTCCCAGCGGGAGCGTCATCCCTAATTTTTTCCTGCTGTCCGTTACTGGCCATCTATTCTTCCTTCGTTCCCACAGACGGCGCCAAATTGTGTGGATGAAAATCTGACCACACTGCCTACTCAGTAATCAGTTGGAGATCACAGGCAGAATAGATGGCTTCAGTAACCTGTAACAGAAAGAGAAGGCTCCGGCGGTGGTTCTTCCACCCGGGGGCACTCCGACGATCAAGTCAATATATCTCTCAAAGATAATCAAGTGCTTAAACTTAATACTCAAAATGTAAATTGCATACCTTAGACCCACGGGGGTGCCTTTCTTTTATAATATACTCAATCCAAGTCCCACTAGAAGTATGACTTCTATGAACTCCAATTCTGTGCTTACTTTGGACTCCTCAAGAGATAAAGATAAACTCCCTAGGAGCTTTATCGTTATCTTGGTTAAGTCCCCTCTTCGTCTTAAGACTCTTGTCTCTTATTCGTTTATCTCGGATTCCGATATCTTCGGAGATAACCTCGGCAACACCGAGATCACCTCGGCCTAACTACCACGACACGTGGCACCTCGGCTGACACGTCGGCGTCACCATGCCACGTGTTGGTATTCAGAAAATATATCCCCACAAATTATTATAAAACTAAACTAAAAGGACCCTTTGTATTTTTATGATGATGAAAAAATATCTTGTATTCACGATGCAAGTCTTTTGTCGTGTGTGTCAAAATCGCACCGACAAAATTCGGGAAATTGTAAAATATTTTTAGAATATTATGTGTCCGTACTCCTTAACTAATTATCATTCAATAGGGGTGGGCGCGGGTCGGTTGCAGCCACGGAATCTCCAATCCGCCATCCGTCTGTTAGATTGGCGGATTGGAGAAAATCAATCTGCATCAGTCCACCAATCCGGCGGATGTGGATTGAGCAGATTGGTGGTTTGGCGGATGTATGTGAATCGGTTTGGCGGTTTGAAATTTTATAAATTTTCAACATAGTTCAACTTGTGCACTTCCTCAAAAAAAAAAAAAAAAAAAAAGAAGAAAATATTACAGTCAATGACTTAAAAAAGTATTACAATTACTGCATGTCTCATCCAAAGAAAGAAAGTTTGAAACTTTAGAATATCACAATCACTGCATGCCTCATCTACATATTACAACAGCATGCCTCATCCATATAAAGTATTACAATCTGTGGTTCTTAAAATATAAAAACAATTCAAACCACTAAAACCATGAACAGAGCAATAGTAGAGATTGTATGTGTCTGTATTGTTACATTTATATATGTTTTTGAAAACAAAAACCAACCAGCATATATCATATTTTTTATTTATTACTTTTAGAGTTAGATTTAAAAATCAAAAAATATAGATAAATAATACGTTTATTTTTTTCAATTCAAAAAATATATTCAAGTTGAAAATTTTTTTTCAACAGAATATTTGAACTATTTTTCAATTGAAAATACAAACAAAATATTTAAACAAATTGAAAACACAAAGTCTTATAAATAACTAAGGGTGTTTGCGGTTTGACGGTTCGGTTGCGGCCAAAGGAACCTCAAATTCGTCATCCGTTCGCCAAATTGGCAGATTGGAAAAAATCAATCCGCAATCGTCCGCTCGTCATCACGCATCCGTCCAAAATGCGGCGGATCGATTCAGTTCGGTTGGTTTTGACGGATCGGTATATCCGCTGCTCACCCCTATTCAATATGCCTATTATATTCTCCAATTATCTAATATAATACCCCACTTGTTCTTATTTTTCACTAATTACAATATTATAAAATATTACATGTCTATATTATGAGATTATTATAATATAATTATTACTGATTTATAATTTTTCTAAAAAAGGAAAAGAAAAAACAAAAAGGCATTATAGATCTATAAATATTGTGCAAAAATACCCACAACTAGGTATCCACCACATCCAGATCAAAATAGATGAATGAATGTACACACAACACACCACCTCCATGTGAGCCACTTTCTATCACAGCCAACATTTATAACATGTTTGTTAGGCTTCTCCTCCTCATCTGCGTGCGTGTCAATACATTTTCAAAACCAAACAAAAACCGTTAATTAAAAAGATCTGAGTTGTGGCGTCAACCGCGACCCTCTCTCCCTCCCTCCCTCCCGCCCTAATCTCAATTTTTTTACTATTCATTCATTCTGGTACAAAAACCACCTTCAACTCCCTCCTCAAATTCTGAATCTCTCCGATCGATTTCTCGACTCAATTGCCTGATGATTTCCGCCGGAAATCGTCCCTTGGTGTGTTGTTCTTCGCCGGAGTGTGGCTTTTCTGAGGCTTCGTCTCCGAACTTAGGGTTCGTGCAGTTGTCGCTGCCTAATTTTGATTGTAAGAGTTTGGGGCTCCAAAGCACCAATGCGAGATCGAGCTTTTTCGCGCCAGTGAAAGCAATGGAGGGTTCTAAAACTTCGTACGTCAATGGCAAAGCTGATCGCGTTCGCGAACTGAACCAGTCGGGCTCCAATTCAAACGATAACGCGATGAGTGATTCTAGTGGTATTCTGATCTATCACTTATCTAATTTATATTTGAAATGTGCAAACGATTTCGTGAGGCTTTTAGATTCGATTCTACAACCTTTAATGTTGTAGAATTGATTTTGTAATGTACTTGCAAAATAGTTAAATGTACTCAAATGTACGGAGATTCTGATCTTAATCAATTGTATAATTAGGTAAATGCATCTTATAGATTGATTTCTTTTTTTGTTTATGTTTTGTTGCATATTCGTGAGGCTTTTTCAGATTTCATTCTAAAACATTTTGCAAATGATTGCTTATTTTTTATTGTTTTATGTTTTGAGATCGGCTTTGTAATGTACTTGCAAAATAGTTAATTGTTACTCAAATGTATCGAGATTCTGATTTTAATCGATTGTTTAATTAGGGAAAAGCACCATCCAGGTGTCTACGATTGGGAATTCGACGAACATTGCTTGGCATAAGTGTTCAGTTGAGAAAATTGACAGGCAGGAGTTGCTTCAGCAAAAAGGTTGTGTAATATGGATCACGGGTCTCAGCGGTTCAGGTTTGTATTTTTTTTTTATTGACCATGGCTTGAGCCTTACTGTCTATGCTATATGAATTTTTTCATGTGTTTGCTACATTTTGATGTTTGGGATCAAATTGAAGACATGAAGCATAAACTCCAATATATCAAATAGACGATCAACATCCTTATAGTGTGATGATTGTCGTCACTCATGTACTGAGATGATATTTTTATTTATAGTCTTTAAATTTCAAGCTGCTTAAAAAGATTAGAGGATGTATCATTTTTGTATTTATAAATGCTCTGCCAAGCAGGCTGGTGATGCCTACTAGGATGTCATGTTCCCCTCATTTATTTTTTCTTTAATGTTTGAAATTGAAATGAAAAATGACAGTCTGTTGGAAGTCATAAATGTGAAATTCAGGAGTGGATGTAATGGAAATTTTGTAAGCAGACATCATATGCTAGAGATCATAACTAATTACCATTATCCTTACAATAACTAATTAATAAAATGTTTACGTAAGAAGATTTGGTTCATTGTGACCACTTTTGAATTGGTTTTAACATGCTGCTAAATTAGACTTCTGTTCAGAATTTGGATATTAGTTCCAATAAAGTGAATACATGAGTTTTCCACCCTTTTTATATGCCTTTCATTTTTTCTTCTTAGAGCTTTAACAAACATATCTTCAATGTTATGCATAAGGAAGGATTACAGTTTTTAAATAAGATTGGTGGCCTTTTTTTAACTTTGGACATTAAGTTAAGTTCTTATCAGCAATAGACGTCTTTTCCACTTTATTTAGTTCATTGTCATCTATTTGGAATGAAAAATTGTGCATGTTCACAAAATGACTTAAAATGCGAGTCCGTCAAAAGGGCTCTTATATCTTTGTCAAGCCCAAGATGAATTGGGTTGTCATTTATCTCAGTATTTTACTGATACTGAAGGAAATACAAGAACAAGTTTCTGATAACAGCTCTAAGGCACATTTTGGGGAACTTTTAAGTTACAGCAAGAGTTCGATACTTTTTTTTATGCAATCTTCTCAATATTATTAGCATTTCTTACCCTGGTATATCTTCTTCCGGTTTACTCCCTATTTTCAAGTAATTGTTAAGACTCATGAACTATTATTTTGTTTTATCATTTTAAATAGTTTGATCTTTAATTTTAGGAAAGAGCACTTTGGCGTGTGCTTTGAGTCGAGGCTTGCACTCCATGGGAAAGCTGACCTACATCCTTGATGGTGACAACGTTCGTCATGGTCTAAATCGTGATCTTGGTTTCAAACCAGAGGATCGGGCAGAAAACATACGAAGAATGGGTGGGTTTTAACGGTCCATCATTTGTACAAACTTCATTGCCTAAATTTGCCCTCTTACTCTTTTCTAAAATAGTTCAAATTTCATATTTATGGTTTTTAGGGGAGGTAGCGAGGCTCTTTGCAGATGCTGGAGTTATTTGCATTGCCAGTTTAATATCGCCCTACAAAAAGGACCGAGATGCATGCCGTGCATTACTGCCAGAAGGAGAATTCATTGAGGTTTGTGCTCTGGAAGGATTGAGCATTTGGCTGCATAAAGTTGTTAGTGTAGTACTGGTAGAAGAGGAAGGGGATTTTTGGTATAGAGAAAGGTGCTTCATTGCCTATAATTGATAAAGTCTATAACTCACAGGTGTTTATGGATGTGCCTCTCCATGTATGTGAAGCAAGGGACCCTAAAGGCCTGTATAAGCTTGCACGAGCTGGAAAAATTAAAGGTATCTTCTTGCAGTCTCATTGAAGATTGAAATTCTGAAATCTGAATGATAGTTGTTTCCTTTCACCTTTTTCTTCACTTGATCTGCTGTGTCAGTGTTCTAAACATAATGTTGATGAGCTTGAGATTAAATTTATGGTGTGTCATTTAAAAAGCATGGGGGCTGCTTCGAAATCTCGTCAAGCCAATGCCACCTCCAGATTGTAAAAAAACTTTCTTTCACAATTTTTTTTTCAGGTCACTAGCTCTCAGTTTAAAGTGTTCTCTTGTCTTGCAGGTTTTACAGGGATTGATGATCCATATGAGGCACCATTAAATTCTGAGGTGTGTATGCTCTTTAATGAAAGAGATGTTTTTATGTGCCTGAATTCGCTCAAACACGTACATTCCAAGGATAGGTTTCATTTAAAACATGAAAATTTCAGGATACACCGATTTACAATGTCAAATAATAGTATATATTAGTGAACCAATATGCATCAAGACAAGAGGTCTTGCTGAAATTAATAACTGGATATGAAGTCGAAGTTTGGGGCCTTTCTCGTATCAGGGTTGTCTAACATGCCACGGTTTACCTATTGATGTTTAAATAACCCATTTTTGCAGATAGTATTACAACAGAAAGGAGAGGTCTGTGCTTCCCCAAGTGAAATGGCTGAAACAGTGTTAGCTTACTTGAAGGAGAAAGGGTATCTGAATGCCTAATTTGTGAACAGTGGCCCGAGTTGACTATCTGTCTGTCTACCAGTAACCAAAACATGATATGCAAAATTCCAAATGTCTGCAGGATGGGAAACTTGTTTCCTGTTTCTGTGCTTCGATAGTATGTTGGATGATATCAGATTAATTGATGTCATATTTGTTGTAATGCCGTTCAAAAGGCATTTTGTGTTTGCTTCAATTGATAGCAATAAATAAGGAAAAGGGTTAGTCAAGTGTGATTCTGTTGATAAAAAAGCTTGTTTGATGGTTGGTAAAACCCGACATGTACTTATGAATAATTCTGATTCGATGAATTTTAAAATCACATAGCAATTTGTTTTCCTATTAATAAGGTGTTGCAACCTAGCTTCTTGGCAGGACAATATAAAAGGAAAAAAATTCTGTCTCGATGGAGTATACAATCTTGAAAGGTGGTGTTTTTGTTCCTCCACTTCTTTAGACCATATATTTCTAAGCCATTTTGTGTGAAAAAAATACATAATAGAAGTATAAGCATGTGCTATAACAATCATTTTAAAAACTATTATTTTTAATTTGCATTCTCCAATGAAAAAGTAAAAAGGGATATGGAATCATTTTTTATTATTTTTAAGTCAATGTGAAATACAATTTATATCTAACCCAAGTTCCTAACTCACCATGCTTTTGAAGGTATTGGAAAAAAAAAATTGTTCATTAAAAACGATTTGGTTGTCAGATGAGCGGTGGATCTGAATGATGGCGACATCGTCATCCTCCTCTCTCCTCTACGTCGGTGGTGGTGGTGGTTCTCATTAGGCGTTGCTGTCTCCGGCAACAGACATTGCGGCGGCCAACAATGGTTGTTTGTTCTTATGGGGGGAAGCGGCTTGAGTCTTGAGGGAGAGGTGGAATTTCCAAACAATCCGTTGGGTTGTTTTTGGGAATCAGATCCTCTTCTAGAGATTCTTGCTTGACTTTCTATTTAGATTATTGGGCTTACTTTTAGCCCAATTTCAACGATTCAGATCATTTATATTTTAAAATTTGTTGATTATACTATATTTGTATTAAATATCAAAAAAACATGTATTTGGATCATTGAATTAAAAATTAATTTTTTTAAAAATTTAATAAACAGTTTTTCGAACACATATTTTCTGATATTCAATTAATTTGATTTTTTACAGATATGATATACTTAACAAATCTTAAGTTATGATTGATTCAAATTATCAAAATTAGGCCTAAAATAGGCCCTATAACTTAGCAAGTAGGAAGTCAGGTAAGAAAAGAGGGGATCCTGATTCTGTTTGTAGTCCAGATCTGATCTGATTCCCCAGAGAGCGAGAGAGAGATGGAGAGAATGAAGTGCAAATAGCAAATACCATTCAATTCAATAATTTTTCTTGTACTAGCAAATAGCAATAGAGAGCAATAATAAAAGAGTTTAAATAGGCAACAGTAGTAGTAGTAAACATTAATGTCAAACATCGATGTGGTGTTACAAAGATTTGACAGAGAGAGAGTACAATTGAGTTGAAGGTGTAAAATAAATAATCAAAGGAAAGGTATAGGTAATGAACGGCGAGAGTAAGTGTGGTGGAGAGACAAAAAGCAGAAGGCAAGAGCGGTGGTGAGAGCCATCGCAGCAAAGTTCACTGCTTCTAAAATGGCATCGAAACGGCGCTCGTGGAGACCCCAAAGGGTAGTCACGCAGTCCCCAAAACCACCCACCACCGTCGCTAAGAATATCGCCATCTCTCTCTCCCTCCCTCTCTCTCTCTCTCACGATTCTAAAACAGAGATGAGATACAAACCCAGATGACCCAGTAACCAAAACGAACTACACACACCGGACAACAACTCTAGTCTATAATTGCAAATTGGAAGTTTATTGAGCATACCCATACCCCACCCACCTCTTCCAATCTCATTTATTACCCAAGTTGATTGGTCCCCGCCATTAATCATAGTGTTTGCAACTTGCATATGTGGGGGGTAGGGGTGTTCGCGGATCGGTTTTGTGCGGTTTGCGGTTCGGTTTTGACCCGCCCACATCTATGCGGTTTGGAAAAAAGTTAACCCGCGACCGCCCGCAGTGCGGTTTGCGGTTTGTGCGGATAGGGTTTACAAGTGTGCGGGCGGTTGCGGGCGGTTTGCGGTTTACACTTTTTTCTTTAAAAATTAATTTTCAAATTTTTTTTTTCCAGCGAATTTAGGCATCAGATTCATTTTATTTATTTGTGATAATAATTTTTTGATGAGTTTACAAATAAAAATTGAATATCAATGCATTAAATGAAAGTACCCAAAACAAAGAGGCCCTATACTAGCATTTTTGCCATGAAAAAAAAGTATATCAATGCATTAAAGGTTGTACTCAATTAGAATTGCCAGTTCAGTAATCAATAATCAAACTATAAGTTCTATCGACCATTAGAAGGAAAATTTTATTAGGAAAAAGTGGATGAATCACAAATGAAAATCATATAAGAAACCAAATTTAGGACTTGATAATTCTACGGCATTAAGAAAGTTGAGAAATACTTAAAAATAAGGATCCTAGTGTCATAGAGAATATAATGGTGCTCCTGTAAAAGTTACAAAGTTGGTATATAAAAAAAAAAAAAAATAATAATAATAATTAAAGTGCGGGCGGTTTTTGCGGGTTGCGGGTTTAAACCGCGACCCGCCCGCAACCCGCAAATTTGTCATATTTCAAACCGCATCCGCCCGCATTATGTTTGCGAAACCGCCCATTTATATGCGGGTTGGGCGGATTGGGCGGTTTGAGTGGTTCGGATAAACCGTTGCCCACCCCTATGTGGGGGTGATTTGAGAAGTTAGTCAAAGTTAATTTTTTAATTTTTTTAATATATATATTTTTTATCTTTTTATGTGTAAAAAATGTGAAAGATAATGTGATATAAAAATTAAAAGCTAATTTGTAATTGGATTGTCAAATTGCCTCATAATAAATAGCTATTGGTGTTCACCAAAGATCACCAAAGAAAATAAAAAAAATAATAATATACTTAGGTCTCGTTTGGGAATATGTTATTGTGCGAGTGATTTTTCGATCACACCGCCCCACTTAGTATTCAGCTGGAGAGCACTGGCAGAATAGATGACATCTGGCTGACCTGTAACAGAAAGAGAAGATTCCGGCGGTGGTTCGTCCCGGGGGCACTCCGACGATCAAGTCAGTATATTTCTCAAAGATAATCAATAGTACTAAACTCACTGTTCAGAATATAAATTGCGTACGTTAGACCCATCGGGGGTGCCTTTCTTTTATAGTTAACTCAATCCTAGTCCTTATAGAAGCCTAGCTTCAATGGACTTCTACTTAGTGTTTATCTTGGACTCTTCAAGAGTGTTATCCTTATCCACGCTAAAGTCCTTCCTCATTCTAGGACTCTTGTGCCTTATCCGCTTATCTCGGATTCTGATATCTTCAGAGATAACCTCGGCCTAACCGAGATAACCTCGACGTCACAACCTGAACATGTGGCACCTCGGCTGACACGTCGGCGTCACCTTCGCTACGTGTTGGGACTCAGAAAATATATCTCCACAATTGCCCCATAGGTTCTATTACCTCGGCATTCTGAGGTGATGGAACCTATATCGATACTTCCTGCCAGTACATCGGCTTTAGCCGAGATCATCATTATAGGCCGACATGTCTCTTTAAGGTTTAAAAGTTTCCAAGATCTCCTTCACGCGTATGAGCTGTTATGCAAAATAATTCAACTATTTCAGCCACGCGTCTTCCTTTTACGGGATCGTACTCCGTACGTGCTCACAAGTCGTCTTGCGCCTACATGCGCCGTCTGACGCATTCGTTGTTCCAGACGCATTAATTGCCCTTTTTGCCGCCGTTTCAAGTTTTGACAAAAACTCGTATCCTCTCTCTTTGTCTCTTCACTTTTCACTTCTGAAGTTTTCTTTTCTCTTCCTAACTTTCCCTTCAAGATCCTCTATTGCTCAAGCTTCCAAAACTCTGCAACTTGCTCTGTCCATTTCCTCCGGCGAGGTTCTTGTCAATCTGTTCCGCTGCCACCGTTCTTCTGACTTTGGCGATCTCAACATCGGCTTCTTTTTTATGGTAAGTCACCATTCCTCCTAGTTTTAGTTCTTGTTGTGCTCCAAGAAATTTTTGCTTTATCATTAGTCGTCATTGCTGTTTTACTCAAATATTTGATTCATGAATCATGCCTCTGAGTGTATTTATTTTACGATTTTGCTATTTTCCCATGTCTTGAATATTCACACTGCTCACAACTATTCTACTTTCGCTATTGTTCTGGGCCTTGTACCCTTTCACACACTTTGTCACATAGTGTTCTTGGTAGTTCACCCTTGTTCTTGATTCTGAAACACGTTCTTGTTTTTTTGTTTTCCAGATTCGTGCCGTCGATCTTCATTTCCATAGATCTAGGGTTGGGATTTGTTTGTAGAACCCATGATTTTTTAGGAAAAACTGAAATAATTTCCACAAATTCTTTACCCAGCAAATTTTTAGGTTTTTGCCGAGGTCCATAAAACCCTTTAGAAACACACATTTCTGAAATCCAACCCCTTCAGTTAAGCCGAAATCATGGGTATGTGGAAACATAGGGTAGACACCCCGAGCAAATTAGAGCACTTTAGGCAGGAGTTTGACATCCCGGTCGACGTTCATCTGAGGTTGGCTGGGGAGGAAGACTCTATCATGCCCATAGCTGATTCTATGCCCCTTCCTGTTGTAGCTTTCATTGAGTGCGGACTTCGGCTCCCACTCAATATCCTTTTTCGTGAGATCATTCATTATTACAAGTTGATCCCAGTGCAACTTGCCATCAATTCCTATCGAGTCATTAATGGCATAATAACCTTAGCTAAACAAGAAAATGCTAGGATTACCTTAGCCGACATCCAGTACTGCTACACCATGTGTGGCCTTAAAAAAGAAACAGGCTATGCTTATTACCTTAAGCTAAGGTCCACGAAGTACAAAATCGTAGCCGACCTCCCAGACTCCAACACGGGAGCTGGAGACGATTACTTCATTACCTCGGGGAACTGGGGGTTCGCTCCAGATGAGGACCTCCATCTCTATCCTCTGCCTCGAACAGTTTTTGTAGAGGGCAATGGCAAGAGCCCTCCTGTAGACGTCCCCGAACGCCCCGAGAGGGTGAGTCCCGTCCTGTTCGTTTGGGCTCACTACAAGTTCGGACTCTAAAATTGTCACGGTTCTAAATCTGAACCAAGGAGTCCAAATCCGGCAAATCGTTTTGAGAAAACAGATTTTGAAAGAAGTGCCAAACATGGACTGCTTTGCTAGATACAGAGTCGCCACCTAAATATTTTATTTTTGGAAAATTTAGGAAACGCTGACTCGTTGCCTAAGGCCACGTGTCCGTCATCACCAAAGTTGTCTCGACTCGGGAACTTAGGTACAATTGGGGAAGGTCACTTCGTGAGCACCCCCGCTCGCCCGAGCAAAGATCGGCCTCTACTAACCATGATATCTAGTTTTGAAAACTTTATGCGTTCTTATTCTGATTATTAGTCTAGATTTACTATGTGATGCGCACAACATACAAGTATAGACTAGATCGTCTGAATTGGAACAAAACATTTCAGGTTTATTTTTGAAAGTGGTTTGATGGTGCTACCCGCAAGTAGGCTAAGACGTGGATTTGCCACCATCGGGTGGGCTTAGAAAAACATGATTTTGCCACTATCTAGTGGGCTTAAAACTCACAGTCAATGCATTTATTCCAATTCAAATAATCCAACCTTCACCCACAGGCATTCAGGCAGTTATATCACATAAGCATATAGCCTCATGGTAAGCATGCTATCATGGCAGTCACTCACACACATGCAAGGATGCTAAAGCATAAAACTTACCGAGTACTCCAAGCCAAAACAGAAGCTAATTAGAAATCTATGCATGATCCTAACTATACAGAAATGCCTAATGCAACACATGCAAAATGCAACTAAGATAGGCTCGGCTATTCTAAAGATGGCATGTGAAATGCTACAATTAACATGTATTCAACTTGGAATTGAGATACAAATGCAGTTAGTATGATGCGCCGAGCTCGTGCATGCAAGACAGATGAATGAATGTAAACATGCTATCATACTGCATGCTAATTGAAATATACCCTAATCTAACCATCATAAGCTGATAAATAAAAGGGAGAAAGACGTGGGGTTGGAAGACATACATCACACACATGCACACTTATTACAACATTACCCTCGCGCAGAGGGTCCGAATAAATAATACAGTCTCAAATGAATAAATAATACAGTCCCGAATAAATACGAAATCCTAATTAATTAATGCACTAATCTAGGAAAGCAATAAATTGACACGCAAATCCATAGACCGCTTCAGCTCTGTTCCAAATGATGAATGATGCATGCTAGGGTTGCCTTGTGCGGAGAATCCCTTGCGATGCCTCGGTTTGCCTCTGTTTGCAATTATTCTTGGAATGCGTGCCAAGCTCCGGAAGGCTGCTGATTTCTGATTTACTGCAACAGAGAGCAACAAAGGGGCATGGCAAAGTATTTTCACATATGTATGCATGACTACTCTTCAGGGAGTGTAGTCCTCGATCCTCGTGCCACCAATCACGCATCTCGATGCATAATGGCCGAGAAGTCAAATTGCATGACTCAATATGAAATGAATGCACATATGGACACAACAAGGCCTAGACTCCATCATGGATAATCCGGAGTGTCAGCAGCCGGGAATTGAGACACGTTCCGTCACTCGGAGTACGAAACGTCCCTCGTTTCCCGTGCTTGGGCTAACTCCTATTCCAAGCACAATGCAATATGCATGGTATGCATGAATGCAACCCTAACATGCAACCTAGCATACACAATGCTATGAAAGCGGCATACACAATGCACGATGTAACGAGGCATACACAATGCTCTAACATACAATCTAGCATACACAATGCTATGAAATGAAATGGCATACGCAATGCATAATGGACTTACACTAACATGAGTGGACCTCAGCCACACCCACATCAGTAGCCATTAGATGAAAATGAGACTCTCGAAATGCGTGCGCACATGCACGCAAACCGAGGACCAAACCTAAGCATAGCATGTAACTCTAACAAGGCATGGCAAGGGATGCAAGATGGCATGCAAACTCACAAATTCCAGCACTGAAATATGATGCTAAACAGCCCCGAAACATGGAAAGATGGCACCCGATGCATGAGATGAAACCCGAAACTCGAAACTAGGCACATGGAATGACTTACAGCTATACAAAGCATGCATTATTTGATCATGAAGCATGAAGACAGAGCCAAGGCAGTCCCAAAACATGGACATTTTCAGTTCAAAGCATGGCCAAAAGATGCTAGCAAGATGGACTAAAATAGCATGCAATTTTGACTAGCAAACATGGTTTACATGGCAAGTATAGGATGCACATGGAATCTCACCAAACCAGCAAAAATCAGTGAATAAAACATGTGAAAATAGGCCCAAATAACCACTGATATGCAACCATGGCATGCAAAAATGATGAGTTACTTTAGAGGACCATGCAAGGAGTTATTAAGCACATGCAAGGTAAACGTTTAGCATGGCATAAAAAACTATGAAAATCAAATATGGTAGTCCTAAAACTCACCAAATTGACCCTGGAAAGTGACTTCGAAGCATGCAAGATAGGGTCTCTTTGGAAGGCCAAAATGACCACCAAACAAGTCAAGGTGAGAGGGGGTCACCCCCCTCTAATTTGGAAGCTCAAAACAGTTTCTTAGCCACTGAAAATCCATTGAATTTCAGTGGCTAGAAGTCCAAACAAAGCATGCAACAAGGGCTTAGGTGTAAGGCTTAAAATAGGAGACAATCAAGCATATAAGGAAGCATATGACCTCAAAAAAAAAAATTGAACCTTAAACAAACTTGAATATGAGATTAAAACAAGATATTTTTCAGTTTATGACAACTCTCAAAAACAAACACAAGTAGGGCTAATCTATCATGCAAAAATGGCCCTAAAAGAGAGAATAGTGACAAGGGACAGAAGCTGGCCTCAAAAAGTGAAGATCCCTTCAACAAAGTTGAAGAGGGGCTCAAAACAAGGCACTTTACAGTTTTTGTCAAACTTTGAAAATAATCACAAGTAGGCCTAAAATATCATGCAAGAAAAAGGCCTAAAAGAGGGATAAAGAGACAAGTGATAGCTGCTGGCCTCAAAAAGAGGAGAGCCCTTCAACAAAGTTGAAGAGGGGCTCAAAACAAGACATTTCACAGTTTATGACCAAGTCCGAAACAGCTCACAAATAAGCTTAAAATATCATGCAAAAAAAGGCCTAAAAGAGAGTTTAAACACAAAGGGTGAGGAGGAGACCTCAAACAGAGAAAGATCCTTAATTAAACATGGAGATGAGCACAAAATATGACTATTTACAGTTCGGGTCGAAGCCCAAAAATTCTTGCAAGCAAGGCTTATAAATGAAGCAAGAAAAGACTAGTTTAGGGGAAAAGTGTGCTTACCCTTGAAGAGCAATGAACCCGCAGCCTTTGGGCCAAGAAGAGGAGCTCCTAGCCTCTGGAAATCAGCTTCAAAAGGATGGAATGGAGTGTGGATGTGTGGAGCTATGGGTTGGTGTGTAAATGGTCCAAGGCTTTTAGGGTTTTGAGGCTTGGAAGAGAGGGAGAGAGTGAGATGTAAGCAAGGCTCTAAACAAGAATTTGTAACCCTCAAAAATGGAATTGGGGGTTCTAGTTTTATAGAGGGAGAAGTGGAGGAAAAGGGGGAGAAAACCAATTCAAATTTCCCTCCCAAAAGGCACCCCCCCGGATACAAAATCTAGGGGGAAACAGAGGGTACAACTGGAAGGCATTTGGAGAGGGGATTCTGGCCGGCCAAGTTCAAAAGGTTAAGGTGGCCGGCCGGCCACCCCCCCTGGATGGCCGGCCAGGGGTCAAAAGGGTCAATGAAAATTGCTGGCCGGCCATCCCAAAAAGGTGGCCTCCCATGTGTGCACAACACAACTATGTGGTCACAACCCAGAAAATGTGAACCAGGAGAGAGAAAAGCCAACTTTTTAGAGGGGTTCAGAAGGGTCAAGGACAATTACTGGCCGGCCTATACATATTGGTGGCCTCCCAGGTGTGTACAACACAAATATGGGGTTTAGGGCTAAAGACAGTGGCCCCGAGGTGGTCAACATTAGCTTTTTAGTGAGGAAAACGGTCGACGGAGAGCAATGAAGGAATAAAGCTGGATTTTCAGAACAATTGCTGGCCTCCCACCCTCCTACAAGCTTTGTAACAATGAAAATAAGGTCTCCACCAAAAATGAACCAAAACGGATGCAAAACGGAGGTTCGGGGACCGAAACGCGCGGCCCGGGGCCCCGAAAATGGGCTGTTAAGCACCGGAGGTGGCATTCGATCACGAAGTTGGTCTCTCGGGCCACAGTGTCTCCCAAAATGGAGTGAATAAGATGTGTGCCAAAAACCGAAGCAAACAGAGGTGGTTAGGCGGTCCCGAACCGAGGCACACGACTGTCGGCTCTGAAAAAAATCGAAAATCGGGCTCCAAATGGGAAAAATGGCCTACGACCACGAAACGTAGCCTACGGCCACTGAGAGATGATCTACGAGACCTCTCTTTCCCTTTGGGAAGAGAAAACAGAGAAAACAGTACCTGGTTCGCAAACCGAGGCAAGACATGAAAGAGTCCGGAAGTCCGGAGGCAAGGCTTGCAGCCGGGACTCTGAAACTTCTGAACGAGCACAATATGCAATATCACCGAGCGCTCAATCAGTGATGTCTGGGTCTTAAGGTCGGTCAAAAATGGGGTGTCTACAGTTGCCCCTCTTTGACAGAACTCGGAAGTCATAAGTGACGGGAGTGAATGTCAAAGCCCAGAGACGACCCATTTTTGACAAGGCCGAAGACTTAGACAAATAGACAAGACAAACAGAGATGTGCCCTCAGGCAGGGGAAAAATGCAACCGACAATGCAAGAAGCCGAAGGTAACTCAATGATCGTGCAAATGCAGCAAGCTGTAATGAAGCACATATTCACAATAGATGCAACAGTTTTAAGCAAGAATGCAAAGCAACAACTATATTTCATGCAGTTAAGAATGCAGAGAATTATTCAATTCTCGCCACGTCTCACACGGAGAAGATACAATACCTGCGTGGTTCGTCTGGTCGTACCAGCCTCAAATGAACCGTACATACAATATCGTGCCCTGAAAAAAGAGAGACTCAACAAGCACAAAATTGTTAACAACATGTTTTCAAAACGATATTGAATGCAGACAATCGCGGCGTCGACAGAACAATGCATCGCAATGCGAGGAGTAACGCGCGTGACAACGTGGGTTAAGCATGAGGGTATGACAACACCCGCGAAACATGCACAATAGTATGGGTGGTGTGCGTGAGAATGCAAGTGATGTGCTTATCAATGCAGAACAAGTGTGAACTCGAATGCAAATTTGTCGTAAAACGACGAGCAAAGAAATGCAAGTTTTTGATGAGGGTGTAATAACCCTCACCACTGCTTACCGATAAACACTGATTACCGTTAAACTGAACTGATTATGACTGATAACTGAACTGATAATAATCTGCTTAAAGTATTGAACTGACTGACTGAAAACCGGAACTGAATTGACTGAGTATGTATGTTAATTTGCATTCTATCTGTGGATTGATTATTTGATCTGTTTGTGTTTTATGTTTAAACCGTTAATGGAAGGCCTTATCGGCGGCCGAATCCGGAAGTGATTGAGGTTTTATGATCATCATAATTTATGTGATTTTACGGTATATTTATCTGAAAACTGCTTAGGTATGATTAAATTAGATTAAATATTGACTTAATGCAAGGTTACACTTATTTACCATTTTGCCATGGTGAGTGGCCACTACCTATACATCTTTGAGCTCATTACACATAACCAAAACATTTGCTCAGCCTTTTCTCTTGAGTGTATAGCCAACCATGAGAGGGAGAGAGTGAGAGAATTTGAATTTCATCTTGAATTGCTTGGTAATTGAAGTGTAGATTGCTACTTTGAGCTCCCAAACCTTGAATACAAGACTAAGGTAGGACATTCATCTTCTTGCTGTTGTCATAGAATTGATTCTTGCATGATTCATGCTTCAATTGTAGAGTTAAGTCTTGGTTTAGTTCATACATGTTGATATAGAGCTCATTTCATGCTTGCATGTTTGAATTGTTGAGTTTTGAGTTGAATTCATGGTAAAATGGTACATGCATGTCCATAATTTTGTAATGGTCCATGTTTTCAACTTGTTTTTGGATCAATTGGCTCCTTAGAGCATCAAATTAGAACTTCAAAATGATTTAAATTCATGCATGTTTGCATGTTCATATTGTTCTTGAAAATGGTTTGAAATTGGATTTGAATTAAACACCCTTGGGCTTTGATTTCTTAAAATTGAGCTTTGAACCATGTCCTTCTGTATGCTTACAAGTGTTTTCTGGAAATTCAGCCCAAGAGGATCGGTTTTGATGCATTTAAACTTGGTTTTTGGCTTGGAGGTGCAATCTGGAATTCCCAGATTTTGCACTTCCGCTCGAGCGGGGAAAGTGGCGCTCGAGCGTAGAATCCGAGCATCCAGTATCTCTGCACTGTTTTACAGTCCGCTTGAGCGGAGGATTGTGTCTCAAGCTCGAGCGGGCGTCGAGCGGAGATTTCACCCATCCAGTACTTTTACAGTACGCTCGAGCGGGAAAGTTGACGCTCGAGCGTGTACCTTTGTTGCATGACTGCTCGAGCGGGGAAACCTGCGCTCGAGCGGAACTCTGTTTTTCTGAAAATTCTGAAATTGCTTTTTGAGTACATCTTGACATCCTCATCCCATCCGAGGCATTCTTAGGCCTAGTTTAAGGCATCTCATTGAGGGCATAGATGTAGAACACACCGAGACATTAGGGGTTAAGTTACTATCTTTCCCAACTGTGTAGCTTAGTGTGTTCAATCTGTTAACTGTGTAGGGTTGGCGACTGGAGAGGCACGCTCTAGCATACTGTAGCCCGAACTCTGTGAGTAACGATTGTGTAAAGATATGTTCACAAATGATTATCTTCTAAACAACTGAACTGTACTGTTTTCTGAACTGATTACTGTTAACTGAATGAATGTATGTCCTATATTCTGAACTGTATTGTGGCATCCTTGGCACCTACTGTTTACTGTTACTGAGACAGAATTCTCGGTTCCCTTGTTGGAACCACTACTGTTTACTGACTGATGGCCATCACTACTGTTCGGTCTTTTAAGACCTACTGCTTACTGTACTGTTATGCTAATGGGTGTACCACATACGACTGTACTGACTGAACTACTGAAATACTGTTTAAATGAACTGTTTTCATAATGTAAGGACATTCATTCTTAACCTCTTTACGCATTATGTTATTCACTGGGCTTTAGCTCACTGCTCATATATATATGTAGGTGTACAGGCACCAGACCGCGGCTAGAGGCGTCAGGGTTACTCCAGTTTTGTCAAGCCAGCCTTCGTGCCTCACTGCGAGGTTCCGAGCCTACTGCGATGGCTTTGGGGTGTTTTGTTTTCCCCCGTCTGTCTTACTGTTTGGTTTACTGTATAGACTGTCAGCTGCTACTGTACTGTTATCAAGGGATTAGGTCCCTGTACTATGTGACTGTAAATTTTGTATAGACTGTACGGGACTGTACGGTTGTATGTATGAATGCATGAAAAATCTTTTTGGCATGCAGACTGTCACAGCTCAATGGACATTATTTAATTACTGTATTGGCTTCCGCCGGGCCCTGTACTCTGTTTTACTGTATTACTGTTCTGCAGGCCTTCGGTAATCTCGGATTACTGGCCGGTTACGGTGCTAAACCCATAGGGCCGGGTTTGGGTCGTGACAGAGGGTGACTCAATCGCGACCTCCGGTTTACCTCCCGGAGGGGTCGCAACATGTTCAAAAAGGATACATCTCACTTTTGACGAGTAACGATGGGAAACGCATCGAAAGTTGAAGTTGAAGTTCCGGTAGAGCGGTTTCGCAACGGAAAGTGCACTTCTCTTGTACTTTTTCAGGTCCCGGGGACTCCAATCCTCCCCAAAATTTGCAGAGAGCTTGGTGGGCACTTGGGGAACACCACCAGCCAGCTTTATTTCCAAGGGGAGGCCACCGGCCAGGGTTGAGGGAGAGGGGTGGCAGGCCTGCCCGAAAAGGTGGCTGGCCGGCCACTTTTCCAAAACCGTGGGCAGTTTGGTCTTTTCACTCTCTTTTCTTTAAATCCCTTCGGCCAAAGCATTTTTCCTCATAACTCCAGCTCTGAAAACACTTTCTCTACCTTCCTAGACCATTTTCCTCTTCAAATCTGAGCTCTATACGCGTTTTCCAACGCCTTACGCAAGTTGTTTTCGCAAAATCTTTCAGTTTTCGTCACTTTGGACCGATTAAATTTTGATTTCGGTGCTTCTTTTCTCATTTTCACCACTTGAGGTAAGTTTGTCTCAACATTTGGAAGATTTCCTCGGGGGTTGACTTTTGTTGACTTTTTCATTTCCCGAGAGTTGACTTTTGTTGACTTTTTCCAATTTTGGCTCATTTTTGCTCATTTTTGCAGATTTTCTGAAATGGCTGGTCATTTTCCTCACGGTGGAGGTCCTCCGGGCACCGGGGATGATCCTGATATCATGGATCTGCCTCCGAGGGTTCGACCTTTCATACCCGAGAGGTACGACCTTCCGACACATGTGCTTCCCCAGGCAGTTTTCTACCATTTTACCGATTTCGATGATCGAGCACCCGATGATCTTTTATTGCTGGAGCTGGAGTCCCACCTCTCCCATCAGGCACGAGAGGTATTTACTTCACCTTTTTTACATTTCTGCAATGTATTCCGCATTTTTGTACGTTTCATACCTCTTGCTATGCATATCTGTTCTTTTTAGCACGTAGCTTATTCTGACGCTTAGCCCATGATACAGTATTCTGTTTGCATTTTGAACACTTGAATTTCCGATCACGTAGCCCATAACCTGATAGTGAACACACAGCACACACATATGTTGACAGTTAAACACTCAGCCTAAACTTCAAATTTCCAAACACACAGCCTGAATGGAGGGTGCACACACAGCACACACTTGACAGAAGGTTGAACACACAACCTAAACTTTGAATTTCTGAACACACAGCCCAGATTAAGGTGAACACGCAGCCCACTGATTTTAAAATTTGAACACACAGCCCAAACACTTGACGTCGAACACTCAGCCCAGATTGAGGGTGAACACGCAGCCCACTGATTTTGAATTTTGAACACACAGCCCAGATTGAGGGTGAACACGCAGCCCACTGATTTTGAATTTTGAACACACAGCCCAAACACTTAACTTTCTGAACACACAGCCCAGATTGAGGGTGAACACGCAGCCCACTGATTTTGAATTTTGAACACACAGCCCAAACACTTGACTTTCTGAACACACAGCCCAGATTGAGGGTGAACACGCAGCCCACCGATTTTAAAATTTGAACACACAGCCCAAACACTTGACTTTCTGAACACACAGCCCAGATTGAGGGTGAACACGCAGCCCACTGATTTTGAATTTTGAACACATAGCCCAAACACTTGACTTTCTGAACACACAGCCCAGATTGAGGGTGAACACGCAGCCCACTAATTTTAAAATTTGAACACACAGCCCAAACACTTGACTTTCTGAACACACAGCCCAGATTGAGGGTGAACACGAAGCCCACTGATTTTGAATTTTGAACACACAGCCCAAACACTTGACTTTCTGAACACACAGCCCAGATTGAGGGTGAACACGTAGCTCACTGATTTTAAAATTTGAACACACAGCCCAAACACTTGACTTTCTGAACACACAGCCTAGATTGAGGGTGAACACGCAGCCCACTGATTTTAAAATTTGAACACACAGCCCAAACACTTGACTTTCTAAACACACAGCCCAGATTGAGGGTGAACACGTAGCCCACTAATTTTAAAATTTGAACACACAGCCCAAACACTTGACGTCGAACACGCAGCCCGAACTTTGAGATGAACACGTAGCCCACTGATTTTGAAATCTGAGCACACAGCCCAAACACTCGATTTGTACGCAGCTCATTACATTGTATCCGTTTTAGTTTGCACACAGCTCATACATTTCATTTGCACACAGCTCATTTATTTCACTTTGAGACTGAATGTATGTATTCATTCTGAATACAGGTGACCTCTCGTATAGCACGAGGATATGGCTTTGTTACGGCTAGAGAGTGGTATGCTGAGCTTCCGGAGGCTGTCTAGGATTTGGTTGACTTGGCAGGGTTTGGGCCCTTCTGCTCCGGGATATCTCGTTATCCGGCTAGCAGGACACTGATGGGTGCTTTAGTGGAGAGATGGTGGGACACCACCAACTCTTTTCATTTCTCTGCCACTGGGGACATGACTATGACCCCATTTGACTTCGCCGTATTGACCGGCCTTGATATGGGAGGCTGGGCGATCCCATGTGATGAGGACATGTGCCAGTGGGAGGCCGCCTGGATCTACTTGTTGGGAGCTCGCCCGCCAGTTGACAGATCTTCGGGCAGGGTCCAATATACTTGGTTTTCCTCCCATTTTCGGGGAGCGGAGATGAAGCTTGAGACTCCTGAGGAGGTAGCCTAGTATGCCCGCGGATTCTTGATGTTCCTCTTCGGGACTACTTTGTTCGTCGATAGGGGGAACACTGTCGGACTTTATCTGTTGAGTGCCTTAGTGGACCTATCACAAGTCCGGCGGTATGATTGGGGTGGCGCCAGCCTGGCCACTCTTTATTGCTACATGAGCGCGACCTCCTGCGGACGGGGGAACATACTTGGCAGTTATTGGAGAGCCTGGGAGGTACTTTCTGCCCCCTTTGATTTACATTTCTTCTTTCATTCTCTGTACACTGCACACACGGTACACTTTACATTTTGTATCTCTGTACCTTGCCCTCAGCATTCTTTATTTACAATTTGCACTCAGCATTCTGTATTCTGATGGTTACTGCCCTGTTTTCCACAGCTATGGATCTATGCGTACTTCCCAACACTAGCCCCGGAGCTCGAGGTGGCGATGCCTCCCATGACCCCTTACTCGCTGGTTTTTGAGGGCCCGTACCGGCCGAGACCTCGGGAGTCTCTTCTCTATCTACGGCAGTACTTTGACACAGTACGGCCATCAGAGGTATTGCAAAACTCTTAGTTCTTCATGTTTCCAATCTTTGATTTATCTTGCGCATTTACGATTTCTGATCAGCTTATGCATTGGTTACCCGCAGATCGCATGGCAGCCTTGGGCGCCTTTGGGTAGTGACCTCCGATTCCAATTTGCTGGAGCCTGGGGTACCTCTCGGTACAGGATCCTGTTAGAGGGGCCGGTTGGCAGGGCCTGGTTTTTAGGGGAGCGCTTCCTGCGCCAGACATGGGACTACCCCGTTCAGGACATTCTCTCAGCACCCCCAGACGACATGCGGACCGCTGATAGGCTCCCTTTCCAGGGTGTTGTTGACGCCAGGTTGGGTACTGATGCATTTCTTCATCTGGAGCAGGGAGAGTATACGACTTATCGTCACACATGCTTGATGCCTTCGTTGACGGGAGTTCATACCCCGACGAGGAGATCCGCTGGTATGCCCTCATTGGGCCGGGCTCGGGCCGAGCTCAGGCCGCGGACGTCCCTTCCACTAGTAGGGCTGGTACATCTAGAGGTGGGGGTGGATTGGTTCCCCCGATTCCTCCGACTCATCATCATTCTGGGTGGCTAGACATGCCGACCGAGCTGACGGGATGGCGATTCGGGACTCCCTACTCAATTCCGATAGAGCCTCCCATGTCTGACCACAGATATGTCAGAGATCCTGATTCGTCGCCGGTATGCTTTATAGCTTTGATTTATCATTCAGATACTTGGACATTCATTCCTTTATTGATATTTTGCATTTGTATCTGCAGCCTCCGATCGAGTATATGGATGAGATGCTCGGGATGATGGCCGCACTCGAGGGCATGGTCTTACAGAGAGAGGCACAGCTGTCCATCATGGGCATCCAGGTACTCTTTAATTTTCTCGCATTTATCATACTTCCGATGACACGCTGAACTTGATCATTTCACTGCATTGGTAGGTTGCCTGTGTAGAACACATCTGACACACACCACATTCATATACTGTATCTGCATGCACCCTAATTTCATGTAGTTTGCTTGCATCTGTATCTGATACACACATTTGAGCTGATGTATTCAAACTGCACTTTTTATTTTCAGATGCCTCCAGTATATCAGCCATAGACCGGGCCATCCAGGCCTTCTCGGGGAGCCGGGCCATCTCGACCTTCTCGGGGAGCCGGGCCATCTCGGCCTTCTCGCGGGGCCGGGAGAGGGGAGTCGTCCCGTAGACGCAGAGCACCCATCGTAGAGGAGGAGCCCGGTGAGGACGAAGAGGAGGAGGAGGCTGCAGATCGTCAGTCAGAGACATCTGCTGACAGAGAGGAGGGTTCCGACCCTGGTTCCGGGAGTGGAGAGGAGGCTGAGGAGGATCCCGAGGATGACAGTTCCGACTCAGATGGTGCCGGTGGTGCAGAGCCTGTTCCACAGAAGAGGACGAAGAGGGCCTCTTATTCCTGCTCTTGAGAGCATTGGTGCAGCTGTTTCTTGCTTTATTTACCTTTTTTACTAGTAGTTGTAGCACATTGTACATTACTAGGCAGTTTTATTTTCTGTAAAACTTGTACCTTTGTTGTAAAATGTTATAACAAAAGAAGCATGATGGAATGAAACAGCTTTTTGACAAAGTGTTGTACTTTATATTCTTAGCATCGCATCGCGTCATTTTGCACAAAAATGAGATTGAACAGTAAATGTGCATTGTGTATTTGCCAAGTCAGGTAGCGAACCGACATGACAAACTAAACAACCTAACTTACTAAGAAGCAACAAAACCTCAGCAAGTTTACAACTCGATAAGCATACCAAACTGATTAAACAAGGAGTAACAACCTTGACAAACAAAACTCGACAGCTCGACAAAACTTAAAAACTCGATAAACAGGACGATTCAACAAACAAAACAACAACTCGATAAGCAAAACAATAACTTGATAATCAAAACAATGACTCGATAAGCAATGACTTAACAATAACTCGATAAACAAGGTGTATTTCGGACGATCTGGGCGACAGAACGCATCCAAAACTGAGGTAAACTCGCGCCTTCAACACTCTTGATACATGAAAATGCTAGGAACTTCCTTCTAGAGGGTAGAACAGGACCAAAGACACAGGTTGCAGCATGGCCGGCCACTTTTGGGAGCTGGCCGACCAGCTTTTTGCATTTGAGAGGAGAGGGGTGGCCGGTCTACCAGAAAAGGTGGCCGGCCGGCCACTTAGCTCAGCAACCACCAGTTTTTCGACACGTGTCCCCCCGAACAGTGCCTTATCCCCTTTAAAGGTCCTAGCTCCGTGGCTCATTCATTTCATCTCAGTTTTGCACCAAAATGGAAGCATTTCTCGTCGAAAATCTCACAGCTTGGATTGCTTCTTTAGACGGCTCGGAAAAGTTGAACTTCCGGGGCTTCGGCTTGAATGCACTATTCACGCTGAGCCGTACTCCGCTACACCTTCCCTTCCTCCATGCCGCGGTGAGGTTTTGGAACCCGGTAACGCATGTCTTTAGCTTCGGCGGGCAAGAGGTATGTCCAACTTTCGAAGATTTTCAAGTTTTGATGGAATCTGAAAGTTATGAAGAGATCTTGCCTCAGTTTCGCTTTGGTCACGCCCAATCTTTAGGGTGGATGTGTGGACTCACCACGCATGACGCTCGATCTCTGATCTGCAATGGGGAACTGGACATCCTCGGATTGATTTATCGTTTTTCTGACGCCGGTGACCGTGTCGACCATCATTGGCAAGGTTTCCGACAACATGCCCTTTGCTTGTGTATACTATCTCACTTTCTGCTTGCGTCGGGCTTTGGTGGATCTAGCATTCGCCTGATTGAAGTTGCTCAAGGCTTGAAGGATGGAAAGAGTTGTATTGCAATGACACTGGCTGAGACGCTGATGGGCTTGGATGCTTTCTATCGTCGGGAGACGACCAGATTTACAGGAAGTCCACTACTGCTGCAGGTAATGTTTCCCACCCAATCTCACATATGTATTGCTCACATCACTCGGCCCACAAGCTCGGTTTTTTCTCACAAAACACTTGTCTTACTTTTCTCTCATCGTACATCTCTATATTCTTCATTCTCTCATTTTTCATCCCTCCCCAGGTATGGTTGATGGATAAATTGCAGGTTGTGGACTCTTGCCCAGCCTACTCAGCTCGCGACTACTTTTTCCGACAACGCCTAGTTGATGTCCTTGATGAGGGATGGTGGCTCAACTGGATGTACAATTTGTCTGCAGACCGCATCGCCTGGCGCTGCCCTTGGCTCAATCTCCCGGCAATGAGCTATAGCATGTTTCGGCAGACCGAGATCCAGTTGGTTGGTCTGACTCACTATTTATTCTATTTTCCGTTCCGGTTCTAACACCAATTTGGTCATGATCAGACTTGCTCGCCAGAGGGGATAGACTATCCGGCTGCCTTCCCAGTTTGAGGTGCACAGCTTGCCCGATATGCCACGGCATGGAGGACGAGAGAACTCCTGGCCCCTGCTCCCACTTTCAGTTATACTTTATCTGACGAGTGCTTGGATTGGCTCAATGAAGAGGCACAGATTGGGCCCAGCTTGGCATCAGAGGCTTCAACCAGCTCTGGGAGGGGGCGCAGGGACACCAGACTTGACTATGCCCCGGATTTATTGCTTTATTAGTACTTCAAGTTTTCTTTATGAATGTAATAAAAAGCAACTTCAATTGTATGCAAGAGCAGGAGAACTCTGTTTTGAAATCAATGAAATTGAAGGTTGTGGTACTGAAAATTTTCCGCTTTGGTCCAAAAATAGTCTTAGTTGTAAGAAGGTTAATTGAACAAAGTCAACAATTATTAAAACTTTTCAAAACCATTTTCGATATGGATCAGAACTGGACACGCCTGAGATTTGTCACTGAGATGCACAACCCCAGATCTTTGCAACTGGAAAGTTGCCCCTAGTCCGAAGAATACCGCGGCACTGCACGGCAACGGAAAGTTGCCCCTAGTCTGAAAAGCACTGCACCGGAGATTCCAATGGATGCTGGTAGACAAAGATGACTAAGATGATCAAATGGACAAAGTTGATCGGGGAAAAGGTTATGGCTGAACTTCAGGATGAAGTTGCCTACGTATCCCGATGGTGGGAATCAAGCCTTACGTAGTTCAGGCTTAGGTTCACTCGAGTATTTTCACTCTCTTTTTACGCTCTAACTTTTTCCAAGGCCGCCCTTTGCGGGTTTTCAACCTTGCGAGCTCAGTTTTTATATTTTTCTAATTTTTTATGCTCTAACTTTTGCCTAGGTCGCCCTTTCGGGTTTTCGGCCTAGCGAGCCTCTCAGGGGTAGTATTTCTTCAACTTGTCCATGTTGATCGGTTAGGAGAACTCTAGGCCATCTAGATCCATCAGAACCACAGCTCCACCTGACCAGATAGCTTTGATGATGTAGGGACCAGTCCAATTGGGTCTGAACTTGCCCCTTGGGTCGTGGATGGGAGCTCGGTTGTCCTTGAGCACCAAATCTCCTTTTTTTAGATTCCTGGACTTGACTTTTTTGTTGAAAGCCCGGGCAATTCTGCGCTGATAACCTTGAACATGGTACAGTGCTTTCAGTCTTCTCTCATCAAAGAGCATGAGTTCCTCAAACCTGCTCTGCTGCCAATATGCTTCGGCTATTTGACACTCAGCCAATACTCGCAACGACGGAACCTCAATCTCGATAGGTAGAACGGCCTCCATCCCATAAACCAATGAATACAGAGTCGCTCCGGTAGAAGTTCTAATTGAAGTCCTGTAGCCCCACAGAGCAAATGGCAGCTTATCTGGCCAATCCTGGTAGGTTTCTACCATCTTCTGTAGTATGTGTTTGATATTCTTGTTGGCGGCCTCGACCACTCCGTTGGTTTGCGGTCGGTATGTGGATGACTTATGAAAAGCCACGTTGTATTTTTCCAACAAGTCGATCATTTCCTTCTTAAAGTGGGAACCATTATCCGAAATAATCTCATTTGGGACCCCGTAGCGACAGACGATGTTATTTCTGATAAACTTTGCAACGTGCGACGCCTTCAACACGGCATATGATTTGGCCTCGACCCACTTCGTAAAGTAATCTATCGCGACTAGGATGAACTCATGCCCATTCGACCCCTTCGGAGTGACAGCCCCGATCACAACAATTCCCTAAACTGAAAATGGCCATGGTGAAGTCATGTTGTACAGTTTCGATGGCGGGATGTTCATGCGGTTTCCATGGATCTGACACTTGTGGCATTGCCGAACAAAGCCGATACAATCCTCCTCCATGGTGGACCAGTAGTAACCCTGTCTGAGGATCTTCCATGCTAGCATTACTTCGTTCATACGCGTGCCACATTCTCCTCCATGGATGGCCTCCATTAGGAGCTTCGATTCTTCGACATCGACACACAGCTTATGCATTCCTAGATGACCTCTCTTATACAGCTTACCCCCACAGATGATGAACTGAACGGCCATTCTTCTGATTGCCCTTTTATCCTTGGCATTTACCCCTGGCGGGTATGTTTCCTTCTCCAAGAAATTCCAAATGTCGTAATACCAGGGGTTTTCATCTTGAACCTCATCTATGGAAGCGATCGACTCATAGGCCGGCGCAAATTTCTGGTCAATGATGACTGGATGCATCCGGATTCTGAACGGGATATCTATCATGGAGGATAGAGTTGCTAAAGAATCCGCGAACCTGTTGTTCTCTCTTGGAAGATGAGCAAAGTTTAGCTTCTCAAACCGAGGAATTAACAAGTCCAAGGTCTGGTGATACATCATCTTCTTTTCTTCTTTGACCTTCCAGTCTCCTTTTGCTTGAGACACAACAAGGTTTGAATCCCCGATGACGTCCAACCGTCTTACCCCTAATTCCAGGGCTGTTTTTAGACCGGCGATGCATGCCTCATATTCTGCTTCGTTGTTTGAGACTTTGAACCGGAGTTTGAAGGCTAGAGGGATACGAAAATTGTCGGGTGCTATCAGCAACACTCTTATCCCATACCCATATTGATTTGACGCTCTGTCAAAGTACATCGTCCAATATTCATCGTCGATGTGCAAAATGGCTTCATCTAGGAATAAGTACTCAACTGCTTTACCTCCTTTGACTGGATGATCGGCTAAGAACTCTGCCACTGCTCTTCCCTTGACTGACTTACGTGTTACATATTTCAGATCGAATTCAGAGAGCAACAGCAGCCAACGAGCTAGCCTACCCGTAAGAGCCGGTTTCTCGAAAAGATTTTTGATGGGATCGAGTCGTGAAACCAACATTACGGAGTGAGCTAACAGGTAGTGTTGCAGCTTCCTGGTAGCCCATACCAAAGCTAAGCAAGCCTTCTCCAACGGTGTGTAGCGAGTCTCATACTCTAGCATCTTCTTGCTTAGATAGTAGATAGCCCTTTCCACCTTGTCCTCTAATTCTTGTGCGAGCATACAGCCCATTGTGGTCTCAGTCACTGAGAGGTACAATATCAACGGTTTCCCCGGCTCTGGCAGTGACAACACGGGCGGGTTCTGTAAATATTCCTTGATCTGTTCAAAAGCAGCTTGGCATCGGCCGTCCCATTGGAATTTCTTGCCTTTCTTCAGGAGACCAAAAAGTGGTTCACAAGTCAAGGTTAATTTTGAGATAAACCGTCTTATGAATTGCACTTTGCCCAGAAAGCCTCGCACCTCCTTTTCAGTCCTTGGTGGTGGCATTTCTAAGATGGCCTTAATTTTTGAAGGGTTGACCTCGATGCCCCTTTGTGTAATCAGAAACACCAGCATTTTTCCCGCTGTAACACCGAACGTACACTCCTGAGGATTTAGCCGCAACCGAAATTCTCAGATCCTTTGAAAGAACTTTTGCAAGGCGGTGTAGTGGCCCTCTCTTTCTTTGGACTTGACAATCATGTCGTCCACGTACACCTCAACCTCTTTGTGGATCATATCATGCAATATTGTAGTCGTAGCCTGTTGATATGTAGCTCCAGCATTCTTTAACCCAAACGACATCACTCTATAGCAGTAAGTCCCCCACGGGGTGGTGAAAGCAGTCTTTTCCCTGTCTTCGGGTGCCATCACTATCTGATTGTAACCTGAGAAGCCATCCATGAACGAAAGCACAGCATGCCCCGCTGTGAAATCCACAAACTCGTCAATATGCGGCAAGGGAAAGTCGTCCTTCGGACTAGCTCTATTCAAATCCTTGAAATCCACGCACACTCAGATCCTGCCATCCTTCTTTGGCACTGGGACGATGTTGGCCAACCAAGTCGGGTATTCGGATACCAGCAGGAAGCCTGCGTCGATTTGCTTGGTGACCTCTTCCTTAATCTTGAGAGCCCAGTTGGGGTGGATCCTCCTGAGTTTCTGTTTAACGGGTCGGGCCTCGAGGTCAAGAGGGATCCGGTGCTGTACTATCTCAGGATCGATTCCAGGCATGTCTTCGTAGGACCACGCGAAAACATCTTTGAAATCTTTTAATAAAGCGACTAAGTGCTCGCGTTCCTCCGAAGACAACGTGGACCCGATCTGGACCAGCCGCGGGTCCTCCTTAGTACCAATATTCACTATAGTGATTTCATTAACTAGGGGTTTAACAAATCTTTCCTGCTCTTGTTCAATTAAGCGTTGCAAAACCGGAAGAATTTCGTCATCGTCGTTTTCATCAAAATTTTGAAAGTCTGAGTTAATGCAATAAATCAAGGGCACAGAAAAGTACTCAGAAACCACAGCTACTTGATTCTCATTAAGCACATCCAAATCGTCTGATTCCTCGATTACAACAGACTCAAAAGAGAAAGAAAAAGATGACCTGGACAAGACTGTGGGATCCGGGTTGTCATCCCCAGGATTACCAGACTCAGACTCAATCGAGCTGGAACCTGATTCCGACTCACAAGACTCGGTAGAATCAGATTCCGGCTCACTACCTGACTCGGTGCTGTTGGACAAAAATCCCTCTTCATACTGCCAAATGAGAGAGGGTGCGATAGATGCATCCAAAATAGTTGCTGGCAGGTCCGCAGCCGTTCCATTCCCAATCACGCATACCGAGAAGTTATCCCCCAAGCACTCCTGGTCGATCGGAGGATCTGAAAGTAGACACGCCAGCGCTACCCCCATTTCAAGTTCGGTGTCCTCAGACTGCACTTTCTTATTCTGCCCAACCTCAGCCAATGGGTCTGTCTGCTCTTCGGCAACATCATCCCCTGATAGTTGCAGGTCAAAGAAGATCTCGAAACTAGGCATGCGCTTCCTCTCCGCGTTCAACCATGGCTCTAGGAAGCCACAAAATGGAAAGTCCTCTCCCTCCCGGACGAAGTGTCCGTTTAGGGTACCTTGAATGGGCCTATGCATCAATTCAAAAGGATTCCCCGCCTTCTTTGTTTTGGCTCTCCCAGCCATCTCTTTACCCTTCCTCACCCAGTCCTCTTTGGTGGGCAGGTAACCCAAGCCAAAAGTATGCGGATTGTACGGCACTTCGGCCAATGCTGCGACGCCCTTCCGGCCGCTCTTTCCCAATCCCATCCCGGGGATGTGTTGAAGCTTGTTCATGAGGTATACAGATTGAGCACTGACATACACTTCCTCATTAACAGCCATGATGTTCTGCACAATTCGGGCCTCAGCTAAAGTAAACCCTGATAAGAACAAATCCTCCGTGCCATGTTCGATTTCCAAGACTGGTGTAGACATTTCCGGCGACGGATGGATTGACGAATTCCCAAAAACAATAGCTACCCCTTTCCCGTGAGGGTACTTCAACATCTGATGCAAGGTGGAAAAGACTGCCTTGACCTGGTGCAACCACGGTCGCCCCAAAAGTAGGTTAAAGGTTGCGGGAACGTCTAAGACATGGAATTCAATGTTGTGTTGTCCTGGACCAACCTGGGTCTAAATTTTGACAGTTCCCATCACCTCCCTGCTTGTGTTATCATAGGCTCTGATCACTTGAGTAGTTGGCATGAAGTCCGCGGGCTTCAACCCGATTGCATATGCCGTCCTTGACGGGCACACGTTAATAGCGGATCCCGTGTCGACAAGAACCACCGGTACCCATTTGCCTCTACATTCCACCGAGATGTAGAGAGGTTTATTGTGATTTGCGCCCTCAGGCGGTAGTTCTTTGTCAGAAAAGGTCAACATCGGGGAACCTCCTCCCGGAAAAACCAATCCAACTAGCTGCTCTGGTGTGGTGTCTATAGAAAGCTTGGCCTTGTCTATGGCTAAAAGGACAGCCTGCCTGTGTACTCGTGATGCCATAAGCAGTCCCCAGATGGAGATGTCTGCTTGTATCTTCTTTAACTGCTTCAGTACAGCCTCTTCTTCGATTTGCTTTTCTTTTTGTCTCTCAGCTTCCTTATCATTTCCAGATGCTTCTGGCTGGTCTAGGTGCGGGGGTTTGAAATACCACCCACTTCTTGTAATATGATCGACCTCGCCGATATACCAGGTGTCGTCTGGCTGATTGCTCCCCCAATCCTCGTCTGTATGGGCAAGACATAAATCATTGTCTTCCCACCACATTCCGTCGGCGGCCGACAGACGCCTGTCCGGCCCCGGTATGATCATACTCGCAGTACCTTCAGCCCACATACCCGCAGCATTTTCTGTCATTGTGCCCACAACACTTTCGGTCCCCTTCTGGACTTTAGCTTTCCTGATTCTCTCAGAATCCCAAAACTTTTCTTGTTCCACCCGTGTAGGTGTAGTTTGTTGTTCAACTTTCTCTGCATCCACAATGCTTAAGTCTTGAGCGAAATTCTTCATACCGGCGCTCTCCGGCAATGTATTTTGACTTCCGGTCCTTCCGGCCACAATTGATACTCTCGCCCCTGTCGGGCCCTGTTCTGGCTGGAACTCTTCCACAATATCCGGTTGATCATCCAACCATCCGGTAACCTCTGCCAATTCCTCATAATCAAACCAGTTGACTGCCGTGCCCCCTGATTCTTGGTCATTGAAAAACTGTAGGTTGGCAAAGTCCTCTTTTACAGCCGCCACGTCATCTATTTCCTGCTCAAATCTATCTCCCTGGATCACATACAGCTCTAGCCTCTCTGTCAATTCAATACTTGGCTCAAACTGGCCTGCTGGTAGAATGTAATCACTCGGATCGTAGGCTTTCCCGGTGATACTCCCAGACTGCTCAAACCCTGATTCAGTAATTCCATTCTCCTCTGTAATCTCTCCCGTACCGTCTTCAACAGTCGCCGCCATTGGCTCGGGTTGGGTTGTGGAGGTGTCTAACATGCACAAAAAGTCAGTGCAGTCAGGAAAGAGCACCTTTGGCTTAGGTATATGGGAATGAGTGATATAGATACTAGGATCGTAAGACACGACCCCAGTTTGGATAAAATTGACTCTTTTGGGAGGTGGAGCTTGGTTGTGTGTAAGGAGTGGGTTAGTTGTGACATTGGGTTTTTCTGGAGGTAGGATCACCTATTTGTCAATGAGATCTTGAATCTCATGACGCAGTCGGAAACATTGGTCAGTGTCATGACCATGTTGTTGGTGATACGCGCAGTGTTTGGCTGGGTTGTGAGAGGGGGGAAGTGGATTTGGTAGTGGCCTCGGCTCTAGGGGTTTTAGATGCCCCTTCCTGATTAATACCCCTAGAGCCTTGGACAGGGGCATATACAATGGGGTGAAGTTTCTTTGGCCTCTGGGTGGGTACTTGGTGGTTTGGGTGTTACTTTCAGATGCACCGGAGAAAGGTGTGGCTGCCGTGGGTCTTGGAAGGGGAGGGGGAATGGTGGTGACCATACTGACTTCCGAAGTTCTTGCAGTTGCAGTGCCACTTGGGCCTGTGTTATTGTTGCGGTTAAAGGTTCTTCTGGGCTGTTCCTTATCCTGGTCAATCAGACCCTGTTTCATTGCATCTTCAATTTGTACGCTCATCTCATGCAGATCGGAAAAGGTAGGGAAGGGGAGTATAATCATCTTTTGCATCAGTTTTGGCTGGAGATTATGCACAATCATCCTGATCTGGTCCTTGTCAGTAGGCCTTAGGGTCATCATCGAAGCCTTCGCCCTCCATCGGGTTACAAAATCCGAAAAACTCTTTTTGTGCTCCTGGCTTGTTGTTTCGAGATCACGAGTTGTAATCTCAATTTGGGTGTTGTAAGAGTATTGCGCAACAAAGGCCTCGGCCATTTCATCCCAACTCCGCTTGACATCATCCTCCAACTTCGTATACCAGATAGCGGCCACGCCTAACAGGGTCCGACCGAATAGCGAAAGCTTCTACGGTCTGGTGAGGCTCATTGGCCGTAATATATCTGAGAATAGCCGGAGGTGGACCATGGGATCACCAGATTCGTCGAAGCGATCGATCTGCGGCATTTTGAATCTATCCGGCAACGTTACGGCCACGTCGGTATATCCGTCCTCGATATCCGAGATAGCCTTTACCCCCTGGGATTTTTTGAATAGCTTCTCGAGCTAACTCAATTTCAGTGCTGTATGGTCTACTTCGAACTCGAAGGGAGAGTCCGGTTGATTGACAGGCGTAGGTGCCTTAGATAGCTGGGGCAGAATTGGGGGTGGAGCTGGCCCCGTTGGTATGTCCATATCTGCCTGGACATTTGGTGCCTCTTCGGGTGCTGGGATTCCCAGTGGGGGAGGAACCGGGTGTGAAGCGGATGCCCCGATTTGTTGTTGCAGCCTGGCAATTAATTCTGCTTGCTGGGCCATGATCTTGGCCTGTTGTTTGGCAAACTCATCCTGGCGAATAGCGTCCTGCTGCATGGCTCTCATGGTCTCTTGCATCTGACGCATCATTTCCTCAACTCCTGTCGGTGTCGCCATACTGCCCTGATTTGTCTGAACTATTGGCAGGTCTATTTCTATAGCAACAATTGGGATCTCAATCTGACTGTCCACTGATGGGGTAATCCACTGCTCTGGCAACCTCTGCTCAGATACACTGCGTTTCCTTGGTTTTTTCCTGATAACCGGGGGTAGAAAGTGGAACACTGGTTGTCCGTCAACTAGATCCTCTGATCGATTGAGTCGGCGACCTCTTGTCCAGGGTGCTTGGGGAATATCTACTTGGTCGGAAGCAATTGTGCTAAAACTATCCTAGTAAAAAGATAAATAAAGCGATAAGGAAATAAATAAACAGATAAACGGACAGCATATCAACTTAAAGTAAATGCACAACACACAGCTGGGCATAATCAACACACGGTCGATAAGCTGAACACACACTGTCCTCAATCACTAATCATTATCCCTGAATCACTGTCCCCAAAGACTGAATCTGATACCCGCAGATAACTGATTCTCAAACACTGACTGATGCTCGTAGGCCTGATGCCCCAAACTCATAAACTGATACATGCAACCCCTGTAGAGACACATTCTGACAGCACATAACAGATAATTGAGAGCCAAAACACCCCTATGTTGGGGGAGGGTTTCCCTGTCCTATTTTGTCAGGAGCTAGGGTTTCACTATGCACGCAGCGGTTTCAAACAACCTATATCGGGTAAGCAACCTGTCCTAGTTTGGAATGGTCACTATGGATCCGAATATGCACTAGGTCGAATGGTCGAAAAGGGTGCCCCGGTAAAACCGGGGTTTGTGTTCCCATACTGGCAGAGCCCATAACCGGTCAGCCTTATGGTCATGCCTTGACAAGACAAGCCTCCGGCAAACCGTTCAGGAATAGCAGATGGCAAACACGGTGTCCTAGGCGCACCAATGCAAATGCAATGCAAAGAAACACACAAGTGTAGTCAAAACAAGATATCATGAGTTTGAGTCAAGTTCTCTAACTCCCCAGCAGAGTCGCCAAAAACTATAGACGTCCCCGAACGCCCCGGGAGGATGAGTCCCGTTCTGTTCGTTTGGGCTCACTACAAGTTCGGACTCTAAAATTGTCACGGTTCTAAATCTGAACCAAGGAGTCCAAATCTGGCAAATCGTTTTGAGAAAACAGATTTTGAAAGAAGTGCCAAACATGGATTGTTTTTCCAGACACAGAGTCGCCACCCAAATATTTTATTTTTGGGAAATTTAGGAAACCCTGACTCGTTGCCTAAGGCCACGTGTCCGTCATCACCAAAGTTGCCTCGGCTCGGGAACTTGGGTACGATTGGGGAAGGTCACTTCGTGAGCACCCCCGCTCGCCCGATCAAAGATCGGCCTCTATTAACCATGATATCTAGTTTTGAAAACTTTATGCGTTCTTATTCCGGTTATTAGCCTAGATTTACTATGTGATGCGCACAGCATACAAGTATAGACTGGATCGTCTGAATTGGAACAAAACATTTCATATTTATTTTTGAAAGTGGTTTGATGGTGCTACCTGCAAGTAGGCTAAGACGTGGATTTGCTACTATCGGGTGGGCTTAGAAAAACATGATTTTGCCACTATCTAGTGGGCTTAAAACTCACAGTCAATGCGTTTATTCCAATTCAAATAATCCAACCTTCACCTACAGGCATTCAGGCAGTTATATCACATAAGCATATAGCCTCATGGTAAGCATGCTATCATGGCAGTCACTCACACACATGCAAGGATACTAAAACATAAAACTTACCGAGTACTCCAAGCCAAAATAGAAGCTAATTAGAAATCTATGCATGATCCTAACTATACAAAAATGTCTAATGCAACACATGCAAAATACAACTAAGATAGGCTCGGCTATTCTAAAAATGGCATGTGAAATGCTACAATTAACATGTATTCAATTTGGAATTGAGATACAAATGCAATTAGTATGATGCGCTGAGCCCGGTGCATGCAAGACAGATGAATGAATGCAAACATGCTATCATACTGCATGCTAATTGAAATATGCCCTAATCTAACCATCATAAACTGATAAATAAAAGGGAGAAAGACGTGGGGTTGGAAGACATACATCACACACACGCACACTTATTACAACATTGCCCTCGCGCAGAGGGTCCGAATAAATAATACAGTTCCAAATGAATAAATAATACAGTCCCGAATAAATACGAAATCCTAATTAATTAACGCATTAATCTAGGAAAGCAATAAATTGACACGTAAATCCATGGCCCGCCTCAGCTTTGTTCCAAATGATGAATGATGCATGCTCGGGTTGCCTTGTGTGGAGAATCCCTTGCGACGCCTCGGTTTTCCTCTGTTTGCAATTATTCTTGGAATGCGTGCCAAGCTCCGGAAGGCTGCTGATTTCTGATTTGCTGCAACATAGAGCAACAAAGGGGCATGGCAAAGTATTTTCACATATGTATGCATGACTACTCTTCAGGGAGTGTAGTCCTCGATCCTCGTGCCACCAATCACGCATCTCGATGCATGATGGCCGAGAAGTCGAATTGCATGACTCAATATGAAATGAATGCACATATGGACACAACAAGGCCTGGACTCCATCATGGATAATCCGGAGTGTCGGCGTCCGGGAATTGAGACACGTTCCGTCACTCGGAGTACGAAACGTCCCTCGTTTCCCGTGCTTGGGCTAACTCCTATTCCAAGCACAATGCAATATGCATGGTATGCATGAATGCAACCCTAACATGCAACCTAGCATACACAATGCTATGAAAGCGGCATACACAATGCACGATGTAACGAGGCGTACACAATGCTCTAACATACAACCTAGCATACACAATGCTATGAAATGAAATGGCATACGCAATGCATAATGGACTTACACTAATATGAGTGGACCTTAGCCACACCCACATCAGTAGCCATTAGATGAAAATGAGACTCTCAAAATGCATGCGCGCATGCACGCAAACTGAGGACCGAACCTAAGGCATAGCATGTAACTCTAACAAGGCATGGCAAGGGATGCAAGATAGCATGCAAACTCACAAATTCCAGCACTGAAATATGATGCTAAACAGCCCTGAAACATGGAAAGATGGCACCCGATGCATGAGATGAAACCCGAAACTCGAAACTAGGCACATGGAATGACTTATAGCTATACAAAGCATGCATTATTTGATCATGAAGCATGAAGACAGAGCCAAGGCAGTCCCAAAACATGGACATTTTCAGTTCAAAGCATGGCCAAAAGATGCTAGCAAGATGGACTAAAATAGCATGCAATTTTGACTAGCAAACATGGTTTACATGGCAAGTATAGGATGCACATGGAATCTCACCAAACCAGCAAAAATCAGTAAATAAAACATGTGAAAATAGGCCCAAATAACCACTGATATGCAACCATGGCATGCAAAAATGATGAGTTACTTTAGAGGGCCATGCAAGGAGTTATTAAGCACATGCAAGGTAAACATTTAGCATGGCATAAAAAACTATGAAAATCAAATATGGTAGTCCTAAAACTCACCAAATTGACCCTGGAAAGTGACTTCGAAGAATGCAAGATAGGGTCTCTTTGGAAGGCCAAAATAACCACCAAACAAGTCAAGGTGAGAGGGGGTCACCCCCCTCTGATTTGGAAGCTCAAAACAGTTTCTTAGCCACTGTAAAAGGCCAAACAAAGCATGCAACAAGGGCTCAGGTGTATGGCTCAAAATAGGAGACAATCAAGCATACAAGGAAGCATATGACCTCAAACAAAAATTGAACCTTAAACAAACTTGAAGATGAGATTAAAACAAGATATTTTTTAGTTTATGACAACTCTCAAAAACAAACACAAGTAGGGCTAATCTATCATGCAAAAATGGCCCTAAAAGAGAGAATAGTGACAAGGGACAGAAGCTTGCCTCAAACAGTGAAGAGCCCTTCAATAAAGTTGAAGAGGGACTCAAAACAAGGCACTTTACAGTTTATGTCAAGCTTTGAAAATAATCATAAGTAGGCCTAAAATATCATGCAAGAAAAAGGCCTAAAAGAGGGATAAAGAGACAATTGATAGCTGCTGGCCTCAAAAAGAGGAGAGCCCTTAAACAAAGTTTAAGAGAGGCTCAAAACAAGACATTTCACAGTTTATGACCAAGTCCAAACCAGCTCACAAATAAGCCTAAAATATCATGCAAAAAAAGGCCTAAAAGAGAGTTTAAACACAAAGGGTGAGGAGGAGACCTCAAACAGAGAAAGACCCTAAATCAAACATGGAGATGAGCACAAAATATGACTATTTATAGTTTGGGTTGGAGCCCAAAAATGCTTTCAAGCAAGGCTTATAAATGAAGTAAGAAAAGATAAGTTTAGGGGAAAAGTGTGCTTACCCTTGAAGAGCAATGAACCCGCAGCCTTTGGGCCAAGAAGAGGAGCTCCTAGCCTCTGGAAACAGCTTCAAAAGGCTGGAATGGAGTGTGGATGTGTGGAGCTATGGGTTGGTGTGTAAATGGCGCAAGGCTTTTAGGGTTTTGAGGCTTGGAAGAGAGGGAGAGAGAGAGATGTAAGCAAGGCTCTAAACAAGAATTTGTAACTCTCAAAAATGGAGCTGGGGGGTCTGGTTTTATAGAGGGAGGAGTGGAGGAAAAGGGGGAGAAAACCAATTCAAATTTCCCCCCCCAAAAGGCACCCCCCCGGATACAAAATCTGGGGGGAAACAGAGGGTACAGTTGGAAGGCATTTGGAGAGGGATTCTGGCCGGCTAGGTTCAAAAGGTTCAGGTGGCTGGCCGGCCACCCTCCCTGGCCGGCCGGCCAGGGGTCAAAAGGGTCAATGAAAATTGCTGGCCGGCCACCCCAAAAAGGTGGCCTCCCATGTGTGCACAACACAACTATGTGGTCAAAACCTAGAAAATGTAAACCAGGAGAGAGAAAAGCCAACTTTTTAGAGGGGTTCAAAAGGGTCAAGGACAATTACTGGCCGGCCTATACATATTGGTGGCCTCCCAGGTGTGTACAACACAAATACGGGGTTTAGGGCTAAAGAAAGTGGCCCCGGGGTGGTCAACATTAGCTTTTTAGTAAGGAAAACGGGCGACGGAGAGCGATGAAGAAATAGAGCTGGCTTTTCAGAAAAATTGCTGGCCTCCCACCCTCCTACAAGCTTTCTAACAATGAAAATAAGGTCTCCACCAAAAATAAACCAAAACGGATGCAAAACGGAGGTTCGGGGACCGAAACGCGCGGCCTGGGGCCCCGAAAATGGGCTGTTAAGCACCGGAGGTGGCATTCGACCACGAAGTTGGTCTCTCGGGCCACAGTGTCTCCGAAAAGGGAGTGAATAAGATTTGTGCCAAAAACCGGAGCAAACGGAGGTGGTTAGGCGGTCCCGAACCGAGGCACACGGCCGTCGGCTCCGAAAAAAATTGAAAACCGGGCTCCAAATGGGAAAAATGGCCTACGACCACGAAACATAGCCTACCGCCACTGAGAGATGATCTATGAGACCTCTCTCTCCCTTTGGGAAGAGAAAACAGAGCCTGGTTCGCAAATCGAGGCAAGGAACGAAAGAGTCCGGAAGTCCGGAGGCAAGGCTTGCAGCCGGGACTCTGAAACTTCTGAACGAGCACAATATGCAATATCACCGAGCGCTCAATCAGTGACGTCTGAGTCTTAAAGTCGGTCAAAAATGGGGTGTCTACACCTCCGTTCATACTTACTTGTTTTCAAAGTCTTCAATACTTTATCTGTTTCTAACGTCTGTTTTGCTTGCAACTCTTCCTCAGCCACCAAAGGGCTTCCGTCAGTCGTCCTTTCCCAACAAAGACTTGAGGAAACTTTTGGATCTGCCAGTTCTCAAACGGAAGGCACCTCTTCTACTCAATTTCATTCCTACTTACAAGTCAGCTCTTCCTGACGTCTCCAAGAAAAAAAAGAAGAAGAGTCTGTCTCCTCCTTCTGCCACAACTCCTCAAGCTGCATCCACATCTCGGCAAGATCAAGGATTAACTTCTGATCCAGTCGAGCAGCCGTCAACCTCAGCTCTATATCTGATCCCGATATCTCAACGCCAACGCCGGCGATGAACCATTTTTTCTGCCGAAATGGACCGTCAAAAAGTAGTTGCCAAAGATCTCTTGGCCAGCATCCTATCAACCATTGATGCTCTACCAGCACAATCCCAGCCTCCTGCGAAGTCGAAAAGAATAAAGGCTCAGCCAAAGGCAAAGGTGACTCAGGTTGACACTGAGGACACCTTGCCGATCTCAAAACTGGCTGGGAGTGATAAGTCCCAATCTGCCGTGGAGAAGAGGCGTGCTGAGGCCCAACCATCTGAATCCCCAAAATCAAAGAAGCTGAGGTCATCCAATACAGCCACCTCGGGGTCTTCAAAGCAGGATGCCCCCTAGGCCTCTCAAATCACACTAGAAGATAAGCCAGTCAAGGCTAGCGATAGTGCTGACGACATAAATGTCGCCGTCGCCCTCAGTACTGCTCTGTTTTTTTCTGACGATCTCGACAGAAACGCCGGGTTGAGTGAGTATGAGAATTATGCTCTGATGCTTCAGCGCTCTGTCCAAGTGAGTGTCTTCATTTGGTCATTTTTTGTTCTTTCTTGCACTTAGAAAATTTTCTGATAACTTTTGTCTTGTTCACTTTCAGGCCATCCAGCATGCTCATTTCTTCTCAATACAATCTTTTGAGAACCGAAAAGAACTGGCCGACAAGAAGAGGGAAGTTGCCAGTCTGCAAAAGGCCAACAAAGGCTTACAATCAAAAATAAAGAAGTTGGAAGACCAGGCCGAGGCTACTATCAAAGCTCAAATTGATGCCGAAGAAATGACTGAATCTGTTGAGGCCATCAAGAAGGTTCTTGAGGCCGAGAAGAAAGAGGCCGAGGAGAAGATGACCCAAGCCCAAAAAGAACTTCCAGATGCCTTGGCCACGAAGGACGCCGAGCTCAAGGCAACCGATGAGAAGGGCTACAATGAGGGTATGGCCGATGTCATGGCGGATTATGAAAAGCGAGTAAAGCAAGCATGCAAAAAAAGCTTGGTTGGATGACATTGCTAAAAAAGCTTGAAGTCCCCGAGGACTCGCCTCTCAGAAACGCTGACATCATTCCTCTTCCATTCCCTCCAACTCCAAGTCAACCCGACGACGAATCTGAGTCTGAGGAGGAGACCCTGGTGAGGAAACCAAAGGAGGCTGATGGGACCAAGTCCCCTTTTCTGAATGAGCAAGTCCTGGACTTGACTCAAGATGAGGAGGGTGAGGAGGTTCCCAAAGATGCTACAGCTAAGAAGGAATCAGCCGACGTGCTTCTTGCCGACAAGAGCCTTGACGAAATCCTTCAAGAAATTGATGCTGAGCTTGCGGCAAAAAAGGCGACCGAGGTGTCTTCCCAGCAGTCAACCAAACTTCAGACCCAACCGTCCATCGTCGCCAAAGAATCTTGACTTTGATGTCTTTTTCCTTTGTATTTTGTATTTTTGTTTTTCTTTTTGAAGTAATGTAAACTCTTTACATCGCCGATATATAAACTCTCTTTTCTGAATGCTTGTGTCTTTGTCCTCTCTGTATTGCTCTTGTGTTATTCCATACTTAGAATATTTTACATATCTTTAGTATATACTTCAATCTTTATGTAACCTTCTCGGGGAGGAATACCTCGGTTATACAAACTGATGGCTCACCTCGGCAAGTACCTAAGTACCTTTCTTAGCATAACCTTGGTTTCAGCTTGTAAATTTTTTTTTCATAAAATTTCAACAAATGTTTCACCTTAGTCTAACCTCAACTTGTAAACTTTTCACAAGTTTCAACAAGTATTAAGCATCATCTCGATTTAACTTCAACTTGTAAACTTTTCTCAAGTTTCAACAAGTGTTAAACATCATTTCGATTTAACTTCAACTTGTAAACTTTTCTCAAGTTTCAACAAGTGTTAAACATCATTTCTCTTCTCTCTGCCCCCTAAGGTGAATTTAAGTTCCACTTGGGTTCTCATTATACATGTATTCCTGAAACATCAACAAGTATCTTATCAGTCATAAATGTAGAAGAATTCTACTAAAATTTTATTCATTATGTCGGCAAAAAACAAGGGAGATCTAATAATAGAAAAATTTCAGATTACAAGTATTCCAGGGTCTTGGCAACTCTTTGCCCTCATTATCTTCAAGCCGATATGCCCCATTGCCCAATACCAAAGTGATTCTGTAGGGTCCTTCCCAGTTTGGGCCAAGCTTGCCCTCTCTGGGATCCTTCTTGTTGCCGACGAATTTTCTCAAGACCAGGCCGCCGACTTGAAACTCCCTTGGGTTGACCTTCTTATTATAAGCTCTGGCAAGCTGTTGCTGGTATGCCGCCAACTGAATTGCAGTTTTCTCCCTTCTTTCTTCTAAAAGATCTAGATCTCGGGCTAAGAGTACATCATTAGTCCCATTCTCTACTCCCTGGGTTTTGATCCCTGGGATGCCGACCTCCAGTGGAATGACAGCTTCTGTGCCATAAGCCATGGCAAAGGGAGATTCCCCTGTTGATCTTCTCGGCGTAGTCCGATATGCCCAGAGTACACTTGGCAATTCATCCACCCATTTTCCTTTTGTTGCTTGCAGCCTCTTTTTTATCCCATCCAAGAGAACTTTGTTGGATGCTTCTGCTTGTCCATTGCTTTGAGGAAAGTTTGGGGTTGAAAAATAATTCTTGATCTTGAATTTTGCACAGAAGCTTTTGATTAGCTTGCTGTCAAATTGTGTTCCATTGTCGGCAACTATTACTCTTGGAATTCCAAATCTGGTAATGATATTTCTCCATATGAAGTTCTTCACATCAACATCTCGAATTTTGGCAAGGGGTTCAGCTTCTATCCACTTGGTGAAGTAGTCTGTTGCCACCAGCAGGTATTTTCTTTGTCTAGTTGCTTGGGGCAGTTTCCCAACGAGATCCATGCCCCATTGGGCAAACGGCCAAGGACTGGATACTGGGTTCAGGTCTACTGCTGGTTGGTGTATCAGAGGTGCAGATCTTTGGCATTTTTCACACTTCTTCACATAGGCTTCTGCATCTTTCTGTATGTAGGGCCACCAATACCCTTAGGTAATGGCCCTATGGGCAAGTGATCTGCCCCCAGCGTGGCTTCCACAATTCCTTCATGAATTTCATATAAAAAATATTCAACTTGTGAAGGATGTACACACCTTAAAAGGGGTCCAGTGAAGGATCTTCTGTAGAGATGTCCTTCCACTGCCAGACTGAATCTTGCCGACTTCAATCTGATCTTGTGTGCCTCGTTGTGATCATCTGGCAACTTCCCTTCCTTTAAGAATGCTACAATTGCATCTATCCAGCTTGGTCCCATGTCCACACACATTGCTTCGTGCTCTGCGATCGGCGGTTCAATGCTCGGGCCCGATAGGTATTCAACCATTATCGTCCTTGCTCTTCTAGATTGTATTGCACTAGCCAGATTGGCCAGTGCATCGGCATAACTGTTATCATCTCGGCTAACCTGATGTAGTCGGCAATTCTGAAACAAGGCCACTAACCTGTTGACTTTATTTGCGTAGGCTGACATCCTTTCATCTCGGGCTACAAACTCGCCCGTTGTCTGGTTGACTATGAGCTGGGAGTCACAGAAGACTATCACTTCATCTGCTTCTGCTGTTACTGCCAGCTTTAGTCCTGCAATCAATGCTTCATACTCTGTTTCATTGTTTGAGGCCTTGAACCCCAATCGAATAGACTGTTCCAATATCTCTCCATCTGGAGATACCAACACTACTCCTGCCCCCGCTCCTTGTCGGTTTGAGCTCCCATCGACAAACAGTCGAAAGGAGTCACCGATGTAAATGCTGCAAGGTCTGAGTTTTTCCTTTTTTCTTTGTTCTATTGTATTTGGCTGGGCTTCTCCTTGCTTGCTTGGACATCGTTCACCTCGGCTCAACGGAGCCCGATGTACGATGGATTCTGGTGTGAACTAGGCCACGAAGTCGGCCAAAACTTGGCCTTTGATTACTGTTCTAGGTCTGTATTCCAAGTCATACTGTCCCAAGGCCACTGCCCATCTGGCTATTCTTCCTGTCAGGTCTCCTTGTTGTAGCAAAGACTTCAAGGGGTGTTCTGTTAGCACCACAATTTTATGGGCTTGGAAGTAATGGTTTAGTTTCTTTGAAGCCATTACTAAAGCCAGTGCCAATGCTAATTTCTCTAAGGGTAGATACCTTATTTCTGCATCAGCCAGGGTTTTGCTTACATAGTAGACAACCCTTTGCTCCCCTTTTTCTTCTCAGATTACCGCTGTGCTTACTGCGTGTTCTGAGACTGCTAAGTACAAAAACAACTTCTCTCCAGGTTCTGGATTTGAAAGAACTAGAGCTGTGGTCAAATACTTCTTCAGGTTGGCCAGGGCGGCCTCGTATTCTTCTGTCCATAAAGAATCTGTGGCTTTTGAAGAAAGGTTTGCACTTGTCTGAGCTTCTACTTATGAACCTATTCAGGGCTGCGGCCCTTCCAGTCAACATTTGTACCTGTTTTGCCGACGTCGGGCTCTTCAATTCCAGGATGGCCTTAATCTGATCTGGGCTGGCCTCAATGCCCCTTCTAGTCACCAGGTATCCTAAAAACTTACCAGATCTCACTCCAAATGCACACTTCGTTGCATTGAGTCGGAGCCGATATGTTTTAAGGATATCAAAGACTACTTTCAGGTCGGCCAGATGACCTTTAGGTTCCTTGGTCTTCACGACCATGTCATCGATGTAAACTTCCACCGTTTTGCCAATCAAGTGTTTGAACATCTTGGTTACCAGTCTTTGGTAAGTTGCTCCTGCATTTTTCAACCCAAAATGCATCACTCTGTAGCAGTACAGACCTTTTGGGGTGATAAACGCAGTCTTCTCCTCATTTGAGGGATGCATGGCTATCTGATGGTATCCCCTGTAGGCATCCAAGAAGCTCATCCTTCCATGCCTCGAAGTGGCGTCTACCAGCTGGTCAATCTTGGGTAGAGGAAAACTGTCTTTGGGATAGGCTTTGTTTAGGCTGGTAAAGTCCACGCAGACCCTCCATTTACCATTCTTTTTCTTCACCACCACTGTGTTTGATAGCGATGTCGGGTAATTTACCTCTCGAATGGCCCTTGCCTCCAGAAGTCTGTCTACTTCCTCTTCTACTGCTTCAACAAGTACCAACGTCGATCTTCTTGCTCGTTGGATTACGAGTTTTGCCGACCTATCAACATTCAGTTTATGGCAAGTGACCTCGGGGTCAATGCTAGGCATCTCGTAAGGCGTCTAAGCAAACACCTCAATATTTGTTCTCAAAAAAGGTTCCAACTCTTTTTCCTCTTCTTCAGCTAAGCCCGAGTCGAGAAGAAAGAAGCGTTCTTCATCCCCTTCCTGGACGAGGGCTTTCTTTAGTGCTTCTTCACTCTTCTCAGCTGGCTCTTTGCCGACATCCTCTAAGACCTCCATGTCTTCGTCTTCGATTTCTGTCTTCTCTGGTTCTCTTATGCTGCAGGTGGATTTCATTACTGTCATGGAGCAATTCTTTGCCTGCAGCTGATCTCCTTTGACCTCCTCAATCCCATGCTCTGTTGGGAACCGTAATAGTTGATACAATGTTGAGGGAACAGCCCTCATTGCATGTAACCATGGTCTTCCCAAAATGATGTTGTAAGGGGAAGGTGTGTCAATTATGGTGAACTCTATTGTTATCTTCTTGGTGCCTGCCTACACTTCCAGGCTGGTTGTTCCCAGTGGCCATGTCGGCGTTCCATTGAACCCGACCATTGGGCTATTGGATTGCTCCATATCGTCTGGGTGAAGGCCAAGCTCCTTGTAATATTGGATGTACATGATGTCACAAGAGCTGCATTGGTCAATCAGGATGCGCTTTACTTGGCATTCCCCAACCTGGAGGGATACTACCAAGGCATCATTATGCGGATGCTGCACCATCTCAAGGTCAGCTTCAGAAAAGGACACTACTGGTCCTTAGCACTCCTCTACCCGATGTCTCTTCTCCCTGACTTGGTAGACATGCTGCAAATGTTTCACCTTCTGGGTCTCCCCCCTAATCTCGTTTTCGCTGACCTTCGAGTGAATTACATTTATTACCCGAGGTCCTCCTGCGTGTGGTTGCTGTGCTGGGGGAGGTGGAGCTGCTGTTGCCTGAGGCAATCTTGCCTGTTCTTCCCTTGTCCTGGCTTCATCGACAAGGTCCCTCAAATGGCCTTGCCTTACCAGGTCCTCTAAGTGTGTTTTCAGGGCTCTACAACCCTGAGTCATGTGTCCATCTTCGTTGTGGTAAGCACAATGTTTGCCAAGGTTTCTTCCCATAAACTCTCCTGGCGCCCTAGCTGGTGCTCTGAAATAGGGTTGGTTCCGAATTTTGTCCAGGACTTTGTGAATTGGGATTCAGAACACAGTCGTAACTACCTGTGTAGCCCTCAGTTCTATTTCTTGCTTGCTGGATCCGTTGTTACCTCGGCCTCGCTTCGGCGAGCCGTTTCCCTTTTCTTGCTTTGCCTCCTTGGTCCCCGATGTATCTTCTTCGGCTTTAGCATACTTCTCGATTCTCACCATGAGCTCTTTTATACTTTTTGGCAATGTCTTTGCCAAAGATTTTCGTAGTGGACAGTCGTCTTTTAGGCCGTTCTTGAAAGATACGACCGCCATCTCTTGATTACACTCTGGTATTCGGTTGAACACCTCATAGTATCTTTTTGCATAGGCCCTGAGGCCTTCATCCTTACTGATCGTCAAAGCCATCAATGCATCTACCCTTAATGGCTGTAGCTTGTTTGTCACGAACCTGGCCATGACATCTCGGCCAGGCCTTCCCAGGTCTTCACGCTTCCTTTCGGTAGTTTGTGAAACCAATCTGATGCAATCTCCCCGAACGATGAGGGGAACACTTTACAGAGCAATGGCTCGTTCCCACTATACGATGTCATTGAGTTCAAATATAATCCAACGTGGAAGTTGGGGTCTGACTTACCATCATATATTTGGAACCTTGGCATACTGAATCTCTTCAAAGCCTCAAATTTGTCTAGCTCCACCGAGAATGGTGTTCTCAGCTTTTCAGGGGAAGTTACCTCGTCATCGGCATTCTACTGCTTCCTCTTGAGGTAATCTCTCAAGTCTTCTTTGCTCCGCCCAGGGGCTCGGCTATCTCCTGACTTCAGTCTTTTCGGCATACTACTCTCAGCTTCATGGTGGGTCCTTTTCGATCTTTCTTCGTGAGTTGTGTCGAAGCAGAGCGCCTGCCCTTGAACATGCTGATGTTCTTTGGGGTCTGCCTCCTTGGCAGGAGGCGTCCTCCGCGACTCTTCTCTCCTTGACTCTTCTCGTCCGACCTCTCTTGAAGGCCGGTGAGAGTGTTTTTCACTCCTGGTGTGTTGGGGGATTTCTGGGATTGGTTTCTGCCCTCCCTTCTGTGCATTGGCTGCTAGAATCGGCGTGCCCTACAGTTGGAACGGTGGCTGCATGACATTGTTTTGCATCATAAAATTGACGACTGATTGCAGGTCTGCCAATTTGTTCGCCATCTCTTTTACTTCTTCGTCCCTTTGAAGGCATCTATCTTTCCACACTTGGAGGTCGTCTTCGTTATAATACCTGCTTTGTTCTGGTTTCTTTGGTGCGCCGCCATCCTAGCCGACGTCTTTCTTGCTGTGATTTTGGTCATGAGTTTCTGTGTTGCGGTTGTCTCCTTCGACGTCAAGGTTGATAGGTCTGCCACTCCCAGTAGGAGTGTCGTCCCCAATCTTTTCCTTCTGTCCGTCACTGGTCATTTATTCTTCTTTCTTTTCCACAGACGGCGCCAAATTGTGTGAGTGATTTTCTGATCACACTGCCCAACTCAGTATTCAGCTGGAGAGCATTGGCAGAATAGATGACACCTGGCTGACCTGTAACAAAAAGAGAAGATTCCGGCGGTGGTTCGTCCACCCGGGGGCACTCCGACGATCAAATTAGTATATCTCTCAAAGATAATCAATAGTACTAAACTCACTGTTCAAAATATAAATTGCGTACGTTAGACCCATCGGGGGTGCCTTTCTTTTATAGTTAACTCAATCCTAGTCCCCATAGAAGCCTAGCTTCAATGGACTTCTTCTTAGTGCTTATCCTGGACTCTCCTAAGAGTGTTATCCTTATCCACGCTGAAGTCCTTCCTCATTCTAGGACTCTTGTGCCTTATCTACTTATCTCGGATTCTGATATCTTCGGAGATAACCTCGGCCTAACCGAGATAACCTCGGCGTTACAACCTGGACATGTGACACGTCGGCTGACACGTCGGCGTCACCTTCGCCACGTGTTGGGACTCAGAAAATATATCCCCATAGTTATTTTAGTAAATTTTTAATTTTTTATGAAAAGATGTACAGAAAAGTAGAGAGGGTGATGTAACAACTTATAGTAATTTTTTAACTTTTGATTAAAATAAAAGGTTACCAAATAAGGCCTTAATGCATATACAAGTTAAATAAATAAATAAAATATTTATTATATATTGTATATAACTCAAATGGTAAAAGTCTAATTTATCAAATTTGTAATCTTAAGTTCAAGTCACACACTTCCTTATTGTTTTGTTTTGTTTTGTTTTGTTTTTGTTTTTTGTTTTTGTTTTTGTTTTTGTTTTTGTTTTTGTTTTTATTTTTGTTTTTGTTTTTGTTTTTGGGAAAATTACAAAAAACACCGCTAAAGTTTCACGTGTTTTTCAAATTAAATCCTAGGGTTCCAATTTCATCAATTTAAACCCTGAATTTTATTATGTGTCACAATTTATGTCGTCCATCCATCTTCGTCTACTGAACTAACAAAGAACTTATTTTTGTAACACATGTCGTTCTCTTACTTGTTATTTCAAAATTAATGTAAAATAAAAATTATTTTTACCATGACATAATATAGGGGATCAAACCTTCTTATTTCTCAAACTTCACTTTCAGCCATTCATTCTCCAACACTGCCCCTTTCCTCAACCGCCTTATTTCTCAGCAACATCACCAAAATCCCCATTTCCACCATCACCCTTAAATCCTTTCACAGCCACCGGAGAACACACCCATTCCCATACCACCACTGCAACTTGCTGTATAAAACTATGGCAGCCCCACCACCGGCATGGTCTGAAACGTCCCCATCAAGCACATCCATTCTTTTACTGACATCTTTCCTTTTTGAAATCGATCGTTCCTCATCATCAACTTCCCTACTATGAAAGCTTCGGTAGAGATCAAATAAAGAGGTTCGAAGGTCTGTCTTAGATCGCGAAGGTCAAAGGCAGTCCGCCACTCCCTCGTTCTTGGATCCGAACCCCCTGTCTCTTCCTCTCCCTTTCTCACTCTCCTCATATTTCTTTTTTTTTCTCTCTCTTTCTCTTCTCTGTTTCTCTCTCTCTCCCTTTAACTCTTATCGTTCGAAGCAACACTGCCTTCCTCCACTCTACCATTACCACCTCAATTTCAGATCTGAGCGATGAAATCCTAGCCTTCGCCATCGGAAGGCCGCTGTCGAAACCCTAGCCTCTGTAAGAAGGATATGTTCTTCAGATCTCTCTGAACTCGGATCTGCATATTTCTAAGACAGATCTAGATATTTCGCCATCGGAAAACCGCTGTCGAAACCTTAACCTCTGTAAAACAGATGTGTTCTTTAGATCTCTCTGAACTCGAGTCTGTACATTTCGAAGACAGATCTAGATATTTCAAAAATAGATTTAGAGCTCTTTTTTCTCTTTTCTTCTTGAGGTTATGGTGATGGTTGTTAGGACCTTACTTATTGTCAATTCCGTGCACAAACTTGGATTTCATTGAGTTGTAATTTTTTTTTATTTTTGGTCTTCCCACTCGAGCGGGGCACGTGGCGCTCGAGTAGAGTTTCCACCGTCACAAAACTTTGGCTTGACTGAAAAAATAATGTGTGGTGTGATTTTACGCTCGAGCGTAAGTTCTTACGCTCGAGCGTGAACCCTGGTTTGGAACACGCGTTTTAGTGTCCCCGCTCAAGCATCCATTCATACGCTCGAGCGGACTTCGCGATTTCAGCAGCTATAAAACTACAAGTTGCTCCAAATCTAGGGTACGTTTTTTAGATCTTCTTTAAGGGTTTTAGGGTTTTCTTTTGGGGCTATTTTGCTAGTTTTCCTTGATGTTTGATTGAGTATTGAACTCATGTTTTGATAAGCACACATCAAGGAGTTTGGTTGTTCTTCTTTGGTGGAATCCGAAGATTCAAGTGTAGAGTAATCGAAGGAGTTTGATGCTGTGTGCAGTCGTTGATTCGACAATAGATGTTGTGGATTCAACATCAATTTGATCAATTCCGAGACGAAGGTTGAGGTAAAAGATATACAGATTGTGGAAGACAAATTGACAGCGTTTTGATAATTTGTTTGGTATATTTGTAATCTTTCTTTCTTCAGTAGTGGATTGATTTGTGGTGTTTCAACCGTGGTGGTTTTTTTTATTATTTTTTTTCTCACAATTGGAGGTGTTCCAACAGTGATTTTTTTTCACGTAAAAATCCTTTGTGCCTATTTATTGTTTCTGAAACAATAATCTAAATCACTTTCGTACGTGTTTGATGATTTTGGATTGTGAGTTTTAATTGGTTAGGAATTGGCACAATTAAATCTTGGTCTAGTCACGAATCACTTAGGTTTTCTCTATGGTGATGATGATGATGAAACTGGTTTTAATCTGTTCAAAAATATGTTTTGTGTTTTTTTTATTTATAGTTTGGTTTGGTTTGGTATTACAACAGATAAAAACATATAAAATTTGTTCTTCTGTTGATCAGATGATGATGATGAGATCGATGAAATTGATGAAGTCAAAGATTTGGGGCCTTTTATATGGGGCTAATACAAAATGGCATCGTTTTGGGTAGGTTTTGGCGCTAAAAATGGCTTTCTCCGTTACTTCATGAAACAGAGATGAACGGGGGGCTTACATTGTAACACGGGATAAACTCCAGGGTTTTAATTGTCAAAATTAAAAACTTGGGGTTTAAATTGCAAAATACGCAGAACATTGGGATTTTTTTTTTTTTTTTTGTAATTTGACCCATTTTTTTTTTGTGAATACAAAAATTGAATACTTGACATAAAAGAAAAAAAGTTTCGAGACATCAAATAGATGCTTACATATAGATGTTTACATATATAATAATATAGAGAGATACGGAGAAAAGTAGTTGCCTTGGTGCTTTATCTATCCTTTTTATTGGCATTTACTTGTAGCATCTCATGATATACTTTATGAGTAATGTTAGAGATTTTAAAAGTTTTACTAAATGTTTTACATGGGTGTAGAACTTATACATATAGATCCCACACCCATGTAAGACATTTAGTAAAAATTTTGGTAAAACTTTTAAGTCTCTAACATTATTGATACTTTATTTGGGAAATTGAGCAAGGCTGCAAGATAACCTCGTATAGTATTTTGGCATAAATAAGAACTGAGAAGGTAATTTGTGAACAAATTGGGTTGAGTTAGGAAAAGTCTTCTTTGGAAGTTAAGGCGCGCAATGGGCTGAGATAAGAGCTGATGTAGCTCGGTCTTGGGCTAAGAAGACACTAGGTCGGCCAGAGATGGGTTGCTAGGGCCTGGACCTAACTATCTAAAGGTAGTCTTTTCTCGGACCGAGATATTGTCAATGGAGAGGGCCGAGCTATGTGTAGCTCGGCAGGGTGCAATTCGATAAATCGGCTTCTGGTCACACGGCCCAACGACTGGGGATCGAGATAAGGCATTTCGGTCAAGAATGTATATCCAAGCATAAAGGAGTGGCATCTCACTTGGCTTACAGTGATGAGGGTGTTCTAAGGATAAGCATTATCCTTGGGCATGAGACTCCTAGGAGGACTCTACTAAGGAGCGTTAGAGTCCTACTGGGATTGTGCAAACCATCTCACTTGGTTAGTAATGAGTAGAGTGTTATCAGGATAGACACTCTTCACTGGGAGTGTGATTCCTAGGAGGACTTTTATAAGAAGAGTTGGAATCCTACTAGGATTGTGTCAGGTAGAATCTATAAAAGCTCATAGCAGGACCTATGTACAGGTATCACAATTCTTACTCTAAAATACACAGAGCTTATTGTCTATTGTCTAGTTGCTGACTTAGGCATCGGAGGGGTTTCCAGCACACACTTGCCGGTTAGCTCACGTTTGTGTTTTCAGGTAGTAAAGCGAGATGTTTAGAGGAGTGCAAACTTGATCAACAGGATTATACGAGAAAATTATTTCGTACTCGCACAAGAACTATCTATGGGACAAAGTAACCATTAATAATACAAAAATGGTAGAGATTCTAAAAGTTCTATCAAATGTCTCACATGACTTTTGGAATCTCTAATATTACTCTTAATAATACTATACACTCGCTAAAAATATCAATGTATGACTTCTAATATTTTAAATATGAACCCAACACTAAAATTCAACCGTACAAGTTTCGAATTAAAATTTAGAATACTTTTACAAGTTTATACCATTATTATTCATTGTCAAGTTGATAAATGCTTTGTTTTGTTTTGGGCTGGCATTGCTTTCCGGAGAACCCATTTGCTTGTTCTCTTCTGAACCGAAAAAAAGTGAAATAGAAAATATTTTCAATTGATTTTTCCCCCCCTTCCGAATATATTTTTTATATTGTTTAGTTACAATCTTAAAACTAATGTACTAATAATGGTGATGTCAATTCAAAAAATTCCTAACTAAAAAATTTGTGCCTCACTTGATCATTAGTTAAAAAAAATATTTTCTACCTTTAAAAGTAAAAAACATTTTCCATCCCTATAAGTATGTTTGCATTATGCCAAACATTAAAAAATAAAAAAATATTTTCTGCCAAGACAAAAACAGACCAAAATAGAAAAGTCTTACCAACTACCAACAACTAAAACACTAATTATGTATTTTACCTAACAAAATTACATTAAAAAAAAAAAATTAGATTTTGTATTTTGCCTAGTGTAATTGCAAGCGTAGAGCCTTTAAAGTTCTCCAAATGTAGCAAACCAGAAAGAGGATGAGGCAAAGCACCTATCGTATTGTCAATCTTGTTAGAACTTTATTATGTGAAGCTAGTCAAAATATCTAAAATGTTCTAAATGTCTCACCTGATTATGAATCATTTTAGCTAGTAAAAGTATCATTACAAAATATAAAAATTTTACAGACCAAATGTTTTAATTTTTAAAAGTGAAAATTTTGTTATAAAAGACATTTAGGGACCAATTTATATCGTCATGACGATAGTTGCTAAAAGGTTGTCCTGAAAAGTAAAAAATAAGGCTTTTAGCGACAAAATTTTGAAAATGTCACTAAGAAATAGACTTTTAGGGACAAAATAATTTGGTTTCGAAATTGTTTATTTTTAGAGACAAAAAATTTGATCCCAAAAGGATAATAATTCATCACTAATATCTAATTTTCGTTACTAAAAATATAATAACGACACTTTTCACAACAAAAACATTTGGTCCTAAAAAATATTTTTGTCCCTAAATTTTGGTCTCTAAAACCTTAATTTTTTTGTAGTGTATATTAAAATTTAATTACATTCTTTAATTTAACCAGTCACCTTTTGCAATGCATATACTCCAAGTATAGTCTCTATTTTTGCAAGTCAATTTCAATAAATATATTTTCAATTTACAATCTCCAAAAAGAGAGAGAGAGAAAGAGGGAGACAAAACATTATTTATTTATTAATTTTTAACTATTGTGAAATGAATCTTCAAATATAGCTAACCAAGAAGACATGAGACAATTAACTAAGCATAAATAATAAGCCTGTTGAAAAGCAAAACAAAAGGAGACTAGTAAAATGGCTAAAGATTTAGTTAACTAAAATGGCTAATGCTTAACATTTCTAAGACTTGGAAGAGTATTTTGATTTTGTACATTACCAAATGACCCAAAATGTACCCCTCTAGGATTTCATTTGTGTGTGAATTTAGGTTAAAAATTAAAAACACGTGCTATAATAGTCATAATAAAAAGTTAGGGGAATATATTATGAAATTCAAATTTTATTAACTGACTCGACTGCAAGAAATTAGTCATTTAGAGACTAATATTTATAGACCAATTAAATTTGGTCCCTAAAACTCATCATTTAAGGACAAAAAATGAATTTTAAAAAAAAAGAAGCTATACAAATGCTCCATATTGCTTTTTTGAGATGGATATACACCGTATTTGACCAGTTGATCGGCGCTTGTTTGATATGGTTAAGAACTGGGAGCCGATATATTTGGTTGCTAATGTGTGAAGACTTTTAGAGACCAAATTTTGGTCGTCTCAATAATAGGCAAATAAAATCTCATCATCTCGCCCTAATTTGTCAAATGCATGCTCTCGATCTATTCTCTCTTCTCTCTGTCTAGGGCTCTCTATCTAAGACTCTAATGGAGATCTAAGATCTTCAGCTTCAATCGTCTGGGACTTTAATGGAGATCTAAGATCTTCAGCTTCAATCGATCTCATTTTCATGATGGATCTCATCTTCATGATCGATCTCATACTCCAACGCAGATCTATCCTTTCTCCCCTTCGTTTCCGCACCAGCACCCCTTCTTGCTCAGGTCTCTCTCTCTCTCTCTCTCTCTCTCTCTCTCGCGCGCGCGCGCTGTGTGTGTGTGTGTGTGTGTAATGTATATATATACATATATGGCAGAAATATGTATGAAATTTTTTTTTAGTGTGCAGGTGTTTGGATCTGTGAACTAGAAGAGAAGATGAATTCTTAATTTAAGAATACTTTCGCATAACTGGGTTCCTATTTTCCCTTTACTCGGCATACCACATGGTTTCTATTCTGCATCCTTTAAATGTTGGATTTATTTTCTAGTGTGGCCCAATAGCCTACATATTTTTACATGTTTTATTTTATTTGGACTCCACAATTAGATAAAGTCAATATTATATATAAAGTTCAATAATTAGAATTTTAATATAATCACTCTTCTAAGATAAGAAGGAAACCTTGATGGATTAGGAATTCTTCTGATAGAGTTTATTTGACCCTCTTCTCTCCTCTATATAAGGATGGGTGACTCCCTTTTCATATGATAAGTTTTTTCCATCACTCTAAGTTTTATAGTCATCCTAATTAAGAGAGACAGAGAGAAGAAGGTGAGCCAAGAATTAAGGTTCAACTCTAAGGGGTATTTTCTCAACTTCTTTAATTCAATGGCTGACAAAGGTATGTTCGCTTTATTCTTGAGTTGTATTGAATTCAAGATCTTGTTAGGTTTAATTCCACATTATTATTATGGTTACATGTATTATTAATACTTACATGTGGTATCAGAGCCTTGGTTTGTGAATCAATACACCTTGGGATAATAATATATTTATGAATTTTGTTATTATATTATAATTATAATTATTCATAAAACGGTACATTTGTTTTTTTTTATTATCGACATTAATTTTTAAATCATATTTGGGATGTAAAGTTTTTGCTAAAATAATCGTATTAATTTTTAAAGCGGTTATTATAATTTTACGTGGCTAAAACTTAAAAGATTTAAAATTGGGTCGATTAAATTAAAAATGGGTCAATTTATAATATGATTTAAACGTAGCCTAGTTTTATAAAGCCTTGCATCGTGGTTATGCATGCTTCGTTCTTTATGTCTCAATTATATGTATATATGCATGCTTCGGATTATTATTAATTTTAGCAATAATAATTTTTATAATCATCACAATATGATATTGAATTGAATGTATTGCTTGCCGTTATGATAAAGTGCATAGATTAAAAGCAATTCAGAATTTTGTTAAATCGTTCGGTCTCTTAAATAAATATATTTATTTGATTATATTACGTTAGAGAATTATAGTTTTACCTTGTCTGATTATATACACTTTATTATTAATATTTATATATTTTCATGATTTTAATTTGATATTATGATATAAGTTTATGACATTGAATATTAAATATTGAAGTGGTTAATTCATGTTAGGTGTAATTTTTATTGACCATTATATGAGATATTCATGATTGTTGTATTACATGATTTTGATATATAAATATTCATGTTCGTCGAAAGTTATTATTATTATTATATTGGTAATTGCAATCACATAAAAGGAATTTTAGAAATCATAAAATAGTGATTTCATTAAAATAGTGATTGAATTAATGATAATTAAATAACTCAAATTAATGAATAGAGAATATTGTTGGTTAGTTCCGTATTCATAGGGTTACTAATTTAGTAGCTGCCAAATTGGCCTAGATTTGTAAAACTTATGAATATAGAACTACATAAAAGAATTGCTAAAAGGGTAACATTAAGGTTGATAATATTCTCAATTGCAGTTATAATTAGGAGATTGAGACTAGCCCAAAGGAGAGTCACTTTCAAATAATTATAAACTGGGTAGGATAATGTAACTTATGTAATTTGACATATTAGAATTGAATACCCAAAGGTAACATGACTAGCTGAAAAATTGCATGAATTACTTTAGACCTACATAAGTGATTCTTGACGAGCGGACAATAGATATACCTAAGTTTTGCCCAAAGGAAAGACTTATGTGATATCAATAGTTCATCATAATTCTCAAAGCTTTAATATGTATATTGTTTATGCTTTTTTCCGTGTTACTTATAAGATGTTGTGTTAATACCTTTTAAGGTCTGTCAAAAAGATAGCTTGCTATCTAAGGTGGTTGGACTTAGAAGGGAGGCTATATTGACTCCTCCGACCTTCCTGGGATCTTACTTGGTTATTGACCAAAAGACTTTTTAGTGACGTTACCCTAATGCTTAAAGTAAAATTTGGTTAAAGACTGTTGAAGATCGACAAGCCACTTGCTGGCACTATTATGGTTGAATTAACAACAATGAAATATAATGGCCACCGAGGAGTTTAGGATCACATCCTCAATATGGCGAAAAAGCTGCAAAGCTTAAAACTTTAGGAATGCAAGTTGATGAAACTTTCCTCGTGCAGTTTATTCTCAACTCACTTCCATCACAGTTCGGCGCATTCAAAATTCACTATAACACCAATAAGGATAAGTGGAGTTTGAATGAGCTGACTAATATATGTGTTCAGGAGGAAGTGAGATTGAGGGAGGAAGGACGTCAAACTGCATTGGCTGTAACTCATGGAGTTATAAAGAAAAAGAAGGGTAAGTTTGTAAAATCAAAGAAAAATCCACCAAAGAAAAAGAATGAACCTGGGGAAGAAAATCAGGCTCAGAATGGTTTCACTGTCAAGTGCTACTTTTGTGGCAAGAAGGGACATGTGAAGAAAGACTGCAGCGAGCGGAAGGCTTGGTTCGAAAAGAAAGGTAAGAAATTTTCTTTTGTTTGTTATGAATCAAATCTTGGTGAAGTACCTTCTAATACGTGATGGATTGACTCTGGGGCCAGGACCCACATTACAAATGACATGCAGGGATAACTTTCAACCAGGAAACTGAAGGAAAGTGAAAGATTTGTTTATATGGGGAACCGTCTCAAAGCTGAAGTCGTAGCTGTAGGAACCTATCGACTGATCTTACAGATGGGTCATCAGATGGATCTAGAAGACACTTTTTATGTTCCTTCAATTTCTAGGAATTTAGTTTCGTTATCCAAATTAGATCGTGTTGGATATTCAGTTTTATTTAATTGTGGAAAACTCAATTTAACGTTTAATTCAAAAGTGATTGGTTCTGGTAATTTATGTGATGGTTTATATAAAATTACCTTAAATCATAAGTTTGCGCAATCATTAGTATCTCTGCATTCGAATATTGGTTTAAAATATGGTGTAATTAATGGAAAATCCTCAATCTTGTGGCATAGATGGTTGGGGCATGTCTCTAGAAATAGAATTGAAAAATTGGTGAAGAATAGGATTTTGGAAAACCTAGACTTCACTGATTTTCAGATATGTGTGGATTGCATTAAAGGAAAGCAAACCAAACACACCAAGAAAGGTGCCACAAGAAGTAATGAGCTTCTTGAGATAATTCATACAGATATTTGCGGGCTACTCAACATCCCATGTCTTAGTGGTGAAAAATATTTTATCACATTTATAGATGACTTCTCACGTTATGGATATGTGTATCTAATTCATGAAAAGTCTCAGGCTGTTGACATCCTCGAGGTGTACATAACTAAAGTTGAGAGACAATTAGATAGAAAGGTTAAAATAGTGAGATCAGACAGGGGTGGCGAATATTATGGTAAATATGATGAGTCAGGCCAAAATCCTGGCCCATTTGCCAAATTCTTAGAAAATAAAAGCATTTGTGCTCAATATGCAATGCCTAGTACGCCACAGCAAAATGAAGTTGCTGAAAGGCGTAATCGTACACTTAAAGATATGGTTAAGAGTATGTTAAGTTACTCAATTGTACCTATTTCAATGTGGGGTGAAGCTTTAAAGACTGCAATGTATATCTTAAATAGGGTTCCTAGTAAGGTGGCCCCAACAACTCCTTTTGAGTTGTGGACTGGTAGGAAACCTAGTTTGAGACACTTACATATTTGGGGTTGTCCAGCAGAGGCAAGAATCTTCAACCAACAAGAGAAAAAGTTGGACTCAAGAACAATATCTGGATATTTCATTGATTATCCAGACAAGTCTAAAGGGTACAAATTTTATTGTCCTAATCACAGTACGAGGATAGTGGAGACTGGTAATGCTAGATTCCTAAAGAATGGTGAAATTAGTGGGAGTGAGAAAACACGAGTGGTGAATTTCAAGGAAATTAGGGTGGATGTCCCAACATTTGACCCTTATAAAAAAATTGTTGTACCTCAGACTTTTCCACAGGCTGAGAGAAACGAACAACATAATGAAAATCCTTCAGCACCTCATGTTTCACCACTTCCTAAAGATACCACCATTGAAAATATTGTAGAACCACTACAACCGACAGTTTTGAGAAGATCTCAGAGGGAAAGAAAGCCTGCCATTCTAGATGATTACATGGTATATCTACAGGAATCTGATTTTGATATTGGGATTAACAAAGATCTAGTCTCATTTTTCACAAGCCATGAATAGTGATGATTCTTCTAAATGGGTCAATGCTATAAATGAAGTGTTAAAATCCATGGAATAGAATAATGTTTAGGATCTCGTCGAATTGCCTAATAACTGCCAAAAGGTCGGGTGTAAATGGGTCTTCAAGACCAAGCGTGACGCAAAAGACAATATCGAACGATTTAAAGCCAGACTTGTTGCCAATGGTTTTACTCAAAAAGAAAGCATAGACTATACATAGACCTTCTCTCCAGTATCTAAGAAGGACTTGCTTAGAATCATTCTAGCATTGGTAGCTCATTATGACTTAGAGTTGCATCAAATGGATGTGAAAACTGCTTTTTTAAAATAGGAATTTGGATGAAGAAATTTATATAGAGCAGCCAGAAGGATTTGCAAAGAAAGGTAAAGAATATTTAGCTTGCAAATTAAAGAAATCCATATATGGCCTTAAACAAGCTTCCAAGCAATGGTATTTAAGGTTTAATGATATCATTATCTCTTTCAGATTTAAGGAAAATGCAGTTGATTAGTGCATATATCTGAAGGTTAGTGGGAGCAAGTTCATTATTTTAGTGCTATATGTGGATGACATTTTGTTAGCTAGTAATGATCTTGGCTTATTGCATGAAACCAAGGAATATCTCTCCAAGAACTTTAAAATGGTCGATATGGGTGAGGCAAACTATGTTATTGGCATAGAGATCTTTAGGGATCGATCTCGAGGATTGCTAGAACTATCTAAAAAAGGATATATTGATCGTATTTTGGAGAGATTCAATATGCAGTTTTGTTCAGCCGGTGATGCACCCATCACGAAGGGTGATAAATTAAGTGAAAAACAGTGTCCAAGGAATGACTTCGAAAGAAAACAAATGAAGGACATTCCATATGCTTTGAGGCTACAAATCATGCTTTATGGTTGCAAAATTTCATCTCAGGATTTGGTGTTGTTGACTTAATTGCCAGGCCCCTGAAGATATATTGTGACAATACCACAGCAGTTTTCTTCTCTAAGAATGAAAAGTATTCTAGTGGTTCCCAACACATGGAAGTAAAGTACTTAGTCGTTAGAGAAAGAGTTCAGAAACAACAAGTGTAATTCAAAACTTAAGCACCTCTCTTATGATTGCTGATCCATTCACAAAGGGATTGCCACCAAAGACATATAAAGAGCATGTTATCAAGATGGGTCTTTTAAGCAACCCTTGATGTGTATGGTTAATTGTGAGTGCTTATTTTTATTTGACACTATTTGCGCAATAATAATTTGTTTCTAATTTTCCTGTTTCTAAAAGTGTGTGTACACATTAAATAGAATATTGATAAACAGAAAATGTCTTAACAAGACAAATTACAAGGGCCTTTCAGGCAAATAATTATATATCCTGATAAAGGACTGGGTTGGCGAAGGTTATCAATGGTGTAGTGCATAGAAGGAAATATGACATAAATGTTGTATAACTGCTATGACTCACATTGGTGATCTAAAGTAATCACAGTATTTTAGTTTCTAATATATCTGAACTTATTGGCTATTTTTAAAATTCGTGATCATGTGTTAAAGTTTTTAGTGTGGAATCCAATGAGTCAAAATTTTTATAAGTTGCATATTTTTTTGGAAAAACTCATAATTGCATCATAATCGGCTTAATGGGCCAAGTGGGAGAATGTTGGATTTATTTTCTAGTGTGGCCCAATAGCCTACATATTTTTACATGTTTTATTTTATTTGGACTCCACAATTAGATAAAGTCAATATTATATATAAAGTTCAGTAATTAGAATTTTAATATAATCACTCTTCTAAGATAAGAAGGAAACCTTAATGGATTAGGAATTCTTCTGATAGAGTTTATCTGGCCCTCTTCTCTCCTCTATATAAGGATGGGTGACTTCCCTTTCATATGATAAGTTTTTTCTATCACTCTAAGTTTTATAGTCATCATAATTATGAGAGACAGAGAGAAGAAGGTGAGCCAAGAATTAAAGGTTCAACTCTAAGGGGTATTTTCTCAACTTCTCTAATTCAATGGCTGACAAAGGTATGTTCGTTTTATTCTTGAGTTGTATTGAATTCAAGATCCTGTTAAGTTTAATTTCGCATTATTATTATGGTTACATGTATTATTAATACTTACATTAAAAATATGAGAGAGATAGAATTTTTGCTGGAAAAAAATAGAGAATTAAGGATCAGATTACTGTACCTAACAACTATAAGAACATCAAAATTCCAGCCAAGTATATATTAACAACCTTTAAATTTTACCCGCATAGCTCTTGCAATTGAAGGTAGCCATATCTCCCCCCTAATTTTTTTCAGTTGTGCCACTCTTTCTTCCTTTCTTTTGGCAGCTGCCTTTGCTGCTGCATCTTTAGCTTCTAGTTTAGCTAATGATTTCTCGTATGCATCTCATGCTGCAACTATTATGTCTGTCCCATCAATAGCAACAGATTAGAGTTGACTTTTGAACTGCAAGACATTGTCATATTAGTTAGGCAAATTCAAATATGATTTTCTGACCACACTGCCAAACAGGTACTCAGCTGGAGAGCACCGGCAGAAGAGATTAAGCCTGAATGACCTGTAACAGAAAGAAGAGTTTCCGGCGGTGGCTCGTCCACCCGGGGGCACTCCGACGATCAAGTCAGTAATCAATATCTCTCAAAGATAACCAATAGTGCTTGACTCGCTAGACAGAATATCAAAAGCATACCTTAGACCCATGGGGGTGCCTCCCTTTTATAACCAACATAATCCTAGTCCCAATAGGAGCCTAGCTCTAATGGACTTAGGATTACTGCTAACCTTGGACTCCCAGTAGAATTAGGATAAACTCTCTAAGAGTCTCATCTTTATCCAAACTGAAGTCTTCTCCCATTCTAGGACTTTTGTCCCTTATCCGCTTATCTTGGATTCGAGTATCTTCGGGGATAACCTTGGCCTTGCCGAGATCACCTCGGCGTCATGACCAGGACACGTGGCACCTCGGCTGGCACTTCGGAGACACCTCGGCCACGTGTCGTTATTCAAAATTTTATGTCCCCACAACTGCCCCCTAGGTTCTATTATCTCGGCATCTTGAGGTGATGGAACCTATATCATTTCTTCGAATTTAGCACATCGGCTAAGCTTACTCCATTATTTGTTGCCGAAGTCAAAACTCGTCAGCTCAATATGACCAAGACCTATAATCTGCTTTCATCAATACTCTGGAACCAACAACCAAGTTCGTCCAAGTTTTTCAACCGAAACCGTCCTCCTAGTCGAGGTATTTGTTTCATTAAATCAAAAAATCTAAGAGTGTCATCACGTGTGAAAGCTATCACGCACAGCAACCCAACCGTTTTAGTCATGAGTCTTTCCCTCACTGGATTGTACTTTGTTTTCTTTTTGAAGTAATGTAAACTCTTCACATTGCCGATGTGTTTTTAATACAACAACTCTTTTGCTTTTGAATGCTTGCATGCTTGCTTTGTCTGCCTCCATACTTCAATCCTCGTGCAATATTCTCGGGGTAATACACCTTGGTTATACAAACTGATGTTTTACCTCGATAAGTACCCAAGTACTTTAATTTGATACAACCTTAGCCCTGACTTGTAAATTTATCACAAATTTCAACAAGTACAAGACATATCCTTTGTCTTACTTCAACTTGTAAACTTTTCTCAAGTTTCAATTAGTGTTAAATAATGATCTCGGTTTAATTTCAACTTGTAAATTGTCCACAAATTTCAACAAGTGTTAAACAATGATCTCGGTTTAACTTCAACTTGTAAATTGACCACAAATTTCAACAAGTGTTAAATAATGATTTCGGTTTAACTTCAACTTGTAAATTGTCCACAAATTTCAACAAGTGTTAAACGATGCTCTCAGTTTAACTTCAACTTGTAAATTGTCCACAAATTTTAACATGTGTTAAACAATGATTTCGGATTAACTTCAACTTGTAAATTGTCCACAAATTTCAACAAGTGTTAAACAATGATCTCGGTTTAATTTCAAATTGTAAATTGTCCACAAATTTCAACAAGTGTTAAACAATAATATCGGTTTAATTTCAACTTGTAAATTGTCCACAAATTTCAACAAGTGTTAAACAATGATCTCGGTTTAATTTCAACTTGTAAATTGTCCACAAATTTCAACAAGTGTTAAACAATAATATCGGTTTAATTTCAACTTGTAAATTGTCCACAAATTTCAACAAGTGTTAAACAATAATATCGATTTAACTTCAACTTGTAAATTGTCCACAAATTTCAACAAGTGTTAAACAATGATTTCGGTTTAACTTCAACTTGTAAACTATCCACAAATTTCAACTAGTGTTAAACAATGCTCTCGGTTTAACTTCAACTTATAAATTGTCCACAAATTTCAACAAGTGTTAAACAATGCCCTCAGTTTAACTTCAACTTGTAAATTGTCCACAAATTTCAACAAGTGTTAAACAATGATTTCGGTTTAATTTCAACTTGTAAATTGTCCACAAATTTCATCAAGTGTTAAACAATGATCTTGGTTTAGTTTCAACTTGTAAATTGTCCACAAATTTCAACAAGTGTTAAACAATGATATCGGTTTAACTTCAACTTGTAAATTGTCCACAAATTTCAACAACTGTTAAACAATGCTCTCGGTTTAACTTCAACTTGTAAATTGTCTACAAATTTCAACAAGTGTTAAACAATGATTTTAGTTTAACTTCAACTTGTAAATTGTCCACAAATTTCAACAAATGCTAAACAATGATTTCGGTCTCTTGTTTATTGGAATCTGGGATCTGCTCATTTTAGGCTGAGCTCTTCTCTTCTCGGACCTAATCATCTAGGTCGAGATCTTGTCTTCTGGAATCGGGGATTTGCTCACTTTAGGCTGAGCTCTTCTCTTCTCGAACCTAATCATCTAGGCCGAGATTGTGTCTTCTGGGATTCTCCATGCCCGACCTCTCGCGAAGCCCGGTGAGAATGTCCCTTGGTCCTGCCATGCTGAGGGACTGCAGGAACTGTTTTCTGCCCCCCTGCTTGGGCATCTTTCTTGGCTGCTGGAATCGGCGTATCTTGTAACGGGAACGGTGGTTGCATGACGTTGTTCTGTATCATGAAATTGATAACCGTTTGCGGGAATTTGTGCGCCATTCCTTTCATCTCGTCGTCTTTTCGTAAGCATCTTTCTTTCCATACCTGGAGGTCGTCCTCGTTTATAATGCTCGCTTCGGTCTGATTTCTTCGGCACGTCGCCCTCCTGGCTGACGTCCTCTTCTCCGTGATTCTCATCACGAGTTTCTTCGTTGTAGTTGTCTTCTTCGACGCCAAGGTCAATATGTTTCCCACTCTCAGTAGGGGTGTCGTCCCCAACCTTCTCTTTCGGTCTGTCGTTGGCCATCTATTCTCCTTTCGTTCCCACAGACGGTGCCAAATTGTGTGGGTGATTTTCTGACCACACTGCCAAACAGGTACCCAGCTGGAGAGCACCGGCAGAATAGATTAAGCCTGAATGACCTGTAACAGAAAGAAGAGTTTTCGGCGGTGGCTTGTCCACCTGGGGGTACTCCGACGATCAAGTCAGTACTCAATATCTCTCAAAGATAACCAATAGTGCTTGACTCACTAGACAGAATATCAAAAGCATACCTTAGACCCATGGGGGTGCCTCCCTTTTATAGCCAACACAATCCTAGTCCCAATAGGAGCCTAGCTCTAAAGGACTTAGGATTACTGCTAACCTTGGACTCCCAGTAGAATTAGGATAAACTCTCTAAGAGTCTCATCTTTACCCAAACTGAAGTCTTCTCCCATTCTAGGACTCTTGTCCCTTATCCGCTTATCTCGGATTCCGATATCTTCGGGGATAACCTCGGCCTTGCCGAGATCACCTCGGCGTCATGACCAGGACACGTGGCACCTCGGCTGGCACTTCGGAGACACCTCGGCCACGTGTCGTTATTCAAAATTTTATCTCCCCACAAACAACCTTTAAATTTTACCCGTATATCTCTTGCAATTGAAGGTAGCCATATCTCCCCCCTAATTTTTTTTAGTTGTGCCACTTTTTTTTCCTTTCTTTTGGCAGCTGCCTTTGCTGCTGCATCTTTAGCTTCTAGTTTAGCTAATGATTTCTTGTATGCATCTCATGCTGCAGCTATTATGTTTGTCCCATCAACAGCAACAGATTGGAGTTGACTTTTGAACTGGAAGACATTGTCATATCAGTTAGGCAACTTCAAATACGATTCACGCTACATTTGTTGCATGAAATATTTTCCTATTGGAAACTTTTGCCATTAAATGTTTTGTGTAGAAAACATTTTCCTATGCTTGGTTGCACCCTTTAAACTAATGTAATGTACTGGTGGTTGCATTAGTGATGGTAAGGGTGGTGAATGCACTGGCAGCAGGGTGGAGGTGGAGGTAGTGCGGTGGAGTTGGCGGGGGTAGGGGTAGTGTGGTTGCATTGGTAAGACTTGTAATATGTAAAATGTTTTTCATCTTTTAATAGTAGAGAACGTTTTTTGCCCAAACAAACAGAGTATAAGAATGATACAATTGCAGAATACATGAGAATCAGCAATAAGGAATCAAGAAAACTTAGATGAGAAGACAAACCGTCTTTGAGTTCTCATCAATCTTTCTACTAGGACGGATTCTTGGTTTTTTTGTTGGTCGCTGAAGTTCGCCTGTTAACATACATATAACCTTTACTGCTTGAATACAACTTGGAAAGAGAGGGTGTACAAATGCCCCACAAAGTATACACCAAAGGACTATCAACTTATTCATTTTTTATGCTTCAAATCTAAATTCAGTCTAACAAGATTGGCAGGACATTTACTACTGGCTAGTAGGCTCACAATTCTAAAATTCTCTCCCGTCAGTAGACATTTGATAGGTCCAATGGCATATGGACCATTCATGACGAGAATCGCCATTTGGTGGACCATGAGGCTGTTTGTGAGCTTCTATTTTCACACACCACATACCTCATTTCACACTTTTTTTTGGGTTTGGATATCAACTTCTAAACAAAACCATATGGTTCAGAAATCTAAGTTCTGAACAAATAATTGAATCACAAGGTCTGGTTCGGGAAATCAACTTCAGAAAGAGACATGATGTATGAACTAAGAGAAAGTTGTTTGTGGAAACATAAGCCCCGTTCTGAGGGCTGTGCTTCAACTCACAAAGTGGCAGCAAAATTTGATGACAGGAGAAAATTTGTATTCAATTGCCACATTTTTAATTAATCACTTGCAGCATATTGGATTTAATAGCACCACTATGACAGCAGGAAGTGTAGAAGATAATCACCTTCTATCATTGTAACTTCCTATAGAAGTGGCACAAATTAAGAAAGCGCTGAATGACTGACAGTTGTACTTAAGAAAATTGACCTAGTTATTCCCTAAAGGTGGACTCGGTATCAACATGTTTATTGTATAGCCACAAAACTTCTGAGTTGAGAGGAATATGCATGCTGATTGACATAGCTCTGCATTCTAGTAATTCGTATATTTGTGTTTGTGCCATTTTCTTAAACTCCATGCACAAGTTTTCCAATAACAAAAAGTATCACATATTGCAGTCTTCTTTCACACAAAACAACTGATTTTTCCTAAGAAAATGGCAAATAGTTTCACTATAAACATGATAAAGTACATTATTTTCTCATCATTACCTAAACCTTTCTCATCATTACCTAAACATTTCTGTGTCTAGCAATTTTGTTTCATAAATCCTTCCATTCATCCTCAGATATCTGATTCTACCCTTGTATCACGGATTGACCAATAAGATGCACACAGTACCTTTCGTAAGGCCTTCCATGACAAATAAACCTCTTTAATTCATGCTCCATTCAAATCCACATGGGTATAATATGACAGAATTTCTTGAGTAAAGTATGATATCAGTGATCTCACTCTCCCTCGCCTGACGCATGCACTTGCGTCAAATCACTGATTGACACTGTAATATGATTTTCAATCTTAGTAATCTGTTCTATAATTATGACATATTCATATGACTGTGCATTGTCCTTCCCAGCGCATTGCCAAATGGGCCTAAGTGAATTCCATTAAATGAGCCCACAAGAAAGCTAACAAATTGGGCCAAGGAAGACTCATCAAGCAGATATCTCTAAAGATAGTCCAACAAGCCCATCCGAGGAGGCCCGGATCATACTGAAAGTTTGCGGAAAAATAATTTATTTTGAAAAACACTTTTCAAAGAAATACCACTTGATTACACAATCTAAAATACCTCAATCCAAGCGTTTGATAATATCTCACAAAGCGATCCAAGTGTCTCGCCTCCAAAGTGATTCACCTTGCACCCTCTTTGATTTATTTTTGTGTATATATTTTCTACAGACCTTAAAAATTCTGATGGCCAATTTTTGTATCAAATACATTTGATATATATACACAACACATGATAGAGTTTGCATGTAGGTGGGATCCTTAAGGATCTCTATCTTTTAGTTGTGGAGATAAAATAAAAGATGCATCTTTTATCTTAAATATACAGGATACAACTTATCCAATTTTTCATTAATTATCTTTTAAACAGATAATATAGAACTTCCACTAATTGTAATAATGCCCATCAACACATTACAATTAAACCCCTAAAAGTAGAGAATTACAGGTGAGGCCCTTTCTTACAATTAATCACAAATTTCCTTCCACCAAACTATATTCCATATGAGCTATTAGGTATGGAAAAATTTATCACTATCAAAAGCCCTAACTCATATAACCGAATTCTAAATTTTTTCTTCTTCTAATTGGACCCTAAAAGCATTTTCCAAAAATAGTATTTTTACAATTATATATGTATAAAATATTTTTACGAAAAAGTAACCGGCCGGTTTTCTTTTGGTCCAATGTTAATAAGAAAAATTGTTTGAATATACTTTCTCACTCTGAGAATGGTGGATTCCATGTTAAGCACCTATATAAATCAATTACCACTCACATAACCCAATATGTTCGTGTATAGCCTTTGATTCGACGTCACCGATTGACAATGTCAAAATTAAATGAATAGTTAATTAATTTATACAAGCCTCTCAGGTCAAAGGAAAATAAGTGTATTGTAATAGAACTACCTTTTAAACTGACAGTGATCATTCCATAGGTGCTCTTAAAACCGATCCTGTTCAGTGCATGTACTTATTTCATAACACCCACCTATTTGCTTAAGGTCACTACCTCAATGATGGAGTTAATCATTCTATCATATAGCAGCAAAATAGGTGTAGGCCATAGTAGTGCGATGGGTTTACAAGGAATCGAAAAATCATAACTCCCAGCTTTTGGTTCATTAACCATTAGCATGCTTTTCTACAATGTTACCCAAGGGACCTTATGTTCATATCATATGTGACATTAAATATAACATTACCTATAATAATAATATACAAAGTGCAAATTAAAATGCCAAGTAATTTATTTAATCAGTCAATAAAGTCAACAAATTGGTTTTTGAGGGCACAAATGCTAACACATACGGGGGTCCGAGGAGGTTAACTGTTGTTTTCAAAAAAGATGAAACCCTTGGAGAAGATCCATTCTCCGAGGTATTGGCTTAGTCTTGAAAAGGTTCAGAATAACAAACCTAGAGACCTATTTGAGTTCAGATTTGAAAGGGTTCGAATCCACAAACCTAGAGATCCGAAGTGCTTGGTTTCGAATGAATTCGGACGCAATTTAAAAGCCGCTCCATTAATGAGTCCCAGAACACATGTGGGCTCGGAGCTTTCCGGGATTTACACACCAGAACTATGGGTGTCATGGAGTCCGAACAAAAGACTCGGTCCCGAGGATGGTGAGTGGAGATAAATTCACTCTTTGGTTAAGCTAGTCTATACCCGTATCACGACCCAAACCCGCCCCTATGGGTTTAGCACCGTAACCGACCAGTAGTCCATGATTACTGAAGGCCTGCTTGATAGTAAAGACAGTAATACAGAGTACAGGGGCTGGCGGAAGCCAAAACAGTAATAAAAGATGTCCAATGAGTTATGACAGTCTGTATGCAAAAGAATTTTTCGAGCATATTCACATTCATAAGCTAAACATATATATACCATATGTATAAACATTCAGAGTACAGTACAAGTCTTAAACAGTATTACAAAACAGAGACGGAAGGGTGAAACTGAGACACCCTAAAGCAGCCTTGGCTCGGTCAGACTTGGAACCTCGAGATGAGGCACAATGGTTGGCTTGACAAAAAGAGAGTTACCCCGACGCTCCTAGCATCGATCCGGTGCCTGAACACCTATATATAAATATAAACAGTGAGCTAAAGCCCAGTGAATAACAACTGTGTAAAGAGGTTAAGAATGAATGTCCTTTCAGTCATTAAACAGTTATATCAGTCATTTAGAAACAATAGCAGTTATATGTGGTACATCCAATAGCAAAACAGTACAGTAGGTCTTAATAGACCAAACAGTCAGTTGATGGCCATCATAACAGCAAACAGTAATGGTTCCAAACATGGGAACCGACAGAGATCTTTGCAACAGTAGCAGTAACAGTACAGTAACAGTAAATTGCTATGGATGCCACGAATACAGTTTACAAATAGGACAAACATTCATTCATTAAACAATAACATTTTAGTAAACAGAACAGGTGATCATTCAGAAAATATTCATAATTGAACATATCTTTACAACATTGTTACTCACAGAGCATTAGGCTATAAGCAGCTAATGAGTGTCCTCAGATGCCAACCCTACATAGTTACAGAATGAACACACACTAAGTTACACACTTGGGATAGACAAACTAGCCCTTTAACTTAACTCGGTGTGGTCCTACATCAATATCCTCATTAAGATGCCTTAAACTAGGCCTAGGAATGCCTAGGATGAAATGAGGATACAAAGATGTACTTTAAAACACTTTTCAAAATTTTCAGAAAACAGGGGTCTCGCTCAAGTGTGGCTCTCTTCGCTCGAACGAGCTTGTCAAAACAGTAGGGTCGCTCGAGCGTGGACTTCCTCGCTCGAGCGGTCTGTAAAAATGCAAAAAGTGTTGGATGTTGAAAATTTCCGCTCGACGCCCGCTCGATGCTCGCTCGAGCGTGAGACACAGTTCTCGCTCGAGCGTAGGTTTTCTCGCTCGAGCATGCGTTTGCGTGCACCAAAAACCTGAGGGCTTGCAATTTACGCTCGAGCCATCATTCTTTCGCTCGAGCGGAGCTCTGAACAAACGATGGTTGCTCGAGCGTGGAATCCTTCGCTCGAGCGAGGAAGCCAAATTCTGGAATTTCTCGATTTGCCTTCAAAGCTCAAACCAAGCATTCAACACCTCAAAACTCAACCTCTTGGGCCCATTTTCGGGGAAAACATTTTAAACCCATAATATAACATGTTTTGAAGATCAATTTATAAAATCAAAGCCCAATGGTGAGTCAATTGAAAAAGAAACTCTCATGAACTATGTAAAACAATAACATACAAGAACTCTTATGAATCAAGTGCTCTAAAACTTAGCCAAATGCAAGATTAAGCTTAAGAACATGGTGAATTCATGGACTACATTCAAAATATACACATGCATGCAAGGAATTCATGCAAAACAACCTCAAAATGCAAGAATATGAACATGCATGCATGAATTAGCTCATAATTCAACTCTTTAAATTAACCCTTGACTTTAAACTCTAAATTACCATGAACCATGCAAGATACAACTCAAATCCACAAATGAGAGGATGGAATCTCTACCTTAGGTCTTGAATCTCAAGGGTGCTAGCTCAATTTTGCAAATGCTCTTCAATTCTACTAAAATTCCAAGCAAATTCTAGATGAAACCAAAGCTTTCCTACTCTCCCTCTCTTGCTCACGGTTTGGTCTAGATGAAATGAATGAGATGGTGTAAAGCTTAGCTCCCAAACAAGATTGTAGAAGTGGCCCACTAAATGGCAAGTTTGGTAATTAATCAAACTAAAGCAATTTAACATTATTTGATCTAATTTAATCATTCCAAATCAAATTTCAATTAAGTCTACCATAAAATTACATAAATTCCAATTAGCATAAAACACTAATCAGTTTTGGATTCAGCTGCCGATAAGGCCTTCAATTTGCAGTTTAAGACATAAAACATGAACAGATCATTTACTGACTAACAGATAGAAATGCAATTAAACAACATACTCATGCATTCAGTTCAGAATTTCAGTCTGTTCAATTACTTATCATGCTCAATCAGAGATTAACACTAATCAGAGGTGAGGGTTGTCACAACCTGGGTCGAGGAGGCATGATCTTGGGGGTCCCTAAGACTCGGCAATATTTGTGGCAGGGCGTTCTCTTGAACTACCCCTGACTCTTCTGTGGCAGGGCATCCTCTAGGACTACCCTTGACCCCTTGGGATGATTGGTTAGATGTGGCTAAGAAGAAGGGATCGCTGAGAGGTTGATCTCCACTTCGGGGTTTTGTTTATCCTCGGAGAGGTTACCTTCTTGGACAAGGTGGTTAGAGAGAATATTTCCTATATGTCTTGCACATGGGCTCCATCTTACATTATGAAGTGCCTATAAATAGCACCCATCCATAGCTTTACAAGGGATGAATTTTGGAGAGATAACTCTTGGGAAAGAACTAATTTCCCTTCTCCATTATCAACCTTGAGAGTGAAAGTGGGAGATCCATGGGAGAGCCTTGTCATTATTCTCTCTCTAACTACTTTGCCTTGTTTTTCATCCAATCTTTAATTTTCATCATCTCTTTGCTTTTATGTTCTTAGTTGTGACTATTGAAGAATCTAAGTCTCTCATCATTTTTAGAGAATTTGAATTTTCTTCAAAAATCTTCGAAAATTTTCGAATTTTCTAATAACGTTCTTGAACCCTCTTATATAACGACAAAAAGTACCTAATAGACAAAGTTTTCTTGTAGAAATCACATCTAGAATGAGTGTAAATTGGTGGTATAATGGAAATTGGAATGCTTTAGACTGACTCAAGTGCAGGGTTTCCATATAGACATTTTGTGTAGAAACTAGGTGCAGAGTGAATAGGCATATCCTCCCATAGTTTCAGCTTTATATTTTTTACACGATTATATTGATATTTTTTTAGTAAAATTAAAGCAACTGAAACTAACTGAGGTAGATAGTGTGTAGGTACTAAAATAAAATAAAAAAATGACGACGTCATTTTAATGAATTACTATAAAAATTTACTTAATTTTACGTGAATTAAAACTTTAAGGTAAACTAGTTTAATTATGTAAGAAGTATAAAATTTATTATATTTATTTTAAATCTTATAAGAGGTGAATGTAATCTATCAAAACTAAAATTATACAACCAGATTGTCAAAACTAAAATTTTGTAAGCAAAACATAAATATAGCACATAAGTAGTAGAAGGATAAATTTGAGATTACTTGCATTAAATTTAACATAAGTAGTAGAAGGATTACTTAAAATTTTAAAGTAAGTAATAATTTTTATATATGTATAAGTAATTAAAATTAATTTCAAATTCAAATTAAAACCATTCACCTTGTTTGATTTCATAAAATTGAGCCAATTTTTTTAGAAATCTAAGTATTTTATTTTTCATATTTTTTTATTTTTAGTCAAAAATTTAAATATTTTAATATATATTTTTTTAGATGTACCTAACCTAGATACACTTAGAAAGAATAATATTTATGAAAAAGATATTTAGAAAATTAATGAAATACTAAAATACAAAAAAAAATATAAAAATTTAGTTCATTTTCGTATGCTTGTATATTTATTTACAAATATGATACTGTTAAGGTGCATATAACTTATATACATCGAAAAAAGTAAAAATTGTATTTAAAATATTAAAAAAATGTACCAAAACCAAAAAAATACAAAACACAAAAAATAATTTTTTAAGAATTCAATCAAAACCAAATAAGGTGATTGTAATATGAATTGAATTGTGAATACTATTTACCTTGTTTAAGAATCAAACCAAAAAGTACATTACCAACAAGGGGTTGGTTCAGTGGTAAGGTTTCTGGATTCCTCGCTCAAAGCCTGAGTTTGAGTTTCCATAACCCCTTATTGGGATTAAACATATTTCTTAGTACCTAGATCACGCGAGAGGCCTTAGTTTCGGTCCTAACGTAGGTGCGTGATAGGGTTTCTTGCATATGCACTATGAGTATTAAGGGGTAATACTCCCTGGCGCAGGTCTATTTTTTGAATCAAAAAATAAATAAAAAAAATACAAAGTACATTTAAAAAAAATAGAATATATATTTTGATTTGGAACGGATAGGCTCAATTTGTTTATGATGAAATAGGTAGAAAGTGAAAAAAAGAGAAAAAAATTTAACTTTTGTGAGTTTGTTTAGTTTGAAAGTGATAGAAAGTATAAGAAAACTAATTTTTTTGTACAACCTATATTAGCACTATAACTAATTTTTTATTTCTTAAAAAAATACAAGAAAAATTGAATGTGTGATTTATCTATAATTTCATTTTAATCAAATGCTTGTAAGAAAATATATTTTATTTTTTATTTCTTTTCTTTCACTTCATTTTCTTTTGCTTTCACTTTCTACTATGAAAATCAATTGCTTGTAAAAAAAAAAAAAAAAAAAATTCTTTTCTATTTATTTTCTTTTACTTTCACTTTTCTACTAAGTTTTTTTCTAATCAAATAGAGTCATAGGGTTTATTTTTATATATTGTTTTTTATATCAGTTCTGGAGGCTAGAATCTGTAGCACAATAGGCCGAGTGACCACCTTAGTTTAGGACCGAATCACCAACTTAGTGTAGGGCCAGCTGTTCGTTCAGTGTTATAAATATCGAGCAAGGATCCTCTAGAGTTTTTTTTCTCCAAAGTTTCCTAGAGTGGTGTGTTGTATGATTAAGATTTAATGACAAGTCACATCAATTTTTTAGTATTAAATCTCAGCCATACAACACACCACTTTAGGAAACTTTAAGAAAAAAAAACTCTAGAGGATCCTTGGTGATAAATATTGGCCCAAATCCGATGGATTTTACATTTTGGAAGGTGGTTCGGGTACCGATGTTTCAAGGTACCGGTGTTCAAGGTGTAAATTTGAAGCAGTCTTCGACATCGTCGGCGTCTCCAGTATTGAACCTGAGCACTTGCTGGAACCCTAATTTTGTTTATTCAAAATATGTCGAACAACAACATGGCAAGAAACAATACAACAAAGATCGAATGTTCATCACAAAGACGGATTGGGCCACTGAGTGGGGCGGCGCCAAATCCAGCGTACTCCTTCTCTCTCTCTGTCTCTCTCTCTCTCTATCTATCTATGTATATATATATATATATAGATATATGACCCTATGCTTGGACAATTGGTTTATATTAACCAATAAGATCCACACTCTAACTCAATTGATGAAACAAATTAGCAGTTGAAATGTTGTTGTTATGTGGTGTGTGGTGTGTGGTGTGTGGTTTGGTGTTCTAGTTAGTAGTGATTTACATTGTGTAAATCAAACTTTGTTGTTTGCAAGAACTGTCAAGAAGTATAATGTGTTTCTTTACAAGTCGGGCATTGGGGCGGGCTCGTCCTGATTGCAAAAAGGAAACCAAAGTCACTTGCAGGCTAAGTTGTGCAAGTTGTTTATTTTTGGGCCTTGCTTTAATAGAACAATTCGAATTATGCTGTAAAAAAATAGCGGTGTGGTTGATTGGCGGGTTAAAATTTGTTAACTTGTTTATGAATTGATCAACGAGTCTATATATATATGCAAAATTATGTTCTACTTACCTGCACAATTTTTCTTTAGCGCCATCACCATTAATTGGATGATATTCAATTTTAGAAGGTGATGTGGATTGAGGATTGAGGATTGAGGATTGAGGATTGAGTACTTTAAATAGGAACATTCTTCTGCTGCATTCTGTGATTTGGAAATTCATGCTTTATGTTTATAACCAACTTAGTGGTGTTTTGCTCGTTGTTTTAAAAAATGTGGACCTCTTAATTGTATTATTTGTTTGTTTGTCTTGTGAAATTACATCTCACATGTCAAGCATAGGAGGATTGTTCATGGCTCTATGCTTGGATCTATTGGTTTATATTAACCAATGAGATCCATATTATAAATTGTGGTGTGTGGTTTGGTGCTCTAGTTAGTTGCGATTTACTTTTTTTTAGAATCATAGGTGGATGTCCTGAATGGATTTTCTTGCTGTGGCTATTGGATTGTGAAGTTCAGGCTTAAGGTTTATGGTGGTTGTGTTGGATGGTTTCTTAACTTCTATTGTGTGTGCAGTTCGTTGTTCTTGTTTTTGTTTGTGCTGCTTTAGGTTGATGATGTTTTTTAGTGCATATTTGGGAACTTATCATTTTTAGTTGCTTTTTGGCTTTTTAGTTTTTTATGAGGTGAAAAAAGTTAATATGTTTGTAATAGTTTTTTTAATTGAGTAGATAGTTGTGAGGTACAAGTTGGTTGATTGATGTGTATGATGTGACCTTTTGCTAATGTGGTTGAATTTGTTACCCGATGGTTTTTCATCTCTATTTTTTGTTAATATTTACTTGTGGTTGTGAGTAATACTGCACCATCTACATATACCTCCTGGTTTGTTTGTAATTTACACCTTGGTTTTTATTTATTTCAACGTCTCTTTAATCTAGCATGTATGATAGGTGCTAACTATGTTGTTTTTGAAATTTTCTGTGTTGTGTATAATTCATGTAGTTTTAGGTGGTAAGTTTTGACATGTACTTATTTCTTGATCTTGTGTGCGGTAAATTACATTTTGGCAATTACAATTATTTTGTTTTGTATTTTTAGGTGCGGTAAATTGTATTGTGGCAATTACAATTATTTTGTTTATTTTTCTTTTTATGTGGGAAATTTTTTAATTTTATTATGGATCAGTGCCTTTGGCCAATTTTTAGTGCTGAATAGAAGTATAAGGAAATACTATTCAACTAATTGTATTTTCATCATGATTGGTGATTGATTGCTGAAGGTTCCTTTTATCTGCATAGATTGCTCGGTGAATTATTGTGTAGCAATTATATCACCACTTTGCCCATTCTTCCATGCATTAAATGTTTTTGTTGTTTTGGTTCCTAATAAATGTAATTATCTAACCCTAGAGTTTATGCACCAGTGTATGCATATGACCCTATGCTTGGACAATTGGTTTATATTAACCAATAAGATCCATAATATAACTCCATCGTTGAAACAAATTAGCTGTTGAAATGTTATTGTTGTTGTTGTTGTTGTGTGGTGTGTGGTGGTTTGGTGCTCTAGTTAGTAGCGATTTACATCTTGTAAAATCAAAGTTAAATATATGCATTTCTTTTAAAAGTTGGGCATTAGGCCGGGCTGGTCCTGATTGCAAAAAGGAAACCAAGTTCACTTGCAGGCTAAGCCCAATGAGCTATTTATTTTTTGTTTTGGTTTTATAGAATAAATTAGAATCATGTTGTTGTTGAAAATTAGCCGTTTGGCTGATTGGCAGGTTAAAATTTGTTAACTTGCGTATAAATTGATCATCCTGTCTATTATGTATATGCAAAATTATGTTCTACTTGCCTACGCATTATTTCTTTTGCACCGTCACCTTTAATTGGATGATATTCAATTTTATTGCTTTTTTTTTATCAATTTAATTATTTTGTATTCTAATTTGTGTAATATGTTTTGAATAATAGCTCAATTATTTTTCACTTGCCGAAGCAATTCCTCTTTAGCACCATCACAATTAATTGGATGATGACCACCCTTCAGTTTTATTGCATTTTTTTCTTCATTTGATTATTCTGTATTCTAATTTGTATAATATGATTTTGAATAATAGCTTACATTTGATTATTTTGTTAATTTTGCCTTGGGATTTGGAATAAATAATAATTTTTTTGTTTGTTTGAATTTATAAAAAATAAAGTTGTATGTTCACTAATATTGTTTTTCATTTTGTATTTTCGTTAAAGGTGGTTTGGTTGATGAGTTTGCACCAAAATCAGCTCAAATCAACTTGAGCACATCCCTACTTTCAACGAGTAGACAATAAGGTTAACAAGGTTGTATTGAAAAATTCTATATCTGTTAAAGGTAGTTTCATTGTTGTGTTTGCTCCAAAACCAACTCAAACCGACCTGTGGACACCCTTACTTTCGATGAGTAGACCATAGGCTTAACTCTTTCACCTTTAGTGAATTTATATATTACTATATATATATACTAGCGTATGCCCGTGCCTAAAGGCACGGTGTAAATAATTTTAAGATTAAAATGTAGTTATAATTTATACATATTATGTTAAAATTTATAAAGTTTGTGTCATTTTTTGTTAAAGATACTGAAAAAATATATTGAAATATTTTTCTTCTTAAAGAACTTATAACAATTTTGCTTGTATTAAACGCTCTACAAAACTCAAATAAAATAACAACTCTCCCTAATCTTAATGCAAATTAAGAAACAAACATATAAGATTTAAAGTTATATTGCATATCAAAATATAAAAGGCAGTAAAAAAAAGTGTAAACACTGAATAAAAAAGCAGAAATAAAGTTATACTGTCATACACCAAAAGGGTAGGTTAAAACTTTACAAAAAGTGGGTTAAAGCTTTACAAAAGATGTATGCTTTACAAAAGATGTGTCACTAACATGTCATACACCAAAAATTATATTATCATACACCAAAAATATGTATGCTTTACAAAAGATGTGTCAATAACATGTCTTCAAATATGCGTTTGCCCAAACTTCCTCCACATTACTTTCCAAAAAGTCTTTGTATCTACTTTTATATATCCCCAATGAGGAATATGCACAATAATCTGGTAATTTGTGGAAACAAAAAAATATATATATATAAATTAGTACATTTGTTGGAAATATACATGTAAAAATACTTTCAGATTGAAATTACCTTATTACATCCCCATCGAAGCAAGGTAGTCGTATTTCTCCTTTTAAGCTCCATGGATTTTTCGGCCCAATCCTACAAAAGTCCAAATTTCAAATTATTATTAAATTGAAATTTTTTAAAAAGTTATATAATCAACAGAAATAAATCTACGTGGTTACCTTCTAAAAAAACATCATTTAATCTGCATAGAATACTATAGCAATACTTCAGGATAAACAATATTTGTAGTAGAATCCAAATTATCTTTAGGGAGGAGAATACTTATACGATCAAAGGATGTACATTTAGACAATGCCACATATAATTGCCCATGGCTAAACACTGGTATACGCAAATCAACCCCAACAAATTTCACAGATTGTCCTTGAGATTTATTAATGGTCAAGGCATATGCCAATCGGACTGGAAATTGACGTCTTGTCATTTGGAAAGGCATTTCTGAAGAAGATGGTGTCAAAAATATCCTTGGTATAAATGCCAAATTGCCAAACTTTTCTCCAATTAAAATTTGAGCTTCAATTATGCGAGTGCCGCACCTAGTAACCATCAATCTTGTACCATTACATAGTCCATCTTTCGGTGCAATGTTTCTCAACAATATTATAGGACAACCCACTTTCGACTCTAACTTAAAAGTTGGCAACCCAGGAGGATCCAATGAATTTAAATATTCATTAGGATATCTATTTGTAATGGTAGGATCAATTTCATTATCTTCGGACATTTTATCTGCTGCAAGATAAGTATATAATCTCCCTGGAAAGATATTCAACGCAGTAGTATTAATGTCACTAACATCATCGTTACGCACAGACAGAATTGTGCGTTCAGTTAAAAATGTTGGGGTTGACGTCTCTATCATATTCAATTGTGGATAAACTGTAGAGAGTAATTCATTCAAATCTTGACATTTGTGTATTGTTGATGGAAGGTTAACGATTTCTTGAGGATTGGTCCCAATCTAAAAAAAAGTGAAATTAATAAAAAAGTAAGTGTAAACATAATTTATTAATTTAAAATAATCTATATAATACAGGTTAAAGTAGTGTTACCTCCATCAAGAAATTTGCAAAATTAGCATTTTCATGGCCTTCATGATTCAAGCGCATATTCAAATCCAAAGTCAAGATATATATATGCTTCCATAGAATAGAGTGTCTTAATGATGCATTCACAATTTGCTCACGAACTCCTTTGGGTATAACTGGTAAGATTTGTCGAAAGTCTCCTCCAAGAACAACAGTAATACCCCCAAATGGCTTTTCACTATCACAAATATCCCTCAATGTACGATCAACCGCCTCAACGCAATGTCTATGTTGCATAGGAACTTCATCCCAAATTATGAGTTTTGTTTCTCTAAATAACTCAGCTTGTAATGATTGTTTGCTAAACCCACAAAGTGAATTTTCTAATACATCTAACGGAATGGAAAATGTTGAATGTGCAGTGCGACCTCCTACCAACAACGGTGATGCAATTCCAGACGAAGCCACAGTAACAACGATATGCCCAAGGCTACAACATTTTAATGCAATCGTATTGTATAGAAATGTTTTCCCTGTTCCTGCACCCCCATTCAGAAAGAAAACAGTTCCTTTATTTTGAAAAACTGAAGAAGTGATTGTATTATAAGCATTCCGCTGTCCATTATTGAGACAATCAATAGTAATTTGTGGATCTTCATGTTGTGCCTTACCCTGCAGTTGTTGATGTTCAACTATCAATCGATTACCAACTACTGCACTCCAATTTGCGGTAGGTTGTGGCATGGGTGAGAAGTCAATTAAACTTTTGCCTGATTCATGAAGCATTTTATTCAAAAGATGGAGACCATAATCTTCAATTTGAGCCTCAGTTGGTTTAGAAATGACAAACAATGTACAAATCTTATGTGCAAGATCATCACATATATGCGTTGAAAATTGATTCCATAATGCACATGGATTTAGTGGAGAACACTGGGTGAGAATAATACTAAACAATCTCCTCAATTGATATCCAGTTTTTATGACTGCAGCCTCTTTCAAGCATTGTATCCATTCTTCATCATCTTTATAGCGATCCCGGGTTTACCCTTGTTATACCGTGATCCGGACATGTGTCCGTGGATGTTGGTAGTTGTTTATTATCTTGTTTACATCCTTTCTTACTTTGTATTTGAGTTATAGGATGTGTTGGGCGGGTTGGTTACAGGTTGGTTGAGTTAGAAACCAAAACTAGTTGCCCAGATTTTTGGCCTGTCCGCTCGAGCGGAGGTGTTGGCGCTCGAGCGGGGAATACATCCATCCAGTATCTTGTTGTGCAGTGTTGGGAGCTCGAGCGTAGGCCTGGTTCTGCAAAAGTGCTGGGCGAGTGCATTTTGCGCTCGAGCGGGAGGTTGGCCGCTCGAGCGGAAGTCTGTGAGTGGCCGCTCGAGCGGGGTGTTTTACGCTCGAGCGGAGACCTGGGTTAAAGTCCCGAATTTGTGACTTTCCAAATCACTTTTTCACTTTCTCTTCTCTCTCTTACTTTTCCAAAAACACCATTGTTGAGTCTCTCACTCTAGACTCTACCTTCTCTCTAGGTTTTGATCTAGTAGGAGTGATTTACTCACCTTTGGCCTTTACAAAAAGGTTGTTGATCGTCGAGGGCTACATTTTAATCTGAAAATCACGGGTTTTGGAGCACGTTGGGTTTTGTAGTCTTCTCCCTTGGAGCTCCGAATTTGAGGTAGGGATAACCTACTCCTCTCTATGGGTTTTGTCTTTAAATTTTGGTATTTTGAGATGTTGGGCTTGGTTTGGTAATTTTGTGAAAGTTTGGGGCTTTTGTGTAATTTTACAAAAGTTGGGGTTTTATTCATAATAAACCTAGATGCATGTTTGGCATAGAGAAATGGAATGAATGTTAAATCATTGATGAAAATGGGACCTAAGGATTGAAATGGTAATTATGGAAAATGGCCTAATTACATTGTTTAATTAATTGGGATAATTAATTGGTGAGAAATGAGGAAATGAAATGTTGATTGAATATCCATTTGTGCATTTATTTTCTGTTTTAGAAATAACTGCTTTGGGCTATCGGTGGAGGATAGTCGAGATTGTTGTAGACAATGCATGATGATTAGGTAAACGGAAACTAATCAATGGAATGTGTCATGGAACTTGACGGTTGATAGAATACATCAATTGTGTGTATTGTGTGATTGTATATAGAACCAATGTGTTTATATACGTTATGTGTAGAGGAGGAGATAGGGGATGTACTCCGCGGTTTAGGGGAAGATAGGGGATGTACCTCTAAACCGGATAGGTATTGGGAGGAGATAGGGGATGAACTCCGTAGACAGAGCTCATATGCTTGTCTAGAGAAGTGAAGATAGAGCTCATATGCTTATCTTTATGAAGTGTGGATATAGCTTGTATGCTTATCTGTGGATATTGTTGATATACATATCTGTTGTAGAATGTGGATATAGCTTGTATGCTTATCTGTGGATATTGTTGATATACATATCTGTTGTAGAGTGTGGATACAGCTTGTATGCTTATCTGAATGTGAGATATAGTTTTTATACATATCTGTGGAAATGATGATAGAGCTAGCATGCTTATCTGTTGAAAAAGGGAAAATGAAAAGTAATTGGGACTTGTAAGTCGTTGACATAAATATGTAATTTATGTGATTGTATCAGCGTTGACCAACTATCAATTGCTAATGTTTTAGTCATTGTCCATGGTTGGTTTAGTGTATTTCTACTGGGCTGTGGCTCACCCTATATGGGAATATCATTTTCAGGTACAGGAAGCATGCCACCTCCAAGGACATAGCTTGGGAGGCTAGAGGCGGACATAGCGTAGTTGTTTTACTTTTGATGTATTACATGTAACTTCAAGCCTAGGGCTTAATGTGTAAACGAGTTAGTACTCTTTTGTTGTAACCAAGTGTTAACTTGGAAAGCTGTAAGCCCGTAGGGCATTTTGTTTTGATGTTAACATGTAATACTTATGTAGTGAAACTCAATGAAATAAAGGTATGTGGTTAGTCTATATGTAAATGCTTGTCTTATCGGATGGGTTAATGTTATTATTTTGAGGGCGTTACAACTTGGTATCAGAGCGTACCGGGTTCGAATACTTTGGGTACGTGGGAAGTGATTAGTATCACAATGGGTTTGTCTCGCTTGGTAGAGACTTAGATGTAGTATCATATGCTATGTGCTTAATTGATAACATGTTTATGTGACTATGTGGGTATGGGATTTAATTTCTGGGATATTGATTGGATCCTTGAGTTTCTGGGAGTCTTGTTGGAAAAGCACTTGATCAACGCTGTTTCTAACCGGAACTCTAGTAACGTCTCGGGACTATTATTATCCGGAAATGAAGTTCGTAAGTGCTTATGTGTTTATGTGCTTATGTGGAGTGAATTACACTTGTCCATGCATTAGGACGTGAGTGTTTAGTTTCGGTACATTTATGAATGTGCTAACGTTCTGTGTTGCCTTTATTAGGATGTCAGGACGAGGAAGAGGTGCTAGGCGTGGTAGACCTGCGAGGCAGGAAGTACCGTTACAGGGTGAGATTCCGGCAGTGCAGGAGGGAGTTGGGCAGGCCAATGTGGCCGAGCCAGTGGGTCAGCAGGCTATGGGTGCCTTGGCCAGAGAGATAGCAGGAGCTTTGGGTATTCTTAGAGCTGGGAATCAGGCAGCTGAGACAGGGCCTTCCTTCTTGAAGAGGGAGTTCTTTCAGTGTAATCCGGACGAGTTTATCGGGGATCCTAAAGAGCCGCTTAAGGCAGATGAATGGCTCGAACAGACAACGAAGACGTTTGAGATGCTTGGCATCGAGGACGGAGCACTGAAAGTGACCTTGGCATCCTTCCAACTGAAGGGAGATGCGGGTCAATGGTGGAAATACGAGAAAGCTCGTGTTGGTGGTACTTGGGAGGCGTTTGTGAATGCTTTTCAGGAGAGGTTTTTATCAGCAGCAGCTAGGGAGAAGCTGAGGGATCAGTTTAGCCGGCTTAATCAGCAGGGCTTGTCAGTGGCCGAGTTTGAGGCTACTTTTACCAGTCTGTCTAGGTTTGCACCTGAACTGGTGGCGTCTGAGGAACGCCGTTGCTATGAGTTTGAGCGGAAGTTGAGGCGGGGCCTCAAGTTGAGAATTGGTGGGTCTTATATTCGAGAGTATAGACACCTAGTGGATGCTGCAGCTCATATGGAGCTTATGATGCAGGAGGAGGATGAGGGTCAGAGAGGCTCCAAGAGGAGCCAGGATAGTCAGAGTGATGGCAGGAGGCAGAGGGGTTCTAACCCTCAGTAGTCTCAGGGTGCAGTCTCTAGATCGACCTTTCCAGTGCCGAGTGTAGGCTCGGGGAGAGGCAGTCAGGGGGAATTCACTTGTTACAAGTGTGGCCAGCTGGGTCACAAGGTTTCTGTTTGCCCGCAGAAGGGTGGGGGTCAGAAAGCTGCTTCTTCTTCAGCTAGACCGCCGAGTCAGAGTTTGGGCAGGGGGCAGCTCCTGACTTGTTATCAGTGTGGACAACCTGGGCACATGAAGAGGTTTTGCCCACAGTTGAGTGCCACTTCGGGAGCGTCTGGTTCTAGGCAGACGCAGGGTTTTCAGCCAGCTCAGTCTGTGCAGGCCTCGAAGGCCAATCCGGGAGCTTCGTCATCCCAGTCTGTGCAGCAGTCTTTTGCTCCGAGAGGTGAGCAGGTAGACCAGGGGCCTACGGGGCGCGTGTATGCTGTTACCGCGCAGGACTTAGTACCGGCTCCATCAGTAGTGAGAGGTACTTTTCTGTTTTGCAACTCAGTTGCTAATGTGTTGATAGACACGGGTGCATCTCATTCTTTTGTATCTGCTGCATTTGCATCTGTTTTGGAATTGGAGTTAGCACAGTTAGCATCTCCTATTTGTGTGGTATCGCCTTTGGGTGGTGAGTTGATTCTGAAACAGGGTGTTAGAGGATGTGATATAGAGGTCGCCGACTATAGGCTTCCTTTTCCGTTTGTTGTCATGCCCATGAAGGGTTTTGATGTTATTTTGGGTATGGACTGGTTATCGTCATACCGGGCTGTTATTGATTGCTACCGCCAGAGGGTTACATTGTGTACCTTGAGCGGGGAGTGGTTCCATTTCTTGGGAGACCGGGTTGGTAGTGTTTTGCCACCGGGGTATGATTCGCGAGGGCGAAGTGAGCTTAGTAGTCTACTTGCTAGCTTTGAGAGTGGTGAGCGTGGTGAGACCCAGCATGTATTACCGAGGGTGGTTTGTGAGTATTCGGATGTCTTTCCCGAAGATCTTGTTAGTTTGCCACCTCACCGAGAGATAGAGTTCTCTATTGATTTAGTGCCTGGTACGGCGCCGATTTCTATGGCACCTTACCGTTTTGCTCCAGCAGAGTTGGTTGAGTTGAAAGTTCAGCTCCAGGAATTGCTAGATAAGGGCTTTGTTCGCCCTAGTGTTTCACCGTGGGGAGCACCGACACTCTTTGTTAAAAAGAAAGATGGTGCCTTGAGATTGTGTATAGACTACCGGAAGTTGAATCGGGCTACGGTTAAAAATAAGTACCCTATGCCCCGTATAGATGATTTGTTTGACCAGTTGAAGGGTTCCCGTTGTTTCTCTAAGATAGACTTGAGATCGGGTTACCATCAGTTGAGGGTCAGGGAGGAAGATATTCCTAAGACGGCATTCCGTACGCGGTATGGCCATTACGAGTTTCTGGTGATGCCATTCGGGCTTACCAATGCACCGGCAGTCTTTATGGACTTGATGAACCGGATTTTCCGGGAGTTCTTAGACCGATTTGTGGTTGTCTTTGTGGACGACATCCTTATCTATTCGTCTTCTGAGGAGGAGCACGAGGCACACTTGAGAGTGGTGCTTGAGCTACTTAGAGCCCATAGGCTGTATGCCAAGTTTGGGAAGTGTGAGTTCTGGCTGAGGGAAGTCAAATTCTTAGGCCACGTGGTATCCGGGGAAGGGGTGTCTGTTGATACATCCAAGGTTGAGGCAGTGCAAGATTGGGCACAGCCTAAGAGTGTGTTTGAGATCCGCAGTTTTCTGGGATTGGCTGGGTATTACCGTCGGTTTGTGAAAGATTTCTCCAGGTTAGCGTCACCGTTGACTAGACTGACTCAGAAGGGAGTCAAGTTTGTGTGGAGTGAGACTTGTGAAAAGTCGTTCCAAGAGCTGAAAGTTAGGTTGACCACCGCTCCGGTGTTGATTATACCGGAGAGAGGGTTGGGTTATGCAGTTTATTGTGATGCCTCACGAGAGGGTTTGGGTTGTGTGTTGATGCAAGAGGGAAAAGTGGTAGCTTATGGCTCACGTCAGTTGAAAATACACGAGAAGAATTACCCCACACACGACCTAGAGTTAGCAGCTGTGATTTTTGCCTTGAAAATCTGGAGGCACTACCTTTATGGTGAGAGGTTCGAGGTATTCTCGGATCACAAGAGTTTGAAGTATCTGTTTACACAGAGAGACTTGAATCTGAGGCAGAGGAGATGGATGGAGTTCATCGAGGATTATGATTTTGAGTTGCATTATTATCCGGGAAAGGCCAATGTTGTGGCCGATGCCCTTAGTAGGAAAACCATTAGTGATGTAGCTTGTATAGCCATCCGGGAATGGGTGATGTTGGGAGCACTTGGCGAGTTTGATTTGCTACTGGGCGAATCTGTTGAGGCTGCGGCCTTGTTTTCTGTTGTGGTGCAGCCTACACTTGTGACTAGAGTGTTAGAGGCACAGAGAGGTGACCTTGAGGTAGAATCCCTCCGAGAGAAGATCTCCAGTGGGAAAGTTGAGAAGGGTTTGACGGTGTATCCTGACCTGAGTGTGAGATACCGAGACCGTTTGTTTGTACCAGAGGCTTGCCGAGAGGAAGTACTTCGAGAGTTTCATCATTCGCGCCTTACGGTGCATCCGGGAGGTACTAAGATGTATCAGGATTTGGGTCGCCAGTTTTGGTGGCGGGGTATGAAGAGAGATGTGGCTGTTTTCGTATCGAAGTGCCTTACTTGCCAGCAAGTGAAGGCCGAGCATCAGAGGCCAGCGGGTTTGTTGCAACCCTTGCCTATTGCCGAGTGGAAGTGGGAGCATGTCACTATGGACTTCGTTGTGGGTCTTCCGAAGACTCAGCGGGGTAGTGATGCTATTTGGGTGGTTGTAGACCGGTTGACTAAGTCGGCGCACTTTATTCCTATGCGCGTGAGAGATTCGGTAGATCATCTTGCCGATTTGTATATTCGGGATGTAGTGAGATTGCACGGGGTCCCAGTGACGATCGTCTCAGATAGAGATCCTCGTTTTACTGCTAGGTTGTGGCAGAGTTTGCAGAGTGCCTTGGGCACTAAGTTGACCTTTAGTACGGCTTATCATCCTCAGACTGACGGGCAGTCCGAGCGTACTATTCAGATCCTCGAGGATATGCTTCGGGGTTGTGTCCTGGATTTCAGTGGGACGTGGGAGAGGCACTTGCCATTGGTAGAGTTTGCCTACAACAACAGTTTTCAGTCTAGCATTGGTATGGCACCGTTTGAGGCCTTGTATGGCCGACCGTGCAGGTCTCCAGTGTGTTGGGCCGAGGTGGGTGATGCACCTTTGTTGGGTCCGGAGTTGGTTAGGGAGACGACGGAAAAAGTTGAGCTTATCCATAAGAGGCTTGTTACAGCCCAGAGTCGACAAAAGAGTTATGCCGACCGTAGGAGGAGGCCTTTGGCGTTTGAGGTCGGTGATCATATCTTTCTGAAGATATCACCTAGGCGAGGTCTGATGAGGTTTGGGAAGAGTGGGAAGTTATCCCCTCGGTTTATTGGTCCTTTTGAGATCCTTGAGAGGATTGGTGAGGTTGCTTATCGGTTAGCCTTACCGCCGCAGTTGTCCGGAGTGCATGACGTGTTTCATGTGAGTATGCTTCGGAAGTATGAGCCAGATCCATCACATGTGTTGGATTGGACTGATTTAGAGGTAGATGAGGATGCCTCGTATGAGGAGAGACCGGTTCGGGTCTTGGATAGGCAGGATCAGGTCCTGCGTGGCAAGACCATTCCTTTGGTGAAAGTCTTGTGGAAACATCACGGAGTGGAGGAAGCCACTTGGGAACGTGAGTTGGAAGTCCGTGAGAAATATCCGGACTTGTTTGTTGATGTGTGATCTTGTATTTAAATTTTCCGTTTTGTTGAACTTAAGAGCTTTTATATATGTCTTAAGTTGTGAAACATTGAAAATGTTTGGTTTATTGAAAGTATGTTTTGGAACTTGCCTCATATGGAAGTTGAATGTAACATTATATCTGTTGAATATATTGTTGAAATTGGAAGGATAGTGCATAATGTTGATGCATGTTGAAAGTACATATGTTGTTTACATATTGTGATTTGTCTCTTATTTAAGGGATGGGATGACCGGTAATGGGTCGAATTGTTGACTGTTCAAGTGTAACACTGTTTAAAATGGAGGAAAGCTTGTTTTGCAACTTGTGCTTAATTTCGGGGGCGAAATTCTTTAAGGGGGGGTTATAGCGATCCCGGGTTTACCCTTGTTATACCGTGATCCGGACATGTGTCCGTGGATGTTGGTAGTTGTTTATTATCTTGTTTACATCCTTTCTTACTTTGTATTTGAGTTATAGGATGTGTTGGGCGGGTTGGTTACAGGTTGGTTGAGTTAGAAACCAAAACTAGTTGCCCAGATTTTTGGCCTGTCCGCTCGAGCGGAGGTGTTGGCGCTCGAGCGGGGAATACATCCATCCAGTATCTTGTTGTGCAGTGTTGGGAGCTCGAGCGTAGGCCTGGTTCTGCAAAAGTGCTGGGCGAGTGCATTTTGCGCTCGAGCGGGAGGTTGGCCGCTCGAGCGGAAGTCTGTGAGTGGCCGCTCGAGCGGGGTGTTTTACGCTCGAGCGGAGACCTGGGTTAAAGTCCCGAATTTGTGACTTTCCAAATCACTTTTTCACTTTCTCTTCTCTCTCTTACTTTTCCAAAAACACCATTGTTGAGTCTCTCACTCTAGACTCTACCTTCTCTCTAGGTTTTGATCTAGTAGGAGTGATTTACTCACCTTTGGCCTTTACAAAAAGGTTGTTGATCGTCGAGGGCTACATTTTAATCTGAAAATCACGGGTTTTGGAGCACGTTGGGTTTTGTAGTCTTCTCCCTTGGAGCTCCGAATTTGAGGTAGGGATAACCTACTCCTCTCTATGGGTTTTGTCTTTAAATTTTGGTATTTTGAGATGTTGGGCTTGGTTTGGTAATTTTGTGAAAGTTTGGGGCTTTTGTGTAATTTTACAAAAGTTGGGGTTTTATTCATAATAAACCTAGATGCATGTTTGGCATAGAGAAATGGAATGAATGTTAAATCATTGATGAAAATGGGACCTAAGGATTGAAATGGTAATTATGGAAAATGGCCTAATTACATTGTTTAATTAATTGGGATAATTAATTGGTGAGAAATGAGGAAATGAAATGTTGATTGAATATCCATTTGTGCATTTATTTTCTGTTTTAGAAATAACTGCTTTGGGCTATCGGTGGAGGATAGTCGAGATTGTTGTAGACAATGCATGATGATTAGGTAAACGGAAACTAATCAATGGAATGTGTCATGGAACTTGACGGTTGATAGAATACATCAATTGTGTGTATTGTGTGATTGTATATAGAACCAATGTGTTTATATACGTTATGTGTAGAGGAGGAGATAGGGGATGTACTCCGCGGTTTAGGGGAAGATAGGGGATGTACCTCTAAACCGGATAGGTATTGGGTGGAGATAGGGGATGAACTCCGTAGACAGAGCTCATATGCTTGTCTAGAGAAGTGAAGATAGAGCTCATATGCTTATCTTTGTGAAGTGTGGATATAGCTTGTATGCTTATCTGTGGATATTGTTGATATACATATCTGTTGTAGAATGTGGATATAGCTTGTATGCTTATCTGTGGATATTGTTGATATACATATCTGTTGTAGAGTGTGGATACAGCTTGTATGCTTATCTGAATGTGAGATATAGTTTTTATACATATCTGTGGAAATGATGATAGAGCTAGCATGCTTATCTGTTGAAAAAGGGAAAATGAAAAGTAATTGGGACTTGTAAGTCGTTGACATAAATATGTAATTTATGTGATTGTATCAGCGTTGACCAACTATCAATTGCTAATGTTTTAGTCATTGTCCATGGTTGGTTTAGTGTATTTCTACTGGGCTGTGGCTCACCCTATATGGGAATATCATTTTCAGGTACAGGAAGCATGCCACCTCCAAGGACATAGCTTGGGAGGCTAGAGGCGGACATAGCGTAGTTGTTTTACTTTTGATGTATTACATGTAACTTCAAGCCTAGGGCTTAATGTGTAAACGAGTTAGTACTCTTTTGTTGTAACCAAGTGTTAACTTGGAAAGCTGTAAGCCCGTAGGGCATTTTGTTTTGATGTTAACATGTAATACTTATGTAGTGAAACTCAATGAAATAAAGGTATGTGGTTAGTCTATATGTAAATGCTTGTCTTATCGGATGGGTTAATGTTATTATTTTGAGGGCGTTACAATCTTCTAAAAGCCCCATTGCAACACATGCTAATTTAAATGTATCATGCACATCATTATCGACCGTGCGTAAAGACTGAAACGACTTTGGTCCTTTGACAACGGTTAGTAACAAACGTAGATAAAATCTTTCGCCACAATTAGGGCTAGCAAAGTACATTCTACCAATTGCATATCCCCTTTCTCTTGATTTCCATCTCTTTTCTGACTTGAGCCAAACAAAATGTTGTGGAAATTCTTGATAAGTGAATGGACATTCATCTTCACTGGTAGCACAATATGCAAAGAAGCCAGTAAGAGTTGACATTTGTTGACCAGCTCTAGATTGAATCGTTTGTAATGACTCTTCTGGGTTAAAAACAACACGATGCATTCCAGGTAAATGAAGTGTCAATCGTACAACTGTTGGCATCTCTGCATGCAAAGGATGACCAAATATTCGCCAAGCAGCTTCTGGAGGTCCAATATACCTTGCATCGAGATATTGTTGAATCTCATTTATCATTCCTAACACCATCGTTGTACGATCATAACCCTTATAAATGTACTTATGTATATACTTGACACATCTCATTCCGGCACAAACTTCCACATTTATATGACAGTTGAAAAGTTTTGAAAGATATGCATTGTATGGTACGACATCCCTGTTATCGACTTCTTGCCCTCTCACAGTATGTACTTGACCATTATTGCGACGACGATAGATAGGGTATCCATCTTGATCCATAGTTGTTGTTTCTGTGAAAGCTCGAGGGTATCTCTTAGTGCATCTACCATTTTCCACACATGGTGCTTGCGGATTTCGAGCACCACATGGTCCATGTACCATACAACATTTGATAGTTTCAAAAAGCATAGGATCATCTTTTGGGTCTGGAAATTCTGCACAGACCAATTTGTCTACTTGAGCACATGTCCGAATTTTGTCTGGACTCTTGAGAAATAAAAGTGCATGCATATGAGGGAGGCCTCGTTTTTGAAATTCAATTGTAAAAACATGTGCAACTTTATTTCCAAACACTTTATTTGTTTCTATCTCCTTCATCAAACATTTTCTCTTCAACTTAAAAACATGGGCAATTAAATCAGGACGATCAATAGGTTTTTGATATGGTAATAATGCTAAAGTAATTTCTGGCCAAGTGGGATTTGCAGTCATGGTAAGAAAAATATCTGGGTGTTGGTTGTATCGTGTGATAGCCATTGAATCTTGAAAGATTTCAAACATATGTCTAGGACTACCAGTAAATGAAGATGGCAAAACAAACCTTTGATCAATTTGTCCAGGTCGCACATAATCTGGATCCATATCTGACAACTCTTGGTAAAGTTCAGCCCGAAGTTTCCCTTGATTAAGCTTGTAGTATGTCAATCGATTTTGCTCAGTTGCAGCCCAAGCATCTACCAAAAACTCTTGAAATAGTTTCCCACCTCGCAAAATTATTGAATACTCTGTGGGTCGTTCAAACAAACGATAACTATAAAAATTCATTTGAGTAAGTCGATCAGTTGAAGGTCGATCATACTGAACATTCCACAATTTCAACTCAGGTTCCCATCCAAGCTCACCATATGGAAATAATAGAACATAATGTAATGGCAAGTATGCTGGATGACATTCATTAATTTGCATCAACTCATTATTTCTTCAGAAATGTAAAATAATATCTCTCATTCCATTTACCTCTGTTCCATCACCTGGTATTACAATTGCAATCTCATCTGTAGTTGGTAGGTTATACCAACGTCGATCAGTTGTTGAACTGTAATGAAGATGAGCAGGTAGATTGTGTCCTGCCGAGTCTAATTGATGTAAAATGGCATGAGCTGGCGATATTTATCTACAAATGCATTGACTTGCAACAAACTATCCTGAATAGTTTTGAGAACATCCCTTCTCAAGTTAGGATTTCTACGATTACGAATTTCTAAAGCTGAAAAGGGTCATAGATATACAGCTGAGCATAACTCGCATCCTGCCCTGGTTGTGGTTGTAGTGATCCTGTTCGATGTCGCAATTCCCAATGAATTGTGAATGATGTAGGGCCCCTTCCACTGAGTACTCTAGGATCCAATGTAGTACCAAGACTCGTAAAAGCATTGGCTGCATTGTACACTCGAGTATAACTTCGAAATGATTTTGATTGATCATTATTCCCATCATACAATGCCTGAAGTGGTGGAGGGGGTGTAATAAGTAAAGGTAGCCTAATCTTTCCTTCCAAACAGCAAGTTCCGAATAAGGGACGCTTTATAGATGATTTTGTCAATTTTTCATCCATCCAATGTAAGGCTGAACAATAAGGACATAATACATCCATCTTGCCAAGATAATGGCGGCAAGAATCTTTGTGTGCCCGGCCCTCAATTGATATTCTCGTAGGTAAATCTTCTAATTCATCATCAGTACATAGATCTTGTTGAAAAAATCGATTTATAGGAGTAGACCTACGAATATTTGTGTATAAATAAGATTTTGTAAAACAAAACGGTATGAGTAAAAGTATTTATTTCAAGATTAGACATAGTAGTTTACCGATTCCTTTGTGGATTTGAAGATGTGCTTGGCATAGAAAACGAACATGTAGAATGATGGGTAACCATTGTTCATTTTTGTGCTGACTGAGAATCTTCAGTTATTGTTTCCCACTCCAAGTGAGTGCGATCGCGACGAATTGGTGTTAAAGAATGTTGTCTTAGTTGAACACATTCTTCTAATCCCTCTTGCTCTCGTTGCAAGCATTGAAATTCAATTTTTTCACGCTCTCGCCGTACCCGTTGGGCCAATGCAGCTTTTGATATTATATTATCATTTTGTGCCTAAAAAGAAAATATTTTATCATTGAAGCAAAAGATGTGAATATTTTGTGCTTAAAATGAAACTATCTTCTTATTTCTTCCCTTTCTCTTATTTTTGTTTTATACCTTTAATAGTGTTATCTTTATTTCTTTTTTTCTTTTTTTCTTATTTCTTCCCTTTCTATCTTCTTATTTCTTCCCTTTCCCTTTCGCTTTCTTTGTTTTCTATTTTATATATTAAATAAGAATTTAAAACCTATCTTATTTAGTTTCTCCTTTCTTTATATATTTTTTCTTTATTTCTTCGTTTCTTTTTTCCTGTTTTCTTTATATAAGTAGCAACTTATGGATGGTACATTATAAATGCACATGTATCCATGCAAAATAAGAATAAATAAATTTGAAAAACACATACAAATAATAGCAAGTTACAGGAAAACATATTACAATCATTCTACAAAAACAACATAATACAATAAATTCATTTTATACACTCATATATTTTAACTATTCAAAATTTTGATTAGTTTTACATCATATTTTTAAAAAAGAATATATACCTCATGACATGCATTTGTCATTCTCTTGCCGGAAGGAGCCATCTTTTATTTTTCTTTAGACATTGGGTTGACATTTTCTTTATCTTTTGCCTAACAAATATAAATAAAATATTGAAAAGATTAAACAAATCTTATATAAATAAAATACATATAATGTTTGACTTGATTTTGTACTTACCGCACGAACACGGATAACATTAAGGTCGTGCTCATCACGGATGACCACACCAACATTTCTACATGGAGTTATAGGAGGAGGCCTACAGAAATAGATTGTGAACAAATTAAAATCTATATAATAAAGTGGTAATAGTAAGAGTAAAAAATTCAAGATTGTCTTGGGTAAAAAATTCTTTTTATTTTTACCAATTTGGTGTTAAAGAAGGTTGTCTTGGGTTAATACATTCCTTCGATCTTTCTCTTTCTCGTTCTCGTCGCAGGCGTTGTCCCAATTGGTATGCAGAACATGGCTTTTGATTTTTTTCACATTCTCGCCGTGCACGTTGGGTCAATGCAGCTTTTGATAACACATTATCATTGTGTGCCTAAAATGAGAATATTATATAAGAAGGTGCATAAAATGCGAAGATTAACTAACTTGCTTCCCTTTCATCATGTATTTTTTCTTCCTTTTAACTAACTTTTCCTCTTCACTCGGTTAAGTTGTTAGTCATATAAGAACCAATGCATGTATTTATGAAATTTAAAAAGGAAGGGAAAAATAATTTGAAAACACATTAAGCACACAAAACTGCAAACTCACTATGCATGCACTTATTGGTTTTAAGACACTACCCATCTCTTTACAAAATGTACGTTGAAAAGGTAAATATTAGATCATTGGGTACATAAAATGTGAATATTAGCGTGTAATGTCTTATACTTTCCTTTTCTCTCTTCTTGTTGTTTCTGTTATATTAAAATACATTTTTGTCTTTTTCTTCTTTCCTTAAGAACTTCTTATAAGAAAAATAAAAATTAAAAAAAAATTATATTATGTAGTTTCCTTTTCATCACATATTTGTTCTTTCGTCTTATTTTCCTTTTTGTTTTCTTCTATTATATTTTTATTATGCTATGTTGTTGTAACAGCACTCACCTTATTCTTGTCATACTTGCATACATTCCTGCATGAACCTGCCTTGTTATTTTGATTTGAAGGTTTTGTCTTGCCTTGATTTGCTTAAAGTTGCTTGCATGATTTTGTTCTTCGCTTAGTGTATGTGTGTGCGTAGCCGAGGTTATCTTGAGCTTAGTCCGCCTTTGAACCCTTGTACTTAGACTTTTGAGATCTTGTTCGACCCATCTTCACCTCGGGCATTCATTGCCGAGATGCGTCGCACTTAGTGAACCTTGTCCTTGGGCAGGTATGGCCTAGGACGAGATGTGGCACACCCCGGCCAAGGTGTGGCACAGCTTAGTCAAGTGTCGTCCTCCCTAGCCGATGTTTTTCTATCCTGTTGCGGGATCCTTGATTTGAGCCGATGTCATCTTGTTGCCGATGTGTCTTACCCGAGCTTGCTGCATACGCTTTGTCAGAGACTTGTCTTGTCCATCAATCACCTTTTTGGAACTGAACCAACCCGATAACGCCATGTGTCCGAGCTGATTGTTAAGGCAGCCGACAGACCTTGAAACAAATCATTTTCTTGTCTCAAATCTTTGTTTTAGAGAGAGAAGCTCTAGAGAGGAGGAAGAAGAGTTCTTGAGTGAGAGTAGTCTTCCAAGCTTGATTTTCGTGGCTTGAACCGTTAGATTCGAGCTTTGGGGTAAGATTCTTGATCTACTTTGAATGTTGTTATGGATTATCTAGCTGCATTGCATGATCGGATTTGTGTTGCATGTCATGCATCGTTTTGAAGTTGGTTTTGGTAAGAGAAAATGGTTTTTCCATGTGTTCTTGAAGAAAGTCTCATTTTGATCGAAAAGTTTGGAACGAAAACCATGTTTTGTGTTTGTTCTTGCATGACTTTCTTTAATGGGTACCCAGGTCCATATATTTTGAACTCTTGGCATGAAAACTCAGATTTTTGTAACAAGTTGTGAGCTTGCATCCATCTTTCAAATGATCATGTTCTTCCTACTCTTCAAAGGAAAACCCAGGTTTTTCCTGACTTCGTTTAGCGGGACCTCGGCTTAGTCCTGGACGGTACCCAGTGCGTTTTCGAGAAACGGGAGCAGTGATTAAGCTCCCAGCTTGTTTTGTTTTGTCTTTGACTTGGATCTGGCAAGAATGCCGAGATCGTTTGCATGTATATATAGAGCTTGCTTTGAGAATGTGACTTGCCATGTGATTGTAGGTCCTTGATATTTGCTTTGAGTCTACACCTGAAGAACTAGGTGAGTGGTATTTCTAATAAAGCTATGTTACACTTGCTTTTGATAAATCTTGTTTTGTTTGTTTTGACGTGGTATTTGCTAAGCATGAATAAATGGCCTTGTTTGATTGTTATCCTCGGAAAGTCCCTTGTGCTGGAGGACTCTAAACTTTTGCAGTACTAAGTATAAAAGGATACGGTCCTTGTTAAACCAGGCTACGGGCCTAAGTAACACAAGTCCCTTGTACTGGAGGACTCTAAACTTTCGCGGTACCAAGTGCACAAGTCCCTTGTATTGGAGGACTCTAAACTTTCGCAGTACTTTTGACCAAACGATTACGGATCGTACAGCTTATGATACTTGAATGATGAATACGGTTCATCCCTTGCTTTGCCGATGTTATGATACTTGAATGATGAATACGGTTCATCCCTTGCTTTGCCGATGTTATGATACTTGAATGATGAATACGGTTCATCCCTTGCTTTGCCGATGTTATGATACTTGAATGATGAATACGGTTCATCCCTTGCTTCGCCGATGTTATGATACTTGAATGATGAATACGGTTCATCCCTTGCTTTGCCGATGTTATGATACTTGAATGATTAATACGGTTCATCCCTTGCTTCGCCGATGTTATGATACTTGAATGATGAATACGGTTCATCCCCTTGCTTTGCCGATGTTATGATACTTGAATGATGAATACGGTTCATCCCTTGCTTTGCCGATGTTATGATACTTGAATGATGAATACGGTTCATCCCTTGCTTCGCCGATGTTATGATACTTGAATGATGAATATGGTTCATCCCTTGCTTCGCCGATGTTATGATACCTGAATGATGAATACGGTTCAACCCTTGTTTTGCCTATGTCAGTGAACATCTTTGGTTACTTGTAATATCTGATTGATGAATACGGTTCATCCCTCACCTTGCTAAAGTTTGATGTGTTTCGTTTTGAAGGACCTCGGCAGTATTCATGCAAAACCTTTATTATTAGTACCATTCACTGAGTTTTGTGCTCACCCCTCTATATATATGTAGGTGATGAGCAGGACGGCGGCGACGCCTTGATCGTTTTGGATGCTTGGTTTGGATTCGTGCTTATGTCGGCTTTACTTTTGTAATTACGTCGGCGATGCCCTGCTTTGCATGTCGGCAAATCTTGAAAATCATGCTTCTTGACTTGTATTAGCTGTATTTTGTATATGTCGGCTCGAGAAGCCTTTTGATCAAGATGTAACATGTATTTTTACCTTGATGTATTTAAGTTGTAAAGTTAATTGGAATGTTTGGCATTGCTTTGACCTACGCACAGCTCTTATAGACCACTTGTATTTGATTTATTGCTTCCGCATTTGTGAGCCCCTATATCCATACTCTGATTGTCTTAAGTTTTGAAAAGTTGGCCTTCGGTAATTACGGATTACTGGCCATCACGGCACCAAACTACTAGGGGCGGTTTGGGGTCGTGACAGTTGTAGATGCAACATATTGTACAAATGCAACATATTTTTATCATACAAATAGACAAACATATTAAAAATTCAAATTAATGTTCATATAAATGCATTAACATGTTGTACAAATGCTTACTTTAACATGCTTCAGAAAAACATTTGACATTCAATAAAAAGAATTGAATAAATTTTTGAAAAAGAAACTTTTGAAAAATGTACATAAAAAATAGTATATGACACTACGCAATTCCTAAAAAAATCTATATAATATTCAAAAAAGAAACTTTTAAAAATTGTTGAGAAACCATACCATGGGATGCGCATTTTCCTTTCATTTGCCATAAGGAATAGCTTTTTTTGTTTCCTTTGATATTGCTTTGTCTTTTTCCTTTGCCTTTGCCTGTAAAAAATAAGTATAATGTATTTATAAATTATTTTTAAAATGATAAGAAAATACATGTCCAATGTTCAAGTGACTTTTATGCTTACCTTATGAATGCGAATAGTATTAAGGTCACGCTCATCGCGAATAACAACATTAACATTTCTTTCTTGAAGAAATCGAACCTATACATACATAAACTTTAGAGTAATAAATAAAACTTTATACACATAAATAAGAAAATTAGTAAAGGGAGGAGATATTACGGTTCGGTGTAAGTCCCCATCAACCTATAAAGCATGAGGAAAAAAAATAATTAGAATAGTGATGTTGTCTATAACTGTTGTACTTAAATTTATTAGAGAGGTACTTAAATTTATATGAAGAGAAAAAAGAAGAAAAAAAACTTACTTGACCAAAAATAGTGATATTGTTCATAACTGTTGTACTTCAACCTAAAAATTTTAACCACAAAGAAACAAAAAATTAGCAATAATAAAAGTTAACATGGATTTCATTGGCAATGAAATGTTATTTCCAAATATGTTGCTACCAAATCGAATAATAAAATTCAAAATTTTATTTAAATAAATAACTGCCATGAATAGAAAATACTTAACGGGTTACAATCAAGAGGAAAAAAAAAATAAAAATATAAACTTCTAAGAAAAAGAAAAAGGTCAACAGATACCAGAGGCACGTGCCTTCTCTATTTAAAAGGGTACAATTTTTTTTAAAAGTAAAAAATTAACAAAATGTTAAATACATTTGTTTGGGTTAAGTTAAATACTCGGTGAATTTAATTCAAAACAAAAATCCTTATGTTAAATACTTGCGTTAAGTTAAAAATACTTGTAAGTTTAATACATTTTTTTTTTCATGAAGACAACTAAAGTAATATGCACACACATAAGGATTGACCAGAATTATATTCCCTTAAAAAGGTGCAAAAAAAAAAAAAAACATAGAATGTTAAATGAAAAATAGAATATTGCACATAGAATATTCTATGTTGTGTTCATGAAGAATATTATGTTGAGTTTATACCAACATAGAATACTATACTCCCTTAAAACGGTGCCAAAAAAAAAAAAAAACATAAACTCTCTCGCCATATTACACATAAATGTTAAAATGCCAAGTCTTTCAAATTTTTCTTTTAATTAGGAACTTTAGATATTCACAAAAAAATTAAATGAAAAATATTTATCATCTATACATTAGAATCACATAGCAAATAAATATTACATTTGAATGGTACAACTAAATAAATATATTACACAGCAAATAAAATGTTAAATAAAATTTTCTGAGTGTCAGTTTAATTTTTTTGTTGCAGGAAGATCAACTAAATAAATCACCCTTACTTTCTTTTTAAATAGCTCCAAACAAACAGTCCCTTCCCCCTCCCCCTCTCTCTCTCTACATTCTTTGCGAAACCCATAATCAAACTCACATTTTCTGAGTCAAACCAGCATTTAGAATAGATGTTTTTTAACAGTCACATTAAAATGATAAATTAAAACTGGAGCACAATAAAATGGTCTAAATTTAAACTTTTCTCTTTGTTAACTGACTTCAATTTTATAAAGATGAAATTAAAACCAAAATCACACAACAAATATATTACATTTGAATGGTACAACTAAATAAATATATTACACAGCAAATAAAATGTTAAATAATTTTTTTTGAGTGTGAGTTTAATTTTTTTGTTGCAGGAAGATCAACTAAATAAATCACCCTTAATTTTTTTTTAAATAGCTCCAAACAAACAGTTCCTTGCCATAATAACCTATCTCTATATCTATCTCTCTCCCCCTCTCTCTCTCTCCCTACATTCTTTGAGAAACCCATAATTAAACTCACATTTTCTGAGTCAACCTAGCATTTAGAATAGATGTTTTTTAACAATCACATTAAAATGATAAATTAAAACTCGAGCACAATAATTGTCCAAATTTGAACTTTTCTCTTTCTTAACTGACTTCAATTTTATAGAGATGAAATTAAAACCAAAATTAAAACCCATTACAATCATAAATATTTTGAATTTCACCATTTATGACTTGGAAACTCCAAACATAAATTTATGCAAAAAAAAAAAATCACCACATAAGAAAGCCATTTTATAAGCAATAAAGTAATACACACATATGCATTGACCAGAATTTTTGAAATGCAACATATTCAATTATACTCCCTTAAAAAAAAAAAGGAACATAAACTCTCTTGCCATATTACACATAAATGTTAAAATGCCAAGTCTTTTTAGAATGGTACAATTTTTTTTTTTTTTACATTTGAATGGTACAAATTTTTTTTTTATAACAAAATATTAAATACTTGTGTTAAGTTAAATACTTGTAAGTTTAATACATTTTTTTTTTCATGAACACAACTAAAGTAATACACACATATATACATTGACCAAATTTTTTTGAAATACAACATAGAATACTATACTCCCTTAAAACGGTGCAAAAAAAAAAAAAAAAAACATAAACTCTCTTGCCATATTACACATAAATATTAAAATGCCAAGTCTTTCAAATTTTTCTTTTAATTAGGAACTCTAGATATTAAAAAAAAATATGCAAAAAACAGTCTCTTTCTGCTTAATAGTTCAAATAATTGACAGTAATTCTTTGATGAAAAAAAAATTTTTGCTTAATGTTTTTTTTTTGATTAAAAAAATTGGCAATAATTCTGTAAAAATTGACAGAAATTTGGTGATGAGAGACATTTCCTCAATGTTTAATAGTTCTGAGAGAAATTTGGTTCACAATAATTCTGCTCAATGTTTAATCAAAATTGACAGAAGGCGCGATGTAAATAATTTTAAGATTAAAATGCAGTTATATAAAATATATATTTTTTTTTTTCTTAAAGAACTTGTAACATTTTTGCTTGTATTACATGCTCTACAAAACTCAAATAAAATAACAACTCTCCCTAATGTTAATGCAAATTAAGAAATAAACATATAAGATTTATAATGTTCACCAATATTGCAAATCAAAATATAAGAGCAAGTAAAAAAAAATTGTAAACACTCACAGAAACTAAAGTTATTGTATACTAAATCTATATACTAAAGCACATCAGTTTAATGTAGGCATTCAACTCATCTTGGTAATGAAAAAAAAGAAAAGAAGCAGAAATATGTGATATTCTACCAAATTGCTATCAAAATGCTAGCACATATTATGTCTATGATACCAAGAACCCTTTTATTTACTCTCCATTTGATACTGTCAAGTGTATTAAGGGCCTGAGGTGCAGAAAAATTTGTAGAGTAATTCCAATTTCAAGTGTAAACATAACAAATTGGTTAGACCAACTCCCCGAAGCTATTTGAAATGAAAATCATCCAAAAGCACACAACACCTCAGAACTAAATACTGTCAAGAAAATGTAAATAAATTAAAACCCATTTAAAAAATAAAACCCATCAAGTATTAATTCAAATTCAAAACCTTTTAAAAAATTAAATCCATTTAAGAAACATAATGTTAAGATTAAATTGGATAAATTACATTTTATTCTAGATTATAAATTACATTAAACTGGATAAATCTATTATTGTAGATTAATCTATTATTGCAGATTAATCTATCTATTATTGTAAAACATTTACAAATGATAATATTAAATTTTTTTAAAATAAATCGTAAACTAAAAGCAAATTGAATAATTTAATTCCCAATGGAAGCCAAACAACATATTAAAGAATTAGGATACCTTTAAAGGTTTAGCCAATTTTCTATGAACAACAGCTGATTAAAAAAAATAAATCAAATAGATCTTTGTGTAAGATCTATGTGTAAAATCAAATAGAGAGAGGAGCACTAAAGATCTTTGCAATTTTCTTATTTGTATAATCAATTTTACACCCCAAAATTACTATATGTGAGAGAAAGATTTCAGTCAACACTATTACAATGAGCACACAACAGGTTCTAATTTCTTATTTGAAGTCCTTTGCTGTTCCAATTCTACGTGCATTGAACATATAAAGCTGATCAAGAAGGCTTATTCTTTCCAATTTTGGCTACTTGTATTTCAAGAATCTCCTTAAATATAGCTAGCTTTGAGACCTAGGATGGTTTTGAGTGGATGTTTTTTTTTTCCCTCCATTTTAGCATTGGATACTATCATGAGCTAAATTTATATTAAAGAACTGGTAGTTTTGGGTCCAAAATATAAAAATACCATATGGAGGTGGAGTGTGATCATAGAAAGGGAAAACATTTTGGAGTAAACAAACAAATCAAATTAAGTGAACAAACAAATCAAATTTTTTAAAACTGAATTTATGCACAATTTGTATACACTTTTTATATAATACACCTAATATTTTCTTAGTTGATGATTCATCTCCTTATCAGACTACATTTTCATCTCCTTATTATTATTATTATTATTATTATTATTATTATTATTATTATTATTATTATTATTATTATTATTATTATTATTATTATTATTATTACTTACAGTGCTTTTTGAAGAAAATGAGAATCAAGAATTCTTATTCTATAGTTTGTCTATAAACTGAATTCAATGCTTTTCCACGCCAATTTTCTACGCCAATTTTCTAGTGTATTTAGGACATGAAAATGTAGTCTGATAAGGGGAGGGGAAAGTGTAATCTCTATTACACCCTTTGTTACTTGTCACTAAGTAGATTGATGGTGGAAGGAAATGAAGTTTGTACAAAGTGCTTACAATCCCTCCAGATATAAATGTAGAATATACATCTTTTATCTATCTATTTGGGATGATAAAGTAGGAGATTGAAATGTAGATTTAATGAATTTGGATCCATACCTGTTATATTAGCAACCTATATATATGTTTGCATATAAAATTTACTAAAATTAAAAATCGAAGAAAAAAATAGGAGCCAAACAGGGGTAGTTAATATCAATATGCTTCAAGAATTATATAGAAGCTTAGCTTCAAGGATTACATATTGTCTTATACCAGTATAGAGAACTAATTATAGAAGTATAGTGGTCTATTGAATATTTTCTAAACTAACCGAGCAGGATGTCGAGCAGCCGAAGTGATGTCGCAGCCGGAGTGAACAACGGTAAGAGTGGTCAGAGTGATCCACAGGAGCTCTGATGAAGGCAAAAGCTGAGAGAGGAAAAAAAAAATTCAAGAAGAAGTTAATAATACTTTTCCATATATCTATAGATTGGTTTGTGCCGAAGTTAAAAAAGAAAAAAGAAGTTAGCTTATTTTATGTTTGAATTCAAGTAAAAGAAAAGAAAAGAAAAGAAAAGAAAAGAAATTCTGCTGGAAAGAAATAATATTGAGATACATTTTTGCAGCCTGTTAATATTATAGATTTGAAATCTGTTAATATCAATAATGAAGGCTGCAAAAGAAATTCAAGTTAACACCATAAGAAATCTGCTGGAAATCTGCTAAAGTCTTGATAATGAAAACAAATATTAAAAATCTAATGCATTTCATACTTCACATTCCTTCTATTTAATAGATTTGTACACCATACTTTTGCTAGAAAGGAGTTTATTGTGGTAGCAAAATTTTAAGGTCTTAATCCAGACCTTGAACTGCAAACTACATTCTATTCAATTGGAAATTTACTCACAGAACCAGCAGTATAGAAGACAGTTTTCTTACCAATCAACAAAAGAACATAAAAAAGCTCATCAAGATAGCAAACATTGAAAGTATTTAAATAACAGCACATGTAAAGTACCACCTGCCCCCCTGGCCCAAGAATGCAAGGAGTTTTGGGCACAACTGGCATTGCCAGGTGATTTTTGTAAAGTTTCCTATCAATGGTCATCCGTATAGGCAATTTTCAGACCATAAGTGTTTTGATTAATTTTTAATTTGATTCATTAAACCCAGAATTTCATCATAATGAAGTACTTAAAGTTTAATCATTTTTTTTTTTTTTTTTTTTGTAGTTGAAGTGACATACTGCTCACAAAACAACATAAGGAAGTTAGGAAGAATTAGGATTCCTTAATGTTGCTTCTAGTCCAAAAGCTATAGGAGAGGAAAGGAAAGGAAGAAATAAGCTATAAGTGGCTATCAGTTCAAGTATGAAACACATTAGCTGAGTGAACAAACTGCTAGAGGAGTTTATTATGGTGTTTGCAGATTTCATCACAGCCAAACCGTACTTCAAAAATCTGCAAACACCATAAAATCTGCAAAAATCTGCAAACCGTATAACTCAATAAGCATTCAAGATCCAATAAAATATGCACACACCATAATAACTCAAATCTGCACACACCATAATAACTCAAAAATAAAATTTGCACACACTAAAATCTGCACACGCCATAATAAAATCTACACACAATAAAATCTGCACACACGGGTAATCCAAATCCAAACCGTATAACTCAAACCATATAACTCAAAAACACAAAAACAGAGCAAGGAAGACAGATGGCAGACACAGGGTATGAGGGAGACAGAGAGTAGATACTGATATAAACACAGACAAATCATCCATATGGCGGGAACACCCATTGATCTAAACCATCCATATACACTTAGGAACTGTGTTGGGCGGGAACACCCATTGATCTAAATCTCACATACATTTTAGACAACACTTTAATAAGAACAACACTTTAATGACTACAGAATTTGATGACTACAGAATTTGTGACTTATTATATAGATAAGAACAACACTTTAATCACATATACAAACTTTGTGACTTATTATATAGATAAGAACAACACTTTAATGACTACAGAATTTGATGAGTTATTAACACTTTGATGCCTTAAACTCTGCCTTTCAATAGATAACAAACTAAAAAATAGGAAAAAAAACAGCAGCCAAAGTGATTAACACAAAATAAACAGTTGCCAATAAGCAAGATGAACTAACCCAGCCGGAGTGATGAACTAACCCAGCAGCCGATAAACTAACCCAGTGCCAAAGTGAAACAGTTTTCGATAAACTAACCCAGTGCCAAAGTGATGAACTAACCCAGCAGCCGAAGTGATGTCGAGCCGGAGTGAACAACGGTGAGAGTGGAACGGTGTAAGCTCTGATGAAGGCTGTGATGAAGACTGTGATGAAGGCTGTGATGAAGGCAAAAGCTGAGATTTTAAAAAAAATCAAGAAGAAGAACGGAGAGGAATAGAGAGATAGAGAGGGTAGGCAGAGAAATAGAGAGGGAAGGTGGGTAGACAGAGGCTGTGATGATGGGAAGACAGAGGTTAGATACTGAGAGAGAAGAGTGGAGAAACAGCCATGTTAGGCGGGAAACAAAAATGTGGAGAAACAGCTATGATCTCAGCCATTGGATAGATATTACAATTGATCTCAGCCATGGGATCAAAATGTATCTCACATACATTTGAAGACATTTTCAAAATCCCTCTTGCCTTATTATATAGATATATATATATATATATATGTAACTCAATCTATATATCTGAAGAGAAGGTGTGGTGATGAGTTTATAATAATCTCGTTAATCTGATAATTTCTGAGGACGATTTTATAATCCATTCCCAGCACACTGAGCGCCTTCTCATATATTCCATTTCTTATGAACACCTCTAATCTTAGCTGGTCTTGTATTTTTAGTTTTCATCATGGCCCCCATTGACTATTAAGAACATTCAAAGTTCTGAAACTGTAATTTTGTCTTGAGTAATACATTACCTAATAGTTTTCCATCTCTAATTTCTACTGACCTTTAGTTGTGTGTAATACTGCACCATCTACCTATTCCTCTTCCTGGTTGTGTTGTCATTTGGACTTTAGTTTGTATTTATTTCAAATTCTCATAGAACTAGCTTGTATGTTGGGTATTGCATGTGTTGTTCTTGAAATATGCTCTATTCTGCATAATTCATAAAGTTTTAGATGGTTAGTTTTTCATGTGCTTTTGTTAATGTGATTATTTATTTTGTCTCTGTATTTCTAGATCTTATTGTGTGTTGTAAATTATGTTTATATTTTAGATACACCCCGTTGCATAATTACAACCCTATTAATGAACTTCATCAACTGATGGTGTTTTCATCATGATTTGTAATTGTTGAATGTCCCTTCTATTTACTTAGATTGTTGCTCAGTGAATGTTTTTAGATGTTTGGGTTCCTAAATATAATTATCTAACACTAGATTTAGTGGATTTTAATGACTGTTGCCTCTTGGTTCTTTTTATGTAGTAGTTTCATAGCAAAGCTGACTTGTGTTTAGTTTTTTTTTTTGTTTTGTTTTGTTTTTTTTTTTTTATGTGATTGAGCATTTTGTTAAAATGCTTTTTCCTTTAACCTGATGCTGCTATGGATCAAGGATTGGATATTCAAATTGTGAACAATCTTTTGCTACACTATGTGAGACTTGGAATTTTATTTTTTATATTGATATGCAATTCATGGTTGATCTGGCTCTTTGTTTTTAAAATCAACGACCTGATGTGCTTTTAATTTTTTCCTTGGATTTGTGAAATTACATGAAGGGCATACAAGTCTTTTTCATGCCCAAGTGTATGCATATGACCTTGTCATGACCCGAATCCGCCCCTAAAAATTTAGGTCATAACCGGCTAGTAATTCGTGGATTATTGAAGGCCTCAAACGAACATACAAAATATTTATGTTAATGGGGCCATAACGGAAGCATATGATGAGAAGGAGTCTATTGGGTTGTGCCAATCATGAGCAAGATCATAGAGATAACCATGTAGCACATTAATACATTTAACAACCCAACAAAAGTACAGGAGCCAAAGGTTCAATTTTACATAGTGTTTACAACCCAAGACCATGAAAGCAAAAACAAAATAAGATCAATGTATGGTGTGAGTCAAGACAAAACTCCATCTTGGAGGTAGACTCGATTGGGTCTCAAAAAGAATAGCTCCTGAAGCTGATTCTAGGGTTGTGCTCCATGATGCGGATTATCTACAGGTGCATACATAATATTGGGTGAGCGAAACTCAATGAGTAATAATACAGTAAACAACGTAATAATTATAAGATTCTCATAATATCCATAATCGTGTAATCAAAACGACCTCGGGCCCAATTTGCACATATCAAAACGGCCTTGGGCCCAACATTTATGTATGTATGGACCCAAGAGGTGACTCGTACGGACTCTAGAGGTGACTCCCACTGTAGTACTTAGTTTCGTACAACACTTTGTTCCATACCAGAAATCAATAGGTTTTAAAAACTGAACAATTCATATTATGTCATAGCATAAATGAAACGGATAAACGAAATGACTTTGGGCCCACCATATCATATTACAAACAATTCACATTTCTTGTTTATAACTCATTTCACATTTCTTGGAAACTTGTGCATTTTGACAAAATACAATATTAGAAGATCATGTTGCACATAAATCAAAATACATTATGAAAAACATATCTTTACTATACTATTACTCACAGTGATTTCCAGAAATGGTTGACCGGTCCTCGAATCAGGACCTACAAACACAATGTGCATGACACAGCATATCGGAACATAGAATTACTCTCTTGATCAAATCTACTTCTCTTAATCTTTTCTTAACCAGATAAATCAATCCCTTGCTTTGCTCCTTAACCAATTATTTTTTTTGGTTCTAAACTCATTAGTCCTCAGTGGGTCATAATTCGTGTCTAGGAAAATAGGAAGAAACGAAAGGAAACTGGGTTAGGAGAGGAAATAGCATGAAACGGTTAGAAAAAAAAGTGAACAGTCTTCACTAATTTGAACATGTCTATTTGTATATTTAGAATTTGGATGTAAGACTACCCATTGGAAACTAGACTTCCAGGGCTTGAATTTAGGCTCAAGAATCGCTTAAAACAGAGTCCGGATGAAGAAGATATGCCTTTTTGAAGTTGGGATGAAATAGGGGTTTCGCACGTACGGCCCAAATTTGCTCGAGCGGAAACACCGGCCGCTTGAGCGCCCAAGGAGCAGAATCAAAACCTTTTTTTTCCTTCATGTTTTGCTTGTGCGGAGCCCGTGGCCGCTCGTGCGGTCTGGGCAAACTCAGACAGCTTGAAAATTCATCAAAGATTGAGTTTTCAACCCAATTTCAAGCCAAGATTTCATGTAATCTTCTTTTAAAAGATGAAATACTAACCTTACACAAGTGTAATCACAACTCAAACACATCAATCTTGCTTAGAGTTTAAAAATCAAAAGCTCATCTTTCATAATCTTAAGAGTTTCAAAACATAACCTCACAAATGCATTTGTACATGGAAGATCCTTGCATAAATCTTGTTGTATGGACAATCTAGAGTTCATTTCATACATTATTCACAAGATTGAACTCAAATCATGCAAAATCAAAACATTCAAGTCCCAATTTCTTAGTTTAGCTCAAATAAACACATAACTCAAAACCTTAACTCAAAAGGGTTTCAAATCTTCAAATCTCTATATGTTTTCAAGCAATAGATGAGTTGTATACAAGAATTCCAAGTAAATTTTCATACCTTAGCTCAAATCTAGGGTTTGCCCATTGTATCTCCACCAAATCTCTAGCTTCTCCTCTTCTCTCTCTAACTCACCCTCTAGCAAAACTTTCCCAAAAATGATGAACTCAAGAACTAGAGAGATATATATAATATAGGCTAATTAAAATATTACGAATCGTAAATTTACAAAATTTCACCGTAGACTCTAAAAATCATGCTAATCACATATATGAAGTCGGTTTTGGTTTATCGCACCTCTAAGACTTTTAATTTTCAGTTCAAAGTTCTAATTGCAACAAATTTTCCTACATTCAACAGATATAAAATCCAAAATCACATAATTCACGTACTTAACTTGCAAATTCATATTAAACACATAAACACGTGTATAATTAAGCATAATAAGGGTTGGGTAATTGTATTTTAAAATTGAGTTTTTTTATTTTTTATTTTTTTTTAAAAAAAATATTTTTACTGAATTGTTTTAATATTTTAAACAATTTTTTTTATTTTTTATATACATTTAATCTAGATATACTTAAAAAGTATAATATTTTGTGATTTTTGATTTTTTTAATTCACCAAATACAAAAAATAAAAAAAAAATTAAATATAATATCTTATTTTGTTGTATTCAATGGATTTTTTAAAAAAAAAAATTTATACAAATTTTATATTTTTTAAATATATGTAGATTAAATGATCTAATCTAGAAATAAAAATGAAAATTTTAGATTAGGAAGGGGAATGTAATTTTTCAAATGTGAGGGAGGTAATTGTATTAAACAAAAATCTAGGGTGTCAGTATAATTTACCCTTAAACAAAAATAGAACACATATTTTGGTTTGGAGCAAGCCCATTTACAAAAAAAGAAAAAAGAAAAGAAAAAAAAAAGCACATAATTTGTACATATATATCAGCCCTAGAATCTGTAGCAACAACTTATATCAGCCCGAGTCACCACCTTAGTTTAGGGCCAGCTGTTCGTTGAGTGTTATATCGGCCCAAATCCGATGGACGAGTCAAAATACGGCCTTAGTGTTCTTTAATTTTTCACCTTTTCTCAAGTTGTATCTATATCTTATTTAGTGTAATTAGAAAACTAATGCTTGTGAAATTCAGGTCTGCCATCAAACCTGCTCAGTGCATTTAACTATTTGGTGAATTTATTCTTTCAACTCCTTTGCGCAGGGAGGAACTGCTCCACTTGTTTATTTGTAAAGGATATTTAGCATAGATTGATTTATAGTTGAATTCAAGGCCCTTAATTGAGCTGGTTGACAAAAATAGGATTCTTGTAGCCGGCCCCAAGTAGTTGGGACGAGGCTTTATTTTGTTGAGTTGAGTTAGAGTTCTAGATCGATGTAGACATGAGGTTCTTTGAAATCTCATTGTGACCCATTCTTTTGAAATTGTTTGTAATTATATGGCCCCAGAATTTGACCTTTTGAATCAATGATATGACATTGTTTGTGCTGCTGATGCCTTATCTAACAATATTGTTGTGTGGACTATTTCTTGCCAAATTCAAGTTGGCGATGCGCAGTCGATTCAATATTCTGGTGAGCTTATCCTTTGAGTTCATCTCTGATGCTAACAGTTAAGTTGAAATTGATTAATTGCTTGTGATGTTTGTTTGCCTCCATGAGTAGAAGGATTGGACTATGAGTGAGGTGGACCCTACTCGTAACATGTTTGGTTAGAAAAGTTATAAGGGGATTAACACTACAATAGGAGTAGTAGTCCACCACTATGGGTGGATTAGCAAAGATGGGTGAGAGGTGGGATTGATGGTGAAAAAAAAACCATTTTGTCCCTTAGTTTCAATGATACTACAATGAAAGAAGGGTAATTATGTAATTTGATATGTTTATTCCCAATCAATTAATACCACCACACTACTACAAAAACACACTTTATTATCTTATATTTCTAATTTAATACCACTACATTATTAATCTCCTCACTCAATTTCACCGCACTCATAATTTTATCTAATCTAATCTGTCAAAATAACGTGGCTAGGAATTTTTAATCCATTGATTGATTTTTCATATATATATATATAGCCTTCGTTTGGGATGTAGGTTGGCTTTTTGACTTTTTGGCTATTTTAGCTCGGGGCTAAAAAGCCTCGTTTGGGATGTGTTTTTTGGTTTTTTTTGACTTTTATGAGAGAAAAAATTAAATAATTATGATTTAGATGTAACATTTTATCTTGTTGACTTTTTAATCTATTTTATCTTTTTGTGATTAAAATAATTCTGACCCAACCCAAACCTTCGTGCCAACCAATGCAATGTCTTGTGTGGTCACTACTTTCTACAAAATAGCAGAATGAGAATGACATCAAGGGACTCAAAAACATTCTATGAATATGTTGATATTCTGCTGGTTAGGTTTGGCGCTTAGTGAGAGAGGGGTAGCGTTAAATACAGTTATCCGCTATCTAATACACTTACTAAGAGAGGGGTAGTGTTAAATACAATTCTTTGCTATCTAATGCTGGAGTCCAGATCCTCTACCGTGTTTTCCTGCGGCGCTTCCCTACCATGGTCCAAATGACGTCGTTTTGACGTTTCCCCCCCTCCCCATTTTTGTTGAGAGCTAAGCCATACACCACAACAACGGTGATGAAGCGAGGCAACGGAGAATCAAAAAAAAAATCTGTTGAAAGTAAGAAAAAGACCATTGAAGCTGTTGAGTGATGATTTACTTGTTGGGTTTCCCTTGTTTTCTTCTCCCTAAGCTCTCAAACATCTCTAAATTCTGGTTTATTTGTGTGAATTTTAAAGCTTCGTTCTTCCCTTTTCAAAACATTGTTTCAATCAACAATCTCTTTGGTTCCAGCGAAGCTTGATCGCCACTGCGAGACACAGCGACAAACTGATCTATAAATTATAGATCTGTGAGACAAACCGATCTGAGAGACGGCGTCGATGCAAGTGGAGCTCAGATATTGGAGATTTGACGCGGCGGAGATCTTGAAGCGGCTGTGAATCAAACGACCCCCATTTACTCTATTGTTCTATTCCCTTCTTCTTCTCAATATCCTATATATATAGACTCTGTTGAATCTTCTAGCTCCATTTGGGACAACAGAGCTCTTCACTGAATCTATGATTTTATATATATATATATATATACATATGTAAACATACGTGTGTGTATATATATAGATGATTGGGTTTGAAGGGTTTGTTTGTTTTGTTGAGAAAACTGAAAGGAAATGAGTTCAGGCTTTTACACTTAGTCAAAATGAGTTCAGGCCTTTTCAAATGAGGGAAGAAAATAGGGGCAAAAGGAAATGAGAGAGGAAAATAAAAAACACCAAAACGACGTCATTTTGGACCATGGTAGGGAACCCCTGCAGGAAAACACGGCAGAGGATCCGGACTCTCTAATGCTGTGCAAAGCTCTCTCACATTACAAGGTAGTTTTTTTTCTTTCCTGAGCCATATTCTCGTTCTCTATATAGGTTTGTTTTTTTGTTTTTCTATTTTGTCTGGTAGTACCTTACCGAGTCTACGACATCTAATTTTGTAATTGGTTTGATTAAATATATCAAACTACAAAGACAAATCCCAACAGGCAATTTATGAGGTGTAATTTTTAGAAGAAAAAAATATATATATATAAGGGGTATCTTGGTGCTAAAAATAATTAGGGTAAATTAGACTTACCGTTTGAAGAAAATACAGTTAGTGATTGGAATTAAGATAGATATTGTATAAATATTTATCATCTTTTTTTATTTATTTATATGACTAACAAATTACTGATAAAAAAAAAAACACTTAACTATTATGTGTCTAAGGATATTTAGCGTAATTATGTCAAAAATATTAAACTAACTGTATTTTTTTTTAAACATCATAGGAAGTGAGTGTAATTTTGCCCAAACTAAAATCAGAAAATTGCAAATCAAGTGGGGTTTTAAAAAATAATTACATGCTATTGGAAAAGTTTATAATTTTAATAATTAAAATTTGAAAATTTTATCATTAATATGTAATTCTTTTCGCCACCATCCACTGATGGGCTATTTCCCCAACTAAAATTATGTACGTAAAACATAGACATAGCTCATAATAGAAACATTGAGATTACTTCATTAAAAATTTAAGAATAATTACTAGTAGATCCTATTGAGCGAGCTTATTTACTCATAAGTCACGATTAATTAATTGATTAATTAATTTATTTATCCCTTGTTTTGATAATATAAAATTTTAAGACTTTTTAGATGCATTTTATTTTTGAAGAGTAATTATTTGGTATTGATAATCACACTATTAAATTTATTAAAATGATAAATAATTGGGATATCTTGGCTTTGGCTTTTGTTAATTAGTTTTGATTTATTTTTAATTTATTTGAATTAGTTTGCTTTTGTTTTTTTGATTAATCTTTATTCTAAGCAAATTGTTTCGTTCTCTATTGAAATTCTAGTAATTGGAATTTGGATGTAGCAACATAATCCCATAAGTATGGTTTGAGATGCAAGCGTACTATGGATTTTTTTTTGTTTTATACTTTTCCTAGCCGACAAGGGTAATTTGTTAGCGTAGTGCTTTTGGAGAAATTTGTAACAATCCCAACCCATGATTAGCGCTAACCCATGATTAATTATGCTTAATAAGTAATTAAGACGAAATTCTGAATTAAATTGCATGTGTGTGTTGCATTATTTGTGTCTATATCTGTTGTCGTAGGAAGATCTGTTTATGTTTATGCTTTGTTCTGTGAATCGAAGGCCTTACCGGCATCTGTTTCAGAAATTGACTTGACTTATGTGTTAATTGGGATTTTTAGAATTTTTTGGTAGGTTTAATTGAAATTCGATTTGGAATGATTTAAACAGATTAAATTGAAGCCCATGTGTTTAACATTAATTACTTATCTTTAGGTAAGCCTACATAAGGCACCTTTTTGGCCTCCACTCATCCATTTTTCTACTCCATTCAACACATATTCTTGAGCTCACACACACATAAACGTGAGAGAAGGTGAAGCTAAGGAATTGAGATCAAACTTGAGGGAGAGAAGGCCATTGCTTGGATTCAAGGAATTGCTCAAGATTTTGCTTAAGTAAAGCTCAATTGAGTAGCCTAGGTAAGAGCCCAGCTTTTCAATCTTGAAATTAAGCCATTTAGTATTTGAATACTAACGAAATAGGTGAATTCATAAGGGTTTTGAGCTAGAATTTAAGGAAGCTAAGTCAATTCATGCATGCATGTCCATGTCATGGAGTTTGAAGTTGTTTTCATGAGAATTCTCACATGCATGTTCATTTCTTCACAAATTGAGCATGATTTCAAAGAATTCTTTCATGCATGTGTTCATCTCACTTATATTTTGGGAATTCGCCATGTTTTCTATCAATTTGCCAAATTCGATCATGTTTTGAAGTGAGTGAGTACAAGAGAGTTCATGCATGTTATGTTCTTGAATATTCATAAAGTTTAAGTTGAAATTTTGTACAATTGGCATGTCATTGGGCCATGATTTCTTGAAATGATTCTTAAAACATGTTGTTTTTTGAGTTTCTATGAGTTTCCTAAAGTTTTGGCCGCAAAATGTTGAGTTTTGAAGTGTTTGGTTTGAGTTTGAAGCTTTGAGATCAAATCTAGAATTTCCAGAATTTGCATCCACGCTCGAGCGTAGGAGTTCACGCTCGAGCGTGAAATGCATGTATCCAGAAGTTCATATGTTTTGCAGCATGCTCGAGCGACATAAGTCACGCTCGAGCGAGGGTCTGAGTCTCGCACTCGAGCGTGGATTGAGCGTCCGTCGAGCGTGAAAAAACAAGCAACTAGTACTTTTTCCAAAGTTTACAGTCCACTCGAGCGAGGAAAGCCACGCTCGAGCGTGGACCCTGTTTTCAGCAAGTTTTGGAAAATGTTTTCAAATGCATTTTTGTATCCTCATTCCATCCTAGGCATTCTTAGGCCATGATTAAGACTACAAAATGAGGTTAAAGGCTAGAAACTCGCTCAGAACAATAAGGTAAATTATGTACAATTCGAACGTGTGTTTCAGGTGCGTGTTTGTTATGTGTTCATGTAGGTCACGTGCCGTAGACCATCCGATTAGTCTGCTCTGTCTATGTGCACTCGAAGCCAACAGTGAGTAATAACTTAGTAAAGTTATATTCAACTTTATTTATTTTCTGTATGATGAATTAAGATCTATTTTCTGAAATGATATGTTCTGTACAATGAATGATTGTCGACTTTCTGACAACGTATTCGCGGCATCCTTAGCATCATGTGATACCTATTAGCTGTTACCCAGTATCGGAGGTTCTATTATGGAACTTTATATGTCTGCACTCTGTTACCCGTACCGGAGGCTCCATTAGGGGGCTCAGCATGTTTATTCTCTATTACTCGGATCCGGAGGTTCCTTAATGGAACTGGTAATTCATAACCACCATATGTTTTGCATCTGTTTTGTTAGTGCTAATGGATGTACCATGTATGATTAAACATGAATTATGATTTCTGTATGTCATCTGAACAAGAATACGAATACGAATCTGAATTATGATTTTTGAATCTGTATGGACTTCATTCATTAAAATCCTTTACTCCGTTATTATTCATTGGGCTTCCGCTCACTATTTATATTATGTATGTAGGTGAGCAAGCACATGACCAGGCCCAGAGTTGACGGCCTATGTTCTAGTTTTTGTCAGCCAACCTTTGCGCCTCTCGAGGAGGTTCTGGATGAAGTCAAGTTTTGTGGTTGTTTTTTTGTAATCATATTAGACTATATTTGTGTGTTAAGTTGTGGGCAAGATTTTTGGCATGTACGCCTAAGTGTGATATGTAAATATTATACCTTTTGACTTCACTCGTAAGTTTATAAAATTTTTAAGCTATTATGTCCCATATATGTCATAACAGCTCATTGGACCTTGTATATTTTGTATATTTGCTTCCGCAGCCCCTAACTATATGTTAATCTGTCAAGAGGCCTTTGGTAATCCAAGGATTATTGGCCGGTTACGATGCTAAAACCATAGGGGCGGGTTTGGGTCGTGACAAAATTGTTGCACATAGAATTGATTTGGGTTGAGTAGCTTCTTCAACAAGGTGCAAACATTTGTTGACATTGGGAATTTGAAGATGTGGCATTGATCATTCACGAGTGTGGTATGGAGAAAAGATAGTGAAATTAATATCCTTATTTACTGATCTTTGATGTTGACAAGTTGCCAATGTTTGTGGATCATTTGTTTATATTTGAAAGTGATTTTATTTGACCAAATCTCTGGTGCTTGGAGCTTGTTTGGAAGAGTGTGGACTAGCTCATAACTTGTTTGTGTGTGGGGTTTTTTAATACAGTGTTTCTTATGATTAAGGACTATTTTGGAAAGATGGTTAAAAGCTGCTTTTTGTGAGAGAGGGAAGTGGGTTATAATCTGGGAAGTGGATTATAACCCACTTCCCAAAAGGCCCCTAAGTCATTCTAATATGCTGAATAATCCAGTAGTTTTCAACAATTCCTTTCATTAAAGTTGTATTTTTCTAGCAGACTTTGTTACATATTCTTGACTAGTGGGGCAGTTGTAGGACTAATGCATGAGTATTGAATCAGGGGAATTGGAGCTTGATAATCAGTGAGTAATATGTTGTAGTCAAAGTTTCTTCTTGGTAGTTTCTTTCTGCAACTGATGTCTCCAATGACCAGATTAGTTTTTAGTTGTTTGACTTTGGAACCAAATAAGACATGGTCTCCTGGTGGCATCATGTTCTCATTTTCTATTGGAAAAATATGATGTGTTCCAGAAGGAAAAAGTACAACAAAAGAGTAGGGGACTTCTTGAAGAAAGAGGATAGTTTGTCAAGGGGAAAATAATAGTGATACAAAAAGATTGGTGGGGGTGGGAGAGAAACAAATATTGAAGTTATTGTGATGTTTGATAGTAACATTTATGTCATGAAAGATAAAAGAATGGCGTCTGGAGAAGATTATTTTAATTGTTCTGAAAAATGTAATAGATATGCTAGGATTTGCGCATGAACAGTAATCTTGCTGTAATAAATTAATTATGATGGAAATTTCCACCTTACAATTTTTGTGGTATTGTGTTTTAGGGCAAATGGATTGTAAGGTTGTTGTAATTAATTGCAACCCATTTTTCTTTATTTTTCTGTAGGTGAATATCATTGCCCAATATTGAACAAATTTTTTACTGAATTTACACACATTGTTATTGTAAGGACTACAAGAAATATTTTCTGCTACGTGGTTTGTTTGCTTATTTATTGATCATCAATGCTAGTGGTCTTTCCTCCTAAGTTCTTTATGTGTAATTTCTATGTAAGTGATCTACACCTCTTCCATTTACCTTTGTTTCATAGGCAATCAAAGAATTAAACATCAAAACCAAGAATTGGGAGCTTCTCACTGATGAAACATTCACTAGAGAAGATCTTATAACAATTCAGGTAATTAGTAGCTTTGGCATGTGGTCTTCTAGTTGGCTGCTATGTTACATGAACTCTTCTAATTTTGTGAAGTACTCATGTTGGACACTTGACAATTGGAAAGGGTATGAGATATGTGTTTGATATACTTAGTTGTACATGTTGGACATCCACCGATTCCACCCAACAAGTATATATAAATAGTTGAATTTACTATATAACTTTGCATAAGATTTCAATTTAATACATGAACTGCTCTATTTTAATTTATAAACATTATTTTGTCCTTAAAATTAGTATTTAAGAAATTTAGCCATGTGCTGTTGTCTTTGGATATATTAATCCAACACTTAGACACATATTGACACTCGACACCTGTTTTCGAGTCCATGTAACATACTTGGTTGTGTTGAATACTTGTACTTCACTTTTCACTACGAATTTTCATGACGCTATCCTTGAATTTTTGGGTGTGCTCTGCAGAATCCTAATGCACTTGATAGGAGGGTGGGTTCTCGTGGATTTTGATCATGTAAAAAATAATTTGAAACTCGATGATGAAGGTGAGTCTTTTTCTTTTATTAGTTATAAAACCATATTTTCTTTTTATTCTTTTCTTTTTATTTTTAAAATCTCCTCTCATGATCATATTTTTTGGTTTCTTTGTGCTAGAATTGATGAAAATGAGCTCAGATCCAACCTATAACATAAATGTTTCTGGGGATATCAAATAGATGCTGAAGGAGCTTGGAACTGAGATAGGAAAAGAAATTGCATTGTGTAACAAGCCCGCGGGGGACCTCGCTACAGCTCGGACTCGACTTTCGTAGTCATGGTTCTAAGTCTGAACCAAAGAGTCCAAATCTGGCAAATCGTTTTTGAGAAAAACAGATTTTTGAAAGAAGTGCCAAACATGGACTGCTTTGCCAGATACAGAGTCGCCACCTAAATATTTTATTTTGGGAAATTTAGGAAACCCTGACTCGGTGCCAAAAGGCCACGTGTCCGTCATCACCAAAGTTGCCTCGGCTCGGGAACTTGGGTACGATTGGGGAAGGTCACTTCGTGAGCACCCCCGCTCGCCCGGTCATAGACCGGCCTCTACTAACCATGATATCAATTTTTGAAAACATTGTGAGTTCTTATTCCGGTTTATTAGCCTAGGTTACTATGTGATGCGCACAGCATATAAGTATAGACCGAGTCGCCCAAATTGGAACAAAACATTTCATGCTTGCTTTTGAAAAGGGTTTGCTACCCGCAGGTAGGCTTGAAACATTTGATGATTTATTCCAATTCAGATAACCCGACCTCCACCCACAGGCATTCAGGCAGGTATATCAGATAAGCATATAGCCTCATGGTAAGCATGCTATTCATGGCAGTCACTCACACGCATGCAAGGATGCTAAAGCATAAAACTCACCGAGTACTCCAAGCCAAAACAGAATTTACATTAGAAATCATGCGTGAATCCTAAATATACAGAAATGTCTAATGCCACACATGCAAAATGCAACTATAGTAGGCTCGGCTATTCTAAGATGGCATATGAAATGCTACAGCTAACATGTATTCAATTTGGAATTGAAAGTACAATGCAGTTAGTATGATGCGCCGAGCCCGGTGCATGCAATACAGATGAATGAATGCAAACATGCTGTCATACTGTATGCTAATTTAAATATGCCCTAATCTAACCATCGTAAGCGGATAAATAAAAGGGAGAAAGACGTGGGGTTGGAAGACATACATCACACTCACGCACACTTATTACAGTTGTGCCCTCACTCGGAGGGTCCGAATAAATAATACAGTCCAAATATTACAGTCCCCAAAATAAAAGAATATTACAGTCCGAAATATTACAGAATTCTAATTAATTAATGAATTAACTAGAAAGCAAATAAACTGGCGTGCAAGCCAGGGACTGCCTTGCTTCTGGTGGATGATGCATGTCCGGACTGTCTTGCGCGGAAATCCACCGGAATGCCCCAATTAGCCTCTGTTTACACCTGTTATTTTTTAAAAAGCGTGCCAAGTCCCGGAAAGTTGCTGATTCCTGATTTTGCTGCAACAGAGAGCAAGAAAGGGGCATAGCAATGTATTTGCACAAATATATGCATGTCTCGATCCTCGTGCCACCAATCACGCATACCGAGGCATGATGGCAGAGGAGTCGAAATGCACAACTCAATATAGGATGAATGCACATGAAACTACAGCTAAAACCTAACTCCATCATGGATAATCCGGAGTGTTGGTGACTGGGGAATTGAGACACATTCCGTCACTCGGAGTACGAAACATACCTCGTTTCCCGTGCCCGGGCTAACTCATATTCCGGACACGATGCAATATGCATGATATGCGTGAAATGCAACTAAGATGCAATCCTAACATATACAATGGTATGAAAATGAGATATCTCGAAATGCGTGCACACGGGCACGCAAACTGAGAAAATGACAGAATGCACTGAAAATGAGGTGCCTCGAAATATGTGCACGCGGGCACGCAAATCGAGGCGATGATAGATGTCTCGAAATACGTGCACGTGGGCACGCAAACCGAGGCGATGATATGAAAAAAAGACAAATGGGCTTATACCAACATGAGTGAGCCTCAGCCACACTCACATAGGATGCCGACGGATAAAAAAGGAGTGCCTCGAAATGCGTGCACACGGGCACGCAAACCGAGGTGATGACAAAATATTATGAAATGACATGGAAATGACAAATGGGCTTATACTAACATGAGAGAGCCTCAGCCGCACTCACATGAGATGCCGATGGCAGAAAATGAGGTGCCTCGAAATGCGTGCACACGGGCACGCAAACCGAGGCGGTGCATACGCAATGCAAATGACATGGAAAATGACAAATGGACTTATACTAACATGAGAGAGCCTCAGCCACATTCACATAAGATGCCGATGGCAGAAAATGAGGTGCCTCGAAATGCGTGCACACGGGCACGCAAACCGAGGCGGTGCATACGCAATGCAAATGACATGGAAAATGACAAATGGACTTATACTAACATGAGAGAGCCTCAGCCACACTCACATAAGATGCCGATGGCAGAAAATGAAGTGCCTCGAAATGCGTGCACACGGGCACGCAAACCGAGGCGGTGCATACGCAATGCAAATGACATGGAAAATGCAAAATGGACTTATAGTAACATGAGAGAGCCTCAGCCACACTCACATAAGATGCCGATGGCAGAAAATGAGGTGCCTCGAAATGCGTGCACACGGGCACGCAAACCGAGGCGGTGCATACGCAATGCAAATGACATGGAAAATGACAAATGGACTTATACTAACATGAGAGAGCCTCAGCCACACTCACATAAGATGCCGATGACAGAAAATGAAGTGCCTCGAAATGCGTGCACACGGGCACGCAAACCGAGGCGGTGCATACGCAATGCAAATGACATGGAAAATGCAAAATGGACTTATACTAACATGAGAGAGCCTCAGCCGCACTCACATGAGATGCCGATGGCAGAAAATGAGGTGCCTCGAAATGCGTGCACACGGGCACGCAAACCGAGGCGGTGCATACGCAATGCAAATGACATGGAAAATGACAAATGGACTTATACTAACATGAGAGAGCCTCAGCCACACTCACATAAGATGCCGATGAATGAAAAACGAAGTGCCTCGAGATGCGTGCACACGGGCACGCAAACCGAGGCAATGGCAGAATGCGATGAAATGATATGGAAACATGATATGGGCTTATACCAACATGAGTGAGCCTCAGCCACACTCACATAGGATGCCGTCGGATAAAAAAATGAGGTGCCTCGAAATGCGTGCACACGGGCACGCAAACTGAGGCAATGATTAAATGTGATGCAACATGGCAAAAATGATATGCAAGCATGCTAATGGAATTCCAGCAACAAAACAAGGGGAAAACAGCCCCGGGATGAGGCGAAATGACATGAAATGCAAGGAAATGTCCCGAAATGCAACATTAGGCATCCGAAATGACCTATAGCTATGCTAAACATGCACAATATGGACATGCAATGCAAAGACAAAAGCTAGACAGTCCCAAAAGATGCACTTTCACAGTTATAAACATGGCCAAACAGCAAGCATAGGTAAGGGAAAAATAGTATGCAAGAAAAGGGGGCAAAAGAGGGGTAATGAAGCAAGTGGTATAAGAAAAACCCAAACTGAAAAATTTCCTTCTACAACACTGAAGAGGGACCAAAAATATGAACATTTACAGTATATGGCAGCCTCAAAATCAGTATACAAATATGCTAAAAATGTGATGCAAAACAAAGCTCAAAAGGTGCTATAACATGAAGTATACAAAATAATCACCAAACAGAAAAAAAGTGTTAATGAAACATGAAGTATAGATTAAAATAAGACTATCTCTAGGCCTGTAAAATGGCCGAAAACAAAAGCATGGTAGGCTAACTAAACACGCAAGAAAACGAACCAAAAGGTAGCCAAAGAGGCAAGTGGTATATGCAATGCTCAAACTGAAAAATTCCCTTCTACAACATTGAAGAGGGACCAAAAATAAGCATATTTCCAGAACTGTAAAACAGCCAAAACAGAATACAAACATGCTAGAAATGCGATGCAAAATTAGGCTCAAAAGTGGCTATAACATGAGGTATGCAAAATATTCCACAAATGGCCAAAGACCCTTAATGAAACATGTTAAGAAGGTCAAAATAAGACTATCTCTAGGCCTGCAAATCGACCAAAAACAAAAGCATGGTGGGCTAACAAAACATGCAAGAAAACGGTATTTACGAAGGGTATTGAAGCAAGTGGCATATGGAGGGCTCAAACAGGGTTGAGCCCTTAATGAGACATGAAAATGAGCTCAAAATAAGGCCACTTTCAGTTATTGCCGGAGCTCAAAGCAAAAAGCATGGATGACTTGCAAAAGATCCAAGAAAAGGGCCAAAAAGGGGAAATTGCAACTTACCCTTGAAGACCAATTCTTTTGTTGCTTCTTGGGCCAAATTTGTTGCCTCTTAGCTGCTGGAATTCCTCTCTTTGCTCTTGGAATGGAGTGGTGGTGGTAGAGCTTGGTGTTGTAGTGTAAATGGTGGTGTAGGACTTGAAGCTTTTTAGGAAAATGAGAGAGATGGAGGAGGATTTGTCTCTTGAGGCTTGAAGAACCAATTTTCTAACCCCCTAAAGGGGAGGAGAGGTTCTCTTTATATAGAGAAACCAAAGGGGCAAAGCTTCTCTTGGAAGCTTTGACCAAAAGGGCCAAGCTTCTCTTAGAAGCTTGGAGCAAAAGGGCCAAGCTTCTTGGAGAAGCTAGGCAAAAAGGGTCAAGAGGTTCAAGCTTCTTGGAGAAGCTAGCCAAAAGGGTCAAAAGGGTCAAGCTTCTTGGAGAAGCTAAACAAAAAGGTTCAAAAGGGTCAAGCTTCTTGGAGAAGTTTTAAAAAAAGGGTCAAAAGGTTCAAGCTTCTTGGAGAAGCTAGACAAAAAGGTCAAGCTTCTTGGAGAAGCTAAAAAAAGGGGTCAAGCTTCTTGGAGAAGCTAAAAGAGGTCAAGCTTCTTGGAGAAGCTAAAAAAAGGTCCAAAAGGGTCAAGCTCCCTCAAGAAAAGGTCTCGGTTAGGAGAAGTGGCCGATTGATCAAAAATAGTGGCCGGCCATGAACTTTTAGGGTCCTCCCAAGTGTGTAGATCACAGATATGTGGTCGAAAGTTGGCAACACTAACTCCAAGGTGTTCAACATTAGCCCGGAAGTTGGGAAAACGGGCGCCGGGAGGCTCCGAAGGAGAGATAACTGGTTGCTGTAACAATTGCTGGCCTCCCACCCTTCAGTGACCTTCCCTGTGATAAAACAGAGGTACCTGCCAAAAATGAACGAAAACCATTGCAAAACGAACGTTCCGGGGCCAAAACACGCAGTTCGAGGTCCCGAAAATGGGCTGTTAAGCACCGAAAGTGGCATTCGACCTCGAAGTGGGTTTCTCAGCCCCCAGTGTCCCTCAAAAGGGAGCAAATAGGAAGTATGCCAAAAATCAGAGCAATAGGAGATGGTTAAGCGGTCCCGAACCGAGGCACACGGCCTGACGGCTCCGAAAACCGGGAACCGGACTCCGAAATGGGAAAAATGGCCTACGGCCACCAAATGTAGCCTACGGACATTGAGAGATGGTCTACAGGACCTCTCCCTCCCCTCAGGAAAAGAAACAGAGAAAACCGAGTCTGGTTCGCAAACCGAGACAAGGCACAGAAAAGGGTTCGGGAGTCCGGAGGCAGGGCTCACGGCCGCAACTCCGAAACTTCTGAATGAGCACATCATGCAACATCACCAAGCGCTCAATTGGTGACGTCTGAGTCTTGAGGTCGGTCAAAAATGGGGTGTCTACACATTGCATGAGGGAGAAGGAAACAAGGCACAAAAAAGTACCAATATGTATGCCTGCTGTCTCCTAAAAGATGTGCCCATAATTCTCTAGTAGATAGTTCCAATTGCTACCTTGTTTGTCATCTTTTGGAGGTAGACACCTGACGGTCTTCTCTACTATTATTGTTTCTTTGCAGGAAGAAGAAGATGAGCCAGTGAAAGCAAAAGATGAGAATAATGCTGGTGATGAAGAGAATTTTAGTTTCAGTCCCTTTGATTTCAGATTAATAGAAACTTTAAGCTTCTTTTTTTTTTCCTCCTTGAAAATAATCACGTTTTCTCATTTGTTACATTTCAGGACAAGATTGGGTCATGGTACAGCAATGCAGGAAAAGGAGCAAGTGAATCTGGATCTGTAGGTGGTGGTGTTGGCAAGTACTTGAAGGTGAGAAATGTACAGGCTGAATCTGCTGCTACTGACTGATATGCAGGCAACTGCTGTAGCAAAGAAAAAGAAATTAGGTGTAGCAATGAGGGAATGTAAAGACTTTTCTTCTTGGTAAGGTTTTCCCACGTTGTTTACCATATTTCAGACTTGAACGTGACCTAGAGGTGGTGTAGCCTAGCAGTGAAACATGATCGTTTGAGTGAGAAAAAGGAAAAGAAAGAGAGATTTGGAATTACTCTGTTCATTACATTTGTATTTGTTGGTTGTACAATACCATGCATCCAGTCAGAAATTCTATTAGAAATTTTTATGAGAAAATACAGATTTTTTTTTCTCCTCTCATTAAGAGGTTAATGGTATAACTACAATTTTCCATGCATATTTTCTTCATTTTTTATTTTCTTTTGCTTTGTGTTTGTACCTAGATCACCCTCACATGTGGCAGGCCCCACATGCACCATGTTACCCCTACCTAAGAGATGTAGTCTCCACGTGGCTAGCCCTCAGAGGTGCCACATCGCCTAATTAGATTATTGGGGTCATATGTGCCTAGCCTAAGCAGAGGCATAACCAATGCACCAGGTGGACGAGTCAAAATATGTGGAATCCCAAGGCTTGGACTAGAGCATCGCTTGGCTACCCTTGTTCGGTTATGTGGCTTGACCCTTCCATTGGCTCAACCAAGCGGCCTTTTGCCGGGTCACGATACTCTAATCCCCTAGCACATGGTCAAGTGTTAAGGTCTTATCCAAGGGTCAACACCTTGATACCACGCTCATTTGTGCCCTTTGGAGAGCCAAAAACATGCCTAAGAAGTTGTTGGTGCAAGTGCAAGCTAAGGCCCAAGGCATGGTGAGAGAAGGCCCATGGCATGCCATGAAGCAGCCCATGTCAACAACCAGCCAGCAGCAACTTTAGGCTAATTTTTGGAGGGTCAAATGTAGTCTTTTTGCCCTGTAAATTTTTATGTAAATACCTTAGTATTAAAGGTGTTTTGGGTCCAAGTATTATAATTTTTCTCTTTTTGTAGAATTTTTAAAAATCCATTATGACTCCTCAAACATAGTGGATGTTTCCTCTTGCCAACTAGGAAATGGCTTAACAAACTATATTAAGGAGGGGGTACCCAAGTGTTGAACCAAACCACTTGTGCCTTTGAAGTACCCCAACCTAGCCAATGGTAAGACAACTCTTGCAGCACTTTTGGTGCGTTGTTCAACTATTGTAATGCCTTTTTTTGATCAATGAAAAGTTCATTTCGCTTTTAAATTGTGCAAAGTTTTTCTAGTGTTGCGTGCTTTAAATTTAGCTTGTTGCTTACTAATTTGTGGCTTGTCTCCAACCTAGTGGCTCATAGACTAACTTATATTGTGGTTGCTTGTCTTTGTAAACACTTTGAGCTTTATTGGTGGGCTAGTGAAGAGAGTTAACTAGCGCTACACACACTTGCTTATCTCTTGACAAGGCTTCTGCATAGCCGATGTGCGATAGTTGGTATCAGAGCCCAGTCTATTTGGCTTTCTCTATTCTTGGCTTTCTAAATGGATGCTCCTGGCGACCATCAACCCACGCAAAGGGAGAGAATTGAGCTCTTGGAACAGTGTATGATTAGCCAACCTTGAGCAACGGGTTCATGATCTTGAGTTGAGCTCTTGGAGCAGTGTATGGACAATATGGATACCTTGGGAGGTTCATTAGCCAACCTTGAGCCACGAGTTCATGATCTTGAGCAAACTCATGGCCTTACTCAAGGGCAAGATTGGGAGGATGTTGTCACTGAACTCAAGCTAGAGATTGAAGATCTTAGTGGCTGGGTTGTTGTTCTTACCCGTGCCTTTGGCACCGCACCTGGTGGTGGCATGGAATTCCCTAGGGTGTGTGTGCCTGAGCCTCGTGCCTACTGTGGCGCCCGAGATGCCAAGGAGTTAGACAACTTTCTCTTTGATATGGAGCAACATTTCAAAACTGTGAAAGTCGAAGTTGGGGAGACAAGGATTTTTATGGCCACAATGTATTCGTCCGATGATGTCAAGTTGTGGTGGTGGACTAAACATGATGAGATGCAACGCGGTTTATGCACAATTGAGACTTAGGAGCAGCTTAAGCACGAACTTATGCTCCAATTCTTCCCTGAAAATGTTGAGTATAATTCCCAGCGTGCTTTGCGGGATCTCAAGCACACTGGCACTATAGGAGATTATGTGAAACAATTCTTTGGGCTTATGCTAGACATCAAAGACATGTTAGAGAATGACAAGCTCTTATTCTTTCTTGAGGGATTGAAGCCATGGGCAATAGTTAAACTCCAAAGGTAAAAAGTACAAGATTTAGCCCATGCATAAGCAGTAGCTGAGTGCCTTACAGACTACGCCGAACCTAAGCAACGGGACAGTGGTTCCTCGCGCAAGAATAAGGGAGGTGGAAAGTCCCAAGGCCATGGCAAACCTAAGAGTGGGGGAGCCAACACTTCTATATCCAAAACCCATTCAGGTGGAGGACAATGGCAACAAAAGAGTTATGGTGACAAGGCAAAAGCCCCTCAACAGTTTTCTACAAGCAAAGCAAAAGGCCCTATCTCTTGTTTCTTATGCAATGGGCCACATCGGTTATCTAAATGTCCACAAAAGCGTGCCTTGAATGCTCTAGCAGCGGTGCTTGACCATGTCTCTCAACCAAGTGACAATGATAGCGAGGAAGAAGACGTGCAATCTAGGCGAAGTGGCAAGGGTTTTAAAGCAGCTGGCTCTAGAGTGGAAGCCTTTCATATGATGAATACGATGGAAAAGAAGGCTTCTACAAGGAGGCCTAAGAAGAATGGCAAGAATGACAAAGTGGGCAAGCATTCAGATCCTAAACAACTTGTGGAGTCTAAACACGATGGCAAAGGGAAGAAACCCATGTATAGTGGGGAATCATCAGGCAAGTTGAACAAGAGGAAGTCCTCTAACAAAGGTTTGATGTTTATGGATGTAAAGCTCAATGGGAAACCCCTCCGTGCTTTGATTGACACCAGGGTCACCCATAATTTTGTTGTTGGGACTGAAGTTGAAAGACTTAAGCTATCTTTAGAAAAGGATGCAGTTGCATCAAGGTGGCTAACTCAGCAGTGCAACCCATCTATGGGGTTGCAAAATCTGTTCATTTGAAGGTCAGCACTTGGGAAGGAAGAGTAGATTTCACTGCAGTACCTATGGATGACTTCCAAGCCATCCTTGGGATGGATTTCTTGAGAAGCACAAAGACGGTAGTCATGTCTTATTCTAATAGTATGTGTGTCATGGGGGATAAGCCATGTCATATTCCTGCTATGGCCACCAACAACAGTGACCGGTTTGCCTCAACTATGCAACTCAAGAAGGGTGTTAGGCATGGTGAACAAACTTGGGTTGCCGCATTGAAGTTGAATAAAGCTCTTGAATCTACTCCTGCCCAGCTGCAGTCAATAAGGTCTTAAGGCAATTTGCAGATGTTATACCAGAACAACTGCCTAAAGAGTAGCCTCTACGCCGAGGTGTGGATCATGCAATTGAGTTGGTGCCAGGGGCAAAGCCACCAGGTCGTGCATTGCATAGAATAGCTATTCCTGAGTTGAATGAATCAAGGAAGCAGCTTACAGAGTTATTAGAAGTAGGCTTTATTAGGCCATCCAAGGCCCCATTTGGTGCACCAGTTTTGTTCCAAAAGAAGCATGATGGTAGTCTTCGCTTATGTGTGGATTATTGGGCACGCAACAAGCTGACCATTAGGAACAAGTATCCTCTTCCCCTAATTATAGATTCATTTGATCAATTGAGCAAAGCGAGGTATTTCACAAAGCTAGATCTTCGATCGGGGTACTATCAAGTAAGAATTTCTGAGGGGGACGAGTCCAAAACTACATGTGTTATGGTTCCTATGAGTTCTTAGTCATGCCATTTGGCTTGACCAATACCCCAGCAACATTGGCACCATGATGAATGGAGTTTTTCAAGTGTACTTAGACCAATTCGTGGTAGTATACTTGGACGACATTGTGATTTATAGCTCCACTTTAGAAGAGCACGTGGAACATCTCAGGAAAGCATTGTCCAAGTTAAGAGAGCACATGCTTTATGTCAAGCTAGAGAAGTGTTCTTTTGCCCAAGAGAGGATTAAGTTCCTAGGGCACATTGTTGAGCATGGATGCATCCAAATGGACCAAGAGAAGGTCGAGGCTATTCAAGAGTGACAGCCACCTGCTAATGTCTCGGAGTTGCGGTCATTCCTTGGGTTAGCTAATTATTACCGCAAGTTTGTTGAAGGCTACTCAAGACTAGCTTCCTCATTAATAGAGTTGCTAAAGAAGGGCAAGCCATATGTTTGGGCAGAAGAGTGTCAACAAGCCTTTTAAGCCTAGAAAGAAGCTATGTCTAAAGACCCTGTTCTTGCTCTACCTGACTGAGGTAAAGCTTTTGAGATACAAACTGATGCATCTGATTTTGCTTTGGGCGGTGTTCTTTTACAAGATGGTCACCCAATTGCCTATGAGAGTAAGAAGCTCAATGATGCCGAGCGGAGATATCCAGCTCATGAGAAAGAGTTGCTTGTAGTAGTACATTGTCTAAGGACTTGTAGGCACTACATCTTGGGCTCATGGTTTGTTGTAAAGATTGACAACACGGCGGTTAGATATTTCTTAACACAGCCCAACCTAAGCGCACGATAAGCATGATGGCAAGAGAAGTTGGCAGAGTTTGATTTTGCCTTAGAATACAAGGTTGGTGCCACCAACCATGTTGTTGATGCACTAAATAGGAAGGCGGAGCTTACTGTGTGCCATCATGTATGTTTACTTACTTCCATTTCAACCAGCATCAAGGAGAAAACCAAGGCTCATCTAGACAAGGATGCTATCGCAGAGAATCTTATGAACCTTGTCAAAATGGGCAAGACTCGCCAATTTTGGATGCAAGATGGACTACTAATGACAACAGGTAACCGTATCTTTGTACCTAGGGCTGGTGATTTGAGAAAGACACTTCTTAGAGAGTGCCATGATACACTTTGGGTAGGACATCCGGATTGGGAGCGAACATTGGCCTTGGTGAAGCAAGGATATTACTGGCCCCAGATGCGTGATGATGTAGAAGAATATGTCCGCACTTATCTAACTTGCCAGCAAGACGAGGTTGAACATAAGAAGAAAGCAGGTTTGCTTGAACCTTTGCCCATGCCTAAACGTCCGTGGGAAAGTGTATCACTTGACTTCATCACTGGACCACCTAAAGTGGGAGACATCGGGACTATCTTGACTATTGTGGACCGGTTCTCCAAGTATGCCACCTTTGTAGTTGCCCCAAAGTATGTTTCAGCGGAGGAGACTGCCCAACTCTTCTTCAAGCACATTGTTAAATATTAGGATGCCTAAAAGTATTATTATTGATCGAGATTCGTGTTTCGTTGGCAACTTCTGGACGGAGTTATTCAAGCTTCTTGGGTCACAACTTAATACTTCATTAAGCTATCATCCGGAGACGGATGGGCAAACCGAACGCTTTAACTGTATGCTCAAGGGGTATTTGCGCCACTTTATTAATGCCAACCAACGAAATTGGGTGCAACTTCTTGATGTAGCATAGTTATGCTTCAACTCTCAAAAGAATAACTCTACGGGCAAGATTGCTTTTGAGATAGTGAATGGACAGTAGCCACTGTTACCCCACACAGTGGATGAACCTTATGAAGGAAAGTCACCCGGGGCTTACTAATTTGCTAAGGAATGGAAGAGAAACCATGACATTACTCGTGCTTATCTTGAAAAAGCAGCAAGTAAAATGAAGAAATGGGCTAATGAAAAGAGGAGGCCGCTTGAGTTTAGAGTTGGGGATCAAGTTCTTGTCAAACTCAACCTTGAGCAACGCAAGTTCATGAGGGGAAGAGACAAAATGCTAGTGTGCAAGTATGAGGGATTAGTAACCATTCTGAAGAGAATTGGCAAGTGTGCTTACAAGATAGATGTTCCATCTTGGCAAAAAGTGCACCCAATTTTCCATGTGAGTTATTTGAAGCCTTACCATCCAGACAAGGAAGATCCAACCCGAAATGAGCTGAAACGCCAAACTATCATAGCCAAAGCAGGGAAAAAGTCTGTTGAATCTATCTTGGCCGATCGGGTGAAAATGGTTTTCAAGAAGAAACAAAGGCAATACTTGGTAAAATAGATGGGCCTTGGGGATGAAGAAATTAGCTGGGAACGGGAGGCAGACTTGTCGGCTTTTCAAGACGAGATTGATGCTTATTGGGCAAAGTCGACGAGGGCGTCGACTGTTCAAATGGGGGAGACTGTCAAGGTGCGCCTATCCAAGGGTCAACACCTTGATGCCACACTCATTTGTGCCCTTTGGAGAGCCAAAAACATGCCCAAGAAGTTGTTGGTGCAAGAGCAAGCCAAGGCCCAAGGCATGGTGCAAGACAGCCCACAACATGCCATGAAGCAGCTCATGCCAACAGCCAACAACAGTTGTAGCACCAGCCAGCACCAATAGCAGCTTGTAGCAACAGCCACCAGCCTTGCCAGTAGCCCAGCAGTAGTGCCAGGCCACAGCAAGCCACATACTTGTCTACCCAGCAATAACTTTAGGCCAACTTTTGAAGGGTCAAATGTAGTTTTTTTCCCTTGTAAATTTTTATGTAAATACCTTAGTATTAAAGATGTTTTGGGTCCAAGTATTGTAATTTTTCTCTTTTTTTAGAATTTTTAAAAATCCATTAGGACTCCTCAAACATGGTGGATGTTTCCTCTTGCCAACTAGGAAACGGTTTAACAAGCTATATTAAGAAGGGGGTACCCAAGTGTTGAACCAAACCACTTGTGCCTTTAAAGTACCCCAACCTAGCCAATGGTAAGGCAACTTTTGTAGCACTTTTGGTGCATTGTTCGACTATTGTAATGCCTTCTTTTGATCAATGAAAATTTCATTTCACCTTTAAATTGTGCAAAGCTTTCTATTGTTGCCTGCTTTAATTTTAGTTTGTTGTTTGCAAAATTGTGGCTTGTCTCCAAACTTATTGGCTCATCAACTAATCGATATTGTGTTTGCTTGTCTTTGCAAACCCTTTGAGCTATCTTGGCGGGCTAGTGAAGAAAGTTAACTAGCGCTACACACACTTGAATATCTATTGACAAGGCTTCCGCACAGTCGGTGTGTGACACCGAGCCAGGAAGGGAGGCATCAGACAATACTTCTAATCAGTAAAGAGGTTGAGCAGAAGTACCTTAGCTTGACCAAATGCTAGGCATCAGAGGATCATGACCTAGCAAAAGGCCACTTTGTCTAGCCATGTCACTATTGAGCAGCGGTGACCGAGCAATACTCTAGGCAACACCTTGGGATTCCATATGTTTTGACTAGTACACCCGGTGCCTTGGCTTGATGTCACACACCGGCTGTGCGGAAGCCTTGTCAAGAGATAAGCAAGTGTGTGTGGCATTAGTTAACTCTCTTCACTAGCCCGCCAATAAAGCTCAAAGTGTTTGCAAAGACAAACAACCACAATATAAGTTAGTTTATGAGCCACTAGGTTAGAGACAGGTCACAAATTAGCAAGCAACAAGCTAAATTTAAAGCAAGCAACACTAGAAAAGCTTTGCACAATTTAAAGGCGAAATGAACTTTTCATTGATCAAAAAAAGGCATTACAATAGTTGAACAACGCACCAAAAGTGTTACAAGAGTTGCCTTACCATTGGCTAGGTTGGGGTACTTTAAAGGCACAAGTGGTTTGGTTCAACACTTGGGTATCCCCTCCTTAATATAGTTCATTAAGCCATTTCCTAGTTGGCAAGGGGAAACATCCACTATGTTTGAGGGGTCATAATAGATTTTTAAAAATTCTACAAAAAGAGAAAAATTATAATACTTGGACCCAAAACACCTTTAATACTAAGGTATTTTCATAAAAATTTACAAGGCAAAAAGACTGCATTTGACCCTCCAAAAGTTGGCCTAAAGTTGCTGTTGGCTGGTTGTTGGCATGGGCTACTTCATGGCATGTCGTGGGCTGTCTTGCACCATGCCTTGGGCCTTGGCTTGCACTTGCACCAACAACTTCTTGGGCATGTTTTTGGTTCTCCAAAGGGCACAAATGAGTGTGGCATCAAGGTGTTGACCCTTGGATAGGCACACCTTGACAGCCTCCCCCACTTGAACGGTCGACGCCCTCAATGACTTTGCCCAATAAGCATCAATCTCATCTTGAAAAGCCGACAAGTTCGCCTCCCGTTCCTAGCTGATTTTTTCATCTCCAAGGCCTCTCCATTTTACCAAGTATTGCCTTTGTTTCTTCTTGGAAACCATTTTCACCCGATCGGCCAAGATAGATTCAACAGACTTTTCCCTACTTTGGCTGTGATGGTTTGGTGTTTCAGCTCATTTCGAGTTGGATCTTCCTTGTCTGGAAAGTAAGGCTTCAAATAACTCACATGAAAAATCGGTGCACTTTTAGCAAAGATGGAACATCTATCTTGTAACCACACTTGCCAATTCTCTTTAGAATGATGACCGGTCCCTCATACTTGCGCACTAGCCTTTTGTCTCTTCCCCTCATGAACTTGCGTTGCTCAGGGTTGAGTTTGACAAGAACCTAATCCCCAACTCTAAACTCAAGTGGCTTCCTCTTTTCATCAACCCATTTCTTTATTTTACTTACTGCTTTTTCAAGATAGGCACGAGTAATGTCATGGTTTCTCTTCCATTCCTTGGCAAATTGACAAGCCCTGGGTGACTTTCCTTCATAAGGTCCATCCATTGTGTGGTGCAATAGTGGTTGCTATCCATTCACTATCTCAAAAGCACTCTGGCCCGTAGAGCTACTCTTTTGAGAGTTAAAGCATAACTGTGCTACATCAAGAAGTTGCACCCAATTTCGTCGATTAGCATTGACAAAGTGGCATAAATACTCCTCGAGCATGCAGTTAAAGCGTTCGGTTTGCCCATCTGTCTCTGGATGATAGCTTGATGAATTATTAAGTTGTGACCCAAGAGGCTTGAATAACTCCATCCAGAAGTTGCCAATGAAACGCGAATCTCAGTCACTAATAATACTTTTAGGCACACCCTAGTATTTAACAATGTGCTTGAAGAAGAGTTGGACGGTCTCCTCCGCTGAAACTAATAATACTTTTAGGCACACCCTAGTATTTAACAATGTGCTTGAAGAAGAGTTGGACGGTCTCCTCCGCTGAAACATACTTTGGGGCAGCTACAAATGTTGCATACTTGGAGAACCGATCCACAATAGTCAAGATAGTCTTGATGTCTCCCACTTTAGGCAATCTAGTGATGAAGTCAAGTGATACACTTTCCCACGGATGTTTAAGCGCGGGTAAAGGTTCAAGCAAGCCTGCTTTCTTCTTATGTTCAACCTTGTTTTACTGGCAAGTGAGACAAGTGCGGATATATTCTTCCACATTATCACGCATCTGGGGCCAATAATATTCTTGTTTCACCAAGGCCAGTGTTCGCTCCCAACCCAAATGTCCTGCCCAAAGTGTATCATGGCACTCCCTAAGAAGTGTCTTTCTCAAATAACTAGCCGTGGGTACAAAGATATGGTTGCCTGTTGTCATTAGTAGTCCATCTTGTTGGAACAATTCGTCTTGAATTCTTCAATTGGTGGTCTTCGGGCCTTCAAAACTTGGCGATATACTTGTCTATGTAGAACAGAAATATAATGCTTCAAGTCGCATTACTTAGTCACTTTCCTAAAGACAATATTTGCATCCACCAAAAGGTGTGCAGAGGGTTACAGCAAATTCGCCTCCAGGATACAATGAAGCCTGATCTAAAGATCAAGTCTATTGGCGTCTACATTGATGACAGTAGATCAGAATACTCTTGATATAATCAAGAAAACCAAGACACTGATAATCAAATCTGCAAAACTTCATTACTAATAAGAAAAGAAGAAATTTGCTTAAGAAACTCTTGATCGAAAACTCAAAATCAAGAGGGGGAGAGAGAGAGAGAGAGAATTGTAGAAATGCTTCTGAATTTTTTGTGGATGGAATGAAATGGCTGATTTCGTAGCCTATTTATAGGCCTTGATGCACCTGATTGAATGGTCATGTCCCTTGATCGCATCCAATCAGATCTGACCGTTGGATCGACGATCTACAGTGCAGATCATTCTCACATCGAATAGACGCCTTGACTAATCACACCTGATCACGATCGAGTGCCATGGGTGAACTCTAAACCACCCATGAAGCCTTGAATCTTGTCTCAATAGGAACCTCAAAGTGAGGCACAGAAGTTGTCTTGACAAAACTGAGTTCAGGTTGACGCTACTAAGTTTGCTTTTGCGCTTGATCCCCTGCATATATATATATATATATATATATATATATATAAAATGGTGAGCTAGAGCTCACTGAATAATCTCAATGTAAAGAGGTTAAATGAATGAGTTCCACATATATAAGAAAAACATTCTTAACACGAACAAAGCATTTATTAGACATATATATTTAGAATTCATAAAGTTCACCAAACCATTTAGAGTTATTTACATTGTGGTATAACCCAATAGTACTGAATAAAATATTAACAAAACGACCACATGGACCGAGGACATAGGCATAACGATCCCAATGGATCGACATATACATAACGATCGCAACGGATCGACAAAGACATAATGACCACAATTGATCGACTTAGACATGACAACCACAACGGGTCGACGTAGACATAACGACCACTATGGATCAACATAAACATAATGGAGATTTTCGAAAATCAAAGCATGTGTTCATGGGTGTCACATTCGATAATCAAAAAGGGAATCTTATTCATTCTTATCAAACATAAGTTTTCATATCATAATCATTTTGAAATTCCATAGCATAACTTAGCATTTTGAAAAATACATATCGTATCAGACATTTTCTAAACACAACATAGATTTCACAATATAGCATTTTCAACACCATTAAGACGAAAATATCTTTACAAAGATATTACTCATAGTGCTTGGCCGGATAATACCCTCATGTAAGTGACCTACACAACACATTCAAGCATAACGTCTCAAAACACGATCTATTCATTCAGTCGGTTCTTCAACTTACTTGGTTTATTGGTTACTTCATTCCTATTCATTCTGTAATTCCATCTGTAATCATGACATGCACATGAATTTGAAAATACATGTTAACACTATGCAAATAAAGGCTCAAATGTAGGAAAAACGAAGAGAAAATGAAACAGAAATCGGCCTGAAAACCACATGTGCGGAGGGCCTGGCCGCATGGGTGGAACCACCACCGCACGTGGGCTCCGCACGTGTAATTAAAATAGTATGCTTGGCTTGTTGTGTTTTGTTTTCCGCATGTGCGGTTCTGGGTTGAATGGTGTCCGAAATTTCTCTTTGCATTTAGAACTCAAGCTTTTCAAAATCTAACTTCAATTTCATGTATTCCAAGGCCCATAACTCTAAAAAACAACTTGAATTTAACATATCTAACTTTAAACAAAAACCCAAAACTCAATTTCCATGCAAAAGATTAAATTCTTGAATTTAAAGTTTAAAATCATAAACCATGCATATTTTGAGTTCCATATTCAAAATTCATGGGGTTTTCTCCTCAAATTTGAAGAACCATGCAAGATTTCAAATGTGTAAACAAAATTTCCATAAATTCATGCCATGCATGTGATGTTATGAGTTTCATTCATCTAATTTCAACATTATCTTCTTCATATATACATTCTACTTCAAGTTACATCATAAACACTCTTAATTCAACATGATTTCATCCTAATTCAGCGTAAATTCCATAAACTTATGAGTGTATCAACCCTATTTCAAGAAATTAGCAAGAAATTCTTACCTTAGATAATTGAATTAGGAGATGTTGCCTAGTTCTTCTTCTTCTTCTTCTTTCTTTCTTTCTTCTTCTTCTTGAGTTCTCTAGGGTTCGCTTTCTCGTCTCTACAAAATGCACTTAGTCTCTCTCTCTTATTCTTTCTTTTCTTTGCTCATTGATGAGTAGGATTTAGGACTTATAATTAATCTTTAATTTTCTTAAGCCTTGATTAATTATAAGGTTAGATTAAATTATGTCAAATTCACTCAAATTAAATTAATTCTCATCATAATCAAATTTAATCTAAACTAAACTAAACTTAATTATTCCAATGTGGATTGGGCTCTAATTACTTATCCAATTATTTAATTCTAACCTGTATAAATTATTGATTTAAATAGGTTCAATTCATATCCTATACATATTTGTTAATCATATCAATTCACACATGGCATATAAACACATAATCAATACAAATCATATAATTAGCTTAATTAATCAAGGAGGTGGTTGCCACATTCTCTCCCCCTTAGGATGTTTGGTCCTCCAAATTTAGTTATCTTAAGTCGAAAATAAATCCAGATATTGTTGTCTCATCTTCTCTTTCCCAAGTGGTTTCTTTCCTATTCAACTTTGTCACAGAAGTTCAATTCAGTTCTCAGTCATTCAATAGTTCGTAGTTCAATTCGGTTATTCATCATAGTTGATATCGTCTTCAAAAGATATCCCAAAGTATTCAATAATATAAAGTGGATTTTGACATTAATCCCATAGCATCAAATATAAATTACAGTAATACTGAAGTAATCATTCATATGACTCATACAATTCTGTTCACCTATAATTCACATGTGCCTAAGCAGTTGAAGATTAATTTCAAATGGTGTTCATAATTCTCCTTGCTTTTCAAATAAATTAAAATATCCCGCTAGTAATATTTCCTATGAAGTCTTCAAAATAAATTGAGTATTCAATACATCATGAATAACAAATTCAAGTTCTCGATCTATCAATACTCTTGATCATACGAATTCTGTCACTCGTTCGTAAGCATTTCACATTTCTGCGTTATCATTCTCAAACAAAATGCAATTAGTTCCGAGGATCAAAAACAATAATGACAAAACATTTATCACATAATAATGGTCCATTCGAAACAAACGAATGTGTGGGTTCTGAGTCAATTAACATATAGGTATTTTGTTCATAATTGGCAAAGGTACATGAAATAGCAGTCTGAGTATTCTACATATTCCCTGAGACGAGTGCAAATGCTATCCCTTGCCTGACATCTTCCCTTGTTGTAGTAGGTCTCGTCATTGGAACAGAACCAGCTAAGTTAGCGGCAGGTCTATAAACATTTTGCTCAACTTGAGGACAATCTTTTACCATATGTCCTGTCTTCCCACATCCAAAACAAGCCCCAGAAGTTCAATAACAGATTCCTTAATGCCTTTTCCTACACTCTAAACAAATTGGTGCTGAATTGTTTCTTTGGGCGAGTTCACTTTGATTGGAATTACTAGACATTTCCACGTTTCGTTTCTTGTTCATCAAAGGTGTTGGTTCTCTATTCACATCAGAGTCTTGTCTCTTACCTTTACAATCATTCACCGGTGTCCTTACTTGCTTTAAAGCTGCAATGTTCGCCTCAGATATGAGAGCTCTATCTAGGACATCCACATACATTGTCAATTTTAGAACATTAACTCGATCAAGTACTTCAACATCAAGTCCACTCTCAAATTTTCTGGCTTTCTTATAATCAGAATCTACCATGTGAGGTGCGTACTGAGCGAGCTCTATGAATTTGGCTTCATATTCAACCACAAACATAGTATCCTGTTTCAACTGCTCAAACTCAAATACTTTGCGGTCATGGACGCACTAGGAAAAATATTTCTCATAAAATGCCTCTTTAAATTGAGCCATGTCATAGAATAATTGTTGTCTCAAATGAGCATCCACCACCGTCTTTTTTTTCTTGTAAAGTAAAGGTTGCCAGTAAAACCTTTTGTGCCTCAGTGCACGAAAAAACTTCAAACAACTTTTCAGTTTCCAAGATCCACGCTTCGGCTTTCAAAGGTTCAATGCCTCCCTGAAAGGTTGGCTGCTTCATTTTATTGAACTTCTGTGTTAGAGTTATTATATCATCATTGTTGTTTGGCTCATTTTGCACTAGTGATGGACAAGGAGGTGGGAGTTGTTGACTCTGTTGTTGTTGCCTCAGAGATCCTGTCAATAACTCAACCATTTTTTCTAACCAGTCTATTCTAACATCTGAAGATTTAGTTTCATCTGTATTTCTTGTTCTCTCCATTAGCCTATATAAAACATGGTAATAATAAACATAGGAAATACAGTTTTCACATTCACAGTTACATTAAATATGCACATAACAATTCCACACACATTCACACATGTTGATGTAATGCCCTAATTTTATTTCTAAGACATCCTATAGTTCATTTGGATGCGTGTGTGAGGTATAACTCGTGCTCTGATATCACTCTGTCACGACCCAACCCCTGTCCCAAAGGATTAGAGAAGTGACCGGCCAGTAATCCAAGATTACTAAAGATTTGTTTAACAGTAATACAATAAAAAGGCTGGCAGAAGCCTATAAATAATAAAATATAATGTCCAATGAGCTATGAAGACTTAAATGGAACAAAACAAGTGTCATATATATACATATATATATATTTACACATCAGTCAACATCAAGCTTCTGTGCAAAATAAAAACATAATTTAGGGATTAAATCCCATTACCAAACTAGTCTTAACTTTAGACATAATAACATTTAGAACTAGTCTCAATAACATTCAAAACACTTTATTACGAGATACAAAAGGGTGAACTCTAAACCACCCATGAAGCCTTGAAGCTTGTCTCAGTAGGAACCGTAAAGAGAGGCACATAAGTTGGCTTGACAAAATAGAGTTCAGTTGACGCTACTAAGTTCGCTTTTGCGCTTGATCACCTATATATATATATATATATATAACGGTGAGCTAGAACTCAGTGAAAAATCTCAATGTAAAGAGGTTTAATGAATGAGTTCCACACATATAAAAAAACCATTGTTAACATGAACAAAGCATTTATCAGACATATATATTTAGAATTCATAAAGTTCACCAAACCATTCAGCGTTATTTACGTTTCGTGGTATAACCCAATAGTACTGAACAGAATATTAGCAAAACGACCATAGTGAACCAAGGACATAGGCATAACGACCCCAATGGATTGACATATACATAGCGATCGCAATGAATTGACAAAGACATAATGGCCACAATTGATCGACTTAGACATAATAACCATAACGGGTCGATGTAGACATAACGACCACTATATAACAGAGATTTTCGAAAATCAAAGCATGTGTTCATGGGTGTCACATTTGATAATCAAAAAGGGAATCTCATTCATTCTTATCTAACATAAGTGTTCAGAAAACTTGTCATATCATAATCATTTCGAAATTCCATAGCATAACTTAACATATCGAAAAATACTTATCATATCAGACATTTTGTAAACACAACATAGATTTCATAATATAGCATTTTCAACACCATTAAGACGAAAATATCTTTACAAAGACATTACTCACAGTGTTTGGCCGAATGATACCTTCGTGCAAGCGACTTACACAGCACATTCAAGCACAACATCTCAAAACACAATCCATTCATTCAGTCGATTTTTCATCCTATTCGGTTTATTCGTTACTTCACTCCTATTCGTTCTTTAATTCTATCTGTAATCATGACATGCACATGAGCTTGAAAATACATGTTAACACTATGCAAATAAAGGCCTGAATGCCGGAAAAATGAAGAGAAAACGAAACAGAAATTGGCTTGAAAATCGGATGTGCGAGGGCCTGGCTGCACATACACTCCGCGTGTGCAATTAAAATAGTATGCTCGAGCTTGTTGTGTTCTGTTTTCCGCACGTGCGGTTCTGGGTTGAATGGTGTTCGAAATTTCTCTTTGCATTTAGAACTCAAGCTTTTCAAAATCTAACTTAAATTTCATGTATTCCAAGGCCCATAACTCTAAAAAAACAACTTGAATTTAACATATCTAACTTTAAACAAAAACCATAACTTCAAATCAAAACTCAATTTCCATGCAAAAGATCAAATTCTTGAATTTAAAGTTTAAAATCATAAACAATGCATATTCTGAGTTCCATATTCAAAATTCATGGGGTTTTCTCCTCAAATTTGAAGAACCATGCAAGATTTCAAATGTGTAAACAAAATTTCCATGAATTCATGCCATGCATGTGATGTTATGAGTTTCATTTATCTAATTTCAACATTATCTTCTTCATACATACATTCTGCTTCAAGTTACATCATAAACACTCTTAATTAAACATGATTTCATTCTAATTCAGCGTAAATTCCATAAACTTATGAGTGTATCAACCCTATTTCAAGAAATTAGCAAGAAATTCTTACCTTAGATAATTGAATTTAGAGATGTTGCCTAGTTCTTCTTCTTCTTCTTCTTGAGTTCTCTAGGATTCACTCTCTCTTGTCTCTACAAAATGCACTTAGTCTCTCTCTTTTTCCTTCTTTTCTTTGCCCATTGATAAGTAGGATTTAGGACTTTAATTATACCAATGTGGATTAGTCTCTAATTATCTATCCAATTACTTAATTCTAACCTGTATAAATTACTGATTCAAACAGGTTGAATTCATATCCTATACATATCTATTAATCATATCAATTCACACATGGCACATAATGACACATAAACACATAATCAATATAAATCATATAATTAGCTTAACTAATCAAGGAGGTGGTTGTCACAGTTTTTCAAATAAATTATTGAGAATGATTGTGGAAGTGTATATGTTGTTTGTTATGTTAGAGATTCTTCCCTTAAATGTGATTTTAAAAAATAAAGGAAGTTTTTTTTGAAAAATCATTAATGTATGATTTTATAAAAGAAAGGGAATGATGTTGGGTTTTGAAAAGAGATGTAAAAATATATCTATTGATGAGGAGAGTGGAGTTGGATATTTATTATCCCTCCCACCTTGGAATTTATTAGATTTTATCTGTTGTTGAAAAATTATTTGTTGAATAGAAATATTTATTTTGAGCTATTAGTGGAGGATAACTTTGATTGTTGTAGAAACTATATGAGAATTAGGTTAATTGAAACCAGTTACCTATTCATTTTGCATTGAATATTGTTTCATATTAAACATTGAAAATGTTTGTTTTTGAGAAAAATAGGTATATACCTTGGTGAATCTAGTTAGGGGGCTTGGTTGTGGTTTATATTGTTAACTTGTGTGTCCTTCGTGAAAGTCCAGAAACCCGCGCAGTTAGGTGTTGATCATTCTGGTTAATACCAGTAAAATGACTTTGGTAGTGCTTGTATAGCCAACTTGTCATGATCCGAACCCGCTCCTATAGATTAAGGTCATAACCGGCCAGTAATCATGAGATTACCTATGGCCTCAAACCTGATATCAATTAATACTTAATAATATGGGGCCAGATGCGGAAGCAAACTTAAAAATTTTGTCCAATAAGCTATGCTTACATGGCATATCAAAACATTTCTCATATACCTAATAATAACTCACACCACATATCAGTAGTTAACCTCTTGTATACCCAGGATCATTCACACACATAGTCAGCTAAACCAAAAGTTTATACACATAAACGGTCTATCATGACCAATAAAAATAGCAAAATAAATACAAGAGATCATAAATAAAGCCTCTTGCGTGAGGCACCTGAGCTGACTTCACAAAACTCGGGTTCCTTTCTTAAATTCCACTAAGGCTGGGGTTGAACGTCCCTTTGCTGACCTATATACATATAAATAAGAGTAAGCTAAAGCCCAGTGAATAATATCAAAATAAAGAGGTTAATGAATGAGATTCGTTCATAAATGAGTCATACTTATAATGTACACATTTGAACCACTATTCTCATTCACATTAGATTTACAAATCTCAACAAAGCAAAATGACCTCGGGTCCAACACATCACATCCATATGCAAAACGACTTCAGGTCCAATTCTTATATAAAACAAAACGACCTTGGGTCCATCTATACAAAACGACCTTTGGTTCAACCAACTCTTTATTCAAAAACGACTTTTGGTCCAATTAAAATATATCAAACGGCCTCGGGCCCAATTCAAACATATCAGGCGTATCAAACGGCCTCGGGCCCATTCTCTTTATATTCGTATCTATGCGTATTTCATATTTGTGATCACGATCTCTTTATATTCGTATCTATGCATATTTCATATTCGTGATCACGATCCCTTTTCATTCAAACGGCCTTTGGCCCATTACGCTCATGTTCAAACGGCCTTTGGCCCATCACAGTATTGAAACGGCCTTTGGCCCATCATCATTATATTCAAACAGCCTTTGGACCATCATCATTATATTCAAACGGCCTTTGGCCCATCTTTACATTCAAACATATCAAATGGCAAACGGCCTTAGGCTTAATTCGGACATATCAAACGTATCAAACAGCAAACGGCTTTAGGCCCAATTCGGATATATCAAACGTATCAAACGGCCTCATACAAAATTAGGCATATAGAATACTCATTCATATTTCAAATCAACAAATCCATGAAGCTTATACAGAAGTAGCATTTAGAAAGTAACATACTTGAAAATATCTTTACTAAGATATTACTCGCAGTGTTTCGCCGATGGATTTGCCCTTGCGCTTGACCCTATACATCTCATATTACAATGGGTCATAAGAAATTCAATCCGTTCTTAACTTATTATTTCTCTTAGGCTTCTTTTTTATCCCTTTAGGTCATATACAAAGCTCAATGCATGCCTAAGAGTTCTTAGAAATGAAAGAGGATGGAAAATGAAACACAAAACATCTTTTCAAAATTTTAGAAACAGGGCTCCCCGCTCGAGCGGACCCCTTTGGTTTGCAAAAGTACTGGTTACTTCATTTTTACACTCGAGCGTGATTTCGGACGCTCAAACTGAGAGCAAAGTGTGTGTTTGGAGCTCGAGCGTAACTCTTCCCCGCTCGAGCGGACATCATATCTGCAAAACTTCTGGGAACTAACATTTCACGCTCGAGCGGCGCTTTCCCTGCTCAAGCAGACATGCCAAATTCTGGAATTTCCAGAATTGTTCTTGAAGCTCAAACTCAGCATTCAAAGGTTCAAAGTTCGTGTTTTTGGTACAAAATCATGGAAAAACATTACATAGCATGGAAATATAGATTATTTAAAACCAATTGTTCAAAACCATGATCTAATTCTCAAATTAATCAACATTTCTCTTGATATGGTCAAAGCTCATGCATTCAAACTTTATACAAGCTTCATATCTTTACAAACCTTTTATGCATGTCAATTATTGACTCCAATCCCACTTTAAATGGCACAAATGATGTTCAAAATCATGGAATCTATTAGAACTATGCATGCATGTATGATTTGGTGTGATATTTTTCATGTTCTCATAATCAACTTCTAATTGTAACATGAATCTTTTGAATTGCGTTCCATACCATGGAAATTCTTACATGCATGTAGTATATAACTCTCAAATCAACATGAGCTACATGTTTTATGCTGAAATATGCAAATTCATGGCAATTTCTTACATGTATGTGTATATTGACTTCAATTTCATCAATTACAACTTAATTCTTACTCTTGGTTACATATTCTCTTTGAATTCATATGATTACAAACTCAACTCATGAATTAAGGGTTGGTTACTCACCTAGGAGCTTTAATTTTTTCAACTATAGCTAATTCTTGAGCTAATCCTCTTAGTTTCTTGAATTCTCTTGCAATTCTTCAATGTTGACCCACCTCTCACTCTAATTTTGGTTCTCTCTCTCTCTCTAGAGTGTAACTTCAGATTTTGAGCTCAAAAATGGTGAGTTTAAGTGTATATGGGGCCTATTTATAGGCTTATGTAATTAGACTTGGTTAAGGCTAATTAATTGTACCCAATTCAATCAGTTTAATCTAATTATTTTGATCCAAATCAATTTCTAATTAAACTTCACCGTAGGCTCTAAAAATTAAGCCAATCGCAATGGCGTAGACAATTTCGGTTTTTGTGGTCGATAAGGCCTTCAATTTTCAGTTCAAAGCACAGATTCTAACATATTTTCCTATGGTGAACAGATACAAAGCTAAAATCACATAAAATCATGCTATTAACACCCAAATTCAAATTAAGCACATAATTACAAACATAATCATGCTTAATTAACATAATATAGGACAGGGTTATTACACAACTGGTAGACACGTACCTAAAGATTCCTAGTGTTTTGTATCCATTGTCTTATTTTCTTATGTAAAATGATTTTTATTTATTTATTTATGAATTGATATATAATTCTGGCATTGCATTGTTTTGAGATGAAAATGAAAAACGTTTGACAAATGGCATGCGTATGCATTCACCTTACGACTTTGATAAGTTTTAGACATTGTGTTAAAGTATCTCTATTGGGCTCACCCTACGTGGAAAACAATTTTCAGGTGCCAATAACATGCCTCCACCGAGGACATAACTTAGGAGGACTTGGAGCCAAAAGTTTCTTTTATTTTCTTTGATGTAATTATTTTCATACAAGCCATGAGCTTTAACTGTGTTGAGTTGATCTCATTTTTGTTGTACCCAAACATTGACTTAGAAAGATGTAGCCATTATGGCATAAGCTTATCTGTATCTCATTTTATTCTATTCATGTACACATATCATATGCTAGAGATTCAGGATCTAGAATTTATGAATGTATACACGTATATGTCATTTTTATATGATCGTGGAATATCAATGAAATGTTAAATATAACGCTAGTGGCACATTCTACGGTATATTATGATATGAGTTGTTATTATTATTTCAGGGCGTTACAATGTGTTAAATATTGATAAACTGAAAGAAGAAAAAAATGTAGCAACAAAAAATAGTAACAATGGGAAAAAAAACATATGTTATTTTTAATTTTTGTAGGGTTTAAACAAATAATCTCTAATATTGATTAAATTGAAAAGTAAGCTTTGAAATTGTAAAATGTTACAATTTCAAAGTATGATTCTATTAAGTATATATCCTTATTAATCAAACCGAAAAACATATTATGAAACTGTAAAATTTTACAGTTCTAATGAAAGTTATGAAACTGCAAAATTTTATAGTTCTAAAAAATGATTCATTTCAGCACCAAAAAAGATTGAAACTATAAAATTCTACAGTTTCACTGCTTGTAACTAAAACTCAAAAACAATTTGTTTAGAATTTGAAAGTTTTCTCCATTAATGCAGGAAAAAGAAGTGTATAGTACAAAAAAAAGTAAAATATAGAGAGAGACTTGTACTCAAGCAACTATTTCTAGTTTAGATCTAACTGGATTTGACGTAGATCTACTCAGATCTGATGTAGATTTGAATAGATCTATATCAGATTTGAGTAGATCTATTCATCTTTTTTCGCCATCGGTGAGCACGAAGTAAGGGGTCAGTGCTCGATGATTACCGGTGAACCCCAATCAATGGTAGTCATCGGTTGCCAGTGACTATAGATTAGAAAGAGAAAGAAAAGAAGGAAAGCGTGGCCGTGGTTGTCGCTTGATATCAGGAAAAGAGAGATAAAGAGAAGAAGCAAGGTGTGAAGAAAGATGAGAAGATAAATGGGCATAGGACTTTTGGGTCTATTTAAAAGATTTTAATATTAAATAGAACACGCGCTTTTCAAAAAAGGCTTATGAGTAATTTGCAAAGAAAAAAAAAGGGGGGGGCAAATTACTCACAGGTCTTTTTTGAAAAGTGTACATTTTATTTAATCCCAAAACCTTTTAGATAGACCCAAAAGTCCTATGCCCATTATCTTCTGCTCTTTCTCTACACCTTGCTTATTCTCTTTATCTCTCTTTCTTTGATATCGACGACGACCACCATGACGACCACACCTTTTTTCTTTTATTTCTCTTTTTAATCTAGAGTCATTGACAATTGGCGACTACTATTGATTAAGGTTCACGAGCAACCACCGATCACTAACTTCTTACATCGTGTTCACCGATGGCGAAAAAGATGAGTTTTTAACAAAGAAGATTAGTAGATCTACTCAGATCTGATGTACGTTAGATCCAGTTAGATCTAAACCAAAAAATAGTTGTCGAAGTACAAGCATATCGCTATATCTGTCTCTTTCTTTTAATTTTTCAGTTTTAATACTTTTTCTGCAGTACACACTTCTATTTTCCTATTATAATGGAGGCAATTTTCAAATTCTGAACAAGTTATTTTCGAGTTTTAATTACAGGTGATGAAAACTGTAAAATTTTGCAATTTCAATTTTTTTGGTGCTGAAATGAATCATTTTTTAGAAATGTAAAATTTTACAATTTCATAACTTTCTTTAGAACTATAAAACTTTGTAGTTTCATAACATGTTTTTCAATTTGATTAATAAGAACAAATACTTAATAGAATCATACTTTGAAACTGTAACATTTTATAGTTTCAAAACTTGTTTTTTAGTTTGATCAATATTGGACATTATTTGCTTAAACCCTACAAAAATTGAAAATGACATATGTTTTTTTCCCTATTGTTGCTGTTTATTGTTTTTAGATTTTTTCTTCTTTCAGTTTATCAATATTTAGCACATTTTGCTATTTTTTTGCTTTAATTTCTCCGTTTATTTGTCTTATTTTTTTTGACAATATTCTGGACATTCTGGTGAGTCTCCAGCGATATTTTTTACATCCAGCGAACATTCTAGACATTCCGACGACTTTCGGTGACGTTCAAAACATTCCGGCGATACTTTGACAAATTTTTGGTGAATTTAGGTGACTTCCTAATGATATTCAATATTTCGGCGAGTTTTCGATGAATGTCTAACAGAAGTCTAGCGGTGGTGGAATATAGCAGCGTTTTTAATTTTTTTTTTGAAATAAAATTTTTTTAGTAATAATTAAAAATATATAAAAATAATTAGTGCAAATATTTTGTTTCATGATTAAATATATTTTAAAATATATATATAAGACTTATCATTAAGTTCTAAAAAAAAAAAAAAAAATTTGTACTGACATAACCCCGCAGAAGAGCAGACAAAAGTGAGTTAATGCATAATGGGAACAAATGGGCCAAGGCCCAGGAGCATGGTTCCTATTGAAAAAACAAGCAACGTCGTTTTCCGTAAACCCATACGGGAAAAACATCAATCAATGAAGAAGTTTGTGTCTTCGTCTTCCCTCGTTTCGACTCCATTTTCATCTCACTCAAACACATCCCCAACTCATCGGAAAATCAATCAATCGTCAACAACCTAATGCAATCATTAACAACCAGGTTATGAGATTGTTGTGGGTAGAGAATGACAGTCGGTGGTGGCGATTCTCTCAGATGGGTTCTTCTTATTTCCACAATACTAGCGATTCTACACCGACTCAGCCTCAACTCGGTCTCTGCGATTTGTGAACTCAGCATTGTTGATCACAACAAGCTTTACAACTACAGCCTTGCCTCCCCCTCCCCCAAATTCCCCCACGGTGTCCTCAGCGAAGATGGGTACTCTCTCTCTCTCTCGCACTCTCTCTGTTTGTGTGTATATTTGAGTGTATACCATGTTTCTTGATGTGGGTTTTTGTTCTTTTGTTGTGCTGACACCCTTCTATGATTGTAATGCATTATTATGATTAGTTTGAGGTGTTTAGTGCTTTTTACACAATAGCTCAAATATAATACTATTACCTATTTCAACAACATTGACCATGATAAACCACTATGGTGGAAAATTAGGTGGCCATATTTTGGTAATTTATTTAGTTGAATTGGTTCAGGACTGATGTATTCATTTGACCTTTGCACTCATTAAACTTTTATGCAGTAGAGTAAACCAATCAAAAATTATGTTGAATTTCTGGTATTTCTTAATATTGAAAGTACTTCATGTGACAACAGATGCCAATGGTCTGGAATCCAGCTAAATGATTTGTTATTTTATACTTCAGGTTTTACAAGGTAGCAGTTAATCAGACCGTGCTTTGGTTTCAGGTTGGCTCTATCAGGTCACTCTTTTATTTCTATGCTTTTTCATGTGACTAATTGATGAATTTTCACTTCTATAGTTTCTATGCAAGTGTGTAAACAAAGCAAATATGTTTTTAGCTTGAGGCATTAGTAAATAATGACTTGAAAGCAAAAGTAGTTAGTTTGTGAGCTTTTCATGGGTATTGCTATGAATTGTCCTAAAATTGTGTTGAATTGAGACTCAAGAATTTGTGAAGCAGAGTCTAAAAAATCATGTTGAGGATGTAACTTGAATTCTTTTTCTTAAGAGCAATGTTGTCAAAATGGTACGATACGTATTGTATTGTATGGAAAAAGATACGTATCGTGGACTCATATCGTTGGTGATTTGAATTGCTAGATACATTTCCGTATCGTACGATTATGTATCGTATCACGATTCAACTCATATCGCATGATTAATTAATTTTTACATTCTTCTTCACTTTTGGCCCCATTAACTACTTTTCTCACTTTTAATCACCATAGCTGACACTCGTTGAACAATCATGAAATTATCAAAAAATTCCATACAAAGGAGACGCAAATTCAAATAAACTTGCAAGGAAAAATGACTACCATACTTCTTTTGCTACAAGAAATTAAACTACTGTCATGAGTCTAATTTGATTGAATAATAATATATGTTAATACTTATATGAAAATACTTATTTTTTTATTATCTATATTTATATATGTTAATGTATCTTACGATACATGATACAATATGATACATGATACACAAAAGTGATATAACGAATATAATGACTCGACAACACTGCTTAAGAGAGACTGATATATGTTACTCTTCTTCAATTGTCGACTTGATACCATGCTGCTTCAAGTTGACTCATTCTGTTCATTTGTATGAGCAGCTTTGCGATGCAATGATCTTCAACCATGATCCACCTACATGTATTGACTGTGAGGTAAGTGCTTTTCAAGATGCATATGTTGTTTTCTTTAGATTGAGAGAGCAAAAAATAACAAATAACATGAGTGCATGCATGACTTAGCTGACCTTTTTTTTTTGGTTGGTAATTTACTCTTTCATTAAGAACACAAATCCCAGATACAACTAGGCCTGAGGCATACCCCAGAAAACCCAACACCAAGGGAACTAGAGCTGGACATATCCCAGGAAAAAAGAAAAAACACAACTTAAAAAAAAAAAAAAAACCCCAGAAACTAACCCCTGCTTAGTATCCTAGTTGGAACTTTCCAATCTTGGCAAATCAACCAATTACCGTAATTGCTCTTCACCACTCTACTTGTGCAAAGCTTATCTCTGATATCCAGCTCAATCTTTGTCAAAACAGAAATAGCAGCATCAACTTTATGTCTGAAAATTCTACAATTCCTCAGTTTTGGCTATGTGAGTCTCGGGTGCAATGTGTGTTTAAATGTTCATTTCATCTAATCTCATTTCCCAGGACACAAGAACATGACATGAGATTCATACTTTCTAATATACTTGATTTATTTTTTGAAGTAAAATGGTGTATGTTACATGGACTCTTCTATTTCCCCCAAAGTTACTCGTGTCCACCGGATATGACAAAGGATAAGGGTGTGGAATATGTTTCTGACACACATTCTCCTTTAGGCTCATTATTAGCTGTCATAGGTTTCACACATTTACAGTGTTAAAGACATTTATGAAGCTTAGGTTAATGAAACATATTGGAATGATGGTTTGTGTAGTTATGTGAACCTGTTAGAATTTACCATCACCTACCACCAATTTACCATCACCTACCACCACCTACACCTCACCTACTCCACTAAACCTAACCCACTACACCACTATCACCTCCACTTAAACCTACTCCACTAAACCTAACCCACTACACCACTACCACCTCACCTACTCCACTAAACCTAACCCACTACACCACTACCACCTCACCTACTCCACTAAACCTAACACACTACACCACTACCACCTCCACTTCACCTACTCCTTACCTACTACACACTCACCCTCTTCTATATATAGGAATCATGAATCATTGTAATATAAATCAACATATCAGTCATCAATACAACAATCAATAATACAATCATTTCTCTTTATACATTAAATTTCTACATGGTATCAGAGCAAGGTTAAGAAGCTAGTAATTCTGCTTCACCGGCGGGCGGCAGCCTCGCCTTGGCCGCCCGCCGGACCTCCACACCTTTTTTTTTTTTTTTCTCTTTTATTCTACTTTTTGACCCATCATTCCACCACCTTCCTCTTTTTTTCTAAATCATATTTTTATCACCGCCCACTCCATGATACCTATTTTTTATTATTATTATTATTATTCTTATTAAAACAAAACAAAACAAAAAAAAAAAAAAAAAAAAAAACACCAAACACCAAACACCAAACACCATTGCAAACTATTTACAAATTTGCACAACCAATCATATTTTATTTATCTCAGGGAACAACCCCGATCACACTTTTACACACACACACACACAAAAAAAAAAAAAAAAAAAAAAACCAAACAAACAAAACAACCACATCCACCGGCGGGATTTTTTTTTTTTTTTTTTTTTTCTTCTCTACTCTACCGCTGGTCTCTTTTTCTTGCCTCCGTCCTGGGCGGCTCTTGACGGTGCTCCCTCTGTACTTCCTAGACCACCAAGCAAGTTGCCTACTCCCTGCTCCTCCACTGCAGCATATGGCGGCCCTCCAAATCGGAACATCACGGTGGCCTTCCGCTTCAGCTCCTTGTTTTCTGCCCTTAGCACGCTTATCTCTGCTCGCGCATCCTTATACATGCGTTGGAGCAGAGCCAGCTGGGAGTTTAATTGCTGCACCTCATTTGTCCTACTTTGCAGCCGGTGCGACAAGTTTGTGACCGCCGTCATGGACTCCACACATGCCTTCAAAGTATACTGATTAGCCTCCACATCCGTTTGCACTGCCATTTTTTGCTCCACCGACTGCATCGGAAAGTTCAACGGAGCAAACCCAGTGGTGTTTGGTTGAGGTTCACGGGACACCGCACCAGTTCTCTCTCCTGTGGCCTCGTTGAGATCGGGAAAGAGAGTGAGTAGACCACGGGATGAAGATGCCGTATTCTGGGTAGCTGAACGGGAAGAAGAGGCCATTGTTCAGATGTTTCAGAGAAGGGTTGGATACAAAGTCTTTACCGAGTGTTTCAGAATGACAATGTTCAGAGAGTTTCAGACTGGTTTCCACAGCCTCCGCAATGGTTTATATCGACACTGACGAAGCGGCCGACACGCGCATTGTCAATCACGTGCATCGCCGCGTGTCTGGCGCGCCTTTTGATGGCTCGTCTTTTGATGAATTGGGCACGCCTTTTGATGGCACGCCTTTTGACAAAAATGGGCACACCTTTTGAGGGTGCGACTTTTTAGGGGTCCGACACGACTCTGTAAACTGTCCCGACATTGATTCCGGTTAGCTCCTTTATGGGTCCGACAAGACTCTGTAAACTGTCCCGACATAGATTCCGGTTAGTTTCTACAAGGGTCCGACAAGACTCTGTAAACTGTCCCGACATAGATTCCGGTTAGTTTCTACAAGGGTCCGACAAGACTCTGTAAACTGTCCCGACATTGATTCCGGTTAGTTTCTACAAAGGTCCGACAAGACTTTGTAAACTGTCCCGACATTGATTCCGGTTAGTTTCTACAAGGGTCCAGCAAGACTCCGTAAACTGTCACAACAACTGTCACAACATTGTCTGCTACAACGGTCCGACATGACCCCATAAACTGTCTTCTACATCGGTCTGACACCGCCATCCAGTGTCCTCTACACCGTTATGACACCACCATACAGTGTCCTTTACAACGTTATGACACCCTCATACAGTGTCCTCTACAACGTTATGACACCACCATACAGTGTCCTCTACAACGTTATGACACCACCATCCAGTGTCTTCACCAATGGTCTGACACGACCATACAGTGTCTCCTATCCTCTTTTATTTTTATGTATTTTCTTGTTTTGTTCCTCTCTTCAAACTCAAGTTGGTTAGTTTCTATCCTCCTTGAGTTTGCGGGGGGCTGTTAGAATTTACCATCACCTACCACCAATTTACCATCACCTACCACCACCTACACCTCACCTACTCCACTAAACCTAACCCACTACACCACTATCACCTCCACTTAAACCTACTCCACTAAACCTAACCCACTACACCACTACCACCTCACCTACTCCACTAAACCTAACCCACTACACCACTACCACCTCACCTACTCCACTAAACCTAACACACTACACCACTACCACCTCCACTTCACCTACTCCTTACCTACTACACACTCACCCTCTTCTATATATAGGAATCATGAATCATTGTAATATAAATCAACATATCAGTCATCAATACAACAATCAATAATACAATCATTTCTCTTTATACATTAAATTTCTACAGAACCAATGAATTGTTAGAAGAGATAAAACAAGATTGTTTTTCCGGGTAATTACACCCCAGTGGAAGGTAGAAAAAAAAATACAAATTCATGAAAAAATTACAAATTTAATTATTAATATTTATAAAGTTTTCCACTGATTTGTAATTACTTTTTCAAATACTCACTGATGTGATATTTCCCTTGTTTTTACATATATTTGTAGTCAACTTGTAACCCCTGATTTTCTTCATATATGTTAAAATTGTAGATTTAACACAAAATTGAATGTTAAATAGTTTATTTAACAAGCTCAAGAAGTCTTATGGACAGTGTGAGAATATATGTTAATTATGGAAATATATCAATTAGGTTGATTGTATAGTTTAGATTGATTATGTGAATATTAGATTGATTGTATAGGATTTTTATTTCCTATTTCAGATTAGGTTTAGGTTTGCTCTATATATCGGTTGTAAGCTTTGTATTAGACACAATTGAATATACAGATTAGTATTCAGAATTCTTACATGATATCAGAGCCGTCTCTAAGCCCAAACCCTAGAAGCTGTCTATGAGTTGTGACTCTCTTTGCGTGCATTCAGTTTGATCAAAGTCACGAGTGCCTCTTGCATCTTCTCATGCTCCTCATCTGTTTCGTGCTTCGTGTCTCCTCTCTTTGGAATCACGACCACGATTTCTGGTCTTTCTCTCTCCAACATCGCGACTTCTCCCTCTCTCTGGTTCGAAGAAGCTCTGCACAATTCTTGCGATCCAGTTGGTTCGAAATTGTGAACCCTAGCTTCGTGATTGCCTCTAGTTCGCAAAGCTTTAAGGCGTGACATCTCTTCTTTCCTCTCTGACTTGCAATTCCTTGGTCTTCTCTGGTTGGAGAAGTTTCTCTCTCTGAATTTATCTTCTGCTCTTGGTTACTGTGGTTTATTATATATTTTGTTTGAAGCTCGATATTAAAGTTTGCTCACAGAAATTTCTAAATATTTTGTTTTAACCCCATATATTACAATGTCAGACACTAAAATTCAAGCCATTAAATGCAAACTCACTGGTGGTAATTATGCCTATTGGGCTAGTGTTATGAAGAATTTTCTCCTTGGTCAAAAAAACTGGGGTTATATTTTTGGTTATGTTCCTCGTCCATCGGACCCAAAAAATGAAGGATATTTGACTTCCTGTGATACTTGGAATTATGATAATACCCAAGTTTTGACCTGATTTCATAATTCTATGGATGACCATATTGGAATGATGTTTTTCAAATACAGTACTGTCAAGGAAGTGTGGGACTATTTATTGGGTGTGTATCAGCAGTCCAACTTTGCCAAGCGGTATGAGTTGGAAACAGCTATTCAGAGTGCTCGTCAGTGGGATCAATTTATTCAGGACTTCTACATTGAGATGACAGGTCTCTGGGATCAATTGGCTCTCATGGAACCATCTAGACTCAAGGCACTAGATGCTTATATTGAGTTTCGGGAGCAAGGTCATTTAATACAGTTCTTAACGACTCTCTCCCCTCAATATGAGGCTCTCCGTGGTGGCATTCTTCATTAGTCTCTTCTCCCTAGTGTGGATGCTATTGTTTGTGAGCTCCTCTCTGTGGAAACTTAGGAATGGCAATGGGCCGGGACAGAGCCGGGGATCACACTCCCTGTTCTTGATCCCCGATTGTGAAAATGTCTCCGTCCCTGGCCCCGATCCCCGACGGGGTTCCTATCACCGTCCCCGTCCCCGCCCCTATCGAGAATCGGGTTTCCCTGACCTCGAAAATTCCTCAGCCCAAATCTGTTTCAACAACACCATCAACAACATCATCATCATCATCCCCAATTGTTTCACTTCAACATCAACATGAACATCCACATCAACAAAATCATCAACAGATCCACTACAAAAATAAAAATAAAAAATAGACAGAACATACATACATACATACATGTATACATACATACACAAACAGATCTGTCCACTACCCAAAAAAAAAAGGACAGAACACACATATACATGTATACATACACAAACATATCTAAGGAGAATGGAGGAGGATGACAGAGATGCTGAGGCGATGAACGGAGGCTATGACTGCGACGATGGAGGTGATGGATGACGGAGGAGAACGATCGACATCGCGGACAGTGGCGACAGTGGTGCTGAGAAGGAGAAGAGGTGCAAGAGTGAGAGAGAGTAGAGGGAAGAGAGAGAGAGAGAGAGGTGAAGTGAGATGAGGGTTTGGTAATTGGTTTTTTTATATATATATAGGGGTAAAATAGTAATTTCACTTCGGGGACAAACGGGGACGGGGACGGGGATGTGTAGGGGGACGGGCCGGGTATGGGGCTGGGACACTTATCCCTGTCCTCGGCCCGAAACTGATTAGGGATTGATTTTTGAATACCATCCCCGTCCCGTTGGGGATATTTTTCGGAAAAAAATTGCTCAAATTAGGTTCGGAAGGTCGAGTTCCCGTCGGGCTGGGTTCAAATTGACATTCCTAAGGAAACCCGTCTTAAGACAGCTAGTCAGACTTTGTCTCCATCTGTTTTCTTGGCTCCTACTCAGCCTCCTCTATTGTCAATCCCACCATCTCATCAGCTTCAAACCCATGCGAAGTCCAAGAAGGGGCCACTAGCCTCTGATGAGTGTGTTTTTTGCCATCAAAAGGGCCATTCGAAGTACAACTGTCCCAAGAAGGGACGCCAGTCTGCTCAGTCTTCTCAGTCTTTTCAGCCGCCTCAGACACAGTTTCGACCTCCTGCTGCTTATATTGCATCTGCTCTAGTTTCTGATCTTAACTTGGCTTCCTTGCACGCCCAGATGGCTCAGCTTCAACATTTCTTGTCCACCTCCCAGCCATCCTCATCTGTCTCTGCTTTCACCTCTCTTCATTCAGGTTTGTTTGGGTCCTTTTCAAATATCTCCTCTTTTGTCTGGCTTTTTGACTTTGGTGCCTCTCATCATATGACTCCTCACTTTTCCTTACTTCAAAATTGTATCCCCTCTCCCTTTCCTATTACTGTTAATACTGCTAATGGGTCTGGTATGCCTGTTCTATCTATTGGGTTTGCCTTACCCTTTGCAATGTCTGTTGTTACTATTCCTTTTGTTCTTTATGTTCTTCAGTTATCTGTCAGTTTATTATCTATCAGTTAACTTAATACTTCTGGTTTCGATGTTATCTTTTCCTCTTTTGTCTGTTGTGTGTAGGATCGGGTGTCCAAGAAGTAGATTGGGATTAGCTGTAGAGTTGGAGATCTTTATGTGGTAGAAAGCTTGCATCTCTTTCTATCCACCTCTCTAGTTGCTTTTTCCGCATTTCAGCTAGATTCTCAGTCGAGTCAGTTTTACTTATGGCATTCTCGCCCAGGTCATTTGTCTGTTGACCATTTACGGTCTTTAGCTTAGTCAGGATTACTGGGTAAAGTTTCTCCTAGTCAAATTGATGAATGTCAGGGGTGTAAACTTGTCAAAATGTCAACTTTACCTTTTAATAAAAGTACTTCAGTTTTGTTTCTTTATTTTCTCTTGTGCATGCTGATGTCTGGGGACCCTCTCTTGTTCTCACTAAAAGGGGTTCCGCATACTGTGTCTTTTGTTGATGATTGCACCCGTTATACTTGGGTTTATCTTATGATTCATAAATCTGACTTTTACTAAATATATCGTACATTTTAGTTTATGATCACTACACAGTTTGAGACTACCATTAAATTGTTACGCTCTGGCTTGGGTGGGGAATATTTTAAAACTGAGTTTTGTGAGTATTTGGTCAATTTGGGTACCTTTCACCAAACTTCTTGTACTGATACACCTGTCCAAAATGGTCAAGCCGAGCATAAACATCGTCATCTTCTTGAGACAGGTAGGTCTCTTATTCTCTCTGCCTCAGTTCCAGCTTCGTTTTGGGGAGAGGCAGTTCTTACTGCTGTTTTTCTTCTTAACCACATGTCTACTACCCTTCTTTCTGGCCGGTCTCCTTATGAGTTGCTATTCTCTCAACTTCCCAATTACTCCCTCCTTCGTGTGTTTGGGTCTGCTTGTTTTGTCCTTCCGGTAAAGATTGGACCAAACTTAGTGCCCGGTTTGTCCTATGTGTCTTTTTGGGTGATAGTCTTACTCAGAAAGATAGTCTTACTCAGAAAGACTATCGGTGTTACGACCCTATTTCCCATCATCTTTACGTCTCCCATCATGTTTCTTTTCTTGATGTCTGCCTTACTTTCAGCTTCCTCCTATCACTGCTCCAGTTTTCAAAGAGGATTTGGTTCACATTGATCTATTTCTTTCTGAGGTCCCTCTTGATGAGTACATCTCTTCTGTTCCTCATGACCTTCTTCCATTTTCTCCTCTTTCTCCCCAGCTTGTTCCTTTTCCTCGTCCTCTTCTGTTGTTAGTTTATCCTTGTCGTCAGGCTCTCCCTCCACCAGTTGTCTCTACTTTTATTGTTGATCCTCCTACTTCTGACGACTCTGATCCCGCTGTATACCGATATCCTCCTCAAGTGGGTCATCCTCTAAACAGGTTGGTTGGTCTAATACATGTTTTTCTGCTTCCTATCATACTTTTTGTCTGCTATTCATTATTTTTCAGAAACTCAGTTTTACAAGGAGGCCTGTCAGGATCCCCATTGGATTCAAGCTAAGGAGGATGAGTTGTCTACTTTATAAAAAACTAGTAGTTGGGAGTTAGTTCCTTTGCCTGCTAGTAAGAATCTGGTTGGTTGTAAATGGGTTTACAAAGTCAAGACTCATTCTGGTGGTTCTCTTGAGCACTACAAAGCTCGTCTGGTTGCCAAAGGTTTCTCACAGAGGAGTATGGTATTGATTATGAGGAGACCTTTACTCCTGTTGCCAAGATAACTATTGTCCGTACTTTGATCTTTGTCGCTGTTGTTCGTTCTTGGCCTCTTTATCAGATGGATGTTAAGAATGTTTTTCTTAATGGCCATCTCACAGATGAGGTTTACATGCGTCCTTCCCTTGGCCTTCACCATTCTTCTAGGCATGTTTGTCGCCTTTGGTGTGCTCTGTATGGTTTGAAACAGTCTTCTTGTGCTTGGTATGATTGCTTTCAGACTGTTGTTACTGCGCTTGGGTTTCATCCTTGTGCTCAAGACTCTGCTTTATTTCTTCTTTACATCTCTGCTGGATTTGATGCCTTATTACTGTATTTGGATGATATGATTTTCATTGGCTCTGACTCTTCTACTATCTTTAAGGTCAAGCAACATCTTTTTCGCACATTTGAAATGAAGGATCTGGGCCCCTTGCGGTATTTTCTTGGTATTGAGGTAGTTTCTTCTCCCAAGGGCTACTTTCTATCTCAGGCCAAGTATGCCAATGAGATTATTCATTGTGTCGGTCCTACTGACACTAAGATATCCCCATTGAGCTTAATGTGAAGCTTACCACTACTGATGGTGTTCTTCTAGATGATCCTACTTTATATCGAGAGCTTGTGGGTTGCTTAGTCTATATGACGGTTACTTGCCTTGATCTTACTTATATTGTTCATATGGTTAGTCAGTTCGTTTCTGCTCCTCGTTTTATACATTGGGCTGTTTTGGTTCAGATTCTTCGCTATCTCCGGAGTACTATGGGTGTGTTTGGTTTGGTTTTGGGAGATAAATTTTCAAAAAAAATTTGGGAAAAGAGTTTAAATTTTTTTTTGGTTTGTTTAGTTGTATATTTTGAAAATAGTTTTGGAGTATGAGAGTTTGGGATGATTCGATATTTTGTTGTAATTGAGTAGATGTGTGTGAGAAAAAAAGTGATTGAGAATGAGAGAGGAAAGAGAAAAAGTGATTTTGAAAAAAAATTTCAAAAAATTTCCAGCCAAACAAAATTTTGGAATTTTTTTTCAAAAATTGTGTTTTTGAGAGTTAAACCAAACAGAGCTTATATTTTAAGGTTTACTGTTGTCTTCTACTTCCTCTTTGGACTTAGTGGCTTATGCTGATTTTGATTAGGCTGGTGATGTCAATGATCGCAAGTCCACTTTTGGTTTCTGCATGTTTCTTGGTAATTCATTGATTTCTTAGAAGAGCAAGAAACAAACTATTGTTGTGCGTTCCACTGCCGAGACTAAGTACCGTGCTATGGCTCATGCTACTGCTGAGATTGTTTGGCTTCGTTGTCTCTTAACTGATTTGGATGTCCCTCAGTTTTCTCCGACTTCCCTTTATTGTGACAACCGCAGTTCTATTCAGATTGCCCATAACACTGTCTTTCATGAGTGGACGAAGTACATTGAGATTGATTGTAATTTTGTACGTTAGCATCTGCAGTCTGGCTTCATCTCGCTTCCTTTCGTCTCTTCGGCACTGCAACTTGCTGATTTCTTTACTAAGACTCACACCACTATTCGCTTTTAGTTTTTTCTTGGCAAACTTTTCGTGTTTTCTGCTAAATCACCTTGAGTTTGAGCGGGAGTGTGAGAATATATGTTAATTATGAAAATATATCAATAATTTGATTGTATAGTTTAGATTGATTGTGTGAATATTAGATTGATTGTATAGGGTTCTTATTTCCTATTTCAGATTAGGTTTAGGTTTGTTATATATATATATCAGTTGTAATCTTTGTATTAGACACAATTGAATATACAGATTAGTATTCAGAATTCTTACAAAGAGAACTAGTCTTTGGCAAAATATAAATAAAGCAAAGCTCGTGGATGGCAGTAAACTCAAGTCAGAGCTCGGAATGAGCTGGAACTTGTCTTAGTGTAGTAAGCTTTACTTGGACTAGTTTGCCTCATTTGTTGCCGCCCTAACAGGTCTTCTAGGTCAGTGGCAGCTTATGTGTCATTCAATCAGGCTATATTTGAAAATATTGGTAAATCTCGAGGTTTAGAAAAATAATAATAAGCCCCATAAGTTTGACATAATTGCATTAACTTCCTTTTTACGAAGACTAAAGTGATAGAAACTAATGCAAAGGTGTATAGACACATGAATAAACAAGGGTAAAACATACATTTTAGAATAAAAGAGATAACATCAGTTTTTTTCATCCATACAACTAATGAATTATGGATGAAAAAGGGGCCAAATGCTGGGTGAATTAAAACATTAAGGGAGGTCGGTATAATTTTGTCAAAAGTGTGGGGCTAATTGTATTTTCTCTAAACCTCAGGGGAGGTTAGTGTAATTTACCGTAGAAATATTGATGTTTAGGAAGCCAACTAATTTTTGACAGTCCCAGCCCTTGCTGAGACCATGCGTGGATTTTTTTGGTGAACCATCCAAGTTACATGCATGATCCAATATTTATTCATATTTTCTTTTTTAATATTATGATTGATTATATTATAAAAGGAAAAACTGAGTGTTCTTTCTCCACTGCAGATTTTATTCGATTTCCAACTTACTTGAATGTCTTTTTGATATTATAGGACTGTGGGGGTCCATCACATTGTGGCATAGGCTGTAGTGCGCTTGTGGCTCACAAGATAGGAGGTAAACATTCTTGAAAGTTTTTATGGTACTACATGTTGTTAATCATTACAAAATACAAATAGAAAATTGTTTAAATGTAGAAAAAGGTTTTTATAACAATTTTAATTTTATATTTAGGATCGCATTTCATGTTACCCTGTAAACAAATTGTGTGGAATGCCATCACAAAGATCTTAACAACCCTCATCTAAAGTTTTCTCACATTTATGCAAGTCCAATTGTTTGTATTGGACCTTTTTGTTCACCTTTTTTGGTAGATTTGGCTGATGATGGCGAGGAAGACTCATTCTAATCATCAGTTATTGGGAAATATCACTCCATCTGCATATTCCCATGGGTATGAAGACACAACTTTTACATGTTTTTGGAGATCTAGAGTTGGCCAATTGTGTGAGGCTTAGTCTAGTGATTGGACAATAGTGTAATATTGCTGCACTGGTGTGTTCTCAAAGAAGTGCGAGGACTTGACCTATTCATGTTAAGCAGCCTGCAATATTGCTGTGATTTACCAATTTTCTTTGCACTAGTTGCTATGCCTTTTTGAGTTTTGACCTAAACAAATAGAGCAAATTCATGAATATATTGCTGATGAAGTATTGAGAACTGCTAGCATGTTATAGAATGGTCCTGAAACCAATGAGTTACATATTTATGATGAGTGTTTCTTGTTTGCCACTCTTCATTCAATTTAAACACTATAGCCCAACAACACTTCTCTGTCCTCTTAACATTGAGTGCAGAGAGAGAGAGAGAGAGAGTTGTTCTTCTCCATCTTCTTCCTTAACATTGAGTGCATTAGATGTTCTGCTGATTGGATTTATGTGGTATCTGCAGGTTATCCGGTATGTACTACTGTTGGGCGTACGTCAAGCATGATAATTGATCTCATTGGTAAGTTCCTCCCCTAATTTTGTTAGATGAAGGAAGAGGAATACTAGTTCTGCTTGTTATGGTTCCCTTTTTCTGCCTTTTGGCATATGTGATGGTATGTCCTTGAAATAGCTTGGTCCTGTGCTTTATGGAGTTGGAGTTTTCCATTACGTGTATTGTTTTTCCCTTGTGATGTTGTGGGGTGTAGGTTGTCAAACATTACTGTTTTTTGTTTTAATATGACAGATGAAAAGAGTCCTCACATGGGTGTTGTTGTTACGATGTCAAATAACTTCTCGGAACTCAACTGTTCACTTGCTGTGTCTGTGATCTGTGATTCAAGTGGAGTTCAAGTGAGAGCTTGTTTCTTGCATTCCTTTTCATTTTTTTTACCTTAGCTTTTCCTCAAAATTAGATTAATATTGGTTTTATGGCCTTTGAATATTTATATTCCCATTTTTCAGGGACCTCAGGCACTGGAGAAAGTTGGGACTTGCGATTACGTAAGTGCTTCGAGTTTATCGAATTTTCATTCAATCCTTCAGTGCTTGGTGGTCTAGTAAAGTTAATGTTTTTCATTGTGATTATGTGGTTTGTTGGTGCACTAGCAATGCATTTGTAAAGTAGAATACCTATACATTTTCTACTGTTTTGAGTGTTATACTTTCTGATGATATAGCAAACTGATGGTGGAAGTGTCTAAAGACATTAAACTCGGGTAGGTGTTGAATTACATGACGTGTAAGAGCCAATTATTGATCTCGGAGGCTGTTTGTGTAAATAGGTGTTCTTTATACATTAGAGTACGAGGCCATGTTCTTGTTTTATGGGCTTATGGGCATTCTGCTCATGCACACTCTTTGACACTTTGTTTACGTTAGCTAATGGAGTTCCTTTCCTTATGGAGACAGGTGACATACCCTTTTCCTCATATTCTTTTTCCCACCTTTTTGCTGTTCTTTGTAGAAGGATATATATATATATATATATATATATATATTTATCAGAAGAAAAGATTGGGTGTATATAGTAAGAATAATGCTGAATTTTGACTTTTGAGTTGTTGGAATTAAAGTCTTACTAGGTTTTCTGAGTGTTACTATTCATCTCTGCCTATTCACTGGTTCATTATCATAAGAAGCAGCCAATAGCTTGAGAGGTTATTTCCCAATTCCATTCATTGAGCTAATTAAAATCTCTTTTGGGCATTCTTCTTTTTGTACTAGTATATCATACCTGTTTACGTGGTGCCTTCAGCTGAGATGCCTCATAACACCAAATCTTTTCAACTAGTTAGTATGTTTGTTAGTAAACTAATTAGTTTTTCTAACATTATTCAATCTTTTCAACTAAACACATCCTGTTGACGTGTAATGCAAACTTGGAAGTGGAGAATGGAAAGATCATCTGATGGGTGTTTGGTTTTTGCATGAATAAATTTTGGTTGTGAAATTAGAGAAACAACTATGTTATTTATGACTGGTGGTGCGTTACTTTTTGGCTCTGTACCTCACTTCTTTTATACTACTGATTTAATATATGCTTGCTTGATCTCAAAGATCTTAATTTGACCAAGACTGTGAATTACATGCATTGTTTCTCTTTTGTCTATTCAACTTCCGTTGGCATTTGATAAGTTCAATAGTAGTGTTCTCATGCACGATTCACAGTTGATTCAAGTTCTTGTTTCATTTCCACTATCAGGCTACACTACTAAGGCACCCTTCTGGTTGTGCCGAGATAGTATCTGTCCATGGGAAAGGACTGGGCTGGTTTGGCACCTTCATAACCATGTAAGGAATTTTCAATTTTAGCCTTGCACCCAGTTTGGTTCCAGTTTCAGAATTTATTTTTCTGAAAAATGCTAAAAACTAATTTGGTTAAATATTTCAAAAATTATTTTTGCACCCAAAAAAGAAAAGAAAGAAAAAAAGAGAAGAAAATGAGAGTATTTTTGAATTTTTCATTATTTGTTCACCAAATTAGTTTTTAGCATTTTTCAAATAATAGATTCTGAAAACGAAACTAAACTGATATGTAATATGTATAAGATTTAATTGCCTTAATCTCTGGTTTTCCAAGGACTCGATATTCACTAATTGCTTTGATTTTTCAGAATCTTATGCCTCTTTGGAGGGTATCTGCTGGCCGGTATTGTTTATCGTTTTTTCTACCTTGGCATTCGTGGCATAGATGTATGTTTTCTCTCTCAACTTTAATTTTCGTCTTTATGTGTTCCCATATAGAGTGTTGTCTACCCATGATTTTGGGGATTAAAATGTTCTGCTTTATTATATATATTTTTTATTGTATTGTTTTACATTGTGGACTCCGCACAAACAAGGGGGCATCGTTTTGGCCATTAGTGGGTATTATAAATTAAAGAGAGATTGACCAATAAAGTCTCATATTTTGAACTTGTGACCTATATAGTCTCATATTTTTTTTCTTGTAATCCATTTAGTCATTTTGGATGTGTAATAACTTATTTGCCACCATATTGGAGTGTTAGATTTGGAGAGTTACGCTGGAGTGTTACATTTGAGAAAAGCACACTAAGGTATATTTTAGTGTGTTATGTTTTTGGAGTGTTACGTTATTAGGGTGTTACATTTGAGAAAAGTACATTAAGGAGTATTTTGGTGTTGGAGTATTATGTCTGGAAAAAGTATACTAAAAGTTTTTTTAGTGTTTTTACGTTGGAGTGTTATCTTGGAGTATTACGTTGGAGTGTTATGTCATGGAAAAGAACACTAAAGAGTTTTTTAGTATTGGAGTGTTATATTTGGAAAAAATAAACTAAGAAGTTTTTTAGTGTGTTACCTTGGAGTGTTACCTTGGAGTGTTTCATTAAAGTGTTACGTTATGGAAGTACACTAAGGAGTTTTTTAGTGTTGGAATGTTATATTTGGGAAAAGTACGTTAAGTGGTTTTTTAGTGTTGGAGTGTTACGTTTGGGAAAAGTACACTAAAGAATTTTTTTGAGTGTTGAAGTCCTATATTTGAGTGTTGCGTTGGAGTGACGGAAACGTGATCCAAAAATTGGATCCAACTTCCTTAAGATGGCGTCCTCCAATAAGGAAGGGTAGAAACATCGACCAAATCATACCAAAATTTAAAATAGGATCTCACGGTAAGATTGTCAAAACAAATAGGACCAATCAGTGTATTAGAAAATCCAACTGATTAGAGTAACTGATTCCCATATGGAACTTTCTGATAATTTTTTCTAAAATAAAATTACCCTAAGGCTTTTAGCGTGGGTTTAGAATGTATTGCTTGTTCTTGTAGGGCATTGTCAATTCAATTATTTGTACGTTCAAACTTGATAATAGATTTCATCATTGGAGCTTGATTTAGACTTGATGCTTTATATACATTGTTAGATTTATGAAAATCTATTTTAATCAGTTAGAAATTAATTAACTATTCATGACATGTTATTTGAAAACATGGTGGTTAGAATCTTACAATTCACGATTTGATTTATACAATGCAAAACGAGTTTTAGCCAAAACTATTTGATTTGCATTGTTGAATGTTAAATTAAGTGAATCTTATGATTCAATTGAGATTGACTACAATTCATTGTGATTTACTACGATTTGTTATGATTTACTGTGTTCTATTTTGTTTACATAATGCATGAAATGGCATCATTTTTGCAAAATAAAAAAGAGATCAATTAATGGTAAAACCTTAACAAACCTTGGCCTAATAACCTTGAGGTTATGTATTCAAGTTTCGGGGCAACATCTTTGTGTACTAGGCCAAAAGTTAGGTGTGCACCTAATCTTTCTTCTCCTAAATACACATTAATGTGTACTAATGGGGCGTTGTTTTTGAAAAAGAGATCAATTAATTATATTGGTAGACATAGTTTTATATATATATATATATACATATATGCGATTACTATTTATTTTGTTTTAAACAGAGTGTGTATTTATATATATATATATACAGTTATAGATAATGCTTTACAAAGTGAATCTTACAATTCATAATTAACTATTTTAGCAAAATGAATCACGATTTGATTCGCAATTTGACAACAATGTGTAAAACTATGCGAAAATAACATATACCATGTTCAATCAAGCTAGCTTTTATCTGTGTTTCCTTACTGTTTAACTTGTGTGTAACATATGTTTTCTTTTTTTCAGGTTATTCCTAATTTGGAATTTTGGGCCAGTTTACCCCATAGAGCTCAGGTATTCCTTCAATGTTTAAATCTTTGCTGCCCATATTTCTCCTAATGTATTATGGCTCGAAATATACTGCCAGATGTTTTTTTGGGGGGGTAAATTGTTTCAGTTTTAGTAATTCTTTAGCTTCATTTTTTAGTATAAGAAATAGGATCTTGTTTGGCTAGAAAAAAATCAAAAAAGGAAACAGGAATTCTTGGGAAGTTCAAAACTATGTGATGCTAACAAAAAGAAATGCCACACAAGAAAATAGAAGAAACCCTAATTCTCTGAACTCAATATTATAAAACCATTCCATCCAAGAAAACCTTACTTAAAAGTTTCCAAAAAGAAAACTACCAGAGTTAAAGACTAATAAACCAATAAAACCTATTAAATTACAAATTAATATTAAAATTTATGTCTCTCCTGCTGTTTGCAGAGTATGTTTATGTTGTTGGTGCGGAAATTTAAAGGACCTTCTGAAGGTTACCGAAGCTCCTATTCTCCCGTCAACTTTTGAGTGTCGTCCTCAGTTGACTTTTGTTAGTGAAGTAATCTTCAATTGCCTTGGCTTTACTGCTAGCATTCAGCAAACAAGTGCAATCAGATTCAGTTTGGACACCGGATTTTAGTCAATCAGGGCTGCTTGCTATATCACAGCAGATTTTTATTATCCCTTTTCTGGACACACGGCCGCTATACATTGGGCATCTTCTCTTCCTGCATCAATATATTATTCATTTGATTGTTTGTAGTCACTGTTAAAATTTTGAATCTGAGCAACATCGTCATTTTTTTCAGTTTTGACAGTTTTTTTTTTTCAAATTTATTTATTTGCTGCTTGCACCCAAGTTCAGAGATCATGTAGTAATGCTCAGTGGCAAAGTGTGTACTAAAATGAATGAAATATGATCTAATCAAAGTTGGTTTGTTATTTATTTATTTTTTTTGGGCTGGTGTTGCCCTGGATTTGGGCCGAGGGTATCTCATGTGGACCTGCTATTAAAAAAGAGAAGAACCTTACAGGAGTACCGACCGTGCTTGAAGAAATTGGAAGAAAATGCAGTGTGCTCGGTTATATTTATTTGGGATGTGGTTCACATTATATTAAATTTTTTTACATGCTTTATTTTTTAGATAATTTTTTTATTATGTTTTTGGTTCCATAGCTTTTTTTCAAGCCTTATCCCTTGCTCTTCAACCAACAAAAACACAAGAAAAAATTGGAAAGCAAAAAGAGAAAAAAAATCTTATAGAGAGTTATTGGCTGATTTTTCCTTTGGATGATATGGCTCCATTTTTGGTTGATGACGTGGGGCTGGTTTAAAAGTGCAAAGAAAATTAATGTTCCTTATTTGTTAAAAGGGAAATTTTATGCCCTAGTTACATTTTTAAGATCTTTGGTTATGATTTATTAAGTGTTAGTTATGATTTGGTTATAAAATAGTTATATATATTGTGATATTAGTTATGATTCATTGTGATGCTACTTATAACATTATTTTGATTATGATTTAAAAATTCTTTGGTTATACCTTATTTAAAAAGGAAATGTGAATTCTCTCGCTCAATGAGTCCAGCTCGGAATGTGTACGAGTCATCTTACGAGGATTATTGGGGGCTTTTTCCAAACTAAGCCTCTTTTGCATCTTATTTTCCAAACTAGGCCTAGTTTGGACGGATAACTAGGCTAAAGCGCTATTACAAATCGCGCTTTCACTGTTTGCAGCCCAAAATTTGATTAATAGTGAAAGCGCTATTGCAAAACGCGCTTTTAATTAAGAAATCGCTGTTTCAAATCATCGCGTTTTTAACATGAAAAATTTTTTCTGAAAAAAACGCTATTTTAAATCGCGTTTTTACTGTGCATGTAATTTTTTATTTATTTTTTTTTTTTTTATAGAAAACGTTATTTCAAATGACGTTTCTACTGTTGAACCAAGACCAACCTACACTCTGACATACAGAGACACCCACACACACCCAACAGTGAAGCATTGAAATAATATAATTTTTATATATAATAATAATTTATAATAATCAATTATATAATTTTTATAATTTTTGTAAATATAAATCATTTTTAGGTTATGGATGGTTTGATTTATAATACATATGTAAGGGTAAAAATTTTTATAATCAAAAATAATTTTTGCAATTTTTATAATCAAAAATAATTTATAAATTATCAAAAATAATTTATAATACGTATGTATTTACTTTAAATAAATTATATATAATACGTATGTATTATATATATAATTTTTATATGTTTACTTTAAATAAATTATTTTTGATACGTATGTATTATATATATAATACGTATGTATTATATATATAATTTTTATTTATTTATATATTTACGTTAAATAAATTATTAATAAATATATAATAATTATTTTATAAAACAAATTATTAATAAAAATTATAATAAAAAATAATTTATAAATTATCAAAAATAATTTATAATATGTATGTATTACAAATTTTTTTATAATAATTTATAATACGTATGTATTATATATATATAATTTTTATATATTTACTTTAAATAAATTATTTTTCATACGTATGTATTATATATATAATACGATGTATTATATATATAATTTTTATATATTTATATATTTACGTTAAATAAATTATTAATAAATATATAATAATTATTTTATAAAATAAATTATTAATAAAATTTTATAATACGTATGTATTATAAATTTTTTATAATAATTTATAATACGTATGTATTATTTAAATATTTACATTTTTTATTTAAAATTTTTTACAGTAAACCCATCTTCACATTTTATAATACGTATGTATTATTCAAAAATAATTTATAAAAATTTATAATTAATATGTATGTAAATAATTTAATACATATCTTCACATTTACACTTATAGTAAACCCATCTTCACATTTACATACGTATGGTTTAAGGGTAAAAAATTTGATAAATGATAAATCAAACCATTCATAACCTAAAATTTTTTACCCATACATACGTATGGTTTAAATAATTTATAAAAATTATTGCCATACGTATGTAAAAATTGATTATAAAAATTGCAAAAATTATTTATAAATTGATTATAATCTTTATAAATTATTTAAAAATATATAATAAATAATTATTAATAAAAATTATAATCAATTTATTTTATAAAGTAATCAATTTATTTTACAATAAATAATTTTTATTAATAATTTATTTTATAAAATAATTATTATATATTTATTAATAATTTATTTAAAGTAAATATATAAATATATAAAAATTATATATATAATGCATACATATTATATATATAATACATACGTATCAAAAATAATTTATTTAAAGTAAACATATAAAAATTATATATATAATACATACGTATTATATATAATTTATTTAAAGTAAATACATACGTATTATAAATTATTTTTGATAATTTATAAATTATTTTTTATTATAAAAATTTTTACCCTTACATACGTATTACAAATCAAACCATCCATAACCTAAAAATGATTTATATTTACAAAAATTATATAATTGATTATTATAAATTATTATTATATATGAAAATTATATTATTTCAATGCTTCACTGTTGGGTGTGTGTGGGTGTCTCTGTATGTCAGAGTGTGGGTGGGTCTTGGTTCAACAGTAGAAACGTCATTTGAAATAACGTTTTCTATAAAAAAAAAAAAATTATATGCACAGTAAAAACGCGATTTAAAATAGCATTTTTTCAGAAAAAATTTTTTATGTTAAAAGCGCGATTTGAAATAGCGATTCTTAATTAAAAGCGCATTTTGCAATAGCACTTTCACTATTCATCAAATTTTGGGCTTCAAACAGTGAAAACGCGATTTGTAATAGCGCTTTAGCCTAGTTTGGAAAATCCGTCCAAACTAGGCCTAGTTTGGGAAATAAGATGCAAAAGAGACTTAGTTTGGGAAAAGTCCCGAATTATTGAGCAAAGAGTAATGTTACCTTTCAAGAAAAATTTTCAGGAAGATACTCATGAAGATTTTTATTATTGGATTAGTTTGTAACGTTTTATTATATGTTATGCAATATCATTCATAAAGTACTATAAGATAAAAACAAAATTTATACTATTTGTAAATTAAGATTTCAAAAAACATACATTAAGACAAGCCTCTTTTCTCATTTTGTTACCTAACATATTAGATTATTTTTGAAAGTTTTATGAAGTTATCTGGATTTTTTTTTTTTTTTTATAAACCCTAACTTTTTTAATCTTTTACAATAAATTTTATTTTATATTTTATATTTTATATATTTTTTATTATTATTTTTCAAATAACAGAAGAAATATGATTTTGGGGGGGGGGGGGGGTTGCGTAGTTTCGGCCAATCACGTGGCTGTACATTTCTGTAATAACAGATGCTCATCTTATCTAAAAAATATAACATCATTTTCAATACACACTATTACTTAGTATATATAATAATAATAATTTTTTGATTATAAAAATATCTCAGTTTACACTATAACTCTTTTTTTTTAACCTGGGCTAATAAATTGGTGCACACCACAACCAAAATATTTAATTTTTTATGTATAAATATTTAATATTTGATCAACGCTAATAATTTGAACAAAACAATTTTGTTCAAATATAAATAATTACACATTTTATAAATGTTAAACCTTGGTTATCCGAATACGAAAAAAAATGAATAAACTATCTTTTATACGAATGAGATAAACAAAAAAGTAAACTAACTTTTTTATTGTTGTATTATTTTAAATCAATAATCAGATTGTCATGGTATGCAAATCTGCAAAATTAATTGATTTTAATATTTTTAAAACCCTAAATCTTTAAAGATAATAATGTTTTGAGTTTGAAAAATAATAATGAAGATTATAATAGCGAAGATGATGAGTGTAGTGTGTTAGATTATAATAGTGAAGATGAAAAATGTTGGAAGAGAGATTTGTTCCAAAAGATATAACGTATAGGTGATGGTGTATAAAGAGATATTTATATTTTCATATGTGAATTACTTGAATGAGTACATATACATCCATATTGTCTTTAATAATCATTTCATTTGAAGGTATTATTCTCATATAAATTTAATGATTAAATGGTGTGTACTGAGAGTAAGGGTGCTCGCAGTTCAGTTGCAGTCGGGAAACTTCCAATCTACATCCGTCCATTGGATTGACGAATGCGGATTAACAGATTGGCGGATAGATGTAAATCTATTTGACTTTTTAAACTTTTACAAATTTTGAACATAATACAACAACTTGTTAACGTTTTTTTTTTTTAATAACAATACAACTCAACATAACTAAAAGATTATCAAGTAAATTTTCAAATACTAATAACAAATACATTTAAGAAAATCATGCATTATCAAAACTATTTCATTATTGTTATTATTTTTTAAATTCAAAAGCTATTTAATTTGATTTTTTTTTAACAATGACAAAATTAAGTCTTGTATTTTTTATACAAAAATATCAAATATCAACACTTGTCATTTGATAAAAGGATTTTCAAATTGAAAACACAACAGAATATCTAAACTTTTTTTCAATTGAAAACACAAACAAAATATCTAAACAAATTGAAAACGCAAAGTCTTACAAATTACGAGGGGTGATCGCAGTTTGGTAGTTCAGTAATGGCCAAAGGAATCTCAAATCTGTCATCCGTCTAAAACTAAGCAGATTGGAAAAGATCAATCTATAACCGTCCGCTTATCATCACGCATTTGTCCAAAATGCGGCAATCGGTTCGGTTCCGTTCGGTCGGTTTAGGCCAATCAAAATATCCGCTGCGCATCCCTAACTGAGAGGATTAATGGCGTATAAATAAGATCTCCCAAAATATAAACATAATCACAGTAAATAAAACATAAATAAATTATAATTATATTGCATTCATATTTTTTATTTTTAAAATTTCACACCAGATATAAGAATTTGACTAACTATTTGAGATAGGATTGAGCTTCTTTTCTCTATAGGAGTGATGTGGATTTTATTTTTCTCAAGTGGAAAGCTTAAAATGCAAGAAATGGATTGCTGTGGAGCTACTCATCATTAATATTCACAATCAAACAGAAATTTTGCTAGCAAAAATTATCTAGTGGATATATATTGACATTAGTGGTGAAGAGGACATCCCAAATCATGAAAGGAAATAGTCGGAGAGGGAAGAGCTTTCAAAACTATACATAGCATAGCAAGTCAAATTTTGACACTAACAAAGTTGTTGGAATTGAGATATTTTCTGAAGTGACAGAGAAAAGAACTACCACATGGCTTTGTTGTTGTACAAGCCAATCATTTTTTCCAAATGCCAACCTATTCATTAATTTACACAATAATAACAAAACAAGAGACCACAACATTCATTTTAAGGTATTTTTGGTAACATTAAAAAAAGTTAATTTATTTGGGTCACATTATCTCTTTATTTTTATTTTTTTTTTATATTTTTTCATAATAAAAAATATCAATTTATAAGTCATATTCAAAATAACCTTAAATATATATTTTAAACATATTTATACTCTTCATCCTCTGCGATATATATTGTAAACATATTTAAAATTGTTTTATGAAGTATTAAAAAAGTTTATTTCTTTACTTATTATGAAAAAATATATAAAAAAATAAAAACATAATATGATCTAAATAAATTAATAAATTAATAAAATGATTTATTTTAGCACTTTCTCAAAAGAGACCTTATTGTGCTCAATCCGCAACTGTTCTTACATTAATAATTTGCCACCCCACCCACTTACTTTTTTTATGCCTCATAAACCATAGGTTTATAAAAGAATATTTGTCCATGTTCTCTCCCTATATATTAAATGTGTATATGATTATTTTATTCTAGAAGAATATGATAGTAAATTTTATGATTGAATTCAAAATTTAAAATTAAAAGTTGAGAAATTTTATTTTATTTATTTATTTATTGTTGTAAATTTAGGGTACAATTATCCACCTAATTGCTATAGGGATATTTTGGAAAACCAAAAAAATGATAAATATGTTGTTGGGTTCCTTTTCTTTATAATAGTACTAATATAGGTGTACTGTTAAATTTGTAAAATAGAAATTTAATTTTGATTTAAAAGTTTATATGTTGTGTGTTATTCAAATGACAAATATATTCTTGGATCCCCACATTCTCTCTATATAATTTTGTATTTTAAATAGGCTAGAAGAGAGTATCTTTGAAAATCAAAAAGTCACATTGTGTCAACACTATGGAAACCTTCACTTTATATATGTTTTTGTTTTTATTTTTCGAAAACTAATTAAAAAAATTTAAAATACAAATCATTTTTATTTTTGTACATGTGAAAATAATTATAAAAAAAAAAAAACACAATCAAATAGATCCAAGTCAGCTGATGATGGGTCTTTTGTTTTACAACAATGATTCATCCCACTAAAAACATCATCACTAATAGCACTAATGCATTAAAAAAGTAAAAAAAAAAAAAAAATACAACTCCAAGACCAAAACATCACATCATTAATGGCGGGACCCACTGCCACCTAATTAGTGGGAGCACTAATTAGTGCTCCTAAACATTTTTCTTTGTTTTAAAGTAATAAGATGAGGGCTTGCCACATCATTTTGTAATGATATTTTTTTTATTTGTATGTATTACTCTCTCTCTCTCTCTCTCTCTCTATATATATATATATACATATATTATGGACAAATTACACTTGTGGTTTCTGTAATTTGTCTATTGTGTCAATTTAGAGAATATTTTGCTTATTGATTTTTGTCTAAATTTACACCATGTGCACCTAGCACAGCAGGCATTGTTGTGCCGTCTTATGGACTTATTACGGGATTCGTTTTGATAGTTCAAACCGTTCGCATTTTAGAGTATATCGAATAGAATATATCTGTAAAAAATTAAGTCAATCAGATATCGTTAACCCTTTCATCCATTCACATTTGTATTCATTTTAATACTTTAAATCACAATGTCATTTATTTTTTAAGATACAAATGTGAGTGGATGAAAGGGTTAACGATATCCGATTAACTTAATTTTTTACAAGTATATTCTACTCGATGTACTCTAAAATGTGAACGGTTCGGATTATCAAAATGAATCCCAAAATAAGCCCATAAGGCAGCATAGCAGTACTTGTTGTGCTGGGTGCACAGTAGGCACCCCAACTCCGCGAAAAAATGGCACTGGCTTCCGTTTAGTCCCAGATCAGGTTAGAGGGTCTTGTTGGGCCCGTGGAGACTCACCACGGTTTCGCTTCGATAATCCGAACTGTTCAATGTGTAGAACTCGTTGAGTACTATACATTTGAAAAAATCACGTTGATTGAATATCGATAACTACGTGATCAAATCAGTTTTATATAAAAACAATGGACGGTGAAAAAAAAAATGGTTGACAGAAAACTGACCGGATGAGATAGCTATCGATATCCGATCAATGTGTTTTTTTTACAAGCATATAGTACTCGACGAGTTCTACACATTAAACTGTTCGGATTATTAAAATGAAACACATGGTGGGCCTCCAAGAATCCAACAACACCCTTCAATTTGATCTGGGATTGGAGGGAAGCTAAGCCCTGAAAAAATTGATTATAAAATTGATACAATTAAAACAAGAAGTACCTAATTATAAGAGATAAATCATAGAAATTATGCCTATAAATTATGCATGGAAAATTAGCGAAACATCTATTTCCAACTTTGTGTAGTATGAGAGGTCTAAAATATATTTTTTTTATTAGCTAAGATTGCTCAATGAAATTTCTCTGTGAAAATTGAAATTTCTCGGTGTTGGAGACAAATTTTTTTTAAGTTGGATGAAATTTCTCTAATTCGAATTTTCTTTGTAAAAATATTGAGAGACTGTAACTATTATGAAAATTGAAAGAAAATGCAGTGTGCTCGGTTATATTTATTTGGGATGTGGTTCACATTATATTAAATTTTTTTACATGCTTTATTTTTTAGATAATTTTTTTATTATGTTTTTGGTTCCATAGCTTTTTTTCAAGCCTTATCCCTTGCTCTTCAACCAACAAAAAAAACAAGAAAAATTTGGAAAGCAAAAAGAGAAAAAAAAAAATTTTCTTATAGAGAGTTATTGGCTCATTTTTCCTTTGGATGATATGGCTCCATTTTTGGTTGATGATGTGGGGCTGGTTTAAAAGTGCAAAGAAAATTAATGTTCCTTATTTGTTAAAAGGGAAATTTTATGCCCTAGTTACATTTTTAAGATCTTTGGTTATGATTTATTAAGTGTTAGTTATGATTTGGTTATAAAATAGTTATATATATATTGTGATATTAGTTATGATTCATTGTGATGCTGGTTATAATATTATTTTGATTATGATCTAAAAATTTATTGGTTATACCTTATTTAAAAAGGAAATGTGAATTCTCTCGCTCAATGAGTCCAACTTGCAATGTGTACTATTCATCTTACGAGGATTATTTCTTCTGTGAATGAGTCCAACTCGGAATGTGAATTCTATTTGACTTTTTAAACTTTTACAAATTTTAAAAATAATAATAATACTATTCATCTATTTGATTTTTTAAATTTTTATAAATTTTGAACATAATATAATAACTTGTCAACGTTTTTTTTTTAATAACAATCCAACTCACCATAACCAAAAGATTATCAAGTAAATTGTCAAATACTAATAACAAATACATTTAAGAAAATCATGCATTATCAAAACTATTTCATTATTATTATTTTTTTTAAATTCAAAAACTATTTAATTTGATTTTTTTTTTAAAAATGACAAGATTAAGCCTTATATTTTTTATACAAAAATATCAAATATCAACACTTGTCATTTGATAAAAGGATTTTCAAATTGAAAACACAACAGAATATCTAAACTCTTTTTCAATTGAAAACACATACAGAATAGCTAAACAAATTGAAAACACAAAGTCTTACAAATTACGAGGGGTGCTCGCAGTTTGGTAGTTCAGTTATGGCCAAAGGAACCTCAAATCTGTCACCCGTCAAAAATTAAGCGGATTGGAAAAGATCAATCTGCAACGGTCCGCTCATCATCACGCATCCACTCAAAATGCGACAGATTGGTTCGGTTCGGTTCGGTCGGTTTAGGCCGATCAGAATATTCGCTGAGCACTCATAACTGAGAGGATTAATGACGTGTAAATAGAATCTCCCAAAATATAAACATAATCGCAGTAAATAAAACATAAATAAAGTATAATTATATTGCATTCATATTTTTTATTTTTAAAATTTCACACCACATATAAGAATTGGACTAACTATTTGAGATAGGATTGAGCTTCTTTTCTCCATAGGAGTGATGTGGATTTTATTTTTCTGAAGTGGAAAGATTAAAATGCAAGAAATGGATTGCTGTGGAGCTACTCATCATTAAAATTCACAATCAAACAGAAATTTTGCTAGCAAAAATTATCTAGTGGATATATATTGACATTAGTGGTGAAGAGGACATCCCAAATCATGAAAGGAAATAGTCGGTGAGGGAAGAGCTTTCAAAACTACACGTCGCAAGTCAAATTTTGACACTAACAAAGTTGTTGGAATTGAGAAATTTTCTGAAGTGACAGAGAAAAGAACTACCACATGGCTTTGTTGTTGTACAGGCCAATCATTTTTTCCAAATGCCAACTTATTCATTAATTTACACAATAATAACAAAACAAGTGATCACAACATTCATTTTAAGGTATTTTTGGTAACATTAAAAAAAATTAATTTATTAGCTTATTAATTTATTTGGGTCACATTATCTCTTTATTTTTATTTTTTTATATCTTTTTATAATAAAAAAAATCAATTTATAAGTCATATTCAAAATAACCTTAAATATATATATTTTAAACATATTTATACCCTTCATCATCTGCGGTATATATTGTAAATGTACGGGGAGCAAATATTCCGGCAAGCCCGTACTCCTTTCTTCCAAGCTCCGTTTCTGTCCGATCACCTGCGAGCACAATAGCGGTGAGCTACCCGGCGGTGTGTGGCCGGAAAACCCCTCCGACGATCAAGTTAGAACACACACAGGGGATAGATAGAGAGAAGGGAGTACGGGCTTGCCGGAATATTTGCTCCCCGTACAATTGGCGCCGTCTGTGGGAAGCTTGACAGACAAAACCTTGTCTTCCAGGTTCATCTGATCGCCGTCCATGGCGAACAACGACGAGTTCCCGTTGTCCGCCATCGATGGAGCCACCCCGGAGTATACCCGAAGGAGAGAGGGACCACCTGCCGTCCATCCAATGGCTGAGTTGGGGACGCCCACTGGAGGACAGTCAGGGGACGCGCGGGATAAGCGCGGAAGGAGTCATGGGCATTCACGGAGTCCAGACGGTCACCGGCGGAGAGACTCACACGCCAGGCGACTGGAAAGCAAGTTAAGGGACCAAGACGCTGTCATCAGGCGGATGGCGGCGGAGATGGAGGATCTTAAACGGCATGTCAAAGGGAAAGGTGTAGCTGGAGTGGGTGACCACAGTGAGCGCACCCTATCCCGCCGTTCAGGCGAACAGAGCCAACGACATACTCAGTCCATATCTATCACCAGAAGTTACCAGGTTGGTGATTCCGACGTGCGTGCAGAAAAGTCCAGCGCGCAAGACAGCACCTACAAACCCTCACGTCCGGCGACGACGTCGAGGTATTCTTATTCGGCTCAGTCAGAGGACTTACGGGCAGTATTACGGGAGCGGGCTCGCCGGCGCGAAGCTCAGAGAATACCTGCTTTCCAGCGGCTCTCCTACGGGGTACATGCCAGCGAGGAGGTCGGAATGCCTCCACCCCGCCAGGCAGTGCCGATATTCGAGGATACAGACTTGGCAAGGTTGAATGCCACTCCTTTCTCCCTGGAAATAGAAACAACGCCGCTTCCAGCGGGCTTCCATCAGCCTAAGTTCACGCTTTACGACGGGAAAACCGATCCATACATGCATGTGAGCCACTTCCGACAGGTTATGGCCGGACATCGGCGCAATGACGGACTTATGTGCCTAATCTTCCCGTCAAGTTTAGGCGAGCTGGGCTTAAAGTGGTTCGAGAGGTTGCCGGAAGGGAGTATACAAAGGTGGCATCAGTTGGCCGAGGCGTTTGTTACGCGCTTCAAAACCAACACAAAAACACCAAAGGAAGTTGATCACTTGCTGAGTGTCAAGATGGAACCGTGCGACACACTGAAGGCGTACAATTCAAGGTATTGGGAAACCTTCAACGAGATCTTAGACTGCCCGGTCAACCTTGCTATCACGCAGTACAAGCGTGGTCTCCCGGTCGGACATAGACTGCGGGACTCGCTTACCATGCACCAACCGACTTCCATGGGCCAGCTCATGCAGCGCATCAACGAGCACATCCGAGTAGAGGATGATGCGTCGGCTTCCACCGTAAAGGCCACTCCGGTCGGAACAGACAAGAAGACAGCAGGCAAGGTGCACGCAGTTGGGCAAGAGTCCAACCGCTCAAATGACCGGGCAGAGGAATCAGACCGAGGTTCAAGTCGAAAAAACCGGGGTAGAGGACGTCGGAATGACCGGGATGACTACCCCCGTGATGACGTTGAGGACGCAAACAGGAGAATGAAGGCAAGGACTGGCATAACCACGGTCTTTAAGATTCCAATCTATCGCATACTTAGCGAAATCCGAGACGAGGAGTATGTCCGGTTTCCTGCTAAGTTGGGCGATGGACAAAAGGGGTACAACCCGCGGTATCGTTGTACGTTTCACCGGGAGAGGGGCCACCGAACTGAGGATTGTTTGCCTTTGCGACAACATTTGGAAGAATTGGTTGCGGCCGGGCATCTGGACCTTTACATTGATGGCGGAGTGAAACCAAATCAGGCTCCGGTCGATCCCAGGGGACAGGACGACCGAGATGCACCACCACAAGGAGTCATTAATGTCATCCACGGCATCGTGGAACCGGAGCGTGTCTGCGAACTCCGGGGCATGATCAAGAAGGCAGAGCACATGAGGGAAGTTTTGTCAGTACAACCCGCCATCAAGAGGGGGAAGACAGAAGAGAAAGACGTGATAAGTTTCACCTCAAGAGATTTAGAGCGCATCCAGACGCCGCACAACGATGCTCTTGTAGTAACACTACGCGTCAAAGAATTTGATGTTAGACGAATCTTGATCGATCAGGGAAGCTCGGTCGAGATCATGGATTATGATGCGTTCAAACAGCTCAAACTCCGTGAGGCAGACTTGGCTCCGGCCACTTCGCCACTGGTTGGATTTAACTCGCAGCCGGAGTGGCCATTGGGAAAGATTATCCTGCCGGTCAAAGCGGGATCCGTGGTCAAGCAAGTGGAATTTTGGGTGCTACAAGTCCCTTCAACGTACAACCTTATCCTTGGAAGAGGATGGCTTCACGCCATGCAAGCCGTAGCATCGACCTACCACCAGGTGATGAGATTCCCCTCGGCTATGGGGGCAATCGAGGAGATTTGGGGTGATCAGGTCATGTCCAAGCAATGCTTCGTGGCGGTCAACGGGAGCCGGGCTGCCAAAGGATTCGTTCAAATGATCGAGGGACCGGAGGACCAGAGTGTCCTGGATGATGTTGGCACCAAAGCCGAGGACAAGGCTGTCGAAGACTTGGTGGAGGTGCGGATTGATGCCGAGCAGCCGGACAGATTCTTCTTGCTCGGTTCAAGTCTCTCGGCCATGGAGAGAACCGAGATGATTGAGTTTTTGATGGCAAATATTGAAGTCTTTGCATGGTCGCCCTACGACATGCCCGGCCTTGACCCAGGTTTTATCTGCCATCACCTCAATGTCTTCCCTGGAGCAAAGCCAGTCATCCAGCGAACAAGGCGATCGGCGCTGCATCACGCCGAGGTAGTAGCAGAGGAGGTAAAGAACTTGCTTGAGGCACGAGCAATACAGGAAGTGCACTACCCTCGGTGGATTTCCAACACGGTAGTGGTGCCCAAGAAAAATGGAAAGTGGCGAGTTTGTGTCGACTATAAGACAGTCAACCGAGCTTGTCCAAAAGACAGCTTCCCTTTGCCGCGCATTGACCAGCTAGTGGATTTGACGGCTGGACACAGCCGGCTCAGTTTCTTGGATGCATACCGCGGCTATCACCAGATTGCCATGCATGGGCCTGACCAAGAAATCACCTCTTTTACGACTCCAAGGGGACTCTTCTGCTATCGAGTTATGCCCTTTGGTTTGAAAAACGCCGGGGCAACCTTTCAGAGGATGGTGACCAAAATGTTCGCTCCTTTGCTCGGCCGAACAATGGAGGCTTACATCGATGATATGGTGGTAAAGAGCCGACATGAGGCACACCATCTGTCCGACTTAGCCGAGATGTTCGCCATTCTTAAGAAGCACAAGCTGCGCTTGAACGCCTCGAAGTGTACCTTTGGCGTGGGATCCGGGAAATTTTTGGGATTCTTAGTCACGAACCGAGGCATCGAAGCAGACCCTACTCAGATCAAAGCCGTGCAAGAATTGAAACAACCTAGCTCGGCTAAGGACGTACAGCATCTGGCCGGTATGGCCGCCGCGCTTAATCGATTTATAAGCCGGTCATCAGATCGCTGCCGCCCTTTCTTTCAAGCATTGAAGTCAAAATTCTCATGGGATGACGAGTGTGACCGAGCTTTGGCTGAGCTCAAGGCTTATTTGTCTTCCCCGCCGCTGTTGGTTACACCAGAGCCCGGTGAGGAACTCTACCTTTACCTTGCCGTCTCCCAGCATGCAGTAAGTGCGGTGTTAGTTCGGGCTGAAGGAATTAAGCACCTCCCAATTTTTTACGTAAGTAAGACCCTTCTGCCGGCTGAGACGCGGTACTTGCCACTGGAAAAACTAGCGTTGGCACTGATGATGGCTTCGAGGAAATTGGCACATTATTTTCACGCCCATACCATCGTCGTACTGACCGAGTTCCCTCTCAAGGCCTTGTTTGAGCGCGCAGACTTTTCCAGCCGAATATTAAAATGGGCGGTCGAGTTGGGACAGTTTGATGTGAAGTTCCAGCCGCGCACCGCAATCAAAGCCCAAACCTTGGCCGATTTTGTTGCCGAGTTCTCACCTGGCACTCATCCGGTATGCCCGGTCGTCATTGCCGGGGCAGATGATGAGACGCCCACAATGCCAACCGAGGAACTACTATCTGCAGAAGGTCGCGCCGCGGAGTTAGCGCGCACCATCGAAATTCCCTCAGTTTGCACGGTAATACCTCCCGGTGTTGCGCTGACGGAGTTGTGTATCACCAACCCATCCACTCTGTCCGGTACCGCATCACCAAGGGGGGAAGGAATGGTTCCACACCGCTCAGAACTTGATGATTCGCCTACGGACTTGGGCATTCTGAACCAACTTGCTGAGTCCGGTGCCGAATCCTCAAGGGGGGAAGGAATGGTTCCAGGCAGCTCAGAACCTGCGGCCGGCTTCACACCGCAACCTGGTGTTTCGCCTACGGACTTGGGCATTACGGACCAACTTGCTGAGTCCGGTGTCGAATCACCAAGGGGCACTGACTTTGAACCGGTCAACACCAAACTTGACACCGCACAGCCGAGCAGTTGTGATCCCATTGCCCTTCGCAACTCTCAGGACCCATCTGACTGCTGGAAGCTTTTCGTGGGGGACATGTGGAAGCTTTTTGTTGATGGAGCGTCCAACCGCCATGGTGCCGGCCTAGGTATTGTTCTTATATCCCCGGACGGCCTAACCATAGAGCATTCTATCACACTCGGCTTCCCGGCATCTAACAACGAGGCTGAGTACGAGGCGCTTCTTGCCGGGCTCAAGAGCGCAATCCAAATGAAGGCTGCCGAGCTTCTGGTATATAGTGATTCCCAGCTTGTGGTTAATCAAGTTTCCGGGATTTATGAAGCGAAGGACGACAGGATGGCGAAGTACCAAGCTCTGGTCAGGGACCATATCAAGCAGTTTGAGGCAATCAGAGTCCAGCAGATTGGCCGGGAAGAAAACAGCCGGGCTGATGAACTCGCCGGGCTCGCTTCCATGGTAGATAGCACATCTCCAAACCCCCTATTGATTGACTTTCTTCCGCGGCCAAGCATTGAAAACGCCGGGCAGACGGATGTACTCTGCGCCGAGCTAGGTCCTTCATGGATGGACCCATTGATCTCGTTCCTCAGAGACCGGACTCTTCCAGCGGACAAGAAAGAAGCACACAAAATCCGGGTGAAGTCCGAGCGGTTTTGGCTCTCTCCATCAGGCGCGTTGTATAAGAAGTCCTTCACCGGTCCTTATCTCAAGTGCGTGCACCCGAACAGTGTGGAGGCCTTCTTGTTTGAAATTCATGAAGGCAGTTGTGGCAGCCACGTCGGGGGACGGTCCTTGGCTTACCGAGCTATTTCGCAGGGATACTGGTGGCCGTGCATGCAGGCCGACGCCCAAAAATATGTCCGCAAGTGCGAGAAATGCCAAAAATTCGCTCATCAGATCCACCAGCCTGCCAGGGAACTTCTTCCCCTCACCAGTCCTTGGCCTTTCGCCATGTGGGGGCTAGATATAGTGGGACCGTTGCCAACAGCACCGGGCAACCGGAAATTCTTCATCGCGGCCACGGATTACTTCACAAAGTGGGTTGAAGCTGAGCCCCTGGCCACCATCAAAGAAAAAGACGTGAAGCGATTTGTCTGGCAGAACATTGTCACGCGGTTTGGCGTCCCCAAGATTTTGATCTCTGACAACGGTACCCAGTTTGACGGTCGCCTATTCAGAGGATTCTGTGATGACCTAAAGATAGAATTCTACAACTCCACCCCGGCCTACCCGCAGTCCAATGGTCAAGCCGAAGCATCAAACAAGACTATACTGGATGGGTTGAAGAAACGGTTGGAAAAGGCTAAGGGCAAGTGGGCTGAAGAATTACCGAGCGTCCTTTGGGCATATCGAACAACCCCGCGACGTTCGACCGGGGAAACTCCATTTGCTTTGGCTTATGGCATGGAGGCGGTCATACCCTTGGAAGTTGAAATGCCCACCCTCAGAACTGAGAGTTTTGAGCCCGAGCTAAATGCCGAGGCTATTGCCTTGGAGTTGGACTTAGCGGAAGAGCGCCGGGAGAAAGCCCTCATCCATGTTGCCGCTTACCAACAAGAGCTCTCCAAGAAGTATAACAAGACAGTGCACCCCAGACCGTTCAAAGTTGGGGATTGGGTTTTGAGGAAAATTATGGGCAACACCCTGGTGCCAGGAGAAGGGAAACTAGGGGCAAATTGGGAAGGACCTTACAAGATCACTGGTCTGGCGGGCAAAGGGGCTTACCACTTGGAGGATCTAGAGGGAAGAGCCATACCCCGGCCATGGAATGCGGCCAACTTGAAATTGTATTATTTTTAAGCTTTTTACTTTCCTCTTTTTTGTAAAGCAATTTTTTTGGCTTGCAAAGCAGAATGTAATTCTTTTTGTCAAATTATAGAAGTCATTTTGCATTAGCACTCGGATTGTTCTTTTAATGTCTAAAACCGAGATGATTTGTTCCGGTTGGAAGAGTTGGTGTTTTGTCCAACTTAGGATCCCCAACCGAGATGATTTGCTCCGGTTGGAAGAGTTGGTGTTTTGTCCAACTTAGGATTCCCAACCGAGATGATTTGCTCCGGTTGGAAGAGTTGGTGTTTTGTCCAACTTAGGATCCCCAACCGAGATGATTTGCTCCGGTTGGAAGAGTTGGTGTTTTGTCCAACTTAGGATTCCCAACCGAGATGATTTGCTCCGGTTGGAAGAGTTGGTGTTTTGTCCAACTTAGGATTCCCAACCGAGATGATTTGCTCCGGTTGGAAGAGTTGGTGTTTTGTCCAACTTAGGATTCCCAACCGAGATGATTTGCTCCGGTTGGAAGAGTTGGTGTTTTGTCCAACTTAGGATCCCCAACCGAGATGATTTGTTCCGGTTGGAAGAGTTGGTGTTTTATCCAACTTTGGATTCCCAACCGAGATGAAGTACTCCGGTTGGAAGAGTTGGTGTTCTGTCCAACTTGGGATTCCCAACCGTGATGAAGTACTCCGGTTGGAAGAGTTGGCGTCTTGTCCAACATGCTATCTTGTCCAAACTTAGCAACAACCGAGATGGATATTTCGGTGCGTGAATTTGTTTTGTTATGCTCAACTGCGTCGACCATGTTATGGACTCCGGTCGACCAAGTGTTCAAATGATAAGTCGTACCGAGATAGTTTGCTGAAGACGGAATTAATTACTACCGGGCAAACACTTGGCGAAAATTCAAAATTTTTCATTGATAAAGAAATTCATTACAAAAGGTGGGGACAAAGCCCGGTTACATCAAGTGTATTGAAAGCAAAAATACAGAGAAAAGAAACCTAAACTAAGGGGGAAAGATTGGCGAACTCATCCTCGGCAGCATCAGCGTCAAGGTCAACAGCTTGGCTTGCTTCTTGAGCGCCGGGCTCATCGTTGCCGGGCTGTTCAGGCACCTCGGCCTCTTCTTCCTCAGAATCTGTGTCATCCTCTCCATCTTCAAGTCCTTCCTCGGCCTCCGCTTGAAGCGCAGTAAATACATCATTTGCATACGGCACGAGGTAGACCGGTAGTGAAGCTTTGGGAGGATTGGCAAAAACGTCGGTGTCAGAGCCCTGGCCGAGGTGTTCACAGGCAGACTTCCAACCGGCCTTGAAGTAGATGTCTTGTGTTGCAAACACCTGCTTCTTATAGCTCTCCTCGGCCTCGTTGAACCCGGCCTTGTTGGCAGCCCGGCAAGCCTTCTTCTTCGCCTTCTTCAAAGCGTCAACCTCGGCCTGAAGCTCACTTTGTTTTTTTTCGGCTGCGCCCAGCTGACCGAGCAGTCTATTGTTGTCATGGTTGGCCATTTCGAGAGAAGCTTTAGCCCGGCCGAGCTCGGCTTGGAGGCTTTCAACATGGCTCGCAGTGTCGTTGGCTTTCTGCCTAAGCCGGTGGATGCGCTCTAGGACCAAATGTTGTTTTTGAATGGCCTGCAAAAAGAAGCAAAGTACATCAGAAAGGGGACCGAGCAAGAAGGACCGAGCAAACACCTGTGAAATGTTAAAAAGAACGCCGACTTACCCTGGCCATCGACTTCACAGAAGATTTTACCAGCCGGGTGTCAGGGACGTGGTCACTGCTTACCACGTCGCCCGGTAGGAGAAATGCTTTGGAGAGATCGAAGGCGAGCAAATGTTCTTTGTCTGCCTTGATCGATGCAGTCGCCGGGATGTCCTGTCCCCGGTGCTTCAGCTGAGGACGCCAAGCGGGCACGGGAGCAGGAGTTTCAACAGGATGCTCGGTTGTCAGCTCGGTGACGAGCTCGGCGGAGGGATCTGCCCTTGGTCTTTTTCCAGCCCGGCGCGCTTCTCTGGCGGATTGCACGGCAGCTGGAGCCGGAGAAGCAAGGGCTACGACGGCTGCACTCGATTGACCGGCAGCCGGGGAACGGGTGGTGACGCTCGGTATCTCGGCTGAGGTCGCGGTTAGAAGGTTTTTGATCCGAGATCTTTTGGCCATTTCTTGCTCGTCAGTTAACCGGATTAATGGGACGTCTGGTAGTGTTGGATCTGGAGGTGGCGAAGGAGCTCTAAGGAAGTCAGTTACTCTACTCCGGCGCGGAGCAGAATATCTGTAAGTCGGTGTGTAGCCGAGCAATTCGTTGCAGTCTCGGTGACGGTACCTAAGCACGGCCCGAATTGCCTCGACGTTGGGGAATTGGTAGTTGGCTTGCAAGGCTTGGATAGCTGTAAAAGAAACAGGGAAACCGGTTAGTAAAACTAAAGAATAAAGTTAACCGAGCAAGTTTGAGTGGCTTACATGAAGAACCGAAGTCCTTGCTTATGAACCAACCCGGCACCTCGGCTGTTTCGTAGTTGCCGGACACCCAGAAGAAATCATCATCGTGCATATCTTTGTCCGGGGTGCCGGTTACGATTTTTTCCTTGCCCGGTCTTATTTTCAGGTAGTAAGCCAGGCCGTCACCGGTGTGGCCCATTGTGTATTGCCTTAATATCTCGGCTAGGCCTAAATTGGCGCCCAGCCGTTGGTTCAATTCGTGTACGCCGTTGATTATTCTGTATGTGTTGGTGGACACCTGTGTGGGTGCCAACCCGGTTCGGCGGAGGAACTCGGTTATGAGAGGGTTGAGTGGGAAACGAAGACCCCCTTCAACGATGGATAGCACGGTGAAGGGGCATTCCTCCCTACCCCAAGGCGTGGTCTCTTCTTCGGCCAGCTCGAGATGGACGTCGGCCGGGACGCCGTAGTCCTCTCTGAAAGCGGCTAGCGCGGCCAGAGTATCCACAAGGAAGCGGAACTTCCCCATTTGTGGCCGACTTACTATAGCCCGGTTGATGGGTTGGGCACGGTGATAAATTGCTGCAGCTCGGTCCTGAGAGGTTCAGGAATGACAGGGGTCCCTTTGGACTCTGCAGGAAAAGGATGGTAAGTGTAAGTGTGTGGTTTCGCTAAGAGAGCTAGACTTCAGCTCGGTCGGTAAGGGGGCCAAGCTACCTCGGTTGTCTGATTAAGGAGCTCGGTCGCCCAAGCAGACCTGATGTTAGCCCGGTTAAGCGACCAAGCCCTTTGGTTATCTCGGTTTTTGCCATGATTGGAACAAACACGTTGTTTGCCTGGTTTGGCTAACTTTTCGGATCAAAAGAAGGCCCAGAGCCCGGTTCACCCCAGTTTTTCGATGTTCTTCAGGAAGACGAAGAACACCAAGAACAGTGGGAGGTTTAGGACGTTTTCTATGGTCTAAGCCCTAAAAGCTATGTTTTCGGGTCCTAATGTGTGCAAAATAAGAGTAAATAGCAACATAAGAGAGATTGGACATCTTACATGTGAAGGGCCGAAGGTGTTCTTCCCAAACACGAAGAATGGCAGGATGGCAGTCGAGCTTGGGTCTGAGAATCGACAGAGATGGATGCAGCAGTAGAGGAAAAATGGAACTGGGGGGGGGGCAAATTTGTATAGGCGTTAGAGACCGCCCAAATTCAAATTCTGGCAAAAACGGCGGGTTGGCTGCCCGATGACCAATGGCAGACCGCCACGTGTCACCATTTATGGCTTTGGCAGGACTGAAGCGACGGGTTGAAAAGACGAAGAGCCAACCGAGCTGCTTTCAACGAGAAAAGGTCAGCCGAGGAATACAACCGGTCAAATCTGCGGACAATTGCGTCAACTAGCTCGGTCGAAGCTTGGCATCCTGACGACCGGATAAACGTTATCTCGGACAAGGTGAATAATCCCAGTCACGCTTCCGCGGACGGAATTAAGGGGCAATTGAGAGGGTGATTTATGCTCCGGCGTTGGGCCGAGGTATAAACCGAACAGGTTGGGGGCCCAGCAGAGCAGTGGGCCGAGATGATCGACTGTTCACCTGGAGATGGGGTACCAGAACTTCGGCCGGGCAGAGTTTGGACTATGTGCTGCCCCGAACCGTGCAGAAGGTGCCCGGCTAGGAAGTGACCGGTCAAACCAGGATGCTCGGTCTGAGGATTGTCGAGATCAGACAGACCGAGAGGCCGGCGCTCGGAAAGGCGCGGTCAGCCGAGGTAGTTGACTGACCGGCGAGAAGACCGACCAAAGGAGGATCCCGGGCTAAGCTTTGCCGAGATGCCGCCTAGCCCGGTCCTTCATTCGGTTATCCGGTCGGGCGCTTAAGGTATGAAGCATGGTATGACCGAGGTAGGGCAGCTCGGCTGCCGAGCTCCAGCTATGCTGTCAGGCAGTTGAGAGCAGGTGATGAACGGCATGGTTTAAGCTGACAGATGGGATAGCAGAGCCACGTGTCAAGAGATGACAGGGAGTGGATATGGGGCACAGAAGGTATATAAGCCTGTCTGCGCCCCCCATACAGGACACACGAACACTCTGTAAGAAAATCCTTACACTCAAACACTCTCCCTTCTCTCTATCTATCCCCTGTGTGTGTTCTAACTTGATCGTCGGAGGGGTTTTCCGGCCACACACCGCCGGGTAGCTCACCGCTATTGTGCTCGCAGGTGATCGGACAGAAACGGAGCTTGGAAGAAAGGAGTACGGGCTTGCCGGAATATTTGCTCCCCGTACAGTAAACATATTTAAAATTGTTTTAGGAAGTATTAAAAAAGTTAATTTTTGTACTTATTATAAAAAATATATATAAAAAAATAAAAATATAACATGATCTAAATAAATTAATAAAATAATTTTTTTTTAGCACTTTTCTCAAAAGAGACCTTATTGTGCTCAATCGGCAACTGTTCTTACATTAATAATTTGCCACCCCACCCACTCGCTTTTTTTATGCCTCATAAACCATAGGTTTGTAAAAGAATATTTGTGCATGTTCTCTCTCTCTATATATATATATATTAAATGTGTATATGATTATTTTATTCTAGAAGAATATGATAGTAAATTTTATGACTGAATTCAAAATTTAAAATTAAAAGTTGAGAAATTTTATTTTATTTATTTTTTGTTGTAAATTTAGGGCACAATTATCCACCTAATTGCTATAGGGATATTTTGGAAAACCAAAAAAATGATAAAGATGTTCTTGGGTTCCTTTTCTTTATAATAGTACTAATAGGGTGTACGGTTAAATTTGTAAAATAAAAATTTAATTTTGATTTAAAAGTTTATATGTTGTGTGTTGTTCAAAAGATAAAGATGTTCTTGGATCCCCACATTCTCTCTATGGCTTGGTTTGGGAAGTAGGTTTGCTTTTTGGTTTTTTGGCTTTTTGACTTTTTTGGTTATTTTAGCCTGGGCTAAAAAACTTGGTTTGAGAAGGGCTTTTTGGCTTTTTGGCTTTTTTGACTTTTTTTGTGAGAGAAGAATGTAATGATTATAGGTTGGATGTGATGTTTTGTTTGTTATGGCTAAAATAACCTATTTTGTTTTTTGTGGCTAAAATAGCCAAAAAAGTCTGAAAACCATCTTGCCAAACAGAGGCTATATATATTTTGTATTTTAAATAGGCTAGAAGAGTATTTTTAAAAATCAAAAAGTCACATTGTGTCAACACTATGGAAGCCTTCACTTTATATATGTTTTTGTTTTTATTTTTGGAAAACTAATTAAAAAAATTTGAAATACAAATCATTTTTATTTTTGTACATGTGAAAATAATTATAAAAAAAATAAATAAAATCAAATAGATCCAAGTCGGCTGATGATGGGTCTTTTGTTTTAAAGTAATAAGATGAGGGCTTGCCACATCATTTTGTATTGATATATATATTCTTTTATTTGTATTGTATTACTCTCTCTCTCTCTCTCTATATATATATATATATATGTATATATACATATAATATGGGTAAATTACACTTGTGGTTTCTGTAATTTGTCTATTATGTCAATTTACAGAATATTTTTGCCTATTGATTTTAGTCTAAATTTGCACTATATGCACCCAGCAAAGCAGGCACTACTGTGCCGCCTTATAGGCTTATTTCAGGATTCGTTTTGATAATACAAACAGTTCGCATTTTAGAGTACATCGAGTATAATATACCTGAAAAAATTAAATTAATCGGATATCGTTAACCCTTTCATCTACACACATTTGTATTCATTTTAATACTTTAAATCACAATGTCATTTATTTTTGAAGATACAAATGTGAGTGGATGAAAGGGTTAACGATATCCAATTAACTTAATTTTTTACAAGTATGTTTTATTTGATGTACTCTAAAATATAAATGGTTCAGATTATCAAAACGGACCTCGAAATAAGCCCATAAGGCGGCACAACAGTGCCTACTGTGCTGGGTGCACAGCAGGCATCCCAACTCCGTGAAAAAATGGCACTGGCTTCCCTTTAGTCCCAGATCGAACTGGAGGGTACTGTTGAGCCCATGGAGGCCCACTACGAGTCTCGTTTCAATAATTCGAACTGTTCAATGTGTAGAACTCGTCGAGTACTATACATTTGGAAAATCATGTTGATTGAATATCAATAGGTACGTGATCAAATCAGTTTTATATAAAAACAATGGACGGTGAAAAAATAAACGGTTGACAGAAAACTAATCCGATGAGATAACTATCAATATCCGATCAATGTGATTTTTTACAAGTATATAGTATTCGATGAGTTTTACACATTGAACGGTTCAGATTATCAAAATAGGACCCATGGTGGGCTCCCACAAGCCCAACAGCAGCCTTCAATTCGATCTGGGACTGGAGGGAAGCTAAGCCCTAAAAAATTTGATTATAAAATTGATACAATTAAAACAAGAAGTACCAAATTATAAGAGATAAATTATAGAAATTATGCCTATAAATTATGCAGGGAAAATTAGCGCAACATCTATTTCCAACTTTGTGTAGTAGGAGAGGTCTAAAATATATTTTTTTTATTAGCTAAGATTGCTCAATGAAATTTCTCTGTGAAAATTGAAATTTCTCGGTGTTGGAGACAAAAATTTTTTGAGTTGGATGAAATTTCTCTAATTCGAATTTTTTCTGTGAAAATGTTGAGAGACTGTAACTATTATGAAAATTTTATATGTCATTTATCTTATAAAATCTTAATATCAGGGATTTTTAAAAAAAATTCTCCAATTATGTAAGTATATAATCACTGGTACAGCCTCTGTCCTGCAAATAAACTAAAAGATAATGACCTGTTTGTCAAAGAAAGGAAGAAAAAAACAATCAAATATTTTTTTTATATCATCTTAGTTGATCAATCAATTAAAAATTTGGTTACTCAGCTGATTCTGAGCTGCTCCATTCTTCTACTGATGAATAGAGTAGAAGAATGCATATGATACCAACCAAATGAAGTTGAAATTTCACCAAAAAAATCATACACAAATCTACCTAAACCCCTTTTATTTAATTTATATATTACTCCTTCACTTTTTTGAATGCATTCGCAATTATGCTATAAAAAGTGGTGAAAATGATTTGCCATCTTTATTTATTTATTTATTTATTGCAAACCTTAACTTAGAAGCCAAGCGACATAATAGCTTCCCTCACAATCATCATGCATTATGCATACCTACTACACTTCATCATTAATGAGCTCTTGGCTCTATTGGCTTGGTCACGAGTATTTTGAGTTTTTGCCTTTTGCAAAAATAATAATATTAGGTACATAAGAATATATTTATAAAATAAAAATTATGTGTAATCTAAATTTATTGAGTGTGGTGGCAGGGGCTAAGGGAGATGGGTAAGGGTTTTGGTCCTTGCAAAATTTTGAGGAAGCACACTTTTATATGGGTAATTCTCTTTTTTTTTTTTTTTTTACCCCAATATAATGCCTTCAAATTCAATCTAACATTCTAAATTTTTTGAAAAAGACAATATACAAAGGATTCTTTCAAAATTTAATGTGGCATATAATTACTCGAAAAAATTTAATACGATTAATTGTTAAAAATTCATTAGTAACCCACATACTAGAAAAACCTTGCAATAAAAAATCATTGGACCATAACGTAGGCAATATTAGATTGTGCTCTGGGAGTATTTAATAATTACCCTCTAATGAGATTACAATTGGTAGAGATCACAACTAAAATGAATTTGGACTACACATTAATTTTTATATATACTTACTTTTCTTTGCACTTCCTCTTCCTATATTCCATTTCTATGCAAATAGTAACTAATGTGTAATTTAAACTCTTCCCATATTCCATTTCTATGCAAATAGTAACTAATGTGTAATTTAAACTCATTTTAGATGTGACCAGAAATAATATCTGGTCACACCTAAAATGAATTTGAATTACATATTAATTTTTATGTATACTTTTATATGAGCATAACTTTAAGATTGGCGTCTTTTTTCTTTTCTTTTTTTCTTTTTTTCAACTTGACTTTGTAAATAAAAAAAATAATAAAAAAAACTTACAATTGTATCACGTTCCTGTATCGTGCTCCCAATATCAATTTGAATCCCTAAAGATCATTTGTAAAATAGTTTATTAGACCCAAAAAAAAAAAAAGAGAGGAAAATTACACTTCAGTAGATTCGAAAAAATATTTTCAACTTAGTAATAAACATCACAAATATTGAAAAGTAAAATTATAAAATTTTTCATGATTTTATAATTAAATTTTGAAAATCTCACTGACATGAAATTCTTCCAAAAAAAAAATTGAAAAATTATTCAATTTACCGTATGACACAGGAAAAATTATGGAAAAATTAGTGAAACTTTGTGTAGTAGGAGAGGTCCAAGATGTTTTTTTATTAACTAAGGTCTCTCAATAAGATTTCTCTGTTTCGAAATTTCTCTAAGTGAAAATTGAAATTTCTGTGTCGGGGTTGAAATTTCTTTGAGTCAGGCAAAATTTTTCTGTGAAATCAGAGAAATTTCTTTATGAAAATTGAAATTTCTCTGTGTCATAGGCGAAATTTCTTTGAGTCAGGCGAAATTTCTCTGAGTCGAATATATTTTATGAAAATATTGAGAACCTTAACTACTATGAAAATATTGTATGTCATTTATCTTATAAAATCTTAATATCAGGAACCTTAAAAAAAATTCTCCAAAAATTATTGATTGATCCTGGAGCCAAGTGACCATACCTCATACGAATCATAATTCACCATGCCCCTTATATTTCTCAATCACCAAACACAAAATTGTGAACCCATCATTTCCTCTAATCACAACATCGTTGGGATACCACGTAATGGTGTCCCAAGACCAGTCAATAAATTCTCATGACAGAGAGAGGCTGTGATCAGGTGTTATGATGAAACTACACTGTTCACAGTAACGATCATCAAATTGGACTTTGATATGTCATCAAATCAGAGGGTCACAATCAGTCCGGCAAGGTAGGATTGGGAAGAAGATCGGCTGTCATGCACATATATATGGTGTTATTTCTATTCCCTTTTTCCTTTTAGGTATAGAATTCTGCATTATGCACCTAAATCAGGTGGAAAAAACAACTGTTCAATTCAATTCAAATCAACAAATCTTCCTACAGTTACAGGGAGGGGCTAAATATATAATTATTTTTAGATTATAAATTTAAATAGAAAATAAATAATATATAGAATTTTTTTTTTCTTTTCATTTCCACGTCTTTGATTTGAAAAATAACTATTGAAGGTGTTATAATGAAAAAAGTTTAAATTTGACATTGGAGCACAAAAGAGACGCATAAATGGTGTGTTAAATTTCGGACAATTAAAATTTGGCATTTTCAAAATATATAATTTGGCACACATGATTACATTATATAGCGAAAATTGAATCATATAATGGGGGAATCAAAAAATAACATTTGAACTACTATTGGTTATAAAAAATTTAACATTTTAAGATTATAACATGCCAGAATCCCTACACTTCACTTAAATGTTAGTAGTTCGAATTTCACCCCTTCTGTGTAAATTTTATTCCTTATATATTAGTTACAATTTGGAGAAGGATCTCTTCTACTCCAAAATTTGTAAAAACATAATTGTTGTCCATTTTTTTTTGGTAAAAAAAGTGATAAATTAATTATGTTCTGATTATCAAATCGATCTAATTTTTTTGTGAATGAAATACACATGAAGTGTTTAATAAAATGAACTATTTGAATCATCGAAACAAAATTCGTAATGGATCTCACGAGTTCAAATAACGCCATCCAGTCCAGATTTTAGATTAGAAGGGATTTGCCTCCTTAGAATTTCTCCCTCCTACTTTGAAAGTTTCTTTATATCAATTATGTGTCGTATTTTATCTTCATTTGTAAAATCATCTATGAATAAAATAAATAAATAAACCTATTGGAGATTTTAAAAACAACTAATTCAACTCTAATCAACAAATCTTCATACATTAGCATGGAGGACGGCCAGACAAATTCATTTTATTTCTTCAATTAATCTCAAAAGGCAATTAAAATCACACGGTTAAAAGGTAATCAAAATGTATTCTGTTTTTAAAAAATGGCATTTCATTTACTTGTCCGACCAATATTATTATTAGTGGAGCTGTATTTATTCTACCACACAACTGCACATGTTTACAACACCTCTCATAAGCTTTGTGTGTTTCATTCCATGACAAACCTTAATTCGATCTAACAACAGATGAAGACACCTCTCTCTTCCTCTTCATCTCCGTCCTCGTCCCTCCTTCGAAAAGCCCGTCTCTCTCCTTACTACCTCTTCACTTTGTTCGCCTTCATCGTCTTCGTCACCATCCTCTACAGCGAAGACTTCTCCTGCCTCTTCTCCCAACTCAATTACACCTCTAACCTACCCATCACAAAAACTAGTCGCGGCGCTGGTGAGTGAACCCGCCTTTTCGTTTTAATTTTCCATTTTCAAATAACACAGAAACCGATCACACAACTGTTGTTTTTGGGTTTTGTTAGGGAAGAAGAAGGTGAAGTTGCCGTTTTCCGTGGGACGGGGAAACGAAAGGTGTGACGTGTTCAGTGGCAAGTGGGTTTGGGATGAGGAGAATCGGCCGCTTTACGAGGAATCGGAGTGTCCTTATATACAGCCGCAGCTGACATGTCTGGAACACGGTCGGCCTGACAAGGACTACCGGTTGTGGAGATGGCAGCCTCACGGATGTTCTCTTCCGAGGTATGCATGTTTTTCTTTTTTTTATTTCTAGTCGGAAATTTGAATCATACAACAATTAATCCATATGTTTAGATTAAGGAAAATAATATGGTGCACATCCTTAAATATTTGATTGTTTTTATTGTTTTTAAGTTTTAACATATGTAGAGATTGTGTGTCTTTTCCATTTCTTTCTATTAGATAAATGATCGGCACACTGATAACTGCCAATTGCAATACACAGCTTATTTCTTCAAAATAATTACTTATTCATGAAAAGATTTATGATTCTAGTCATTAAAATTTATAACTAATCTGATTTATTTATTTATTTTAAAAAAATATAAACTTAACTAATCACGTTAGTTCAACTGCTACACTTGAATGTCGTGCATGCATGATTTTTTTTTAATTTTATATATATTAGCAAATTATTATTATTTTTTTAAACAGGAATAGTTGGACAAAATTCCCAAACATAGAGTTGAACCTGCCGTTTTTTTTTTTTTTGAAGGGATGATTCTTTCTACTCAGGAAAAATATATAATTAAATGTTTAGAATTTAGGTGTAGATTGAAATTTGGTGAATTATGATTTATATTTAAGATGAATCTGACATTTATCTGGAGAAGTATTCGTTCATCTTATAAGATCGGTTGAGAAGATTATCAATGTAAAAATTCATTTGATTGAACATCAATAATTATATGATGATGTTACATTTGTCTTAAAAAAATGAATGTTTGGATCAATTTTCTTTTCTTTTTTTAAAACAAATGAAATAGAATTTGATTTTTTTCAACAAATATTCTACTAAGTGAATTATATAAAATTAATAATTTAGATTATTGACATAACCTTCTCAATGGACCTACCAAGACCTAACAATACCTCTCCAATTGTGCATCCAATTGGAAATCTATTCCTTTTTTTTTTTTTGTAGTATGTTTCGATTAGGTGCTAGAATGTTTGGGATAAACTGAAAATAATTGGAACATTCAGCCTCTAGATAAATGAATTCGACTGTTATATTGGTGCTTTTGTATGACTTAAACAAATCTTAATTAGCCTCCATTGTTGGGACACACCATTCAATCATGGTACTCAATATTGATGGAAGGTTGTGAACTTCCAGCTACTTGAAGTAATGGGTTAGGTTCAGAATTGTGCATTTTGCTGACTTTATGTTCACTCAAATCTCAAATTTCTTGATTTCAGCTATTCTTAACCTAACGGATGGGTTAGTTCTACTAACCTCAATCTTTTAATATAACTTTTTAAAAATAAAATAGGGAAAGCGTGCGATGTGCATCCCTTGGGGGTGCATACCATAGACACCCTATTATAAATTGGTGTAATAATTTTATTACAAGATTTTATAATATTAATAACAAAATGTGTAATCTCGTCCCAAATTAACATATCAAAATGTCAAAAATTTGATAGTTGATATTACAAAATTTTTTAACTTGGTTATGACATTTTTTTATTATACCAATTTATGATGAGATTATACATTTTATAATTAATATTATAAAATTTTATAATAAAATCATTTCAATTTGTAATAAGGTGTATATGATATGTGCGGATTTTCCAATAATATAGTAGTCAACCATTGTTTGGTGCTATGAAACTAGTTTTCTATTATTGTTTCAAAACCAACCCTGAAACAATAATGGATGAGATGTACAGCTAGAAATCAATAAGCTTACTCAGAAAATAGTTATAAAAAAGTCCACAAAATAAGATTTATGATGTAGATTTAAACGTGATGTGATATATATAGATCATATCATATTCAGATTAATTTAGTTAATATATTTTAACACTATTCTTAATATTTTTTTAAGTGTGTAGCATTATTAGTTAAAAATCAATGCATGCTATGCAATATTGTTAGCAGATTCTATGGCATTTTCTCCCCCTTTTTAATATAAAAACTAATATGCATCATCCAGCAATCAATAGCCACCAATTTTTGACCTTGACGCCATCTTATTAGCATGCAATTCATAAAATACTAGAATAATGTTATATATAAATGAACTTTTTATTACATACGTAGAGTAATGGAAGCCACATTTATAATTATGCATGAGACTTAGTGCATTTGAATTTAATAGTAAAATAATGGTGATAAATCTGTTTATGTATAACATATCTTAAATTCTATCTAGATCATAAAATAATGTGATAGGTCCTATTTTTTCTCTTGATTTTTATTTTTTATCGAAAGGAAATTACCGACTCTGCAATGATTTGATGATAAGAACGTACAAAACCTTCATGTTAATGTTAATGTGACAAATGAAATGATATGTACAGTTTCAATGCGACATTAATGTTGGAGACACTTCGAGGGAAGAGGATGATGTTTGTAGGTGATTCTCTAAACAGAGGTCAATATGTTTCCATGGTCTGTCTTCTACAGAGACTCATCCCTGAAGGATCCAAATCCATGAAAACCAATGGTTCCCTCACCATTTTCACAGCCAAGGTTAGTAACATTATGTTACAACTCTCTCTCTCTCTCTCTCTCTCTCTCTCTCTCTCTCTCTCACTTTTGACTATAAAATACATTATATATGAGACCGAGCACGGATCATCTACTCTATTTTCTATCCCATCTATCCCACACTATTTACATATTATCACATTATCAAAATCAATCATAAAAAATATACGACACAGAGAGTGAGACAGATGATCCTATACTTATAAAACCTAATTAAAGAGTAAATTTTGCTAAATTAGCGATAATTTTTGTTCCTTAAAAAAAACAATAAATAAATAAACTAGCTTGGTTACAGTTTTCTAAAAACACTTTTCAAAAAATTTTACTTTCTTATTTTTCGTAATTTTTTATTTTTACTGAATTTTTTTAATATTTTAAGTAATTTTTTTTTTAAAAAAAAATTAGACATACCGAACATAAATATACTTAAAAAGTAAAAAATTTGTGGAAAAAACCTTTTAAAAATTCACTAAATACAAAAAATACAAAAAAAAAAAAACGAGAATTTAGTACATTTTTTTATATTTTTATGTATTTATTAATTTTTTAAAATATTTGTTCACAATTTTTTTATTTTTTAGATACATCTAAATAAGGTGTATCTAAAAAAATAAAAAAAAAATGCTTAAAATGTTAAAAATATTCACTAAAAACAAAAAAACACGAAAATCAAAAAACTCAATTTTCAAAAAACTTAATTCAAAAAACTCAAACCAAACATACTGAATACCATTTTCTTTACCAACACAGATTTATGAGGTTTTAATAATAGGAAAAAGGTTTAGTGTCAATTTTATCTATATACGCTTTAATTTGGACATATATGATATATAATTAATTGTCAAAAGGCTAAATTGAACTAATTTGGGAAGTTCAAAACTTTTGAATGCAAATTTAGTTTAGAGGCTTAATTTGCACAGTATAGGGGCTTCAAGTTCAATGTCTTGATATGTGGAAATCTTCTTCTTCTTCCTTTACTTATTTTGCGTGTGTGTGTGTGTGGGTGTAAAATTAGGAATACAATGCAACAATTGAATTCTACTGGGCACCATTCCTTCTGGAATCAAACTCAGATGATGCAGTGGTACATAGGATATCTGATAGAATAGTGAGAAGAGGTTCCATTAATAAGCATGGAAGACACTGGAAAGGAGCTGATATAATTGTCTTCAACACCTATCTCTGGTGGATGACTGGCATCAAGTTCAAGATCTTGTATGTAATTAATTCTTCATTACTCTGTTTTCTCAATCAACTTAATTTGTTTAATAGTCCTCATTATGGGTTAATTATATATATCTTGTAAATACAGACAAGGCTCTTTTGATGATGAAGATAAGGATATAGTGGAGCTATCAACAGAGGATGCATATAGAATGGGAATGAAGAGTATGTTGAGATGGGTTAAGAAGAACATGGATCCTAAGAAGACTAGAGTCTTCTTCACCAGCATGTCTCCTTCTCATCAAAAGTAAGTAATTACCCTATTAGAATTAGCGACCCAAACCTAATTTAAGGCTTGTCACATGCAAGACTCATTCTTCTCATCTTATTATTTCAAAAATAATAATAATTTAAATACAAATAATTCCATTATAAAATCAGATACAGCTCACTTATATTGAGGGAAATTTACAAAATGTGTCACTGGCCGGGTTTTGGGACGAATTTATAGTAATTTGACTTCACCTTGTATTAGGGAGCCGCTATTCTCACTCTATTTTGCTCCAAATACACTCTCTCTTTTTTTTCTTTTTTTTTCCTTATTATGCATAGTTATATTAATATCCTTGGAATTTTGATTTTTTGGGGGAGTGTATTTTGTGTGAAATGTATTAATGTAACTACGCATAATAAGAACAAAGAATGGAGTGTATTTAGAGCAAAGTAGAGTGAGAATAGCGGCTTAAGGATAATAATTTATATTTAATGAGAATTATAAGATTTTAGTGTTTTAATTTTAGGGAGTCGCTATTCTCACTCTATTTTGCTCTAAATACATTTCCTTATTTGTCTTTTATTATACATAATTACATTAATACCTTTGGAATGTTGATTTTTTTAGGAAGTATATTTGTGTGAAAGGATATTAATGTAACTATGTATAATAAGGATAAAAGAGTATATTTAGAGTAAAATAGAGTGAGAATAACGACTTCTTAATTTTATTATAGTATAATATTTTAGTGTTTTATTGTAAGTATAATATAGTAAAATTAATATTAGGTATAATGTTTTAGTGTTTTAATTTTATTATAATGAAAAAAATTTATATTAAATTATATACATATAAATATATTAAATAACTATAATAGGGGCGGTGTTCAGGTAGAACAGGGTAGAGGAAGTAAAACCAGTCTTTGACCCACTTCTTAATTGGGGCAAGAAAAATCCATACGATACAACACTAGGCCTGTGTTTGGCAAGGGCTTTTTCAGGCTTTTTTGGCTATTTTAGCCACAAAAAACAAAATAGGCTATTTTAGCCATAACAAACAAAACATCACATCCAACCTATAATCATTACATTCTTCTCTCACAAAAAAAGTCAAAAAATTCAAAAAGCCAAAAAGCCCTTCCCAAACCAAGCTTTTTAGCCCAGGCTAAAATAGCCAAAAAAGCCAAAAAGTCAAAAAGCCAACCCACTTCCCAAACGGAGGCTAGGTAGGAAAAGGAGATGCAGATGTGGAGCGAGGGAAAATGACCTTCCTTAAGTGATCACCTTTATTATATTAGGACGCATAGAATAGTTGATCACATTTAATGTATTACAAAAAAGGGTATTAGGCCATAGGTTTATTTTTGAATTTTTTGGGCTGCTGGGCCTAAGTTCTAATTTCTTTGGGCCAAAAGAACATAATTTGTCTAAAAAAGCACTACTTGTTGAAAATTCACCAAGCTTATTTTCTTATCTGTTGAAATTCACCAAATTTATTTTTCTATCTGTTGAAATTCATGTGATACATACCACTTATTCAACACCTATCTATTGAATATTACACATTTCTCTATCTCACCACCACCACCTATTGCCGTTGGTTGTCGGTCACCGCTGTAGGTGACTTTTCCAGCTCCGGAGGAATTTTTTGGCAACTTTTTTGGCGCTAGTGACTTTTTCTGACAACTTTTTCAATGTGTTCTTATCATCAAATAATATTTTTCCTTAGATCTAATGCCTTATAGTCTTTAGGATGGACTTTTCACCTATTTTCTCTAAAAAGAACTAAGTAATTTGTGATTTAAATTAAGAAATTGGGTTTTGTTCAGTATTAGACTACACTGTTAGGACCCATAGGATTCACTATGAGTTAGTTTTCAAACATTTGAACCATTGTTTAGGTCACTTTATGTGATGATTCACACAAAAAACAAAGGGTTGATTGGATATACGTTGCTATATAATTTTATTACATTTGCCTTTAAAAAAAAAGTAAATGACAAGAATGATTTCGAAAACAAACCTTACATTTTTTTTTTTGAAAACAAATGTAATAAAATTATACAACTTTAAATATGAATTTATTTTTTATTTTTTATTTTTTATTTTTTATTCTAAATACTCTACATAAGGTGTCCTAAAACGTAAACAATTTAAATATTCAAAGCAAGACTTATAATGAGTCCCCAAAATACTATTTAATTTTTTTTTTTTTTTATCGGCAAATGTTAGTTGTTAGTTGTTAGATTAGCACTTATGAAAGAAAATCTCCCCATCTTTGACAAAGCACTTAAGTGTTTGTACTCTCTTAATTCAATTTCCTAAAAGGAATTGAACCTATGATTTTCTTAAAACTAAACCTTAAAGAAGATATAGTGACCAACTAGGTTAGACCTGGAGACACCGGAGACAATCTGTCTAATGCACTGGAGACAATCTTAGTAAATTATTTAGAGCCTGTTGAGTTGACAATAAACTTAAAAGGCAACTTAAAAGCTGATTCCTTAATGTTGTGTTTGGTTGGGGGATTTGGGGAGGAATTTAGAAAGGAAAAGGAAAAAGGTATGTGAAACTAGGTGAAATGTAGGTACATTTTATTCACATTTCACCTAACTTTTCCCTTTCCCTTTCCAAATCCATCCTCAAATCCTCCAACCAAACACAGCGTAAAAGTCAAAGTTTAAATTTTACCACATTCTTATATTACAGTCTTCCATGTAGCAAAAAAATAAAATAAATCGTCTTTATTAGGTCCCACATTACTCTCTCTTACATTAAAAATTATATTTAATCCCAACACATATTCTCATGTAAATTTATATTATATTTTAAACACTATAACTTGTTTTAAGATTTATTTTTTAGTTTGATATTATAATTATTGACCATTAATTCATCTAAAAGATTAAATTACTAAAGAGAAAAAGAGAGATAATTTTATTATTTATATTATATTATCAAACCATAAAATAATCTTTAGGAAGTTTCACAAGATCACTATTTAAGGATAGATCTTTTTTATGTTTGGCATGTATGCAGGAGCATAGATTGGGGAGATGATTCAAATGGAAATTGCTACAACCAAACAACCATGATAGAAGACCCAACATACTGGGGATCAGACTCAAGAAAATCCATAATGCAAGTGATTGGAGAAGTGTTCAGCAAATCCAAAGTACCCATTACATTTCTCAACATCACACAGCTCTCAAGCTACAGAAAAGATGCCCACACTTCCATTTACAAGAAGCAATGGGGTCCTTTGACACCCGAACAGCTCGCCAACCCGGTTAGCTACGCTGACTGCGTGCATTGGTGCTTGCCTGGCGTCCAAGATACTTGGAATGAGCTTCTATTTGCAAAGCTTTTCTATCCATGAGTGTCATGAAAGATGTGACCTCTCTTTGTAATTAATCTACATTTTTTTTTTAAAATTTTTAAATTAGGGTTTGAAATCTGCACGGTATGGGAGGGAAGAGAGCAAAAGAAGAAGATGTGTCAAATAATGTAGTGACTGTTGCAAAGAAAGATGACAAGACGATTGCATTGATTTTTTGTTTTCTTTTTTTTGAAAAATCAAATGCGTAAAGTGAGAAATTTGTTTGTTTCCTGTTTGGATCCTCAACAAATCAAAATCTAGTGACATCTCAAAATTGAAAAATTATTAGATACTCAAAATTTGCTTAATGTATCACAATCTTCTCTTTTTCACATCAAGCAATAATTGGAGATTGGGTACACATAATGACACATCGCAAGCTAGCCACTAAACTGTTCCCTATGCATATAGGAGGTGTGTTCCCAGCAATGCTATTTCAGACTAAAAATTAACTTGGTCATAAGATGCTTTTTTTCTAAGCCGGCTTAGTAAAGAAGCATTTAGGCACCTAACCATAGTGGGTGTTTGACGTAGCTTAAAAGCTGCTTATTTTAACTTTTAGTTTAATTTAAGTTAAAACATTGTGTTTGGTGCAGCTTAACTCATCAGATTATAGCTTAAATTCAGTAAAAAAATAGTTTTTTCTTGAAGTGGTTGAGAGGGTGCTTTGGAGATTATAGCTTTAGCAGGAAGTTGGTTTGGAGGGACAAAATTACTTAAATACCCCTTATCAAATTTCAGTATTACCAAATACCCCGTATATAAACCACACTCTCACACTCTTCACTCTAAGAGAGAGAGAGAGAGAGAGATTGGTGATTTCCGGCGAGGGTGGCGATTTTCGGCAAGGGTTACGGCTTCTGGCGATTTCTAGTATCCAAATACCACACCTCTTTTCTCTCTCTCTCTCAATCGACCTTTTGCTGTCGCGATCACAATTGAGGGGCAAAACCCTAACCGTTACGATCAATCTTAAACCCTGGAGTCGCCGATGACGATCTAAAAACCTAGCACGATCAATCTCAAACCCTAGCATGATCTGAAACCCTTGCGCGATCAATCTTAAACCCTAGATCCACCGGTGACGATCTAAAACCCTAACGCAACAGGTGATGATATCAAACCCTAGTGCGGTCAATCTCTTCTGCAATTGCTTTCTTTGCGATCTCTTCGCCAGTGGAGAAGAAAGAGGCAGCCTTTGGTGATAATTCGGCGTTGTTCTTTCAACGGCTCTCTCTCTCTCTCTCTGTGGATCAATCTTAAACCCTAGCGCCGGTTCGTCACCGTTGTGCCCGCCAGAGCTAAGGGTTTTCAATTTTTTTTTAATTTTTTATGTGGAGGTTTTCAGTGTTTTTTTAATAAAAAAATAATAATTGATGCTAATTAAGCCATTAATTGACACTAATTAATTTATAATGAAAAAAAATTTATACTAATTGATACTATTAATAATTTTAGTATTAATTACTGCTAATTAAGCCATTAATTGACACTAATTAGTTTATAATGAAAAAATGAAAAAAATTATACTAATTGATACTATGAATAATTTTAGTAGTAATTGATGCTTATTAGGCCATTAATTGCCACTAATTAATTTATAATGAAAAAATGAAAAAAATTATACTAATTGATACTATTAATAATTTTAGTGTTAATTGATGCTTATTAGGCCATTAATTGCCACTAATTAATTTATAATAAAAAAATGAAATAATTTTATACTAATTAATACTATTAATGAAATGATAATTTTTGTAATACTAATTATATTAACTTTTATTAATGAAATAATTTTTTTGAAATTAAAACTGAAAAAAATAACAAAATAATCATTTTTATATCATATAAGGGTAAAAAGGACAATTATATAGTAAAAAGTTATTTTACAACTTATTAAACACTACTCTACTGCTTAAATCTATAATTTCACATCCGCACAGCTTATGTTCACAGCTATAAGCCATAATCTGTTAAGTTATAATTTATAATCACTTTTCCACAGCTCTACCAAATGAGGCTATAGTGTCTTGGTTCGTTTTTCTTTCATTTCTCTTTATTTTCTTCTATAGATTGTTGAAAATTAAATAAATAAATAAATAAATTTTAAAAAAAATCAAGTGCAAATTAATCAAATGGATTTTGTAATTTTAATTGCATTAATTTTACCCTTAAAATTTTGATCTCGTATCAATTTTTTCTTTTAATAGCCCCATGTGAACCTCTCTTTATTTTATTAATTAAAAGAGTATAATTTTTTTCCCAATTGATAGGAGATTAATTATAAATATGAGAATAATAATTAGGGCAAATTACAATAACAGCCATTGTATTTTATCTCTTGTGCCATTTTTGTCTCTATATTTTCAATTTACTCGATTTTAACCATTCATTTTTAATTTCGTTTCATTTTGGTCCAATCAATAACTTCTGTTAAAAAATTTAACAGAAAATAATCATGTGCACAATATGTGATCAATTTTCAAGGGCAAAATGGACATTTCAATCCTAACCCTTCCCCATTCCATCTCTACAAGACCCATCACTCGTTCCCCTCCTCCTCCACCGTGTATCGTCAACCCCACTCCACCACTACAACTGCTAAACACCACCACCACCACCATCTGCCACCAAACAACACCACCAATCACACATCAAAATCAAAGTGAAAATCAAGATAAAAAGAACAAAGATGAGGGTTTTGTAGTTCGACGTCGTTGATTTCAATGTTTTTTCATTCGACGTCCTTGGACAATAGCGATCACGATAGCAATCTACAGAGTTCACACGGTATGGGTTTCTCCGTTGCTTGATCTGTACACCTTCTCCTTCCAATGGGGATAACATCGAGTCAGCCATTTCCAATGGGGATAGCATTAGTCCAGTAGTGCTTGGCTGGCCCACCAAACTTCCAAAGGCCTCGAAGCCTCATCTACAACCAAGCTCAATTCCCACAAGTCCTTCATTCCCGGTCTCTTCACCATAACCCAATCACCATCTGACATTACTAGACCCAAATTGAAAAAAACCCAAAGACAGAAAAGAGTAAAGAAAATGGGAAATAGGAAGTAAAACAATGGAGGAGGGAAAGAGTAAGGAAGGTGGATGAGAGATGAAGAGATGATAGTAAAGAAGTAGGCACTGCCGTTGATGGCTATAAATTCATGGAGAGGTGAGGGAGGCATGGGCATGGCACAACAGTAATCAGAAAATGAGGACCCCACGCGTTCAATCTGGCTCCGTTGCTCTCACGGTGTGGGTTTCTTCGTTGCTAGATATCTGTGCACCTTCTTCAACCCCCATCAAACTCTCTACTTCCTTCCTCAATAGTAGTAGCAGCAGCGACGACAACCCTCATATGCCTCTTCCTTCTCTCTCTCTTCCTTTGGTCAAATGGGTGGATTGAGGAGATAGAGAAAAAAATTAGGAACTGAACGAGGACGATCTGTTCAACAGATTGGTAGTCTGGCGGCGGACGGTACTAGGTTTGGTGTGGTGGAGGTGGATGATGCTGATGTTGCGATTGGCTATGGATGATTCTGGTGGTGGAGGAAGGCAACGGTGGTAGGTAATTCTGTTGCGAAGAGGCTAAGAGAAAGAAGATGGTGAAACAATGAAAGGTTAGTGAAATGTCTATATTCCCCTTGAAAAAGGATCATGTGCATTTCACCTGTTTATTTTTCGTCAAAAATTTTAATTAGTATTAACAATTGGGCTAAAATGATACAAAATTAAAAATTAAGAGTCAAAATAAAGCAAATTAAAAATATAGAGACCAAAATAGCACAAACTATAAAATACACTATTAGTATAATTTTCCCTAATAATTGTATCAAACTCATCTCTATAAAATTTGAACTTATAATTTGCCTAATAATTATATCAAACTCACCTCCATAAAATTTGAACTTATAACCTCTACGTAACCACTAAAGTCAAAGATCATAATTTCTTGATTAAAAAAAGTATGATTATTCATTTTAATTAAGAGTCTATTACCTTTTAAATGAGATGCATCAGACATACACGCATAGAGATGTTCCGATGGACCTTGGGTACGCCACTAGTAGTTTGTATATTATAGCATGGGCCTGAGGCCTGCCCATTGAATTGCTAGAGTTGCTAAAGGGCCTTCCCACTAGGTTGCAAAGGGAACCAAAAATAAAACAGGAATGATGAAAAAATTAATGATTCAAAAATATTTTAAATAAATTTACACAAAAATAATTATTGAAAATTTGAAGGAGAGATGATTTTTATTCTTTATATTTTTATGTGATTTAAATTTGTAAATAGTAAATTTCTCTTAAGTCACATTTGGTTAAAAGATATAATAAGAGAAGGATAGGACTATCATTGGAATAAGTGATAGGATAATGAACTTCACATAATAAAAAGAAATTGTATAAATGAAAGTGCATATTGCCCTATCCTATGTTTGAGAGTGACAAGGTTGAATGACATTATTACATGCATGTTTATTTTTTTCATAATTTTTTTATCCTATTATCTCCCTTCCTTTATTCCTGGGGTTTTAGGTTTTCCTATTCTTGGAATGAGATATAATGTCTTATTTGATTCACTATCCTATGGTCAAATTATACAATCATGGTGTGTTTGTTTGGACGGACTGGATAAGGGGAGATTGTAATCCATCAGACTGTTAGTCCCGGGATACATTGTCCCGGGACTATTTGGTTAGATTGGATTTGTATCCTATGTTTGTTTAGTCATGGGATTAGATGTCTGGATTGGACTATTTTTAATAAATCCAATGTTTGGTTAGACGGATTGGATAAGGATAAATATTCAAAAGACTATTTTACCCTTATAATCTATAATTTATAATTTAATAACACTAAAAAAATTTAATTTATAAGGCCACAAATTTTAATTTATTATTTTCAATTAAATTAAATTTATATTTTATATTTTATATTTTTATTTAATATATAATTTTAAATAACGACAATAAAAAAATAATTTTATTTAATATATAAATTAAATTTTCAACAACACTAAAAAAATTTAATTTATAAGGCCATAATTTATAATTTATAATTTATTATTTTTAAATAAATTTAATTTATAATTTATATTTTTTATTTAATATATAATTTAAATTAACAATACTAAAAAAAATTTATTTAATATGTAAATTTAATTTTTTAACAGCACTAAAAAAATTTAATTTATAAGGCCATAATTTATAATTTATTATTTTAATTAAATTTAATTTATAATTTATAATTTAAATTTTTTATTTAATATATAGTTTTAAATTAACAACACTAAAAAAATAATTTATAAATGTTCAAAAGACTATTTTACCCTTTCTAATTGTTCACTAAGTAATAGCATGGAGGGTAAAATGGACATTTCACAAAATAATCTCATGGAATACCAATCTCATGGTTTCTATCCCACACCCCGCTTGGGATAGGATAGTCCCATGTTTATGGGACTAATAGTCCAGGGGGATTATTAGTCCGGAATAAAAATTTTCAAACAAACAATAGACTATTAGTCCAGTAAAACTAATAGTCCAATCCCACCCTCTTATCCCTCAAAACAAACATGCTCTCAAATGTGGGCTAAATGGATGCCACCAATAACTAATTCAATTCCTCGCAAGCAATTGTGCCACAATCAAATGTGGGTTAAATGGATCTCACTGATAGCTAATTCAATCCTTCTCTTTTATCCGGCAGGCAATTGAGCCATAGTCTACAATTCAAACCCTCTCACTGGCCAAACCTTGTCTACTTTTTAAAACTCTCATATTCATTACAAAATCAAAGGAAAATGTTTGGTAGTTCAAAATTTTGTGGTTTAAATGGCTCAAATCTATCAAAACGACGTCATTTTACACTCATTTACACTCAAAACGACGTCGTTTTGAGTTATTTGAGTGATTTGAGCTATTTGAGCCACAAAATTTTGAGCTACCTAGCATTGTTGAAAATCAAATTAGAGACAATGAAAACCTTGTCTTGAATATTGTCACCAACGTCTCATTTTGTTTGGTTTTAAAAAATTGAGCCAATTTTTCAGAAAATTGAATTTTATAATTTTTTGTATTTTTTATTTTTAGTCAAAAGTTTTAAAGTTTTAAAATTTTTAGAATTTTTATTTTTATTTTTTAGATTCACCTAAGTTAGATACACTTAAAAAGTATAATATTTATGAAAAAAAAATCTTTAAAATATTCATCAAATATAAAAATTCAGTAAATTTTCGTATACTTGTGTATTTATTAAAAATTTTAAAATATATTTTTTTTACAAATATTTAACTTTATAAGTGCATCTAAGTTATGTGCATCTAGAAAGTAAAAAAGTTTACTTAAAACATTTTTTTTTAAAAAAAAGAGAAAATTTATCTATAAATTCCATATTAATGAATGGTGATCCATTTAGTCCTAAGAATTTTTTTATAAACTAATTGATCTCATTGATTTTGAAAATGTAAATTTAATATATTATTTGAAGCTAGATTTACGGTTATATCCTTATTTTTGTTATGTTTTCTTCTCTTTTTTTCTTTTGTACTAGAAAGGTAAAATACACAATTTATGAAAATCAAATTTGGGATGAATTTTTATATGAGAATCTATTTTATTTGGAAAATATTTCAAAAGGAGTACAAAAATGACTTAAAATATGAGATTTTTTAAACATTTTAAAAGGACGTGGGATTTTTCAAACATTTCAAAAGGAGTATAAAAACTCCTTAGTAAGTCTCAGACAAATGTATAATTTCAAACTGTAACAATTAAATGTAACACTCTAAAAAAAAAAATTAGTGTATTTTTCCTAAACGTAACACTCCAAAAAAAACTCTTTAGTGTAATACTCTAATATAACACACAAAATCCTTTGTGTACTTTTTTCAAACGTAACACTCAAAAATATATATATATATATATATAGTATTCTTCAAACCATTCCAAAAGAATGTTGGATTCTCCAAATCATTCCAAAAGGAGTACAAAAATTTTTCAGTAACTTTTGAAAAAATATATAATTTCAAACTATGAGTGTTACGTTTGTAAAAAGTACACTAAGAGTTTTTTAGTGTGTTACATTGAAGTATGTTACTTTGGAGCATTACGTTTGGGATTATATTGATTGGAGTGTTTACATTTGGAAAAAATATACTTTTTTTTTTTTGGTGTTACATTAGAGTATTACGTTTTGGAAAAGTACACTAACGAGTTTTTTTTTCAGTAACTTTTGGAAAAATGTATAATTTCAAACTATGAGTATTACGTTTGTAAAAAGTACACTAAGAGTTTTTAGTGTGTTACATTGAAGTATGTTACTTTGGAATATTACGTTTGGGATTATATTGATTGGAGTGTTTACGTTTGAAAAAATACACTAAGAAATTTTTTTGTGTGTTATATTAAAGTGTTACGTTTTGAAAAAGTACACGAGAGAGTTTTTTTGTATATTACATTAGAGTGTTATGTTGTTATGTTTGAAAAAATACACTAGAAAATTTTTTAGTGTGTTACACTGAAGTGTTACGTTATTAGAGTGTTACATTTTTATTCGTAATATGGGATTTATTCCAGAATGAGGAAAAATTCAAAACCTCTATAGTGCGGATTGTCTAAATGTATAATTTTACATTTGAAAAAATCCATTTTTATTCCTAAAAAATTAAACCCAAACATGTAAGTGATTATCATTTTGTATAATTTTTATTTTAATGAGATATTTGGATTCATAAGAAAAACAGAGAGAGGATTAAACAATTCATAAGATCACATTTCAAGATTTATTCTATTTGTTTGGTTCTGGTTTTCTGAAAACAATTTTTAGAAAATTCTACATTTTTATTTTCTGCATTTTAATGTTTCCAATGAATTTTTTTAATATTTTGAGCAATTTTTTTTAATTGTTAGACACACCTAAAATAAATACACTTAAAAGGTATAATATTTATGAAAAAAATCTTTAAAAAATATACTAAATATCAAAAAATACAAAAAAAATGAAAATTTAGTATATTTTTCGTATTTTTGTGTATTTGTTAATTTTTTAAAATATTTTTTTACAAATATTTTACTATTTAGATACATCTAAGTAAGATGCATCTAAAAAAATAAAAAAATTACTTAAAATTTAAAAAATATTTACTAAAAACAAAAACAAATATGAAAAACAGAAAACTTAATTTTCAAAAAACTAAAACCAAGCACACTAAATTGGTGTTTAACCTTAAAAAAAAATCACTAAAAAAAAAAAACACACAAAAAAAAAAATTAATTTTCAGAAAATTAATCAAATCCAAACTCAAATTTTCTTTTTTTGAAGTGAGGTGGCCCCCACTCAACTTGTATTTTGGTTTCAATTTACATGGTCCTATTTTTATAAGTGTTAGTTTCATTTCTCTCAAATTGTCCATCTCAACTTGAGAGAGAATTTGGGTTTGGTAGGCTCGTTTTGAGATTAATTTCAATGATCCAAACCATTACTTTTTAAAATTCGTTGGGTAGAATATTCATGTAATAAATCAAGATAATAAAATATCGATAGCTATATGTTTAAATTATATTTATATTACAAAAAAATAAATAATTATTTTTAAAACTGTAACACGTGAAAAAAAAATGTATTAATTAATTAATTTGTTTTAGGTTTTACCGGATATGGTGTGAATGAAAAATGAATTCTTCATTGATGCACCTGACAATAAAAATGCTCCAATATTATTCAACGGCTTACAAGCATTAGCGAGACATGCCATACTCAATGTAAATTAAAGTTGTTTTTTTTTTTTTCAACACTGAAATGAAAGATGAGTTACTACTAATAACCACTTAAATATATTGATAATATGAATGTAATTTCAACCAATCAACCCAACATTTTATACTGAAAATCCTTATTTTCACTCACAGAATGGTTGAGATTGAAAAGAAAAAAGTTATTAAAAAGTAATTACGTGGACTAGTTTACGGATTTTTGTTGTCACAAAGCCTTGTGTGTAACAAAAATAAAAATCAATTGTTTTAAAGAAACATCCTTGATAAATTTACATTCCCACCTGTATAAGAGCAACTCTAACTATATTTTTTATTTTTTACTGGCTACAAATACAAAAAAAGTGTACTCTTTGTTTTGTCTAATTCGTTTTTAATGTATGTACTCTAATACTATTTTTTTATTTTACTTATTTATGCGCAGCGTAACATTTCATCATTGAGTGTTCAGAATAAAGCACCCAAGTCTTAAGGGCTGTCAAAATGGGGTATCTACGCGCGCACCACTCCTCATACGCACCTTACCATTGATTTCTCCTGCTCGATTATAATCACCAAAGTCGCTTCTCCTCCGTCATTGCAGTCACTTGCATCGCTTCTCACTACAACAAAAAGCATTTTTGGCGACGTTTTTTAACAACCAAATTGAAATTAGTCGCCAATTGTATATAATTGGCAACAATATACTAGTTGGTTGCCAAAAAATAAACTATTGGTGACAAGTTGAGATTATTGGTTGCCAAAACGTTTGGCGCCAACATAAATTTCTACGCGGAAGTGTTAAAAATGTTTTCGCGACCAAATTAATATATGGTGACGAAAATTTTGGTCGCCGATTGAAACTTTTTGGCGACAGAAATAAATTAGTCGCGGAAAGGTGAATAATATTTATGGCAACCTAATGATTTTCGTTGCCAATAAATTAACAGGTCAAAACCACATCGTTTGGAATCTGTCCTTTTTTTTAATTTTTATTTTAACAGTAGACTGATCCTTTTAGGTGAATAAACAAAGAATTGACCTAAATTGTTCATCTCTCTCTCCCTTCACAACCTCAAGCGGCACGGCAGAACACACAGAGACACGAGGTATGTCTTCTCTTCTTCTTCTTCGTCTTTCTCTCTCTCTCTCTCTCTCTCTCTCTCCCTCTCCCTCTCCCTCTCTCACATCGCCTCCACCTCCTCTTTTTCTTCTTTGTCTTCAATTTCATTCTCTTGTTCGGCATGGCAGAGCACAGCACACAGTTTGCCGCTTTTTCTTCTTCTTCTCTCTTCCTCTCACTCTCTCGCACCGCTGACTGAGCACCACCGACGACATTCCCTCAAACGGTGCTTCCCTTTCATCTCCCTTTCTCATAGCGTTGATCGCGACCACCTCTTTGGTCGCTACCCTCTTCTCTTCTCTCTCTAAAATTCTGATTTTGGGACTGCGATCCATATAGAAGACTGATTTTGGGACAACAATCTTTCTCTTCAATTTTTTTTTTTTTCATTTGTTGTTTGCTTGCTTGCCTCTTGCATTTGGGGACTGATTTTTGGGACTAATTTTGGGACTGCAGTCTTTGTCTTCAATTTTCTTTTCATCTGCTGTTTGCTTGTTTGCCTCATGCATTTTTCTCTCTGACTTAGAATTGTTATATACCTTCCGTTTGGTCATAGTCCTACTTGTTTTCTCTCGAGTCCCGATCATATAACTGTTGAAATTGTATTTATTGTCTTATTTAGAAGTTAACACAATGCCTATGGTTCTTGAAGCAATTTTATGAGTTGCTGGAATCATCAATTAGAAGCTGAATTTGTTATTCGAAAGTTGCAAAATTGATATTTGTTAAATTTAACATTTAAAGACCCGAATTTTATTTGGAGGCTAAAACTATGTATTTAAGTGTTAAATGTACATGCTTAGTTATGAATTTTATTGTAATGCTGCAAAGACAAGGAACTTAGGCTAGACAAGTCATTGTTCATGCTTTCCAAGTCATTGTTGTCTTATAAAACCATACATCCAGGTGAGGCACGCACAAGGAATTCACAATGTAGAAGTAGATAAGAACTATGAAGTGTACGTGTCTCCTGAATATTTTGATGCACAGCTTACTCCACTTGGCTGGCAGCAAGTGGGAAAATAATCAATGTTATGTTATTATACAAACTCATTTGGGTAAAGATAAACTTATAATAAGTATCTTACTGCTTACATATACAGTCCTTAGCAAAATTTTGAGGCTAATGTTGTAGAAAATTTTGTACTACTGTAACAGGTTGATAATTTGTGTAAACATGTCCAATCAAGTGGGCTTTTTAAGGGGATTGATTTAGTCATCATATCCCCTTTGTTAAGGTATTGATGTTGGTTTTCAGTGCTCCCGTTCCTTCTGTGGATATATTTTATGCATGATACTCTTCTAATTCTATGCAGTTTTTCATTCAGTTTTCATTAGATTGGACTAAAACCTTCCTTTTTAATTGATGATTAGGATTTAGTAATACTTGCATGAAAATGCAATTTTTTTTTGAGAGGGGGGGGGGGGAAGTAAAAATAAAAAAACATTTGCATTTTCTTTGCACTTAAGTGCAAGTATTTTGTAGATTTGAGCACTGCAGCTTTTTATTATGGATGAGAGTGAAGATTTGCAGTGGCCTTAATTTGTCTAGCCTAAATTTGAAGTTTTCAAATTGTACTCGTGAGTTGTGATAATGAATCGGTCTTGGACTCTTGACAATGACAAGGAGTTTGAATGTATGTTTTTGAAGCCGTATGTAAATGCCTTGTGAAGGATTCAACAGAGGGGAGGTTTCAGTATTGTGGCTGCTATTTGTTGATATATCAGGGAGAAACAGAAGTGCCTACTCCAATAATGCCACACATTTTGTTATAATGTGAATCTGTTATAATCAGCGTTATGAGAAAATGCTAATAACCTATTCGTTTTGCACCTTATCCCCATTTTTCATTAATTTGGATCTACTAGAGTTTGTTTATTATTATGTGAAAATGTTTACGAGTGTCTATATCTTGTAGTTAATATTTCATGAGTTAATCACTCTCTGTAATATTGGTTTTAGATATAACTCGTATGTTCAAGCTAGAAGTAGGACAAATCAACTCAAAAGGTTAGGCCACAGTGTTGGTAAGGTTTGTCATCTTTCACGTTTTTCAATGTTTATTTTCAATTGTACAAAATGAGATAATATATATTTAAAAATCTTTGTTCATTAGTTATAAATAACTATTCATTTTGCAAGTTGAATTCATCTTGTTGGGAGGTACTTTCATGTCATTGCCATCAGATTACCGTGATTACTTTATAAGGAATCTTCATGATGCTTTATCGGGACACACTTTTGTTAATGTTGAGGAGGTTGTTTCCTACTCTAAGTGTGCTGTGAAGTGTATTGGGATGACTATAGAAACACAGTAAATTTTCAGAATATAAAAACTTATTGTTCTTTCTTCCCTCATTATTCTAATTACTACTAAATATTATTTGTGAGGAAGTGGTTTAGAAATACTCTTCGGATCCTGGGAGACGCTAGTGATCCTCAGCTAGTCACCTGAAAAGATACAAGCACTCCGGTCGGGGGTGCCGGAATTAGCACTCCGACGGACAAGTTAGTTTAGACACTCAGGATAGCCTATTTACCAGTTTTGTGAAGTGATTCTTACATACCTTTCTATAACCGTTGTTCCTGTATTTATACCTGTTCTTCTTGATCCACGAGGCCAGGGCCTACTTTTTAATCATTGCCCTTTCCTTTATTCGGCCCTAAGTACTTATACTTTATTCGGCACATACATTCTATTCGGCTTCCCGCTCTCGTAGGATATAGCCGATTAATATCAGTCTTCTAAAGATACACACCATCTGATCTTTCCATTATTCGGCCCCAACAATTGCCCCCTGAACTCCCCATTGACGGAAGTTAATCGGCGTGTTTGGTCTTGAATTGGAAAGGTTAAAATAGGTCAGGCGGCTTCGCGTACCCCAATATAGATGTCAGGATGCGCACACCTTTTCGTTCATCATTACGTTTTCCCGCCTCAACCTTTCGTCGAGTATTCGAGACTCTTGGACCGCCAGCAGATATCCCTTCTCCGACTCGCATTCTCTGCAACTCTTCTCCGTCTACCCTCGTCTCCCTTGTTCCTTGTAAGTCTTCTTCTCTTTTTTTTTGCAATCTTACTTTTTGTTTATCGCTTTCATTTTGGTGAACCCTTCATTCCCCGTGAAAATGGCCAAACACTTGAAAGACCTCCTTTCTGAGGGTCGTGTCTCCGGATTCCGGCGACACTTTTCCATCCCCGACGATGTTCATCTATCTCTAGTGACGGACAACAGTCTGGATATAGAGAGAGAGGATCAAAATTCAATCGTCTTTCCTCTCCTATCCATTGCAGAGAGCGGGGTCCGCTTTCCCCTATATCCGTTCCTTAGGGCCGTCCTCCACTATTGGGGTCTAATTCCTTTTCAGCCCAACGTGAACTTTTTTCAGATCGTAATGGGGATCGTAGAGTTGAACCGGCGCCTCAGGATCGACCTTGGGGTTCCGGCCATTCGGCACTGCTATGCTTTAGCCAAATCCTCCGATCGGCTTAGGCGGTACTTTCTTAGGGCCAAGGATACTGACCATCATTGGTAACCATGCTCGCCAGTTCTGGCAAGTGTGTGGATGACGTAATTGTCAATATCCAAGGGAACTGGAAATTTGGCGAAGGCGAGGATCGCCTAGACCCTATTCCCAGATGGAGGGGTGAACCAGGTTGCCGTGTGCCTCCTTGTGTTTTACTGAACTTTTCTTTTACTCAGCTTTCCCCCTGTGTCTAACCCCTTGCCTTTGCAGGCAGTAATTTGAAGAAGATTTTGGTTTCTACCGACGACGCGGTCCTTTCGCAGGTTGCGACTGCACTCGGATACTTCGGCTGTCCGAACTTACAGAAGCAAGGGAGAGCGGCCCACATACTTCTTCGATACGAGCCTACTTACACTACTTTTCAGCCGCTGACAATATTCCAATTCCATCCGGCGATCGACAGCTTGCGGCTCTTATTTTCTCTAGCTTCAAGAGTCTCAGGCAAGTTGGTCTCGAGGCCTTTAACTCGGGGCAAGACATCGAGCCGGTGGTAGAGGTAGTCGCCAAACTAGACAGAGAGTTCGCTGAGGAGGCCGAAGAGGTTGACGAGGCCCTAAACTCGGCGTTTGAGGCAGCCAGACGTAGTCAGCCTACCTCGCCGTCCACTTCAGGTCAGGCCGAGTTTTCTTTTGGAGATATTTTTGGAGGATTGGAAGATTTACTCGGCGATTTTTTTGAAGGTATGGCTGGGGAAAGCCTCACGCAAATGGCTCGAAAGAAAAATGTCGAGCGTATGGCTGCCCGGAAAAAGGCCGAGGCCGCCCGTTCTGGACCTACCTTGGTTGAGTCTTCCGAACCCGTTATTGAAGAGTCGGCTAAGATTGTTAAGGCCGAAAAGGCGAAAGAGGTCGAACAACCGGTCATTGATAAACGGTTGATTCCAGAAAAGCGGGGGCAAGAAGCGTAGCGCCGAGGGAGAGGCCGGTTCAGAAGATAGTCTTGCCAACAAAAGGCCTCGCTTAGAAGAATCAGACGTGGTTGTTCCTTTTATTGTTTAGCCAAAGATTAGAGACACGCCGATTCCTTCTGATGCATCCATCATTACCGACCCGGCGGTAGCCTTGAGCCTAGCAGCGTCAGTCTCCCTACCAGCTGATAAGGCGTCCTTTCACACCGTGCTGGATTTGGTGGCCATAGCTCTATCTGCGCAGTCGGCCCTTTTGGTAGGTGAACTTTGACTTGTTTTGATTTTGGTCGCCTATGGCATCTAACGATCGCAACTCGTTTTGCAGACGGTCAGCAGGATCGCTGACTTGGGCCGCCGCCTACACGACGCCCTTGAGAGGATTGACCGTTTGCAGTCAGAAGTGGTCGATCAAAAGAGCAGGGCCGAGTTTGAGATGATGAGGGTCGCTATAGAGGCTGTGCAAGCCGAAGCCGAAGCGGAAAGGGCTCGGGCTGCCGATCAGCACCGTTCTGAAGCCGAAGATAGGGCAAACGTGAGCAAAGAATCGCTTAGGCTAGCCGAGGAGGCGCTTACCAGGATGGAGATTGAGTTAGCAGAGTTGAAGGCGACCAAGGAAAAGGCAGAATCTGAGGCTTCTGCCGCATTCAAAGAAGGAAAAGGCGCCGCGTTCAAAGAATACGTAGATGAAGTCCCCAGGTTTAAGAATCGAGGGTTCAAACACGGGTGGCTCAAGGCCCTTGGTGCCGCTGGGGTTACATTGGCCTTGCCAATTCCTTATGAGCAGGTGGACGTTGAGCCACTTGAGTCTGACCCCGAGGATTGATTTGGGAGTCAGTCGAATTTTATGAAATACTTTCCCTTTTAATGTATGTTTTTGTTTTTAGGACTTTTGTTGGTTCCGAGTAGTTTTCATGTATAAATTGGCTATTGTCTGCGCTCAATTTATTAATGAAAATTATCTTCTTGTGTCACTACTAATGCGCAGTTTGTGATGTTATGTTGGTGTAGAATGTTTACCTTTCACTATTTTAGTTAGAATGACTACTTTGTTGACCTTTCTATGATTGAATATCATGATTAATCTGCCCTTGCCCCAGGCGGTGCATGATCATTCGTGCGCCTGAGGAGGCAAACTTAGTTTTGTTGTCGATTCATGGGCCGACTGGGGCACTTAAGCCGAATGTATTGATAAATCTTTCACGCCCTTGCCACAGGCGGGGCATGATCATTCTGAAGTCGATTCGTGAGCCGGCTGGGGCACCTAAGTCGAATGGATTCATTAATCTATCCCGCCCTTGCCCCAGGAAGGCATGATCATTCTGAAATCGATTCGTGAGCCGGCTGGGGCACATAAGCCGAATAGATTGATTAATCTATCACGCCCTTACCCCAGGCGGTGCATGATCATTCTGAAGTCGATTCGTAAGCCGACTGGGGCACCTAAGCCGAATAGATTGATAAATCTATCATGCCATTGCCACAGGTCGGGCATGATCATTCTGAAGTCGATTCGTGAGCCGGCTGGGGCACATAAACTGAATAGATTGATTAATCTATCACGCCCTTGCCCCAGGCGATACATGATCATTCTGAAGTCGATTCGTGAGCCGACTAGGGCACCTAAGCCGAATGGATTCATTAATCTATCCCGCCCTTGCCCCAGGCGGGCATGATCATTCTGAAATCGATTCGTGAGCCGACTGGGGCACCTAAGCCGAATAGATTGATAAATCTATCACGCCCTTGCCACAGACGGGGCATGATCATTCTGAAGTCGATTCATGAGCCGGCTGGGGCACATAAGCTGAATAGATTGATTAATCTATCACGCCCTTGCCCCAGGCGGGGCATGATCATTCTGAAGTCGATTCGTGAGCCGACTGGGGCACCTAAGCCAAATAGATTGATTAATCTATCACGCTCTTGCCCTAGGCTGGGCATGATCATTCGGGCGCCGACGGGTCTATCCAGTCGGCGCTGGGTGATTGAGGTTTTCACAATTAATGAAATTGCCTCGAGGGTGCTGCCTCTGTGAAGGATAAATGATTATGGGTACAACTTTTATGAATACAATAAACAACTGACTCCAGCTTTTGAAGGAATCGTGTGAATGTCGAACAGACTTTTCTTTAATAGCAGAGGGGAAGAGAAGATGCTAGCTGAGCTAGGTGGAGACATGCATCGAGGTGGTGACCCTTCGCGCACCGGGGGTAAGAGTTCCAGGGATCGAGAGAAGCGTCAGTCTCCCCGACGTCGGAGCAGGTCGCCCAGGCGGGACAAGCAGTCGCAGGGCAGGTCTTTTCAACCTTAAGCTGAGAAGGGATCTGACTCGAATCCGTGCCCATTAAGCTTTGCGGTGTTTGTGGGGAATAGACCCATGACAGAGGCGGATTCGATCGTGTGGGACCCAAATGTAGCGGTCGAGTTTGCTCGACAAATTTTTCCTCCTGAGGTTCAGCAATCGATGGTAGGTCGTCAGGACTACGAAGTATTTCGCGAAGGCATTCACGGGGCAGTGAAGGGGCTTTACACTGCCTATGAAATCGGCATGCGGTTGTGCGCTGCCCGCCGAGAGATGGAGAAGAAAGAGGAATGTATTCGAAGTTTGGAGGCTTGCGCGGAGGCAGCTGAGCGCGAGTTAAGGAAGACCAAGGCGGCCCAGGCACAAACCGCCGGGCACGGAAACCCAATCGTGGAAGAAAGGATTACCAGTCAGCTCATCAGTTCTGCGCTTGCCGATCGTGAGACGGCGAGTATGTTCGCACTGGAGAACGCGAAGGGAAGGGCCTATGAGAAAGGCTTTCATGATGGCCGAAAAGTTGGAATCGAAAAGACAAGAAAAACTTGCCGAAGAAGTTTGCCGATGTGAAAATCGTGGATCATGGCATCTCAAGCCGCAGAAGCTCTTCGAGCGTCGGGCATTGATTCGGCATCGCCATTCTACCACAGTAAACATTTTCCGTTTTCTTCTTTTGAGGTCGAGAAGAGTGAGGATGAGGGTGACGCCGTATAAGTGTACTTGTTGTAAGGTTGAAACGCAGATCGCGTTGAAAACTATGTAATATATTGCCTGTTTTATCAAATAAAAAGCGTTCTATGATAAATATTTTGTTACAGTTCGTATTTGGTATGAATGCGTTTCGTTTCTGTATATGTTTGAATGAATGTATAAACGTTGATCAACAGGGTCGACCCATACATGATAGTCGTTTATTCTGAATGAGGCTATTGTAACTTGAGGAAGCCAAAAGCCAGTGGGTAAGGTGGCTGCGGCCAGTACACGTGCTTCAAAAAGTCGTTTGGATAACTACGCCGTGGCGAATGTCAACCGACATTTTTCTCATGGAGTTTAGTGTTAGTGAAATCGCCTCGGGATTGGGGCCTCGAGATCGTTGCCAGTATTGAAAATAAAAGGAGTGGGCGCTTCGCGCAGATAAATAATCACTCATGTGTGGTGGAATAAGTGGGGATGTTAGTTAGAGAGACTGGAGTTCAGCCGATCTTGGTGTTACCATGGAGCGCGGCAGAGGACCCATCCGTATGGGAAGTAGGGCGTCGAAACGTTGGCATGAATCTTCGCGTCATCGAAGCAGATCACCCCGAAAGGAAAGGCAACGACCGTCGGGTTTTTATCCTTCCTTGTCCTAGATCTTTGCCTTGACATTGTCAATGGTATCAGTGGAGGACTTGGGGACAGTTGGCTCAAGGCATCGCAAACCGCGGAGGACTTCTGGGTGACGGGAGGTGATTCGACACTGTCGCTTTACTAATGCGTCTTCTCCCTTTTTTTAGCTTTTAAGTTTGGAGATGGGTATTGTAATGCTCAAATGCAAGTTGCGTTTATGTAACTGTAGACACCCCATTTTTGACCGTTCTCAAGACTTGGACGTCACCGTTGGAACACTCGGTGATCATCCGTGCTTGTGTTCATCTCGAGTTCCCAGAGGTTTCGGCTGCGCGCCTCGCATTAGGATCTCTCGACTCGACTTTTTGGTGTCTGGTTTTGCACCTAACACTTGTGTTTTTGCCTTGAAAGGCAGGGAATAGCTTGTTGGCCATTCCTACACCCCACCGGCTGTCCCTTCACATCACCGGCCGTTTATGGGTGCCACCGGCAGTGGTTTCTTAAAACCAATGGCCGGTCGGCACTATTTTTTTGCTGATCGGCACTTTGTTCTGGCCAGTGACCTTTTTTTTTGCTGGCCGGTGTGACTCTTCTGCGCCCTTCAGACTTGGTGCATGCCAGCTGTGCTAGCTGGAATGCACCAACACTCCTCCCCGTGCATGTAGTGGCTGTTTTGCCCATTTTGCCCCCTTTTGGTCAAAGCTTCTTGAGGAAGCTTGACCCTTTGTCAAAGCTTCCTCAAGAAGCTTGGCCAGCTGTCTTAGCTTCCTCAAGAAGCCTTGACTCTTTTGCCCCTTTTGCCCCTTTTATTTAGCTTTTTTGAGAAGTTTAAATCATTTCCCTTTGCCTATTTAAGCACCTCTCTTCTTCCTTTGTTGAGGTTAGAGTTTTGAACAAAAAAAACCAGAGCTTATATACATATACATCTGATATATACACACTCTCTCTCTATATTTCCCTCTCTCTCCTCCCTTGTGTGTGTTTTCTTGGCCTAAAAGTGCATTTTGACCTTACTTTTGCACTAATACACACACCATTACACCTTGCTCCGAGATTGAGAGGTTTTAAGGGTTGTTTTTTGAGGTTTTGGACTGATTTTGCTCAGTAGAGTGTGGCTGGACCAACTGTTCTTGAAGTGTTCTTCAAGGGTAAGACTTTCACTTTAGTTTCCCCAATCTTGCATTGGCTTTTGACCTACCTTGCATATTGATTTGAGCTTTGTGTATAACTAAAAAAATTCTTATATTTTCATGCTTAAGAACTGTCATTGAGGGTGTTTTGGCATTGGGGGTCGAAATCCCCCTCTTAGGTCTCTTTTGGCCCATTTTGGTGTCTTTTTCTTTAAGCCTTACTTGCTTTGTTGTGTTAGCCTTCTCACCACTGAAATCTAGTGGATTTTCAGTGGTAAAGAAGATGGTTTGAAGTCTTGTATAGGGGAGGGACACCCCTCTTCCTTTGTGTCTCATTTGTGCATGTTTTGGGCTCATAACGGTAGCATATATGCTTGGTTGTTTTTGGCTCCATATCAGATGTTTTTGGTGCTATTTAGGTCACATGTTATCTCTGTTTTGGGTCGGATTGGTGGCCTTTTGCATGCTTAACATACTTGCTTTGTATTCCTTTGTTTGTGCCTAGAAATGCATTATGACTTTTGACTACCATGCTCTCATATCTTGGCTTCACTTTGTGAAGTTTTTGACCATATTTTTCCATGTATGAGGTCTGTTGGCCACTGATTTGGTCTTGTTTAGCATGCTTGATATAGTTGCTTTGCATTTTGGATCATGAGCCTTAAGGGTATGGGCCATGAACATGCATTGGTTAGGCTATTTCGTTGATTTGGAATCACTTAGCATATCATTTCAGTCCCTAAACCATGCTTGTATACTTGCATTCATCGCTCCTCTCATGCTTTGAAGTTGTGCCCACTTATGCCTTGAAACGTGCATTGTGTATGCCTAGGTGTTTGTTTCATTTGGGATGCCATATGTGTGGGTTTTTGGAGCTCTTTTGCATGCTAAAATTCTATTTTTGGTTGTATAGTTCATGCTATGTTTGTTTGGGTTAGTGGTGGTAGAACGCCCTTTGTTATGCCTTAGCTTTGACCCCTCTTTTGGCTTGCATGTTTGTAGTGCATTTTGTCCATCACTTGAGGCACTTTTAGCCACTGTTTTTGGGGGTGTTTGAGGCCTCCCATTTCAGTCTACGTCCCTTCTTGGACATGGTTGTATGTTTGACTTGTTGCCTCTAATTGCATGCGTGCATTGTACCATATTAGCATTACGTGATGAGTTGCATTGTAGCATTGCATATTAGGAACATTGTATGCTTGCCATGATATGTTGCATTACATTTGGCATGCCTTGTTTTTTTGTGATGTGTTGCATTTTCGAGCCATGTTTGCATAACATGCATTGCATTACTTGGTTTGGGGTGTCAAACCAAGTGTGAGGGTTAAGAAGTGTTCATACCACAAGTGATGAAACGTGTCTCAACTCTCAGTCATCGAGGCCCTTGACTTTGGCATGATTGGGTCTTGGTCTTCATTTATATGTTGCATGCATTTTCATTGAATTGCAACCTTGGCTCCTTAGGCCATCACGCATCAAAATGCATGATTGATGGCCCGAGGATCGAGGGTCATGCTCCCTTGAGTCCCTTGCATGATAGGGAGTGTGCTCGCGCATACATTTGCTTGAAATTCCGTGCCATACACTGTCTGTCCTTGTTGCTGTCAAAAACCAGTTTCTGCAGGGAGTTTCTGCCGACTGGCACTGTAGAGTGCCAACCGGCCATGTATTGGTGGCCGATAATGTGAAACCCCAACCGATGGATAAGTTCTATGGCCGGTGGGTATTCCCTTCAGCCGATGGCGTCCTACAGCGTTCAGGGAACCTATCCCAGGATTTTGGCAGTTTTCAGAGAAGCAGGACAGTGTAAACAGAGGCAGCAGTGGTATGGTACGGGCTTTCGGGGCAAGTTAAATCCGAGCATGCATCATTCACGCATCTCGAGGCGGGGGGCTGCGGTCATCTTCTCTTTGCATTTAATTTGTTAATTAGATTAGAAATTTAGTATTATTTATTCGGACTGTAATATTTATTCGGACCCTCCGAGCGAGGGCAATTGTGCAATAAGTGTGCGTGAGTGTGTGTATATCTTCCAACCCCACGTTTTTCTTCCCTTTTATTTACCCACTTATGATGGTAGACTAGGGCATATTTAAATATGCATCCATGCCTTTGTCTTACATGCACCAGGCTCGGTACATCATGCTAACTGCACTCGTATTTCAATTCCAAGTTGAGTATTTGTTAGTTGCAGCATTTCACATGCCATGTTTAGGATAGCCGAGCCTGTTTGGATTGCATCTTTGCATGTGTTGCATTAGCCATTTCAAATATGAAGTAGGATCATGCATGAGATTACTAACTGGTTTCTGTTTTGGCTTGGAGTACTAGGTGAGCTTTTATGCTTTAGCATGCCGCATGCGTGTGAGTGTTGCCATAATTGCATGATTACCATGAGGCTAGCTGCTTATGTGATATAACTGCTTGAATGCCTGTGGATGGAGGTCGAATTGCTTAAATTGGGATAACGCATTAAAACTGTGAATTTTAAGCCCACTAGACAGTGGCAAAACCATCATTTCTAAAAGCCCACTTGAGGGTGGCAAAACCTACATTTTAGCCTACTTGCGAGTAGCAAACCATTTTCAAAACAAACATGAAATGTTTTGTTCCTATATAGGCGATTTGGTCTATACTTGTTTGCTGTGCGCATAACATAGTAATTCTAGGCTAATAACTGGAATAAGAACACGTAATGTTTTCAAAACAAGATATCACGGTTAGTAGAGGCCGATCTTTGATCGGGCGAGAAGGGGTGCTCATAGCTGACCTTCCCCAATCGTACCCAAGTTCCCGAGCCAAGGCAACTTTGGTGATGACGTACACATGGCCTTTGGCATCAAGTCAGGGTTTCCTAAATTTTCCAAAATAACATATTTAGGTGGCGACTTTGTATCTGGCAAAGCAGTCCATGTCTGGCACTTCTTTTTCTAAAAATCTATTTTCTCAAAACGATTTGCCAGATTTGGACTCTTTGGTTCAGATTAAGGACCGTGACACAAATCGAGTCCAAACTGTAGCGGGGTCCCTCGCGGACGTGTTACAGTAATAACTGTGTGATTAAATAAAAATTGTAACGCTCAAATGCGGGTTGCGTTTATGTAACAACTGCTTGATTGAACAAAAAGCTTTATTTTGAACATTTGCGTCTTATTCTGATTTTTTTTTTGTATGCTTAGTTAAGCACCTTATTTGCGATGTTGGCGAGTTTTGTTTTGTTCGTGCCAAAGGTTGCTCCGAATCTGGAGACTTAGTTTGGCCAATCGTGATATCCACGAAGGGCGCTCCGAATCCGGAGTCTTTAATTGGCCCTAAGGTGTTATGCACCAAAGGGGGCTCCGAATCCGGAGACTTTGATCGGCCCTAAGGTGTCATGCACCAAAGGGGGCTCCGAATTTGGAGACTTTAATCGCCCCCTAGGTGTCATGCACCAAAGGGGGCTCCAAATCCGGAGACTTTGTTTGGCCAATCGTGATATCCACGAAGGGCGCTCCGAATCCGGAGACTTATTCGGCCCTAAGGTGTCATGCACCAAAGGGGGCTCCAAATCCGGAGACTTTGGCCAATCGTGATATCCACGAAGGGCGCTCTGAATTTGGACTCTTAGTCGGCTCTAAGGTGTCATGCACCAAAGAGGGCTCCGAGTCCGGAGCCTTTGTTTGGCCAATCGTGATATCCACGAAGGGCGCTCCGAATCCGGAGTCTTTAATCAACCCCAAGGTGTTATGCACCAAAGGGGGCTCCGAATCCGGAGACTTTGATCGGCCCTAAGGTGTCATGCACCAAACGGGGCTCCGAATCCGGAGACTTTGTTTGGCCAATCGTGATATCCACTAAGGGCGCTCCGAATCCGGAGTCTTAGTCGGCCCTAAGGTGTCATGCACCAAAGGGGGCTCCGAATCTGGAGACTTTGATCAGCCCTAAGGTGTCATGCACCAAAGGGGGCTCCGAATCCGGAAACTTTGATCGGCCCTAAGCTGTCATGCACCAAAGGGGGCTCCGAATCCGGAGTCTTAGTCGGCCCTAAGGTGTCATGCACCAAAGGGGGCTCCGAATCCGGAGTCTTAGTCGGCCCTAAGGTGTCATGCACCAAAGGGAGTTCCAAATCTGGAGACTTTGATCGGCCCTAAGGTGTCATGCACCAAAGGGGGCTCCGAATCCGGAGACTTTAATCGGCCCCTAGGTGTCATGCACCAAAGGGGGCTCTGAATCCGGAGACTTTGTTTGGCTAATCGTGATATCCACGAAGGGCGCTCCGAATCCGGAGACTTATTCGGCCCTAAGGTGTCATGCACCAAAGGGGGCTCCGAATCCAGAGACTTTGGCCAATCATCATATCCACGAAGGGCACTCCGAATCCGGAGTCCTAGTCGGCCCTAAGGTGTCATGCACCAAAGGGGGCTCCGAATCCGGAGACTTTAATCGGCCCGAAGGTGTTATGTACCAAAGGGGGCTCCGAATCCGGAGACTTTGTTTGGCCAATCGTGATATCCACGAAGAGCGCTTTGAATCCGGAGTCTTAGTCGGCCCTAAGGTGTCATGCACCAAAGGGGGCTCCGAATCCGGAGACTTTAATCGGCCCTAAGGTGTCATGCACCAAAGGGGACTCCGAATCTAGAGACTTTGTTTGGCCAATCGTGATATCCACGAAGGGCGCTCCGAATCCGGAGACTTTGAGAGATGAATGGAACCACGAAGAAAAATTGTTTACATTGCAGAAGTGATACATATACAAGTATCAAAGCCCACAAATCGGGTCAGTGATAGGGTTTTCATTAAGTCCCTGCTTGTGCCGGTTGGGGGGAGCCACGGATTTCTTTAATGCCATGGGCTGTCGGGAAACGCACAAGCTGATGATAAATGCTTGGAACAGCCTTCATCATATGTATCCAGGTTCGCCCCATGATGACATTATATGGCGAAGGGAGCTTTACGACCAGGAATTCTACTTCGACCGTTCTGGAACCCGCTCAAACAGGTAGTATGATCTTCCCTAACGGATATTCGGGATTCATATTAAAGCCGAACAATGGGTAAGGCGACAGAGACAGATCTGACTTATTGAGGCCGAGTTTGATGAAAGTTTGGTAGTACATAACCTCTGAAGTACTCCCCGGGTCTATGAGAATGCGTTCGATGGTGAACTGATTTATGCGTAATTTAATGACCAACGGATCGATGTGGGAAGCTGTTGTGCCGCTAAGATCGGAGTCATTGTAAGTAATTGTCGGAGCTTCTTTGGGCCATTCAATCGGAATACGTTGCTTTTGGGGGATTGGATGCGATTGAATTGTGTGCACGGTTGGGGGTTCAGGCAGGCTGTAGATCATATAGATCACGCTAAGTGGAGGTGAGTCCTGCTGCAAGGCCAGTGCCGTGGTTGGCTTTCCCTTTCTCACGTACTGTTGCAGTCGGCCGTCTTGCACCAGTTTTTCTAGGTGATCTTTTAATGCGTAACAACTCTCCGTTTCGTGGTCGTGATCTTTGTGATATTCGCATCGCCTATCCCTTCTTCTCATGTTGGGCGGCCTTACCATCTTTGGCGGCCATTTGAAGAATGGAAGGTGTTGGACTTTGGTCATGATTGCGGTGATCGGTTCTGACAACTCTGTGTACTTCTTGTCGGTACATCTCGAACACCTACTGTCGACTTATAGTTGTTCATTCGTCCGGTGGGAGCATCGATCGCTTGATCGACGAGTATCCCTCCTTTTTTCTCGTTTAACGCGTTGCCGAGGCTCTGGGCTAGGAGGTGGCGCAGAACTTATTGGTTGAGCAATTTCAAGGGGGGCTGTTTTGTTGGACATTTGGCCGGCTTTTATTCTCAAGGCATCGTCTTCCACCTTGCAATACTCTTCAGCTTTCTTCATCAACGACCAGACTGTTTTGGGGGGTCTTCTGGTCAGGGAACTGCGAAGGGGGCTGTCAGGATGTAGTCCCATTTTGAAGGCGGTAATGGCCATAGAGTCGTTGCAAGCGTCGTCGACGAGGTTGAAACACTCCCAATAACGCGCTGAATACGCTCTGAGCGTTTCTCCTGACTGAATCTGCATAGCCCAGAGAGAGTCGGCCTATTTCGGCTGCACCTCGTTGGTGATGAACCTGGCCCTGAAGGATTTCTGTAATTGATGGAAGCTTTTGATCGAGACCGGCTCCAACTTGTAATACCACCTGACAGCTAACGGTCCCAGGCTGCTGTAGACGTCCCCGAACGCCCCGGGAGGGAAATCCCCCCCGTTTTGTTCATTGGCCTCACTACAGTTTAGGACTCAATGTCACAGTCCTGTATCTAATCTCGCAAAGTGCAATGCAAGACCAATGAATCATCAAAGAGTCCAAATCCGGCAAATCGTTTTTGAAAATAGATTTTTTTGAAAGAAGTGCCAAACATGGACTGCTTTGCCAGATACAGAGTCGCCACTTAAATATTTTATTTTGGGAAATTTAGGAAACCCTGACTCGTTGCCTAAGGCCACGTGTCCGTCATAACCAAAGTTGCCTTGGCTCGGGAACTTGGGTACGATTGGAGAATGTCACTTCGTGAGCACCCCCGTTCTCCCGATCAAAGATCGGCCTCTACTAACCATGATATCTAGTTTTGAAAATATTATGCATTCTTATTCCGGTTATTAGCCTAGATTTACTATGTGATGCGCACAGCATACAAGTATAAACTGGGTCGCCTGAATTGGAATAAAACATTTCATGTTTATTTTTGAAAGCGGTTTACTACTCGCAAATAGGCTTAAAAATGTAAATTTTGCCACCCTTGGGTGGCTTAGAAAACATGATTTTGCCACTATCTAGTAGGCTTAAAACTAACAGTCAATGCATTATTCCAATTCAAATAACCCAACCTTCACCCACAGGCATTCGGGCAGTTATATCATATAAGCAAATAGCCTCATGGTAAAGCATGCTATCATGGCAGTCACTCACACGCATGCAAGGATGTTAAAGCAGAAAACTTACCGAGTACTCCAAGCCAAAACAGAAACTAATTAGAAATCCATGCATGGTCCTAACTATACAGAAATGCCTAATGCAACACATGCAAAATGCAACTAAGATAGGCTCGGCTATTCTAAAGATGGCATGTGAAATGCTACAACTAACAAGTATTCGACTCGGAATTAAAATACAAATGCAGTTAGTATGATGCGTCGAGCCCGGTGCATGCAAAACAGATGAATGAATGCAAACATACGATCATGATGTATGTTAATTAAAACATGCCCTAATCTAACCATCATAAGCTGGTAAATAAAAGGAGAAAGACATGGGGTTAGAAGACATACATCACACACACACACACACACTTATTACAGCATTGCCCTCGCTCGAAGGGTCCGAATAAATAATACAGTCCGAAATGAATAACGAATTATAGCTAATTATTACATAACCACTAACTAATTAACAAATTAGCTAAGTAAGCTATAAACTGGCATGCAAATGGGCTACCCCGGCTCTGTTTTGGATGACAATGAATGCATGCATGCTCGATGCGCTTTGTCAGTAAATTCCATCGCGATGCCTTGTCCCGCCATTGTTTGCAGCTGATTTCAGAAACTTACACAAAGCTCCAGGAGGCTGAAATTCCACTTGGGGAAGGCTATCGACCAGCTCTTGGCTTGGGAAACACCTGCCGACCACCCCTCATTGTGAAAACCAAAAAAGGTGGTCGGCCTACCAGAAAACCTGGGCGGCCGACCACTTTCTGCCCCTGGACTCTGGTTTTTCTGCAACAAAGGCAAGAAAGAGAGGAAGCAATGTATTTTCAACATATGTGTGCGCGACCACTCCTCCCCGTCCTTGCACAAGCTCTAGGGAGTGTGGTCCTCGGTTCTCGAGCCACCAATCACGCATCTCGATGCATGATGGCCGAGAGAACGAATTGCACGTTTTAATATGACATGAATGCGGGTATGAACATATGAAGCCAACAATTCTATTATAGATAATCAAGAACGTCGGAGACTGGGAATCGAGGCATGTTTCATCACTTGGAGTACGAAACGCCCCTCGCTTCCCGTGCTTGGACTAAACCCTACTCCAAGCACCATGCAAATGGAATGGCATACACAATGCGACTAACATGCAACCTAGCATACGCAATTCTCTGTACTAAAATGACATACACAATGCGCGTGATGTAACATGGCATACACAATGCTCTAAAATGCAACCTAACATACGCAATGCTATGGATTGAAATGGCATACACAATGCACGATGGACTTACACCAACATGAGTGGACCTCAGCTACACTCACATCAGGGGCCATTAGATGGAAAAGAAACAACCGAAATGCGTGCACACGTGCACGTATACCGAGGACCGAACCTAAGGCATAAAATGCCACTCTACCAAAGCATGGCAAGGGATGAAAGATGGCATACAAACATGTAATTTTCAGCACTCAAACATGATGCTAAATGATCCCAAAACATGGAAATATGGCACCCGATGCATGAAATAAGCCCCGAAACTCAAAGTTAGGCACATGTATTGAATTGTGACTATGCAAAGCAAGCATTATTTGGCCATGAAGTATAAAGACAGAGCCAAGGCAGCCCTAAAACATGCACATTTCTAGTTTAGAGCATGGCCAAAAAGTGCTAACATGATGGACTAAAATAGTATGCAAATTCGGCTAGCAAGCATGGTTTACATGGCATGTATATGAAGCGTATGAGAACTCATCAAACCAGCCAAAAACAGTGAATAAAATATGTCAAAATATGTCCAAATAACCACCGAAATGCAACCAATGCATGCAAAAATGATGAGTTCCCTTAGAGGGCCATACAAGGGGTTATTAAGCACATACAAGATAGACATGTAACATGGCAAAACCACCTCTGGAAATGAGTTATGACAGCCCTAAAACCCACCAAATAGGCCCTGAAATCAGTCTCGGAAACATGCAAAGAAAGGCCTCTTTGAAAGGTCTTGAATGGGGTTGCTCTATACATGCATCCTAGACATAAAATATGCCAAAATGGGCTCTTGACAGAGCTTAGGCAGATCTTAAAACCCTCAGAATGAGGCCTGAAACATGACTTCAATGCATGAAAAATAGGGTCCCTTTGGAAGGCCAACAATGCTAGTAAAGAGAATGAGGGGTGAGAGGGTCACTCCTCTATGATTTTGGAGCTCAAAGACACATCAAGGCCACTGAAAATCTACTGGATTTCAGTGGCTAAAAGGCCAAATCAAGGCCAATGCAAGTGCTCACATGAATAGCTCAAAACACGAGGAAATAAGACATGAAAGGGGGTAGATGACCCCAAAAAGAAAAAGTATCTTAAAAAAACATGTTTATAAGCTCAAAAGGAAACTTTTTCATGTTTATGACAAATCTTGAAAATGCTCACAAGTAGGACTAAGATATGATGCAAAATAGGCCTACAAAGAGGGATAAAGCATGCAAGGATGTAGGAGACCTCAAACAGAAAAGTGTCCTTAATCAATATTCAAGAGGAGCTCAAAATATGACACTTTCTAGTTTATGACAAAGTCCATAAATACTTGCAAGTAAGGCTAATCAATGGAGAAAAAAAATGCAAGTTTAAGGAAAATAGGCACTTACCCTTGAAGAGCAGCAAAGCTGGAGCTTTTGGACCAAGTTGGTGAACCTTTAACCCTTGCAAGTCAGTTCCAAAGTTCTGGAATGGATGATGGGGGTGTGGTGCTAGGGGTTGTAGTGCAAAAAGGCCAAGAAAACTAGGGTTTTGGAGCTTGGAATAGTGACTATGGAGGATGGAGGATATATGCCTTCACCAAAATTGCTCAACCCTCAGATATTAAGCCAAGCCTCTCCTTTATAGAGGAGAGGCTTCAAAATATCCCAAAGGGACCCCAAGTATTCTCCATACACGTGTATGGAGGTTGCACCAAATGGCCTCTAGCTGGCACAGCTGGATTACACTCAGAGAGAGCAAAAGCAAGAAGCAGGCCGACCAGTTCAAGTGGCCGGCCGGCTACTCCCCCTGGTCGGCCGACCAGGGGTCAAAAAGGTCAACAAAAATTTCTGGCCGGTTACCCCAAATAGGTGGCCTCCCAGATGAGTGCAACACAGCTGTATGGTGGAAAATTAGAAAAAGTGACCCAAAAAAGAGAAAAGCTAGCTTTTAAGCAAGGTTTAAAAAGGTCAAGATGAATTTCTGGCCAGCCTACCCATATTGGTGGCCTCCCAGATGAGCACAACACAATGGTGGTATGAAAAGCCAGAAAATGTGGCTCAAAAGTGAGAAAAATCAACTTTCGGTCAGAAAAATCGGCTTTTGGAGAGAGAAAATGAGAAAACTGGTTTTTCAAGGGAAAAGGTGGCCTCCCACCATCCTACCACCTTCCTAACAATGAAAATAGGGTCCTTACCAAAAATGGACCAAAATGGATAACGAAGGTTCGGGGGCCAAAACGCGCGGTTCGGGGCCCCGAAAACAGGCTGTTAGGCACCGGAAGTGGCGTATGACCACGAAGGTGGTCTCCAGGGCCACAGTGTCCCTCTAAAGGGAGGAAATAAGATGTGTGCCAAAAATCGGAGCAATCGGAGGTAATTAAGCGGTCCCGAACCGAGGCACACGACCGACGGTTCCGAAAATCGGAAATCAGGCTCCAAATGGGAAAAATGGCCTACGACCACGAAACGTAGCCTACGGCCACTGAGAGATGATCTACAAGACCTCTCCCTCCCTTCGGGAAGAGAAAATAGAGAAAACAGGACCTGGTTCGCAAACCGAGGTAAAGCACAAAAGAGCTCTGTAGTCCGGAGGCAAGGCTCTCAGCCGAGACTCCGCAACTTCAGAATGAGCACAATATGCAACATCACCGAGCGCTCAACTGGTGACGTCTGAGTCTAAAGGTCGGTCAAAAATGGGGTGTCTACAGCTGCTAGGGAATATTCGGCATATGAGGGCTTCGTTGTCTGCATGCAATGTCATGGCCTGCTTGTAGTGACGGATATGATCAGTGGGGTCTGATTTGTCATCGTAAAGAGTGATTGACGGAGCTTTAAACTTCTTAGGCAGGGTCGCCCTTGCAATCCGTCGGACAAAAGGATCGTGCTAGTCCTCTTCGTCTGAACTGCTCCTCCTACGCTTGTTCCTTGTATGCAGACTCTTTTCGGAGGAGCTGGAAGTTTCGGATCATCCCTTCTTGTTGAGCTCCGTGGTTAATGAGTTGGAGTCGCTATCGGTATCCTTTGGTCAGGCTCGAGGTCGTTTTCCACCGGCCTTCGGAGGTCGTTTGGGATCTTGGCTCATGGCTTCTCTCGATTTTGCGACTTCGAGGGCCAAATCTTGACGGAGACGTTCGTTTTCAGCGATCATGTTCTCCAGCCTTTGTTCATTCTGCTTTGCTTGTTCGACGATCGCTTGCATTGTCTCTTGCGCTGAGGTCGTTAGTGAGTCAAAGTTCAAGGAACGTCTTGCAACGATGGTTTCTTTTTCGAGCATATTTGCTGGAGTGAGGTCATCTCCCTGTGCGGTCTCGTCAATGGCTACCGGAGGATCTTCAGTCACGCCTGTCATGGATGTATTTGAGTATTCCCACAGACGGCGCCAATTGTGGGGAAGTGGTTTGGAAATACTCTTCGGATCTTGGGAGACGCTAGTGATCCTCAACTAGTCACCTGAAAAGATACAAGCACTCCGGTCGGGGGTGCCGGAATTAGCACTCCGACGGACAAGTTAGTTCAGACACTCAGGATAGCCTATTTACTAGTTTTGTGAAGTGATTCTTACAAACCTTTCTATAACCGTTGTTCTTGTATTTATACCTATTCTTCTTGATCTTCGGGGCCAGGGCCTACTTTTTAATCATTGTCCTTTCCTTTATTCGGCCCTAAGTACTTATACTTTATTCGGCACATATATTCTATTTGGCTCCCCGCTCTGGTAGGATATAGCCGATTAATATCAGTCTTCCAAAGATACACACCATCTAATCTTTCCATTATTTGGCCCCCACATTATTATAGGGGAATGGTAATTGGGAATTAATATCCACTCCATTAACCCCCATTGCCATCCCGAGTTGTGGGCCATTGTTTGTCCCATTGTCATATGTAGTAATGGTTCTATAGAGAACAAGAGAATTTTTAAGGAAATGAATTAGAAAAACATATTAATAGACTAATGTTAAGTAAAAATTTGTTATATGACTGAGATGTGATTGATTTTGTTTGATTAATTCAATGAATGGAATTGAACGAAAAGATTGTTAAATAAAAGGTCTAATAATAAAGAATTAGTGAGAGGTTTTAGTGCTATTATTCAAAGAGTTTAAAATTAATATTTAAATTCATAAAAGTACTGCTTTTTATATACAAACAGAGTTTGTTATTTTTTCTTGTAGTTTTTGACTTGTATGATGCCATGCCATGCCATTGCTTTAATTGATATTTATTTTTGCTTCAATCCAAGTTTCCACTCTAGGTTGTGTATTTGTCCTTTTCGGTAGTGAATTGTACATTTTTCAAATCTGTGATTTATTCTTTTTTGCAAGAATACAATTGTAGTCTAGATTATAAGTATAAGCATTTATTTAAATGTGTACATCACATTTTGGTTCGATAGATAGTAATATAATCGAATCGTTTATTGTTCACATATCCATGGCGAGTAAGTATGACAAAATGGTAGAAAATTTAAAAAAAAAAATAAAAAAAATAAAAAAAGTAGACAGGACATGAGTATCCTTATATGTTATTTGATTTATTTCATGCCCATAACCCTCCATTAATTTTATGTATTGTGCGATTTTAATTTAAACTTCAATTTATAATTGCAAATGTTATAGGTTATTGGCTAAGGCAAAGAGATAAAAAAAAAAAAAAAAAAAAAAAAAAAAAAAAAAAAAAAAAAACCTGTAATCATTCATTGGGGGCAATTACTACATTGAGTAAGCTTTGACTATTTGTTAGGGCATTGTTAATTTACTTATAGAATTTTGGCACTTCTTTTTTATTAAATTTGTGGTTAGAGGATTCACATGTTTTTCCTAAGTTTTGAGCATTCATGATATGACAAACACTTAGATGACCCAAGGACCTATTTGACATAAATAAGATAAGACCAAATGAGCTAAATAGACTTGTAGGAACAAATGAGACCTCGATTGGATTTTCAGTTAGAAAATTAGAATGAAAATTGTAAAACACAAGACTTAAAAGGCCTGTTCGGGAGGTGAAATTGCGAAATGACCACCAAAACCACCGAAACTTGGCACGAACAGCTTGTTCAAGCCTAAATAGATTTGTAGGAACAAACGGGACTTCGATTTTATCTCTGGTTAGAAAATTAGAAGGAAAATTGTAAAACACAAGACTTAAAAGGCCCGTTCGGGGGCCGAAATTGCGAAATGATCACCGAAACCACCGAAACCACCTAAACTTGGCACATACAGCTTGTTCAAGCCTAGATAGACTTGTAGGAACAAACGGGACCTCGATTGGATCTCCAGTTAAAAAATTAGAAGGAAAAATGTAAAACACAAGACTTAAAAGGCCCATTCAAGGGCCGAAATTTCGAAATGACCACCGAAACCACTGAAACTTGGCATGGACAGCTTTTTCAAGCCTAAATAGACTTGTAGGAACAAACGGGACCTCTATTGGATCTCCGATTAGAAAATTAGAAGGAAAATTGTAAAACACAAGACTTAAAAGGCCCGTTCGGGGGCCGAAATTGCGAAATGACCACCGAAACCACCAAAACTTGGTACGGATAGCTTGTTCAAACCTAAATAGATTTGTAGGAACAAATGGGACCTCGATTGAATTTCCAGTTAGAAAATTACAAGAAAAAATGTAAAACACAAGACTTAAAGGGCCCGTTCGGGGGCCGAAATTGAAAAATGACCACTAAAACCACTGAAACTTGGCACGGGCAGCCTGTTCAAGCTTAAATAGACTTGTATGAGCAAATAGCACCCGATTGGACTTCCCGTTACAAAATTAAAATCAAAATTGTGAAATTCATATCGAGGTTTTTTTTTCTTTTTTTTGTCAATCTAATATTGTTTTTTCTTTTTTCGTGTGACAGATTGGCAATGGTGGAAAACAGTTCGGGCTGCATCAGAAGATTTAATTTTGTATTTTTGAAAATATTTTGACATAGGATTTTCATATATGATTTATGGATTAAATGTTTATCATCAAAATATTTGGTTTTGTGTTTTTGAAAATATTTTGACATAGGATTTGGTAATGTATTTATGGGTTTGATATTAGTAGTTTGCAAGTACTTTGCAAGTACTTTGGTATGCATGTTTTAGATTGTCAGAGAATTGTAATTATGTTTTTTGGAATTTTTCATAGCTATTAATTTTGAATTAGTATGAATGTCTTGCACAGGTGCATTATTATTTACATTACATTTGTGTATATATTGTACACAGGAAAACAGGTGTTTGGTATTATTTTGAACAGGAAAATTATTAAAATCAAAATTTGTGTAGTGAATTTTTAGTGACAGGTGGTATTTTGGTCGCTGTTAATATATTTGGCGACAACATATTATTTTTGTCGCTAAAAGTTAGTGGTTATTCCAAGAACTTTTAGCAACCAAAACTTACTCGTCGCTAAAAAAGTGATTTTTAGCGACCAAATTAATTTTGTTGTTAAATAGTACTTTTGGCGACGCATTTATTTGTTGCTAAATCTACATAACCTATCTAAATTTTAACTTTTTAGCAACAAATTATAATTTTATAGCGACAAAATATATGATTTTTGGTGACCAATTTTGCTTGTCGCTAAATGTCTACATACGGTGACAATTTCTGATTTCGTCACCAATACTTTTAGTGAGAGGCCTTTGGTGACCAATTGTAAACTTGTTGCCGATTCTTTTGGCAACGAAATTTGTACTTTTGGCGACCAATTTTTGGGTCGCCAAATATGTTTTTTGTTATAGTGTCTTCGAGCAAGTATCAGTGGCACTTCGAGAAGTCGAACGACCTCTATTGTTACGTACGTATTCTCTCTCTCTCTCTCTCTCTCTCTCTCTCTCTCTCGTTATATTTGTTTTCCATTACTCCTCTTACCCACATGGTTGCTCTCTATTTTTGCATCTAATAGCACCACCATCGCCATTTTTCTGCTACCAGTTCGCCTATATTTGAGCAACCCCGAGATCAGGTATGGGTTCTCTCTCTCTCTCTCTCTCTCTCTCTCTCTCGCTCAAATTTATCTATTTTCTTTTGTTTTCCCCAATTTTCAAAATCAATTTGTTTATATTCCCTAATTTTTGAAACCCTAATGAGTGGATGTTTGAAAGGATGGCCTCAAATCTTACTCTCGAGACAATGCAAAAAATGAAAAATGATATATATACACACACATATCTATATATATTCTTGGGTCGTTTTGGATTGAGATTTGGGTAACACCAAGGATCTACCTTAAGTCCTTATCTTTTTGCTTTAGTTATGGATGAGTTGACGAGAAATATTCAAGATGACGTGCCATGGTGTATGCTTCTTGCAGACGATATTATGCTAGTGGATGAGACTAGAGAAGGAGTTAACACAAAGTTGGAGATTTGGAAAAAAAGCTCTTGAATCTAAAGAATTCCGGATAAGCAGAATTAAGACAAAGTACATGGAGTGTAAATTTAGTAACAGTAATAATGAAAGAAAAAGAGAAGTGAAGATTAAGAACCAAGAACTACCTAAGAGTGAACATTTTCGTTATTTTGAGTCGATTATCATAACAATAAAGGAGCTTGATACAGATGTGGCCTATAGGATTAAGGCAGGATGATGTAAGTGGAGAAGTGCGTCTGGGGTACTGTGCGATAAACAAATACTCACTAGATTAAAAGGTAAGTTCTATAGAATGACTATTAGACCAGCGATGTTGTATGAGACGAAGTGTTGGGCAACAAAGAAACAACACGTAGATAAGATGAGTGTGACTGAGATGAGGGTGGTAAGGTAAATGTGTAGCAAGACTAGATAAGACAGAATTAGCAATGAGTGTATTCGAGAATGGGTAGGAGTAGCACCAATAGAAGGTAAGTTGACAGAGAATCGATTGAGATGATGTGGTCACATTCAACGGAGACCAACAGAGGTAGTAGTGAAAAGATGTGATACTGTAACAGTAGATAGGAGTGTTAGGGGATGGGATAGGCCTAGATTAACGTTGGCTAACGTTGTAAATAGAGATATAGATCTACTTAATTTAACTAACGAAATAGCCTTTAATAGAGCCGCGTAGAGAAGAAGGATTCATGTAACTGACCCCATTTGATAGGACTTAAGGCTTGGTTTGGTTTGGTTTGGTTTGGTGTTGTTCTAGGGACAATTACTGGAAAACAAAAATTGTTTCTAGGGTTTTGGTGAGCATTTTCATCTATTAGGTTTTGCTCTAGTTGGGAGGTTTTGAGAGGTGGGTTCAATCAATCTTTGGTGGGTTCAAGAGTGGAGACTGCATTTTCATGGCGTTTCAATGATCTGAGGATTTTTGGGTGAGATTTGATTTGGAGTTGTAGTTTTTGAGGGCACAAAATTGGTAGGTTTGTGTCTGCAATCATGAAAGTGCCTTTGGTTTGGGGCAGTTACAAGCGCATTGCCCTAAACTGAAGGGTTGATTTTGGTTGAATTGAAGGGTTTTGGAGTTGGAAAAAAGGGGTTTTGTAAAGGTCTGTTTGGCTCTACAAATTAGCTTTTGTTTCTCACTAATGCTTTGCTCTGAAGTTTCAGTTGGCTTGAAGTTACAAAAATGCCTTGTATGAAGTTGGGTTCCAAAACTGATGCATTCCAAAGGAAAGGGCAAGCCTGGTATGTTCTCTGATCTCTGTAATTTGCCTTCTCTGATATCTATAGACTTCAATTTTTGTAAAATTCATTTCACCATGTTATTTTTTCCTGTGAATCTAACAGTAAGAGAGTTTCTCTTCATTTTCTTCATCTTTTGATTCCTTTCCTTGCCTTTTGTCTCTCTATTCATTTGTAGATGATTATTACAAGCTACTTGAAATTGTTTTGGTGTTCTTTTTTTTCATTTCTTTTTACCTTTTTCCTTTTTTTAAAATTTTTAAAATTAAAGCATGGGGCATTATCGCATCATTAATTGCTTTTGCTTCGCGATTTGCTTCTTTAATTTCTTTTCTGACTATTCTCAATTTTTGTATATTAAGGAAATTTTATGACTTTGTTTGGATCTTGGACTTGGGAAGGAATTTGTAGAGGAAAAAGAAACTATACGAAAAATGTGAATGAAATTTAGTTAATATTTCATTCACGATTCCCTTTCCATTCTTTTTCCCCCGCAAATCTCTTTACAAATCTAACATCCAAACACAACCTAATGTTTAGGTTATGAGTGGAGATTCATATCTATACTATCTATCTATACTATATATATATATATATATAATAGAATGTAGTGTTGTTTTAAAAGGCTTCAAAATGTCATTCTAAAATTCTCATAAATTTGAAAAATACGTGGCACCTCTCTTTTGAGTTTATAGCTCTTTTCCTTCCCTTCCAAAGACTTTCATAACAATAAAAACTCCTATCCTTCCACCTAAAATGCCATTCTAAAATTCTCATAAATTTGAAAAATACGTGGCACCTCTCTTTTGAGTTTATAACTCTTTTCCTTCCCTCCCAAAGACTTTCATAATAATAAAAACTCATATCCTTCCACCTTTCTCTCCTACCCTGCGTTTGTCCCTCACCCTCAAAGATTTTCACTCCCACTCTTCCATTATCCACAACTCTTATCCATAAAAAGTTGTCAACAAAAAAAAAAAAAAAAAAAAAAAAAAAAAAACCTATCCAAACTCAAAAAAAAAAACAAAACAAAACAAAACAAAACCTATCCAAACAAATCTGTTACTCTCCTACCTCAAACAAATCTCTCCTACCCTCAAACACTTTCAATCCCACTCTCTCACTATCCTACAACAGATTGATATATATATATATATATATATAAAACAACCCATTTATCCATATCCCCTTAAACCATTACTTCTAACAATCCACTACTGCAAATACATATACTTCATCAACTTCCTTCATCAGCAGTGAATGCCAGCAGTCCGCAATCCGCAATCCGCCATCAAATGCAAGTCTCGGTTTTTCTTTTTCTTTTTCTTTAATAATTTATTTTTTATTCCAAGTATTTGAGATTTTGTATTTTGACTACAGAGATTGCAGAAAATTATAATCTCCAAATTTAATCTTTCATGTTTTATTTTGTTTTACAAAATCCAAAATATATATGTACATACTTGGCTTGAAAATTGGAAATATTATGTCTTGAAATGAAAATTCTATCATATTAAACATGATTTCAATTCTTTTGTTTTTCTTTATAGTTTTTAATTTAAGATTAAAATTTAATTATTTTCATTACTTCTTTAATTTCTTAGATTGCAAGAATCTATTAAATTTAATACTATATTAACGATACATGTTAGTTTTATTTTTATTTTATGTTATGAAAAATAAAATCAATAATTTTACACATAATACAACTAAATTTATTTTGGGTGGAGTAAGGGGAAATTAATTAATTTTATGTATATTATAAAATCATAACAAGTATTAAGTTATTTGTGCATTAAACTCATAATTTTTTAATTTTTTTTAATAATTTTACACAACTTTTAAATTTACAAATAGTACTCTATTTGGTTTGGAATTTTCAAAAACAGTTTTTTCAGTTTTCAATTTGTATTTTTATATTTTTAGATCCACTTAATCTTGATATACTTAAAAGGTATAAAATTTGTACAAAAATCTTTAAAAGATTTATTGAATACAACAAAATACGAAAATGTATTGAATTTTCTTATTTTTTATTTATTTATTTTTTGGTGAATTTTTTTTAAAAAAAAATTATATAAATATTATACTTTTTTAGTGTATCTAGATTAGGTATATCTAAATTTTTTTAAAAAACTATGTAAAATATTTAAAAAATTACTAAAAAATAAAAACTTAATTTTCTAAAAAGTGAGTTAAATCAAAAGTTTTATATAAGAGAAACAAAATAATTAAAAAAAATGAGTATAATATATATGAACAAAAAATATTTATCCCGTGCATAGCACGGGTGAATGCTAGTATATATATACAACAATGCTACAGACCCCAAGTACGGACGACCCCCACCGACCCCCCAGTGCCACGTGTCGGCCTGAGATTGGCCGGGAACTTAAAAAAAAAAAAAAAACTGTTTTTTTTGCCCAATCATGGGCGACCCCCAGCACCCCCAGCTAGGGGTCCAAGTCATTTTTCATATATATAACCAAATGTACTTGTTTTGTCAAAAGTTTTCAAATATTTATTCCTAAATTTTCATAATTTTAAAATTCTTTCCTTCCTACGTGGCAACCTTCTTTGATTGCTTTTCATATTTTCTATTTTTCTTCATTTTCTATTTGTTTGATTAATTAAAATTAAAATTAATTTCATTGCTTATGGATAAAAATTTGAATTTCAAAATTCCTCCATATAGATAAACATATAAAAATTGAAAATTAATTTTATTGTCTACAAATAAATATAGAAATTAAACGATTAATTTCATAACTTATAGATAATTTAAAAATTCTTCCCATAAATAAACACATAAAAGTTGATAAATAACTTATAAAAATTAATTTTATGGCCTACAAATAAAGATAAAGATTAAATATTAAGCAATTAATTTCATAACTTATAAATAATTTAAAATTTATTCCCATAAACAAACATATAAAAGTTGATAAATAACTTATAAAAATTAATTTCATGGCCTACAAATAAAGATAAAGATTAAATAATTGATTTTAAAAAAATGAAATTATTCCTTTTTTTCCCTTTTCATTTTGTACTTTAATTAATTTCATTTTAGATAAACATATAGAAATTCATAAATAATTTATGAAAATTTATTTCATGGCCTATAGATAAAGATAAAAATTAGAAAAAAATATTTTAAAAAATTAATTTCATGCCTTATAGATAAATAAACATATAAAAATTAATAAATAATTTATAAAGATTAATTTCGTGGCCTACAGATAAAGATAAAGATTAAATAATTAATTTACAAAAAATTAAAATAATAAAATTTAGATAAAGATATGATTTGTTAATATATATATCTATCAAAAACATATATATTTAAATTTTTATTTTGATTTACTCATATTTTTTTCTCCTTCTATCACATATTATCTTTTTTTATTTTAAATTTTTTATCTTATGAAATGTCCTTATCTATAACTTCTTATCTCCTATTAAATTCTTAACCATTTCTTGATAATTTTTATTATTCATTATTATCCACCAAGTGATAAAGATTAAAAAAAAAATTATTAGCTTTGAATGAGAAGATTATTAATAATGAAATTGTTTGACTTTGAATGAGAATCCTCCACGTAGATTAAATAATTGATTTACAAAAAATTAAAATAATAAAATTTAGATAAAGATATGATTTGTTAATCTATATATCTATCAAAAACATATATGTCAAAATCTTTATTTTGATTTACTCATATTTTTTTGGAGAATTTTTTTTAAGGTCCTTAATAATAATAATGTAGAAGATAAGGGACATCCAAAAAAATAGTGATGCATCAGGTCCCTGAACAACTTGGTGTGCGTTTTTAATTATTTTGTGGACCAAAATACCCTTGCCAAAATCAACACAGAAATGAAACTCATTCCGACGTCTGAGTTCCATTCCAAACATCCAGCATCTTTACGAACAGAAGAACAGCAGAATTAGGGTTTCAACATCATCTTCACCATCGACATTAGAGCTTCGTTATCTTCTCCAAAAATCATTCACATTTCTTCCTCACAAATTTCTCTGACCTAGGTTAAAGCTTCGTTTTCACTGCTTATCATCATCTCAGTCCATCTTCGTCACGTCGCATCTTCATCTCGGGCCATATCAGCTCGTCATTCAAGTTTCATCCTAACTCTGGTCAGTTTTTCTACAATACAACTAGATTTTCTCTGGAAACACAGTTAATAGCATTTTATATTAACCTTCCATAAATTAGGGTTTCAATTTCGTAATAAAAAGCTACCTGAACTTGGAAAAAGTTATTTCTGTATGTTTTGAACTTATTCTTGAACATGATTGTGTGATTTTATCTGTAAATTTCTCTGGCATTTGAATTTCTCTGATTTTTGCTTGATGTATGTTTCTTCTTTCAATTTTCTCTGGCATGTTTATTTTCACAAAAACAATTTTCTGTGTTTTTATCTTACTCTTTAACATGTTTCTGTAATTTTGTCTATAAATTTCCCTGCTATGTAAATTTCTCTGAAATATGTATTTTTCTCTGCAATGTCTATTACTCTCTTGCCCCTGTCTAAGTTTATCTGGTATTTATAATTTTCTCTGACCACATCACATCACTTTCCTCCCTTGTGTGTCTCTATCGTTTTTAATTTTCTCTGAAATTTTAATATTATGGACTGGAATGAATGTTTCTTCTTTGAATTTTCTCTGCCATGTCTATTTTGAGAAAAACTTATTTCTCTGAATTTTGATCTTATTCTTGAACATGTTTCTGTGATTTTGTCTATGAATTTCTCTGCTTTGTAAATTTCTCTGGAATATGTATTTTTCTCTGCAATGTCTATTACTCTCTTGCCCCTGTCTAAGTTTCTCTGGTATTTATAATTTTCTCTGACCACATCACACCACTTTCCTCCCTTGAGTGTCTCTATCATGGTTAATTTTCTCTGGTTGTATATGTAAATTTCTCTTGCATTTTAATATTATGAATTGAAATTATCTCTGGAATGGAAATTTTCTCAAGAATGTGTAATTTTCTCCGGAATGTGTATTTTTCTCTTGTATGTTTATTTTGTTCAATTCTTGGTTTCAATATGGTGTAATTCTCAGTGGCATGTTTACATTACTTTGTTTATTTTATCTTACTAATTGTGGAATGGAAATTTTCTTTCGCTTCCCGTGTTTACTTTTTTCTATCATTCATTTTCTCTGGTATGTTTACTTCTATATGTAATTTTAACAATTATTGAAAATTTATGTCCCATGTTTATGATGCTGTGTTGATTTTCTCTGACATTTAATTTTTAATGTCAAATTTTCTCTGGCATGTCCAATTTTCTGTAATTTTCCCTTATCTGTAATTTTCTCTGGCATCTCTAATTTTCTCTTTTCTGTAATTTTCTCTCTTTTCTGTAATTTTCTCTGACATGTCCAATTTTCTCTAGGATTTAATGTTGACATCTTTATGTTTTAATCATTGTCTAGAAATGGCAAAGCGTAAAAGCAACGAAACACCAGAAACACCAAACAAAAAACAGAAACTCTCTCAGTCTTTTTATGGGCTAAGATCAAAAACCAACAGCAAAACACTAGAAACACCAAGAAAGAAAGAACCACTCTCTCAGTCTTCTTATCATCTAAGATCAAAAACCAGCAGCAAAACACCACAAACTCCTCACCAAAACACACAAGTCCAAGGTGATGAAGCAACTAGCATCCAGATGAGTACCCCAACTTCAAAAGACTCAAGCTCAAGGGAGAAAAAACCTGTTAAACTCCACAGAAAGAGAGCTCACTACAGCATTCAATTCTGATCCAACCTCTCATCTGTCGTCTCCTTTTTTCAAACACTTAAATTCAATTCAAAACAACTTCTAGAGCTTCAAAAGACCTCATTCTGGTATTTGATCCAAGCTCTAACCACTGGAAGGATGAATCCAAAGAAATCTAGGAAATCTGATGATGATGTAGTTGCCATAATCCAATGTTACAATGAAAAAACAAAAGCATTCACAGTTGGTAAGAAGAACCTGACCTTTACAACAAATGACATGACCTTGATTTTTGATTTGGAAGGAGGTAAAGGAGCCATGTCATTAAGATACTCTAAAAAGTCAAAATCTGCATTCCTCAGGAGAAGATTCCAAAAGGACACAAGGCTCACTGGTCCTGTTCTTAAAAATGTCTTGGTCAAAGCAATGAAAGGCAAGCAACCAACTGACTTCAAAGATGTAGCAATCATTGTTACATTGTACTTGTGTCTCACCCTATTTTTTGCAACAAGTGGGAATTCAATAGGTTGGGTTTTTATAAAGTATGTGGAACCTCTTGAATCAATAAAACAGTATGATTGGCCGGAAGCAATCATACCAACATTGATTGATTCTATCATGGCATTGCACAAAACTCCAGAAAAAGTTACGGGGTGTGTCATTGCATTGTTGGTAAGTATAATATCCATTCAAATTTGCAATTATCATACTTACAAATTTGTGCGTTTAGAAAATTTTATTTACTTTAATTTTCATCACAGTATTGGCTATGTGAACATGCAACTATCATTGACTCGAAAGACAGTAACACAACTGACTTCCCAAGATGTGCCAAGTGGAACCTACAAACCTTGACGAAACAGCTGCAGAAGACACCGGTCCACTCTCTTGCACCTCGACAGGTTAGATTCCTATTGCTACTGAAATCTCAGTGAAATTCTAAAATTTCTCTGACTACTGCTTTGTTTCCCTCCTTGTGCATTGATTGATTAAGATCAATTTTCTCTGAACCATCAATTTATGTTTTCTTCTTTGGTTACCACTGGTCTATTTCTGCCATTGTAATCAATTTTCTCAACCATCCAAATTTCTCTGACCACAATTGTAGCACATTAACTTATGCCCTGATTGATTTTCTCTAATATTTGAATTATGTTGGTTGTTTCATAATTTTCTCTGGCCCATAAAATTTTATCTCCTTGTGTGTAATTTTCTCTGCCCATAACTTATGTGCCTTGTATCTTTGATAAACACTGTTTATTTCTACCCTTCTAATGAATTTTCTCTGGAATCCAAATTTCTCTGACACAATTATAGTAAAACATTAACTTATATGCCTTGATTGATTTTCTTTGATATCTAAATTATGTTGCTTGTTTCATAATTTTCTCTGCCTCGTAAAATTAACTCCTCGTCTCTAATTTTCTCTGGCCCATACAATTTTCTCTGAAGTTTGTTTCCCATTAGTATCATTTAGATGAATTTTATTTTCCTTATTTGAATTTTTTCTCTCAGTGAATTTTGTAACATTTCTCTAATAAAAGAGTCTCCTGTTACAGATAGATAACAAGCAGCTAGTCAAAAACCCATCAGAGGAGTTTTGTCTTGGCAAAAAGACGAAGAAAGAATCAAAAAAGGCAATTGTCAAATTCAAGGAGACATTACAAGATCCATCTGAAGATGAAGGAAATGAACAAGCAGAAGGCAACGTAGAAGAATACGAAGCCAGCAATGGACAAGAACATTAAGCAAGCAGCGGAGAAGAAGAAACCATAGAAGAAAGTGAAGAAATAGAAGCAGAAGACAAAGAACAAAATGAACAGAAAGAAGAAGACAGTGAACAAGAAGATAAAGAAGAAGATGAACAGTAAGAAGAAAACAATGAGGAAAGTGATGAAGAAGAACATAATGAGCCGATGGACCAACAACGTGATAGCATTTGTGGCTCAACAATGCATCCGCCTGGAGAATTTGAGGAATCAAAGGATGCTCAAATTGCTAATCTATGTCAAAGACTGAAGGCACTTTCTCAATCTAAAAAAGAAGAAGAGAGAAATTGGATTGAATTACTTGCTGAAAAGGATATTTCAATAAGAATCCTGACATCACTTAACTCAGAACTTCAAGAAAAAGAAAGCACAATCCAAATGAAACTAAGGATGTTAGAGGTTGAAAAAGCAAACGATACAAAAACAATTCAACAGTTGAGGTGTTCAAATTCGGAGCTTGAAACTGAAAATGCTAAATTGCATGAACAAGTTCAAGAACTATCCGTCCAACTAGCAACACAACCATACCAAACACCAACACAACTTCAACCACAAGGTCAGTGAAAATCTTGAGCCACAAAAAGTTATGTCCTTGTGTCAACACAACTCAGAGAAATTTCTATTTATTATAATTTTCTCTGTCATTGGTAATTTTCTCTAGAAGTTATATTTCTCTGAACACATTAGTTATATTTCTACTGCTCATTTTATTTTCTCTGTATATTTTCTTATTCCATTTTTGGGGCTTGTTTGATTTTCACTGTGTATAGTTGGAATGCATGTGGAACAACAACCAACAACCCAACAAGAACAAATGGCACACAAAGAACAACTGAAACAAAAGACAAAAGTCTATGGTAACTGCAAAATATTGAATCAAATAAATTTATATATTGAAATATCATCTGTTACTTCAGAGAAATTTCACTTTTCCTAATATTTTCACTGTCTACAGTAAAAAAAGATCCAACATCAATGATAAAAAATTTAAAGGCAAAAGAAAGGAAGGAAAAGCAGCATGATCCGGAATTCCAATATCCCAAAGTTGCGAAAGTGACTAGAGCTTCAAAACAAGCTGCAAAGTAAGCTGAGCAAAGCACGAAGGACAAAGAAGTGCTTGATGCTGATGCGTACGTCTTGCCTCAACCTATAAACATCATAAAATCTTGGGTCTTTCCACAAACTCTTCCGATTTCAAGATTAATAAAAGATCATGTAAAAGACATCTTGCAACACATATCATATGTGTCTAGGCTTGAGTAAGTACAACAAACAAAATAGAAGATAACAAACAACAAATTACAGACTTATATTGCATTAACAACAATTCAATCCCTTCTTTGTCATCTTGTAGGGCTTTAATTTGGATAAGTGAGTTGAATCTCATTACCTTTGAAGACATTGGAAACCTAATAAAGCAAAAAGAAATTGCCAACAATGTAAGTCTTTCCCTTTCATCAAAATTTCTCTGCAATGTTCCATCAGCCTTTATAAACCAATATTACAATTATAAATCATATTTTTCAGGTCATTGATGGCTATGGAGAGATCCTTTTGGCTGACCAAATGAGAGAAAGACAACAACCAACCTCATTTTTTTTCACATCCATGAGTTTAGTATGTTACTACTATTTTATTTGATTTTCTCTGGAATTTACTTACTACTTTCTCTTCTTAAGATACTTCTTGAAGCCAGTTGTGCCACTAGTCATAACAAAACTATTTTTTGATTTTTTCTGAACACAGAATTTCATCAAGATGACAGAAAATCAAACTTTTCGAGTGTCCTTATTTGACAAGCATATTGAAACAGCATGGAAGAACTACATGTTCCTCCATTTCCCAATAAATACTGGAGGTAATGAGAAGTCCACACATGGAAATCACTGGACCTTGCTTGTCCTGGACAAACAAGACAATTTATGGAGGTTCTACAACTCACTGAGGCCAAGGAGGGATGATGCAGAAGACAAATATGTCAAAGATGCAAAAAAATTGGTAACGAGTGCAAATTTCTCTGATCCATCATCATCTTTATGTGATAATAGTTTTCATAGAATCCCATTGATTTGTCCGTAAATTTCTCTGTTATTTAAAAATTATTTTTTTGCAGCAAGATTACGTGGAGAATTTTTTAAAAGCTTGCCTTGAAAGAGACGCTTAATCACAACCCTCTTTCAAATTAATAAACTCACAAAACACAAGTTACGACTTTGAGTTTGTCAACAATGCTCCACAACAAGAAAGTGATTCGTAAGTTTCATACATCTATAAATAAGATAATCTGATTTGCATGTTTCTTAAAACTAACCATACATATAATTTGTATGCAGTCTGGATTGTGGCCTCTTTGTCTGCTATTCAATGAAACAATATAGCAAGCATGAACCTATCAGCTCCAACTTGTCCACACAAGAGATAAGGTTGATGAGGGCAGAACTCATAGAGAGATTTGTGACCGAAGTTGGCCGGTCATGGACTGAACCAATTGAAATACCTCCAGAAGAACCACAAATGTAATAGTGAAACTAGTGAAAGGAAGACAATGTACATATCCACACAGAGAAAATTGTCTCACATATATGTATATATCCATACAGTATTAACCATTCAGTTTTTTGTTGATATATTGAAGGAATGATGCTCCTTGACATATATGTATATATCCTTTCTTGACTAATCTAAATTTCATTTTTTTTTATTTCGACTAATGTAAATTTCATACCTATCGATGGTTATATATATATATATATATTTTATTGTGATTCACAGAGAAAATTGTCTGCCAGAGAAAATTGTCTGCAGAAATTTCTCTGGTATGAACTACCTTAAATTCACAGAGAAATTTAACTTGTATCGTCCCAAGGGGATGCCTATATGATCATGTAATCTGTAATACTTTGTATTGGTACAAAACAATCATAAAACTCAACAAAACACAAAGCGCATAGTAATTTTATCTGCCACTGGAAAATTTCACTGCATGAATTTCAAATTTCAAAACACAATGCCCAGATAGTTTTCTCTGATGGTGGAAAATCTCTAGATGAAATTGACGGATTCGAATGGTGACATAAAATGGAATTTCTGAGTTATGAATTTCTCTGGGTTGAGTGATTTGGAGAGGAGGAATTTCTCCGAGTTTGTGAGGAAAATTTCTCTGGCTTTGACACAAATTTCTGAGTTGAAGTGAGTCCAGAAAAATTCTTTCCTGGTCTAGAGAAATTCTCAACTCAGAGAAATTTCAAAAGTGCTTAATTTTGTTTCTTAGTTGTACAATAATTTTTTGTATGCTCTGTCTGGTATGCACATTTCTTCAAATGACTGATATGAAGCTACCAGAAATTCACAGAGAAATTTAACTCATGTCTCGCCAAAGAAGGTGCCTATATGATCATTCAATCTCTAATGCACTGTGTTAGTACAAAACAATTATCAAATTCAAAAAACACAATCTACACAGTACTTTTCTTTGCCATTGTCAAAATTATGTAGATGAATATGAAGCTTCAAAACACAATACACAGAATTTTCTCTGCCATAGGAAAATTTCTATGGATGAATTTGACAGGTCTTACAAACCCACTGCCTATAGTATATATCAACAAACACAATACACACTTTAACTGATATTGGAAAATTTCTCTGAATGAATTTGATTGATATTATTATATACACTGTCTAAAAAATACATTTCACAAAACAAAATACACAAAGTAATCATCAAATGTATTATTCTATCAATAAAATGTATCATCCTCAACTATTTAACAAAGGTTCCTTGCATGTCCTCTTATTATGGTGACCAATACTCTCACAACGACTACACTTAATCACCCTTTTAAACTCTCCAGTAGAAGCAATTCTGTTCTTCTTCGGCCTCCCAGCAGGTCTCTTGCTCAATGGAGGTAAAATCATAGCATCTTCAATGCTACACACAGGTTTTTCAACAGTTGGAACTGGGCCAATCGAAAACGAGTATGCTTGACTATACATATCAGCATGAAAAAATGATTCAACAAATGAATTCAAATTCTTTCCACTCCTAAAAATTACAGCAACAGCATGTTGACATAGATACCATTTATTTCCCATTTTCGACATGAACAAGTTCTCAACCCAAGATCAACTATAACTGAAGGAAAACAATGCACTTCAAAGACATTATCAGATGATAAACTCACATTTCATGTCCTCCCATCCAAAAAAGACTTCTCTAATACACTATCCATACGAAGACACAGAATTTTATTCCATTTACTAGAGAGCAGCCTCCTATCATACCTCATATTCATGATTTGCAACCGTATCATGTCCACCAAATTTGTTATTGGCAAGTGTCGAGTTCTCGTATCCATAAATTGAATGACTCAGCAACATTTGAATACATCTCACCATAACGTTTCCCTGCAAAATATGCATCACTCCAATTTTCATATGGTAAACTTCTCAAGAAAACACTCACAATGTCTCCCCCCTCACTTTTTAATTCATTTAACTTAAAATAAAATGATGCCTTTGTTGGAGGATATGCACATTCTAAAAACTTGGACACAATCGTCTCCCTAACCAAATTTCTGTTTCCACATGACAACTTATCCCTCAAATTTCTCTTTAGATGTTCCAGACAAAATCCATGAAAGCAGTTAGGGAAAAACCTAGCAATTCCCTCTACAATACCACAATGTCGATCTGATATGAAACTTATCACCCTTTCTGATCCCAATACTCCACATAAATGTTCAAGAAACCAACACCAATTGTCTTTATTCTCAGTATCAACAACAACAAAAGTTACAGGAAAAAAACCTACAAAACAAATAGGAACAAGCATATTAGATATACACATGCAGAGAAAAATAAAACAATAAACAACCAGAGAAGTTTGACACTGCCAACATCCAGAGAAAATTCACTTAGTGCCCAACTCCAGAGAAAATTCACACATTGCAACATCCAGAGAAAATTGACTTAGTGACCAACTACAGAGAAAATTCACACAATCATAATATCCAGAGAAAATTCACTTAGTAACCACCTACAGATACAATTCACACAATGACAACATCCAGAGAAAATTCACACACTGACCAAAATCCAGTGAAAATTCTCATAGTGGCCACAATCATAGAAAATCTACACAGTGGCCAAAACCAGAGAAAATTCACATTCACTTAATTCCTACATGTATAGAAAATTCACATACTTAGATAAAATTATATATATTTACAATTACCTTCATTCCCATCTTTTCTCATTGCAGCAAGCATAACTCCTTTGCATTGTCCTTTCAAAAATGTTCCATCAAGAAAAAGCAATGACCGACAATATTTGAAACCAGCAATGCATGCATGAAAAGCCACAAACACTCTTTTGAAACGCTTGTTATCTTCAAAATCTAACTCAAAACGACTACCTGGATTGTTCTTCATTGCCTCATCAAAATACCACCGTAATTGATCAAATGACAAACAAGAATCCCTATATGTACTACATTTTGCTTTTTCAACACCCAACCAACCATAGTTATAACTGATTGAGACCCCATACTTGTCTTTCATTTCTTTCACAACATCCACTGGACGAGTTAAAGGTTTTGCACTTACCTCTTCAAGTATCAGCCCAAAAGCTAAGCTGGAAGTTATCCTCGAATGTTTACTCGTACGAACCGCCACACCACACGTATGTTCATTGTTCAAAGTCCTTATGTAGAAGAACCCATTTGTTTTTTCAACAGAAGCATGTACACGCCACATACATCCCCTTGATTCCTTATATGCACATTCTGTCGTAACCCTCAGCTTGTCATTTTTAACATACGTAAACTGAAAACCAACCTCAATAGCATACTTGCATAAAAAAGTACGGAAATCAACCACACCACCCTCAAACTTTTGTCCAACACTCGTAATATTATTCCGCCAACTAGCCGACAATAACACCTTTTCTTGGTGAGAACAAAACTTAGAGAGTGAATTCCTTTCAATATCCACCAGCCTATCACACTAACCATCCACAACATCTACCCAATTAGACCCCACTTCATCCTCTTCATCAGAAGTACTACATCTAATAGCTGAAACATCAACTATATCAACACCGAGTGCACAAACCACCCTCAACATATTCAGAAAATCAATATTATTTCGAACCATACAATTCGGATGGCCCAAAATAGAATATGACATACACATAGTCTCAGGTTTCAAATTCTCTCATGTTTTACACAAAATGCCAACCAATTCCTCAAAATTCAATTCGCATGAAACATTAATGACAATAGTATCATTCCCATATTTGCACAGTAACAACACTGCACTGTCCATTGAAACTGAAACAAAAAAAAAATAAATAATAATTTGTTTAACATAGAAACACTTCACAAGAACAACATAAAAGTCTAGAGAAATTTCTAAAAATTATAATTTTCTCTGAACTTAAAATAAAAGTCCAAAGACATCTACAAACTGATATTCACCTTCAAGATGATAAAAAACAAAATCACAGAAACTTAATAAATCACAGAGAAATTTACTGCTAACTATTAAACACAATCATAGAAAAAAATTATACAGAATATCTGTTATGAAATTATAGGCCTCTCCGTGATTTTCACCTCACTACAAGCTAACAATTTTCTATGCGTCATTTTGTAATATTGCACTTATAGAAAAATTCAAAGAAATTTACAAACTTATATGCACATTCAAGATAACAAAAAACACTGCATTGTCCATATAAACTGAAAGAAAAAACACAAAAAATAACTTTTCCTTAGAGAAACAAAAACTTCTATTCATTTTCTACAAACATATAATTTTCTCTGAACTACAAACTGAAAGTGAGTAACAAACTTACAATTTTCTCTGAACTACAAATACAAGTCCAGAGAAATTTATGAACTTACATTCACTTTCTCATATTCTATCTGCATTAGAAACTTCTAATAATATGTCCATGCACACTTATAATTTCCTCTGGACTACACAAACAAAAGTGCAGAAAATAAAATTTCTCTGGTTTGAATAAACATAGAACAAAACTTATCATTGATCAGCATGTTGATAAAAAACAGAGCATGAAAAATGAACTCTAAACATCAAAATCACCTACACTGTAAACACTATTTGAAATTGATCAAAAAACAAAGAATGAAAAATTAATTCCAAAAATAAAAAACAACTCTATCAAACTGGCCTCTCTCTAAACAAAAATTCAAAACAAAAATCAAAATCCATGTGGAATCTAAATCGAAGACAAACCTGATTCAACTCCACTCAAAAACCTACGCGATCAACACACTGTCAACACTCTTTGAAATTGATTAAAAAACAAATAATAAAAAATTAATTCCAAAAATAAAAATCAACTCTATCAAACTGGCCTCTCTCTAAACAAAAATTCAAAATAAAAATCAAAATGCATGTAGTATCTCCATCGAAAACAAACCTGATTCAACTCCACTGAAAATCTACGCGATCAACACATTGTAACACCACTGAAATCTCCGGCGAAATCTCCAAGGAAATCTACACGATCATAGCAATCTTTTTCGTCAACTCTACTGAAATCTCCGACGAAATCTCCACCATGAAAACTCCACTGAAAACTCCGACGAAATCTCCACTGCAAATTCAGTTTCCAAAATCTATCAGTTAAGTCAACAATATAATATTCACACAAATTTATGTTATAAAGGAAGGGTAATTTAGGTATTTTATAACCTAATATAAATTTGAGGGACCTTAGCCATCAAAACATATTATTTTGGACCTCTCCTCCTATCAAAAGTACAGGAGGGACCTTAGGCCAATTTTCTCTATTTTTTTTCTCCTTCTATCACATATTATCTTTTTTTATTTTAAATTTTTTATCTTATGAAATGCCATTATCTATAACTTCTTATCTTCTATTAAATTCTTAACCATTTCTTGATAATTTTTATTATTCGTTATTATCTACCAAGTGATAAAGATTAAAAAAAATATATTGGCTCTGAGTGAGAAGATTATTAATAATGAAATTGGTTGACTTTGAATGAGAATCCTCCCGATAGATAAACATATAAAAACTAAAAATTAATTTTATAGTCTACAGATAAAGATAAAAATTAAACGATTAATTTAAAAAAATTAATTTCATAGCTTATAGATAATTTAATTTTTTTTCATATAAATAAAAATATAAAAGTTGATAAATAGCTTATAAAAATTAATTTCATGGCCTACAAATAAAAATAAAGATTAAATAATTGATTTTTTAAAAAAAAACAAAATTACTCCTTTTTTTTTCATTTTGTTTTGTACTTTAATTAATTTCATTGTAGATAAACACATAAAAATTCATAAATAATTTATGAAAATTTATTTCATGACCTATAGATAAAGATAAAAATTTTAAAAAAAAATTAATTTCATGACTTATAGATAAATAAACATATAAAAATTGATAAAAACAATTTATAAAGATTAATTTCGTGGCATATAAATAGAGATAAAGATTAAATAATTGATTTACAAAAAATTAAAATAATAAAATTTAGATAAAAATATTATTTGTTAATCTATATAAATATATATATATATATATATATATATATATCTAAATCTTTATTTTTATTTATCCATATATTTTTTTCCTTCTATCACATTATTTTTTTTATTTTAAATTTTTTATCTTATGAAATGCCCTTATCTATAACTTCTTATCTCCTATTAAATTCTTAACCTTCCCTTGATAATTTTTATTATTTGTTATTATCTACCATGTGATAAAGCTTAAAAAAAAAAATTATTGGCTCTGAATGATAAAAGTATTAATAATGAAATAAGTTGACTCTGAAAAAGAAGATTATTACTAATGAAATAATGAAGGCTGCATGGGATAAAGCAGCACAAAAATCTCACAAAACTAATTTTCGTCACTATATTTATACAAGGTAATAATTTAATATTCTTTCTATTAGTTATTAAAAATAGTTTACATTAGATCATTGTTATATTATTTTATTTTATTTTTTATAAGATTGTCATTCGTTATAATATTGCTTCAATTCCATCTCTAAATTCTCTCTTTGAAATTTTTATTTTTTGCAATAATAAAGTTTATAATCAATTTTTTATCAAATTTGTTTTCTTGGTCCTTATTTTATTGAAGGATCGAAAAAAGTAAAACTTTTATATGATATATGAAATTAATAAATATAATACAAAGATGATAGGGAAGGACTACATATTTGTCAATATATCTATATTATTATTAGTTGATTTGCTAGATATGCTATCAATTTAGAGCACATATGATTTAATTCAATGTCCATTACTTTATTTGTATTTGATCATTTTTTCGTTGAGTAACCTATATAATTTTTTTTTGATATGTAATGATTAAAGTTATTATTTGTTATATTTCTTCAAGTACAATTCAAATAATTTTTTATCATTTTTTTTATAAATAAAACGGATTAAAACTATTTTTTTCTATAATTTTTTTAATCTTACAAAATTCTTATCTTGGTTAATTTTTTAAAAATGATGTAAGAAGTATGCAAGTATTATTTAAACTATAGAGAATGATTTATACTTTGATATAATATGCGTGTGTCATTGATAGAGAAATCAAAGATAGAGAGTTGTTAACATAATCAATTAATGATTTGTTTGAGAAGTTCTTTTTATGAGTACGGCAACAAACTTAGATTAAAATTTTTTAAAAACTACTTATAAAGTATAATTAAAAGTTGATATTTATTCATAATTTGATCCCACAATAATAATATACACCACTGATTTAAATGTCCAATTAAATTTATGATAACTTTTCTGAGTTTATAGAATTTCTCTCTTTTAATGTTTTGTTTAGTTTGATATAAGTTATTTATGTTATTAAGTAATTGTGATACTATTATTCTCAACAATTTTTATAATTAATAATTTTTTATACATAGACATAATTTAAGTTTAAAATGATTTATTTATCACCCAAATATATATAGTTTATTTTTTTTATGCATCGCACGGGTTACTGCTAGTATATATATATATATAGATGTTTCAGCCTTGTAGTGAGTATGATTGAATAATGTTAGAGGCCCCAAAAAATTTATCAAATTTTTTGTCAAATATTTCACATAAGCATGAAACCCACACCATTAAATGCAACACAAAATATTTCAATTGAAAAGATTTCTCAAAAGTGGAGCCACTAATAAAGTTTCTTAAATTCTGTTGGTTAATTTATTTTCAGTGGTCATGATTTATGTATTATTTTTAAAAATTTCTTTTTTTTTCTTTTTTTTTTTTCACATTAAATTGGCGGGCAAGGTATATGGGTTAATGTTTTGTCATAAACTGGAATACACTTGCAGATTTAAAAAAAAAAAAAAACTAAGATTTAGGTTTGTTTGGAACTACTTTTTAAGTAATTTTTTTTACTATTGCTATTATTATTATTGTGTTAAAAACTAGTCCTAAACAAATCCTTGGAAAGCGAACATAAGCTTATGAACAGTGAATCTAATTAGTTCCACTATCGTCGGCTGCTAAAGTGGCTTAAATTTGGTGTTTTGATCTAAAGGTACAGATGAGACACTTTGTAGTTGCAAATGTTTTATTAATATTAAATGTATATAGATATTGACAAGGACTTTTGATATCGAAATTTAGTGGTATATAGGCCGATATTATCCTATATCGATCAAGTTGCCAAAGCTGAGTATATTTCACATCTACAAAGTCGACATCTTTATAGATAGTGTGCAATTATCTGATACTAAAAAAGAATGAAAACGATGTACTTATCCTTACCCTTTAATAAATTGTCAAATTTGCAATAGGAAAATAAATAATTTCCACTCTTTTTCTTCTACATGAAATAATTTCCACTCTTTTTCTTCTACATGTCTCTCATGCCTTCTTCTGAGTAGCTGTGAAATTTCAATTTGTCTCTCTAGGGAACACCTGGCATTATATAAACTCAAGTTCCTAACTTCTTGTGTCGTTTCTAACAAAATAAGAACTGATAATCTCAACGCAGAAACTAAAAGTATTTCATTCTATAACTTATTGATAATTAGTTTTTTTTTTTAAATTTATTCTAGTCAATATATATCTTTATTTTTGTACAAAGCAGTTCACCAGAGAATTGAAGGGAAAAAAAATAGTGGAACTAACCTTAGATGATATGATTTACTCTGCTAACCAACAATAACATTTCCTTGGTAAAATGACCAACCAAGTCAATCATTTCAATGAGTTCCTCTTTCTAAAATGAAACAGCAATTAGGACTAAGTAAGGAATCTATATAATCCGTAAACTGAACCAGTTCAGTTCAATTTGATAGGCTTGATTTGGTTTTTTTGAATCTGTGATTCGATTTTGGATTGAGAAATTGAGAAATAATAGTTTACATACTGGTTCTGTTTTTCAATTCACGGTTCCGGATTAGAACCGATGTGGATCGTTGGCCGTGTATTCTATATTTGTTTGACTTAAAATAATTATTTTGGGATATAAGTTTCATGATTTACAGCATCTCCTGTGAAGTCTTGTTTTTTTAGTTTTTGATTGGTAAGGTGGAGTGAAAGTATTTGCTCATTTTGCTATATTTTGGCCAATTTTCTATATGTTTGCTCAATGAATCACTATTCTGTTCCAATCTTTTGGTAGGAAAGCCTATAATTCAGAGTAGCTTTAACAAATCTTCTGTGTACATGTTAAGATTATGTGAAACTGTGGTTCCAAATGGATCCGATTCATATTTAAATGGTTTGGTTCGAATTGATTCTATGATTTAAACGGATTGGTTTGATTCCAATTTTTATGGAACCGTAAACAATGGATTGGTCCTAATTTTATCCAAAATCGAATCAATATGTACCATGCTCACCCCTAACAGCAATGTTATATTCTCAAAATTTTATCAAAAACATTAATGTGTAGTTCAAATTCATTCAATATATGGATTCCACAATACACCAATTAAATTTCAAATATTTTTCATCATTTGTTTTTTTGATCAACAAAGAGAAAACTATATTAATGACAAACACATACATTATATATGAGATTACATGCTCACCCCTAACAACAATGATCCAGGTAATTTTCTTGACAAATTTTCATTATAAGTGGAGTTTTCCAAAATGAAATTAGCTCAATTTTGTACAGCATTACCAGCCATTAAGTTAGACCACAAACATCCCTGCATACAATGGTGCAAGTGGAAAAAGAAGAAAAAAACAATTAGTTGGCATTTTTAATCCTACCCGATAAGAAATTTACCAGGACCTGGGATTGGAAGGTGAGGCAGTAAACATGTTGAGTAGTAAATTGTTTTGTTAATATAGTATATTAAGATACTATGTCTATATATCTGTTATAGTATATTTTCTGTATATACTTATCTTCACTCCTATATAAAGGAGTGTGTACCTATTCATTCATACATTGAATACAAGAGTTCTCTTTTCTCTTCTCTTTCTACTCTCATAACATGGCATCAGAGCCTAGAGTTTTTTCCTAACCTCCTCTTCTTCAGTATCACGTTTTTTTTTTTTTTTTTCTGACAGATTGCTTCATTTTCACGTTGGTTTCTGCATATTTAGTCTTTTTCTGTTTCACATATTGGACTACACTAGCTTCTTCGTCTCTTTAAGACGAAGCCAACGCCACCAGATTCATCGTCATCTGACACTCCACACTCCGCCACATGCGCTGTCCCATTATCCTACGCACCTTACGCGTCTTTTGCACTTGTCCTGTGTTATGGTGCGCCATGGCGTCATCTGTTAATGTGACTCGCGTATTTATGACGTCAATTGACGTTAGCCCTGGTTGCTTCCGTGCGCCGCTGCTGCTCCCCTGCTATCGTGCGCTACGTGCCTTTCTGCTAACGTGCGCTGCTCTTGCTAACATCATTCCTGTTATTGTGACATCAGCCCTAGTTGACCAGATTGGTCAACCCACTTTAACCAGCTGATTCACTACCTTTCTGGTCGTATTTTTGGTCCGTTCAGCCATGTCCCCACTATTTTCAGCCTCCTGAATCTGCTGATATGTTCTGTTTTGGCAAAATTAGCCTCTATAAGGAACCTTCTTCTTTGTTTTTGCCCTTTTTAAGCATCATGGATCATTCTGACAACATCCATTCTGTCTCCGTTACACTTGATGGGTCTAACTATGTTCTCTGGGCCCAAGCTCTCTCTAGATTCATCAAAGGAATGAGGCTTTGGCATATTATCAATGGTGCTCTTTCTAAACCAATCCAAGAAGACAAAGAGACTGCATCTTCTTTCGATGAACGTCTTGATGAATAGGAAGGGACAAACTACTAGATTATCACATGGTTCCAGGCTACTTCTGTTCCTTCCATTAACCTTCAGTTTGGACGCTTTCAGGATGATGATTCCATTGTCTCTTCTACTAAGGCAATTTGAGATTTCTTGAAGAAACGCTATCAAACTACTACCATGCTCACCAATATCAACTCCTACAAACTCTTCATTACATGTGCCAAGAGCATGGTCAATCCATCAATGATTTTTTATCCCAGATGTCATATGTCTGGGACCAATTGGCTCTTTCTGAACCTACTTGGGCACATTCGGAGAATGCACAATTATTTATTGTTCATAGGAATCATCAGCGACTATTGCAGTTTTTTATGGCTCTTCATAGCACTTTTGAACCTGTGCGTGCTTCCTTACTCCATCGTCTGTCCTTACCGATTTTGGAGCAAGCCATTACTGAACTCTTGTCAGAAGAAACTCGTTTTGGGATACTCAAAACTCTAACTTTGGATTCTGCTCTTGCTACGCCATCATCACGAGGTTCTTCATCTTCACAGCCTCCTAGCTGCCAATCATTCTTTACTTCAGTGCCAAGTTCGTGACTTGCCACAAGACTACTCCTGGTCATCTCCAAAGCAATTGTTCTCGCTCTCCTCCTGCTTCTTCTTCTACGAAAGGGTCTTCATGTTCTGGGCCTTAGTCCAAATTTGCTCATGGTGCTCGTCTTCCTACTGCTGCTGCTGCATCAAAGAGTTCTTGCACTTCCCACCTTACTGATCTTATTGCTCCATCATTTTCTATGGATGATGTTGAGTCCTTTATCTAGCAGGTGCTTGCCAAATCTGGTACTCTTTCTTCTCCTGCTCTTTCAGTCACATCAGGTAATCCTTCATGGTATTTTGATTCGGCCTGCTGTAATAATATAACCTTTGATTCTACTATATTTTCTTTTATCTCATCATCCTCTTATGTTCCCTTTATACATACTGCTGATGGTTCTCATATATCTGTTAGTCACATTGGTCAAATTTCTACTTCCACTGTGTCTCTTTCTAACGTTTATTACATTCCTGCTCTTAAACTAAACCTTATTTTTATTGGTCAATTGTGTGAACTTGGTCTCACCGTCACTTTTTCTGTTAATGGTTGTTTGGTGCATGACCCTCATACGAAATAGATCCTTGGGATAAGTCGTAGGCATGGACATCTGTTTGAGCTTCTTCATCTTCGCATTCCATCTACATCATCCACTGCTGCTTCTGTTGCATCTTTTGCTACTTCTACTTTTATGTCTTCTAAACCTTTGGCAGGACATGTCTCCTTTAGTTGTTTAAAAACTTTGGTTTCTAGTGGTCGGTTAGGTCGTATTAGTTCTGAAAATGTTGATTGTTTACCTTGTCAACTTGCTAAACAGCATGCATTACTTTTTAATAAAAGTAATTCTATTTTTACTGCCCCGTTTTCTCTTGTGCATTTCAATATATAGGGACCCTCCCCCACCTGACCATGAGGGGGTCTAGATATTTTGTGATTTTTGTTGATGATTTTACTCGTTATACTTGAGTATTTCTTCTAAAAAATCGATCTGAACTTAAACAGGTTTATTATGATTTCTCTGTCATGGTCCATACTCAATTTTCTCAAACTATTAAAACATTTCGTTCTGATAATGCTACGAAATATTTGGATTCTAATTTTCTTTCCTTTCTTCGGGCCCATTGTACCCAATCTTATCGTTCTTATGTAGGCACGTCTCAACAAAATGTTCGCGTTGAAAGAAAGCATCGTCATATTCTAGACACTACTCGGGCCTTTCTCATCTCCTCTTCGTGTCCAAAAAAGTTTTGGGGAGAAGCTGCTCTTACTGCTGTCTACATCATAAACCGTGTGCCTACTTCTCTCATAGCCAATCTCTCTCCTTATGAACGTTTGTATGGTTCTCCTCCTACATACATCACTCTTAAAGTTTTTGGCTCTACTTGTTTTGTTCTTCTTCAACCTCATGAACACACTAAACTAGAACCTCGTTCTCGTCTTTGCTGTTTTTTGGGGTATGGTATATAACATAAAAGCTATTGTTGTTGGGATCCAGTCTCCAAGCGTCTTCGTATTTCTCGTCATGTGATTTTCTGGGAACACAAAATGTTCTCTACTTTGTCTAAGTTTCACCTACCACAGTCCACCCATTCCCTATTTTTTACTGATCTTTCTATAGACTTGGTGTCTCTTAAATTTGATGCAGTTTAACACCTTTAGAGCTGCCTATGCCTACTGTCAATCATAAGGTTTCTGTATCTAACGATGGTCTTATGCGTATTACCTTTTGTGGAGCCTCCTCCATTATCTCCTGTGGAGCTTTCTCCATCCTCACCACCATCTCCTCCAACAGATCGTCATTCGACTCGTGTAAAGCAACCTTCTGTTCTTCTCCATGAATATATTGTTGGCTCCACTGTTTTTTCCTATCATGAGCCTACTTCCTATCATGAGACTTGTTCTAACCGTCTTTGGCAGCAAGATATGACTAATGAACTGCAAGCTTTAGATAAAACCCATACCTAGGATGTAGTTGATCTTCCTCTTGGCAAGACTGCTGTTAGTTGTAAATGGGTTTATAAGATCAAAACTCATTTTGATGGTTCCATTGAACGTTACAAAGCTCGTCTTGTTACTCGGGGATTCACTCAAGAGTATGGGATTGACTATAAGGAAACATTTGCTCATGTTGCTTATCTTACTTTAGTTCGCAGCTTATTAACAATTGTTACTGCTCGCCATTGGAGTCTTTATCAGATGGATGTCAAAAACACATTTCTCAATGGTGATCTCACTGAGAAAGTTTACATGCAACCTCTGTCTAGTTCCTTTGTTTCATCCATCAAAGTTTGCAAACTTCGCCGTGCTTTGTATGGTTTGAAACAAGCTCCTCCTGCCTGGTTTGCCAAGTTCAGTTGTACCATTCATGACTTTGGCTTCTTTTCCAGTGCCTATGATTCTCTCTTGTTTATACATCAAACAGAGAATGGTATTATTCTTCTTCTTCCCTATGTAGATGATATGATCATCACTAGTGATGACATAGTGGGTATCTGTAGTCATAAACAGTTCCCCAGTCACCAGTTTGAGATTACAGATTTGGGTTTGCTTAGCTATTTTCGTGGCTTGGAAATTTCTCATGATCCTTCTAGTTACTTTCTAACACAAGCCAAGTATATCTCTGATCTCTTGATTCGTGTTGGTCTTACCAATTGTAAGACTGCTACTACTCTAGTTGATCCTTAGACTTGTCTCACACCTCTTGATGGTCACCTATTATCTGATGCTACTTTATATCGTCAGCTAGTTGGTAGTCTTGTCTATCTCACGATTACTCATTCAGACATTGTCTATACTGTTCACATTGTCAGTCAGTTCATGGCTACTTCTCGCTCTCCTCACTATGATGCTCTAGTTCGCATTTTGCGCTATCTAAAAGGCACTATGTTTCATGGTCTTCATTACTCAGCACACTCTTCTCTACAGCTACATGCATTTTCTGATGCAGATTGGGCCGGGGATCCTACTAACCGCTGCTTTACTACAGGATTTTGCTTCTTCTTGGGTGATCCTTTCATTCCTTGGCGTAACAAGAAGCAAACCCTTGTTGCTCGTTCTAGTACTGAGGTTGAGTATCGTGCTCTTGCGAATACTACTCAAGAACTTGTGTGGCTTCGTTAGCTTCTTACTGATATGGGAATTCCCCATCTTGCTGCCACTACCCTCTATTGTGGCAATCAGAGTGCTATTCAGATTGCGCACAATGACGTCTTCCATGATCGCATTAAGCATATTGAGATTGATTATCACTTCATCCGATAACACGTTACTAGTGGTACTGTTCGTCTTATCTTTGCGACCTTTCTCGGTCAAACAGCTGACATCTTTCCCAAGGCTCATCCTCCAAGACAATTTTCTGATTTACTTTCCAAGTTCAACTTGATATCTGCATTACCACCTTGAGTTTGAGGGGGGGCGTTAATATAGTATATTAAGATATATTAGGATATTATTTGTATATATTTGTTATAGTATATTCTCCGTATATACTTATCTTCTCTCCTATATAAAGGAGTGTGTACCTATTCATTCATACATTGAATACAAGAGTTCTCTTTTCTCTTCTCTTTCTACTCTCATAACATGTTTAAACTTAGTTTAAAATTTAAAAGAGTTTAAAAAAATATTTAAGTTTTACTTGTTTACATTTCAAATTGATCTTCAAATGGAACAGATCATGAGCTGGGCTCGATTAACTTATTTTATTTTAGTTTTTGACAACTCATAATGTCCGAGTCAGTTTGAGTGTATCTTAACTATTTTATTTTTTAGAGAGCATATAATCAAGTCAAACCAAGTTATACCTTGTTCACATAACGAGTTGAACGCTGGCTCAAAGTGGCTCGGTTCATTTTATAATTCTAATTAGAAGGTGGTTTCTGAGATTTTTAGAGATGATTAATTTAATTAATTAATCATGAAAGCAAGGAAATAGATAGCAGGCTTAACTTAAGCTAACCAAAGAGGATCATTTAAAAAGCCTCCTTGCCCACTTGCACACCAACTTGCAAATTCATTTCATGTCCTTACACAACACCAACATAAAATATACAGAGATAATAAAAGAGAGAAGATAAAAAAACAATGACAACTTGCATTTGTTTCTATAACAAGTTGAATTATTATCATAGTCAAGTTGCGAGAGCGGCTGTTGATTCCTCTGTCATATATAACAAGTAGTAGTATTTTAATGTATCGTTCTTTCGTGCATGTCCTAATATCGAAAATTCCTAGGGTTTTTTAAACCAAGTTTCTCTGCTTGGTTGCGTTTCCGTTTTCTTCATTTTTGTTCGCTTTTCATGTCTTTTCATAAACAAAAACAATAAAAAGCTTGAACCTATCATCATGTTGTACGAAAATAGTTTTTAAAATAATATTGAAAATAACTTTATTATTTCTTGAAAAATAGTTATTTAAAAAAAAATATTACCGAAAATGGTTTATGAGAACAGTTCGGCTAACAAGAAATAAAACATTTTGTATGCGCCCATTAAAAATTCTATTTTCCTGTGAAACAAAAATTTAAACACCAATGGAAAGTCTCTTGCACAACCAATCCAAAATCCGATAATAACGTTTTATTCGCTAGCAAGATCAGAAAAATTATAGAAACACAATTAGAGAAATATAAAATAGATCACTTATCATGTTCATACCTTGACAGCAGTCTATTATGAAGAAAACATATGATCAACTAAAATTTGTATCAAATAATGATCTATGTGTGTGTCGTTCGCAAAAATATAATGGGTGGTACTACATTTCTAATGAAAAATGGATATTACATCAAGAGTATAAATAAATAATGAGCTCATATCCGAAATGGGAAACAATACAAACAAAATATTTGTTTTAGAAAACTGCATAGAATGTAGGGCTTATACTCCACTAGGGTTGCATTGCACTGTCAATACTGCATTTTGTGTATTTTTCATTTTTTTTTTTTTGGATGTAAATTTTTCTATGTTTATAGTATTAGTGATTGAAAAACAAAATGATGTTGGGTTCTACATAAATATGTAGTTAGCAAATATATAATAGTATCCACAAAGTAGTTGATCATAGATGTTTTATGAAACAAGCTGCAATACTATATGTGAAAAACTCTATTAAGAATAGTTAATAATACACATCCCCAACACAAACATACATTACTGGTTGTAGAGAAAAATATTAGATCATATATACTGTTTAGATCTAACATTTTGTAGTGAAGTATATATACTAATTCATATAAAGAACAATTAATTCCAGGATATAAATTCATCATAATATGCAAAAAATATAGTATGTATATAAGAATTCATGCACATTTTTCATTGTATATCATCGCCACCATTAGTAACTTGCTTTTAACACTGCATGTAGAGAGATATCATATTAATTCGATACTATTCATGGGTGTATAATTTTATTTTACAAGAACATGTACCTCATGAAATACATACAGAACAGACATACATACACAAAAATGGAGTTTGAAGAAAGCAACATTAACTGAACTTGGTTGGAAAGAGTTCACAATGATATATATATATATATATATACATTACAGTAACTCAAAAGTACTCCCAACAAAAAAGAACATAAATCAGATCCAAAAGACTAACAGTGAATTGATAATAACACAAACACAACTGCACAGAAATTGAAAAAGAGAAAAAGAAAAAAAGGAGTAAAATCATATACTATCACCTTTATCAATTTGTATCTGAGGAGGGTTTCAGAACCAACCAAGCTATGGATTTTCACTTCTGGGTTTCAATTATCGACGATAAAATCACCAAGCCCACATCCCAAAATCTCGAAAAAACACTTAGATTAACGAACATGGAGATGAGTCATGAAGATTTATAGTTACTTTTTTTAGCCAAGTTCTCGGCGATCTGAGCCAGTGACTGTAAATTGCACCGAACGATCGTATCAACAAACACGCACGTCTCGTCCTTGGTGTTACCGGGCGGTATATCAACGACGTATGACTCGACGACAACTGTCCCGAACCCCGTCGGCGATTGGTGGAGAGTGGTGACGGACCGGTAATTGTTGAGTCTGTGATCGCCGCCGATAACGCTGAAGCTGATGACGTGTCGCTCGTCGTCGAGGATTTCGAGACGTTCGGTGCTGGACGCCGCCGGGAGACCCGACACCACGTGGACTTCCCTGAGAGTACCCACGTCACCGTCGCCGACGATGACGTGGCAGCTCTTGAGGAAGTGTTTGTAGGCTTGGGGGTTGTCGAAGCGGCGGACGACGGACCAGACGGCTGAGATGGGGGCGGCGATGGGCTGGACCACGGCGGAGCAGGACTGGTTGGGACCCACTGCGTGGGAGTGGTAGTGTAAGACGGCGTCGTCTGGGAGGGAAAGGGAGGGAGAGAGTCGGTATATGGTTTGGGGTTGTTGTCGGTGGTGATTTGAAGTGGTGGTGGTGGTGGTGGTGGTGGTGGTGCGATGGTGGTGAAGAGACGTAGTCATTTCGTCTTCTTGGGTTTTTTTTAGTCTCTCCTTGGAAAGAAGTTTGAGGATAGCTGTTTATGAGGAGTGGATGTGGATATATATATATATATATACGTACAAATATATGAATGTATATGCGGAGAGGGAAAGCGACGAAGTCAGAAATATTATTCAACACTATACAAACCATAACATTTATTAGATTGTTGTTTTATAAGAGAGTTCAGCTTCTCTTATGTTTAAGATTAAGATTGGATTATTTAATCTCGTTTATGGGTTTATTTTTTGATCCAATTTTGATAATTTAAACTGTTAATATCTAAAACTCTTCGACTATTATATTTTTTTAAAAACTCACATTAATCCGATATCGATAACTATTTGATTGAATTAGATTTATATAAAATAAATGAACGGTAAAAAAATAAACGGTTGACAAAAAATCTAATCCGATCGAATAGTTATCAATTTCCGAACAAAGTGATATTTTATAGAGATATAATACTCAGCGAGTTCTATACATTGAACGGTTCGAATTATCAAAATGAGGCTAAAAAATAGACCCATGGACCGAACTAAATTCAATCTTAATTTTAAACATGAGAGAATCTGAACCTTTATAAGAGATACAGACTTCGCTGGGATGTCGGTTGATTTTTTACTTTTTTTTTTTATATATTTTTTTGATTATTTTAATTTGGAGTTAAAAAGTTTATTTTGAGATAAGTTTTTTGATTTTTTTTTATTTTTATAAAATAAAAAATAAAATAATTATAATTTAAATGTGATATTTTATTTTATTAATTTTTAGTTTATTTTATTTTTTTGACTGAAATAACTTTAAAAAAAAAAAAAAAGACTAGCTAAACGTAACCAAAAAGTGATGACACTAGCTATTTTCACCAATAAAATGTAGAATAATGATTTGTCCCCCGAAATTCTACCCCCGAATCCCCTTAATGGCCAAAACGACATCTTTTTTTTTTTTTTTGTTTTCTTTCTTCTTCTTCTTCTTCTTCCATTTCGACTCTGAAACGCAAGAGGGAGAGAGAGAGAAAGAGAGAAGAAGAGGGGACACTGCTGGAAAATCTGCTTTTAGCGGCGTTTACAAAACGCCGCTATAGGTACAACAAACGTCGTTAATTCTTTTTGTGACGTTTAATGTCAAACGCCGATGCTGCGGCCGTCGCTATAGCTTTATGACGTTTAAAAAAACGTCGTTATATGACTATAGGCGGCGTTTTTAAAAACGCCGCGAAATATCCCACCAAAGCTACTATGACGTCACTATCATTTTAACGACGTTTTCAAAACGCCGCCATATCTTTTTAAAAAACTTACTGTTAGCTTTTAGAGTTTTAGGTGGCGTTTTCAGAAACGCCGTGATATCCCCTTTTTTTAATTTTCTTAAATTTTAAATTTAATATGAACAAGGACCTATTGATGTAATAATAAATAAGAAGGCAGCCTAAATAATAATGCATATGTACGGTTTTAGAAACACACAAATGAAGAAATATAAGCTCAAAGCATTAATCTTTACATGCTTACAAACTCCAAAGGCCTTGTTACATAAAGATTTAAAAAACAAAAAACAAAAAACAAAAAGTTGGGTCAAGAGGGTCTCATCAGAGAGTAAAATCAATTTTTCTAGTGTAGCCAATTTTGGGGTCGGGTAGTTATCTGCTGTGGGAATCCTGATGATGCTGCAGCAGTTGCAAACAGTTGCGGAGGATTGATGAACGGCCTTTGCTGATTGTTGCTCATTGACAGGGAGAGGTGATTGCCTTCGGTGGTGGCTCCAATTTGACCTCCATTGCTGCTGCTGCTGCTGCTAAGATACTGAACCTACAACCACACGATTAAAACAATTTATTAGCCGGTCTAATTAATTAACCCAGTTGATATTGTGATATCAAAGTTGTGTAGATTTCTCCATAAAGCAAAGGCATGGAAGAGCTTTTTAGAAGAAATTATAACAAATGTGTTACGTACAGGTTCTAAACGTACTTTATTTTATCTCTTTTCATGTTGCAACTTATATTAGTATCTATTACGTCCCACAAAACATTCTATTCAATTTATAGACTTCGCTGTTAAACAAATGAGTTCAGCTGTTAAATGGTTTTGAAACAGATAATTTGGCTAAACAAATTTGTAGAACGAATCTCGTACCCCAACTACATGAAAATTTGGCTAAACAAATGAGTTCAGCTGTTAAATGGTTTTGAAACAGATAAAAAGATTAAGAAGCAAAAAGGTACTTGTAGCTGGAGAACAGTTACCAGAATAGTGGTTTTTGGTCCGGACAACGCAAGCATTGTCTGCAAAAGTGGTTCCAAGAGATGCTCTGCATAAACCTAGTACAAAATTTTGAAATCCTTTTGCTTAGTTGAAATGTTATTGATGAATAATGCAAACATGTAATACATTCATTTATCTAACCTACGTTAAGAAATTTGAAGTCTGAATGACTTAATTTCGACATCTGCAAAGGATATGACAAAAGCATAAGCGAATCCTATTTAACGAAACTTACAACATCAGTGCCAATGATGTAGTCAAACGGTGGATCAACAGCCTTTATTTGATCCACATTACCCCAGCTCAACTCTGCAACCTGGATGGAACCAAAGGAATCTACATGAAACAAAATTTTCACGTAAGAGAACGGTAAATTTTTTTTACCATAGTAGGTAAGAAAGCAATGACATTTGACAACTTTGCCGATATCAGTTGAACACCAATTACATATGATGGTCATTTAGATAAGAAATTGAATTCAGAGAGAAGTAAGGAAAAAGGAAAGACCAGAAACTTGTAAGCACACCTGAACCAGGATTCATTTGCATGATCCTTGATGCATTACGCTCACAATTTCTCATTAGCAATGGCAAAACCTCAGTTTGGTCTGTGGAGACTACGTCGCATCCTAGCAATGCCATGCCTGAAAACCACACCACTAAACACTAAGCTATTCCCCTCGCAATAGATCACAGTAAACTAGAGCCATCCCTACATAACATTCATATCAGAAATTATGCAAAAACAGAAGACACTCACCAAAACCAGCCACTCCACATCCTGCCCCAAGTTCAATAACACGTTTTCCTTTCAGTTTAGAAGGGGAAAACCTTCCCTTTCTGTAATTTTTTTCCTGAGCCACACAAACATGCACACAAGCACAAACAGAGTTTTAAAAATAATAATAATAATAAATAAATAAAATACTTATTTAACAATCAGATAACACGGTGTGGATGGGCAAATAAGGTTAAGAGAAATGTTGAAAAGCTGAAGGACAAGCATCATTCTGAGAAAATGCCACAATTATCTTATATGGGCCCAACCAACCATTTGTTGAAAAGTTCAAAAGAACTCTGCCTCATGATGACAGATTTTCATTCCTTGTACTTTTGGCTCTTTTCATGGGCAGTCTCCTGAAAATAAAAACCTAAATTAATTAAGCACCACAGTCAACTAAACACGTGTAAACCATAATCTCAAGAACTCTGCCTCATGCTCTTACGTATTTCCATCCCAAAATTGATCCCACCCAATGCAAAAAACATCAGCAACAGTGTGCAATCCGGTCATCATCATTCTTTCTTCTCACTCTTCAACCCCACGAGAGAGAGAGAGAGAGAGAGAGTCGCACATGAGGAAAGGAAGAAGGGGGGAGTGGCAACGGTTTGCAGATCTTCAGTCTTGTTCAAGGAGGTAGCAACCAAACAGATTTATCTATTGTACCATATTTTAAAGCATGTAGTGTATTGTGTTATGGTTCCCAGTCCTTGTACAGAAATGATTGTGTTCCAGGTAACATAGGTCGAGCATATTGTATTGTATAATGAAGCTGAAGTGAAGATATAATTTTGTTATTTATCTATATAACTCTCATCAGTCCTTCAATTTCTGCTCTGACAATTCAAGGGCGTAGAAAAGAAAATAAGAGAAGCTGAATAATTTCCCTCATGAGAGGTAGGGACTGATAAGAAGCAATACATTGACATTGACACTACATAGCCACTCATACGTAATAGCATAGCTTGCTACAAAAAGCTTAACAAGCCATCTGTCATCGCATGAACAAAAGAAAAAACTAGCAAAATAAATTTCAAGCCCACTAAAAGAAAAGATCACACATTTCTGAAGTGTACCAGCAGGTTCTACAGACATCTACTGCAATTAAATAGACAACACCCTTTGAACACTAGTTACCTCACTTAAGGTCTTAACAGATATATTTATTTACATACATGCAAGTAACCACATTTATCACCAAAAACAAGAAAATAACAAACATGTTTTCCCCAATAGTAACATATAATTGAAGACAAAAGCAAATAAATATAAATTGGTGAAATAGAATTGAAAAAACCAGTTTCAAAAGGTTTCCAGATTTTGTAGAATAATGTCAAAAGTAAAGCATGCTCACAGGTAGAAAGTAGCTAAGTGGTGTACACGCAAGAGTTATAATTACTTTTGAGAGATATCAGAAGAATGAAGACCAAGAGTTACCTAAGATGGCAAAGAAATTAGATGTGAAAACTACGGAAGGGTCTCGAGTAACACCAAAAACTGCTGGTATAGAGTCAATCCGAAAATGGGCATCAAATTATCACTAAAATACTAACTACAAAATCCTCAAGCTCTTTGAATGTATACACCTAACATGGACAGGGACAAAGGGAACCCACTGTGAATGCAATATCACTGAGCTCAACAACTGCCACTGTCAGAAGTAAAGGTGTGGCCTGCCAAAAATATAAAAAAGAAGTCAAATCTATGATATTGCAAAACAAGGAAACAAAGATCGGCAAAAAAGAAATGGTTTAGAATGTGGTTGTTCAAATCTATGTTAAAAAAATAAATTACCTCTATTTCGAAACTGAGAGCTGCTAAAGCAGTTAAGCTACCAATCCGTAGTCAGTATGTTTTTCCAGGAATAACCCTGAGAACATAAGGAGAGCATTCAGGATTTGTAGCATTACAAAGATCGGCTTGTATACCAGGAGTAGAGCAATTGAACTGTCCTTTTCCTTGTATCAGAAGTGACTGCAAATTCAAAAAAGTGATAAAAAAAAAAAAAAAAAAAAAAGAAGTAACAAACCAACCATTAAACATATGTAACTAATTGGGATTGTAAATACCAAATAGTATCAAGTGTAGATAAACCTGAGGCTCCCCAACCCAAATATAGAGGGGAATTACTTAACAGTTAGATAGATAAAAAGAAAATACACAAATATAGAGGGGTGCAAGTTTGCACCTCCACAGTTTTTCGCTTGCACCCTACCACAGATTCACCTTTCATATTTTTGCAATTTTTTTTTCTCTACCCCACTGTCAAGTAATTCCCCCTTATTTTAATCTAGTAAAACAAATTAGGACACCATATATATTTGTCCCAAGAGCACTATATAATTTTTCTTCTCAAGTCTTAGCTAAAAAGTCAAAAACAGTCGGCTTTTTTGGCAATCGCATTCAGACCAGTTTGAGAGAGAGAGAGAGAGAGAGAGAGATTACCAATTCCAACTATAACTGGAAGACCTTTATTCTCCAACAAAGCCTGAAATAAAAGACAGTCCTGAAGTTTGGATCTGACTAAAAGACAAAAGACTCCCATAGACTTGAAGCTCCAAAGTCTAAAAGTTTTCCTCCCTACTTATCTAATAACCGTTACCTATCAGACTTGGTGATGTTATCTATACAAAACCTCATTATATTGACGAAAAAAAAAGCAACCTATCAGACTTGGTGATACTAAATGACTAGTATTCCCTGTGTACAATCCCGGGTGGAATGCTTTCGAATATATGATTGTGGTCTAGATTCAAATATTCAAGGTTTCTTGAGAGATTACCGATGTATTCTGGAAACTTGCAGCCAAAATTGTTGATGTTCACTTCCAAACGATGTAAATTGGTGGCATTGATCAAAGAAAAGATAAAGTTCAAGTCCTGTCTTAAGCTTTGAAAAGTTTCTTTTTGATCAAGTATTTCTTGCAGAACAGACCTTTTAGAGAAACAAGCAAACTTGAGTAAATAATAGATAGATTTTAGAATGAATGAATTAAAAGATCACTTTGAAGAAAAGAACAAAACCTCAAACCTCTTGTACGCATACAAATGAGCATCCATCAAATCAGCGCGGATTGCCATCTACACAAGCAATGAAAAACAGAGCCCCCAGTAAGAACCAACTACCCAGTCGAAATGGTCTTAAAAAAGGCAACAAAACAAGGAACAAAGAGTTATTACACATTATTAGATATCATCTGTGCTTCCCCGTGAGCAATAAATCAAACTGGTGACTGAAATTTCTAATCAGTTACGCAGACCCACAAGAGCAATAGATCAAACTGACAAATGATTTTATTTTTTCTTTCCTTTTCTTTTCTGGTACAGAATAAAATTATTTTTTTTGCCAGCAGAGAAAGATAAGAAATAGCTGTTTTAATGAAGGAGATGAAAATGAGGAGGCACGAAAATTTAGGGAAAAGAGAAGAATGCACTCAACATGTGACAACAATTAAAATTTTTTTTTTCCTTTTTCTTGGGTACAAAGACAACCAAAGAATATTAATATGAAGGTCACCCCCCCCCCCCCCAAAAAAAAAAAAGGTGGCCCCATGAGCATAGACAACAAGGAATTAATTTAAAAAATAAACAAATAACAAGGGACAACAACCAATAAATAAATGAAGAAACTCATCTCAGTCATTGCACTAAGCACTGAAGAATATTTTTCTAACAAAGGAGATTTACAGACCTGCCACACTGCTCCAAAATATGATTAAAAGATTGTTTTCTGGTGAATGCCAATAGAAACCTTACAAAGCTGCCGGAAAGAGGTCACAAGCACCCAAAGCATAAATAATGAGAGCATTCATTCCCATCCGCTGAATATATATATATATATATATATATATATATATATATATATATATATAATTACAAATACAAATATAATATATGTATATAAATGAACATAGAATCGACTTACTATGTAAAAGATGATGGTTAAGAGGAATCCTGATGCTCCTGCAGTAATGCACATATAGCTCAAAGTGTAAAGTGGTTTAGAAAAAGAAATACCTGGAAGAATCAAGCATACCTTGCAGTTAGAGGAGAACAATGGAGTACTTAAAGTATTAGGATTGCAAATCAGATGCTAAAGTTAGACAGCATACCTAACACCTTTAAAACATAGCCTGAAATTAGTAGAGGGAAGGATGATATGGACCACCAAAATACCCTTTGCCTGTGGCCCTGCAAAATGTAGGCAAGCAACAAATTGTAGTAATATAACACAAATCAACAAAAGATCGATCATGTGATTGCACCTTGACATGTATCGAATTTAATAAATACACTTGAGAAGCAATTTAGGCTGCAAAAGCATGCTAAATAAAACCAACAGCATTACAAGGAGGTTGAAGACTGCCCCTCATTCCACAGTGCACCTAGAAAACCAATGTGGTGAATTGACAAATAGTTCCATAAAATAAATGGAAAAAAAAAAATGAAGGAGAAGAAAAGAATATAGTATCGAAATTAAGCTACAAAAGATTTTGTGAAAAGTAAAAAAGCATCAAACTTCCTCATACAAAAATCCAACCGTTATGCTTTTGATGTTATCAATTGCTAAGACCATGAAGAGGAACCCAGTGAGAAAAAATGATGGTTGGCACACAGCTTGTCAAATCTTAATTAAAACGATATTGAAAGACACAATGGTAATCAACATAGGCATCAACCATCGAAACGACTAGCTTGAATAAGTATTGCTCAAATTCCTTTGGAGCTTCATCCTGTGAAATCCAGACAGACTCTGACAAAGTCTCTGTCCATCGACACGTCCCATTCCGTACTGATGCTTTCCCTGATTTGCTGACAGCTTTCCCCGTTTCTGTGGAGAGAAAAGAGACATAAAGCTTGTCCCATCCTTTGGGTACCTAGAAGGGAAAAAAAATAGAGAGAGCAAAACCATGAAAAAAAAATAAAATTAAATGAACAATGTAACAGTGAAAAAAAAAAAGAAGTTAAAACAAATAAGCTTGGATAAAAACTCAAAACAGAAATCACTGGGTCATAATTCTAGGACAGGGGAGACAATAGCGTAAGCCAGCCTGTTATTACATTAGATTACAAAGTCCATTTTTTTTAAACTATTCAATCAGTCAACATTTTGTGATAGTTACAATTTCTTAGGTAGTGACATCCATATGCCTTCACTCTAAATCCAGAACCGCCTAGCATGACTGTAGTAGTGTAATTCAAGCTGATGTTGGACAGAAGTCAGCAAAATCTAATAGAAGTCCTATTTTGTATCACAGTTCAGAGATATAATATCACTGGTGCATCAAAAAGAATGCATTGATTATTTGTTCTTGTTCTGTCATACAGCAGAACTCTCTGATTATAATGAGAGCCATGGCAGGCTTGAACAACAATACTGTATCAGTGTATCACAAGTCAATATTGCTGGATGCCCAACCAGAGGGGATTTGACAATCCAATTAAACGAACCCATGTATAATATATTGATTATCACAAATTCATACAAACCAATTAAAAGAATGCACTGATATATTTTAACACCTTAAAATTCAAACCAACAAAAAAGAAGAAAGAGGAGGCAGATGATGAAGAAAGCAGCAGCTGAAAGCATCTTTACCCGTGATTCTACACTGGCACATACAGCATAAATGCCCCAGTTTCTGGTGTAATTATTATATAAATGTACTTTCCCAAACCTGACACTGGCACATACACTCATTTTCTATAAACGTGGGCTGTCCTAGTTCAAGAACAAGAACAAAAAGTCAAGGTCCTCTTGATAGTAAGTTTACGGGTTTTGTCAGGATGACCAACAAAACTAATCCCTTCACTAAGAAAGCTAACAAATCAATCTCAATACACACTTATCAACAGCCACAGAGTCAAGCAATTAATCTAAAATAGCTATCTACTAACATTTCACATCAAGTTAGGAAAACTACAAATATAAAAATAAAAAAGCTGTCCTTTCCCTTATCAAGTAAGAATGTCAATGCAGTATCAGTTTTCATAAGACATTGAAAGCAATGAATTCTTTGAGGTAGAAGGTTCAACTTACCAGTCAAGCCAAACATTGGACCTCATACTTTAAATCCTATTAACTATTAGGTACTTCAAATAAAGCTAGTAGGCATTAACTCACACAACTTTTGGGGTAACACCGGCAAACTAAATTCTTAATTATGGATCTGTGCAGTTAATAGACTGCTTCCAGAAAATAACAGTAGCATAGAAAAGTTTTCTTTGTCCATGATGACCAAATGGGAAGAAAAACCAAAGTAAAATTCATTGAGCCAAACAATGAATAGCAGTATCAGCCACAATAACAGACATTACTTGGAGAAGAGATTGTTGATGGTGGAACAAATGGAGAAGGGGCAAATGGTGGAGATCCAGGACAGGGTTTCCCAGTAACCGGTCCACGTAGATTTATGTTATTAGCAAAACTGCAGAAGGTACACAAAAAATTAGCATAGCATTTTACATCAATCATTCAAGGACACTACAGAACAACAATCTCTCTAACAAGAAACCTGATGGGAGTGAATAGTGAAAACGAGCCACTGTCTGGAATAGGTCCAGATAAGGATGATTATTCAATCAATACATAGAGATACATATATAAATTCATATATATACTTGTATAGAGAGATTTTAGGAGAAAAAAAATTTCCAAAAAAAAGTACAAATAATGTGTACGTAGAGAATAAAATTGTGCGAGAGATCCAGAGAGATTGAGAGATCGAGAGAGAGGGAGACAGAGACAGAGATCGAGAGAGAGAAGAATCGACGAAACTGAGATTAGATTGAAATCGAAATCGAAATCGTGCATATGGTTAGTAGACGATGCAGATGCAGATGCAGATGGTGATGGCGGTGGCGGTGGCGGTGGAGCTTTGAAATCAAAATCATTCTGAGATTGGATTGACCGAATGATGAATCACCGAGCTGAAGAAGTTTGAATCAAGTTGAAGGAACTGAAGGGTTTAGAGAGAGAGAGAGACAGAGAGCGAGTGAGAGATTTGAGGGACCGATTTCTCTGAGGCTCTAGGGTTTCTCAGATTCAAATAAGTTGTGAGAGATTTGAGGGTTTGAAGAGAGAGAGAGAGACACTGTAACACATTTGAAGGCGCTTTTCAAACGACTCCTTTACTTAAACGGTACCGTTTTAATAAAAATAAAATGTGACGTTTATAAAACGCCTTTAAATATTAAAAGTAGTGGCGTTTAAAAAAACGCCGTTAAATAAACGCCGTTAAATCATATATTTCCTATAGTGGGAAGAGAGAAAGAGAGAAAGAGAGAGAGAGAAGAGAGGCCAGCCCGTCGCCGTCGTCGCCCAGCCTGCTGCCGCCGTCGATCGTCTGCCCAGCCGCCCCGCCGTCGCAGCCTCTACCCAGCCCCGCCTCTGCCTCCTTCCATTTTGATGGCCCCTTCCAGTTCCTCCTCCTCCTCCTCCTCCTCCTTCCCCTGCTTCTGAAAAAAAATAAATAAATAAATAAATTCGAAGAATTAAGAGTCGCTCAGTTTCGGGGACGTAGCATGACCCTAAAATGTAGATGTATAATTGAGCACCATTTAAAATTTGTTGAGATGAACTGTGGCTGCTATACATCCATCACTGCTGTTCAGTGCAATAGGACCCATTTGGGGTTTCGTGATTCCAACTATGAGCATTAAACTTCTATATTTATCATTTCTTTATTAACAATGCTACAAAAATTTTTAAAAAATGTTCAAAATAATATTTAAAATATATATATATTTATAAATCACAATTATTTTAATCGTGATTCATATTTGGGGAAATTATTATCTACTGTATAGGGAAAAAATTACACAATAACAGTAAACTTTATGAGCATTAATAATTAAAATTATAAACTATTTCATATATTTATAAATATTTTGTAAACACCACTTAATTGTAATTCTCCCTTCACATTTTACTAATTTTAAATCAGTGGTATTATAAATCCAAAAAATTTATTTAGAAATTATCCCAAAACACCAATATGTGGTTCAAATTCATACACATGGCTTCACACAATCCATTTTTAACCCAAATCTGGGATTGACCGAGACTTACTAATTATAAATTTACATCCTACAACTCTTTTCGGAAAAATAATTGAAATAATTTTTTATAATTAACATTTTGATAAATATTCTTTAATTCCATAACGCTCCATCACATTGGGTTGTTTAGTACAATTTATAAAAATGCTTATATTTGTTTTTTGGCCGAAAATTGTGTCAAAATATTTGTGCAACTTGTGTTTATAATTTATGGGACAAAATGAGCTAATTCTTGAGATCCAGGCAAAGAGTTTAACTCACAAAAAGTTGTACTAAATAGGCTTATTATTTGTTTGCTGCTCCAACTCATTTGTATAGTGAAAATTTTTCAAGGTGAGATATTATGTTTCACATTTGTTAAGTATTTGAGAGAAAGATTGTCCTACTTTTAGTATATGCTATGATTTTTTATTTGTTGATAGTATCATATAAATAATATCACATAATATTTTGAGAACATTTAATTTTGATAATAAACACTATTACAAGATTGTAATGAAGATCTTTATTATAAAAATAACGTTAGGTTTCATAAAAAAAATATTATGAAAATTTTCAGAAGATTTTTCATCTTTTGATTAATTTTTAGTGTTTTATTATATGTGTAATTCAATGATAGAGAATCTTCAGACTGCCTTTCTTGATATTTATTTCATAAAACCTAACATTACTCTTATTATAATAGATAAAGTTACATGTCATGAAAAGTTAAAATTTATGATTTATAATTGTTGCATATCACTTTGAATTTTTCAAATTTTCATAGCCGCTAATGATGTAAAGAAGAAAAAATTATCACATAAGTCCGTCTCATATCTTACGTGATATACCCTTATAATTCTATTGGTTAAATATCCATTAATTTTTATTTTTTGTCCTATGTATTACATAACCTATGTTACATGGACTCGGGTACGGGTGTCGGGTGCGGGTATGTATCTAGAGGTCGGACTCATCAAATCATAAATTTAAGGATACGCGGACTCGGCAAAAAAATGTCATATTTTTATATTTTTAATCTAATGTGTGAGATAAAATGGTATTATATTTAACTTATAGTGTCAAAATGACATTTATAGCAATTATACAACAATATGTACATATAATAATAGTGTTATATACAATTATGTAAGAAGTATCCGTTGAAAAGTATCCGACACATATCTCATACCCTTGTCCGAGTGTCGGGTGTCCGACACGGGTATTTGATTTATTTTGAAGAGTCCATGTAACATAGTACATAACTACCACACTACGTCCTGCTGCTGCTTCCCTGGTCTGACTGGAACTCTTACTAAATGATCTTTCCTGGACCCCGTTGATGGTACCACCTTCAGTGAAGGAAGTTGCAATATAAAGAAAAAGGCATCGTTGGCCAACCAATTAGATCAGTAACCCGAGAAAATAGAATTAGAAGAGCACATTGTCTAGTCAGAATTCCTGAAAAATAGAATAATTCCTCATAAAGAAGAGAATCCAAATAGAGTGAAAATAGTAGTTCAAGGGATAAGCAATTTAGGAACTAGTTTAGGGAGCTGAGTAAAAGAGGATCTCACTTATTATATTTTCACTATATAGTGTATACACATAAAAATAACTATTCGCCAAAATGATTATCAGAAAGTAGAAAAAAAGTTACCAAAAATCTTTTTGTACTATAAATAAATAAATAATGATCAAATATAAATTATGAAAAGAGAGTACAATTTCATCAATTATTTTAATCTCTCAAATATGTTACATAGACTCAAATACGAGTATCAGATATGGATACATATTCAAGTGTCAGATCTTTATAGATTTAAATCTTTGAATATTAAAATATGTATCCAAAAAATGATATGAGTACGAGGACTCGTTATGGACACTTATATATGTTACATACGATATCATATTTATTGATATAATGTTAGATATTATGCATAAATTTGCTTGAAATGGAATAAAAGTTAAGAAAATATAGATTTTTCTCTAGAAAATTTAAATTTTTTATTTTTCAAACATGGTAAAATGTTGAAAATATGAGTGTCTAAATTGGGTATAGATATTAAATACATCTCACACTCTTATCTTTAACATATCTATTATACGAGAGATTTTAAGAGAAATAGAAGAGTCAATAAAACATAATAGGTCAATGCTAATGTAATATCATTGTTTGAAATGAATTTTTTTCTCATGAAATAGACTTTGAATAGTGAGTAGAGAGGGGGGGTTTGTTGACGTAATCAACCACACAGCTTACGAAGGATTTGCAAGTTGCAAGTGGGGGTGGTGGGGGGGATCATCAACTTGCAAATTCTTTTGGACAAAGTCTCTGTCTTTAGATTTTGTCTGGGAAGTGGATTCGTCTTGATTTTTAGTTTTAAAATTTTTTGAAAGTTTCATTTGGATTGAGCTTTTTTTATTTTTTTTATTTTGATAAGAGAAAAAATAAAATAATTATAATTTAAATTATTTTCACCGTTATTTACATGAATTGTGATTTAGTTCCTACTTTATTAAAATTACTAAAATGTCACTTCACATTTTGCATTTCCCATAATTACTGCGGACCCCTCCCTCCGCCTTTCTTCTTCTTCGTGTTTTTTATTTATTTATTTTTAATTCTTTTTAATTGATATCAGATTTTTTGTTTTTTTATTTCATAAAATAATATTTAATTAGATACAGCTTTTCTTCGGCTCATATTCTATACTGGATTCTACTACTAGGTTATTGGGTTAGCCACATGCTCTAATTTAGGGTTTCGTTAAAATATGAGATGAAAGTAGAGGCAGTGTTTGAAAATTATTTTTTGAATTTTTATTAAAAAAATGTGAAAAAAGTAAAATAAAGAAATCTTTGATATTTTTATATGATTTTTTTGACTTTTTTTGGACTATTTGGGAAGTGAATTTTTTTACTATTTTTTTGCCAAAATGTGAGATGAAAACATTTAAAGTCTGTTTGGGATGGATTTTTTTAATTTTTTTTTCTTACAAAAAAACGTATAAAAAGTAGAGTGAATGAAAAGAAATCCTTAATTTTTTTTTTTTTGTTGTATGAATTTAAAATTTGTTAAATTTTGTAGTGACTTTTTAACTAAAATTCACACTTTCCAAACGACAATAACTTTTTGACTAATACCACACCTTTCCAAACACAATCTTAATCATTATATTATTTGTTTTCTGGGTTTATTACACTTTATATCCTTAAACTATCATCAAACTATCTACTAAGGCCTTGTTTGGAAACATATTATTTTAGTAACTTTTTATCTTTTTGGCTAAAATATGAGATTAAAAAAAACTAGTATGCTTAGAATGACTTTTTAATTTTTTACGAAAAGATATGCAAAAAATAGTGAGAAAAAGAAATTTTTGACTCTTTGATATAAGTTATAGGATTTTTGGTTTTTTTTAGTAAACTTTTTTACTTTTAGGCTAAACTGTTGCATGTCAAACAAGGCCTTAGTGTATAAACTATCAATTGAGTCTATTAAGTAACTAAGGTATATAGATCAAAGTCTACTTCGTTCTTAAACTATCGATTAAATTTATTAAGTCCCTAAATTATTTAAATCAAACCTATTTAATCCTTGAAAAGATTGCAAAAATAAAATATAAGTACATAAGTATTATAAATTAGTAAAAGACCCTATCTAGTTTTAAAAAAATAATAATAATAAAATCTTAAATATTTATTTTGTCTTTGAAAAGTGGATGTTAGCTGTTATGGTGAATTTCCTTTAGAAGGATAAAAGTAATTATTTATAATATTTTCTTATTTATCTTCTAAAATGGCTAAGTGTGTTTGCCATTATTTAGTATGATATGTTAGATTTCGTTTATAATTTTCAATTGATTGTTTTATGTTTTTTGCTAAGTTCTTTTTTTAATTTAATTAATATATTATTTTTTCAATTATTATTTGTAGCAAAATTTTATTTTTTAAATTATCTATTTATATTTCTTTAGCATATCTAATACTCACATAGGCCCTGTTTGGTAGAGTTGTGGGAAAGTAATTATAACTTATAGCCTAACAGCTTATACCTTATAGCTGTGAACAAGTTGATTTTTGATTTACAAAAAGCTATAAGCTGTATTGTTAAGCTGAACCAAACACATCAAAATAGCTTAAATTAAGCTAAAAGCTGAAATAAGCTAGAAATAAGTCCTACCAAACATGGTCATAATGTTATTGGCAAGATTGAAAAATTAGGCTCTAATAATAATTTAATCACACAACGAAATAAAATACTTATTAAAGACAAAATAAAAATTTAATATTTTTTTGGTAACAAAATTTTAATTAGGTAAGGTCTTTTATTAATTTATAATACTCATGGGCATATATTTTAATTTTATAATCTTTTTAGGGACTAAATAAGTTTGAATTAAATATTGTAGTAACTTAATATATTCAATCGATAATTTAGGGACTAAATAGACTTTGATTCATAGACTGTAGAGACTTACTAGACTCAATTGATAATTCAGAGATTAAATAGACAGTTTGACGATAGTTTAGGAGTAGAAAGTATAATAAATCCTTATTTTTTAGGCCTATGTCTGTATATTATTTATAAAATAAAATAAAAATTATTCTAATGTGATAATCACATAAACATGATTTTATGATTTTACCAATATTCAATGGAAAAATCCGAAGAGATTTCACTTGTTAAATTACTAGTATTAATAATCAAGGCATTGGTCTTATAGTCGTATATTACCTTTTGTGATATGGAATTTTAAATTTAACTTCTCTAAAGAGAAATTTGATACTCTTTGTGATGATTAATTTATATTTTTTTCATTACGAGAATTTATATGATTATTAGTGGTTGTTGAATCTCGTCAAGGAGTTATTATGAGTTTGACTTATCCATTTATTAATTTGGAGTATTTATTAAATTTGTTTTATGTTTGTAATTATTTGGTGGACTTTATTTCATAATTAATTGTTTTTTTCCGAATCGGTCTTTTATTGTCCAATAGCCTCAACTCTGCCAAGTTGCTTTTAATTTCGGTAAATGAAACTAATAATTCTATAGGTACTGATTAATGTATTAATTGATGATGTGATATAATTTAATAAGTTTTTAATATTTATAATTTTTATAATGAATGGGATTAATAATAATGTTATAATTAATGTTGATACACTAATTAATATACTAATTGGTGCATGTAGTATCACCGAAATGAAAAAAAAAAGCCAAACCATTTTCCAATGAAGACGGTGGCTAATTAACGGGTTGTCTATTTGGAAAAAAAAAAAGAAAAAGAATATTCACCAGTGATCAAAAAAAATAATTGGTTACGATTATTTGATTGATTTAATTTAATTAATTAATTAATTAATTTTTTTTTTTTTTTTTTTTTATGAATCATACACATGAACGAATTGAGTTATTGAAATGAGAAACTTGACAGATCCCACAAAGCCAAACAATACAATCCAATTGAAACCAATCCTGTTGGTAATACTCATTTTTGCCACTTGAGTTTTTCATATTTCATTGGACTTGTGTGTGAATTGTGAACATATTGTAAACAAAGGCTAATTCAGTAACTTCACTGCCACCAACTGGTCTTATTGTACTACCCTACCCACATCAATTTTAGTCATCTCTCTCTGTCTCTAGCCGGTTGAGGTTTTACTGTTTAATTTACTCTCTCGTACAACTTTAACAAGGAATCCATTTTCCATGAACTCCTTTTTCTTTATCCTTGGGCCATTTCTCTATTCCCACCCACTACCCTATCAACTTGATCTTAAAAAATAAGTAAATTACAACACACTCATTAATATTTGCTTAAAATACAGATTATCTACTGTAATTTAAAAAATTATAAATACTCCCTTATTAGAATTTTTTATTTAATAGAATTAATTAAAAAAATGAAATTCATAATTGTTTTCCAATACGATAATAAAATTACCTAAATTATTAATTGAAACATATTTTTAATATCATTAAAAACTGTTAATTGACTTGATGATTTATTAATAAAATGGGTGATTTGTTATAAAATTAGAAATCTCAAGAGGTGGAATTTAATTTTTAAAATTACAGGGAGCAATTTGTATTTTAATCAAATCTCAGGAGGTGTATTTGTAATTTATCCTAAAAAATAAATAATAAAACAAATAAAAATGAAAATAAACAACACTTTGCACTTCACATGGTGCTCATACAAAGAAGACCTATCAACTTGAAGGTTTCCATAAAATTGAGTAGTTATTTGATATTTTTGGAGTACTAATTTATATGCTATGGTGAATTGAATCAATAAAAGTACGAGCAATACAATGAGTTGAGCCAATTTGACACATCTTGTTCGGATGGATAGAAGACAAGGTCGGCCTTGTCAATCTTCTTTTGTGCAATTTCAATGGCCAAAAGTATAACGTGCATATATCATGGTGATATTCCAGAAATTTGAATAATTTAACCCCAGAGTTGAATCCCTAACCGGCCTTGTCTGCAACCTTTTTTCAGAAAGTTCCTTGCCTACAACTTGACAATAGCTTATTAGTGATTTGTTCTTTTTAGTGGTAGTTGTAGTTGTTAGAGAATGGCTTCTATACTCTTATCATGTATATTTCTTTATATTTTATTTTTAGTACTCCATTCTAGATCTACAATAATAATGTAAATCGTTCTTCTTGTAAATCTCGCAATGAAAATCATTTGTGCAAAAAATCAGTTTCATCGGATATCGATGTATATATAAATAAATCACTTTTTATTTTATAGAATGAAAAGTTTAAATTAAACTAACAGTTACTATACATTTTTTTTAAAAAAAAGATGCAATTTATTTATGTATTTAATGATATCCGACGAAATTAATTTTTTACATAACTCATCTAAATTATTAGGATGACAAGATAAATAGTTTATATTATTATTATAAGCCTAAAATGAAGTCCAAAAAATAAAATATGAAATAAATGTAGAGGATAAGAGTTGGAAAGAAAGCTACCCTAGTGGTTAACATTTAAAAAGAAGCTTCATTCAAGGACATGTTGGTCACTTTCTTTATTTGGCAACAAAAGCCTAGGGAAAAGACATTGCACTATAGGCAGGTAGAATAATACAAAAAATTATAATATTTTAAATTTTGTGATAATAACGGTTCGGAAGTGAATCATCCCGTCGTCCTTAATCCGGATTGAAGGTAATGTTTGGATTCGTGAGATTTATTACAAATCTTATTATAATAATTTGAATTGTTAATTTTATTAGATATTTCGTATATATTTTATTTACACAAAAAATTAGATTGATATGATAATCATAATATATTTAATATATTACGTTTGTCAAAAAAATTAATAATATATTTTTAAAAATACAATATTGTCTTCTATTTTTTTTAGTGACTAACGCGATAAATTGAATATGTTATGATTATCAAATCGATTTAATTTTTTGTGAATAAAATATACAAAATACATAACAAAATGAACAATTTAAATTATTTAAACAAAATTCATGGTGAATCCCACAGATCGAAACAACGCGCTCCAGTGCAGATGAAGGGCTGGAGGGGCACCAGGCCGTAACGGTTCAAGTCCTAGGTAGTTAAGGTAGCTCAGGTGCTTGCCTCCAATTAATGAAGGGCCTCATTTTTGTGACTTATATATTTTGTGTGTATATACATAATAGAAGTCCTTTAATTTCATATAATTAAATAAAATTTTTCTTTGCTGATCAAAAAAAAAAAAAACTATAATAGAAGTCATGTATTAATACAAATTTTAGAAATTAAATAATAGCTAAAAGTGTCTCTACAAATAAAATAAAATAAAAACTCTTAAATCTTAAATTTTAAATCAAGGACCAAAATCATTTATTATTTATAGAATATTATTGATAATACTTTCCTGAAATTGATTATATTACAAGAAAGATTAAATGAATTAGTCATGATGTCAATTGAAAGTAATATATTAGAAAAGCTTGAATATAAACATTTAATTAGTACTTTTATATCTCAAAAAGAAAAGGAATCTTAAATAAAAATTAAAAAATTATAAGGACCCTGTTTAAGATTTTTGCCTTAGATTTCAAATAAGTTTGAGTAGGCTCGGTTGTGGGGGAATGTATTTTCTTGGCCCCGTTTACAATGTATTTTCTTGTGCAATTTGTATAATTTTTGTTCACAACCAAGGGTTTATAGACATTAAAATCCAACAAAATCTTTTATAAGATTTTCTATGAAAAGAAAAACTACAAGTGGATTTAGTTTATGTAATTAAGGAGGTGCCTAGGTCAGTATACATTGTATATAGTACCACAAACACACATTCATGCATAATAATAGGTAAACAAGAAACAACAGTTAAGTTAGCATTGGAAATATTTATTATGTTATTACTTAAAAACACAATTAAATTATCAATATCCAATCTGGTTGACTCATCTAGCCAACAATGTTAAATTTGGAAAAAATTCAAACTACGAAGTCAAGGAAATGAATCTATTGGGGGCGATGAGAGAGAGAGAGGGTTGAATAAAATATTTCATACTTGCATTAAGTTGGAAGGTTTAATTCAATTTGCCTACTAGATATCTATGAAAGTTGGTTAGAGGAAGCTTCTACCAAGAGTTTTTTTTTCTTCTTTTTTTAAGTCTTAAACCAACATGCATATATTTTATATGCATTAGCGAATAACATTCTTGTTTCAATCTATGTCTCTCTCTCTCTCACGGTAAATCCTGCAAATAAATTTGTTAGACTTAAACTCGTATTCTCAATTTAAGCCATCCAAACTTTATTAATATAATATAAGGGTCTCTCCACTCATTATCAATTGATTTTGAATTAAATGCTTTAATAAAATCAAAGATCATGTAATTTGTTTGGGATAGATAAAATCGTGAAATTGAACTGTATTCAGATCAATTTGAGTACGAAAGGGTGTGAAACAATGAGAAATAGCGAAGAAAAGAATGATAAAATTCATTTTACCTCATATGATTTTGTTTTAGAGCACTTTACTCTCTTATAGTTCAAATATAGGCAAATAACTTCTTTATGATTTTGAACTAAAGTATAAAGTTAACTCTATTAAAAGTAAAGGAAATTACCTAAATACCCCTATGATATATTCTCTTTTTCTCTCCTTTAATACATATAATTTACTATCTTAATAACATATTTAACAAATAAAATTGTAGTAAACTAAACACTACAGTTTATTACCATAAAATTACCCCAATCTAATTTTTAATTTTTAACCCAATTTCTTATTTAATAACATTTTGAATTAAACATAAAGTTACCATAAATTAAACCATAAGACTAATCTAAACACCTTAATTTATTACTATAAAATTATCTTAATCTAATTTTTAATTTCTAATCTAATTTATTATTTAATAACATTTTAAAATAATATATATATATATATATATATATATACGTATAACCAACTAAATCAAAAATTAAACTAAACACCCTAATTTATTACCATAAAATCAAGTTATTTAATAACATTTATAATTAAACATATAAATATATATTTAACAAATTAAATCATAAATTAAACTAAAAACCCTAATTGATTACCACAAAATCACCTTATTTAATAACATTTAACAAATTAAATCATAAATTAACCCAAATATCTTAATTTATTACCATAAAATTAAATAAAAAATTACCTTAATCTAATTTTTAATTTTAACCCAATTTATTATTTAATAAATTGTAAATTAAAATTTTTTATATATATACATATATGTTAAATTAAACCATAAATTAACCTAAATAGTCTAATTTATTACAACAAAATTACCACAATCTACTATTTATTTTTAATCCAATTTCTCATTTAATAATATTTTAAATTAAATTAAATTATTGATGAAAGATAACAATTAGGGTTAGGGTTTGGTTAGGATTAAGATTTAATTTAGAAAATAAGATGAATATGAGGGTGTTATTGACATTTGATTCAATTTTTGACTTTGACTAATGATTTTTGCATTGTCCACTCTCAATTTGGGAGAGTGCGGCACACCTTCTGTTATCTTTAACAGAAAAACCAACTGTAACACTTTAATCCAAAATCATAAGGGAGTTCTCTGCCTATATTTGAACCATATGAGAGCGAAGTACTCTAAGACAAAATCACAAAAGATAAGGGGAATTTTTTTCAAAATAGAATTCTCTTATAAGGTATCTCCAAATTGGTTAATTATAAAATGTTTATAATACCGATATTGTCTTTTAAAATACAGAGAAAATAATATATATATATATATATATATATCACTTATATCCCTCTACCAGATATTCTGCTTTTTAGTCATCCAAATATAAAAGTAAGAAAATACAATAATGATCAGAATTTGAATATATGAGAATATGATATAAATTTAATACTTTTCTAAGGCATTACATTATATGAACAGTAAGTTTAAAAAGTAGGTGGTTAGCAAGCATGGGAAACAGGATTCCAATGCATGAATAGTGTCACCATCCACGTTCCTCAAACACCCTTGACAGATACCAACAATGACTATTGTACCCGAACTCAACTCAACTTAAGTATTTTATCCGAAACTTAATCCCACAACATGCACATATATATACATACACAGTAATAGAGAAAAGGTTGGGACTCTCAATGGGGAGACCCCTAACACCCCAGGGTGCTGATTGGTCAGAATTTTATTTTTTTCATTTATTTATTTATTTATTTTTCTTCAATCACCAACTCCCACATGTGTAGGAGCGGTGGGGGTGGGAAAGGAGTGGGGCTTTCTAATAAATAGAGACCATTTACAAAACACAACCCCCTACAATTTCTAAAATAATTTCAACTATTCATGTCACTATCAGGCATAATTTTTAAAAAAAAATTAAATATATCAATGATTAATATATCAATAAAAATCATAAAGATCCTTCTTTACAGAGGTCCCAAATATTTTCCATACATATATCGTATGTGTAAGTTTTTCAATGAGTTTAATTTTTTATTTTTTATTTTTCACTTGAGTATGACGTTTTTGAAAACCAGCCTGCAGCACCTGGTTTATGGCGCTCTCTCTCTCTCTCTCTCTCTCATATCATATTGTAGATCAAGGTGGTTAAAAGCAATTCTTTTTTTATATAAGCATGGTTGACTAACCAAACCAAATGAAAATAATCATACAAAAAGCAGCGTGAAGACAGGTTTAAAATGGTGATCCATCGTGACTTTGTATTCTTTCCTTCGTTTTCACACTTTGTTGCAAACACTTCTTTTTATTTTCTCAACACTTTTGGTTGCTATTAGCATAACTTTAGAATTATGATTTAAAAATAGAGTTATATTTTGAATTTATAAGTTTTAAAATTATGATTTGAGTATAAAAAATTTATTTGATTATGAGTTTTGAAAATAATTTTAAATTGAGTTTGAACTGAGTGATGTGATATATGATATTTGATTTAAAAATTTATAATTCATAACTAAACACAAAATCTAAAATTTTATTCAAAACTCAAAAATTTTTAAAAAGATTCTCAAAATATTTTTTATTTAAAATATAAAAATAACAAAAAATAAAAAACACAAACATTGTTCTGGTCAACTAGCCGGTCAACCAGCTGAACGTCTAGGGGACGTCTGAAAGGATGACCGGGTAGACGTGTTTTAAAAAGTAAGTGTGGAATCAATTTTAAAAAATTGTAAACAAACGAAGCACTCAAATCATGTTGTGGAATCATATTTGGAAAGCTCTACCAAACACTACCTTTGTTTCTTGCAATGGCACTACTACAGAGAGGACTGATGGGAAGGAGAAGAAACTAGGGATTTAGGCCAAGTTTGGGAAGTTACCAAAAAGTCAAAAAGTTACTCACAAAGTTAAAAAGTTATCACTATTCACCAAAAGTCAAAAATTACGGTCGCACAACTCTTAATCCTAATTTTCCCCTACACACTAATTTATATAATTTTTTAATACATATTTTTTTCATAAAAAGTCAAAAAGTTAACTCAAACAACCATATTTTTTTTCTCAACTTTTTAGTCCAAAAAGACAAAAAGTACACTTATTTATGACACCCCAAACAACCCCTTATTATGGTGCATATTTTTTAAAGTGTGCGCATATCTTATTTGATTTATTAAAAAAAATGACATAATTTTAATTTTTTAAGTTATTAAAAAAATATCATAATTAAATATAACATGGACATAATTAAAAAACTCATGAATTATAATTAAAATAATATCATAATTAAAAAGAAAATTAATTATAATTAAAAAATGACATAATTAAAAAATACATAAAATACCATTTTTAAAAAGATATATATTAGAAAATTTCAAAAAAGTATCAAGATATATGGGTTAATTAAGCCCATTCATTTCAAAACTGAAAATCCATCAATACGGGCTTTAATTTTTAAAAGGGTCTGGCTCTGGTCCGGTCTGCCATCGGACTGGACCGTACTGTTAAGCTCGTGGCGGCTCACCATAGGTTTCATTTTGAAAATTTAAACCGTTCAATGTGTAGAACTCGTCGAGTACTATGTGATTGTGAAAAATCACGTTGATCGAATATCGATAACTATGTGATCAAATCAGTTTTGTATAAAAAAAGACGGTGAATAAATTAACGGTTGATAAAAAACTGTTTTGATCACATAACTATCGATATCTGATCAACGTGATTTTACACAGGCATATAGTACTTGACGAGTTCTACATATTAAACGGTTCAGATTTTCAAAACGAGACCCGTGATGAACCTTCACAAATCCAACAGTACGATTCAGTCCGATGGTAAACTAGACTAAAGCCATGTCCTTTTTAAAATGTTATAGTTAAAACACGCTCTCCATATATTTCTGTAAAACTTGTTAGCAGTTTTGGTCGGTCGGATTTGAGTCACGAGGTATAAGACTATATATATTTTAGGGTAAATTATAAATATATTTTTTGAAATTTATTTAAAATATAGGTTGTTTTTATAGTTTGAAAAATTACAAATATTCCTTTATTAGAATTTTTTATTTAACAAAATTAACTAAAAAAATAAAATTCATAATTGCTCTCCTATATAATAATAAAATTACTAAATTATGAATTAAAACATATTTTTAACATCATTAAAAACTGTTAATTGACTTATTGATTTATTAATAAAAATAACGATTTATTATGAAATTAGAAACCTCAAGAAATGAGATATAATTTTCAAAACCACAAGAGGTGATTCGTATTTTAATCAAACCTCAGGGGATATATTTGTAATTTGCTCTATCTTTTAGAGCATTATTATTCAGGTCTAAAAGTTAAGTCTACTTTTTAAATTCAGTGATATGTCAATATGATTGGTTGATAATTAGTTATCAACTAACATGGATAAGCCCATAAAGATTATAGCCCACCATTTAGGACCCAGTATATAACTCAATTACTAAAGCCCAGCATTGCTGAAACCCCACGTAGCAATAAGAACCAATGACATCAAGACACATGGCAACAGAAGGACAAGCCACATAAGCAGACAAAGATCTACAAAGTTATTGTCACTGCACATCGTCATTAATGAAACCCCTTATAGCATTTATTGCGATAACCCCTCTCCGTCGGGACAGAACGCTTTCACCATGAACAAGGTAAGCTAGAGCATAGACTTTCGGTCAAGGTGACAAGTCGGAAGGGACAACGAAATGATTACCAGAGGATATAAACAAACGTCGAAGACAAGAAAAGGTTAAGCTTTTGTAGACGTCCCCAAACGTCCCGGGAGGGAATCCCGTTTTGTTCATTTGGGGCTCACTACAGTTTGGACTCAATGTCACAGTCCTGTATCTAATCTCGCGGAGTGCAATGCAAGATCGATGAATCATCAAAGAGTCCAAATCCGGCAAATCGTTTTTGAAAACAGATTTTTTTGAAAGAAGTGCCAAACATGGACTGCTTTGCCAGATATAGAGACGCCACCTAAATATTTTATTTTGGGAGAATTTAAGAAACCCTGACTCGTGCCTAAGGCCACATATCCGTCATCACCAAAGTTGCCTCGGCTCGGGAACTTGGGTACGATTGGGGAAGGTCACTTCGTGAGCACCCCCGCTCGCCCGATCAAAGATCGGCCTCTACTAACCATGATATCGAGTTTTGAAAACATTATGTATTCTTATTCCGATTATTAGCCTAGATTTACTACGTGATGCGCACAGCACACAAGTATAGACTGGATCGCCTGAATTGGAACAAAGCATCTCACGTTTGTTTTGAAAACGGTTTGCTACTCGCAAGTAGGCTTAAAATGTGGATTTGTCACCCTCAGGTGGGCTTAGAAAACAAGATGATTTGCCACTCTCAAGTAGGCTTAAAACTCACAGTCAATGCATTATTCCAATTCAGATAATCCAACCTTCACCCACAGGCATTCAGGCAAGTATATCACATAAGCAGTTAGCCTCATAGTAAACATGCTATCATGGCAGTCACTCACACGCATTCAAAGATGCTAAAGTATAAACACTTACTGTGTACTCCGAGCCAAAACAGAAACTAGTTAGTAATCAATGCATGATCCTAGTTCATGTTAAGATGGCTAATGCAACACATGCAAAATGCAACTAGAAATAGGCTCGGCTATCCTAAGAATAGCATATGAGATGCTACAGCTAACACGTATTCAACTTAGAATTGGAATACAATGCAGTTAGTATGATGCGCCGAGCCCGGTGCATGCAATACAGATGAATGATGCAAACATGCAAGCATAAGTATGTTAATTGAAACATACCCTAATCTAACCATCATAAACTGGTAAATAAAAGGGAGAAAGACGTGGGGTTGGAAGACATACATCACACACACGCACACTTATTACAATTGTGCCCTCGCTCGGAGGGTCCGAATAAGTAATACAGTCCGAATAAATAATTAATTACTCTAACTAATTAAATATTACAAAACCCTAATTAATCAACAAATTAACTAGAAAAACAAATAAATTGGCATGCAAGCTAAATGGACCGACCGCCTCAGCTCTGTTCCGAATGATGAAAGGTGTATGCATGCTCGAGTCACCTTGTCAGTAAATTCCATCGCGATGCCTCGCCTCACCCTTGTTTGCAATTGGTCTCAGAAACTTGCACAAAGCTCCAGAAGGCTGAAACTCCACCTTGGGAAGGCCACCGACCAATTATTAGCATGGGAGACCACCTGCCGACCACCCTTTGTGGTGGAGACCAAAGAGGGTGGTCGGCCTGCCAGAAAATCTGGTCGGCCGACCAATTTCCACATCTGGTTTCTGGTTTTTTTGCAACAAAGGCAAGAGAGAGAAAAGGCAATGTATTTTCAACAAATGTGTACATGACCACTCTCCCTATCATTACACAAGCTCTAGGGAGTGTAGTCCTCGATCCTCATGCCATCAATGGGACATGAATGCACAAATAAGCAAACTAAAGCCTACGACTCTATCATGGATAGTCAAGAGTGTCGACGATCGAGAATCGAGGCACGATTCGTCACTTGGAGTACGAAACATCCCTCCTTTCCCGTGTTTGGACTAAACCTTACTCCAAACACAATGCAACATGCATGACATACATGAATGCAACTCTAACATGCAACCTAGATGCCATGCCACTGAATAACGCAAACATGCAAGGGATGACATGCAAACATGCTACTAGCATACACAATGCTATGAAATAATCAACGGCATACTCAATGCAAGATGATTCTATAGGGCATACGCAATGCATATGAAGACTAACAAACACAATAAAACGAACAAGGCATACACAATGCAATGATCAAATCATGCAACAACGTGAACTAAATGGCATACACAATGCAAGATGGACTTAAACCAATATGAGTGGACCTCTGCCACACCCAAATCAGTGGCCATATGATGAAAATGAGTCAACCGAGATACATGCAAATATGTACGAATGCAAAGAACCGATCCTAAAGCACAACATGCAACTCTAACTAAGCATGGAAAATGATGAAATATGGCATAGAATGGCACATGGTATAGCTCTGAAATGGCATAAAAGATGGTCCCGAAACATGCAAATATGTTACCCAATGCATGCTAGATGGCCCGAATACCGAAACTAATGAAGTGCGTTACACTAGAGGTACCCAAAGCAATGCACAAATGGCAAACCAAACCCAAACAGACCCTAAGAAGGTTTGAAACAGTGGGAAAATGATCTAAAAGGATGGCTCAACATGCAAAGAAATGAAGCTCATTCAATGGTCCGAAAACAAGGCATTCATGGACAACTCTCAAGCACACTTAAGGAGTAGAAAACATGAGAATATGGCATTCACATAAGCTCTTAAATATGATGTATAATGGGCCCAAAACATGAACACACCTCAGTATACACATGGAACGGACCTCAAAACTCAAAGTTAAGCATGGGTATTGAACTACAAGCATGCAAAACAAATATCATTCGATCATGAGACCCAAAAACAGAGCTAGGGCAGTCCAAAATATGCACAAAATCAGTTTAAGGTAAGGCCAAAAAGAGCTAAAATCAAGGGTCAACAAAGCATGCGAAGTAAGCTAGTGAACCATGATTTGCACTACAGCTATATGAAGCACATGAGAGCTCACCAAACCAGCCAAAAATAGAAGTATTCCATGCCAAATAATGCCCAAAAACCCACTGAAACTCAGTCAATGCATGCAAGAATGATGTGCTCCTTTAGAAGGCCATGCAAGGGGTTATTCCATACATATAAGATAGACATACAAAATGACAAAACCACCTCTGGATAGAGGTTATGCGGACCCTAAAAATCACCAAAAAGGTCCTGAAATTAGTCTAGGAAGCATGCAAGTGAAAGCCCCTTTGAAAGGCCTTGAATAGGATTGCTCTACACATGCATAATTGACACTTTATATGGCAAAATGGGCTCTGGACAGAGTTCATGCAGACCTTAAAACTCACCAAATAAGGCCTGAAACATGGCTTCAAAACATGCAAAGTGGAGCTCCTTTGTAAGGCCAAAAGGGCCAACAAACAAGGTAAGGAGAGGGGGGTCACCCCCCTCTGATTTTGGCTCTCAAAATAGTATGCTAGCCACTGAAAATCCACTGGATTTCAGTGACTAGAAGGCCAAACAAAGCACAAAACCAAGGCCTAGATGCAAGGCTCAAAATAAGATGCAAACAAGCATGCAAGGGGGTAGATGACCCTCAACAGAAAAATGACCTTAAACAATCTTCAAGAGGAGCTCAAAATAAGACTTTTTTAAGTTTATGTCAAGGCTCAAAAATGCTTTCAAGTAAGGCTAAGATATGAAGTAAAATAAGTCTTAAAAGAGGGATGGAGCATACAAGGGGGTAGATGACCTCTAACAGAAAAATGTCCTTAAACAAACTTCAAGAGGGACTCAAAATAAGACTCTTTTCAGTTTATGTCAAAGCTCAAAAATGCTTGCAAGTATAGCTAAAAGATGGATCAAAATAATGCTCAAAGAGGGAAAAAATGGTTACCCTTAAAGACCAGCAGAAACCAGCAGCCTCTAGACCCAAAAACCCAACCTTGAACCTATGAAAATACCTTTCAAGGACCTTAGGTTGATGATGGAAGTGTTAGGCTATGAGAGGTGGTGCAAAGGGGCCAAGAACCAAGCAATTTAGAGCTCAAAAGAGAGAGATATATTGTTTAGCCCTAGCAATTTTCTGAACCCTTTCAATTGAGCAATATGGTTTCTCTTATAGAACAAAAGGACTAAAGCTTCTCAAAGAAGTTTCAAACCAAGGGCCAAGATCCTCCATACACGTGAATGGAGGATGCAACAAATGCCTCTGTCACGACCCAAACCCGGCCCTATGGGTTTAGCACCGTAACCGGCCAATAATCCGAGATTACCGAAGGCCTGCTTAATAGAAGTACAGTAAAACAGAGTATAGGGCCTAGTGGAAGCCAATACAGTAAAGAAACAATGCCCAATGAGCTGTGACAGTCTGCATGCAAAAAGACTTTCCAAACGTATTTACATTCAGTGGAAAGGTAAACACAATATATACAATCATGCAGAATAGGGACTCAAGCCCTATGTAACAGTACAGTAAACATTCAGTCTATACAATCCATTCGGTTATTACAAAATGGCAAGACAGTACAGAAGGGGGAGTCCTAAAACACCCCTAAGCCTTAGTATGATAGGCTTGGAACCTCACAGTGAGGCACGGTAGTTGGCTTGACAAAACTGGAGTAACCCTGACGCTCCTAGCCGCGGTCTGGTGCCTGTTCACCTACATATATATATGAGCAGTGAGCTAAAGTCCAGTGAATAACATAATGCGTAAAGGGGTTAAGAATGAATGTCCTTACAGTATGAAAACAATTCATTCAAACAGTATTTCAGTTGTTCAGTCAGTACAGTCATATGTGGTACACCCGTTAGCATAACAGTACAGTAAACAGTAGGTCTAAAAAGACCGAACAGTAATGATGGCCATCAGTCAGTAAACAGCAGTGGTTCCAACAAGGGAACCGACAGAGAATTCTGTCATAGTAACAGTAAACAGTGGGTGCTAAGGATGCCACAATACAGTTCAGAATATAGGACATACATTCATTCAGTTGACAGTAATCAGTTCAGAAAACAGTACAGTTCAGTTGTTCAGAATATAATCATTTGTGAACATATCTTTACACAATCGTTACTCACAGAGTTCTGGGCTACAGTAAGCTAGAGCGTCTCCTCAGAAAGCCAAACCTACACAGTTAACAGATTGAACACGCTAAGCTACACAGCTGGGAAAGATAATAACTTAATCCCTAATTTGCCTCAGTGTGTTCTACATCTATTTCCTCATTAAAATGTCTTAAACTAGGCCTAAGAATGCCTAGAATAGGATGAGGATGCGAAGTTGTACTTTTAAAAGCATTTTCAGATTTTTTAAAAAATAGGGGTCACGCTCGAGCGTAGGTCACTCCGCTCGAGCGGACATGCAGACAAAGGTTTCCGCTCGAGCGCAGACTTACCCGCTCGAGCGTTATGCAAAACAGTCAAAAATGCTGGATAGGTGAAATCTCCGCTCGACGGACGCTCGACGCCCGCTCGAGCTTGAGACACATGACTCCGCTCAAGCGGATTGTAAAACAGTGCAGAGATACTGGATGCTCGGATTCCACGCTCGAGCGTCACTTTACCCGCTCGAGCGGGAGTGCAAAATCTGGAAATTCCAGATTGCACCTCCAAGCTCAAACTCAAGCTCAAAAGCATAATTTTCAATCCACTTGGGCTAATTTCTGGAAAAACACTTGTAAACACATGGAATAACATGATTCAAAGCTCAATTTGAGAAATCAAAACCCAAGCGTGTTTAATTCAAACCCAATTTCAAACCATTTTTCAAGAACAAGGAGAACATGCAAACATGCATGAATTCAAACCAATTCAAAGCTTCAATTTGATGCTCTAAGGAGCCAATTGTTTCCAAAACATGATGAAATCATGGACTTAAACATAATTGTGAACATGCATGTAACATTTTGCCATGAAAACAACTCAATATCTACAATACAAACATGCATGCATGAATTATGCTCTATTTCAACATGCTAGAACTAATCCATGGCTCAATTCTCAACTTTGACATAAACCATGCAAGAATCAAGCTCAAACACATCAATAAAGGTTGATTTCTCTTACCTATGTCTTCAATTAAAGGCAAGGGAACTAGATTAGCAACCACACTTCAATTTCCTTCAAATTCTAAGCAATATTGAGATGAAATCAACTCCTCAAGTCTCTCTCTCTCTATCGGCTAAGGCAAGGAGAATGGCTGAGCAATTATGTGATCAAGTGTAATGAAGCTCACAATGAATCAAGTAGTGGCCACTAAGGCTAGTTTGGTAAATAAGGCCAACTTAAGCAATTGATCAATATTTAATCTAATTTAGTCATACAAGATCACATTTTAGATAAATACACCATAAAATCACATAAATTACAATGATCAAGACACACTAATCAATTTCGGATTCGGCCGCCGATAAGGCCTTCAATTAGCAGTTTAAACACTAAAACATGAACAGATAGTCAAACAGTCAAATAGATGGATTATGCATTTAAACAGATACAGTCAGTCAATTAATTCCAGATTCTAGTCAGTCAGTTCAGTATTTTAATCAGTTCAATTATCAGTCGTAATCAGTTCAGTTATCAGTCCTAATCAGTTCAGTTTGACGGTAATCAATGTTTATCGGTAAGCAGTGGTGAGGGTTATTACAGTCTCCCCTCCTTATAAAGAGTTTAGTCCTCTAAACTTGAGTTACCTTCATTCTGGAAGAAAACAGGATTCAGTGAAAATAGTTCAGGATATCTTTTGGCCATGTCATCTTCCCTTTCCCAAGTGGCATACACGCCATCGTGGTTTTGCCAGTCGACTTTTACCAACGGGATTTCTTTGTTTCTTAGTTTCTTGATCCGTCTGTTTACAATCTGTATAGGTCGTTCCTCGTAAGTGTAGTCATCACTCAGCACTACACGAGTAGGCTCTATTACATGGAAAGGATCCCGGAGATAGTCTCTCAACATAGAAATGTGGAAGACGTTATGCATATGCTCCATTTCAGGAGGAAGCGTAACTTGATACGCCACCGGATTGATTTTCTCAATAATCTCATATGGTCCGACGTATCTCGGTGCTAATTTGCCTTTGACTCCAAAACGAGTCTGGCCTTTCATCGGTGTCACTTTCACAAATACGTGATCACCCACTTCATACTCTCTATCTCGTCTTCTGACATCAGCATAACTCTTCTGTCTGCTCTGCGCAGTTTTCAGTCTCTGTTGTATCAGTTTCACTTTCTCAGTTGTTTCATAAACAATTTCGGGCCCAAGCAAAGGCCCATCTCCAACTTCTGCCCAGCAAATCGGAGATCTACATTTTCTGCCATACAATGCCTCGAAAGACGCCTTGCCAATACTCGAGTGATAGCTGTTGTTGTAAGCAAATTCAGCTAAGGGCAAATGACTTTCCCAGTTTCCCTAAAAATCAAGGACACACATTCTCAATAAGTCCTTTAGAGTCTGGATGGTCCTTTCTGACTGGCCATCTGTCTGAGGATGATAGGCACTACTCAGTCTCAATTCAGTACCCAGTGCAGTCTGTAGACTTTACCAAAATCTCGATGTAAACTTCGAATCCCTGTCAGAAACAATGGACACGGGCACTCCATGCAGTCTAACAATTTCATCAATATAGAGTATAGCCAATCTGTCCACATTATAAATTGTCTTAACAGGTAAGAAGTGAGCAGATTTAGTCAGTCTATCAACAATAACCCAAATCGAGTCCATACCTTTACTGGAGCGAGGCAATCCCACTATAAAATCCATGGTGATATGCTCTCATTTCCACTCCGGTATCGGTAAGGGCTGCAATAAGCCTGCGGGTCGTTGATGTTCGGCTTTAACTTGTTGGCAATGAAGACATTTCGATACATAATCAGCAATTTCTTTCTTTATTCCCGGCCACCAGAAATTCAGTTTCAGGTCTTGGTACATTTTCGTATTCCCCGGATGGATAGAAAATCTTGAGTTGTGGCCCTCTTGCAGAACTCTTCTTTTCAGTTCAGTATCATTCGGTACACACAGTCTTTCTTGAAATTTCAGTACATTATTCTCAAATTTGAATCCCGGTCTCGGTTTAGATTCTCTTTCTTCGATGATCTTTTTCAAGAAGTCATCCAGTTACTGTTTCTCTTTAATCTCTTCAATCAATGTCGGTTGAGCAGAAATAGCAGCTAAGGTTTCACCTTGTTCTTGTAAAACAATTTCAATTTTAGATTTTTCAAGGTCACAAAGCAACTCTTTCTGTCCGGTAAGCAAACATGCTAAGTTTCCAGTCGATTTCCGGCTCAGTGTATCGGCAACGGTGTTGGCTTTTCCCGGATGGTACAAGATCTGTAGGTCATAGTCCTTTATCAGTTCTAGCCATCTCCGCTGTCTCATGTTCAGTTCTTTCTATGTGAAGAAATATTTCAAACTCTTGTGGTCGGTATATACTTCACATGTTACCCCACAAAGGTAGTGATGCCAGATTTTCAGTGCAAATACTACTGCAGCAAGTTCCAGATCATGGGTCGGGTAGTTCTTTTCATGCGGTCTCAGTTGTCGGGAAGTATAGGCAATTACTCTCCCATTCTACATTAAAACACATCCCAAACCCTTATGATAAGCATCACTAAATACAGTATAACCATCCGTACCTGAAGGTAAGGTAAGAACCGATGCAGTCACTAATCGAGTTTTCAACTCTTGGAAGACAGATTCCCTTTGGTCAGTCCAGTCAAATGATATCCCCTTCTGAGTCAGTTAAGTCAATGGTAAAGTAATTTTGGAGAAATCTTTGACAAATCTTCTGTAATATCCGGCCAAACCCAAAAAGCTTCGGACTTCAGTCACGTTGGTTGGTCTAGGTCAGTTCACTACAGCTTCGATTTTCTGCGGATCAACAGAAATTCTATCTTTGCTAACAACATGCCCCAAAAACATAACATGATCGAGCCAAAATTCACATTTAGACAGTTTAGCATACAGTTTCTGTTCTCTTAAGGTCTGTAGGGCAAGTCTCAGATGATGTTCATGTTCTTCTACATTCTTGGAGTAAATCAATATGTCATCAATAAATACAACAATAAAATTATCAAGGTACAGTTTAAAGATTCTGTTCATGAGGTCCATGAATGCAGCAGGTGCATTGGTAACTCCAAAAGGCATAACTAAAAATTCATAATGTCCATACCTCGTTCTAAAAGCAGTTTTATCAATGTCATCTGATTTAACTTTCAACTGATGGTATCCGGATCTGAGATCAATCTTCAAAAATACTGTAGCACCCTGTAACTGATCAAACAGGTCATCAATACGTGGTAATGGGTATTTATTCTTTACAGTTACCTTATTTAGTTCACGATAGTCAATGCACAGTCTCAGTGAGCCGTCTTTCTTCTTTACAAACAAAACAGGTGCGCCCCACGGTGAGGTACTAGGTCTGATGAACTTCTTGTCTAACAGTTCTTGCAGTTGCACTTTCAGTTCCTTCAGTTCAGTTGGAGCCATTCGGTAAGGAGCTTTAGAAACTGGCTGTGTTCTAGGAATCACATCAACGGTAAATTCAATCTCTCTATCAATTAAATCCCCTGGCAAATTATCTAGAAAAACATCTGGGAATTCTCTGACTATAGGAATACTGTTCACATTAGCACTATCATCAGTAAATACAGTCAATACAGAACACAGATACCCTTTACATCCTTTTCTAATCAATTTAACGGCTTTGACAGATGAAATCAAATACGAAGGAGGTACTACTCCAACTCCGTTAAACACAAATTCAGGCAGACCAGGTGGACGGAAAACTACTTGTTTCGTTACACAGTCTATGGTGGCATGATATTTCGTTAACCAGTCCATCCCCAATATAACATCAAAATGGTCAATGTTCAATGGCAGTAAATCGATAAACAGATGTGCATCTTCAACAATAATTTCACAAGCAGGGTACATATATTCACAGGTCATAGATTCCCCAATGGGTGATGATACAGCTAACAGATAATTCATGGGTTCTAAGGGTCTATTCAGTTTACGCGAAAAAGCATGCGACACATAAGAATGCGTAGACCCCGAATCAATCAGTGCATAAGCATTCTGAGTACAAATAGAGAGAATACCTGACACAATGGTCTCGGTATTCTGGACGTCTCCCGGTACTAGGGCGAACACTCGGCCCTGCCTTATAGGCTCTTTCCCGGTAGCTTTGGGGTTCAGTTTCGGTGTAACAGTTGATGCCGCTACGCTTGGTGTAGCTTTACTACTAGCTTGTGGAGCAGAGGGACAGTCTTTAACCATGTGGCCTACTTTGCCACACCTATAATAGGCTCCTGATATCTTGTAACAAACTCCCTTGTGATTTTTACCACACTCAGAACAGGGCGGTATTGTACGATTTCCTTGACTAGACGTAGTCGTTGACCCCGTATTATGTTTCTTGTTCAATGGGTTATGCTTGCCTTTCTTAAACTTGGAACCCTGTCTTTTACCCCGCCATTCAGGCAATGGCGTTTCAGTTTTCAGTGCTTCAATGTTTGATTCAGCCATCAAGGCTCTGTCCAGAACATTTACATAATTCAGTAGTTTCAGAACATTTATTCGGTCAAGAATTGCAACATTAAGGCCACCTTCAAATTTTCTGGCCTTCTTATACTCAGTATCCACCATATGCGGTGCATATCTAGCAAGCTCGGTGAATTTTGTCTCATATTCAGCCACAGACATTGCCCCTTGTCTCAGCTGTTCAAACTCAGTTACTTTTCTGTCCCTAACACACTGAGGGAAGTACTTTTCAAAGAAGGCTCCCTTGAATTGAGCCCAAGTCAGAACGGTATTTTCATCACGGATGAGCATCCACCACCTTCTAGCTTCTTCTTGCAATGTAAAGGTGGCTAACAGTACCTTGTGTGCTTCAGAGCACGGGAAAACTTCAAACAATTTTTCAGTCTCCAGAACCCATGCTTCAGCTTTTAGCGGTTCAAGGCCTCCCTGAAAGGATGGCGGTTTCATTTTGCTGAACTTATGGGTCAGTACAATTATGTCCCCATCATTAGCATTCATATTTTGTACATTCATATTCACATTCTGTTCCGGTACTACCGGAAGAGGAGGAGGTAGGGGCTGTTGGTTCAGTTGTTGATCCAGTCTCGCAGTTATCAGTTCCATCATTTGCTCCAGTCTGGCCATTCGGGCCTAAGAGGATGAGGATTCAGTTTCATTTGTAGTGTTTGCGTTATCCATTTCACTATAAGCAGTTATAACAGTTTTAAACATAAGCAGTCATTTGTTTAACAGTTTAACACGTTAGCATATATTCAGTCGTAACATAACTACACACTTATGATGCTCATGAGATGCCCTAATTACTTTTCTAGGACACCCTATAGCTCATTTGGACACGTGTGTGCGGTATAACTCGTGGTAAGCATCGCTCTGATACCACTCTGTCACGACCCAAACCCGGCCCTATGGGTTTAGCACCGTAATTGGTCAGTAATCCGAGATTATCGAAGGCCTGCTTAACAGAAGTACAGTAAAACAGAGTACAGGGCCTGGTGGAAGCCAATACAGTAAAGAAACAATGCCCAATGAGCTGTGACAGTCTGCATGCAAAAAGACTTTCCAAACGTATTTACATTCAGTGGAAAGGTAAACACAATATATGCAATCATGCAGAATAGGGACTCAAGCCCTATGTAACAGTACAGTAAACATTCAGTCTATACAATCCATTCGGTTATTACAAAACGGCAAGACAGTACAGAAGGGGGAGTCCTAAAACACCCCTAAGACTTAGCATGATAGGCTTGGAACCTCGCAGTGAGGCACGGTAGTTGGCTTGACAAAACTGGAGTAACCCTGACGCTCCTAGCCGCGGTCTGGTGCCTGTTCACCTACATATATATATATGAGCAATGAGCTAAAGTCCAGTGAATAACATAATGCGTAAAGGGGTTAAGAATGAATGTCCTTACAGTATGAAAACAGTTCATTCAAACAGTATTTCAGTTGTTCAGTCAGTACAGTCATATGTGGTACACCCGTTAGCATAACAGTACAGTAAACAGTAGGTCTAAAAAGACCGAACAGTAATGATGGCCATCAGTCAGTAAACAGTAATGGTTCCAACAAGGGAACCGACAGAGAATTCTGTCACAGTAACAGTAATCAGTGGGTGCTAAGGATGCCACAATACAGTTCAGAATATAGGACATACATTCATTCAGTTGACAGTAATCAGTTCAGAAAACAGTGCAGTTCAGTTGTTCAGAAGATAATCATTTGTGAACATATCTTTACACAATCGTTACTCACAGAGTTCTAGGCTACAGTAAGCTAGAGCGTCTCCTCAGAAAGCCAAACCTACACAGTTAACAAATTGAACACACTAAGCTACACAGCTGGGAAAGATAATAACATAATCCCTAATTTGCCTCGGTGTGTTCTACATCTATTTCCTCATTAAAATGTCTTAAACTAGGCCTAAGAATGCCTAGAATGGGATGAGGATGCAAAGATGTACTTTTAAAAGCATTTTCAGATTTTCCAGAAAACAGGGGTCACGCTCGAGCGGACATGCAAACAAAGGTTTCCGCTCGAGCGCAGACTTACCCGCTCGAGCGTTATGCAAAACAGTCAAAAATGCTGGATAAGTGAAATCTCCGCTCGACAGACGCTCGACGCCCGCTCGAGCTTGAGACACATGACTCCCCTCGAGCGGATTGTAAAACAGTGCAGAGATACTGGATGCTCGGATTCCACGCTTGAGCGTCACTTTACCCGCTCGAGCGGGAGTGCAAAATCTGGAAATTCCAGATTGCACCTCCAAGCTCAAACTCAAGCTCAAAAGCATAATTTTCAATCCTCTTGGGCTAATTTCTGGAAAAACACTTGTAAACACATGGAATAACATGATTCAAAGCTCAATTTGAGAAATCAAAGCCCAAGCGTGTTTAATTCAAACCCAATTTCAAACCATTTTTCAAGAACAAGGAGAACATACAAACATGCATGAATTCAAACTAATTCAAAGCTTCAATTTGATGCTCTAAGGAGCCAATCGTTTCCAAAACATGATGAAATCATGGACTTAAACATAATTATGAACATGCATGTAACATTTTGCCATGAAAACAACTCAACATCTACAATACAAACATGCATGCATGAATTATGCTCTATTTCAACATGCTAGAACTAATCCATGGCTCAATTCTCAACTTTGACATAAACCATGCAAGAATCAAGCTCAAACACATCAATAAAGGTTGATTTCTCTTACCTATGTCTTCAATTGAAGGCAAGGGAACTAGATTAGCAACCACACTTCAATTTCCTTCAAATTCTAAGCAATATTGAGATGAAATCAACTCCTCAAGTCTCTCTCTCTCTATCGACTAAGGCAAGGAGAATGGCTGAGCAATTATGTGATCAAGTGTAATGAAGCTCACAATGAATCAAGTAGTGGTCACTAAGGCTAGTTTGGTAAATAAGGCCAACTTAAGCAATTGATCAATATTTAATCTAATTTAGTCATACAAGATCACATTTTAGATAAATACACCATAAAATCACATAAATTACAATGATCAAGACACACTAATCAATTTCGGATTCGGCCGCCGATAAGACCTTCAATTAGCAGTTTAAACACTAAAACATGAACAGATAGTCAAACAGTCAAATAGATGGATTATGCATTTAAACAGATACAGTCAGTCAATTAATTCCAGATTCCAGTCAGTTAGTTCAGTATTTTAATCAGCTCAATTATCCGTCGTAATCAGTTCAATTATTAGTCGTAATCAGTTCAGTTTGACGGTCATCAATGTTTATCGGTAAGCAATGGTGAGGGTTATTACAGCCTCCCAGCTGGCACAGCTGGAACACATTCACTGAGACAAACAGGATAGGAGCTGACTGACCAGTTCAAGTGGTCGGCCAACCAGGTCAAAAGGGTCAAGGTGGTCGGCCAACACTTAGGATGAAGCCCCAGAAGTTAGCTTTCCAATGGCGCAAACCTTGGATTAAAATTCCATCTGTGCAAAAAGTGATGCCTGTTTTGGTGAAGCCGTGCAGATTCGGTCCAACTGGATTAATGCCCTACTTCAACCAACCATATCTCCCCCATATGGACTTGGCTTTAGGAGATTCTTGAGTGAAAAATGAATCCCTGGAAGTAAGATTTCCAACGGTGCCAACCTTGTATCAAAATTCATCCTATGCAAAGAGTTATGCCCGTTTCGGTGAAGCCGCGCAGTTTCGATCGTACCCGGATTCATGCCGAACTTCTCCCAAACTAGTTTTCTTCTCTCTTCTCCTCTTTTCTTCAACTCCAAACCCCTAAACAAGGTGTTTTGAAAGATTTTTCAAAGATTACATCTCTCTTTCATTCATTTCCACTTTGTCCTTGCTCAGTTTATCGAAAAGCGCGACATTTAACAAAATGCGAGCGTCGGAACATTGTAGAACTTTATTTTCAAAACATTTTGAAAGAGAGGGTTTCAAGTCTAAAATCTTTTGATCAAGATTGTCTTGGTCCAAAAAGGGGTATGAAGTTGAGGTTTGACTCTCTCCTTGCCAAAGAAACTGAACTTTTGCCCTGCACACCTTTCTCCACCAAATAAAACATCAGTAGTGCCCAATTCTTAAGGCAGTTAAAAATAGGGTGTCTACAGCTTTCTATCTCTAATCTATCTTTACATTTCACTTCTCTTTCTAACTTGCTCGTCGGAGGGTTCGCTGGGGGATTCCCCGTTCCCCGTTGAACTCTTGTGCAGGTTCCTCTGTGGGCTTGGTCACTTGGACACCGGTTTGGGAAGTATGGATCAGTCCGACCCGTTCCATCTGGAACCCGCTGTATCATCAGTTGGCGCCGTCTGTGGGAAACGTTTTTGTTCCACGTGCCAGTTGTGCTCTTTGTCACTGGAGACCCTCTCCCAATAACCCCCTCTTACCACCTGTGAAGGTGGATGGTCATAACTAGATCCATGGTTTCTCACCCCAATGTTACCGATCATCAAGCCGACCCTCCCAATCCAAATAACCCACCACAGTATTTCACCGAGCTTACCAACAACATTAACTGCCTAGCCAAGCAAAACCAAGCCCTGATTAATGCTCTACTCCAAAGAAACCTTCCTATGCCTCCTCCACCGCCTCCAGATATCCCACCCAACCAAGAACGAGCCCCGAGCCATAATATCCTGCAGCCTAATCCACCCAACGTGGAAGGCTTGCAACCCCCTTCCCCAAGTATAAACCTGCCACCCCGGGGCCCGCATCCATCGATCCCGGCACCAACCCCTAAAGGAGAGGCCAGCAGCGTCCAGCCCCTGTTGCCTTCCGATGGTGACAACATTCCTCTCTGGAACGCGAAACTCCAAACCATGAAGCTCCAACTTCAAGGGGTCATGCAGAACATACAGCATAAACCATCTACCACAGCCAACTCCCCATTTGTTGCCTCCATCAGGGACAAACCTCTACCTCCTAAGTTCAAAATGCCCACGATCGACTCTTTTGACAATACAACGGGCCCAGTCAATCACTTGGAGACCTACAGAACCCTCATGATCCTCCATGCATTCCCCGATGAAATCATGTGTCGGGCTTTCCCCGTGACACTCAAGGTGTCGGCTCAACTCTGGTTTAGTCAACTGCCAGCAGACTCTATCTCCACTTTCCAACACCTCAGTGACTCATTTCTCAGCCATTTCATTGGAGCCTAGCGCCAGCGGCGTCCGGCAACCCAGCTCCTCAACATCCGTCAGACTGAGGGGGAGTCGCTACGTAGCTTTGTCACCCGCTTTAACACCGAACCCCTGCAGGTGGCAGAAAACGATGACAACGTCATCCTCAGGGCATTCATGGTTGGCCTACGATCATCTGATTTCCTTTTCTCTCTCTCAAAAAATCCCCCGACCTCCATGGCAACCCTTCTTTCCAAAGCCCAAAAATATATGAATGCAGAAGATTCCCTAGCCACTCGCCAGAACCTTACAGCCAAAAACCCGACCCCCAGAGAGAAGAGAAAGGACTCAAAAACCAGAAACACCCAGTACAATAACCAAACACCTCAGTATACCGACCGATCCTCCAGAGTCGACCGGTCGGCACCAGCCCGACCGCCCAGCCGGTTCGAACGATACATACCCCTTAATTCCCCCATGGAACAAGTCCTCAATCAGATCCAACGAGAACACCCCCTGAAATGGCCCCAACCATCACGGTCTCCTTCCAGTCGGCGAGACCAGTCTAAATATTGTTGTTTTCACCAGGACCACGGTCATAATACTGAGGAGTGTGTTAACCTCAAAGATTAGGTCGAGGGCTTGATACGTCAAGGACGTCTCAGTCGGTTCACGGACACCCGCCCTCAGCAAAGGCAAAGGAACGAGCCCATCAAAAACAACCGCCGGCGCACTCTTCTCCAGCAACCAGCACAACCTAACCCTAGCCATGATTGCCCTCTACAGCAACCCCGAGCGCACGGTAACCCCGCCCCTCCTGTTGGAGAAATCAGAGTCATAGTCGGAGGGCTTGCTTGTGGAAGTCCATCCCGCTCAGCTTAGTGGGCAGAACTCAAAAAGATAAGATAGGGCTCAGACAAAGAAGTTGCCACATTAGACCGCCCTCCCAAACAGCCCAAGCAGTGGATGAAGCCCATCACCTTTACGGAAGCCGACTGCACAGGCATCCGTTACCCCCATGACGACCCTCTCGTCATTTCTGCCATCCCTCCTCTCTAATTACAAAGTTAGACTGGTCCTCGTCGACAATGGCAGTTCTTCAGACATCATCTTCCTAAATGCCTTCCGCCAGCTCAAGATCGAGGACGAAAGTCTGTCTCCTCTCCAAACCCCGTTGGTCGGTTTCACTGGAGACCTGGTGACCTCCATCGGCTCTATCGATCTTCCCATCACCATCGGAGAATACCCACAGCAAACCACCAAGTTGCTTACTTTCTTAGTCGTCGACTGTCCCTCTACTTACAACATCATCCTCGGCCGCACCGCCCTAAATGTCTTCCAAGCCATTACGTTCACTTTCCATCTTGCCGTCAAGTTCCCCACCAATCTTGGGGTCGGCACGGTCAGGGGAGAGCAGACTGTGGCCAGGGAATGTTATGTTGCCTCGTTTAAAGAGGTCAAGCTCAAGGAGGCTATGATTATTGAAGGACTCGACGTTAGAGACGAGGACGAGCTGGTTAAGGGGGAACCAATGGAAGAGCTTGTCGAGGTCCTCATCGATCCCACCAACCCGGCAAAAACTACCAAGATCGACAGCCAACTATCCTCCCAGGCCAAGGCCGACCTTACTGCCCTCCTAATTATGTACAACAACGTATTTGCCTGGACCCACTCCGACATGCCAGGCATTGACCCCTCCTTCATCACCCAGCGTCTCAGCATTGAGCCCCATTTTCGACCCATCCGCCAAAAGCAGCGCATCTTTCATCCGGAGCACAATAACCTTATTGCTTCTGAAGTAGATAAGCTCCTTGAGGCACAATTTATCGCAAATGTGGACTACCCCAGATGGCTGTCAAATGTGGTTCTGGTTCGTAAAAATAATGGTAAATGGCGACTCTGTGTCGACTACTCCGACCTCAACCGAGCTTGCCTCAAAGACAGCTATCCTCTTCCTAGTATAGATCTGCTGGTTGACGCCACGAGCGGTCATCAAATGCTCAGTTTCATGGATGCCTTCTCTGGATACAACCAAATTCTGATGCACCTGTCTGACCAGGAACACACCTCCTTCATCACCGACCAGGGAACCTACCATTACCGTGTGATGTCATTTGGGTTAAAAAATGCTGGAGCCACTTACCAACGGCTGGTCAATGCCGTCTTTCATCACCAGATAGGCCGGAACATGGAAGTATATATCGACGACATGCTAGTCAAGAGCAAGCTCTCCACTGATCATCTGGTCGACCTGCGAGAGACCTTCACCACTCTACGAAAGCATCAAACGAAGCTCAATCTGGAGGAATGCGCCTTCGGCGTAGGATTTGGAAAGTTCTTGGGTTTCATAGTCAGTCAGTGGGGCATCGAAGCTAACCCCAAAAAGATCAAGGCCTTAATTGAAATGTAGTCACCCAGAACGGTTAAGGAGGTTCAGAGGCTTACTGGCCGAGTTGCCGCCCTCAACCGTTTCATTTCCCATGCAACGGACAAGTGCCTCCTCTTCTTCAAAGTTCTTCGGCAAACTTTTAAGTGGACGGCAAAGTCCAAAGAGGCCTTTCAGCAGCTGAAACAGTGCATGGGCAACCCCCCTTACTTTCTCAGGCAATCATGGGTGAACCCCTCTTCCTCTATTTAGCCGTGTCAAACACCGTAGTCAGTGCAGCACTCATCAGGGAGGATATCTTTGTCCAACGACCGGTCTACTACATCAGTCAGGCTCTCAAAGGCGCGGAACAAAATTACCCATTATTAGAAAAAATGTCCTTGGCTTTGGTCACCGCCTCCAGACGACTTTGTCCTTACTTCCAAGTCCATTCCATAGTGGTCCTCACTGACCAACTATTGAAGAAGATAATGCAACAACAAGAGCTTTCCGGCAGACTTAAGCAATGGTCGATCGAGCTCAGCCAATTTGACATCTCCAACCGGCCTTGAACGGCAATTAAAGGGCAGGCTATAGCCGATTTCATCCTGGAATTTACTAATCCCACTCCAACCACAGCTCCTCCGCCCCCGCCACCCTCTACCGAGCAAGAAGACCCCCACTCTTGGACCCTCACTGTTGACGGATCATCTCGCAAAGAAGGCAGTGGGGCTGGTCTCATCCTCACTGCCCTTGAGGGTGGTTAATTCAAATGTGCTCTCCACTTCTTGTTCGACGCAAGCTATAATGAGGTTGAATATGAAGCATTGTTCGCCGGTCTTCGCCTCGCTCGAGACATCGGTGTCAGCCGCATCCAAGTGTTCAGCGATTCTCAACTCATTGTCGGACAAATCACAGTGGAATTCGATGCCACGGAAGACACAATGCGGGCTTATAGGGATATTGCACTCCCTCTCGCTCGCTTCTTCAATAATTTCCACATCAAGCACATCCCTCGGACGGACAACTCCAAGGCAGATGAAATGGCTCAGTTAGCTTCTGCAGACCAGTCAGACCTCAGCCACGGTGTCCGCCTCGAGTACCTGGCCCACCCTACCATTTCCCCAACTCAGCAGCAAGTCTACTTCCTCCAAAATGAACCTATTCCATGGGCAGCCGACATCTTCCTATTTCTAACAACAAGGGAACTGCCAGCCGACAAACAGCAGGCCGCCAAAGTCAAGGCCCGATCGTCCAACTACATTCTTGTCAGCGGCCTCTTGCACAAACGTGGTTTTTCACGCCCATACTTGCGATACCTCAACCCTGCTCAAGCAACCTACGTGATGAGGGAAGTCCGTGAGGGTATCTGTGGTAATCATTCGGGCGCCCGGGCCCTAGCCCACAAAATACTTCACACTGGTTATTTCTGGTCTACTCTCAATCAAGATGCGACAGACTTCGTGCTCAAATGTGATAAGTGCCAGCATTTTGCGAACATCCCCCATGCTCCTCCTCCATAATTGATCACACTTTGCAGTCCCTACCCATTCGCCAAATGGGGGATCGACCTAGTTGGTCCATTGCCCACTAGCCAAGGCCAAACCAAATTCGCTATTGTCGCCATTAATTACTTCATTAAATTGGTGGAGGCAGAACCCCTTGCCACGATTACCGAGCGGAACACAACCAGGTTCATCTAGCAGTCGATCGTATGTAGATTTGGCATCCCACAAGCCATCGTCTCCGACAACGGCAAACAATTCGACAATGCCAAGTTCAAGAAATTTTGTGCAGAACTTCAAATCTAGCCATGTTTTTCTTCCCCAAGTCATCCCCAAGCCAATGGCCAAGTTGAAGTTACCAACCGTTCTCTTCTCAAGATCATCAAAACTAAGCTGGAAGCCGCTAAGGGACTCTGGGCTGAGGAATTACCGAATATACTCTGGCCCTACCGCACTACCGCTCAAACCCCCACTAGAGAGACCCCCTTTCGCTTAACATACGGCGCTGAGGCGGTCATCCCAGTGGAAATCGGTCTGCCTACCCCAAGAATTCTACATTCGAATCCAGAACTGACTGAGGAGCTGCATCGGGCAGACCTAGACCTAATTGAAGAGCTTCGAGAAACCACTGCTGTCAGACAGGCCTTATACCAACAAAAAATGAGAACCCATTACAACCGCAAAGTTCGACCAAGGGAATTCGCCGTGGGGACCTTGTTTTGCGCGAAGTAACCCTTGCCACCAAAAATTCGGCTGAGGGCAAATTGGCAGCCAAGTGGGAAGGACCTTACGTTGTCAAAGCCAGACTTCGTCCGGGCACTTACCGACTTCAGAACATGGAAGGCTGAGACCTTCCCTATCCGTGGAATGCCGAACACTTGAAACGTTATTTTTAATAAATCCCTATTTTTGTATTGATCAGTTATTGTATTTTCCTTTTTGGCAATCTACACCCTTGAATGTTCTTCTTCTTCTCTCACATGCTGTAAATTTCTGATCAAATGGGCTACACTTTACACGATAACAATCTTATATCTCAATTATTTATGTGGTGACTCATAACGTTTTGATTGCAGCACTCCGCTACAAGCCTCAGCCAGACTGAGCATGAAGAGCTCAGCCAGACTGAGTCACTTAACGCCTCAGCCAGACTGAGCACGACAAGCCTCAGCCAGACTGAGCATGAAGAGCTCAGTCAAATTGAGTCACTTAAAGCCTCAACCAGACTGAGCACGATAAGCCTCAGCCAGACTGAGCATAAAGAGCTCAACCAGACTGAGTTATTTGAAGAGACAGCCTGACCAGCCTGAGTCACTTAAAGCCTCAGCCAGACTGAGCATGAAGAGCTCAGCCAGACTGAGTTACTTGAAGAGACAGCCCGACCGAGTTAATCATGGCTCAACCCAGACTGAACATGAATGAAGCGCTCGGCCAAGGCCATTCTTGCAACTTCATGATTGTAGCATAGTTTCCATACTTAGTCAAATTCCAGTTTAACGTTTTCCAAGTCAGACTGGCTCCTCGCTGGGTTGTGATTCATAACTTCACGTTTTTAACATTCTTATATTCCAGTTTAACGTTTTCCAAGTCAAACTGGCTCCTCGCTGGGTCGTGATTCATAACTTAACGTTTTTAACATTCTTACATTTTAAACTTCACTCGGCATTGAGGTTTTCCTACATTTTAAACTTCACTCTGCGTTGAGGTTTTCTTACATTTTAAACTTCACAATAATTTATACACAAGCCCTGTGTAAGTCACCACTTTCATTCTTTGCAGATCCTTAAACAATACAGAAAATAGCATAAAAACACAAACACAACTCATAATTTTATTCATTCACAAACTTATACATAAGTTTATTACAGAAATTCCAAAAAAAAAAAAAAAAAAACAAAACAAAACAAAACAAAAACAAAACAACCAAAACTCTGAGTACAAATTTTGTTCACACCAATCATTCCTCTTCACTTAAGACGAGGTCTTCTTCTTCAACACCCTCATCTGAGGGGGTCTGGGCCATGTCGTCTTCGTCAACCTTTACACTGCTGAAGTCTAAGTCTGGGAACAGCTCTTCTACTTTGCGTTTAAACATCTTCCAGCCGCTGTCCCAGAACTCAGCCATCTCGTGTTTGTAAAATTCCGACCGCTGGAAGCGTTGGATCACTCCTTTTTCACTCCTACTCCCAGCGGTCGCCCCCGACGGGCTAGCCCCCCCAGACCCCTCTCTCACCAAGTTGTTGGCGATCGCGGCATCGACAGCCATCTAAAAGTCAGCAGACCCCTTGAACTGCTCTGCTGCTGCGACGCATAAGTTGGGATATGCTACCCTTTCAGAGGCTGCCTTGGTCCTTTCTTCCTCCAACTCTTTCTCCAACCCCGCTTTCTCTGCCGCTGCCCTGGCGCGCTCGCCTGCCAGATCCTTCTCCAACCCCGCAATCTTCAGATCTGCTTCTTCCTTTTCTTTGATCGATTGAGCACGCAGATCCTCGTTACAAGTCATCACCTCCTCCCACCGTTTGTTGGCGATGGTGTAGGCTTTCTGCTCCTCTTCCAACTTCTTCTGCTCGCCAACCAACTGGAACTCAAGCGACACCACCTTGCGGCGTTCGTCCTCCAGCTTCAATTTGCCCGCGAGCAGCTCAACATAGGTGTGATCGGCAACATTGCCTTGCATCACCGCCAACACCTCCATCTTCTTGGCCTTCTGAGCCTCTTCCAACCCCCTAGCACACATACTTCGCGCGGCCCTACGCCACCTTGCAGTCTCCCCCCTTATGCTTTCAAGTTGAGCCTCCACCCCCTCCAATTTCGCCTTCAATGGCCTCACTTCGCCTTTTGCAGTCACCGCCTTGTTCAGAAGGGCCCCTACTAGGGCGGTCTCCTCCATTTGGGCAGAACACAACCCCTTTAGCAGCTCAGCCTTGCCAGACATTGCAGGGACATGGTAAAAAATGGTCTTCAGCCTGGCCCTCTTTTCTTCTCCTTGGGGCGCAGGACCCCCCTTAGTCTGCTGCTCCACCCTCTCCAAGGGGCCAGTCTCCCCACCCTCCACTTGTCTTTCAGGGACAGTCCCACAACCCTCCCCCTCCTTCGTTCCCTCCTCCCTCTCCCTTACCCTTCTCTTCTTCTTCACCACAGCCTCCACCTTCTTATTGGCCCTTTCCTTCAAAGGATCAATTGGGGGCAGTCGCGGCTTAAATTCACCCAAGTCCTTTTCCCCCAGCGGTTTGGGGCGCGGTCGGATCCTCTCTCTCGCGATCGGCTTCGGTGGTCGACCTGCTTGTGACTCTTTGAATTTACTGGCCTTGGCAAGAATGGTCCTATTCTCCGCCTCTTGCACCTTCCTTCTCGCCTCTAATTCCACCGGTTCCAGGTCTCCACCGGTCGGCTGAGGGCCCAACCTTGCGGCAAACAAGGCTGACGGCTGAACGAGCTCGTCCCATTTGGCGCCCTCCTTCTCCCTCCTTCTCCCTCCATGCCTTCACCTTCTTCACCCTCTCCTCAGCTACTGCCCCCAGCTTTGGCTCCACAGACTTGGTGGGCACTCTCCACACCGAGTGCACTCCAACTCCTCTGTTTGTGGACATGTAGAACCACCGCGGCCTCTATCCCTTTACTGATGACGGCAACCCCGCCACCAGGCCATTCCCTGCCGCCGTCTGCAAAGTGACCCAAGTTTCTTGCTACCCCGAGGCCTTGTAGCATGCAAAAAACTCGTCGGCCGTCATAGTCGCCCTCTCGTTCGCCCTCGGCCACGCGCTTGTACAGGCCAGTACAATCTTCCACACATTGGGCATTAGTTGACCCAGTGCCACTTCCAACCGGTTTAGGACATCCACTACCACCTGCGGAAGTGGCAACCTCAACCCTTCCTTCAACGCCTCCTCGTAGAGGGCAAACTCCCCCGGTCGGGCATCGGATGGCCTCTCCTTCGTTGTCGTTAGGTTTAACTCTATTTCTGCGGGAATCTGGTATTTCTTACATATACCCACCAACTCCTCCGCGGTAACGGTCGACTTGTCAGCCTTCGTATGGCAGTGATCTGGCTCAACCTGGCTGATTGGTTGCGCAGCCGCTATCATTGTGGATGAACGAGGTCGCCCCACCGGCCCCACCTAGCTTCCCACTCGCCTCTCCGTCTGGTATTGTTCTGCCAAATCCACCGCATCGTCGTCGCCCAGTGGATCAATCCTCGTGGTTGTTGCTTCTTCTTGGGCCATCCCTCTTGTGTGTCTGCGAATAGCTTCAGATGCTGGTGCTAGATAGTCCACAAAATGTTGCAAAGGGGTATCACTTAACACAAAGGAGTTTACACTTGGAATATTTTGGTTGTTTGCAAAGAGATACGTAAAACGAATAATACCAAACGCCCAAGGTTTGCCTATATTCCAAGGGTCACAATTAAATTTCGCCAGTTTGAAAATTTTCAAAAATCCGCCAAAACTGTCTCTTCAACACCCTATATTGACCTATCATTTCATTTCTTGCTCAACGCCTAGCCTTTCCCATCAAGGGATTCCGCCATGTGTACGCCCACGATCCACTGACATTTTCCCCTACCCTATCTTTTCCACTTCAAATCACCACGTGCCCTGCCACCCCTCGAGCCCCGCGCACTGCCACTTGGTCACCCTTCGCGGTCGGCCTTCCTCATGGTCAGCCCCTCCACTCGGTCACCCTTCGCGGTCTTCCCTCCTCATGGTCGGTCCCTCCACTCGGTCACCCTTTGCGGTCGGCCCTCCTCATGGTTGGTCTCTCGACTCGGCCACCCTTCGCGGTCGGCCCTCCTCATGGTCAGCCCCTTCACTAGGCCACCCTTTGCGGTCAGCCCTCCTCATGGTCGGCCCCTCCACTCGACCACCCTTTGCGGTCGGCTCTCCTCATGGTCGACCCCTCCACTCGGCCACCCTTTGTGGTCGGCCCTCTTCATAGTCGGTCCCTCCACTCGGCTACCCTTTGCGGTCGGCCCTCCTCATGGTCGGTCCCTCCGCTCAGCCACCTTTCGTAGTCGGCCCTCCTCATGGTCGGCCCCTCCACTCGGCCACCCTTCGCGGTCGGCCCTTCTCATGGTCGGTCCCTCCACTCGACCACCCTTCGCAGTCGACCCTCCTTATAGTCGGCTACCCCTCTCGATCGGCCTTCATCCTGCCGGTCTCCCATAACCCTCATTTTATTCATTATTCCCTTCGTTGGACTAAAGCTATACTTGGGAATGTGGGACTACTGACATGGGCAAGCCCATAAAGATTATAGCCCACCATTTAGGGCCCAGTACATAACTCAAATACTAAAGCCCAGCATTGTTGAAGCCCCACGTAGCAATAAGAACCAATGACAACAAGACACATGACAAGAGAAGGGTAGGCCACATAAGCAGACAAAGATCTGCAAAGTTATTGTCACTGCATATCGCCATTAATGAAACCCCTTACAACATTTATTGCGATAACCCCTCTTCGTCGGGACAAAACGCCTTCACCATGAACAAGGTAAGCTAGAGCATAGACTTTCGGCTAAGGTGACAGGTCGGAAGGGACAACGAAATGATTACCAGAGGATATAAGCAGAAGTCGAAGACAAGAAAAAAGTTAAGCTTTTTATCTCTAATCTATCTCTACATTCCACTTCTCTTTCTAACTTGCTCATTGAAGGGTTCGCTGGGGGACTCCCCGTTCCCTGTTGAACTCTTGTACAGGTTCCTCCGTGGGCTTGATCACTCGGACACCGGTTTGGAAAGTGTAGATCAGTCTCACCCGTTCCATCTAGAACCCGCTGTATCATCATCAACCAATCATTTTTTTTGATATATTACTAAGTTTATAAAATGAATCTAAAAAATAAATTTGTATATCATTTTTTTATATTTTATTCTCTTCCAACCTAGGGTTAACAAGACAACAAAAGTCTCGTATATTAGGGCTTTTTATTTTTATTTTTTTAAAGTAGACTTTTTTCATTATTTTCAACTGTTGTAGCTCTCTCTAATTGGAGAGAAGACCAGTTCTATCCAGTTGAGTTTGTCGGTCTCCCCATAAACTTCATTTTGAATCAAATTATTCATCTTGTACACTTTTTAGTTAGATAAAAATGTGATTATAATTATCACATTAATCTAATTTTTGGGTAAATAATATAAACACAAAGGTTCGTTTGAGAAGTAGGTTAGCTTTTTAACTTTTTTGGCTATTTTAGTCTAGATTAAAAAGTTTAGTTTGGGAAAGGCTTGTTGGCTTTTTGATTTTGTTTATTTTTTTGAAAAGTGTAATGATATGGGTTAAATGTCATGTTTTGTTTATTGTAACTAAAATAATTTATTTTGTCTTTTATAACTAAAATAGTAAAAAAAAAAAACTCCCAAACCATCTTCCCAAACGGTCTAAAAGACTTCAAAATAAAATGATCAGAATGATAAAAGTGAGACTGATGATAAAGGTCCAAGGGCCCGACTAGAAAGACCCGGACTTCTCTGCAAGACCGATCCATTCCTAAAGCTCTCTGAGTCCAAGATTCGAAAGTAGCCCAAAATCCAGTATCTGTATCTTTGCTAATGATGTATTGAGGAAAAAAATAAAATAAAAAATTTCAATAGAATTTCACTTTGTAACAAAATAAATTTTGAATTTTATTTTAATTTATTTTTAATTTAAATTATTTGTCTATTTTCTTTAAGTAAAACTAACCAAAAAAATAATTTTTATTTATTAAACTCAATGTAAGTGCATAAAAATTTTCTACAAAAACGTTTTCTATTGAATTTAGTGACTAAAATATATTTATTTCGTTCATTTTAATTAATAAAAATAGACAAATGATTTATATTAAAAATAAATCAAAAAAATTTAATTTAAATTGACAAAATTAGAAATTTAGAATTTATTTTGTTACAATGGTCAAATATATATATATATATATATATATTTTGTAATTTTTCCTAATGAATTTGAATCGAGAATTTAAATGGAGATTTAGAAAGGAGAAAAAGAAAAAGTGAGATAAATATAAATTAATTTTTTTAATTTTAAGTTTAAAATTTTACTCAAATTCATAATCTAAATTTAGTCTAAGGTTTCGCTTGGGAACATACTATTTTAGTAACTTTTAGTTTTTTAGCTAAAATATAAGATAACAAATTAATATATTTGAAATAACTTTTTAATTTTTTATAAAAAAAAATATGTGAAAAAACAAAAAAATAAAATTTAACTTTTTATTATAAATTATTAATTTTTGAATTACCAAAGGAGACCTAAATATTACCGCCACCTACATATAAATGACAAGCTGCGAGGCGACCGTCTTTCATGATTCAGTGAAGGAAAATATTAATACAATAAAGGACGAATTACACCGACAGTCTGTATAGTTTGTAATTTGTGTTAGTATTTTGATATTTAATTTTTTAATTATGATACATTTTATTATAAATTTTAAATTTTGTTTCAAATAAGGACATTTGAAGATATCATTACTTAATTTTAAGAGTAAAATCATTAATTTGATAAAATATAAACTAATTTGACAAAAATAAATTTAAAAAATATATATTTTTAAATTTTTAAAAAATATTTCCACTCACCAAAGATAAAATTATGTAAAATTGACAAATCTTTTAAATATTTATTTATTTATTTATTTTACCAAATTAATTTTTATTATATATTTGAATGATAATCATGTAATGTGTATTTGTTAAGCTTTTAATGTGTAATCAATATATTTAATATATGAAATGTTTTTAGTTTTGAATTTTTTGATTTAATAGATTAGTTTAATAATGATATCAAAATTGTCGCTATATTTGACTTTTGAAAAAATAGAAACTAATTTAGTGAAAACAAAAACAACCGCCCATTACATGATTTTTATCCAAACACATAATAAAAATTAATTTGATAAAATAAATAAATAAATAAATGTCTAAAAGATGTATCAATTTTATATAATTTTATCTTTAGTGGGTAGAAATAATTTTTAAAAATTTTAAAATATTTTTTTGACATTTATTTTTGTCAAATTAGTTTATAATTTATCAAATTGATAATTTTGCCCTTAAAAAATTCAATGGTATCTTTAATTATCTTTATTTGAAATAAGATTTAAAATTCAGGATCAAACGTGTTTCAATTGAAAAATTAGAGACCAAAATGACACAAGCACCAAACTATAGAAACTGTTAGTGTAATTCACCCTATAATAAAATAATTACTATTAATTATTCATTAATGTTAGATATTATAAAAGAAATACCGTAAAAAATTTCATAAAAATTCTTTAGCTTTAGATTACATGCACAATAAAATACCACACACTGAATAAATGATGATAATTTTTCATAAAATATTTCATGATATTTCTTTCCTAATAAACATTATTCTTAATTATTTAATTATTATGGACAATAGGAAGGGAAAGGAGTAGTATGAAAAATTGAATTTAAACAAATAATTGCTTAAGATATCATTTTTTTCTTCTCTTGGCCTTCATTCGGCAGTACCAAAAAAAAAAAAAAAAGTAACGAATGAAGGTTTGGAGAAGAAAATTTTCCATAGGGAAAGTAAAATACGATTATTCTTAATTATTTGGTTATTATGGACAATTACATTTTATTTTATAAAATTGATAATTTAAATTTAACTATATTTACTGTTCATTTTATAAAATAAAATGTAATTGTTCTTATATTTATAATTATTTAATGAAGTTAAGCTTTTACATAAATGACTTTTATTACGCAACTTAGGAAATAGACAATTCAAATTATCAATACAAAATTAAATTGAAACTCATGAAAAGAGAAATGTACGAATAGATGAGGTATAAAGAATGTCGACCAATAATAGGGAACTACAAATTTATAACCACCTTTTGCTCCATTATTTTAAGAATATATATCACAATCTTTTGCTATCTTTTTCTAACCCATACCATTTTAGAGTTAAAAGAACATTGAAATTAAGCTAAAAAATGTCCTTTTTTCTTTTTTAACATTGGCCAAATGTATCTCCAATGAGACAGAGGCTTGTTTTGAAAAGTAGGGTGTACGTGATGTGATTTAGACGGTTTGAGAGTAAAAATATAAATTAAATAACAAATTAATAGATTGATAGATTGACAAATTAAACGATTTTGGACGGATTAATGTATTGAAAAATATTCTAATCAATTATCAACCCTTTATATAATATATAATACTAACTTGCATAATATTTTTTTATATATATAACACAAACTACTTTTACATAATATTTTTCATATATATAACTATTAATTTGTAATAAATTTCACATATTAAATTTATGTCACTCATTTTTACTTTGATATTCATTGTATGTTAAAAAATATAAATATATTAACTATAACGGAACGGATTCGATTTCAAAACGGTTTGTAAATTTTAAAATTTAAACCGTAATTAGAAAGTAATTTATAAATTTTAAAGTTTAAATTGCGATTAGCTATAAAGCGATGCGGATTGATGCGAAGCGGTACAGTTTTAATGGATTTGGGCAATATTTTACACAGTCCTATTAAGAAGTACGTTAAAAGTTAATTTTTTGATTTTTTTAAAAAAAATATGTAAAAAAAATAAAGAAGTAATGTAACCAAAGAAAAAAACAAAAACAAAAAAAAAAGCCGAAACTGAGTTGCCAAAACAACCAGAGTAATCATCTTATCAGTACCAGAGTTAAGTACTCGGTCTTATTTCAAATGTGCGACTCTTTCTACACTTTTTTCATTACTTCATGAAGATCAATGAATGTCAACAACAGGATATAGATAATACCATCTCAGATGAACAGCAAGAAGATAACCCATAAACATCAATTCTTATCAACAGCCATGAAAAAAAAATTAAAAATTATTTAGTTTTACTTAATCACGCATACAACAAGAAGCTGGTACTACCTAGATCAACCATTGTTATTATTCATGTCAATCTATTCTTTACCTCTCACTACTGCATTTGAAGCCCTTTCATTCTTCATGATCATATTGAACAATGTAGCCCGATCCTCTTCCACGATCTCTCTCAAGATATCGTCTTCAATTTTCTCTGCCTGCCATTGGGATGGGTCCTCCACGTGCTCCTCGCTGAAAATCATGCTCGACACCCACTCTTTCCATGTGGTTCTACTGTACTTCTCTTCTTCAAGAGTCCCTGTAGCCAAGAGCTGGTACACATACACCTCTTTTGCTTGACCGGGCCTAAAAGCCCGTGCAATCGCTTGCTTGCTCTTCGAAGGGTTCCACTCCGAATCTAGTAAGATCACACGCGATGCTGCAGTCAAACTAATCCCTTCAGCACAAGCAGTGATTGAAGCGAGCATCACTTTTGAGGACCCACCCGGTTCCTCAAACTTATCCATTACTCTGCCACGTTCGAAAAGTTCGAGGTCCCCTTGAAGGACCAAAACTTCATTGCCCTTCCGCCACCCATAGAATGCATCGAATATCTCTAGAAATAGATTAATCGGAGCAATGTTGTGGCAGAAGATCAGAACCTTCTCTTTCCTGATGATGCACCGAGGTATAAGGCTCATGACGAATCTCACTTTAGAACCCAACTTCAAATCGAACTTATATTTCTCAAGATCATCCAACACTTCCATGCTGAAGTATTGACTAGCACACACTGTAGTTCGGATCAACCAAGGATGTATCGAACCAAGAGTAATCAGAAGCTCCAATTCAAGTGGAAATCCTTTGTATGCAGGTCTTTGATTCTGAAGTCTTGTCAGAAGCTCTTGCTGGTACGGTGTTGATTTCATCATTAGGGTGTAACATTGTAAACCAGGAAGGTTGTCAGAGCTTCCACCTTCATGTACGTCTATAAAACCGCTCGTCAAATTCCTCAACACATTCAGACCTTGCATTCTTTCATCCACAACGCTTGAATCGATCTTCTTTGCAATTTTATCAATGAAGAACTTTCTCGCTCTGTTTTCAAGCGAAAAGCGTGTTTTTGCACCTTTCTTTCTCCTCTTGAACTTTGGGTCTAATTCCCTTAACACCTCACTAACGAAACTCGGTCTAGCCAAAGTGAGTGTGTTGAAATACTCTCCAAAATTGTTCTGAAACAATGTACCTGATAGCAAAATTCTCAGCCCTGTGTCAACCTTCATCAAAGCCTTCCTCAACCTCGATTTAGTGCTTCTCGGGTTGTGCCCCTCATCAAGTATAAGAATCCCGGGATTTTGCCGCAACACTTGGCCCATGTATTGTCTGTGAGCAAATTTCGAGTCTTCTCGTGTCAGTGTGAGAAAAGAGGTATAACCCATCAGAAGTACACTTGGTTGAGCAAGCCACTTCTGAATTTTCTCAAGGCAGTCTAAAATATGCATAACATCTTGGTTGGGTTTTGGTTCTCCAGGAGCTAATCTCAGCTTCTGCCTTAAGACTTCGCCTCTGTAGGTTCGACCACCATGGATTTGGTAAACCGGAATAGGAATTTCCCACTTAATTATTTCTTTGTACCAGGTATAGAGCGTTGTTTTCGGAGCAAGGACCAATGGGCGTGATCCAGGGAATAACTTCAAGTAGCTTACGAGGAATGCAATGATAAGCAAAGTTTTACCAGCCCCAGGAGAGTGAGAGATAACACAACCACCTCTTTTGTCGGCTGCTGGTTCCATAAGTGCCGGTACCAAAGAACCAGCAATGTTACGCCACAGAAATTCAAATGCTCTCTTTTGGTGGAAACGTAATTTTCTTTTAAGCTCAGGTATCAAGGCCCACACGTTGTCTTCCCCCTCTGATAAGGGTACATTGGAGTCAGCAGGAATGCATACAAGATCAAGCCCCACGTTGTCTTCATCTCGCTTATTCTCTGAATCTTCTTCATTGCGTTGCCCTGTGTTTGGCATCGAAATCTTGGATTGCAACTACACATTAAAGAGGAAAGGACTCTTATCAAGTAGACATTCATACAAAGAATGTTCCAAAAAGAAATATCTAACAGTAGAATCACTTATTCAGGTTGTTATTAGGCTTTGTTTAGTCCAGTTTCTTGCAAGCTAAAAGCTAATAATTAGAAGCATAAGCTAAAAACGCTCATTCCATGCTTTTCAATAAACTTTTTTTAGCTTATTTAAGCTATTTCATAAGCACTGCAACAAACATTCTGACATAGATTTCCAAAAAAAAAAAAAAGATTTAAAGAGAGAGAGAGAGAGAGAGAGAGAGAGAGAGAGAGAGAGGCCTCATAAGGTGCACCAAATAGGGCCTTAGTTGGTCTAGTTGGGACATTCCATTTTTTGCCAGCATATTCGGCCTATGAAGCACCACTAGGATGTTTGGAACATCAGTAATCCACCTAGAAGACTTGTAAGTAGTAGGTATGTAGGAAATACTTGAATCCAAACTAGACTTACAAAGGTTGGCGTGACATCTTTTATTTCAGTGAGCACAAAGCCACATAAATGGCATAGAATTCCAATTTCTTCATTGATTTTGTATTCATGTCGGCAAACTCCTCTGTGCTTGCTTGAATTTTGTGCAAGATCGGCAGGAATTTCAACATTGGAACCCTGAAAAGTGTTCCACTAGATTAATCATCAATCAATAAACAATTCAATAGGGAAATTGTGCCAAATTTAAAGCCCCCCGTGTCATCAGTACTCTAAAAGCTCTGTTTGAAAGTTGAATAGTATGCTTTTGATTATATATTTCAGGCTTCAGCTCTAGAAATTATACTGAATAGAAACTTCTGATACAACAAATGGCAGAAACGACTATCCAAAACACCCTTACAACTTTCAGTTACAACCAAGTACATAACATCAAAACCAGTATAAGATCCTGGAAAAAAAAAATCAAAAACCATACCTCATCATCCTCAAGAAGATAAGCCGACGCCATGCAAAGTTCCATTTCCTTCCACAACATTTCAATTTCTGAGTTTTCTTCCTCGTTTATTGAGGAGGGCACATCACTGCTGTCCCTTTGGTTCGAGGATTTTGCTGCCTGGAATTCTTTCCACTTGTCAATAATTAGTGGTTGCTCTTTATTAATTGTGGATTTTATGTTCTCCATACATCTCTTTATCGTTTCCCTGTACATACTCGCACTAAAGGATCTTCTTCTATTAGTTCCTGCGTCACGGAAACTCTCCCTTTTTAAAAATATAGAAAAATTCCTTCTAATTCGAAATTTCTTACGTGAACCTTTCCAGTGAAATCTACCATCAGCCTCTGTAAAATCTAACTCAGAAGTGCTCTTTCTATGTACCCTAAGGCTACCATTTAAGTAAATATACTTGGAACCTGTTTCACCAGTATCTCCTGAATAATTCCGAGGAATCTCAGCATCAAGAGGATCCTCCACATGGACCATTTGATTAGTTTCATCAGGCACAGGAACGATAGCAAGTTGCATTTGATCTTTTCTATGATAAGTAAGTTGTGCTTGATGTTCTCTTCTATTTGATGCAACTGAATCGATCTCTCTTGATTTGATCATACTCCGGCACTCCAAAAGATTATCACAGGAATACTTCGAGTGGTCCCTTTCATCGAACTTAGAATTCTTGTCCGAATAATATGCATGATCAGCCTGGATTGAGAGTGCCAATGGCATTTCTTCATATTCCCATCTGTATGTTTTATGTGTCCCTATTCGAGTCGCATCAATATCCGACTCGGGCAAATCATCACAACCTAAGTAACGTTCAGGTTGTACATAGCGACGCTTGGATCGCCGCAAACCCATTGGATCATAAAATGAAGATGGTTCACCTTCATTCATGCCAAGATCAGTTTCCTTCTCTGGAGTAAAGGGCACAAGAATGGGGACTGAAACTTCGTTCTCTAATTTAAAATTCAAAGCTTTTGAATGGCTTTCTGGATTTGGCGAACCATCATCACAATCATCATCCAAAATCTGATAGACAATCCTGTTTTGAATCGCCCTTACATCAAAATCAATTTGCTTCAAAACGGATGCAACAAGTAGCCAAGAAATATCAGCCGAGAATTTTCCAGTAAACAATTTATATTTTTGCAGTGAAGAGCAATCCTCAGAGAATTCCCAACGGTAATGCTCATTTTCACAAGGCTTCCATTCAGGTTTTTGAAGGATGGAAATTTGATCAAGTTGCACCAAGACGGTCTCTTTACTGAGGGTTTTCTTTGCCATATCAAGAGGACCTTGTGTAACATAAAAGCTAACATAAAATTGGCAAGTACATTTAGGTTCATGAGGCTTCCTCTCGATAGAATTTATTTTAGCATCCACCCAGATCTACATCAGAAAAACGTAGAAGATAATAATCTTGCAATATGACATATACACTTGTCAAAGCAAGCCAATTTATACAGAGGCAAACATGTATGTCTAAACTAAACAAACCAAGTATTTCATGAAGAAATAACTTGACTAAGAACAGGTTGAGCATGGAAGGAGAATCAAAGAGATGACCAGCGAAAGTAGGCTAAAAAACAAAATCACTTGTCTTGTGTATTGCAATAATGAGGGAATCTTAAAAAATTTAGACATATTTGGTCAATTGCAATACTTGTGTCACTATCTCCCTGTGCTAGCATGAGTTATTTTATGGGGCAAAGAAGTACAAAAATGGGTGCAAGTAGTGTATTAGGTAACACCGCAGCACCAGAATCTGTATATTGTCCAAAAAAACAAGGCATGGAATGGTCCATATGGTACGATTACAGCAAAACAAAATCTACAAAAGAGTATCAAATTAGTAAACTAGAACATAGAAACTTCAAATTCATCAAAGATATGATGTAAAGGGACAGAAATTGCGAGCACTCATGCATAATCAAGGCAATAGTATAAATTGTAAACTATTGCATGCCCAACCAGAAGGAATGGCACTCACTAGAAGTGCCGATTCATGCAAGCAAACAGACCCCTATTATGCAAACTATTAACCTAGGCATTTCCAGACACAAGAAAGATTTATCAAATCTGAAGACGTTAAAAGAGTAAAATAAGTGGGATTGTATATTTGCTGCAACATATTACTTAAACTACCACAACATAATGCACAGACATCAAATATCAACTCACTAACAGTAACAGTGTGATGTGAACTATGTTGTGGTCAAACTTTACAATGTTACAAAGCACAGAATTTAGCAGCTCCAGGCAAAAATAAATGGGGACTTACTGGATCCTGATTTTCATCATCACTTGAATCTTCAGTACCTTGAGGGGTCGATAGCACACAAATATCAAGTCCAGGCCTTAGAAAGCAGGTGCAATCTGACAAAGTGGCTTTTCTTGATCTTATTCGCAAGTTGGAGATGGGAACATTTTCTTCAATCAAATCTCCATAATCAAACAAAAGCATGGTTATGACCCCATTCCTAATTTGTAAGCGCTCCACAGTTTTCCATGAGCCAAAGTAATATGCCTCAAAAGCTGTCAGATGGCATATCAATAATGCCATTAGAACAACAGGGCAGAAGCATTCCAGTATTAAATTATGGGGCAAAATATTTACTGGCAGTTGGAAGTCACAAGAATAATCCATTTAGTTATGCCTAGTGGTTAAAAATCTATTTTTCCGTGTCAAAAAAAAAAATTTTGAATGGATCCATATGTGTTTCTTGGCACCAAATGATATTGAGTAATTTCTCAAAAAATTGAGACATAACCTACATTCTATGCTCTAACATCACTTCATCATTCAATTTCAAAATACCCCACCACTGAATCTTACAAATAAAACACAAAACACGTTTAAATTAACCTAAGACATAAGTGAAAAGCTATAAATAAATAAAAAATTAAAAAATCAAATTGGTCAATCCAGTGGTCTGACCATGTCCCAACAGGAACTTACCAAGTAATTCTGTTTGGCTCAATTTATAAACCATATTTTATTGAGAATCACTTCATCTGATGACCAGCCAGTTTTGATGATCTTTTTAAGAACTAGTTACAGTTACAGATAGTACCTAGGAAAAAGATTTTCAGTAATTCAACATCACGATCGCTTAAACAGCATGCTTCAAGGTGACGTGCATTTTCTTGGACATATAAAAGAACTCCACTAATTACAGGGTCAGTAAAATATTCTAACAAATCAAATACTGTATACAAAAAATGCATATACCTTAAAATTTTGTGCAAGTTATTGGGTATAAGTCTATGGCTCTTTGTTACACAATACTCTACAACCTCAACGCCATAATTTTAGTTTTCTGGCTTGACTGATCAAGAAATTTCAAGATTTATTGAGTAATTCGATATACAATTGGTTTAAACAGGTCAATTCAAGTAAGTTTGGCACGTCATCACAATGTCAAATTTAGGTAGCGCTGACTGCTGAGTCATGAAAAGTAAATTTATCAAGGGTTTATACGTTATACTAGGGCTAATTCCTAATTACTTCAAAAATCAACAAAGTAATCAATAGAGCTTGGATTGACCTGTTTAAATGGTAATGTTGATAAAAAAAAGGGAAAACGAGTAAAAAGAGGAGGCAGCGAGTTCATGCTTACGGCTTGCATCGAATGGATGCGTGCTTTGATGTATATTCCTTCTCTTCATGACCGCTTAACAAATGACCTCAATCGTCCCTACAATCCCAGCAAAACATCCAGAATAAAGTTCTGCACATGCAATTATTTTCATAGCAGTTGGCAATTCATGCTATAAATGTGATAATTATAACAATGGTGATGGTAACAACAATAATCAATAAACAAAAGGCCAAAAAGGTATAGGCTGAACGGTGTATAATTATCTTCTTTTCACTTGGAGCCCACTGCTGCCATTCACGGGCCCTTAATCATCCACATGGATCATAACCTAAATTTTTAGGCAATTCTGCACTGAACACGCAAATTTATTTCTATGACACAAATCTGAAAAAATTCGAACTATATTTATGGCAAAAATCTGTAAAAAAATTTAAAACCAACATGATGCACAGCATACAGCCTAATCCAACAGAGAAGACTCATCTCACTCACTCTCCTGACTCTATTTCCCTGCTAACAAACAGACCAAAAGCTTAAATTACCAATAATAATCATGTGTACACCGCAATCACATTTTATCATTTTGGTATAAACAACAAGACTTTACTAGCTAACAAGAATTTCCCAGAAACCCCATGTTGCCAAATCAATCCTTCTTCCTAAAAATCGAGAGAGAGAGAGAGAGAGAGAGAGAGAGAGAGAGAGAGAGAGAGAGTTAACCATAGCGGGCTCTGCAAAAATGTATGCATATTTTTCTGAACATAATAATCAACAAAAATCCATGATAATAAAAATAATAATAATAATTTACTTCAAATAGCAAACACCAAAATCCCCAAAAAAGGAAAGGGAAAGTTGAAATGAGTAAAAAAAAATGAAGACGAACTTACCAAATTGAGGTAGCAAAAGTGAAATGAGTAAAAAAATGAAGATGAATTTACCAAATTGAGGTAGCGAAAGTCAAAAGCTAGCACGATCACGCAAAGTTGGAGTGAAATTTACCTGGAAAAAGGAAATGATAGAAAACAAATAGACTAAAAATCAGAGAAAATTTATAAAAAAAAAAAAAAAACAAGAATCGGAACACATACGCACAGTTGAAATTGAGTGTTTACTAGTAGAAATGCATCGGAAAAAAGACTCAAAAAAATTTACAAATAAGTGGTAAACTTTACACATTAATAATTAAACACAAGCTTTTCCATGATTTTGTAATATATTTTCCATCGTACCACTGATGGCTAATTTCCCCTATCAATAATGACATTAGAACAACAGAGCTGAATCATTCCAGTATTAAATTATGGGGAAAAATATTTACTGGCACTTGGAAGTCACAAGAATAATCCATTTAGTAATGCCTAGACTAAAAATCAGAGAAAATTTAAAAAAAAAAAAAAAACAAGAATCGGAACACATACACACAGTTGAAATTGAGTGTTTACTAGTAGAAATGCATCGGAAAAAAGACTCAAAAAAATTTACAAATAAGTGGTAAACTTTACACATTAATAATTAAACAAAAGCTTTTCCATGATTTTGTAATATATTTTCCATCGTACCACTGATGGCTAATTTCCCCTATCAATAATGACATTAGAACAACAGAGCTGAATCATTCCAGTATTAAATTATGGGGAAAAATATTTACTGGCACTTGGAAGTCACAAGAATAATCCATTTAGTAATGCCTAGAGGTTAAAAATCTATTTTCATGTCAAAAAAAAAAAAAAAAAATTGAATATATATGTGTTTCTTGGCACCAAATGATATCGAGTAATTTCGATGTTCTAACATCACTTTATCATTCAATTTCAAGATAACCCATCACTGAATCTTACAAATAAAACACAAAACAATTAAAGATGTTGAAATTAACCTAAATGTTGTGATTGCTTAAACAGCATGCTTCAAGGTGACACGTGCATTTTCTTGGACATACAAAAGAACTCCACTAATTACAGGGTCAGTAAAATATTCTAACAAATCAAATACTGTATACAAAAAATGCATAGACCATAAAATTGTGAGCAAGTTATTGGGTATAAATATATGGCTCTTTGTTAAACAATACTCTAAAGCCATAAGTTCAGTTTTCTGGCCTGACTGATAAAGAAATTTTAAGATTTGTTGACTGATTCGATTTGTATACAATTGGTTTAAACAGGTCAATTCAAGTAGTTTGGCACGTTTGTTGCAAAATCAAATTCAGGCAGTGCTGACTACTGAGTCATGAAAAGTAAAATTTATCAAGGGTTTATACTTTATATAGGGCTAATTCCTAATTACTTCAAAAATCAACAAAGTAATCAATAGAGCTTGGATCGACCTGTTTAAATGGTAATGTCGATAAGAAAAAGGGAAAACGAGTAAAAAGAGGAGGCAGGGAGTTCATGCTTACGGCTTGCATCAAATGGATGCGTGCTTCGATGTATATTCCTTCTCTTCATGTCTGCTTAGCAAGTGGCCTCAATAGTCCCTACACTCCCAGCAAAACATTCGGTATAAAGTTCTGTACCTTCAATACTTTCATAGAAGTTGGTAATTCAGGCTACATGTAATAATTATAACAATGGTGATGGAAAAAACAATCAACAAACCAAAAGGCCAAAAGGGTGTCGGCCGAATGGTGTATAATTATCTTCTTTTCACTTGGAGCACTACCGCCATTCCCGGGTACTTAAGCATCCACATCGATCATATATCTAACCAAAATTTTTAGGCGATTCTGCACTGAACATGCAAATTTATTTCTATGACACAAATCTTAAAAAATTCAAACTATATTTATGGCGTGAATCTGTAAAAAAATTTAAAACCAACATGATGCACAACATACAGCCTAATCCAACAGAGAAGACTCATCTCATTCACTCACTCTCCTGACTCTGTTTCCCAGCTAACAAACAGACCAAAAGCTTACCTTACCAATAATCATGTGTACACCCAGTCACATTTTATCATTTTGGTATTAAAAAACCAAGACTTTACCAGCTAACAAGAATTTCCCAGAACCCCATGTCTCCAAATCAATCCTTTTTTCTAAAAATCAAGAGAGAGAGAGAGAGAGAAAGAGAAGAACATAACCATAGCTGGCTCTGCAAAAATGTATCCATATTTTTCTGAACATAATATTCAACAAAAATCCATGATAATCAAAATGAATAAATAATTAATAATTTACTTGAGGCATCAAACAACCAAAATCCTCATAAAAAGGAAATGAAAAGGGCGGGGAGAGGGGAAATGCTGAAATGAGTAAAAAAATGAAGACGAACTTAGAGCATCTCCAATGGCAAGCTATTGGAGCTGCCATTGTCAAAATTTGACGAGGGTCTCCCAAAATCTTGCTCCAGTGAGCTGCTATAACCCTGCCAAATTTGGCAATTGTCAAACTTGCTACATCATCCAAGTAAACAGAATTTGGCTTCAAAATTTCCATGGAACAAATAAACACAGTGGGGAAAATCCAGCAACAACACAATAATATAAAAATAAATAAATTTGCCATTACAATAGATTTTTGGAGAAATTATTACCATAACACTAACAAACAAATAAAAATATATTTAAAAAAAAAACTAATAAATTCAAGGAATCTCACCCTTGAAAGATCATACGTAGAATTCATCATCCCTCTCCTTCCATTGTCGTCATCAGAGAAGGTTGATTAAGGTTTGAGTTTGGGTTTTGGAGGGTTTCAATTAGAGAGGGTGAAGCAGAGATTGAGAGAGAGAGAGGGTGAGGCAGAGATGGAGACGAGTACAACCACCCTTCCGAGCAAAACAACCGCTCTTTGGTGCGCGATCAAGGAGACGAATTTTGGTGGGATGAGGTGATTGATTGAGGAGACGGCGGCAAACGACAGCGGATTTTGGTGGGATGAGGCTGTTGATGAAGTAGGGTTAGAGAAGTTGGAGGAAGACGAAGGAGATTGAGAGAGAGAGAGAGAGAGAGAGAGAGAGAGAGAGAGGCGTTGGGGTGAAATTTACCTGGAAAATGGAAATGATAGAAAACAAACAGATCAAGAATCAAAGAAAATCGAAGAAAACGAGAATCAGAACACACACACACACAGAGATAGTTGAAATTGAGCGTTTACTAGTAGAAATGCATCGGAGACAGGACTCAAAAAAAAAACAAAACAAAACAAAAAGCAAAAAGGTGCGGCGGAGAAATCTATGGAGGACTGACAGGAGATTCTTGGGAGTCGTATTGAATTGATTTTTAGGAAAAGCTTTTTCTGCATGAGGACGAGAGGGCACTGGAAAAAAGGTTAAGAGCACGGAGCACACAGCACTGTGAAAGCAGAGCAGAGAGAGTACGGTTGTTGTTGGGTCACGCAATAAAAAGGAAAGACAAAAGTAATAAATTGAGGAGAATCGGAAGGGTAGTTTTGGGACTGAAATTAATGCACCCACTAGTCTGTGTATTGTAGGGTTGTTATTGGCTTAAAATCTCACCGTTGGATTAGGAGAGTTGGTGTTATGGATTGGTGCCATGTAACCGAAAATCTGCATTTACCGATCCTACCTGTTTATAAATTACAAACACCAGCCTATCCCCCGTATTATGACAAGATAATTATAAATATTTATATTTATTTTAGATTTTTTTAATATATAAATTTTATTTTTAAAGTTTTTTATAAAAATAATTTAATAATTTTATCATTAATTATAATGTATGGGAAAAGTAATTATGTATGTGTTATATTTATAATTATTTATATGATGGGATTTTAAATGGTGATCAGAAATTTTTTTGACCAAATCAATATATGTAGGTATGTGGAAAAACATGTGGATTGAAAAAAATTAATAAATGCTGATCAGGAGATTTTAACCAAATCAATAAATGCTGATTTTTTTTTAAATAAAAAATTAAAAAAATTAAGATTGAAATATTAGAGCTCCCACAAGGTATCCCTTTTTTCTTAGTATATACTAGTGGCAACCCGTGCTATGTATGAGACTTTATAAATTAAAAAAAAAAATCATTATAATTATCTTGAAGTAATTTAATATTTTATCTTACAGTATACATGAAATTTATAAGTTAACTTTTATGTTTATAACTTTTTAAATTATTAGTTTAAAAAATTAAATATATATATATATATAGCGCAATTTTGATAATTTGTATTAAAAAAAATTAAACTTGATTAAATGAGACTAATTGAGTTATGACATACATCTTCTTATTATGAAAATATACAAATTTAAAAGTTATAATTAAAACAAATATATAATTTTATTATTAAATATTAAGTGAAGTGATATTTAACAATAATTAATATGATGTTTTTATTATTAATCTAATAATTTAAGCTACATTTTTTTTTATTTCAATTTATAACTAAAAATACAATATAAATATAATACATACACGAATTTCTAGTCTTTATGAATAAGAAGGTTTTAAAATATTTTCAAACTTTCATCATTTTCTTTTCTTTTCTTTTTTATCTAATTGGATTTTAAATTTGAATAAAAATTTTGATTTGATATGAATTACTTTAACTTTTTCATTAAATTTTTATCAATTTTTAAAAGAATTTTCATTCTTAGCCCAATTTTTTTTCTTTTCACCAATTTTGATGAAAAAACAATAATTTTCAACGTTTCATCTTTTTAAATTTTTATCAAATTATAATTTGATTAAAAAAAATATATTAAGGGTTGAAAATTCTCTTAATTAGAATTATAGTGAAATAACATCTTGAAATAATCAAAGTTTGAGTATGTGGTTGGTTGAAATGTATAATTTAATTAATTCTCTTCTCATATTTATATAAAAATTGACACTTATGACTATATCATTATAAGTTGGATTATGAAAAAAAATTTAGGATGTCAAACATTTTTCATTTGTAAATATCTTACATATTAAAAAATGAAAAAATGAAAAAAAAAATGTGTAGCTTTTTGATATGTGTTTATCAGTTTTGTTTTATGGACATAAATAATTTATGTTTCAATTTAAAAAACTAAAAAGTAAAAAAAAAAAATAGGTTTTTTAGAGATAAAGAAACCATATAACTCTTCTATATACTATTAAGATGGACTATTTTAATCCCATAAAAAATAGAAATTATATTTAGAGATTATCTCTATATATTATGCTATTATATACAACTTTCATTTTCAATTAATTGAATTATAATTAACAAACTAACAAATAGCAGCAATGGTCTAATGGGATAGAAAGAGGATAAAAATAAAAAATACAATAATATTTAAAAGTTTTAAATTTACCTAGTTATGAAAAAATCTAATGTTATAGTAAAATTTTGAATTCTCAATAAATTCACATTTTTTATAAAATAAAAAATTTGACGCCCATTTTTTTTATTTCAATTTTATGGTCTTCATTGAAGAAAACAAAATCTGATAAAAATCCTTAGTATGGAATGGACATAGATACTTTGATTGCAACCATAATCACCAATAATTCTTCTTTACCATGCATACCTGTAAACAAACATATAAATCTCACTAAAACTGAAACCAAAACCAAAACCAAAACCAAGCTAACAATAGAAAAAGAGAATCACACAGGGAAAAAATAAAATTAAAAAATAAATAAATTTATAGTGTGGGAGAATATTACTTTCAACAATTTAAACCTCACCTAACCCAATCTGTTAGCTCTTTTGCCAGTGCACACAAAGTTTAAGAGTTGGGATGACAAATCAAATTATTTTTTAAATAAGACTTGAAAATTGATTAATTTGTCTTATTAGGTGATTTAAAATTTTGATATATACATAAGAAACATAGATATTATATACTAAATCATAATTCAAATTTAGATATTGTCATTTTTTTTTTTTGATCCATATCTAAATTCTTATCTTTTTTATTTTTATGTGGTTTCTATTCGGGTTTTTTTTTTCAATTTATTTAAGATAGAGTTGTGGGGTTCTATTTTTTTAATTTAATTTAATTTAGTTGTGGCTTCTATTTGTTTTTAATTATTATTATTTAAGTAAGTTATGATGTGAGTAAGATATGTGATAGACATTTAAGTTTTATTGATTTAAAGTATAATGATGGGACATATTTTCAAATTAAATTTGTTTAGATAAACTTTAAAGATTTTTAAAATTTAAAATTGGATTTTGAGATGCAAAAGAAAGATTTTAACTAAATAAATAAAAAACAAATTTATTAATTTTATCTATTTGTATATCTGATTTTGGTTCCTTTTTTTTATGTTATAATATAATATATAAGATATAGATAGATATCTGCAACTTTCATGAAAAATATTATCTATTTTTTTGGGAAGAAAGAAGGAAGACAAGTTTTAATATATTTTTTTTTAAATCGATGAAAGAGATTAGGATTGTGAGATTACGAAATATTTTTGTTATTAAATAAATAAATTAGTCAATAGTTTTTTTAATCTATTTTATAAATTAAAAAGTCAATAATTTTAGAAAATTAATTAATTTGTCTCATTAAGTTATTTAAAATTTTGATTGATATCTATCAAAAAAATAGATAATTATGTTAGTAAATCATAATTTAAATTTAGATGTTATATCTTTTTCAGATCCATAGCTAAATTCTTATTTTCTTTATTTTTGTGTGTAACCATAATGTATGGGAGAAATCGAAAAGAGTGCTGCAATAATTATAAGAGAAGTCAAAAAGGTTTGTGGGTTAGGAAAAGTCAATAAATGTTGAGGTTTTTTTTTTTAAATTAAAAAATTAGGATTAGGATATTAGAACTCTCACAAAACTTGTAGATTAGAAACCTCTTTTACTTATATAATATATAGATATAGATATAGATATGGATATTTTTTTTATTTAAAATAAATAATGTCAACCTTTCACAATGAATAATATAAAATGGACATTTTTAATGATTTACTTTGTTTATTTTTTTCGATTTGATTATTCATAAAGATTAATACGATAATCATTATCATATGATTTTATTATATAATACTTCAAAAGAAAATTAAAATTATATTTGGCATTCATTTTTTAACTGGGTGATTGTTCTGTGCCCGCACGATAAATCACCTCAAGTCCTTCATTTTTATAGATAAAAATAATAAAATTATGTGATTATATTTATTAAATCAATTTAATTTTTTTTAATAAATAATTTATCCACCGAGACATAAAAATGGATGAATAAATAATTGAAACATAATACATAACTCTTAGGCTCCGTTTGGGAACAGGTTAATTTAGTAATTTTTTGACTATTTGACTAAAATATGAGCTAAAAAAAATTAGTATGTTTGGGATGACTTTTTGACTTTTTACGAAAAGATGTGTAAAAAGTAGAGAGAAAAGAGAATCTTTGATTTTTTGATATGAGTTGTTGGCTTTTTGATTAATTTAATAACTTTTTGACTTTTTGACTAAAATGGAGGTTCCCAAACGAGACCTTAATGGGCCAAACAAGATTATTCAAGGGGAAATTTCTTGTAAGGGTAAACTATAAAATAATTAGAAATAAGTGGTAAATTATATAAATATTAATAATTAAAATTATAAATTTTTTTAATTAATATGTAATATTTTTAAAAAAAAATTCCAGCAATGGATAATATCTCCATACCAATGTGGAATTGATTAGTGAAATTGCTAGCGCGAAATCTAAGAAATTTGTTTCGATGGCACGTATTTTTATAAAAACGTACAAACCACTTTAAATTTAATAATGTACGAACCACTTTAAATTTAATAATAAATATCTCTAAGATAAGGCAATAAATGTACAATAATATAACTTATTAGCCGTTTATTATGGATTATTTTGAGGAGGTGGTTAAGAGTGATTTTTTAATTTTTAATCAAGTTTTTGTTACTTTTTTAAGAAGTTATTTGAAAAGTTAGTAAAAAATTATTTTTTTAATTAATAATTTTTAATGTTGTTACATCATCCTGTCATAATGTAAAATGACCAAAATATCTCATTTCCATTTGCAATTTATAGAATTTAACCTCGCGTGAGTATCCATCTCTCTGTCTCTCTCTCTCGAAACTCAAAAGCTTTGGAGAGCATTCAATGGTCGAGACACATACAAAATTGTGAATTTAAACAATGTGAAACTAATAAAGAAGAATATAAAATTTGATTTGCATCATCTACAAAAGAAAGAAAAACTACAATAATTAACTCTGTTTTTCTTATGGTTGAGGATTCAATTCAATGGCTATAAATACCCAATAGGCCATATTGACGGCTTTTTGGTATAATCCATAAATGCAACCATGTATGCTGTGATTCAAGTTAATGACTTATTGTTTTTGTTGTTCACAAGCAGAAATAGCTAATATGAAAAGGATTTCCATATGTCGCAAGATTAAGAGCACCCCTAATAAATTTCCAGCAAATTTTGTTCATAGCAAAAAAGGCCAGCAAAAGTAGTTAAAAAAAAAAAAAAAAAAGCACACATTGGGTGGAAAGATGGCAATCAGACAACTGTTTACCCTAAAAATCCAAAAAAAAAAAAAAAAGGAGTAGCAGATAGCAATCGGAAAGCCAAATAACACTTGTAATGTCATAAACGCAGCTGAAAACTAACAGATCTATTTGCAATTTAACAGTTTCCAAACAATGGGTTGTAAATCACTGGTAGCAGAACACCGACGGAGGGGAAAGGCTTACATGATTATGTAGATCAACCAAGGAAGACGAGCTGGTAGAGGGAAGTCGGTAGCGATGTCAATGGCCGACACTAGAAATGAGTTTTCTGCGACCTCCACAGCAACGGTGCGAAGACAATCTAAGAGGGAGAGAAGAACAAGAGGCGTGAGATGCAAAATGGAGAAGTGTTTTATCTCAGCAAACCCTAAGTAAATTGAGGGTATATTCGTAAATTGCAATATGGCGTTTATCCAGCTTCCCAAATAGGTTTTAGAACAAAAAAGTGCCTGTTTGGCACAACTTAAAAGCTGCTTAGCTTAATTTAAGCTAAAATATTGTGTTTGGTATAACTTAACTCAACAGATTATAGCTTAAGTTAAGCTATTTTTAGCTTATTTTCCAAAGCTGCTCTAGGGGTGCTTAAAAAATTCAACTTATGCGGGCAGTTGGTATGGAAGGCTAAAATGACTTAATTGCCCCTCTAAAATTAAGGAAATTACGAAACTGTCATGATATAAACCCTCTTCGTAGTTGCCCTAAGCTCCTCTCCTCACACACTACTTTTCTTTCTGCTTTCTTTCTCATTTCGGTGACCAACGACGACTCTTCCACATCAGGAAGATCGCAGTCGATCGTTCAGTTTAGCCCTCTATTTTCCGTTGATCTCCACAAAAAAGGTAAGATTTCATGCCCTTTGTATGTTATATATATATACACACACATTGATTTAGGGTTTTTTTTTTTTTTTTGGGTTGTGAAATGGTGTGCGAGTTCTGGGGGTTTATCCTTTTTTGTAGGACAAAAAATCTAGGGGCTTTATGTTCTTCGGTATTCACCCTTTTTCATCACGGATCGAACCTTTTTCGTAGGTCTAAAAATTGATGCTTGCAAGAGTTTGGGGCTGATTCTAAATAGTAGGGGGTCGGGGTTCTTTTTTCCAAAACAAAACTATTCAAAGTCTTACTGAAACTCGTACGTAGCTCCACTACAAGCTAGATTTGAATCTTTGAGGAAGATTAATTCCCTGTTAGGCATGGGTTCTCTTTAAGTATATTTTATTATTCAGTTAGTTCCTTTATCTATTTCTAGATTATTGCCTTCTTGTTATCAGATCTATATATATATATCCCAAAATGAGCTAAAGATCTATCTTTTTCCTTCAAAATTTTCAAATCACTACCCCTCCACTTTTTTTCCCTGGAATAAGAGTCATCCCAATTTTGAAAAGTAGTCTTTCTTTGTTATTATTTAGTTGTTTTTCTGAACTGGGTTTTTGAAATTTCAAACAAATCTTTGGTTTTCTTACTTAATCTAGAAAGAAAACTATATCTAGGGAGGTGGGTTAGTTTTTCTAAGAATGGAAAGTTCTAGAGGCAGGAGAGTGGAGAAGAGAGTGTACAAAGAGAGTTTGGAGGATCAAGATGATAGGATGTTTCATTTGAAGAAGCCAAAGCTACTGGGTTTGGCTAGGTCTATTGGGTTGTTTTTGTGTATATAAATGTTTCTACTTCTGAATTTCTTGGTTCTGTTCATGGGTATTGCATAGATTCTTTCATCTTCTATTCAGATTTGGATTTATGGTATTACAAGTTTGATATTTGCTGCATATATACACATATATTATGTTATGCAAGTGTGAACATGTGAATGCATGTGTACTGTTATAGTTTAACCTGTGATTACTGTGGAAAAAACTAGGAGAACCATTTAAAAAAAATAAAAAATAAAATTAACAAATGAACTATAAAAGGGTGCAAAATGAATTGGTTATTGAATCAGTTTACTTGATAGATTTACAGAAATGTTAAAGACCCATAATTTAATTGCATGTTTATGAATTCATAGAATATGAATATCTAATTCTTGAATTTCTATGCTCTTAAACACTTTTAATGTCATGTTATCATTGTTCCATTTAAAGAGACTTCAGTTACTGAGATGGTGATTTATGATCCGGTGTTGGGCCGAGGTATAGACCGAGCAAGTTGAGGGCCCAGCAGAGCAATGGGCCGAGATGATCGACTGTTCACCCGTAGGAGGGCTACCAGAACTTGGGCCGGGCAGAGTTTGGACTGAGTGTGTGCTGCCCCGGACCGTGCAGAAGCTGCTCGGCCAGGAAGTGACCGGTCAGACCAGGATGCTCGGTCCGAGGATGGTCGAAACCAGACAGACCGAGAGACCGGCGCTCGGAAAGGCGCGGTCAGCCGAGGTAGTTGATTGACCGGCGAGAAGGCCGACCAAAGGAGGAGCCCGGGCTAGGCTTTGCCGAGATGCCGCCTAGCCCGGTCCTTCATTTGTTTATCCGGTTAGGCGCTTAAGGTATGAAGCATGGTACGACCGAGGTAGGGCAGCTCGGCTGCCGAGCTCCAGCTGTGCTGACAGGCAGTTGAGAGCAGGTGATGAATGGCATGGTTTATGCTGACAGATGGGATAGCAGAGCCACGTGTCAGGAGATGACAGGGAGTGGATATGGGGCTCAGAAGGTATAAAAGCATGACTGCGCCCCCCATACGAAACAGGCGAACATCTCTGTAAGAAAATCCTTACACTCAAACACTCTCTCCCTTCTCTCTATTCCCTCTAAGGTGTGTGCTAATTTGACCGTCGGAGGGTGTTTTTCGGCCACACACCGCCGGGTAGCTCACCGTCATTTGCTCGCAGGTGATCGGATATCGACGGAACTCGGAAGAAAGGAATACGGGCACGCCGGAATATTTGCTCCCCGTACAACTGGCGCCGTCTGTGGGAAGTTCTCAGACAAAACCTTGTCTTCCAGGTTCATCTGATCGCCGTCCATGGCGAACAACGACGAGTTCCCGTTGTCCGCCATCGACGGGGCCACCCCGGACTATTCCCGAAGGAGAGAGGGACCTCCTGCCGTCCATCCAATGGCAGACTTGGGGACGCCCACTGGAGGACAGTCAGGAGACGCGCGGGATAAGCGCGGAAGGAGTCATGGGCGTTCACGGAGTCCGGACGGTCACCGGCGGAGAGACTCACACGCCAGGCGACTGGAGAGCAAGTTAAAGGACCAAGACGCTGTTATCAGGCGGATGGCGGCGGAGATGGAGGATCTTAAGCGGCATGTCAAAGGGAAAGGTGTAGCTGGAGTGGGAGACCACAGTGAGCGCACCCCGTCCCGCCGGTCAGGCGATCAGAGTCAACGACGTACTCAGTCCATTTCCATCACCAGGAGTTACCAGGTTGGTGATTCCGACATGCATGCAGAAAAGTCTAGCGCGCAAGACAGTACCTACAAACCCTCACGTCCGGCGACGACGTCGAGGTACTCTTATTCTGCTCAGTCAGAGGATCTACGGGCAGTGTTAAGGGAGCGGGCTCGCCGGCGCGAAGCTCAGAGAATACCAGCTTTCCAGCGGCTCTCCTACGGGATTCATGCCAGCGAGGAGGTCGGAATGCCTCCACCCCGCCAAACAGTGCCAATATTTGAAGATACAGACTTGGCCAGACTGAGTGCCACCCCTTTTTCCCTGGAAATAGAAACAACGCCACTTCCGGCAGGTTTCCACCAGCCTAAGTTCACGCTCTACGACGGCAAAACCGATCCTTATATGCATGTGAGCCATTTCCGACAGGTCATGGCCGGACATAGGCGAAATGACGGACTTATGTACCTAATCTTCCCGTCCAGTTTAGGTGAGCTGGGCTTAAAGTGGTTTGAGAGGTTGCCGGAAGGGAGCATACAACGGTGGCATCAGTTGGCCGAAGCGTTCGTTACGCGCTTCAAAACCAACACAAAAACACCAAAGGAAGTCGATCACTTGCTAAGTGTCAAGATGGAACCGTGCGACACACTGAAGGCGTACAATTCAAGGTATTGGGAAACCTTCAACGAGATCTTAGACTGCCCGGTCAACCTTGCTATCACACAATATAAGCGTGGTCTCCCGGTCGGACGCAGACTGCGGGACTCGCTTACCATGCACCAACCGACCTCCATGGGCCAGCTCATGCAACGCATCAATGAGCACATCCGGGTAGAGGATGATGCGTCGGCTTCCACCGTGAAGGCCACTCCGGTCGGAACAGACAAGAAGACAGCAGGCAAGGTGCACGCAGTTGGGCAAGAGTCCAACCGCTCAAATGACCGAGCAGAGGAATCAGACCGAGGTTCAAATCGTAAAAACCGGGGTAGAGGACGACGGAATGACCGGGATGACTACCCCCGAGATGACGTTGAGGACGCAAACAGGAGAATGAAGGCAAGGACTGGCATAACCACGGTCTTCAAGATCCCAATCTATCGCATACTTAGCGAAATCCGAGACGAGGAGTACGTCCGGTTTCCTGCTAAGTTGGGCGATGGACAAAAGGGGTACAATCCGCGGTATCGTTGTACGTTTCACCGGGAGAGGGGCCACCGGACTGAGGATTGTTTGCCTTTGAGACAACATTTGGAAGAATTGGTTGTGGCCGGGCATCTGGACCTTTACATTGATGGCGGCGTGAAACCAAATCAGGCTCCGGTCGATCCCAGGGGACAGGATGACCGAGATGCACCACCACAAGGAGTTATTAATGTCATCCACGGCATCGTGGAACCGGAGCGCGTTTGCAAACTCCGGGGCATGATCAAGAAGGCAGAGCATATGAGGGAAGTTTTGTCAGTACAGCCTGCCATCAAAAGGGGGAAGACAGAGGAGAAAGATGTGATTAGTTTCACCTCAAGGGATTTAGAGCGTATCCAGACGCCGCACAACGATGCTCTTGTAGTAACACTACGCGTCAAAGAATTTGATGTTAGACGGATCTTGATCGACCAGGGAAGCTCGGTCGAGATCATGTATTATGATGCGTTCAAACAGCTCAAACTCCGTGAGACAGACTTGGCCCCGGCCACTTCGCCACTGGTTGGATTTAACTCGCAGCCGGAGTGGCCATTGGGAAAGATTATCTTGCCGGTCAAAGCAGGATCCGTGGTCAAGCAAGTGGAGTTTTGGGTGCTACAAGTGCCTTCAACGTACAACCTTATCCTAGGAAGAGGATGGCTTTACGCCATGCAAGCCGTAGCATCGACTTACCACCAGGTGATGAGATTCCCCTCGGCTATGGGGGCAATCGAGGAGATTTGGGGTGATCAGGTCATGTCCAAGCAATGTTTCGTGGCGGTCAACGGGAGCCGGGCTGCCAAGGGATTCGTTCAAATGATCGAGGGACCGGAGGACCGGAGTGTCTTGGATGATGTTGGCACCAAAGCCGAAGACAAGGCTGTTGAAGAATTGGTTGAGGTGCGGATTGATGCCGAGCAGCCGGACAGATTCTTCTTGCTCGGTTCAAGTCTCTCGGCCATGGAGAGAACCGAGATGATTGAGTTTTTGATGGCGAATATCGAAGTCTTTGCATGGTCGCCCTACGACATGCCTGGCCTTGACCCAAGCTTTGTCTGCCATCACCTCAATGTCTTCCCTGGAGCAAAGCCAGTCATCCAGCGAACAAGGAGATCGGTGCTGCATCACGCCGAGGTAGTAGCGGAGGAGGTAAAGAACTTGCTTGAGGCACGAGCAATACAGGAAGTGCACTACCCTCGGTGGATTTCCAACACGGTAGTGGTGCCCAAGAAAAATGGAAAGTGGCGAGTTTGTGTCGACTACAAGACAGTCAACCGAGCTTGTCCGAAAGACAGCTTCCCTTTGCCGCGCATTGACCAGCTAGTGGATCTGACGGCTGGACACAATCGGCTCAGTTTCTTGGATGCGTACCGCGGCTATCACCAGATTGCCATGCATGGGCCTGACCAAGAGATCACCTCTTTCACGACTCCAAGGGGACTCTTCTGCTATCGAGTTATGCCCTTTGGTTTGAAAAACGCCGGGGCAACCTTTCAGAGGATGGTGACCAAAATGTTCGCTCCTTTGCTCGGCCGGACAATGGAGGCTTACATCGATGATATGGTGGTAAAGAGCCGACATGAGGCACACCATTTGTCCGACTTAGCCGAGATGTTCGCCATTCTGAAGAAGCACAAGCTGCGCTTGAACGCCTCGAAGTGTGCCTTTGGCGTGGGATCCGGGAAATTTTTGGGATTCTTAGTCACGAACCGAGGCATCGAAGCAGACCCTACTCAGATCAGAGCCGTGCAAGAATTGAAACAACCCAGATCGGCTAAGGACGTGCAGCATCTGGCCGGGATGGCCGCCGCGCTTAATCAATTTATAAGCCGGTCATCAGATCGCTGCCGCCCTTTCTTTCAAGCATTGAAGTCAAAGTTCTCATGGGATGACGAGTGTGACCGAGCTTTGGCCGAGCTCAAAGATTATTTGTCTTCTCCGCCGCTGTTGGTTACACCAGAGCCCGGTGAGGAACTCTACCTTTACCTTGCCGCCTCCCAGCATGCAGTAAGTGCGGTGTTAGTCCGGGCTGAAGGAATCAAGCACCTCCCAATTTTTTACGTAAGTAAGACCTTGCTGCCGGCTGAGACGAGGTACTTGCCGCTGGAAAAGCTTGCGTTGGCACTGATGATGGCTTCGAGGAAATTGGCACATTATTTTCACGCCCATACCATCGTCGTACTGACCGAGTTCCCCCTCAAGGCCTTGTTTGAGCGCGCAGACTTTTCAGGCCGAATTTTAAAATGGGCGGTCGAGTTGGGACAGTTCGATGTGAAGTTCCAGCCGCGCACCGCAATCAAAGCCCAAACCTTGGCCGATTTTGTTGCCGAGTTCTCACCTGGTACTCATCCGGTTTGCCCGGTCGACATTGCGGAGGCAGATGATGAGACGCACACAATGCCAACCGAGGCACAACCAGCTGCAGAAGGTCGCGCCGCGGAGTTAGCGCGCACCATCGAAGTTCCCTCAGTTTGCCCGGTATTACCTCCCGGTGCTGCGATGACGGAGTTGTGTATCACCAACCCATCCACTCTGTCCGGTACCGCATCACCACGGGAGGAAGGAATGGTTCCACACAGCTCAGAACTTGATGATTCGCCTACGGACTTGGGCATTCTGAACCAACTTGCTGAGTCCGGTGCCGAATCATCAAGGGGGGAAGGAATGGTTCCACACAGCTCAGAACTTGATGATTCGCCTACGGACTTGGGCATTCTGAACCAACTTGCTGAGTCCGGTGCCGAATCATCAAGGGGGGGAGGAATGGTTCCAGATAGCTCAGAACCTGCGGCCGGCTTCACACCGTAACCTGGTGATTCGCCTACGGACTTGAGCATTACGGACCAACTTGCTGAGTCCGGTGTCGAATCACCAAGGGGCACTGACTTTGAACCGGTCAACACCAAACTTGACACCGCACAGCCGAGCAGTTGTGATCCCATTGCCCTTCGCAACTCTCAGGACCCATCTGACTGTTGGAAGCTTTTTGTGGGGGACATGTGGAAGCTTTTTGTTGATGGGGCGTCCAACCGTCATGGTGCAAGCCTAGGTATCGTTCTTATATCCCCGGACGGCCTAACCATCGAGCATTCTATCACACTCGGCTTCCCGGCGTCTAACAACGAGGCTGAGTACGAGGCGCTTCTTGCTGGGCTCAAGAGCGCAATTCAAATGAAGGCTGCCAAGCTTCTGGTATATAGTGATTCCCAGCTTGTGGTTAACCAAGTTTCAGGGATTTATGAAGCGAAGGACGACAGGATGGCGAAGTACCAAGCTCTGGTCAGGGACCATATCAAGCAGTTTGAGGCAATCAGAGTCCAACGGATTGGCCGGGAAGAAAACAGCCAGGCTGATGAACTCGCCGGCCTCGCTTCCATGGTAGATAGCACGTCTCCAAACCCCCTGTTGATTGACTTTCTTCCACGGCCAAGCATTGAAAACGCCGGGCAGACGGATGTACTCTGCGCCGAGCTAGGTCCTTCATGGATGGACCCCTTAATCTTGTTCCTCAGAGACCGGACTCTTCCAGCGGACAAGAAAGAAGCACACAAAATCCGAGTGAAGTCAGAGCGGTTTTGGCTCTCTCCGTCAGGCGCGTTGTATAAGAAGTCCTTCACCGGTCCGTATCTCAAGTGCGTGCACCCGAACAGTGTGGAGGCCTTCTTGTTTGAAGTTCATGAAGGCATTTGTGGCAGCCACATCGGCGGCAGGTCCTTGGCCTACCGAGCTATTTCGCAGGGGTACTAGTGGCCGTGCATGCAGGCCGACGCGCAAAAATATGTCCGCAGGTGCGAGAAATGCCAGAAATTCGCCCATCAGATCCACCAGCCCGCCAGGGAACTTCTTCCCCTCACCAGTCCTTGGCCTTTCGCCATGTGGGGGCTAGATATAGTGGGACCATTGCCAACAGCACCGGGCAACCGGAAATTCTTCATCGCGGCCACAGATTACTTCACAAAGTGGGTTGAAGCTGAGCCCTTGGCAACCATCAAAGAGAAAGACGTGAAGCGATTTGTCTGGCAGAACGTTGTCACACGGTTTGGTGTCCCCAAGATTTTGATCTCTGACAACGGCACCCAGTTTGACGGTCGCCTATTCAGAGGATTTTGTGAAGATCTGAAGATAGAATTCTACAACTCCACCCCGGCCTACCCGCAGTCCAATGGTCAAGCCGAAGCATCAAACAAGACTATACTGGATGGGTTGAAGAAACGGTTGGAAAAGGCTAAGGGCAAGTGGGCTGAAGAATTACCGAGCGTCCTTTGGGCATACCGAACAACCCCGCGACGTTCGACCGGGGAAACTCCATTTGCTTTGGCTTATGGCATGGAGGCGGTCATACCCTTGGAAGTTGAAATGCCCACCCTCAGAACTGAGAGTTTTGAGCCCGAACTAAATGCCGAGGCTATTGCCTTGGAGTTGGACCTAGCGGAAGAGCGCCGGGAGAAAGCCCTCATCCATGTGGCCGCCTACCAACAAGAGCTCTCCAAGAAGTATAACAAGACAGTGCACCCCAGACCGTTCAAAGTTGGGGATTGGGTTTTGAGGAAGATTATGGGCAACACCCTGGTGCCAGGAGAAGGCAAACTAGGGGCAAATTGGGAAGGACCCTATAAGATCACTGGTCTGGCTGGCAAGGGGGCTTACCACTTGGAAGATCTAGAGGGAAGAGCCATACCCCGGCCATGGAATGCGGCCAACTTGAAATTGTATTATTTTTAAGCTTTTTACTTTCCTCTTTTTGTAAAGCAATTTTTTGGCTTGCAAAGCAGAATGTAATTCTTTTTGTCAAATTATAGAAGTCATTTTGCTTTAGCACTTGAATTATTGTTTTAATGTTACGGACCGAGATGATGTACTCCGGTTGGAAGAGTTGGTGTTTTGTCCAACTTGGGATTCCCAACCGAGATGGTGTGTTCCGGTTGAAAGAGTTGGTGTCTTGTCCAACTTAGGACTCCCAACCGAGATGGTGTACTCCAGTTGGAAGAGTTGGTGTTTTGTCCAACTTAGGATTCCCAACCGAGATGATGTACTCCGGTTGGAAGAGTTGGTGTTTTGTCCAACTTGGGATTCCCAACCGAGATGGTGTGTTCCGGTTGGAAGAGTTGGTGTCTTGTCCAACTTAGGACTCCCAACCGAGATGGTGTACTCCAGTTGGAAGAGTTGGTGTTTTGTCCAACTTAGGATTCCCAACCGAGATGATGTACTCCGGTTGGAAGAGTTGGTGTCTTGTCCAACTTAGGATTCCCATCCGAGATGATGTACTCCGGTTGGAAGAGTTGGTGTTTTGTCCAACTTGGGATTCCCAACCGAGATGGTGTGTTCCGGTTGGAAGAGTTGGTGTCTTGTCCAACTTAGGACTCCCAACCGAGATGGTGTACTCCGGTTGGAAGAGTTGGTGTTTTGTCCAACTTTGGATTCCCAACCGAGATGGTGTATTCCAGTTGGAAGAGTTGGTGTTTTGTCCAACTTAGGATTCCCAACCGAGATGGTGTACTCCGGTTGGAAGAGTTGGTGTCTTGTCCAACTTTGGATTCCCAACCGAGATGATCTACTCCGGTTGGAAGTGTTGGTTTGTTCAACTTAGTTACAGCCGAAGTGGCTACTTCGGTTCATGAATTTGTCTTGTTCTGTTGAAGTGCTTAGACCGTGTTATGTATTCCGGCTCGATGAGTTATACTGAGATGTTTTGCTGAAGACAGAACTGATTACAACCGTGCATACACTTGCAAAAATTTGAATTTTCATTGATAAGAAATTCATTACAAACGGAGGGGACAGAGCCCGGTTACATCAAAAGAGTTGATAGCAAAAATACAAAAACAAGGTAAAAGCAACCTAAACTAAGGGGGAAAGATTGGTGAACGCATCCTCCGCAACATCAGCATCAAGGTCAATAGCTTGGCTTGCTTCTTGGGCGCTGGGCTCATCGTTGCCGGGCTGCTCAGGCACCTCGGCCTCTTCTTCCTCAGAATCTGTCTCCCCGTCCCCGTCCTCAAGTCCCTCCTCGGCCTCAGCCTGTAAAGCGCTGAAAACATCGTTTGCATATGGCACAAGGTAGACCGGTAGAGAAGCTGGAGGAGGGTTGGCAAATACGTCGGTGTCAGAACTTTGGCCGAGCTGTTCGCAAGCGGATTTCCAGCCAGCCTTGAAGTATATGTCTTGTGTTGCAAAGACTTGCTTCTGGTAATTCTTCTCGGCCTCGTTGAAACCCGCGTTGTTGGCAGCCCGGCAAGCCTTCCTCTTCTCCTTCTTCAGAGTGTCAACCTCGGCCTGGAGCTCGCTATGTTTTTTCTCGGCTGCATTCAGTTGACCGAGCAGCCTGTTATTATCATTGTTGGCCATCTCGAGAGAAGCTTTAGCCCGGCCGAGCTCGGCTTGAAGGCTTTCAACCTGGCTGGCAGTGTCATTGGCTTTCTGCCTAAGCCGGTGGATGCGCTCCAAGACCAAATGTTGTTTCTGAATGGCCTGCACAAAGAAGCAAAGTACATCAGAAAGGGGACCGAGCAAGAAGGACCGAGCAAACACTTGTGAAATATTAAAAAGAACACCGACTTACCCTGGCCATGGACTTGACTGAGGATTTCACCAGCCGGGTGTCAGGGACGTGGTCGCTGCCGACCACGTCGCCCGGTAGGAGAAATGCTTTGGAGATATCGAAGACGAGCAAATGTTCTTTGTCAGCCTTGATTGAAGCCGTCGCCGGGATGTCCTGTCCCCAGTGCTTCAGCTGAGGACGCCAAGCGGGCACGGGAGCGGGAGTTTCAGCTGGATGTTCGGTTGTCAGCTCGGCGACGAGCTCGGCGGAGGGATCTGCCCTTGGTCTTTTTCCAGCCCGGCGCGCTTCTCTGGCAGATTGCCCGGCAGCTGGAGCCGGGGACGCAAGGGCGACCACAGCGCTGCTGGATTGGCCGGCGGCTGGCGACCGGGTTACAACGCTCGGTATCTCGGCTGAGGTAGCGGTCAGAAGGTTTTTGATTCTGCTGCGCTTTGCCATCTCTTGTTCCTCGGTCAGCCGGATTAGCGGGACGTCGGGTAGGGTTGGATCTGGAGGTGGCGAAGGAGCTCTGAGGAAGTCGGTTACTCTACTCCAACGCGGGGCAGAGTACCTGTACGTCGGGGTATAGCTGAGTAAATCGTTGCAATCCCGGTGGCGGTACCTAAGCACGGCCCGAATTGCTTCGACGTTGGGGAACTGGTAGTTGGCCTACAAGGCTTGGATAGCTGCAAAAGAAACAGGGAAACCGGTTAGTTAAACTGAAGAATTAAGTCCACCGAGCAAGTTTGAGTGGCTTACATGAAGAACCGAAGTCCTTGCTTATGCGCCAGCCCGGTACCTCGGCTGTTTCGTAATTGCCGGACACCCAGAAAAAATCATCGTCGTGCATATCTTTATCTGGGGTGCCGGTTACGATTTTCTCCTTGCCCGGTCTTATTTTCAAATAGTAAGCTAGGCCGTCGCCGGTGTGGCCCATTGTGTATTGCCTCAATATCTCGGCTAGGCCTAAGTTGGTGCCTAGCCGTTTGTTCAATTCGTGAACGCCGTTGATTATTCTATAAGTGTTGGTGGACACCTGTGTGGGTGCCAGCCCGGTGCGGCGGAGGAACTCGGTTATAAGAGGGTTGAGCGGGAAACGAAGGCCCCCTTCGACAATAGATAGCACGGTGAAGGGGCATTCCTCCCTACCCCAAGGCGTGGTCTCTTCCTCGGCCAGCTCGAGATGGACGTCGGCCGGGACGCCGTACTCCTCTCTGAAAGCGGCGAGCGCGGCCGGAGTATCCACTAGGAAGCGGAATTTCCCCATTTTTGGCCGGCTTAGTGTATCCCGGCTGAGGGGTTTGGCTCTGGGTATTGGATGTTGACCGGTCCTGAGAGCCTCAGGAATGACAGTGGTCCCCTTGGACTCTGCAGGAAAAGGATGGCAAGTGTTAAGTGTTGGCGCGGTCGCGCGAAAGGTGCTGAATTTTAGCTCGGTCATTAAGGGCGCCAAACCACCTCGGTTGTCTATTCTATCTAAGGAGCCCGGTTGCCCAAGCGGACCAGATGTTAGCCCGGTTGAACGGCCAAGTCCTTTTGTTAACTCGGTTTTCGCTGGGGTTGAAACAAACATGTTGTTTGCCCGGTTTGGTTGGTTTTTTGGATCAAAAGAAGGCCCAGAGCCCGGTTCACCCCAGTTCGTCAGTGTTCTTTAGAAATATGAAGAACACCAAGAACAGAGGAAGGTTTTAATACAGATTCTACGACCTATGCCCTAATATCTATGTTTTTGTACCCTAATGTGTGTAATATGAAGGAACATAACAACAAAATGAGGATGGAATGACTTACCAGTGAAGAGTAGGACCTAATCCTTCAAGCACGAGGAATGGCAGCGAGTCTGGAAGAGGATGCAAGAGCTCTGGGATCGAATGTCGAAATGGTAGGAGGATTTGGAGTTCGAGCAGGGCATGTATGTATAAGCAAAGAAAACCGCCCAAATTCAAATTCTGGCAAAAACGGCAGGTTGGCTGCCCGATGACCAATGGCAGACCGCCACGTGTCCCCATTTATGGCTTTGACAGGACTGAAGCGACGGGTTGAAAAGACGAAGAGCCAACCGAGCTACTTTCAACGAGAATAGGTCAGCCGAGGAATATAACCGGTCAAATCTGCGGACAATTACGTCAACTAGCTCGGTCGAGGCTTGGCATCTTGACGACCGGAGAAACGTTATCTCGGTCGAGGTGAGTAATCCCAGTCACGCTTCCGCGGACGGAATTAAGGGGCAATTGAGAGGGTGATTTATGATCCGGTGTTGGGCCGAGATATAGACCGAGCAAGTTGAGGGCCCAGCAGAGCAATGGGCCGAGATGATCGACTGTTCACCCGTAGGAGGGCTACTAGAACTTGGGCCGGGCAGAGTTTGGACTGAGTGTGTGCTGCCCCGGACCGTGCAGAAGCTGCTCGGCCAGGAAGTGACCGGTCAGACCAGGATGCTCGGTCCGAGGATGGTCGAAACCAGACAGGCCGAGAGACCGGCGCTCGGAAAGGCGCGGTCAGCCGAGGTAGTTGATTGACCGGCGAGAAGGTCGACCAAAGGAGGAGCCCGGGCTAGGCTTTGCCGAGATGCCGCCTAGCCCGGTCCTTCATTTGTTTATCCGGTTAGGCGCTTAAGGTATGAAGCATGGTACGACCGAGGTAGGGCAGCTCGGCTGCCGAGCTCCAGCTGTGCTGACAGGCAGTTGAGAGCAGGTGATGAATGGCATGGTTTATGCTGACAGATGGGATAGCAGAGCCACGTGTCAGGAGATGACAGGGAGTGGATATGGGGCTCAGAAGGTATAAAAGCATGACTGCGCCCCCCATACGAAACAGGCGAACATCTCTGTAAGAAAATCCTTACACTCAAACACTCTCTCCCTTCTCTCTATTCCCTCTAAGGTGTGTGCTAATTTGACCGTCGGAGGGTGTTTTCCGGCCACACACCGCCGGGTAGCTCACCGTCATTTGCTCGCAGGTGATCGGATATCGACGGAACTCGGAAGAAAGGAATACGGGCACGCCGGAATATTTGCTCTCCGTACAGTTACCATTTATTTCTGACATTGCACACAATTAGGAAGTGCCCAATATTTATGATTTCTTTGGGGAGGCTTGCTCTCTCATCAAATATGCTAGCCAATAGTTACTTGATTAAAAGTAGGCTATCACAATACTTGTGGCTTCTAATTCTTTTTGTTTTAAAGAGATGATCTTTTTGTATGATATATATATAGTGTCATTGGCCATAAAAAAAAGTTTTGTTCATGCCATTTTAGCCATTTCCACCAAATCCTCAAAACTGGAATGGTCATTTATACTGAAAATAAGAATCGCTCTTCAATATATCAGAACCTGCTACTCTTCAATGCATAAGAACCTGCTCAGAAACTTGATTTTTAAAATCTTCACAATGCAGAGAAGCTTAAACATCTTCGGATATTTTGTTGATTTTTCCAAGGCCATTAATTGAGGAGCTATAATCTTAATAAAAGTACTAAGCATATGTTATAATTCCTTGCGACAGGCCTTGGGATTCCACAACTGCACATGCATTACTAACTGTGCATGCTCCTGTTTGAACAGCTAAATTGTTAGAAATGTTCGCATCTTTCTTGATGTCATCTTTTACTTATCGTCACAATGACTGCAGATGCTAAAGAGTAAAGATTTCTATCAAAACCAGTTCACAATTTTTATAGCCCAAGAAAATCCCACCTTTGGCTTGCTTTAGCTTTCTAGTGAATTTGGTGCAAGAAAAATTTCTAGCCATCAACAGAGAGACCAATTCACAATTTTTATTTCTATTTTTTTTTTTTTTTTGTTATTGAATAATTTTTTCTTGCTTACATTTGTAGATTGATGAAGCTTGGAGTTTGGATAAAGCTATTGTGGTTCTTTGGAGTTCGGATGAGTGGATGTTGCATATGTAGCAGTTGTTGCTATTTATTGTCGATTTCTTGGACTATTTAATTGTATAATTTAGATGATTGGTTGGATTCTCTTGAGCTTAATTTGGATGGTTTGCTTGTGAGTGTGTACTGCTAATTTCTTTTTATTCATGTTGGACTTTAATTTCTTGTTACTCTTGGGTGAAAGTTCGTCTTTTGAATTAAGGTAATTTATTTGAAGAACAGGGTTAAAGGTTGTATGAGCTTTTTTTTTTTTTTTTTGTGGAATTAAGTTGAATGAGCTTGTTTATTTTAATGGGATTGGATTAAGTTATTTGAGTTAGGTTTTTGTGAATCACAGTTTTGTTGTTATTTTTTTTTCCCTAAATCGCTTTGCTCCAACCCATGCACACCCCTAACTTAACAGATGGACACTGCATATTGAGTTGTGGGTGTTGGAAAAATAGTTTTTTGGTGAGTTTAATGGGAAAATGTACCAAATTAGGTACTAAATAATCAACTTCCATTAATAAAATAACTTTTTCAAAATTTAAAGTGAAGAAAATGACAAAATTACAGTTTTTATATTCATAAGGGCAAAAATGACAATTACACAGCAAAAAACTATTTTACAGCTTATTTACCAAGCATTACTCTGCTGCTTAAATCTATAATCTCACAGCTACACCAAACAAGTTACCAGTTTATGCTCACAGTTGTAAGCTTTAATCTGTTAAGGTATAATTTATAATCACTTCCTCACAACTCTACCAAACAGGGCTAAAGCCACGTCTGGCTTTTTCATCAAATGCCCAAACGCAGCTGCAAACCATATGCGAAATTACCTTTAAGGACAAAATATTAAAAATGGTGATTCTACTCACACCACTACTTTACCTCTTTATACCTTTCATATGAGTTTTTTTTTTTCTCCCAATTTTATCCATATGCGAAATTACCTTTAAGGACAAAACACTAAAATTAAATATATTTTGTTATCTCCTTACACCCCTTAGTCTTCAATCCATACTCCTATTTTTCCTTTCTTAATTTTTCTTTTCTCCTACACATCTCTTTTCAAAAAGTGAGAATCATAGTATTTTGATAATTAAATAAAGCAATACATGAAGAAACGGTGACGAAGAACTGTCAAAAAAGTGAAATTATGAGTTTTTATTTATTTATTTGGTAGGTTTTTGTTTCGTTTTTTTGGACTTTCGTTCGACTTTCGTTCGGTGGTTCGAAATCGAACAAAACAAAATAGTCCGACATCACATTGCCGAACAAAAAATATAAGTCTGGTAACCAACTACCGAATAAAAGATACATTTCCGGTAAACTCAAACTGAATTTTTAAAATTTGTTTAGCTTCTCATTACCATGTATTTTCATTTTCATTTTTTTTATTTTTTTTATTTTTTTCCTAAAAGAATTATACTTATATTCATTGCAACAATGCAAGTACTACAATATTAGTGGACTCTAGTCATGAATTCATTACAGACGAGGTTTGTTAAGTTTTTTTATGAATACGATTTTTCTTATTTTTAATTTGTATTGAGTTTTATTAATAATTTGACGTATAAATGTATTTATTATCTTTAGATTTTTCGTAGTCATGAAACATTAATTAAATGGGCTTCTGGCGTTGGGAAGAAGATTGGATTTGTCATTGTTATAAAGACATCAGATATGAGAAATAATGGTAGAAAACCAAGACTTATACTTGCTTGTAAAAGAAGTGGTTACTATAGAGACAACAGGAAGATCAAAGGGGAACGATTAAGGTTGACAAGTTTTAAAAAGTGTAGATATTTATTTCTATTAAAGGGGAAAAAATTACTTACAAATTACCAAGACGAATTGTGATAATATGTTTGATTGATGGATGCAAACAATGATAGTTTTTATGGATACTTTATGGATATTCGTACACTTGATGTTTTTATGAACAATTTTTATGAATACTTTTTATGTATGATTTTATGGATTCGTGTTTGATTTATGAATTTTTTTATGGATGCTTCGAGGAAAAAGTAAATCTTTCAATATACAACGATGGGAGCTTAGACAACTCTATTATAGTTTGGCAACATGACACTAGGGTAATCTCATTTGTGTAACAATGTATCACTGAACATGTACTTCACAAGTAGCCCAAATTAATTTATTATTATCATCTAATTGGACAACAACATAATGTAGGGGAAAAAAATATTATCCGGTAACATGGCACTGGAATAATTCAAATTGATTAGTATTGTATTACCGAACAGGCCCATCACAAATTAAAAAATCATTGTTTGGAAGAAGGTGTCTCTGTAAATGTATATCAACAAAATGCTAAAGAGATCTATTTTTTTCGATAGCATAATACCAGAATAATGTAAACTGTTTAGCACTGTGTTGCCAAAATTAGCGGTATAAAGAGATGAAATAGTTAATTTAGGGTTAGTTTTGGTAATATATTAGAGGTGTAATGAGAATTACATTTTTTTTAGCGGTGTAATGAGATGGAGGGTGTCAAGAGATTAAATAGTAGTGTAAGTAGAATCACCCTTTAAAAAAAAAAGATAAATTACAAATACACCCCCTGAGGTTTGCTTAAAATACGAATTGCTACATGTGGTTTGGAAAATTACAAATACCTCCCTGTTAGAATTTTTATTTAACATAATTAATTGAAAAAAGTGAAAATTTTAACTGTTCACCTACAAAATAATAAAATTATCTGAATTATTAATTGAAATAAAATTTTAACATTATTAAAAACTGTTAATTAACCTGATGATTTATTAATAAAAAAACCTATTTGTTATGAAATTAGAAACCTTATGAGGCATAATGTAATTTTTAAAATTACAGGAGATAATTTGTAATTTAAGTAAATCTCAGGGGGTTTTGTAAATTACCCTTAAAAAAATTATTTTATCTATAATATCAAGTTGGGTTGAGATTTTGTATTCATTCAATATATTTGACTTAGGTTTGGGATAAAGAGTTATGGTCTAATCCTACTGAGTCTGGCCATTTATAAAATATTTATTATAATTTTATATTATTTTTGTTATAAAATAAATATAAAAGACAAAAAAGTATATATACATAGATTTTTGGGTAAATTATAAATACGCCTCATGAGATTTGTTTAAAATACGAATTGTCACTTGTGGTTTGGAAAATTACAAATACCTCTCTGTCAGAATTTTTTATTTAACATAATTAATTGAAAAAGTGAAATTTCTAACTGTTCACCTATACAATAATAAAATTATCTGAATTATTAATTGAAATAAAATTTTAATATTATTAAAAACTGTTAATTAACTTGATGATTTATTAATAAAATGACCTATTTGTTATGAAATTAGAAACTTTAGGAGGCATAATGTAATTTCTAGAACCACATGGGATAATTTGTAATTTAAGTAAATCTCAGGTGGTGTGTTTGTAATTTACCCTAGATTTTTCTTTCTAAAACTTCAATTAAAATATTTGTTAAAGATATGGGCGCTTGGCACAAAGTCCAACTTTAAATTTCTTTTGTCTAAAACTTTATGCGCTAAACTATTCAATCTATAAGGACATCGTTAAGTTTATAAGGACAGTCTCAACCATCTTTATCTGTTAAAATTGATCATTTCTCACTTCATTTTCTCTCCTTTCTCTCCAACTGCTCCAACATCTTCTCTTTTTTCATCTTTTCTCTTCACCACCATCGGTGTTGATTCCTTTGTGCAGATCTACCGCCAATCCATTCGCCATCACCCACCGTCCTGATGACTATGTCGTTATCACCAACCCTACATTCTCTGTGCTTGACTGATGGAGAACAAAGATATAAATAAAATTTTACAAACCCTAGCGTTATGTTTGATTGGAGATTTGGGAAGGAATTTGGAAAAAGAAAGGGAAAAGGTAGGTGAAATATGAATAAAATATATCTATATTTCACCTAGTTTCACACACCTTTTTCTTTTTTCTTTTTGCAAATCTCTCAACCAAACACAGCGTAGGGGAAATAACTTCTAAGACTACACAAATAAAATTGTTCACTCATGTGTGTTCTTCATGTTCAATTAATTGATAAAGTTTTTTGTCATGTGCTCAATTAATGATCGTTTGAAGTTCTTCGTTATTTTCTGATCCATTGATGGAGAATTGGTTCGATTGAAATCCTAGGGTCCCCAATAAGTGAAATCCTAATATACAAAGTGTCCCTTGAACTTGAAGAAGATGAGGCTTTCTCTCTTCAGATTCACAAACACCTCTTTCTATCTCTTGCTTATCAATGGCTTCGAAAACTCTTTCTCACACTCCATCCTCAACTCTCAGCTCTCACTCATTCCTTTTTCACTGAACCCACACCAACCAATCTCTTTTTACCTCAATCGATTTTTGTCTCATTCTCTCGTACCTCTTACTGCATCTCTAGTCACTTACATTGGTGAGTGAGGTCTTTGAGCTGCCGAAGTCGGTCTCTGTTTATATGAAGAAGGAGATCAATGATTGTTTCTTCGCATTTTGCCATAACTAATCACGATTTTGGTGCTTTTGAGCTTTGCTTTTCTCTTTGCTTGAATTTCAATAGATAGGAAAAAAATGTTTAGAGAATTTCAACAGATTAAAAAAATAACTTTAGTGAATTTCAACAAATAAGAAAAATAGACTTGGTGAATTTTAACAAATAAGAAAATTAGGCTTGATGAATTTCAATAGATAGGGAAAATATACTGGGTGAATTTCAACATATAGAAAAAAATAGGCTTGGTGAATTTCAATAGATAGGGAAAATAAGCTTGGTGAATTTCAACAAATAGAAAAAAAAAATTTACTGAATTTCAACAGATAGATATAAATTTGAACAAATAGGTTCAAAAAATTAAACAATAAAAAAATATTTGAACATATAGTTAAAATAAAAATTTGAACAGATAGGTGGTGATGTCCTTTAACAAATGTCCTTTTGACCAATAAATTTTCAACAAATGTCCTTATGCCCCAATAGTTTCACCATTGTCCTTCAAGACTTATAATGATAAGAATATAAATTTATCACAAATTTTCTCAAAATCATATTTATTTATCATTGAATTTTGTTACCGTTCTAAATCCAAATAATAATTAAAAGGTCCAAACAATTTAATATCCATTCAAAATAATTAAAAAAAAATTTATAGCTCATATCTTGAGTTAGGTGGGTGAGTTTTGGATTTGAATTTTTTTTTTTTTCAGATTGGGATTGAAATGGTTAGATTAGGTCCGATGTTAGACCGAACCAAACTTGAAATAACAGGTATTCTTTTATTAAATAGTGCAAACCCGTCCCAAACCCAATTAGCGTGAGGTTTATCCACCCCTAATTATATGTAGTATTACAAAAATAAGATTTAAACATAGAAGTTTTACTTCTAACTATCCCACTGGCCAAACTAAACTATCCACTACACAATGTAAAAACCCAGAAGTTGTAAACTATTTAGTAGACTAGTGTAAATGTAGTATTCTAAAATTTTCTTCATCGCTCAAGCGATGGATTGGTCACTTGAGTGTTCTAACGAGTTTTCCAGTACTTTTGCAGGTCTGTGATTCTAAGAGTTGTTGATGTTCGCTAGAGCGCAAGGTTAGTCGCTCAAGCGGTCTACCTTGTTCGTTCTGAACTTCTAAGAGTTTGCATTCTTCGTTCAAGCGATCTGTCCGAATTCAACATCTATAAAATTCACTTTTGGTCACATCTAGATCACTTTTCTCTCTCCCTTCTCTCTCCTTCTACCATTTTTGAGCTTCCAAGCTCTTCATGCCTTGGTTTCATCTACTCTACTCATCTTTGACCCATAGTTATTTCGACCAAAACGTAAAGGGTCGCAAGGGCTTCATTTTAATCTAAGCAAATCGTGTTTTTATCACCGTAGAAATTTTGGCTTTCTCCTCATCTCTTCAAGAGGTGGGGATTTCTTTGTTCCTTTTCAATACCTCGGTTACAAATAGACATGGGGTAGATTTTATTACATAAAAAGCATGTTTATTATGAATTTTCAAAAAGCATGTAAGAGAGATATAGGGTTTGATAATGTGGGATTTCTAATTGTTAATTGGCAATTGTTTTGGTTAATTGGAGAGTAGTTTTACGTATTTATGTTGAAGAAGGGAAAAAGCCCTAATTTTAATATTATTAGCTTAACAATTTGATAAGGAGGAAAGTTAAACAAGGGTTGTGTTTTATTTGTTATGGCTTGTGTAAATGTGTTAATTGTTAAATTGAAGAGTTAACCATGATAATGGGACAAATTGGGATTGATTATGTTGAAGGGAAATCGGGTTGTGGCTTTGACATCATAGATGTGGATTTTAATGTAATGTAGAAATTTGTTTTGGAAAGAAAATGAAATTGTAACCTTTTGTAAATTGAGAATGAACTTGAGGTTAGATTTTGAAATCTTTAAATATTGTTATTATTGTGTTTGTTGTTGAACTTAAGGTCTTGTGAGAATCGGATTATCATATTACGTGTATTTAATACATATGTTTAGAGGTTTTGTCCTTAGTTATCAGTGGAAGATGACATTGTGATGTTGAAAAGTTAATGTGTATGTAATACACTCGGATTATTTATGCTTGTGGTATATTGTGATGGGAAATGTATATGCACTGAGAATGAGATGTACCATTACCTTCTAGCTAGCGCTTGGAGAAATTGATTGCGCTTAGAATAAGAGGTACCAGTACTTTTCAACTAGCACCTAGAGAACTTGGCAGATGTACCATACCTTCCAGCGGATGTTTGGTAAATTGGTAGAGGTTCCATTCTTTTCTAGTTGGTGACTGGTAAATTGGCTTGAGTATTGGAAAGATGTATCCTTGACTTATCGTGCTTGAAGCAGGTAGAGCGTTGTTAGGTTTCTCGTTATCATCTCGGTTCTATTTATGTGTATTATGCATAGTGATGATTATTTTATCGAGGTGGTCAATTGTCTTATATGGTTATGTAGGGAGCATTTTATATGTATTATCTTCATGTTCGTTTGGGATGTTTTTATTTGGAAACGTATTTGCAATAGGTGTAAGTTTGGGAATTTGGGGGAAACTGAATTGGGATTAGTGGATTTATTTCGGAAGCCCGTCATCGTCAGGCAAATTTAAAAGAAATTTAAAAGAAAAAGGTAACAAGAAGAAAGAAAAGCTATTGGTTTATGTTGTTGGATAAATTGAACGATTTTGAGAAAAGTACCTATGTAAGTATCTCTTTGAGTATAATCTGTCTATGATATGACATAAAACATTCATGATCATAACTATTTGTATGTTGTTATTGTTTAGGATCATGTTGGGATCCCTACTGGACTTTATGTTCATCCTACGTTGCTAATCTTTTTTCAGGTGAATGTTGAGAAGTGGTTCAAGATCGAAGATCTTCTTTATCTGTTGGCCATGGGGCCTTTTATGTATTGGCGAAATGTCGTTGTTGTAAGAAGGTTGAACCATTTCTCTTTCACGTAATGATGTAAGCCTGCGGGCAATTTATTTAATTATATCACATGTTGTATCCATTATGTATTTTGAATAAGAGAACCCTTATTTATTTATTATGGTCAATGTTTAGAATATGTGTACATCATCTTGTAAATTGTAATATAATGACAAGTTTGATAATGTTATCCGGGAAATAAAAGTGAGGTGTTACAATAAAAACCTAGAAATTGTGAACACGTAGTTTAGGAAATTTGTTTTGATAGCACTGCACTTTTTGTATAGGGAGAATTACATTTAAGTGGGATATATAAAAATATAAAAAAATTATACAAATATGAAGTGATACAATAATTTTTCATTTGCACCCTATTACACAATAACTTGCGCTTCACATATTCTTGTAATATTTTTTCTCTCCCACTTAATTGTAATTCTGCCTTTTATATATATATATATATATAAAACATATAACCACTTTCAATGTAGTAATAATTGTCTTAATGCAACAAAATAAATGTACGACGACTTTAATATAGATTATTCGCCATCTATTAGTTATTATTAAAATTTTATTTTATAAAAATAATAACATTATACTCATATTATGCATGGTCTAATGCAAATAATTAAACTTGATATTAATATTGATATTATATAGTAATTTAAAAATATTTTTAAAATGTAGAAGAAAACTAATTAAGAGATTGTTTGGGATGTCCTAAATAAGTACACTTTTTGACTTTTTAGACTAAAAAGTTGAGGAAAAAAATATGGTTGTTTGGGATAACTTTTTGACTTTTTACGAAAAAAATTGTATTAAAAAATTGTATAAATTAGTGTATAGGAGAATATTAGGATAGAATAGGCCGTACAGTGCGATGTCCTAAGGGGTAACGTGTGCTAAGTATAGGCTAGGAGGTGGTTTCCTTCTTTTTGGGCATTAAATTGGATGGTGTTATTCAGCCCGTAGAGGCCCACCACGAGTTCCGTTTTGCTAATGGGAACCGTTTAATATGTAAAACTAGTCGAGCACTATATGCTTGTAAAAAATCACATTGATCGGATATCAATAGCTATCTGATCGGATTGGTTTTTTTTTTCAACCGTTAACTATAACATCATCCATTTTTTTATACAAAACTGATTTGATCATATAGTTAGCGATATTTGATCAACGTGATTTTTTACAAATATATAATATTCGACGGGCTCTACACATTGATCGGTTCAGATTATACAAAAGAGACTCATGATGGGCCCCCACGGGCTGAACAACACCGTGTTGTTTGTGCACTCCATTGTGCAATTTTTCCAAAAAAGTCAGCTCTGTGTCTGTGGGGACGTCAAAGTTGTTTATAATAATTTTGTGTAAAATTAATTTTTTTATATTTTTTTGGATAAAAATAGTGATAACTTTTTAACTTTTTTAGTAACTTTTTAGCTTTTTGGATTTTTTGGATATGCCAAACTAGCCCTTAGAATCAAGTAAATTTTAATTATTCACTACAATTTATTTATTATTATTATTATTTTATTGTCTTGTCATTAATTGTGTGTTCTAAAAATTAAATAACAAAAAATTTGTTGTAATATAATTAATAAAAAAACAGAAAAATAGAGTAAATTACAAAAACTTCATTTATAGTAAAACATAAATACATTATGTTATTATTGTTTTGCAATTATAGCTAGTCTTATATTAGAGTTCAACCAATGATATAGCAGATCATGCGTGTCAATTAATTTTTACTCATTTCTCCTTTTTGTAGAACTTGTAAAAAATTGTAAATATCAAAAACAAATTGTATAATGAAACATAAAAGAGAACAAAGTGGGTTGGTTTTTTGGCTTTTTTGGCTATTTTAGCCTGGGGCTAAAAGGCCTGGTTTAGGAAGGGCTTTTTGGCTTTTTGGCTTTTTGGCTTTTTGGTGAGGTGTCATCTTGTTAAATGACGAAATTGCCCTTTTCTATTTTTTTTTTATTTTTTTATTTGGGTTTGGATTTGGCAGATTTTCGGGTTTTTTTTTTTTTTTTTTTTTTCAATTTTGGCTTTTTGTTGGGAAAAATTTTTTTTTTGTTTTTTTTTTTTTTGGTTTTTTTTTTTCAATTTTTGATTTTTGTTTAAATTTATTTATTTATTTATTTTTGGATTTGGCATATTTTGGTTTTTTTTTTTTCAAATTTTTTTATGTTATCTTTCGATTTCGCGTATTTTGCTATTTTTTTTTTATTTTTGGGGGTTTGGATTTGGCTTTTTTTCTTGTGTTTATTTATTTATTTATTTTTTTATATTGGGTGTCGATCTGCCGACTTTTTAAATATGTCTTTTTTTTAATTGGTATACAATAACTTTTTTTTAATATATTTATGTGTTTCATTTATTTGTAATTTACGTCGCACATGACAATTTGTGTATTAGTTTTCTTTTTCATTTGAATTTATTTGTTTCACCTTTTTTTGTTTTTCCGAAAGCAAAATTCGTATGGATTGTTGTTTTTTAAAGTTAGGCACGTCAGCAACTGGAAGGGGTTACATTCCCGTGGCAACTCATACATATTATACATGATAATATATTTGAATACAGTCTGTTCCACGTGTGTCATTACGGGACAACCATACGAAAATTATTTCGACTACTATATATTTCCTAACATTCCGTTATTACGCATGTAACATAATTTGTCACGTATGTGAAGGCGGACCAATGCCATATGGGGGTCCTCATCTCCAACCATTAAACCATCCTCGTCATGTTCAACTTCTGGTATGGCAGTTACTATTGTCATAGCCTCTTCCTCGTCACAGATTGGCTGAACAGTTGTTGGGTTACCTGTGTTTCGCCGTATATAATTATGTAATGCCATTGACGCACCTACTAACTGAACTTGCACATTTACAAAGTGATACCGAGGCATGTCTCGAATAAACCCCCATCGATTTTTCCAGGTACCGAAAGTGCGTTCCACCACACTGCGTAAGGACGAGTGCACTTTGTTAAATAATTCCCTTGGCGTGTTTGCCATCGCGTTCCGTGCAATACGCCGGAATTCTTGTTGGTGGTAACGGTGGCCTTTGAATGGTGCTAAGTAACCAATCCGGTTTGCATAGCCAGAATCGACAAGATAATATTTGCCTGCAGATATGACGACAATGTATGCCACCAAAACGAATATTCTGCGTCATTTTCATATAACGATTTGTCAGGAAAAAATTATTTGTTAACAAACCTAATAACATGACCATGTGTTACCTTCGTCAGGATGTGGGAAGGGGACATTGTCATTTGTTAGTATCTCGTTGAATATGCGACTATCATGCATACTTCCTTCCCATCCGCAAGAAATGAATATGAAACACATGTCGAAATCGACAGCGGCCATTATATTTTGCGTGTGACAGTATTTCCTACCGAAATATGTTGCCGCATCTGGCCCCGTAACCCATGCACTGACATGTGTTCCGTCTATTGCGCCAATGCAGTCCTGCAAACATGGATAAATTGTTAATAACAAGTGTTTCCTTCTTGCCAAGCGTCAAGTGCAGTTAATAACAAAAACAAAATATATTTTCTTGATTTATATGTCAATCAGGTATTTCCGTCTAGAAGTACCTTGAACGGTAGGTATTTCCGTCTAGACCGCACGTATGGATGTATACGATGCTGACTGTATGTGGGCCGGTAATGAACAACTGTGAACTCTTTCATGGAAGTTAATACGTTATGCACGTGCCTCGACACAGTCTCCCCGGAATGTTGGAACTGTTCTTGGATTTCCCGATTTTGCTTCCCTTTCAACACATGAATAAACATCGCAACGCTTTCTTCAACAGCTAAGCCATGTGGACGTTGCGGGACTTGTAACCCAAAATCATTTACTAATGTCTCACACAATGCGGCAAAAACTTCCTTCGGCATGCAAACATTTTCCTCAAATCAACCCATATGCCCCGCATATAGTTCGCATATCCATGCATTCCCGGTTAGTATAGAAGTGCGACACGGCGTTTTATTCATGTGTTTCTCGTACCATTCTGTCGCCCACTGACATGCTTGTACAAATGTGCAATTCTGTTCTTGTTGCACCTGGACCGCCATTTGATTAAGCATTTCCGTTATCTCATCATGGTTGCTTCCATCCCAGGGATTCATCGCGTCTTCGTTCATGCGAAACCTACAAAAGTGGCAGCCTTTCATTCAGTTGGCACGTGAATCATTGACTTAAATTATTTTCAAGTTTGCAATTAAAAAATTCCGAGAATGTTTTTAATCAAAGCAATGCCGTCACAAATGTCATATGGAACGCATGCTCATATGAATTGCACAAAAAATCAAGATGTTCAACTTATGCTTTACAGGGGGGTCATGGTGGTAACAACCACAAAAGTAGCCAGCAAACTACACTAAAGTTTGAACTTCAGACATATAGGCATTCACAAGCGTGCAAGTAAAACGTAATTCCCTGTCTCAAACGTAGGCACACAAAATATTAAAACACAAACATCCCATTCATTTCCCAAAAACGAAGCACAACCATGCTTCCGGTCCGTCAACCCATACACTTACCTAAAACCTGTTGCTGCCCGTAGCTAGGAAGAAAAAAACAAAAACGACATAATGAAAACATTCACACAGCACCATCCTGTTTTAGTACATTGCCAACAATACCATAAGTCTACATTTTAAAAAGGAAGACAAGGAGATGTTTCTTAAACACTCGTAACACCGCTACATCACATCCGGCGACCCCCAAACAGGTTTGCAAAAGGCGCCGACGCAGTACACTGGAGCTGTTTCTGTGTAAGCCATCCAATGATGTGGTCGTCATTAGGCTGGCACATCATGATCTCCCGGTAATCAGCGTTATCCATAAGTGTGGAGGCGAAGTGGAATAACAGCGTACCAATCATGGATGGAATACTGCTCAGCTTATGCATGCACTCGGAAATAGTGTACAACGATTTGTTGCCTGTGAGGTGCCTCACCGTGACCTGTTGATTCTTCGAACGAACCACATCTGTCATTCTGTCCATGCTTTCCGCAATAACAGACGCACCACTTGTTGCCTTCTTCGACTTTGAAACACTTGTTGACGGCGTCTTTCTCCGTTTTGGCTTTTCAATCGGAACATGCTCGAGTGAAGAATCGGAATCCACGTCCTGTACTCCTGCGGGTATCGGATCAGCAAATGGCTGCGCTCCCAAACTACGCACTAAATCAGATGAGGCCTCATCAGCTTCAGGGAGGATCTCTCCCAGGGTCCAATGGTGCTTCCCAGTAGCTGATGCCCCCATGAAAACCGTCTCCATCAAGTCACGGTGTTGCAAAGTTTTTTTCCTGAACTTCGCACACACCTTGTTGATCTGCAGAAATGTAGATGTACAAAAGAGGCAGACGTTATATTTCATATAAATAAATTGCAGTGCAGTTAAATGAAGAACTAAAAAATGTACTTGTAAATGACAGATATGAAACTTGTTTGTACATGTACTTACTGATTCCATCTTGTCCCACCACTCGTCAGGTGCCTGAAACAAACCGGTGTCATAGTCAAAGCCTATCCCGGACACTCCCTTACTTGAATCCATCAACTTTGTCCACGCCTGCCACTCTTTTTTCAAGCTCATGTACTGATTCTTCAACTGTTTTAGTCCATGTTTTTTTCTAGTTTTTCTCTCAAATTTCCTTGACAACGACTTGTACCCTGCCTGGCTGAGGACTAAGAATGGGCGATTTCCTTTACTAATCTCATTTGCGATCAACTGGAGGAAAACTCGGACTGAGTTACTGTCCCATGAGGCCTTGTGGCTTAACTGATTTTGTGTCTCTTCAAGGCTGCTTGACTTGTCACTGACAATGCCTTTGCTTTTCGAGTGGTTACGCGGCGAAGTACGTGTGGAAGCCATTACTAATGTACGGTTACAAAAGATTACCATCACAAATTTGGTTGTTACATACACACGCATAAGCCAATGACACATTATTAACAACAAACAGACATGAATGATGCTAAAGTTAAATTTGCATATACCCATTGGAAATTAGTAACGAACGTAAACAGGTTTCATGGAAGTTAGTAGTGGCCACAAAAAATATGATAGTTAGTATTACGGCTCCCATATGCGAGAACATACTACCAACATACTACGAACGTACTAACTACATACTAACAACATACTTTCAACATACTAACGTCTTCGTACATAGTAACAACATACTGACAACATACTAACGTCTTTGTACATACCCCCAAACATGGTACCGGTGCTTACATACGGCACACCAAAATGACAACCACAATGCAGAGCACATACACAATGGTCTTAAGGACACGCAAGGATTGTTGAATGTCTATGACATCAGCCCGCAAGTGCATGGCAATTTCATCTCCGGGAGACGCATAGCCTTGGTTCTCTCGCCTTGGTTCTTCACACCAACCAATCCAACTGACACAGGGCTGATGAGTGGAAATTATGGAACTATTAGTTTCAACGGTTGGTCATGTTCATACAGTTATGATCGGTAAAGATTGGGTCACTCACTACAGGGCGGGGACAGACAAAGTAGGGACGCCCTGGATTTTTGGTGGACCTGGAAATCTTAACAATACAGGGGCCATGTCCACAGGCACACATTCGACGTGGCCATGTACTGGAAGTTGCACTAGAGGTAAATGAAGCCATGCTATGTTTGACAAACATTCGAAAGTAACAATGAATCATAGCAGTAATTAGTTTATGATATCCATATTTCAGGTTAAACATGAACTGAATACGCTGATGCACAAGTTTCATAGGATGGGTTTACAAACTCATTAGTTTATTCATTTTATGTTAAAGAAAAACAGCATACTAGTTATGGTTTCACTGTCAACATGTTTGTAAAATGAAAATTTTAAACTAAAATAATGACAAATCCCCACATGATATAAGCTGGATATTTTACTTCCTCACATTATCACCTTCAATTAAAATTATGCCAAAGGTCAAGCACTGAAATGTTTTTTTTACATTTTTGATAAATATGTCAATGAAAACAAAAATCAATTACTTTCTGCCATATGCAATCGAGTGCTCCAATGGCAAGTTTACATTCATGAATCCACAATATAATAATAGTGTAGTTGAAGTTCCATACATTTTCTAATAACAGTTTGAAATGTCCAGTGTAATGAGAAGTGAAGTTGAATAACCACAAAAAAAAATCTCATAGATATGAATGAAGCCACATATGAATACAGATTTTTTGAAGAGACATGGAGACATTCTCAATCAAAGGAAGTGGTGTGGACATCTGGGTTTATGAGAGGTTTGTAGGGCTGGAAAATTGATTCTATACTTACGTATGTGTCCAACAATTTTAGGTCGGTTACATGAAGCTTGTTTTACCATCCTACTCAATCAAAGCCTTGAAAGGCCATAATCTTAGTTAAACCACAAGGTAATATGCCTTTCTTTATTATCTCAAACCAATTTAATTTGTTCTCCCTCATCGCCCAATGTTACCTTAAATGTACATAATGTCACTCTTTCTCATCTCCTAAGCAACATGATTCTTGTGTTGTAACAAAGAAATTGATTACATGGCAGCCTATGTTGAAATGCTATATGATTGTTCAGTTCAAAGCAAGATCAGGACATGATGATGTGGAGACATTCTCATATTTATGACGACAAAAGCATAGGGTTTTACTCAGATTTAAGATTATTATGAATACATAAAATTAGATTTTAGATTTCAGCAAAAAAATTGATTACAAATTCGAAATTTCATAAACAAAAATCAGAAAACATCACAAATTCAGAATTCATAATTCAGGAAAACCAGATTGCATTCACCATTCACAAATCAATAAACACTTCGATATGAACTTTTTTTTTTTCTGTAATGAGAATTATAAGAAATCAAATTAAGAATTTACGAACTCAAATTTGTTTGTAAATTCAGATTTTTTTAAGACAGACATTCTGAGATTTATGAAGATAAACATAGAGGGCAAATTCAGATTTCAGATTATTATGAATACATATATTTAGAAATTCCAGCAAAAAAAATGAATGGGACAAAATAAATACATTATCAATACATTATCAACACATAGAGTTCAGATTTTTATGAAGACATTATTATCAATAATTCCAGATTTGAGTTCAATACATTATTATCAATACATTTTCTGTTGATAATGTATTATTATTATCAATACATGATCAACACATAGAGTTCAGATTTCAGCAAAAAAAATGCGATTACAAATTCCAGATTTGAGGAAAAAATCAAAACAAATCAGAAATTCAGATTTCAGATTTCATATTTCGGAAAAATCAGATTTCATTTTCAGCATTCAAAAATCAATGAACACTTTGATATGAATTTTGTTCTTTTTTAATGATAATTAAAAGAAATCAAATAAACAACTTATACAAAACTGATATTTGTTATGGAGACACATGGAGACATTTGCAAATTAATGAAGAGAAAAATTCAGAATTTTTGTAAATTCAGAATTGTTGAAGACACATGGACACATTTGCAAATTAATGAAGAGAAAAATTTCGATTTCATATTTCAGCAAAAATCAGAAATTCAGATTTCATATTTCACAAAAATCTGATATCAGCATTCAGATTTCAGATTAGGCAGAACAATCAGATTTATGAAGATAGAAATTTAGACTTCAGATTCTCGAAAAAATCTGATTAGAAAGTCCAAATTTAAGGAAAAATTAGCAGAAACAAAGCAGAAAATCTGATTTCAGAACCGTTCATGTTTCATAAATACAGATGTCATCTGTGAAGAACACCTCAAAAAATTGTCAAAGAAATATGTGTTTTCCACCACAAATCAGCCGTGATGACCAGTTTCCATGACTGAGCGTCCATCGGAGTGAGGTTTTGCAGTGAGTGCGAGAGATATAACACTGGGTTTCCCATTGTGCAAACCGAAATGAACAAAATGTAACCCAAAGAATTAGAGGAAAATTTTGCAGCAGCAACAACAATGTTTCAAAGATAAACCGACCAAATCGGCTTCGAGGATAAGCTATTATGCGAACAAACCCCCAAAAAAACAAAAAAAAAAGAAGGTAAAACCAACCATTACCTGAAAATCGATCGTGTTTGAGAGACTGAGGATGAGGGTCGCCGCTGATATGAACTCCGGTGGTGTTGGCCTGTCAGAGGTATGGCTGTGGTTCTTCCCCGAGCAGCGCTGTTTAGGTCGCCTCCTTCGACGAGCGGCTGTGGATGACCTAACTACTGCGAAGTGTGTGTGGGGGGAGGGGTTACAGGCTGTGCTTTTGTCAACACAGTGCCAAGGGTAGTTTCGTACTTTCAACTCGGCTTGTAGGTAAGTCATGCCCGTGAACTCATTTTGTCGTTTAATGGCTAATTTAGCCTATTTTGGACTGTAGTGGCTATTTTAGCCCAAGTTGAAGTTGCCAAACGGAGGCAGAAAGTAGTCCATTTCTCAGGTCACCCTTAAAAGTAATTTTTACCTTAGCATAGCTGTAAAACCTCTTCTCTAATAGATTAACGGCGAATTACATTCAAGTCCTTATAGTTTGGAGTTTGTATTATTTTAGTTCTCGACTTTTTAATTATAATATATTTGATCATAAATTTTAAATTTTATTTTAAATAAGGACAATTGAAGATATCATTGCTCAATTTCGAGAGCAAAATCGTCAATTTGATAAAATATAAATTAATTTGACAAAAATAAATGTCAAAAAAATATTTTTGAATTTTAAAAAATTATTTCTACTCACCAAAGATAAAATTATGTTTAATTGATAAATCTTTTAGGCATTTATTTATTTTATCAAATTAATTTTTATTATGTGTTTGGATGATGATTATATAATGAGTGGTTGTTAGGCTTTTAATGTATAATCGATATATTTAATATATGAAATGTTTTTAGTTTCGAATTTTTTGATTTAATAGATTGGTTTAATGTTGATATCAAAGTGTCGCCATATTTGACTTTTGAAAAAATAGAAACTGATCTAATGAAAATAAAAACAACCACTCATTACATGATCATCATCCAAATACATAATAAAAATTAATTTGGTAAAATAAATAAATGTGTAAAAGATTTATAAATTTTACACTTTATCTTTGGTGGTTAGAAATAATTTTTAAAAATTCAAAAATATTTTTTTGACATTTATTTTTATCAAATTAATTTATATTTTATCAAATTGATGACTTTACCCTTGAAATTGAGCAATGATATTTTCAATTGTCCTTATTTGAAACAAGATTCAAAATTCAAGATCAAATGTATCATAATTAAAAAGTTAGAAATCAAAATAACACAGGTCTCAAACTATGAGGACCGTTAATGTAATTTGCCCACAGATTAATTACAATCAAGTTAATCATTGAAAATGAAAATTAAAACGTGAGTTTTGACTTGACTAGTCTAGTATTCAGCCCACCTTAAAAGCCATTCTAGCCATTTTTTTAGTTCCACTCCACCAAGACTAATTTTTTCCTTTAATTTTTAAAGTAATATATATTTTTTAAATGTTCCACATTAAAAAAATTAAGAAACTAATATATAACGTAATTAAATATAAATTAAGTAATTTTTTTTTACCATACCCCTTAGAGAATTGTCACTTACTATTTTATTAATTAAGGTAAATATGTTTGTCACGTTGGAGCATTTACTAATAGAAGTGTATGTATAATTTATCTAAATGATAATTTGTATATAAAAAAATATAGGCTTTTTCTTTATTCATTAAAAAATTTATGCAGAATCTACACTTTAAATAGTACTTTTATAAAATTTTAAAAGTTACTCATAAATTTAAAAATAATTTTTTTCACTATTGGAAGTAGTATATAATTTATTTCAAAATTGTACATATATTTAAATAGTATTTACAATAAGAGTCATATAAATTATTTAAATTTATATGTTAAATATTTAAATAATTGAAATCATATGATGACTATTTTGATCATAAAATGCATCTTATTTATATCTTAGAGTACGTTTGGTATAATGGAATGGGCTGGAATAAAATACCCATTCTAGCTTTGCATTTCGTTTCCCTTATTTGGTATGTCTTATCTAAATGGGAATAGTCATTCTATTGGAATGTCTCTTCCAACCAGATGTGGAAATGTTTATTCCTTTCTCCAAATGGCTATTCCATTTCATTATAGAATCATTATAAAATTCTGTTATTATCTTTTTCGTCATTAAGTATATAGCAAATCAAGAGTTGACACATATGATATCACATTAATGTGGGTGCAATTGTGGTTATTTTTTGTAGGTTTTAAACATTTTCCTTATTATTTATCTACACTTTTTTTAGCACTTGCGAAACATGGTATGTCTAATTAATTTTTTTTTTTAATCTCAATTGTCAGTTAAACAAACTAAAAAAAAAAAATGGCTCAAATTTATAACGATCCTAATCTAGACCTGACCCATTTATTACCTTTGAATCCGGAAAACCATATTCGTAGTGGCCGTTCTTCTTTCTTTTCATTTTTGGTTTTGTTTCTGGGGTGAACACCATGGGTTCCTAGGGTCAACACTACCTTGTTGCCTTACTCTTAGTGTCTCTACTGGTTTTTACTACTATGTCCTGGGTGTGGCTACTGGTTTTTGGGGTCGATACCACGGGTTTAGGGGTCGACCCCCTTGTCTGCTGCAAACATGGGTGTCTCAATATTTCTTCTTAAGGGTCGACACCACTGCCTTGGGGGTCGACCCCTGTGAGTTTTTCTCAGATTTTGGATACCTTTTGGGGGTTTTTGACTTATTCTTTTCATTGACCTTAGGGATATTATACTACTACTATAAATAAACCCAAACACTCTTTTCTCATTCGTTCTTTTCTCTTTCTCTCATTCTTCCTTTAAACTGTGAATCTCTCTCTCTCTCTCTCTCTCTCTCTCTCTCTCTCTCTTTGAAACTCAACTTTTTTCACATAAATCTCTAGATCTACATGGTTAGAGACATCTTTTCACATTAGTCATTTGAGAATAGTTGTAGATCTCATCAAAGGCTTTCTTTTGATCTAAGAGCTTCGTGGTTTCGCCAACTTTGAGTTTGTAACAACCCACATTTATGGCTTAGTCATGTTCATGTGCATTCACATCATGTGGTCTTGTTAAGTTTGCATTCATGAATCTTGCCTTGTTTTGTGCTTATGTGATTTGCCTAAGTGTTGTATGCATGCTTTGTTCCTTCCTTGGTGTCTCAAGCCTACGTTATGTTAAGCCTAGATCATTCCAAGCCGAGGTCATCTCTAGTCTAGAATTATCTTGGAATCACTTTGTTTGACCTCCACCTTCGCCCTGACATATTGGCCGAGATGTCATTATCTAGGCCGAGGTGTTCATCACCAAGGCCGAGATGTGTATTATCTAGGCCGAGATGTTACCTTTGCATCTAAGTGATCTTGCCCTGGAGTAGTATGACCTAGACCGAGGTGTGGCACATCTACGCCAAGGTGTGGCACAGCTTAGTCAAGTGTTGTCCTTCCTAGCCGAGGTCATTGTCACCTTAGTTGTCGAAGCTTTGTCCTTAGCCGATGTCATCGCTTGCCGGAGTGCCTTGCCGGCTAGCTTGTTAGATACGCTTTGTTTTACATATGTCTTGTCAATCTATCACCTTTTTTAGGAGAACCAACCAGCCGTTACCACGTGTCCTAGCTGAGTGTTAAATCAGCCGGCAGAGAGAGAAACCTATCATTTGTTATATCCTTGTTTTTGAAGAGGAGGGAGAAGCTCTAGGAAAGGAAGACGAGTTCTTGAGAGAGAGTGGATTTCCAAGCTTGACCCCTAGAGATCAAACCGTTAGATCCGTATTCTAAGGTTAAATTCTTGATCTGCTCATGTTGTTCTTTATGTTCATGTTATTGCATTTAATGATTGAATATGATTTGTAAGCCATGCATTGCTTTGAAGTTCGATTTTAGAAAGAGAAAATAGTATTCATGTGCTCTTCAAGAAAAGTCATGATTTGATCCGAAAGTTTGTATCAAGATGCATGTTTTCGTGTTTGTTTTCATATGATCTTCAAGTATGGGTACCAGGTCCATGTTTTCGAACTCATAGCATGAAATCCCAGACTTTGTAATGAAGAAGTTATGATTTTAGCATTTATGTTCTTCATGTTCTTCACGGGTGGAAACCCAGATCTCCAGACCTCACTTCCCTAAGTGTAGTCGCCGAGATCACTCTTACCTAGACCTCATACTTAGGCCAAGCATCGTATCTCACCTTGGCCTACCTTGCATGATCACTTACACCTTTAGTTTGTCTTGTGCGCACCTCGACATGTAGCCGCACGCCGAAGCCTAGGTAACCACACCTCGGCCAGGAGGTGTGGGACCTCGGCAAAGACCTGGTTGGTACCCAGCATGTCTTCCTGACATGTAAAACAGTGTTTTGACTTCCAGCATGTTTTGCCGAGATCATTTGCATGCATGTAAGACTTGTTTTAAGAAGTACATTCAGTAGACTTTGCCATGTGTTCGTAGGACTTGGACCTTTGCCTTGATCCCGACGTCCCAAAAACTATGTGAGTGGTATTTTTAATAAAGCTATGTTATACGTTTTGATAAAGGCTTTGCTTTGCTTTGTTTTGAAAGTATTTGTTAAGCATGAATGATTATCCATATTTTTATGTATCAAGTAAGTTTTGTTTTGATGACATTCCTGGAAAGTCCCTTGTGCTGGAGGATTCTAAACTTTCGCAGTACTAAAGTCCCTTGTGCTGGAGGACTCTAAACTTTCGCAGTACTAAGTATGAGAGATCTCTACCATCGACGGTCTATGAACGGATGGCCCCACCGACGGCCTTGTGCAGGTGGATTGTCTAATCGATTCCGAGTCGATTATTCCCTTGTTTTGCCACTGACGGTTTACCGCGTGGGTTTTGTAAGTCCTGAATGTCATCCCTTGTGTTATGTAGATGTTATTAACATCCAAAGTAAGTAAGCAAGTTTTGTAAGATCAAGATTGATTAACTAGATTCATCCCATGTTTTGTACAAGCTATGATATGTATGTTTTGCAAAGATCTCGGTAATCATTCATTTAACCCCTTTATTATTTATACCATTCACTGAGTATCCAAGCTCACCCTCCCTATATATATGTAGGTAACAAGCAAGAAGTCGGCTACGCCGAGATGTGTGTTTTGTATATATGTTATGTCGGCAGTGAGGATGTCAGCAATCTGGAAGATTATGTTTCTTGACTTGTAGTTCATGTGTTTTGTAAATGTCGGCTTGAGAGGCCTTTGATCAAGTTGTAATATGTATTTTGCTTATGATATATTCAAGATGTAAGACCATGTTAAAGATGTATGCCATGTCATTTGATCTATGCACTGCTCTTATGGACCACTTGTATTGAAAATTATTGCTTCCGCACTTGTTGGCCCCATATGTAATACTCTGATTGTGTGTGAATTTTGAAAGTTAGCCTTCGGTAATCTCGGATTACTGGCCATCACGGCACCATTCTACTAGGGGCGGAATGGGGTTGTGATAGAGTTTTCCCATATTTTCCTCTTCACTTCTTGAGGCTAGGATTACGTTGACTATTTTTATAATTTTTAACTCAGTTATTTGTCTCTCTAAACAAGATTGTGATTTGGAGATTTTTGGATAAAAATCTAGGGTTTTGGTTTTGGAATCAAAAAATGGGTTTTCAATATGGGTTCTTATATATGGTTATAGCCTTGTAAAAATGGTTGGGTTGTAATAAATTGTGTATTTTATCCATGGAAATTGATTTTGAAAGAAAGGGGGTTTTTACCCTAAATTATGAAATTTTGATTTTTATAAAGAGAAATGGAATTGATGTTGGTTTTATGGAATTAGAACAATGATGATGATGGGAATGGAGTAGGATATGAATTATCACTCCTAATTAGAATTGTTGGAAAGTAGATCTATGTTGAAATTTAATTATCTGTTTAAAGATATCTGTTTTGGGCTATTGGTGGATGATATCTATGATTGTTGTAGAAACTGCATGAGAACTAGGTAAATTAAAATTAATTTTCTCATCCATTACATTGAGCACTGTAACATGTTTAACGCATTGAAAATGGCTATCGTTTTAAGAAAAATGGGTGAATACCTTGGTGAATCTGAGTATGAGTGTAGTTGTGGTATTATATTGGTCTGAGTGTCCTTGGTGAAAGTCTAGAAACCCGCGCAATTAAGTGTTGAGCCTTCTAGTTAATACCGATAAAAATGACAAATTGGTAGTGCTTGTTGCCTACTTGCAGACACGTCTTAGAGATTCTCAGTGTTGTATCCACTGCTCTATTTTCTCTTAAAAATGAATTGATTGCATGAATTGTGATATAAATTTAGCATTGCATGGTTTTGAAAAGAGATAAAATGTTTTGGCACGAACATTGCATATGCATTTACCTTTTAACTTTGTTAAGATTCATACACTGTGTTAGAGTATCTTTATTGGGCTTTGGCTCACCCTATATGAAAAAATCATTTTCAAGTGCTGATGATATGCCTCCGCTAAAGCAATAGTTTGGGAGGACTTGGAACCAAAAGCTTCTATTTTTTGTTATTGTTATATTTACTTTGTACAAGTCTAGCGATTTATTTGTATTGAGTTTAAACCCACTTTTGTTGTAACCAAGTACTGTCTTAGAAAGTTGTAGCCAATAGGGCATTATATATCTGTTTAACTTTTAATTCATATATTTTGTTTATAACACACGCTATAGATTCAGGGTTAGGGCTTATGAATGTATAAATACATATGTTACTTCTTTGTACATTTGAAGTATATGAATGGAAGGACTTTATTCTCGGATTATGATGTTGTTTAATTAATCATTACTCTTGATTTATTGTAATTTTTCTCGGGGCGTTACAAAATTGCTAAAACATTATTTTTGCTAAAATAAATAGAAATAAATGTTATTTTTCTATTAAAAGTGATGATTCGTGAAATATCTTTTATTATTAAAAAAATGAGGATTATAGATGATAATTATTGGTCATTTAGAATAATTTCCAGATCAAATGAAAGTACCATTCTAAATTTTCTTCTTACCATTTTTTTTTTCCAGATACTTTTATTTTGTAAGAAATTTAATTTTATTATATTTAAATATTTTATTGAAATTTTTAAATTAAAAATAATTTCTAAAAAATCATATTAAATTATTTTATGTCATTATAAAATCTATTTTTTTTTAATATCAACTTATTCGATGATCGCTTTTTAAAAAGTGTATTTTTTTAAACACAATAAAAAAAATTATATTGAAAAAACTTAAACATATTACTTTAGCTTTTGTTCACTAATATTAAATTTTTAATTAATCTTATTTATTATTAAAAAAATAATTGTATATATTTATACATACAATTTTGTTTGGATTTCTCAACTTATTTAGTTTCTCTACCTTAGTCCACTCAATTTTTTTTGAATTTTTGAACTTTGCATAGGTTCTCACCGAATTATAAATTATATTGCCCAATCTTTAAAAAATCCTAAGCTTGACTCGAGTTACTTGAGTTGAACTCGCCTAAGTTTACAACTCTAGCAAGAAGGTTGAAAGTTACATAATTGAAGTTGTGACAAATTAAAAATTGATACATAAATTGTAATAAAATTGTGAAACTTAAATTGTAAGTTTTAATATTTTTTTTGTTTTCATAATTTACATACAAAAATCTAACCGTTTACATTATTTTATATACAAATATTTTATTAATTTTTTCACATCCCATGCATGGCATAGGTTTTTACTAGTATACAAAAAAGAAAAACTGTACATCTCATTTTTTTTTGTAATAACTGTCTTTTACAATTTGTCAAAAAAAAAAAAAATTAATTATTTATATTTTATTATAAGAATTAAATATTTTATGTGAAAATTACACTACATCACATTCCAATTTTAATTTGATGTTTCTTTATTTTATTTCAGGGGATGAAGAAGTTTAGGTAATCATTATAGGAAATGAGCCAAAAAGATGGGCAAATTAGAAAGTGAAGAAAATCGTACATGTGTTTCCCTTACAAATAGATTTGATCTTTGTTTATTTGATTGTAAGGAAGGAAAGATTTTAGTAATAATTTTAGGTGATGGGCCGATAGTTCTTTTTTTAATTATTTAAGATTGGAAAATATAATGTAAATGATTATGATTTTAGCCACCCTTTCACTTTTAAAAAGATTAATGGTGTGTTTGGTTGGAGGATTTGGGGAGGGATTTGGAAAGGGAAAGGGAAAAGATGTGTGAAACTAGGTGAAATTTAGATATGTTTTATTCATATTTCACCTACCTTTTCCATTTCCCTTTCCAAATCCCTCCTCAAATCCCTCAACCAAACACAACATAAAGTGCTAAACGTGGGGATCAAAAAGTAAATTTCATAAAAAAATTGACTATCGAATTTTAATGATAAGTTATTTTGGGGCTATGGAAACAATTATTTTCCTTAAAAATTATTTTTAATATTTTGTTTAACCAAAGACTAGCATAAAATCTGTATTATGCATGCATAAGTAACAAAATATGATAAATAATACTAAATATGTTAAAAATTAACTAAATATTATGAAATTAATTTAGATGGGTATTTGTTGGCTAATTTTTCCTACGAAGGAAAATATTATAAATGTGAGCATGTCAGCAAAGATTGAAAAATCCTTACAGATTAAATTCAAGCCAATTATCAAGCGATTGTATTGACAGTTCTTTTGCCTCAACAAAGACGACTTCAAAATTGCCAAGTATAGAGAAAAGAAAAATTAAAAAAAGAATGAGGGAGATGAAGAAAGATGATTGTGTGAACAATCAAAGTAATAATTATTTACCTCTACTCCTATGCTTTGAAAAGAAAGTGCATAAGATGCTTCAAAAAGGAAGTACTAAAAATAAATGCTTCGAAATATAAATCTATGTTAAACTACTCTTAAGATAAGAAGAATGACAAGAAATATTGAAATCAATTCTCTTTGATTTGAATTCTGGGATCTTTTACAATGTAACCATGAATGGCTATTTATAGGCAAACATTTATAGGAAAAAAACTACCTAAAACTACTCACTATTCCACCTCCTCCATTTCATGCTCCATAATTTTCCATAACTTCCTTCAACCTTCACTTCATGCTTCATATTCTCCACTTTGTTCTTCATCATCTTTTCACATTTCATAACTTCTCATAACCTCCAAATGAGTAGGAGGGCGCCACATGTCCTGCAATTATATGAATAACAAATAATAAAATTGTAGGTTTATGGTGCCAACATTACCCCCCGTGCCCATTAAAAATGATGTTTATTTGAATTTTTGAAGGGCCGAACCAAACACATGACTAATCTAAGCAATAAAGTACTTCGAATAATATCAACAAAGTGCTTCGAATGAGTATGAAATTATGACTAGATGTCTAGAATTATATCTATGCCTTGAAGGAATATTACATATGTGCTTTGAATCAGTATCAATCCTTTGAAGGAAATTAAACAATTTTGTTTTATTCATACTTCAAACACTTAGAAAACTTGAAACCTTTTGAAGTAGGTTGATGTTGCTTGCACTTAGAATCATTCAGAACCGCATATTTTCATGATTCACCTTAACAAGCTGTTACACACGCTAGCTATTATGGACTAATAACAGGCTTCGAAAGTAGTATAGAGGACCAAAATCATCAATCGAAGGTCGAAGGTGCCGACAAAGGACGAATTACATCCTTAAAAATATTCGGCAAAGTTTCGAAGGTTCATAACCACTATTATTATTTCTTCGAAGCTGAGACCAAAATCATTCTTCGAAAGTCGAAGGTGCTGATAAATGATGAATTTCATCATTGGAAGTACTCAGCAAAGCTTCAAAGGTTCACAACCACCATTATTGTTTCTTAGCTATTGTTGATGCAAGATGAAGTGCTTCGAAGCTTACAAAATTATGGCAAAAGGGCTTTCGAAGTAACTTTTGGCCAACATTGTAGTGATTCAAATTTTGTATATTCTAGTTCACACATAATTAATGAAAATATTAATTTTGTACTTCGAACCAATTATTAACTCTTCGAAGATACTAAAACCGTTGTTCTTTGAACCAACTTTTGTAGAATACTAGTTACATTTTTATGTAACAAATGGCTATAAAAATGTTTATCAGTAAAACAACTAATTATCATGCAAAAAATAGGCATTATTTGACAATTAATTAATTGTCATTTTACATATATTTGAAGGGAGGTACACATTTTAAAAGCTTTCTCGTCCTATGTTACATTTCAAAGGTGTTTATTGATGACAAAAACACCTTTCGAAAGTCACATATGTTACTAAAGGATCAAATTCGTCCTTCGAAAGTGCTCACGACATCTCTTCAAACCAAATCCAAAGAGTTGGATTGTTGTGAAATTAGTTTGACATTTTAACTAGCCATTAGTGGCTATAAAATAATATTTCAATGAATAAATATAACAACACAACAATTTATCCTTCGAAAAGAGGTTTAACAACCCTCACATGTTTTTAATAATATGCTTCAAAGTGTCTTGGGACATGCTTCGAAGGTAACCACAAAACCAAATGGTGATTGTTTTATGAATCAACTAATAACCATATTTCTGGCTCAATATATTGGAATAACGAAATATTATTTGTTAGCCATTCCATCAAAGTCAACGTTTGATGTGATCCACAAATCCAAAATGGATTTTGAACAATAAAAGTCATGGTATAGTGTGACCGTGAAAATTCATACTTTTTGACACTTTAAAAAATGTCAAAAATTTTGAATTCATGAACAATGACTTATTCATTATTTTTTACTATGTTTGGTTTAAAAACATGACTTTCGCTGAATTGATTTTCATAATTGTTTGGCAAAGTGGGCTGTTTTTCCATGTTAGCCATTAATGGCTTATGAAAATCATCTATATGTATGTTATTTTCATGACTTGACTCTCTAAAATTGATTTTTGGACCCCCCAGCCATGCATGGAATATTATTCTTAGCCAAATTTGACTCAAGAGCATGCTATTTCGTTATGTTAATTTCATAATTTGGATCTTTAAAAACGGGCTTTTGAACCCCCCGAGCCATTGATGAAATCAACTCTTTGCTTTTGCTATTTTCAACCATGGAAACATTTTGAAAAAATTCACCAATTCCAGCCATTAAAGCCTCAGTTAAAGACTTGGTACTGAGAGTTGACAACTCATCATTCCATTAGTGAATTTTCATATCAAGTTGATGAGTTTCTCCAATTAAATGGTGTCTTTTTTCTTCTACCAAATAATATTATAAGGGATGAAAGTTTATTTCATCAAGAAAATTGATCTCTTCTTGAAGATCCAAAATTTTTTATTAACGCTAAAAGATTTCATCGAGACTATTTGGAATGGACGAATCTAATTCATTTTTCATTTTTTACACTTGACATCCCATTGGGCGTGCCAAAAATTGTTGACTTATTTTTCCTACGAAGGAAAATATCATAAATGCGAGTGTGCCAACAAGGATTAAAAAATCCTTACAGATTAAATTCAAGTCAATTGTCAAGCGATTGTGTTGACTATTTTTTTGCCTCAACAAAGAGGACTTCAAAATTGCCAAGTGTAGAGAAAAGAAAAATTAAAAGAAGAATGAAGGAGACGAAGAAAGATGATTGTGTGAACAATCACAGTAATAATTACTTACCTTTATTCCTATACTTTGAAAAGGAAGTGCATAAAATGTTTCAAAAAGAAAGTGTTGAAAATAAATGATTCAAAATATAAATTTATGTTAAACTACTCCTAAGATAAGAAAAATGATAAGAAATATTGAAATCAATTCTATAAATATAAGATTAAGATCAAGATAAAAAAAAAAAAAAGTTTAAAATTGAAGATGAGTATAGAAAGAGAAAATTAGATAAATTTTCGAAAAAGTTAAAATTCCACTAAAAATTAAGAGCGAGAATGAATTTTGTAAATATAAGATAAAAATTAAAAAAATAAAATTTAATTTGAGGATGAACTATAAAAATATAGAAAGAGAAAATTGAATAAGAGTAAATTACACTTACATCCTCTGAAATTTGGGTTTAATACATATTATCTCCTAACATTTGAAAAATTGCACTAACCCACCCCCTATCGTTGTAATTATTCAGACGGAATGAAGAATTGAACTCATGCACTCTCTCTTTGCTGTCATTTGCTTTACTTCCTCTATTTTTTTTTTCTTTCTTTTGCTAATTTCCTCTATTTTTCTCCTAAAAGCTGTTACCTTTTATAAAAGTAGGAGATTTGTGAAATAAGACTATTAACCACAAGGATGGGAATGTAATTTCTAGAATGTCAAGGGTGAGATGTAATTGGACCAAATCTCAGGAGGTGTCAGTGTAATTTACGCGTTTAAAAATAAAGTTTTGAAAAGAGTTTTAAAAAAAGTTTGATTATGATTTTTTAAAAGAGTTTTAAATTAAGTGTTTGGTTATGATTTTTGAAAAGAGTTTTGTAATTTTTTGATCAGAATCATGATTTCAAAATAAAATCAAACGCTATCTTAAATTTTCTTTAATTATGCTCATTCTTTAGGTAGGTCTAGTTTGACAACTGCATATTTTAGTCAAAAAGTCATTATAAGTTGTCTCATCAATTTCTCTATTTTTTTTTTATATCTTTGCATAAAAAATTAAAAAGTTATTAAAATAATTTATTTTCAAACAAAAACTTAAGGATGAATTAAATTTGAAAATACATGTGTCATAGATGTTACTACAGAATTACTTTTGCTTTCTTTTTCTCTATCTACTAAGATGTTTCCAGTTATTATTGATTCTGTCTAATTTTTTATATAATTCTTCCAAACTTCATTGTTCTATGCATTTTGTTGACGTGGACAAAAATTTCAAATTTTCTTTATTTTGCTCCTTCTAAAGTCAGCTGTTTTAATATATATATATATATATACATATATTGGGTCTAGCCCTTCTACTATCTAAAAATAATAATTCAGCAGTTTTAATGTCATAAATAAGATTTAAATTTTTTAAAACAAAAAAGAAAAATTGTCATAAAAGTGTTGAGCAAGACTCTCTAAGTTAAAAGTCAGCTTATTAGTTTTTTAATTTTTTTAAGTGACATTATCTATCTATTTTTTTATACATTTTTTAAAAAAAATCAAAATAATCCAAAAAACTGACCTTTAACATACTTCTCAAAATATGTGTAATGCATTAATTCACACTCCTTTAAAATTGTTTACAAAAAAGTTAAATTTTATTATACTGTCATTGAATGATATAGAAATTTATTAAATTTCCTTTGAATATACTCATTTTAAACGGTGGTGCTACATGCATCAATTAGTGTATTAATTAGTATACTAACATTAGTTATGATATTATTATCGATACCACTCATTAATTACATTACAAATACCAAAAATCTTTTAAATTATGCCACATCATTAATTGATACACTAGTTTGTAATTAATTAGTGCATATAATACTATTCCATAGCGTCCTGTAAAAAATCCTTACAAAAAAATAATCTTTTGAATTAAAGAAGAAAAAAAAAAATCAAACATTTTTTTTACTGACATAAATGCTTAGGCTTAGGTTTGATGAATTTATCCCAACAAATTTGCAACTTGATATTAAACTTATTTTCTTAAATTTAGTAAAATCTTTTTTTTTGTTCAATCACAATAAAAATTAATTACAAATATGATAATAATTACGGCAAATTAGATGCAACTCTCATAATAAATAAAAAAATAGTCAACTTTTGCCTTTGGTAAAGATCGATCATTGATGATTCCCTTGACTATATGAGTATTTTTTTCTTCGCGTAGTTCCGTGTAGTTTCTAATAAGTAGATTTATTATTTAATAAGTTTTATGAAAAAATTTTGTTATAAAAAAATCATTAATTATAAATTTTAATGATAATTTATAAAAATTATGACAAAAAAAGTCACTAATTATTAATTTTTAGCGACGTATGTAAAAAATTATCACAAAAAAATTATTTTTAGCGACAACTTTATTAAGACTTATTTTCAACAGGACTTAATGAGAATTAAGTCTAACTATTAGGACTTATCGGTAGTTTACCCATTTTTCTTTTGGTTATTATTCAATTGAAAAATGAGTTAAACATTTTGGGTCCGTTTGGCTTAGTTTTAGAATCATAATTTAAGTGTGAAGTTGCGCTTAAAGTGTAGAATTATGAGTTGAGTTTTGAAAAAAAAATTAAATTTTGGTAATGAGTTTTGAAAATAGTTTTGAGTTGTATTTTGAAATTTTTTAGATTTATTTATTTTTAAATATTTAAAAATGTTTAAGAAAAAATTATTTTTGAAATTTTAAATATATAATTTTTATTTTAAATATTTTTAATTGTAGATATTTTATTTTATTTTAATTTTTAAAAAATATTTTAATTTTTTAATTTTTTAATATTTTAAACTCAAAGCACAACTCCACACTCAAATCATAACCAAACACATAACTCAAAACTCAATTCAAAAACTATTTTCAAAACTCATAGCCAAATACATAACTTAAAACTCAATTCAAAATTGTATTAAAAAAAATTCAAAAAAATATTTTTTATTTTGTTTTTTAAAATTATTTTTTTGTTTTGAAGAAAAATAATTTATTATTATTTTTTTATTTTTTGAAAAATATTTTTTTATTTTATTTTCTTAAGCTTTGGCTAAATAATTTGTTATGATTTATATATATGGCGATTTAAATTTTTTTTTAATTTTTAAAAAAAAAGTATGAATATTTAAAATATTAACATATTTATAAAGTAAAATATTTTAAAAAAAATACAACGTGCAAATATATGAAATACAATGCACATTAAAATTAATAAATAAATAAATATTTACAATAAAAATATTTACCTTAAAAAATAAAATTAAGAAAATTTTAAATATTTTAAAAAAATAAATCCAAAAAATTTGAAAATACAACTCAAAACTCAAAATACAGCTCAAAACTTTTTTCAAAACTCAGAACCAAACAAATTTTCTTTTTCCAAAACTCAACTAAAAATTCATAACTCAAAACACAACTCCACGCTCAAATCATGATTCTAAAAATAATTTTTAAAAAAAATGTTTATTTTTTTTTTCTTTTGTAAAATTGAGTTTTAAAAAGAATTTAGTTATGAGTTTTGAAAAAAAAAATTTGAATTGAGTTTTAAGTTGTGTTTTAGTTATGAGTTTTGAAAATAGTTGTTGAATTGTTTTGAGTGCCATTTTGGGAACATAGTCCAAAAACGTGGCTGCCAAAAATGCAACAAAATCCTTTTGGGAAGTGCCAAAAATGCAGTCCTAAAATTACAAATTAAAGCCTATGAAAAAAAATAAAAAAAATAAATCTCTTATGTTAGGTAAGGGTATTTTGGTCATTTTAATTTGATTTGACACCATAAATAAATATTAAACTAAAAACCAAAAAGTCAATTTTTTACCAACTTCCCAAATCACTTTCAAAAAAGTCAAAAAGTTTGGTAAAAAGCCAAAAGTTAGCTTTTTACTAACTTTCCAAAACAACTGTGTATTTGGTTATGAGTTTTAAAATTTTCTGATTGGAATCGCATTTCCAAAACAAAACTATTTTTTGTGAAATTAAATTAGCATAAATTAACTTTGCACCCTTGATATTTTAATAATATAAGGTTCCAACAAATGATAAAAATTCAAAATCTAACTATCAAGTAATGATAATTTTTAAAATTTAACTTAAGCATTTTTTAATTTTAAATAAATAGTTATTGATATGAATTTTGACAGTCATTAATAACGAAATGAAGACCTCTGTTCTTTATATGAAATGGAGAGGATCTGAAATATCTTAATGAAAAAATCAAAAAGTTAAAAAGTTATTACATATCGCCATATCATTCTTTTTATTTTTTTACATATCTTTTTATAAAAAAATAAAAAATTATTAAAATAATTTATATCCATTCATTTAAACAAAATCCAAGTCAATCCTATCCTAAATAAGCATAAAGATTCGTTCCAAAAAAAAAAAAAAAAAAATTAAATAAAGTAAGCATAAAGATTATTATACATCACTTTGCCAAATTGAAGGTTTCATTTGATATGAGCTATTTTGATTAAATTAACTAATAAAGACAAAATAGGCTAATTTAGCCAATAAATAAAATGTTACATTTAAATTATAATCATCTCATATTTTTTATCACAACCATCAAATCAACTACAAAAAAAAAAGTCAAAATTTATTTCAAATATAACTTTTTTAATCAGACTTAAATAGTCAAAAAGTCAAGTTAAGTTAGCCCATTCCAAACGAGGGCTAACATATAGTTTTAGTATGTTTTGATAAAAATTAGTTGTAGTAACAATCTTAAGTACTTAACTTTAAAAATTAAGAATTTAATGATAAGTTTCTTCATTAAAATTAGGTTTAACTATTTGGTGATAAATCAAATATCTCTAACTTAAAAATTAAAATTAATTTTCGATTATATATTTGTGTGCAATTAAATGCACTTAATACATTATTCATATAAAATGTCACTTAAGAGAGAGGGAAAAAAAACCATAATTTGAAGTGTTTATATTAAAATTTTAGTTTTTATTATAAATTAGGGATTTTATTATAATCAAATTTAAATATTTATTTTATAATTATGTAAAAACCTTATAATTTAGTATAAATCATATTATTAGTGCAAAATTTAAAATATACAATTTAGTAGTTTTTTTTTTTAAAAAAAATTCTATGTTTAGTATCTATCTATCTATCTATAGTATGCTATTATATTGTGAAAACTGGATTTGTTGTTCAAATCTTCTCTTTTGTGTCCCTTATTTTTCTATTTAACAAAAAAAAAAAAAAAAAAAGATGGCAGGAGTGAGACTCAAACCTTAGTCAACTAAAGAAAATTCTTACCACTTAAATAACATACAACACGAAAAAAAAAAAAAAAAAAAAGTAGCATACAATAGATAATAAATATATTATTTTAGTTTTACTTATTTAAATTACACATGTATTGTGTTTTTCAACCACTAGTTTAATTCATTATGTGCATGGCACAATGCAAATTGATTTCAACTAGTTTTTATATCAACAACACTATAAATTTAGACTTGTGAAGTCAAAGTTTATTCAAAACAAAAAAATCAATGATTCAAATTCATTTTATTTATAGACCTCATATTTCATAAATTTAATCTCTGTCATATAAATACATTCAAAGTAAATTATGAATTGATAAAGATGAATTCATAACATTTTTATTTTTATCTAGATATGATCTTCTAAGAACTCAAGCCCAAGCCCAATAATTTCTCCCATATTAAACGACATATCCAATGTTCTCCCACTACATATAAGAAAATTATTAGGTAGATTAAAGTAGGGTTAATTACAACAAGTTCCTCTCAATTATTAATAATATCATTTTACGTTTATCATTTATAAATATGTATATATTGATCGTATAAATATATTCCTTTTGGAATTTTTTTGGAAAGATAAAAAACAGTGATAAATTTTTATAGTTAAGAGAGTCAAACTATACAAATTCTTAGATGAAGATGAAAAATTGATATTCGTTAATAATTGAGAGTGTTTTAGTGTAAGTAACCCATTAAAATATAACGTAGTATTATTTACATAATTTTTCAAGAAAAATTACAAAACGCATTAATTGCGTTGTTCATTCTTTCAACCACCTAATGACAATAGGCTTTTTTTGGCTTTTTGAACTAAAATATCACTAAAAGATAAAATAGACTAAAATAATTAATGATACAAAATATCACATCAAATCCAAAATAATTTCACTTTTTTTTCTCACAATTATCATATGTAAAAAAATCTAATTCTATTTCCAAACACAATTATTTTAACCTACTAAAATAACTTATTAAAATAGTTACGTTTTGGCAAGTTGGTAAAAAGTCAATTTTTTGATTTTTTAGTTTTTCTAGGTTATATCATTTCTCTACTTTTTTACACTAAAAAAGCCAAAAACCTACAAAAAAAAATCAAAAAATTAACTTTTTACTATCTTTCCAAAACACTACATTGTCTAAGAAGATTACCAATGGAAATCATAGTATTATGATCTCCTTTTTGTTTCCTTTCCCTAGCAATTCAATAGCCAAACATGACATTAATTTATTTGACTAGTTCAATCGGACATTCATTTGCACTTTGGAGTGTTTTGAGAAAATGATTAAAAGTTGATTTTTAATTTTTTTTTATATAAGAGGTGATATAACTATAATGAGTTAAAAGCTGATTTTTAATTTTTTTTATAAAAGTTTTCAAATGACCCTTTATATGGGACATTTGGGGTCATCCATGTCAAAGACACAAGAAATTGTCGTCTTGGCCCCACGGAAATAACGTTGTAATTTTTTCATAAAGTAACAAATAGGTTTTTATTTTTTTTATAAAATATCAGAATAAAAAAATTATTTAACATACACAAACATTTTGAAAATAAAAATAAAACAAACGTGTTTGGTGAGTTGTCAAATGTGGTAGTTGGTGGTGGAGAGTGGCCATAAATGGCGGCCGGAGTGTCACAAAAAATCATGTGAAGTGGTCAAAGGAGATCACTGAAGAGCGGTTAAAGGTCGCTAGAAGTCAATTGGCCAATGGCCTAAAGTGATGGATGGCAGCAGGGGGTGGGAGTGAGAAAATTGAGTAAAATTTGTTTTAAAAATATATATATATATTGTTATTTTCAAAAGTTTCAAAAAGTTTAAAATCAATTCCATTTTTGTAAAAACATAGATAATTTATTAAAAGAGATTTTGTTAACAATTTAAAAAATAAAACACAAGAAACAAAAACTTTAACAGACCCCTAAATAGTGTCTCTTTATTACACACACTGTGTTTGTTGAATGGATATCAATGTCCCAATCACGTACTTGTTTTCAAGAAAACATTGAAAGAAATCACAGCTTTAATGGCTATTCAAAATACATAAGACTTAAAAAAAAAACACAACCCAAAAGAAAAATATCAGAAAGAAAACATCACATCCTGTAACATACAATGTCTCAATCACATACTTATGTTCAAGAAAACCTTGAAAGAAATTGCAGAATTGATAGGCAATTGAAATACAAAAGACTTCAAAGAATTTGGATCATCGGCCGCCCTACCCGGCAGCCCCCAAAACGACGTCGTTTTGGGGTTTTTTTTTTTTTTTTTTTTTTCCTTCTTGTTTTCTCTCTCTCTCTCTTCGATGATCCAAAACCAGAGGAGAGGGGAGGGGAGGGGAGGGGGAGAAGAGGGAGGAGGGAGTGGGAGGTCCGATCGTCGCCGTCGCAGCTCGTCGCCTCGCCGCCGGCCGTCGCAGCACCGCCGCACCGCCGTCTCCTCCACCTCCTCCTCCTCCTCCCCCACTGGTTATGGCCCCCTCCAGTCCGGCCCACCGGCGGCTCTTCTTCCCCTCCCCTCCCCCTCTCTCTCCTTCCCCTCCCCTCACCTCCCCTCTGGTTCTGTCGAGCTCGACGAGGAAGAAGAAAAGAAAAAAAATCAAAAAACCCCCAAAACGACGTCGTTTTGGGGGGCTGATGGAACGGCTGCCGAAAACGGCGGCCGAGGATCCTTGCTCCTTCAAAAAACCCAACCCAAAAGAAAGTTATCAGAAAGAAACCAAACCATCTTTAAGCTTTCAAAGGACATGATGTTACAGAACAGTGTATAGAAAGACTTGAAAATGAAAAGAGTACATGGACTCAAACAAGACTTGAATTATATACAAAGGCTTGCAACTGAACCCTTCAAATTTACATAAAAGAATGAAACATTCCTAATCAAAACAATTCAATTTTCACTTCTCATATTTACATAAAAGAATGAGCATTCCTATTCAAAACTAATGCCACTCATTGTTATCACCAACCAATCCCACTAAGGTGGGTTGGTAAATATAACAACTTAATTCTCCAATCTAATAAACTATAGTGAATCAGCCCATCATTCTTGTTAGCTCCCAGAATAGAGAGAGGAGTCAGTACCAAAAACAAAATATTCAAGGACCATCAAACATGCACTTGAGAGAAAAAAGAAAAACAGTTCCAATTCAAGACCCCGATAAACACTGCCTGGATGGATGTATGGTTGCATTATCATCTTTCAGGTTGCAGATTTGCATAACCAGCACAATCCTTAAAGATCCAAATTAAAATCCAAATCAGAAAAACCCAAATCATTCGAGGCAAAATTGTAGTTCTCCTCGCCTCCGTCTGACCTTGAGAAATCAAAACCATAATCCACTCCTGCAGGTGCCTGCTCCATATGCTGCAAACTACCGAGCAACTTTGCATCTGGATTCTGCAACTGATGTGATAAATCTGAGGGCTTTTCATCTTGCAAATTACTGTAGTTAGCACATCCAACATTGCCAGAATCATGCACAGGCTCTGATTCATAATCAGAGTCTAGAATACCCATTAGGTCACCCACATCAAACATCTCATCCTCAGAGAAATTTAGCAAATAACTTAGTCTGTATTCAGATTTCCCATTAAAATCCGCTGGATCTTCCTTCCCATTAAAATTCACAGGCTCCTCCTTTGCTTCCTCCTTCGCCACACTCATTGGGGTTCTAACTTCATAGTCTGTTTTCCCATTAAAATCCGTTGGCTCTTCCTTCCCTCTGTAATTCACTGGCTTCTCCTTTACTTCCTCCTTCACCACACTCATTGAGGTACCAACTTCATAGTCTGTAAAAGGCCTGTTGCAATCAATTTGTGATTCACTTTCACCATCCTCATGCGGGACCTTAAGAGCATTGAGTTTCACCTTCAAATCATCAGAGTGGCTCGAAGTTGTTGTGGAGTTGGAAACTGATGTACTTGGCAGGGATGCAGATTCCTTGGAAGATTCACTCGAGAAGCCACCATTTGGAAAGTTGAGGTGCGCGCGTGGACCATACATTATTTTTGCTGCTTCATCATAGACAAGAGCAGCTTCAAGGGCAGTGGGGAAGGTACCTAACCATAGCCTCCGACCCCTGTCTGGCTGCCGAATTTCGGCAACCCATTTACCCCATGTCCTCTGCCTAACACCTCTGTAATTACAATACGTGTTCTCTGGACCTCCTTTACCCTTCATACATCCTTTTCTAGATCCCTTGGCCTGAACTTTACACACTGGCTTTGGACTGTCAGCCAAAGGATCAAGTCTCTTATTGTATTCTTTCCACTTAGCTAAGGTTTCTGCTACAGATTCGGATCCATCCCGCCTACTCCTTGACTTCCTCTTTCTGTAATAATAATCCAAGGCACAAAAGTCAAGTTTGTAATCCTGTAAACAAGATAAATAATGCTTTGACAAATTTCGAAACAAATAGGAATTTATATGTAGCATAGCTATATGAACTGATTCAAAATGAACAAGCAAGACTCCAAGACAGTTCTCCAAGAATCTAGTCAATGGACAACAATTTGATAAATAAACACTATTGTTTAGAAGTCGAATTCAACAGAGTACCCCTGAAACTTGACCACATTATAGCATCCACCCCCCCCCAAAAAAAAAAAACCCATACCCAAAAAAATAAAGATCCTATAGTTTATCAAAAACCAATAAAACTATTCACCCAAAAAAAAAAAAAAAAAACCAATAAAACTGAGAACCCAAAAAAAACTAATTCACCTAAAAAAAAGATCCTATAGTTGATCAAAAACCAATAAAAACTATTCACCCAAAAAAAAAAAAAAAAACTGAGAACCAAAATTTTACTCTCTCTCATACCATGGAAACTTGAATACAAAAATGAGTACATTCAGCCAACTGTTTGGTTGCACAGAGAGTAGGATTCAAGAAAAGAAAATGAAGCCAACTTCAAATTCCTTCCAAGTTGCTTTCAGATAACTAAAACCCTATTCAAGAGGCAAGTGTATTGGAGGTCTTAGTTTGCTTGGTAACCAAGTAATTAAAATATCCACGTTTTTTTTTTCCTTTTCATTTTCTCAGAAACCAAGCAACCACGAGAAATTTCCTAAGAACTCCAAGAAATGATAACATACCAAATTTCCAGTTGCAGAATCACACAAATCATTTCTATTCTATAGTCATAAACACTCAAATTTTTATAATCAATCAGAAAAATCACACGTAACCCTAGTTCCAAAACCCAATCAATCTTGTAAAAATAAAAATTAACCTATTCAAATTAAAGATTCATCACAAAGAAAAAATAAATTCATCAAAAGACAAAGATCACGAGCACACAATCACACATGCATACATTTAAATATACTAAAGATTTATACAATTATAAACATTGTGAACAATGAAATCAACCAACCTTTCAGTGTTTTCAGACATGTGCGACGAAAAACGTCCTTCTGATGCAAAATATTCCGAGCTTGTCTCTCTTCTCTGCTACGAAAACTAGGGTTTCTTCTTCTGTGTTGTTCTTCTCTTCGTTCTGGTGTGATTTTGGCTCTTGTTCTTCTGCTATGCTGGTTTTGGGATGCTTTTTTTCACGTGAATCGACAATCCTCTTCAGAGCTAGCTGCGAGAGATACTTATAGCCTTCTCTAGATATTTCTTAAAATAAAAATTAAAAAAACACGTTACTTCGTTATTAAGTTTATTACATTTCTACCCTAAAAGATCGTTAATTTATTTATTTAGTCCCAAAATTATAAATTAAAATTTATTTAATTTCTAAATTATCAATTGCATCTATTAAATTCTTAAAATATTTAATTTAAACTTATTTAATTATAAAAATATTATAAAAATAAAATATATTCCCATAAATATTATAAATTAGTAAAACACCTCCTTAATTAAGATTTTATTTTATAAAATTTTAAATTTTATTTTGTCTATAACAGACGTTTTTATTTCGTTCTGCATTTAAATAATATTAAAGTCTGGTTTTACAATCTTGTCAATAAACTATATGAATATTAGATATATTGAAGAAGTACAATTAGATAATTTAAATAATAATAATTCGTTACAACTAATAATAGATCAAAATAATGTATTAATTAAGTAAAAAAAAAAACTTAAGAAAAATCTTAAAAACAATCAATTGGAAATTATAAACGACATTTGACATATAATACTAGAAAAAGGCAAGCACGTAGTCATTGAGGATAAGTAAGAAAATATTATAGATAAATTACCTTTACCGCTATAAAGGAAATTCACCATAAGAACTGATACCATTTTTCAAAGATAGAATAAAAATTTTAAATTTTTTTAAAATAAAATTTTAACTAGCGGTATTTTATTAATTTATTTATATTTTATTTTTATAATTTTTTTAGACACTAAATAGATTTAAATTAAATAGTTTGTCCTCATTTGGCAAGTGAGTTGGTTTTGAGTTAGGATTAAAAAAATAAAAATAAAAATAAAAAGACAAAATATGCTAAATAAGATAAATATTACATCCAAATCATAATTATTTTATTTTTTCTCTCAAAAAAAATTAAAAATATTAAAAAAGCCAAAATGTTCTAAATTAGCCAAAAAAAAAATAATATAAAAAGTCAAGGTAAAAAGTTTTTCCCAAATGATAATCGATTCAATCAATATTTTAAAGATTAAAAACAAATTTTGATTTATATAGGGCACATTTGGGAAAAAGGATTTGGGGCTTTTTTTTTTTTTTGTTAAAATAGCCACAAAAAATAAAATAAGCTTTTTAGCACAAAACATTACATCTAACCCATAATCATTATATTCTTTTTCTTATAAAAAGTTAAAAAAGCCAAAAGTTCTTCTCAAATGAAAATTTTTTAACCCCAAATTAAAATAACCAAAAAATTTAAAAAACTAAAAAATTAACCCACTTCCTAAACGAATCGATAGTTTAGCAACTTGATAGACATAATTGATAGTTTGTAAACTATATAGATAATATAATGATAGCTTAAGAATATAAAATGTAATAAACCCTTATTATTATTTTAATGAAGTGATGATGTGGTGAGATTCTAGTGGAGCTATGGCCCTTTGGGCAGCCAAATATTTCGGCACGTGTCACCCGAATCTTCGCCTCTCTCCACATCGCTTTCTTGGGGCCGAAGTGTTTGATTTTCCGTTTCAAGGTGTTGTTTGGCAACTTTAAGTATTTTTTTAACTAAAATATCTAGTTTAAGTATTTTTTTTCACATAAATTAAGGTTTTGTTTGATAACTTTCAGTTTTAACTAAAATATTAAAAAATTACTATAAATTATCACATCAGACTTTTTATTTTTTTATATATCTTTTAGTAAAAAATAAAAAAATTATTAAAATAACATGTTCCGAAACGAGGCCTAAATAAACCTATTTATTTTAATAAATGTACTTATTTAAAATATATTATCTCTTTATTTTTTTATAAAAAATTAAAAAAATATATTTATTTACATCATTCCAAACAATCCTTTAATTTCAGTCTTGCCATTATTTGATTACTATATTGCCCCCTAGTTTCGAATCAAAGTGCCACTCAAGCCGCGTATCGAGGGTCATCAAAAGGCATTTAGCAATGTGGCTACACCTGATTGTTGCAGTTAGGAATTATCCATAAGCATGTAGAATTTTCATAGAATTCTCCATAAGGAAACGTCCACATGGGTGGCCATTGGCCCCATGACCCATCTACGTCCAAGCGAGTTTGGTATCTTTGGAGCTTGAAAAAGTTATTGTGCCCGTGTGATCGAGGTGGTTGAGATTTTGTATTTATTTAATTTAATATTTAAGTTAAAAGTTTGAGGCAAGGAGTTCTAAGTTAATTTAGCTTAATTTGTCTATTTATAAAATATTAATTATAATTTTATATTATTTTAGTTATAAAATAAAGTATAAAAAATATAAAAGATGAATATATATACTTTTTTTTAGGATTTAAATTAAAATATTTGTTAAAAATCATATTTATTTTATCATTCAATTTTGTTAACGTTTTAAATTTAAATAATAAGTAAAAGTATTTAAATAATTTAATACAAAAAATAAAAAAGTAATTGCTCATAAGTGGGTGAACTTAGATTTGAAATTTCTTTAATATTAAATATGAAATAAATAGATTAAATCCAATGTCAAGTCAGATTATACTTAAGATGACACATATTGGAAGAATTTTATTTACACTCAAAAATTATTTAGTACACCTGATTAATATTATATCAATGAAAATTTATTAATAAGAATAATATATATTAAACCTTAAAATAAATTTTTTTTTTATGGTACACCCTAATTACATATGCGTATTCTTCATCTTCTTTCCCAAGTTTTAATTGTTTTCTTTTCTTCTTCTTACTTACTCCAAAACTCCAAACCACTCCACCAAAACTTACTATTATCGTTAGTATTATTGTTTTTTTTTTTTTTTTTTTTTTTTTGCTTACGAATGGAAGAAGAATTGAACAAAATCAAATAATAGATATAAATAATAATCAAAATTATTTTTTGAAACAATCCATTGAAGATGAGGTAAGTATTTACATACTAGTATTGCAATTCAAGTCAAAAAAATTATATCTACTTTCTAGATCCAGTGATATGGCACTCTATTAAAATATCTTGTCAACTCTCTCTCTCTCTCTCTCTCTCTCTTATTTATTATCTGATTATCAAACAATCATTTTCTTGACACATTACTGGTCCTAGAAAATGAGTCTAAAAAGTAAGCTTGTATATAATTTTCCTTCACATAAGTATAAAGATACTATCTTTGAATTTTTGTTTTTTTTTTAAAATCTAAAAACAAATATTTAGCTTGTTTAACGTCATTGTTGTTCAGACTTTCAGATCCAAACAAATTCATTTTGTTCAGCAAAACAAAGTCAACATGTATGGATCTAGAAGTCTAAAATGAACAATATAGTTTAGCATTGTAAATCCAAACATAATGACTTTGTTCTTGTTTGGGTATACCTTGAAGAGTAATTTTTAAAAAAAATAATAATTATATAGTGTACTGAGAATAGGGGTGCTCGTGGTTCGGTTGCAGTTGGGGAAAAAATCAATCCGCGTCTGTCCGCCTACTTGGCGGATGGATGCGAATCGGTTTGGCGGTTTAAACTTTACAAATTTTGAACATAATACAACAACTTGTCAACATTTTTTTTGGATAACAACCCAACTCAACATAACCAAAAGATTATCAAGTAAATTATCAAATACCAATAATAAATACATATAAGAAAACCATGCATTATCAGAACTATTTCATTACTTTTTTTTATTCAAAAACTATTTAATTTGATTTTTTTTTAAAATGACAAAATTAAACCTTATATTATTAAAAAAAAAATACCAAATATCAACACTTATCACTTGATAAAAGGATTTCCAAATTGAAAATAAATTGAAAACACAACAGAATATTCTTTAAACTCTTTTTTTAATTGAAAATACAATCAGAATATCTAAACAAATTGAAAACACAAAGTCTTACAAATTACTTGAGGTGCTTGTGGTTTGGCGGTTCGGTTGCGAGCAAATGAATCTTAAATTCATCATCCATCCAAAACTAGATAGATTGAAAAAAAAACCAATCCACAATTGTCTACTCGTTATCACGCATCCGTCCAAAATGCAGTGATTCAGTTCGATTGATTTGAACGGATCGAAATATCCGCTGAGCACCCATAATTGAGAGTAACATAAAACCCTAAATAATTGAACAGAATATATTGAAAAATTAAGAATACTTAATAATTTTTTAAGTGTAAATAAAATCCCCTACATATCCTCTTACTAGGAGGTGTAAAAATGGCTTACGACCTGCCTGTGACCCATGGTGGACTTGGTCTAGTTAGGCGTAGTCCTGAGCTCAGTCTAGGACCTTGGGCTTGGGCCGTCATGTTGAAGCCCTGTTCAACCCGACCATTGAATCCGGCCGTCTGGCCTGCTCAATGCCCGATCCAAGGTCCGGTGTCATTTTTGGTAGAAAAGAATAAAATTTTGGTGAAAAAAATAGGAATTTTTTTTTCCCCTGACTCACCCAGGCCCAAGCCTGACCCTCCGTCTCGCCTAAAGCCCAAATACCCTATAAGCATGAGCCTAATTTTTTAGTCCATAGATAGACCTGGCACAGTCCTAATTTTGACAGAGACCCGCACAGCCCGACATGAGTCAACCCAGACCCAAGTAAATTGGGCCAAGCCAAATTTTGGACTCCGACTTGGACCAAATTTATACCCTAGGCCTCGTTTGGGAACAGGCTAATTTAGTAACTTTTTGGTTATTTGGCTAAAAAGGTAGGTGAAAAAAACTTGTATGTTTGGAATGACTTTTTGGCTAATTACGAAAAGATGTGCCAAAAGTAGAGAGAAAAGAGAATCTTTGACTTTTTGGTATGAATTGTTGACTTTTTAACTAATTTAATAACTTTTTGACTAATTAATTAAAATAACCTGTTGTCAAACGAGGCCTTACAATTAGTTCAAGCCCGGCCAAGTCCAAGTTTTGTCCACCCTGGTACAGATCCTTGCCATGTAATTTCCCAAACTAGGCAATCGTCTCCAAAGCAAAAACATAAGGTGAAAAAATCATAGACTACAAAAACCAAAATCATCCAGCACAATCATAAACGGACAATCCGTACCATTAATCTTCCGAGTAATGCTAGGGTCACCAAATTTTCTACCAAACAAATGACCAAATGTCTCACATGGGTGTGGGGTCCGCAATTTTGTGGGCCCCACACCCATGTGAGACATTTGGTCATTTATTTGGTAGAAAATTTGGGACCTCTAGTATTTTCCTAATCTTCCAAAACGTAATAATAATAATAATAATAAAAATGATTATGACATTGTTGTGGATCAAAATGTCATGCAATTATTTTAACTTAATTAAAAAGACTGTGTTTGGAAAGTTTGTTGGTTTTTTTTTTTTTTTTTATAATTGATTTGATGATTATTAGAGAAAAAAATAAAATAATTATATTTAAATGTGACATTTTGTCTTATTAGTTATTTTGACATATTTTATCTTTATTAACTATTTTAATCAGAAAAACTAAAAAAGCAACTTGCCAAACACCCCATTATTAGTAGGACTGTAAATGGGCCGAGCCGGGCTGAGCCGAGCCCAGCCAAGCCCAGCTTTTGAATGTTCAAGTTTGTTTATTTAGAATTAGTTGAGGAGTCGAGCTTAAAAAATTGAGCTTGAACTCGGCTCGTCAAATATTTGTTGAACTCGAGCTTGGCTCGAGCTTGTTCGATTACATAAACAAGCCGAGTTCGAATTTGAGCTCGAGCTCGAGCTCAAAGTTGAAAAAATATTAAATTTAAATTAATTTACATATTAAAATAAAAAAATACAAAATTGTGAGTAGAATATATAATAATGCTTATATTAATAATAAATTTCATCAATCAAATATGTAAATTTACACAAACAGCAAACATGAATAAAAAATAAAATAGATTAATTTTATGTTCACAAGTCTTATCAAGTTGAGTTTAAGACTACTCAAGCTCAGCTCGATTAATGAACGAGCTTAAAAATCGAGTTTGAACTTATTTATTTAATAAACGAGTTGAACTCAAATGAGTTTTAAATGAGTCAAATTTGACCTATTCATAAACAGCTCAATTCGTTTGGCAATTAGTGTATTAATTTTGATTTAATTATTTTTTTTTTAAAAACAAGAAAATTCAAAATGTGGGGGTTATTGCATCACACATCACGTGTTGGCAACCCGTGCGATGCAAGCAAATCACGCGGTAACAGTGTGCGTGTGGCTTTAAGATGTCATCAGTTACTTAGATCTGGCAACTTTATAAAATATTAAAAAAAATTAATAAATATTTTTAAAAAAAAATCACCCACCTATTTTTTACATATTGTTCATAAAAAATTATCTCAAGCATATTAATTTTTTTTATCATATTTTAATTATAAAATCAAAAAGTTATTAAAAAAAATTATTTCTACACAAGACCTTAATAATACTATGGCCCTGTTTGGTACAGCTTAATTTCAGCTTATTTCAGCTTTCAGCTTAATTTAAGCTATTTTGATGTGTTTGGTTTAGCTTATAGCTTATAGCTTATAGCTTTGTGGAAGTCAGAAAACAGCTTATTCTTTAAGTGGGGCAGGAGATGCTTTAAGAATAAGCTGGAAATCAGCTTAAGCTGAAAGTTATAAGCTATAAGCTGTTTAGCCATAAGCTATAAGCACTTTCCCACAGCTCTACCAAACAGGGCCTATATTTACATACTTATAAATTTTGTGAATCAGGACTAACAATTTAATTTGGTACGATAGAATGGATTGAAATGGAATGTTCATTCGAACTTTGTATTTCATTTTCTTTATTTGGTACACATTATTTAATATGGCATTTCTTTATGGAAATGTTGTTAGAGCCTTTTATGTTTGTGGTTATGTGACATTTTTCTAAAGTATGCCACTAAATATTATTTTTATGACATTTTGTAAAAGCATGCCATTAGTATAGTGTTGTTAAAATGTGTTTTTGTTGCAGTGGGGAATAGTCATTTCATTAGAATGGTCATTTTAACAAAATGTGTGAATGCCTTTTCTTTCTTCCAACTTAAGGGTTGGCCATTCCATTCCATCATGGAATTAATTACCATACAATTTTATAATTATTTTTTGAAAAATACTATGGCCCCTAAATAATTTATCAAATTTTCTACTAAACCACTTATATGTGGATATGTGTAGGTCTCACACCCATGTGAGAGGTCTGGTAGAAAATTTGATAGATTATTTTGGGTCTCTAGCATCACTCTTATTTTTTTGGCTCTTAAAAAAAATTATTATTTAACTACTACTACCATTCTGTTCTTCTACCACTGTATTGCCACTGCCACCCTAATGCCACTACAACCACCATTACCATCACCACCACGTTTGCCACCACAACCACCACACCATTATACTACCAACGTCGCAATTACTACCACCACCACTACTGTTGGCTGTCACAATCGCCACCGCCACTACCACAACCATAACACCACCTTACCACCTGTCACACCTCAAAATTTGGACAAATAAATAGTAAATTAGGATTAAACCCCAATCAATAATCCATCATCCAAATCTTAGGGCGTGACAATTTGGTATTAGAGCTCTAGGTTACCCTAGACTTGTGAGAGTTTAGGTGATCCTCGAATTGTGGAAACATGGGTTAGCTGGTTTAGTTTGGTGTTTAAATTACGAATTTTTGTGTCTTTAACTTGAAGATGGTGGTTGGAAGGTATCTTTAATCTTTTTCAAGAACTAATTAGAGTACTTTTTGATATTGGTGCCTCTCATTCTTTCATATCTAAACAGTTTGTAGAAAGAGAACACCTTGTAACTGCCTCCTTATCTAGACCAATTCATGTTGAGACCTCTTTAGGAGGGGCAGTTATTCTTTATGAGATGTGTAAAGATTTTGAGATTGACTTTGCGAGCAAAGCCTTGTATGCGGACCTAATTGTGTTAGGGTTTGAGGGATTTGTAATTATTTTGGGTATGGATTAGTCGCGAAAATACTTTGTGACTCTAGATTGTGTTGGAAGAACTGTGAATATAGATATTCCCGATATGCCACGACTTACCCACACTTATAATGATGGAGGAGAATCGATGATGACTAGTTTTCTGTGCTCGATAGAAATTCCTAAGCAGGATATTAGTGAGGTAGATGTGGTACTTGAGTTTGAGGATGTATTTCAGGAGATACCTGGACCTCTACCTCGATGGATAGTAGAATTTCGCATTAACTTAGTGCCAGGAACTGCACCGATTTCTAAGATGGCATATAGAATGGCGCCTAAAGAGTTTGTGGAGATGAAGAAGCAGCTGGAAAAGATACTTCAGAAATAGTTCATACTTTCAAGTAAGTTCTCGTAGGGAGCACCCCCGATCTTTGTCTCCAAGAAAGATGGCACTCTCCGCATTTGCATAGATTACAGAGAGCTGAACAAGGTGACTATCAAGAACAAGTATCCGTTACCTAGAATTGATGACTTACTTGATCAGTTGAAGGGGGCAGCCGTGTTCTCTCAGTTTGATCTCAGAATAGGGTACCATCAGATGGGTGTGCCAAAGGAAAGTATACCGCTTATTACTTTTTGAACTCGGTATGGGTTGTACGAATTTCCTGTAATACTTTTTGGTTTGACAGATGCTCCTGCCTATTTCATGGATTTGATGAATAGAATTTTTCAACCGTACCTAGATAAGCTTGTGATTATCTTTATAGATGATATCATGGTGTATTCTAAAAATGAGGAAGAGCACAGAGAACACTTGAAAGTCCTGCTGCAGACTTTAATGGAGCAGCAGTTATACGCTAAGTTCAATAAGTGTCACTTTTAGGAGAAAGAAGTTTAGTTTTTGGTGCATGTTGTGTCAAATCAGGAGATAGCGGTAGATCCTGAGAAAGTTGTTGCGGTCAAAGAATGGAATCAGCCCACAAATCCTTCAGAGGTGAGGAGTTTTTTAGGACTAGCTGGTTATTACAGGTGATTTATAGAGAAATTTTCCACTATTGCAGCACCCATGACCAAGTTGACCCACAAGAATGTAAAGTTCTTATGGACAGATGATTGTGAGAGAGCTTTCCAGGAGTTAAAGCAGCGTTTGACTATAACATCGGTGTTAACTATACCAGTACAAGGAGAAAAGTTAGTAGTGTTTACTGATGCGAGTAGAACTGGTTTGAGATGTATGTTAATTCAGCATCAGAAGGTTGTATCTAATGCCTTACGACAGTAAAACCTCATGAAAGACAATACCCTACTCATGACTTAGAGCTGGCAGCAATTGTTTTTGCGTTGAAAGTGTGGTGACACTAGTTGTTTGGGAGCACTTTGAGTTATACACAGATCACAAGAGCCTCAAATATCTTTTTTCTCAAAAAGAGTTGAACATGAGGCAACGGAGGTGGGTTGAATTCATCAGTAGTTATGATTTTGAGATCCTTTACCACCTTGGCAAAAGAAATGTGATCGTAGATGCACTTAGTCGACAACATGGGATTATAGCTTCTTTGATGATTCAGGAATGAAAGTCCCTAGAGTTCATTTCGATGCATGATGTTCAACCAATAGAGAGTGTCGAGAGGGCATACATTGGTAGTTTGACCGTGCAGCCGACGTTATTGGGTAAAGTTCGTCAGATGAAGTATTTAGATAAGTTTCTCGTCAGCAAGCTCGATGACCTTGTAGTGGATTTGATCAATGATTACTTAAATGGGGGATTGTGATTCAGGGGCAGGTTGTGCGTACTTAACATTGTTGAATTGAGAAAAAAGATTATGGATGATGCCCATAGGTCCTAATATATCATTCACCCTGGTGGGACTAAGATGTATCATGACCTAAGAAGACGTTTTTGTGTGAAGGTATGAAAAAGGATGTAGGAGAGTATGTTTCTTGATGCTATGTGTGTCAATAGGTTAAGGTAGAACACCAACGACCATTTGGACTTTTGCAGCCTCTCGAGATCCCATCTTGGAAATAGGAGTACATCTCTATGGACTTCGTGGATGGATTGTCGCAGTCTAAGCGAGGCAATGAATCTATTTAGGTGATAGTGGATCGACTCACCAAGTCTGCTCATTTTATTCCTATCAGTGTTCACCGAACTATGGATAAACTGGCAAAGCTGTATATTCAGGAGGTGGTGCGACTTCATGGCGCACCAGTTTCTATAGTTTCGGACTGTGATTCGTTGTTTGTGGCAGAGTTTTGGAAGAGTTTTCAACATGCTTTGGGTGCTAGGTTAGACCTGTGCACGACTTATCATCCTCAGATAGATGGGCAAACTGAGCGGGTAAATCAAATCTTGGAAGATATGTTGAGAACTTGTGTCCTTGATTGTGGTGGTAGTTAGGAAGAACACTTTCCATTGGTGGAGTTTTCTTATAATAATAGCTATTACTCTAGTATTGGGATGACACCTTTTAAGGCTCTGTATGGGAGGCCATGTCGATCATTTGCTTTTTGGATGGAGGTAGGAGATGCGTCGTTGTTAGGGCCAGAGTTGGTGAGGAAGACCACAGAGAAGGTGAACATTATTCGAGAACGAATTAAGACTGCACAGAGTCGTTAGAAGAGTTATGCTAATAGAAAGTGTAAGAGGGTTGAGTTAAATGTTAGAGATTTTGTATTTTTGAAGGTCTCTCCGATGAAGGGTATCATGCAATTCGGAAAGAAGAGAAAGTTGGCACCTAGATTTGTAGGACCATACAAGATCACTGAAAGGATTGGTAATGTGGCTTACAAATTAGCCCTACCACCTGTTTTAGCTATGATTCACAACGTGTTCTATGTATCTTTATTGTGGAAGTGTGTGCAAGACCATTCCTAAGTAGTATCACCAGAAGTGTTGGAGATTAGTAGCGATCTAACATATGTGATGCGATGTAGACGTGCCCGAGGACTCCCGAGCTCCGCACCGCGAAGGCGCGAAATTCGTTTGCTCTCTAGTTACTACAAGTTCGGACTCATGTCACGGTTCTGAATCTAATCTCACAATGTGCGATGTAAGAGCAATAAATCACCAAAGAGTCCAAATCCGGCAAATCGTTTTGGAAAACTGATTTTTAATAAAAAAGTGCCAAACACGGACTGCTTTTCCAGATACAGAGTCGCCACCTAAATATTTTATTTTAGGGGAATTTAAGAAACCCTGACTCGTGCCTAAAGCCACGTGTCCGTCATCACCAAAGTTGCCTCTACTCGGGAACTTGGGTATGAGAGGGGAAGGTCATGCAATGAGCACTCTCGCTTGCCCGATCAAAAGATCGGCCTTTACTAAGCATGATATTTTGTTTTTGAAAACACATGTGCTCTTATTCCGGTTAATTAGCTAGAATTACTTATGTGATGCGCACAGCATACAAGTATAGACTAGATCGCTTAATTTGGGACAAAACATTGCATGTTCGTTTGTAAAAATGGTTTGAAGTTTGCTACTCGCGAGTAAGCTAAAACGCGGATTTTGATGAATTGTTCCAATTCAAGCAATCCAACCTTCACCCATAGGCATTCAGGCAGTTATAGCAAATAAGCAAGTAGCCTCATGACAAGCATACTTTCATGGCAACATTAACACACTGTAGACGTCCTCGAACGCCCCCGGGAGGAACGAGTCCCCCCGTTCCGTTCGATATTGGGCTCACTACAGTTCAGGACTCTCAAATTGTCACGGTTCTAAGTCTGAACCAAAGAGTCCAAATCCGGCAAATCGTTTTGAGAAAACAGATTTTGAAAAGAAGTGCCAAACATGGACTGCTTTGCCAGATACAGAGTCGCCACCTAAATATTTTTTATGGGGGAATTTAGGAAACCCTGACTCGGTGCCAAAGGCCACGTGTCCGTCATCGCCAAAGTTGCCTCGGCTCGGGAGCTTGGGTACGATTGGGGAAGGTCAGCTATGAGCACCCCCTCTCGCCCGATCCGAAGATCGGCCTCTACTAACCATGATATCTGTTTTTGAAAACGTTATGTGTTCTTATTCCAGTTATTAGCCTAGAATTACTATGTTATGCGCACAACAAACAAGTATAGACTAGATTGCCTAATTTGGAAATAAGCATTGCATATCCGTTTGTTTTGGAAAAAATGTTTTGGAATTTGCTACTCGCAAGTAGGCTAAGACACGGATTTCAATGAGCCATTCCAACTCAGACAATCCAACCTTCACCCACAGGCATCCAAACAGTTTATCACATAAGCATCTAGCCACATGGTAATCGTACTATCATGGCAACACGCACACACATGCGGTATGCTAAAGCATAAATGCTTACCTAGTACTCCAAGCCAAAACAGAAACCAGTTAGTAATCACATGCATGATCCTAGTTCATGTTAAGATAGCGAATGCAACACATGCAAAATGCAACTAAGATAGGCTCGGCTAATCTACAATGTCATGTGAAATGCTACAACTAACACGTATTCAATTTGGAATTGGAATACAAATGCAGTTAGAATGATGCGCCGAGCCCGGTGCATGCAAGACAAATGTACGAATGCACGCATGCATAGCATAAGGTATGCTAATTTAAACATGCCCTAGTCTACCATCATAAGCGGGTAAATAAAAGGGAAGAAAGACGTGGGGTTGGAAGACATACACACACTCACGCACGCTTATTACACAATTGCCCTCACTCGGAGGATCCAAATAAATATTACAGTCTGAATAATAAACACATTAATTATTACAAAATTTCTAATTAATTAACAGAATGAATGCAAAAAGAAAGGTGGCCACGGGCCCCCGCCTCGAGATGCGCGAATGATGCATGCTCGAACCCGTCTCGCCCGGAAAGTCCGTACCATACTACTGCCGCCTCTGTTTACACTGCCCTGCCTCTTTGAAAATTGCCAAAGTTTTGGGACAGGTCTCTTGAACACTGTGGAACACCATCGGCTGAAGGAAATGTCCACCGGCCATATATAATTTCCATCGGCTGCTGATGGAGTTATCGGCCATTCACCAATGGCCGGTCGGCACTGAATGCTGCCGGTCGGCAGAAACTTCCTGCAGAAGACAGTTTTGACAGCAACAGAAGACAGACAGTATATGGCATGGGATTTCAGGCACATGTGAGCATGGTCATGCTCCCCATCATGTATTGAACTCAGGGAAGCATAGCCCTCGATCCTCGAGCCATCAATTGTGCATGATAGCCTAAGAGATCAAGCTTGCCATTTGATGTAAAAATGCATGCAACACACAAATGAGGACCAAGACCCTATCATGTCGAAGTCAAGGGCCCTGGTGACCGAGAGTTAAGACGCGTTACATCACTTAAAGTATGAACGCTCCTTAACCCCCACACTTGGTTTGACACCCCAAACCAAGTAATGCAATGCATGTTATGCAAACATGACTCAGAGATACAACATGAGATTAAGATGCAAGGCATGCCAAATGCCATGCAACTACCATGGCAAGTATGCAATGCTAGGCATGCAAGATGCAAATGCAATGCAAACATGGACGATTTGAGCAATAGGATCATCATGTTACAACACCTAATGAAGCAATCATGCAACAAACATGAGACAAGCATGTAATGGTGGACTTAAACCATAAAGGGGCAGACCTCAATCCACCCCAAAACAGTGGCCAAAAGTGCCCAAAATGGTGGACAAACACTCATGCCAACATGCAAGCCAATGGACCTAAGGCTAAGGCAGAAAAATGGGACACTTTACTTCCACTAACATGACCATTCATGGCATGAATTAGACAAACAAAACAGAATCTTAGCATGCAAAAATGGGCTCCAAAACCCACTGATATGGCAGCTTAAGTGGCTCCAATGAGATGTATGCACCAAAACTCATTTCTAGAGACATAAAAGGGCATATCCTCAAAGCATGAAAGAGGTCACATATGCAGACATACAACCATGATTTATGGACTGAAATACGATCCTAAATGATGCCAAATCATGAGGATGGTCTAAGCTACACATGCTAGAGGCCAATATATTCAAGGCTTACAAGCCAAAACACAAAAAGATGACACCAAACATGGCAAGCATGACTGAAACAGATGGCCAACAGGCCTTAAACATGGTAAAGTAATGCCAATACCTTCATGAAATTAGGCTAATACATGCAAGAATCATGACCTAAACACAAGATACATTTCTAGGCCAAATAGAGGAATGTAAAGCAAGTATGTTAAGCATGCAAAAGGGCACAAATCCGACCAAAAACAGAGATAACATGTGACCTAGGGACACCCAAAAACCTCTGGAAAAGGGCCAAAATCAGTCGAGCATGCATGTTGCCCTTTAAGCCAAAAGGCAAGGAAATGAGGCAATGAAGGGAGAGGGGTGTCCCTCCCCTATACAAGACTTCAAACCACCTTCCTCACCACTGAAAATCCACTGGTTTTCAGTGGTGAGAAGACTAAGACACTCAAGCAAACTAAGCCTCACAAAGGAAGCACCAAAAAGGCCAAATAAGGCCTAAGAGGGTGAGTTTGAACTCAAACCACAAAACACCCTTAATGAAAGTTCTTAAGCATGAAAATATAAGCTTTTTTAATGTTATGCACAAAGCCTAAATCAGCAAGCGGGACAGGTAAAAAACTAGTGCAAGTTTGGGGAAACTAAAGCAAAGTGATTACCCTTGAAGAAACTTTGAAGAACAGATGATCCAGCCACCTTCTACTGATCAAAATTAGTCCAAAACCTCAACAAACAACCCTCAATGCCTCTCAATCTCGGAGCAAGGTGTAATGGTGTGTGTTTTAGTGCAAAAGTAAGGCCAAAATGCACTTTTAGGCTTCCAAACACACCCTAAGGATGAGAGAGAGAGAGATATAGAAAGAGAGGGTGATATACCAGATATATAGATATAAAAGCTCTGGTTTTTTGGTTCAAAAGCTCTAACCCTTGGCAAATGGAGAGGGTAAGTGCTTATATAGGCAAAGGGCCAAGGCTAAAGCTTCTTAAGGAAGCTAAAGGAAAGGGGCAAAGGGTGCAAAGGAGTCTTGGCTTCTTGGAGAAGCCAAAACAGCTGGCCAAGCTTCTTGGAGAAGCTTGGCCAAAGGGTTCAAGCTTCTAGAAGGAAAGGGGGGTTCAAAGGCTCACACCAGCCAAAAACCGCACAGGAAGGAGTGATGGTGCATTCCAGCTAGCACAGCTGGTATGCACCATGCCTCAAGGGTGCAAAGGAGTCACACCGGCCAGCAAAAGATGTCACCGGCAAAACAAAGTGCCGGTCGGCAGTATATTATGCTGACCGGCCATTGATTTTAAGAAACCATGGCCGGTGGCACCCCTAAACAGCCGGTGATGCTAGGGGAAGGCCGGTGGAATGTGAGGATGGCCAACAAGCCATTCTCCTCCCTTCAAGGCAAAAACACAAGTGTTTGGTGCCAAAGCCAAACGCGGAACAGTTAGGTCGAGAGATCCTGAGGCGAGGCACGCAGCCAAGACTTCCGGGAACTCAAGACGAACACAAACATGGATAATCACCAAGTGTTCAAATGGTGACGTCCAAGTCTTGAGGACGGTCAAAAATGGGGTGTCTACACACACATGCAGTATGCTAAAGTGTAAACACTCACAGTGCACTCCGAGCCAAAACAAAGTACTAGTTAGAAATCATACGTGATCCTAGTTCATGTTAAGATGGCTAATACAACACATGCGAAAATGTAATTAAGATAGGCTCGGCTACCTAGATTGTCATGTGAAATGCAACTTGATAACATGTTGTTTGAACACGTATTCAAGAAAATGTATTGAAAATATAATGCAATTAGTATGATGTGCCGAGCCCGGTGCATGCAAGACAGATGAATGGATGCACACATGCGAGCATAAGGTATGCTAAACAAAATATGCCCTAAAACTAACCATCGTAAGCGGTTAAGTAAAAGGGAGAAAGAAATGAGGGTTGGAAGACATGCATCACACACACGCACGCTTATTACAACATTGCGCCCTCTCGATGGAGGGACGGAATAAAGGGCTAACTAGCTAATCTAAGCTAATTAAACTAATTATTACAAAACAAACTAATTAACTAATCCTGGTTAACTAATTATTACAAAACAAATTGAAATAGCTAAACACATTAACTATTAAAGCATAAAATGAATGCCTAATCTAGATAAGTAAAGAAGCTAAATAAAGCAGTAAAACAGGAGTGCCCTCAGAGGGAAGAAAGCATGCATGCCCGGTCGCCTCGTTTGGAAATCCGTCGCGATGCCCCAACTTGCCTCTGTTTGCAATTGTTCTCAGAACCTTGCACCAAGCTCCAGAAAGCTTAAACTCCACCATGGAAACCTGTGGGAGGGTGGCCAACCACCTATAGGTGTCACTAGTCATAGCCGACCACCTATCTTTGCTGTGAACTAGAAAAAGTGGTTGGCCAGCTAGTTTTTCTGGCTGGCTGACCAGTTGTTGCTGTCAAACTCCAGTTTTCTGCAACAGAGAGCAAGAAAAGGCATGGCAATGTATTTGCAAGATATGTGTGCACAACCACCCTCCCTATCATTTCATAAGCTCAAGGGAGTGTGGTTCTCGACCCTCGAACCACCAATCACGCATCTTGATGCATGATGGCCGAGAAGCCAAATTGCACAATTCAATATGAAATGAATGCACACTGTAGACACCCCATTTTTGACCAACCTTAAGACTCAGACATCACCAGTTGAGCGCTCGGTGATGTTGCATTTTGTGCTCGACCTGAGGTTTCAGAGTCTCGGCTGAGAGCCTTGTCTCCAGACTTCGGGGCTCTTTTGTGCTTTGCCTCGGTTTGCAAACCAGGTCTTGTTTTCTCTGTTTTCTCTTCCCGAAGGGAGGGAGAGGTCTCGTAGACCATCTCTCAGTGGATGTAGGCTACGTTTCGTGGTCGTAGGCCATTTTTCCCGTTTGGAGCCCAGTTTTTGGTTTTCGGAGCCGTCGGCCATGTGCCTCGGTTCGAGACTGCTTAATTACCTCCGTTTGCTTTGGTTTTTGGCACACACCTTATTTCCTCCCTTTAGAGGGACACTGTGGCCCGGGAGACCACCTTCGTGGTCATACGCCACTTCGGGTGCCTAATAGCCTGTTTTCGAGGCCCCGAACCGTGCGTTTTGGCCCCCGAACCTTCGTTTTGCATCCGTTTTGGTCCATTTTTGGTAGAGACCCTATTTTCACTGTTAGGGAGGGGTTAGTATGGTGGCCGGCCACCTTTTCCCCTGAAAAGCCAGTTTTCTCATTTTCTCTCTCCAAAAGCCGGTTTTTCTGACTGAAAGCTGTTTTTTCCCACTTTTGAGCCACATTTTCTGGCTTTTCATACCACCATTGTGTTGTGCTCATCTGGAAGGCCAACAATATGGGTAGGCCGGCCAGAAATTCATCTTGACCCTTTTGAACCTTGCTTGAAAGCTAGCTTTCTCTCCTCTGGGTCACATTTTCTGGTTTTTCACCACATAACTGTATTATATTTATCTGGGAGGCCCCCTTTCTGGGTAGGCCGACCAGCAATTTTTGTTGACCCTTTTGACCCCTGGTCGGCCGACTAGGGGGGTGGCCGGCCGGCCACTTGAACTGGCCGACCTGCTTCTTGCTTTTTGCTTTTTCTGAGTGTAGTCCAGCTGTACCAGCTGGAGGCCATTTGGTGTATCCTCCATACACGTGTATGGAGGATACTTGGGGACCTTTTTGGATATTTTGGAACCTCTCCTCTAAAAAGGAGAGGCTTGGCTTTATATCAGCTGGTTGAACAAAATTTACTAAGGGATATAACCTCCCTCCTCCATTGTCACTATTCCAAGCTCCAAAACCCTAATTTTCTTGGTCCATTTGCACTACAACCCTTAGCACCACATCTCCATCATCTATTCCAGCACCTTGGAAGTCATTTGCAGAGGTTGAAAGCTCACCAACTTGGTCCAAAAGCTGCTGGAGGTCGGCTCTTCAAGGGTAAGTGTCTATTTCCCTTAAACTTGTATTTTTTTACTTCATTAATTAGCTTCACTTGCAAGCATTTCTGGGCTTTTTCATAAACTATAAAGTGTCATATTTTGAGCTCCTCTTGAACTTTGTTTAAGGGCACTTTGCTGTTTGAGGTCATCTACTTCCCCTTACCCTCTATCTCTCTTTTGGGGCTGTTTTTTGCATCATACTTTAGCCTTACTTGTGAACATTTTCAAGATTTGTTATAAACTAGAAAAAGCCTTGTTTTGACCTCCTCTTTAAGTTTTCTTGAGGTCACTTTTCTGTTTGGAGTCATTTCCTTCTTTCCATGCTTCATTCCTTCATATTTAGGACTATGCATTAGAGCATTTGCATTAGACTTGTTTTGGCCTCTTAGCCACTGAAATCCAGGGGATTTTTAGTGGCTTTGATGAGGTTTTGAGCTTTGAAATCATGGGAGGGTGACCCTCTCACCCCTCATTTTCTTTACTAGCATCATTAGCTTTCCAAAGGGGCTCTATTTTGCATGCATTGAAGTCACTTTTGGGGTCCGATTTTGTGGGTTTTAAGGTCTGCCTTAGGTCTGTCCGGGGCCCTTTTGATCATATTTTATGTCTATAGTGCATGTGTAGAACAATTCCATTTAAGGCCTTTTGAGGAGGCCTTTCATCGTATGCTTCCTTGACTGATTTCAAGGCCAATTTTGTGAGTTTTAGGACTGTCATAACTCATTTCCAGAGTTGGTTTTGCCATGCTTCATGTCTATCTTATATGTGCTTAACACCCCCTTGAATGGCCTTCGAAAGAAGCCCCTCATTTTTACATGCATTGGTTGCATTTCAGTGATTATTTGGGCATATTTTGGCATATTTATTCACTGTTTTTGGCTAGTTTGATGAGTTCTCATTTGCTTCATATACATGCCATGTAAACCATGCTTGTTAGCCAATGTTGCATGCTATTTTAGTCCATCATGTTAGCATCTTTTGGCCATGCTTGAAACTAGAAATGTGCATGTTTTGGGGCTGCCTTGGCTCTGTATTTTGACTTCATGATCAAATAGTGCTTTCTTTATATACTTGTGGTTCAATGCATGTGCCTAGTTTTAAGTTTCGGGGCTTATTCCATGCATCGAGTGCCATATTTCCATGTTTCGGGATCATTTAGCATCATGTTTTAGTGCTGGAAATTACATGTTCATAGGCCATCTTTCATCCCTTGCCATGCTTTGGTAGAGTGACATTTGATGCCTTAGGTTCGGTCCTCGGTATGCGTGCATGTGTGCACGCATTTCGGTTGTCTCATTTTTATCTAATGTCCATTGATGTGAGTGTGGCTGAGGTCCACTCATGTTGGTGTAAGTCCATTATGCATTGTGTATGCCTTTTCAATTCATAGCATTGCGTATGCTAGGTTGCGTGTTAGTGCACTGTGTATGCCATGTTACATCGAGCATTGTGTATGCCATCTCATAGCATTGCGTATGCTAGGTTGTATATTAGTCGCATTGTGTATGCCATCTCATTTGCATTGTGTTTGGGATAGGAGTCAGCCCAAGCACGGAAAACGAGGGACATTTCGTACTCCGAGTGACGGAACGTGTCTCAATTTCCTGTTGCCGACACTCCGGATTACCCATGATGGAGTTTAGGTCTTGTTGTGTTTTTATGTGCATTCATTTGATATTGAGTTGTGCAATTCGACTCCTCGGCCATCATGCATCGATATGCGTGATTAGTGGCACGAGGATCGAGGACTACACTCCTTGAAGAGTAGTCATGCATACATATATGAAATACTTTGCCATGTCCCTTTGTTGCTCTCTGTTGCAGTAAATCAGAAATCAGCGGCCTTCTGGAGTGTTGCGCAATATTCCGAAAATAATTGCAAACAGAGGCGAATCGGGGCATCGTCATGGATTTTCGCGTCAGGCTTTCATGCATCATTCCACCATTCGGAACAGAGCTGAGGCGGTCCATGGATTTACGTGATAATTTACCTGCTTTCCTAGATTAATTTGTTAATTAATTAGGATTTTGTATTTATTTATTCGGACTGTACTATTTATTCGGACTGTATTATTCTTTCGGACCCTCCGAGCGAGGGCAATGTTGTAATAAGTGTGCGTGAGTGTGATGTATGTCTTCCAACCTCACGTCTTTCTCCCTTTTATTTACCAGCTTATGATGATTAGATTAGGGCATGTTTCAATTAGCATACAATATGATAGCATGTTTGCATTTATTCATCTGTCTTGCATGCACCGGGCTCGACGCATCATACTAACTGCATTTGTATTTCAATTCCAAGTTGAATACGTGTTAACTGTAGCATTTCACATGCCATCTTTAGAATAGCCGAGCCAATCTTAGTTGCATTTTGCATGTGTTGCATTAGGCATTTCTGTATAGTTAGGATCATGCATTTGATTTCTAACATAGCTTCTGTTTTGGCACGGAGTACTCGGTAAGCTTTTATGCTTTAGCATCCTTGCATGCGTGTGACGGACTGCCATGATAGCATGTTTACCATGAGGCTATATTCTTATATGATATAACTGCCTGAGTGCCTGTGGGTGAAGGTTGGGTTATTTGAATTGGAACAATTCATCAATTGTGAGTTTTAAACCCACTAGATAGTGGCAAATCACCTTGTTTTCTAAACCCACCTGAGGGTGGCAAATCCACATTTTAGCCTACTTGCGAGTAGCAAACCATTTTTAAAACAAACATGAGATGTTTTGTTACAATTTAGGCAACCCAGTCTATACTTGTATGCTGTGCGCATCACATAGTAAATCTAGGCTAATAACCGGAATAAGAACGCACAATGTTTTCAAAACTCGATATCATGGTCAGTAGAGGCCGATCTTTGATCGGGCGAGCGGGGGTGCTCACGAAGTGACCTTCCCCAATCGTACCCAAGTTCCCGAGCCGAGGCAACTTTGGTGATGACGGACACGTGGCCTTAGGCAATGAGTCAGGGTTTCCTAAATTTTCCAAAATAAAATATTTAGGTGGCGACTCTGTATCTGGCAAAGCAGTCCATGTTTGGCACTTCTTTCAAAAAAATCTGTTTTCAAAAATGATTTGCCGGATTTGGACTCTTTGATGATTCATCGGTCTTGCATTGCACTCTGCGAGATTAGATACAGGACCGTGACTTTGAGTCCTGAACTGTAGTGAGCCTCTAATGAACAAAACGAGAGGGATTTCCCTCTCGGGACGTTCGGGGACGTCTACACACACATAAACACATAAAGTCTTGAACTCTATCATGCTTGATCAAGAGCGTCGGCGACCGAGAATTGAGGCACGATTCATCACTTCAAGTATGAAATGCCCCTCGTTTCCCGTGTTTAGACTAACACCTATTCCAAACAAAATGCAACAAATAACATGGCATACTCAATGCAATGTGACGTGATCAACTTAACAAAGCTAATGACATAGGAACAATGCTAATGCATGCATGCACAATGCAATGCTACAAGGGCAACTTAGCAATGTTAGGAACATGCATACTCAATGCAAAGAAACAACTTGGCATACACAATGCAAGTAACCACATGACATGCACAATGCAATGTAAGATGGCATACTTAATGTAATGAACAATAAGCATGCGAACAACATGTAAATAAACATGCTAAATGGACTTAAACCAAAAGGGGGTAGACCTCAGTCATGCCCAAATCAGTGGCTATAACAATGAAATGAAGGCACAAGAGCATATACAAGCATGCACATGCAAAGGCCCATTGACCGGGCATAAGAGCACAACTCTCAAGAGTGCTCTAGGAGTGATAAATGTGGAAGTGTAACAACACTAAGTGCACTGAAATTAAGTAAGAAATGATGCCAAATCATTCAATCAAACACAAGTATAGCATGCAAAGGTCCTAAAGCATAAAAGCTAATAAAGAGGACTACAAAGGAGGCATGTAACACATGGAAAATATGCATGAAACAACCATGGACAGAGTTTAAATAGCGCAACATAAGGACCAAAACAAACTAAGATGGAGGCTCAAATACCTAGGCATGCAAGCATACATACTAAGCCATAAACAAGGCAACAATGCTCAACACTCAAAGGCACTTAAAGAGTGAATGAAGTGGGAACATAGCAATGCTACATGCTCTGAAATGCCATGTTAAGTGATACTAAATCATGTACACAACACAAATTAAACATGCTATGGTGCTCAAAGCTTGAAGCTAGCAAGAGCACTTGCACTACAACTATGCAAAACATGAAGCATATGGCAAAGGCAACGCAAAACAGTCCTTGAACATGTCAAAATGATACTAAAACATGTATGGAAGGAAGTCAAAACAAGCTATCATGAAGGGCATAAGGCATGATGCATACAAGACAAATAAGGTGGATTACACTACACCTATTAAGACCAAGCATGGGATAACTTAACCAACAAAAATCAGAGTTATATCATGGAAAAATAACCCCAAAAACACATTGAAATGATAGCTCGCAAGCTTAGGCATGAAGGCATACGCATTGGTTCATGTTAAGGCATAAAGGGGAAAACCCTCCAACGCATTGAATAAGAGAAAGATGCAAGTGTATGTTCATGAAACATGCACTGAAATAACATAACAAATGATTCCAAATCATTCAAATAGGTCAAGCAAGGCATGCTAGTGGACTTGATACACAAAGCTAACAAGCTAGAATGCACTATAGCTATACAAAGCATGGCATGCATGACCAAAACAACACAAATTAGAGCTAGAGCATGCTAAAACATGGACAAAAGCTTCTTAGAGTTAAGCCAAAAGCATGCTAGAATGACATGTCAAAGCATGAGACACATTAGGCTAATTCATGGAATTGCACTACAAGTGCATGGAGCATGCATGGGGCTATTAAACCAAACCTTAACAGAGGTATGGCATGCTAAAATAACCTCAAATACATGCTAACAACAAGCCAACACAAGCTTAACAAACATGCTTAAACATGAGGCATATGAAACAAGTATTCAAAATACAAGGAAAGGGGATGACCCTCTCCTATTTAGGACTCCAAAATCACCTTTCCACCACTGAAAATCCTTTGGATTTCAGTGGTAGAAAGGTCATGCAAAGGCTACAACAAGAGCCTAGAGGGATGGCTCAAAACAAGGCCTAAGAAGGGGTGGACCACCCCTAATGCAAAAATGACCTTAAACAAACTTCACAAGGACTAAAAAAAAGAACTTTTTGTAGTTTAAAGTCAAGCCTAAAACAGCATGCAAGTAGGGCTAAAAGCTTAAGCAAAAATGGGGGTTTAAAAGGTTAAAAGCTCACCCTTGAAGACCCTCTTTAAAGCTGTAACTCCAGCAATTTTTCTGAGTTCAAACCAGTCCAAGAACTCCAAAAACAACTTCAAGGGACCTCAGCTCCAAGAGTATGGTGTTTAAGTGTGTGTTTGTGTACAAAAGTGAGACAAAATTACATTTTAAGGCACAAAACAAGAGCAAAATGAAGAAGTATAGATATAGTTTATATGTATCACTCAAGCACACTTTTTCTGAACCTAGAGGAGGGAGGAGAGCACACTTTTTCTGCTCTCTAACTGTGCCAGCTGGCCAAAAATATCTCCAAAAAGGTGACAAAAAGCAGCCGACCACTTGAAGTGATCGGCCAACTACTTTAAGTGGTTGGCCAACCACTTTAAGTGGTCTCCCACGACAAAAACTGGTTGGCCAGAGGTAGGAGAAGTCTACACATTGAAAATAAGCAAGTGGTGTTATGGCCGACCAAAAAAGGTGGCCCAAAGACCAAGAAAGCCAGTTATCCGACCAGAAAACTAGTTGACAGGAGGAAAAGTGGTCTCCAAGGAGAAAAACTAGTCTCCCGCCCTTGTACCACCTTCCAAACAAGGAAAACAAGGTTTGTACCAAAAACAAACCAAAACGGATGCATGACGAGAGATCGGGAGGCAAAGCACGCGGCCGAAAGCCTCGAAAACTAGTCTACTGGCATCAAAAGTGGTATACGACCACAAAAGTGGTCTCCCAGACCACAGTGTTCCTCTAGATAGAGGCAACAAGGCATGGTTCAAAAACCACACCAAACGGAGAACGTTAAGCGGTCCCGAGACAAAGCGCGCGGTCGAAGGCTCCAAAAATCGAAAACTAGTCTCTAAACGAGAAAAGTGGACTACGACCACAAAAAGTGGTCTACGACCACAAAGAGATGGTCTACAAGACCTCTCCCTCCCTCCGGGAAGAGAAAACAAGATTCGGTCCACAAATCGACCCAAAACACAAAGAGTTCAGAGGCTCGGAGGCAAGACTCTCAGCCAAAAACTCCGAAACCTCAGAACGAACACAACATGCACAATCACCAAGCGCTCAATTGATGATGTCTGAGTCTTAAGGTCAGTAAAAAATGGAGTGTCTACATGCGACCGGTTACTATTCTAGACCAGAATGTAAAGCAGTTGCAGCACAAGAAAGTGAACATGGTGAAAGTGCAACAAAGCGAAAATGAGAATGATATCACTTAGAAATTGGAAGAGAAAGTTCGGCGTATACAACTGGAGCTTTTAGCTTAGTATTATTTCCTATCGAATCTCGGGACGAGATTCTTTTGAGGTGTGTATATTGTAGCGACACTAATTTTTTGTAAGTCATTATTTATTTATTTATTATTATTGCTTTATTTTATTTTTAGATTTATTAATTGCGTGGATACATGAGAATTTAATATGGTATTTAATTAATTTAATGTATTATTTATTATATATAAATAATCTGTATATTTATATATTTATATTATATATATATATATAAAATATTTTATATATTGATAAAATATATATCATATTTATGTATGTGATATTTATGTTATATTTGTAAAATATAAGTATAATAAGAAATTAGGTTATAATATACTTAGACTTAGGTTATAATCATAAAAGTGTACAAGTGTTGAAGAATTTCCAAGAGGATGCAAGTCGCGCGCGAGAGAGAGAGAGAGACCAAGGGGGGGCAAGGAGAGAGAGGTGAGGTAGAGAGAAAAATAAAAGGGTTAAGGTTTTATTTTTGTGGTTTCATTAATTCTCTAAATATTTCTTTAATTTTCAAAAAATCATTGTGAGTACAAAATCCACTTTCTTTGATTTATGTTTATTTTGTTGTTGTTATTATTTATTTATTTTTATTTATTTGATTTTAGTTTGATATTGTATTTGAATGAAGATGATGGATTGATTTCAATTATTTTGATTACTTATGTATGCAAGGTTTAGTGTTTTTATATGTATTTATTATATGGTTGTAATCATATTCATGGATATATGAAATTAAAATAAACTTGGAACCCATAGATAAATTCCGAATACTCCATCATGACTCCATGAATTGTTGTTTTATTTGAGTGCTATTGAGAAAGAGTGTATAAAAAAAAAAAAAGAAGAAGAAAAAAAGTGAGGATTATGAGATTTATTTGAATGCCTTAAGCTCGACATTGTTATGTTTGTTCTCATGAGTAGATGAGAGATTGTGCATATATATATATATATATATATATTGTTGCCTCGTTCTCAAGAGTAAACGAGTGCTTTGATTTACGCGGGTATGAATATACTATCCATCCGAGGAGTGTGGGTCAAATTCGGGACGATATCTGTCACGCCCCCCAAAATAATACGGAAATAAAACTCCAAACATATATTAATAACTGCATAAATCAGAGTAAATCGTCTTTTCATTACATAGAGTTGATACAAAAGAAGTTTAACATAATTAAACGCCCTATTGACTTACACTTTTCCAAGTCTTGGCTTGGTTACAACAAAAATGAGACTAGCTCTTACAATTAAAGCCATAGGCTATACAAGTAATGAAACAGAACATAGAAGCCCTTGCTTCCCAAAAGAAGTCCCTCCAATGTTATTGCCTTGTTGGAGTCATGCCGTCATTACCTGAAAATGATTTTTCCAAATAGGGTGAGCCACAGCCCAGTAACAACAATCTAACACAATATATGAAGTTTAACAAAGATATAAGTGTAATGTGCATGTACAATACTAGTGATAAAACATTCACATTTTATATAGTCATAAAATATCAAGTCCATATTCTGTTTCATTTCCCTTCTATACATTTCAATACATGAGCCAACTTCATTATTTTTCAACAGTCCAAATGAGACTACAACTCAATGGTTCAACAATTTCACATTTAACACACAAACACTCCCAATTGCCATTTTATGGATATTTCGTCCATGGGATCGGCACCCATGTATAATTTCAACTTGTCATTTTACGGATATTTCGCCTGCGGGATCAACACCCATGTATAAATTTCGGGACTTTCATCCAGGACACTTCGGCCAACTTAATTATAATGGAGTCCATCCCCTTTCTCCTTCCAAACAATCATACATATGCAATGTATATAAACACATTATCACGCATGGAGTATATCTCATTTCTCCTCTCAAATAATCATACATATACAATGTATTCACAATATGATCATATTCAATGATAATCAACGATGGACTAGTTTCAATTCACTTAATTCACATGCAATTTCTACAACAATCAAAACTATTCTCCACCGATAGCCCAATACAGATATTTCTAAACAGATATACAATCTTAAGACAGATAATTTAATCAAAATTTCCAAGCATGTGAAGCATTTCATTTTCAATTCCACCATCCATTCCAATACTCACTCAATTCCATGTTTACAACACCAATTTTCAACTATTTATACAAAATAGATATGATAGTCATTTTAGGGGAAAAATTCCTTTTTTCAAAATATCAACCCAAGTACCAAAATCACCTATTTTGACACCACAATACTTCATTTTCAAACCCCATGTTCATTTATTTCATTTCCATCAAAAATACCTCTCACATTTCACCCAAACCCTAGGTTTGCTCAAATTATTCCCAAATACCACCATTGTTACACAATCACAAATAACTAAGTTAAAGCCCATAACAAGGTGTAAAAAATCCTTACCTCAAATAGAGAAGATGAGCCAAGCACGGATGGAACTTCAAAAATGTTGAAATCCAACTTCAATTGGTTCAAAATGAAGATCTTGAGAAGCTTTACCTTTTTATCATAGGAAGTAGGGTGGATAGATCACTAAATCTAGGTGGAAATCTAGAGAGAAGGTAAGTTTTAGAGAGAGATGGTCTCACTTTAGGGCTTTTTGAAGAATAGATCTGAAAAAGTGTTATAAAATGATGTTTTCGCGATCTGATATACGCGCAGTCCGTTCGAGCAGAAAAGTTGACGCTCGAGCGTCAGACACAAAGTTTGGTTCCGTTCGAGCGCATAATACAAACATCTAGTACTTATGCAGATAACCCGCTCGAGCGTAAGTAAGGCCACTTGAGCGTCCACCCGCTCGAGCGTGAAAAACATCCCTCCAGTACTTTTGTAGACGTGCAAAGTACTAAGAGTTTACACATGTCGCTCGAGCGCAAAAAGGCTCGCTCGAGTGGAAGACCAAAATTCTGGCCAACACAGGTTTGGAAAAACAAGCAACTAACCTGTTTCAAACACACAACCACAACTCGATAACCAAAATAAAGGGGAGACAAGGGAAACAAGATATGAATCGCTATTCGAAACCACACCAACCCGAGTTCAAACTACCCCAAGAGAAGTGTCAAAACTGGAATCGTTATAATATCCCCGTGCAAGTTTGGCTTCGGAGCGGTGTTAGGTATACATAAGGCACATGGGATATATGTGTAGGCCGGAAGTGAAGGGATGGAATGGTGGAGTTAAGGTACAATGATTTAAATATGAACTTATTGGTGTAGTTTTAATTGTATTGATTTGTACATCTTGAAAAATAGTAAACAGCCTTGATAAATTACAAAATTTGGACAGAGGCATGTATATGTAATTCGAGACAACTTTTGTATTTTAATTTTTTTACTAAAAAGATAGCAATGCAAATTTTAGATGTTGTTTTAACCCACGAAACGAGTTCATTTTTATTGATTTCGTGCTAATTGAAGTAAAACATTATTTTGAACACTTTTCGTGTTTTGAACTTTTTCGAAAAAAAATCATCTTAGGACAGTTTCTTTTCATTTTCAGTTCCAGATTTTTCGATCAAATTTCGTCTAGGTTCTTCTATTAAGTTTTTCTTTCAACCTGTTCAATTTTTACTAAATTCATTCGCATTGCCTTTTAGGAAATTTGATTTTGTACAATTTTGTTCTTTGAGTTTTGGTTAATTCAAATAATTAAAGCATGAAACAGTGCGTTTTTATACTTCTTCAGCAACTTACTTATGATTAAATTATACTAACTTTTTTTTTTGCAGAATAGTGGGTCTTACTAACTTTTTATATAGGATTGACCCGCCATATTTTTATGTTTATGTTTATTTATTTTGTACTCAATTTATATTTAGTTGTATATGGGTAAGAAACTAAATGCCACCGTATCTCGGGAAACTACCCCTTCATCTCAGTGCGCGTGGAACTACTTGTTTTGTCCCGTAACAAGAATCACTACAAGAAATTTCACTTTTGGTGACTAAAATTTTAATTGCCAAAAGCCTTATTTTAATCGCCAATTACTTTTGGCGACTAGTATATTTGGTTGAAAATAGTTTGTCAGGGAAGACAATCGGCGACTAAAATTTTTTTGGTAGCCAAAAGTGACCTATCGGCGACTAAAACTTTAGTCGCTATATATTTTTTAAAAATAATTAAATATATATATATATATATATATATATATATATATATTCTACTTTTAGCGACTAAATTATTTAGTAGTCAATTAAGCATGTATGTATGGCAACTAACTATTTGGTAGCCAAAAGTTTCACTTTTTACAATTGGCGATTAAAAGTTTAGTAGCCAAAAGTTTTCCTTTTTGAGAATTGGAGACTAAAAATTTAGTAACCAAAAGTTTCTTTTTTACAATTAGCGACTAAAAGTTTAGTAGTCAAAAGTTTCACTTTTTGACAATTGGCGACTAAAATTTTAGTAACCAAAAGCCAACTTGTGATATTTATTCATGGCCGGCCCTGAGATTTAGGGAACCCAAGGCGACCTTCGGAAATGGGGCCTTTCTTACATTGAAAAAAAAAATTTAATGGACAAAATGATAAGTTACAACAACTTTTTTAATCACAAATCCACACAAATTCACAATCACTGATCTCTGCAAATAATGGGGGTGTTTGGGAAGAAAAAAAATAGCCTAATTTAGGCTAAAATTCATAAAAAGACAAAATAGGCTAAAATAGCTAATAAGACAAAATATCACATCAAACCCATAATCATTTCACTTTTTCTCTCACAAACATCACATCCAACCATAAAAAAATTCAATTATCTTCCCAAACACAAATTTTAGCCTACTAAAATAGCCAAAAACTAGGGGCACTGACTTTGAAGATCCTTGTCTGGTGTGCCGGTTACGATTTTTTCTCGGCCCGGTCGAATCTTCAAGTAATAGGCGAGACCGTCGCCGGTGTGGCCAAGTGTGTACTGGCGTAGGATCTCGGCTAAACCTAGGCTTATGCCTAACCGGTTATTTAACTCATGCACGCCATTTATTATCCTGTATGTGTTGGTAGACACTTGGGTTGGCGCTAGCCCGGTTCGGCGTAAGAACTCGGTAATCAGCGGGTTAAGAGGGAAACGAAGGCCCCCTTCGACAATGGACAGCACGGTGAAGGGGCATTCCTCCCTACCCCAAGGCGTGGTTTCTTCTTCGGCCAGCTCGAGATGGACGTCGGCCGGGACGCCGTAATCCTCTCTGAAAGCGACTAGCGCGGCCGGAGTGTCCACTAGGAAGCGGAATTTCCCCATTCGAGGCCGACTTACTATAGCTCGGTTGATTCGTTGGGCACGGTGGTAATTGGCTGCAGCTCGGTCCTGAGAGGTTCAGGAATGGCAGTGGTCCCCTTGGACTCTGCAGGAAAAGGATGGCAAGTGTAAGTGAGCGCGGTTTCGCATTAGGAGCTAGACTTCAGCTCGGTCGGTAAGGGTGCCAAACCACCTCGGTTGACTAATTAAGGAGCTCGGTCGCCCAAGCAGACCTAATTTTAGCCCGGTTAAGCGATCGAGTAATTGGGTTATCTCGGTTTGTGCCGTGGTTATTACAAACATGTTGTTTGCCCGGTTTGGTTGGTTTTTTGGATCAAAAGAAGGCCCAGAGCCCGGTTCACCCCAGTTCTTCAGCGTTCTTCAGGGAGACGAAGAACGCCAAGAACAGTGGGAGGTTTGTGACGTTTTCAATGATCAATGCCCTAAAAGCTACGTTTTTGTGCCCTAATGTGTGTAAAATAAAAGAAAATAGCAACGTAAGAGGGATTGAGTATCTTACCTATGAAGGGCTGAGGGTGTTCTTCCAAAACACGAAGGATGGCAGAATGGCAGAAGATTTGAATACGAGAGTGCTGGGGCTCTGAGGTTGAATATCGAAATGGCAGTAGGGATTGGAGTTTGGGGGAGGTCTCGTATGTATAAGCAAGGGGGAGTCCGCCCAAATTCAAATTCTGACAAAAACGGCGGGTTGGCTGCCCGATGCCCAATGGCAGGCCGCCACGTGTCCCCATTTATGGCTACGTCGGGGCTGAAGCGACGGGTTGAAAAGACGAAGAGCCAACCGAGCTACTTTCGACGAGAACAGGTCGGCCAAGGAATATAACCGGTCAAATCTGCAGACAATGACGTCAACTAGCTCGGTCAAGGCTTGGCAACTTGACGACCTGAGAAATGTTATCTCGGTCGAAGTGAATAATCCCAGTCACGCTTTCGCGGACGGGATTAAGGGGCAATTGAGAGGGTGATTTATGATCCGGTGTTGGGCCGAGGTATAGACCGAGCAAGTTGAGGGCCCAGCAGAGCATTGGGCCGAGATGATCGACTGTTCACCCAGAGATGGGCTACCAGAACTTGGGCCGGGCAGAGTTTGGACTGAGTGTGTGCTGCCCCGGACCGTGCAGAAGCTGCTCGGCCAGGAAGTGACCGGTCAGACCAGGATGCTCGGTCCGAGGATGGTCGAAACCAGACAGACCGAGAGACCGGCGCTCGGAAAGGCGCGGTCAGCCGAGGTAGTTGATTGACCGGCGAGAAGGCCGACCAAAGGAGGAGCCCGGGCTAGGCTTTGCCGAGATGCCGCCTAGCCCGGTCCTTCATTTCTTTATCCGGTTAGGCGCTTAAGGTATGAAGCATGGTACGACCGAGGTAGGGCAGCTCGGCTGCCGAGCTCCGGCTGTGCTGACAGGCAGTTGAGAGCAGGTGATGAATGGCATGGTTTATGCTGACAGATGGGATAGCAGAACCACGTGTCAGGAGATGACAGGGAGTGGATATGGGGCTCAAAAGGTATATAAGCATGTCTGCGCCCCCCATACGCGACAGACGAACATATCTGTAAGAAATCCTTACACTAAAACACTCTCTCCCTTCTCTCTATTCCCTCTAAGGTGTGTGCTAACTTGACCGTCGGAGGGTTTTTCCGGCCACACACCGCCGGGTAGCTCACCATTATTTGCTCGCAGGTGATCGGACATCGACGGAGCTCGGAAGAAAGGAATACGGGCACGCCGGAATATTTGCTCCCCGTACAATTGGCGCCGTCTGTGGGAATCTTGACAGACAAAACCTTGTCTTCCAGGTTCATCTGATTGCCATCCATGGCGAACAACGACGAGTTCCCGTTGTCCGCCATCGATGGAGCCACCCCGGAGTATACCCAAAGGAGAGAGGGACCACCTGCCGTCCATCTAATGGCTGACTTGGGGACGCCCACTGGAGGACAGTCAGGTGACGCGCGGGATAAGCGCGGAAGGAGTCATGGGCATTCACGGAGTCCAGACGGTCACCGGCGGAGAGACTCGCACGCCAGGCGATTGGAAAGCAAGTTAAGGGACCAAGACGCTGTCATCAGGCGGATGGCGGCGGAGATGGAGGATCTTAAGCGGCATGTCAAAGGGAAAGGTGTAGCTGGGGTGGGAGACCACAGTGAGCGCACCTCATCCCGCCGGTCAGGCGATCAGAGTCAGCGACGTACTCAGTCCATTTCCATCACCAGGAGTTACCAGGTTGGTGATTCCGACATGCGTGCAGAAAAGTCTAGCGTGCAAGACAGCACTTACAAACCCTCACGTCCGGCGACGACGTCGAGGTACTCTTATTCTGCTCAGTCAGAGGATCTACGGGCAGTGTTAAGGGAGCGGGCTCGCCGGCGCGAAGCTCAGAGAATACCTGCTTTCCAGCGGCTCTCCTACGGGGTTCACAGCAGCGAGGAGGTCGGAATGCCTCCACCCCGCCCAGCAATGCCAATATTCGAAGATACAGACTTGGCAAGGCTGAGTGCCACTCCTTTTTCCCTGGAAATAGAAACAACGCCGCTTCCGACAGGCTTCCACCAGCCTAAGTTCACACTTTACGACGGAAAAACCGATCCGTACATGCATGTGAGCCACTTCCGACAGGTTATGGCCGGACATCGGCGCAATGACGGACTTATGTGCCTAATCTTCCCGTCAAGTTTAGGCGAGCTGGGCCTAAAGTGGTTCGAGAGGTTGCCGGAAGAGAGCATACAAAGGTGGCATCAGTTGGCCGAGGCGTTTGTTACGCGCTTCAAAACCAACACAAAAACGCCAAAGGAAGTCGATCACTTGTTAAGTGTCAAGATGGAACCGTGCGACACACTGAAGGCGTACAATTCAAGGTATTGGGAAACCTTCAACGAGATCTTAGACTGCCCGGTCAACCTTGCTATCACCCAATATAAGCGCGGTCTCCCGGTCGGACATAGACTGCGGGACTCGCTTACCATGCACCAACCGACCTCCATGGGCCAGCTCATGCAGCGCATCAATGAGCACATCCGAGTAGAGGATGATGCGTCGGCTTCCACCGTGAAGGCCACTCCGGTCGGAATAGACAAGAAGACAGCAGGCAAGGTGCACGCAGTTGGGCAAGAGTCCAACCGCTCAAATGATCGAGCAGAGGAATCAGACCGAGGTTCAAATCGAAAAAACCGGGGTAGAGGACGTCGGAATGACCGGGATGATTATCCCCGAGATGACGTTGAGGACGCAAACAGAAGAATGAAGGCAAGGACTGGCATAGCCACGGTCTTCAAGATTCCAATCTATCGCATACTTAGTGAAATCCGAGACGAGGAGTATGTCCGGTTTCCTGCTAAATTGGGCGATGGACAAAAGGGCTACAATCCGCGGTATCGTTGTACGTTTCACCGGGAAAGGGGCCACCGGACTGAGGATTGTTTGCCTCTGCGACAACACTTGGAAGAACTGGTTGCGACCGGGCATCTGGACCTTTACATCGATGGCGGAGTGAAACCGAATCAGGCTCCGGTCGATCCCAGGGGACAGGACGACCGAGATGCACCACCACAGGGAGTAATTAATGTCATCCACGGAATCGTGGAACCGGAGCGTGTTTGCGAACTCCGGGGCATGATTAAGAAGGCAGAGCATATGAGGGAGGTTTTGTCAGTACAGCCTGCCATCAAAAGGGGGAAGACAGAGGAGAAAGACGTGATCAGTTTCACCTCAAGGGATTTAGAGCGTATCCAGACGCCGCACAACGATGCTCTTGTCGTAACACTACGCGTCAAAGAATTTGATGTTAGACGGATCTTGATCGATCAGGGAAGCTCGGTCGAGATCATGTATTATGATGCGTTCAAACAGCTCAAACTTCGTGAGACAGACTTGGCACCGGCCACTTCACCACTGGTTGGATTTAACTCGCAGCCGGAGTGGCCATTGGGAAAGATTATCCTGCCGGTCAAAGCGGGATCCGTGGTCCAGCAAGTGGAGTTTTGGGGGCTACAAGTGCCTTCAACATACAACCTTATCCTTGGAAGAGGATGGCTTCACGCCATGCAAGCCGTAGCATCGACCTACCACCAGGTGATGAGATTCCCCTCGGCTATGGGGGCAATCGAGGAGATTTGGGGTGATCAGGTCATGTCCAAGCAGTGCTTCGTGGCGGTCAACGGGAGCCGGGCTGCCAAAGGATTCGTTCAAATGATCGAGGGACCGGAGGACCAGAGTGTCTTGGATGATGTTGGCACCAAAGCAGAAGACAAGGCAGTTGAAGAATTGGTTGAGGTGCGGATTGATGCCGAGCAGCCGGACAGATTCTTCTTGCTCGGTTCAAGTCTCTCGGCCATGGAGAGAACCGAGATGATTGAGTTTTTAATGGCGAACATCGAAGTCTTTGCATGGTCGCCCTATGACATGCCTGGTCTTGACCCAAGCTTTATCTGCCATCACCTCAATGTCTTCCCTGGAGCAAAGCCAGTCATCCAGCGAACAAGGCGATCGGCGCTGCATCACGCCGAGGTAGTAGCAGAGGAGGTAAAGAACTTGCTTGAGGCACGAGCAATACAGGAAGTGCACTACCCTCGGTGGATTTCCAACACGGTAGTGGTGCCCAAGAAAAATGGAAAGTGGCGAGTTTGTGTCGACTACAAGACAGTCAACCGAGCTTGTCCAAAAGACAGCTTCCCTTTGCCGCGCATTGACCAGCTAGTGGATTTGACGGCTGGACACAATCGGCTCAGTTTCTTGGATGCGTACCGCGGCTATCACCAGATTGCCATGCATGGGCCTGACCAAGAAATCACCTCTTTTACGACTCCAAGGGGACTCTTCTGCTATCGAGTTATGCCCTTTGGTTTGAAAAACGCCGGGGCAACCTTTCAGAGGATGGTGACCAAAATGTTCGCTCCTTTGCTCGGCCGGACAATGGAGGCTTACATCGATGATATGGTGATAAAGAGCCGACATGAGGCACACCATTTGTCCGACTTAGCCGAGATGTTCGCCATTCTTAAGAAGCACAAGCTGCGCTTGAACGCCTCGAAGTGTACCTTTGGCGTGGGATCCGGGAAATTTTTGGGATTCTTAGTCACGAACCGAGGCATCGAAGCAGACCCTACTCAGATCAGAGCCGTGCAAGAATTGAAACAACCCAGCTCGGCTAAGGACGTGCAGCATCTGGCCGGGATGGCCGCCGCGCTTAATCGATTTATAAGCCGGTCATCAGATCGCTGCCACCCTTTCTTTCAAGCATTGAAGTCAAAGTTCTCATGGGATGACGAGTGTGACCGAGCTTTGGCCGAGCTCAAAGATTATTTGTCTTCTCCGCCGCTGTTGGTTACACCAGAGCCCGGTGAGGAACTCTACCTTTACCTTGCCGTCTCCCAGCACGCAGTAAGTGCGGTGTTAGTCCGGGCTGAAGGAATTAAGCACCTCCCAATTTTTTACGTAAGTAAGACCCTTCTGCCGGCTGAGACGAGGTACTTGCCGCTGGAAAAGCTTGCGTTGGCACTGATGATGGCTTCGAGGAAATTGGCACATTATTTTCACGCCCATACCATCGTCGTACTGACCGAGTTCCCCCTCAAGGCCTTGTTTGAGCGCGCAGACTTTTCCAGCCGAATATTAAAATGGGCGGTCGAGTTGGGACAGTTCGATGTGAAGTTCCAGCCGCGCACCGCAATCAAAGCCCAAACCTTGGCCGATTTTGTTGCCGAGTTCTCACCTGGCACTCATCCGGTATGCCCGGTCGACATTGCCGGGGCAGATGATGAGACGCCCACAATGCCAGCCGAGGAACTACCAGCTGCAGAAGGTCGCGCCGCGGAGTTAGCGCGCACCATCGAAATTCCCTCAGTTTGCACGGTAATACCTCCCGGTGCTGCGATGACGGAGTTGTGTATCACCAACCCATCCACTCTGTCCGGTACCGCATCACCAAGGGGGGAAGGAATGGTTCCACACAGCTCAGAACTTGATGATTCGCCTACGGACTTGGGCATTCTGAACCAACTTGCTGAGTCCGGTGCCGAATCCTCAAGGGGGGAAGGAATGGTTCCAGGCAGCTCAGAACCTGCGGCCGGCTTCACACCGCAACCTGGTGTTTCACCTACGGACTTGGGCATTACGGACCAACTTGCTGAGTCCGGTGTCGAATCACCAAGGGGCACTGACTTTGAACCGGTCAACACCAAACTTGACACCGCACAGCCGAGCAGTTGTGATCCCATTGCCCTTCGCAACTCTCAGGACCCATCTGACTGCTGGAAGCTTTTCGTGGGGGACATGTGGAAGCTTTTTGTTGATGGAGCGTCCAACCGCCATGGTGCCGGCCTAGGTATTGTTCTTATATCCCCGGACGGCCTAACCATTGAGCATTCTATCACACTCGGCTTCCCGGCGTCTAACAACGAGGCTGAGTACGAGGCGCTTCTTGCTGGGCTCAAGAGCGCAATCCAAATGAAGGCTGCCGAGCTTCTGGTATATAGTGATTCCCAGCTTGTGGTTAACCAAGTTTCCGGGATTTATGAAGCGAAGGACGACAGGATGGCGAAGTACCAAGCTCTGGTCAGGGACCATATCAAGCAGTTTGAGGCAATCAGAGTCCAGCAGATTGGCCGGGAAGAAAACAGCCGGGCTGATGAACTCGCCGGCCTCGCTTCCATGGTAGATACCACATCTCCAAACCCCCTGTTGATTGACTTTCTTCCGCGGCCAAGCATTGAAAACGCCGGGCAGACGGATGTACTCTGCGCCGAGCTAGGTCCTTCATGGATGGACCCCTTGATCTCGTTCCTCAGAGACCGGACTCTTCCAGCGGACAAGAAAGAAGCACACAAAATCCGGGTGAAGTCCGAGCGATTTTGGCTCTCTCCATCAGGCGCGTTGTATAAGAAGTCCTTCACCGGTCCTTATCTCAAGTGCGTGCACCCGAACAGTGTGGAGGCCTTCTTGTTTGAAATTCATGAAGGCAGTTGTGGCAGCCACGTCGGGGGGCGGTCCTTGGCCTACCGAGCTATTTCGCAGGGATACTGGTGGCCGTGCATGCAGGCCGACGCCCAAAAATATGTCCGCAAGTGCGAGAAATGCCAAAAATTCGCCCATCAGATCCACCAGCCTGCCAGGGAACTTCTTCCCCTCACCAGTCCTTGGCCTTTCGCCATGTGGGGGCTAGATATAGTGGGACCGTTGCCAACAGCACCGGGCAACCGGAAATTCTTCATCGCGGCCACAGATTACTTCACAAAGTGGGTTGAAGCTGAGCCCTTGGCAACCATCAAAGAAAAAGACGTGAATCGATTTGTCTGGCAGAACATTGTCACGCGGTTTGGCGTCCCCAAGATTTTGATCTCTGACAACAGTACCCAGTTTGACGGTCGCCTATTCAGAGGATTTTGTGAAGATCTGAAGATAGAATTCTACAACTCCACCCCGGCCTACCCGCAGTCCAATGGTCAAGCCGAAGCATCAAACAAGACTATACTGGATGGGTTGAAGAAACGGTTGGAAAAGGCTAAGGGCAAGTGGGCTGAAGAATTACCGAGCGTCCTTTGGGCATATCGAACAACCCCGCGACGTTCGACCGGGGAAACTCCATTTGCTTTGGCTTATGGCATGGAGGCGGTCATACCCTTGGAAGTTGAAATGCCCACCCTCAGAACTGAGAGTTTTGAGCCCGAGCTAAATGCCGAGGCTATTGCCTTGGAGTTGGACCTAGCGGAAGAGCGCCGGGAGAAAGCCCTCATCCATGTTGCCGCTTACCAACAAGAGCTCTCCAAGAAGTATAACAAGACAGTGCACCCCAGACCGTTCAAAGTTGGGGATTGGGTTTTGAGGAAGATTATGGGCAACACCCTGGTGCCAGGAGAAGGCAAACTAGGGGCAAATTGGGAAGGACCCTACAAGATCACTGGTCTGGCTGGCAAGGGGGCTTACCACTTGGAGGATCTAGAGGGAAGAGCCATACCCCGGCCATGGAATGCGGCCAACTTGAAATTGTATTATTTTTAAGCTTTTTACTTTCCTCTTTTTGTAAAGCAATTTTTTGGCTTGCAAAGCAGAATGTAATTCTTTTTGTCAAATTATAGAAGTCATTTTGCATTAGCACTTGGATTGTTCTTTTAATGTTTAAAACCAAGATGATGTACTCCGGTTGGAAGAGTTGGTGTTTTGTCCAACTTAGGATTCCCAACCGAGATGATTTGCTCCGGTTGGAAGAGTTGGTGTTTTGTCCAACTTAGAATCCCCAACCGAGATGATGTACTCCGGTTGGAAGAGTTGGTGATTTGTCCAACTTAAAATTCCAAACCGAGATGGTGTATTCCGGTTGGAAGAGTTGGTGTTTTGTCCAACTTTGGATTCCCAACCGAGATGAAGTACTCCGGTTGGAAGAGTTGGTGTTCTGTCTAACTTGGGATTCCCAACCGTGATGAAGTACTCCGGTTGGAAGAGTTGGCGTCTTGTCCAACATGGTATCTTGTCCAAACTTAGCTACAACCGAGATGGGTATTTCGGTGCATGAATTTGTTTTGTTATGCTCAAATTGCTTCGACCGTGTTATGGACTCCGGTCGACAAAGTGTTCCAATGATAAGTTATACCGAGATAGTTTGCTGAAGATGGAATGGATTACTACCGGACAAACGCTTGGCGAAAATTCAAAATTTTTCATTGATAAAGAAATTCATTACAAGAGGTGGGGACAGAGCCCGGTTACATCAAAAGTATTGAAAGCAAAAATACAAAGAAAAGAAAACTAAACCAGGGGGGATAGATTGGTGAATTCATCCTCGGCAGCCTCAAGGTTGACGGTTGGGCTCGCTTCTTGGGCACCGGGCTCAACTTGACCGGGCTGCACTTCCACTTCGGCGTCCTCAGCCTCCGAATCTGTCTCATCACTTCCTTCTTCAAGCCCCTCCTCGGCCTCCGCTTGAAGCGCACTGAATACATCATTTGCGTAAGGCACGAGGTAGACCGGTAGCTTGGCGGGAGGAGGATTAGTAAATACATCGGTGTCGGAGCCCTGGCCGAGGTGCTCGCAGGCGGACTTCCAGCCAGCCTTGAAAAAGATGTCTTGTGTTGCAAAGACTTGCTTCTTGTAGTTCTTCTCGGCTTCGTTAAACCCGGCATTGTTGGCAGCCCGGCAAGCTCTCCTCTTCGTCTTCTTAAAAGCGTCCACCTCAATCTGGAGCTCACTTTGTTTTTTCTCGGCCGCCTCCAGCTGACCGAGCAGTCTGTTGTTGTCAGCATTGGCTATCTGGAGGGAAGCCTTAGCCCGGCCCAGCTCGGCTTGAAGGCTCTCAACCTGGCTGGCTGTGTCATTTGCCTTTTGCCTAAGCCGGTGGATGCGCTCCAAAACCAGATGCTGTTTTTGAATGGCCTGCAAAAAACAAAGTTGATGAGAAACGGAACCGGGCAAACACTTAGGAAAATTTTCAGAGCTGCATTGGCTTACCCTGGCCATGGACTTTACTGATGACTTGACTAACCGAGTGTCAGGGACGTGGTCGCTGCCAACCACGTCGCTCGGTAGTAGGAATGCTTTGGACAGATCAAAGGCGAGCAGATGCTCTTTGTCAGCCTTGATCGAAGCCGTCGCCGGGATGTCCTGACCCCGGTGCTTCAGATGTGGGCGCCAGGCTGGCACTGGGGCGGGGGCGTCCGTGGGGTGCTCGGTGGCGAGCTCGGTGACTAGCTCGGCGGACGGATCTGCCCGAGCTCTTTTCCCGGCCCGCCGCGCAGAAGGTTCTCGGCTGGATTGCCCGGCGGATGCAGTGGCTAGGGCGACCACGGCGCCACTGGATTGACCGGTGGTTGGCGACCGGGTTACCACGCTCGGCACCTCGGCAGATGTGGCGGTGAGCAGGTTCTTGATTCGACTTCTCTTGGCCATTTCTTGCTCGTCTGTTAACCGGATTAACGGGATGTCGGGAAGGGTTGGATCTGGCGGTGGCGAAGGAGCTCTGAGGAAGTCGGTTACTTTACTCCGGCGGGGAGCGGAATATCTATATGTAGGACTGTAGCCGAGTAGTTGGTTACAGTCACGATCCCGGTAGTGAAGCGCGGTCCTGATCGCCTCTACGTTGGGGAAGTTGTAGTTGGCTTGCAAGGCTTGGATGGCTGCAAAAGAAACAAGAGAATGATTAAATTGCGAAAAACACAAGTATGTAAACCGAGATTATTTGCACAGCTTACATGTGCTCCCAAAACTTTTGCTAATCATCCAGCCCGGTGTCTCGGCTGTTTCATAGTTACCAGACACCCAGAAGAAATCATCGTCATGAAGATCCTTGTCTGGTGTGCCGGTTACGATTTTTTCTCGGCCCGGTCGAATCTTCAAGTAATAGGCGAGACCGTCGCCGGTGTGGCCAAGTGTGTACTGGCGTAGGATCTCGGCTAAACCTAGGCTTATGCCTAACCGGTTATTTAACTCATGCACGCCATTTATTATCCTGTATGTGTTGGTGGACACTTGGGTTGGCGCTAGCCCGGTTCGGCGTAAGAACTCGGTAATCAGCGGGTTAAGAGGGAAACGAAGGCCCCCTTCGACAATGGACAGCACGGTGAAGGGGCATTCCTCCCTACCCCAAGGCGTGGTTTCTTCTTCGGCCAGCTCGAGATGGACGTCGGCCGGGACGCCGTAATCCTCTCTGAAAGCGGCTAGCGCGGCCGGAGTGTCCACTAGGAAGCGGAATTTCCCCATTCGAGGCCGACTTACTATAGCCCGGTTGATTCGTTGGGCACGGTGGTAATTGGCTGCAGCTCGGTCCTGAGAGGTTCAGGAATGACAGTGGTCCCCTTGGACTCTGCAGGAAAAGGATGGCAAGTGTAAGTGAGCGCGGTTTCGCATTAGGAGCTAGACTTCAGCTCGGTCGGTAAGGGTGCCAAACCACCTCGGTTGACTAATTAAGGAGCTCGGTCGCCCAAGCAGACCTAATTTTAGCCCGGTTAAGCGATCGAGTAATTGGGTTATCTCGGTTTGTGCCGTGGTTATTACAAACATGTTGTTTGCCCGGTTTGGTTGGTTTTTTGGATCAAAAGAAGGCCCAGAGCCCGGTTCACCCCAGTTCTTCAGCGTTCTTCAGGGAGACGAAGAACGCCAAGAACAGTGGGAGGTTTGTGACGTTTTCAATGATCAATGCCCTAAAAGCTACGTTTTTGTGCCCTAATGTGTGTAAAATAAAAGAAAATAGCAACGTAAGAGGGATTGAGTATCTTACCTGTGAAGGGCTGAGGGTGTTCTTCCAAAACACGAAGGATGGCAGAATGGCAGAAGATTTGAATACGAGAGTGCTGGGGCTCTGAGGTTGAATATCGAAATGGCAGTAGGGATTGGAGTTTGGGGGAGGTCTCGTATGTATAAGCAAGGGGGAGTCCGCCCAAATTCAAATTCTGACAAAAACGGCGGGTTGGCTGCCCGATGCCCAATGGCAGGCCGCCACGTGTCCCCATTTATGGCTACGTCGGGGCTGAAGCGACGGGTTGAAAAGACGAAGAGCCAACCGAGCTACTTTCGACGAGAACAGGTCGGCCAAGGAATATAACCGGTCAAATCTGCAGACAATGACGTCAACTAGCTCGGTCAAGGCTTGGCAACTTGACGACCTGAGAAATGTTATCTCGGTCGAAGTGAATAATCCCAGTCACGCTTTCGCGGACGGGATTAAGGGGCAATTGAGAGGGTGATTTATGATCCGGTGTTGGGCCGAGGTATAGACCGAGCAAGTTGAGGGCCCAGCAGAGCATTGGGCCGAGATGATCGACTGTTCACCCGGAGATGGGCTACCAGAACTTGGGCCGGGCAGAGTTTGGACTGAGTGTGTGCTGCTCCGGACCGTGCAGAAGCTGCTCGGCCAGGAAGTGACCGGTCAGACCAGGATGCTCGGTCCGAGGATGGTCGAAACCAGACAGACCGAGAGACCGGCGCTCGGAAAGGCGCGGTCAGCCGAGGTAGTTGATTGACCGGCGAGAAGGCCGACCAAAGGAGGAGCCCGGGCTAGGCTTTGCCGAGATGCCGCCTAGCCCGGTCCTTCATTTCTTTATCCGGTTAGGCGCTTAAGGTATGAAGCATGGTACGACCGAGGTAGGGCAGCTCGGCTGCAGAGCTCCGGCTGTGCTGACAGGCAGTTGAGAGCAGGTGATGAATGGCATGGTTTATGCTGACAGATGGGATAGCAGAGCCACGTGTCAGGAGATGACAGGGAGTGGATATGGGGCTCAGAAGGTATATAAGCATGTCTGCGCCCCCCATACGCGACAGACGAACATATCTGTAAGAAATCCTTACACTAAAACACTCTCTCCCTTCTCTCTATTCCCTCTAAGGTGTGTGCTAACTTGACCGTCGGAGGGTTTTTCCGGCCACACACCGCCGGGTAGCTCACCATTATTTGCTCGCAGGTGATCGGACATCGACGGAGCTCGGAAGAAAGGAATACGGGCACGCCGGAATATTTGCTCCCCGTACAGTAACTATTACCATATACATAGAAAAGCCAAGAAGAGAACGTCTTCAGTGTTGACCAGCTATTAAATGAATCAAATAAACCACAATTTCAATAAAAACATTTCCAAAACTCAAGAGTTTAAAGCTTAAACAGTACCAAGGCTTTTGCAATGTGTGATTTAGTAGAAAACAACCATACCATATAGTATAAGAAGTAACTGCCATCAAGTATTTGTCAAATCTTAATTAAAGATTGTATTTTACGCTTAAGAAACTAACCAATTAGATGAATATTGCAATGCACTGCACCCCATATTGGGTGATAGAGTTAAAGGGTTTTAGGATAAAATCTTGTCAAATACTCAAGGATCTAAGTTAATCTTACCCTAAAGAGTGCTGCTGATCATCTCCCAGACCTCTTTCAATTATTGTTGTTGCTTCAAGATCAGAAATTCTTTTATCAAGCTTGCGTCAATCACATTTTCTATTCAAACACAATGTGGGAAAATCTGACAAAATTTTTTGTATTTCCTTGAATTTTGTGTGTGTGTGTGTGTGAGAGAAACGTATATTGTTATTTTGTATTTCTTTCCTTTGAATTCACTTCACTATCTTTTTTTTTTTTGTAATATATAAATATTTTCTTTCACTTCACTTTCACTTTCACTTTCCTACATTTATTTATTTCTAATCAAATAGACTCTTGGGAGGATTTAACTAAGCATATAGCCCCTTGACAGATCCAAAAAAATTGAATGCACCAACCTCTATACATTTCAAACCTCTTCTACTAGAATCAATTCACTTTGGGCCACAAACATCTTTAAACCTATACAGCTTCCTCAAATCAAACCTTCGCATAACACAAATGCCTCAACTCCTCTGTGTTCGGTCCACAAAAAATGATTGTGTCATAAACAAAAGACAAGTGAGATATTTTCTCCACTAAACCCCCATTGCTCCCAACAACTCTTGCTGTTTTAACTAGTAAATATAATCTTAAAATAATAACAATAATAATAAAATGAGTAGTAAATGAAGTTACTTTTCTCCACTGATCTCTACCAAAGGTGGATCATGAATGCACAAGGCTTTATATCCCTTACCCCCAACAAACTACTACTAATTACTACAAGTGGAAGCACACATGAGGTGTGTGCCAACCAACTAATAGGAAAAGATTCAAATTTCCTATATATGCACACATTCATTGAAGATAAAAATAATTGTCATCATCTAAAATTCTGTGTAGTTATCTACACTTCTCTATAACTACCTGTTCACGGTTTCTTCTCAAATCACGCCTTCCTTTCCCTTTATAGAGTCTTCCACACTTATATTATTGTCTCTTCTATAACTGCCTATTCACAGTTTCTTCTCAAACCACATCTTCTTTTCCTGCTAAAATTTAAATTGTTTATGAAGTGCAAAATTTCTAATATACACTGTATGATTTAAAGGTCTTCAATATTCTCAAACTAAAGTAGTTGATTTATGGGAAATAAAATTATTGACACGGCTACAAGAAGAAGGTAACACCAACTCTATATGTTAGTATCAACGAAGAAAGGAAAAAACTGGAAAGCTACAGTTCAAGAGAGATCTGAGGATTACATTGTTTGGTTGTTCTAGGAGTAGCCTAAAATATCACAATATGACAGCCACACACACACACACACACAAAGAAGAAGAGGAAGAATGAAAGAAAGAAAAGAAAGGCCCTCTGTTACATCAATAGCACATGGATAAAATCATAAAATCAAGTAAAATATGACGATACAGAAACAAAAACCATAATGTAGTTATGTATATGCATAAGGTCACTCCTCAAGCCAAGAGCATATTCCCAAAAGCCAACTTTGCAAAGGAATTAGAATTGTAGTTTGCAAGGATCGCAACACAATCTCCAGACTTTGACGTGAAAACATGAGCCTACATGGAACGATTATAGGAAGAAATGACATTTATTTTCAACACAAGTATGAGATAAGATAAATGGTTCTCAGAGAATGATTGTAACTCTAACCTCCTGATAGTTCCCAAGAGGGATCACAGTGGGATCTTCTGATACTAAAGCCGGCTCACACAACTTTATCGCTCTATGCAGATCTTTCAAATGACCCCATTTGGGTTGCCTCAATAGTCCTAGACCAAAAGAGGAAATAACCCTTAAGTTTACTAAAGAACATAATAATCTTTAAAATTTTATGTTTTCTTGAGCCATCTACATCTCCCTATCAGGAAAAGGAATGACATTTTCTCATGAGTCATGAAAAAAATGATTGTAGAAAAGCTATTAACAAAACTGTTGCAATCATTTTATTGTCGAACTTTCACTTTCATGTTGAGTCCCCCATCAACTGATAATATTCAGCTTCTCTAATCAATTTGATCACCATCATAACCACTAACAACATCACAATTATGGAGGGATATAGCTATTACTTAAAAAAAAATGTCAGCAGGAGCAATTTTACTCTATGATAAACCCAATTCAATCAATCACATACCTGACATTAATTTTATATAAAAGTAGAATACCTACAATTGGTTCAGTTCCAGTGCACATCCAAATGCCAAATCAATCAAAGAAAAACTAAGAACGATGGATCAATACAGGGGGACATTTAAGCTTTAAAAAAAAAATCGAGTCATTTTAAGCTTAAAAAAAATAATACCAAGTAAAAAATGGGGACATTTATAGCACCAAATCCAAAAAAATATTTCCAAAAGATCCCATTTTGGATCAAAGCAGTAGCAACTAGGCAAGTCAAGAGACGGAAACAACAAAATAAGAAGAGGGAGAGGAAGATTTGGGTACCGATTGAGTCTCGTAGAGCATGAATTTCTACATAAAGCGGTGAGGCGCAAGTGGAAGTGAAAGCAGTGGCGTAGCAGCAGCAGAAGAGGAGGGGGTGGGTTCGTCCTCATTCCCCAACTCCATTGTAGGGCGTTGGACGGTGTTGGTGGGTTAAAAAAAAATCCCTTAATTAGGGCAAAGAAAATAGGGCAAATCTAGGTGAATCGGTGCTCTAGTTGCCGGCGACCGCGAGGAGGAGCGGCGGAGGCACGGCTGGTGGAGCGGCGGTGAGAGAGGGAGGGGAGAAGAGCAACGGAGAGGCAGAGGCAAAGGCAGAGGGAGAGGGAGAGGAAGAGGAGAGAGAGAGAGAGAGATAGAGGCGCTGGTTTGCGGTTTGAAAATCAAATATGTATATATATATATATATATATATATATATGTATTACACTATTAGTGATTAAATATTTTTAGTCGCTAATTAATTTTATAAATTCCTCCAAAATTTGAAATGTCTGCCTCCAAATATTTTAGTGTTTTGGCAACTAAAATAGTTTTTGGTAGTTAAAAATAAGTTTTTGGTCACCAAAGATAAATAATAATTTTTTATTTTTCATTTAGCGACTAAATAGTTTTAGTAACCAAAACTTAATATACGGCAACTAAAATTTTTTTGTTACAGAAAATAAGTTTTTGGCGATCAAAAGTTTGGTCGCCAAAGATAAAAAATAATTTTTTATTTTCAATTCGGCGTCTAAATGGTTTTAGTAGCCAAAACTCAATATATGGCAACTAAAATATGTTTTGGTCGCTGAAAATAAGTTTTTGGCGACCAAAAGATAAAAAATAATTTTTTATTTTCCATTCGGTGACTAAATGATTTTAGTATCCAAAACTCAATATACGGCGATGAAATTTTTTTTGTTGCCAATTTTAGCATTTTTAGCAACTAAATTTTTTTTAGTCGCCAATAATCAATATACGCCAACTAAAAAAAATTATTGGTCGCTAATTCCACAACTTTTGGCGACTAAATTTTTTTTAGCTGTCAATTCTGGTCGCCAAAGATGCATTTTGTTGTAGTGAATTAAATATACTTTTGTTTGTGTCTAATGGACATGTGGGTGTCAAATCTTGTACTCAAATCAGTATACTTTGTTTACTAACCCGTTTTGTCTCCTGGCATCTCGAGTGCGTTTTGTTTGAGCGCAGCCGAGTTTCCTTTGCAGGATTAGTTGGGATTACGGTGGTAACGAGAAATAACTATAGTTGTTGGACATGTCTCTTGAATTTTTTTTTTTTGTTTTCTTGAGTTTAGGGTTGATATTAGTTTATGTATTTATTATTTTTTTTATGAACTTCGTATTTTGATAATTTGGCAATGTGAGTTATTTTTAACTTTACATTATTTAAGTTGTTTTGACTATTTATTGCTACTTTAATATTGGAAGTATTGGATGACTAAGAAATTATGATAGATGGTTTAGTTGGCGTTTTGTTAGTTTTTTTCTTATTCCTTGTAATCTTTTGAGTATGAAAATTTACTTAAACCTTACGGAGACGAGAATATTTTAATTTTATTTCACCCCTAGGATTTGGATGATGGAATATTGATTAGGATTTAATCCTAATTTAATATTTAACTGTTTAAATTTTGGGGTGTGATAAAAAAATATAAATATATAAATATACGGATTAATTATATATAATAAATAACACATTATGTTAATTAAATACCATATTAAATTCTTATGCATCCATGCAATTAATAAAGCTACAAATAAAATAAAGTAATAATAATAATAAATAAATAATAACTTACAAAAAATTAGAGTCGCTACACCACCACCACTAAGGCCACAACAATCTGCTACCACCATCCTATTATCATTGCTATCACCACCACCGATGCCACCACTGTTACTGTCGCCGCCGCCGCCACCACCACCACTACGACTTACACCATCACTTTCACGACTATTAATATTATCATGATCTATATAAAATTTTAATTTATTTGTTACTAACTTATTAAAAATAAATAAATAATAAAAATTTATTTCATTCCAGGAGTTTAATAGGTATAGCCAAACATAAAAATGAGAATTATCATCCTATTCCTATGTCATTCTATGTTGGCAACCAAACAATGGAATAGGAATGGGCATTCCATTCCATTCAACCTTATATTTCATTCTTAATCTTATTTTATTTACATTTCATTTCATTTTATCGTACCAAATATGCTCTTAAATTTTTAAACAAACATAACTTAAAAGAAGTTTAAGGTTAATTTTTTACAAAAATATGTGTAAAAAATAAAAAAATAAAAAATATTTTTAAAAATAATTTGTTGATTTTTTAATTGAACTTGTGAATTGCCAAAATAAACCTTAATTGTCTTCCCATGAGCACGTGAGCTACTTGTGAGTTGAAAGGTAGAACACAAGTGCTTGTCAGCGTGTGACATTGTTTAATGTTGTGAATTAATTCTTATTAACTCATAATTTATTTTAAATTTGATTGTGTGATAAAAATTGAATTGATGAAATATGAGATTTATAAATAAAATGAATTTCAACAATTAATTCATTTTTTTTGAGTAAATTCTGAATTCATTAGAGCATCTCCAACGGTTTAGTATTTTTTTCACCAAATTTGAGTAAAAAATGGCTCATTTTCTCAATCCGATATCAGTTGTTCCAACGATGCATAAAAAAAAAATCATCCCGTGGGTCAACTGGTCGGTCGACCGGTAAGGCAAATTTTTTTTTTTTTTGAACCTACCTAACCGTTGGTTCAAATTTTTTTAAAACCGTTTGAACCAGTAATTTGAACCATTTGAACCAGTTTGCAGGCCAATTTTTGAACCATTTACATGAGCTGGTGGACCGATTGGTCAACCGGGTGGTCGACCAGGTGGACAACCACCATGTGTAAAATTTTCACAATTTTCTGTTGTAACGACTATGTACAGTGATTTGGTGAAAGGAGCGAGCCGTCCTCAGTTTGGTGAAAAGTTTGATCTTTTCTCAATTTGATACTAATTTGCTGAAACCATTGGAGCACCAAAAAGTGACATTTTCATCAAAATTCAAATCTGATGTCAAGTTTGATTAAGCGTTAGTGTGAGTTTGTAGTATTGTTTGTGTCATTAAAGTCCAACCCTCGGTTCAGTGATGAAGCCAGAATTTTGACTTAGAAGAGTCACTATTGAATTAAAAAAATCACAATCTAACTTAATTTTTATCTTATGAAAGACTAAAAGTTAGTACGATTGCAAAGGTATATTTGAATATAAGTTCAACTTAATCGATCATTATCTGTATTATTATTAATTTGATTTTATATATGGTGATCATCACGGTTTAAAAAATAATCGTATGCCTTTACTAATGAGAGCAAAATTATATTAAGATATACACACAAAAAGAAATATAGAGAGGGATGGAGAAAGAAAATAGAGAAAGGTGAATAAATAATGAGTAATGTTAGAGACCCCAAATATTCTACCAAAAGTTTTACCAAATGTCTCACATGGGTACCCATGTGAGACATTTGGTAAAACTTTTGGTAAAATTTTTGGGGCCTCTAGCATTTTTGATAAATAATACACATGACATGTTATATATCACTTATTTTTTTCTCCATTTTGAATCATAGAATTAAATGGTAATATATTATTAATTATCATTAATTGTGTAATAACTATATGTAAATAAATGAATCGGTGGTGCTATATGCACCAATTAGTGTACTAACTAGTATACCAGCTAATATTATGACATTATTACTAACCCCACTTATTATACAAATTACAAATACTCAAAACTTCTAAAATTATGTCACATCATCTGTTGATACACTAATTCGTGCATATAATATTATTCTAAATGAACCAATTACAAGTATTTATATAAAATGTAATATAACAGAAAATCAGTGACATATAACATTTTTCTAATATAAAATTTATAAGAATATTTTTTAGCATAATTAAATGTTTAGAGTGACAAATTCAATAGATCTTTTTTTGTAAAGAAAAAAGGTAAAGAAAATAGTGATATAAAATTTTAAGAAATTACATAAAAGGATTATACTGAAATATATTTTTTTATTAAAAATATATGTATAATTTTTAAAAAGTTGAGGGCATGGAACCTCCTGGACCTCACGTGTCTTCGCTCCTGCTGTGATTGGTTTTATTTTTTTCAAAAGTTGAGGACACGTAACCTCCTGGATCTCACGTGTCTCCGCTCCTGCTGTGGTTGGTTGGGCGGGCGGGTGGGTGGATAAGTGAGGTAATTGTAATTGTAATGTAATGAAATTGAATGTTCACTGGTGCTCTGCCGGTGCAAATTTATTTACACTCTTATTAAACTTTTCATTAATTGATTCTTTTTAAAGTTAAATGTGGGATCATCTCACTCACTTATTAATGAGGGAGTATGTAATGTTCATCTTAGTTGAACAAATTTGCACTTGATGCCCTATGTGTACTGGCAAATGCACTACTTACTTCATAGGGGAAATAATAATTCAAAAGAAGTTTGAAGATAAAAAATCAGAACAGTGATAAAGTTTATAAATTTTATTCATTAAAATATTAAACTTTTTCATAAAATTGTAATTATTTTGAAAATATTCCACTAATGTGTAAATCCTCTACTCTGATATATCCTTAAGAGATCAAAAAATGCTAGACACTCTAGATAAATTATCAAATATTTTGCATAATACTCACATAGGTGTGAGTGTTGTGTTCGAATTCAAAGGGACGTTGTTTTGATTTTATTTTCTTAAATAAAAAGGAAAAAAGAAGTAGAAGCGTGAAGAGAAGGAAAGGGAGAAACAAAGAGAGAGGTAGAGGGAGAAATGAAGCGAGAGAGAGGGAGAGGGAGAGGGAGAGGGAGAGGGAGACGTAGTCACTAAGAGTTCCTAGCCCACAATCACCATCGCCATAAGTATTGTATAAAATATTTGAATTTTTTCTTTTTACATTCCTAGCATTGCTCGTTTAGTATTAAAATTTTATATTTAAAAAATAAAAATATATAATTAATGAACAATGTGAAAAGTATCTTTTATTTATTTATTTATTTTTCTTATGTTTCAGGAGCATTTGTTATCAAGACTTAATAAATGCTAACAAGTGCCTTGGAAACCTTGTCTAATATTTTTAAACATGTCTTGTTTACTTCAAAGTAGGAGTAATATTTTTTTTTTAAATTAATGAAAAATATTTTTATATTTTTCCCCTTTTTTGTTTGCAACTTATGCAATGAGTGTACTTGTTAACAAGTCACTTTATTTGTAAGTCTTCTTAAATGCGATTCCCTTGGGTGGTGGTTAATAAAATTTAAATTGATTGTACATTTTTTATAATATGCATTCACATAAAATATGTAAAATTATTTTAATGAACTATTCTTAAAACACCTGTTAACAAATCTTTTATTTACAATCTTTTAATTTAAAATATGAATGCACATGCCAAATTTATTTTTTTTAAAATAAAAGTTAGTGAAAAGTCCTATTAAATCCCCCTTTTAAAGATGATGTTTAATTTCACTTCCAACTTAAAAGATTCATACTAAGCTAAAAGAAAAGTCGCCTTTTAGAGCATTCACATCAGGGTCAACAAATTTTGAATTAAATTATAATTAAAGAGTTACTTTTTTTTTTTTATATATTTTATCTAACATTTGTTATATGTACACCTCTATCAGACTCTCTAATCTAAAATTTAGATTTATAAAATATTTATTTTTATGATTTGCTAGATTATGCAAACAACTCTACCCAAAGCATCTTCTAGAAGATTCTAGGAAAAGTTGCCATATTCTTCAAAAAATAAATAAATAATAATAATAATAATAATGCATAATCGGTCATTTGGCAGGATATTTGGTAATAAATGATTAAATATTGTATTTCATTTTCAAAAAAAAAAAAAAATGGTGCAGCAGTCGGTTATCCAGCAGGATGTATGGTCATTCTTAAGAATAAATGATAAAATATTGTATAACATGTGAACAGTGCATCGCTACATGTAACAATTTACTGTAGTAATGCCAAATTTAATTTTGGTGTAGCGATGATGATGGAAGAGTGATTTTACACATTGCTAAGTAAATTTTGTCCTAAGACCATAATAGCTAGCTTGATATGGATGCTCTTAGAACTGTCTTTTAGATTTTTGTTTTCACAAGTTACTTTTTTAATAGAAATAAAATAAATTAATTACAAATTAGTAGATTGCAAGTTAGAACTATCACCTGATGCGAGTAAAAATTGCTACATAGTGGATTGGACATAGAGTCCAATCCTCTCCAATTCTTCCAAACAAACATCCCTTTAGGGTGCGTTTGTTTGGACGGACTGGATAAGGGGGATTGTAATCTATCGGACTATTAGTCCTGTGATACATTGTCCCGGACTATTTGGTTGGACTAAATTTGTATTCTATGTTTGTTTAGTCATGAGATTAGATGTCTGGATTGGACTATTTTTAATTATCCAATGTTTGTTTGGGATATTATGGTGAAGGATAAATGTTCAAATAACTATTTTATCATTTTCAATTATTTACTAAGTAATAGCAATATTAAACATAGCTTTAATATTTTAATTATTTTTAGCTACATTAAATAAAAATTTATTTTATTTTATTTTTTGCACAATATTTTAATTATTTTAATTTATTATTTTCAATTAAATTAAATTTATAATTTATATTTTTTATTTAATATATAATTTTAAATTAACGATAATAAAAAATAATTTTATTTAATATATAAATTAAATTTTCAACAACACAAAAAAATTTAATTTATAAGGCCATAATTTATAATTTATTATTTTTAAATAAATTTAATTTATAATTTATATTTTTTATTTAATATATAATTTTAAATTAACAACACTAAAAAAATAATTTAATTTAATATGTAAATTTAATTTTTTAACAACACTAAAAAAATTTAATTTATAAGGCCATAATTTATAATTTATTATTTTTAATTAAATTTAATTTATAATTAATTTTTTTTATTTAATATATAATTTTAAATTAACGAAGCTAAAAAAATAATTTATAAATATTCAAAAGTCTATTTTATCCTTTTCTAATTGTTTGCTAAGTAATAGCATGGAGGGTAAAATGGACATTTCACAAAATAATCCTATGGGATACCAATCCCACGGTTTCTATCCCACCTCCCCCATGGGATAGGATATTCCCATATTTGTGGGACTAATAGTCTGGGGAGACTATTAGTCCGGAGGAAAAAAAATGAAACAAACAATGAACTATTAGTCCGATCTAATACTTCAAAACAAACACACCCTGTGTATTATCTAGTTACAATTAATCATTTTTGTTATGATTCTGAAAGGAATTTATACAAAATCATTTCATATATAAATCATGACACATTTATTAAATTTTAAAGGCAAAAATGTTTTTATCTACTGATCCCTTTTACTTTGCCACTAAGATAACAGAGGTAAAATACAAACGAGATCACCAGGAAAGGGTATTATTATTTAAATAAAAAAAAAATCAATAACGAGTATTATTATTTTTTAAAAAATAATAAATGTATTATGTGTTTCGTACATGCTTTGATTCTGTTTAAATATTTGTAATAGAATCTTAATGAAAAGGGCCAAAGTGTAACAAAATAAAAGTTGTAGAAGGTTAACTGTTAAGTTTATAGTTAGGCAAAATACAATTTAAGGGATTTACTACCCTGTTTAAATTTGGGGCCTTCCTAAAAAATGGGCCCTAAAACCCATTCTTTAGTAGCTTAGCTAATAAGCGGGCCCTGACCCAAGCCCACGCGAGTTGCAGACAATCACACTGGAACTCTACAGTTCCATTCATCCTAAGGAACTCTGAATTCGATTATCAGAACCCTAGTTCCCAATCCAATATCTCGTTTTCCAATTCCATTGAAGACATGTATCGAAAATCATTATTCCCATCCGTTGCGATTCTTCATTCTAAGGTCTGTTCAGAATGTTGTTTACATTTTTATTAAGCTTTAGAGTAAATTATATCAGTCACAGAGATTTACGGTTTTTTAAGTTTTTGCATTATGGATATAGTGATATTTTCTGGAAAAACTCAGGTTTCAATGCTATTAATCTAATGCTTAAACCTGTAATTTTGTGAGATTCATGAACCTGCCTATTCACTGTTCTTCATATTTTGTTATACATATGATCATTTTATTTCACAAAGATAAAGATTATAAACTGTATGATTGAATTTAAAATCTGAAAATTAAAATGAATTTGGAAAAATGAAAAGTTGAGAGATTTGAAAAAAAAAAAAAAAAAAAAAAAAAAAAAAAAAAAAAAAAAACCTGAATTTAAGGCATTACTGCCCGCTTAACTACTATAGGATATTTTGGAAAAATTTAAAAAATGAGACGTGAACATGTACTCTATAGCCTTCACATATAGAATTGATGTGTATATTTGTAAGTGAGTTTAATCTGAGCTTTTACTGGCAATAGGAGCTAACATACCAACTAGGACATTTTAATCTGTTTTGGGCCTTGAGTTTAATTTGAAAAGTTTACCCAATCTAGTTGTTGTCTTAAAAATCTTTAGCCATTACTTTGAAAGGTTACATTTATCTGTTTAGCTATCACTATCTGATTGAGACATTACAAACTTTAAAAGTTGCATGGTTCTACTAATATAAATATATATTCTTTTTTATCCGGCAAGATATTATATAATAATAACATATGTATTACCATTAGCATCATCTTAATTACAGAAGACTTTTACGTTCAACTTCATGTTTAAGCCTAAGGCTTTATCAATGTGATTTGATATAGAGCAAGGACGTAACTTTATTTTTTTGTTAGACCTGTAAAACATGCATTCTACAACAAAATTGCTAGTCCAAGAATAGTGGGGTCATATAGATATGGAACCTTGGGGCTTATTTTCCCTGTTTAAAAAAAAATATATATATATATATATATTTTTTTTTTTTCTAAAAATGGACTATAGAGTTAAACCAAGGCCAATTTGTGTTTGAGGCTGCACTTTATGTGTTGAATGGACATGCACAACCTTTAGTAATATCATATCATGGTGACAATGCTTAAAGTGTTTGGACACCTGGTGGTAATATGTAGGATTAGTTATTAAGGTTTCTAGAAATAATCTTTTAAAGGTTCACACTATTTATTGCTGGAGGACCCAGAAATTGTGCAAATGGAGGGCCCAAGACAAAATTATTTAAAGTTTTGAAAGCATCAAAGCAAAATTTTATAAGTTTTTGGGGCCAAAATGCTATTTTTATTATTTATTTATGTAAATACTCAAAATTGCATGGGGTTAATGAGGTTCTTGTGAAGTTTGAGAGGGTTGAAGTAAAATTTTGTATAAATTTTGAATGGGCCAAAATGTTAATTTATGTTATAAATATGTAAAATTGCATGGGGCTAATGAGAATTGTATGAAATTTTGGGCCTCATGCAATTTCATTTTTTAAATGACTTCTTCTTTTTGAAATGATGCCATTCTAAAAGATGGTTTTGTGCTTTTAAATATTGAGGCAACCATTTTTTTTTCTCCTACTGAAGATTTTTATTAGAGGCACATTCTTGATGAGACAGATATGAATGCAACCAAAAATGGCAGAACGTGGCCATCTATAAGTGTATTTCTCATTATATTGCATGCAACATATAAAAATTCTCTGAACAGTACAATGAGATTAATTGTGAGTTAGTGCTTTATAAATTTCTGAATGATGAGAAAAGCAGTAAATTGATGAGAGCATACCATAACATATGACATAATTTCTTCATTTTTCTGTGTGCTTTCAACTAATCAAAGTTAAGAAATGTGGACACTTTTAAGAAGGTGTTGTGTCTGTGTTGGACACCAACATTTGTCAGACATTTCCCAACACGTGTGTTGGAACGCATTCAAATATGTCATATTATTTTTAAATTTTTTAGCTGTGGACATGCTTTGGTCACTTGAGGGACACATTTATTTATATAAAAACAATGGGTGTATTTATACTTAGTAATCTCTCATCGTTTCGATTTTTGAACGTTGGGGAATTCCAAAGTAGAACTTTCTAAAATAGGTTTACATAATAAAAAATAAATGTATTTGTAATGTAAAAAATAATGAAATCGTTATTATTTTCATCTATTTGTATTTTTAGCCTAAAAAAAAAATGAAGAAATCATTATTTTTTTTCATGTACACATCCAAAAATATATATTTAATTGTCATCGTATCCTTGCCATGTCATTTGTTGATTTTTTTTTTTTTTTTTTTTTTTTTTGAAAATTGTCATATTTGGTTATATTACTTGTATTTGTTGTCCATATCCATGTCTCTTATGAACAATGTAATGACTTAACTTATAATCCACATCTGTATGTGGTGTCACATCAATAAATCTCCTAGGCAGATCAGCCGTCAGCTCAGCTTATGTAAATAAATTGGAGGCGTATGCAAAATATATGCCTTCACAAAAAGGTTTCCCACAAAGGGTGAAGGGAGGAGGGAGTGAAAAAAGAACTAAGGAGAAGCATGAAAGACATATCTGGTACTAGAAATGAGCTTTGCATTTCCTCTGAAAGTAATGACTAATTCTAGTGGAATTTTAACACATGCATTCTCTAATTCAGCAACCTAAAAGATCATCACATTTTTTTCTTCAGTTGTTCCTTTTCAATTTCCAAGTTGCTATCTTGAGTGGGTTCAATTGCATTTGCATATAAAATGGGAAGTGGATACTGCTCATCTTTCCTTATAGATCAATTATCTTGCTTGCAACTTTCCTGTAAGTTCAATTCAACCAAAATGAAGAAATTGAGTACATACATCTCGAAGAACCTACACTAAATTTTAATTCTCAAATGTGTATAGTGATATTTTGTCTGCTTACTTGGTGGTAGATTGTTAAATCTTGACATTGTTGGTCAGTCTGGTGCCCTACTTTGTTTAACTTGGAATATTTCTTATATCCACTCAATGAAGTTTCCCTGACGTAAATATTTTTTAATCTTTTTTCTGCTGTTGTTTAGTCCACTTAATTATTTTCCCTGTTATACAGTTTTGAAGATTGGAATTTAGAAAACTTGTCCAGAGTGTCTGAGATTAATTTCAAACCATAATCCTTGTTCCACTGTCATCCTTTAAGTGTTTCAAATGTTTTGCTTATCCTAGTTCATGTGGTTGTACCCACATTTACCTCCCAAGTAACTACTGCATTTTGTGATGGTGAGAAAATAAATTAAATCAAATATTTGTTATCTGGTTTAATTATTTCTACATTTATCCACTTAAAGCTAGTGAATATGGAATCCTTCCTTGCCTCCGTGGCCTCTTTTGTTTGGGGGCAGTAGTGAATGCCTCCTTATTTCTTGATACCATTTCTGGACTGTATTTCCTCCAACTACATGCAAAGTGATATGGGATATGAACTCCAAAATTTAGATTGTGATCAACAATTTCTCCTGTGCTTTTATCAAGCATGTGGAACTTATTTCCTTCAGTTGGTTAACTCTCATATTATCACACTTCCCAAATTAAGTGTTTGGGGAACTACATGCAAAGTTTTAAACAAGACTGAATTATTCTGATGTTAAAGCATATTTTTATGTTGTTCTTAAATAGCTTTTTTTAAGTAAAAATTATTATTATCATTATTATTTTTTTTAACAATTATTATTATTATTTTTTTGGGTAAAGGGCAACTGAGCTCAATGGTAAGGCTTACTATTAGTGCAAGGCTGCTTTACCTGTGCACATCTTGTCCTTCATAGACTCTGTTTTAGCCGGTGCCTAGTGCGCTAGGTTGCCCTTTTTAAAAACGTAAAAATTAAATTCTCACTTTCTAATCCATTCGTTGATCTGCTGCAAGTTACACCCCATTGTTTCTATGCTTTACTCTCTACTTCCAAAATGTTTGGGGCTGGATTATTCTTAAGTCCTGTTTTCACTCTGGCAATGGTGATATTGGGTGCCTATCAGAGCTGAGAAAGCCCCTGCTTTCTTTGGTGAATTGAGAATCTAAAGATATATGTATGTAGTGGCTGCCCTGCCTCTGTGCTCTAATATGTATGATAATCTTGTTTGGCTGGGAAACTGTATTTGATGAGTTTTACTCCGATAATTTTAATTCTGCATCCATCTCAAATTCTTGAGATGCTTTGGCTAGTTATAATTTTTATTTTCCCATTAGTTTCTTCGTATCTCCTTCTGGATATTCTGGTCCTGACTTGCTATAGGAATTACATTGTTTCTGTTGTCATGTTGTTCAGAAATCGTATGAAGTCTGTGCCATTGATTGCCTGAATTCCATTTCCCGGCCTTCACATTCCACATTTCACAATATGCTGAATCGCTGATGCATGTTGGGGTCTGATTCGAAGATGGTACGTAAGTGTTGTACAATGGGGGATTATTCAACAACCGTCTAAGAAATTAATTAGGCATCTGAGCAACCAAATAATTCCTTGAATGTCTTGTGATGTGTGGTTATAATGTTATTGTTCTTCTGTCTTCTCTTTAAGGGTGTGTGTGTGTGTGTGCGTTTTTTTTTTTTTTTCCATTTCTGTTGTCTTGTTTTTTTGACCTTGTACAATATGCTGAATCGCTGATACAAGACTCAGAAAACTATTAAATTTATTCAAAAAAAAATTAAAAAAAAACACTTTCATTTGCTCTAGATCAGTACAGCTATAACCAGAAAACATGTTGGGTCTGATTTCAAGACAGATGGTTCTTAGTATTGTACCATGGCACCATCATCTCTTTTTGACCCAGTTTATGTATCAAAAAGAACAATACAATGGAAAAGAACAACATAAAATAACAATAGAAAAGAACAAGTAACTAGTCCCCAATGTGGGGAAGAAAATTGAATTTGGTATACTTGCAGCAGAAAACTTGTGACCCACTTCATAGGGCGTATTGAATCTAATTTTGCCCAGTGTTTCTACTGATGATACTAACATACAGGCATATCTGCTGGAGGAGGCTCTAATGCTTCCAATTCCCCAACTCCATTCTCTACGAGGAAAACCATAGCCAAACCCCAGGTGATGTGAACATCCAAGTGACAATGCAGCAGCCAAACTCCTGTTTTTGCCAAACAAAGCAAGTAAAGTATCAAATGAGGAACAATAGACATGTATGAGAACTGAGAAGTAAAATCTTTCTAGACTTTTCATGTTTTCTTACCTGGGTTATCAGCAACAAATCTAATGACTGACCATCCGCCAACAGGTACACTAGCTGTATTCCTCAATGGGGGATCAACAAGGTTAAATTTAGATGTATCACGGCTGGGATTGAAGTTTCCAAAGCCCTGTGCGATGATGTAGAAATCATATCCGTGAAGATGAATTGGGTGGTTCTCAGCTGTGAAGATACTTGTTCCCTGTAAAACTAACTGCACTGTTGCACCGTATTTCAATTTGTACACCTTGGTCCCCGGAACGGGTTGCCAGAGTGACCGGCTCACATTACCGGTGTAATCAAATTTCACCGGTGGAGCCGCTGGAAAATCGGTGGTGAAAACTCCGGGTATTCCTTGCTGATGCGATTGGAGTAAAGAGAAGTTGGATGGGAGCACAAAAGATACATTGTTCATGCTGGCAGTGAAGCGGGTCCCATTTGGACCTTGACAGGTGCTTGGGCTGGCACCTGATGGGCAGTTGTTAAGTCCTAGACCGACTGTGATGAAGAGGCTTTCATCGATTTCAGTGGGCACGGGGACTTTTTGGGGACTTCTAAGGCTGGTAGCGAAGGCCGTGGCAGTGTTGGTGTCATTAAATGCAGGCAAAGATGCGTTAACAGGTTTGGCTGAAGTAGTACCATTGGCAGGACAAGGTGCGGTCTTGTACTCGAGGATTGCTGTGGTGGTTGTCTGGTCGAATGGTGCGCCTTGGGCACTAGCATAGGCACATGCTGCAATGTAGTATCGAGCAGGTGGCTGATCACCGGTGATTAGGACATCGGTGGTTTGACCGGGTCCCAACATAATGACTGAGGTGGTGAATGGTTTAAGATAGGAAGCATCGGCTCCAACAACTGTGAGTCTGTGATTGGCTACGGTGAAGAATAGCTCTTGATTTAGCCCAGCATTGATGACTCGAAGGAGGTTGGTTTCACCGGAGTCCACCGGAACTATCACTGTGTCTGCATGGTCATGATATCATTGAGTCATTTTTCTTGAAATCACGATTTTTTTTTTTTTTTTTTTTTTTTTTTGAGCAAACCATGACATTGGGTAATTATTTTAGGTGTTGGCTTTGCCAAACCTTTGTCGAGGGGGACCTTCTTGGAGGTCCTTTTTATAATTTTATCCTATCTAACCAAATGTCCTCTATATATGCATTGGAAAATATTAGTTTTAAACTACATCCTTTGGCTATCTCGTAAATATCTTTGACAATATTTATAAAAATTGTGTGCGCCAACCTCACTAAGTTGATACGATGATATCGATATAGATATCTTAAGCCAATTGTAGACAGTGGTTTTATCTAAAGAGCCGGTGAAGAAAAGAAAGGAACTAATTTGAGTCTATAGAAGCAAACCTTGACTGGAACAGTTGTAAAAATCCCCGGGTTGGCCATTGATGGTATACGCATCGGACACATTTGGAGCTGCCCCAGTTCTTGTAGCCTGCCTCACCACATCAATGGGATTCGCATCCCACCATTCACCTGATCATTGTCAAACAACAATTCATGAATTTGTCATTATATCTATACATTTCTGAGTTTTACTGAGTCATCTAGTGAGATATAGGATCAGTACCTAAGAGAAGGGGTGTTTCGCGCTTGGGCTTGGGAAACGGGTAGGAAGAACCTTGTTTTGGGTGAATAATCAGAGCTCCATAAACTGTTGCTCTGAGCCATGAGCTATGGGCGTGCCACCAGAGTGTCCCTTCCTGGCCTTGAATGGTAAACCGATATGTATAACTCCCTCCAGGTCTGATCGGGCACTGAGTCACAAATTCTGGCCCATCAGCCCATGCTGTTCTCATCTGACGAATGCCATGCCTGCAGGAGCATAGTAGTGAGTAGTACTAAAAATGCAAGTTACTACATATAGGATTTTCATATAAAGAAGGCTTGTATAATTTTAATGCATGCTTGCATTCATGCAGTAATTACCAGTGAATGGTGACATTGTATTGAGCTCGGTTGACGACGTTGACCACAAGAGTGTCTCCATTGTTCACTTCCAACGTTGGTCCCGGAAACTGCCCATTCACCGTGATGGTGTTGTGGGTGTTGCACAGCCTCTTCACTGGGGTTGCTTGAACCTGTTCCATAAACATCAGCAAGTGTTCCCAAGGAGAGAGATGAATAAACAGAGAGAGAGAGAGAGAGAGAGAGAGAGACATACTACAAATTCATGATACTGAGTTTCTGCATTAGCTAAGAAGGGCAATGCATTAGCAAAGAGAAGCAAAAGGCTTAGGAGGAAGAAAGAGCAGTGAGTGTTGAAAGCTTCCATCTTTACTTGGCCTGGCCTTGAAGTGTTAATGGTTAATTGTGAGAGTGGGAAAGAGAGAGATTGATTTTATAGGAGGAGAAGAGGAGAGAGAGGGTGGTTTGAGGTTGGCAGATTAGGTTTTGATTCAGCACGATGGTCAGATCAGAGGGTTAACTTATGTTGGAGTTTGGTGCACCCACTACTAGCCCATCAGACACGAACAATTTCATGAATCCTTGTCTCACAAGTCTCCTCCCCTTGGTGTTGAATTTCAACAGAATATCATTATTTTAAGTTTTAAAATAGTTTTTTTAAGTCAGCCAACGATTTTGTATTAATTTACCCAAAACCGAAAGTGAACAACCATACAAGTGAGACCTTACTCTCATATTAATTTGTAAAAAATATTTATTTATATAACATTACTCAAAAAAACAACCATACAAGTGATCTTGAAAATTTATTAGCAAAAAGCTTAGGAAAACAATAACGAACTGTAAAGTCAGAAACGTCCTTTTCTAGCTACACCTTAAACCAAGGGCAGGGGCAATGAGAGGTCATAGACCAAGGGCGGGGGCGATGAGAGACATTGAGAGGTCACAATTTCACACCAACCTAGTGAACGTTCCCACTTTTAAATCCCATCACAAGGAGTTGGCTCGAAAGTTAAGATATCTTCTTGTTGTTTCTTTTACGGGATATGATGTCTGAGTTTGAGTCATATCGTTATAGATGTAGTTTTTCTTTCTTTATTCTCCTTCTATTTGGCCAAAAATAAAAAATTTGCCAAGCTATGTCAAATATTTAAGGCTTGGGATCAAATGTAAACTCAGAAGTTTGAGCTACAAAAATAAAATAAAATAAAAATACACTATTATTAGTACCTTATCTTATTTGCTGCACGTGGTTTATGGGTGATTGTAGGTATTTTAGATTTAGCTTACAGAGATGAATTCAATGTAACCGTGCATTGGAGGGTTCCTTCGTCATAAACAAAATAAAAAACAAAAAACTTAGTGAAAGCCCATTTTCCTTTCTCTTGAGGGCCAAGAAATATTGATCTTGTGGGTACTCCAACTTTTTAGTTTCAATTAGCTTAACATATTTCCAAGTTTTAGCAAGTTTGAATACTAATGTTTACAAGCAAACTAGCTAAATCCATTTTTTAAACTTTCTATGAAACAATGTGAAAAAAATGCTATATATATATATATATATATATATTAAAAAAAACTAATTTTTGTAGATTTTTTTGTATGAACTATTTATACAAACTTATGTGATGTGCAATACAAGTATTAGCGTTTGAGATGAGATTTATTTGATCTCGATTTAAATGATAGTAATAACTTAGGCTTCGTTTGACAAATGACTTTTTTAGTCAAAAAGTCAAAAAATTACTAAACAAATAAAAAAGCTAACAATCTATACAAAAAAATCAAAGATTTAATTTTCTTTCTAAAAAGTATGTCATCTCAAACATACTAATTTTTTTTACATCATATTTTAGCCAAAAATCTAAAAAGTTACTAAAAAAACCTGTTCCTAAACGAGACCTTACTCTCATATTAATTTGTAAAAAATATTTATTTATATAACATTACTCAAAAAAACAACCATACAAGTGATCTTGAAAATTTATTAGCAAAAAGCTTAGGAGTACAATAACGAACTCTAAAGTTAGAAACATCCTTTTCTAGCTACACCTTAAACCAAGGGTAGGGACAATGAGAGGTCATAGACCAAGGGCAGGGACATTGAGAGGTCACAATTTCACACTAACCACCTCCTTGAGTCCGGATCCTCGGTAGCATTTTCCTGCGGCCCTCCCTGCTGCGCGTTAAAACGACGTCGTTTTGACTTTTTTTTCCCCCATCTTTTCTCCCACCTCTTATTTTCAGCCTCTTTTGGTTGTTTAGCCCTAGCTGAGAGAAACGAATAGAGCTTCTAAACAGATCATTGAACGGGAGAGGCGATGAACGCGAGGCGGCGAGAGATGAAGATAAAGAGGCGGCGGTGAGACGAGTGGACCCAGCGAGAGACGAAGACAGAGAGGCGGCGGTGAGGCAAGTGGAGGCGGCGAGAGACGAACACAGATTTGGTGTTGATTTGTTGAGGTTTGACGAGGTTAATTTCATCTCTCTCTCTCTCTCTCTCTTCACTTCTTCTTGATTCATCCAAAGAGAGCCTTCAAGCTAGCTAGAAATTTCATCTCTCTCTCTCTCTGCCTCTCTCCCCTTACTTCTGATGAATTTTCTGGGCTGTTTTTGTGAAATTTGATTAATTTGTGAAATTGTTGAGGCTTTATTAATTTTATTAATTAATTTTCTAGGTTGCTGAGGTTTTATTAATTTGTTGAGGTTTTATTAATTCTATCAATTTTTTCATTGAATGGAATGATTTGTTAAGAGGCTTGAAAAATTTGATGTTGTTCATTTACTTCTGTTGGAAGTAGAAGTAATGTAGAAGTAGACTGTATATATGCACGTAATGTATGTATTGTCTTTGTTGAAGTAGACTGTTATTCTACAGTCTACTTCAACTTCTATGGACTGTAATATATACATTACATGCATTTACAAATACATAAACAAGGAAGCAATTTGATGTTGAAGTAGACTGTTGTTCATTTACTTCTGTTGAATTTTGTGGACTGTTTTTGTGAGATTTTATTATTTTGTGAAATTGTGGCCGTTGAGGTTTGCTGAAATTTGTGAAATTGTTAGAAAAATTGATGTTGTATTTGTTGAGACTGTATATATTATAGCCCTCAGAAGTAAATTATTGAGACTGTATGTATTTGTTGAGACTGTTATTGAGACTGTTGTTCAAGTAAATGGGAAGCTTTATTGAGTATCCACTAAATTGTAATAGACAACAAACAAAGATACCCCCCCTTATGCCTAATTCCTCTTGGACTTAAGTTGAGTCAATTTGTCCCTCCATTGAGTTGTAATAGACAACAAAAATACCCCCTGCTATGCCCAATTTCTCTTCGCTCTACTAGATGACATCAAATTTCTTATGCTGAGATGTAATTGTGCTGTTTCTTATATTAAACCTAACAATTCAAACTACTAAGTCAATGGTTGAAAAATCTGCAATTAACAAAACAACATAGCAGCTAGTTTTTATTAAATGTCCAATAACAAAGACATCTGGTAGCCACTTGCATTGCGCAGCAATCTTTTCTTTTCCCATCTTCAAGTCATTCCTCACAACCAAAACCTGCATTGAATAAGGAGAAAGTCAGGTTCTAGTCAATTCTCCTCGACACTGCAGTTATGTAAATATATGCACACATGTGAAGAGAGTGACAGAGCAAAGTGAAATGAAACCATTTTGAAATCATCAAGAATGCCTGCCAGCATTTCAATCTCAAAGGTTCTTTGGGCTAATTCTTCTTGTTTCCATCCACAACTTGGTAGTTTTAGATAACAACCAAAACTTGTATTGATTTTTCTTGTTTCCATCCACAACTTGGTAGTTTTAGATAACAACCAAAACCTGCATTGAATGAGGAGAAAGTCAGGTCTAGTCAATTTATTAAGCTCTCTGTTTCCTAAAACATCTTAGTTTTTTATTCATATTCTAAATGAACATCTTCGTTTACTTCGGCTCTATATTTTTGCAGATGTCAACTTCAAGTGTTAACGGCAGTACGTCAAATCAATTGACATTTTTGAACAAAAATTGTCCTAAATGTCATAAAAAAGTAACTATTCAAATTTTCGAGACGAAGCGAAACATAAACAAATTATTTTATTGTTGTAAAGATTGTAATGGTTTTATTGGATAGTGCTTGCCTACAAATGCACAATGTAGAGCTGAAGGAGAAGTGCAAATGGAAAATATGCCAACTGTCGCCAAACAGCTTCGATTTATGAGCGAACAACTTCACTTTCAAAGCGAACAACTTCAATTTCAAAACGCGGAGATGATTAAATTGGAAGCAAACATAAATCGAAGTTCGTGTCGTATGTATGGGTTGTTCCTATTGCTTGTAATTAGTACTGTATTAGTTATGAAGATGTAATAATATATATGCAAGTTGGAAGTAGAAGTAATGTATTTGTCTTTGTTTATGATGTAATGTATATATTGTAAGAATGTTGGTATCAGTAATGTATTGCGGGTTGGTTGGTGACTCATTTATTTGAATGTAGCTATTAGTCATTCTCCCATTTATTTGAATTTAAAAATTGTTAGCATTTATCCTCCACAAAATTCATCTATTCTCATCTTCCCAAATGCACTGTATAGCAAAATAATAAAAAAAAAGCTGGAATTCAAAATGAAGTAATAAGTTGGAATCCACAAAATTCATCTATTCTCATCATATTCTCATTTTTTCTCCCAGATAGTTCACTGCTGGAATTTAAAATGAAGTAAGCCCCCGTATAGCATGAGAATAGGTGGAATAATAACAAACTCAACCAACCCATTAAGAAAACCAGTAATTCAAGATGAAGTAAGCCAACCATTCCAAACTTAACCAATGAATAACAGAATTTGCTTGTCTTTAAATGGCCAATAATAACAACATATCACATAACACATGTAAGGGGGCTACACAAGCTGCAGGGATGTCCATCTACACAGTTTGTGTCCAATATATCACAAACTCAACTAACTTATTAACAACATATCAGTAGCTACTTCCAAACATTGTTCTTATTGCAAAAATAACATAAAAATTGACCCAAATCCGAACAACATAAAAAAATACACCTAAATCTCAAGATATAATAACATCATCGTTCATTCAGGGATGTCCATCTACATGATTGTTAGCGGGACTATGTGAGGCTTGCGACATTTGGATTGCAAAGTGTTGAACACAAGTACCTCGAAGCAACTCCTGAAACGATGTCTGAGTGGGATAGGCTAAAGGCATTGACTAAGGTGTATTACTTCCCTACAATAGTGTTAAATTTATTAAAATATTGATACCATGCATACTACCATTTGAATGTAAAGTATGTAACAAATTATAACTTATATCATATGTAGGATACATGACATAATGAACCCTTGTATGACCCATGGCAAAAGGAGGTTGATTTTGAGATACAGGCCGAGATTGAGAAATATAGAGACCATGACCATGACCCTAAAATGCATTGAAATAAAGTAAATAATATATGAAATGAAAAAAAAAAAATTAATAATGCATTTTAATTTTACAAAAAACACACAATATGAATTATTACCTGAACATAATTACTACACATGCCGAAAGGAGGTTGAGATTGACCTTGGGAGTATAAACAGCAACACCCTACAACCAATGCAGGAAAAAAAAAAATTCACATGACTACATTGCAAGAACAACCAATAAAGATATGTAGGAGTCTTAGTTATCCAACAACATTAATAAAGTAAAACAATGGTTCCGTATGAGGTTCAATTTCCCTAAGGTCTATGCATGTCAAAGGTTGCATACAATATCAAATATTACCTGTATGGAATGATTACCAATGGCCGAAGAAGGTTCAGATTGACATTGGGAAGCACAAAAAGAACCATCCTACATGCATAAAAAAAGACCAAAATAATTAATATCACCTTACTAGATGACAAATGATAACCAATCCTACAAGATTAATACAAGGTTGCACATAATAGTAAATATTACCTGAATAGAATTATTACCCATGGCGACAGGAGGCTCAGATCGACCTTCGAGAGTACAAAAAGCATCACCCTACAAACAACCAATTTCTTTAATTAATACACATATCACATAACACATAACAAAATATCATTTAATCATATGCAACAATTTTGTGTAATTACCTGCTTAGATTGCATTTGTAACAACCCTCGTCACTATTTACCGATTAACCACTGATTACTACTAAACTGAGATTGATTATAATTGATAACTGAATTGATTGAAGTACTGAACTGACTGACTGAAATCTGGAACTGAATTGATCAAGTATATCTGTTTAATTGTATGTCTATCTGTTGACTGTTTGATTATCTGTTCATGTCTTTGTGTTTAAATTGCGAATTGAAGGCCTTATCGGTGGCTGAATCTGAAATTGATTGATGATTTGTGTTCATTAGAATTTATATGATTTTATGGTGTATTTATCTAAAATGTGATTTGGTATGATTAAATTGGATTAAAATGAGTTAAATTACAAGAGTTGGACTTAATTGCCATTTTGCCACTTAGTGGACTTTCATGAGCCTCTTAGTTGATCTCTAATGTTAACATTACAACACTTCATCAACCCATCTTTCTTGTTCTTGCCGACTTGAGAGAGTGAGAGGTAGAGAAAGCTTGAGTTCTTCACAATTTGGCTTAGAGTCTTGTAGAGATTGAAGGATTCTTGCATATTGAGCCTCTAGACTTGTAATTGAGGAACCTAGGTATGAATTTCATCCTCCTTATTGTGTATTTGAGTCCTTTCTAGCTTGGATCATGGTAGTTTAAAGAGTTAAGTCAAGAATTGGTTCAATAATGTTGAATTGGAACTCATTCCATGCATGCATGTTTGAATTGTTGAGTTGTGAGTTGATTTCATGGTAAAATGTTATATGCATGTTCATATTATATTTAAGTCCATGATTTCATCTTGTCCTTGGAAGAATTGGCTCATTAGAGCATGAAATTGAGCTTTGAAATGGTTTAAATTCATGCATGTTTGCATGTTTTTCATATTCTTGAAAATTGGTTTGAAATTGAGTTGTTTGAAACACCCTTGGGCCTTGATTTTACAATTGAGCTTTGGAATCATGTTAAACTATGAGTTTTGGGATGTTTTCTGGAAAATTGGCCCAAGAGGATCGAAATTTATGTTTTAAAACTTGAATTTGAGCTTGAGGTTCAAATCTGGGAATTCCAGATTTTGAACTCACGCTCGAGCGGGATGACTAGCGCTCGAGTGTGTAATTCGTGCTTCCAGTACTTTGCACTGTTTTGAAGTCCGCTCGAGCGGAATAATTGACGCTCGAGTGAGACATTGTGTCTCATGCTCGAGCGGGTGTCGAGCGCCCAATCGAGCGTGATTTTCACCTATCCAGCACTTTTGACTGTTTTGCAGTACGCTCGAGCGGTTGAGTATGCGCTCGAGCGGAAACCTTTGTCTGCATATCTGCTCGAGCTTATTAACCTACGCTCGAACGGGACCCCTGTTTTCTGAAAATTCTAAAAATGCTTTTAAAGTGCATCTTTGCATCCTCATCTCATCCTAGGCATTATTAGGCCTAGTTTAAGGCATCTTAATAAGGATATAGATGTAGAACCACACCGAGGTAAATTAGGGATTAAGTTGTTAGTTCTTTCCCAACTGTGTAGCTTAGTGTGTGTTCAATCTGTAAACTGTGTAAGGTTGGCGACTGGGGACGCGCTCTAGCTTTACTGTAGCCCAGAACTCTGTGAGTAACAACTGTGTAAAAATATGTTCAAAATGATTATCTTCTGAACAATTGAACTGTACTGCTTTCTGAACTGTTACTGTTAATTGAATGAATGTATGTCCTATATTCTGAACTGTATTGGGGCATCCTTAGCAACTACTGTTTACTGTTATTGTTATAGAGATCTCTGTCGGTTCCCTTGTTGGAACTACTACTGTTTACTGATTGATGGCCATCATTTACTGTTCGGTCTTTCAAGACCTACTGTTTATTGTATTGTTATGCTAATGGATGTACCACATATGACTGTACTGACTGAACGATTGAAATACTGATTTAATGAACTGCTTTCATTACTGTAAGGACATTCATTCTTAATGTCTTTACGCATTATGTTATTCACTGGGCTTTAGCTCACTGCTCATATATATATGTAGGTGTACATGCACCAGACCGCAGCTAGAAGCGTCGGGGTAAACTCCAGTTTTGTCGAGCCAACCTATGTGCCTCACTGCGAGGTTCCGAGCCTGTCAAGTTATGGCTTAGGGGTGCTTTAGTTCCCCCTCCTGTCTCTGTAACCGTTTTGTTTACTATACTGTACTATTTAAAAGGGATTAAGTCCCTGTTTTGATTGACTGTATATATTGTGTATACTGTTTTGTCCGACTGTATATATGTGTATGAAAGTTTTTTTGGCATACAGACTGTCACAGCTCATTAGACATTATTTATTTACTGTATTGGCTTCCGCCAGGCCCCTGTATTCTGTTTTACTGTATTACTGTTAAGTAGGCCTTCAGTAATCTCGGATTATTGGCCGGTTACGGTACTAAACCCATAGGGGCGGGTTTGGGTCGTGACAACATTCTTTTCTTCTTTGCAATAGATTTTTCCATCCCGTCCTTGATCCTCCTTCTTCCCTTACTGGTTGCTTGTCTTTTCTTGAGTCCCTTAGCTTGGATTGGACAATCTACTTCATCACTCCGTAGGCATGTGTTAGTTGAGGAATTTCTCAATTCAGTGACGTCCACTTGACCACAACTGTGCACACTTAATTTGTCTTCAACCAATACACTCAATTCTTCACCTTTTGCAAGTGGCAAATGACAAATTTCTTCACTTTCAGCGGCTTTACTTGTTATTGCTCTAAATATATTCATCAATGACCTATATCAATAGCTTTGATGTAGTTTCACATCAACCTTGACGTCATACGCACGACTATCTTTCACATTTTCAGCCCTTGCTTTTTTAGTCTATCGTTTAAGTATGTATTGTGCAGGAAGGTCCATTGCATTGAATATATCTCTAAGTACCTTCAAAAAATGTCGACACACTATGCCCTTCACTTCAAACTTCTTGCAACTACAACTCAAAGAACCATCTCTATCCATTATCACATTCTTATCTTTTTTTCCATCTACCACCGTTCGAATTGTAAATATGGTACTCTCATCGCCATTAATAGTGCCTACAATGGATGCTTCAATGGACTGCACGTACTCATTTTGGAATTTCTCAAAAATTATTTTGGTGTAAATATCTGCCATTTGCTTTAGCATCAAAGTTGGAATGGAAACTCTTGATAATTTTTGGGGCAAATTATATTTGGCTTCCAATTCTTCATACCTCTTGTCATAAAGCACCCTCTCAAAATGCATGAAAAATTCCATCAAGTTATGATCACAATTGAGATAGTCCTTCAAAAATGCATTGAATGTTTAACTTAGTTGAGTAGTACTCATTCCAGCTGCTCAAGAATTCATAATATATGGCCATCCCCATTTGTCCTTCACACCAAAAGTTTGCTTTAACCAATGATTGTTGTGTGCATCATACCTATCAAGTATTTGGTCCCATTGTATTCTGAATTCTTCTTCATCATCAATTTCATGCATAAATTTTGAAAACACACCCTTCACCCCTATATCTCCAAAAAGAGAACTTACATGTTTCATAGCATTTTGCATCAAATGCCATGTGCAAAGTTGGTGGTTTGTATTAGGCATGACAATTGGAATGACCTTAGCCATCGCAGCCATCGCAGCATCTTGATATGTGAAAATAGTTTTTGGAGCTTTGTTTGACATTGTCTCCAAAAAAATCTGAAACAACCATATGAATGATTCGACAGTCTCATCATATATCAACGCTGTACTGAATATAACTATTTTTCGATGATGATTAAATCCAACAAAGGTTCTAAAAGGTCTATGCTCGTTATTTAATTTGTAAGTAGTGTCAAAGGTCACTACATCACCAAATTGAGCATAGTCCATTATCATTTGAGCATCGGCCCAAAATATATTACTTATCTGTTCTTCACAATCTAATTGAACTGTATAATAAAAGGATGGATTTTTCACAGTTTTCTTACGAAAGTATTGCAACACACTACCCGCTTCTTCATATTCCAAATCTTTTTGTTTCTTCGATCTCAAATAATTTTTTGGGCCCAATTTGGTGAAGCCAAGTGATGCTCTTTAACCGGATTCCTTACCAAATAGCTCATAAGCATACCTAAGAGGAATTCCAAATTCTGAAGCCAATTCTACTTCAATTGCTTGGGTGGTAGATATTTTTCTTTGGGATGGCAACATATGAATGTACTCTTGAGGTACAAGGTCGTGATTATGATGTTTAACAAAATCAATTACAACATATTTTCCTAAATTTCTATCTAACTTGATACTCAATCGGGCACCACAACTACATCTCACCTCTTGTCTTAGAAATTTTACTAGTGGATTTCGCTTGTCAATACCCCGAGTTTCCTCTTTATAACATACAAAAGTCTGTGAAGTTATTTCCTTAGTTTGTTTGTTCTTGTATGCATATGACTTCCTAATACTAAAGCCCACCTTTCCGCGATAGTTATTGTAAAAGTCATACACAGCTTGTTCAGAGTCAAATGGCATGCCCAATTTCGGCTTCCAACCACAACTAGCCAACTCATCAACAACATTATTTTCTTCCATTACCTACAATTTAGTACCATACAAATAATAAAATAAGCTAATTCCCCAAAATTGATGGATAGGATTTTTGAGAAGGGGGCCTACAAATAAATTTTGTAAAATTTTATCCGTTCATGTGCTTTCTGTCCTAGTAGTGCTTGGTTTCTGTCCTGTGTTTGTAGCAATGATCATCACAAATTAAGCTAATTCCCATCAATCACCAAAGTTTCCAAAGATATAACAAAAAAAAAAAAAAAAAAACAAATAAGCTGATAACAGAGCAATTAACATTCTTTCAAAATAGCCAAAAATAAGAAATCAAAAAAATTAGGAATTCCAGATTCACAAAATTGACACTCAACCCACAAAAAATGGATGATAAAGAATAACAATTTTGATTTACAAATGGAAAACCCACTATACAAATGTGTAAATCTAACTAAAATCAAGCAATACCTAGTTATGAATCATGAATGCAGATCACAAATATACATGTATATATTTTAGTTCTCTTTCTATTGAGCAATTTGTATAACATTTTCTTATACATATAATATACCAGTAGAACTGATCACTAGTGGAGCTTTTGCATGAATATTATTATAGTATTAAAATAATGGAGTAAATGCATAATTATATATATGTATATGCTTGAGATCCTTTTTTTTTTTTTTTTGGTCGGGTAGATAACTGTGTGTGTTTAGGCTTAATTCAAATGGAAAATAACAATAAAATCAAGCAATACCCAGTCATGAATCATGAATACAGATCACAAAGAACACAGAAATGCACACATAGCTTTCGAAATTTCAGACAACAAAGATATATATATATATATATGTATATATCAGCGACAAAAATCTGAAATGATGATCCTAATTAATGTCACTTATTTTGTGTCACTTATTTTACCTCGTCATGGCAGCAATCTCGCCTTGCTGTCGTGTCACGTCCCTTCGCCATTCTCCGTCCTTCACCATGGTCGTTTCCTCCCTCCACCATCCTTTGTCCTTCGCCGTTGCCGTCGCGTCCCTCCAATATCCTTCATTTCTATGCCTCTCTCTCTCTCTCTCTTCGTCTGCCGTCTTTCTCTCTCAGTTCGTTAGGGCTAAACAAAACAGAACATAGAGCTGCTGGTAGAGGAAGATGATAGTCAAAGAAGCGGGAAACTCAAATTTTGGGGAAGAAATAAAAAAAAAAAAGACACTAATCAAAACGACGTCATTTTGGAGAGGACTGTAGGAAAGGACGACTGACGATCCTGATTCCCCCCCTCTCCCCCCCAAAAAAAAAAAAATACTAAACACACTAAAATATTACATTTACTAACATTTATTTTCACTTTTTTATATCTCATCTTATAATTTTTTTTTTTAAACTCATCACTTTTTTTTAACTCTCATCTTATAATTTTTTTTATTAACTCTCATCACTTTTTTTATTTTTATTTTTTTTACTTTATTCATAAACTCTCATCACTTATGAGTCATTATTCGTAATATATTAATGTACTAAAAGGACATAAAAATGCGTTCTCAAAACATTCCTCCCATTTCTTGCTAGAATGAAATAGACCATGAGAAACCTCTGCATATAACATATGAGGTGCATTTAGTGATTCTATTTGTTTCAAATGGTGTGATGAAATCTATGCTAAACAAAGGCATGAAAACGTATTCTCAAAAGTTTTGTGTGATGAAACCTATGCTAAACAAAGGCATGAAAGTTTTGAGTCAAAACATACCCTTCATTTTTTACAGGAAGGAAATAGACCCTAAAGAATCCCCACCATTTTGAGGAGATAGAATTCTTGAATGTGTTTTTTTTTTTTTTTTTTTTTTTTTTGTGTGTGTGTGTGTGTGTGTGTGTGTGTGTGTGTGTGTGTGGGTATTTGGGGATTTCTAAGGGCTTTATTCTCGTAAGCTCTTCTTCAGGAGAATATATTTTCATGTCTTTTTTTAGTACAAATTTCGTCACACCATTTTAAAGAAATCGGAAATGAATTATCGAATGTGTTGTTTTTGCATTCCGGAGAACTTAAAATTACATTCTTGTTTCCCCTTCCAATTTTTGGGGACAGGTAGGAAGTTGACTTCCCCACTTGCCACATCGCCACCCATATCAAATTACACAAATTTCCTCCCACCTTCGAGTCTGATTACAGCAGGGATTAGGTTGTATGGTGACAAATTTTAAAAGATTCAATTGGCTAATTTTCTTTGGTGTGGTGTGGAAAAGAAACACCAAGGATTTCAAAGTCCATGATTTAGAAGGAAAATCAATTCATGTTGTGACAATCACGTAAAGGTTAAAGACTAACTTTACAAAATGGGAACCCAATTGCTTTTTCTTGTTCTAGATCATGGGTTAGAAACTTCATTACAAGTCTCACCATAATTAATTTATTGTATAGTTATTGAAAAATTGTTGCAACAATTGACCGACTCAATAATAGACTTGGGTTAGGTTAATCTGTCCATTTAAAACCGTGTGGAAACTAAGCAAAAGATGATTACATTTTACAATTATATTTATTTATTTTAATTTTTTTGAAAGTTTGGTTAATGTGGATTAAAAGGTCTAAAAGCCCATATTGGAAGTATCTTTTAGAAAGAAAGTCCTCTTTCATTAGGTGTCCAATATACAATAACAACAACACTATAAATCTTAAACTCAGCATAGAAAAATTTATCTAGAAAAATGATGAGCAGTCAAGATTTAATTCTTGTACGGTGGGATCCATATTTTGAATGAATTTAAATCACACGTTATTTTAATTTTTACAATCAGTAGGAGAGAAATAAGGGAAGGGAAGGGAAGCTGCACTTGCAATAATAAGAGAGCATCTCATTTACCAAGTCACACATTGAGTGAGTCTAACAATTGTTTAGTTACAGATACTCATGATTAATTGTATCTAAATTAGGGGGTTGTTCATTGGGTGATTATTAAAACTTTCAAACCTTTGAATTCAATTATATGCGTTTGGCTTTCATGTCTCGTGACCCCATGGAAACAATATAAACACATAATTTTTTTATTTTTAATTTTTCAAAAAAATAGTGCGTAGAATGATGAATGCATTTTTCAGTGAAATTTTTATGTCTTTGTTGAATTACCAATGAATTGAATATGCTCAGATCCTGCATGCTATGCCCTAGGGCATTTATAGATCGGCACAACGAGGTTGTCATTATTTTCAAATTGAATAGCTTGTTTTAAGAAACACATGTTATTTTTCTTTAATTAATGCATGAAATCTTTAAGGGGAAAAAAAAATTCAGTGGTTGAACTACAATACCAACCTCCGTGGACCTCATGGTTTGTTGGCATTAAAACAAATGCTAGATATAGCAAACTCACTATGGTCTATCTACATCCTAATGTGAAATTGATTGAAATTTCTTAAAACACAAGTGAAATGATAAACACCCAACTATCAATTTGTGAGAATCCTTGTGCTGAGAATGGATGGCTTCAACTGAGAGACAACACCACCAAACTATCTTAAAATAGTAATTAAAATACAAGTAACAACTTTGAATTGAAGCATATGAATGGAGAGAGAGAGAGAGAGAGAGAGAGAGAGAGAGAGGTTTAGGCTTAATTATAGGTTGTTGAACAAGAAACAAGGAATGAAACAAGTATCAAAGTTGGTAAGTTTGTTGCTGACTTTTGGAGTAGCATATGAAGAAGAATTAGTACTTTAGAAACTCATTATGATTAATAGAAAAAAACCAGAGATTTGATTGAAGTTGAAGGATTGCCGGTCAAAGTTTTCTGGTGCTTTGTCTATCATCAGTATTCATTCATTTTCACTCTCCTCTTGATGTTGAGTTTTTGTTTTTTTGTTTTTTATTTCTATTTATTTATCAAATTCATGTGTTTTGAAAACTTATTTATAGAATGCAGGCTTTTTTAAACTTTTTTTTTTTAATTTTTAAATTATGTTCTTTTGTGAAGTTGTGTTTTTAAAATATGACTTTAATTTATTTATTTTAAAACTATTTAAGATCAATAATTTGCTAACCGACTTGATGGACTTGAATTTGGGAAAATATGTTTAAAGTTTTGGGTTGCACTGTTTCCCGTCCAGACTCGTGCTTTCACCACCATAAGCCCTATTTTGATAATTTCATATGTTGATCTTTAAAATTTTAGTGTGGAGATCTTTCATAAAAACTAAAATAATTTGATAATTGTAGCAATATGATTTAATCACATTTCTCTTTAAAAAAGGTCTGTTTGTTTTAAAATTATGCATGCCATCCTTTTTTCTTTCTTTTTTTTCAAAAGAAAAATCTGATTACATTTATCACATCAATTTATTTATTTTAATTTATTATGGATAAAGCCTATGAAATTAACAATCTGATCATCAAAGTGGGGCTCATAGTGGGCTCATAGTGGTGCTTTCTCTATCATCAGTTCATTTTCGCTCTCCTCTTGATGTTGAGTTTTTGTTTTTTTGTTTTTTGTTTCTATTTATTTATCAAATCATGTGTTTTGAAAACTTATTTATAGAATGCAGACTTTTTTAAACTTTTTTTTTTAATATTTAAATTATGTTCTTTTGTGAAATTGTATTTTCAAAATATGACTTTAATTTATTTATTTTAAAACTATTTAAGATCAAGAATTTACTAACCCACTTGATGGACTTGAATTTGGGAAAAAACGTTTAAAGTTTTGGGTTGCACTGTCCAGACTCATGCTTTCACCACCATAAGCTCTATTTTGATAATTTGATATGTTGATCTTTAAAATTTCAGTGTAGAGATCTTTATAAAAATTAAAATAATTTGATAATTGTAGCAATATGATTTAATCACATTTCTCTTTAAAAAATGTCTATTTGTTTTAAAGTTATGCATATCATCCTTTTATTTATTTATTTATTTTTTTTTTCAAGAGACAAATGTGATTACATTTATCACATCAATTTATTTATCTTAATTTATTATGGATAATTCACACACCAGAAAGTTTATGAAATTAACCATCTAATCATCAAAGTGGGGCTAGCAGTGGGCTCATTCACCAAAGCTAGACTATCGACTCATAGAAGAGGCCTAGAAAAAAAACTCCATTCTAAATAGACATCTATTTAAAAATAAAATATTTAATAAGTCCGATCTACTACAAGGTTATGTCTCACATCATAAGAGCATCTCTAGCAGTCTTTTTAAATCCATTTCTTACCTATTTTAAGGGATTGAAATCTCAAAATACACTTCCATCAGATCCCCTAAACAACTCCCCAAATATAAATTTTACTACAGTGACTCTCTATTTGTAGGGAGTAACTGTAACTCCCTTATATCTAATAAAAGACGTGAATGGATGTCTTTCCGGACGTCCGACGTTCGTCCGGATGTCCTGTAATTACCCTGTAACTGAAGAAAAAAAACACAAAATTGGCTTGGTCGATTGATCGCTTGGTCGTCCGCTCTGCTTCGCTGTTGTTTGCATGTGCTGCTGCTTTGCTTTGCCTTTATAATAATTAAAAATATTATTTTAATAAAAGTGATTCAGTGCTGCTTCTTTACTTTCATAATAATTAAAAATATTATTTTAATAAAATAAAAAAAGAATAAAGAGTTTGTTGGGGGATATAGATAAAAAAATGATTCCTAAAAGAGAAAATAAATTTTTTAATAATATTTTTAGATAAAATTTAAGTAAATTGTTAGGGATGCTCTATCAAGGTGATACATAATCATTTTGCCTAAAAATTAAAAGAAAAAAGAAAAAAGAAAAGAGAAAAGAAGAGTAGTAGTAAATAATATTTTATATTAAGTAATAAATTTTAAAAGAAGTCGAGTTGAAGAAACATCTTCTTCTTGTTTTCAGAGGCCATCGTTTTCGCAGTTAGTTATAAGTGTAGTGGGTAAGATGTACTTTTGCATTGTCTTCCTATTAATTAATCCGAATTAAAATACAATCAAGTCCTTCTAGAAATTGCACCATACTTAAAACACTGAAAAAAGTAAATGCACACCAAGGGTTTTGGAAATGTATTAATGCTATGACTGCAGAGTTTAAAATTATACAAGATGAGCTTTTATTACTCAGATCAGATCATTATATATGGATATGGAATTTTTAAGGATTATGCTAGAAATTCTAAATATTTTACTAAATTTTTTATATGAAACTTTTTATATGAGTGTAAGACCTACACACATATAGATTTGTGTGAGTCTCCCCATGTGAGAGGTTTGGTAAAATATTTGGTAGAATATTTAGAATAAATAGCATTTCTCAAATTTTAATTTTTAAATTATTTATTTATTTGTTTTAATGCATTCTTATCGATTAAATTATTTATTCATTTGTTTTAATTTTATTACATTGTCCAGTTAAAAATGCATTAGAGACATAATATCGCTTTTGTTTGCCAAAATTCAAATGGAGTACTTGTTTGATGAAATCGAAAATTAACAATGAAATTTGGAATAAAATAATTATTCTATTAAAGTAATTATTCTCATGTCTAGTTCAATAAAATTAACAATGAAATTGTTCACTAATTTAAGTTAATGATTGAGAGGGTAATTTTTGGTAAAAATTGGGCCGGGCTATGAGATGGACTTAATGCCCCAAAGTATGACGGGCTGGGTAAAAAAGGGCCGAGAAGTTACCCCGGCCCAAGCGAAATGTGAAGTTACTCCGGTCAGGAAATGTGAAGTTATTCCGGTCGAAGAAATGAAGTTACTTCGGTCTAATTATAAAGCTACTTTGGTTCGGAAGTAGCTTGAAGTTAGACCGGTCTTGGAGTTATACCGGTCATAAATCGTTAGTTCGGTCCAAACATACCATGGGTTGAACAGGAGAAAACCGAGGTAAGGAGGAGTAGAGGGAGAGCCGAACTAAGTATAGCTCGGCCTACTCTGTGGCTCAGCATAGCCAGTTTTACTTTGGTCAAGTGGTAGTTCGGCCATGGTGAAAATCATCCCACTTGGTTTAAGCAGTGGGGGGTGTAAAAGGATAAGCATTATCCTTTAGGAGTATGAATCCTACGAGGACTCTGCATGGAGAAATAAAAGTACTACTAGGATTGTGCCACTCGAAATCTATAAAAGCTCACAAGCATCACCTTGGAGGAAGTAACGAAACAACATAACAAAACATACCATTTTGCTTACTGAATACATTGAGCTTTGTCTATTTGTCAAGTTTTTTGACTTAGGCATCGGAGAGGTTTCTGGCACACACCCGCCGGCTAGCTCAAGTTTGTGTTTTCAGGTGACAAAGCGACGTCGTACGGAGGAGCGTGGACTTAGTCAACAGGATTATACGAGGAGAATTATTTCTTCCCCGTACAATGATCATTTCATTTAGAGACCAATAAATAGCCATTTCATTTATGCTTAAAACGTTTAGATCATCTCCAATATTTAATTAGATCTTTTATCAAATTTAAATTTGATTAAAAATTAATGAAAACGGTGTTCCAACCGTTTTATCAATTTGGTATCAAATAAAGGAAGTGTTACTTTTTTTTTTATCAAATCAATAAAGCGTTTAACTTTTTTTCAAATTACAGAGTTGATCGTTGCGGGTCGACCAAGTGGACAACCGAATTGAGAAAAATTTGTTAAAAATTTACTCTAGGCCGAATGACCAGCCAAATTTGATGAAACAATTGAAGCGCATCATATCAAATCAAATTTAATGAAGCGTTAGAAATGCTCTTAGTAATAAATATTTAGTGTTGGTCTTTTTGACTTCTAAAATTTTAGGATGAATATGTCTATTGGGAATGAAAATTACCATTGAGGGAAAATTATATTTTGCTCCAAAGATAAATATAGGGGATGTCTAAATTTAAATTTTGGACAAATTTCACCTTATCCTTATGTGATTTGGATCATGTGCGGATTACTCTCTTATCATTTGAAAATAATTACAGAACCCCATGTGATTTACGCTAACTTCCATTAACATAATATATAAATTAACCTTTATACCCTTATCTTCTTCATCTTTTCACTTTTGAATTAAACCTGCAAATATATATATATATATGCACACTTATTTTCTTTCTTCTTCCTCCAATGGCAGCAAAACCCCACCCACAGCTCATACACACCCCAGCAACCACCACCTGCAACCTTCATACCCTACCCCACCCAAGCGACCACCGCTTCGCAGCCTCCCCAAATCAACTTATTACGGTCAACTGCTTCGACTGCCATGGCAGCCATAGCCGGGCTCATCCAAATCAAAATCCAAATTTTAAGTGAAATCATACCAAAATCAAAATTTTAATTGAAATGAAGTAGGCCTGCATAATTGAGTTGCAGATCACTACTATCCTTATCTTCTTTCGTTTGACCTGCATAATTCTTTGTAAATGGTTGCAAAGTCATATTTATTTTTTTCTTCTAACCTATAGGAAGATGATTGTGACCTTGAGGATTGATAAAGTCAGTTAGTGAAAAATCAGTAAATACCATCACGTCAAGCCAATTGCGACGGGCCTAACTGCGATTGGTTGGAAATTGATAAGCACCATAATTGAGTTGGTTGTCAAATTATGTACAAAGAATTCTTCTATTTTATCAATTATATATATTGATATATCAATATCATATACAATAGATCAAAAATTTATTTACAAACCTGAATTCAAAATGCTTTGCAGCTGTATATATATAATCTGTAGACTGTACATATATATATGTATATATAATTTGTAAATGCGCATATATATATATTATCCAATCATCAACATTGATTACAAATTCATATATATGTACTGTTATTTTCTCGCTCAATGCGCAGTTGCTCCATCCAAAGAAGGGGAAGAGAAAGTTGGTGTGATACAGTGAGTTGGGGTCAAGGAATAGAAACAAAAATAGTAGAGAGATGAGAAAAAAGAATGGCATGCTTTTATAAAATTAAAGATGTGTAAGGGGTATTTTGATTTTAAAATAAGCCTTACTCTTTTTATGGGCGTGTGTGTTAGGGAAAATATGATTTTTCACAAGTAAATTAATTAATGAGAATAAAAATTAATGTGAAAAAATTAAATTAAAAGCAACACAAGAATTTTTACGTGGTTCCCTCAATGTGAGGTACGTCCACGGGATCGAAATATGATTCCACTATCAACCAAATAGTTTCCAAACGATTACAAATAAGACACGAATGGTCTCACAAACCACCCATAGGTGAATTCTAAATAATCACAAATAAACAAGAGGAAAGATCTCACCAAATAGATGAACCAAAATCTTCAGAACTAGAGTTGTAAAAGACCCAAAATAACGAACCAAACTATGCTCCAAAGCAGCAACAAACCGAATTGAAATAACTCCACCAATTGCAAATCTTCGACACTGTTACCGATGCAGCCGCACACACTATCACCAATTTAATTCCACCTAATTGGTTTTCCAATCTCTCTCACCACTAACTCACGGAAACATATATATATGATTAAATCTTGGATTATGTTCTCAAAATCCTAATTGTTACCAAATTAAGATTGGGTCTCTACAAATTAGATATAATAAATATAAAATATATTATACCTAAACCAAACCAAATTAAAATTCTTTAACAAAACCAATTGGGTCTCAAACTCCAATAAGGAGATATATCCCAACAATTATCTCCCTATCGACTTAGTTGGAGACATCAACCATACCCGCTAAAGTTTGACACTTTAAATGTTTGTCCCTCGACAAAGTCTTAGTTAACATATCCGAAATATTATCATCCGTGTGAACCTTTTCGAGTTGCAACAGTTTTGAATCTAACACATCACGAATCCAGTGGTATCTCACATCAATGTGTTTTGATCTCGAATGAAAAGTAGAATTTTTACTCAAATGAATAGCACTTTGAATATCACAATAAAGCACATACTTTTCTTGCTTAAAACCCAACTCTTGCAAAAATTTCTTCAACCATAACTCTTCTTTGCAAGCTTCCGTAATAGCAATAAATTCAGCTTCGGTAGTTGAGAGAGCAACACATTTTTATAATTTAGACTGCCATGCCACAGTTCCCCCTGCAAAAGTCATCAAATACCCCGAAGTAGATTTCCTTGAATCAATATCACCGGCCATGTTAGAATCTGTGAACCCATCAAGCATCGGCTTACCATCCCGAAAGCACAAACATACCTTCGAAGTCCCTCGAAAATACTTTAGAATCCATTTTACCGTTGCCCAATGTTTTTTATCCGGATTAGAGAGAAACCGACTCACTACGCCAACGGCGTGAGCAATATCCGACCTTGTACAAACCATGACGTACATCAAAGAACCAACGGCTGAAGCATAAGGAACTTTCAACATCTCTTCCTTGTCTTTCTCACTTGTAGGACATTGATTCGAACTAAGCTTGAAGTGACCTACAAGTGGACAACCAACTGGCTTTGCTTTATTCATGTTGAACCTCTCAAGAACTTTTTTAATGTAGCTTTCTTGAGACAACCAAATCAGCCCCTCTTTACGATCATGAACAATTTTCATACCAAGTATTTGCTTTGCCGGTTCCAAATCTTTCATAGCAAAAGATTTACTTAACTTTAGCTTCAACTTGTTAATCATGGTAGAATCTTGACCCACAATTAACATGTCATCAACGTAAAGCAAAAGAATAATAAATTTACCGTCCGAGAAATTTTTCACAAACACATAATGATTCGAAGTGGTTTTAGAAAAACCATTATTCATCATGAAGGAGTCAAATTTTTTGTACCATTTCCGCGGGGCTTGCTTGAGGCCATACAACCTTTTCTTCAATTTGCAAACAAATTTCTCTTTCCTTTTTTTCACAAAACCTTCTGGTTGCTTCATGTAAATTTCTTCTTCAAGATCACCGTGAAGAAATGCGGTCTTCACATCAAGTTGTTCAACTTCAAGGTTCATACTTGCAGCCATGCCAAGTACAACCCGAATAGAAGACATCTTCACAACCGGTGAAAAAATCTCATCAAAGTCAATACCTTTCTTTTGCCCAAAGCCTTTCACAACAAGACGTGCTTTGTATCTCAGATTCTTGCCATCATTCTTCAGTTTGAAGACTCACTTATTTTTCAGAATTTTCCTCTCCTTAGGTAACTTCACTAAATCATAAGTTTGGTTTTCAAGCAAGGAATTCATCTCCTCGTCCATGGCCTTTTTCCAATCACCTTTCTTTATATGCTCAATTGCTTCTTGGTAGCTCTCGGGCTCCCCTTGATCAGAAATCAACACAAACTCATTGGGAGGATACTTTCTCGTAGGTTGTCGGTCCCTTGTAGATTTTCTTAACTCAAGTTGTGGTGGCGGTTCTTGAGTTGGATGCTCTTCCTCAATTTCTGGTTCAACTTCATTACGATTAGCATCATCCTCCACATCTTCAATAGGTGGCTGCACATCTCCCCCATTTTCATCATCAACTGAAGATGAAGGTGCTGGATCTATGTCAATGAGATCACTAGTTTTTGGCTCCGGTTGATCACCTTTGCCAAAGTCTTCAATTGTTTGGTCTTCAAGAAACACAACATCACAGCTTCGAATGACTTTCTTGTCGACCGGATCCCACAATCTATACCCGAATTCATCACGTCCATAGCTAAGAAAAATGCATTGTCTTGACTTACTATTAAGCTTGGACCTCTCATCCTTTGGAATGTGAACAAAAGCTCGGCAACCAAACACTCTCAAGTGCTCATAAGACACATCTTTGCCGGTCCAAACTCTTTCTGGAACATCACAATTCAAAAGATAGGAAGGAGACAAATTGATCACATCAACCGCTGTCTTCATTGCCTCACCCCAAAAAGATCTTGGCAATTTAGCTTGTGAAAGCAAACACCTTGTTCTTTCCACAATGGTGCGGTTCATCCTCTCGGCAACGCCATTTTGTTGAGGAGTCTTCTTAATTCTCTTTTGGTACCGAATACCTTGGCTACGACAATACTCATCAAATGGCCCAATGTATTCACCACCATTGTCTGATCGGATGCACTTCAATTTCTGCCCTGTTTCTCTTTCAACCATGGCCTGAAAATGCTTAAATACTTCTAGAACTTGATCTTTAGCTTTTTGTAAAAAAGTCCAAACTTTTCTTGAATAATCATCAATGAAAGTAACAAAATAAAGTGCATCACTATGTGTTCTAACTTTTAAAGGACCACAAACGTCCGAATGAATCAACTCCAAAACATTTTCTTTTCTAGAAGTAACATTTTTCTGAAAAGAAACTCTATGTTGTTTACCCGCCAAACAATGAACACAAGTTTTAAGATGTGTACCTTTCAAACCGGGTAGAAGCTCTTTCTTGAACAAAACTTGTAGCCCCTTTTCACTCATATGGCCAAGCTGCTTGTGCCACAATTCGGTAGAAGTATCATCTTGAAGTGCATTGACAACACCTTTACAAATTTTTTCATGCATCAAATAAAGTGTATGAGTCTTCTTGCACTTAGCCACCACCAAAGAATCCTTTGTGAGCTTCCATATTCCATTTCCAAATTTGTTGTTGAAGCCTTCATCATCTAGCTTCCTAGTAGAGATCAAATTGAGGCGAATGTCGGGAACATGCCTTACATCTTTAAGCAACAACTTGCAGTCCAAATTTGTTTCCAAGCAAACATCACCCATGCCAATAATCTTGGACAAACCTTCATTACCCATTCAAACAAAACCATAATCTCCTTCGGTGTAGGTAGTGAAGAAATCAACTCGAGAAGTCACATGAAAAGAAGCATCAGAATGAATCACCCAATTGCTCTCTTGGCCCACAAAATTGATACAATCATCTTCACAAACAACCATGAGATCATCGGCAGTAACTGCCGTTGTGACTTCTTGCTTCTTTTTCACACTTTTGTCACGTCTTTTCTCCTTATTCTTGAGCTTTCGGCATTCTCGCTTCATGTGCCCTTTCTCATGGTAATAATGGCACTCAATGTCTTTCATTGAAAAAGAACCATCTTTTGATTTGTCACGGCTTTGATCACGACCATGAGGAGTCTTACTCCTCTCCCTTGTTTTGCTTCGGCCTCTCACAACAAATGCTTCTGAATGAGAGGAACCCGCTGATTTTCTTCTAGTTTCTTCATTCAACAAGCTACTAGTGACTTGGCCTATTGTGACAACTCGGCGTCAAATTACTAATGGTCACAACCAAAGTCTCCCAACTTTCAGGCAAAGAACTAAGTAGCATCAAAGCCTGCAACTTATTATCAAAAATAATTTTTATAGATGCAAGTTGGTTAACAATACTCTTTATTTCATTCAAATGTTTTAGAATGGGGCTGCTATCTTTATATTTTAAATTAACTAACTTACGAAACATAAAGGCTTTATTTGTGGCCGATTTTCTGTCATAAAGACTCTCTAATTTTTTCCATAAATTATGTGCCGAAGTTTCAGTAGCAACATGATGGAACACACTGTCATCAATCTATTGACAGATAACACCAACGGCTTTTCGATTAAGCCTCTTCCACTCATCATCTTTCATGCCCTCTGGTTTGCCAGAATCACCCTCAATGGGTTCATATAAATCTTTACAAAATAATAGGTCCTCCATTTTAGTTTTCCAAATTACTCAATTGCTTCCATTGAAGCTAGACATACGACCCACATTCCCCTCTATTAATTTGCGCAAATAAATAGACCCAAATATACCGTAAGCTCTGATACCAATTGTTAGGAAAAATGTGATTTCCCACAAGTAAATCAATCAATGAGAATAAAAACTAATGCGGAAAAATTAAATCAAAAGTAACACAAGAATTTTTACGTGGTTCCCTTAATGTGACGTACGTCCACGGGATCGAAATATGATTCCACTATCAACCAAATAGTTTCCAAACGATGACAAATAAGACACGAATGGTCTCACAGACCACCCATAGGTGAATTCCAAATAATCACAAATAAACAAGAGGAAAGATCTCACCAAATAGATGAACCAAAATCTTCAGAACCAGAGTTGTAGAAAACCCAAAATAACGAACCAAACTATGCTCCAAAACAGCAACAAACCGAATGGAAATAACTCCACCAATTGCAAATCTTTGGCACTGTTACCGATGCAATGTATTAGTATGGCAGCCGCACACACTATCACCAATTTAATTCCACCTAATTGGTTTTCCAATCTCTCTCACCACTAACTCACGGAAACATATATATATATATATATATATGATTAAATCTTGTATTATGCTCTCAAAATCCTAATTGTTACCAAATTAAGATTGGGTCTCCACAAATTAGATATAATATATATAAAATATATTATACCCAAACCAAACCAAATTAAAATTCTTTAACAAAACCAATTGGGTCTCAAACTCCAATAAGGAGATATATCCCAACAGTGTGAACGTTATAGCCAATTAAATTGGATGGAAAAGTAGACGGTACACTTTAATCCACAAATCACGTGATGGTTATGTGGTCATTTCTAAACGTTAGGGAGGTAAATCGCACATAACCCAAATCACAAGGTGGTAAAGTGAAATTTGCCCTTGAATTTTATTACTAACCATTCACTATTTTTATGTCTGTTTTTGGGAGACAACATGACAAATATTCTAATAGGACATTTATAGGCCGGTAATGTTGATCATACTTGTTTACTTATAAGTCCTGTTCTTTTTTTCGCCCATTACCTTCTTTATTTCTATTATCAACATTGCCATGACTCATTCCCTTTCCTAATTAGTGACCTCCAACTACCATCTTCAGTTGCTAGCGACCACTTCCGACAGTCGTCTTTGACAGCCAACAACCACTTTCGATCTCCAATGATATTTTTTCCAACAATGTTTTTAGATAATTTTCAACCATTTATTCAAGAAAATGGTCCATCTCCACCATGTCACTACTCCCACCACGTCCTCAAATCTGATAATGACAAAAAAAGTAGAACAAGAGAATGAAAATCTAGTAGTGACAAATTTATCACTAAAGTTTATCACCAATGTTATATGTGATAAATTTATCACTGATACTATTTATCCGTATTTATGAGACCTCTTAATTAATTATTCTTCCTTATTCTCACATTCACACCCATTTAGTTATTCATTCATAGAAAAATACCCACACACTTGCACACTAGCGCGCGCACAGACACCAAAAAGAAAAGAAAAGAAAAGATTGATAAAATTTATCATTATAACTTTATTCACGGATAAATGTATTTGGATTTACATATAACAATGTTTAACTAGATCTTTACTAACAGATTGATAGAGATCCATTACCATGTAGAGATAGAAAGAGACCTAATCTTACTAGTAAGAGCTCTAGTGACCATTTAATGGTTGCATCTTGACAACAAACATGATGATGGTACCAAATCGACATCTAAGATAGTAGATCGATTGTAAATAGCTAGATCAAAACTATGGCAGTGAAGATTGGCGACAATGGAAGTAGTTGGTGAATGGTAGCAGTGGGTCAGCGATAATGAAATGTAGATTAGCGATGGTTAAGTGTAGATTGAAAATGGTGTAGTGTATACCATCGACGGTGGAGGTAGTTGGTGATGGGCAGTGATAGTGTAAGACTCTTGGATAGATATATATATATATATATATAGAGAGAGAGAGAGAGAGAGAGAGAGAGAGAGAGAGAGAGGTATGCGATTTCCTTTTGATTTCACAAAATAAGTAATGAGAGTATAATAAGTATTTTAAGATTTTTAATTAGGTGCATTTAAAAGATGTTTAGGACTTAAAAGTATTTAAATCTATTTAGGCCAAGTTTGGGAAGATAAGAAAAAGTCAAAAAGTCAAAAAGTTACTCAAAAGTTAAAAAGTTAACACTATTCACCAAAAGTCAACAATTACGGCTGTACAACTCTCAATCTTAATTTTCCCGTATAAACTAATTTTTTAAATTTTTTAATACACATTTTTTCATAAAAAGTCAAAAAGTTAACACAAACATCCATATTTTTTTCCTCAATTTTTTACTTCAAAAAGACAAAAAGTACACTTATTTAGGACACCCCAAACAACCCCTTAATAAGACTCACCTGTAATTAACCTTATTCTAATATAAATAGTACGAAATAATGCTCCAAAATCACCAAAGACTTGGGCCGAAGGGTGAAGTCCATAGGCCGCTCCATAAGCTTGCCTCATTGGTGCTTTTCAAAGCCTAGGCCCGTAGTTTTATCAGAAAGTCACATTAGGTCAAAATGATCGGTTTTACTTTTTCTCAATTATTCTTTTAAAAATGATTTTGTGTTAAATCTTATAAAAAAGCCCAAAGTGCATGGGTCAGGGTCAGGGTCAGACCCAAGGATGGACCTGTGCAACCCTAAAATATATGGGTTGGGCTTTAGGCTTAAGGGTAGGATTTGTGGCCCGGCCTAATGGGCTTTTTGAAGCCCGATCATAGACCAACATCTTTTCTAATAATAAAAAGGAATTTTTATTGATAAATCCCATTTAGAAGTGTTTTAACCCAAGAAGTCTATGAAAGAATTTTTTAACCCATTTAGTCCCATGTATGTATAGTTTTATTCCATAGTCTTTTTTCTTTATTTACACTATTTTCTTGGACACTTATGCCCTTATATTTAATTTTGATACTCTTATAAATATTTTTTGAACGGTTAACAATTTTATGATGTGAACATTCATATTTTTAAAATTCACATTGGTAGGAATGTAAAATTGGCCCGTGGGCGGCCCGAAACCAGCCCGCGAGTTGGGGGGAGCCCAGCCCGTTAACAATGTGAATATTCACATTGATATGTTAACATTCACATTAATAGGAGTGTAAAATTGGCCCACATCTCGTGGCGGCGCGAAACCCGGCGGCAGCCCATGGGCGGGCGGGGGCGGGCCCGGTCCGGCTCGTTGACAATGTGAATATTCACATTGACATGTTAACATTCACATTGATAAATGTATAAAATTGGCTCGCGGCCCATGAGCGGCCAAAAGACCCCCCGTGGGCCGGGGCAGGCCCGGCCCAGCCCGTTGACAATGTGAATATTCACATTGACATGTTAACATTCACATTGATAGGAGTGTAAAATTAGCCTGTGCCCCGTGGTTGCCCAAAACCTACCCACGGCTCGTGGGCGGCCCAGGGCGGGCTCGGCCCAACCTGTTAATAATGTGAATTTTCACATTGACATGTTAACATTCACATTGATAAGAGTATAAAATTGACCAGCGGGCCTGACCCGGCCTGTTGACAATGTGAATATTCACATTGATATGTTAACATTCACATTGATAAGAGTATAAAATTGGCCCGCGGCCCATGAGCTGCAAAAAGCCCCCCCGGCGGCCCGGGGTAGGCCCGGCCTTGCTTGTTGACAATGTGAATATTCACATTGACATGTTAACATTCAAATTGATAGGAGTGTAAAATTAGCTCGCGCCCCGTGGCTGCCCGAAACTTGCCCACGGCCCGTGGGCAGCCCGGGCGGGCCCGGCCCAACCTGTTAACAATGTGAATATTCACATTGACATGTTAACATTCACATTAATAAGAGTATAAAATTGGCCAGCGGCCTAGGGCGGGCCCAACCCAGCTCGTTGACAATGTGAATATTCACATTGACATGTTAACATTCACATTGATAAGAGTGTAAAATTGGCCCGCAGCCCGTGGGCGGCCTGAAGCCCGACCGCTGCCCGACCCGTGACATTGTGAATATTCACATTGACATGTTAATATTAACATTGATAGGAGTGTAAAATTTGCCAGCTGCCCGAAGCTTGCCCACGGCTCGGGGTAGGCTCGGCCCGGCCCGTTGACATTGTGAATATTCATATTGACATGTTAACATGCAGATTGATAAGAATCTAGAATTGGCCCGTGGCTCGTGGGCTGCCCGAAGCCTGCCCACGGCCCGGGGCAAGCTCGTTTGGGTCTGGGCCTGAGCTGGTGGGTCGAGCCTCGGGTTGGGCCGATAGGCCTAGGCCTAGCCTCAGGCTTCGGTTGGGCTTGGGTGGGCCTGGCCATTTTTTTTAAATTCTTTTTAATTTTTTCTACCAAAATTTTATTATTTTCCACAAAAAAAGACACTAGGCCTTAGTGCGGACCGGGTCTCGGACCGAGCCTTGAATGGACATTAACCGGGCCGATGGGCTGGGCTGGGCTTCAAAGTGATGGCCCAGGCCCTAGTCTAGGGTCTCGGACTAGGCACGAGCCCGGGCCCAAACAAGCCTTTCCCGAGCCGTGGGCGGGCTTCGAGCAGTCTACGTTCTTTTTGACTATTCCATTAAGTCCTATTTGAGATAAGAAGACCAAAATACCATTTTCATCTACTTATATTCTATTTAGTCCACATTATTTTCTTATGTTTCAATAAATCCTGTGGGAGACATAATTACCAAAATACCCATAATATGAATGTTCACATCGTCAATGTGAATGCTTATATCATCAATGCGTAGAGGCCCGGGCCGGCCCATATCGAGCCTCGTGGGTGTCCGAAAAAATCCGGGCCGACCCAGCCTGGCCCACGGGCCAAAAAATTAGGCCTAGGCCTTAGTCCTAGCACAAGGGTATTCGGGCTTTGGACGGGCTGATGGATCGAGCCTCGGGTCGGACCGGTGGGCTTGGGCCTAGCCTCGAGCTTAGGTTGGGCTTGGGCGGGTCTGGCCATTTTTTTTAAAGTTTTTTTAATTTTTTCTACCAAAATTTTATTATTTTTCACAAAAAAAGACATTGCGCCTCAGGCAGGTTGGGCCTCAGACCGAGCCTTGAATGGGCCTTAAGCGGCCTGATGGGCCTGGCCAGGCTTCAAAATGATGGCCTAGGCCCTAGCCTAGGGTCTCGGACATGCTTGGGCTCGAACCCAAACGAGCCTGCCTCGGGCCGTGGGCGGGCTTCGGGCAGCCCATGGGCTGCGGGCCAATTCTACATTCCTATCAATGTGCATGTTAACATGTCAATGTGAATATTCACATTGTCAACAGGTCGGACTGGGCCTACCCCGGGCTGCGGCCAAGCTTCAGGCAGCGGGCAAATTTTACACTCCTATCAATGTTAATGTTAACATGTCAATATGAATATTCACATTGTTACGGGTCGGGCCAAGCCCGCCTCGGGCTGCGGTCGGGCTTCGGGCCGCCCACGAGTTGCGGGCCAATTTTACACTCTTATCAATGTGAATGTTAACATGTCAATGTGAATATTCACATTGTCAACGGGCCGGGTCGGGCCCGCCCTAGGCCGCTGGCCAATTTTATACTCTTATCAATGTGAATGTTAACATGTCAATGTGAATATTCACATTGTCAACAGGTCGGGCCGGGCCTACCCCAAGCCGCCCACGGGCCGTGGGCGGGTTTCGGGCAGCCACGAGACGCGGGCTAATTTTACACTCCTATCAATGTGAATGTTAACATGTCAATGTGAATATTCACATTGTCAACGGGCCGGGCTGAGCCCGCCTCGGGTCGCGGCCGAGCTTTTGGCCGCCCATGGGCCACGGGCCAATTTTGTACTCTTATTAATGTGAATGTTAACATGTCAATGTGAATATTCGCATTGTCAACGAGCCGGACCGGGCCCGCCCTCAGCCGCCCATGGGCTGCGGGCGGGTTTCGCGCTGCCATGGAATGCTGGCCAATTTTATACTCCTATTAATGTGAATGTTAACATGTCAATGTGAATATTCACATTGTCAACGGGCCAAGCCCGCTCCGGCCCGACTCGAATTTTTCCGAGCACCCACGACGATCGACATGGGCCGGGCCCCTACACATTGACGATATGAACATTCACATTGACGGTGTGAACATTCGCATTAGGGGTATTTTGGTAATTATGTTACCCATAAGACTTATTGAAACATAAGAAAATAATGTGAACTAAATGGAACATAAGTAGATGAAAAGAGTATTTTGGTCTTTTTATCTCAAATAGGACCTAATGGAATAGTAAAAAAGAATATGAGTTGGATGGAATAAGCTCTTAGAAAGTGGATTTATCAAAAAAGCTCCCTAATAAAAATTGCTCCGCTTTTCATTTTAAAAACTTTTTAAAAAACAAAAATTGTATCCTTAAGTGTTAATTAATGTGCTAAATTTTTCTGTTAATTTCTCATCTATAGTGCAAGTGCAAATGATTATTTGGGTAGACAAGTGTTAATTAAGTGTTAATTTCTCATATATAGTTTATTTGGGTAGACAAGTGCAAATGATTTACGAAATTGTATGTGTCAACTAAGTTGGGGTTATATATCTTGTAGAAGTAATTTAGTGTTTTCTTTAATAAAATTCATGTTTATTTTTTTAATTATAAAATGTGAAAATCTAATTGTAGTCTTGTATTTTAAAATATTATATTAATTTTTTTTAAAAAAAAAATCAATTAATTTTGAATTTAATGAAAAAGTTCAAATTACACCCAAATGGTTCAAGCCCAATCTAAGTGCATAAGTCCGTATATATACGGATTACTCTCTTATCATTTGAAAATAACTACATAACCCTCATGTGATTTATGAATTAAAACACACGCTAACTTCTGTTAACAGAATATATAAATTAACCTTTATACCCTTATCTTCTTCGTCTTTTCTCTTTTGAATTAAACCTGCAAATATATATATATATATATATATATGTGTATGCACACTTATTTTCTTTCTTCTTCCTCCCATGGCTGCAAAACCCCACCCACAGCTCATACACACCCCAGCAACCACCACCTGCAACCTTCATACCCCACCCCACCCAAGTGACCACTGCTTCGCAGCCTCCCCGAATCAACTTATTATGGTCAACTGCTTCGACTGCCATGGTAGCCATTGCCGGGCTCATCCAAATCAAAATCCAATTTTTAAGTGAAATCATACCAAAATCAAAATTTTAATTGAAATGAAGTAGGCCTGCATAATTGAGTTGCAGATCAATAGTATCCTTATCTTCTTTCGTTTGACCTGCATAATTCTTTGTAAATGGTTGCAAAGTCTTATTTACTTTTTTCTTCTAACCTATAGGAAGATGATTGAAACCTTGAGGATTGATAAAGTCAGTTGGTGAAAAATCAGTAAATGCCATCACGTCAAGTCAATTGCGACGGGCCTAACTACGATTGGTTAGAAATTGATAAGCACCATAATTGAGTTGGTTGTCCAATTATGTGCAAAGAATTCTTCTATTTTATCAATTATATATATCAATATCATATACAATAGATCAAAAATTTATTTACAAACCTGAATTCAAAATGCTTTGCAGCTGTATATATATAACCTGTAGACTGTACATATATATATGTATATATAATTTGTAAATGCACATATATATATATATATATTATCCAATCATTCAACATTGATTACAAATTCATATATATGTACTGTTATTTTCTCGCTCAATGCGCAGTTGCTCCATCCAAAGAAGGGGAAGAGAAAGTTGGTGTGGTATAGTGAGTTGGGGTCAAGGAATAGAAACAGAAATAGTAGAGAGAGAAGGAGAAAAAAGAATGGCATGCTTTTACAAATTTAAAGATGTGTAAGGAGTATTTTGATTTTAAAATAAAACTTACTCTTTTCATAGGCGTGTGAACGTCATAGTCAGTTAAATTGGATGGAAAAGTAGACGGTGCACTTTAATTCACAAATCACATGGCGGTTATGTGGTCATTTCTAAACGTTAGAAGAGTGAACCGCACATAACCCAAATCACAGGGTGGTAAAGTGAAATTTGCCTTTGAATTTTATTACTAAAATTGTACCATTCACTATTTTTATGTCTTTTTTGAGAGACAACATGACAAATATTCTAATAGGACATTTATAGGCCGGTAATGTCGATCATACTTGTTTACTTATAAGTCCTATTCTTTTTTTTCGCCCATTACCTTCTTTATTTCTATTATCAACATTGCCACGACTCATTCCCTTTCCCAATTAGTGACCTCCAGCTACCGTCTTCAGTTGCCAGCGACCACTTCCAACAGTTGTCTCCGACAGCCAATGACCACTTCCGTTCTCCAGCGATATTTTTTCCAACAATGTTTTTAAATAATTTTTCAACCATTTATTCAAGAAAAATGTCCATCTCCACCATGTCACTGCTCCCACCACTTCCCCAAATCTGATAGTGACAAAAGAAAGTAGAATAAGAGAATGAAAATCTAGCAGTGATAAATTTATCACTAAAGTTTATCACCAATGTTATATGTGATAAATTTATCACTGATACTATTTATCAGTATTTATGAGACCTCTTAATTACTTATTCTCCCTTATTCTCACATTCACACCCATTTAGTTATTCATTCATACAAAAATACCCACACACTTGCACACTAGCACACGCGCACACACACACAAAAAAGAAAAGAAAAGAAAAGAAAAGATTGATAAAATTTATCATTATAACTTTATTCACGGATAAATGTATTCAGATTTACATATAACAATGTTTAACTAGATCTTTACTAACAGATTGATAGAGATCCATTACCATGTAGAGATAGAAAGAGACCTAATCTTACTAGTAAGAGCTCTAGTGACCATTTAATGGCTGCATCTTGACAACAAACATGGTGATGGTACCAAATCGACATCTAAGATAGTAAATCAATTGTAAATAGCTAGATCAAAACTATGGCAGTGAAGATTGGCGACAATGAAAGTAGCTGGTGAATGGTTGCAGTGGGTCGGCGACAATGAAATGTAGATTAGAGATGGTTAAGTGTAGATTGAAAATGGTGTAGTGTATATCATTGACGGTGGAGGTAGTTGGTGAATGGTGGCGATAAATCAGTGACAATAGTGTGTAGATTGACAACGATGAACGGTGGTAGTGCTTGGTGAACGGTGGTGGTAGCCGACAATGGTAAAGGTGGTGATGGCCGACGATGGTGGAAGTGGAGGTGGCTAGTGATAGTGTAAGACTCTTGGAGAGAGAGAGAGAGAGAGAGAGAGAGGAGTATGGGGTTGTCTTTTGATTTCACAAAATAAGTAATGAGAGTAAAATAAATATTTTAAGATTACCAATCAAAAAAACAAATGTATTTTAAGATTTTTAATTAGGTACATTTAAAAGATGTTTAGGACCTAAAAGTATTTAAATCTATTTAATAAGGCTCACCTGTAATTAACCTTATTCCAATATAAATAGTATGAAATAATGCTCCAAAATCACCAAAGACTTGGGCCGAAGGGTGAAGTCCATAGGCCGCTCCATAAGCTTGGCTCATTGGGGCTTTTCACAGCCTAGCCCCGTAGTTCTATCAGAAAAGTCACGTTGGGTCGATATACACTAAATGATATCGGTTTTACTTTTTCTCAATTATTCTTTTAAAAATGATTTTGTGTTAAATCTTACAAAAAAAAGCCCAAAGCGCATGGGTCAGGGTCAGACCCAAGGATGGACCTGTGCAACCCTAAAATATATGGGTTGGGCTTAGGCTTAAGGGTAGGATTTGTGGCCCGGCCTAATGGGCTTTTTGAAGCCTGACCATAGACCAACTTCTTTTCTAATAATAAAAATTGCTCTGTTTTTCATTTTAAAAACTTTTTAAAACATAAAAATTGTATCCTTAAGTGTTAATTAATGTGCTAAATTTTTCTGTTAATTTCTCATCTATAGTGCAAGTGCAAATGATTATTTGGGTAGACAAGTGTTAATTTCTCATATATAGTTTATTTGCGTAGACAAGTGCAAATGATTTACAAAATTGTATGTGTCAAGTACGTTGGGGTTATATATATTGTAGAAGTAATTTAGTATTTCCTTTAATAAAATTCATGTTTATTTTTTTAATTATAAAATGTGAAAATCTAATTGTAGTGATGTATTTTAAAATATTATATTAATTTTTTTTATAAAAAAAAAATCAATTAATTTTAAATTTAATGAAAAAGTTCAAATTAGGCCCAAATGGTTCAAGCCCAATCTAAGCTCATAAGTCCCTATTAGAAAGCTCATGGGTAGAATATGGGATTTAGAGGCTTCTCTCCAGTCCCTTACATGGATTGGAGTGTACTGTTGGATCCGTGAGATCCACCATGAGTCCCGTTTTGATAATCTGAACCATTCAATATGTAAAATTCGTCGAATACTTCATGCTTGCAAAAAATTAGATTAATTAGATATCGGTAGCATCTTGATTGGAACACATTTTTGTTAACAATTTAGTTTTAAAATCATTACCATTGACAAATGTGTTCCGATCAGGGGGTTACCGATATCCGATCAACGTGATTTTTTGCAAGCATGAAATACTCGATGAGCTCTACACATTGAACGTTCGGATTATAAAAAAGAGACCCATGGTGAATTCCACGGGTCTAACAATATGCTCCAGTCAACACAATAGACTGGAAAGAAGCCTCTCCCTCTAGAAATGGAATATAGGATGGACCAACCTAAACCCAACTCCTTGTCTAGTCAATCAAATAGGCCTAGGTCTGGGCCGAGCCAAGCCATTATGAAGGTTGAGGGTGCATATGCATTAAGACAAAATAGATTTAAAAAAAAAAAAAATAGAACATTAAATCAAAATGCATACAATTTTAATAACACTAGCTGTGAGGCATCGTGCTTCGCACGATAATCCATGCCCATGCCCATGGATCAAAGCTAGCTTTAACATAAGTGTAGCTCATATTTAGGAATGGCAACAGGGCAGGGCGGGCCGGGGATCACCTTCCCCATCCCCGATCCTCGATGGTGGAAATTCCCCCGTCCCCAGTCCCAATCCCCGACGGGGAACCCACTACCGCCCCCTTACGGGGATTGAGTTTCCCCGACCCCGAAAATCCCCAGCCAAAAAAAAAAAAAAAAAAAAAAAACAGCTCCAAAAAACGAATTCATCAATAACAACAATATCAACAGATCTGAACTCAAAAAACATCTAACAAATCAAACATTTAAGCCCTAATAGATCAAAAAGCATTTTCATCATTTTTATCACCAACAGATCTTCATCAACATCTTCATCTTCATCTTCATCTCCACCATTTTCCAAATTTGAAGAACAAAAACAAAAAACAAGAGAGAGAGAGAGAGAGAGAGAGAGAGGGGGAAGATGAATCGGGGGTGAGAACGAGAGAAGAAGCCGGCGGTGAGAGAGCTGCCGGTGAGAACGAGAGAAAGAGCCGGCAGTGACGGTGAGGGAGCTGTGCTGTTGCGGTTGTGTCTTAGAGAGAGAGAGAGAGAGAGAGAGAGGGCCAGATGATGCGTTTGTGTTATATTTGTTGTGCCAACTCAACCAAACCCTACACACATACCACACACAAACACATATATATTTATACATATATAAATAGAATCGGGGGGCTGAACAGGGCGGGGCCGGGGCTGGGGTTGGAAAATGTATCCCCGTCCTCGGCCCGAACATCATCGGGGATTTATTTTTAAATACCATCCCCGGCCCGTCGAGAGTATTTTCGGGGAAAAACCGCTCAATTCGGGGTTGGGGGGTCGGGTCCCCGTCGGACCGGGTTCAAATTGCCCTCCTTACTCATATTGGAGACAATGTTGCATCCTTAACCAATAAGTGGCAACAAAATTAAAAAATTAGGCATTAAAGGGAGCAGAAGAAACTTCTAAGTAGTGCACGAGATATTAGTTCCCAACTTAGAAGTCCAGGCATATTATGTTTAGTAATAACATAATATAAAACAAAAGAGGCATCTAACTTTGAGTCCATTTTATTAAATTATTTGAAAGAAAAAAATATTAGAGTTAGAAGTTACAAGCTACTAATAAAAACAAAGAGCAACACAATGGTTATAGATTAAGATAATGTCACAAATCATTCATGAATACCACTAAACTGGTCACCACTCACAAGGTAAAACCCACACCACATAAAATAGTTTGAAGCTAAAACATATGTACTAAATTAACATCTGGTACACGTAATCAATGGAAGGTTATCAATTTAAGAATAATCAAAAGTCATGTAAACAAAAATATTGAAGCAGTGTCAACAAAAATTGTATTCACATGCTTTGTTTTGTAAAATACCAAGCAGTCAAAATAAGAGAGATGCAAAAGAGAGGAAGTCGTTGCAAGTATATTTGCATGTCCATATTTACTTTTGGAATGCTGAAAACAAAGAAAAGTCGATGTCTAATGTTAATAACTATAGCACTATAATATATTTCCATATTTTTCAATCAGCAACAAAGCAGTAATGCTATAGTACCATTAGTGCTTGGAACTTTTAGAAACATTATTGTTATTATGGATGCATAAGGTTTGGTATTGAAGAATAAATTAAAGAAAAGATGATGAAGAGGTAAACAAAAATGATTTGTTTTTTTAAAAGTATTAAAATAAATGAGGCTATTCAATATAGTTGTTCAATTTATCTAACAGAGCACACAAGGCACAACAAGCTTGCCAACAAAATTTATTAAAATTTTGGAAGTGCGCTTATACATTGGTTAGACTAGATAAAGAAAATGAAGTACTAATCTATCTACATTCTTACCAAGTTTGTTAGGAAAAAATTGACCTTCGTTGGGATATTTATTTATTTAAATCAATTTTAAGCCTCAATATTGAGAAAAAGCAACTTTGATAAACACGGGCAAAAACTAAAAACTTTAGGAATATGAAATTTTAAATAGCATATCATATTTGTTTATTCTATATGCTAGACGAAGATAAACACATTAGGCGAAATTAAAAATACATATGTATAGGCAAATTAACCTCTGTATCAAGATATGAAGACGAATAAGCGGAAGAAGTGAAAGAATTAGTGAGCAATGTGCTGAAGGAAATTGATCCATTATGATAATGGATTCTCACCATTATTGAGCGAGAGCGAAATCCAAGAAACAAAAACAATCAATTCAAGTCAAAAGAGAAGCAACTCGAATGAACATTTTGATGGAATGACCATTTCATTCACTTCACTTCAGTGAACCAAACACTACCTAAGAGTTGCAAAAAAAAGCTTAGCCCAACAATAAAATGTATCTATGCTACTGGTAAAAGGAACACATAAAGTTGTATCCCATTCTTGACACACACACAACAAACAAACAAACAAACAAAAAGCCTTGTCAATGCAAACATCATGATGTTTGATAAGAAATATGTTGGAAGGAACACAACAAAGAAGATGCAAAACAAATCAACCTACATAATGTTTATAACTAATTGGAAAAATTCAATCCATGAAATATCGAGTACAACTTGGGTTTTTAAGTTTTTGTTTTGTATTCATCAATGAATTCTAACCTGTATATCAGATAGAAAAGCAAAAACCAGAGTATTTTGGATTAAGTGATTTTTCACATTTCATCTACCTTTTTTCTTTCCCTTTTCAATTCCCTGCCTAAGTTTATGAACTAAGCACAATGTAAATAGCTACAAAATAGGCAAAAGCCTAGGCATTAATGGGCAAACTTAAAGAGAAAAGCTTCATCAGATGTTGATTAAAGGGGCATAGAGATGAAGAAACACTACAAAAACAATTCACAATAACAGTCAAATCCACCCGCCCCCATTGTAAGGGCATATTTGAATTATTTGGTTTTTTATTTTTCTAAATAATTTACTTCATACCATATGGGTCACCTAGTAACACATAAGCAGAAACCTTCCTGCTCTAAGTAATAGAAGGAATATGGTACATTTGAAATCTTTACACTTACAAACCAGACTGTTATGAACCCAACTCAAGAGTAATCAAACAAAAATCAATTACAAATAACACAAACTCAAAATCAGCAAATTTGAAAAACCTATAAAACCATAACTATACCCAAAAAAAAAAAAAAAAAAAAAAATAGAGATAGCATATATATGGAGATCAGAACAAATAAAGATGAGTATTATTAACAAATTGCTTATTGCAACTTTGGTCAAAGGCAAAATTAATTAGATCTGTCTACCACACTAAAAAATAATCAAATAAACCTACCAAGGACAAGGAAACGAAGATAAATAAAGCAGTTTTTTCTTTTTTATTTAAAAAAAGAATAAATATATATACCCCTCCAAAAAACAAATGAAGACAAGCACCGTGTAAGAAGAAGAATAAGAAAGGAAAAGACAAGACGTTTCTTACCTCAATAGAACAAAACCCGTCTTTATAAAGCCACAAGAATCACCTAATCACACCAATAGAAGAGAAAACATAGCATAATTTTGAAGAGATTAAAATCAACCCACAAATGACCAAAATCAACTTCACACAACATTTAGACAAACAAACTAAAAATTTTGAAAAAAAAAAAAAAAAAAAAAACAACAAAGCTAATACCAAGAATAAAACAACAAAAAACAACACACACACACAAAAAACAACACAAAACCAGCCCATATGTATCCAAAAAATGGCCAATTATCACTACAAAGTCCGAATTTTGGAGTCGGCTATTAAATAACATTAAGATTAACACTGAGCAAAAATAAAAAAAGATGGTACTGATTGATGTTCTATGAGATTACTGTGGTTGTCAAACACTTTGTTCACGAAGACTGAAGGACTGGAATGATGATTTTGGTTTTATCGGACAGAATTGTTGCCATTTTTAATGTCGTAAACAAAAAATTGCCTCACATTGAAACAAAAGAAAAATAGTAAGCACCTTCAAACAGAATGGATTATACATATGGACTTATAAATTCTGAGAGTTACGAATTTCAGCTTCCTGGGACATTTCTCCATGGATCACATAGAACTTTATAAGAAAACTATAACAAAAACTAAATCAAGTAAAAAAGACAAAAAAAAAAAAAAAACAAAACAAAAACCAAAACCAAAACAAAACAAAACAAAATAAGGTACAAAATAGAATAGATACATAGGCAACAGAAAAAAAAACCCAAAAATGTAATAATATTATATATATTGGCAAACCTTAAAAAAAAAATGTGCAAGAAATAAAATTAAGCATGCAAGCAAAAAAAAAAAACAAAAAAAGAATAAGAAGAAAAAAATAAGGGATAAACAAGGAGCGCGCGCACACAAAAAAATAAAAAATAAATAAAAAAAATAGAGAAGAAGAAGATACCTTAACTCTGCGAAGATTGAAAATCACTTTCCCTCGCTGTTGGTCCAATATTATGACGGAATTGCAAAGCTGTAAAAACCATAAAAAGAAAATCTTTACTTGAACTTAACCAAAAAAAAAAAATACTTACTTTCAGAACAACAAATCACCAAGAAGACGGACAAACCAGATGAAGAAGAAATAAAAAAATAAAAAAATAACAAGAAAATTGTTGTAAAGAAGGCGAAAATTCATTTGATGCCTATTTCAAAAGAAGAGAGGTTGAGTTGATGACAAGAACTGTAGTGCTATCACTGACAAGGACATATTTGACCTCAAATAAGCTTCAATTGAGGATCAAGGGCTTCAATTGAAGACGAAAAGCCTCGAAGCAGAGCTTACTAAAACATGTCCTAGAAAAACAGACAAGAAAGAATTCGTATTAATATAGAGAGCAAAAGTTAGGAAAAAAAATCTCAGCAATTATGAAAAAGAATGGTACCATTGCATGTTGAAGAAATTATGAAATCCCAATAATTCCATAAATTTTACCACTGATTTCAAAGTTTTTTTCAAATTAACACTAAATTGCTAATTTCCTTGTGTTTAATTAGGGGATTTGAGAAGAGATTTGAAAAAAGAAATAAAAAAGTAGGTAAAATATAAATAAAATATATTTATATCTTACATAATTTCATAAATATTTTTCCTTTCTCTTTCCAAATCTCTCCCTAAATCCTCTGACGGAGCAATAATTTCTTAGATAAGTCATAAACTGAGTGAAACTGAAGCGAAACCCACAAACCTCTATTCGGTGAAAAAAAAAATAGAAAACCTCAAAATAAAGCAGCCATTCTCATAACAAGAAGTCAAATTATGACAGACCATTTTTGAAATGGTGCAATGATAGAAACCATTTCGAAACCCATTTCAAAAAAGAAAGATCATTTCAAAAACCCATTTCAATCATAGAACAGATTTAAAAATCAAACCATCTCAAAGCTGAATTCAAAACTATTCCACTCATCAGATTAGAGATGAACCAGATTTCAGAAAAATAGAAGGAGAAATGGAAGTTTTGTTATCTGTGATGATGGTGGCCCGAAGCGAGAGCTGTTCGACATCGTCGATTGCTGTTAATAGAGAGAGGCTATGAGAGTTTGAGATAGGAACAGAGAATTCATTCTGAGATACTAATAGATTGAGAAAATTTGGAGACGTAGATCTCTCTCACTCACCAAAACTGTCGCAAAAGGCAACGTGGCTGCTTCTCACAAATTACTGTAGAAGAGTCGCGAACTGATAATAGAGGTATTGGTGTAATTTTGTATTTCAATAAATAAAATACGGCAAATTACAATAACACCCATGAGGTTTATCTTTATTACAGTTTCTCCTTATTTTTGGGAAATTACACTGACCCTCCTTATCAGTGTAATTATTTGACTGTGTTAACTTTTAAGTTAAAATGACATATTTACCCTTAACCTTTACATATACTTTAAAGGGTAAATTATATTGACACACCCCCTGAGGTTTCAATTTAATACAGATTCCCCCTGACATTTTAAAAAAAAAAAAACTAATTTAATAAAAATAATTATGAAGAAATATACTTAATTTGTAAAAAATTATTTCTAACCACTCGAAAGATAAAAATTATATAAAAATGATAATTATTTTTTATTTTTTATTTCTTAAACAAATTAATTTATAATTTTTTTTTAAAAAAAAAATTAAAAATCAAATCATACATAGCCTAAGAATCTTTTGATAAGTCATTTCTTACGTTGGTAACTTATTAATTATTTGTTAATTTTACAACAATTCAAAAAATGAGTTTATGTTGGTTTTTAAACAGAAATTTTAAAATTTGACTAACAAATTTTTTTTTCAATGAATTTTTTTTTCAACTAATATTAACCAAGGGAGCAATTGGTAATGCTACTTTAAATCTTGGGGAGGGGATTGTAATTTCTAAAATGTGAGGGGTGTCAATGTAATTTACCCAATGAGGGCAAAATTGATGTTTAAAAAAATTAAATTGCTGACATCAGCAAAATCTATTAGCTGACTTAACAGTCAACTAACTGAGGGAACAATCTGTAACGAAACTTTAAACCTCAGGGAGGGGGATGCAATTTCCCAAAAGTGAGGGGAGAACTGTAATAAACATAAACCTCAGGGGGTGTCAATGTAATTTACCCAATAATATATATATATATATATTTTATTTTTCTAGGTTCAAAATTGTGGGGACATTTTTGGATTGTCTACATGGCCTAGGTGGTTAGCCGATGTGCTACACGGGTGGCCTTGGATTGTCAAGGTGTGATGTGATCATACAAGAATCTGAGATATTCAAATGAGAACTGAGAGTTCTAGATGATATTAGGCTACTTGTTTAGGTAAGGGTGGACTCTTGAAAGAGTTTGTTTTCATTTAAATGGGAGGAGTCATAGATAAGTGATATCCTTATAAAAGATATAGTCTTATAAAGTTAGACTTTTAGGGAACAAGGGCACTGTTCATTATAAAAGAAAGGCATCTCGTGTGTCTAAGGTTGTTTCATTTTGTGAGTTTTGTGATTAAGTTGTTATATTTAAGAGATAAATTTATTGACTTGATCGTCGGAGTGCCTCCGGATGGATGAATCACCATGGTTTGCTATCTTCTTGTGTGCAGATGTTGGGCTTCTCTATCTTGTCGCGTGTTCTTCGGCTTTATTCCTTGAATCTTGAAGACGAGATTCGATTAGTTGTGAGATCAGATTTCAACACCCACAAATATACAATTTTAATTGTTGGAATGCATTTTGAAATTTTGTATTATAGTTTGCTCCTTGTTTTTTCTAATGAATTTAATAAATAAAAAATCTGAATTAAAACCCAAAGACGGTCTATATGGGCTATCTATATTCTTAAATGTTAATTTGTGTGCTATTTTATGTATTATTAGTTGGTATATATGTCTTTTCCTTCCTTGTTTCATTTGAAGTTTTTGTTCCATCTTGATGGTTGCCCTTTATTCTTATTTTGGTGATTATATGCACAAGAAAATTGATATATAAATTAATTTTTTCTTAGGAGATTTTAGTTAGTGCTCCCTCATTAGAAAGTTTTACCAGTATTAAGACATATATATGAAAAATATCTGGAGAAATTACAGATCAGTGACATCTTCACAAAATATTTACAAATTTATCCAAAAATTTAAATTTAATTATTAAAATTGATAAAGTTTATCATTGATTTGATTTTTTTTTTTAAAACTTCCACTGAATTGTAATTCCAAAAAATATTTCGTAGTTCAATTCCTCTAAATTTGTGAAGGTTATTCTCAGACCAAAATACCCCAACATTAAAGCTGGGAAGTGTTGTTTTGTTGTAAAATGATTTAAAAACTTAAAATTCGATAATTTTTTTTTTTATCTAGATATCTATTTTTTAAAATTTTTTTTAAAAAAAATATTTTTAGAACCCTTTCGTAAAGATCTATCAAATAAGATTTATGACGAACATGAAATTCTTAAAGAAAATTTTGTTTTGACTAAATTTTCTATTACCTGACAATGAAATTTCTCTTAGTTTAGTTAACAAAATTTCACTAATCTTTAGTCAATATTAATGAAATTTCACGGAGTTTAGTAAAATTTCAATGTCTACAAACTTTAAGTTTCTAATTTCAAATTTAAGATTAAAAATTTCAAATTGAGTGCTACAAAATATAATTAAAAAATTCCTTTATTTTAAAATAATAATTTTTTTTTAGAAAGACATTATTCTATCTACGCCACTTGTTGCAACTCGTTGCGTTGAAAATGAACTTTATTAGTTCTATGTGAGTTTGTCTTCTAACGGTTAATACATATTGATATTTGTCATGGTATGGAAGTCATATGCATTTCATACACAAAAAGATTTTTTGGTTCAATTCTTCTATTTTTTTTATTAGCGACAAAAATATTATTAATAAAAAAGAATAACTAATGTAAAAAAACAAACAACAATTCATGGTGATAAAATGCAACATTGCCAAATAAGCATATCTCAAATAGGTTGACACATACAAAACAAGCTAATTATATGCAAGATAATTCATCCATAAAAAGCAATCTGGGAAATAAGCCTTTTTTGCAATGAAATTAGATATGAATAAGGCCTATGATAGAGTCAATTGGGATTTCTTGCTTAAAGTTATGGAGGGTATGGGATTTGGTCCGAAGTGGATTAGGTTTATTTCACAATATATTTCCACAGTTTCATTCTTAATTTTGATTAATTCTCAAAGAACGGATTGGTTTCAACCTAGATGTGGGCTACGCCAAGGCAATTCTCTTTCTCCTTATTTATTTCTTTTCGTTGTCCAAGCTCTCTCTTCTGGTCTTGCGGGGATGGCCTCAAGAGATTTGTCGCGGTATATCTATTTGTCAACAAGGTCCATGCATTTCTTATCTGTTTTTTGCTGATGATTGTTTAATTTTTATGCCTTCTATAAAGGAGGAGGCATGGTGTTTGAGGCGGCTTTTAGATGTTTTTTGTCATCATTCTGGGCTAAGGATTAATTTCCATAAGTCAGATTTGATGGTTAGTCCCAATCTTGAATCCTGTTTTCGGGAGTTTTTAAGGGATTGTTTTGACATTTGAGAGTGGCTAAGCCTGGCATTTATTTAGGAGCCTCTATGGATGTTTCGGGGAAGAAAGGGAATGTGTTTAGTTCCATTATTCATAAATTCAAGACTAAACTTCAAGGGTACAAAATAGGATTATTGACTTTTGCAAGTAGGTGTGTTTTGGCTAAACACACCCTTTCAGCCATCCCGGCATATTTGCTTTCGGTTTTTAAGGCCCCTGAATATTTTATTAAACAATGGAGAGTCCCTTTAGGTCATGCGATGTTTCCACTAGAAATGGTTAATCATATTCTTTATATTTACCTTCCTTCTGGAAGTGTTTTGGATCGAATTATTTGGAAAACTACTACGAATGGTGAATTTTTAGTAAAATCTGGTTACCCTTCTGCTGTGGGGATCGAGACCAGTCAAAATAGTGTGGGTGCAGAAGTTTGGATTGCATTTTGGAAGCATCTCTGGAAACTTGACATTCCACCCAAGTGGTCTCTTTTTGTATGGAAACTATTCCATTCTGCAAGCTATGTGTCCTTTTTGTAAGAAGGCGGAAGAATCTCTTGAACATTTTTGTTTTCAATGCCCAATATCCAAATATGTTTGGCGAGGATCAAAGTTAGGATTGGATTTTGATGTAGGGGAGGAGTTGCTAGTTCAAGAGTGGTTTATACGTTGGTTGAACATTGCACTTGATGAGGCAGCTATTATTGAGGCTATTCAGGTATTATGGAGCCTATGGCTTTTCTGAAATAGAGCTTGTTTTGATGGGGTGATGGTTCACCCTTTTGCAATTATAGATTTTATACCCACCCTTAATTACAATCTTAAAAGGTCTATCCAGCAACCTTCGGATTGTGAAAATTGGGGCGACATGATCGATTCTAGTAATCAACAAACCAAGCAAGAAGTTAATTGTTTTGTTGTTTCTAATCAATCAATGGTGTGCAGATGGAATTTTTGACAGATTGCTTATTGATGGAGCTTGGCAGAAACAATCTTTGCAAGCAGGTGCAGCATGGGTTGGATTGGATGATGAGGGTAATCCAATTGTTAATTCCGGCTGTCCTTTTTAGCTCCTTCCCCACTTGTGGCAGAAACTCGAGCATGTTTAGAAGCGCTAAAGTGGTACTGCCGTAGTCATATCAAAGTCATTTATGTTCTCACTGATAGGCAGGAGTTAATACGCCAATTAAATTCAGAGGTTTTGGTGGATTGAAATTTACAAGTATTACTAGATGATATTAAGCATATATTTAAGTCTTTTGATTATGTCTGTATATGTAAGGTGCCTAAATCAGAAGTAAATCTAGCCCATATGGAAGCTCGCAGAGCTTGTCTCTGCAGAAGCATGCTTTTGTAATCTTGATACTTTGCTTTTGTATTTTTGTTTTGTATTAATGATATCTGCAGTTTTTTTGTCCTCAAAAAATAAAAAACACCAAGGAAATAAATAAATAAAATGAAAAAGTCTCACGTAAAAACTCAAGTAATTTTATAAATTTCAAAATTTTTATAAATAAATTTAGATAAATTTATATTCAATTTACAAATTTTTATGAACTCTTGCACGATTTTATAAATTGTGCATGAGGTTGCATAATCAAATTCTTCCCCAATATAATAGGAAAATGAGTGAGAGTACTAATTAGCGCTATCACTAATGATGTGGTAGTGGGCCCCACCAGGAATGATTTGATGTTTTGACCTTGGTGTTGTATTTTTTTTTTTTTTTATTAAGTGCCATGTCATTAGTGGTCTTTTTAGAGCTCCAAAATTAGTGATTTCTATCATTGTTGAATATAATAATGTCCGCTGCCAATGCATTAGTGGTTTGGAAGATCACATCAACAATACTATTAAAAGAGTGTGTATAGAAATTTGGCTATTTTGATAAGTTATTTTAATTTTTGATTATTTTAATAGGCTAAGATAATTATGTTTGGAAATTTGGTTGGATTTTTTTGTAATTGAATGTGAAGTTTGTGAAAAAAAAATAAAAATAATTATGAATTTGATGTAATATTTTAACTATGTTAATATATTTTATCTTTTAATACTATTTTAATAAAAAAAAAAACTAAAAATTCTCTTCACAAACACTCCCTTCGATGGTTTGCCTCATGCTCTAGAAAAGTTGAGCCATTTCTGTTGTTTTTCATATTAATTTGTGAAATATATTTTGAATAATATTATCATTTAATTAATTTGTGAAATTTTTTATTTGAATTTGAAATAAATATTAAATATTTTGGTTGAAATTATGAAAAATATTAAATTGTATCTTTACTCATGATTTTTTTATTAGATATTTTCAAATTGATCTATTTACCAGCTTAATTTTGTATGGATATGTACTATATGTAAGTTATGATATTTGTACGATTAATTATTACAAATGTCATAATTGAATCTTTTCAAGTCATAATTAAAAAAAAAAATTATCATAATCAAACACTACATAAAGTGTAATTAATTTTTTTTATTATAACTAATACCACAATATATATGACCAAATCATAATTAATACTATCCTGAGTTAAAACCAAAGATCACAAATGTGGTAATTCCAAAAAAGATGATATATCATAGAATTTTTTTATAAAAATAAGAAAAAAAAATTACAAATCAGATGTAATTTTCAAGAATAATTACTTGAAAAAGTTTATAATTTTAACAATTAAAATTTATAAATTTTTATCATAAGTCTGAATTTTATTTTCAAACCCTATATTGATTTGTTGTTTCCCCTAAAAATAATTACAATTTTTAACTCAAATATTTAACCAAAATTTTATTGGAATAAGCTTGTGCATTGTTTATTTTAAATACAGTAAATTAAAATAACAAAGGTCTTGTATGGAAAGTTGACTATTTTAGTAGGTTATTTTAGTTTTTGACTATTTTAATAAGTTAAAATAGTTGTGTTTGGAAAAATGGTTGAATTTTTTGATAGTTGAATGTGATATTTTTAGAAGAAAAAGTGAAATAATTATGAATTTTATGTGACATTTTATTTTATTAATTATTTTAACCTATTTTTATCTTTTAGGAGGTGTTTGGCATGTGCTAAAATAGAATATACGGTTTTTGCAAATCTTATTTGCGTTACAATCATCTTATTTAGATCACATTATCTCTCTTTCACATTACTTTAAATTTAACTCATACTTTACAATTTTTTTTTTTAAAAATTAAAAATATATATTTATTTAAATCATTCCAAATACTCTCTCAGTGCTATTTTAGCCTAAAAATAAAAAATAAATTTTTTTCCCAAACACCCAAAAAAACATACACCAAAAAACCCTTAGAAAGATAGATTTGTCATTTTAAAAAAAGAAATAAGGCTTCGTTTGGCATAAATAGTTTGGGCTAAAATAGTTACAAAAAGATAAAATAGGTTAAAAAATTAATAAGATGAAATGTCACATCCAAATCATAATCAGTGTGTTTGGTTTGAGTTTTCTGGATTAAGTTTTTTGAAAACTGACTTTTTTGGTTTTCATGTTTTTTTGTTTTTAAAGAATATTTTTAAATTTTAAACATTTTTTTTTACTTTTTTAGATGCACCTTACTTAGATGTATCTAAAAATTAAAAAATTTGTGAAAACATATTTTAAAAAATTAATAAATACATAAAAATATAAAAAATGTACTGAATTCTTGTATTTTTTTTTGTATTTTTGGTATTTAGTGAATTTTTAAAAGATTTTTTTAATAATTTTTTTACTTTTTAGGTGTATTTATGTTAGGTGTGTCTAAAAAATAAAAAAATTGCTTAAAATATTAAAAAAATTCAGTAAAAACAAAAAAACACGAAAAATAAGAAAGTAGAATTTTCTGAAAAGTAGAAAAAAGTTTTATTTTTCTCTTATAAAAGTCAAAAAAGTCAAAAAACTCATCACAAATGAAATTTTTTCGTCCCAAACAAAATAATTAAAAAGTCAAAAACTCAAAAAACTAACTTACTCCCCAAACGAAGGTTAAATAAAAGAGCCTGAGTTGCCGTTTGGCATTGATTTTTTTAGTTATTTTTTTGAGTTGGGACTTTTTTATATTGAGATTAAAAAATTTGTTTGGTTTGATATGATTTTTTAACTTTTTTTATTTTTTATTTTTGTGAGAGAACAAATAAAATAATTATAATTTAAATGTGATATTTTGTTTTATTAATTTAGTTAATCTGCTTTGTTTTTTATACTTTTTTTTTAGTCTAACTAAGCTAACCAAATGAAGGCTGAAATAATTCATTTTGGAAGCTGTGTTTGCAAAGTGATTTTATTTGATTGAAGATCATTATACTCTATCAATAATAATAGAGTTCTAGTTTTTGAACTAAAGGAAATTCTAGTGATGTGGCATGGGTATAAAAAAAATGGGGTATTTATGTATAAGTCTTAATAAGTGAATTTATTATTTAATAGATTTTATGAAAAAAATTTGTCTTAAAAAAGTCACTAATTATAAGTTTAAGTAACAATTTATAAAAATCATAATCAAAAGAAGTCATTAATTGTCAATTTTTAGCGACATATGTAAAAAAATTGTTACAAAAAATTATTTTTAGGGACAATTTTAACAAGACTTATTTTTAATAGGACTTGATAGGAATTAAGTCTAACTATTAAGACCTATTGATAATTTATCAAAAAAAAAAAATATAAGACTAAAATATCACAACAAATGAGGCCAAGACACATTAAAATTATTTGAGCTCTTTTTTAAAATTTCCAAACATTTTTCTATACTCTATATCACTGCCTACTAACAGCACCTATAGGCCCTGTTTGTTTCCAGAGATAGAATGCAGGGGATTCATAGTGAGAGGATTAATAGTGAGGAAATTAAATAAAATTGTATTTGTTTTGATGATAGTTGTTAGTGTAGGAATTGTTAAATTATTTTTATATAAATTAATAAAACAAATAAAAAATACAAAAAATTAAACATTAATGTTCAACAAAAATGTTCAACATGTAAAAAATAAAAAAAATAAAAAACTTTCTAGTCCTCTTACTATTTTTCTAATACCACCTCCACCTCCTTCATCCCAATCTTCCTTCTAACCTTCATCTTAATCCACTCCTTCATCCTAATCTATTTCCTAACTATACAAATAAACACAACACTAAATAGATCTTACCTTCATCTTAATTCTACCCCACCCTCCGTATCCAAAACGAACGGGGCCATAGAGGAGAAATAAATATCCGAAGAAAGTGAAAAAAAAAAAAAAGGGCAAAAAAGATGTGAGAGAAGAAAGGACAGATTGTTCAAAAAGAAAAAGAAAAGAAAAAAAAAGAAAGAAAAAAAGAAAGGACAGAGAGAGAAAATAGAGAGAGAACGTGAGAGAGAGTTTGGTCGTATTGGAGAGAGAGAGAGGCTGATGGGTGTTTAGAATTTGATTATTTTAGTAAATTATTTTAATTTCGGATTATTTTAACGACAGTGCTAGGGCACGAATGTCTTGATAATTTCTCTCATCTTTTTTTTTTTTTTATATTTATTTATTTATTTCTATTTATTGAGCTGTGCTTTTTATTTTTATTTGTTGGGCTGCCTTGTTTATTTATTTTTTATTTTTTTGAAAGATAGGGTGGACATCTCTTGTCAACTTAACTTGGGTTGGATTGATTAAGTGATAAAATTAACTGACAAATTAAATTATTGGTTAAAATTTATTAATTTCATATAATTTTGTACGAATCTCTACTATATTTTTATTTCTAATTAATTAGTCAATTTTATTATCCAATCAGTTCAACTATCAAACCACACATGCTGAGTGAGTGTAAGATGTCTAATTTTTTTAGCACATCATTATACATAACCATCATTCCAAAAAAAAAAAAAAAAACAACAACAACAAACAATCACATCCCAACAAATAAAAAAATTTTGTTCAAAAAAAAAAAACAAATAAAAAAATTTAAAACAACCAATACAATCCAACAAATAGAAAATAAAAAATAAAAATAAAAAACCAAACCAACACAACCCCCGCCCCCAAAAAAAAATATAGGAATTGGAGGCATTCGAACCTCTACCGTTCGAGGCCTAAACAATTTTTTTTATTTTAATAAGTTAAAATAATTATATTTAGGCAAAGAATTAATTTTTTTAATTAGATATGATATGATATTTATGAGAGTAAAAATAAGGGACAATTACGGAGCAGTGGAACAGACAAAGATTTTTTAATTGGGTAATGTTAGAGATATTAAAATTTCTACTAAATAAATGACTAAATGTCTCACTTGAGTGTGAGGTTGCAATTTTGTAAACCATACATCTATGTGAGACATTTAATTATTCGTTTAGTAAAAAATTTAAGACCTATAATATCTTCTTTTTTAATCTGAAAAAATTTATGAAATTACAACTACAGGGGAAAGTACAAAATTAATTGTAAGGACATGATATTTTTTTGGTTAATGGACTAAGGATTCGTTTGGAATGTAAAGTGATTTTTTAATTATTTTAGTTTAAAACTAAAAAATCTCATTTAAGATGAATTTTGTAACTTTTATAAAAAAAATAAAATAATTACAATTTAAATATAATATTTTCTATTATTAAAATTTTAATTTATTTTATCCTATCTTAGTGCCGTGGCCACTTCCCAAACGAAGGGTCCTGCTGTACAACAGGAGTGCTGTGCCCCAAAAGGACGCACTTTGGTGCTTTATTTATTTATTTATTTTTTTTTTGGGAGAAATGTATCAAGCCCCCACTGGGGTGACCCCTAGGACCTCTAGTGGGGTCTGCTTGGTCAAAATTTTTTTTTTTTCCTTCCATTGGCAGCCCTCCATGTGGATTGGGGGTGCTAGGCGTCACTCCCACTGGGAGTCCCAGCACGGTTGTTTTTTAATAGGTTGATATGGGAATTGGGGTGTCTCCTGTACAGTCAACACAGCAAGAACCGCTGTGCAGCCTTATGAGCTTATTTTAGGATTTTTTTTGGTAATTTAAAATTTTTATATTTTAAAGTATATCGAGTAAAATATATTTGTAAAAAATTAAATTAATCGTATATCGTTAACTCTTTCATCCACTCACATTTGCATTCATTTTATTACTTTAAATCATAATGTCATTTATTTTTTAAGATAGAAATGTGAGTAGATGAAACAGTTAATCATATCCAATTAATTTTATTTTTTAATATATATTTTACACAATATATTTTAAAATATGAACGATTTAAACTACAAAAACAAATTTCAAAATAAGCCCATAAAGCTGCACAATAATACGTGCACAGCAGCAACACCCCAAATGCGGAGTCCGAATCCTCTCCAGCTTGCCTCTCCAGCCTTTCCTGCGGGTGACGGCCCAGATTGGGCCACGTCACCCCTAAAGAAATCTGCGGCTCAGATTAATTAAAAAACAAATCAAAATTCAGAAAGAAAAACAGAGGCCAAAACGTGAAAGAGACAACAAACAAAAAACAGAGAGAGAGAGAGAGAAGGGGAGGAAACGCTCCATTCTTCACCGGCGACCATCGTTATCCAATTTATTATTATTATTTATTATTCAAGTATCTGTATTGAAGTTTTGTTGGCATTTGTTTTTTTTTAAAAAATAGAATTTTTGGTGTTTTGATTGGGAGTTCATTCTACTTTTCCTTTCAATTTTTATTTTTAGTTGTAAAATATATTGATAGAGAAAAATTGTATGTATTATTGATTGATTTGATATATATTACAAGATTGATGTATTGATTTGTATGTTACAAGATATTATATAGGAGAGGTGTGAGGTAAGTGAGTGGTGGTAGTGGATGGTAGTGGAGGTGGTGGGTGGTAGTGGAGATGGTAAGTGTGTTAGGTTTAGTGGGGTGGATGTAGTGGGTTAGGTTAGTGGGTTAGGTTTAGTGTACATTAACAGCCCCCCTCAAACTCAAGGAGGATAGGAACTAACCAACTTGAGTTTGAAGAGAGTAACAAAACAGAAAAGTAAACTGATAAATAAAAAACAAAACAGGATAGGAGACACGGTATGGTCGTGTCGGACCGTTGTAGCAGACAGTTTACGGGGTCATGTCGGACCGTTGAAGCAGACACTGTGTGGTCGTGTCAGATGTAGAAGACAGTTTACGGGGTCATGTCGGACCGTTGTAACAGGACAGTTTACGGGGTCATGTTGGACCGTTGTAACAGACACTGTGTGGTCGTGTCAGACCGATGTAGAAGACAGTTTATGTGGTCGTGTCAGACCGATGTAGAAGACAGTTTACGGGGTCATGTCGGACCGTTGTAGAAGACAGTTTATGGGGTCATGTCGGACCGTTGTAGAAGACAGTTTATGGGGTCATGTCGGACCGTTGTAGAAGCTGACCGGAATCAATGTCGGGACAGTTTATGGGGTCATGTCGGACCGTTGTAGAATGTTGTGGTGGTGTACCAAGGGGGCGACTTAGGGAGTGCGCCATGAGTGACTTATACATGATACTATGTATAACCCCCCCTCAAACTCAAATAGGTGTGAAGATAGAAACCTATTTGAGGTTGAAACAAAGGGATTGATAAAGCTGACCGGGGTAGAAGACACTGTATAAGTGGGTAGATAGGCGGCCCAAAAAAAATATACATGTAGATATATATCGAGCCCTCAAAAGTCGTGCCCTCAAAAGGTGTGCCCGCACCCTCAAAAGGCGTGCCATCAAAAGGCGTGCCCGAATGCATCAAAAGGCGTGCCATGAAAAGGCGTGCCAGTTTGTCGGCGAGAAGAGGCGCGCGATGCGCGTGGCTGCCTCGGCTATTTAACCAAGACGGAGCTGAGGCCGAGGCAGAGGCTGAGACAAGAAACTGAGAGAAACCTCTGAAGAATTCTGCGTTGTGCTGAGAGAGAGAGGCTGTAACACTGTTGTGCTGAGAGAGAGAGTCTGTAACACTCTGTTGCGAGAGAAAATGGCTTCGTCGTCCCGTGGGCTGCTCACTCTCTTTCCCGATCTCAACGAGTCCACAGGAGAGAGAACTGGTGCGGTGTCCCGTGAACCTCAACCAAACACCACTGGGTTTGCTCCGTTGAACTTTCCGATGCAGTCGGTGGAGCAAAAAATGGCAGTGCAAACGGATGTGGAGGCTAATCAGTATACTTTGAAGGCATGTGTGGAGTCCATGACGGCGGTCACAAACTTGTCGCACCGGCTGCAGAGTAGGACAAATGAGGTGCAGCAATTAAACTCCCAGCTGGCTCTGCTCCAACGCATGTATAAGGATGCGCGAGCAGAGATAAGCGTGCTAAGGGCAGAAAACAAGGAGCTGAAGCGGAAGGCCACCGTGATGTTCCGATTTGGAGGGCCGCCATATGCTGCAGTGGAGGAGCAGGGTGGAGTGATCGTGCCCAGTGGAGTGGGAAACACGGAGGCAGCACCGTCAAGAGCCGCCCAGGACGGAGGCAAAAAGAAAAGACCGGCGGCAGAGTAGAGAAGAAGTGAGGTCGATGTATGGCCGCTGCAGAAAAGAAAACAAAGCTTGTGTTGTTGTTTGTTTGTTTGTTTTTTTTTTTTTTTTTTTTTTTTTTTTTTTTTGTTGTGTAAAAGTGTGATCGGATTTGATCCCGACATAAAGAAAAGATAAGTTTGTGAAATGAAAACGAGTTATGTTTTTTTTTTTTTTTTTTTTTGTTAAATCGTCCTTTTCTTTGGGTAAGAGATTATAATAAAAAATATATATATATATATATTAGTATTGAGGGAATGATGAGGAGAATGTGGTGTGGTGGGTGGAGGATGAATCATTTATTTTAAAAAAGAGAGTTGATGGGAAGGAAAAGACAATGATTATGAAAAAGGAGAGAGTGGGAGTGGGAGTGGGGAACATGGACGGGAGGGTATGGGATAAAGAGAATAAAAAAGTAAAATAAATAAATAAAAGAAAAAGTGTGCTAATGCTCATGTATAAGTCGCCCATTCTGTCAAAGGCAAAACCACTTGATCAGCTTCACATCACTTTGAGCTCACAGAAAGAGAAAAAAGACGCGGTGCACTAGGAATGGCAGAAGGAGATGAAGCAGACGCAGAAGCTATGGCCATCAAAGCACTCTCTCTCTCTCTCTCTAATAGTTGTTACATTTTATGAGCTTTTGCTTTGGATCACTCTTAGTGATATATATGTCGATGATCCGCCGACCGGGAAGATCACTTTTTAGATTCCGGCTGGGCTGCCTCTCGGCGGAGCGGACACCACAGGAGGTGCCGCCGCCGTGGGGCTGGTGGTCAGATTGATTGGAATCGGATCGGGTCATGGGTTGTACGACCCAGGTGTGGTTGGAAGTGAAGATGGATTCGAAGGGGCTAATGAGATTCAGAGCCGACAGCGATTCGGAGATCACGAAAGGGTTCTGTTCGTGCTTGATTTGAAGTAGGAGGAGAAGCTGTAGGAGTAGGAGGTATGTGTAAGTGATATGTGTTGAAAAACTCCCGCGGGCAGCGAAGGCAAGGTTGTCGGCCGGCTGCCCGCCGGAAAGAAAGGAGTATAGGCCTAAATCTTATGGCTCTGATACCATGTAAAATATATTGATAGAGAAAAATTGTATGTATTATTGATTGATTTGATATATATTACAAGATTGATGTTTTGATTTGTATGTTACAAGATATTATATAGGAGAGGTGTGAGGTAAGTGAGTGGTGGTAGTGGATGGTAGTGGAGGTGGTGGGTGGTAGTGGAGATGGTAAGTGTGTTAGGTTTAGTGGGGTGGATGTAGTGGGTTAGGTTAGTGGGTTAGGTTTAGTGTACATTAACATTAGTGTTGCTCCAGACTCAAATCCTTCCATCTACTCTTACACCAGTTGTACCTGATGGTAAGGTTAGTGCCTTGTTTGCCACCAATTTTTTTTAGGCAAATGTAAGCACATGTTTATTGAGCTGGTATATTGGTTTTCAATACCACGGGGTTTTTGCATCATAATTGATATTTGCAAGAACCGAAGTGACCACACCATGGAATTCTTAGGTTCAACTTTTGAAATTGTGAAGAATTTAGGGGAAAACAACTGGAAAATGGTTTGGGTATATCAGTAGGGCTTGATGCAAACACGAAAAATCTTAAATACCGAACTGAGCAGTGCAGATCAGTTCGCGGTGGTTCGCGGTCGCCGGAGCTTTGGTTCGCGGTGCAAATCTTCGAAGTAAAGATGATGTGCTGAGGGAGAGGGAGACAGATAGAGGGAGAGAAGGAGAGATCGAGAAGGAGTCGTCAATGATCGCCGTTGATTTCACTCGATGGAGTCATCGTTGGTGAAGAACTCAAGAGGGAGGGAAGAAGTGGATGGAAAGATATGGGAGGGAAATTATGTTGTCTCTTTCCCGTTTTGGCCTCTGTTTTGTTTCCTGAATTTTGATTTTTTTTTTAATTAATCTGAGCCGCAAATTTCTTTAGGGGTGACGTGGCCCAATCTGGACCGTCACCTGGAGGAATGGCCGGAGAGACATGCTGGAGAGGATCCGGACTCCCAAATGCGTTGATATGTGCGCTGTTGTTGGTCTCTTTACATTGATTTTAGCAAAATTAACAAAAATAATGAACAAAATTAACAAAAATAATGAGGGAAAATTATTTTTAAAAAAATATCAAAATTTAATTTTTGTAATAAAATAAATTCTGATTTTTTTTATTTTTTATTTTATCTATTTAAATTTAAATATTTTGATTTATTTTTAATTTAAATCATTGACCTATTTAAGTTAAATAAATATAAGCAAAAATAATATTTTGAATATTTTATATATATCTACATTGAGTTTAATAATTGAAATATTTTTTTCGTTAATTTTACCTAACAAAAATGAGCTAATGATTGAGATTGAAAATAAATCAAAATAGTAGCGTTTAAATTGATAAAATTAAAAATTAATGATTTATTTTGTTACAAGAGTCTAACTATAATTTTTTTTAAATTTTTTCAAATAATAATAACATCAATATTGTTCTCATTTAGGAAAATCAATTAAAAAAATTATAAAACACTTAAAATATTATTGTTAATTTACTTGCAACTATATGTATTATTACATATTATTTATTGATTTGTTGAAAAATCAATCAATTAATTTGAGTCTCCCCAATTAATTTCAAAGTCTTGAGATTATTCGAAGTGAGCACATATAGCGATCTCGGTTATTCCTTTTCTGTTCTGTTGTTTTCCGGACGCAGTTCCGTGGAGTTAGTAGTTGTACCTATCGTGTTGTCAACCTTTAAACTCTTTTGTTTGAGTTTTAGAACGAGTTGGGCTCGGTTGTTTCAGGTTGGTAGAGCTTTAGCTCCCATTGTTGTTGCCCAGTTTTTGAGCGGTCCGCTCGAGCGGGTCTTCTTGCACTCGAGCGGGGTTTTCACAGTTTCAGTATTTCGTGCCTCTGCAAAACTTCTGCAGATGTGTTTTCTACGCTCGAGCTGATTTCTTGTGCTTGAGCGGGTCGCGCTTGAGCGGGATTGTTAGCGCTCGAGCGGGTTGTACTTTTTTGGTGTAAGTTCTGGAAGGGAGAAATCTACGCTCGAGCGGATTGGTTTTCGCGCTCGAGCGGATGTACTTTATTCTTGTGTCTTGGCGCTCGAGCGGGCCTTCTTGCGCTCGAGCGTACCTAGCTTTTTGCCCTTGGCGCTCGAGCGTTGTGTTCTCCGCTCGAGCGGGAGAGTCGTATATCAGTTGACAGCTAGGCTATTTTAAAACACTTTTTACATTTCCCTTCTCTCTCTTACTTTCCCAAAACTGATTTTTGAGAGCTCCTCACTCTAAAACCTAACTTCTCTCTAGGGTTTGATCTAGTAGGAGTGTTTTCCTTACCTTGAGCCTTTATAAAAAGTGTGTTGATCGTCGAGGGCTTCGTTTTGATCCGAGAAATTTGGGATTTGGAGCACTTCCGAGTTTTGCTCTTCTTCTCCTTGAGTTCTACATTTGAGGTAGGGATTTCCTTGTTCTTTTTCAATACTTCGTCTATAGATAGACATGTGGCAGTTTTGTATTGCATGAAAATCATACCTATGTTGGGTTTGTTTGAAAATAATGAGGGAACCTAGAGTTGGTTGATTAAAAATGGATTTATTGTCTTTGGTTGTTCACTGGAATATTTGTGGCGTAAAATAGCATGTTGTTGTTGAAATATAGAAAAACCCTAATTTATATGTGTCATGATAAATTAAAAGAGGGGTTTTGTTCTTTGGGCAAATACTTGTGTATTTTGGGTCTCAAATGAGGTCTTTGTTGTTTATTGTTGATGATTGAGCCTTTTTGGTCAATGTGAGAAAGAGGGAGAAAAACCCTAACTAAATAGTTATGACTTAATTTGCATAATTAATTTGGAAGGTTATGAAAGGAATGGAATTGATTTTGGGGAAATGAGAAAAGTGTTTTTTGGAATAAGTGGTGGAACATGTTGATTTGGAAAATTATGAAAGTTGATTTTGAAAGTGAAGAATGAAACTTTAACTCTATGTGAGTCATAGAAAATAAATATGGGAATTGGATTGTTGTATCATGCATGTTGAGTGCACATATTTGGGGGAATTAATTTGTAGCTACCATGCTTGGGTTGTTGATGGGTTTGGGACCTCATGATAATTGAGTCTGTTAATAGATGTACAATATACATGCATCTAGAGGTTTTGTTCTTGGTCATCGGTGGAGGATGACGTGGTTGTGTTGAATTGTCGTGTGTGCATTACACCTGTGTGTTCATCTACTTTAACACATTGCTGGTATCTTGATAGTTTATGTGTATGCAATATACATGTTGGTTATGCCCTGTTGTGCTGTGATTGTTGGTGTTATACCACGCGCTTAAAATCAAAGGTACCGTTACCTTCCAGCTAGCGCTTGGAGAACTAACTGCGCTAAAAATCGGAGGCACCATATCCTTCCAGCTAGCGCCTGGTAAACTGGCTTGTTGTTGTGACAGGTGTATCTTTGGCTTACTACGCACATAGCTAGTAGAGCGAAGTTTTGTGGTTGTTGTTTCTGCATATCTAGGAACATCTTTGATTGTGTTCATTGTAAATTTTAGAAGGCCGGGTTGCCTCATCTGTTGATTTTATACATGTTGATGATTTGTTATCTCCCTTTTCATTCAGGGTTTGCATGTATAGATATGATTGTGTTTTAAAGAAACCAAAACGTCTTTTTTTTTTGTCTTTTGGGAATTGAAGGGAATCGAATATTTGAAATTATGTTTTGAAAAAGGTACACACGTTGTATATTTGGGAAATGGGAGAGAGTAGTGGTCTTAGTGAATTTATTTCCTAAGTAATTGTTAATGCTATGAAAGATTGGGAACGGGGATCAATGAAAGGAAAAAGGAAAGATGAATCGCCTATGGCGTTGATTAAAATGGTTGTTTTCGAGAAAAGTGCAATATTTTGTATATTTTGTGTAAACTGTCACATTACTATTCTAGTATGAGATTGAGCATTCATGATCATAGCTATCTGTATGTTGTTATTGTTGAGGGCCATGTTGAGATCCCTATTGGACTATATGTTCATCCCACGTTGTTGAATCTTTTTCAGGTGTTTAGCAGGATGTGCTACAAGATTTTGATCTTCTTATTTGTTGGCCACGGGGCCTCTTTGTTGTAGGCGGAATGCCATATATGAAAAAGGGTTGTACCCTTCATTTGATTATTTAATGTTGTAAGCCTGAGAGCAACTCATTCAGAATACTCATGTTATATTTAATTAGCATTTGAAAGAGAGAGTTGTTGTTCACTCCTTTTAGTTGAACATTTGAGTTTATTTTCGCATGTTATCTTTGAAATTGAACTAAGTTAATGAACTTAGTAATGACTTCGAGTATTAAAAAATGGGGCGTGACAGCACAAGTTGACCCAGATACTAAATATAGAGTAGATAACTTATATTTATCTGTGAATAATAGAATATAACTAACTATAGTCTGATAAATATCAATGTCAAGAGAAATATAACTAGTTTGATTTTAAATATATATATATATATATATATATATATATATATATATAATAATCAATAAATATACCTTAAATTTCAACTCATGTGAATTTTTAAAAATAAAATAAAAAACACGTCAGTACATATTTCTCCTTGCTACAATAAATGCCTTTGAAATTTGTAAGGTTTTATTTTATTTTGTTTCAATCCAACAACTTTCTCTCTTAAAAAAAAAAAAAAAATAAAAATAAAAATAAAAATAAACAAACAAAGTGTAAAAACTGTGTCGTTTTGTATGCACAGTAGAGCACCCTTGTCCTACTTCGTCTCTCTCTCTCTCTCTCTCTCTCACCCTCCATCCTCCTCACTAACTCTCTTTCTTCTTTTTTTACGTTATTTTATTTTATTTAGATAAAATATGTATATCTTGTAAAATATAAATTTAATTTTTAAATTATTTCTTTCAACTGAGTAAACACATTTAATAAAAAAATTTAAAGATTTAAAATAACTAAAAAATTCATTCTTTTAAAATATTTAAACAATTAAAATAAAATGTATTAAAGCTTGCACAATATAAATAATAAAATTATTTAAAATTACTTGAATAGAATATATTATTTTTACTTTTCAATTGAAAAAAATATACATATAGATGTCTTTTTTTTTTTTTTTGAACGAATACATAGAGATGTCTGGGTGTAAGTTTAACATTTGTCTAGCACGATTGTTTTCTATATAGGGTGCAAGTTTAACATGTGTTCGATACAAGTGTGATTTATACTTGTGGAAGGTGAGATTATCTCCACAAGAAAAGCGAGATGATGTGTCTAATGCTTTGCACTTTGCGAAGAGAAATCAAACGTTAGTGATCACTTTCGACTATGGTTGGTCGGCAGGACTCTCCAATGATCAAGTCAGTACACTGATCGGCCATATAATATAAAAAGGAAATATGTCTAAACAAGAATTGACTAAGATTGAGTATAATAGGCTTAAATAGGATTTACTCACTTATTTTCTTGTGCTTTGTTAACTTACCCATTTATAGCTATTCTGGCTAAAATCTCATTCGCCGGATCTTGTTTTGATCAAAGGGTTTCGCCCATCCCTGGCTTTGGTCGGGCAACTTGCCAAGTGTGTCTTATCCTTGATCGTTAGATCTCTGTCACATGGATGGCTTGGATGATGTCAAATATTAGTGGCTAGCTCGCCGAGCATTACGTTCATTGGGTTAAATTGATTGGATGGCTCTGTTTCTTACTAGGTCTAGCCTATGCCTTAGTCTTGTCTGTTCTACACTCGTCATTGTTGGATGAAACCTAATCCGACACTTCTCCTTTATTTTACAAATTTGTTTTTCCAGAAGATTATCTTTTATATTTGTTTGTCCTCTCATGCGCCTTGATTGAATGCCAAGTTGTTGCCAGATGTCTAGATGTCCTTCGTGGGCTCCAAGGGATGGGTTTGGGCTTACCATTTTTTGTTTTAGGCTAGCGTGATTGGATTTGGGTTTGGACTCATATTTTTTTCCTCCACAATACTAATTTTTTAAATTGAAAAACTTTTATAATTATAATGAGATTTATAGTTCAAATTAATATAAATAGTAAAATTATCTCAAATTAAGTTTTACTAAAAAAATACTATTTTATTTTATTATATTTGGTTGAATTCTGTCTCCTATTTTTTTTGAAAAAAGAAAATATCTAGTTTGGTAAAACAAAATATCAATTTCATATGGTTCTAACTTTTTTGGGATGCATATTCAAATTATGTAAGGTGCAAGTTCAACTTGTGTGGGGGTGCAAGGTGCAAGTCCAACATGCTCAGTGTAAGTTCGCTCTGTACTAGGTGCAAGTTCAATTTGTGTGGAGTGCAAGTATAACCCACGCATGTGTAAAATGATAAGTTTTTTTTTTTTTTTTTTTTTTTTTTCACCAAACTAGTTTTTAATTTTTTGAAAAAAAATTTGAAAACTAATCTAAATTGTGCCTAAAAAATTTAAATGATTTCTATAAAAATAAAATAAAAATAATTAAGTGAGATACTATAAATTATAAAAAAAGAAAAAAATTACTAAAATTAAAAAAATATAATCACTACAAATTAGACTTGCTCTCCACACAAGTTGGACTTGCACTCTGCATAGGTCGCAACACCCCACAATATTTGGTTGAATTTTATGTGGGGTGCAAGTCTGACTTGTGCGGGGTGCAGGTTCAATCTGTGCGGGGTGTAAGTGTAATTTGTAATGATTATTTTTATATTTCGTTGAATTCCATGTGGGGTGCAAGTTTGACCTATGTGGGGTACAAGTCTAGTTTGTAGTATTTTTTTTTTTTTTTTATAATTTCTCTTATCTCACTTAATTATTTTTATTATATATATATACAAATTATTTTAATTTTTTAGGCACAATCTGGATTAGTTTTCAATTTCTTTTTTTTTAAATAAATATTAATAGCTAGTTTAATGAATAAATCGACAAAAGAACTCATTATTTTAATAATGAACTTGTACCTATGCACAGGTTGGACTTTGTCACGACCTAAACCCACCCTTATAGGTTCAACATCGTAACCGACCAGTAATCCGTAGATTACCGAAGGCCTCTTAACAGTAATCAAATAATTAGGGGCTAGCAGAAGCAAATATACAAAATACAATGCCCATAGAGCTGTGTAAACTTACATGGGACAGAAAATTTAAACTTATATTCATAAGGACGTCATACATACATCATCCCATGTACAGATAAACAAAAAGGGACTTAACCCTATTTACAAAGTATTCAACAGTCTTGTTTAACAAAAGAAAGAAAAAGATAAAGATAGACATCACGTCACTTGACTTGAACACTGAAACACTTGGGAACCTCCTTAGGAGGCACGGTGGTTGGCTTGACAAATAGAACTCCAAGCTGACATCTTAGGCCTGATCCCGCGCCTGATCACCTATATACATAAATAATACGGTAAGTTGGAGCCCAGTGAATAACAACAGAGTAAAGAGTTTATGAATGATGTCCAAAACAGATTCAGAAAACTTATTTCAAATTAGAAATAGATTCAGATTCACATGCTTTTACAGATTTCATTAATAATCTTACGTGGTACATCTATTAGTTACAGATCAGATTGGTCATAAAGACCTACGTGCACATGAGGTGGTCAAAAAGACCCATATTCACTTGAGATGGTCATGAAGACCCTTATTCACATGAGATTTGGTTGGTCATAAAAGACCCACGTGCAGATCAGATATGCAGTTATGCATAACTAGTCCCATAAATGGAACCCACGTGAACCCTGGTACCAGGTAACATATAACATATCACATGATACTACGGATGCCACGATTACATTTCAGAAAGTTGGCCAATCATTCATGGTTCATGTAACGCCCTCAAAAGAATACATAAAACCCATTACTTTAAACATGCATTGATATAAAAGAAATCAATCATTTCTATTCATCCGAGTAATTCTTACACTGTATTACATGTTAACAACAAAAGCAAATGCCCTATGGGCTTACAGCTTTCCAAGTTAACACTTGGTTACAAAAAGAAGAGTACTAACTCAATACATATTAAGCCCTTGGCTTGAATTTACATGTAATACATCAAAATAAACAAAAAGAGTCTTCAACTCTCGTCATCATCCAAGCTATGTCCTTGGAGGTGGCATACTACCTGTACCTGAAAATAATGTCCTATAAAGGGTGAGTCAACGCCCAGTAGAGATATGCTAAACACAGTATGAGCAATGACTAAGATATTAGCAATTGATAAATGTTCAGTTTCCATAAACCAATTCATAACCCATTTCCATTTCACTTCAGTTTCCATTTCTTATCAATTTCACAATTTACATCAACGGCTTAGAACCTGGCCAACCACTTATATGAGACAATGACTCATATTAAACTTTTCCCATTTTTACAATAGATAAACACACTAGTTGTATCAACATCTCAACAGATAAGCATACTAGCTATATCCACATTTCAACAGATATGCATATTAGCTATATCAACACTTCCAATGATAAGCATATGAGCTGTATCAACACTTCCAAGATAAGCAACACATTATCTGACAAGCATATGAGCTGTGTCAGTGGAGTCCATCCCCTATCTCCCCCCAAACAACATCCGGTTTAGAGGTCCATCCCCTATTTTCCCATAAACCGTGGAGTATATCCCCTATCTTCTCCCACACACACAATATATATACACAAAGGTAATATACACAACCAATCAATACATAACGTTAATGTATTCTATCAACCGTCATACTCTATGACATATCCAATTGATTAGTTTTAGTTTGCCTAATCATCATGCATTGTCTACAACAATCAAAACTACCCTCTACCGGTAGCCCAAGCAATTATTTCTAAACAGATAATAAAAGCTCCAACAGATAAAATATCAATGTTTTCAAAAGTGAACGATTAATAAATCTAATTCCACTATTCAACCATATAATAAGTTAATTTCATTATTTCCAACTCAATTCCATATAGCTACAATTTTCCCAAATTAATTATACCAATTAATTTTAAACAACAAATTAAGGCTTTTACCCCCAACGCTCAATATCAACTCAAAGGTCCTAATATCACCAACCAAAAACTATATCATCATTTTGAAACCCAAAATACATATTATGAGCCCAAAATCACAAAACCCTCTTTAACACATTTTGAAACCCCAAGTCCCAAAATCATCCATTTAAACAATGAGCTCAAAATCTAGGCTAAAACCCATAAGAGTGAGTAGGAATCCCTACCTCAAAAGATGACACCCAACGAAGAAGATGGTGAAAACGAAGTTGCTCCAAACCATGAGTTTCTCGGATCAAAAGATAGCCCTCGACGATCAACAACTTTTTTGTAAAGGCCAAAGGTGAGGAAACAACTCTTACTAGATCAATACCTAGAGAGAAGGCAAGGTTCTAGAGAGAGAAGCTCTGAAAAGTCTTTTTAGAAAGTAAGAGAGCGAGAGAGAATGTAAAAAGTAAATTTTAAACGCCCAGCTGCCGACTGATATATGACATTCCCGCTCGAGCAGAGAACACAACGCTCGAGCGTCAAGAACAAAAAACTAGGCATGCTCGAGCGCAAGAAGACCCGCTCGGGCGCCAAGACACAAGAACAAAGCACATCCGCTCGAGCGCGAAAACCAGTCCGCTCGAGCGTAGATTTCCCCCTCCTAGAACTTACACCGAAAAGGTACTACCCGCTCGAGCGCCAGAGTACCCGCTCGAGTGCCACCGTTCGAGCGTAAAGAAACCCGCTCGAGCGTAAAAATCACACTTGCAGAAGTTTTGCAGGGACACGAAAAACTGGGAGTGTGCAATATCCGTTGGAGCGCAATAAGACCCGCTCGAGCGGGACGACCAAAAACCTGGCAACAAGATTTCAGACCAAGGTTCAACCCACCTGTTCGAAACAAGCCCAACACATTCTATAACTCAAACAAACGGAATTAAAAGATGACAACAAGATAGATACAACTACCGACTTCACAGAACCGAGTCCGGAATACAACAGAACAGTAAAGGGACAACCGGGATCGCTATAACCTCCCCCCCTTAAAGAATTTCGTCCCCGAAATTAGACACAAGTTTCAAAAACAGGTTTTTCTCCATGTTCAACAATATTACAACATTAAAACAGCCCGACCCATTACCGGTCAATCCCATCTCTTTTCAAGAGGCAAAACACATTATTCATAACAACTCGCATTATCAACATGCATTCCTTTGAAATCTACCAATTTCAACCTGTTTCTCACAATTTCTTAACACATGCAACATTAATATTATGCTTGCATCTCCACAATATACTTAACATACGAAATGTTAAAACAAACTTCCATTCACCAAAACATTCACAATGTTTTACAACTTAAGACATATACAATGTTCTTAAAGTTCAACAATATTACATAATTTCATTACAAAATTACACATCAATAAACATGTCCGGATACTTCTCACAGACTTCCAACTCACGTTCCCAAGTGGCTTCCTCTATTTCGTGATGTTTCCACAAAACCTTTACCAAGGGAATGGTCTTGCCTTGCAAGACTTGATCCCGCCTATCCAAGACCCGAACCGGTCTCTCCTCATACGAGGTATCCTCATCTACCTCCAAGTCGGTCCAATTTAACACGTGAGACGGATTCGGCTCATACTTCCGAAGCATACTCACATGAAACACGTCATGCACTCTGGACAACTGCGGCGGTAAAGCTAAACGATAAGCAACCTCGCCAATCCTCTCAAGGATCTCAAAGGGACTAATAAACCGAGGGGATAACTTCCCACTCTTCCTGAACCTCATCAAACCTTGCCTAGGTGATATTTTCAAGAAGACATGATCACATACCTCAAACGCCAAAGGCCTCCTCCTATGGTCGGCATAACTCTTTTGGCGACTCTGGGCTGTAACAAGCCTCCTACGGATAAGCTCAACTTTCTCCGTCGTCTCCCTAACCAACTCCAGACCCAACAAAGGTGCATCACCCACCTCGGCCCAATACACTGGAGACCTACACGGTTGGCCATACAAGGCCTCAAACGGTGCCATACCGATGCTAGACTGAAAACTGTTGTTGTAGGCAAACTCCACCAAGGGCAAGTACTTCTCCCACGTCCCACTAAAGTCAAGGACACAACCTCGAAGCATATCCTCAAGGATCTGAATAGTACGCTCAGACTGCCCGTCAGTCTGAGGATGATAAGCCGTACTAATGGTCAACCTAGTGCCCAAGGCACTCTGCAAACTCTGCCACAACCTAGCAGTAAAACGAGGATCTCTATCTGAGACGATCGTCACTGGGACCCCGTGCAATCTCACTGTGTCCCGAATATACAAGTCGGCGAGATGATCCACCGAATCTCTCACGCGCATAGGAATGAAGTGCGCCGACTTAGTTAACCGGTCTACAACCACCCAAATGGCATCACTACCCCGCTGAGTCCTTGGAAGACCTACAACGAAGTCTATAGTGACATGCTCCCACTTCCACTCGGCAATAGGCAAGGGTTGCAACAAACCCGCTGGCCTCTGATGCTCGACCTTCACTTGCTGGCAAGTAAGGCACTTAGACACGAAAGCAGCCACATCTCTCTTCATACCCCGCCACCAAAACTGGCGACCCAAATCCCGATACATCTTAGTGCCTCCCGGATGTACCGCAAGGCGTGAATGATGGAACTCTCGGAGTACTTCCTCTCGGCAAGACTCCGGCACAAACAAACGGTCTCGGTATCTCACACTCTGGTCGGGATACGTCGTCAAACCCTTCTCAACTTTCCCATTGGAGATCTTCTCTCGGAAGGACTCCACCTCAAGGTCACCTCTCTGTGCCTCTAACACTCGAGTCACAAGTGTAGGCTGCGCAACAACAGAAAACAAGGCCGCAGCCTCAACAGATTCGCCCAGATGCAAATCAAATTCGCCAAGTGCACCTAACATCTTCCATTCCCGAATAGCTATACAAGCTACATCACTAACGGATTTCCTACTAAGGGCATCGGCTACAACATTGGCCTTTCCCGGGTGATAGTGCAACTCAAAATCATAGTCCTCAATGAACTCCATCCATCTCCTCTGCCTCAAATTCAAGTCTCTCTGTGTAAACAGATACTTCAAACTCTTGTGGTCCGAGAACACCTCGAAACTTTCACCATAAAGGTAATGCCTCCAAATCTTCAAGGCAAAGATTACTGCTGCTAACTCTAGGTCATGTGTAGGGTAGTTCTTCTCGTGTATTTTCAACTGACGTGAGCTATAAGCTACCACTTTCCCCTCTTGCATCAACACACAACCCAAACCCTCTCGTGAGGCATCACAATAAACTGCGTAACCCGACCCTCTCTCCGGAATAATCAAAACCGGAGTGGTGGTCAATCTAACCTTCAACTCTTGGAACGACTTTTCACAAGTCTCACTCCATACAAACTTGACCCTTTTCCGCGTCAATCTAGTCAACGGTGACGCCAGCCTGGAGAAATCTTTCACAAACCGACAGTAATACCCAGCTAATCCCAGAAAACTGCGGATCTCAGACACACTCTTAGGTTGTGCCCAATCTTGCACTGCCTCTACCTTGGATGTATCAACAGACACCCCTTCCCCGGACACCACATGGCCTAAGAATTTCACCTCTCATAGCCAGAACTCACACTTCCCAAACTTGGCATACAGCCTATGGGCTCTAAGCAACTCAAGCACCACTCTCAAGTGTTCCTCGTGCTCCTCCTCAGAAGGCGAATAGATAAGAATGTCGTCCATGAAAATGACTACAAAACGGTCTAAGAATTTCCGGAAGATCCGGTTCATCAAATCCATAAAGACTGCCGGTGCATTGGTAAGCCCGAATGGCATCACCAAAAACTCATAATGGCCATACCACATACGGAATGCCGTCTTAGGAATATCCTCCTCCCTGACCCTCAACTGGTGGTAACCCGATCTCAAGTCTATCTTAGAGAAACAACGGGAACCCTTCAACTGGTCAAACAGATCATCTATACGGGACATAGGGTACTTATTCTTGACCGTAGCCCGATTCAACTTCTGGTAGTCTATACATAATCTCAAGGAACCATCTTTCTTTTTAGCAAAGAGGGCCGGTGCTCCCCACGGTGAAACACTAGGTCGAACAAAACCCTTATCTAGCAATTCCTGGAGCTGAATCTTCAACTCACTCAACTCGGCTGGGGCAAAACGATAAGGTGCCATAGAAATCGGCGCTGTGCCGGGCACTAAATCAATAGAGAACTCTATCTCTCGGTGAGGTGGCAAACTAACGAGATCCTCGGGAAAAACATTCGAATACTCACAAACCACCCTCGGCAAAACAATCTGGGTCTCATCACACTCACCACTCACAAGGCTAGCAAGTAGACCACTAAGCTCATTTCGTCCTCACGGATCATACAACGGTGGCAACACACTACCAACCCGATCCCCCAAGAAATGAAAACACTCCCCGCTCAAGGTACAAACTGTGACCCTCTGGCGGTAGCAATCAATAACAGCCCGGAATGACGATAGCCAGTCCATACCCAAAATAACATCAAAACCCTTCATGGGCATGACAACAAAAGGAAAAGGAAGCCTATGGTCGGCGACCTCTATATCACAGCCTCTAACACCTTGTTTCAAGATCAACTCACCACCAACAGGCGATACTACACATATAAGAGATGCTAATTGTGCCAACTCCAATTTCAAAACAAATGCAAATGCAGCAGACACAAAAGAATGAGATGCACCCGTATCAATCAATAAATAAGCAACCGAGTTGCAAAACAAGAAGGTACCTCTCACAACTGATGGAGCCGGTACTAGATCCTGCGCGGTAACAATATATACGCGCCCTGTAGGCCCCTGATCTACCGGCTTACCTCTAGGGGCAAAAGACTACTGCACTGACTGGGATGACGAAGCTCCATGATTGGCCCTCGAGGCCTGCACAGACTGGGCTAGTTGATAACCCTGCGTCTGCCTGGAACTAGACGCGCCCGAAGTGGCACTCAACTGTGGGCAAAACCTCTTCAGGTGCCCAGGCTGGCCACACTGATAGCAAGACAAAGGCTGGCCCCTACCCTGACTCTGGCCCTGAGATCTAGCTGATGAAGAAGCAGCTCGCTAACCTCCCCTTATGCGGGCAAACCAAAGACTTGTGACCCAGCTGGCCACACGCAAAACAAGTCAAGCCTCCCTGACTACCTCTCCTAGAGCCTGCACTCGGCACTGGAAAGGTCGATCTAGCCAAACCACCCTGAGACTGCTGAGGGTTAGAACCCTTCTGTCTCCTGCCGTCACTCTGACCATCTTGGCTCCTCTTGGAGCCTCTCTGTCCCTCCTCTTCCTCCTGCATCATAATCTCCATATGAGCAGCAACATCCACCAAACGTCTATACTCCTGGATAAACGACCCTCCAACCCTTAGCTTGAGCCCACGCCTCAACTTCCGCTCAAACTCAAAGCAACGACGTTCCTCGGACGCCACCAGTTCAGGTGCAAACCTGGATAGACTGGTAAAAGTAGCCTCAAACTCGGTCACTGACAAGCCCTGCTGTTTAAGCTGGCAAAACTGTTCCCTCAGCTTCTCCCTTGCAGCTGAAGATAAAAACTTCTCCTGGAAAGCATTCACAAATGCCTCTCATGCATCACCAACACTGCCCTTCTCGTACTTCCACCATTGACCTGCATCTCCCTTCAGCTGGAAGGATGCCAGAGTCACCTTCAAAGCCCCGTCCTCGATGCCCAGCATCTCGAACTCCTTCTCCATCTGCTCCAACCACTCGTCAGCCTTAAGTGGCTCCTTCGGATCCCCAACAAACTCGTCCGAGTTAGACCGGAAGAATTCCCTCTTCAAGAAAGAAGGCCCTGCCTCAGTAACCTGATTCTCAGCTCTGAGAATACCCAAAGCTCCCGCTATCTCTCGGGCCAAGGCGCCTATAGTCTGCTGACCCGCTGGCTCGGCCACGTTGGCCTGACCAACTCCCTCCTGCATTGCCGGAACGTCATCCGGTAAAGCTACCACCTGCCTACCACACTTGCCATGCCTACCACGCCCTCGTCCTGACATCCTAATAAAGGTAACCAAGACTATTAGCACATTCACAAATATGTCGAAGCTATAACACTCGCGTCCTAATGCATGGACAACTGTAATTCACTCCACGTAAGCACATAAACACATAAGCACTTACGAATTTCATTTCCGGATAATGATAGTCCCGAGGCGTTACTAGAGTTCTGGTTAGAAACAGCATTGATCAAGTGCCTTTCCAACAAGACTCCCAGAAACCCAAGGGTCCAATCAACATCCTAGAAACTAATCCCATACTCACATAGTCACATAAGCATGTTATCAATTAGGCACATAGCATATGACACTACATCTAAGTCTCTATCAAGCGAGACAAACCCATTGTGATCCTAATCACTTCCCACGTACCCAAAGTATTCGAACCCCGTACGCTCTGATACCAAGTTGTAACGCCCTCAAAAGAATACATAAAACCCATTACTTTAAACATGCATTGATATAAAAGAAATCAACCATTTCTATTCATCCGAGTAATTCTTACAATGTATTACATGTTAACAACAAAAGCAAATGCCCTATGGGCTTACAGCTTTCCAAGTTAACACTTGGTTACAAAAACAAGAGTACTAACTCAATACATATTAAGCCTTTGGCTTGAATTTACATGTAATACGGCAAAATAAACAAAAAGAGTCTTCAACTCTCATCATCATCCAAGCTATGTCCTTGGAGGTGGCATACTACCTGTACCTGAAAATAATGTCCCATAAAGGGTGAGCCAACGCCCAGTAGAGATATGCTAAACACAGTATGAGCAATGACTAAGATATTAGCAATTGATAAATGTTCAGTTTCCATAAACCAATTCATAACCCATTTCCATTTCACTTCAGTTTCCATTTCTTATCAATTTCACAATTTACATCAACGGCTCAGAACCTGGCCAACCACTTATATGAGACAATGACTCATATTAAACTTTTCCCATTTTTACAATAGATAAACACACTAGTTGTATCAATATCTCAACAGATAAGCATACTAGCTATATCCACATTTCAACAAATATGCATATTAGCTATATCAACACTTCCAATGATAAGCATATGAGCTGTATCAACACTTCCAAGATAAGCATATGAGCTGTATCAACACATTATCTGACAAGCATATGAGCTGTGTCAATGGAGTCCATCCCCTATCTCCCCCCAAACAACATCCGGTTTAGAGGTCCATCCCCTATCTTTCCCTAAACCGTGAAGTACATCCCCTATCTTCTCCCACACACACAATATTTATACACAAAGGTAATATACACAACCAAGCAATACATAACGTTAATGTATTCTATCAACCGTCATACTCTATGACATATCCAATTGATTAGTTTTAGTTTGCCTAATCATCATGCATTGTCTACAACAATCAAAACTACCCTCCACCGGTAGCCAAAGCAATTATTTCTAAACAGAAAATAAAAGCTCCAACAGATAAAATATCAATGTTTTCAAAAGTAAGCGATTAATAAATCTAACTCCACTATTCAACCATATAATGAGTCAATTTCATTATTTCCAACTTAATTCCATATAGCTACAATTTTCCCAAATTAATTATACCAATTAATTTTAAACAACAAATTAGGACTTTTACCCCCAACGCTCAATATCAACTCAAAGGTCCCAATATCACCAACCAACAACTATATCATCATTTTGAAACCCAAAATACATATTATGAGCCCAATATCACAAAACCCTTTTTAACACATTTTGAAACCCCAAGTCCCAAAATCATCCATTTAAACAATGAGCTCAAAATCTAGGTTAAAACCCATAAGAGTGAGTAGGAATCCCTACCTCAAAAGATGACACCCAACGAAGAAGATGGTGAAAACGAAGTTGCTCCAAACCACGAGTTTCTCGGATCAAAAGATAGCCCTCGACGATCAACAACTTTTTTGTAAAGGCCAAAGGTGAGGAAACAAATCTTACTAGATTAATACCTAGAGAGAAGGCAAGGTTCTAGAGAGAGAAGCTCTGAAAAGTCTTTTTAGAAAGTAAGAGAGGGAGAGAGAATGTAAAAAGTAAATTTTAAACGCCCAGCTGCCAACTGATATACAACATTCCTGCTCGAGCGGAGAACACAACGCTCGAGCGTCAAGAACAAAAAACTAGGTACGCTCGAGCGCAAGAAGACCCGTTCGAGAGCCAAGACACAAGAACAAAGCACATCCGCTCGAGCGTGAAAACCAGTCCGCTCGAGCGTAGATTTCCCCCTCCCAGAACTTACACCGAAAAGGTACTACCCGCTCGGGCGCCAGAGTACCCGCTCGAGCGCTACCGCTCGAGCGTAAAGAAACCCGCTCGAGCGTAAAAATCACACTTGCAGAAGTTTTGCAGGGACACGAAAAACTAGGAGTGTGCAATATCCGCTGAAGCGCAACAAGACCCGCTCGAGCGGGACGACCAAAACCTGACAACAAGATTTCAGACCAAGGTTCAACCCACCTGTTCGAAACAAGCCCAACACATCCTATAACTCAAACAAACGGAATTAAAGGATGACAACCAGATAGATACAACTACCGACTTCACAGAACCGAGTCCGGAATACAACAGAATAGTAAAGGGACAACCGGGATCGCTATAGTTCATAAAATAGCATTTAAGAAAACATATCATATCATATTAGTCATAAAATATTTATAATCAAACATAGTTTTATAGAGTTGCTACTCACAGATAGCTCCAATAGTAGAGCAGATGACTTGGACAGAACAGACTGATCAGACGGGTGATAACACATGACAGATACACATTGAACACATGCCCCAAAGTGCATAACTTATCATTCTTCTTTATTGGCATGTGTTTCTAACTCTTATCCTCATTATTGTAGCTTAATCATGACCTAGGAATGCCTGAGATGTAATGAGAATGCAAAAATGTACTTTGAAAACATTTTGTAAAATTTCAGAAACAGGGCAATTCGCTCGAGTGTAACTTTGGTCGCTCAAGCGGTTTGCAAAGTTTGCAAAAGTATTGGATGCTCAATTTTTACGCTCGACAATCGCTTGACAATTGTCGAGCCAAGTACTGAGAAAAAGAACGTTCATTCAAGTGCACAATCGGCCGCTCAAGCCACCGTGCAATTGTTTGCAAAACTACTAGGAGCTTGAATTTTACGCTCAAGTGACGGTTTGGTCACTCAAGCAATGCGACCAAATTCTAAAATGTCCAGATTGTTATTCCAAGTTCAAAAATCAAATTCCAAAGCTTCAAAGCTCATTCTTTTGGGCTAAAACTTAAGAAAACTCTTGAAAACTCATAGAATTTCATGAATTAAAAGCCATTTCACAAAATCAAGGCCTAAAAGTAATTCAATTGTTCACAATCAAACTTTATATAAATATACACATACATGCACTAACTCAAAATCTTTGGTTCCAAAACATGTTCAAATGAAGCAAGAAGAGAAGAATCATGTTGAATTTTCAAAATCATGCAAGTATATGCCCATGCATGTAAGAATTCTTGGAGAATAAACTCAAAACTTGATGAACCATGCATGCATGCATGATTTAATCTCAAATTCCATCATCTAAATTAGATTCTCATGTTTAAACACTTAAACCTTTTGAATTCAAACACCAATGTCTTAAATACCAAGTTTAAGAGTATGATCCTTACCTACACTCTTCAATTGGCCTCTTAGAAGTTAATTCTTGAGCTAGCAAGTCAATTCTCCAATTTTCTTCCAAATTCCTTTTCTCCTAGCTTGAATTCAATTTCTCTCTCTCTCTCTCTCTCTCTCTCTCTCTCTCTTTTTTTTTTTTTTTGAGGTCAAGAAATGAGGATGGAGTGTACATATGAGTGGGTTCTTGATCAAGATGGGCCTTATATAGGCCTACTTAACTTACACTAATTAATTTGATTAGCTTTAGTTTAGTTTAATTAATTTATTCTAATTATTTGATTCCAAGTCGAAATCTAATTAAACTTACCAGAAAATTCTAAAAATTCTGAATAACACATAAACGTAGTCAATTTTGTGTTCAGATGCTGATAAGGCCTTCAATTCGCATACCGAAAACAGAATTTCAGACAAATATAAATACAAATAACACATGACACATGCAATTAACTTAGGAGTTCATCTTAATTACTTGTTACGAATTCTTAATCAAGGATTACAGACTAATCGCAGGTCGGGGTTGTTACAGACTTGCACCTTACATATGTTGGACTTGTTTTCCACACAAATTGAACTTTCACCTAGAATAGATCGGACTTACACTGCATACAAATCAGTGTTGCACCCTGCATACATTGGACTTGCACCCATATGTAGGTTGACTTGCACTCTACACTTGACTAGCATCTTGCATAGATCTAACTTGCACCCTATACAACTTGAATTTGTACCGTAAAAAAATTAAAAACATATGAAATTGATATTTGTGATACCCCTGTTCCGTAGTATGCTAATTGGTCCTTAATTTGAGTATGATTATGTGTTTAATATGATTTTGTGTGCCATTATGTGAATATATGTAGTTTTTAATTTCTATCTGTTCACCGTAGGAATATCTGTTTGATTATCTGCTTTGGAAATTAAATTGAAGGCCTTATCGGCCACCGAAACCAAAATTGATTATGTTATTGTGATTGGCATGATTTTTACAGCCTTCGGTGAAGTTTAATTGAAAAATTGATTCGGGTCGGATTAAACAGATTAAATTATGGAATTAGTGCCCAATTATTTATTATTATTAAATTGAATTAGTGGGGCTTGTTGTATGAAGGCACTACACTCTCCTTTAATTCTTTTGAACTCAAAAATCTGAGTTATACAATTGTGAGAGAGAGAGAGGGCCGGCCATAGAGAGAGAAAATGAGAGAAATTGTGCAATTTTGGCTCAAAGCTTGGAAACCTTGAAGATTTCCCAAGAAATTGTTATAGATTGTGAGAATCAAGGCTCCTAGGTGAGTATCTCATGGGTTTTGTTTGGAATTTGTAAATTCAAGTTTGATTAATGGCCAAGAACATTAATTAGTTTGATTATAAGGAAATTGAGTTGATTTTATTGAATTTGAAGTCATAGAATACATGCATGTAGAAAGTTGCTATGGATTTCCATGTTTGAGCTTAATTTGTGTAATCTATGTTGAAGTTTGATTGAAATCCAAGTGTATGACCATTTTTTCACCAAATAAGTTGTGAATAATGTGTATTTCTCACATGCAAGAATAGATCATGAAAGTGTAAGCTTTGCATGTTTGAATTTGATGTGTTGGTGATGAATTTGGATTAATTTGAGACATGCATGTAGGTAATACAAGAAATTGAGCTCCATGATGATGTGTTTTGGTGTTTATATCATGTTAGTACAAGTATATGTGAAATTGGAGCCATAATATGCAAGAAATGTGATTGAAATGTCGAATTTGAGCTCAAGAACACAATTTGGGAAAACCCAGAAATTTGATGTCCGCTCAAGCGGGGAAACCACCGCTCGAGCGTGAATTTCGTGCTCCCAGTATTTTCTACAGACCATGATGTCCGCTCGAGCGGGGAAGTTCACGCTCGAGCGGGGAGCTATATGGAATGAACTTCCGCTCGAGCGTCCAAGTTCACTCTCGAGCGTAAAAATGATATATCCAGTACTTTTGCAGACATGGTGTCCGCTCGAGCGGGTAAGTTCACGCTCGAGCGGGAAGCCATGTAGAGAGGCCTTCCGCTCGAGCGCCAGAATGAACGCTCGAGCGTAAATTTCACCTATCTAGTACTTTTGCAGGCCTCAAGGGTCCGCTCGAGCGGGGAAGTCTACGCTCGAGAGGGGACCCTGTTTTCTGAAATTTTAAAAATGCATTCTGTGTTTTGTTTTCTGTTCTCTTTTACTTCTAAGTACTCTTAGGCATGCATTGAGCATTGTAATGGAGTTAAAGAGATAAGAATAAAGCCTAAAGAGGAAAATGTGGATTTGGGAACGGATTGAATGGTTGTTGACCCTTTTGTGTTCATGGACTGTGTAGGGTCGAGCTCCAGGGCAAACTAACCAACCGATCACTGTGAGTAATATTAATATTTGAAACTTATCAGTTGTCCAATTACTTATTTCCTTATAAGTCTTGTGAGTTTGCTAGTTTGAATTATAGACAAATGTTTGATACGAATGAACGAATGGCCCGAAGGCCATTTTGACAAGAATGAATGGGCCGAAGGCCGTTTTGACATGAACAAATGGGCCGAAGGCCGTTTTGACATGAATGACTGGGCTGAAGGCCGTTTTGACATAAATGAATGGGCCGAAGGCTGTTTTGACATGGATGGATGGGCCATAGGCCGTTTTGACATGGATGGATGGGCCAGAGGCCGTTTTGACATAAATGAGTGGGCCAGAGGCCGTTTTGATAGGAATGAAGAATAAATGTTAAATAAAAATGTGAATTGGGCCCAAGGCCGTTCGGAGTATGTTGTTCTACATATCGTTTATGTCTTTTTATTTGATATTATTCACTGGGTTATCGCTCACGCTCATTCATGTGTTTATAAGTGAGCCAAGAGAGGTCCAGACCCAGCCCCAGTGAAGTCTGTGTGGAACAACCGAGTTTTGGAGAGTCAGCCCATGTGTCTCACGCATGAGACTCGCCTTCGCCTTTTGTCATTTTGTTTTATGTTGTTATATTGGCGAAGTCTTTGTCTATGTTGTATATAGTTTTCATGGGTTGACTTAGTTTTTGAATGATCCTATTTGTACAAAACTTATGCTACTTCATTTCTGTTGTGAGTTATTAATGTATATATGTTTGGTTGCTTGGATGTGCCATGTAAGCACAACTCTATGGACAAAGTTTTTGAACTGCTTCCGTTTGGCCCCCATTAACTCTGTTAAAATTCATTTGTCTTGGTTCGAGACCGTAGGTAATCTCATGATTACTGGCCGGTTATGTCCTTAACCCACGGGGGCGGGTTCGGGTCATGACAATATTGAAAATGTGTATTGAAAATATATATAAATGTTAAAAAGTACATTAATTTCAATAAAAATTCGTTGAATTTAGTAAAATGTGTCTCGTGATCTTCAATTTTTTTTTTTTTTGGTCTTTTACTTGTGCCTTAGGGTACTTGTTAGCAAGACGCATTTTGTTTTACCAAACTAGTGTTTTTTTTATTATTTTCTTTATAGAAAAATAGAAAATAGAATTTAACGAAATATGGTGAATTGAATTTCTGTATCCTATTTTTTAAACTATTTTTAATGCTAAAATATATATAACGATTTTTTTTAGTGACCTTTTTTATTTGTTTGGTTTGAGTTAATATTTTTATTAATTTTTATGGCCTGATTTGAGTTAATAAAAATAAAAAATAATATTTTTATGGTTTAATTATTTTATTGTTTAGTTTAACTACTATTTATATGGTTGAATATTATTGTTTTTGTTCATATGGTTTCAGTTAATATTGTACAATTTGAATATTATATTTTTTATTTATAAAGTTTCAATTAATATTTGAATAATTTGAATATTATTATCTTTTATTTTTATAATTGAACACTATTATTACTTTTTTTTATATAGTTTCAATTAATATTTGTGTTTGTTTTCATCAAACTAATTTATATTATTCGAAAAAAAAATTTAAAAGCTTAATCAAACGGATTGACTATTAGGGTTTATATCTTAATTTGGAGACTAAAAATAGTATTTTTTAAAGTAAAAATTAATTTGAGATAATTTTATTATTTATATTAATTTGAACCATACATCTCAATATAATTATAAAAGTTTTTCAATTTAAAATATTAATAGAAATCACACTTGTATCGAACATTCGTTAAACCTGCACCCTATATAGAAAATAATCATGTCGGACAAAGGTTATTACCCTTACACATCTCTATCTACATTTTTTTCAATGGAAAAGTGAAAAAAAAAAATCTATTTAAATAATTTTATTATTTACATTTGTACAAACTCTAATACATTTTATTTTAATTGTTTAAATATTTTAAAATAATGAATTTTTAAAGTCATTTTAATTTATTTTTAGATTTTTTTTACTAAACGTATTTATTGGTAGTCTCAGTTGAAAGAAATACTTTATTCTCAATCATATTAATTTTATAAAAATTAAATTTATATTTTACAAGATATACATATTTTATCTAAATAAAATAAAATAAAATAAAGTAAAAAAGAAGAAAGGTAAGAGTGTGTGTGAGTTAGTGAGGAACGAGGGAGGGGGAGAGAGAGTGACGTGGGGAGAGAGACGAAGCAGTGGCCATACGCAAGGGGATAATTATTCACTAATTTTGAAATATAGACACACGATATTTTATAGTATTATAATTGGTGAAGAAGGTGAGTAGATAAGGTATTATGTTGGGTGATTAGAGAACATGAGGGGGCATATTGAATGATAATTGGTTAAGAGTACGGACACGTGATACTCAAAAAACATTCTATAATTTCTCGTAAGGATGTGAGGAAAAAGAGGGAAAAAGTAAGGAAGAAAAGCCAAAAGAGGGGTATATTGGTCCATTAACCAAAAAAACCATGTCCTTGTAATTAATTTTGTACTTGCCACTGTTGTTGTAATTTCAGAAATATATCCACTAAAAAAAAAAAAAATTGTTTGTCCCAGTTGTCACGCCCCTACGGAATTCTGCAAAATATTTAGAAGAGAGCATGTAAGAAATAGACGCTAATGGAAGAATCCAGAACTCCCTAGCAAACTTTAGAACCTATAAAGACTATGGATTCTAGAAAGACCTAGGGAATTCAAGAACCTATACACTTGTACATATAATTAGATATTTGTATAGATAGTTCTAGAAGACATTCTAGAACATTCTTGTAGCTTGTAAAGAAGGCTTCCATGGGAAGCCTTTACGTGACATTTTCTTGAGAGTTCTAGAATGCTCCTATGGAGCCTATAAATAAGAGGGGAGCTCATTTGCTCCAATCCATCCAAGAGTTGTAAAGCTTTCTCAAAGTAAATACAAAAGTCATTCTCTCAAACTCTCATTTATCTTCTTACTTGTCTTTCTTGCAAGTTTGTGAGTTAGACTGACTTAGCATCATCAAGTAAGGCTTGAGATTGTCTAACACTATGTTTCGGAATTTAGGAGAGAAGAGAAAAGAAATGATTACTTAAGTTATAAGAGAAAAGAAAAGAAATTATTGTGATTTCTTTCTTTCTTTTTTGGATAAGTAAGAAATAAAAGAAAAGAAATGATTGTGATTTCTCTCCTTCTTGTTTGGTTAGATTTCATAAGAGAAAAGAAAATAAACTATTTTATATTATATTACCAAAATAACCTCTTTTATATTTTGTCAATCATTTTATTTCTTTTATTTTTATAGGGACAAAATTGGTATTATGAAAATATAAGAATCTGTTGGTTTCTTTTCTCTCCCAATCTCTCCACTTTTGGAAAGATTGAAAATGAGGGTTATAAGAGAAATGAGTTTTTCTCTGTTTCTCTCAATTTCTCTCCACTTAAGTTGTCTAAACAAGTGAGAGAAATACATATCTTTTTTTTTTTTTTTTTTTTTTTTTTTTTTTTTTTAAATTACTCAATTCAAACATAGTGTAAGTGCCGCACGGAGTACTTGGAAATTACCAAGGCCATGACATGTGATATCAGAGCGAGGTTAGGGGTACTATGATGGGGATGGTATGTGGGACTTACACCAAGCACCTCCATTATGGGGTCTACACCAAGGATGGTGTCTGTGTCAGACGGGTTTCCCATGGGCAGGGAAACAGACAAGCATGAAGGTAGGCAGGGTAATGTCCTCCTGACGAGGGCATTAGGGATTGACGGTAGTAGCATGTCACATATCGACTCATTAGGGGTCGAGTTCTACACAAAGCACCTTGCAAGCGTATTAGTTTGTGAGCGGCAAGGCAGACAGAGTAGAGTATGCAGTACCACTTGTGGAGCTGACTTCTCGGGAGGATGACAAGTGCCCAATCCGTGACACAGTGCTCACTGCTCGGTAATTGCCTCAGTAACTATAAATTTAATGTGATATTTCATTTTATTAATTATTATATTATATTATATTTTATTTTAACTTAAAAAGTTAAAATTTCTTCTTTCCAAACACCTAGGAGAGAAGAAAGAAGAGGTCGTGACAGAGAAAACCGTGAGTTTCAAGCCTCGTTTGGAAAAATGCTTTTTTAGTAACTTTTTTGATTTTTTTACTAAAATATAATGTTACAAAAACTAATATATTTGGGAAGACTTTTTTGACTTTTTTACGAAAAGAAGTGAAACAAAATAATATAAATAAAGTAAAAATGAGTAAAATGGCATTTTTGCCCTTCAAAAGTTGCTGTGTGACCATGTGACTTCACTTGACATGTTGTTAGGCGAAGTGATGCAGCAAAGGGCTTAGCATGTCAGCTATATGCATGGGAAATACAGATAGTTGCCACATAATATTGGTATGGATGGACTTCACCGATTTTAATATTTTTGTTAAAAAAAATGTACAAATTAGACTTTACCAATTTTATAATTTGGAAAAATAGTCATAAAAAAAAATGTCAAGTTGCAATTTGATTGATGGAAATATTTTGTTATAATTTGTGAAAAAAATTGATTGTATTATATTTTTTTTCAAAAAATCTTTTCAAAACTCATTACGAAACAATTTTCACAACTACCTTGGTATTTGTACATACGTCCAAACTCTTTGCAAATCTTCATTAAAATTAAATGAACACATCAATACCAAATTCTTTGCAAAACTCTATTTTTTCCAAAAAATATATAAAAAGAAATCAAATATTGGACTTCACCAATTTGGTATTCTGAAAAAAGTTCTCATAAAAAAAAATTTGATTTACGAAAATGTTATGTTGTGATTTGTGAAATGTAATCCGATTGTTTGGTTTGGTTTTTCACGATTCACTTATCAGAAAATTAGAATTTGAAACATTCCGTATTTGTTGTTGCACTGAATTAGTATTCAATTTCTAAGGAATTTATTTAAGTATTAGATACACCTAACAAAAAAACATTGAAAAAATAAAATATTTGTGAAAAGAATCTTTACAAAATTAAATAGCCAAAAAAAAAAAAAAATGTTAATCAATGCGTACAATTTCTGTGTTGTTGTGTAATTATTTTGTAATATATTTTGTTACAAATATTGTACTTTGTACATACATGTACAAAAACAATTCTTTCTAGAAAAGTACTACTCTTCACCTACACGCTGTGATACAGTACAACTATATGCAGGTTTTGACATAAATTTGGCCCCTTTTGTTTGGAGAGTTAGAGGGGGATTGTGATTGGTAGTAAGGTGGGACTCACTAACATTGCCTTTGTTTTGAGAGATGGGAGAGGAGATTGATAGTGAGCTCCGGATTATAAATCCCCTTGGGGAGGGGATTCGGATGGGTCTCCAAGACTTGGTATTAGAAAAATAGTTCGCTAGACTAGAAATTATTTTATTTTATTTTTTACATGTTGGGCATTTTTTTTGAACATTAATGTTTAATTTTTTGTATTTTTTGTTATGTAAAAATCATTATTTTATTTGTTTTATTTTTTTGGAAATTATTTATTTGAATTTTTTTTACATGATGGGCATTTTTTAAAAAATATTAATCTTTAATGTTTTTGTATTTTTGTATTTGTTTTATTATTTTATATTTATTTTATATAAAAATAATTTAACAATCCCTACACTAACAACTATCATCAAAACAAACACAATTTTACTTAATCCCCTCACTATCAATCCTCTTACTATTAATTCCCTCATTATGAATTCCCTCTATTCTACTTCTGAAAACAAACGGGGCCTATGTGTATTTATGGTCCTTGTGCTCTATCTAATCAAATATGGTTGCATAATATTTGAATCCCCTGTATTGGTATCTATCCAATTTTTTTATCTATTTGCTTCTCATTAACTCACTCTATTATAAGATTTACCTTTTGTTTGTGTAATTGTTGTTTGTGTTCGTGTTGTAAAGCTCCAGATGGTGTCCATCTCATAGTGAGTTTTATAAGATATTTTGATATCTGACTTTCACTAGTTAACGGATTTGTGGAAGTAACAAATATCCTACATTGTTCTAACTGAAGTTGGTTTTGTGAATTTGGTTGCGCTGCGCTGCGCTGCGCTGCGCTGCGCTGCGCTGCGCTGGGCGGTGGCAGGTGATGTGTATAGAATACCTTGAAGAAAGAGAAGAATTGATCCAAGCATTTCACAAGGACAGGAAACTCTTTGATCTTCCCAACATAACCCCGGTTCTCTCTCTCTCTCTATAGTACACTACATCTTGTTGCTCCTGCTTTATTTCTTAGACATGAAGATAAATTTTCTGAGCTATCACTTGTTCACTTTGGTTGTGTGACAGCTTTAACTTGTTTAATTTGTAGTTGGATACTAATTTCATTTGGTAGCTTTTATCGGTAGTTGTTCATTGTGCTTGGTTGGACAAATTCCAAGAGTCTAAATCCTTTTCCGGGCTTCCTGGGGGGTGCCAAAACAATGGTGGTTTTTTTTTTTTTTTTTTTTGTTGCTTTCCTCCCGTTTCTTTTCTCTTTCAGTTGAGAACCCTAACCCAACCAAGAGCAAGAACAGAGAGACGCTTGAGGAGGGCGGTAGCAGCCACGATTCTCACCCCACTCACATATCTCACTCCAACTCCATGCCCTAGGTCCCTAAATCTCTGATCCTCCATAGACAATCGAAGGGAAGAACGAAGCACCAATAAACTAGCGAACCAAACACAGCCTCCATAGCCATTGTTGACTGGATTCTTCACTGGTAAGTGATTGTTGTTGTTGTTGTTTTTTTTTTTTTTTTTTTTTGGATTCATTCCAACATTCATTCTCAAGTTCATTGTACTATGGATTTTTGTTTTGATTCATTCACTTCACTCCACTCCTTAAAGTTTGTTTTGATTTAAATACTTTGGTTGAAAAATTTATTTAATTGATTTTTAAGAAACTCACACATTCAAAATTATATAAATTTATTATTCAATTAAAAAAAAAAAATTGTATTAGGTGGCCTATGGGGTTGAGATACCCTTCCACTTGTACTTTTGGATGCAAAGTTAGGAGTAGAGTTATGATTAATCCTGATCAAGAGAAATTCTAATGATATATGTCCCGCGCATGATGATTGCAAACTTGGCTGCTCAAACTCTATATAGGAGTGTTTAGTCTTCTTTCGCATTACATTGCTGATTGAGTAGAACCAAAGAAAAAAAATAAAAAATAATCTGAAAAGAACGAAGTGCAACAAGGGAGAAGAAGGCCAATGTTTTTCTACCATTTCATCCTCAAACCCTCATTGGAGTTGTGTTTTCAGGTTACATTGCGCCGTTCGGAGGAGAACAAACTTGTTCACAAGGAATACTCAAGCAAGGTATATTTCTTACTCGTACAGTTGCAATTCAAATAAAAAAAAAATAGATTACCTTTGCGCCGACCATGCCATTGCAACAATCATGACCAATGCCACATCACAAACTATTCCAATATTGAGAACAACTTCATGTGTTTCTTTTCCATTTCCCCAACCTTTCTTTTTTCCTTTGCATAGATTCATCCCCATTCACAACCTTCAACATGATGTTTTCACTTTCATTACAATGTTGAACGTTGTATTGGCAACTACTTCTATTCCAACATTATCATTCTCTCTACCATTGACCTTTCCATCATCAACTTTGTCTCTCCCTCCATTGCATCCATTGCACCCTCCATCATCACCATTCTCTCACCTTCCATTGCCTCCATTATCCCTTCCATGATCAATCACTCATCTACCATTATCCCCATTGCCATGTCCATCATCATCATTCTCTCTTCCTCTATTTCCTTTATTGCCACCTTTTCCATCATCATTATTCTCTTCCCCTCCATTGCCCCTATTTCCTCTATTATACTCTTTTTTCATATTCTTTGCCAAATTCTTCCAATTAGGAGAATAAATGCAAAAAACAAATCTATCCATAATAAACCTCCCCCCCCTTTTTTTTTCTTCCATAACACAATAGAGAAATGCATACTCATATCTAAGAATATCGTAGCCAAATCTATCTCAAAATATGGATAAAAAATTCTAGAGATGAAATAAGCATAATAGGCTAAGGCAAGGGTAACTTCTACACTATACGCATCCACAAGATCACCAAATTGTTTGTGGAACTCTCGAGGGTGGGCCACTAGATATAGTATAATAGTAGTCCCAACTAGACAAAGTAATTCAGTGATACTTCTGTACACAAACCAAATTTGACTTTGATATTGTATGGATCATGGTATATAAACAATGTCAAGAGTCTGGTATGCACGACATAAAATGCTGTCTGAAACCGAGTTGTATCATATTTGTCGAGTTTGAAATCTTGGTAGAAAACACAATTCAAAACAAAATTAAGAAAATAGAGAAGGCTACCATCGACATCGCTATCCAAAACCACAGTAGTCTTTTGACAAATAATTTTCTATCCACATAATCAAATCCCATATAATAAAAATAGTTGAAAATATAAAATATTTACAAATATTAATGTGTGAACTCGTATTTAATTATTTTTATAAATGCATTATAAGATATTAATAATAAATTAATTAATATATAAATTAGTTAAACATATTCAAATTTAGTCCCTAACAAGAATATTGCTAAAAATAGATAATTTTGTAGGTATTTAATGTTTTTCATTAGTAAGTATTTTTGATGAAAAATCGATGTAATAATTATCCTTACTAAATACTTTAGTTAAATATCTACAAAATTATTTATTTTTAGCAATATTATTATTGAAGAAAAAATTTGAATAGTTTTTAACTAATTTATACATTAATAAATTTATTAGTATTAAATAGTCTCTACATAAGTTAATTTATTATTCATATATTATAATGCATTTATAAAACTAATTAAATATAGGTTCTCACATTAATATTTATAAAAATTTTATATTTTCGACTATTTTATTATATGGGATTTGATTGGATCAGTAGAAAATTGTTTGTCAAAGGACAACTGTGGTTTTGGCTAGCGATGCCAACTGTAGCCTTTCGTATTTTCATAGATTTGTTACCAAATTGTGTTTTCTACCAAAATTTCAAAATCGGCAAATATGATACAACTTGGTTTTGGACTGTATTTTATGTCGTGCATACAAGACTCTTGACGTTGTTCATATACCATGGTCCATACAATATCAAAGTCAGATTGGTTTGTGTATTGAAGTATCGCTGAATTATTTTGTCTTGTTGGGACAACTATTATACTTTATCTAGTGGCCAACCCTAGAGAGTTTTACAAACAATTTGGTGATCTTGGGACAACTATTATACTTTATCTAGTGTTATCCTTGCCTCAACTTATTATGTTTATTTCATCTTTAGAATTTTTTGTCCATATTTTGAGATAGATTTGCCTACAATATTCTTAGATATGAGTATGAATTTCTCTATTGAGTTATGGAAAAAGAGGGGGGGGGGGGGTTAGTATGGATAGATTTATTTTTGCATTTATTCTTCTAATTGGGAAAAATTGGGAAGAGAATATGATAAAAGAGTATAATGGGGGGAAATAGGGGCAATGGAGTAGGAGAGAATAATAATGATGGTAGAGGAGGCAATAAAGGCAATAGAGGAAGAGAGAATGATGATGATGGAGGTGGGAATGGGGACAATGGTAGGTGAGAGATTGATGATGATGGAAGGGATAATGGAGGCAATAGGGGGTAGAAAAATGGTGATAATAGAGGGGGCAATGGACGCAATTGGGGGAGGGGGGGAGACAAAGTTGATGATGGAGAGGTCAATGGTGGATAGAATGATGATGTCAGAATAGAAGTAGTTTGCCAATACAAGGTTCAGCACAGTAATGAAAGTGAAAACATCATGTGAAGGTTGTGAATGGGGATGAATCTATGCAAAGGAAAAAGAAAGGTTAGGGCAATGGAAAAGGAACACTTGAAGTTGCTCTCAATATTGGAATAGTTTGTGGTGCGGCATTGGTCATGATGGTTGCAATGGCATGGTCGGCACAAAGGTAATCTGTTTTTTTTTATTTGAATAACAACTGTACGAGTAAGAAATATACATCGCACAGGTATTCCTTGTGACCAAGTTTGCTTTCCTCCGAATGGCGCAATGTGACCTGAAAACACAACTCCAACGAGGGTTTGAGGGTGAAATGGTAGAAAAACTTTGGCATTTTTCACCCTTGTAGCGCTTCGTTTTTTGCAGATTATTTTTTATTTTTATTTTTTTGGTTATGTTCGATCAGCCATGTAAAGCGAAAGAAGACTATACACTCCTATATAGAGAGTTTGAGCAGCCAAGTTTGCAATCATCATGCGCGGGACATATCTTATTAGAATTTCTCTTGGTCAAGATTAATCATCACTTTACGCGAACCTTTGCATCCAAAAGCACAAGTGGTGGGGTGTCTCACCCCATAGACCATTTAATATAATTTTTTTTTGAATTGAATAATAAATTTAAATAATTTTGTATTTGTGTGAGTGTCTTAAAAACCAATTAAATAAAGTTTTCAACCAAAGTATTTAGTAAATATATTTATTAGTTGAATCTTTGTAAAAAATACTAGCTAGCGAAAAACATTGAATATCCAAAAATTATTTATTTTTAGCTATATTCTTGTTAGAGACTAAATTCTAATAGTTTTTAACTAATTTGTACATTAATAAATTTATTATTATTACATAGTGTCTAGATAAATTAATTTATTATTCATATATTATAATGCATTTATAAAAATAATTAAATACGAGTTCTCACATTAATATTTGTAAACATTTTATATTTTCAACTATTTTTATTATATGGGATTTGATTGGGTGGGTAGATTTTTTTTTTATCAAAGGACTGTTTTGGCTAGCGATGCCGACGGTAGCCCTTTGTATTTTTTTAGTTCTCTTATCGAATTGTATTTTCTACCAAGATTTCAAACTTGGCAAATATGATACAACTCGGTTTCGGACTGCATTTTATGTTGTGCATACTAGACTCTTGACATTGTTCATATACCATGGTCCATACAATATCAGAGTTAGATTTGGTTTGTGTATTGAAGTATCGCTGAATTATTTTGTCTTGTTGGGACAGCTGTTATACTTTATCTGATGGGCCACCCTAGAGAGTTCTACAAACATGTTAATGATCTTGTGGATGCGTATGGTGGAGGAGTTACCCTTGCCTGAGCCTATTTGGTGATCCTGTAGGTGCCTATTATTTATCTCAAAATATGAACGAAAAATTATAGAGATGAAATAAACATAATAGGCTCAGGCAAGGGTAACTCCACTATACGCATCCACAAGATCACCAAATTGTTTGTAGAACTCTCTAGGGTGGCCCACCAGATAAAGTATAACAGTTGTCCTAACAAGACAAAATAATTCAGTGATACTTCAATACACAAACCAAATCTGACTCTGATATTGTATGGATCATGGTGTTTGAACAATGCCAGGAGTCTAGTATGCACGACATAAAATGCAGTTCGAAAGCGAGTTGTATCATACATGCTGAGTTTGAAATATTGATAGAAAACACAATTCGGTAACAGAACTAAAAAACCGTCGACATCGCTAGCCAAAACCACAGTAGTCTTTTGACAAAAGATTTTCTACCCATCCAATCAAATCCCATATAATAAAAATAGTCGAAAATATAAAATGTGTACAAATATTAATGTGAGAACTCGTATTTAATAATTTTTATAAATGCATCATAATATCTGAATATTAGATTAATTTATCTAGACACTATTTAATAATAATAAATTTATTAATGTACAAATTAGTTAAAAACTATGAGAATTTCGTCTCTAACAAGAATATTGCTAAAAATAAACATTTTTTTTGGATATTCAATGTTTTTCGCTAGTTAGTATTTTTTACGAAGATTCAACTAATAATTATCTTTACTAAATACTTTGGTTGAAAATTTTATTTAATTGATTTTTAAGAAACTCACACGACACAAAATTATGTAAATTTATTATTCAATTCAATTAAAAAAAAATTATATTAGGTGGCCTATGGGCTGAGACAGGCCACCACTTGTGCTTTTGGATGCAAAGTTAGGAGTAGAGTGATGATTAATCTTGACTAAGAGAAATCCTAATGGGATATGTCTCGCACATGATGATTGTAAACTTGGCTGCTCAAACTCTCTATATAGGAGTGTTTAGTCTTCTTTCGCTTTACATGGATGATCGGGTAGAACCAAAGAAAAAAAATAAAAAAATAATCTGAAAACAACAAAGCGCTACAAGGGTGAAGAACACCAAAGTTTTTCTACCATTTCACCCTCAAACCCTCATTGGAGTTGTGTTTTCAGGTCACATTGCGCCATTCGGAGGAAAGCAAATTTGATCACAAGGAATACTCGTGCGACGTATATTTCTTACTTGTATTGTTGTTATTCAAATAAAAAAAATAGATTACCTTTGCGTCGACCATGCCATTGCATCCATCATGACCAATGCCGCACCACAAATTATTCCAATATTGAGAGCAACTTCAAGTGTTCCTTTTCCATTGCCCTAACCTTTCTTTTTCCTTTGCATAGATTCATCCCCATTCACAACCTTCACATGATGTTTTCACTTTCATTACTGTGTTGAACCTTCTAGTGGGAAACTACTTCTATTCTGACATCGTCATTCTATCCACCATTGACCTCTCCATCATTAACTTTGTCTCCTCTCCCCCAATTGCGTCCGTTGCCCCCTCCATTATCACTTTTCTTCTACCATCCATTGCCTCTAATATCTCTTCCATCATCATCAATCTCTCACCTACCATTGTCCCCATTCCCACCTCCATCATCATCGGTCTCTCGTTCTTTGTTGCCTTTATTGGCCCCTCTTCCATCATCATTATTCTCCACCACTCCATTGCCCCTATTTCCCCCATTATGCTCTTCTATCATATTCTCTTCCAAATTTTTCCCAATTAGAAAAATAAATGCAAAAAACAAATCTATCCATACTAAACCTTCCACCCCCTCCTTTTCCATAACTCAATGGAGAAATGCATACTCATATCTAAGAATATCGTAAGCAAATCTATCTCAAAATATGGACAAAAAATTCAAGAGATGAAATAAACATAATAGGCTGAGGCAAGGATAACTTCTCCACTATACGCATCCACAAGATTACCAAATTGTTTGTAAAACTCTCTAGGGTTGGCCACTAGATAAAGTATAATAGTTGTCCCAACAAGACAAAATAATTCAGTGATACTTCAATACACAAACCAAATCTGACTCTGATATTGTATGGACCATGGTACATGAACAATGTCAAGAGTCTTGTATGCATGACATAAAATGCAGTCCAAAATCGAGTTGTATCATATTTGCCGAGTTTGAAATCTTGGTAGAAAACACAATTCGGTAACAGATTTAAGAAAATACGAAGGGCTACCGTCGGTATCGCTAGCCAAAACCATAGTAGTCTTTTCGACAAACAATTTTCTACCCATCCAATCAAATCCCATATAATAAAAATAGTCGAAAATATAAAATGCTTATGAATATTAATGTGAGAACGCGTATTTAATTAGTTTTATAAATGCATTATAATATATGAATAATAAATTCATTTATGTAGAGACTATTTAATAATAATAAATTTATTAATGTATAAATTAGTTAAAAACTATTCGAATTTTGTCTTCAACAAGAATATTGCTAAAAATAAATAATTTTGTAGATATTCAACCAAAGTATTTAGTAAGAATAACTATTACGTTGAATTTTCATCAAAAATACTTACTAATTAAAACATTGAATACCTACAAAAATATTTACTTTTAGCAATATTCTTGTTAAGAACTAAATTCGAATACTTTTAACTAATTTATATATTAATAAATTTATTATTATTAAATAGTCTCTATATAAATTAATTTATTATTAATATCTTATAATGCATTAATAAAAATAATTAAATACGGGTTCTCACATTAATATTTGTAAATATTTTATATTTTCAACTGTTTTTATTATATGGGATTGGATTAGGTGGATAGAAAATTATTTGTCAAAAGACTATTGTGGTTTTGGATAGCAACGTCGTCGATAGTCTTCTCTATTTTCTTAATTTTGTTCCTGAATTGTGTTTTCTACCAAGATTTCAAACTCGACAAATATGATACAACTCGGTTTCGGACAACATTTTATGTCGTGCATACCAGACTCTTGACATTGTTTATATACCATATTCCATACAATATTAGAGTCAGATTTCGTTTGTGTATAAAAGTATTGCTGAATTACTTTGTCTAGTTGAGACTGCTGTTATACTTTATTTGGTGCCCACCCTCGAGAGTTCCATAAACAATTTGGTGATCTTGTGGATGCGTATAGTGTAGGTGTTACCCGTACCTTAGCCTATTATGCTTATTTCATCTATAGAATTTTTCATCCATATTTTGAGATAGATTTGGCTACGATATTGTTAGATATGAGTACACATTTCTCTGTTGACTGATAAAAAAAAGGGTAAAAATGTTTAGTCTAGATAAATTTGTTTCTTACATTTATTTTTCTAATTGGAAAGAATTGGGTAGATAATATGAAAGAAGAGCATAAAGGGTTAAATAATGGCCATGGGGCCGAAGAGAATAATGATGATAGAGGAGGAAGCAATGGAGGTAATAAAGAGAGATAGTATAATGATGATGGAGTGGACAATGGGAACAATGGTAGGTGAGAGATTGATGATGATGGAAGGGATAATGGCAGCAATGGAAGGTAAGAGAATCATGATGGAGGTGGGCAATGGAGGCAATGGAAGGGGAGAGAAAGAAGATAATGAAGAGGTCAATGGTAGAGAGAATGATGATGTCATAATGGAAGTAGTTTGCCAATACAACGTTTAACACAGTAGTGAAAGTGAAAAACATCAAGTTGAAGGTTGTGAATGAAGATAAAGTTAGGCAAAAGAGAAGGAAAGGTTGGAGCAATGGAAAAGGAAACTCGAAGTTGCTCTCAATATTGGAATAGTTCGGGGTGCTGCATTGGTCATGATGGTTGCAATGGCACGGTCGGTGCGAAGGTAATCTGTTTGTTTTATTTTATTTGAATAGCAACTGTACGAGTAAGAAATATATGTCACATGGGTATTCCTTGTGATCAAGTTTGCTCTCCTTCGAATGGCGTAATGTGACCTGAAAACATAACTCCAATGAAGGTTTGAGGGTGAAATGGTAGAAAAACTTTGGCCTTTTTCTTCATCTATCCTTCTTCTTCCTTATAGCACTTCGTTGCTTTTAGATTATTTTTTATTTTTTTCTTTGGTTCTACTCGATCAGCCAAGTAAAGGGAAAGAAGACTAAACACTCCAAAATAGAGAGTTTGAGTAGCAAGTTTGTAATCATCGTACATGGGACATATCCTATCAGAATTTCTGTTGCTTGAGATTAATCATCACTCTACTCCTAACTTTGCATCCAAAAGCACAAGTGGTGGGGTGACTCACCCCCACAGGTCACCTAATATTAGTTTTTTTTGAATTGAATAATAAATTTATATAATTGTGTAATTGTGTGAATTTCTTAAAAATCTATTAAATAAAGTTTTCAACCAAGGTATTTAGTAAGGATAATTTTTAGGTTGAATCTTTGTCAAAAATACTTATTAACGACAAACATTGAATGCCCACAATATTATTTATTTTTAGCAATATTCATTTTAGAGACTAAATTCGAATAATTTTAACTAATTTATACATCAATAAATTTATTATTATTAAATATTCTTTATATAAATTAATTTATTATTAATATATTATAATGCATTTATAAAAATAATTAAATACGGGTTCTCACATTAATATTTGTAAACATTTTATATTTTTAGCCATTTTTATTATATGAGATTTGATTGGGTGGATAGAAAATTATTTGTTAAATGACTATTGTGGTTTTTGTAGCGATCTCGATTTTGACCTGGTCAACTTCGAGGGTCGAGCTGCCCGGTCAGCTCACCGAAAGCAAAAATGCAAAATGCATTCAAAATTGCTTACGAGAAAGTGTATTTCACGCTCGAGTGACCTTGTTATATCAGTCCGTAAATTAGGATTTCTGATCACTTTTTGCAGCCCCCCCTCTCTCTAAAACTCTCCAAATTTTCAGGTTTAGAGCTTATCTCTCTAGAAGTCATCTTCTCTCTTTGATTTCTCCAAATCCATTGGGATTTAGGCTGTCACGACCCCATTGCGCCCCTAATAGAATGGTGCCATGATGGCCAGCAATCTGAGATTACCAAAGGCCAACTTGCAAGGTTTCACACACGACCAAAGTATACATATGGGGCTTACATGTGCGGAAGCAATATAATTGAAATCTAAGTAGTCCATAAGAGCTGTGCATAGATCAAATGAAATGACATACATCTTAACATGGTCTTACAACTTGATTACAAATAAATAAGTATATAATACATCTTGATCAAAAGGCTTCTCAAGCAGACATATACAAAAGAAATGAATTACAAGCCAAGAAGCATAATCTTCAAGATGCTACAAAATAGGAATCCAAAAACATCTTGGAAAACACAACTAGGCGTCACCACCTTCTTGCTTGTCACCTACATATATATAAGGAGAGGGTGAGCTTGGATACTCAGTGAATGATATTAGTAATAAAGGGTTAAATGAATGATATCCAAGATCTTTATTAAAACAATACATATAATAACTTGTACAAAATCAAGGGATGAACCAAGTTCATCTATCAAGTCTTTCAAAGCTTCAAGGGATGCTTACTAGCATCATTATAATACAAGGGATGGCGTTCTGGACAAACCCACGTGGTAAACTGTTGGTGGCAAGACAAGGGAGATATCTCAAACAAGGGTGCAGTTGCATTATAGTCCCGTGACACTAAGGACTTTCAAAACAAGAGTGCAGTTGCATTATAATCCCCTGGCACTAAGGACTTTCCAAGAATGTCATCAAAACAAGATAATACTTGATACAAGAATTACGGATAATCATTCATGCTTGAACAAACACTTTTCCAAAACGAAACAAGCAAAGCTTTATCAAAACTTTATAACATAGCTTTATTAAAAATACCACTCACATAGCTCTTCGGGTGTGGGGGTTACAAGCAAGGATCCAAGGCCTACAAGCACATAATAAATCTCATTGAATGCACTTCAAGAAGACAAGAAGAGATGCTCAAAAATGGACATGAATTCATTCCTAAAACAAGCTTTGCATGAGTGTAAATGATCTTGGCATTTCTTTCAAAACTCAGTTAAGACAAAGCAAAACACGTGCTGGGAGTTAAAACACTGTTTATCACCTCGGGAAAACATGCTGGGTATCAACCAGGTCTTGGCCGAGGTCCCACACCACTGGGCCGAGGTATGGTCCCGACGACCACATTCAGGTAAACAAAGTCTGGGAAAAATCTGGGTTTCCTTTGAAGAACATGAAGAACATAAATGCTAAAATCATTCCTTCTTTATTTAAAATATGAGATTTCGTGGTATGAGTTCAAAACATGGACCTGGGTACCCATACTTGGAGATTCCATGAAAACATACACAAAAACATGGATCTTGATACAAACTTTCGGATCCAAACATGGTTTTTCTTTAAGAACACATGACCATCATTTTCTCTTTCTAAAACCAAACTTTAAATCAATGCATGACTCATAAATCATGCTAGATCATGCAATGTGATTAGATGAACATAAAGAATAACAAGAGTAGATCAAGATTCTAACCTCAAAACACGAATTAAACGATTTAGACTCTAAGGATCAAGCTTGGAAATCTACTTCTCTCTCAAGAACTCCTCTTCCCCTCTTCCTAGAGCTTCTCTCTCTTCAAAGCCAAAGATATGACAAATGATATGTTTCTAACTTTGCCAGCTGACTTAACCCTCTGCTGGGACATGTGGCAACAACTGGTTGGCTCTCCTAAAAAAGGTGACAGAATGACAAGACAAGTATATGACAAAGTGTATACAACAAGTAAGGTGACATGGGTACTCCAACAGGAAATGACCTCGGATCAAGACATAGGCTTCGGCAAGTAAGGTCTCAATGATCTCGGCTAGGAAGGATAACACTTGGCCTAGCTGTGCCACACCTCGGCCTAGATATGCCACACCTTGGTCTGGGTCATACCAGTCCAGGAACAAGATCATCAGGTGCAGGGATTAAAGATTTAGGATGTCTAGATGATAACATCTCGGCCTAGATGATACACATCTCGGCCTAAATAATGACATCTTGGCCAATATGCTAGGGCGAAGGTGGAGGTCAACCAAAGTGGATTCCAAGATGGTCCTAGATATAAGAGGTTCAAGGGTGTGACCTAGGCTTAAGATGACATCGGCTACACATACCAAGCAAGAAACAAAACATGCAAGCAACACTTAGACAAAACGAATCAAGGTCTGTAGATGCAAACTTAACAAGACAAACTCATGTGAATGGATGCGAGCATGAGTAAGATAAAGTGAGGGTTGTTACATAGGCCTAAGTTCTTTACCAAAGTTGGTTATCACCTCGAGGGCTTCATTGTGTGCAGCGGAGATCGAGTTTCGACACCGTAGATTTCGGAGTTTCATCTCAGATTCTCTTCAAAACTTGAGGTAGGGGTTTTCTACACTACAATATGGTTTTTAGCATAGTTATTTGCTATTGTGTATAGATGAGGAGATTTGGTTGTGGCTTGGACAAATCTAGGATTTGGGTGTGAAATGAAAAGATGGGTTTTGATGAATATGGGGTAAACGAGTATGAGGCTTGAATATAAGATCATGTTGTGCCAAAATAGTTGATTTTGGTGTTTGGGTTGATATTTGGTGAAAGGGGATTCTGCCCTAATTTTGATTAAATTATTATTTTGCATAAATAATTGTGATTAACATTGAAAACGTAAAATTGGAAGGTTGTGATTATAAATGGTTATATTGGATATGTATTATCTCGTCTATGGAAGTTTTGAATAAATTATTTATTTTGATATTGAACATCTCTTTAGAAATAATTGCATTGGGCTATCGGTGGAGGATAGCTATGATTGTTGTAGAAATTACATGAAGATTAGGCGATTTAATGCTAATCCATTGTTGGTATCATTGAATATGACCATGTTATGGATGCATTGTATATGTATGTTTATTGGGAGGAGAAAGGGGATGCACTCTATATGTGATTATGTTTATAAATACATTGCATATGTATATTTGTTTGGGAGGAGAAAGGGGATAGACTCCATTTAAAGCAAGTTGCCCGGAGTGTCCTAGGTGAAAGACCCGAAATTTTATATATAAATGGGTGCCGATTCCTTCAGACGAAATATCCGTAAAATGACAGGTTTGAAGTGTTTATGCGAGTTTTGCATAATTGGAAAATCATTGAGTTGTAGTCTCATTTTGATTATTGAAAGATAACGAATTTAACTCATGAATTGAGTAGCATATATGAACTGGAAATGAAATTAAAGGAAAATGGAATAAGGTTGGTCTTAGTGGCATATGGATATGCAGGTCTTGTGGATGTTTCAGGATCGGTATTGTTTATGTACGTGGTATTTATACCTTTGCTAAACCTCATAAATTGTGTTAGATTATTTCCACTGGGCTGTTGGCTCACCCTATATGGGAATACCATTTTCAAGTACAGGTGAGATGCTTCCTCCAAGGCAATAGCGTGGATGGAGTTTTGGAAAGCAAAAGCTTCTTATTTATGCCTTATGTGTGTATGTTTGTTATTTGTAAAGCCAAGGGCTTAAGATGTAACGAGCGAGACTCAATTTGTGTAACCAAGCAATGACTTGGAAACATGTAAGCCTACATGGCATTTAACTGGTTGTTAAACAGTGAACTCTGATATATGAAAGTATGTTGTTTCTCATATTTATTCCGCATATGAGTTATCTTTGTTGTATTATTTTGGGGGCGTGACAACTTGGTATCAGAGCATACCGGTTTGAATACTTTGGGTATGTGAGAAGTGGTTAGTACCACAATGGGTTTGTCTTGCTTGTTAGAGACTTATGTATGATGTTATGTACTTGTATGATAACATGCTTATGTGACTATATGGGTATGGAATTTAGTTTCTAAGATGTTGATCGAATCTATGGATTTCTAGGAGTCCTGTTGGAAAGGCATTTGATCATTACCGTTTCTAACTGGAACTCTAGCAACGCCACGGGACGGTCATTAATAGGAAATGAAATTCGTAAGTGCTTATGTGATTATGTGCTTATGTGCTTATGTGGAGTGAATTACAGTGTCCAATGTATTAGGATGCGAGTGAAATAGCTTTGACACATTTGTGAATGTTCTAATCCTTTGTTACCTTTATTAGGATGTCAGGACGAGGATGTGGTGGTAGGCGTGGTAGGCCTAGGAGGCAGGAGATGCCTATACCGGATGAAATTCCGACGCAGGAGGAGGGAGTTGGTCAGGCCAACGTGGCCAAGCCAGTAGGTCAACAGGCCATGGGCGCCTTAGCCCGCGAGATGGCAGGAGCATTGAGGGAATCCATGGACATTCTTAGGGCTGAGAATCAAGTCCAGGCCCATGTAGCTGAAGCAGGGCCGCCTTTTTTGAAGAGAGAGTTCTTCTGATCGAATCTGGATGAGTTTTTGGGTGACCCTAAGGAGCCACTGAAGGCTGATGAGTGGCTTGAACAGTTAATGAAGACATTCGAGATGCTTGGCATCGATGATGATTAGTTGAAAGTGACCTTGGCGTCTTTCCAGTTAAAGGGGGATGCGGGGCAGTGGTGGAAGTATGCGTAGGGGCGCATTGGAGGGACTTGGGAAGCTTTTGTTGACGTCTTTCAAGAGAAGTTTTTGCCTCCCACTTTTCGGGAGAAGTTGAGGGATCAGTTCTGTTAGCTCAAGCAGCTGAATACACCAGTGGCAGAGTTTGAGGCCACCTTCACTAGTCTATCTAGGTTTGCACCTAAGTTAGTGGCGATTGAGGAACACCGCTGTCTAGAGTTTGAGAAGAAATTGAGGACCAGATTCATGTTTCAAGTGGCCGGTTCCATGATCAGAGATTATGGGCGCCTTGTGCAGTTTGTAGCCCACCTTGAAACTATTATGCAAGCAGAAGATGAAAGGATGAGGGGCTTCAGGAGGAGTCAGAACAGTCAGGGAGACAGTAAGAGGCAGAGGGTTCCTATCCTTAGCAGTCCTAAGGAACTCAGTCGAGATCCACTTTTTCAATACCGAGTTCAGGTTTTGGGAGAGGCGGGCAGGGAGATTTTACTTGCTTTAAGTGTGGTTAGTTGGGCCACAAGTTTCCAGCTTGTCCTCAAAGAGGAGGAGGACAGCGAGCAGCATCATCTTCGGCTCGTTTTCAGAGCCAGAGTCAGGGAAGAGGCCAGCTGCTCACTTGCGAGCGGGCGGGGCACCTGAAGAGGTTTTGCCCACAGTTGGGTGGTACACCTGGTGCATCTGGTTTGAGACAAACATAGAGTCACCAGCCAGCACAGTCAGCACAAGCCTCAATCTCTTCAGCTCAGTCTGTGCATCAGGCTTATACTCTGAGGGGTGAGCAGGTTGAGTAGAGGCCTACTAGATGTATGTATATAATTGTAGGGCCAGATCTTGTACCTGATCCTTCTGTAGTGAGAGGTACCTTTTTGTTTTACAATTCAGTTGCTAATGTGTTGATTGATACAGGTGCATCCCATTCTTTTATTTCGTATGCGTTCGCATCAGTTTTGGGTTTGGAGTTGGCACAGTTAGCATCTTCAATTTGTGTAAAGTCACCTGTTGGTGGTCAGACTGTTTTGAGACAAGGATGTCGGGGTTGTGACATCGAGGTTGCTGGTCGTCGATTACCTTTTGCATTTGTATTGATTGACATGCTTAGTTTTGATATCATATTGGGTATGGACTGGTTATCGTATACCGGGCAGTTATAGATTGCTACCGTCAGAAAGTTACTGTATGTACCCTGAGTGGCGATTGCTTTTATTTCTTGGGGGACCAATCCGTATGGGCAGAGTGAACTTAGTTGTCTCCTTGCTAGCTTTTTGAGTAGTGAGTGTGATGAAATTTGGGTTAAATTACCGAGGGTAGTTTGTGAATACTTGGATGTTTTTTCCGAGGATCTTGTCAGTTTACCGTCTCACCGAGAGATCAAGTTCTCTATTGATTTAGTGCCTGGCATGGCACCGGTTTCTATGGCTCCATATAGATTTGCACCTGCTGAATTGAGTGAGTTGAAGATTCAACTCTAGGAATTGTTAGATAAGGGTTTTATTCGCTCTAGTACTTCACCTTAGGGAGCACCGACTCTCTTTGTTAAAAAAAAAGATGGAGCATTACGGCTTTGTATTGATTATCGAAAGTTGAACCGAGTTACTATTAAGAATAGGTACCTAATGCCTCGCATAGATGATCTGTTTGATCAGTTGAAGGGGTCTTGTTGTTTCTCTAAGATAGATTTGAGATCGGGTTATCATCAGTTGAGAGTAAGGGAGGAGGATATCTGGAAGACGACATTCCGTATGCGGTATGGCCATTATGAGTTTCTTGTAATGCCTTTTGGGCTAACTAATGCTCCAGCTGTGTTTATGGATTTAATGAATCGGATCTTCCGTGAATTCTTAGATCGTTTTGTGGTTGTCTATGTGGACGACATTTTGATTTATTCACATTCTGAGGAGGAGCATGAGGAACATTTATGAGTAGTACTTGAGTTACTTAGAGCCCATAAGCTGTATGCTAAGTTTGGGAAATGTGACTTTTGGCTGGAAGAGGTTAAATTCCTAGGGCATGTAGTATCAAGGGAAGGGGTGACTGTAGATTCATCTAAGATAGAGGCAGTACAAGATTGGGCACAACCTAAGAATGCTTTCGAGATTCGTAGTTTTTTGGGGTTTGCCGGGTATTACCGTCGGTTAGTGAAAGATTTCTCTAGACTAACTTCACCTTTGACTAAGTTGACGAGAAAAGAAATCAAATTCGTGTGGAGTGAGACTTGTGAGAAGTCGTTCCAAGAGCTTAAGATTAGACTCACCACTGCTCCAGTATTGATTATACTGGAGAGGGGTTTGGGTTATTCAGTTTATTGTGATGCTTCATGAGAAGGTCTAGGTTGTGTATTGATGTAAGAGGGTAAAGTAGTAGCCTATGGCTCACGACAGTTGAAACACATGAGAAAAATTATCACACCCATGACTTAGAGTTAGCAGCAATGATATTTACCTTGAAGATCTGGAGGCACTATCTGTATGGTGAGAAATTTGAAGTGTTGTCTGATCACAAGAGTCTGAAATATCTGTTTACACAGAAAGATTTGAGTTTGAGACAGAGGAGGTGGATGGAATTCATAGAGGATTATGATTTTGAGTTGCATTATCATCCCGGGAAGGCCAATGTTGTGGCCGATGCTTTGAGTAGAAAGCCAGTTAGTAGTGTAGCTTCTATCGCCATCCGAGAATAAGAAATGTTGGGTACTCTTAATGAGTTTGACTTACATCTGGGCGAGTCTGTTGAGTCTGCAGCTTTGTTTTTAGTAGTTGCACAACCTACACTTGTGAACCGAGTGTTGGAAGCGCAAAAAGGTGACCTTGAGGTGGAGTCATTTCGAGAGAAGATTTCCAATGGGAAGGTAGAAAGAGGTTTGACTGTGTATCCCGACCAAAGTGTGAGATACCATGACCGTTTGTTTGTATCGGAGTCCTGCCGAGAGGAAGTATTCTGAGAGTTTCATCATTCGCGCCTTGCAAAATGCGGTCAACTTCGGGGGTCGAGCTGCCCGGTCAGTTTGCCGAAAGCAAAAATGCAAAATGCATTCGAAATTGCTTACGGGAAAGTATATTTCACGCTCGAGTGACCTTCTTATATCAGTCCATAAATTAGGGTTTCAGATCACTTTTTGCAGCCCCCTCTCTTTCTAAAACTCTCCAAATTTCCAGGTCTAGAGCTTCTCTCTCCAGAAGTCATCTTCTCTCTTTGATTTCTCCAAATCCATTGGGATTTAGGCCTAAGTTCTTCACCAAAGTTGGTTATCACCTCGAGGGCTTCATTGTGTGCGGTGGAGATCGAGTTTTGACACCGTAGATTTTGGGGTTTCATCTCAGATTCTCTTCAAAACTTGAGGTAGGGATTTTCTACACTCTAATATGGTTTTTAGCTTAGTTATTTGCTATTGTGTATAGATGATGAGATTTGGTTGTGGTTTGGACAAATCTAGGATTTGGGTGTGAAATGAAAAGAGGGGTTTTGATGAATATGAGGTAAACGAGTATGAGGCTTGAATATAAGATCATGTTGTGCCAAAATAATTGTGATATTTGGTGAAAGGGGAATTTTTCCCTAATTTTGATTAAATTATTATTTTGCATAAATAATTGTGATTAACATTGAAAACATAAAATTGGAAGGTTGTGATTATAAATGGTGGTATTGGATATGTATTATCTCACCTATGGAAGTTTTGAATAAACTATTTATTTTGATATTGAACATCTCTTTAGAAATAATTGTATTGGGCTATCGGTGGAGGATAGCTATGATTATTGTAAAAATTACATGACGATTAGGCGATTTAATGCTAATCCATTGTTGGTATCATTGACTATGACCATGTTATGGATGCATTGTATATGTATGTTTATTGGGAAGAGAAAGGGGATGTACTCCATATGTGATTATGTTTATAAATACATTGCATATGTATATTTGTTTGGGAAGAGAAAGGGGATGGACTCCATTTAAAGCAAGTTGCCCAGAGTGTCCTGGGTGAAAGACCCGAAATTTTATATATAAATGGGTGCCGATTCCTTCGGACGAAATATCCTTAAAATGGCAGGTTTGAAGTGTTTATGTGAGTTTTGCATAATTGGAAAATCATTGAGTTGTAGTCTCATTTTGACTGTTGAAAGATAACAAATTTAACTCATGAATTGAGTAGCATATATGAACTAAAAATGAAATTAAAGGAAAATAGAATAAGGTTGGTCTTAGTGGCATATGGATATGCAGGTCTTGTGGATGTTTCAGGATCGGTATTGTTTATGTACATGGTATTTATACCTTTGCTAAACCTCATAAATTGTGTTAGATTATTTCCACTGGGCTGTTGGCTCACCCTATATGGGAATACCATTTTCAAGTACAGGTGAGATGCTTCCTCCAAGGCAATAGCGTGGATGGAGTTTTGGAAAGCAAAAGCTTCTTATTTATGCCTTATGTGTGTATGTTTGTTATTTGTAAAGCCAAGGGCTTAAGATGTAACGAGCGAGACTTAATTTGTGTAACCAAGCAATGACTTGGAAACATGTAAGCCTACATGGCATTTAATTGGTTGTTAAACAGTGAACTCTAATATATGAAAGTATGTTGTTTCTTGTATTTATTCCGCATATGAGTTATCTTTATTGTATTATTTTGGGGGCGTGACAGTTTTGGTTAGCGAGGTCAACGATAGCCCTCCATATTTTCTTAGTTCTGTTCCTGAATTGTGTTTTCTACCAAGATTTCAAACTCGATAAATATGATACAACTTGATTTCGGACAACATTTTTTGTCGTGCATACCTGACTCTTGACATTGTTCATATACAATGGTCCGTACAATATCAGAGTCATATTTGGTTTGTTTATAGAAGTATCGCTGAATTACTTTCTCTACTTGGGACTTCTATCGTACTTTATCTGATAGCTCACCTTAGAGAGTTTCACAAACAATTTGGTGATCATGTGGATGCGTATAGTGTAGGTGTAACAACCCAGATTTTAATTATTCTGTAAAATTGATACTAATATTATTTAATTACAGTTGGGAAAATATACGATTTATTTGTATTATTATGTGTAATTTGTAAAACAATGTAATTAGTACGAAATTTAAGGCCAAAGTATAATTAAAAGTTAATAGGATAAGGATCAATCTAAGGGAAAATTAGATCAATTTGAAGAAGATTTGGTGTGGCCAGGTGTTGGTTGATGGCATGATTTGCCTACCTATAAATTGGGAGGAGTTGCTCAAAGATTAGTGAAGAAAAAAAAGAGAGAACACACGAAAGAGATATTAGAATTAGGAAATTATAGTAAGAAGGTTTGTGATAGTGGAAAGTAAAGGCTAAGGGTCAATATTAAGGTGAGTTATATTATACCTTGAGTTACCATAATATATTTTACGTATGTCTTAACTTACCATATTTATTTTATACAAGTTATGTTTTATAAATTATTATAAATTATAAATATTTCAGTTACGTGGATTAATTTCTGAACCCTATTTGTTAAAATAAAACCCATGGGTATGTTTGTTTATATTTTAAAGAATATTTGACTATAACCTTATAAACAATTATGTTTTGTAAGTACCACCACGGGAATCCCACGCCTTGGGAGACTTAAATAACCATTGGCTTCTGTTTGGTCACTTTTGTGGCTCTCCATTGTCATGGATCTATTGACCTCTGTTTTGTGCGGAGGTAAGTACTACACTATTGTGGGAGCCACCTCTATAATTCGTACGGGCCACTTCTTGAATCCGTACCTCTGTTCTGACTGTCACTCCTGTGACCTCTATTCTGTTCTGTTCGGTACTGTGGTTATGGTTATTTATTTACATAATCTCAGTTTTACTACTTAAATGATTATTTGTTCAGACTAAGTTATCTTAAATATTTTGGTTACATAACTATCCATGGTTATTTTGTGTCCCTTATACTCTTGGCATAATATTTCTCACTCTGCCATGTGCTTATAGCTGTTTACCAATTTTCAGGAAACAATGCAATTTAGAGATAGCTTTTCGAAAGTCTTAGACGCGGGGCTGCAGAATAGACACACGCAACACTTTTATGGATATGTTTATATGTAAATATCGGCCTTTTTGGTCAATAAATTTTGTTATAAAAATAGAAGCTCCAATGATTATTTTGGTACCCTCACTTGAATATTATTTCCGCTCGCGTTTATTAATTTGTTCAAGAATTGGCCGGAGGTAACTTCAGTTACTGGCCATCATGATGCTTAACCCTTGGGTATGGTGAGCGGGTCGTGACAGTAGGAGTTAGCCTTGCCTTAGCCTATTATGCTTATTTCATTTTTAGAATTCTTCATTCATATTTTGAGATAGATTTGCCTACGATATTGTTAGATATTAGTATGCATTTCTCTATCGAGTTGTGGAAAACAAAGGGGGGAAATTTTTTTAGTATGGATAGATTTGTTTGTTCCATTTATTTTTCTAATTGGGAAGAATTGGGTAGAGAATATGAAAGAAGAGCAAAAACAGGGAAATCTGGCAGTGGACGTGGAGAGAATAATGATGATAGAGAAGAGGGCAATAGAGGCAATAGAGAGAAAGAATGATGGTGATGAAGGGGGCAATGAGGACAACGGTAGGTGACAGATTGATAATAATAGAAGGGATATAATGGAAACAATGGAGGGTAAGAGAATAATAATGATGGAAAGGACAATGGAGGCAATGGAAAGGAAGACAAAGATGATGATGGATATGTCAATGGCAGAGAGAATGATGATGTCGGAATAAAAGTAGTTTGCCAATACAACGTTCAACACAGTAGCGAAAGTGAAAACATCAAGTTGAAGGTTGTGAATGAGGATAAAACTAGGCAAAAGAATAAGAAAGGATGGGGTAATGGAAAACGAACACTTGAAGTTGCTCTCAATATTGGAATAGTTCGGGGTGCGGCATTGGTCATGATGGTTGCAATGTCACGGTCGCCGTGAAGGTAATCTGTTTATTTATTTATTTATTTATTTGAATAACAACTGTACAAGTAAGAAACATACCTCACACGGGTATTCCTTGTGATGAAGCTTGCTATACTTCGAATGGCATAATAAGACCTGAAAACAGAACTCCAATGAGGGTTTGAGGGTGAAATGGTAAATTTTTTTTTGCCCTTCTTCTTTCTCTATCCTTCTTCTTCCTTGTAGCACTTCGTTGCTTTTAGATTATTTTTTATTTTTTTTCTTTACCCAATCAACCAAGTAAAGGTAAAGAAGACTAAACACTCCTATATAGAAAGTTTGAGAAGTCAAGTTTGCAATTATCATACATGGGAGATATCCCATTAGAATTTGTTGGTCAAGATTAATCATCACTTTACTCCTAACTTTGCATCCAAAAGCACAAATGGTGGAGTGTCTCACCCCCCATAGGCCACCTAATACCATTTTTTTTTGAATTGAATAATAAATTTATATAATTATGTATTTGTGTGAGTTTCTTAAAAATCAATTAAATAAAGTTTTCAACCGAAGTATTTAGTAAAAACAATTATTAGGTTGAATCTTCGTCAAAAATACTTGCAAGTGAAAAACAATGAATATCCACAAAATTATTTATTTTTAGCAATATTCTTGTTGAAGACAAAATTCGAATAGTTTTAAATTAATTTATACATTAATAAATTTATTATTATTAAATAGTCTCTAAATAAATTAATTAATTTATTATTAATATATTATAATGCATTTATAAAACTAATTAAATACGGGTTCTCACATTAATATTTGTAAACATTTTATATTTTTGACTATTTTTATTGTATGGGATTTGATTGTATGGATAGAAAATTGTTTGAAAAGCACCTTACTAGCTCCACCAAATGGGGCCAAACCCTTTGCCAATGATGGTATTAACAATGTCTTCTAGTGGTTTAAGAAATCTTATTATGTTGGAAATCTCTTTTTAGGAAAATTAGAACAAAACCCTTTTTTTTTTTTTAAGAAAAAAGAAAAGAAAAAAAAGGAGAGAATCAAAACAGAACCTTACCTTTTTTAAAAGGGAAAATCCAAACAAAACCCAATTTTTTTAGAAAATCATAACTAAAACTGTAATCAACCTCCATTGTAAACAAAATCCCAATTTTTTTATTTATTTAAGAAAGATAATTATTAGGTTGAATATTCGTAAAAATATTAACTAGTGAAAAACATTGAAGATCCACAAAATTATTTATTTTTAGCTATATTCTTGTTAGAGACTAAATTTGAATAGGTTTTTTAACTAATTTATACATTAATAAATTTATTAAATATTGTCTCGATAAATTAATTTATTATTCATACCTTATAATGCATTTACAAAAATAATTAAATATGGGTTCTCACATTAATATTTGTAAACATTTTATATTTTTAACTACTTTTATTATATGAGATTTGATTGGATGAATAGAAAATTGTTTGGCAAAGGACAACTGTGGTTTTGGCTAGCAATGTCTACGGTAGCCCTCTATATTTTCTCAGTTCTGTTACCGAATTGTGTTTTCTACTAGGATTTTAAACTCGACAAACATGATAAAATTCAATTTCGAACTGCATTTTATGTCGCATACCAGATTCTTGACATTGTTCATATACGATTGTCCATACTGTTAGCCCCAAGGTTATTCACATTTAAATTCTTATTGATTTTCATAATCGACAAATATTTTGAAGTCATTTAAAATTTTCAAAGTTTTCCAAATTATATTATATTGTTGTTTTTCATTGTTTAAAAAAAATTGAATGCTTCAAATTTGTCATTATCTCATAAAAATTGGCACCTCAAAACATTGAATTTGTACAAGTGTGCAAAAGGCTATTTTTGCTTAAAACAGATTCAAGGGTTGACACCAAAACATCAAGGGTCGACATCAAAAAGCCGTACACAATGCCTATGTGTTTCAGCGACCAATGGTCAACACCAAGTCTTACCAAGGTCGACACTAAGAATGAAGAGGGTTGACACTATATTTCAATATACAAGGCTTAGACAATTCAACTGCAAAGGGTCGAGACCAAGATATGAAAGGGTCGATACCAAATTTCAATGAGCTAAGGGTCAACACCGGCACATGATTATGGGCAGACCTTGATAAGAATTTGCTATCATTGTTATGGAAACACATCTTATCTTCACCTACCAAGATTTGTATTAATGGACATTGCATCTTTTGAGGAGGCTCTATCTCCAAAGTCTTGTTGACAAGCCTATACACACCCACGCTTTGCTCTGACACCTGGAAGACATCACCCATGCTCTGCTCAAACGGCTAGAAGACGTGCTTCTCTTCAACGGCTAGAAGTCATTGAAGTCTATAAAGGACGCACTTCTTCAAATCTGAAAAGGTGAACTACTCTAAGCATTCAAGAACTATTCCTAATCAATCTTTGATGAATATTACTCTTGTACTTTCACTTTCATATCTGAGTTTATTCTGAGTGTATCTCAAAATTTCTTCTACTCTTACACTTTCATATACATCTTTTGAGAGAGAAATCTTGTAAAAGAGGCTAGTTGCACCTCTTGTTCTTATTCCCTTTATTCTGAGTGAAATCTTGTAAAGTGAGACATTTAGTTGAGAGGTCCTCAACAGATAAAGTAAGCTCTATAAAAAAAAATCCACAAGCTTGGTGAGGTTGTGGTGGTGTATTGATTTGATTCATAGTGAAGAAAATGTCGAAGAGGAACATTGATGAGTGGATGTAGGCAAGGTGTGCCGAACCACTATAAATCCTTGTGTTTGAGCTCTCATTCATTTCTCTTTTATTTTCAGTATTATTGATTGCTTGCTAAAATTTATTTATTTGATTTATTACATTCAATATTCTGCATTTAAAACTTTTTAAACCCAATTCACCCACTCTTGGGTTGCCTACCTAGGTAACAATTATTATTAGAGCCTCATTTCTAGTTTTGTGACTTAACCACCTTGGAGTGATTTATGACAACCCGTAGCTTCTCTCTTCCGGAAGGTTAAGCCTCAAATGGACCACCTTTTTCAGTGGCACAAATTTCAATTATTGGAAAACCCGTATGATTATGCATATTCAATCCACTGATTATGAGGTGTGGAAAATCATTTGTGATGGTCCTAAAGTGCCCACCAAAATCATGGATGACCTAAAGGTTCCCAAACTTGAGAGTGAATGGACTAGTGCTAATTATAAAGATATTCAAGCCAATGCCAAAGCTGTCAATATGTTGTATTGTGCACTTGATGCTATTGAGTTCAATTGGATTTGTACTTGTACAACAACGAAAGAAATTTGGGATAAACTTATTGTAACTCATGAGGGAACAACTCAAGTTAAAAAGTCTAGAGTGAGTTTTCTTGTTCATAGCTATGAGCTCTTCAAGATGAAACCTGATGAAAACATCTTCCAAATGTTTACTCATTTTATTGATATTATAAACATCTTGAAATCTCTTGGTAAAACTTATACTAATGCTAAGGTTGTGAGAAAAGTTCTCAGGTTATTGCCAGAGAGTTGGGAGAACAAGGTTGTCGCTGTGATAGAAGCCTGAGACTTGTCAACACTAAGTTTTGATGAGTCGATGGGATCTCTCTTAACTCATGAGATAATAATGCAAGACGGAAAAGAAGAAGATGCAAGAACAAGAAGAAAAGAATAGCTTTTAAGTTCACCTTGAAATTTCAAGAAGATGAAGAAGATGATTCAGAGGAATATGATGAAGAAATGACATTCATCACCGAGAGGTTCAAAAGGTTTGTGAAGAAAAAATAAGGTGTAAGAAAGTTCTTCAGAAAATATTTCAACAATAGAGATTTTCAAAAAGGAGAAAATCACAAAAAATCTAAAGTCACTTGTTACAAATGCAACAAACCAAGACACTACAAATAAGAATGTCCAGAGCTCAAGAAACAATTCAAGAATGAAAAGAAGAAAGCCATGATTATAGCATTTGGAGAAGATAGTGATGAAAGCGACTCAGAATTGACACTCGCAAAAATGAGGTTGCTAACTTATTACATTTGATAAATTATATGCTGAATTTAAAAAACTGAGTTTGAAAGCAGTTGTCAAAAGAAAATGATTTCAAGTTTATCACAAGAAAATGAATCCTTGACTTCTAAGATAAATGCTTTAGAAAAATGAAGTCCTAACTTCGAAAGAGTCTTTGAATTTTGAAAAGAAAGTAGATGATTTGCAAAAAGAAAATGAGGTTTTGAAAAAGGAGAAAATTGTTTTAAATGAAAACATAGAAGATTTAAAAAATGTCATTTCAAAAGTTACCCATGGTAGAGATATTTTAAACAAAATTCTTAAAAGTCAAACTCAAACCTTTGGAAGAGTTGGAATTGTATACAAATCTTTTTCAAAAGTAAAAAATCTCAAAAAGATGTTTGTTCTTGCATCATCTATCATTCTCATCTTACATGTTATTTTTGTGGAAGAAAAGGTTACATATCTCCTTTATGTCCTGTTAAGAGAAATTCTTTTGTTAGAATGAAAAAGGAGCGGGTTCCAAAAAACACTTCAAATCCTAACTCTCATGGACCCAAGAAAGAATGGGTACCAAAAGGCCAACAAAAATTCAATTTTTGTTGGTGTGCTTTAGGACAAAATCCAACAACAACCGATGGTATCTCGACAGTGCGTGCTCAAAGTACATGACCGGTGATAAAACAATGTTCTCATCACTTAAATCCAAATAAGGAGGTCATGTAACCTTCGAAAATAATAGCATAAGAAAGATTATTGGTGTAGGAAGTATAATTAAAACTTCTTCACCCATTATCGAGAATGTCTTATACTACTAGAAATATGACTTTTTGCGTCTTTTTTTTTGTTTGTTTCACGACTGATTGTTTAACCATTGCAAAAAAATCATTTTTATTTTTACATCAAAATCTAATTTTACTTTTAAACTCCAAACGTGTTTGACTGTTATTCCCAATTCTGTCTCCATTTCGCGCTCTCTTTAGCTGAAGAAGAGACCCCCAATGGTATGCCTCTCTCTCTCTCTCTCTCAAAATCTCACTCTTCACTCTCTCTCGCTCGACTCTTTTTTCGATTCTCCACTCTCAATTTTATTGTTCATTTGAAGATTTCGATCAATTCATAATCGGTAAGCCTAATTTCTAGGAATGAATTCAGCTCTCTCTCTCTCTCTCTCTCTCTCTCTCTCTTTCTCTCTCCCTTCTGCTATAGGGACCTCCAATTTTTCAATTCTAGGGTTTAATAGAGCATTTATTTTCAAATTCTTGAGATTTCTATCATTCTTATCTCTCTCTGTCACTTGGGTTTAACCGTTGATCGAATTCTAGGGTTTTCAATTGATGATTTCGGATTGCTCGTGAGAAAAGGGTGAATCAAGTAGTGTTATTAGTAATAGCAGATGCAAATGCTAATGAAACTCACTCTCTTTCTCTCTCTCTCTCTCTCTATATATATATATGTACCAATTAGTTCGCTTCTGATGAAGCTCTGGTGCATTGCATTTTGAATTTCGTTTTGAGTCGCATGAAGTTCAATGTGACTTATGTAACTTTGTTTTCTGAATTGATTCAAACATTCTAATTTGCTATATTTTATGTTTTCTGATTTGAATTTCTGATGTGTTGTGTTTGTTTTTGTATTGCTGTTTATTACCTGCTTTATTAGTCGTAGTTGATTTTTATATTGCTATGTTTAATTCTGATTTCAAGCTCTCTCTACAGTTTTCAAGTTCAATTGTAAATTAAAATTGAAATGATCTTAAATCTGCGCTTGATTGCAATGATCTGAATTTTTGGTGCAAAGCGGAGGTCTCGCGACGCCTCCTCGAAGATTCTCATTGTAACGATCTGAAATCTATGCTTGATTGCATCTCCGATCGGTTCGTTGATGTCAACTTTGTCGGCGCTGTGTGCTTGAACGTTTGAAAGGTAGAGCTATCATGTCGCAATGAGTTGGCGAATGAGGTTCGCATTGAGCATGAAAAGTTCAAGACTGATGTCACAGCATTTTTCCTTGCTGTTCATGCTAGAACTGTGACTCTCATCAGGAAACTATTGGTAATGTGATTTTAGTCTTTGATATTAACAAAGTCTACGCACCACTCTCTCACCACTACAAACTCACGTTCATATATAAATAGCCTGATTAACCCGAAATTTTAATTTAAAATCTCCATTTCAATTCTTCGTCCTCTCTAAATAGTCTGATTCGCGTCGATCTGATCTGCAAAACCCAAAAATGGCAAGGGCTGGCTTCACGTACCTAGAGAGGTTTTATGCAGCTGCCTCGTACGTGGGCTTCGACGGATCTTTGGACTCCTCTTCCAGAGGCGTCACCTCCAAGTTCTCCAGCGAAGTTGCTTCGCTTCTCTACGCTCTCTACCAGCAGGTTTAAATGATAAAATTACACAGCTAAGATTGATTCTAAGATTGATATTGAAAATTGGTGGGCGTTGGGTTATGTTTATTTATATGCCATCTTGGATTTGGTGTTGAACAATTTATTTATATGATTTATTTGTTTGTATTGTTTGAAGGATTTCCTTTGCATGTGGAGCTACTGAAAATGATGGTTTTATATGTGGAGTGGGTTTCGATTTATTACAAGCAATTGTAGGGCCTTGTAAAATTGCCAAACCTAGAGGTTGGAGTCCTGTTGAGCAAAGCAAATGGACAAGGTTTGTGTTTTCTTTTGTATCATCTTTTCTGCTGGACCTTCATTACTATATATGCTTGTCACATATCCTCTATATGGTTGTACGGGAAAGAAATAAATCTTCTCGTATAATCCTGTTGATCAAGTCTGCACTCCTCTGTATGTTGTCGCTTTATCACCTGAAAACACAAACGTGAGCTAGCCGGTGGGTGTGTGCCGGAAACCTCTCCGATGCCTAAGTCAGTAAGCTTGACCAATAGACAAAAGCTCTGTGTGTATTACCTCCCCAAAGGTGATGTTTGTGAGCTTTTATAGGTTTCGTGTGGCACAATCCTAGTAGGACTTTTATTTCTCCACGCAGAGCCCTCCTAAGATTCATACTCCTAAAGGACAATGCTTATACTTCAACACCCCCCTCACTGCTTAAACCAAGTGAGATGGTTTTTCTCATGGCCGAACTCCCATATAACCGAAGTAATTATGATCACGCTGAGCCACAGAGTAGACCGAACCGTCTTTAGTCCGGTTCTCTTTTTCACTACTCCTTATCTCGTTCCCTCATGTACAAAGAATGGCGTGGTTAGACCGAGCTTCCGAGTAGCAAAGTCATAACCGGTCTAACCACAATACGTCATGACCGGGCTAACTCTGAGACCGGTCTAACTTCAAAGCATCTTCCAACCGGCCTAACTCCAAGTCGCTTCCGGACCGGAGTAACATTACATTTCTCTCGGGCCGGAGTAACTTTGTACCTCTCTCGGGCCGGAGTAACTTTACGGCCTTTTTACTCAGCCCTTCGTATTGTGGGCCATAATGACCATTTCCCAGCTCGGCCCAATTTTCACATAAATTACCCTCTCAATTGCCCCTTAATTCCATCTGTGCAGCATGATAGGGATTTCCTGTCTATCAGCCGAGCTAAAGTTTTTAAGCCTTTCCAGCCAAGCTAAAAACCCTTTAGCCTTTCCAGCCGAGCTAAAACTCTTAAGCCTTTCCAGCCGAGCTAATTTTACACCGGGCTCTGCTTGTTCGGTCAAAACGTCTCTTCAATCACAGCAACTGAATCGTTTTTCTTTCCCAGGACACGTGGCACGCCCTTACTGGCCTATCGCAGCTGTCACGCCGCCCTCGTACTTCACATAATTTGAACAGTTCCCACCTTTTTCCCCTTCTCTTTCCACAAAACAACCCTTGGCTAGAGAATCACTTACGCCATTCATTCTTCAACTTCTCTCTCTGAACCTCCATTGCTTCTTCAACCTCTGAGCTCGTGTTCTCCATTGCTGCTGCTCTCATCTCCAGTTCTTGCCTCTTCATCTGGTAAGCACTGCACCATTATCTTGCTTTCCTTGTTTTCGTACTTTGTTCTGGGTGTTTTTGCAAAACACTTTTTCTTGCTCTATCATGCATTTTTTTTTTAGGAAAAACTTCATAAGAACCTCATGAACTTCATGAAGTAATCTATAAAACAGTGTTTGATCCATAATTACCATATAACCGAACTAGAAAATAGTTTGTAGTCAATGTCCTATCAGACTTTAACCGAACTAGCACTCTATGTTGGTACCAGTAGTTTCAATAAGTCAACCACTTTTTGATAGACCTTAGTCGAGGTAAACGAGCCGAACTAAGTCCGAACGTAGCATACTGAAACCTCATCTTTCGACCGAGATAGGACTTTTGGGGCTAAGCCAGCTTTCTAAGTTTTAGACCGAACTCAGAAAGCTGCCCCTAGAGGTTCAGCCGGTCTGACTGAGCCTTTTATTTAACCAAGATAACGAATCGCTTGCCAAGACTGAGATATCGAACCCCCTGCTCAATCCGAGCTACTAAGCATCTTGTTGGAACCGAGACAGAACCTGTAGCATCCACATAGCCGAAGTAGGACTCCTATTTTTTGCTTTTATTTTGTATCACGGTCCAATGATCTGTGCTTAACCCCTTTGTTTTCCACTTTGCAGACTTAGGTTGCCCAGGCACTCCATTGTGCGCCATACCGAGCTACTGAGCACAATTTTGCCACCGATCTAACTTATTCATAACTTAAAAATAAATGGGGAAGTATAGAATTTTAGTAAATACTCCGGGTGGTCTAGCCGAATTCTTAAAAGATTACAATATACCCGAAGACGTCCACCTAATCTTAGCCGAAAAAGATGTCATACCTTGGGGAAACCAAGGCTTTGCACCCTTTACCCTTCTTTCAATAATAGAAACCGGGCTAAGATTTCCAGTCCAACCCCTTATTTGTGAATTCCTTAGGCAAACCAGACTATGCCCAACCCAGCTTTCCACCAACTCCTACCGTATAATAATGGGTATAGCCGAACTAAACCGCCAAGCAGGCATCAACCTCGGTCTAGCCGAAATCTTCCACCAGTATTCCATAGGTTCGAAGGAAGACGGCTGGGTGTACTATCCTAGAATACGCCGTCGACGTGAGAAAGTAATAAAAAACACACTGGATAAAGACTTGAATGACAACGATTTTTTCTGGGTGCTTGGGAATTTTGAGGATCACCAAGCCCAGATTCCTGGACGAAGCATTAATTGGAAAAAAGGAACACCTGGTATAATTGTAGACACCCCATTTTGACCGACCTTAAGACTCAGACGTCACCGATTGAGCGCTTGGTGATGGTGCATATTGTACTCGTTCAGAAGTTTCAGAGTCTCGGCCGCGAGCCTTGCCTCCGGACTTCCGGGCTCTTTCGTGTCTTGCCTCGGTTTGCGAACCAGGCTCCGTTTTCTTTGTTTTCTCTTCCCGAAGGGAGGGAGAGGTCTCGTAGATCATCTCTCAGTGGCCGTAGGCTACGTTTCGTGGCCGTAGGCCATTTTGCCCGTTTGGAGCCCGGTTTCCGATTTTTCGGAGCCGTTGGCCGTGTGCCTCGGTTCGGGACCGCTTAACCACCTCCGTTTGCCCCGTTTTTTGGCATACATCTTATTTGCTCCCTTTTGAGGGCCACTGCGGTCCGAGAGACCAACTTCGTTGTCGAACATCACTCCCGGTGCCTAACAGTCAGTTTTCGGGGCCTCGAGCTGCGCGTTTCGGCCCCCGAATCTTCGTTTTGCATCGGTTTGAGTTTTTTTTTGGCAAGGACCTCTGTTTCATTGGTAAGAAGGCCGTAAAAGGGTGGGAGGCCAGTAATTGTTCTGTCATCCAACTTTATCCCTTCATCACCCTCCGTCGCCCATTTTTTCTCACTTCAAAGCCAATGTTGACCACCCTTGGGCCATTTTCTTGAACCCTAAATCCCACATTTGTGATGTACACATCTGGGAGGCCACCAATATTTGGTGGCCGGCCAGTAATTGCTTTTGAACCTTTTGAACCCCTCCTAAAAGTGGGTTGTTCTCTCTCCTGGTTCACTGTCTCCAATTTTTGACCACAGGATTGTGTTGTGCACACCTGAGAGGCTACCTTTTTGGTATGGCCGGCCACTAATTCTCATTGAACCTTTTGACCCTTGGCCGGCCGACCATGGGAGGTAGCCGGCCGGCCACCTAAACCCTAGATAACCGGCCGGCCATGCTCCTTGCTGCAGGCACATTCCAAATATGCATCTTTTTTCCCCCCAGATTGTGCATCCGGGGGGGTGCATTTTCGGGGGGAAACTTGGATTGTTTTCCCTCCATTTTTCCCGCTTTCCCCCCCCTCTTTTGTCTATATAACATCAGCTCCAGCTTTGTTATTAGGGTTACAAAATTTTGCCTTAAGCCCCTTGCATTGCATCTCCCTCTCTCTACACTTCAACCCTCCAAACCTTTAAGTTCCTACACCCCTTTCTACACCACCACCTAGCACCATACCTCCAACCTCCATTGCAGCCACTTGAAGCTGTTTTCCAGAGCTAAGGAGCCACCAAACTCAAGCCAAGAGGCTGTCAAGGATTGGTCTTCAAGGGTGAGTCCCTATTCTCCTTTTTTGTGCTTTATTTTGTTCAATACATTAGCCATACTTTCTTGCTGTTTTGGGCTCCGACCCTAACTGGAACTAGGCTTATTTTGAGCCATTTTTCATGTTTGTTTAAGGGCCTCTCACTGTTTCAGGCCTCCTTGTTGCACTTGCTTCATTGCCTCTCTTGTATGCCATTTTCTTGTGTAGTATTTTTGGCCTATGTATAAATTGTTTTGAGGCATGTCATAAACTGTAATGTTTCTTATTTTGAGCCCTTCTTCAACATTGTTGAAGGGCTCATCGCTGTTTGAGGCCTCCATTTACCACTTGCCTTTATATATCTCTCTTTTGGCTCCATTTTTGCATGATTTGTTAGCCTCTTATGCTTCTGTTTTTGGGTTCTGGTCCGAACTATAAGTGACCTTATTTTGACCCCCTCTTCATGTTTCATTGAGGGTCTTTCATTTTTTGAGGCATCCTTTTTGTACTTTGTGCTATAGCTCTCTTTTTGGCCTTGTTTTGTATAGCATTTTGAGCACACTTGTGCACTGTTTTGGGTCTGATCATAAACTGAAAAATGCCATATTTTGGGTCCCTCTTCAACATTGTTGAAGGACCCTCTCTTGTTTGGGGCCAGAAGCTGTGACTTCTTTATCTCACATTTAGGGCCATTTTTGCATATTGGTTTAGCCCTATTTGTGTTCATTGTTTGGTCTTGTTTAAAACTGAAAACATGCTTTTTTTTGGGGCTGCCTTGAATCTGTCTTCACATTTAATGTTCAAATAATGCATGTTTTGTATAGCTACAGGCCAATGCATAGGCCTAGTTTCGCATTTCGGTTTCATTTCATGCATCGGGTACTATATCGCCATGATTCGGGACTGTTTTGGGTCATCTTTTAGCGCTGAAATTTGCATGCTTGTATGCCATATTCCATGCCTTGCTATATCTTGTTAGAGTGGCATTTCGTGCCTTAGGTTCGGTCCTCGGTTTGCGTGCATATGTGCACGCATTTCGAGTTGTCTCATTTTCATCTCATGGCCTCTTATGCGAGTGTGGCTGAGGTCCACTTGTGTTAGTGTAAGTCCATTTATGCATTGTGTATGCCATTTTATTTCATAGCATTGCGTATGCTAGGTTGTATGTTAGCGCATTGTGTATGCCATGTTACCTCGTGCATCGTGTATGCCATTTCATAGCATTGTGTATGTTAGGTTGTATCTTAGTTGCATTTCATGCATATCATGCATATTGCATTGTGCTTGGGATAGGAATTAGCCCAGTCACGGGAAACGAGGTATGTTTTGTACTCCGAGTGACGGAACGTGTCTCAATTCCCAGTCACCGACACTCCGGATTGTCCATGATGGAGTTAGGTCTTGTTGTGTTTTCATATGCATTCATTCTATATTGAGTTGTGCAATTCGACCCCTCGGCCATCATGCATCGAGATGCGTGATTGGTGGAACGAGGATCGAGACATGCATACATATGTGAAAATACATTGCTATGCCCCTTTCCTGCTCTCTGTTGCAGCAAATCAAGAATTAGAAACCTTCCAGAGCTTGGCGCGCTTTCCAAGAATAATTGAAAAACAGAGGCTAATTGGGGCATCCAAGTGGATTTCCACGCAAGGCAGCCCAAACATACATCATTCATCAGAGTCAAGGCAGTCCCTGGCTTGCATGCCAGTTTATAGCTTTCCTAGATTAATTTGTAAATTAATTAGGATTTTTGTATTTATTCGGGACTGTATTATTTATTCATTTGGGACTGTATATTATTCGGACCCTCCGAGCGAGGGCAATGTTGTAATAAGTGTGTGTGTGTGTGATGTATGTCTTCCAACCCCACGTCTTTCTCCCCTTTATTTACCCGCTTATGATGGTTAGATAAGGGCATGTTTCAATTAGCATACAGTATGATAGCATGTTTGCATTCATTCACGTGTTTTGCATGCATCGGGCTCGACGCATCATGCTAACTGCATTGTATTTTCAATTCCAAGTTGAATACATGTTAGCTGTAGCATTTCATATGCCATGTTTAGAATATCCGAGCTTGCTATAGTTGCACTTTTGCATGTGTTGCATTAGGCATTTCTGTATAGTTAGGATCATGCATGGATTTCTAATAAGCTTCTGTTTTGACTTGGAGTACTCGGTAAGTTTTATGCTTTAGCATCCTTGCATGTGTGTGAGTGACTGCCATGAATAGCATGCTTACCATGAGGCTGTATGCTTATGTGATATAAACTGCCTGAATGCCTGTGGGTGAAGGTTGGGTTATTTGAATTGGAACAATTCATCAAATGTGTGTTTTAAGCCCACTAGATAGTGGCAAAATCATGTTTTTCTAAGCCCACCTGAGGGTGGCAAATCCACGTCTTAGCCTACTTGCGGGTAGCACCTTCAAACCATTTTCAAACAAACAAACATGAAATGTTTTGTTCCAATTCAGGCGATCCAATCTATACTTGTATGCTGTGCGCATCACATAGTAACCTAGGCTAGTAACCGGAATAAGAATACACAATGTTTTCAAAAATAGATATCATGGTTAGTAGAGGCCGATCTTTGATCGGGCGAGCGGTGGTGCTCACGAAGTGACCTTCCCCAATCGTACCCAAGTTCCCGAGCCGAGGCAACTTTGGTGATGACGGACACGTGGCCTTAGGCAAACGAGTCAGGGTTTCCTAAATTTCCCCAAAATAAAATATTTAAGTGGCGACTCTGTATCTGGCAAAGCAGTCCATGTTTGGCACTTCTTTCAAAATCTGTTTTCTCAAAACGATTTGCCGAATTTGGACTCGTTGGTTCAGATTACGAACCGTGACAATTTGAGAGTCCTGAGCTGTAGTGAACCCCAAATGAACGGAACGGGAGCTCGTCCCTCCCGGGGCGTTCGGGGACGTCTACAGTTTCTGGCGACTCTGCTGGGGATTTAGAGAACTTGACTCGAACTCATGATATTTGGTTTTGACTACACTTATGTGTTTCTTTGCATTGCATGTGCATTGGTGCGCCTAGGACACCGTGTTTGCCATCTGCTATTCCTGAACGGTTTGCCGGAGGCTTGTCTTGTCAAGGCATGACCATAAGGCTGACCGGTTGTGGGCTCTGCCAGTATGGGAGCACAAACCCCGGTTTTACCGGGGCACCCTTTTGACCATTTGACCTAGTGCATATTCGGAATCCATAGTGACCATTCCAAACTAGGACAGGTTGCTTACCCGATCATAGGTTGTTTGAAACCGCTGCGTGCGTAGTGAAACCCTAGCTCCTGACAAAATAGGACAGGGAAACCCTACCCCAACATAGGGGTGTTTGGGCTCTCACTTGTCTGCTATGTGCTTTTAGAGTGCGTCTCTATAGGAATGCATGTATTAGTCTACAAGTTTGGGCATCAGGCTTGCGGGCACCAGTTTAGTAGTTTGGGCATTAGGCCTGTGGGCACCAGTTCAGTACTTTGGGATTCAGTTCACCTGGGGGTATCAGTTTATGGGCAGAATTTTGGGGGCAGAATTCGGTAGAGGGCACAGTCATCCTACTATGCTCGTATCTGTTTTGGTGAAGTTAGGCTGAGATACTGCATGTTTTCTCTTTTGCTAGGGTAGTTTGGGAACCATAGCTTCAGAAGGCTCCGATATCCCCCGAGGTTCATCGAACTTGTGCTGATAGACTTTGTCAGGTCAGAGATTCAGTTCAAGAGCAATCAGTGTTCCTTTGCCAGAGGTAGGGTAAAAGGGCCAGTCAGGCACAAATCACCAGTTCAGCAGTTACCAGATCAGTGACCCTTATCCACCCCACTAGTGAACAATCAGGCTGAGGTCTCAGTTTCTACTGCAGGGATAGATACCAGTCAGTTAGATGGATCAGCAGAACACATCAGGGATGGAGGCAATGATGCGCCAGATGCAAGAAAGTATGAAACTCATGCAGCAAGATGCTGTCCGCCAAGCGGAATTCGCCAAACAACAGGCTGTGGTCATAGCCCAGCAAGCAGAGACAATTGCCAGGTTAGAGCAGCAAACTGAAGTATCTACTTCACACCAGGCTCCTCCCCCACCAAGAGTTCCCATACTCGGGGAGGCAACCCACGTCAAGGATGATACGGACATTCCAGGCGGGCCAGCTCCGCCCCCGGTTCTACCCCAGCTGTCTAAAGCACCAATCAACCCACCGGATTCCCCTTTTGAGTTCGAGACGGATCCCATGGCATTGAAAGTGAGCAAGCTTGAGAAATTGTTCAAAAAGTCTCAAGGGGCCCACTCTATTCCCGATACAGAGGATGGTTATACCGACTCCGTGGTGACATTACCAGATCAGTTCAAGATGCCACATATCGATCGATTCGATGGCTCTGAAGACCTAATGGTGCACCTCCAGCTGTTTTTTGATATCTTGAGGCCAATGGGTTTGACCACAGCTCAGAAGTTATCTCTATTTGGCCGGACCATGTCTGGGATGGCTGCAATCTGGTATACGAAATTGGAGGACTCTGTGAAATGGAACTGGGAAGAGCTAGCTGAGGCCTTTATTGCTCAATACTCCTACAACACACAGATCGAGGTCACAACTCGTGATCTCGAAGTCACTAACCAAGGACCAAATGAGAGTTTCTCAGAGTTCGTGACGAGATGGAGAGCAGAAGCCTCAATGATGACCACAAGGCCTTCCGACAAAGATCAGATCAGGATGATTATCCGGAATCTGCATGGCAAGTTGCCTCAAAAGATGGTCGTTCTATCTCTGTTTACCTTTCCAGCCCTTCAGGAAATGGGGGTTCAAATCGAGGACGCCATCAAACAGGGGGTCTTCGCAGAAGATAATGAGCCTTTGAAGAGGAATGTTGCTCCCAGTTCCAATGCTACTACTGATGGTAGCACAGCTGCGAAATGCTCAGAAGTAAACACTATCACCACTTCCCTCAATGGCCAAAAACCAACCACTTCAACTCGGCCCTAAGCCCGAAAGTTCAACCCTCTTTACATTAGTCTTTCCCAAGCTTTGAAAAAGCTGCAAGAAGAATGACACCTAGAACTACTAGAACCCCAACCCCTTCCAAATCCTCTTCCACCAAGATACGACCCAGCTAAATACTGTGCCTATCATCAACAACACGGTCATGATACAAACCGTTGCATCCGTCTCCGTCATAAGATTCAGGATCTTATTGACGAAGAGACCCTAGCTCCACCCAAAGGACCTCAGGTTAGTACTGACTCGTCACCTCCCCATCTCAACCTCATCCATATACTGCCGTCCACCTATAACCCCAGCATATATATCACCCCGGCCCATCTACCCACGCCTGAGGTGTTTATCCCAGAAAGCATGGACTTATCCATGATGGGTGCATCTGAACCCCAATCATCCCAAACCCTTGAACCCACTACTTTTGAGCTAAAGAGAATGATTGAAGACCTTCAAAGAACTGCGACAGATCTAGCCTCTGGGACATTGGCTCCATCATCGACCACAGCACATGCTAGGAGTTTCACGACAAAAGGCTCCCCAATCTTGGGACGGGCTGCATTTGAAGAAGGTCGATCCCTTGACCAAGTGGAGGTGAGTGGTGAAAACAAGATAGGGGCAGACATGGATCCCCATGAACATCTTCTGTTGGCTGTTGAGGCTTTGAAAGCCGAGGGACTGAACAAAGAGCAAGTGCTCGCAGTTGTTGCAAAAACTGTGGACGACACTTTTGCCACTCAGAATGAGAGCATTTTGAATCAAGGGGCAAGCCGGGAGAAGGGTCGTTGTATCAGAAACGTTCCTTCCAGTTATCATCCTGCACTCGGAAGAGATCAACAAACCAGGCCAGCACCTGCCAATCCCTTTACTGGTGCGTCCAGCAAAAATCCATAAACCTCGAAGTATCTACCCCGAGGTCAGAGAGTCTTCTATGCTCTCTATATGCCTTTGTCCAAAGCTCTCCAAATCCTTGTTGGACAAGGCCATCTCAAACCCCTTGAGCCACGGCCTCTCCTGAACCCTCTTCCGGCTATGCATGATGCTACCCAGTACTGCGCTTTCCATCAACAAATCGGTCATGACACCGACAGTTGCATCCGTCTCCGCCACGAGATACAAAATTTGATTGACAACGGGGTCATCCCCGCACCAGGTCCTGCAAAGCCTATCGGCACTTGATCAGTGAATTTGGGGGATAATGTGATGTGATTGGGGGGATGAACCACCTGCGGGCAGCGTTCAGTTTACTCCAGATATGGTGGATGGCATGCACCGTTTTGAGCATTTGCGAATGCTAGCTTTTGTGCTTTCTGACTTGGGTATTGGGTCAATCTTGTTGTTTTGTTTTGAGTTTGTCTTTTTGTTTTGAGTCAGTCTCTTTTTTTGTTTTGGGTCTGTCTTGTTGTATCGAGTCAGTCCTGTTGTATAGGGGTCGGGTGATTCCAGGGGGTGTTTCCTCGGGCATCACCATTTTGTTTTGTGTTTGTCTTTTCGTTTTGTTTTGAGTCTGTTTCTGTCAGGGAGCCAGTTGTGCCAACAGATTTTGAATGAAACAGCAGTGATTTTCACGCTCTCGCATTTGCTTTTGCCTTGTGCCAGTTGTGCCAGAAGTTCCAAATGAGATGGCAGTATTTGATTAGAAGCTGTTTCTTTTCTGTGCTTTGAATTCATTGCATCGACCTAAGTTTTTCAAAACTTTTCGAACACTACGGTGAAAATGAAGAGGAAGGAATTCCTCGGGTTTTGCAAAATTTTGATCAATTGAGAGAAAGAGAGGCGTGCTAAGCCCCTTAATGAATGAAATCATGCTTGTTAGCGTGAGTACTGAGAAGGACCCTGGCTTGATCCAGACTGGTTTCACACTATCTTCAGCGCGAGCGATTTGTCGCTTTCTTAAAAATTTTCAAAAACAAAATGTTTTGCGCGGTCCTGCGAAGACTTGTGTGGAATCGCTCTTGAGATTGTGCAGCTTAGGATCGCTCTCAGCCTCGAGACTTGAGCCCTTGCTTTCAAACCTTGACCTTGGATTCAGAGTGTTCAACGGTCAACCGCGCTATGAGGCCTGTGTGGCCAGATTTGAAACAGCCCTCGAACAAGAGGCACCAAAGTCAGATCAAGAAGATTAGACCTCATCAGAAGAAGCTTGCGAAGCTAGAACAGAAACACCCCTCGAACTAGGGGCGAAAACGTCCAATGTGCTCGAAGAGCCGAAGATGGATCCTTCTGCAAATCGATATAACAGCCATTCTCCTGGATTCAGACTACTTCAGGATCTCAAAACCATTTGACATGGACAAAGCTACACTTTTACCCTTGAGAGGCTCGCTGGGCCGAAAACCCAGAAGGGCGACCCAGGCAAAAGTTAGAGCGAGACAAAAAAAAATGCAAAAAGAAAAGAAAAAGAAAAATGCAAAAAAAAAAAAAATATATCAAAAAAAAAAAAGAAAGAAAAATTGAGAAAAAGAGAAAAGAAAAACAAAGCTCGCAAGGTCGAAAACCCGCAACAGGCGCCTTGGCAAAAGTTAGAGCATAAAAAGGAGAGTGAAAATACCCGAGTGTACCTTAACCCCGAACTACGTAAGGCTTGATTCCCATCTTTGGGATACGTAGGCAACTTCATTCTGGAGTCCAGCCGTAAAACAATTCGATTGTGTCCATGCGATGGTTCTGGCCATCTTTGTCTTCTCTGTATCTGAGGATTTGGTTGTGTTCGTCACTCTGAGGACTGCCTACAATGCGCTGCGGTGCCATCCAAACAAGGGGCAACTTTTCGTTGCCATTCAATGCGCCACGGTGCCGTTCAAACAAGGGGCAACTTTCAGTTGCCATGTAGTTCCCCTAAAGTAAGGGGCAATTTTCCTTCGAATCTGAAGTTGTGTATCTCAAGAGCGGGTTCCGTGCTCGTTGAGCAGTGGCCGTTTGTAAAAATAGTTTTTGAGAATTTTTAATGAAGTTGACTAATTTTCTCTCAAAAATTATTCCATTTTTCCAAAACTGGACCATTTCTTGGACCCCAAAAAGGGAAAATTTTCAGTGCTCACAGCCTAACTTGCATGATTTCAAATCAGAAAATCGAACAAGCGCGTTAATCTAACTCTTATTTTGATCAAAATTGTTTTAGAAAGCCAAAACAAAAAAATGGTCAAATTGATGAACTAGGGGCACAGTTGAGTCAGGCTTCCTGTCTTTTCCTCGTTGTCAATGCATTTGCCAGAAAGGGCACTCTACTTGCCAGAAAGGGCATCGTATTCGCCAGAAGAGGGCACAACTGAAGTTAGCAGAAAAGGGCTGAAAGCTCTCAACCTCCTCCAAGCAGCGAGGTATCAAGCCAAGTGCAAAGCACGAACTGGAATGATCTGATCACGTCCAAACTCCCCAGTGGAGCATCATTAACCAATGTCAATTACAGATCTGCTGCACATCCAGCCGCATCACAACCACTCTGTGGGAGAAACTCACTGTTGTGAACAAGAAGAAGAATCTATCGGAATGCTAGGGGCAAGAGCCCGCAACTTTCTGTTTGTCCATCAACCACCTAGGAGAGGGATAAAAAATGAGATATTGAAGAATAGAGAGATGTGCGCTGAGAGAAAAAGTGAGAAAAGGGCTTTTTCAGAAAAACAGAGCCTGAGGGCCGAGTGATGTGAGAATCACAAATGAGAAAGGGTAGGAAACAATACCCGGAGAAACTAGCTCCTCGTGCACCGAGAGGTCTCTCGCCTTTGTAACACAGCTGAGTGTTGTGTTTGTGCGTTTTGTTTGTCTCGTTTCTTGTTTTAAGTCGTTTGAGTGTCAACAAATGTGTTTAGGTCATTTTACCTTGTTTTTCCTTTGTTGAGTTGTGTTTAGGTCGTTCTACCTTTGTTTTCCATTGTTGAGTCGTTTTGGCTGTGGTCAGTTGTAGGCTCAATACCCGGTTGAGAACCCATTTCTCATTTCAATTTCAAAAATCGTTTTGTGCTCAGAGTGCCGTGTCGTTCTCCACATTTGTGCAAATCAGGATTGGTTCTTTCATAAAGCCGCAGGATTCAACCCAGGTCATGTGAAAACAGTAAAACCAGGACCCATCAGAAGCTATGAAAGTTCCAGGCTACGAAGTAAAAGAAAAGAGGGAAAATGTCGGGCATCCGAGATTGTTTCAACTTCTACAAGTTTCGTCATTGCATCCTGTATGTCCAGAATGAGCAGTGTCTTGTATGAGCTGTGTGCCGAATAAACAAAATACTGTGCTATGGGCTGTCTGTTCAGAATGAGCTGTGTGCCGAATAAACCAAATACTGTGTTATGGGCTGTGAGTTCAGAATGAGTTGTGTGTTCAGAACGGACCGTGTGTTCAGAATCAGCGGTGTCCTGCGTGAGCCGTATGTTCCAAAATAAGTAGAATATTTTGTTATGAGCTGCGTGTTCAGAATAAGCAGTATGCCGATACGAGCTGTGTGTTCAAAGTGAACAGAATACTGTGTTGACTATTTCACTGTTTCAAGCCAGAATGGCGATCAGAAGTGTTCTCCCTGAGTACCGTTCCCCGTTAGAGTAAAGCGGTTCAGCGCCACTCACTCCATGAGGTGCTTTCTAGAGTGCCGCTTTGTCTATTCATTGCATTCCCTAAACATAATGCTCTACATTGCTTGTAACATGTATTCTATCATCGCACTTGTTGCGCTTATCTGCATCTTGTGTTATCTTATATCCTTTTGTGCCGTGCAGCGTTTAGGATCGTTATACCCCGGGACTCAACTTAGGTTGCGTGGAACACGCTCCCGAGTTGTTTACCTCTTCTCACGGTTTCAGCGTGGTTAGAGTGTTCTTTTCCTCACACGATTTTAGCGTGTTTGGATTTTATCTCAGGTTGCGTTGTGCACGCACCTGGGCGGTTGTTGTTTGGACCTCCTCTCACGATTTCAGCGTGGTTTGAGTGTTCCTTTCCTCACACGATTTCAGCGTGTTTGGATTTTATCTCAGGTTGCGATTTCAGCGTGTTTGGATTTTATCTCAGGTTGCGTTGTGCACGCACCGGGCGGTTGTTGTTTGGACCTCCTCTTACGATTTCAGCGTGGTTTGAGTGTTCCTTTCCTCACACGATTTCAGCGTGTTTGGATTTTATCTCAGGTTGCGTTGTGCATGCACCTGGGCGGTTGTTGTTTGGACCTCCTTTCACGATTTCAGCGTGGTTTGAGTGTTCCTTTCCTCACACGATTTCAGCGTGTTTGGAATTTATCTCAGGTTGCGTTGTGCGCGCACCTGGGCGGTTGTTGTTTGGACTCGTCTCACGATTTCAGCGTGGTTTGAGTGTCCCGTTCCTTACACGATTTCAGCGTGTTTGGAATTTATCTTAGGTTGCGTTGTGCGCACACCTGGGCGGTTGTTGTTTGGACCTCCTCTCACGATTTCAGCGTGGTTTGAGTGTTCCTTTCCTCACATGATTTCAGCGTGTTTGGAATTTATCTCAGGTTGCGTTGTGCGCGCACCTGGGCGGTTGTTGTTTGGACCTCCTCTCACGATTTCAGCGTGGTTTGAGTGTTCCTTTCCTTCACACGATTTCAGCGTGTTTGGATTTTATCTCAGGTTGCGTTGTGCACGCACCTGGGCAGTTGTTGTTTGGACCTCCTCTCACGATTTCAGCGTGGTTTGAGTGTTCCTTTCCTCACACGATTTCAACGTGTTTGGATTTTATCTCAGGTTGCGTTGTGCGCGCACCTGGGCGGTTGTTGTTTGGACTCCTCTCATGATTTTAGCGTGGTTTGAGTGTTCCTTTCCTCACACGATTTCAGCGTGTTTGGATTTTATCTCAGGTTGCGTTGTGCACGCACCTGGGCGGTTGTTGTTTGGACTCCTCTCACGATTTCAGCGTGGTTTGAGTGTTCCTTTCCTCACACGATTTCAGCGTGTTTGGATTTTATCTCAGGTTGCGTTGTGCACGCACCTGGGCGGTTGTTGTTTGGACTCCTCTCACGATTTCAGCGTGGTTTGAGTGTTCCTTTCCTCACACGATTTCAGCGTGTTTGGATTTTATCTCAGGTTGTGTTGTGCACGCACTTGGGCGATTGTTGTTTGGACTACTCTCACGATTTCAGCGTGGTTTGAGTGTCCCGTTCCTTACACGATTTCAGCGTGTTTGGATTTTATCTCAGGTTGCGTTGTGCACGCACCTGGGCGGTTGTTGTTTGGACTCCTCTCACGATTTCAGCGTGGTTTGAGTGTTCCTTTCCTCACACGATTTCAGCGTGTTTGGATTTTATCTCAGGTTGTGTTGTGCACGCACTTGGGCGGTTGTTGTTTGGACTCCTCTCACGATTTCAGCGTGGTTTGAGTGTCCCGTTCCTTACACGATTTCAGGGTGTTTGGATTTTATCTCAGGTTGCGTTGTGCGCGCACCTGGGCGGTTGTTGTTCGGACCTCCTCTCACGATTTCAGCGTGTTTGGAATCTATCTCAGGTTGCGTTGTGCGTGCACCTGGACGTTTGTTTTCGGACCTCTTCTCACGATTTCAGCATGGTTAGAGTGTTCTTTTCCTCACACGATTTCAGCGTGTTTGGATTTTATCCCAGGTTGCGTTGTAGACGCGCTGGGCGGGTTATTTTTGGACCTCCTCTCACGATTTCAGCGTGATTGGAGCCTTCCCTTCCTCACACGATTTCAGCGTGTTTGGAATTTATCTTAGGTTGCATGGAGCACGCTCCTGATTGATTTTCTTTGTTCTTCCTCCACTCGCGAGTCCAGCGTGGTTGGCGTGTGTTCACCCTTTGCATCTATTGCATCACATCTATTAAATCGTATCTATTTTACTGTCTGGTCTAGGAGACCTTAAATCCTCCGGTCTAAGGAGACCTTAAATCTTGCATCTTTATTCGTACTGTCTTGTGCACTCCCCGGTCTAGGAGACCTTAAATCCTCTAAAGGTGCAATTCCTTTGGTGTTTGTCGTGCCCGAACGACTTCTGGTGGTCTGGTATAGCCACCTGCATGTGTTTGCGGTGAGTTCCTAGGAGACCAACTGAGACGGTGGAAACTAGAGTTCGAATGGCTTATGCCTAGAATGCAAAGGTTCGGGATTTCTGAGACTAAAGTCTGGTTTAAATACCCAGGGGTGTATCCTCGGCTTGAAATCTGTATGGCAGCCCCATAGATTGAGATAGCATCTGTATGCACCTCAATTCTGGATACTGATCCAACCTAGTCTGTCACCCTGTTGGAGAATAGGGAAAGCTGCGACCATAGTCAGGGAGAAAAGTAGTACCTGCAGTTCAACCAAGAAGAAGTGAAAGATCCCCAGCAGCATGAGGTAAGTCATTGCTAATTGCCCCTGTAAGGTACCTTTACCTCTTAGCTATTACATTGCATTTTAGCCACTACATTACAGTGCATTGCATGAATCCTCAATTTTCGAACCGGCTTCGCGTAGCGTATAAATCAATTATCGAATCGGCTTCGCGTAGCGTATAAGTCCAATTTTCAAACCGGCTTCGCGTAGCGTATAAGTCCAATTATCAAAATCTTCCTGCATATCATTTTGCATCTTGCCCCCTGCCTGCGGGCATGCCTGAGGGCACATCTTTGTTATCTTGCCTGTTTGTCTAAGTCTTCGGCCTTGTAAAAAATGGGTCGTCTTTGGGCTTTGACATTCACTCCTGTCACGTGTGACTTTCGAGTTTTGTCAAAGAGGGGCAACTGTAGACACCCCATTTTTGACCGACCTTAAGACTCAGATGTCACCGATTGAGTGCTCGGTGATGGTGCATATTGTACTCGTTCAGAAGTTTCAGAGTTTCGGTCGCGAGCCTTGCCTCCAGACTTCCGAGCTCTTTCGTGTCTTGCCTCGGTTTGCGAACCAGGCTCCGTTTTCTTTGTTTTCTCTTTCCAAAGGGAGGGAGAGGTCTCGTAGATCATCTCTCAGTGGCCGTAGGCCATTTTGCTCGTTTGGAGCCCGGTTTCTGGTTTTTCGGAGCCGTTGGCCGTGTGCCTCGGTTCGGGACCGCTTAACCACCTCCGTTTGCCCCGGTTTTTGGCATACATCTTATTTGCTCCCTTTTGAGGGACACTGCGGTCCGAGAGACCAACTTCGTGGTCGAACATCACTCCCGGTGCCTAACAGTCAGTTTTCGGGGCCTCGAGTTGCGCGTTTCGGCCCCCGAATCTTCGTTTTGCATCGGTTTGAGTTTATTTTTTGTAGGGACCTCTGTTTCATTGGTAAGAAGGTCGCAGAAGGGTGGGAGGCCAGTAATTGTTCTGTCAGCCAACTTTATCCCTTCATCGCCCTCCGTCGCCCGTTTTTTCTCACTTCAAAGCCAATGTTGACCACCTTTGGGCCATTTTCTTGAACCCTAAATCCCACATTTGTGATGTACACATCTGGGAGGCCACCAATATTTGGTGGCCGGCCAGTAATTGCTTTTGAACCTTTTGAACTCCTCCTAAAGGTGGGTTGTTCTCTCTCCTGGTTCACTGTCTCCAATTTTTGAGCACAGGATTGTGTTGTGCACACCTGAGAGGCTACCTTTTTGGTATGGCCGGCCACTAATTCTCATTGAACCTTTTGACCCTTGGCCGTCCGGCCATGGGAGGTAGCCGGCCGGCCACCTAAACCCTAGATAACCGGCCGGCCATGCTCCTTGCTGCAGGCACATTCCAAATATGCATCTCTTTTCCCCCCAGATTGTGCATCCGGGGGGGTGCATTTTTGGGGGGAAACTTGGATTGTTTTCCCTCCATTTTTCCCCCCTTTTCCCCCCTCTTTTGTCTATATAACATCAGCTCCAGCTTTGTTATTAGGGTTACAAAATTTTGCCTTAAGCCCCTTGCATTGCATCTCCCTCTCTCTACACTTCAACCCTCCAAACCTTTAAGTTCCTACACCCCTTTCTACACCACCACCTAGCACCATACCTCCAACCTCCATTGCAGCCACTTGAAGCTATTTTCCAGAGCTAAGGAACCACCAAACTCAAGCCAAGAGGCTGTCAAGGATTGGTCTTCAAGGGTGAGTCCCTATTCTCTTTTTTTGTGCTTTATTTTGTTCAATACATTAGCCATACTTTCTTGATGTTTTGGGCTCCGACCCTAACTGGAACTAGACTTATTTTGAGCTATATTAAATGTTTGTTTAAGGGCCTCTCACTGTTTGAGGCCTCCTTGTTGCACTTGCTTCATTGCCTCTCTTGTATGCCATTTTCTTGTGTAATATTTTTGGCCTATGTATAAATTGTTTTGAGGTATGTCATAAACTGTAATGTTTCTTATTTTGAGCCCTTCTTCAACATTGTTGAAGGGCTCATCACTATTTGAGGCCTCCATTTACCACTTGCCTTTATATATCTCTCTTTTGGCTCCATTTTTGCATGATTTGTTAGCCTCTTATGCTTCTGTTTTTGGGTTCTGGTCCGAACTATAAGTGACCTTATTTTGACCCCCTATTCATGTTTCATTGAGGGTATTTTATTTTTTGAGCCATCCTTTTTGTACTTTGTGTTATAGCTCTCTTTTTGGCCTTGTTTTGTATAGCATTTTGAGCACACTTGTGCATTGTTTTGGGTTTGATCATAAACTGAAAAATGCCATATTTTGGGTCCCTCTTCAACATTGTTGAAGGACCCTCTCTTGTTTGGGGCCAGAAGCTGTGACTTACTTCTTTATCTCACATTTAGGGCCATTTTTGCATATTGGTTTAGCCCTATTTGTGTTCATTGTTTGGTCTTGTTTAAAACTGAAAACATGCTTGTTTTGGGGCTTCCTTGAATCTGTCTTCACATTTAATGTTCAAATAATGCATGTTTTGTATAGCTACAGGCCAATGCATAGGCCTAATTTTGCATTTCGGTTTCATTTCATGCATCGGGTACTATATCGCCATGATTCGGGACTGTTTTGGGTCATATTTTAGCGCTGAAATTTGCATGCTTGTATGCCATATTCCATGCCTTGCTATATCTTGTTAGAGTGGCATTTCGTGCCTTAGGTTCGGTCCTCGGTTTGCGTGCATATGTGCACGCATTCCGAGTTGTCTCATTTTCATCTCATGGCCTCTTATGCGAGTGTGGCTGAGGTCCACTTGTGTTAGTGTAAGTCCATTTATGCATTGTGTATGCCATTTTATTTCATAGCATTGCGTATGCTAGGTTGTATGTTAGCACATTGTGTATGCCATGTTACCTCGTGCATCGTGTATGCCATTTCATAGCATTGTGTATGTTAGGTTGTATCTTAGTTGCATGTCATGCATATCATGCATATTGCATTGTGCTTGGGATAGGAATTAGCCTAGGCACGGGAAACGAGGTACGTTTCGTACTCCGAGTGACGGAACGTGTCTCAATTCCCAGTCACCGACACTCCGGATTGTCCATGATGGAGTTAGGTCTTGTTGTGTTTTCATATGCATTCATTCTATATTGAGTTGTGCAATTCGACCCCTCGGCCATCATGCATCGAGATGCGTGATTGGTGGAACGAGGATCGAGACATGCATACATATGTGAAAATACATTGCTATGCCCCTTTCCTGCTCTCTGTTGTAGCAAATCAAGAATTAGCAACCTTCCAGAGATTGGCGCGCTTTCCAAGAATAATTGCAAAACAGGGGCTAATTGGGGCATCCCAGTGGATTTCCGCGCAAGGCAGCCCAAACATACATCATTCATCAGAGTCAAGGCAGTCCCTGGCTTGCATGCCAGTTTATAGCTTTCCTAGATTAATTTGTAAATTAATTAGGATTTTTGTATTTATTCGGGACTGTATTATTTATTCATTTGGGACTGTATATTATTCGGACCCTCCGAGCGAGGGCAATGTTGTAATAAGTGTGCGTGTGTGTGATGTATGTCTTCCAACCCCACGTCTTTCTCCCTTTTATTTACCCGCTTATGATGGTTAGATTAGGGCATGTTTCAATTAGCATACAGTATGATAGCATGTTTGCATTCATTCACCTGTTTTGCATGCACTGGGCTCGACGCATCATGCTAACTGCATTGTATTTTCAATTCCAAGTTGAATACATGTTAGCTGTAGCATTTCATATGCCATGTTTAGAATAGCCGAGCCTGCTATAGTTGCACTTTTTCATGTGTTGCATTAGGCATTTCTGTATAGTTAGGATCATGCATGGATTTCTAACAAGCTTCTATTTTGGCTTGGAGTACTCGATAAGTTTTATGCTTTAGCATCCTTGCATGTGTGTGAGTGACTGCCATGAATAGCATGCTTACCATGAGGCTATGTGCTTATGTGATATAAACTGCCTGAATGCCTGTGGGTGAAGGTTGGGTTATTTGAATTGGAACAATTCATCAAATGTGTGTTTTAAGCCCACTAGATAGTGGCAAAATCATGTTTTTCTAAGCCCACCTGAGGGTGGCAAATCCATGTCTTAGCCTACTTGCGGGTAGCACCTTCAAACCATTTTCAAACAAACAAACATGAAATGTTTTGTTCAAATTCAAGCGATCCAGTCTATACTTGTATGCTGTGCGCATCACATAGTAACCTAGGCTAATAACCGGAATAAGAATACACAATGTTTTCAAAAATAGATATCATGGTTAGTAGAGGCCGATCTTTGATCGGGGGAGCGGGGGTGCTCACGAAGTGACCTTCCCCAATCGTACCCAAGTTCCCGAGCCGAGGCAACTTTGGTGATGATGGACACGTGGCCTTAGGCAAACGAGTCAGGGTTTCCTAAATTTCCCCAAAATAAAATATTTAGGTAGCGACTCTGTATCTGGCAAAGCAGTCTATGTTTGGCACTTCTTTCAAAATCTATTTTCTCAAAACGATTTGCCGGATTTGGACTCTTTGGTTCAGATTACGAACCGTGACAATTTGAGAGTCTTGAGTTGTAGTGAACCCCAAATGAACGGAACGGGAGCTCGTCCCTCCCGGGGCGTTCGGGGACGTCTACAATAATTACTTCGGTTTTCTTGTGTGCTTTACTATATTTCGGTTTTCAATTTTTCAGCCGAACTAACAGTTGTCTTCTTTCGTAGATTTTGCCTACCTCCAGTCTCTATACAGCTACCCAAATCTAGCGACCTTACGCGCCGCACTACGTTATCCTGAACGTAGTTGGGCCAAGCTGCTAAAGTTCAAACCGACCTATAGATATAGCGGCCGCCGAAAAGCGAGAGTGACCGACTTTCTGCTAGAGGAGGCCCCAGAACCGGACCCAACCTTGCCAGAAATTAGACTAATCCTACTCACAGTCGAACAAGAAATGGCCAAGAGAAATAGAGTCAGGGCCCTCTTGATCGAAACCAACAGACCCGAAGTACCGCCACCGAGCCAAACCCAAGAGACCGTGGTGGCGCTGCCAACGCAACAACCTTCTTCATCTCGGTCAAAGAAGCGTGCCCGGACTAACCAAACTGAGCCACGCTTAGTAGATGAGGATGAAACCATCCTTCCGCTGAGCCCCCCACCAATCCCTTAACCGGAGCCATCTGACCGATCTACCTCCAAGTGGGTTCCCAAGCTCATGTTTCAGAACCGAGATATCCAAGATACTGACTCGGTGGTTGCTGAGAAGGATCACATACTGGCTTTCAACCTTGCCAAAAGTGTGTGCCTTCCAAAAGACATGGAGCACCACGATCAATTGAACACCGAGTTGAAGGCCATCCGATCTTCAACCCTGGTAGGCAATTCTCTTCTTTGCTTTTTCATCTTTATAATTTTTTCCATCTTTTAGTTCGGTTAAAAAAGAAAGTTTCTACACTATTGCAGGCCATTCAGAAAAACAACATCGCACACAAGCGAGTGTTGGAGCTCAGGAGAACTACAAGGGATGCCACGGCAGAAGCTGAAGCCAAGACCACTGAGCTCAAACAATCACAAGCAAAGATGGCCGAGCTGGAGGCCTAGGTAACTCGCTTAACCGGACTGGTTACCTCGGCTAATTCTGATAAACAACGAGCTCTAACCGAAATGAAAGACAAGCATTTGTGGGAGCTCGCAAAGCTTGAAAGTACCAAAGACGCCGAAATAAATGAATTGAAGAAGAAAGCTGATGACGCCGAGCAAAAGGGCTACAAAGAAGGCGAGGCTGCTTATGTCCAACAATGTGAGGCAGCAAAGGACTTATTTTTCAAGTGCGGCTGGAGAAGTGTTGTGGAGCAGCTCGGTTGTGGGTCCAAAATCGAGGTCTACAATGCTCCGCAGTATTTTATTCCGGCCTCACTAACTCAGTATGCTGCATCCATTCAGCAGAAGTTCCTTGAGAGTTCTGACGACGATGAAGAAGAGGCAACTAATACCTCAGTCGGCAATGTTCCAACAAATCAATCAGCTCGGGCGGAGCACACGGTGGAAGACCTGATCATTGAGCAACCAACCGAGACCGTGCTTCCGACCGAGACCATACTTGCGACCGAGACCGAGCTCTAGCCAGAGACCGTGCTTCGGGATGATGGTGATGCTGGTTTGGATGCCGAGATAGATGATTTGTTCAACTGATTCTTGTATTTTTCTTTTGCCTTTTGTTTTGGACTTGTAACCGGGCTGCGGCCCCTCCTTTGTATTTGCTCTTTGATGAATGAAAATTTTCTTGTTTTGAACTCTTACTTCAGTTGATCTGCATGTTTGTACTTGTAATGACTTTTCCATGATCTTTTCACTTCCAACTGTTATCTCGGTTTAAATTCCTGTTTGAGCTTGCTTTCTAACAGTAGTGTGGCCGAGATACTTTATTCTGGTCTCAGCCGAGCAATCTAACTGAGCTTACTAGCCAACCACTCTTTAGCCGATGTCCTTGCTTCGGCTAAAAAGTGCTAAGAGTTGGTTTAATCCAGCCAACCACTTTTTAGCCGATGTCCTTACTTCGGCTAAAGAGTACTAAGAGTTGGTTTAATCCAGCCAACCACTCTTTAGCCTTTGTCCTTACTTCGGCTAAAGAGTACTAAGAGTTGGTTTAATCCAGCCAACCACTCTTTAGCCGATGTCCTAATTTCGGCTAAAGAGTGCTAAGAGTTGGTTTAATCCAGCCAACCACTCTTTTAGCCGATGTCCTAACTTCGGCTAAAGAGTGCTAAGAGTTGGTTTAATCCAGCCAACCACTCTTTAGCCGATGTCCTAACTTCGGCTAAAGAGTGCTAAGAGTTGGTTTAATCCAGCCAACCACTCTTTTAGCCGATGTCCTAACTTCGGCTAAAGAGTACTAAAAGTTGGTTTAATCCAGCCAACCACTCTTTTAGCCGATGTCTTTATTTTGGCTAAAGAGTACTAAGAGTTGGTTTAATCCAGCCAACCACTCTTTTAGCTGATGTCCTTACTTCGGCTAAAGAGTACTAAGAGTTGGTTTAATCCAGCCAACCACTCTTTTAGCCGATGTCCTAACTTCGGCTAAAGGGTACTAAGAGTTGGTTTAATCCAGCCAACCTCTAAGTTAGTTTTTCCAGCTAACTTAGAATAAAATGTTTGGTTATTTCGACCAAACGTCCTGCAGCCTGGATTCTTTTCCTGGGCTTAGGAAGGGTGTTGGTTTAATCCAGCCAACCTCTAAGTTAGTTTTTCCAGCCAACTTAGAATAAAATGTTTGGTTATTCCGACCAAACGTCCTGCAGCCTGGATCCTTATCCTGGGCTTAGGAGGGGTGTTGGTTTAATCCAGCCAACCTCTAAGTTAGTTTTTCCAGTCAACTTAGAATAAAATGTTTGGTTATTCCGACCAAACGTCCTGCAGCCTGGATCCTTATCCTGGGCTTAGGAGGGGTGTTGGTTTAATCCAGCCAACCTCTAAGTTAGTTTTTCCAGCCAACTTAGAATAAAATGTTTGCAATGTACCTAACTTCGCTAAAACTAACTTTTACAGAGAACAACTTATGCTGAAAAGAATTGATTTGTTTTATTGAGGAAAGAAAAAATTACACATATTTGAAGGAGGAAAGCTAAAAATAAAATAACTTGAGATTGGCAGTGTTCCATGGCCTAGGGATTGGTTTGCCGTCCTTGTCTTCTAGGTGGTATGCCCCTTTGCCTGCTAACCCAACCACTTTGTAAGGACCTTCCCAATTAGGCCCTAGCTTGCTATCTCCTAGCACCAGGGTGTTTCCCATCACTTTGCGCAGCACCCAATCTCCGATCTTGAATTGCATTGGATGTACTGTTTTGTTATATTTCCTGGACAACTCTTGTTGATATGATGCAATGTGGACTGGTTCTCTTTCTCTTCTTTCTTCGGCGAGGTCGAGCTCTAATGTTATGGCTTCTCTATTCAAGTCGGGATCAAAATTTTCGCTTCGAATTGTGGGGAGGCCAACTTCCAGTGGGATTACTGCTTCCATTCCGTAGGCTAAGGAGAATGGTGTTTCTCCTGTTGATCGTCGAGGTGTGGTGCGGTAAGCCCATAAAACATGAGGAAGTTCTTCCGCCCATTTGCCCTTTGTCTTCTCTAACTTTTTCTTCAGTCCATCCAAGACAACCTTATTTGATGCTTCTGCTTGGCCATTTGCTTGAGGATATGCTGGTGTAGAATTGTAGAACTCTATCTTGTATTCTTCACAAAAGCTTCTAAAGATTTTGCCATCAAACTGGGTACCGTTGTCTGATATGAGAGCTTTAGGTATGCCAAATCTAGTAATGATATTTTGTCAGACGAACTTCTTCACATCCTTTTCCTTGATTGATGCCAATGCTTCTGCTTCCACCCACTTTGTGAAGTAGTCTGTTGCTGCGAGAAAGAACTTCCTGTTGCCGGGTGCTGTTGGAAGTGGTCCTACTATGTCCAAGCCCCACATTGTGAAAGGCCATGGGCTAGTCAATGGTAGGAGTTCTCTGGCCGGCTGATGTACTTGATGTGTGAACTTCTGACATTTCTCGCATTTCTTCACATATTTTTCTGAGTCAGCTTGCATGTATGGCCACCAGTATCCTTGCGAAATGGCTCTGTAAGCTAACGATCTTCTACCTTGGTGGCTTCCGCACACTCCTTCATGTATTTCGAACAAGAATGCTTCCACCTTGCTGGGGTGAACACACTTTAGATAGGGTCTTGAGAACGATTTTTTGTACAATGCCTTGGATGGAGAAGCCAGAATCGCTGCGACTTTGCTCGTATTTTGTTGGCTTCTTTCTTTTCTTCCGGTAAGATGCCGTCTTTTAAGAACAGTATAATGGGATCCATCCATGAGGGGCCTAATTCAGCGCAACATACCTCTTCTGCTTCGGGGTCTTCAATGCTTGGTCTTGGTAAGAAGTCGATGAGCAACGGATGAGGGATGGAAGTATCTGCCATTGAAACGAAGCCTGCTAGTTCGTCTGCTCTGCTGTTTTCCTCCCTGCCAATCTGTTCTATCCTTACTACTTCAAATTTCTTGATCTCTATTCTGACCAATTCTTGGTACTTGGCCATCCTATCATCCTTTGCTTCATAGTCGCCAGAAATTTGGTTTACCACCAGCTGTGAGTCGTTGTAGACCATTAATTCGGTGGCCTTCATGTAGTATGCTGATATGAGTCCTGCAAGAAGTGCTTCATATTCCTCTTCGTTGTTTGATGCTGGGAAGCCAAGGTTGATTGCTTGTTCCACAACCAGGTCGTCTGGTGAGATGAGGACTATGCCAAGTCCTGCACCATGCCGGTTGGATGCTCCATCCGCAAAGAGCTTCTACATCTCACCAACGAACAACTTCCAACAAGTGGAGGGATCGGATGATGTCGTGGGGTCAAGAATGTTGCTGGTGTTTTCTTTAAGGTCCATGCTTGCTATCTGCCCCTCGCTATCTGATTGTACCAAGCCTTTATTTGTTGGTGAGTCTTGGTTTGCTTCTTCCTTGCTGTCTTTAGTCTGGTCTGCCTTGGAGTCTGACTGAGCACTTTCTGCTAGGGGTTGCGCTATTCCGGCGTCAACTTCCATTCCTAGTTTGGTTGTGTCAGTTAGGTCGACTGGGCAGATATGATGACTTCCAGGAGTAAATTCTGCGACGAAGTCTGCCAAAGATTGGGCCTTTACTACGGTTCTAGGTTGGAACTTGATGTCGAATTGTCCCAACTCTACTGCCCACTTCAAGATTCGCCCAGAAAAGTTCGCCCTCTCAAACAAAGCTTTTAGTGGGAAAGCTGTGAGGACGACTATGGTGTGGGCGTGAAAGTAGTGTACAAATTTCCTGGAGGCCATCATTAAGGCTAATGCCAGTTTTTCCAGTGGCAAATACCTTGTTTCGGCTCCCAGCAATGTCTTGCTGACATAATAGATGGGCAAATGTTGAATTCCTTCCGCACGGACCAACACTGCGCTAATTGCGTGCTGAAAGACTGCCAGGTACAGGAAGAGTTCTTCTCCAGGTATTGGGGTGACAAGCAGTGGTGGGGAAGACATATATTCCTTCAAGCTTTCCAGAGCTCGATCGCATTCTTCGTCCCACTCGAACTTGACTTTTAATGCTTGAAAAAATGGTCGTAGTCTGTCTGACGACCGGCTGATAAATCAGTTGAGTGCAGCCGCCATGCCGGTGAGATGATGTACTTTGTTCACCGCGTTAGGCCTCTCCAGATCCTGGATTGCTTTGATCTGGGAGGGGTCTGCCTCTATACCCCGGTTGGTTACCAGGAAACCTAGGAATTTGCCAGATCCTACTCTGAATGCACACTTGGACGCATTGAGGCGCAACTTGTGCTTCTTCAGGATCTCAAACATCTCGCCTAGGTCCTTGAGATGGTCATTCTCATCCTTGCTCTTGACCACCATGTCGTCGATGTAAGCTTTCATTGTTCTGCCTAACAATGGTTCAAACATCTTGGTGACCATCCGTTAGAATGTCGCCCCTGCGTTCTTTAGGCCAAAGGGCATGACCTTGTAACAGTACAGTCCTCTTGGAGTTGTAAAGGATGTGACCTCCTGGTCTGATTTATGCATGGCGATTTGGTGGTAGCCTCTGTATGCATCCAGAAAGCTAAGTCGGTTGTGCCCCGCCGTTAGGTCGACCAGTTGATCTATCTGCGGTAGAGGAAAGCTGTCTTTTGGACATGCCTTGTTGACTGTTTTATAGTCGACGCAGACACGCCACTTGCCATTCTTCTTTGGCACTACGACTGTGTTGGAGATCCATCTTGGGTAGTGCACTTCTCTAATTGCTCCTACCTCCAGCAGGTTACCTACTTCTTCCGCTACTATCTCGGCATGGTGGAGTGCTGATCTACGTGTGCGCTGGATGACTGGTCTGGCGGATGGGTGGACATTGAGTTGGTGACAGTTGAAGTTTGGATCAATGCCTGGCATGTCGTAGGGCGTCCAGGCGAACACTTCGATGTTAGAGGTTAAGAATTCCAAGACCTCTAATCTCTCAGTGCTGGACAACGACGAACCGAGCAAAAAGAACTTATTCGGGTTCTTTTCATCTATTCTTACCTCTACCAAGTCCTCCACTGCTTTCTGATCAGCCGCTTTACCGACATCTGCGAACAGCTCATTGCTCTCAGGTTCTTCCACCGAATGAACGTATCCTTTGGCAGCGCGGCTGCCATTCACCGTGACGAAGTATTGCTTCGACATGATCTGATCTCCATAGACTTCTTCAATTACCCCGGTATCGTTGGGGAACCGTATTACTTGGTGGTAGGATGACGCCACCGATTGCATGGCATGCAGCCATGTTCTGCCCAAGATGATGTTGTAAGTGGAGGGGACCTTCAATACCCAGAACTCCACTTGCTTCGTCACGCTTCCTGCTCTGACTGGAAGAATTATTTTGCCGACGGGCCATTCTGGCATAGAGTTGAATCCAATTAGGGGAGATACGGCTGGGGCCAAGTCTTTGTCTTGTAGCTTCAATTGTTTGAATGTTTCGTAGTACATGATTTCACATGAACTACCCTGGTCAATCAGAATCCGCTTGACGTCAAAATCCTTGACCCGGAGAGTGACGACCAGGGCATCATTGTGAGGGCAATATATCCGTTCCAAGTCTTTATCCGAAAAAGACATGACGTTTGTGGCCTCTGTCTTGTGTGTAGATGATGCAATATTAAAATCTAGGTCTTCTTTCTTGTGATCATGGACAGTTGATTAATTGTTTGTTTGCTTGTAGTTTTGATCAAGTAAAATAACAATAATTGTGTTGAAAACATAACAAGCAAAAATAATAATTGAAAATGAGTAGTATCTTAATAATTGAAGGTCTTAGAAAGGGAAAGTGAGTAGTATTTTAAAAATTGAAGGCTCTAGAAAGTAGGGATGGCAATGGATAGCCTACCCTGTGGGTGGTGTCCATGGAAACCCAACCCAAATACATGGGTTTTTCCCTTTTTTTCTTATCCATTTGGTAGGGTAAGTGATATTTTTTAAATATCCACAGGAGATGGATTGGGGATGGGTACCCACTAATTTCCCCATATGTTTTTTTTTTTTTTTTTTTTTTTTTTTTTTTTTTTTTTCACAACCAAAACTAAATATATATTCAATCTTTTTATTTATTTATTTATTTTTTCAGGTTCACAACCAACTTTTTTATTTTATTTATTTATTTATTTTTTAAAGATCCACAACCAAAGCTAAATATACATCCAATCTTTCTTTTTTTTTATTATTATTATTATTATCATTATTATTATTATTATTATTATTATTATTATTATTATTATTATTATTTTATTATTTTTAAGGTTCACAACCATTTTTTTTTTAATGTTTACGATTCACAACCAAAGCTAAATATACATCCAATCTTTTTTTTTTCTTTTTTTAATTTTTTTTAAGGTTCACAAACAATTTTTTTTTTATTTATTTATTTTTTAAGATTCACAACTAAAGCTAAATATACATTCAATCTTATTTTATTCTATTTGGCTCAACAATAAAATTAAATACACATTAATTAACATTGTCACATTATTCTTGTCAAATTTTATGCATATCTAGAATTTTTTAAATTTATTTAAAAAAATTAAGGACACTGTCTAGTGCAGGTTTCGGTTTGCTTTTCTATGTTATTTTATTTTGTTATGTATTGTAATTTTCAGAATGGTTTGCTTGTTCTGAAATTTCAATTAACGAGTATGAATCTATTTTTTTTATGTTATCACACAATTTATACAACATATATATATATATATATATATATGAATGTATTTGAAAATAAGAAAATTGTAGAGAATCAAAACAAGCATGAGTCGTGATTGGTTAGAAATGATGGGTACAAAGATTTATTTGCTGGAAAAACAAAAAGGGGATACAAAGTCATACTAAATAATTTTTTTTAAAATAAAAGATTTTTTCTTAGTTATGAACAGATTTAACTGAAATCAGCTTGTTTCCCAATGTTATGCTTCATTTATTTAGATAGAAAATATTTTTTAATGAAAAATATTTTTTATAAAAAAATTAAAAATATATATTTTTTTATATTTGGTGGTGGTGGTGATGGAACGAAGGTGAAAGTAAAGATTGTGACATAGTGGTGGGGTGATGGTGGCAGTGATGATGGTAGTGGCTATGGTGATGGTAGTGTGACAGTGAAGGTGAGAATAGTGGTGATGGTGTTGCGTAATTAGTAAAAATTTAATTGAAAAAACGTTTTTTGTTTTTTAAAAGTAACAAGCAACAAAATTCGTGGAGGACTAAAGGAAGAAGATGGAGGATGAATTGGGTGTGGTAAGGCATAAATATCTTAAAATGAGTGGTTCAGATTTGTTAAAATGTATAATTAGATTTTGGATAAATTAAAATGAATGGTTCAAATTTGCTAAGAGAAAGATGGTTTAATGTCTAAAATGTCTGTGGCTAAGAGATCAACAAACAATTTCTTATTTATGCTCTGATGCAATTTAATATGGGTCTTATAACACTTTCTTCAAACAGGTTCTTTCACATTTTATTTCTTCAAACAGCCTTTTATAACATTGTAATCAGGTTCTTATAACATGAAAGGGAGAGAGTGAGAGTGAGAGTGAGAGTGAGAGAGAGAGAGATGGTTGTAATTTTTTTTTGAATGTTCCACGTTCTTCCACATTTTTTTTTTCAATTACTAAAACTTATTTGATTGTCTCAAAATTATATATTTGATTATTATAAAACAAACTTTTTAATTAATTAATTAATGTGTATTTGATTTTGTTGTTGAATCAAATAAATAAAATAAGATTGAATGTATATTTAACTTTTGTTGTGAACCTTAAAAAAAAGTAAAAAAAAATAAAAAAAATAAGTTATTAACATTAAATATATTAAAAAAGAAAGAAAAAAGATTGAAGGTATATTTAGTTAAAACCTTTAAAAAAAAATTGGGTTGTAAACATTAAATATATTAAAAAAGAAAGAAAAAAGATTGAAGGTATATTTAGCTTTTGTTGTGAACCTTCAAAAAAAAAAAAGTTGTTAACATTAAATATATTAAAAAAGAAAGAAAAAAGATTGAAGGTATATTTAGCTTTTATTGTGAACCTTAAAAAAAAAAAAAGTGGTTGTTAACATTAAATATAAAAAATAAAAATGGGGATTAAAGTGGGTTGGGGAAAATCCATACCCATTAAGAAATGGGGAGGGTGGTATCCATGGAGAATGGGGAATGGGAAATGGGAAAAATTTATTATAGGGGAATGGGGATGGGGAATTAATATCCACCCCATTAATCCCCATTGCCATAGGTTCTTCTTAGGTGGAGCTTATAGGTAGGTGTACATGACTTCTTTTTGCCCTAATTATTTAAACTGATTTGGAAATGGTGCAACTGATTCACATTCCAGAAATGCTGATCAATTTGTTCTTTCAAAATTTTTATAAGCACATCCTGCTGATTTTTCTACCACTAAATTGCAGGTTAGGCCGTACTTTTTGCAGATTTTTCTGAAGTATGAATTTACTTTTCCTATAATAGTTTCATAATCTGCTTAGATAATGTTATATCTGTTTCATAAACTGCTTGATCTTTATGGCTTTGTAATGTTATCGGTTATTTGGTCTGTTGGTTCTTGAAGTGATTGTCTATTGAGTTACAACAATTTTATTGAGCTTATCAGACATTATTGTTTAATATTGCTTTTAAGATTTGATTGATGTCTAATATTTGCATTTGGTGTTTGTATATTTTGTGGTTGTCTTTGGGTATGATGCATCTAATATTGTAGAATTCGTTTCTGACTTAGAATTCTTCATTTCCTTTAATATTAACCTTAATTTTTTGTTCAAGCCAGGAAATGATTCATTTGATGAGAGAGAGGCATTTTCCTGCTGCTTTTAAGTGTTACCATAACTTTCACAAAATTGGTTCTGTATCTAGTGACAACCTGTTCTTCAAAATGGTCATCCATGTCCACAGCGATTCAGCATTTCGACGATATCAGAAAGAGATGAGGTCCTATTTAAACTTAAGCTTGTAATGTATGTTGGAAAAAAATGGTTGAATAAGAAATTACCTCATAAATGTGTATATAACTTACACTTTTAAGGCTCATCAGTTTTACAAAATTGATTGGGCAGTTTTGCTAACATTAGTTGCCAGCCTTGATAGCTAGAGGCTCCTCTCCTCTCCCCCATGGTGTATAAAAGGAGGCTCAATTCCTTGAAAAGAGATATAGAAATTTTCCTTGACATCCATACACTGTCAGTCTACTTCTTCTATAATTTTCTTCCTGAGAGAGAGTGCTGCCGTTGTCTGTTTGCTAAGCTAATCAGAAGGTGCTTCTGTTGTAGCTGGTAAAAACCGTCGTATCCTGGGAAGTAGACGCCGGAGTACCTCCAGCACCCAACGGTGAGGCGGCGAATCTATTTTAAGAAGACTGTGGTATCACACAGGCTTCGGTTTGCATCCTTTAACCATTTTATATTTTATCTGTATTTTATTCAGCATGTTATTTTTCCTGGGATTGAAGGTTTGTTTTGTTCATCTCATAATTTTGCGATATGCAATGTGAAATTATGTAATGTGAGTAGTTTTTCCCAACAAGCTTAAAATAGATTCGACGTTTATCATAGAATTAGATTAATAGATTCATAGGTGTGTGTAATAATTTTGCATGTTATTGGCCACTGGTAGTACTAGCGAGTTAATTGGTTTATTAGATGTATTTACACAGGGTTAAGCTTTTGATTTTGCCATTTTGTGTATGCTACTGTTTGGTCTTCCCATGGCATGGAATAGGCCACTGTTATCAATAGGGAAGAAGAGTTCCATTGGTGCAACGTTAATTCACTGTATTTTCTAATTAATTTATTAATTTATGGTGTACCGGTTCATGCCTTGTATTTCTAGATTTACATGCTTCTAGTACACATGCTTCTAGTTTACAATATAAATTACATGTTCATTCGGGTTTAATTTTTAGTGTAATTTACATTTCTAGCATGTCTATTAGGTAGTAAATTTTTCATGTAACTTGTACCTATTAATCTTTAATTTAGGTGTGGAGTTGTAAAGTTTATAACTTGCCTATATTTAAATTCATGTTAATTTCTCTAGAATTATTTGCATGTTAATCATGTCATTTGCAATTCTTGCCTAGTATTGTGATTTAAGTATTTAGGAGTTATAAAATGTTTGTAACTTGCCTCAATTAATTACATGTTTAGTGTACCATAAGCTCATATGTAACCTTTACCAATTTAAAATATGGTTTAATTATATTTAATTTAGGTCTGTAACTTATATAGTTAATTACAAGTTTATTATGTAATTAATTTTTTACAGTTTTTTTTAATTTAAATTCTAGATGTGTAACTTAAGGGTTGGTTTTAATCTTTATTTACAGTTATTTATTAGTTTGTTTGCTAGTACCCTCCCCTTCAATCACTACTTTGCCAAAAGCAAAGAAAAGCTGAGGGAGGTTTTGTTGTATTGTGCTGCTAACTCTTTATTGCAGGAATACCTATGGAAATAGGAAAAATGATTAATTTGGACTAAATATTTGAAGCAATTATTTGCTTGAGTGTTCATTTGTGGTTATTCACCAATATGTAAAGCACGTTTTATTTGCTTGTAATTATTGTAGCAATTTTGTTGTAATTGCTTGTACAGTTTGGAACTTGGTGTGTTTAACCTAGTTCATCCATTGGAAAATTTAATTCTTAAAGTTGTTTCCCATGGACTAGGAGTCAACATGCTCTTGAAAGTTTTGTCTAAGGTTAACTGGGTTTTAAGTGGGACCGGTGTGACCCCTCCAGTCTTCCTGGAAACTTTCCTGACCATGTTTGATTCTAGGTTGCGTGGTGAGACTAGTTTTGAATTAAATTTCCAATTGTGGGATTTTCTAGTGTTAAGTTTGATTTCTGGAAATACAGAATAGCGAAAATTCGGCTGTAATTTTTCAGAAATGGCAACTGTGTCTGATGCTGCTACTGCTGCTGCTAATGTTGGTGGGGATCCGAACCCCGGGGCGACTGGCTTGCCAACCCCTGTTGTGACCTCTGTGGTCAATCCTCCTGTTGTTACTCCGCCTGTTTCGGGAGGACCGCTCAATCATCACGAGCGCCCGGAGAAGTTCACGGGAGTGAATTTCAAGAGATGGCAGCAGAAGATGCTGTTTTATTTGACTACTCTAAGCCTTGCGAGGTTTCTGAGTGAAGATGTACCAGCTGTAGAGGAGAATGAGCAAGATAAACAAAAGCTCATGGCTCTGGACGCTTGGAAACAAGCAGACTTCTTATGCCGGAATTACATTCTGAACGGCTTGGCGGATTCGCTTTTCAACGTGTTCTATTCCAAGAAATCGGCTAAGGAGTTGTGGGATGCCTTGGACAAAAAGTACAAGATCGAGGATGCTGGGGTAAAGAAATTTAACGTCAGCCGGTTCCTGGACTTCAAGATGGTGGACTCTAAAACTGTCCTGAGTCAAGTCCAAGAGTTCTAAGTGATTCTGCATGAGATACATGCAGAATGGATGGTCCTAAGTGAGTCATTCCAAGCAGCTACTTTGATTGAGAAGCTACCTAACGACTGGAAAGACTTCAAGAACTACTTGAAGCACAAACGAAAGGAGATGACAGTCGAGGAGCTCGTTGTCAGGCTCTGGATTGAAGAGGACAACAGGAAGAAAGGAGGGAGTACCTCCACTGTCAAAGCCAACATGGTTGAGCATGGCGAGTCCTCGGGGGCTAGGAAAAAACCACCAACAGACAAAAGCTCAAAGTTGGGGGCTAGAGGAGGAATCTTCGAAAGGCCAGCCTACAAGCCAAAGGAGCCTACTTTTAGGTTCGATGGCAAATGCTTCAACTGTGGAAGTGACGGGCATCGGGCAGTTGATTGTCTGAAGAAGAAGCCCTACAGGAAAAACCCTCCCTAACACAAAAACCGGGCACCTATGGCTGAAATGGAGGAATTGTCACACGATGTGGACGACATGCATCTATTAGCCGTCGTGTCAGAAATGAACATGGTGGGGTAAAACCCGATGGAGTGGTGGGTGGACACTGGGGCCACTCGCCATATTTGTGCAGAGAAGAGAATGTTCACAACTTTCGAACCGGTTTCAAACGGGGAGAAGTTGTTTATGGGAAACTCTGCAACCTCAGCTGTTGAGGGTAAAGGCAAGGTGATCCTGAAGATGACTTCAGGAAAAAAAACTAACTTTGAACGATGTCCTTTTTGTGCCGGACATTCGTAAGACCCTTGTCTCAGGGTCTCTCCTAAGCAAACATGGCTTCCGCATGGTGTTTGAATCAGACAAGGTCGTGTTGACCAAGGGCGGGGTCTATGTGGGGAAGGGATATATGTCGGGTGGTATGTTTAAATTGAATGTAATGACACTTATCCCTAAGATTAATGAGAAAGCTTCTTCTTCTGCTTATATGCTTGAGTCTCCTAATTTATGGCATGGTAGATTGGGTCATGTAAATTTTGACTCTTTACGTAGATTAATCAAGTTAGATCACATACCATCTTTCAAGATTAATCCACAACACAAGTGTAAAACTTGTGTAGAAGCAAAATTGACAAGGTCTTCTTTTCATTCTATTGAAAGAAGTACCCAGCCTTTGGGTTTAGTGCATAGTGATGCGTGTGACTTGAAAGTTGTATAATCACGTGGTGGTAACAAGTACTTCATCACTTTTGTTGATGATTGCACTAAATACTGTTATGTGTATTTGCTTAAAAGCAAAGACGAGGCTATTGATAAATTTATTCTTTTTAAGAATGAAGTTGAGAATCAATTAAGCCGAAAAATTAAGGCATTGAGAAGTGATCGTGGTTGTGAGTATGAATCCCCGTTTGCCAAGACTTGTGCTCAATTTGGGATTATTCACCAAACCACAGCGCCTTATTCACCTCAGTCAAATGGTGTTGCTGAGCGGAAGAACAGGACGCTGAAAGAGATGATGAATGCAATGTTGATAAGTTTTGGGTTGCCACAGAACTTATGGGGGGAAGCAATTCTCTCTGCGAATTATATTCTTAATAGAATACCATGGAAGAAAGTGGACAAGACTCCATATGAGTTGTGGAAAGGTCACAAGCCTTCATATAAATACCTACGAATGTGTGGGTGTCTTGCAAAAGTGGCAGTACCTACACCCAAGAGGGTTAGGATAGGTCCGAAAATCGTGAATTGTATTTTCATTGGTTATGCACAAAATAGTAGTGCATATAGATTTCTTGTGCACAAGTCTGCTATTTCAGATATACACAAGAATACTATCATGGAATCTAGAAGTGCATCTTTCTTTGAAGATGTATTTCCGTGTCGTCCCCAAGACAGGGTTTTGAGTTCCATGAAAGAAATAGATGATCACGAAGACAATCACATGGATGATCACATGGATGATCAAACAGCTGATCAAATAACTGATCAAGTAGATGATCAAGCTGATGAAGTAGATGAGCCAAGAAGGAGTAAAAGGGCTAGAACCACAAAGTCTTTTGGTCCAGACTTCTTGACTTATATGTTAGAGGGAGAACCTCGAACGTTCCATGAAGCTGTGACTTCACCTGAAAGTCCTTTATGGAAAGAAGCAATTAAGAAATAGATTGACTCCATCTTACAGAACCATACTTGGGAGTTGGTTGATCTACCCCTAGGCAGTAAGGCCTTAGGGAGTAAGTGGATCTTTCGAAGAAAGATGAAAGCGGATGGGTCAATTGACAAATAAAAAGCTCGGCTAGTTATCAAAGGATACATACAGCGAGAAAGCCTGGATTACTTTGATACGTATTCACCTGTGACAAGGATTACATCCATTCGCATGGTGATTGCAATAGTAGATTTATGTGGTTTAGAAATACATCAGATAGATGTAAAGACGGCTTTCTTAAATGGAGATTTAGATAAAGAAATCTACTTGGAGCAACCCGAGGGGTTTTCAGCTTCAGGAAAAAGTAAGAAAGTCTGTAAGCTTGTCAAGTCATTGTATGGTTTGAAGCAAGCTCCCAAACAATGGCATGAGAAGTTTAACAATGCTATGTTGTCAAATGGGTTTCGAATCAATGAGTGTGATAAGTGCGTATATGTTAAAGATACTGACAAAGGTTATGTCATTTTGTGTCTATACGTTGATGACATACTCATTGTTGGTAGCAATGATGAAATGATTAAAGTTACCAAAAGATTGTTAAACTCTAAGTTTGACATGAAGGATATGGGCCTTGCAAATGTCATTCTGGGTGTTAAGATCACCAGAACATCTGGTGGTATTGTACTTTCTCAAGCTCATTATGTTAATAAGATACTTGAGAAATTTGGAAAGTCAGATACAAGTATGTTTAGGACACCGGTAGACTTAAGTCTATATTTGACCAAGAATGATGGTGAGAGTGTCTCTCAATTAGAATATTCTCGGGTCATTGGGAGTTTGATGTATCTGATGAGTTGTGCAACGCCGGATATCGCCTACGCTGTTAGTAGGCTGAGTAGATACACGAGTAATCCTAATGCTACTCATTGGAAGGGCATTATGCGGGTGTTGGGGTATATCCGTTACATCCTGGATTATGGGCTGCATTATACCAGATACCCAGCAGTACTAGAAGGGTATAGTGACGCAAATTGGATATCTGATATAAAAGATTCCAAATCTACTAGTGGTTATGTGTTTACCCTCGGAGGGACAACCGTGTCTTGGAAATCTGCCAAGCAAACGTGTATCTCGAGATCAACGATGGAATCTGAGTTTATTACTTTAGATAAATCAACTGAAGAAGCTAAATGGCTTCGCCAGTTTGTTGAGGATATTCCACGTTGGCCGAAACCTGTGCCAGCTATCAGTATTCATTGCGATAGCCAATCAGCGATTGGTTGGGCACAGAGTAATATGTATAATGGAAAGTCGTCGTAGACATAATTCCATACGACAACTACTCTCAAATGGAGTTGTCTCTCTAGACTATGTCAAGTCTAAGGACAACATTGCGGATCCGCTAACCAAAGGGTTAACTCGAGAGTTAGTAGAAAAGTCGTCAAGAGGAATGGGGTTAAGGCCTTTAGTAAAGGTTATCGGAACGGAAAACCCAACCTAGTTGACTGGAGATCCCAAGATCCAGGTTCAAAGGGACAACCTAACTTCGTGTAACGACTCACAGAACCAGGCTAGTGTTCCAGGGCCATACTGGACACACCCGTGAGAACAAGAACAATAGTTGGACTAACTCCTACGTGAGGTCTATTGTCTCGGTTTACATAAACGGCAGAACAGTTCAAGACATCACGTTCACTGATCAGCCAGTAAATCCGATAGGCTTTCACTACGAAAGGTTCAAGGCCAACAACTACCTTTTCTGATGCAGGGTTAGTCTATGTGCTCTCTCTCTTTCCGAGTCTTTGTTGATAAACGTTGGGCGTTTGCTGTATTCGGCCAATTTTTATTCATGTGGGGGATTGTTGGAGAAAAATGGTTGAAAAAGAAATTGCCTCATAAATGTGTATATAACTCACACATTTAAGGCTCATTAGTTTTACAAAATTGATTGGACAGTTTTGCTAGCATTAGTTTCCAGCCTTGATGGCTAGAGGCTCCTCCCCTCTCCCCCATGGTGTATAAAAGGAGGCCATATTCCTTGAAAAGAGATATAGAATTTTTCCTTGACATCCATACACTGTCAGTCTACTTCTCTTATAATTTTCTTCCTGAGAGAGAGTGCTACCGTTGTCCGTTTGCTAAGCTAATCAGAAGGTGCTTCTGTTGCGGTTGGTAAAAACCGTCGTATCTTGGGAAGTAGACGCCGGCGTACCTCCAGCACCCAATGGTGAGGCGGCGAATCTATTTTAAGGAGACTGTGGTATCACACAGGCTTCGGTTTGCATCCTTTAACCATTTTATATTTTATCTGTATTTTATTCAGCATGTTATTTTTCCTGGGATTGAAGGTTTGTTTTGTTCATCTCATAATTTTGCGATATGCAATGTGCAATTATGTAATGTGAGTAGTTTTTCCCAACAATGTAGTGATTCATCTGGTACTTTGGTCGATGTATATTATGGTTTATGTTATTCCTTGTCATTTTTTTGTTATGCATGTTCCTTGAATTTTCTGATTGAAAAACCTTTGGTATGTTTCAGGAACAAACCAGGATTGTGGCCTTTATATCGAGGTAACTGTCTTTCTTGTTGATCTTGTTTTAGTTCCTATTTAAAAGTTTAAATTTTACAACCCGAAGAATTTGTCGCTTCTGGATAGCCTTAAGGACATTTATTTACCCCCAACCACCTTAAAGGAAGATATTTAACGTTCAACCATAGCTGAATGTTGTCTGCCACATATTTCTCCATGTCTGTATGGCTACTTCTGTAATCAAAGTACTTCTCCATAATGTGGTGAGACTCGAAAGTTGAAATAGGGATTACAAGATTCAGATCCCTTACACAGCTGTGGTAAAAAGATTTGGTATTGTTCAAAGTGACATTGACTATTAATGGTTTGGTACTCTTACAACCATGTAAGGAATTAGGATAATGAGGAGTATATGTTGTTGAGAAATGAAGGCTAAACGAATGTGTTAGGTAGTGATACTAGAAAATATAATAACACTTCCTACAGTAAGAATGATATATTTGGAAGTATTTTTATGCAAAATTTTGATGCATATGTGCATGCACAGTCTCTGCCAAAAGATACGCCAGATTGGCATAAATCAGTTGGTGATGCTTCTTTTCTTTTTCTTTTTGTTTTTGCTAGGATTTTTTGTTGACTTAAATTTATTCAAGGAAAACAGGGTGAAAGTTGCTCAAACTGCAAAAAACACCAATGATTTGCTTAAACATGTCAACAGTAGCAATGGAACATTAGCAAAAGATGATTTAGTAGATGAAGATGCAAATTTGATGATCAAACTGAAATTTCTTGCATATAAGGTATGTGTAGGTGATGATCTTGTTGTTACCTTGATTTGTAAATAGTTGGTGGAAAACTTACCCTTTCTATTCTGTGGTCCAATTTTTAATTTATTTATATTAATTTCATGGCTTTTTATTATTACATGGGAATTGTATATTATAAATTTGGGTAGCTGAATAGACCCTTGTTGATCCCGCATAATAGGTCACTTGAATGATAGTAAGAATGTTGTTCATAAATTTTTAAGAGCTCTTTAGATCCCATGTAAGAGTTGAAGCAAAAGTTATTATCTAGGGCCCATACCATGGTTATGATTATTGGCCGATTTGTACTTGTATTTTGGCCTTATGGTACAAATACTTCTTCATATACCGTTGTGAATAAATATCGTTTGCAATCTGGCTGGTTCATTTTGCGACGGTTTGAATCGGATAAACAAACCATACAAATTAAAAAACTTCAAAAGAAGATGAACATGTATTTTGCTATTGTAGAACTTGAATTGATGAAATTGATCCAACAAGTTTCAAAATAAGATGTATTTGTAAAGTTTCCTTAGTAGCAATGAATCAAATTGGGACTACAGTTAATTTTTTACGTTGAAAAGCTTGAATGTTACTTACATTTTAACTGTGGCTAATTCATTATGACATGCTCATCCTCATGACTTCGTATACAAAATAGTTAGTAGTAAGCATTTTTGGTTTTTTGGTTTTCTTTTCCAAGGATAAATAGTAGGGAAGTTTTGAGATCGATCTGTGGATTAGTGTTCTTCTTTTGAACTGACATCTTCTTAAGATATATGATCCTTGAATATAATGAATTATTTTGTCTTACTGAAATTAGTTGTTAAGTTATATCTATATTGCATGTTTAAATTACTTTTGAGGAAGTCCTTCATCTCATATTCAATCTCACTAGGAAGCTGGGGTTCAACCATATGTTTCCTTAAAGTTGTTTTAGTTTCACTTTCATAAATTTTGTTCTGCTAGTTTTCTTTTCTTCTTCAATTTATTGTAGCTTATGGTTATATTGTTACTGTTTATGCAGAGTTTCTCATGTTCTAGTCATATAGAAATTTATGATGTTGTTTAATGGTTGAAGACACCTTGAGCTTTACGACCAAAGTTTTTAATAATCTATGTCATTTTTTGTGGATTGATGTAGTCCCAGACAAAGCATACATGAATATAACATAGTATTTTGATGAGTGTTTCAATTTCATCGATGGAGCTAAAAGAATGCATGGCGGTGCGATGGTTCATTGTTTTGCTGGAATATCTAGAAGGTGAATTTTCATATTTACATTGCTTGTTTTTCAGGGTTCATGTTGTATATCTGGTGAAGAAATATCGTAGAATGGTTAATACCCCACAACGCTTGGTCCTTAAATATTAAACTTGCACTTAGATTGTGGATAATAGTTTTATGAATCCTCTACAGTTGTAGTGGGGATTGAAATTAAACACTTATGAATTTGAAATATTTTTATCAATCACAAGACTAATACACCACATTCATCTAATGCTTTGAATGTTGTTGTATATGAGGCTAGGCAGGTAGATTACTGGTATGCATTTGTTTAGCTCTGTTAATGTATATTGCACTTTTACTTGACCAGAGTTTGGTCTATCCTTTTTAAACTTAACTTCTTGTATTGGTGAGCAATTGTTGAATTGATTATCATTAAATTGCACGTAGTTTCTATTCTGGCTTTTAATATGAAGATGGTTCTAAACATGCAATATCTTTCTTAAAACAGGATATAGGTTTTTCTTGGTACTTTGAATAATTTCTAATTCTATACCTTTTGTGCTGTTCTTTTCAGAGTTTGGGGTTATGCACCAGTTTTCATGTTTTCTATCATTGTGGTGAGAGACTCATAGGATCAACAATGAAGTTGGTAACAAATTGGAACTCGATCAGAACCTTGTACAGTGGTGAACATCAGCATTGTAGATTTTGGCTTTACTAACATTTTATCTAGATTGTGTTTTGGTCATAAAAGAACTTTTTCCAGGTTTTTAGTTGTAATAACTTTTACTTATGGCTCCAATTTTGAGGCGCAAAAGGAATGCCTGATTAAACTACGATGTTATATTGTCTGAATTCTTGTCATTGATATTCCTAAAATGCTTAACGTTACACTTTTTTTTTTTTTTTTTTTTTTTTTTTTTTTGTGTGACGGTAACAAGATGGTCACCAAAAAACATGTTAGCATTTTTCTTTGTTTTTTGTGACGGCAAAATAGTAGTCATGAATAATTTGCGACCGTTGTTTTGTCGTCGCAAAAAGTATTTGCCACCCCACATTCGCGACCCCCATTTACCGTCGCATGGACCATCATAAAAGGTTTTTTGCGATTGTATTTTTATTATTTGCGACGGCTTGTAGCGGTCGCAAAAAGTGCATTTTTTAGTAGCATTACTTGTTGAATGTTTGAAACATAACTTGCTTAATATTAGTCAGTTGTGTGATAAAGGTAATAGAGTTACTTTCGAAAAATCTCATTGCATTATTGAAATTGTTGATAACAAAGTGCTTTTTGTAGGTCAGACATGAAAATGTGTATGTGTTTAATTTGCATAGTTTATCTTCCAATCATGATGTTAAGTGCTTATCTGCCATAGATGAATCTGGTTGGTTATGGTATAGAAGATTGGAACATGCTCATATGGATTTGCTTTCAAAGCTTTCACAATATGAGTTAGTTGTTGGTTTATCAAAAATTGCTTTTGAAAAGGATAGGTTTTGTGATGCTCGTCAACAAAGGTAAACAAATATAAGTTTATTTCAAATCCAAAAATATTATTTTTACATCTAGACCTCTTCAATTGCTGCATATTGATTTGTTTGGACCATCTAGGACTTTAAGTCTGGGTGGAAAATCATATTGTCTTATTTGTGTGGATGATTATACTAGATTTACATGGGTGCTATTCTTGGCACATAAAAGTGATACTTTCTCTGCATTGTGTAAACGTATCCAGAATATGATTAATCTTGTTATTTGTTGTATTAGAAGTAATCATGGTAAAGAATTTGATAATGATGACTTTATTCTATTTTGTAATGAGCATGGTATTGATCATAATTTTTTTGCTCCTAGAACTCAACAAAATGGTGTTGTTGAAAGAAAAAAAACAGAACTCTCGAGGAAATGGCTCGCACTATGTTTTGTGAAAATGATTTGCCTAGATATTTTTGGGCTGAAGCGGTTAATACTGCATGCTATGTTGTAAATCGTGCCATGATTAGACGTATTCTCAAGAAAACCCCATATGAATTCTTGAAAGGTAGAAAACCTAACATTAGTCATTTGTGTGCCTTTGGTTGTAAATGTTTTGTGCTTAATAATAATAAAGATAATTTAGGAAAATTTGATATGAAATTTGATGAAGCTATGTTTCTTAGCTACTCTAATTCTAGTAAAGCTTACCGTATATTTAATAAAAGAACTTTACTTGTTGAAGAGTCTGTACACGCTGCTTTTGATGAATCTAACTCCTTTGTTTCAAAGAATGTTGAAAGTGAAGATGTTGCAGAATATAATCCAAGAATGGAACATTTACATATCAGAAAATAAAGAAAATCATTCTTCGAAACCCAATGATGGAGTCTCTATAGAAGATCTTCAAAAAGAATACACTCGTTCAGATAAGGAAAATGATCTACCTAAAAAATGGAAATATGCTTATGGACATCCAAAGGATCTCATCATAGGAGATACAACACAAGATGTAAGGACTCGCTCTTCTATTCATAATGTTTGTGGCAACTTAGCTTTCGTTTCCCAAATAGAGCCAATTTTTTTTTTTTTTTTTTTTTTTTTCCTGAAGCTGACATGATGAAAATTGGATTTTCGCTATGCAAGAAGCATTAAATCATTTTGAAAGAAATGAAGTTTAGTTTTTAACTCCTCGACCTAAGATCATTTTGTTATTGGAACAAAATGAGTTTTTCGAAACAAAATGGATGAATCCGGTATTGTTACTCGAAACAAAGCTAGATTAGTAGCCCAAGGTTATAATTAAGAAGAGAGCACTGATTTTGATGAGACTTTTGCTCCCGTTGCTTGTCTTGAAGCTATCCGTATGTTGCTTACATTTGCATGTTTTAAAGATTTTAAGCTTTATCAAATGGATGTGAAAAGTGCTTTTTTAAATGGATACATTTCAGAGGAAGTTTATGTTGAACAACCTCCCGATTTTGAAAATTGCAAATACCCGGACCATGTTTTTAAACTTTCAAAAGCTTTATATGGTTTAAAACAAGTACCTCGAGCATGATATGAATGACTGAGTAATTTTCTTCTTGATAAAGGTTTTTCTCGCGGTAAAATAGATACCACTCTCATAAAAATAAAAATAAAAGGAAGACATTCTCATTGTTCAAATTTATATCGATGATATTATATTTGGTGCTATTAATGAAAATTTGTACATGGAACTTGCTAAGGATATACCTGAATTTGAAATGAGTATGATGGGAGAGTTAACTTACTTCCTCAGACTACAAATAAAACAAACCAAAGATGAAATCTATCTAAGTCAAGCTAAATATATCAAAGATCTCCTCAAAAGGTTTGAAATGGATTTATCAAAGCTAGAAACAACTACAATGAGCACATCGATTCAAATCAACAAAGATGAGTAAGGTAAACCGGTAGATGAAAAGACATATCGAGGCATGATTGGTTCCTTAGTTTATCTAACTGCTAGTAAACTCGACATAATGTTTAGTGTTTGTATGTGTACATGTTTTCAATCTGCTCCAAAATAATCACATGTCATTGTAGTTAAATGTATTTTTCGATGTCTAGTTGGCACTCCAAATTTGGGTTTGTGGTATCCTAAAAGTAATGTTTTTGACCTTTATGGTTACTCAGATGCCGACTTTGCGGGATGTAAACTTGATCGAAAAAGCACTAGTGGCATTTGTCATTTTTTTGGAAACTCTCTCACATCATGGTTTTGTAAAAAAGAAAATTTAGTAGCTTTGTTAATTGTTGAAGCAGAATACATTGTCGCCGCAAGTTGTTGTGCACAAATGCTTTGGATAAGAAAATAACTTCACGATTTCGGACTTCATTTTGATCACATTTCTATAAAATGCGACAACACTAGTGCCATTAATCTTTCAAAAATCCTATTCAGCACTCACGCAATAAACACTTTGAAATAAGGCATCATTTTCTATAAGATCATGTACTTAAAGGTGACATTGAACTCAAATTTGTGCCAACAAACTGTCAATTGGCGGATATTTTTACTAAGCCACTCAATGAGGAACAATTTTACTTTATTCGAACTGAGCTTGGAATGATGAATATTCCTATGTGACGGTTTAATTAAGATTTATATGCTTTCGCGTGAAATTTGTCTTGAAAAACTCTGCTTGTACTCTGTCCAGACCTTTAAAGGTTGAACCCCGCTATATAGGGTCGACACCGTGTGGACCCTTTTTGTGCTTTTATTTATAAAGGTCAACACCTACCTTCACGAGTGTCGACACCAAAATGTTTTTGGCATATTGTTTTTTAGGGTCGACACCTCTCTTCGCGAGGGTCGACACTTTCTTAAGGGTATATATATACCCAGCAACCCTTTCCTATTCCTTTGCGACACCACTCAAAGCCCTAGCCCTAGCCCCTTACACTTTTTTGGCGACTCAACTGTCGTTTTCCCTTCCGATCTCCATCCTCCTCTTTCGCATACTCTTACGTTCAATCTCCATGGATCCTTAAGCCTCCCCTTCGGCCCCTTCGAGGAAACGACTTCGCTCATCCATCACTTCTACCGCTGCCCCTGTTCCATCCAGTCCTCTATTGCGTCGAACGAAGCCAAGGCCGCCTTTAACAAAGACTTCAACCTACGAAAAGTACTCTCTGGGTGCACCATTGATATTAATTTCTTTGAGGAGCAAAACATCCTTGTTAAAACTTGGTTTGAAAACCAAAAGTGGTCCTCTTTTCTTAAACTTGACTATGATGTCTACCTCTATATTGTTAAAGAATTTTTTTTTCTTATCTTTCTTACAATGAAGAATCTGCCCTTGGTTCTTTAGATTGTTTTGTAAGGGGTGTGTTTTTCACTTTAAAACCCTCTATTGTAAACTCTATTTCGAAAACCTCCAATGATGGTCAAAAAGTCTCTCCATCTTTAGTCATTAACTCACCCTACTACACTCATCTTATTGGCTTGAAATTCCTCACAAATAACCATAGATCACCATATCACTGTTTCTGGCAAAGATATCTCTCTTGAGATGAGGCTCTTGCATCACATTATCACTCATAACATCATTCCTTGTTCTAGCCGTTGTGACGCTGTTACCATTGGCCACACCTTTCTTATTTGGGCCTTATCCATTGGCTATCTTATTGATTTTGGCAATTTGGTGTGTCACGTCATCATTGATGCACACAAAAGACATAACCAAGTCCTTCCATACGGGATGATCTTCACCAAAAATTTTAAACATTTCAAATTTAATCTGAATGGTGAAGATAGAGTCCCCCGAGACCCAGCCTGTTATGGTTCTGAAACCTGAGCCATATGGGCTATTCTTTGATTGATAGGGTATGGACCAAAACCAAAAAGGTTGTCTCTTCTCCTACTCCATCTACTCCTGCTCCATCTCTCTTCATCATTTCTTGCCTTTTCTCTTTGTAATTCTCCACCCCTGGTCTCTTCTCTTCTTTTACTGCACCACCACCTGATCTTTTCCCCTCTCTTTCTTTCTTTCTTTCTTTCTTTATTTATTTCTCTCTCTCTCTCTCTCACACACACACACACACACACATGCAATTTTTTTTCTCTCTCTCTCTTTCTCTCTCTCTCTCTCACACACACACACACACACACACAAAATTGATCACCTTGATTCCTTGGTTCAAGGTCCTTTGTTGGTCAGAATCGTTGACTCGAGGCTTGACAACCTCAATCTCAATCAACAATCCACACAAGCTTCAAATATTCCATCATCCTCCCACTCAGCCTCTGCTTTACTCTCACCTGACCTGGCTCAAAAAGTTGATCAGTTGGCCTCCATGGTTCAACAACTTCTATCTCGACAGACGGATATGCAACATGACATCGACCGAATGAAGATTCAACAGTCTCAAGCCATTGTAGCGACCAAAACGAGTGTTGAGAGCATGGTCATTGCTGTTTATGGGCTCAAGTACGCAAATGAAGAATTTCGATACATTTTCTAGCAGTGATGGGATGACGACTTCAAACAACAAATTTGCAAGTTCATGCTCTATTTTGCTCAAGGATGGTGTGAAGCAGCTCCCCATTAGCCTCGCAATCCTCCACCCTTTTCACTAGCCTCTGCCCCTCTTTTTGCTTATGACAAAAGGGGAGAAGAATTTTAGATGTTGTTTTGTTGTTTTGGTGTTTATGACTGATAGTTTTGCACATGATAATCTGTTAATTTATTTAACAAAAGGGGAAAAGAATGTTATGTTTTGATTAATTATTTTGGATGCACAATAGTTATTTTTGATTAGATGGATGATAAACAATTATGGATGATTTTGAAGAAATACTAATATAGTGGTTTTTGTTTATGATTGTTCTTTATATACTATCAACAACACACACATTGCTTGATGTTTATTTGACATTCTTGAGAATTGAAATTGTTTTTTTGGTATAAAAGCTTATGATTTTATTCAATGAAATTAAGGCGATAAGTGTTCTCATTTGCTATTGATCCAGTGCAAATTGACAGGGGAAGTATTGCCATACTTAAGCTATCTTATTTGTGCAAATTCTTATGCATTTGTATTGAGCTTTGAATTGAAAATGTTTTGGCCATAAAGCTCGTTTTATAGGCGGAATTTTCGATCTCGGTTTTTAAATTCATTATTCACAAAACTCTTTGAAAACTACCCCTTAAAAACCTTGTTTTGAAACTCATGTTTTGAAATTTTTTCATATAAATTTGTCATCATCAAAAAGGGGGGGATTTTTAGCCTCAAGGTTATTCACGTTTTAATTCTTATTGATTTTGATAATCGACAAATATTTTGCACCCATTAAAAATTTTCAAAGTATTCAAAATTATATTATATTGTTGTTTTTCATTGTTTCAAAAAGATTGAATGCTTCAAATTTGTCATTATCTCATAAAAATTGGCACATCAAAACATTGAATTTGTACATGTGCGCAAAAGGCGATTTTTGCTTAAAATAGGTCCAAGGGTCGACACCAAAATAGCAAGGGTTGACATCAGAAAGCAGTACACAATGCCTAAGTGTTGCAGCAACCAAAGGTTGACTCCAAGTCTTACCAGGGTCGACACCAAATTTTAGTATACCAAAGTTCGACACCAAGAATGAAGAGGGTCGACATTATATTTCAGTATACAAGGCTTGAACATTTCAGCAGCAAAGGATCGACACCAAGATATGAAATGGTCGACACCAAATTTCAGTGAACTAAGGGTCGACTCCAGCACATGACAAGGGTCCACACTAAAAGACATAGAAAAGAGTTCTAGCAAACAAAGGGTCGACACCCAGTTACGGGAGGGCCGATAGCAAGAACACCTGACAGTCAAAGCAGAGAAGAAAAGAGAACAAAGGGTCGACACCCAATCTGCAGGGGTCAACACCCTTATGTCTAGGTTTTAAAACCTAGCCGCCATTTTCTGATCTATAAGCAGACTTTGTAGTTTTCATTATGAGCAGACCTTGAGCAGACTTTGCTAGCATCATTATGGAAACATATCTTATCTTCACCTACCAAGATTTGTATTAATGGACATTGCATCTTTTGAGGAGGCTCCATCTCTAAAGGCTTGTTGACAAGCCTATATACGCCTATGCTTTGCTCTGATAGCTTGAAGACATCACCCATGCTCTGCTCCAACGGCTAGAAGACACACCTATGCTTTTCTCTAATGACTAGAAGTCATTGAAGTCTATAAAGGCAGCACTTCTCTAGATTTGAAAAGATGAACTACTCTGAGCATTCAAGAACTATTCCTAATCAATCTCTGCTAAATATTACTCTTGTGCTTTCACTTTCATATTTGAGTTTATTCTAAGTGTATCTCAAAATTCCATCTGCTCTTACACTTTTATATACATCTTCTGAGAGAGAAATCTTGTAAAATAGGACAATTGTACCTCTTGTTTTTATTCCCTTTATTCTGAGTGAAATCTTGTAAAGTGAGGCATTTAGTTGAGAGGTCCTCAACAGATAAAGTAAGCCCTGTAAAAAAAATCCACAAGCTTGGTAAGGCTGTAGTGGTGTATTGATTTGATTCATAGTGAAGAACATCTCGAGGAGGAACCTTGAGGAGTGGAAGTCGGCCTGGTGTGTCGAACCACTATAAATCCTTGCGTTTGAGCTCTCTTTCATATCTCTTTTATTTTTAGTATTATCGATTACTAGCTAAAATTTATTTACATGCTTTATTAGATTTAATATTCTGTATTTAAAATTTTTTAAACCCAATTCACCTCCCTCTTGGGTTGCCTACCTAGGTAACACATACATTATCAGAGTCAAATTTGGATTTCAATATAAGAGTATCGTTGAATTCTTTGTCTAGTTGGGACTGTTGTTATACTTTATCTAGTTGCCCACCCTAGAGAGTTTCACAAACAATTTGGTGACCTTGTGGATACGTATAGTGTAAGAGTTACCCTTGCCTTAGCCTATTATGCTTATTTCATTTCTAGAATTTTCAATCCATATTTTGAGGTTGATTTGCCTACAATATTTTTAGATATGAGTATACATTTCTCTATTAAGTTATGGAAAAAATAGGGAAAAGGTTTTGTTTGAATAGATTTATTTTGTTTGCATTTATTCTTCTAATTGGGAAGAATTTGGTAGAGAATATGGAAGAAGAGCATACAGGGGGAAATAGGGGCAATGGATGAGGAGAGAATAATGGAGATGGAGGAGGGGGCAATGGAGGTAATAGAGAGAGAGAGAGAATGATGATGATGGAAGGGGCAATGAGGACAATGGTAGGGGAGAGAATGATGATGAAGAAGAGGGCAATGGAAGGGGAGAGATTGATGATGATGGAAGGGACAACAGAGGCAATGAAGGGCAAGAGAATGATGATGATGGAGTTGGGAATGGAGGCAATGGATGGGGAGACAAAGATGATGATGGAGAGGCCAATGGTGGAGAGAAAGATGATGCCAGAATAAAAGTAGTTTGCCAATACAACGTTCAACACAGTTGCAAAATGAACACATGAAGTTGAAGGTTGTGAATGGGAATGAAACCAGGTAAAGGAAAAAGAAAGGTTGGGGAAATGGAAATGGAACACTTGAAGTTGCTCTCAATATTGGAATAGTTTGTGGTGCAGCATTGGTCATGATGGTTGCAATGGCACGATCGGGGCAAAGGTAATCTATTTTTTTATTTGAATAGCAACTGTACGAGTAAGAAATATACCTTGCATGAGTATTCCTTGTGATCAAGCTTGCTCTCATCAGATTGCTATAATGTGACCTGAAAACACAACTTTAATGAGGGTTTGAGGATGAAATGATTGAAAAACTTTGGCTTTTTTCTTCCTCTATCCTTTTTCTTCTTTGTAACACTTCATTGTCAGATTATTTTTTATTTTTTAGTTTCTTTGGTTCTACCCAATCTGCCAAGTAAAGGGAAAGAATACTAAACACTCCTATATAGAGAGTTTGAGCAGCCAAGTTTGCAATCATCATGCATGGGACATATCCCATCAGAATTTTTTTTACCCAAGATTACTCATCACTTTACTCTTAACTTTGAATGCAAAGGCACAAGTGGTAGGGTGACTCACCCCCATAGGCCACCTAATACAATTTTTTTTTTTGAATTCAATAATAAATTTATATAATTGTGTATTTGTATGGGTTTCTTAAAAATCAATCAAATAAGGTTTTCAACTAATGTATTTAGTAAGGATAATTATTAGGTTGAATCTTTGTCAAAAATAGTTACGAACGAAAAATATTGAATACCCACAAAATTATTTATTCTGAGTGATATTCTTGTTAGAGACTAAATTCGAATATTTTTAACTAATTTATACATTAACAAATTTATTATTATTAAATTGTCTTTAGATAAATTAATTTATTATTCATATCTTATAATGCATTTATAAAAAGAATTAAATATTGGTTCTCACATTAATATTTGTAAGCATTTTATATTTTCAACTATTTGTTTTATATGGGATTTGATTGGGGGGATAGAAAATTATTTGGCAAAGGCCTACTGTGGTTTTGGCTAGCGGCGTCGACGGCTCTGTATTTTCTTAGTTCTATTCCCGAATAATGTTTTCTACCAAGATTTCAAACTGGACAAATACGATATAACTTGGTTTCAAATTGTATTTTATGTCGTGCATACTAGATTCTTGACATTGTTCATATACCATGGTCCATACAATATCAGAGTCAAAGTTGGTTTGTGTATAGGAGTATCACTGAATTACTTTGTCTAGTTGGGATTTCTGTTATACTTTATTTGGTGGCCTACCCTAGAGAATATTGAGTGATCTTGTGGATGCGTATAGTGTAGGAGTTACCCCTGCCTTATCTTATTATGTTTATTTCATCTGTAGAATTTTCTGTCCATATTTTGTGATAGATTTGTGTACAATATTCTTAGATATGAGTATGCATTTCTTTATTGAGTTATGAAAAAGGGGGGGAGGGGGAAAGGTTTAGTATGGATAGATTTCTTTTTTGCATTTATTCTTCTAATTGCGAAGAATTGGGTAGAGAATATGGAAGAAGAGCATAAACGTGGAAATAGGGGCAATGGAGGGGTAGAGAATAATGATGATAGAGGAGGAAATAGAGGCAATAGATAGAGAGATAATGATTATAATGGAGGGGACAATGGTAAGGGAGATAATGATGATGATGGAAAGGGCAATGGAGGGGGAGAGATTGATGATGATGGAATGGACAATGGAGGCAATGAAGGGTAAAAGAATGATGATAATGGAGGGGGCAATGGAGGCTATAGAGGGGGAGACAAAGATGATAATGAAGAGGTCAATGGTAGAGAGAATGATGATGCCAGAATAGAAGTAGTTTACCAATACAATGTTTAACAAGTTGTGAAAGTGAACACATCAAGTTGAAGGTTGTGAATGGGAATGAAATTTGGCAAATGAAAAAGAAAGGTAAGGGCAATGTAAAAGGAACAATTGAAGTTGCTCTTAATATTGGAATAGTTTGTGGTGCGGCATTGGTTATGATGGTTGTAATGGCACGGTCAGCACGAAAGTAATTTTTTTTTTTATTTGAATAACTACTATACGAGTAAGAAATATACCTCGCACGTGTATTCCTTAAGCTCAAGCTTGCTCTCCTCCGAATGGCATAATATGATGTGAAAACATAACTTCGATGAGCTTACTGACGGGTGTGTGCCGGAAAACCCCTCCGATATTTAAGTTAGGACTCTTAAGATTAATATGGTGATAACTCTCAAGTATTCTATGAGTAAAGTTGCGTTACCTTGTTCTAGGTTATCTTTGAGTTTTTATGCGTTCTGCATGGTAGAATCATAGTAGGATTCTAATTTCTCTCCGTTGAGTCTTATCAGGGGTCAATCTCTTAAAGGATAAGGCCCATCCTTTAACACCCTTATCACCAAAGTCCCAGTGAAATGACCTAACTCCCAGACCGATAACCGAGATAAAAAAACCATTAGCTCGGTTGCACGTTAATTGCATAACCATATAGGTTAAACCTTACTAATTCCAAGTAAGAATGCCGAGCCAAACATTACACCGTGCAAACCTTACTCGAAAAACATTTGTCAAGCTAAACATATCGGTCAAAGACTTAGCATGACCTTCCAATCCGGTCTAGAACTTAGCATGCCTTTCTGCACGGTCAACATCATACATCGTTTGTCCGGCTGACACTCGCATGCTGTTTGCAAGGTCGACATCCAAGCTCTATTTGCTCGGGCGACATCTAAGCACCGTTTGCCCAGTCTAACTTGTTAAACCTAGAAAAATCCATTTGCAAGGTCTGTTTGAAAGGTTGCTATAGTTAAGCCTAGCAAAGTCCATTTGCGGGGTTGTCGGAGTCAAGCCTACCAAGGTCCGTTTGCAAGGTCGCCGGAGTTAAGCCTAACAAAGTCCGTTTGCAAGGACGCCCGAGTTAAGCCTAGCAAAGTCCATTTGCAAGGTCACTAGAGTCAGGCCTTGATAGGCTTTGCCTGACTCACCAGTTCGGTAGAAATGTAAATCTCAATTGCTCCTTACTTCCGTCTATTGCTTTAAGCATGACTGAGATTACACTTATTAAACTCCAAGTAAAAATTCTAGATTCCAATATGACCAAACTTCACTCTTGATTTGCATGGCTGACATTCCATTGCCTTTTGGACTGCTCAGCAACAACCTCACTTTCAAAACTTGGGCTTCGAAACATAACCAAGCCCAATCTTCAACTGTGTAGAATATGAACTAGGTTTGACCAGGTACACTTTCAACATTTCGCCTCTGAGCGAATCACAAACTGTGCAAGGCTTCTAAAATTCACCATGCACTAGGCAGAAGCACATCCACTCTATGGCCGTACAAACATAGGCAAATATCAGGCGTCAGAGATTGACCTTACGACTTCCCCCCTCCCAAAAACAATCTGGGCTCCTACCTTAAGTTACAAAGGCAAAGCAGTGATCCAAGCTATATTGATTGCCCATGGTTTGTGCTCCACTGCATAATTAGGGTTTTCTCAAAGTTGAACAAGTCACCAACTGTTTACATTGAGCAAATTCCATTCGAAAAAGATAATTAAAGTTTAACCAAGGTGTCACAACCTAAACCTGCCCCTATAGGTTTAGCATCTTAACTGGCCAGTAATCCGTAGATTACCAAAGGCCTCATAACAATAATCAAATTATTAGGGGCTAGTGGAAGCAAATATACAAAATACAATATCCATAGAGCTGTGCAGATGTATATGGGACATAAAATTTTTAAACTTATATTCACATAGATAGTGATGTCTTATATACATATACATCATTATCTTATGTCACCTACTTAGAAACAAACAGAAAGGGACTTTGCCTTAAATACAGATTAAACAAAAGAAAAGGACGACAAAAATAGACACCACATGTACTTGACTTGAACATTTGAAACACTTAGGAACCTCCTCTAGAGGCACGTCGGTTGGCTTGACAAAACAGAACTCAAGGCTAGCAATTTAAGCCTAGTCTCGCGCCTGATCCCCTACATACATAAATAATACAATGAACTGGAGCATAGTGAATAACAACAGAGTAAAGAGTTTATGAATGATGTCCAAAATAGATTAAAAAATTAGAATTCAAATCAATACAAATTTAGATTCACATATTTATACAGATTCCATAAACAGTTATACGTGGTACATCCATTAGCTCACAAATCACTTGGTCATAAAGATCCACTTTTACTTGGAATGGTTGTAAAGACCTACTTTCACTTGGAATGGTCTTAAAGACTCACTTTCACTTGGGATGGTCAAAAAGACCTACGTGCAGACCATATAAGCGGTTATGCATAACCAGTTCCATGGATGGAACCCACTTGAAACCCTGGTACCAAGTCACATGAACACTTGATGCTAAGGATACCACGAATACATTTAAAAAAAACTGGACAATCATTCATGCTTCACAAAATAGCATTTCACAAAACAGATCATATCGTATCATTATGAAAATACTTATTGTCACGATCCAAATCTACCCCTAAAAGTTTAGGACATGGCCGACCTATGCTTAGGCCTCAAATTAAAATCAAAGAATATAATTTATTCAACAAAAGGGCCTAAAGTGAAAGCAATTAAATAATACAACGTCCGTCGAGCCGTGTGTATGTGCCAGGATCATTACACAACTTCCTTTAAACGGAGAAGTTTACAAGTGCTATTCAGATATAAATACAATCCAAGGCAGGTATACGTACAAATAGTTAATAACCCAAAAGTTACATGACCATAAAATGTTCAACAAAGCCACCAAAAACATTACAAAAATGTGGCATTGAGCTCCATAAGAAACAAAATGACTCCACTTGGGCTTAACCAAAAATTTCCACAAAAAGGCGCCTGAAGTTGACCGAGGGCTAGCCTCCAAGCTGACCACCTACAAAACATACATGAATACGGAATGAGCCAGGCTCAGTGAATAATAATAATGTAATAAAGCATATAAACGAGCATGTGTCTTGCAAAACGTAAAACGTGTATGTAACACATGTATGTCCTTTATATCAATACATTTCAAAATGGCCTCGGGCCCCATCATAATAACAGAACGGCCTCGGGCCCAATACATATAAACACACACATAATCACACATCTAATGAGAGATTTAAGCATGTGAGAGGGTCGGGTTATTACACTTTTCCCCCTTTAAAGAAGTTTGGTCCCTCAAACTTATTTTACCTTAAGTTGAGAATAACTCTGGATACCGTTGTTTCATTTCCTCTTCTCTCTCCCAAGTGGCTTCCTTCCCGTAGTGTTCTTGCCATTCAACTTTTACCATCGGAATTGTTTTGTTTCGTAATTGTTTCACTTGATGATCTAGAATTTGAATTGGTTTCTCCTCATAGATCAAATTATCATCGAAAGTAAGTTCATGGTAATCTATGATATGGGACGGATCTTAGAGGTAACCTCGTAACATGGATACATGAAAGACGCTATGTACTTGTCTCATACTCAGTGGAAGAGCAATATGATAAGCTACCAGACCCACTTTTTCTAGAATTTGAAACGGACCTACATACCGAGGTGCTAATTCACCCTTCTTGCCAAATCTTGTGTGTCCTTTCATCGGAGTGACTTTCACAAAAACATAATTGCCCACCTCAAATTCCAAATCCCTTCATCGATAATTCACATAACTCTTTTGCCTGCTTTGAGTAGTTTTTAATCTTTCCTAATGACTTTGATTTTCTCAGTCGTCATTTGTACAATTTCAAGCCCAAACAATGATCTATCACCAACTTCAGCCCAACACACTGGGGAGTGGCATTTTCTTCTGTACAAAGTTTCATATGGTTCCATCCCTATGCTTGAGCGAAAACTATTGTTGTATGCAAACTCTACTAACGGTAGGTACATTTCCCAACTCCCTTGGAAATCCACGGCGCACATCCGAAGCATATCCTTCAACGTTTGTATTGTTCTCTCTAATTGGCCATCTGTTTGAGGGTGGAATGCCGTACTGAATTTCAACTCTGTTCCCATGGCATTCTGTAAACTCTGCCAAAATCTGGATACAAATTTTGGATCTCTATCGGATACAATTGAAACCGGGACACCATATAGCCGGATAATTTCATTCATATATATAGCAGCAAGTTTATCCGCATTATATTGAGTTTTCATAGACAGAAAATGGGCAATTTGAGTTAATCTATCAACAATAACCCATATGGAATTCATACCTAGCGGTGTTCGGGGCAAACCCACAATAAAATCCATCATCAAATGTTCCCACTTCCATTTTGGAATTGGGAGAGGTTGAAGTAGACCTGCCAGTTTTGGTGCTCTACTTTACTTGTTGACATTGCAAACATTTTAAAACAAATTCTGCAATTTCTTTGTTCATGCTTGGCCACCAAAAATTTTGCTTCAAATCTTGGTACATTTTTGTATTACTGGGATGTAGGGAAAATTTAGACATATGTGCTTCCTCTATAATTCTTCTCTTGATTTGTGAAATATTTGGGACACACAATTTGTCTTTAAACTTCAACACCGAATTTTCAAGAATGAACCCGGGCCTTGGCTTTGTTTCCATCTCAACACAAATTTTCTTCAGAAACTCATCTTCCACTTGCCATTGCTTGATTTCTTTAATAAGAGCCGGTTATACTAACATTGTTTCTAATACTGCGTCTTGACCATGTAACACAAGTTCTATATCCATTCTTTCCAAATCAAGTAAAAACTCTTGCTGTCCAGTGAGCAAACTTGCCAAAGTCTTCATACCTTTTCGGCTAAGAGCATCCGCAACTGTATTAGCTTTGCCGGGGTGGTAATGGATTTGCAGGTCATAATCTTTGATAAGCTCTCTAACCACCGTCTTTGTCTCATATTTAACTACCTTTGGGTAAAGAAATACTTTAAGCTCTTATGGCCCGTGTAAAACTCACATGTCGTACCATACAAATAGTGACGCCATATTTTCAGAGCAAAGACCACTATAGCTAGCTCTAAGTCATATGTAAGATAATTCTTTTCATGTGGCTTGAGTTAGTGAGAAGCATATGCGATGACCCTTCCATGCTGCATGAGTACATAGCCCAATCCTTTGTTTGAAGCATCGTTATAAATCACAAACCCCTCGGTACCAGATGGTAAGGCAAGAACTGGTGCTGTAGTTAACCTTGTCTTCAACTCCTGAAAGGCAATTTCCTTTTGTTCTGTCCACTCAAACATAACCCCTTTTTTGGGTCAGTTGGGTGAGTGGTGTTGCAATCTTGGAGAAGTCTTGTACAAATCTTCGGTAGTACCCTACTAAGCCCATGAAACTACATACCTCTGTTGCATTCGTACGAGTTGGCCAATTCACAATGGATTTTATCTTGTACGGGTCAACAGAAACACCTTCTTTATTAATTACGTGCCCCAAAAACACTACTTCATGTAGCCAAAACTCGCACTTCTTCAATTTTGCATATAGCCTCTTATCTCGAAGTGTCTGTAGAATTATTTGTAATTGGTTCTCATGTGCTTCCGTGTTTGTCGAATAAATGAAAATGTCATCAACAAACACAACTAGGAAGTCATCCAGGTACAGCTTAAAATCATGGTTCATTAAATCCATGAAGGTCGCCAGTGCATTAGTAACCCCAAACAGCATAATTAGAAATTCATAATGCCCGTATCGAGGGCGGAAAGCAGTCTTCTCAACGTCTTCAGTGAAAATCTATTTTCAAAAAGACTTGTGCACCTTGAAGTTGATTGAATAGATAATCGATCCTAGGCAAGGGATACTTGCTCTTTACAGTTACCTTATTAAGCTCCTGGTAGTTAACACATAACTGGAGTGTCCCATCTTTCTTCTTAACAAAAAGAACCGGTGCGCCCCAAGGAGAAGTGCTCGGACGAATGAATCCTTTATCAAGTAAGTCTTGCAGTTGTATCTTCAACTCTTTCATTTCTACAAGTGACATTCTATAAGGGGCTTTTGAAATTGGTTGGGTTCCTAGTACTATATCAATCACAAATTCAATCTCACAGTCCACTAACTCTCCTAGCAACTCCTCTGGAAAAATGTCTGAAAATTCACGTACCACTGGAATGTTATCAACACACACCTCTGCTGGTTGTCCATTCAAAATGCTACATAAATACCCTCAACAACCCTTTTGTAATAGCTTACACGCCTTCATGGCGGAGATTAAGTACGGCGGGGGAATCACCCCATGTCCCATACTCATAAATTTGGATTGCCCCGAGGGTCGAAATATGACTTGTTTAGACATACACTCAATAGTCACATGGTATTTACTTAGCAAATCTATCCCCAAAATTATATCAAAATAAGCCATGTCCAGCAGCAACATATCAGCAGATAACTGAACATTCCCAATAACAATCTCACAAGCAGAATAAATGAATGTACACAATATGGAGCCCCTCGATAGTGAAGAAACACATAGAACATAATGTAACGATTCCTTAGGTCTATTCAATTTACTAGCAAAGGTTTCTAACACAAAAGAATAGGTAGAACTCGAATCAAATAATACATGAACAAAGTGACCATCGATAGGAAATGTACCTGACACCATAGCCTCAGTATTTTGCGCATCACTTTGAATAAGAGCAAATACTCTCCCCTGCCTAGCATTGTCTCTGGTATTGGTGGATTTTGCAGTAGTCTTTGTAGTTGAAGCTGGAGTTGAGCTGACTGAAGTTGTAGTAGTTCTATTCCCATTTTTCTGGTCTCTCTGAGGGCAATCTCTTGCTAAATGTCCCGTCTTTCCACACTTGAAGCAAGCCCCAGTTACCCAATAACAAGTCCGGCGGTGCCTCTTCCTACAATCTGGACAAGTTGGTGCTAATTCACGAGTAGAGGCAGAAGTACTAGAAGTTCCCAAGTTCAGCTTCTTGTTCTGTGACAATACTGATCCCCTTGGTGCTTGCGCATTCTGCCTCTTCTCCCTCCACTTAGAAACCCAATTTTGAGTAGCTATAGTACCTTCAGCCACTATTGCCCTTTCCAGTACATCGACATAGGTAGGCAATTTCAAAATATTAATCTTATCTAGAATCAAGTTCCGGAGTCCTCCTTCGAACTTTCTTGCTTTCTTATAGTCTATATCCACCATGTATGGTGCGTAATGGGCTAACTCCGAAAATTATGCTTCATACTCTGCCACCATCTTGTTTCCTTGCCTCAACGTCTCAAATTCTGTCACTTTCTTATCTCGCATGCACTGTGGGAAATACTTATCATAAAAAGCTCCAAAAATTGAGCCCAAGTCAAACCTTAATGTTTATTTCGAGTCAGCATCCACCACCTTCGTGCTTCGTCTTCAAGGGTAAAAGCTGCAAGCTGTACCTTCTGTGCTTCTGTGCACGGAAAGATCTCAAATAACTTCTCTATACCCAGTACCCACGCCTCAGCTTTCATTGACTCAATGCCCCCTTTCAACAATGACGGCTTCATCTTCTTAAACTCTTTTGTCAGTGCAAAGGTTCAGTCCTCAGCTTGATGGTCTTGCACCACTGGTGGTGGTACAAGCACTAGCGGTGGCGGCGGTTGCTGTTGTTGTTGTTCCTGTTGCTATCTCATAGTTTCTACCATGTCTGCAATCATCATTTCCAACCGATCCAGCCATGCTGAGGTAGAGTCTTCCATATCATCCATTCTTGTCCTCACCATGATTTAGATATCAAAGGATTATAATACACACAAGAAGAGACACAAGTGTATATAGGCAATGATCATTAGTCATCTTTCATACGATATTCACAACGTAGAAAACATTATGCATGCAACCTAAGTCTTTTCTAGACTCCTTATAGCCCAATGGACAAGTTTGTGAGGTATTTACTCATGCTCTGATACCAACTATCATGACCCAAATCTGCCCCTAAAATTTTGAGACATGACCGGCCTATACTTATGCCTCAAATCAAAATCAAAGAATATAATTTATTCAACAAAGGGGCCTAAAGTGAAAGCAATTAAATAATACAACGTCTATCGAGTCGTGCATATATGCTAGGATCATTACACAACTTCCCTTAAACGGAGAAGTTCACATGCGCTGTTTAGATATAAATACAGTCCAGGTAAGTATATGTACAAATAGTTAGCAACCCAAAAGTTACATGACCATAAAATGTTCAACAAAGCCACCAAAAACATTACAAAAATGTGGCACTGAACTCCATAAGAAACAAAAAGACTCCACTTGGGCTTAACCAAAAATTTCCACAAAAAAGCGCCTGAAGCTGACCTAGGGCTGGCCTCCAAGCTGACCACTTACAAAACATACATGAATACAGAATGAGCCAGGCTCAGCGAATAATAATAATGTAATAAAGCATATAAACGAGCATGTGTCTTGCAAAACGTAAAACGTGTACGTAACACATGTATGTCCTTTATATCAATACATTTCAAAACAAGCTCGGGCCCCATCATAATAACAGAACAGCCTTGGGCCCAATCATAATAACAAAACGGCCTCAAGCCCAATCATAATAACCGAACGGCCTCAGGCCCAATAATAACATAACAGCCTTGGGCCCAATAATAATAGAACGACCTCGGGCCCAATATATTATACCATAAATAAGCCTCATCTCATATCCACATTCCATATTCCAATTCTTGTAGCTCATTCATTCAAATAACATAACTTCAGAGAATTGCACATTAACGTATCAAAATAAATACATGTAAGTACATCTTTACAGTACTATTACTCACAATGATTCGGTCGTGTAGTAGTCCCTTCTAGCGAATGAACTACACATCCCACACATAAACTGATAAGTAATGTATTCCTTTCTTAGCTTTTTACCTTCTTTTTTTTTCCGTTCACTTTCTATTCATTTTTACATATTTTAGGGGTATAAAATATATAGATTAACAGGTTCAGAAGGTCAAAAGGGGTGTTAGAAAGCAACATAATTTTCCCTCTCTTCCCGCACGTGTGGAGGTCCTTCACCGTACCTACGGAGAGGTGTGCCGCACGTGCGGCCTTGCACGTCATTTATTTCAAAAGCCAACACTTGTCTCCCTTGTTTTCTGTACGTATGACTGTGAGCCCCGCACGTGCAGCTGTGCATCCCGCACATGCGGTCATAAGCCCTGCACGTGAAGTCCTAGGCTCTATGTGAGCAGTCCGAAATTCAACAATTTCAGCTTTCCAAAGGTATTTCATGGCTCTAATTCAAGCAAGTTCCATTTCAAAAACATAATATATAATCATAATACACGTGAACCTCAAGCTGAATTAGATCCTAGCTCATTTTAATTGTACATACACAACACAAATTGCTACCTTTCTGCCACTTTTTCATCTTTTCATGGTTAATCAAAACAACTATAGTTATACATATACAAGCATATACATAAATGAGTTCGAAGCATGTGAAACTAAATATTAGATGGTAATTTCTCTCAATCTTACTCAAAACAACTCAAAACCTAAGGATCAACCTTTTATTTAACCAAATCCAAAGATTACATGTTCAATTTCATGATATAAATTCAACCATGGTAGTAACTTATAAACCTTAACTTCTATGGGTTTAAAAACTTCATTCTAAGGATTAATTTTAATCAATTAAGGAGAGGTTTAGAGTATTTGCGTTTACCTTGAGCCAATCCTTGACTTATTCTTCAATTTCCTTCAATCCTCCCACTTAGGTTGAGTTTTCTCCTCTTTCCTTCGCTTCTCTTCTTCTCTCTCTTTCTCCAGGAGATTTATCTAAGTGCTAACCTAAGCTCATATATGTATCTCTTATATCTACAAGACTTGAGTTTTGGGGTCCAAATAGTTTAATTAAGAGTTATGACCAAATTAAATCAATTTAATTTATTACAAATAAAATTTTTACAAAACTTCATATTATGTTCTAAAAATCACGCTAATCATAACTGTAAAGTCAATTTCCGTTTATCACGCCTCTAAGGCTTTCAATTTATAGTCCAAAGGTTGTAATTTCAACAGATTTTCTCATAATCGACATATATAATTTCATAATCATATAATTCACACATTAAAACATGGAATTTCATGTCAAACATATAAACACGCATATAATCACACATTTAATGAGAGATTTAAGCATGTGAGAGGGTCGAGTTATTACACTTATAATCAAACATAGCTTTACAGAGTTATTATTTTCAAATAGCTCCAATAGTAGAACATATTAATTAGATAGAATAAACTGATCAGGCGGGCGATAACATGTGACCTACACAAACACGTAACATATACACATTGAACACACGTCCCATAAGTGCTTAACTTATCATTCTTCTACCTTAACGCGTGTTTCTAACTCTTATCCTCATTAATATGGCCAAAATCATGGCTTAAGAATGCCTAAGATGGATTGAGGATGCAAGAATGCACATTGAAACACTCTGCAAAATTTCTGAAAACAGGGCAATTCGCTCGAGCGAAGCTTTGGTCGCTCGAACGGTATGCAAAGTCTATAAAAGTACTAGATGCTTGATTTTCACGCTCGACGGTTGCTCTAACCAACTACTGAGAAAAAAAATATATTATACAAGAAAGCAACCCAAGAGAGGGGGTGAATTGGGTAATAAAAATTTTGGCTAGAAAATAGATTTCAAAAACTAAGAGAATAAATGCAGCAGATAATAATATGTACATAGAAAATAAAGGAAAGTGTAGCTTGCCTTTTTTGCGCCCCCTTTCAGAAACTCGAAATAAGCCCTACAGTTTGGACTCCTGCGGTTCTGAATCTAATCTCACAAGCGCAATGTGAAATAGATAAACACCAAAGAGTCCAAATTTAGAAAATCATTTGGAAAATTGATTTTGAATCAAAAAATGCCAAAATTGGATTGTTTTGCCAGATACAGAGTCACCACCTAAATATTTTATTTTGGGAAAATTTAGGAAACCCATGACTCGTGCTAAAGGCCATGTGTCCGTTGTCATCAAGATTGTCTTGGCTCGGGAACTTAGGTACGAGGGGGGAAGGTCATGAATACATTTGAGCACCCCCACTCGCCCGATCAAAGATCGGCTTCTACTAATTATGATATGATTCTTATCTATGTTATATGCTCTTGTTTTGGTTTATTAAGCTAGCATTACTATGTGATGCGCACACAAGTATATACTAAAATTACAAGAATTGGAACATTTCAATGTCATTTTTGTTTTTCAAAAAAAGGGGTTTGATTTTGCCACTTAACAAAGTGGGCATAAAGTTTGTGAATTTGCCAATTGACAAAGTGGGCTTAAACGTACATTCATTGAATCATTCCAAGTCAAGCAATAAGCCTTCATCCATAGGCATTCAAGAAGTTATAGCACTTAAGTAGTTAGCCTCATGGCAACATTCTGAATATGGCAACAATCACACTCATGTGATATGCTAAAGCTAATAAAAGCTTACCTAGTACTCTAAGCCAAAAAAACAAAGTTAGAAAAAATGCATGATCCAAACTTATGCAATATAACTAATGCAACACATGTGATATGCAATTACTAGGCTCGGCTATTAATATGGCATATGAAACAAGTAAATAACATGCGGTCTGAGCACGTATTCAAAGAAGTATTGAAACTAACAATGCAGTTAGAATGATGAACCGAGCCTCGGTGCATGCAATACAAATGGATGCAAACATGTGATATGCTAATTGAAATGTGATGTCCTTAATCTAAGCATTATAAGCTGGTAAATAAAAGGAAGAAAGACGTGGGGTTGGAAGACATAAACATTATTACAACATTGTGCTCTCATGAAGGAGAGTTCGAATAAATTAAGCTAACTAGCTAACTAAGCTAAGCCAATTAAGCTAACTATTACAAACCGAAATAGATAAACTAGCTAAGCTACTTAACTAATTATTATAACACTTGAATTAACTAACTAGTTAACCAACTAATTAAATAATTAAATAATTACAACGCAGGTGTAATTAATGATTAAACTAAACAACTAACTACTACGCCTCGGGAAACGAGGGATGTGCATGCGCATGCTCGGTTTCCACTCGAAAAGACCACCGTTTTACTTCTGAATGCCTTTGTTTGCAGAGTTGAACACCAACTCTGCTACTCACTCTGCTCTGCCTTACCAACACTCTACTGAATTTTGCATCAGTGGCTGGCTAGCCACTGGTAAAGGTTGTCGGCCACCAGCCGGCCATGGTTGAAGGTTGCCGGCCATGGATGGTGGTCTGCTGGCCATGGAAAGTGGCCTGCCGGCCACTGATGCATAGGTTCATGTTGCTGCAATAGAGGACAAATGGAGCATATACAGGGTATTTCAAGGGTTTGTTTGCACAACCTATCCCTCATTTTCATGAGAAAATTAAAGGAGTAGCAAGCTTTGGTTCACAAACCATCAATGGATGCAATTTCATTGCATGATGGCTAGTGAAACCAAGTGTGCAAGTTCAATAAATGCAAAATAAGACACAAGCCTCCTCCATTTCATGAATGATCAAGGGAAAAAGTTAACCTTAGAGACTTGGATCACTTCATCACAAGCAAGTATGAAGTGGTTCATGCTTCCATGTGTTCAATTAACGTCCGATTGAACACAACCAAATATTATCTTGCTCACTTCAAGTCCCAAGTTTTAGTTATTCATTTTAATATACAAACCATTCTTTAATCTAATTAAGTCCAAAAGGTGAATTAAAGTCCTCTAATGGAAAGAGGGCTCAAAACACAAGCTGCTTTGGGTATGAAAGAAGCATCATACCGTTGGTAATGAACCTCCTAAGGGATTAAACCATTAAGTATGAAACCTCGATTTCATACTTGGGCAAACAAGTGACTTGAAACCACTTTCAAACCAAAATTAAAAGCCAAGAAAAGAGGGAGGTTGCAGAGATTATTAATGCTGAAATAAAGTATGAAAAGCCAAAAATAAGTGCTATCAACTCAAATAAGTGATGTCTAAGACATAAAAAATCAAGCTTATGAGGACTATTACACTAGATGCATGCAAAACAAAGCTCGAATGTAAACTACAACCCAAAATAGTGCTAAAGCTGGCTAAAATATGTCCTAAAACATGCTGGAATTGAGCTAAAACAAGCTAGATTAAAATGCTAAAACATGGCACAACCTAGGCTAGTAAGCAAGACACAAGGAGAGGAGGCTAACCCCTCTAAATTTGGACTTCAAAACATGATTTTGGCCACTGAAATAACTCTGAAAATCAATGCTTAAAAGCTTGGAAAAAGCTAGTAAAAGGGTGGGAAACACAAGGGCAAAGGCCTCCAAAACAAGGTACAAAGAAGGGCTATCAACCCCCCAATCTTTAATGGGCTTAAACCCAAGCTTTAGCCCAAAAAATACAAATTTTTGACCGCCCAAAACAATAGAAAAACAGTAGGAATAGAAGAAAATAAAACAAAGCTATAAGCAAAGTCTTATACCTTTGAAGAGAAGAGCAACTCCAAGCAACAAAACCAAGCAAACAAAACCAAGCAAACAAAACCCTTTAGAGCTCAAAGCAAGCTCAAAGACACCTTAGCTCAAAGATGTGAAGATTTGGTTAAGGGTGTATAGCTAAAGGTTAAGGAATTGTAGGCAAAAGTGTAGAGAATTTGTAGAGAGAGGAAAATTTTTGAGTTTAAAATTTTCTAATCTTGCTACAAGAGAGAGGGGCTTCCTATATATAGAAAACATGAAATTCCCTCAAGGAGATCCAGCCCTACACGTGGGGATAGATGGGTACATCTGTGCAAACAACTGGCACAACTAGCATAAAATATCTGCAAAATACACTTGTGGTCGGCAGCAAGCCGGCAACCAAGAAGTGATGACCGACAACCTAAAAGGGCTAGCCGGTAGGCCACTAGAGGCTGCAGGCTCGAAAACCAAAGGTTGGTCCAAGAATGAGGCAACAGGTGTACAAAGTTTGAAACGCTCAAAGTTGTGGTGTTCCGCTGAGGACTTCGAGCACCTGGTGAGCAGAAAGACTCATCATCGGGTGTGCATGTGATGGCATCCAAGTCATAAGGGCCGTAAAAAATGGGGAGTCTACAGTTGCCCCTCTTTGATAGAACTCGGAGTCATGAAATGACGTGAGTGAATGTCAAAGCCCAAAGACGACCCATTTTGACAAGGCCGTAAGACTTGGACAAACAATTAAGACATAAATAAATGGTTGCGCCCCTAGGCTACCTACGTATCCCTTTGTAAGGAATCAAACCAGCGTAGTTCTGGAGCAAGATGCAAAATGATATGTATAATGCAACTTTGAAAGCTGGACTCACACGCTTCGTGAAGCCAGCTATTTTGAAAACTCATAATCATGCGTTTTGATGTAATAAGCAATAATAAGATAACAACATATGAATGAGTAGCTTCAAGCTTAAAAGCGAAAAGATCCAAAACACACTCTAACCATGCCAACACAGGATGAGGAAAGAAAACAATGCTCAGGGCTGTGTTTCACACATCCTGAGAAACCGAGAAACAAAAGCCGCTCAGGGTCGTGTTTCACACGTCCAGAGAACAAGAAACCACTCAAGGTCGCGTTTCATGCAACTTGAGAAACAAGCAAAACCGCTCGGGGTTGTGTTTCACACGTCCCGAGAAACATGAACAAAAATTGCTCGGGTCCGCATTTCACGTGTCCCAAGATACAAGGATAAAAACCGCTCGGGTCCACGTTTCATGCATCCCAAAATACAAGAACAAAAATCGCTTGGGTCCACGTTTCATGCGTCCCAAGATACAACCACTCGGGCGCGCACTTCGTACGTCCCGAGGTAAAACCCGCCCAGGGCTGCGTTTCATGCGCCCTAAGAAACAATCACTCGGGTGCGTACTTCGTACGTCCCGAGGTAAAACCTGCCTAGGGCCGCGTTTCATGCGTCTTGAGAAACAACCACTCGGGTGCGTGCTTCGCACGTCCCGAGGTAAAAGAGAGAGGTGTGAAATAGATGCACGAAGTGAACAAGTGCGATAGATGTACAAAGTGAACAAGTGTGATAGGTACATAAAGTGAACAAGTGCAATAGATGCACAAAGACTTCAACTGGAACTCCTCTGAATGAACCGTACATACAATATCGTTTACCTGTGTAAGAAAGAAACTTAACTAGTGCGATACAAAAAGAATGTATGTTCTATGGAAGACAAACAACAGAGATACAATGTTAATTGCAGGCATGTTCCATGCGAGAAACAAAAGCATATTCTATGCGTGAAACAAGAGCGAAAGCATATTCTATGCGTGATTCATAACGGATGCAAGACGTGCATGCAATATGCATGAAACACATATTTTATGCAACAACGTATGTGAAATGCATATTCTATGCAACAAAGTGACATGCATGTTTTATGCAACAAAGTGAAATGCATATTCTACGCAAGGTACAAAAGCATAATTTGACAAAAACAAATTCAATAACAACTTCCGATTTACCTCTCGAAAGAGTTATAATATGTTTAAAGGATACACCTCGTTCATGTTGACAAGTGACGAACATTGTGCACCGAAAATACAGTTTTGAGCTTCCGTAGAGACAATCTGAACCCAACAGTGAACCATCCCTACAGTTCTTGGAAACCAAGGACACAAAATAGCATTAGGACTCCAAGGGAGGCCACCGGCCACAGGAGGAGGGTGCCGGCCACGGATAGGCCTTGCCAGACCCATCCTGGCCACCGATGGCAGTTCGGGGCCTTTTTTTGTCTTTTCACCACGGGTCTTCAAATATGCAATTCAACACTTCATTTCCTCACAACCCTAAAGTCAAAATTGCTTCCTCTCTCTCTCTAGGTGCTCCTTCTCTCTAAATTTGCACTTTCTACGTGTTTTCCAACACCCCACGCGAAGTTGATTCGCTAAACCCTCTTGGTTCTCTTCACTTTGAATCGATTGAAATTTGATTTCGACCCTTTTTTCCTCATTTTCACCCTTCTAGGCTTGTTCTCCTCGAGTTTCTCTCGGGTTTGGTGAACTTTCCCAGGCTTTGATTTTTTCTTCCATTTTCTCTCTCTTAGGGTTGACTTTTTGCAAGTTTACCCTCTTTTTAGCATTTTCTTCACTCTTTCACCTACTTCGTACCCATTTTCAGATGGCGGATGATTTACCATATGACGGGGCTCTTCCAGAGATTCCCTCCCATATTTCCACTTATTCCTGAGGTAGTAGAGCCAGCAGCGGACCTTGAGGCCGACCTTGAGGCAGAGTTCTAGCCTGAGGCCGAGCCAAAGTCGCTACCGTTGAGGGTACGACCTTTCGATCTAGAGAGATACCATCCCTAGACACATATCTTGCCTGCCGAAGGCATCAGACGCTTCACTGAGTTTGCTTGCGGTGCATTGGAGGACCTCCTACTGAGGGAGCCAGCTTCTCACCTGTCAGCCATTGTTGTTGAGGTATGAACTCTGTTTTCATGCATTCCTGCCCTTCTTTACTTGCATTTCTTGTACGGTCTTTTACTTGACTATCCTATTATCACTGTTTATCTGATCCATCTGTTCTTTATCTATTGCATTTGTTCTCTGCCATAGAGCGAGTTTCGTGCCTTTAGAGGGTACGGTGCTACCACCGCACAAGATTGGTATGACGAGCTCCTCGCTGGAGTCCGGGACATTGTAGATGAGGTTAGCTTCGGCCTCTTTTGCTCCGGACTAACGTGGGTCATCGCTAGCCGTCCCCTGTTAGGAGCACTTGTGAAGAGGTGGTGGGACACCACCAACTCCTTCCACTTCTCCACTACCGGAGAGATGACGATGACTCCCTATGACTTTGCCATGATCACTGGCTTAGGAGTAGGGGGCGATCCGATCCCTCTTGATACAGACATAGGAGAGTGGAAGGCGGCCTGGATTGAGCTACTGGGAGCGCATCCACCTCTATACTAGATAGACACAGTCAGATATACCTAGTTTGTGGAGCAGTTTAAAGGGACCAAGCCCGAGATGATAAAGGGGATAAAGCAGTACGCCAAGGGCTTTCTGATGTTCATCTTGGGTACAACCTTGTTTTCGAATAGGTGGAACATCGTAGGCCTATATCTGCTGAGCGCCCTAGTGACCCTTCCTCGGGTTCACTTCTATGACTGGGGCGGAGCTAGCCTCGCCACCCTATATGGCTACATGAGCTCAACCTCCCGTTTGTGAGGAGACTTGATTGGAGGCTACTGGCGAGCCTGGGAGGTACACATCTCAGTTCCCTCCTAGCACTTTACATTTTCTGCTTTATAGTTCCTGCTTTACATCTGTTCAACACCTGTGCTTTCTGCTTTGCACTTTTTATATTTGTTCAACACCTGTATTGGTCACATATCACTGCATTTTCTCTACAGCTGTGGGTCTATGCATATTTTCTGACTCTAGCCCCATAGCCCATAGAGGAGCTTCCACTGGCAGTCCCCTACTTATGGAGGTATGACGGCCAGCTCCAACGTAGGACCCGTGAGACCTCCACATTTTTTTGGCATTACTTTGACACGATAGCTGTCCATGAGGTAACTCAAAACACTGTCATTTTTGCTTTAACACTGTTCTGATATACATTAAAACTGACATCAATTAATTAACTGTACAATTTCTATTTGCAGATCTTGTGACAGCCATGGGCCATGATGCCAGCGGGGATTCGAGACCAGTATGTTGGGGCCTGGGCCATTTCTCGCTTTCACATTCTACTTGAGGGCCTAGTCTGTAGGGCCTGGTTCCTGAGCGAGCGGTTCATACACCAAACTGTGGGCCTACCTGACCCAATCGTCCCGATGGCTCCGCTAGAGTCCATGCGCTCAGTAAATAACCTATCCATTGATGAGGTCACTCAGTTTATGATGGACTTGGATGCTAACTACTTCCGAGTAGAGGGTGACTACACGACCTTCATTTAGACAGATCTGATGCCACTTCTGACCGGTACTCGTGGAGGTGAGGAGGCGAGAGCTCCTGTTATGAGAGAGATGCCTAGAGTGACCAAGGCGACTAGGGCCCGTGCTAGAGAGGCTTCCCAGGTGAGGCAGAGGACCGGTTGGCCAGAGCTTCTGACCGCGCTAACATACTGGTGGCATACTGGACATGCTTACCAAGTTACGATTGAGCCTGCAGTGGCTGGTCACGAGTTTGTCGGGGTTCGAGACTCGACTCAAGTATGGACCATTCTTTACGTTTGCACCCCACATTTCATTTTAGATATGTTCATTGCAGACACTGATCACCCAAATGCATTTACAGGTCTCCACAGAGTACATGGGGAGGGCTCTTGCGCTGATAGCCTTCCTGATGGGCATGGTATAGAGGAGAGAGGCGCTGCTCAGTCTCTACGGTATCCAGGTAATTTTCTTCAATTTAAGCTTCATGCTATCAATTTTCCACCGATACATTGGCATTTCAACTGTAGTCTGTTCCAAACTGCACTAATTTGATACACTGCATTTACACATTGTATTCATACTGTACTCATACTGTATCTGATTTCTGCATATACTCATTCTGCATATCATGCTGGCATCTGATATACACGCTATAACTGATATGTTGACAACTGTCTTTTCCAAATTCCAGCTGTATCGGCAGCACCAGCGACGGCAGCAGCACCAAGACCAACAGTACCTTCTTCAGTAGTAGGGAGAAGAGGCAGAGGTAGAGGTGCTCAAGGCCGGAGTAGTCCTTCCGAGCCCATTTTGAGGGACGACGATGTTGAGACCAGTGGCTCGGAGGAGGCAGCGAGTCAGCATTCTGAGTCGTCCGAGAGTGGAGACGATATCACCGGCTCAAGTTCCGAGAGTGGAGGCGACGATGCTGAGGAGGGTTCCGGGGCAGAGAGCGGAGACAATGCTGGTTCTAGTTCTAGTTCTAGTTCTGGCTCAGAGTCTGCTTTAAATAACGGCGCTGATGGAAACTGTGCCCCAGAGTCCTCTTGCCCGAGGAAGAGGATGAAGAGGGCCTCTAGAGCATGAGGCTACTGGCGCTAATTTTTTGTACTTTTGCTTAGTTTCTTTTGTTGGTAGCATTAGCACACTGTATAGCTTTAGATAGGTTCTATTTGCTTTAAAAACCTGTACTCCTCTTTTTTAAAAACATGATTGGAATAAAACCTTGTAGTTTTTTTTTTTTGAAAAAAGTGTTGTATTTTACATCATGAGCACCATATAGCATGAAAAGGACATAGAAACGAATTGGCCAAGATAACACTCTTGATTGAAACAAAATCTTAATCAGGTAATGAACCGACCAACAACTGAAATACAATAAGTAATATACAACTCGATAAACAAAACAATATACAACTTGATATAGCAAAAAACAACGCAACAACAACTTAAATACAAAATAACAAACTTGCTAAAGTCGAAAAGACTCAAAATAAGACCTTAAAACACTCAAAAATCAAAACAAAACATATGCTTCCAGCACTGCCCAACACACAGGTGGACAGCAGGTCAGAGTGAGAGAGTGCCGACCATAAATAGAGGTTGCCGGCCACATGCCGACCATAAGAGGTGGTCTACTGGCCACCAGTGTCTCTTGTTGGCCACCAACGTGGCTTGTCGGCTACCTGCCGGCCATCAATATGAAGGACCTCTAGATTGTTGACACCTGGCTTCCACTCACTGCCTTATCTTCTACAAAAGGTTGAGCTTTCGTGATTTCTTCATTTCAGTTGCAAATTCTTCACAAATGGAGCCATTTTTCACCTAAAAACTCTCGGATTGGATTGCGACTTTAGGCGGATCAGAAAAGGTGAATTTTGGGGATTTCAGCATAAATGCACTTTTCCTGCTGAGCCATTCTTTGCTCTGTTTTCCGTTCCTTCATGTTGCAGCTAGATGTTAGAACCCATTTACACATGTCTTTAGCTTCGGGGGACAAGAGATATGCCCAACAATCGAAAAATTTCAGGCACTAATGGAATCCCGGCGCGATGAGAAAATCATACATCAACCCCATTTCAGCCACATCCAAGCTTTGGGATGAATGTGTAGGCTCACTCCACATGAGGCTCGTTCTTTGGTTCACAACGGAGAGTTGGACATTCCAGCTTGATTCATCGATTTTCTGACGTCAGTGACCGAGGCAACCTTTTTTGGTGGGGTTTTCGGCAACACGCCCTTTGCTTATGTATGCTGGCTCATTTCCTTCTCACCCCTAATTTCGGTGGTTCCAACATTCGGTTGGTCAAAAGTTTGAAAGAAGACAAGAGTTGCATTGGCTTGGTGCTGGCCGAGCCTTTGATGGGCTTAGACGCCTTCCATCGGCGAGAGACTACCAAATTCGCGGGGAGTCTTCTACTTCTTTAGATAATGTTTCCGGCCCTTTCTCATATGTGTTTCTCACATCACTCGACACCCATGCTCTATTTTTCTTTAAAAGCCCTTTTCTCACTTTTCTCTCAACATACTTCTCTCTATTCTTTAATCTTCCTTTTCTTTCATCCCTCCCCAAGTGTGGCTAATGGATGAGCTGAAGGTAGTGGACTCTTGCCCTGCATGCTCAGCTTCAGCGTACTTCTTTCGCCAATAGCTAGTAGATTTCCCTAACAAGGGATGGTGGTTCCACTAGATATGCAATAGGTCTACTGTTGATATTACTTGGTGTTGCCCCTAGCTTAACCTGACCAAAATGACCTACAGCATGATTCGGCAACCTGGCATACAGCTGATCGGCCTTACACACTGTGTATTCTATTTCCCTTTCCGGTTCAGACATTAGTTCGGGCATGACCAGACCTGCCCAGATGAAGGGGTAGAGTACCTAGTTTCATTCCCCATCCGAGGTTCACACTTGGCTAGGTACCTCACTGCTTGGAGGACGAGAGAGCTTCTGGCCCCTTCCCCTAGTTTCAATTGTGCCTTTTCTGGCAAGTGTTTGGCTTGGCTCGAGGATGAGGCATAATTCGGGCCCACTTTGGCATTAGGAGCTTCCACAAGCACAAGTAGGGGACGCTGGATCACCTGATTTATCTATGCCCCTAGTTTATGACTTTGACCTTACTTTTCAAGTTTTTATGATGTAATAAAAATAACTTTGATTTATATCAGATAGTTAGAGAACTTCATGTTGAAATCAATGAAATTAAAGTTGTGTGCCCTGAAATTTTTCCTTTTTGGTCCAAAAATGGTCTAAGTTGTAAAAGGTAAAATTTGAACAAAATCAACTTTTATTTAAACTTTCCAAAACCATTTTCGAAAAGGATCACCACCGGACACACACAGAATCAATCCTCAAGATGTATAACCCTGAATCTAAAGATCACAAATTGCCCCTTGATTGAATATCACTGTTCAACATTGTAACCACCTCTTCTCTTGGAGTAAAGATCATAACCAAACCCTCAGGTATAACATAGACAAAGATGACCTGATCAAACACATGGACAGGATAGTTGAGTTGGAGGTGATTACAATCGGACTTCAGGATGAAGTTACCTATGTATCCCGAAGATGGGAATCAGGCCTTACGTAGTTCGGTTCAGGTTCACTTGAGTATTAACTCTCTCCTTTTGCGCTCTAACTTTTGCCAAGGACGCTCTTTAGGCTTTTCAACCTTGCGAGCTCATTTTTTCTTTGTTTTTAATTTTTTGTGCTCTAACTTTTGCCTAGGTCACCCTTCCGGGTTTTCGGCCTAGCAAGCCTCTCAGGGATAGTAATTCTTTAACTTGTCCATGTTGATCGGTTGGAAAAATTCTAGGCCATCTAGGTGCATGAGAATAACAACTCCACCCGACCAGATAGTTTTGATGATATAAGGACCAGTCCAATTGGGTCTGAACTTGCCCTTGGGATCATGGATGGGAGCTTGGTTGTCTTTCAACACCAAATCCCCCTCTTTGAGATTCCGGGACTTAACCTTCTTGTTAAAAGCCCTAACAATCCTGCGCTGATAACCCTAAACATGGTACAATGCTTTCAGCCTTCTTTCATCAAACAACATCAATTCTTCAAACCTACTATGTTGCCAGTCCGCCTCTGCTATCTGACACTCAGCCATAACTCACAGCAACGAAACTTCTATTTCAATTGGCAGAACAACCTCCACATCGTAGACAAGAGAATAAGGAGTTGTCCCTGTAGACGTCCGGATTAAAGTTCTATAACCCTAGAGTGTGAATGGCATTTTGTCTGGACTGTCCCTGTAGGTCTCAACCATCTTTTGCAAAATATTCTTGATGTTCTTGTTGGCAGCTTCAACAACTTCGTTGGTTTGTGACCGGTATGCAGATAACTTGTGAAAAGCCATATTGTATTTCTCTAACAAGTCGATCACCTCTTTCTTGAAGTGGGAGCCATTATCTGAAATGATCTCGTTTGGGACTCTATATTGGCAAATGATGTTGTTTCAGACGAACTTAGCCACATGCGCTGCTTTCAACAATGCATAAGATTGAGCCTCCACCCACTTTGTGAAGTAATCAATTGCCACCAGAATGTATTCATGCCCATTCGATCCTTTCGGTGTGACTGCTCCAATGACGTCAATTCCCCAGACTGAGAAAGGCTATGGTGAAGTCATGTTGTATAGCTTCGACGGCGGGATATTTATGTGATTGGCATGAATTTGGCATTTGTGGTATCACCGAACAAAACCAATACAATCCTTCTCCATGATAGACCAGTAGTAACCTTACTTGAGAATCTTTCGGGCTAACATTACTCTGTTCATGTGCACTCCGTACTCTCCCCCACGGATGGCCTCCATCAGACGCTTTGACTCCTCTTTTTCGATACACAACTTGTGCATTCCCAGATGACCTCTCTTGTACAATTTACCTCTGTAGATGATAAATTGAATGGCTATTCGCCGTATGCCCATTTTGTCCTTGGCATTTGTCCCTGGTGGATAAACCTCTTTGTCTAAGAAGTTCCAGATATCGTGGTACCAAGGGTTCTTGTCTTGCAGTTCATCCATTGCGGCAAGGGTTTCATAAGTTGGCATGTATCACTGCTCAATGATAATTGGACACATATGGACTCCTAGTGGGATGTCTATCATAGAAGATAGAGTTGATAAAGTATCAGCAAACCTGTTGTTCTTTCTCAGTAGATGCGTGAAAGTCAATTTCTCAAACCTAGGAATCAGAACGTCCAGGGTTTTGGTGATAAATCTTTATCTTTTTTTCTTTGACCTTCCAATCTCTATTTGCTTAAGAAACAACTAGGTTCGAGTCCCCGATGACATCCAACCTTTTTGCCCCTAGTTCTAGGGAAACTTCTAAACCAACGATGCATGCTTCATACTCTGCTTCGTTGTTGGACACCTTGAACCCGAGTTTGAAGGTTAGAGGTATATGGGAGTAGTCGGGTACTATCAGCAACACACCTATCCCATAACCATATTGGTTAGACGCTCCGTCAAAGTACATTGTCCAAATCTCCTCCTCAACTTGCAGAATGGCTTTATTTGGGAACATGTATTCTATTGCTTCATCCCCTTTCACTGGGTGACCTGCCAGGAATTCTTCTACAATTCTTCCTTTGACCGATTTGCGAGTAACATACTTCAGATCAAATTCAGAGAGAAGAAGCAACCAACGAGCTAGCCTACCTGTAAGCGCTGGTTTCTCAAAAAGATATTTGATAGGATCTAATCTCGAAACCAGAATTACGGAGTGAGCTAACAAATAGTGCCTCAACTTCCGGGTAGCCTATACCAAGGCTAAGCAAGCTTTCTCCAACGGAGTGTAACGGGCCTCGTAATCCGGCATTTTCTTGCTCAAATAGTAGATGGCCTTCTCCACCTTATCCTCAGATTCCTGAACAAGCATGCATCTCATGGTTGTGTCTGTTACTAACAGATACAGAATCAAAGGCTTCCCCGGCTTTGGCGGCGACAACACAGGCGGATTCTAAAGATACTGCTTGACCTGCTCAAAAGCGAATTGACGTCGATCATCCCATCAGAATTTCTTTCCTTTCTTTAGAAGACCAAATAGTGGTTCACAAGTCAATGCTAATTTGGGGATAAACTGTTTTATGAATTGCACTTTACCCAGAAAGCCTCGCACCTCCTTTTCAGTCCTTGGTAGTGGCATTTCTAGGATGGCCTTGATTTTGGAAGGATCTACCTCGATACCCCTCTGTGTGATCAAGAAGCCCAGTATTTTCCCTACTGTTAAGCCGAAAGTACATTTTTGCATATTCAACCTCAGTCTGTATTCTCTAATCCGTTGAAAGAATTTCTTCAAGGCGGTATAGTGGCCCTCTCTTTCTTTGGACTTGACAATCATGTCGTCCACGTATACCTTGACCTTTTTGTGGACCATATCATGCAGAATAGTGGTTGCAGCCCTTTGATAGGTAGCCCCAGCATTCTTCGGCCCAAACGACATCACCCGATAGAGTATGTTCCCCATGACGTAGTAAATGCAGTTTTCTCTCTATCCTCGGGCGCCATCAGAATCTAGTTATACTCGGAAAATCCATCCATAAAGGAGAGCAATGCATGACACGGGGTGAAGTCTACCAACTCATCAATATGTGGTAGGGGAAAATCATCATTCGGACTAGCCTTATTCAGATCCCTGAAGTCGACACAAACTCTGATTTTGCCATCCTGCTTTGGGACTAGAACAATGCTAGCCAACCACTTTGGATACTCAGATACAAGCAAGAATCTTGCCTTAATCTATTTGGTAACTTCTTCCTTGATCTTCAAAGCCCAATTCGAGCGTATTCTTCGCAGCTTCTGTTTGATGGGTCGGGCCTCGGGGTCAAGAGGGATCCGATGTTGTACAATATCAAGATCGATTCCAGGCATGTCTACGTAGGACCACGCGAAAAGATCTTTGAAATCTTTTAATAAAGCGACTAAGCACTTGCGCTCCTCCGAAGACAACGTGGACCCGATCTGGACCATACGTGCATCCTTCTCAATACCCACATTAAAAGCAATGATTTTATCAGCAAGGGGTTTGGCAAACCTCTCATTCTCTCGATTAATCAAAAATTTCAAAACTAGAGAAATTTCTTCCTCATCGTTTTCATTAAAATTCTTAAAATCTTGGTCAATGCAATAAACAAGCGGCATAGAGAAACACTCTGAATCAACAGCATCATTCTCATTCATAAGGTCCAACTCATCCAACTCTTCGGTTATAACTGACTCGAATGCAAAAGAAGAAGAGGACCTGGAAAAGACTTTGGCATCCGGGTCATCACCCCTAGGAATACCGAACTCAGACTCAAAAGAACTGGAATCTGATTCCGACTCCACAGACGCTGTGGAATCAGATTCTGGTTAACTACCCGACTCAAAACTACTAGACAGGTAGCCCTCCTCCAACTGCCAAATGAGAGATGGTGTTTCAGATGTATCCAAAATGCTGCTAGATGGGTTCACACCCAACTGTCTCTTCTACCCTCTACCAAATGCTGAAATACCCTCATGGGAAGGAAGTGGCTATGTAGCTCGACTTTTTCGCGCCCCCCTTTCGGAGAGCTTGAATTGGTCCTACAGTTTAGACTCCTGTCACGGTTCTGAATCTAGTCTCACAAGTGCAATGTGAAATTGATAAACACCAAAGAGTCCAATCCGGAAAATCATTTTGAAAAATCAGATTTTGAATCAAATAATGCCAAAATTGGACTACTTTGCCAGATTATAGAGTCGCCCCCTAAATATTTTATTTTTGGAAAATTTAGGAAACCGTGACTCATGCCAAAGGCCACGTGTCCATCATCACTAAAGTTGCCTCGGCTCAGGAACTTGGGTACGAGAGGGGAAGGTCCTGAAATGAGCAACCCCGCTCACCCGATCAAAAATCGGCCTCTACTAATCATGATATGTTCTTTTATAAACATTACGTGTTCTTGTTCCGGTTATTAGCTAACTTTACTATGTGGCACACACAAGCAAGTATAGACTAAGTTGCAAGATTTGGAACGAATTCAACTCATGTTTGCTTTTGAAAATGGTTTGAATTTGCCACCCTCAAGTGGGCGAAAACGCGGATTTTCCATCAAACATGATGGGTTTAAAACATGATTTGCCACTTCGCAAAGTGGGCTTAAAACTCACACTTGTTGAATTATTCCAATTCAAGCAACAAAGCCTTCATCCATAGGCATTCATGCAATTTAGCATTTAAGCACATAGCCTCATGACAAGCATGCGATAACATGGCAACATTCACACTTATGCAAGTATGCTAAAGCGTAAAAGCTTACCGAGTACTCCAAGCCAAGAAAGCAAACAAAGTTTGAAAAATACATGATTCCTAACTATGTTAAATGACTAATACAACACATGCAATGATGTAATTAAACAGGCTCGGCTATCTAATCATGGTATATGCAACACCTTGATAGCATGCTTTGAAACATGTATTCAAATAAGTATTGAAATTATGATGCAATTTGAATGATGCGCCGAGCCTCGGTGCATGCAAGACAAATGAATGATGCAAGCATAAGATATGCTAATCGAAAATGTCCCTAATCTAACCATCGAAAGCAGATAAATAAAATGGAGAAAGACGTGGGGTTGGAAGACATGCACACACGCACGCACACTTATTGCAACATTATGCCCTCGCGAAGGAGGGTCCGAATGAATAAGCTAACTAGTTACGCTAATTAAGCTAACTATTACAACATAACTAATTAACTATTCTAGCTAATTATTACAACACAGTTGAAATAAATTAACTAACTATTCTAAGCTAGCTAAAATATTACAAAACAAATTAAGCTAATTAATTACAACACATGTACGAATGAATTAGCTAACTTATTCTAAGTTAAAAAAAGCGACTAAATGGCCTTAAGGCCGAGCGATGCATGCATGCTCGGTTGCTCCACCCGAAAATGCCCTTGCCTTGCCATCGGATGCCTCCGTTTGCATTCATTTGATCACTGAACATTATACCAACTTCCAGATTGCCTCTGCTCCAACTCAGGAACACATTTGTGGAAAAATTGACTGTGGCCGGTCGGCCACAAAAATTGGTTATCGGCCACCCTTTTTTTTGGACTTCTGCTTTTGCTGCAACAGAGAGCAACAGAGGCAAAGCAATACATTTTCAAGGAATGTGTGTACTGCTACCCTCCTTAGCATCTCTCAAGCTCAAAGGAGTGTAGTTCTTGGTTCTCAAGCCACCAACCAAGCATTTTCAATGCATGATGGCTAGAGAACCAAGCTTGTACGAGCTTAATGAGTGCACAAATAAGACTCGAAGGACCACCACCCTATCATGCATGATCAAGGATGACGGTGACTAAGAAAGGTGGCACATTTCATCACTTCGAGTATGAAACGTCCCAAATTTCTTGTGTTCGGATTACCGTCCAATCCGAACACATGCAATGCAACACAAAGATGTTTATCTTGCCTCTTTTACTTTGTTCATTTTGTTTACACATTTTACATTACCGATTAGTCCTTTAATCGATTAGTCCAAAAGGTGAATGTCCTCTAATGGAAAGAGGGCTTAAACCACAAGTACTTTGAGCATGAAAGAGGCCTCATGTTGTTGGTAATGAACTCCCAAAGGAATTAAACCGTTAGGCATGAGGGTTTCAATTCCACACTCAAGCCAACAAGAGGCTCAAAGCCACTTTCAAAACAAAGTAAAGAGTGAAGAATAGAGGGAGGTTGCAGATATTTTAGTGCAGACATGGCATGTAAAATGACATTACATCATGCAAGCAACACATGCAAGTCATGTTTAAGAGCCTAACTCATTAAGCTAGTGAAGACCATTACACTATAGCCATGTAACATAAGCCTCAACTGACCAAACCAACTCAAAATAGACTTAAAATAGGCCAAAACAGTGGCTAAAACATGCTGAAATTAAGGCACAAAAGGCTTGAAAAACATGCTCACATGTTAGCTTGCAAACAAGACTCAAGAGCAACTCTCAAAAGCAATGAAAGAGTGAAACAAATGAGCATGTGACAAAGCTATATACACTGAAATTACATGTTAAAAGACACTACAACATGCAATCATTCAAAAGAAAACATGTTTAGAGGTCTAAAACACTAAACTAGTGAAGCCATTTGCACTATAACTATGCAAAACAAGACTCATATGACCAAAGCAGCCCAAAACAGAGTTCAATCATGCCAAATCAGAGGCAAACACATGCTGGAAATAAGCTAAGTTAGGCTACAAAAACATGCTACCATGTGAGGGTAACTAGGCATGGAAGTGAGACACAAGGAGGGGAGGTTACCCCCTCCATTTTTGGACTTTAAAACATGATTTTTACCACTAAAATAACTCTGAATTTCAGTAGTTTAAAGGCCCAAAAAGTGTGACTTTAATATGCTAAAAGATGGTATAAAGACTCACACAAATAAGCAACAAGAAGGGTAGACAACCCCTTTAGCACAAAATGGCTTCAAACCAACATGTTAAGGCCCAAAAATCAAAACTTTTTGTAGTTGAAACTAGGCCCAAGATAGTATAAAAAGATGGCCAAGCAAGTGATTTAAACTAAGCCTACAAGATAAAACTTATACCTCTTGAAGCTCAGCACAAAACATGCCCTCCTTTTGGCTCAAATAACCTTCTAACAGCCTAAAATAGGTTCCAAGAGACCTCAGCTCCAAGGTGGTCCAATTTGGTTAAGGGCTAGTGTGCAAATGTGTAGAGAATTCTAACTATCAAGCATAAAACAAGAGGAGAGAGAGAGAGAGAGAGAGAGAATTCTAGAGAGAGAGGAAGAAATTTGCTCAAAATTATCTAACCCTCTAAAATGGGGGAGAGACCCCTTTATATATAGAAAATCAAGCTAAAGGCTTGTATTCATCCCTCCATACATGTGTATGGAGATGAGCATCAGTGAACAATAGCCGGCATAGCTGGCAAATAAATATCTGAAAAAAGAGAAAAATGGCCATCGGCCACTTTAGGTGGCTGACCGGCCACCTTAACTAGCCGATCGACCATTTTAAGTGGTCAATAAGAGGGAAAAGTAGCCGACAAGGCCAAAAAGTGGCCGACAAGGCCCCTTCCCCTTCCAGGCAAGAGGCACCAAGGTTTGGCCAAAAACAAGCACAAAACAAAAGGATTTAGAGGCCCAGAGACAAGGCGTTCTGCCGAGAAATTCAGGTGCTCAAACAAGCACAATCATCAAGTGCACAAACGATGACGTCTAAGTCTTGAGGTCGGTCAAAAATGGGGTGTCTACAGGCTATTGTTTTTGGGAATTTGTCTATCCATCCAGTGTTGGAAATTCGTCTTTTGGAGTTGGGTTGTTCCAGCTTTCTGGTTGTTTTCACCCCTTTCTTGTTCAAACTGTTTCAGTGCAGTTTCTTGCTCTGTATCCACGGTACTAACAATGCCCAGTTCCTGAGATGATTGTTCCACACCGTTATTCTCCGGTAGTTTTCCCTTGTCTTTGGCTATTCCGGCCATTGCAGCAATTCTTGCTCCCTGTTCCTCTAGTTGTGTTTCTGTTTCTTCCTCTATGTTAGGCTCGTCACTAAACCACCTAGAGTTGTCTGTCGACCTATTCAGATCAAACCAGTCAATCTGCACGTCTCCCTGATCTTGCTCATCAAAGAACTACAGATTGTCTAAGTCCTCTTTTAGCACTGCTAGATCATCTAGTCCCTGACTTGGGCCATCCTTTCTAACCACATTAACCTTCACTGCTGTTGGCAATACCACTTTTGGTTTGGCTTGATCGGTCGGCACAATATAACAGCACGGGTCATACACTCCCTTAGATAAGTCCGCAGAGCTCTCAAGCAATGGACTGGCATTTTCCTCCAAGGCCAACTTCTCTCTTTCTGCTATTGTCACCACCACGGGTTCAGGTTGGAGTGTGGACGTGCCCATTGTAGACCGCCCGAACTGCGCTCTACGCGCGAGGGCGCGAATTGTAGTTCTAACTACTACAGTTCTGAATCTAATCTCACAAAGTTCAATGTAAGACTGATAAATCACCAAAGAGCCAAACATAGACTGTTTTGCCAGATTTCAGAGTTGCCACCTAAATATTTTGTTTTTGGGAAATTTAGGAAACCTTGACTCGTGCCTAAGGTCACGTGTCCGTCATCACCAAAGTTGCCTCGGCTCAGGAACTTGGGTACGAGAGGGGAAGGTCCTGAAATGAGTACCCCCGCTCGCTCGATCAAAGATCGGCCTTTACTAACATGATATGTTGTTTTGAAAACACATGTGTTCTTATTCTGATTTATTAGCTAGCTTACTATGTGATGCACGCAGCATACAAGTATAGACTAAATCACTTAATTTGGAACAAAACATCTCATGTTTATTCTTTTCGAAAATGGTTTGAAAGTGCTACTCGCAAGTAGGCTAAGACGCGGATATGCCACTCTCAAGTGGGCTTAGAAAAGCATGATTTTGCCACTTCAAGTGGGCTTAAAACACACATTTTGATGAATTGTTCCAATTCAGGCAATCAAGCCTTCATCCACAGACATTCATGCAGTTATATCATTTAAGCAAATAGCCTCATGGCAAGCATGCTATCATGGCAACACTTACACACATGCAAGATGCTAAAGCGTAAACACTTACAGTGTACTCCAAGCCAAAACAAAATCTAGTTAGTAATCATGCATGATCCTAGCTATGTTAAGATGCCTAATGCAACACATGCAAAAATGCAACTAAAATAGGCTTGGCTATCTAAGATGGCATATGAATGCGACATTTGATACATGCTTTGAAACACGTATTCAAGTAAGTGTACTGAAATACAATGCAGTTTGATTGATGCGCCGAGCCCGGTGCATGCAAGACAAAATGAACGATGCACGCATGCAAGCATAAGTATGCTAATTGAAATATGCCCTAATCTAACCACTGAAAGCGGATAAGTAAAAGGGAGAAAGACGTGGGGTTGGAAGACATTCACACACACACGCACACTTATTACAACAATGTGCCCTCTCGACGGAGGGTCCGAATAATAAGCTAACTAGCTATGCTAATTAAAATAATTATTACAAACCAAATTAATTAACTAACTTAGATAATTAATTATTACACAACCGAATTGAAAGAAATAGCTATACTGAGCTAGTTGAGATATTACACAACAAATTGAATGACTAATCACGCAAACTAATCATAAACAGTGAAATGGCCTTGCGGGCAAGGAAGAGATGGATGCTCGGTCGGCTTCGCTCGGAAATCCACTGTCGTGCCTCATGATGCCTCTGTTTGCACTGTTTTGGACTTCTGAAAATTGTGCCAACTTCCAAGATGCTTCTGATCCGCCTTATGGACATTCTAAGGAGTAGTCGGCCAAGAGGAATGGCCATCGGCCAAAGTTAATGGCTATCGGCCAATTGTGATAGCCGGTCGGCAGATTAGATAGCCGGTCGGCAGCTCTGATGGCCGGTCGGCCACTGCTTCCTGCAACTTCTCCTTTTGCTGCAACAGAGCACTAACAGAGGCATGGCAGTGTATTTGCAATAAAATGTGTGTGCAACTACACTCCTTATCATGTCTTAAGCTTAAAGGAGTGTAGTGCTCGGCTCTCGAGCCACCAATCACACATCTTAATGCATGATGGCCAAAGAGGCCGAGTTGCACAAATCAATGTCAATGAATGCACACAAATAACACATAAGACGCGATGAACCTCCACCTTATCACATGATCAAAGGTGTCGGTGACCTAAGGAACAAGGCACGTTTCATCACTTTGAGTATGAAACGTGCGACATACCTCGTGTTTGGATTGACGTCCAACCCAAACACGATGCAACACAGACAACATGCTAACACAATGCAATGCGATAACATGCAAACATAATGCAATGCAATGACATGAAAACACAATGCAATGCAACAACATGCAAACAACAATGCAATGCAATAACATGCAAACAACATGAGCATGGCGAAGGACTCGCACCATGGCCATATCAATCAAACCCCAAAGAGCCAAGATGACTCAAAATAGTCCCAAGATAGGTCAAAACAACGCTTGAAACCTGCTTAAACATAGCCAACATATGCTGGAATTAGAGGCATGAAGCATGGAGCATACAAGGCCAATGAGGAGGATTACACTACACCTACCAAAACCAAGCATGAGATGACTTCACCAACAAAAATCAGAATTGTATTATGGCAAAATAACACCCAAAGCACACTGAAATGGCAGCCCAAAAGCTTAGGCAAGATCGCATACATATTGGCTTATGTTTAGGGCATAAAGCATGACTCTCCAAAAGCATTGAAAGAGTGAAGCATGAGAGAACATGACCACACTACACACACTGAAATCACATACCAAATGATGCTAAATCATGCAAATAGCCTAAGCAATGCATGCTAGTGACTTGGAAACTCAAAGCTAGTGAGAAAGATTGCACTATGGCTATACAAAGCAAGGCATGTATGACTCAAAACACTTAAAATAGAGCTTAAGCATGGCAAAATATGATTAAAAGCTTGCTGGTGTGGAGCCAAAATCATGCTAGAATGACGGTCCAAAGCATGATGCATGTTAGGCTAGTGAGTGGAATTGCACTACAAGTGCAAGGAGCATGCAAGGGGTAACCAAACCAACCCAAAACAGAGCTAAGGCATACTGAAATAAGGCCTAAGATATGCTGAGATGGAGCCAAAACATGCTAGAAAGACATGCTACTTTGATGAGCCATCAACACAAGCAAACAAGAGAGGAGGAAAGGAGACAACCCCCTCTCATTTGAGGCCTCAAAACTCACTTTCCACCACTAAAATGCCTCTGGAATTCAGTGGTGAAGAGGCCAAACAAGGGTGATCCAAAGGCCTAAAAGAGATGGCTCAAAACAAGGCCAAATAAGGCACAAAACGGGGTAGACTACCCCCAACACCAAAGAGGTCCCAAACATACATTTTAAGCACTTAAAAATGAAGCTTTTTACAGTTGAAAGTTAAGCCAAAAGAAGCATTCAAATAGGGTCCAAATAAGCTATGAAAACAAAGCTTTAAAGAGGTAATAGACTCACCCTTGAAGAACCTCTTTAGAACAGCAACTTCAGAGGCTAAAACCAAGCTTAAACCACTCAAAATGCAACCTCCAAGAACCTCAGCTCCGTAAGGAAGGTGTTTCACTAGGTGTTTGTGTGCAAAAGTGTGAAGAAATGACACTTTTGAGCACAAACAAGCACAAATATAGAGAGAGAGGAAGAAATATAGAGAGAGATATATGCTTTTATCTCCATTTTTCAGAACCTCTGAAAAGGAAGAGGGACCTCCCTTCTTATAGAAAATCAAGTCCCAAGCTTGTCGAACAAGCTAAGGGCTTGTTAAAATCCCTCCATACACGAGTATGGAGGACACACCAAGTGATCAACAACTGGCACCAGCTGGAAGAAAAATATCTGCAAAAGCAGAAAAAGGGGCCTCGGCCAAAAAAATGGCCGACCGGCCATTAAAGGTGCCGACCGGCCATCAAAGGTGCCGACCGGCCACCACTAATGGCCGATTGAAAGAAGGAAAGGCCGATAGGCATGAGGCCTGGCCGATGGGTTGTAGGGTTAGCCAACAAGCCACCCCCTTCCCTCAGAAACAAAGCCACAAGCTCTTGGTCCACAACTAAGCACAAAATAGACAAGTTGAGAGGCTCCAAGGCAAGGCACGTAGCCGAGACCTTCAGAAACTCAAAATTGACACGAGCATGGATGATCATCGAGTATTCAAACGATGACGTCTAAGTCTTGAGGACGGTAAAAAATGGGGTGTCTACACCCATCATGAACAAGGCCGTGCTTTCAGGGATGAACAGCGTCGGTTTGGGTAGATAGGACGGGGCAATATATACGCTGGGGTCATAGGGATGGCCAGTGTATGTATTAGATTTAAGTGCCAGGGTGGAAGGACTTGATTGTGGGCTGGAAGAGGGTTAGTGGTTACATTTGGCTTTTGGGGTGGTGCTGTCACCTTGTTGTCGATGAGATCTTAAATCTCATGATGCAGCCTGAAGCATTGGTCGGTGTCGTGACCATGCTACTAGTGAAAATCGCAGTATTTGGCTGGGTTGTGTTTAGGTGGGAGAGGATAGGGTAGTGGGCGAGGCTTTAATGGCTTAAGTTGCCCTTTTTTGATCAGCACCTTCATAGCTTGGGATAAATGCATGTAAAGTGAGGCAAAGACCCTTTGGGATCGAGCCTGTTGTTTAAGGTTTATGGAGTTGTGCTAGCGAAAGGGTTGGTAGTCTTGGCTGTGGTGGTGAAAACACTCACATCAGACGGCCGCGCAGTTGTGCTTCCACTAGTGGTTACATTGGAACTGAGCACAAAAGGCCTCTTGGCCTGCTCCTTCTCATTGGTTATCAACCCTTGTTTCATTGCATCTTCAATCTGAACCCATACCTCATGGAGCTCAGTGAATGTGAACAACGGTAAGACGATCATCTTCTGCAATAATTTTCCTTATAGATTGCAGACCACCATCCTGATTTGATCTCTCTCTAACGGCCTAGTAGTCATCATCGAAGCCTTGGCGCTTCACCTCATTACAAGTCTAAGAAACCCTCCTTTGGCTCCTAATGAGTGGCCTCAAGATCATGGGTTGTGACCTCGATCTACGTATTGTATGAGTATTGTGCAATAAAGGCCTCAGCCATTTCCTCCCAGTTCCGCTTTACTGAATCCTCCAGTTTTGCATACCACATAGCCGCTATTCCTGACAAGGTCCGGCCTAAAAGTGACAGCTTTTGAAGTCTGGTGAGGCCCATTGGTCACAAGATATCAGAGAACAACTGTAGATGAACCATGGGCTCTCCAGAACCATCGAATCGATCTATGTGTAGCATTTTAAACTGGTCTGGCAAGGTTACTACAAAGTTAGTATATCCATCTTCGATGTCGGGGATAGACTTCACGCGCAGTGCCTGCTTGAAAAGTTTCTCCAGCTAGTTGACCTTAAGTACAGTCGGGTCAACTTCGAATTCAAATGGAGGCTCGGTTTGGTACACTGGTGCCTTGAAGGATTGCGGTGGAATCGGGTCCACCGGATTGCCCAGATTCTCTTGGACATTAGTAGTGATTCCGGGTGTTGGGATACCGTAGGAGGTGCATGGGAAGTAGAAGCCGCTGCCGGCTGTGATTGCTATTGTTGCGGCCTGTTTATCACTTCAACTTGGTGGGCTATAACTTCAGCTTGGCAAGCAGTATCTTGTTGCATGGTTTCCACTATTTGCTGGAGATGACAACAAGTCTTCCATACTAACTGCAGGGTACTGAGTCATCTGAATATGCGAGTGATCTCTTGCTGGCCAAGGTGTAGAAGATTGAGCCCGACTAGATGCAGGTGATTGCTGAACTGGTGAATTGTGCCTAACTCTCCTCCGTCTAGTAACCGGTGGGAGCGAAGCAAACAAAGGTTGTCCCCTAACAAGATCTCCAGATCTGCAAAGTCTCCTTACACGGGTCCAGGGTGCTTAGGGGGTGTCCAAACTGTCTGAAGCTATTGTGATAAACTACCTTGCAAAAAGAAATAAAGCAAAAAGGAAAGCAATAATCAAAAACCGCATAGGACCTCAGCTCAGATATTAACAACACACAGTTGTAATCAAAAGCTGTAGAACTGCACTCAGCACTGATTTCTGCCCCAAAATCTGATACACAAACTTGCAAGTGGTACGCACATTCCTGTAGAGTTCTACTTAAAAAGCACATACCAGCTAAGTGAGAGCCAAAACACCCCTATTGGGGGGGTAGGGTAACCCTGCCCTAGTTTTGTCAGGAACTAGGGTTGGTTATTCAAGCAAAGTGGTTTCACACAATACTGCATTCAAGTGAGCAACCTGTCCTAGTTTGGAACAGTCTCTATGGCTTTCGATATGCAACTAGGCCGATTGGTCAAAAAGGGTACCTCAGCAAGACTACCTAATATACCCCTCACACCTAACACCGAGAAGTGAAATGAGGATCAAACGGTTCAACGGTAGTCCAGATCTAAGGGTTGTGTTCCCATCGTGGTAGAGCCTGCGACCGATCAGCCTTTTGGCAAGCTTTTCCAAGCAAGCCTCTGGCAACCGTCCAGGAATAGTAGACGACAAACATAGTGACTAAGGCGCACCAATGCAAATGCAATGCAAAGACACATATAAGTGTAAATAAAATTTCATATCATGAGTTTGAGTCAAGTTCACTTTTTTTCTTAGCAGAGTTGCAAAAAACTGTAGCTCTCCTTTTTCGCGCCCCCTTTCGGAAACTTGAAATAAGCCCTACAGTTCGGACTCCCGCGGTTCTAAATCTAATCTCACAAGCGCAATGTGAAATAGATAAACACCAAAGAGTTCAAATTTGGCAAATCATTTGGAAAATTGGTTTTGAATCAAAAAATGTCAAAATTGGACTGTTTTGCTAGATACAGAGTCGCCACCTAAATATTTTATCTTGGGAAAATTTAAGAAACTCATGACTTGTGCCAAAGGCCACATGTCCGTCATCACCAAGATTGTCTCGGCTCAGGAACTTAGGAATGAGGGGGGAAGGTCATGAATATATTTGGGCAACCCCACTCGCCCGATCAAAGATCGGCCTCTACTAATCATGACATGATTCTTATCTACATTATATGCTCTTGTTCTAGTTTATTAAGCTAGCATTACTATATGGTGCGCACTCAAGTATAGACTAAAATTGCAAGAATTGGAACATTTCAATTTCATGTTTGTTTTTCAAAAAAAAGGGTTTGATTTTGCCACTTAATGAAGTGGGCATAAAGTTTGTGAATTTGCCACTTGACAAAGTGGGCTTAAACGTACATTCATTAAATCATTCCAATTCAAGCAATAAGCCTTTATCCATAGGCATGCAAGCAGTTATAGCACTTAAGCAGCTAGCCTCATGGCAAGCCTTCTGAACATGGCAACAATCACACTCATGCGATATGCTAAACCTAATAAAAGCTTACCTAGTACTCCAAGCCAAAAAAACAAAGTTAGAAAAAATGCATGATCCAAACTTATGCAATATGACTAATGCAACACATGTGATATGCAATTACTAGGCTCGACTATTAATATGGCATATGAAACAAGTAAATAGCATGCGGTCTAAGCACGTATTCAAAGAAGTATTGAAACTAACAATGCAGTTAGAATGATGAACCGAGCCTTGGTGCATGCAATACAAATGGATGCAAACATGCGATATGCTAATTGAAACGTGATGTCCCTAATCTAATCATTATAAGCTGGTAAATAAAAGGAAAAAAGACGTGGGGTTGGAAGACATATACATTATTACATCATTGTGCTCTCATGAAGGAGAGTCTGAATAAATTAAGCTAACTAGCTAACTAAGCTAAGTTAATTACGTTAACTATTACAAACCGAAATAAATAAACTAGCTAAGCTACTTAACTCATTATTACAACACTTGAATTAACTAACTAGTTAACCAACTAATTAAATAATTAAATAATTACAATGCAAGTGCAATTAAGGATTAAACTAAACAGCTAATTATTACGCCTCGGGAAACAAGGAATGTGCATGCGCATGCTCAGTTTCCACCCGAAAAGACCACTGTTTTGCTTCTGAATGCCTTTGTTTGCAAAGTTGAACACCAACACTGCTGCTCAGTCTGCTCTACCTTACCAACACTCTGCTAAATTTTGCATTAGTGGCTAGCCGGCCATTGGTAAAGGTTGTCGGCCACCAGCCGACCATGGTTGAAGGTTGCTAGGCATGGATGGTGGTCTGTCGGCCATGGAAAGTGGCTTGCTAGCCACTAATGCACATGTTCATCTTGCTGCAATAGAGGACAAATAGAGCATATACAGGGTATTTCAAGGGTTTGTTTGCACAACCTACCCCTCCTTTTCATGGGAAAATCAAATGAGTAGCAAGCTTTGGTTCACAAACCATCAATGGATACAATTTCATTGCATGATGGCTTGTGAAACCAAGTATGGAAGTTCAATAAATGCAAAACAAGACACAAGCCTCCTCTCTTTCATGAATGATCAAGGGAAGAAGTTAACCTTGGTGATTTGGATCATTTCATCACTAGCAAGTACAAAATGGTTCAAGCTTCCATATGTTCAATTAATGTCCGATTGAACACAACCAAATATTATCTTGCTCACTTTTAGTCCCAAGTTTTAGTTACTCATTTTAATTTACCAACTATTCTTTAATCCAATTAAGTCCAAAAGGTGAATTAAAGTCCTCTAATGGAAAGAGGGCTCAAAACATAAGTTGATTTGGGTATGAAAGAAGCATCATACCGTTGGTAATGAACCCGCCAAGGGATTAAACCATTAAGTATGAAATCTCAATTTCATACTTGGGCAAGCAAGTGACTTGAAACCACTTTCAAAGAAAAATTAAAAGCCAAGAAAGAAGGGAGGTTGCAGAGATTATTAATGTTGAAATAAAGTATGAAAAGTCAAAAATAAGTGATGTCTAAGACCTAAAACATCAAGCTTACGAGGACTATTATACTAGAAGCATGCAAAACAAAGCTCGAATGCAAACTACATCCCAAAATAGCTAAAGTAGGCTAAAATACGTCCTAAAACATACTGGAATTGAGCTAAAACATGGCACAACCTAGGCTAGTAAGCAAGACACAAGGAAGGGAGGCTAATCCCTCCAAATTTGGACTTCAAAACATGATTTTAGCCAGTGAAATAACTTTGAAAATCAATATTTAAAAGCTTGGAAAAAGATAGTAAAAAGGTGGGAAACATAAGGGCAAGGGCCTCCAAAACAAGGTACAAAGAAGGGCTATCAACCCCTCAACCTTTAATGGCCTTAAACCCAAGTTCCAACCCAAAAAACAAAAAGTTTTGATAGCCCAAAACAATAGAAAAATAGTTGGAATAGAAGAAAATAAAACAACGCTACAAGCAAAGTCTTATACCTTTGAAGAGAAGAGCAACTCCAGGCAACAAAACCAAGCAAACAACACCCTCTAGAGCTCAAACCAAGCTCAAAAATACCTCAGCTCAAAGATGAGAAGATTTGGTTAAGGGTGTATAGCCAAAGGTTAAGGAATTGTAGGCAAAAGTGTAGAGAATTTGTATAGAGAGAAAATTATAGAGAGAAAGAGAGAGAGAGAGAGGAAAATTTTTGAGTTTAAAATTTTATAACCTTGCTACAAGAGAGAGGGGTCCCTATATATAGAAAACATGAAATTCCCTCAAAGAGATCTAGCCCTACACGTGGGGATAGATGGGTGCATCTGTGCAAACAACTGGCACAACAGGTGTAAAATATATACAAAATACACAAGTAGTCGGCCGACCATCAGTGGTGGCTGGCAAGCCACATCAGTGGCTGGTAGTAGGCCGACAACCAAGAAGTGATGGCCGGTATCCTAAAAAGGGTGGCCGGCAGGCTACCAGAGGCTGCAGGCTCGAAAACCAAAGGTTGGTCCAAGAATGCGGCAACAGGTGTACAAAGTTTTAAAGGCTCAAAGTTATGGCGTTTCGCTAAGGACTTCAAGCATCGGGCGGGTAAAAAGACTCATTATCGGGTGTGCATGTGATGGCTTCCAAGTCGTAAGGGCAGTAAAAAATGGGGTGTCTACAGAAAGAAAAAAGGAGCTTGACACAAGGATTTATAGTGGCTCGGCTCACTGGCCTACATCCACTCCTCAAGAGACCTCTTTGAGAATTTCTTTACTAAGAATTAATGCACCACCAAGCATCTCCTTGCTTGTGGATTTTTACAAAGTACTTACTTCAATCTGTTGAGGACCTCTCAACTAAATGCCTCACCTTACAAGTGTTTCACTCAGAAAATATGGAACAATAACAAGAGGTACAACTATCCTGTTTAACAAATATTCTCTCTCAATAGATGGATATGAAAGTGTAAGCTCACAGGTAATTTAAGACTCACTTGGATATGAAAATGGAAATACAATGGAGTGTATTAAAGGCTCTTGATTGCTCTAGATTTTTTGTTTTAAAGAAGTGTATTCAATGAACAAGGAGAGCTTCATCTTTATGGCATTAATGGCATCTAGTTGTTGGAGAGAGGAGATTTGAATCTCCTAGTCGTTGGAGCAAATCAAGGAGAATATCTTCCAGTTGTGCTTGATCAGAGTATGTAGAAAGCAGACTATATGTAGGTCTTAGGAGGAGAAGGATCATTAAATGCACAAACTTTTTATTTAATGCTCAACCTCATAAGTCAACTTCTTGGAGAAGATGTGGTGCCAGAAGATTTTCTCAGAGGTCAGAAATGATGACATATTCTGTACACAAATCTGAAAAAGTGGTGGAGAAAAGGTCTGTGACAGTCCAGATCTGATTTGGCAGCTGGATTTTTCAAACCCAGATTTCGCAGGTGTCGACCCTTGCAACTTAGGTGTCGACCCTTTGCTTTTCTCTCTTCTCTGCATTGAGTTTCAAATGTTCCCGGTATCGACCCTTATCATTCTTGGTGTCGACCCTTGCTGCTGGATTGCATTCTAAAATTTAGTGTCAACCCTTGTGGTTATTGGTGTTGACCCTTGTTGCTAGATTGTATTCTGAAAATTTAGTGTCGACCCTTGTTGTCTTGGTGTCGGCCCTTGTAGTTGGAACACTTAGGCATTTTGAGCTTTACTCTGGTGTCGACCCTTAGACATGTTTTAAGCATGGATAGAGTTTTGCAACCAAGTGCTAATCTCATGTTTTGAGGGGCTAAAAATCATAGGAAAATAACATCGTAGAGCCATGTAACTTTTAGAAGAATTGAAGCATAATTTGTATACAATTATTTTGAGAACTTTGAATAACAAACTAAATTCAAAATATATTCCAATAATCAAAATCAATAGAAATCTAAAGTTGAATAACCTTGGGGCTAACAATCTCCTCCTTTTTGATGATGACAAATATTTAAAGTTTTCAAAGTATGCGTGAAAGCATTAAGAAGTATTTTTCAAGGAGTTTTGTAAAAGAAGATTTTGAAAAAAAAAATGAGATTGAAAACTCCCCCTATAAAAAGGGCTTCATGACCAAAACAAAAATCACGAGGAATATATATATATATATATATATTAAGACAATAAAACAATCTTGATATAGATCAAGCTCCCTCTGTCAATATGCACTGAGATAATCGTTAGTAAAATCAATTTCTTCAATTTATTTTCATTGAATGAAATCATAAGCATTTTAAAACAAAAATCTTTCTAAGTGTGTGTTGTTGATAGATAATTGCAATCATTCGCAATCAATACTAAAGAACATGTTTCATAACATTCAAGGAGAATTCACTAACATTCATATATATATATATATATATAATTCCAAAACGTATACTACCCAACATCAACATTCATATATATGTAAAATTCCAAAACATATACTACCCAACTTGTGTTTCCCAAAAGTTTGTACCCAAAAAGAAGTTTTACCAAGTCAATGTCATCTATATACGTCTATTATCTGAATAACAATATAAACATCCAACTACTATTAAAAATTACCAAGTCAACATCATCCATATACGTCTATCATCTAAAGAACGATATAAACATCCAATTACTATTAACAACTACAATTAGAATCAATTCCAACAATATATTTCTCCCCCTTTGTCATCATAAAAAGAGGGGGCCAGAGCATCAGCAAAAGGAAGGAGGAGATCAAGGCCAATGCGGAGCAGCTTCGCGCCAACCTTGGGATAACCATAGCATGAACTTGCGGATTTGTTCATCCAAATCGTCGTCCCAGCACTGTTGAAAGATTTGACAGAATTCTTCTTTGAAGTCCTTGATCTTGTAGAATGCTATCACCATACTTTCTACACTTTCTTTAGCAGCTGCAATGATTTGGGCTTGCTGCAGCTTCATGCAATCAATGTCATTTTGTATTTCAGTTTGTTAAGAAACAAGTTGAAGAACTAAGGAGGCCAACTCATCCACTTTTTGTTCCAAGGCAGAGGGGGATCAAGTAGAGACAGTGTGAGAGGATGAGGGAATGTCAGAGACAGGGATGGATTGGGAATCTAGGTTTAGATTGTTATGCCTAGAATTGATTGAAGCAATCCCATCCGTCAGGGGACCCTGAACCATAAAGTCTAGATGCTCAATTTTTTTACAGAGAGAGAGAGAGGAGAGGTCAGAAGAAGGTGGTAGAGTAGAGGGGCCAGGGGTGGAGAAAGGAAGTGTAGGTCTGGAAAGAGGAGAGCCATGGGTAAAGAGACTAGAGGAAGACAGAGTTTTCTTGGTCTTAGTCCAGATGTTGTTGATTAGAGAATATCCCATATTTCTTAGAGTTTCAACCCCATATCGAGAGGGGTCAGGAGGGACTTTTTCTTCCCCATTGAAATCAATTTTGAAATGCTTGAAAATTTTTGTGAAAATCATTCCATAGGGAAGAGTTTGGTTATTTTGCTTATGGGCATTGATAATACAGTGAATCACCAAAAAAATCAGAATTAGTGGGAAAGCCAGTGGATAGGGCCCAAATGAGATAAGTGTGACCCTAGGTCACATCATCAAAGCGACCGAACCTAGGGATAATGTTATGGATGATGATGTGATGTAACAGTCTCAGTTCTAGGGAATGATCTTTCCTAGAGACAGTGGCAAAATGATTTAGGTCGGGGTTGTTTGTGAGGAGATGGAGACCAGTGAGATAGGAGTATTGGGGTGGTTTAAGAGTTACAGATGGATTGACCCTGTGTCCATCATTGGAGGTTTTCAGAATGGAGTTAATGACAGAGGATGTCAGAGTGAAAGGGATACCCTTTACAAAGCAATCAATGGCATGAGAAGACGAGGTTTCATCATAAGAAAAATTTGCAAAAAACTCTTTAATGAGAGTAGAATAGATGTCACAATTGAGTTTTAAAAGGGATGGCTATTTTTTATTGTCAAACCAAGCTTTCATGGGAATAAAATGTTTTTCAAAAAATACGATGTCTATTGAGCATCAGAGATTACCTTTCATAGATTAAAGTCCTTGTTGAAAGCAGATATGCGCTCAGGGTTCTTGAACTGAAGCACGGGAGGAGAGGTAGCGATGGCGGTGGAAGAGGAAGAGGTGCGTGGTCATTTTCATGTTGGAACAAGAGGAGGGGCTTGAGAATCCATGGAGAGAAAGAATAGAGATCGTGAGACAGATGAAAGAAGATCGGAGTGGGAATCGTCCGAGAGAGTCGCCGGAATAGAAAAAGGGGCTAAGGCTAGATTTTGGAAGGGTCACAAAAGAAAAGGGTGTCGACCCTCATAAAAAGAGGAGTCGACCTTTCGAATTCGAAAAGACCGCGTGGCAAAAACCTTACCCAAAAGGCAGGTGTCGACCCTTAGAGAAAGGGAGGTCGCCACTAAAAAGCAGAGTCCTCAAAAGTCATAGGTGTCGACACCTTTGAAGAAGGGCGTTGACCCTTAACAATAAAAAGCACAAGGCTAGTTCACAAGGTGTCGACCCTATAGAACAGAGGGTCAACCCTTAAGGGTCCTACAAGGAAAAAACTAGTGTTTTACTTAGAAAATTTTGCAATGAAGCATAATAACACATAGTTTAACATTACATAGGGATATTTAACATGCCAAGCTCATTTCTAATAAAGTAGAGTTGTTCCTTATTGAGAAGCTTTGTAAAGATATCGGCCAATTGTTGACTTGTAGGCACAAATTCGAGTTCAATGTCACCTTTAAGTACATGATCTCATAAAAAGTGATGCCTTATTTCAATGTGTTTAGTGTATGAGTAATGTATGGGATTTTTTGAAATTATCGCATTTAATAGGTATGTGATCAAAGTGAAGTCCAAAATCAAGAAGTTGGTTCATCCAAAGCATTTGAGCACAACAACTAGCGGCAGCAATATATTTCGCTTCAGCTGTAGATAAAGCCATATAATTTTGTTTTTTACAAAACCAAGATGTGAGTGAATTTCCAAGAAAATGACAAGTGCTACTAGTGCTTTTACGATCAAGTCTACATCTCGCAAAGTCGGCATTCGAGTAACCATGAAGGTCAAAAACATTTGTTTTAGGGTACCAAAGGCCCAAAAGTGGAGTACTGACAAGATATCTAAAACTGCGTTTAACTGCGGTGACATGTGATTCTTTTGGAGCTGATTGAAAACGTGCATACAAATACACATTAAACATGATATCGGGTCTACTAGCTATTAGATAGAGTAAAGAACCAATCATACCTCGATATTTCTTTTTGTCTACTGGTTTACCTTACTCATCTTTGTTGATTTTAATCGATACGCTCATGGGAGTTGCTGCAGGTTTGGATAAGTCCATTTCAAACCTTTTGAGGAGATTTTTGATATATTTGGCTTGAGATAGATGAATGCCATTATGGGTTTGTTTTATTTGTAATATAAGAAAATATGTCAACTCTCCCATCATATTCATTTCGAATTCTCCCTGCATATTCTTAGCAAATTCCTCGCACAAAGATTCACTAGTAGTACTGAATATGATATCATCAACATAAATTTGAACAATAAGCATGTCATCATTTTTGGTTTTTATAAAGAGAGTGGTATCAATTTTTCCCTGAGAAAAACCTTTATCAATAAGAAAGTTTCTTAAACGTTCATACCAAGCTCTAGGGGCTTGTTTCAAACCACACAAAACTTTTGTGAGTTTAAAAACGTGGTCTGGGTGTTTGCGATTTTCAAAACTAGGAGGTTCTTCAACATACACTTCCTCTGAAATATATGCACTTAGAAAAGAACTTTTCACATCCATTTGGTAAAGTTTAAAATTTCTAAAACAAGTAAATGCAAGCAACATGCGAATGACTTTAAGACGTGCAACGAGTGCAAAAGTTTCATCAAAATCAATGCCCTATTCTTGTTTATAACCTTGGACTACAAGTCTAGCTTTGTTTCGGATAACAATTCAAGATTCATCCATTTTGTTTCGAAAAACCCATTTAGTTCCAATGACGGAATGATCATTAAGATGAGGAGTCAAAAACTAAACTTCATTTCTTTCAAACCGATTTAACTCTTCTTGCATAGCAGAAATTTAGTTTTCGTCATGTTCATCCTCAGAAAAAGTTTTTGGCTCAATTTGAGAAACAAAATCTAAATTACCACAAACATTATGAATAGAAGAACGAGTTCTCACACCTTGTGTGGCATCTCCTATAATGAGATTTCTGGGATGTCCATGAGCATACTTCTGTTCTTTGGGTAGATCATTTTCGTTCGTTGGATGGACATATTCTTTTTGAAGGTCTTCCATAGAGACTTCAATATTGGGTTCCGAAGAATGAAGTTCATCATTTTTCGATAAATAAATGCCTTCAATTCTTGGATTAGAATCTGCAACATCATCAATAGCAATATTCTTGGAAGCAAAGGGGTTAGATTCATCAAAAGCAACATGTATGGATTCTTCAACAAGTAAATTTCTTTTATTAAAGACACGATATGATTTACTAGAATTTGTAGAGCCAAGAAACACGGCTTCATCAGATTTTGCATCAAACTTCCTAAGATTTTCTTTATTGTTATTAAATACAAAACATTTACAGCCAGATGCACGAAAATGACCAATGTTGGGTTTTCTACCTTTCCATAATTCATATGGTATTTTTTTAAGTATGGGTCTAATCATGGCATGATTAATAACATAACAAGCTATATTGACGGCTTCCGTCCAAAAATATCTTGGCAAATTATTTTCACAAAGCATAGTCCGAGCCATTTCCTCAAGAACTCTATTTTCTCTTTTTACCACACCATTTTGTTGAGGAATTCGAGGAGCAGAAAAATTATGATTAATGCCATGCTCATTACAAAATAGAATAAACTTATCATTATCAAATTCTCTACCATGATCACTTCTAATGCTACAAATAGTAAGACTAATCATGTTTTGAATACGTTTACAAAGAGCTGTAAATGCAGAGAAAGTATCACTTTTGTGTGCCAAGAAAATCACCCAAGTAAATCTAGTATAATCATCCACAGAAACAAGACAATACGATTTTCTACCAAGACTTAAGGTTCTAGATGGTCCAAACAAGTCAATATGCAACAGTTGAAGAGATCTAGATGTGGAAATAATATTTTTGGATTTGAAAGAAACTCTTGTTTGTTTTCCTTGTTGACAAGCATCACAAAGTCTATCTTTTTCAAAATCAATTTTTGGTAAACCAACCAAGTCAAGTTTTGAATGTTTTGAAAGCAAGTCCATATGAGCATGTCCTAGCCTTCTATGCCATAACCATCCAGATTCATTTATAGTAGATAAGCACTTAACATCATGATTAGGAGATAAACTATGCAAATCAAGTACATATACATTTCCATGCCTAAGACCAACGAAAAGCACTTTGTTATCAACAGAATTTTTAATGGTGTAGTGGGATTTTTCGAAAGTGACATGATTGCCTTTATCACACATTTGACTAATACTAAGCAAGTTATGTTTTAACCCTTCAACTAGCAACACATTTTTGATAATGGGTGAAGAAGTTTTACCAATACTACCTTCACCGATAATTCCCTTACTATTGTCTCTGAAGGTTACATGACCTCCTTCTTTGGATTTAAGGGTTGAGAACATTGCTCAATCCCCGGTCATGTGCCTTGAGCACGCACTATCAAGGTACCACCGGTTGTTGCTGGATTTTGACCTAAAGCACACCTGCAAAAATCATATTTTTGTTAGCCTTTTGGTACCCATTATTTCTTAGGTTCATGAGAGTTAGGAGTTGAAGTGTTTTGGGGAACCCATTTCTTTTTCATTCAAACAAATGAGTTTCTCTTAGCAGGACATGAAGGAGAGATGTGACCTTTTTTTCCACAATAATGGCATGTGAGATGAGAATGGTTAGATGAAGCATGAACAAAGGTCTTTTTGGAATTTTTTGCTTTTGAAAAAGGTTTATAGCCAATCCCCATTCTTCCAAAGGTTTGATTTTGACTTTAGAGAATTTTATCTAAGGTATCTCTACCTTGAGTAAATTTTAAAAGAACATTTTTTAAATCTTCTATGTTTTCATTTAAGACAATTTTCTCTTTTTTCAAAATTTCATTTTCCTTTTGCAAATCATCTACTTTCTTTTCAAAAATGAAAATTCTTTTTCCTTCAAAAATTCTTTCTCATTTTCCATTTTCAAGACTTCATTTTCTAAAGTATTGATCTTAAAAGTCAAGGATTCCTTTTCTTGAGATAAACTTGAGATCATTTTCTTTTGACAACTACTATTCATACTTAATTTTTTAAATTCATCATGCAATTCATCAAAAGCAGTTTGTAATTCATCAGAGGTAAATGATAACTCATTTACCTCATCTTCAAGTGCCATCAAGCATAGATTTGCGACTTCATTTTTGCAAATATCCGTCTCTGAGTCGCTGTCATCACTGTCTTCTTTCCATGCTGCGATCGTAGCTTTCTTCTTATCCTTCTTCAATTGTTTTTTGAGCTCTGGACATTCTGATTTGTAGTGTCCCGGCTTGTTACATTCATAGCAAGTAACTTTAGATTTTTTATGACTTTCTCCTTTTTGAAGATCTTTGTTAAAGTCTTTTCTGAAGAACTTCCTTACACCTTGTTTCTTCTTCACAAACCTTTTGAATCTTTTGGTAATGAAAGCCATTTCTTCATCTTCCTCTGAAGCATCTTCTTCTTCCTCTTGAGATTTTGAGGTAGACTTGAAAGCTATCCCTTTCTTCTTATTCTTGTCTTCTTCTTCTTTTCCTTCTTGCATGATGATCTCATGGGTTAGGAGAAATCCTATTAGCTCATCAAGACTCAATGTTGACAAGTCTCTTGATTCTATCACTGCAATAACTTTGTTCTCCCAACTTTTTGGCAATGATCGGAGGACTTTTCTGACAATTTATGCATTAGTATAAGTCTTTCCAAGAGATTTAAGATCGTTTATAATATCTGTAAAGTGAGTGAACATTTGGGATATGTTCTCATCTAGTTTCATCTTGAAGAGCTCATAGTTATAAATAAGTAAGCTCACTCTAGACTCTTTGACTTGAGTGGTTCCCTCATGAGTTACAATAAGTTTATCCCAAATTTCTTTTCCTATGGTACAAGTGCATATTCTGATAAATTCAGTAGCATCAAGTGTACAATACAACATATTAACAGCTTTGGCATTTGATTGAATATCTTTATAATCAGCACTAGTCCACTCCCTCTCAAGTTTGGGAACTAACAGACCATCTATGGTTTGGGTGGGGACCTTAGGACCATCACGGATGATTTTTCAAACCTCATAGTCAATAGATTGGATATGCATAATCATATGGGTTTTCCAATATTTAAAATTTGTGCCAGTGAAGAAGGGTGGTCTGTTTGAGGCTTGACTTTTAGGAAAAAGAGGAGCTAGGGGTTGCCATAGATCACTCTAAGACGGTTAAGTCACAATATTAGAGACGAGGCTCTGATACCAATTGTTATACAGGAAAGCAACCCAAGAGGGGGGGTAAATTGGGTAATAAAAATTTTTTCTAAAAAATAGATTTCAATGACTAAGAGAATAAATGCAGCAGATGATAATAACTACATAGAAAATAAAGGAAAGGAAAGAAAAGCTTGACACAAGGATTTATAATGGTTCGACTCGCCGGCCTACATCCAGTCCTCAAGAGACCTCCTTGAGAATTTCTTCACTAATAATCAATGCACCACAAAGCTTCCCCTAGCTTGTGAATTTTTACAAATGACTTACTTCAATCTATTGAGGACCTTTCGACTAAATGCCTCACTTTATAAGTGTTTCACTTAGAAAATAAGGAACATTAACAAGAGGTACAACTATCCTCTTTAACAAATATTCTCTCTCAAAATATGGATATGAAAGTGTAAGCTCATAGGTAATTTAAAATTCACTTAGATATGAAAATGGAAATATAATGGAGTGTATTAAAGGCTCTTGAATGCTCTAGATTTTTCATATTAAAGAAGTGTATTCAATGAACAAGGAGAGCTTCATCTTTATAGCATTAATGGCTTCTAGCTGTTGGAGGAGATTTGAATCTCCTAGCCATTGGAGCAAATCAAGGAGAATATCTTCTAGCTGTGTTTGATCAGAGTATGTAGAAAGAAGACTGTATGTAGGTCTTGGGAAGAGAAGGATCATTAAATGCACAAACTTTTTATTTGATGCTCAACCTCATAAGTCAACTTCTTGGAGAAGATGTGGTGCCAGAAGATCTGCTCAAAGGTCAGAAATGATGACATATTCTGTGCACAAGTCTGAAAAAGTGGCTAAAAAAAGGTTTGTGACAGTCCAGATCTAATTTGGCAGCTGGATTTTTCAAACCCAGATTTCACAGGTGTCGACCCCTGCAACTTGGGTGTCGACCCTTTGCTTTTCTCTCTTCTTTGCATTAAGTTTCAAATATTCTTGGTGTCGACCCTTGCTGCTGGATTGCATTATGAAATTTAGTGTTGAACCTTGTGGTTCTTGGTGTCGACCCTTGTTGCTAGATTGCATTATGAAATGTAGTGTCGACCCTTGTGGTTCTTAGTGTCAACCCTTACTACTAGATTGTATTATGAAATTTAGTGTTGACCCTTGTTGTCTTGGTGTCGACCCTTGCAGATGGAACACTTAGGCATTTTGAGCTTCACTCTGGTGTCGATCCTTGCTCTCTCTTTCTTTCTCTCCCTCACGTTGAGCTCAAGTTGGAGAAGTCTAGAAGTGTGTAAATGTGTTCTAGAGCCAACAACTAGCCTTTTATAGGCTTGGTTCAGATTAGACTAATTAAGTATGATTAGTTCTAGTTAATTTATTCTAATTATTCGATTCCAAATCAAATTTCAATTAAACCTACCATAAATATCTAAAAATTCCATATTACACTTTGACTTAGTCAATTTCGTGTTTAGTGGCCGAATAGGCCTTCAATTCACACATTGAAACAAAATTACAGATAGATAATCCTATGACCGACAGATAAAAATGCAAATAACACATGACACGTGCAATTAACTCAGGATTTCATCTTAACTACTCATTAGGCATTCTTAATCATGGTTTATTAGCTAAGTACAGATCGGGGTTGTTACACAAGGGGTAGCAACATCACTTCCCCCTTAGACTGTGCTCAATTGCATGGTTATAATCAGTTTGACAAAACACCAACTTACTTTTTGTGGAGAAAAATAGTTCGACACAAAATTTCCTTTTTGGCGAGCAAAATCAACTCAACAAAGAACTTCCTTCTTGGTGAGCAAAATAAGCTTGGCAAGGAATTCCCTTCTTGGCGAGCATAATTAGTTGGGCAAGGAATTCTTAAGTTAGTTCTTGGCTAATAAAATTAGCTCAGTAAGGAACTTCCTTATTGGTGACCAAAATCAACGTAACAAGGAATCCTAAAGTTAGACAAACCACCAACTTATTTCTTACAGAGCAAAATTAGCTTGGCAAGGAATTTCAAAGTTGGATAAACCACCAACTTACTTCTTAGCAAGCAAAATTAGCTCGATAAGGAATTTCAAAGTTGAACAAAACCTTCAACGAACCTCTTGCGAAGCAAAATCCGTTCGGTAAGGAATTCTAAAGTTGAAGAAAACCTTCAACAAACCTCTCATTGAGCAAATTCTGCTCAGTAAGGAATTCCAAAGTTGATCAAAACCATCAAAAACCTCTTGCCGAGCAAATTTTACTTGGTAAGGAATTCCAAAGTTGATCAAAACCATCAACAATTTCTGGCTGAGCAAAATTCGCTTGGTAAGGAACTCCAAAGTTGATCAAAACCATTAACAAACCTGTTTTTGAGCAAATTTTGCTTGAAAAGAATTCCAAAGTTGATCAAAACCATCAACAAACCTCTGGCTAAGCAAAATTCTCTTAATAAAGAATTCCAAAGTTGATCAAAACCATCAACAAACCTCTTTTCGAGCAAATTTCGCTCGACAAAGAATTTCAAAGTTGATCAAAACCATCAACGAACCTCTTACCAAACAAATTTCGCTCAGTAAGGAATTCCAAAGTTAATCAAAACCACCAGCAAACCTCTTGCCAAGCAAAATTCGCTCAGTAAGGAATTTCAAAGTTGATCAAAATTATTAACAAAGCTCTTGCCGAGCAAAATTCACTTGGCAAGGAATTTCAAAATTGAACAAAACTTTCAACAAATCTCTCACCTAGCAAAATCTGCTTAGCAAGGAATTCTAAAATTAAACAAAACCTTCAACAAACCTCTTATCGAGCAAATTTCGCTCGATAAGGAGTTCACTTTTAACTGAAGGGCAATAACATCCTTTGTCCCTTGGACCATACTTCCAATGCACAGTAAAGAATCTATATCACCGAGCAAATTTCACTCGACAGAGAGTTTGAGTTTATTATAACATGTAAATTCATAAAGAAATGGCGATCTTGATTAAACAACCTACAAGTTATATGTCACTTTTCCTCGACCTTCTTACTGGCATCTTCCAAAATTAATCTCCCCTGATCTCTTCAATTGATCATTCCTCGAGAAGGAACATCTTCAATTACCAGGCCATTTAGCAAGGCTTGTTCTTGAGGAGTAGCCCTGAACCCTCCATCAATGTAGTGATCCAAATACCCAGCAGCCGCCAACTCTTTCAAGTGTTGTTTGAGCGGTGTGCAATCTTCTATTTGGTGCCCTCTCTCATCATGGAAGGTGCAACATACCTTGGGTTATATCTCCTTTGTGCCTTACTTTGTTTCGCCGTCCACTGAACGTATGCACTACAAAAAATTAAGGTTTTAGAGATCAAAATTTAGGGACAAAATTATTTTTTAAGAACCAAATATTTTTTTTGCAAAAAGTGTCGTAATTAGATTTTTAGCAACTACAATTGGACATTAGTGATGAATTATTATCATTTTGAGACCAAATTTTTTGCCTAAAAAACTAAATTATTTTGAGACCAAATTATTTTGTCCCTAAAAGTCTATTTATTAGTGACATTTTCAAAATTTTGTCGCTAAAAGCTTTGTTTTTGACTTTTCGGGACGACCTTTTAGTGACTATACTCACGACGATAGAAATTGGCCCCTAAATGTCTTTTGCAACAAAATTTTTACTTTTACAGACCAAAAAATTTGGTCACTAAAACTCTTATATGATGTAGTGATGCCTCATCGCAGATTTCACTCAAGATACAGTAAATAAGTATAGTGAAGACTGTGGTAATATAGCGATCCCGGTTTCCCCTTTTCTTTAACTGTTATATCCGGACTTAGGTTCCGCGGAATTGGTTGTCGTATATATCTTGTTTACATCCTTTACTCCTTGCATTTGAGTCTTGGGTTGTGTTGGGAGAGTTTGTTACAGGTTGGTTGGACTTAGAAACCAGAGTAGTTGCCCAGATTTTGGCCTTCACGCTCGAGCGGGGATTTTGACGCTCGAGCGGGTCCTTCGTTGTCGTCTATCCGCTCGAGCGGGGTTTTCGACGCTCGAGCGCATTTTTCCATCTTCCAGTATCTCCTCTACCGTGTTGTGCGCTCGAGCGGGAGTTTTGACGCTCGAGCGGGATGTTGTGTGACGCTCGAGCGGGGAGTGTTGACGCTCGAGCGGAGACCTGGTTTTGTAAAAGTTCTGGGAGTGTGTATCCGCCGCTCGAGCGGGATTGTTGACGCTCGAGCGGGAGTCTGTGAGTGACGCTCGAGCGGGGGTTTGGACGCTCGAGCGGGGCGACTTTTATATAAAGCCGAGATCTGACCTTTTTGTTCACTTTTCAACATCCTTTCTCTCTCATACTTTTCCAAAAAGGTATTTTGAGAGCTCCTCTCACTAAAACCCTAACTTCTCTCTTAGGATTGATCTAGTAGGAGTTGTTTTCTCACCTTGGGCCTTTACAAAAGTTGTGTTGATCGTCGAGGGCTATCTTTTAATCTGAAAATTTCGGAATTTGGAGCATTTCCGTTTCTTCATCTTCTTCGTTGAGCCCCATCATTCGAGGTAGGGATAACCTACTCCATCTTATGAGCTTTGTCTTTGAATTTTAGCATTTTGATATGTTGGAGGTTGTTGGGTAATTTTAAGAAAGTTTGGCCTTTGTGTAATTTTACAAAAGTTGGGGTTTTATTTATAATAAACCTAGAAGCATGTTTGGTATAGAGAAATTGAATAAATGTTGAATCATTGATGAAAATGGGACCTAAGGGTTGGGATGGTAATTATGGAAAATGACCTAATTACATTGTTTGATTAATTGAGATAATTAATTGTGAGAAATGAGGAAATGAAATGAAATTGTTGAGATTGGGAATGTATGGGGAAAAAGGGGTGTAGTTGAATTATTTATCACTCACCGAATTGAAATGTTGATTGAATATCCATTTGTGCATTTATTTCCTACTTAGAAATAATTGCTTTGGGCTACCGGTGGAGGGTAGTGTTGATTGTTGTAGACAATGCATGATGATTAGGCAAACTAAAACTGATCAATCGGATGTGTCATAGAGTATGACGGTTGATAGAATACATTAACTTTATGTATTGAGTGATTATGTGTATGACCAATGTGTTTATATGCATTATGTGTAGACGGTTGGTAGAATACATTAACTTTATGTATTGATTGATTGCGTATGTGATTCTGTGTTTACATGCGTTATATTGTGTATAGAACCTTTGTGTTTATATGCATTGTGTAGAGGGGGAGATGGGGGATGTACTCCGCAGTTTAGGGGAAGATGGGGGATGTACCTCTAAACCGGATAGGATTGGGAGGAGATGGGGGATGAACTCCGTAAATACAGCTCATATGCTTGTCTAGTGAAGTGTAGATACAGCTCATATGCTTGTCTAGTGAAGTGTAGATACAGCTCTTATGCTTGTCTAGTGAAGTGTGGATACAGCTAATATGCTTGTCTGTTGATGTGTGATATGCTTATCTATTGGAATGTTGATATAGCTCACATGCTTATCTGTTGTAGTAGTGATATAGCTCATATGCTTATCTATTGAAAAGTCTGTTTGATTTGATATAGCACTAAAATGTATATCATCATCGTTTGTGAAGTATGGAAGTAGTTTATGTGTTATTGATACAACACCAAAATGTGTATCCACCGTGAATTTTGAAAATGTTCTAGTGATGAACTATAATCTCATCAAAATGTTTTGGCCAGAGTACTGAACCCCGTTTTCAAACTCAAAGTTGAATAAGAAATGAAAGGTGAATTGTAACATAGGTTTGGTTGTCATGGAATTGAAATAAGATGTAAATGGAAGTGTAAGTATCGACCACCTATCAGTGCTAATCTTTTAATCATTGTTCATAGTTGGTTTAGTATATCTCTGCTGGGCTGTGGCTCACCCTATATGGGAACATCATTTTCAGGTACAGGTAGCATGCCGCCTCTACGAACATAGCTTGGGAGGCTAGGGGCAAGACATACTTTTGTTGCCTTATTTTCCTTTGATGTACTACATGTAAATTCAAGCCAAGGGCTTAATGTGTAACCGAGTTAATACTCTCTTTTGTAACCAAGTAATAACTTGGAAAGCTGTAAGCCCGCAGGGTATTTACTTTTGTTGTTAACGTGTAATACTTTTGTAATGAAGTACTCTGATTATTTGAGGGAATGTGGATCTTTTGTATATAAATGTATGTTTATATTGATGGGTTTAATATTATTATTTTGGGGGCGTGACAGGTAATGTCGGTGTATGCCTTCAATTTCCTTCTACTTCATTGTCTCAGGGATTGTTCGCCCGGTCATTATTATTTCAATTTCTCTTGTTGCGATTATCTTCTCTCTCAACTATGTTGACTTTAGCCGTAACCTTCTTGTCTGCCACTATCAAATTGCCTTCATGGTAGTTTGGGTTACGTCCTCTTCAACCCTTATATGTTGGTTAATTATATCCATCAATGCTTCCATAGTCAAAGGTGGAGTCATTACCAGTGAGTCCCTCAGCATATTTCGACTGGGCAAACCTCGCTTGTACTGGGCAATGGCCAATTTAGTGGGGCATTCATTAATTTCATTGAATGTCTTCCTGTACCTAGCATTGTAAGCCTTCAACGACTTACCTTGCTCTATGTTCACCTCACATGAGATGATCGAATTCCTTTGGCATTTTTGTATTTCTCTTTAATTTGGTGACAAACACCTCTGCTAATTGTGACCAGCTCTCGATGCTCCCCTCTGGCAGCCTTTCAAACCGTTTCAAGTCTAATTTGCCCAGACTTAAGGGAAATAAGATGCACATTAAGGCATCGTTTTGCCAGTGAATAGCCATGACTTGCCAGAAAATGGCTAATGTGCATGTAAAGGTCTGTTTTCCTTTCATATATAGTAAACTTTGGCTAATGAAAGCCAACAGAAAGAAGCACGTTCTCCATTTTTGAGGAGAATGGTGAACTCTGTAACCTTTCCGGTTCTCTATTAGCTGGCATATGAACAATAATGCGTGGTGCTGCCATTGCTAACTCCACACTGCCATGCATCCTAGGTGGCCAACCTCTGCAAAGTTGGTACCCTCTGGGCTTTTCTCAAATTTTCCCTTTCATCAAAAATTGCCCTTAGATCCTCCGATTTGGTTAGGTAAAAGTATCTGGATGTCGACAAAGTATGCAAGGGATGATAAATGCTCCCTTCAATTGTCAACCTTTCTATCCTCGAGCATGAGCTGCCTATTTTGTAGCTTCTCTTGCAACTAGAAAATGCTACCAAATATTTCAGTTTGATGTCCTAATTGCAACTGGGGGTTTCATTGATTTGGATCTTTCGGTTGAGTTTGGTGGTGGGCATAGGAAGCTTGGCATTACTGTGATATCCCTGTTCCGTAATATGTTAATTGGTCCTTAATATGAGTATGATTATGTGTTTAATATGATTTTGTGTGCAATTATGTGAAAATATGTGGTTTTGAATTTCTATCTGTTCACCGTAGGAATATTTGTTTGATTATTTGCTTTGGAAATTAAATTGAAGGCCTTATCGGCCACAGAACCTGAAATTGATTGCGCCATTGTGATTGGCATAATTTTTAGAGCCTACAGTGAAGTTTAATTGAAAAATTGATTCGGACCAGATTAAGTTGATTAAATTGGTGAATTAGTGCCCAATTATTTCTTATTATTAAATTGTGTCTAGTGGGAGTTTATGTAAAAAGGCACTATACACTCAAATCCCTCTTTTATTTTCATTTGGCTGGTTTTGACTCCAAGATATAGTGAGAGAACCAAATTAGAGAGAGGGAGAGTGTAGGAGAATCAAAGTTGGTCTTGAAGGCCTAGAAGTTTGAAGTCTAACTCAAGGATTAACCATAGATTGGGAAACTTAAGCCTCTAGGTAAGTGAATTCATGAATATTAAGTTGTGATTTTGTGAATTTAAATTGGAATAATGGTCAAGAACATGAATTTGATTGAGCATGATGTAATTGAATTGGTTTTGTTGAATTGAGGGCCAATATGTGCATGCATGTAAGAAATTGTTTTGAATTTGCATGTTTGAGCTTGAAATACATGATTCATGTAGAGTTTGGTTAAAGCTCATGTTATGATCACCATTTGTATCATCTAAGTTGAGAAGGAGAGTAATACATCACATGCATGTACAATTTATGAGGATAGGAGCTTTGAATACATGAGTGTGTTATGATGAAAATGAGTTTGGTGTAATTTGAGCCATGCATGTGATTATTTTGTGAAATTGAGCTCCATTATGTTGTAATTTAGTGTTTGTACCATGTTAGTACATGAATATATGAAGTTTGAGCTGAGATTATGAGCTTGGAACCTTTGGAGGTCATTTTGAGCTCAAGAACACAATCTGGAAAACCCAGAAATTTGACGTCCGCTCAAGCCGGGAAACCGCCACTCAAGCGTGAATTTTGTGCTCCCAATATTTTCTGCAAACCATGATGTCCGCTCGAGTGGGGAAGTTCACGCTCGAGCGGGGAGCTATGTAGGATGAACTTCCGCTCGAGCGTCCGAGGTCACGCTCGAGCGTAAAAATGATACATCCAGTACTTTTTGCAGACATGGTGTCCGCTCGAGCGGGGAAGTTCATGCTCGAGTGGGGAGCCATGTAGATAGGCCTTCCGCTCAAGTGCCAGAGTGCACGATCGAACGTAAATTTGACCTAACTAGTACTTTTGCAGGCCTTAAGGGTTCGCTCGAGCGGGGAAGTCCACGCTTGAGCGGGGACCCTATTTTTTGAAATTTTGTTTATGCATTCTGAGTTTCATTTTCTGTTCTCTTTCACTTCCAAGCACTCTTAGGCATACATTGAGCATTGTAATTGAGTTAAAGAGATAAGAATAAAGCCTAGAGAGGAATATGTGAATTAAAGAACGGATTGAATTATTTGTAACCCATATGTGTTATGTGATATGTGGGGTCAAGCTCCAGGGCAAATTCACAAGCCGATCACTGTGAGTAATATCTGAAATATGTTATTGTCCAATTGCTTACTTCTATGTAAGTCTTGTAAAGTTCAATAATTTGAATGTGGACAAAGTTTGATATGAAAGTTTGAAAGGCCTAAAGGCCAGTTTGATATGAAAGTTTGAAAGGCCTAAAGGCTAGTTTGATATGAAAGTTTGAAAGGCCTAAAGGCCAGTTTGATATGAAAGTTTGGAAGGCCTAAAGGCCAGTCTGATTGGAAAGTTTGAAAGGCCTAAGGGCCAGTTTGAGTTTGAAAAGGCCAAAGGGCAGTTTGACATGAAATAATTGGGCCCGAGGTCGTCTGATGTATGATGTTCCAATGTATTTACTTTATTTGATATTATTCACTGGGCTTTCGCTCACGCTCATTCATGTGTTTGTAGGAGAGCCAAGAGAGGTCCAGACCCAGCCCCAGTAAAGTCTGTATGGAGCAACCGGGTTTTTGGAGAGTCAGCCCACGTGTCTCACGCACGAGACTCGCCTTCGCCTTTTTGTCATTTTGTTTTTTGTTGTCATGTTGGCGAAGTTTTTGTATATGTCTGTGTATAGTTTTCATGGGTTGACTTAGTTTTTGAATGATCCTGTTTGTACAGAACTTATGCTATTGTATTTCTGTTGTGAGTTATTAATGTATATATGTTTGGTTATTTGGATGTGCCATGTAAGCACAGCTCTATGGACAAAGTTTTGAACTGCTTCCGTTTGGCCCCCATTAACTCTGTTAAAATACATTTGTTTTGGTTAGGCCGTAGGTAATCTCATGATTACTGGCCGGTTATGTCCTTAACCCACGGGGGCGGGTTCGGGTCATGACAATTACTAAGGTTCCTATGAAAGTGGATGCTGGAAAGTTGCTTCACACTAGAATTGGGAGTTACTCCGAGGTAATTACTTTTCCTTTACTTTCATGTCATTTTAATTGTTCAATGCTCTATTCTTGGAATTATATTTATTAATTTGTCCTGAACATATACTTTGGATAAGTTTGTGTTGAATGTAATGTTTTCTTCTTGTCATTAGTTAATGGTATTGGGATGCTTCATGATTTCATTGTGTTCAATTACTAGGGATTTGGTTTATGCAAGGTTTTAAAAAGTAGCTGCAACTGTTACATAACGCCATTACTTAACGACTGTGGTGGTTACCGCCACCCGTTACGGCCGCTATAGCAGTGTGACGGAAATTCACATGTGTAACGGTCGTTTTAGTGTTACATAACGGCCATAGAGGTACCATAATGGACGTAACAGTCTGTTAGATATTGTTACACTCTTTTACAATATTCTGAATAGTTTCCTTTTCCCAAAAAAAAAAAAATGCTTACAAAAAAAGAACAAATACTCAAGTGATCCAAGCCAAGAAAAAATCTTATACGAATTTTTTTCCTATATAATATATATATATATATATATTTTTAATTTGTGGCACAAGTTTTATTTTATAATCTTTTCATTTAATAATTGTGAATATTTTTTATTCAGTTAGCTCAAGTATTTGTAAAAAATAATTTGTAGACATTTAAAATCAATTATTCTTAAAGTCATTAACTGTTGAAATAAAAGGTAAAAAATTCATTTTATAGTGATTTGAAAATATGAAATATATTGCATCATACTTAAAAAATTAGCAAAAATTGATCAAAATTTATTTTAAATCCCAATAAATGTGATTTTGAATATATATATATATATATATACATACATATATATATATATATGTATCGGCAATTTTTTTCAAATTGTGCGGAAAAAAAAATCACGGTTCTAGTTACCACAATTGTTATGCTACGGCATTTACACCCCGCAACCGCTATCTCGTCAACGCAACCGTTACGGTGACCGCAATCACTTTTAAAACCTTGAGTTTAGTTTATGTTAGTTAAGAAACACAGATATGGACATACAAACATGATAGTTTTCAAAAATGGAGGACACGGTACATTGGGAACACTCGCAAAATATATGGTTTATATGTTGATTATGTCATATATATGAATATTGCATTCATAGTTTAAAATATATATATATATATATATATAGCATAACACAAAATTTTAAAGTTAATGGAGTATGAATTAATAGGTATAGTTCTAAATTGTTTTTCTTTTATCATTTAAACTTATGATTTTTTTGAAGTGTGTGTCCACCAAATAGAATGAACTTTGAGCTGCATCATTTAGAAATCGCAAATTGCGGTTTCGTTTTGTAGCTATTGTTATTCAAAAATATTTGAACCATTACTTGTATATGTGTCTAGTATTGACATGCAACTTTCTGAGTGATGCTGGGCATTAAAGCAGCAACACTGGTTTCCCCATTGGTTTCGTGTGGACAGAGCAAAGTAGGAAGTCATTTGACGTTGGAAATAGGGCAATGATAGGAATATCAAATTTTCTATTAAATAAATAACCAAATACCTCACATAGCTATAGGGTTCACCCTACACCCATATGAGACATTTAATCACCTCACACCCATATGAGATATTTGATCATTCATTTAGTAGAAAATTTGAGACGTATAACATTTTCTTTGAAAATATGTTTGATTAAGTTAAACATTTAATTTGAGCATCATGTGGTATTGGCATTCAAAAAAATCCTCTTTTTCTTTACCATTTGTTTATCTCCTATGATAACCAAGGCTTGAGATTTCCATTATTTCACTTTGCACATGTTTGGGGTGCGCTTTAGGCATTGATTTGTTACTTGTCAACCTAGGCATTGATCATTCCCTTTTTTATTGTAGTGGTCATTTTGTCAGAAATCTTATTAGGTGAAATTTATTGCATTATTCTTGTCCTAGCTTGTTTCTGGAAGAATCATAGAGTGATGATATATGGTTATTCTCATGAAATGATGAGTGTTTGTTTCTTGATTGTATTTTTTTTTTTTTTTTGCTAATAGGGAATCGAGGAAATGAGATCTACACTAACGAGAGGATTGGTTACTCCACATCTTTGTGTTTTCGTTACTTGGCTCTACTTAATAGTTTGTTTCCTTCATTAATACTTCACAGGATTTGACTAATATGTTTTTATTTTGGGCAAACCTCACTTTACCTTCCTATAGTTTGGGTAGGCCGGGTACAGATTATACGTCACTGTGGTTACTGGACTAAAGTGGACAGTTACAATTTTTGTCAAACCTAACTAGAAGTGTAATTCACGCGTATCTATTGAGAGTTGTAGTGAATATGAGACTTTTTTTCATATCAAAACACCCTAATAAGTCTCCAAAATTACAACCCTACCATTCCTCTACCTATCATGATCCTAGGCAGTTTGACCTTAACCCATATACCACGGCAACGATGGTGAGGCCAAGCGACGGCAACGGTGACAACAAATGATCCGGACCAGACTCATATATCTCATCCTCACCTCAGCACACCACACAAAAATTCCTAAACTCTCTTATCTTCTCATGTTCCTCCTCATTTTCTGTCTCTACAAGCCTCTCTGCTTCTCTCAGATAGTACCTGAAAAAAGGATGAGATACATAGATAGATACACGCACAAAAGATGAAGAAAATATAATTCGTTTAACTTTTTCCGTTTCAAATGTGACGACAGGGAACAAATTGATAATATTTCAAAAATTTTGAGGGTAAAATTGAAATTATTTGATGTCTAGGGGTGTAATTGATCATCAAGGCAAAGTAAAAGGATAAAAATGACAGTTTCTCTAAATATTTAGTGTTGGTCTTTTAGACTTCTAAAATTTTAGGATGAATATGTCAATTGAGAATGAAAATGAAAATTATCATTGAAGAAAAATTATATTTTGCTCCAAGGATAAATATAGGTAATGTCTTAATTTGAATTTTATTATACTAAATTCGTCACTATTTTTATGTCTTTTTTTGGGAGACAACATTACAAATATTCTAATGGGGCACTTATAGGCTGATCATTTTGATCAGACTTATTTACTTATAAGTTTTGTTCCTTTTTTTTTTTTTTTTTTTTTTTTGCCTATTATCTTCTTTATTTCTATTATCAACTCTGCCATGACTTATTCCCATCCCCAATCAATGACCTCTGGCCACCGTCTTCAGTTGCCAGCGACCACTTTCGGTAGTCGTCTCTGACTGCCGACAACCACTTCTGATCTCCGGCGATATTTTTTCCAACAATGTTTTGTAATAATTTTTCAACCATTTGTTTAGGAAAAATGTCCTTCTCCACCATGTCACTACTCCCATCACTTCCTCAGATCTGGTAATAACAAGAGAAAGTAAGATAGGAGAATGAAAATCAAGTAGTGATAAATTTATCACTAAAGCTATCACCAGTGTTATCTGTGATAAATTTATCATTGATGCTGTTTATCAGTATTTATGAGACCACTTAATTAGTTCTGTTACTCTCACATTCACACTCATTTAGTTATTCATTCATAGAAAAATACCCACATACTTGCACGCGCGCGCGCGCACACACGCAAGAAAGAAAAAGAAAAGATTGATAAATTTATCGCTATAACTTTATTCACTAATAAATGTGTTTAGATTTATAGAAAATAGATCTGGTTTTACCAAATTTTTACCAATAGATTGATGGAGATATGTTACCATGTAAAGATAGAAAGAGATAGAAAGAAACCTAATCTCACTAGTAAGAGCTCTGTTGACTATATAATGGCTGCATCTTGACGGCAAACATGGTGATGGTACCAAATCGACATCTAAGATAATAGATCGATGTTGTAAATAGCTAGATTGAACAATGGCAGTGAAGATTGGCAACAATGGAGGTAGTTGGTGAATGGTAGTAGTAGATCGGTGACAATGAAATGCAGATCAGAGATGGTAAAGTGTAGATTGAAAATGGTGTAGTGTATATCATTGACGGTGGAGGCAGATGGTGAATAGTGGCGGTAATATGTAGATCGACAACAACGTAGGCGATTGGTGAATGGTGGTAGTACTTGGTGGACGGTGGTGATAGCCGACAATGGTAGAGGTGGTGGTTGCTAACAATGGTAGAGGTGGCAAGCGTTGGTGACGGTGGAAGTAGAGGTGTGAGTCTCTTAGAGAGAGAGAGAGAGAGAGAGAGAGAGAGAGAGAGAGAGAGAGAGAATGGGGGTTGTCTTTTGATTTTACAAAATAAGGCCAAGTTTGGGAAGACTAAAAAAGTGCACTTTTTGTCTTTTTGTACTAAAAAACTGAGGTTGAAAATATGGATGTTTGGGTTAACTTTTTGACTTTTTATTGAAAAATGTGTAATAAAAAATTGTAAAAATTGATTTGTAGGGAAAAATTTGAATTGGGAGTTGTGCAGCCGTAATTGTTGACTTTTGGTGAATAGTGTTAACTTTTTAACTTTTTGAGTAACTTTTTGGCTTTTTGGCTTTTTTTGAAGTCCCCAAACTTGGCCTAAGTAATGAGAGTATAATATGTATTTTAAGATTTTTAATTAGGTGCATTTAAAAGATCAAAAAAGACTTCGTTTGGTTTGTATTTCTGAAAAAAATTTGGGAAATTTTCTCTACAAATAAGTTTTTAAAAGTAATCAAACCAAACAAATTTTCCCAAAAAAATTTCTCAAAACTTGTAAACCAAACAAGTTTTCCAAACAAATCTCTCTCTCACACACATCAAATCAATCACTTTTTCCAAAACTCTCTCTCAAAATAATTTTTCAAAACATCTTTTGAAAAAAATCAAACCAAACAATTTTTCGTACTTTTTATTTCTAAAATACATCTCTTAAACACAAACCAAACATACCCTGAGACTCCCTTTCAAAGGGACCCCCACGACCCCCTTTGCCTTTTGATTGGTTAAAATTCTTTTTTTTTTCTCTCTCCCATTCACTAACCCCACGTGTGTGTGGTGGTGGTGGGGGTGAGAATATGAGGGGTCCTAATCACAGTTCTTAAAAGATGTATAGGATCTAAAAGTATTTAAATTCATTTAATAAGACTCACCCGTAATTAACCTTATTCTAATATAAGTTGTATGAAATAATGCACCAATATTACCAAAGACCTGGGCCGAAGGGTGAGGTCCAGAGGCCGTTTCATAAGCTCGGTTTATTTAAAGGTTGTGAAATAATCATGTGGATATATTGAGTAATATTTTAAATTTAAAAAAAATAATTACAAATTCTTAATTAATGTAATGGAGATTTTTCATTACAATTTTAGAATGGAAAGGAGTACAATCCAAAGTATTGAGGTGGAATGAAAATAATCGTCAAGATGCGAGGAGAAAAATTAGTTAAATTTTTTTTTTTAAAAAAAAAAAAAACATTGAAAATAGACGGTCTTCCTAAACTAAAAAAACAGGACTTGGACTTTGAATCATCATTTGCTAGAACTCTAACTATTATAGACTTAGGCACTAATAATTTTCTTTTTTTGGTGCTAACTAACGTGTCATGTAAAAAAGAAACTTAAAATTTTAAAATATACACACTTTAATAATATAATAAAAAATATATTAAAATTTGTAAAACATTACTTTATATAAATAAAGTAATTATTAATAGGCCATGGCTTCGAGCGAGGATCCTCTCCTTATAGCTTCCGTGCTTGCGCTCGTCTTTGCAGGTCTTCGGGTCTACTTTTAGGCCCAATTTTGATAATCTGAACCGTTCATATTTTATGATTTATTCAGTATATCATACCTGTAAAAAATCAAGTTGATCGGATATCAGAAAGCATATGTTCGGAAAACTGTTTATTAAATTCTTTAAAAAATAGTGTTTAGTTCAATTTTTCAAACACATACTTTCTGATATCCGATCAACTTGATTTTTTACAGGTATGATATACTGAATAAATTATAAAATATAAACGGTTCGGATTATCAAAATTGGGCCTAAAAGTAGACCCGAAGGTCTGCAAGGACGGACGCAAGCACAAGCTTGCAAGGAGAGGCTCTTGACTCCATGGCTTCTCTCTAGAGTGTATTGGAGAGGTGTTATTGGGTCTTGTGAACCAATTTTTGGATCTTATTTTGATATTCGTCAAGTATATTATTTCTACAAAAAAATCAAGTCGATCGAATAACGGAAATTATATGTTTTGATCAGTTTTGTATAAAAAAAAATAGACGGTGAAAAAATAAACAGTTCATAAAAAATTGATTTGAATATACGGTTTTTATTATCCGATCGATTTGATTTTTTGAAGCGATAATATACTTAATGAATTCTAAAATATGAATAATTCAGATTTTCAAAACACGGTCCAAAAATGAGCTCATTTAGCTGGACTAGACTGCCCATTCCAATTACGGACGGGAGGCAATCGAATCCCTTATTAATACAGCACTGCTGCATACCCCCAGTGAGGGTCGCACTCCCAGTGAGGTGTCGCGCCCCCACTGGCTGAAACTTAAAAAAAAAAAAAAAAAAAAACAATTTTTTTTTTTTATCCAATAATAGAGTGCCACCTCATTGGGGGTCGACCCCCAGTGGGTGTATGAGGCATTTTTTGATAATATGTCATCAATAGTGATGATATGGAACAATAGAATGGAGACACAAAAAGAGGAAGAGGTTTTATATTCACCAACAACATCCTTAGGAGGAAAAAAAATTCAGTCAAACCATAGAGTGTCACGATACAACAGTTTATCATGTAAGTATAATATATCTTATCATATAGATTGTAATTATTAGATTGTTAGTTATTTTTTAATTATAAAATTTATTATTTAAGTATTATTATACTATTGATTGATAATATTATATATGAATAATAGCGTGTATCGCCTTAAATTTTGAATTTATGAGGATGCTAGCTATTTTAAGGAATATATTTACATAGCCAGCTGCCGTATAGACTACAAAATATATAAAATTATTTTTTTTAGCAATTCCATCCTTACCCAAATAAAAATATTGCATCCTAAAATAAAAAATAAAAAATTATTTAAATCAAGCGGTCTCAGTCCACAAATCCATTTTAGGTGCTGGCCCATTCTCAGGCAGAGCTTGAGACGTCAAATAGGTTTTGTGCATTGGATTTTATCATTCAATTGACGATGAAATAATTTTAAGAATTGATTATTTTAGTTGAATTTTTGATTTTTGAATAAGAGATGTATAAAAAAATAAAAAAAATTAGTTGATTCCCAATAAAAAAAACTGTTGAGTATGCTAAAATATATTTTTTATGATGATTTTTTTTTTTCTTTTACAATTGTTTATTGAATTAGTTGAAATTCAACTGTTAGTGATTTATGTGATTAAAGTTGAGCTGAATTATTTTGTGCCTTTTATCAAGTGTTACATCCAGCAGTGTGTGTAAATTAAATGTGTAAATAAAATAAAAAAACAAAAATAAAATAATTTAGAAAATAATTATATAAATTAAATTCCGAATTAAATGCTTACAGAAATTAAAGTCGAGGCTTATGTTGGACACAATTTCCTTAAAGTAGATTTCGCCCTCGCTCCGGTGCTTCGAGTTTTAACGGCGTCTACTTCTTAGGATGCAATGACTACTACTTGATTTGTAGCCTACAAAATCAAGTCTTGTGAACTAAATTATGTTGTAACTCTTTCTCTTTCTTCCTAAAAAGTAAATGCAGAACAGATGTAGAAACACAAAGAAGAACAGAAGGAGAACGACGAAATTTTGAGGGAAAAATTGATCTTCGGAATTGCTGGAAGGCTGGCTTTTTAAAGGAGGAAAGGTTGTTGTTCAAACAGGTGCCAACAAATAGGCAACTGTTCGGACAGATTCAAAAGAGGAAAAAACCTGTTTGAACTGTTTGGACAGATACAAATCTTTCCAGGAAAGGATTCAACAGGTTCATACCTGTTCGAGTGGGTTAGGATCTGTTTGGGTGAAGGAAAAATTCTGGACCAATTTATTTGGATTTTGAAATCAAAATTTAAAAATAAATAAATAAATTACAAATGTTTTTTGCCCAAAAAGATAAGTATTGGGCAGAATAAGCCCAACCCAACCTCACACCACGCACCTGCACCCAAGCCCAGGCCCAGCCCAGCCTGTCCGAATGACCAGACGGACGGACGGACGGCAGCGGCGGCGGCGTACGCATGTGGTTTTTGTTTTGGGTCCATTGGGTCTAGCCCACTTTACTCATAACGTCACCCTTCCACAAACTTGGGTAGCCCTTGGGGCCCATCCCAAGTATTCCAAGTTAGAGTATATAAACTCATTCAAAATCTCAAGCCTTTCCAATGTGGGACAAGCACATTTCACAAATGTGTAAGAAATCCACCTAAATCTATTTCCATGAACCCGAAAATGTGCGTTGAATTCTCATTCATCCGGAAATGGTTTTGAGCAACCAAATACACTATTTTATTCATTACACGACATTAAACATGAACCCAATGAAAAACTTTAAAAATAACGCTTGGGTCCCACCTTAATTAATGCTCAAAGTTAGCAAAAAATAAGAATTTTCAAAGCCATTTTCCAACAATCCCCCACACGAATGGAATTCACGATAACGGACATGCAGCAAGATGGAGACAAAGAAAGAGTATATTAAGAAGATATACCACATCGAGATAGGTAGCTTTTAGTTTTGAACCTCCTCTAGTGAAAGCCTATCGGACTTACTAGCTAACTAGTGGATGCGATGCCTTAAACTGTTCAGCTATTTGTGTAAGCGAAGACAATAGACTACACATAGTGTATCCTCAGACACAGTTTGGTTCTTACGGTTGTGTTCATTTTGGCCCTGAACAACGCCTGGTAAGTCATGAGTGTTCTAGAGATTTTAGCCTTCTCAATTCTCACAAAACCGGCCCAATTCACACTCATATAGGTGACTTCTTATTAAGAGTATCCTACTATACCCCACTTGGATGTCCAAGCTATAAGAATCATTAAAAGCAAAGTTTATCCTACTAACACTGCAGGTGTCACTCTTCTTATCATAGAAATGAATGGGACTAAACCTCCTTAGTGATACGTGAAGTCATCCATAATTCGGTTGTCCCTTTGAACCTAGATCTTGGGATCTCAGTCAACTAGATTGGATTGCCGTTATGATGACTTTTAAGTAATAGGCTTTAATCTCATTCCCCTCGATAAATGGTACACTTGGTCTCTGGCTAGCCCTTTAGTTAATGGATCCACAATATTCTCCTTTGACTTTGTATATTCTATGGAAATTATTCCATGTGAGAGCAAATACCTAACTGTATTATGTCTTCAACGAATGCGTCTAGACTTACTGTTACACATATGATTATGTGCTCGTCCTATTGTTGTTTCACTATCACAATGAATGCATATAGCTGCCACAGGTTTAGGCCACATTAGAATATCTTCTAAGAAATTACGAAGCCATTCTGCTTCTTCTTCTGTTTTATCTAATGCGATAAACTCATATTTCATTGTTGACCTAGCTATGCATGTTTGCTTGGAAGATTTCCAAGAGACTGCAGCACCTGTCAGGGTAAAGACGTATCCACTAATGGATTTTGAGTCTTTAGTATCCGATATCCAATTTACATCATTGTACCCCTCGAGTACTGCTGGATATTTGGTATAATGTAAGCCATAATTCCGAGTATGTCTTAGATACCTAAGTACCCTAATTATTGCTTTCCAATGATCGGACTCTGGATTACTTGTGTACCTACTCAATTTGCTTACAACATAGGCTATGTCTGGCCTAGTGCAATTTATTAAGTACATCAAGCTTTCGATTATCCAAGAGACTCTAATTATGATATGCCTGCACCTGTATTTTTTGACAAATGAAAACTAATGTCAACAGGTGTTTTAGCAGGATGGTCGTCATACTTTTCAAATTTCCCCAAAATCTTCTCAACATGATGAGATTGAGATAAAGCATATCCTCCAGATGTTCTAGTAATTTTTATTCCTGGAATTACATCTGCTATTCCCTGATCTTTCATGTCAAACTTTTTGTTCAACATTTTCTTTGTGGACTTAATCATGTCATTATTGCTTCCAATAATGAGCATGTCATCCATATAAAGACAAGCTATGACATAGCCTTTGTTTGTGCTTTCAACATAGACGCATTTGTCACATTCAGTTATCTTAAAACCATTCGAAAGCATAGCGTGATCAAATTTTTCATGCCATTGTTTCGGAGCTTGTTTTAATCCATAAAGGGATTTGACAAGTTTACAAACATTTTTCTTTTGGCCAGGAACTTGAAACCCTTCCGATTGTTCCGTATAGATTTCTTCATCTAACTCGCCATTTTAAAAAGCTGTTTTAACATCCATTTGATGTATTTTCAGATTATACAAAGCTACAATCGCAATCAACATGAGAATAGATGTTATTCTTGTCACTGGTGAATAGGTGTCAAAATAATCAAGGCCTTCATTCTGCTTGTATCCCTTAACAACAAGCCTAGCCTTGTATTTATCTATTGAATCATCTGCTTTTATTTTTCCCTTGAATATCCACTTATATCTAAGAGGTTTACACCTTGGTGGAAGATCCAGCAGTTTCCAAGTATGATTTTGCAGTATTAATTCAATTTCACTATTCACAACCTCTCTCCACAACGGAGCTTCAGGACTTGACATTGTTTCCTTGAAGTTTTGAGGCTATATGTTAAAAGATCTGGACCAAATGATTTAGAGATTCTAGCCCTTTTGCTACGTCTAGGTTCATCTGCTTCATTATCATTGTTGTCTTCACTGCTATCCATAGCAGTATCAAAAGTTCTTTTATTTGAATTTGTCCCTTCAGTTTCCTTACTAAGAAAAATGTGTTAAAAAAACGACGCATTCCTTGACTCAATAATAGTGTTTACATACATATCCGGATTTTCAGATCTATGATGTAAAAATCTATATGCACTACTATTATTTGCATAACCAATGAAAACACACAATCAACGGTTTTTGGTCCTATCTTAGTCGTTTTGGGACTAGGGACTACCACCTTGGCCAAACACTCCCACATTTTGAGGTAATTATAGGCAGGTCGTCGACCTTTCCATAATTCATAACGTGTTTGATAAAGTTCCTTGTGGGGTATCCTGTTAAGAATAAAGTTAGCAGACAAAATCGCCTTCCCCCACAAGTTCTGAGGTAACCCTGAACTAATCAACATGGCATTCATCATCTTTTTCAGAGTTCGATTCTTTCTCTCAATAACTCCATTTGACTGAGGAGAATAGGGTGTGGTGATTTGGTGAATAATACCATGTTCAGAACAAAATTCCTCAAATGGTGCATCATACTCACCACCTTTGTCACTTCTCACTATCTTAATAGTTTTGCCAAGTTAATTTTCAACCTCAAGTTTATATTGCTTAAAAGCTTCTAGGACTTTATCTGTACTTCTCAATAAGTAAACATAACAATATCGAATGCAATCATCAATAAAAGTAATAAAGTACTTCTTACCACCTTTAGTTTGAACAAATTTTAAATCACAGATGCCTATGTGAACTAAACTTAGAGGTTCAGTACTTCTTTCTACTTTATTAAATGATGTCTTAGTGAGTTTTGCCTCAACACAAATCTCATATTTATGATTAGGATCAAACTCTAAGTTTGATAAACATTCTAAAGCAACAAGTCTATGCAAAGAATTAAAATTTACATGTCCTAATCTACTATGCCATAAAAAAGAAGACTTAGAAATATAAACAGAAGATGTGTTCTTATTATTAATAGCCAAATTAGATACAATAGTATTTACATTAAGCTTAAAAAGCCCATTACTCATATAACCTTGCCCCACATACATGCCACTCTTGGAGAGTACAACCTTGTCAATTTCAAAAGCGAATTTAAACCCATTCTTGATCAACAATGACCCATAAATCAAATTTTTTGCGAATTTCTGGCGCATGGAGTAGATTGTTGAGCGTGAGTTCTTTCCTTGAGGTCATTTTCAGCACGATCTTTCCTTGTCTTTCCACAGTTGAAGTGGAGGAGTTTCCCATAAAAAGTTGTTCCCAACTTTCCACCACTTTGTAGGTTGTGAACATATTCTTATCTGCACAATATGGTGAGTTGCTCCAGTATCCACCCACCACTCCTTGGAATTGCCCACCAAATTTGCTTTAAAGACTACTGCAGCAAGATTGATGTTTGTCACTCTATCAGAAAGATAAAAATTCTCGGCTATGTTGGCTTGTGCTGGCTTTTTGCTTGAACTCCATCCATCCTTGTGAACATGACAATCCTTAGCGCGATGTCCATCTTTTCCGCATATAAAACACTTGCCTTTGAACCTCTTGTTGAACCCATTGTTGATCCATTTGATCTTACTAGTGGATCCTTGTTTGGGACCATTGCCATCATGCTTCCGCTTCTTGTTGTTGAACTTTGACCCATGTTCATGTTCCACAACATTTACTTTAGCCTGCATGACATGGTTTCCTGACTTTTTGTCAGAACCACGGTTGTCCTCCTCAATTCTGAGCCGCACTATCAGTTCTTCCAATTTCATCTCCTTGTGCTTATGCTTTAGATAATTCTTGAATTCTTTCCAAGATGGTGCAATTTTTCAATGATTGCAGCTACTTGGAAAGATTCACTAAGAACCATCCCTTCCGCATGTATGTCATGGATAATTAATTGGAGATCTTGAACTTGGCTAATAACCGTCTTGGAATCTATCATTTTAAAATCCAGAAAATGGCCGACAACAAATTTCTTTATACCGGCATCCACTATCTTATATTTACGATCCAGAGATTCCCATAGTTCTTTGGCAATGCTTTTGACACTATACACATTGTACAGTGTATTTTCCAACCCATTAAGGATATAATTTCGACACAAAAAATCACCATGCTTCCATGCATCGACTGCGGCAACCACTTGCCGGTTAGTTTCTCCCTCATTTAGCACCGGAGCTTTTTCATGGTTGAAGTGAGCCAAATTTAATATAGTAAGATAAAATATCATTTTTTGTTACCATCTTTTAAAATCATTTCCATTGAATTTGTTTGGCTTCTCCCAATGATTTACCGATACTATCGGAGTCATCACTGGCACAACAAGTATGGGGGTATGAGTAATAACAGTCTCAGTACTGTTTATTTCAGTTGTTATAATTTTGACGAAATAATAATACACCAATTACAAATTTATATACAAAAAAATTTACACACAAAATATACAGAATAATATTATGTAACAAAATTCCAATGATAAATAATATATTACTATTATGTTATCAAAGAAATCATTAAACAGTATATTACTACTATTTACGAAATTAAACAGTATATGACTACTATTTAATTTTTCAAAAAAAAAAAAATATTCGTCTGTCTAACACAGAAATAAATAAAAATAAAAATTTACTTTAAGATTGTTACACCAGCGATGTGTGAGTGTGTGTAAATTAAATGTGTAAATAAAATAAACAAAAAAAATAAAATAACTCAGAAAATAATTATATAAATTGAATTCCGAATTACATGCTTACAGAAATTAAAGTCGAGACTTGTATTGGACACAATCCCTTTAAAGTAGACTTTGTCGTCGTTTCGGTGCTTCAAGTTTTAACCGTGTCTATTTCCCAGGATGCAACGACTATTACTTGATTTGCAGCACTACAAAATCAAGCCTTGCGAACCAAATTATGTTGTAACTCTTTCTCTTTCTTCCTAAAAAGTAAATGCAGAACAGATGTAGAAACACAAAGAAGAACAGAAGGAGAAGGACGAAATTCTGAGAAAAAAATTGATCTTCTGAATTGCTGGAAGGTTGGCTTTTTATAGGAGGAAAGGTGGCTGTTCGAATAGGTGCCAACAGATAGGCAACTGTTCGGACAGATTCAAAACAGGAAAAAACCTGTTTGAACTGTTTGGACAAATACAGATCTATCCAGGAAAGGATTCAACAAGTTCATATCTGTTTAGGTGAAGGAAAAATTTTGGACAAATTTATTTGGAATTTTGAAATCAAAATTTAAAAATAAATAAATAAATTACAAATGTTTTTGGCCCAAAAAAAATAAAGTATTGAGCAGAATAAGCCCAACCCAACCTCACACCACGCACTCGCGCCTAAGAACAGCTCGACTGTACGAACGGCGGCAAGGGCGCACGCGCGTGGTTTTTGTTTTAGGTACAATGGGTCTAGCCCACTTTACTCATAACCTCACCATTCCCCAAACTTGGGTATCCCTTGGGGCCCATCCCAAGTATCCCAAGTTAGAGTATATAAACCCATTCAAAATCTCAAGCATTTCCAATGTGGAACAAGTACATTTCACAAATGTGCAAGAAACCCACCTAAACCTATTTTCGCGAACCCGAAATTGTGCGCTGAATTCTCATTCATCCAAAAATGGTTTTGAGCAACCAAATACATGGTCTTATTCACTACGTGGCATTAAACATGAACCTAATGAAAAACGTTAAAAATAACGCTTGGGTCCCACCTTAATTAATGCTCAAAGTTAGTAAAAAATAAGGATTTTCAAAGCCATTTTCCAACATCAAGCTCAAATCTAAACATGAGAGAATTTCAGAGGCCTATTAGATCCATCACAGGTTCTTTTTTGATGATCAAAATCGTTCATTTTGTATGGCATTTTATGCATATTATCCATGAAAAAAATTAAATTAACCTAATAATCATAGCATTTTTGTTTGTATTATATTTGTGTAAGAAATAGATGATATATCTTTAAAAATATACTTCTTTACTTTTTTAGAGATAAATGCGATAAAATAATAATATTACAATTATCAAATTGGTCTAACTTTTTTCATGAATGTTACATAATGAGCGTCCTAGAAAGTGAACCATTAGAATTATCAAAATAAGACTTGTAATGAACCCCACAACCTCCTCAAATTCTTTCAAATTTGAATTTTAACTTGAGAAAGTCCATAACTCATACATTAGTTCTCTCTCTAGATAAATGTACGTATTCTATGGATATTTGAGGATCTTGCTTTGATTAATGTTGTTTTGCTTTGTTTTATGGTTTCATAGGTTTATTGATTATCGCAAATGGGTGACAATAATTCCCAGGGTTTGGCCTCGTTGATGAAGCTTGAGATTTGGGGGTTTGCTCTTTTTAAAATCTCAGGTTTGACTTCTCTCGCTAGTAAAACTCTTGGAGTCAAAAAAAAAGAACAAAATGGGTGGCAGTAAGTAATTTTTCAAGTATTTCTTTCTTTGTTGAGTTTAAGGTTAACTACTCTTTTGTTCTCTTAATTATCACTAAATAGCACCTTATCTCCTCTATGTTGTGGTCCATTTAGTGTGGTGGTTGAGAAAAGAAATGACAAAATTATATTTTCTGTGATAAAAAAAGAAAGAAAGAAATAATAATGATATTTTATCATTCTAATTGGATGAACCATAAATAATTATGATTTTTCATCATTTTATTTGAATGACACAATTTAAACATTTGGGACAAAATTCAAATATTTTTATATATTGGGAAATAAATTGACACAATTTAAATATTAAGATTCAAAATGACGCAAGACTCATACTTTTGGGACCAGTAATGAAATTAGTAATCTATGAAGCACCGACATGTTAGGGAAAATATATGATTTGCCACAAATAAAATCAATCAATGGGAATAAAAACTAATACGGAAAATTAAATCAATAATGACACAAGAATTTTTATATGATTCCCTCAATGTAAGGTACGTCTACGGGATCGAAATTTGATTCCACTATCAACCAAAGAGTTTCTAAACGATTACAAACGAGACATAGATTGTTTTAAAAAATTAACGTTGGATGAATTCCAAATAATTAAGAGGAAAGACCTTACCAAATAGATGAACAAAAATTTTCGAACTAGAGTTGTAGAAGATCCAAAATAATAACCCAAATTAGTCTCCACAACAAAACCTTTTTCGGATGAAAATTGCAAAGTCAAGTTCCAAAGCAAATACACACAGCCACCTAACAACCAAGATTGAACCCACCAATTGACCTTACACAAAAACACTCACACAACACGCTTATGTATCACAAGCACACCCACCAAATTGATTTATGACGGTTGTTACCTCCTTCGGAAAAAACAAAGATAATATTTATATATATTATTGAATCTTGGGATTTTTATCAAAACCTTAGCTGCTACCAAACTGAATATCAAATATCCATTGGGCCTCTAAAAGTTAGAAATGATATATTAAAAATATATTCTAACCAACATCCAACCAATTAAATATTTTAATAAACCAATTGGGTCCCATACTCTACTAAGGAGGTATACCTAACAATTCTCCCCCTACCGACTTAGGTGGAGACATCAACCATACCCATCAAAGTTCGACACTTTAAATGTTTGTCCCTCGACAAAATCTTAGTCAACATATTCGAAATATTATCATCTATGTGAACCTTTTCGAGTTGTAACAATTTCCAATCTAACACATCACGAATCCAATGGTATCTCACATCAATGTGTTTTGATCTCGAATGAAAAGTAGAATTTTTGCTGAAATGAATAGCACTATGACTATCACAATAAAATACATACCTTTCTTGCATCAAACCCAATTCTTGCAAAAATTTCTTCAACCATAATTCTTCTTTGCAAGCTTCCGTAATGACAATAAATTCAGCTTTGTTAGTTGAGAGAGCAACACATTTTTGTAATTTAGATTGCCATGCCACAGCTCTCCTTGCAAATGTCATCAAATACCCCGAAGTAGATTTTCTAGAATCAACATTATCGGCCATGTCGGAATCTGTTAACCCATCAAGCATTGGCTTACCATTCTCAAAACACAAACACACATTTGAAGTCCCTCAAAGATACCTCAGAATCCATTTTACCACTGCCCAATGTTCTTTACCTGGATTAGAGGGAAAATCACTCACCATACCAATGGAGAGAGCAATATATGGCCTTGTACAAACCATGGCATACATCAAGGAACCAACCGCTGAAGCATAATTTTCAGCATGTCTTCCTTGTCTTTCTCACTTATAGGACATTGATTCGAACAAAGCTTGAAATGACCCGCAAGTGGACAACTAACCAACTTTGCTTTATCAATGTTGAACCTCTCAAGAACTTTTTTGATGTAGCTTTCTTAAGACAACCAAATCTGCCACTTTCTGCGATCACAAACAATTTTCATACCAAGTATTTGCTTTGCCGGCCCCAAATCTTTCAAAGCAAATGACTTGCTCAACTCCAATTTCAACATGTTAATCATAGTGTAATCTTGACTCACAATTAACACGTCATCAACATAAATCAAAAGATTAATAAATTTATCATTCGGGAAATTTTTCACAAATACATAATGGTCTGAAGTGGTTTTAGAAAAACCATTATTCATCATGAAAAAGTCAAATTTTTTGTACCATTGTCGCGGGGCTTGCTTGAGGCCATTGTAGACGCGCCCGAATTAGGCTTCCTACAACAGTTCGGACTCAATGTCACAGTTCTGAATCTAATCTTGCAAAGTGCAATGCAAGACTGATAAATCACCAAAGAGTCCAAATCCGGCAAATCATTTTGGAAAACTGATTTTCATAAAGAAATACCAAACATGGACTGCTTTGCCAGATATAGGGTCGCCACCTAAATATTTTGTTTTGGGGAATTTACAAAACCCTGACTCGTGCCTAAGGCCACGTATCCGTCATCACCAAAGTTGCCTCGGCTCGAGAACTTAGGTACGAGAGGGGAAGGTCATGCAATGAGCACCCCCACTCGCCCGATCAAAGATCGGCCTTTACTAACATGATATCTTATTTTTGAAAACACATGCGTTCTTATTCCAGTTATTAACCTAGAATTACTATGTGATATGCACAGTACACAAGTATAGACTAGATCGCATAATTTGGAACAAAACATTACATGTTTGTTTGAAAATGGTTTTAAAGTTTGCTACTCGCAAGTAGGCTAAATCGAGGATTTCAATGAATTGTTCCAATTCAAGCAATCCAACCTTCACCCACAGGTATCCAAGCAGTTAATCACATAAGTAGTTAGCCTCATGGTAAGCATGCTAAACATGACAATCACTAACACACATGCAGTATGCTAAAGCATAAACACTCACAGTGTACTCCGAGTCAAAACAAGAAGCTAGTTAGAAATCAATGCATGATCCTAGTTCATGTTAAGAGGGCTAATGCAACACATGCATAATGCAACTAGAAATAGGCTAGGCTATTCTAAGATGTCATATGAATGCTACATTTGATACATGTATTCAAATAGGAATCGAAATACAATGCAGTTAGTATAATGCGCCGAGCCCGATGCATGCAAGACAGATGAATGGGTGCACGCATGCAAAGCATAAGGATGCTAAACAAAATATGCCCTAAAACCAATCATCGTAAGCGGTTAAGTAAAAATGAGAAAGAAATGGGGGTTGAAAGACATGCATCACACACACGCACGCTTATTACAAAAATTCGCCCTCTCGACGGAGTGTCCGAATGAATATGCTAAGCTAGCTACGCTAAGCTAATCAACCAATCTAATAATCTAATTAGACTAATTATTACACAACCAAATTGAATAACTAGCTACAACTAATTATTGCAAAACTTTAACTAACCAAACAAATTAACTAATTAAATTACAAATTGAAGCTAACTAACAAGTAAGCATTAAACTAAGCTGTTCTAGCTCTGTTTGAAGAAGAAAAGGATGCATGCTCGCACTCGGTTTCTCGCCTCAAAACACCTTCCGGTTGCTCTCTTGAGGCTCTGTTTGCAGGGTGTCTTCAAGAACTTGCTGCTGGAACTTACCAAAACAGTGCTGTGGAGTGCACCAGTGGCCTACCGACCGTGAGGAGATGCTGCCGACCCCTCTGCCGACCAAGAGTGCATACTGCCAGCCACAAATGAAGATATGCTTGCCAAAAATGGGAGGGTGCTGGCCACTGGTGTGCTATGACACCAAGCTGTATTAGAGCACAAAATAGAGAAAATGGAGGGTCTCCCAAGGGTATGTATGCACTATGCCACTCCATATCACCTCAAGACATCAAGGGAGAGGCATAATTAGATTCAAGACCATCAATCACGCATCTCGATGCATGATGGCCAAAGACCCAACTTGTGCAAATTCAATGTAACATGAATGCACAAATAAACATATAAAGCCTAAAAGTCTATCATATGTCATCAAGAGCGTCGGCGACCGAGAATTAAGGCACGTTTCATCACTTGAAGTATGAAACGCCCCTCGTTTCTCGTGCTCAAATTAATACTTAATCCAAACAACAATGCAACACAAACATGGCAAACATGCAATATGACTTAAGCATGCAAACATGCAACTACATGGCATACTCAATGCAAAGTGATATGATTAACTTAACAAAGCTAATGATATGCGAACAATGTTAATGCATGCATGCGCAATGCAATGCTATAAGGATATATTAGCAATGTTTGGGACATGCACACTCAATGCGAAGCAAAATAAGCATACAAGCAACATACAAGTGAACATGCCAAATGGACTTAAACCAAAAGGGGTAGACCTCAGTCATATCCCAAATCAGTGGCCATTAGTGATGAAACCAAGGCACTAAAGCAAGGTATACATGCACAATGCATTGGCCCAAGGATTAAGACATAAAGACACAACTCTCAAACATGAGCAAGGAGTGACAATCACGATAATGTGGCAATAAGGTAAGCTCTGAAATCTCATGTAAATTGATGCCAAACCAACTAAACAATGCAAGCATAGCATGCTAGGATGTTCAAAGCTTAAGACTAAACAAGGAGCTTGTACCAAGGCTGCATGAATCAAACCCCAAAGGGCCAAGGACAACTGAAACAGTCCTAGATCATGCCAAAATGAATCTAAAACATGCAAGGACCACGGCCAAAACAAGTCAACATGGGACGCATAAAGCATGGTGCAAGTAAGGCCAACAAGGGGGATTGCACTACACCTATTATAACCAAACATGGCATGACTTAACGAACAAAAAACAGAGTTATGGCATGATAAAATAGGCCCAAAAACCCGCTGAGATGGCATCCTAAGGACCTAAGCATAGAGGCATGCACCAGGATCTATTCACGAGGCATAAAACACCGACTCTTCAAGGCATTGAAAGCATGACAAAGGCAAGTGTATGACCATGAAATACGCACTGAAATCACATTTCAAATGATGCCAAAGCATGCAAACATCACAAGTATGGCATGGTAGGGGCCTCAAAGCTCAAGACTAGTCAAAGCATTTGCACTATAGCTATACAAAACAAGTCATGCATGGCCAAAACAACCAAAATCAGACCTTAAATGTGGTAAAACATGAACAATATCTTCTCAAGGCTAAGCCAAGAGCATGCCAAAATGACATGTTAAAGGGTGGCATACATTAGGCTATTTCATGGAATTGCACTACAAGTGCATGGAGCATGCAAAGGCTCACCAAACCAAACCTTAACAGAGGTATGACATGGTAAAATATCACCAAAAACATGCTGAAATGGACTCAACATAAGCTAGAAAGACATGCTACTTCAAGAAGCATACAAGACTAGTTTATGAAATTTACACTACAAGTGTATAAACCATGCATGGAGTGACCAAAGCAAGTAAAAATAGTGACATGCCTCAGTAAAATAACCACAAATACTAGCTAACATATGGCCAACACAAGTCTAACAAAGGTGCTCAAACATGAGGCATATGAAGCTAGTAAACACAATACAAGGAGAGGGGATGACCCTCTCCTATTTAGGACTCCAAAACCACCTTTCCACCACTAAAAATCCTCTAGATTTCAGTGGTAGAAAGGTCATGCAAAGGATTTAACAAGAGCCTGAAGGGATGGCTCGAAAGAAGGCCTAACAAGGCCTAAGAGGGGGAAGATCACCCCAAACGAAAAAGTGACCTTAAACAAACTTCTCAAGCATGCAAAAATAGAACTTTTTCCAGTTAAGAGTTAAGCTCAAAAATGTATAAAAGAAGGGCTAACAGCTTAAGTAAAAATGGGGGATCTAAAGGTTAAAGACTTACCCTTGAAGACCTTCTCTACCACTGCAACTCCAGCCACTTGTTTGAGCTCAAACCAGCCCAAGAACACCAAAACCAACCTCAAAAAGCCTTAGCGACACAAGAAAGGTGTTTGAGTGTGTGTTTGTGTACAAAAGTGAGACAAAACTACACTTTTAAGGCACAAAACAAAAACAAAAGAGAGATATAGATACAAGACTATATCTATCACCCAAACCTCTATTTTTTAACCCCTAAAATGGGGGAGGAGCCTCTCTTTATATAGAAGAGAGGCAATGCAAAGCTTGTTTAACAAGCTTGACAAGTGCTTCATCCCTCTATACATGTGTATGGAGGGAAGATGAGTAAAAACCAGCTGGCTCAAAAGATCTAGAGCAAAACCTGCTGAGACAAGTGTTCTGCCGGCCATCAATGGTGGCCGACAGTGCCTCATTGATGACCGGTAAGCATCATCAGTAGCAGGCAGGGGAAGAAACATGGCCGGCAGTGCTAAACAGGGGCCAGCAGTGCACTATGAGGATCAAGCTAGAAAGGCCAACACATGGTTCAAGAATAGGGCAGAAAGGATACAGGGTTTGGAAAGCTCAAACCTGTGATGATCCGCCGCGACAGTCGAGTACTCGACAAGCAAACAAACTTGTGGCTGGATGTACCAGCAAGCACAACCAAGTCTTGATGACGGTCAAAAATGGGGTGTCTACAGTCGCCCCTCTTTGACAGAACTTGAAAGTCACAAAGTAACGGGAGTGAATGTCAAAGCCCAGAGACGACCCGTTTTTGACAAGGTCGAAGACTCAGGTAAACATTCAATATAATCATACAGAGATGTGTCCGCAGGCTGGGGCAAAATGCAAATGATATGCATGATGCAAGAGTATAACTTATGATTATGCAAAGAAATCTGTAATGAAACAATTATATACAATAAATGCAACAGTTTAAGCTAGCGAATACAAATCAAACTACAATACATGTAAAAAGGATGTAAGAGAATTATACAATTCTCGCTACGTCTCACACGGAGTAAATACAATACCTTGTGGTTCATTTAGCCGCGCCAGTTTCAAATGAACTGTACATACAATATCGTGCTTGTAAAAGAAAGAAACTCAATAGGTACAATATCGTTAGAAATATGCATAGCAATGCAAGTGAAAAGTGCGTGACAACGCAAGTGGAGGGGTGCAAGACAATGCAACCTAAGGGTGCGAAACAACGCGGGTAGAAGGGATGCAGAACAATGCAACCTAAGTGTGACGCATAACGATGCGGAAGGGATGCAAGTCAATGCAACCAAGTGTTCATAACAATGTAATGCACTAACAAGGGCAAGTAAGGTGCGCAAAATAGCGCGAACAATGTAATGCACAAAACAATGCGATGCGCAAGATAGCGCGAATGAAATGCAATGCATAAAACAGTGCAGATGAGGTGCGTAAGATAGCGCGATTGAAATGCAATGCACTAACAAGTGCAGATGAGGTGCGTAAGATAGCGCGATTGAAATGCAATGCACTAACAAGTACAGATGAGGTGTACAAGATAGCGCGATGCGCAAAATAACGTGAACAATGCACTAACAGGTGTAGGTGGGGTGCGCAAAATAGCGCGATGTGCAAAATAGCGCGAACAATGCACTAACAGGTGCAGGTGGGGTTCGCAAAATAGCGCGATGAAATGCAATGCACAAAACAGTGCGATACGCAAGATAGCGCGAATGAAATGCAATGCACAAAATAGTGCGATGCGCAAGATAGCGCGAAAGAAATGCAATGCACAAAACAGTGTGATGTGCAAGATAGCGCAAATGAAATGCAATGCACAAAACAGTGCAGATAAGGTGCGCAAGATAACGCAATTGAAATGCAATGCACTAGCAAGTGCAGATGAGGTGCGCAAGATAGCGTGATGCGCAAAATAGCGCAAACAATGCACTAACAAGTGCAGGTGGGGTGCGCAAAATAGCGCGAATAAAATGCCATGCACAAAACAGTGCGATGCGCAAGATAGCGCGAACAATGCACTAACAGGTACAGGTAGGGATAAACTCTAACCACGCTGAAATCGTGAGAAGAGGTAAACAATTCCAAACACGCCGAAATCGTGTGAGGAAGGGAATAAACTCTAACCACGCCGAAATCGTGAGAAGAGGTAAACAATTCCAAACACGCTGAAATCGTGTAAGGAAGGGAACAAACGGAGAAACATAGGGACATATCCCCGTGTTTCGAAAAGAGGGGGAAACATAGGGACATATCCCCGTGTTCCCCGAAAGAAAGAGAAACATTTGGACGTATCCTCGTGTTCCCCGAAGGAAAGAGAAACATAGGGACGTATCCCCGTGTTCCCTGAAAGAAAGAGAAACATAGGGACGTATCCCCGTGTTCCCCGAAGGAAAGAGAAACATAAGGACGTATCCCCGTGTTCCCTGAAGGAAAGAGAAACATAGGGACGTATCCCCGTGTTCCTCGAAGGAAAGAGAAACATAGGGATGTATCCCCATGTTCCCCGAAAGAAAGAGAAACATAGGGACGTATCCTTGTGTTCCGAAAGAAAGAGAAACATAGGGACGTATCCCCGTGTTTCTTGAGGAAAGGAGAATGCAAAACAATGCAATCAAGAAGAAAGGCACACCTCTCAACGTATCACACGCCAAAGAGGAAAGGGGGAAAATCTCTCAGCGTATCACACGCAAGAGAAGAAAAGAGGAAAATTTCTCAGCGTATCACACGCAAGAGGAGAAAAGGTAAACCTTTCAGCGTATCACACGCAAGAGAGGAAAGATAAATTTCTCAGCGTATCACACGCAAGAGAAGAAAGGTAAACCTCTCAGCATATCACACGCGAGAGAGGAAAGGTAAACTTCTCAGCATATCACACGCAAGAGAAGAAAGGTAAACCTCTCAGCGTATCACACACGAGAGAGGAAAGGTAAACTTCTCAGCGTATCACATGCAAGAGAAGAAAGGTAAACCTCTCAGCGTATCACACGCGAGAGAGGAAAGGTAAATTTCTCAGCGTATCACACGCAAGAGAAGAAAGGTAAACCTTTCAGCGTATCACACGCGAGAGAGGAAAGGTAAACATCTCAGCGTATCACACGCGAGAGAGGAAAGGTAAACTTCTCGGCGTATCACACGCAAGAGAAGAAAGGTAACAGTCAAACTGAACCAGAACTTGTCTAAATGAACCGTACATACAATATTGTACATGAACGAGAAAGAAACTAGATAGGTAGAATGCAATACAATGCATGACGTTAAAGGAATGCAATAAATAGACAAAGCGGCGCTTCAGAAAGCACCTCACGGGGTGAGTGGTGATAACCGCTCTACTGTGACGGGGATCTCCCCTTGTGTTCTTCGAAATCTTACCTTCAACTCACAGTGCAAAGGTCATGAAACGCTGACAAGGGGCAACGTCTATTGGGGAAGCCATGGATGCCACTTTTCTTCTTGATCATACTCACAACTTTCCCTATTCTTCAATGGGGTGACAGACTAGGTTGGTTCAGTATCCAGAACTGAGGTGCATATCCGCTACCCCAACCTATGGGGCTTCCATACAGATTTCAAGCCAGGGATACACCCCTGGGTATTTAAACCAGACTTTAGTCTCGGAAATTCCAAACCTTTGTGTTCTAGGCAACAGCCATTCGAACTCTAGTTTCCACCATCGCAATTGATCTCCTAGGAACTCATTGCAAACACAGCCAAGATGCCTCTGGCAGGGATTGGTACTCCGGGAGAGCACTTCTAATTGCCATTTTGGCTTTGAAATAGCTGGGACAGTATTCTATCCACCTTGAACGCACAGCTCGTAACACCGAACCTTGTTCCTTCTGCACACGGCTCATACAACATACTGCTCATTCTGAACACACAGGTCCTAACACAGTACTCAGTTTATGCTGCACACGGCTCATACAACACATTGCTCATTTTGAACACACAGCTAACACAGTACTCAGTTTATTTTGCACACAGCTCATACAACATACTGTTCATTCCGAACATACAGCTCATTTTGAGGATACAGGATGTAGTGACGGAACTAGCAGAAGTCGAAACAAACTCAGATGCTCCAAATTTTCCCTCTTTGCTTTTGCTTTGTAGCCCAGAACCTATGTAGCTTCAGATAGGTCCTGGTTTTACTATTTTCACATTAACTGGGTCAAACCCTGCGGTTTTATAAAAGAACAAAATCTGTTTTGTACAAATGTGGAGAATGGCACAGCACTCTGAGCACAAAAACGATTCATTTTTTTGAAATTAAGAAATGAGTTCTTAACCGAGTATTGAGCCTATGATCAAACATTGCGCACTACGACTCAACAAAGAAAAACAAAAGGTAAACATCCTAAACATATCGAGAAACACTCGAAACGGTACAAAACAAAAGACACGACATTCAGACGTGCATAGGGAGCCTGTTTCTCTGGGTATTGTTTCCCACCCTTTCTCATTTGTAATTCTCACATCACTCAGCCCTCAGGCTCTGTTTTTCTGAAAAAGCCCTTTTCCTCACTTTTTCTCTCAGCGCACATCTCTCTATTCTTCAATCTCTCTGATTTTTTTATCCCTCCCCTGGGTGGTTGATGGATAAATAGGAAGTTGCAGGCTCTTGCCCCTAGCATTCTGCTAGATTCTCTTTCTTCTGCTCATAACAGTGAACTTTCCTACAGAAGGGTTGCGCTGCGGCTGGGTGCATAGCAAATCTGCAAGTGACATCGGTTGAGAATGTTCTGGTGGGGAGTTTGGACGTAATCAGATGTGTCCAGACAAGGGAGTGGAATATCTTGATTCATTCCCGTTCGTGCTTCGCACTTGGCTTGATACCTCGCTGCTCGGAGGATAAGAGAGCTTTCAGCCCTTTGCTGTTAGCTTCAGCGGTGCCCTTCTTGGCAAGTATGGTGACAATGGGGAAAAGACAGAACACCTGACTTAACTGTGCCCCTAATTCATCATTTTGACCATTTTTTGTTTTGGCTTTCAACTAAAACAATTTTGACCAATATGAGAGTTAGATTAACATACTTGTTCAACTTTTTGATTTGAAATCATGCAAGTCAGGTTGTGAGCACTGAAAATTTTCCTTTTTTGGGTCCAAGAAATGGTCCAGTTTTGGAAAAATGGAATAATTTTGAAGAGAATAAGTCAACCACATTAAAAGTCCTCAAAAACTATTTTTGCAAACGGCCACTACTCAACGAGCACGAAACCTACTCTTGAGATGCACAACCTCAGATTCAAAATAATGAAAAACTGCCCCTTGTCTGAACGGCACTGTATGGCAATGGAAAATTGCCCCTTGTTTGAATGGCACCATAGCGCACTGTATGGCAACGGAAAGTTGCCCCTTGTTTGAAATGCACCGCAGCACACTGTATGACAACGGAAAGTTGCCCCTTGTTTGAATAGCACCCCAACACACTGTAACCAATTCTCACAACGATGATCACAACCGAACTCCCGGATACAGAAATGACAAAAATGATCAGAACCATTACATGGACACAATCGATTTAGAAGTGTTTATGGCTGGACTTCAGAATGAAGTTGCCTACGTATCCCAAACATGGAAATCAAGCCTTACGTAGGTCGGGTAAGGTACACTCGGGTATTAACCTCTCCTTTTACGCTCTAACTTTTGCCAAGGCCGCCCTTCCGGGTTTTCAACCTTGCGAGCTCTGTTTTTCTTTTCTTTTCATTTCCTTTCATCTTTTTTCATCTTTCTTTTCATTTTCTTTTCAGAATTTGTCATTTCTTCTTTTTTTTCTTTCTTTTTTTTTTCATTTTTTTTTCTTTTCTTTGCTCTAACTTTTGCCTGGGTCGCCCTTTCAGGTTTTCGGCACAGCGAGCCTCTCAAGGGTAAAAGTGTAGCTTTGTCCATGTCAAATGGTTTTGAGATCTCGAAGCCATCTGAATCCAGGAGAGTGGCTGTTGTTCGCTAATGATGTAGGAGTCCATCCAATGGGGGCTGAATTGCCCCCAGTGTTGTAGATAGGAACTCGGTTGTCCTTCAGCAATACTTTCTTCTTTCCTCCCTTCTAGGATTTGGCATTCTTGCCGATCATCGTTAGCTTGAGAAATGTCCCAATTTTTGACTCTTCGAGCACATCTAACATTCTTTGCCCCTAGTTCAAGGGTTGTTTCTTATCCAGCTGTCCAAGCTTCTTTTGACGATGTCTGGCCTTGTTGATCTGACTTTCTTGCCCCTAGTTCGAGGGCTGTTTTGAATCTGGCCACACAGGCCTCACATTATGGTTGACCATTGAACATTCTGAATCCAAGTTCAAGGTTTGAAAGTAAAGGGGTTGAGTCTCGAGGCTGAGAGCGATCCTAAGCTGCATAATCTCAAAAGGGATTCCACACAGGTTTTCGCAGGTCCGCGCAAAACATTTTTTGAAATCTTTTAAGAAAGTGACAAATCGCTCGCGCTGAAGACAGTGCAGAACCAATCTGGATCAAGCCAGGATCCTTCTCGGTACTCATACTAACAAGCATGATCTCATTCATTAAGGGCTTAGCATGCCTCTCTTTCTCTCAATTGATCAAATTTTTGCAAATCCCGAGGAATTCCTTCCTCTTCGTTTTCATCATAGTGTTCAAAAAGTTTTGAAAGCTTAGGTCAATGCAATGATTTAAAGGCGCAGAAAAGCAGGTGAAAAGCATTGTCGTTTCATTCAAACTTCTGGCACAACTGGCGCAAGGCAAAAGCAAACACAAAAGTGTGAAAATTACTGCTATTTCATTCAGATCGGTTGGCACAACTGGCTCCACGACAAAAACAGACTCAAAAGAGTGTAAAAGACAAACACAAAACAAGCAAGTGATATCTGAGGTAACACTCCCGAAATCACCTAACTCTAACAAAACAGGACTAACTTGATACAACAAGACAAACCCGACTGACTCAGTACAAAAAGACTGACTATATATAACACAACAAGATTGACCTAAATACCAGAGTCAGAAAGTACAAAACTAGCATTCGCAAATGCTCAAAACAGTGTGTCATACGCCACATCCAGAGTAAACTGAGCGCCGCCCGCAGGTGGTTCATTCCCTGATCACATCACATTATCCTCCAGATTCACCGACCCAGTGACGATAGACTTTGTTGAGCTTGGTGGGAGGACGACCCCGTTGTCAAACAAATCCTGTACTTCGTGGAGAGACGGAAGCAATTGTTTGTGCTGTGACCAGTCTGTTGATGGTACGCGTAGTACTGGGTGGCATCATGACTAGGTGGAAGACAACCAAGGAGAGGCTGAGGCTCGGGGGGTTTGAGATGCCCCTTTTCAGCAAGGATTTGAAGCGCCTTGGACAACGGCATATAGAGGGCATGGAAGACCCTGCGTCCTCGGGGTAAATACTTTGAGGTTTGTGAATTTTTACTGGGTGCACTAAAAAAAGGGTCGGTAGGTACTAGCTTGGTCTGCTGATCTTCCCGGGTGTAGAATTAGGGTTGGAAGGAACAGTTCTGGTACGACGGCCCTTCTCCCGATTTTCCCCTTAGATTGAACTGCCCTCGTTCTGAGTGACAAAAGTGTCATCCACAGTTTTTGCAACAACTGCAAGCACTTGCTGTTTGTTTAGTCCCCTGGCTTTCAAAGCCTCAACAACCTGCAGAAGTTGTTCATAGGGATCAGTGTCCACCTCCACCTTGTTCTTACCACTTGCCACAGCTTGGTTGAAGGTTTGGGTTGCTACATCAGTATGAAGCCCTGTTGTTGTCGACATGTTATTGCCAGAACTTGGGATGGCTTCAGGCTGGTTGAGTTCAATTACAATTTTCCCCAATAGCAGGGGCTCTTCTAGCATGAAATTCTCGCCATGTGATATGATCGATGGCGGAGTCGACATTTCGAAGGCTAGATCAGCCACAGACCTCTGAAGATCGCTGATCATTCCTATTAGCTCAAAAGTGGTGGGCTCACGGGTTTGGAATAATTAGGGTTCCTAGATTGGATGTGCGGCAGGTGACCTGGGTGGGCGTTGCATTTCAACATCAGTCTCACTCTGCATGGCGATTCCCTGGTTTAATGCTGCTGCCATGACCAAAATTTCTTCTGAATTTTGCATTATCATGAGTCTGCTAAATTGAGCTGAGGTGATATGACTGGTGACTAACGGATCTGATGAACCGGTGAGCTTTAACTGGCCCTTCTCTGCCTTGCCTCAGTGAAGGAAAATACCGGCTGCTCTGAACTGAATCTCTGACCTAACAAAGTCTATCAACACAAGTCCGGTGTACTCGGGGGATATTGGAGCCTTCTGAAGCTATGGTTCCAAGACCACCCTAGCAAAAGAGAAAACATGCAGCATCTTAGCCAAATTTTACTAGAACAGATATAAGCAAAGCTGAATGACTGTGCTCTCTACTGAATTATGCCCAAAAATTCTACTTGTAAACTGATACCCTTAGGTAAAACTGATCCCCAGAATACTGATGCCCTCAGGCCTGATACCCAGACTTTCAAACTGATACATGCATTCCTGTAGAGGCACACTCTAAAAGCACATAGCAAGTAAATGTGAGTCAAAAATACCCCTATGTTGGGGTAGGATTTCACTGTCCTATCTTGTCAAGAGCTAGAGTTTCACTATGCACACAGCGGTTTCAAACAACCTACAATCGGGTAAGCAGCCTGTCCTAGTTTGGAATAGTCACTATGGATTTTGATATGCACTAGGTTGAATGGTCAAAAAGGGTGCCTCGGTAAAAATCGAGGTTTGTGTTCCCGTCATGGCAGAGCCCGCAACCGGTCAGCCTTATGGCACGTTTTTTCAAGCAAGCCTCCTGCAAACCGTTCAGGAATAGCATACGGCAAACACAGTGTCCTAGGTGCACCAATGCCAATGCAATGCAAAAAGACACATAAGTGTAATCAAAACAAGATATCATGAGTTCAAGAAAATTTCTCTAAATCCCCAGCAGAGTCGCCAAAAACTGTAGACGCGCACGAATTAGGCTTACTACTACAGTTTGGACTCAATGTCACGGTTCTGAATCTAATCTTGTAAAGTGCAATGCAAGACCGATAAATCATCAAAGAGTCCAAATCCGGTAAATCGTTTTGGAAAACTGATTTTTATAAAGAAGTGCCAAACATGAACTGCTTTGCCAGATACAGAGTCGCCACCTAAATATTTTGTTTTGGGAAATTTAGGAAACCCTGACTCGTGCCTAAGGCCACGTGTCCGTCATCACCAAAGTTGCCTCGGCTCGAGAACTTGGGTACGAGAGAGGAAGGTCATGCAATGAGCACCCCCGCTCGCTCGATCAAAGATCGGCCTTTAATAACATGATATCTTGTTTTTGAAAACACACGCGTTCTTATTCCGGTTATTAACCTAGAATTACTATGTGATACGCACAGCACACAAGTATAGACTAGATCGCCTAAATTGGAACAAAACATTGCATGTTCGTTTGAAAATGTTTTTAAAGTTTGCTACTCGCAAGTAGGCTAAATCGAGGATTTCAATGAATTGTTCCAATTCAAGCAATCCAACCTTCACCCACAGGCATTCAGGCAGTTAATCACATAAGCAGTCAGCCTCATGGAAAGCATGCTAAACATGGCAATCAATAACACACATGCAGTATGCTAAAGCGTAAACACTCACAGTGTACTCTGACCCAAAACAAGAAGCTAGTTAGAAATCAATGCATGATCCTAGTTCATGTTAAGGTGGCTAATGCAACACATGCATAATGCAACTAGAAATAGGCTCGGCTATTCTAAGATGTCATATGAATGCTACATTTGATACATGTATTCAGATAGGAATCGAAATACAATGCAGTTAGTATGATGCGCCGAGCCTGGTGCATGCAAGACAGATGAATGGGTGCACGCATGCAAAGCATAAGGATGCTAAACAAAATATGCCCTAAAACTAACCATCATAAGCGGTTAAGTAAAAGGGAGAAAGAAATGGGGGTTGGAAGACATGCATCGCACATACACACACTTATTACAAAAATTCGCCCTCTCGACAGAGGGTCCGAATGAATATGCTAAGCTAGCTACGCTATGCTAATCAACTAATCTAATAATCTAATTAGACTAATTATTACACAACCAAATTGAATAATTAGCTACAACTAATTATTACAAAACTTTAACTAACCAAACAAATTAACTAATTAAATTACAAATTGAAGCTAACTAACAAGTAAGCATTAAACTAAACTGTTCTAGCTCTGTTTGAAGAAGAAAAGGATGCATGCTCGCACTCGGTTTCTCGCCTCAAAACACCTTCCGGTTGCTCTCTTGAGGCTCTGTTTGCAGGGTGTCTTCAAGAACTTGCTGCTGGAACTTACCAAAACAGTGCTGTGGAGTGCACCAGTGGCTTGCCGGCCATGAGGAGATGCTGCCGACCCCTCTGCCGACCAAGAGTGCATACTGTCGGCCACAAATGAAGATATGCTGGCCAAAAATGGGAGGGTGCCGGCCACTGGTGTGCTGTGACACCAAGCTGCAGTAGAGCACAAAATAGAGAAAATGGAGGGTCTTCCAAAGGTATGTATGCACTACGCCACTCCATATCACCTCAAGACATCAAGGGAGAGGCATAATCGGATCCAAGACCATCAATCACACATCTCGATGCATGATGGTCAAAGATCCAACTTGTGCAAATTCAATGTAAAATGAATGCACAAATAAACATATAAAGCCTAAAACTCTATCATGTATCATCAAGAGCGTCGGCGACCGAGAATTGAGGCACGTTTCATCACTTGAAGTATGAAACGTCCCTCGTTTCTTGTGCTCGGATTAATACTTAATCTGAACAACAATGCCACACAAGCATGGCAAACATGCAATATGACTTAAACATGCAAACATGCAACTACATGGCATACTCAATGCAATGTGATATGATTAACTTAACAAAGCTAATTATATACGAACAATGTTAATGCATGCATGCACAATGCAATGCTACAAGGATAAATTAGCAATGTTTGGGACATGCACACTCAATGCGAAGCAAAATAAACATACAAGCAACATGCAAGTGAACATGCCAAATGGACTTAAACCAAAAGGGATAGACCTCAGTGTAATAAATAACATAGGTTAGGACATGTGTAATAAATAAGTTTTAAATAAGTTTAGGACATGTGTAATAAATAAGTTTTAATTAGAAACATGATATGAGATTAAGATATCAAACTATAAATACATAACATCATATTAGTTTGAAAATAATAACACAATACATAACATCATATAATTTACCATAATACATAACATCATATAATTTCTCCCCCTGTGACATTATCAAAAGGAAATCATGGGTTAGAATCTGGAGGAGGAGGTGGAGAATGATAGTGCTAAATGGCATCTATACAATTCAAAACATACATATACATATATACATACACATACAACTCGCCCGCATCTCTCTTTTTCCTTCGATAAACGCGTTTGACACACGGCCTCACTTTTGCGTCATTGTCCGACAAAAGCAGGCCTCGATTTGTACTCGCCTCGGCTCCCTCTCCCTTCTTGTCTTCTTCTCTTTTGCCTTATTCTTAATCACACACTCTTCCATTTTCTTCTTCACCATTCTCTTCTATCTCTTCTTCACCACTCTCATCTCTTTTTTTTTTCTCATCGAGAGACAAAAAAAACTGAACGGAGAAGGCCAAACCTCAGTCTGTTCTCTTCTATTTCTTTGTAACTCATTTCTTTTACACCTCTCACCTCTAAACCATGGCTATCTCATTCCGTCCCCTCACTCTATTTGCGGACCTGAACAATTCCACAAGTTTTGCGGACCGAGTGCCCCTATTCCTACTCTTCCTGTCATTCCTCTGCCTAACCTTCCAATGATGTTGATTGAGCAAATCATGGCAGCTCAATCAGACATTGAAGCCAATCATTTCACACTGATGTCCTGTATGGAGATGGTGACTGCAGTCACAAAATTGGCTCACCGATTGCAAAACAGGATGAATGAGCTCCATCAGGTCAACGCCCAACTCTCGCTGCTCCAACGCATGTACAAGGATGCGTGAGCAGAAATAGGCACACTGAAGGCCGAAAATAAAGTGTTTAAACGGAAAACCACCTCCATGGCCCGGTTTGGAGCAATGTCGTTCTTGGCCTTTGATAGTAAGCGGGGAGTCGTCGCGCTCGACGAAAGCACAGTGGAAGGGGTGTCAAGGGTCGTCCAAGGTGATAAAAAGAAGAAGAAAACGATGGAAGATGCGAGTAAGTAAGCTCGGCGTATGGCCGAAAAAAAAATGAAGGGTGTTTTTTTTTTTTTAATGTTTATTTTGATCGGCATGTGGCCGTAAAAAAAATGAAGGGTGTTTTTTTTTAGTTTTTTTTTATGTAAATATTTGTATTTTGATTTGTTGTTGTGTTTATATTTAAGTACTGAAAAATGAAATTAAAAAGCAGAGAAAAAAAAAAGAAAATTAAGCCCAAATAAAAAATAATAATGAGAGAGCAAATTGTTAATGAGTATATGAGAAACATTTGAGCATGATCTAATTCTCAATTTCTTAGCAAGAGCATACCAATCTCAAGACTATAATAGACATAACAGTGCATAGATCAAACAGGGTTGCCAAGCAAGAGCGTAAATATGGAGCTAAAGTTCAAGTCACTCTTCATTGAGGAAAGCGATCTTCCTCTTACATTATCAACAACTAATCTGCTCAAAGGTCATTTTGTAAGAATTAAGATACTAAAAGCATAGAGATACCAAAATAATCAGAGATACTAAAACAATCAAGCCTCTTTTTCTCCCCCGATGACATTTTCAACAAAATCAAGCACAAGAAGGGAGTATGGTATAGCATATAGGATGAAAGAATGTAAGTCTCATTATAGCATAAATAATCATCCATATGAAGGTAGCTCTATGATACCAAAAAGATGATAGCACATAATGATTACACAATTGAAGCTCATACCATTTGACAATAATGGGCAAAAAAAAATAGTAACATGTGAATGTGCAAGCCCATAAGTTTGATATCAAAAACAGAATAAAAACTAAGGAAATTTTAAAAAATAATCAAGTTTAAATTCTTCCCCTTGTTTCATTTGGCAAAATCAATAGGAGATATGATAAATGAAAGCTCATAACTGAAATGTTATCGTCAATAATATCAAATAGGATGCCAAAATCATACCAACATGCAATCTACCAAGGATACTAATATGCAATCTAGAAGATTTAACAATCATAGCTCAAGCATTATGTAGAATACCAAATATTGCTCATAATAGGTTAAACTCAATATAATCTTATGGAGCTAATGTAATTCCAAAAAAAATGAAGCATGTTTAAGGTATAGCAATCCATATGCTAAGAAAAATCATGAATTTCAATATGTATCACACATTTAAGCATAGGCATGATTTTTAGGTAAGAGCATCATCAAAGAGTATACATTGCAAATCATATGAAGCATAATCAATCTTTTTCATATCAAAGTAATAACAGTATTAGCTCAAGGGATATAAAATAAAATTTTTACATCAAAAGCTTAAGAGAGTATATGAGGCATACCTTAGGTTCAAGAGATGAAAGCTTTTCAATCTTCAATTTTCTTTCATGAGGAGTTCATCTCAGAAGGGTTTAATACGTATGTTAGCAAAATGATTTCTCCCCCTAAGTCAGTGCTACCCTTTTCTATTTTGTGTAAATATAGCATTCATAGAACAATCACTATTACTCAATAAAAATACAACACAAATTACTTCTTCTCACAAACTAAAAAGGTGAAAAATAATTCCATGATCAAACAAGAGTTTGGAATGCTATTTTTCAGAATTTTCAAGTTGTAACGCATAACATAATATGCATATGAAAATAGTTTTATGCTCTTTGTTTTATTAAAAAATGATGCAACAATCTCATTTAATTACATAACATTATCAAGAGGCATTTTCATCAATTCAATCCACATGCTCAAGTGTGATAAAACATTTTACTCAATATGGAACACAACATGAATGTTATAAACAATTAATTCAACAATTTATCAATCAAAAGCATTTCATGAGATGTATGCCAATATAATCCATATTCAAAAGATATTCAATAGGATAGATGCAATGTCTCTACGAACATATGATACTTCTTTTCATTTAGACATTGTGATGGATCATAATCAAGGAATTTCACAACTCATTCAAATATTCCAATGTAAAGCATATAAGCATGAAATTTTCATATTGAGCATATTCTTGAGATCACAAATGTAGAATTCAAAATATAGATAGTATACATCTCAAAAACATGCTATGACATCAAAATTGATTCTACAAAGATATGACTCAAAAGGAATTAACATATTAGTATGAAGTCATATATAAGATGTGAAAAGTATGCTCACAAAAAAATGAATCACTTCTTATCTCTTTTTCATAGCAATGGATGACATGATATAAAATGTTAATGAATACATGAATCATTCATATTCTAATAGGCATTCATCAAAATAATATAATTCCCATTTTTTAGTTCAATGAATGTTTCAAAGAAACTAGCAGAACATGACTTAGCAAACTTAGTACAATTAGGTTACATGGAAGCAATGATTAGACACAACCTATTGTACACAAATCGCACCATAAAGAATATAGAACTTTAAGCTTAAAAGTGTGTTAGGAGTTATACCTTCATTTACCTCTTTGGAATCTTCACCTATACATTACCTCCATTGTTCATCTTAGTAATTTTCATTTCATCATTCTTCTTCTTGTAGGAGCTAATTTTGCTCTTTAGATTGAACACTCTTGTTGTGCATTTCCTCTCGAAGTCCTTGGTGTTCTTTGAGATTCCACCCACAAAATATCTTGATTTCTTTCTCGGTACCCATACTTTCTTGGGTCCATGAGGATTAGTCTTAAGAACATTTAATCTCATAAAAGGTTTAAGAGAATCAAAACCAATGCCTACTTTGTCAAAAACACATCTTTTATTTCCAAGAAGCTTGTTGAGGTTTTCTTTTCCTTTTACAAAATTTTCAAGAGTTTTGTTTAAATCCTCAACATTGTTTTTCAAAATATTTTTGTCATTGGCAATAGACGTAAAGTCATTTTTCAAAGTAGCATTTTCCATTTTTAAAACACCCACATCATTTGAAAGAGAAGTAACTAATTTCTTTAATTTAGAATTCTTAACACAAACGTTTCTAAATATGTCATGTAATTCATTGAAATAACTTTCAAGTTCTACATAATTAGAAATTACCTCATCTTGAGTGGATTCTTCTTCTCCGAGAGCCATGAGACACAGGTTGGCTACTCCATCATTTTCTCCCCAAATGGCTTCCTTTTTGCTGCCATCCATCATTGAAAGTTCATGAGCCATAAATGAGCCTAAGAGTTCTTCAATGCCTAATTTTGTTAGGTCTTTTGTTTCTTGGATAGCTGTAACCTTAGCTTCTCATTCATTTGGCAAAGACCTAAGTATTTTTCTTACAAACTCATCATTAGTATAAGATTTATCAAGAGATTTTGGAGCATTAATAATATTGGTAAATTTATAAAAACATCTTAAAAATAGATTCAAATGATTCCATGGTAAAAAGTTCATAATCATGAATAAGCATGTCAATCCGAGACTCTTTTATTTGGCTAGTTCCTTCATAGGTGATTTCAAGTTTATCCCATATCTCTTTAGCAGTAATACACTCAGAAATTCTATTGTACTCATTTGCATCTAGTCTATACACAAGAATAAGCTTGGCTTTAACATTAGCTTGAAGGAGTTTATAATCACACTCATCAAATTCATCCTCAAGTTTAGACACACTGATATGGTCTACTACCTTGGTAAGAATTTTAGGACCTTTAGTGACAATGAGCCACAAAGCATAATTGGTAGCTTGAAGATACAAAGTCATTTTTTCTTTCCAATGAATGTAATTACTACCATCAAAGAGATGTGGCTTATTGCTAGCTTGTCTTACAGCAAAGTAAATAGAATACATGGTTGCTATGGATCAAAAACTCAAGATTATTAAATCTAAACAAGAGCCCCAGACTCTGATACTAATTGTTACCTAAAAAGCAACCTAAGAGGGGGGTGAATTAGGTTTCTACAAATTAAAATTAATAATACCCCAATAAAATTAACTACTAGTACAGCAAATTATTAACAAGCATAATGATGAACTTAGTAGTAAATGATCAAGCAAAAAATAACAATGAAGTATAACTAACATACAGGGTAAATCAAATGATTAGCACATGAATATTAGATAGATATAGCAGTAGTAGGAAAGTAAAGAGATTAGGGAAGAGGAGACAAAAAGATTTATAGTGGTTTGGCTTCAACCAAGCCTACATCCACTCCTCAAGCTTCACTTGAGATTTTTCACTATCTTCTAACTTCATAAGGTGCTAGCAACCTTTTCACAGATGGAGCAATCCTCCACAGATTTTACACAGACTTTCTAAGTCCAAACCCTTGCAAATCTTAGGTGATTGACAATCACTCTCAAGATTTCAAGAACACAGTGTTTGCAACACTTTTACAAGATGAAATGGTATTTTTGCTTTCAAAGAAAGCTTACAATAAATATCTCTCAATTATAGATATAAAAATGAAGCTCTGGTTTTTCTGTAAACCTCACACAGGAAAGATGAGCTTAATGCTATAAGGCTCAGTGTATAATTTCTGAGAGAGGATGTAAACAAAAATTGAAGAACATTTCTCAGAGAATTTTTTAGAGAATAAATGCGAGTGATTATAGATCAAAGAATATTTTCTGGTTTTTTTAGTAACTTGTTTACATTAGAGGCTTTGGTGTATATAATGAAACTTATAGCCGTTTATAGCCGTTGTATTCATTTGAATTTATAGCTGTTTATAGCCGTTGTACTCCATCATTACTAATTTGAATATCTTCCACTCCATCATTACAAATTTGAATATCTTCCACTTGAACTTTTTGAACCTTTTGGCCTGCTGTTGTGCTGGGCTGTTTGAACATTTGTTTTGGGCTGTTTGAACTCCTGATTTCATTAAATATTAAATACATTCTAACAACATTTAGGATAAAAGTTTAGGTGAGAAATAATGGGACAAAATAAATTTTGATTCTATTTTTCTCTTTCAAATAAATCGTCAAAATAAATTTTGATTCTATTTTTCTTTTTTAAATAAATTAAAATATAATTAAATAAATCATCAAAATAAATTTTGGATTCTATTTTTTTCTTTCAAATAAATTAAAACATAATTAAATAAATCATCAAAATAAATAAGTCTAACACAATTAAATATTTTAATAAATCAATTGGGTCTCGTACTCTACTAAAGAGATATACCCAACAAGACACACGGACACTTCAGGGACACGCAGACACTTTGGGAACACATATGAGCCACACCACATGGCGTATCCCCTTATTTAATTAATTTATTTTCAGGGGACACCCTAGGGACATGTTAAGTTGTCTTTTTCTCCATTTTATTTAGTTTTTTTGATGAATGTTGAATGTTTATTATTTTTTTCTTAGATTTAAAGAATTAATAGATCATCCATAAAAAATATATAAACTGTAAGTATTGATTTGAAAATGTTTTTTTTTTTTTTACAAAAAAATAGAATTAGAGTTAATTTTTATTAATATTGATTGTTTATGGATGTAATATTAATTTAGTTAGCAAATAAAAATATATGATAATATATTTTATTGTCGTGTCTACGCCATATCCATGTCTCCTTTTTTTTCGCTTCTGTCTCAGTGTCCGTATTCGTGCTTCTTAGTTAGCCCTTACTTTGATTAAGATGGGTAGTTTAAATATTATCATTTTTGGATTAATTACATTTTTAGTCTTCAAAGTATGAGTTTTGTATCATTTTGATCCCTAATATTTACATTCTATAAATTTGATCTCTAACGTATAAAAGTATTTCAATTTATTTGGGGACTAAATTGAAACATTGTTATACATTGGGGATTAAAATAACACAATGTAAATATTGGGAGACCAAAATGACACAAACCTTATATTTTAGGAACAAAAAATGTAATTAACCAAAAATCTTTTTATACTAGTGTAGACGTCCCCGAACGTCCCGGGAGGGAATCCTGTTTTGTTCATTGGGGCTCACTACAATTCGGACTCAAATTGTCACGGTCCTGTATCTAATCTCGCAGAGTGCAATGCAAGACCGATGAATCATCAAAGAGTCCAAATCCGGCAAATCGTTTTTGAAAACAAATTTTTTTGAAAGAAGTGTCAAACATGGACTGCTTTGTCAGATACAGAGTCGCCACCTAAATATTTTATTTTGGGGGAATTTAAGAAACCCTGACTCGTTTGCCTAAGGTCACGTGTCCGTCATCAACAAAGTTACCTCGGCTTGGGAACTTGGGTACGATTGGGGAAGGTCAGCTATGAGCACCCCCGCTCGCCCGTTCAAAGATCGGCCTCTACTAACCATGATATCGATTTTTTAAAAACATTATGCGCTCTTATTCCGGTTATTAGCCTAGAATTACTATGTGACGCGCACAACACAAAAGTATAGACCAGATTGCCTAATTTGGAACAAAGCATCGCATCTTCATTGTTTGGAAAGGATTTGAGGTTTGCTACTCGCAAGTAGGCTAAAATACGGATTTCGATGAATTATTCCAATTCAAACAATCCAACCTTCACCCACAGGCATTCGAGCAGTAAATCAACTAAGCGGTTAGCCTCATGACAAGCATGCTTTCATGTTAACATTCACACTCATGCGAGATGCTAAAGCATAAACACTCACCTAGTACTCCAAGCCAAATCAAGGAACATGTTAGTAATCAAATGTATGATCCAAGTCCATGTTAAGATGGCTAATGCATTGCAGGCAAAATGTAGCTAGAATAGGCTCGGCTAATCTATGGATGGCATGTGAAATGCAACAGATAACATGTATTCAAGTTAGATCCATACACGTGTATGGAGGAATTTCCCTCTAAGCAAGCTTATTTGACAAGCTTTACAAGAGAGAGCTCTATAAGAGAGAGTCTCCTCTCTTGGCATTAGGGTTAGACAACATTTTAGAGGGTTTTGATATTAGGGTTAGGAATTTGTATCTATCCTATATCTCTCTCTTTCTTTCTTGAGCTTAGTGTGTGTGTTTTGTCTTACTTTTGCTCACAAGCACCCACCATTACACCATCCCTTGGAGCTGAGACCTCTTGAGGGTTGTTTTTGAGGTTTTGAAGCTGGTTTCAACCTAAAAGAAGCTGCTGGTTCACCATTGTTGAAGGGGTCTTCAAGGGTAAGAAACTAGTCCCTTTATTCCCCATTATTGCATACTTGTTTTGCCTATCTTAGAACTATTTTTGTGCTTAGTGTATAACATAAAAAAGTTCTTTTTTTAGGCCCTCTAAATAGTTTGTTTAGAGTGTTTTGTGGTTTGGAGGTGTTTGACCCCTCTTAGGCCTTGAGAGGCCCCATTTTGTGCTATTTTGAGTGAGCTCCGGGACCTTGGTGTTTGGGCCTCCTCACCACTGAAATCTTGAGGGATTTTAGAGGTGAGAATGGTGCCTTGAGGTCCTAGAAAGGAGAGGGTCACCCCCTCTCCTTGTTGTCCTTGAAATGGACCATTTTTGGCCTCTTGAGGGAGCACGTAGCTAGGCTCCATGTTGGCCATGCCTTAGCTGTTTTTTTTTTTTTTTTGTGCCTATTATGTCATAATATGCTTCTGTTTTTAATTGGTTTTGGTACACCATGCATGCTTAGCATACCTACCATGTAATGCCACTTTGATGCCTTAACATGCCTTAGGTTGTAAACCCTTATTCTAGCATGTTTTAGGCTTAGCCTTGTGAAGCTTTTGTGCTTATTTTACCATGTTTGAGGTCTGTCCATAGTTTTTTGGGTCGGCCATAGCATGCATTGTATGGCCCCTTTGCATTTTTGGCTTATTGGCCTTAAGTGTGTGAATGTGTAGCATGCATCCTTGTTTTAATTTAGTGATTTGGGACCATTTGCCACGTCATTTCAGTCCACTTAGCATGCTTATATGCTTGCATTTCATGGCCCTTTTGATGCTTCAAGAGTTGATGTTTCATGCTTCATGTTTATGCCATTGTGTATGCCTCTAGGATTAGGTCATTTAGATGCCATCTAAGTGGTTCTTGAAGCTTACTCTTGCATGATTTGGGACTATTTTGATTCAATTTGGTCATTTGCTTCATGAGTCATATGGTCATGTTTTAGGTACTTGGGTTTGGTCACATGCATAGCTTGCATTGGTAGGTTAATTTGGCATCATTTCCTACATGTTTTCAAGGCTTATAATACATGTCATATGTCCATGATTACCCCCTGTTAAGTGTGCTTAAAAGTAATCCTTTGATGCTTAAACGTTTAGGCCTTAACATGTGCATGTGTGTATGTGTGTTTGGTTCCATTTTCTTAAACTTTTGGCTACTGTTTTGGGCCTAATTAGAGCTGCCCAAGTCATGTTTAAGTCCATCCTTTGCATGCTTGTATGTATATCTTGCATTCCCATGTTGCATCCTTAGCTTGCATGCCTAGGTTGCATTGCATCTAGCATGCATGTCTTGTTCCTTGATCTAGTGATAGGAATTGGGCTTTTGTTTGTTGGTTTGCATTGCATTTGACATCAAAATGTACACACTTGGTCCCTTGGGCCATCACGCATGGAAATGCGTGATTGATGGTCCGAGAACCAAGGAGCATGTTCCTTTGAGTCATTAACATGATAAGGGACATGATTGGTGTATATATGGCTTGAATTGCATTGCCATGTTCTGCCTTGCCCTCTGTTGCTGTCAAATGCAGATTCTGCAGGAACCTTCTGCCGACTGGCAGTGTCCAATGCCGACCGGCAATCTTTCCAGGGTCGATAGCTTCACCAACGGCCGGTGATCACATGCCACTGCCGGTGGCCATTCTATTCAGCCGGTGGTGTCTCCCAATGTCCAGGGAAGCAATCCTGAGACTTTGACAGTCTTCAGAGGAGTACAGCTTGGAAAACAGAGGCAGCTTGCGTATGGCAGTGCGCTTCTGAGCAGGACCGAGCATGCATTGCATCGAACTCTCTTCCCGAGGCAGTTTACTATTTTTCCTAGCTTAGTTAGTTTGTTAACTAATTAGGAAATTTGTAATAATTAATTAGCTAGGTTAGTTAATTCGTTATTCAAATTGTATTATTTATTTGGTCCCTCCGAGCGAGGGTGAACCTGTAATAAGTGTGGGTGAGTGTGTGTATGTCTTCCAACCCCCACTTCTTTCTTCCCTTTTATTTACCTGCTTATGATGGTAGACTAGGGCATATTTAAATTAGCATACCTTATGCTATGCATGCGTGCATCATTCATCAGTAGTGCATGCACCAGGCTCGATACATCATGCTAACTGCATTTGTATTTCAATTCCAAATTGAATACGTGCATCAACTGATTGCATTTCACATGCCATGTTTAGGTTAGCCGAGCCTACTCTAATTGCATCCTGTATGTGTTGCATTAGATATTTAAACATGGACTTGGATCATGCATTGTTCACTAACGAGTTTATTGTTCTGGCACGGAGTACGATGTAAGTATTTACGCTTTAGCATCCTCGCATGTGTGTGAATGCTATCATAACTGCATGTTTACCATGTGGCTAGATGCTTATGTGATAAACTGTTTGGATGCTTGTGGGTGAAGGTTGGGTTGCTTGAGTTGGAAAAACTCGTTGAAATCCGTATTTTAGCCTACTTGCGAGTAGCAAATTCCAAAACATTTTTCCAAAACAAAAGGATATGCAATGCTTATTTCCAAATTAGGCAATCTAGTCTATACTTGTTTGTTGTGCGCATAATGTAGTAATTCTAGGCTAATAATTGGAATAAGAACACATAATGTTTTCAAAAACGGATATCACGGTTAGTAGAGGCCGATCTTCGGATCGGGCGAGAGGGGGTGCTCATAGCTGACCTTCCCCAATCATACCCTAGCTCCCGAGCCGAGGCAACTCTGGTGATGACGGACATGTGGCCTTCGGCACCGAGTCAGGGTTTCCTAAATTCCCCCATAAAAAAATATTTAGGTGGCGACTCTGTATCTGGCAAAGCAGTCCATGTTTGGCACTTCTTTTTTCTAAAAAATTTGTTTTCTCAAAACGATTTGCCGGATTTGGACTCTTTGGTTCAAGATTAAGAACCGTGACACAAATTGAGTTTGAACTGTAGTAGCGGGCCCCCCACACGGGTGCGTCTACACAGAGCAGGGAAAACAGAGGCGGCCTATGCATGGCAGTGTACTTCCGAGCAAGACCCGAGCACGAGCGCATCAGACCCTCTTCCCGAGCCCCCCTTTTATTGCTTTCCTTATGCTTAGTTAATTTGTTGATTAATTAGGTGACTTGTAATAATTAATTAGCTTACGAGTTAGTTAATTTGATTTATTCTTTCAGTCTCTCCAAACGAGGGCAAATTTGTAATAAGTGTGGGTGAGTGTGTGCATGTCTTCCAACCCCCACTTCTTTCTTCCCTTTTATTTACCTGCTTATGAAAGTAGATTAGGGCATGTTTAATTCAGCATACCTTATGTTCATCAGTATTGCATGCACCGGGCTCGGCGCATCATGCTAACTGCATTAGTATTTCAAATCTAACTTGAATACATGCTACTTGTGCATTTTCACATGTCACTCGTAGACTAGCCGAGCCTACTCTAGCGACATTCCGCATGCGTTGCATTAGACATTTAAACATGGACTAGGATCATGCATTGATTACTAACGAGTTCTTTGTTTTGGCACAGAGCACGATGTAAGTATTTATGTTTTAGCATTCTTGCATGCGTGTGAGTGTTGCAATGATAGCATGATTACCATGAGGCTAGCTGCTTATGTGATATAACTGCTTGAATGCCTGTGGGTGAAGGTTGGATTGTCTGAGTTGGAATAGCTCGTTGAAATCCATGTTTTAGCCTACTTGCGAGTAGCAAATTCCAAAACATTTTTCCAAAACAAACGGATATGCAATGCTTATTCCCAAATTAGGCAATCTAGTCTATACTTTTGTGCTGTGCGCATAATATAGTAATTCTAGGCTAATAATCGGGATAAGAACACATAATGTTTTCAAAATCAGATATCACAGTTAGTAGAGGCCGATCTTTGGATCGGGCGAGAGGGGGTGCTCATAGCTGACCTTCCCCAATGGTACCCAAGTTCCCGAGCTGAGGCAACTTTGGTGATAACGGACACGTGGCCTTTGGCACCGAGTCAGGGTTTCCTAAATTCCCCTATTAAAATATTTAGGTGGCGACTCTGTATCTGGCAAAGCAATCCATGTTTGGCACTTCTTTTCAAAAATCTGTTTTCTCAAAACGATTTGCCGAATTTGGACTCTTTGGTTCAGATTAAGAACCGCGGCACAAATTGAGTCCGAACTGTAGTGAGGCCCACGGGCGCGTGCTACAGTTTCTGGCGACTCTGTTGGGGATTTAGAGAGTTTGACTCGAACTCGTGATATCCTATTTTGATTTCATTTATGTGTTTCTTTGCATTGCATGTGCATTGGTGCGCCTAGGAACACAGTGTTTGCCATCTGCCATTCCTGAACGGTTTGCTGGAGGCTTGTCTTGTCAAGGCATGACCATAAGGCTGACCGGTTGTGGGCTCTGACAGTATGGGAACACAAACCCCGATTTTTCTGGGGCACCCTTTTTGACAATTCGACCTAGTGCATATTCGGAATCCATAGTGACCATTCCAAGCTAGGACAGGTTGCTTACCCGATTATAGGTTGTTTGAAACCGCTGCATGCGTAGTGAAACCCTAGCCCCTGACAAAATAGGACAGGGAAACCCTACCCCAACATAGGGGTGCTTTGGCTCTCACTTATCTGCTATGTGCTTTAGAGTGTATCTCTACAGGAACGTACATATCAGTTTGCAAGTTTGAGTATCAAGCCCGAGGGCACCAGTATCAGTGTTGTTGAGAAATCAGTTATCTACGTGTATCAAGTTCAGTTTTGGGAACAGTGATTCTGGGGAACAGTGATCAGCAGTAGAGTGCAGTTATTCGGCTACACCCGTGTTTGATCTGTTTGGGCTGAAATGCTGTTTGTTTTTCCTTTCAGTTCAGAGTGTCCAGAGAATTGATACAGAATAGCTAGTGTTCCTCCTTGCTGAGGCAGGACTTATGATGACACAGAATTCAGAAGAGATTGTGGTTATGACAGCTACGCTAGATCAAGGGATCACCCTGCAGGATGAAACCAATGTTGATGTATCGCATCCGCCCAGGTCGCCTGTCGCGCACCCGATCTGGACTCTCCAGTTATATCAGGCTCGCGAGCCCACTACATTCGAGCTGATGGAAATGATTGGTGACCTCCAGAGATCCATGGCCGACCTGGCCTATGGAATGTCGGCTTCGTTGCCAGCGGTACCGTATGCCGGGAATTTCATGCCATTGGAGCCCCTGCTACTGGGGCGGATTGTGATAGAGCTCAGCCAGCCAGAGGCAGCTTCCAGCTACAGCCACGATGTGTCAGCAACAACCGGGCTTCGCTCTGAAGTAGCAACCCAAACCTTTGACCAGGCTGAGGCCAGAGGCAAGAACAAAATGAAGGCAGATGCCGATCCCATTGAACAACTGCTGCGGGCAGTCGAGGCTTTGAAGGCCGGAGGGATAAACAAGCAACAGATATCCACAATTGTGGTAAAAACTATGGAGGATGCTTTCCCCACTCCACCTGAGGGTAGTTCAAGTCAGTTGAAAAATCGGGATAGGCCCCGTCATGCCAGAACAGTTCCTCCTATTCCCGCCCCTGCACCTGGGAAGGATCAGAAAACCAAGGCAGTGCCTGCCGACCCTTTTGCTAGTGCGTCTAGTAAGAATACTTAGACTTCAAAATACCTGCCCCGAGGGCGCAGGACCTTTCGTGCTCTCTACATGCCTCTATCTAAGGCACTTCAAATCCTTGCCGAGAGGGGGCACCTTAAACCCTTGGAGCCTCGGCCTCTCCCAAACAATCTCCCTGCTACACATGATGCTGCTCAGTACTGTGCGTACCACCAGCCAACAGGCCATGCTACCGACAATTGTTTCCGCCTCCGTCATGAGGTGCAAGATTTGATTGACAACGAGGTTATCCTCCCGCCCACCTCAGCCAAGTCCGTTACCACCCAGTTATTGGATTTTGAGGACACAGATACTGCAAGTATGTAATCAGAAGGTGAACCACCTGCGGGCGGCATTTGGTATATTTTGGATGTGGTGTCTGGCACGCATTTTTGAGCATCTGTGAACGCTAGCTTTGTAAATTCTGGCTTGGGTATCGAGTCAGTCTTTTGTTTTGAGTCTGTCTCTTTGTCTTGAGTCAGTCTTTTTGCTAAGGGTCTGTCTTGTTGTAGCGAGTCACTCCCCTTTGTATAGAATACCAGGTGATTTCGGGATTGTTGCCTCGAACACCGTTTTGTCTTGTAATTACCCGTTTTTGTTTTTGAGTCTGTTTCTGCCAAGGGGCCAGTTATACCAACAAATCTGAATGAAACAGCTGTGGCTATCTCGTTTTCATGCTTGCTTTCAGTGTGAGTTAGTTGTGCCAGAGGATTTGAATGGGCTAACAGTACATCTCGCCTGCTCTCCTGCGCGCCAAACTCATTGCATTAACCTAAGTTTTTCAAAAATCCCTTTTGAACACTGCGGTGATAAAAACGAAGAGGAAGGAATTCCTCGGGTTTTGTAAAATTTTGATCATTTTGAGAGAAAGAGAGGCATGCTAAGCCCTTAATGAATGAAACCATGCTTGTCGGTGTGAGTACTGAGAAGGATCCTAGCTTGATCCAGATTGGTTCCACACTATCTTCGGCGCGAGCGATTTGTCGCTTTCTTAAAAACTTTCAAAAACAAATGTTTTGCGCGGCCTTGTGAAGACCTGTATGGAATCACTCTTGAGATTGTGCAGCCTAGGATCGCTCTCAGCCTCAAGATTCGACCTGTTTGTGATGAACCTTGAACTTATTCGGAACATTCAACGGTCAACTGTCAGAGGAGGCCCGTGTGGCCAGTTTTGAAGCAGCCCTCAAACAAGAGGCACCAAAGTCAAATCAAAAAGATTAGATCTCACCAGAAGAAGCTAATGGAGTAGCCATGATGGATTCTTCTGCAAATCATTGCAACAGCCGTTCTCCTAGATACAGAGAGGCTTCAACTTCAAAAACCATTTGGCATGGACTTGTTACACTTTTACCCTTTGAGAGGCTCGCTGGGCCGAAAACCCGGAAGGGCGACCCAGGCAAAAGTTAGAGCAAGAGAAAAACAAAAAAAAAAAGAGAAGAAATAAAATCAATAAAAAAAAGAAGAAAGAAAAAAGAAGAGAATGAAAAGATACAAAAAATCAAGAAAAAAAAAGAAAATGAAAAGAAGCTCGCAAGGTCGAAAACCCGCATTGGGCACCTTGGCAAAAGTTAGAGCCTAAAAAGTGAAGGTTAAAATACCCGAGTATACCTTAACCGGAACTACGTAAGGCTTGATTCCCATGTTTGGGATACGTAGGCAGCTTCATCCTGAAGTCCAGCCCTCAACGCTTTCATAGCGCCTTAGTCCATGTAATGGTTTTGATCATCCTTGCCTTCTCTGAATCCGATAGTTCGGTTGTGACAACCGGATACATAGGCAACTTCGTCCTGAAGTCCAGTCACTCAACACCTTCAAAGTGGCTGTGTCCATACATTGGTTTTGACCATCTTCGTCTTCTCTGTATCCGAGAAAGTTCGGTCATGATCATCACTGGTGAGGACTGTTTACAACATGTTGCGGCATCATCCAGACAAGGGGCAACTTTCTGTTGCCATGAGTCGCCGTTCAAACTAAGGGCAACTTTCCGTTGCCATCCACCCCTTTCAAGCCAGGGGCAATTTTTCATTGCCTCCGATCCGAGGTTGCGCATCTCAAAGAGTAAGTTCCATGCTCGTTGAGCATTGACTATTTGCAAAATAGTTTTTGAAAATTTTTACTAAGGTTGACTATTTTCTCGAAAACTATTCCATTTTCCAAAACTGGACCATTTTCTTAGACCCAAAAAGGAAAATTTTCAGTGCTCACAGCCTGACTTGCATGGTTTTCAGATCAAAAATCGAACAAGTACGTTAATCCGACTCTCATCTTGATCAAAACTGTTTTAGTAGAAAACCAAAACAAAAATAGTCAAAATGATGAACTAGGGGCACAGTTGAGTCAGGCGTTCTGTCTTTCCCCTGTCGTCAACATACTTGCCAGGAGGGCACTCTACCCACCAGAAGAAATAGCTGTGTGCTAACGGCATTGGGCATGAACCCGCAACTTCCTATTCAATCATTAATCACCTTGGGGAGGGACGAAAAATGAGAGAATAAAGAATAGAGAGGTGTAAGTTGAGAGAAAAAGCGAGCCAAAGGGTTTTGAGAGAAAAACCGAGCTTGAGTGCCAGAGTGATGTGAGAATCGCAAATGAGAAAATGGTGGGAAACAATACCCAGAGAAACTGGCTCCTCGTGATCTGAGGTCCCCCGTCTTCATTAACGCGTCTGTATGTCGTGTCTTTTGTTTTGTTTACCTCAACCTTTGTTTTGAGTCTTTTCCGAGCGTGTCTCGTTGTGTTTAGGTCGTGTACCTTTTTGTTTGAGTCCTTCCCGCTGTGTTCAGTTGTAGGCTCGATACCCCGGTTTGAAAACCCCTTATTTAATTTCAAAATTTGTTTATACTCAGAATGCTGTGCCATTCTCTATATTTGATTGTGTTTCAACTCCAGCTGGTTTCACCTCCGTAGTCCGTCTTGTCAGATTCGACTGTTTGTTCAGGATTTGCTGTGTGCAAAATGAACCAAATGTTGTGTTACGGGCTGTATGCAGATTAATCCCCAGTAGGGTAAGGGCTGTGTGTCCAGAATCAGGCAGTGGGTTGCTTGGGTTATTTTGCTGTTGGCTGTTTAGTTATCTGATTATTACAGTGCAAGTGTTCAATTTTCAGACAACCAATCAATTTCATTTACATTGAGGTGTAATATGGTGTGATGCAATGCAAAGTATGAAATGTAAAGATATACGGATGTAAACACTTTTTCAGATAAAAAGCTTGTTTCATTTCATCATCTTTTCAAGTACACAAGTTTTGGAAACAAAAATCTGCTTGCGGCAGTACAAAGTATCCTAACTACCAACAAAAAGGAAAAGCACAAGAAAGAAGAAAAACAACAAAAATCTGTATCCATGTCAAGCGGCTCCGAGGGCTATCGGTCTGTCCTAGTCCTCTTCCTGGACGAAGGTCCAGGAGCATCATCAGCATCGTCATCAGAGCCCGAGCCAATGCCGCCTCCGGTCTCCTCCTCCGATGACTCTGCCTCCGACTCTGCCTCCGTCTCCGAATCTGCCTCTGCCTCCGACTCCGCGTCATCATCATCAGGGACTGGAGCCCGCGAACTACTCCCGACATGAGTGCGCCCCGCCTTGGTGCGGGGGAATACTCTGCCCTCCTCATCTCTCCCTTGGGCGGGGACAGAAGGTCCAGCTGGAGCACCTCCTACAACGGGAATCTGGAAGGGAGGCTGAAAAAGTACATAAAAGGCAAATGCATCAGTATACTGTGGACAGTTTATCAGTGCAGAATGCAATGTATGAGTACAGTGTGTGAATACTGTGGACAGTTTATCAGTGCAGAATGCAGTGTATGAGTACAGTGTGTGAATACTGTGGACGGTTTGTTAGTGCAGAATGCAGTGTATGAGTACAGTGTATGAATGTCGTGGGCAGTTTATCAAAAGTAGCGTAGTGCATCAGATTATGTGAAGCAGTGTATGAATGGTTTGAGACAGTGGTCAGAAGAACATACCGGAATGCTGTAGAGGGCCAGGAGGTCGAAGGTCCGCTGTAGCATCCCCATCATGGAAGCATTCAACTCCACGGACTGCCGGGTGTACTCGGAGGACGCCTGCAAAAGTACAAGATATATCAGTATTCCGCGGAATATCAAATAAACTGAAATGAAATGCCAATGCAAGATGCAAAATGAAGTAATACATACCGGAGGCAAGTCGGGGATGCCGGCTAACTCATGACCAGCCGGGGGAGGAGCAAAGGGGATCTGGTATGTCGCCCCATCCTGCCCTCTGTATGTCAGTAAAGTGGGCAGAGCAGGCCAACCGGGCCCCCGTCCTCCCTGAACTCCGCCCCTGCCACGGACTCGAGCCCTCATCGATGCTCCTGCTCCAGCTCCCGCTCTTGCCCTAGCTGCTGGCGCCACGGGCCTGGCTCCCTCAGCTCGACGGCCGCCGCTCAGAGACCGCATAATGTACACCTGCACGTACTCTCTGTAGTCGCCGACGCCTCTGATGCGGGTCGCCTCCCAGCTGATAGTATAATCGGCCATCTGCTCGGTAGTGAGTCTCTCGGTCTCCCTCATGTCCTCAGAAGGGTGAACCGGGACTATCTGCTCTGGTAACCCTAGGGTCTGGCATAGGAAACGCTCACCCAGGTACCAAGCCTGACAGACCGGGCCCTCCAGTAAGATCCGGAAACGCGAGGTCTCCTCAACACCGGCAAATCGGTCCCGAATCGTCGCCGGCAACGGAGCCCAAGGCTGCCAAGTGATCTGAAAGTGACATACAGTTTGTTATCTATCGTTATTGAAATATGCAGTGAAAAGAAAAGCTTAGATAAATTCTGAAATAAAACATACCTCGGCAGGGGTGATAGTGTCGAAGTAGCGGCGAAAGAAGCTAAATGTCTCTCGTGGCCTCCGTACGCATCTCCCGTCGAAGCGTCGCGAGAACGGGACAACGAGGGGGGTCTCCGTGTCTGGCACGGGTGCAAGCCTGGGAAAGTAGGCATAGACCCACAACTGCAGAGAAAACGTCAATATGATTATCAGATAAGAGCGGAATGCAAAGTAAAACAGGAATAACAGGGCCACATATTGTGCAATGTGTTGCGCAGACAGTGTACAGTGTGAGCAGTGTACAGTTAGTGTAAAGCAGAGTGTATGTGTGTGCCGTGAGTGCAGTATACAGTTAGTAAAAAGTAGACTACAGTGTGTGCAATACAGAATACAGTATAGAGTACAGAAGATAGAAAGCAGAAATGAAAAGCGAAAAAGAAACGTACCTCCCAAGCACGCCAGTAGCCCCCGAGCAACTGTCCACTGCCACGGGAAGCCGAGCTCATATACCCGTAGAGTGTGGCCAGAGCGGCGCCACCCCAATCATAGTGCAAGATCTACTTGACATCCACCAGTGCACTAAGCAGGCAGAGGGGCACGGTGTTCGCCCGGTCGGCGAAAATGGTCGTCCCCAGTAGGAACATGAGAAAGCCGGGCGCATATCTCTCCACGGCCTCCTGAGTCATCGGAGCCTCCTCCACCAACGCGGGCTGGACCCTGAACTGCACCTCGAACCAGGAGTAACGAACAAAGCCTGGACGGGCGAGGGGTGGCACCTCGCCAAGCAAATGGATCTGAGCGACAGTCCACTCGTCCATATCAGTGTCGAAGGGGATCGGATCACCCCCTACCCCGATGCCTGTGAGCATCGAGAAATCATAGGGAGTCATCGTCATGTCTCCCGTTGCAGATAGATGGAACGAGTCGGTGGTGTCCCACCACCTCTCCGCTAGAGCAGCAAGGAGAGGCCTGCTCGCGGTGAGTCTGGATAATCCCCTGCAGAAAGTGCCGAAGCCCGCTTGGTCCACAATCTGGCGAACCGCGTCGGGAAGCTCAGTATACCAGTCCCGAGCGGCAATATTCCCATACCCGCGGACGGTATGGGAATCTCCCTGTTTTCAAACAAATAATTGCGAGGCAATACTGAATATACTAGTTTTGAAGGGCATTCAGAATTCAGTACAAATATAGCAAGCATGCAAGTTTTTCAGATTCAAACAGATCCCAGGTGCTAGTGTGCTTATAGTGAACTACAACGTGTGATGTGTCAGCATGTTGGCGTGGTTCAGTACAAATATAGCACATGTGCAAGCTTTTCAGATTCAAACAGATATCGGGTATCGGTGTGATTGCAATAAACTACAGTGTGTGCAGTGTATACTGTGTTGATGTGTTTGAGTGATTCAGGGCCAACGCAGTGTGTGTGCACATGTCAGCCTCAAACAGATATCAGTTGCCAGTATGGTTGTGATCAACTACAGTGCACAGTGTGTCAGTGTATCTGAGTCAAGCAGTTAAAGAATGTAATCAGCTATGGCAGTTTTTATATTCTACATTGCGGAAAGTAAAACAGAGAAAGGAATGTTACCTCGGAAGCGCCAAAGGATAAGTGAGATGTAGGCTCACGCAGGAGGAGCTCTGGTGGCATCGCTCTGTCGAAACTCCGAAACTGGCGAAGTTCGTTAGGAGGTAGCACATGAATCGCCGGCCGGTAGGTCGCCGGGTCGAACGGGCGGACGCTCAACGGGAAGAGCTCAACCTCGGGATCCATCTCGTGATCCAGGGGAGTCCCACCCTGTGGAATATTGTCGGTCATGTCAAAAATGGTGAGAAAATAGCTGGAAAAGGAAAAATCGGGCAAAAATGTGGAAAGTCAACCGGAAAGTCAACCCGAGAGGGTGAAAAGTGGCCCGAGAAGCCGGGAAGTGAAAAAGGCACGCAAGTCGAGAGAAATTTGGGGGGAATAAACCCCAAAAGGTGGAAATGGCAAAGGAAGCACCGAAATGAAGAAACAATCGGTTCAAAACGTTCGAAACGCGAAGGTATTCGCGAATCGGACAACGAAACGGGGGCTAAAACGCACGAAAATGATAGAATCAAAGGAGGAAAACACTCTAGAGAGAGAGAGAGGATTTTCGAGCAAAAAAAAGTGAAAAAAATAGGGCTAGAAGCCCTATTTTAAAAGACCCGAGATGAAAAGTCAAATTTGCCCCGATTCAGGCATTTTTGGCCGATCGGCTATATTTTTGGCCGGTCGGCCAAATATTTGGCCGGTGGAATGTAGTTATGGCCGATGGACAGCCGGTGGCCTCCTCTTCCGGCCGGTGAGCCTCCTGCATCCTTGTTTGGGTCAGATCTGTAGTTTTGGGTCTTCATAGCTCAAAGAAGTACAAGAAAGTGCATCTCCGACACTCAACCGGCCTCCGTTGTGACCTCGGGTCGTGTCTTCTGTGCGTGGCACTCGAATTCATGCAAGGTGTATCCTTTTCGTATCCTTTTGGCTTTTACAAAACTCAAAAGCTGCCCCATGCGTATCGCATATCAATCGCACTGTCTTGTGCGCTCGCGTTGTCTGAAACGCATCGCGCGGTTTTGCGCATCTCATTGCATTTTGCATGCATTCAATCAATTTCATAGCTTGCGTAGACCGCATGTTTGTTCAATTTTATTACTTGCGTAGACCGCATGTTTGCATTCAAATTCATTAATTGCGTAGACCGCATGTTTTGCTTGCGTAGACCGCATGTTTGCATTCAAATGCATGACTTGCGTAGACCGCATGTTTTGCTTGCGTAGACCGCATATTTGTTCAAATGCATTACTTGCGTAGACCGCATGTTTTGCTTGCGTAGACCGCATATTTGTTCAAATTCATTACTTGCGTAGACCGCATGTTTTGCTTGCGTAGACCGCATGTTTGCATTCAATTTCATTACTTGCGTAGACCGCATGTTTTGCTTGCGTAGACTGCATGTTTGCATTCAATTTCATTACTTGCGTAGACCGCATGTTTTGCTTGCGTAGACCGCATGTTTGCATTCAATTTCATTACTTGCGTAGACCGCATGTTTTGCTTGCGTAGACCGCATGTTTGCATTCAATTCATTACTTGCATAGACCGCATGTTTTGCTTGCATAGACCGCATATTTGTTCAAATTCATTACTTGCGTAGACCGCATGTTTTACTTGCGTAGACCGCATGTTCTGCTTGCGTAGACCGCATGCTTATGTCCAATTTCATTGCTTGCGTAGACCGCATGCTTATGATCAATTTTGTTGCCTGCATAGACCGCATGATCCACTTACATGTCTGTGCCTTCACAGCATTGTTATGCTTCCCACTTGCTTTGCGTTGTCACGCATTTTCAAGTACATCAATATGCATGTTGTTAATCACATTGTACCTGTTAAGTTTGTTTTCTTTGCAGGCACGATATTATATGTACGGTTCATTTGAGGCTGGTGCAACCAGACGAGCCGCACAGGTACTGTATTTTATGGTCTAGGAGACCTTAAATCCTCGGAAGGTGCAAGACCTTTAGTGCATTGATGTGCACAGTCCATTTACATTGTCATGTATCTTAAAAGCTGCATGTTGTCGCGCATTCCATGCAACATGCATTTCATGCATCATTTGCATTTCAAAAACAAAAACAAAAAATATAATTGCATTGTCATGCATCATCGTAAATAGTTGCATTGTCATGCATCATTGCATATTTGTAGATATTGCATTATAGCTTGCATGCATTCACTGCATCACCCTCCACCTATGGCTCGCGCCTTTCCATGATTGAGCTTAGTCTGGTATGTGCCCATACTTTTCACGTCGAAACATAGTTCAGTGGACCGTTCTATGTTAGATGCGGCTTGTACGTGTACATGCCCTTCGTAGGCAAGATTTGGTTTGGCCCGCAGGCCATATCCATTGTATTGCATTTCCATTCCATTGTATATTTGTAGATATTGCATTGTAGCTTGCATACATTCACTGCATCACCTCCGCCTATAGCTTGCGCCTTTCCATGTTCAACTTGGTCTGGTATATGCCCATACTTTTCACGTCGAAACATAGTTCAGTAGACCGTTCTATGTTAGACACGGCTTGTATGTGTACATGCCCTTCCTAGGCAAGATTTGGTTTGGCCCGCAGGCCATATCCATTGTATTGCATTTCCATTCCATTGCATATTTGTAGATATTGCATTATAGCTTGCATGCATTCACTACATCACCCTCCACCTATGGCTCGCGCCTTTCCATGATTGAGCTTGGTCTGGTATGTGCCCATACTTTTAACGTCGAAACATAGTTCAGTAGACCATTCTATGTTAGACACGGCTTGTATGTGTATATGCCTATCCTAGGCAAGATTTGGTTTGGCCCGCAGGCCATATCCATTGTATTGCATTTCCATTCCATTGCATATTTGTAGATATTGCATTGTAATTTGCATGCATTCACTGCATCACCTTCCATTTATGGCTCGCGCCTTTCCATGTTGAGCTTGGTCTGGTATGTGCCCATACTTTTCACGTCGAAACATAGTTCAGTAGACCGTTCTATGTTAGACATGGCTTGTATGCGTACATGCTTTTCCTAGCAAGATTTGGTTTGGCCCGCGTGCCTTATCCATTGCCATTTCCCCAGCATTTTCATTGCATATATTACATTGTAGTGTAATTGTTGCATCCAGCATTAGGATCATTGTCCTTTCCCCAGCAGATCGTTACCCCACTTATGTCATTCCACCCAATACTTGTTCTTGTGTCCGTCTACATTACTCATAGTTCAGTTGACCGTTCTATGGTAGACGGACTTGTTACCTCCATCAAATCTATTTGACATAGGTATGGTTTCGAACCGCTCATGATTGGATCATGATTCAATTGCATTGCACTTTCATTTGCATTATTTGTACATTGTTTTGTATATGTTGCATATCATTTTGCATCCATTTTTGCATTGTCATGCATGTTGCTAATAACATCGTACCTGTTAAGTTGTTTTCTTTGCAGGCACGATATTGTATGTACGGTTCATTTGAGGCTGGTGCAACCAGACGAGCCGCACAGGTATTGTATCCTCCGAGTGAGACGTATCGAGAATTACATAATTCTCTTACATCCTTTCTGCATTATAGTGTAGTTTGGTGTATGCTAGCTTAAAATTGTCGCATGTATGCTTCATTACAGCTTTCTTTGCATGATCATAAGTTATGTTTGGCTATGTGCATTGTCTTGCATTTTGCCCCTGCCTTCGGGCGCATATCTTGTTTGTCTTGCATGTTTGTCTGAGTCTTCGGCCTTGTCAAAAATGGGTCGTCTCTGGGCTTTGACATTCACTCCCGTCATTGTTATGACTTTCGAGTTCTATCAAAGAGGGATAACTGTAGACACCCCATTTTTGACCATCCTCGAGACTTGGACGTCACCGTTTGAACACCCGGTGATCATCCATGTTTGTGTTTGTTTGGAGTTCCCGGAGGTCTCGGCTACGCGCCTTGCCTCAGGATCTCCGTACTCGACTGTTTAGTGTCTGGTTTTGCACCAAACACTTGTGTTTTGCCTTGGAGGGGCAGGGAATGCCTTGTGAGGCATCCCCACACATCACCGGCCATGGCCAGAGGCCACCGGCTGGTGTTTTGTTGCCATCGGCAATGTATATTGCCGGTCGGCATTCTTTGTTGCCGGTCGGCAGTACATTTTGTCAAAATGGCAATTTTGAGCAGCCGACTACTGTTCATCTGCTTTTACAGATATTTTAATACAGCTGGCTTGCATTTTGTTCCCCTCCATACACGTGTATGGAGGGATGGCTTCCTTGTTAGCTTCTTGAGTAAGCTTTACAAGATTGGCTTCTCTATAAGAGGAGCCCTCCTCTCTTGGCTTTAGGGTTAGACAAAAAAGAGTTAGAAAAGTTGTGTGAGAGCTCTGGTTTTAGGTTTAGGGTTTCATACATATCCTATCTCTATATCTCTCTCTTGTGTGTGTATAAGTGTGTTTGTGTCTTACTATTGCACACAAACACATAGTGTTACACCTTTTCTTGGTTCTTGAAGGGCCAGAGGTTTGTTCTTGAAGCTTTGGAGCTGTTTTGAGCTCAAGGAAGGGGCTGGTCCACCATTTGTGAAGAAGGTCAACAAGGGTAACAATCTTACCCTTTTTACCCCATTCTTGCATACTATTTTTGCCTATCTTAGAACTAGTTTTGAGCTTAGTGTGTAACATAAAAAAGTTCTGTTTTTGGGCCCTCGAAATAGTTTGTTTAGAGTGTTTTGTGGTTTGGAGGTGTTTGACCCCTCTTAAGCCTTGAGGGGCTCCATTTTGTGCTATTTTGAGTGAGCTCCGGGACTTTGGTGTTTGGGCCTCCTTACCATTGAAATCTTGAGGGATTTCAGTGGTAAGGATGGTGCCTTAAAGTCCCAAGAAGGAGAGGGCCACCCCCTCTCCTTGTTGTCCTTGAAAAGGACCATTTTTGGCTTCTTGAGGGAGCACCTAGCTTAGGCTCATGTTGACCATGCCTTAGTTGTTTTTTGTGCTTATTATGTCATAATATGCCTCTGTTTTTAGTTGGTTTTGGTACACCATGCTTGCTTAGCATACATGCCTTATAATACCACTTTGTTGCCTTAACATGCCTTAGGTTGTAAACCATTGTTCTAGCATGTTTTAGGCTTGGCTTTGTGAAGCTTTTGTGCTTATTTTGCTATGTTTGAGGTCTGTCCTTGGTTGTTTGGGTCAACTTTGGCATGCTTAGTATAGCCCCTTTGCATTTTTGGTTTGTTGGCCTTAAGTGTGTAAATGTATAACATGCATCCTTGCCTTAATTTAGTGGGTTGGGACCATTTGCCATGTTATTTCAGTCCCTTTAACATGCTTGTATGCTTGCCTTGGATGCCTCTTTGAAGCTTTGAAAGCTTGTCTTGCATGCTCCATGTTTTGGTCATTGTGCATGCTTTCGAATTTGAGCCACTTAGATGCCATCTAGGTGTCCCTTGGGTGTTGTTTAGGTTTGCATTAGACCTATTTTAAGTCCTCTTAGCCTTGTGAGGCTTGGTTGACTTAGTCTCGGTTTAAGCCTCTTGGCTTGTCTTGGGTTTTTGGCTTTGTTTGCATGACTTGTTTATCTTGTTTAATTGGCTTAGCACCTTTTGTAACATGATTTTCAATGCTTACCTTGCATGCCATTAGTCCATGTTATGCCTCTTTCAAGTGTGCTTGAGAGTTGCCCTTTTCTGCTTGAGTGTTAGCCCTTTAAAATGTGCATGTGTGTATGTGTGTTTAGTCCTCATTTCATAGCACTTATGGCCACTGTTCTGGGCATAAATTAGAGCTGCCTAAATCATGCTTAAGTCCATCCTTTGCTTGCTTGCATGCTTACCTTGCATGTTTGTTTGCATGCTTGCATGTACATCTTGCATTCCCATGTTGCATCCTTAGCTTGCATGCCTAGGTTGCATTGCATCTAGCATGCATGTCTTGTTCCTTGATCTAGTGATAGGAATTGGGCTTTGGTTTGTTGGTTTGCATTGCATTTGACATCAAAATGTGCACACTTGGTCCCTTGGGCCATCACGCATGGAAATGCGCGCTTGATGGTCCGAGAACCAAGGACTATGTCCCTTTGAGTCATACACATGATGAGGGATAGGATTGGCACATACATTGCTTGAATTGCATTGCCATGCTATGCCTTGCCCTCTGCTGCTGTCAATTGCAGGTTCTGCAGACATTCTTTGCCGACCGGCAGTGTTTAATGCCGACCGGCAATCCATTGGTGGCCGATAGCTTCACCAACAGCCGATGATCATATACCACTGCCGGTGGCTATTCTACTCAGCTGGTGGTGTCTCCCAATGTCCAGGGAAGCAATTATGAGACTTTGGCAGTCTTCAAAGAGGCAGAGCAGGGAAAACAGAGGCGGCCTATGCATGGCAGTGTACTTCTGAGCAAGACCCGAGCACGCGCGCATCAAACCCTCTTCCCGAGCCCCCCTTTTATTGCTTTCCTTATGCTTAGTTAATTTGTTGATTAATTAGGTGACTTGTAATAATTAATTAGCTTGCGAGTTAGTTAATTTGTATTATTCTTTCGGTCCCTCCAAGCGAGGGCAAATTTGTAATAAGTGTGGGTGAGTGTGTGCATGTCTTCCAACCCCCACTTCTTTCTTCCCTTTTATTTACCTGCTTATGAAGGTAGATTAGGGCATGTTTAATTCAGCATACCTTATGCTATGCATGCGTGCATCATTCATCAGTATTGCATGCACCGGGCTCGGCGCATCATGCTAACTGCATTAGTATTTCAAATCTAACTTGAATACATGCTACTTGTGCATTTTCACGTGTCACTCGTAGACTAGCCGAGCCTACTCTAGCGACATTCCGTATGCATTGCATTAGACATTTAAACATGGACTAGGATCATGCATTGATTAGTAACGAGTTCTTTGTTTTGGCACAAAGCACGATGTAAGTATTTATGTTTTAGCATTCTTGCATGCATGTGAGTGTTGCCATGATAGCATGATTACCATGAGGCTAGCTGCTTATGTGATATAACTGCTTGAATGCCTGTGGGTGAAGGTTGGATTGTCTGAGTTGGAATAGCTCGTTGAAATCCATGTTTTAGCCTACTTGCGAGTAGCAAATTCCAAAACATTTTTCCAAAACAAACAGATATGCAATGCTTATTCCCAAATTAGGCAATCTAGTCTATACTTTTGTGCTGTGCGCATAATATAGTAATTCTAGGCTAATAATCGGGATAAGAACACATAATGTTTTTAAAATCAAATATCACGGTTAGTAGAGGCCAATCTTCGGATCGGGTAAGAGGGGGTGCTCATAGCTGACCTTCCCCAATGGTACCCAAGTTCCCGAGCCGAGGCAACTTTGGTGATGACGGACACGTGGCCTTTGGCACCGAGTCAGGGTTTCCTAAATTCCCCCATTAAAATATTTAGGTGGTGACTCTGTATCTGGAAAAGCAGTCCATGTTTGGCACTTCTTTTCAAAAATCTGTTTTCTCAAAACGATTTGCCGGATTTAGACTCTTTGGTTCAGATTAAGAACCGCGGCACAAATTGAGTCCGAACTGTAGTGAGGCCCACGGGCGCGTGCTACAACAAGCTAATTAATTATTACAGAACCAAATTGAATAACTAGCTACAACTAATTATTACACAATTAATTAACGAATCAATTAACTAATTAATGAATGACAACAAGCAGGTAGGGAAAGCAGTAAACGGTGCTATTCCAGCTCTGTTTGAAGAAGGGAGGCATGCATGCTCGCTTCGGTTCTTCGCCTTGAAGCGCCTTCCGGCTGCTCTTTAGAGGCTCTGTTTGCAGGGTGTCTTCCAGCGCTTGTTGCTGGACCTTACCAAAACACTACCGGGGAAGTCACCAGTGGCCTGCCGGCCATGTAAGGATCACTGCCGGCCACTGGTGTGCTGTGATACCAAACTGCAACGAAGCACAAAATAGAGAAAATTGAGGGTTTCCCAAGGACATGTACGCACCATGGCACTCCAAATCACCTCAAGACATCAAGGGAGAGGCCTAGTCGGATCCACGACCATCAATCACGCATCCCAATGCATGATGGCCAAAGATCCAACTTATGCCCATCAATATGAAAATGAATGCACAAATAAAGCAAGTAAAGCCTAGAACTCTATCATGAATCATCAAGAGCTTCGGCGACCGAGAATTGAGATATGTTCCATCACTTGAAATATGAAACGCCCCTCGTTCCTCGTGCTCGGATTAACACTTAATCCAAGCAATGCAACACATAAGCATGGCAAACATGCAACATGACCTAAATGTGCAAACATGCAACTAAACCAAGCATGAAACAAGCATATAAGCATGATATGAGGTGATGACCTTGGACAATATGACAAAATGCAACATGAACATGTGAGCATGCAAGATATTCAAAGCTAAACAAGTATGCGACAACATACGAAATGAAACAAGCATGCGACAACATGGTAAGATGGGCTTACACCAAAGCTGGACAGCTCTCAACTAGGCCCAAATCAGTAGCCAAAGCGATGAATTAAGCCAAACAACACACTCAAGCATGCGAAATGCGAAAGGTTCATCAAAGGGCCCTAAAAGGGCAACTCTCAAAAGTGCCTAAGAAGTGACAAATGTGCAAGCGTAACAACACTATATGCACTGAAATGAGATGATAAATGATGCCAAATCATTTAAATAGCTCAAGGATAGCATGCGCGAATCACCAAAACACGAAGCTTGCAAGGCCAATTACACTACAGCTATACGAAGCATGAAGGATATGGCAAGGGCAACCCAAAACAGTCCTAGTACATACTGATATGAGACTAAAACATGCATGGAAGTAAGCCAAAGCAAGCTAGCATACAATGCTAAAACATAGGACATGAAAGGCTACAAAAGAGGCAATGCACTACACCTATGAGAACCAATCATGGCATGACTTGGGCAACCAAAAGCAGAGTTACATCATGGTATATTAGGACCCAAAATGTACTGAAATGATGAGTCAAAAGCTTAGGCTTAATGGCATGCACAAAAGCTCATTCTTGAGGCATAAAGCACAAGCTATACAAAGCATTCAAGGCATGTCAAATGCGAGTGAACAACAATATTTCATGGACTGAAATAGCATGTGGAATGATGGCAAGGCATGCGAACATCACATGTATGGCATGATAGAGGCCTCAAAACCCAAGACTAGCCTAAGGATTTACACTATAGCTATACAAAGCATGAGTGATATGGCCATGGCAGCCCAAAAAAGTCCTAGAACACTTCAAAATAAGCATAAAATCAAGTTTGAGCGAAGCCAAAATATGCTAGTATGATGAGTCAAAACATCATGCACAAAGGGCTAGTAAACATGATTTGTTCTACACCTATATGGAGCATGCAAAGGATGATTAAACCAACTATGGATAGGGTCATACCAAATACATGCTGGAATGTAAACCAAACAAGCTAAAATGACATGGCATGGCATGGAGCATATGAAGCTAGTTTAGGGGATTTACATTACAAGTGCATCATGCAAGCATGGAGTGACAAAACTGACCCAAAATAGGTTCATGGCATGGTAAAACATCACCAAAAATGGACTGAAATGGACTTAACAAAGACTATGCACACATGCTACTTTGATGAGCTATGGATGGAGTTACACTACACATACTATATGCATGCAAAATATGACCAAACCATCCATGGACAGGGCCAAGGAAGGTCCTAAAAGTCACAAAAATAGGCCTGAACCAAGCCTCAAAAATGCATAGAGGGATGGTCCTTTGGAAGGCCAAAAATGCAAACAAAGAGGAACACAAAGAGAGGGGACTACCCCCTCTAATTTAGGACCTCAAAACCACACCTTTATCACTGAAAATCCACTGGATTTCAGTGGTAGGGAGGCCAAACCAAGGCTAGCTCGGAGGCTCCAAGATATGGCTTAAAACAAAGCCAAACAAAGCAAGGAAGGGGGTTACACACCCCTAATAGCAAAGTGACCTTAACCAAACTTAAAAATCACTTAAAAACAAAACTTTTTTTAGTTATAAGTAAAGCCTAAATCAATATGCAAAGAAGACTAAAGCAAGGTGCAAGAAAGTGCAAGAAAGTGCAAAAATGGGGGAAATGCTCACCCTTGAAGACCCTCTTCGAAACCAGCAATTTCAGGGGATGGAAGCTTGCTTTCAGACCTCAAGAAGACCTCCCAAGAAGCTTGGTTCAATGGTGGTGGTGTATATCTATGTGTTGTAGTGTAAAAGTGCAAGGAAATCCAATTTCTAAGCACAAAACTCAAGCAATATAGAGAGAAAGAGGGGTTTTTCCCTTCCAAAACTCAGAACCCCTGGCAAAGAGGGAGCCCTCTTGCTTATATAGAGGAATGTAAAGCCAAAGCTTCTTCAAGAAGCTTTACAAGGGCTTCATCCCTCTATACACATGTATGGAGGGGAGCAAACAAAAAACCAGCTGGCTCAAAAGATCTAGAGGAAAACCAGCTGAGACAGGAGGGGTGCCGGCCATCATCAATGGCCGGCAGTGGCTCACTGATGGCCGATAGGGCTTCACCAGTGGCCGGCAGGATCAAAGCAATGGCCGGCAGTTCCATGCCATGGCCGACAGTGCACCAAAAGGGTCACTCTGAAAGGACCTAGCCAAGGTCCAAAAATGGGGCAGAAAGGATACAAGGTCCGGGAAACTCGAACCGGTGATGTTCCGTCGCGACAGTCGAGTACTCGGCGAGCAGTCGAACTAGTTGTTGGGTGTACGTGCAAGCACAACCAAGTCTGGAGGACGGTCAAAAATGGGGTGTCTACAGCATGTAATTTAACTATAACAATTAAACTCAAATTATTCCGTACATGACGACTTGAAAAACAAATGTGGTTGTTGGCTACATATTTTGTACAAGCCAATTACAATTCGACGCGTGGCAGAATAAGGATAATACAGGAAGACTATTCAAGTCTTCGATCCTGATCGTACACGTGGCAGATAGTATTGGTTATTTCGAGATCTGAGTAGTAGTGGATCAACAAAGAGATGCAAGGTGATGTGGCTTCAACGGTTACTCACATTTAAATTCAAATTTAAGAGCGAAGCCTAACTGCAAGTGATAGCATAGTGGAGCTAATTATAAGGCAGCATGATCAGCGATCATGGAGGAGCAGTTCGACGGTTAGAAATGCAGTTCGATGGTCATCCTTAAGAAGTATAAATAGCAGAGAAGGCCCACAAAAAGACCCCCAGACTCAGATCAAAAAAACCAGTCTTATTCTACTTATTTTCCTTTTTAGTCTTACATTTCCTGTTCTTTACATTCCTGTACTTTAAATTCCTGCACTGCACTTCGTTCATAGAAGTAGTTTCAAGTAGTAGATTGTTGCTGTAAACCTCTACGAGGCTGAGTTTGGATCATTGTAAGTTTTTCATTTTAATGAAATGCTTCAAATTGTTCTTCATTTAATTGTTATCTTGTTTAATTCTCCTAAATCAAGCCACCAATAAAAGTCCTCTTCATTGAGGCTGAAAGAACTAAAACACAATCGTCTGATAATTGGTTGGCAATTAATTTTCTGTAAGGACTGATTAATCTTTACTGGCACGCTCACAATTACAAAAATAACCTTCAAAAGCTAAAAAGCCAACATATATTTTTGGCACGCCCAGTGGGACTAATCGAAATGGCTAGACATAGGAGACAAGGAGAAATTGAACGCATGGAAGAAGGTGTGGAAGGAGAGGTAAAGATACCTAATCCAGAGGATAATGTGATAACACATCCTGTGGAAACTCTCATTTTATCAGAACCTATGGTCGAACAGACCAGCACTTCAGAACAAGTACCACATGTTCATAATATTGGACGAGACCAAGGAATTGGACCATCCACTGTTCCATCTACTTAGCCAATAAATCCATGGGGTGGCCTAGTAGATGCCATGGGACAGCAGTTAATGAACTCGATGGAAAGGTGGGCAACATCCTTTTTAGATCGAATGAATAACCACCAACCAAGAAACGCAAGACACGTGGAGGAAGTTTTAACTGTCCCTCAACAAAGATTGGCTAGAGATAAACAGCCTATGCAAGTTAATAGACATTCTAATGGTCAAACTAGTAATCAGAACTATGAAAGACCATCACCTCAGTCTTGGTACGAACCTATTTCGAGGCCTATGGCAGGTCAAAATGCCTCAGTACTTAACAATGAAGCCATGCAAATTAGTGGATCTGGCCCAGTACAAGAAAATGGTATAAGAATGATTCCAAATCCCATGTTTGAAGCCATACCTTATTCGAATTTATACCCGAGGGGTTGGAAGGTTTTCTTACAAATGGAAGGGGCACAACACCTGTTCCAGCACCTTTTGTAGGTCCTTTCGCAGGACAGGCTCAAAGGGGTTACCTACACCCCCAACAACAACCTGTACCTCAAGAACAACCAGTCCCAAATATACCACCTTATGGACCAAGAGGACCACAGGCACAAGGTTGTCCACCAAATCCTATGTTTGTCCCTCTAATAGTGGTTCAGCAGGCACAAAATATGGTCCCTAGGGACCAAATTACTGACATTGTTAGAGAGATGTGTGGACCGATGGCTCAGGGGGTCCAAACTCCTGTATACAGGAAACCATACCCAGAATGGGTGGATAGGGTACATGAATACCCAAGAGGTTTCAGGATACTAGATTTTGCCCTTTTTATGGGAATGAAAACCAATCAACAGTGGAGCATATTGCTAGGTTTGCTGCTTAATGCGGTGAATTTACTAATAATGACTATATGATGTTAAGGTTATTCCCAAATTCCTTGACTAGGGGAGCATTTGTATGGTATATTAACCTTACACCTGGCTCTATCCAAATGTGGCAACAAATAAAAGAGGCATTTCATGCCCAATTCTTCCAATCGGAGCTAGAGGCTTCCATGGCAAACTTGGCAAGATTGAGTCAAAGGCCTGATGAGAAGGCTACCCAGTTTATTGCCAGATTTAAAAGGGCTCGAAACAAATGTAGGGTCATCCTACCAGAGCCAGAATTCGTGAGATTGGCTCAAAATGGTTTAGAGTTTAAGCTTTAAAAGAAGTTTGACTCAACTGAGTTCAGAGATTTAGTGGAACTGACTTATAAGGGGTCTAGGTACGAAGCATTACTAGAGGAGGAATAAGATCGAAATAATGCATCGTACAAGACATATTATAGAGATCCTAATTATGAGATTGATGCAGTAGAGATTGTGGGGAAAGAACCTGTGATCTGTGAAGCATTAATTCATAAAGATACAATAATTGACCAATAGTTTAAAAAGAAAGACCTTCACGGGAAATACTCTTTCGATTTAACTAAGGCAGATGACATTTTTGATCATTTGCTTGCGGCCAACTTCCTTAAGTTACCAAAAGGAGTTAAAATTTCATCTCTAGATGAACTTAAAGGAAAATATATTGTAAGTGGCATAATTCTTGGTCTCACTCGACTAAGAACTGTATTGTTTTTCGAGACAGGATCCAAGAACAAATTCGGAAAGGAGGTTTGAAATTCCCAGCCAAAGCAGAAAAGGCCATAGGGATCGACAGTAATCCATTTCCAGAAATTGGAGAGGTGGCAGCCAATGTCATAATGCCAGACTTTCGAAGCTTGTCCTTGAAAGAATTTGGAGAAGTCAATGTGCAGATGCATGTTGCCAACCAGACAACTATCAAGAAGGACACTGGAAATCTACCAGCTATTGGACAAGGTTTCTCACACCAGAGAGAAGACTCTGATGAAGAAGCACTGGATGACGATTCTTCAGAGGCAGCTGTAATGCAAAGGATGTGTCCCAGGTGCAGACTGAGCTACAAATGGTTGAAAGGGCTTCCAATTGATAGGAAGCAATATTACAAGGATGTGCAGAGGCATCCTAAACCAACCAATGCTTTCAATAAAAGGCCATATCCATCTGGTGTTAGGCAGCAGCCATTGATGGTTGAACTAGCAGCCGATAGAATGCATTCCAAAGGCAAGAGGCCTTTATATGAGTCCAGGCTACCTAATTATCACAGAATGGAGAGTAGTCATTCTGAGAGGAGACTGGAGAGAGGTTCAGTTTATGGGATCAGAGCTAGAGATTGGCCCCCTAGACCAACCTCACGCAGAACAGAAAGTGGACACCTTCATCAAAGGCCTGAGTTAGGCCCAAAACATGAAGTCAGGACCAAGCAGTGGCCTTCACAGCCACCTTCGAAGATGGATTCGAAGGAAGAAAGAAGCAGTTCAACAGTTGCGTCAGTAGGTTCGTGGGTACCTGGAGTTCCAGACTAGTTTGTGATGCAGAACAAACCTAGGGAAGTGTCTACCTAGAGAGATGCTGTTAGAAACCAAGGTAGGATGGTCAAACCTCCTTTGATGGCTCCAAACAATTGGGTATTGCTTAAACACCCAAAAACAAAGGAACCAAATATGGTCCCCGTGATTTCTAGATCACAAAGGAGGAAGATTCAACGTAGGTACACTCAGTACCAGAAGGACTTGAAAAAAAGTGGAGAGAGTTCTTCGTTGGTCCTTACAGAAGGAAAGAAGAATCCAAAGTCAGACTATACTCCAAAACCAACTCTACAAGGCAAAACGATTTGCAACAGAGAACAGTTGGCCAAAGTTCACTCTAAACTAAAAGCCACAGAGAGGTCTAGTTTAGCAGGATTAGAGAAGGCATTGATGGAGAGTGATAGCGAGACAGAGAAAGAAGTTGGCTTAGGCCAAAAGAAAGAAATGGTTGAGGAAGAAATGTTCGAAGCCTTCATGGCTGAACAAACATTTTTGGTTGAAAAGTCGGTCGTGAAAGAGCATTCGAAGGAGTTTGTTAGTAATGAAGTGCCAGAATGCAGCATGGAGGATGCTGCTGGAGTAACTGAACAAGGTGGCCAAGAGGAGAAACAGACATAGCCAGCCATCCAATTTGGCTCAGTGTCAGTGAATATGGTACACATACTACTGCATGAATTCCAAGCTGGAGATGAAAACCAAGAGGAGCAAGAAATTGACCCAATCCTAGTCTCTAGTGAAGACTCACAAGTGAGTATGGTGCAGGATGAATCCGGAATGGCTATCCCAATGGAAACTGAATATGAGAGTGAAGAAGAGGTGAGCATTAACCTCTTGTATCCTTTTGCGTATCCCTTGAATTCTATGACACAGCATGTCAAGCCTTTGTATATCAAGGCCTTTTTCGATGGGATACAATTGAACCAAGTCTTGGTGGATAATGGGGCAGCGGTGAACTTACTACCGAAATCTTCTTTGAAGAAACTAGGGAAAAGGAATCCCAGGTTAATCCCAACCAGCACAACCATTGCTGGTTTCACTGGAAACAGACAGATGGCTCAGGGAATTCTGCCCATCAACCTGAGTGTGGGAACCAGGGACTGCATAACGGCATTCTTCGTTATTGACAGCAATGCTAAGTACAATGCTTTACTTGGTAGAGATTGGATTCACACTAACAAGTGTGTGCCTTCCTCTTTGCATCAGAAAATAATGATGGCCTTAGGTAATGGAGAGACAGAGGAAATTGATGCGGATCCTCAACCCTTCATAGCCTGTGCAGACTTCGCAAAGGCCAAATTATATATTGAGGGAGTGACACCACTCAGTATACTGAGGAAACCTGATTGCTCAGCCGAAGTGACGGCTGATGAGGAAGTGACATACCTGAAGCACTTAGTCCAAGAGAGTGCTGATGAAGAGGTTGTCGTTAAGGATGACAATGATGCCTGGTTGTAGGCAAAAAGGTGAAGCACAAGAAGCCAAGTCTTTGGCTCTAATTAAGTTCTCAATATTGGATGTAAAATCAATAGTCCAGAAAGTGCAAGAGCAAGAGAAAGAAGCCATGATAATTGGCTGCCAACAACAGGCCAGAGTTTTGGCCCTTGATAAATACTGTGCATTGGACATTGAAACAAAAGTCCAGGAGATACAAGAAGAAGAAGCCTTGTAGACAGACTTTGTCTATCAAGAGGAGGGTAAAGATGTTGAATCAAAGAACCTGGGAGCAGAACACAGCAAGGAGATTACTTCGAAGCCAGAAGGAATCAAAGAAGGAGCTTCAGTACGTTCTTAGATACAAGACCCCTTAGAAGAAATAAATTTAGGGAAAGATTCTGTACAACAGCCCATTTATATAAGTGCTTGGTTGAATGCTGTTGACAGGAACCAGTTGTTGGTTATTCTGAGGAGATATAAAGATTGTTTTGCATGGTCTTATAATGAATTACCAGGATTGGATAGGTCATTAGTGGAACATAGGCTCCCTATGAAGCCTAATTTCAAGCCATACAAGCAAAAAACAAGAAGAATGAGTCCAGAAGTGATTCAGAAAGTTAAGGAGGAAATTCTTAGACTACTCAAGGCAGGCTTTATTAGGATAACCAGGTATGTTGAATGGCTATCTAATATTGTGCCTATAGTTAAGAAGAATGGTAAAATGAGGGTATGCATTGATTTCAGAAACTTAAATCTAGAAACTCCAAAAGATGAGTATCTTATGCCTATAGTAGATTTGTTGGTAAACAGTTTAGCAGGGTATCAAATTTTATCAATGATGGATAGGCACTCTGGTTATAACCAAATCTGCATTGCAGAGGAGGATGTTCACAAAACAGCATTCAGATGTCCTGAGAATATTGGCACCTTCGAATGGGTTAAAATGCCATTTGGTCTGAAGAATGCTGGGGCTACATATCAGAGGGCTATGAACACTATCTTTCACGACCTCATTGGAGGATATTTAGAGTGTTATATTGATGATATTGTAGTTAAATCCCAATCCATGGAGGAGGAGCTGTTTCACTTAGAAGCAGCTTTCGAAAGAATGAGAAAGTTCAAGTTGAAACTCAATCCTCTTAAGTGTGCTTTTGGCGTATCATCTGAAAATTTCTTGGGCTATGTAGTACACAAGAAAGGAATACAGATTGACCAGAATAAAGCCAAAGCCATCATTGAAGCCAAACCTCCATCAAGTAAGAAGGAATTACAAAAGTTCCTTGGATAGGTTGATTTTCTTCAAAGATTCATTTCTAACACTGCAAGGAAAACTAAAGTATTTTCAGAGTATCAAATTGCTTTCGAAGGAATCAAAGCCTACTTGGCCAACCCTCCAATGCTAATGCCACCAAAGGGTGAGAAGTCCTTGAAGTTATACATAGCTGCAGCAGAGGATTCATTGGGAGCTTTCTTAGCCCAAGACAATGAAGAAGGCAAGGAGCAAGCTATTTATTACCTTAGTAGGTTTTTAAATTCTTGTGAATGTAAATACTCAGCTATGGAAAAGTTGTACCTTGCATTGTATTTTGCTGCAATGAAATTAAGATACTATGTTTTACCTACAATTGTCTTGGTAATTGCAACCACAGATTTGGTTAAGTATATGTTATCTAGACCTATGTTGAGGGAAAGAATTGGCAAATGGATACTAGCCTTATCAGAATTTCATTTAGAGTATGTTCCCCAAAAGGTAGTAAAAGGACAAGTTTTAGCTAATTTTTTGGCAGACCATCCATCTCAAACAGAAAGCCAAGAGATAATGGAACTTGGTATGGCTAGTGTTGAGCCATGGCAAATGTGGTTCGATGGATCAAAAGCCAATGGCCTAACTGGAATTGGTATAGTGATTAAGTCACTACAAGGAGTAGAAACCACACATGGTTTCAGAGTGGATGAAATTACTTGTTCTAATAATCAAGATGAATATGAAGCCTTAATAGTGGGACTGAAAATTCTTATTGGATTACAAGTTCATGCAGTTGACATATTTGGAGATTCTCAATTGGTGGTTAACCAAGTAAAAGGAATTTTCAAATGTCAAAGTATAAGTATGTTGCCATACTATGTTGTTGCATTACATCTACTTTCTCAATTTCAAATAGCAAATGTAACTCATGTCCCAAGATTTTTGAATAATAGAGCTAATGATGTGGCTCAAAAAGCTTCTAATTTCAAGAGAAGGGATAATGCTCAAAGGGACATAAGCTAAACAACATATTAGAAATTAATACCACCCTTGGATAAAAGGAATATGGTCCTGAAAGTCAACCAGAATGACTTACAAGAACAAGATTGGAGGCATCCAATAATGCAGTACTTGGCTGGCCCATCTTCGAAGGCCAGTAGAAAAATTAAATTACAATCTATGCAATACGTGATGTATGGTAATGCTCTCTACAAAAGAGGGGGAGATGGTTTATTGTTTGAATGTTTAGGCCCAAAAGAAGCATTAACAGTTATGGCTGAGGTTCATGAAGGCATCTGTGGTGCTCATCAGCCTGGGGTGAAAATGAGATGGTTGCTTTGAAGGCATTCCTACTATTGGCCAACTATCTTTAAAGACTGCATAGAATATTCAAAAGGTTGCCAGGCATGTGAAAAGCATGGCACAATAAGGCATGTGCCCATAATTGACCTGCATGCAGTAGTGAAGCCTTAGCCATTTAGAGGATGAGCTATGGATATGATGGGAAAAATACACCCACCTTCTTTGAAGCATCGTTGTTTCATTTTAGTGGCCACTGATTACTTCACTAAGTGGGTTGAAGCTAAGCCATACAAGGCTGTAGACCAGACTGAGGTCATTGGATTCATTAAAGATTCAATCCATAGATTCGGTATCCCACAGACTATAACTATTGATAATGGGACTGTATTTGATAGGAAGATGGTAAAGTCTTTTGTGGCAGAGTTTGGAATTAGCCTTATTAAGTCCCTCCCTATTATGCACAAGCCAATAGTCAAGCTGAATCATCCAATAAGTCCTTGAAAAAAGGAATACAAAAGGTTGTGGAAAATAATCCTAGGGATTGGCATAACTTACTGTTGGATGTGTTGTGGGCTTATAGGACTTCCCCAAGGTCAAGCACAGGAGTCACTCCTTATGCCTTAGTATATGGGCATGATGCAGTGTTACCTGTGGAAATTAATGTTAAGTCATTACGGGTAAGATGCCAAGACTAGTTAGATCCTGAGCAATACCATCAGAGTATGTGCTTGGAATTAGAAAGCATGGATGAAGTTAGAATTTTGGCATTAAATAGCATTCTTTTGCAAAAGAAGAAAGCAGCCAAAAACTATAATAAAAAAGTCAAGTACATTGACTTTGATAAAGGTGATTTGGTATGGAAGACAATTCTCCCAATAGGGATTAAAAGCCATAAGTTTGGCAAATGATCACTTAATTGGGAAGGACCATATCAAATTCATAGAGTCCTGCCTTTTGGAGCATACCATTTGAGAAATTTGAATGGATACATACATCCCAAAAAGATTAATGGCAGATATTTGAAGCCTTATTTTCCAACCACTTGGAAAACACAAGGAATAAAGTAAACACTAAGTACAAGAACACAAGAATACTCAAGCGATAAATAAGAATTTGTTCTTCATAAAGATTTGAATATATTCTGCCATAAATTGGCCTAGAAATCATTACAATGCCTCAGTTGTTCTTTTACAATGGATGCTCTATTGTTAAAAGACGAAAACAATTGGATGGCCGTGGTCATTTCCTGCTTTCGGTCAGCCAATCCTTGGTTGGTGATCTGCAATTTGGTGTCAGTTCGGATTAAGGCCTGGTTCACTGTAGATAACTCCTCCTCAAGTTGAGCTTTCTTCTCCAGTAGTTGAGTTCGAAAGTGGGAGACAAAAGAATGTTGTTCCTTTAATTCTGATACTTCAGTATGCAATGTGGAAACAAAGCTCTGATCTTTAACCAATTTCTCCTCTGCAGCCTTGGCAGCATGGCAAATGTTGATATAGAAGTCCATAGTGGCTGCTGCCTGAAATAAATGACTTGAGACAGTCATGCCAAATTGCTCAACAATTTTGCAGCACTAGAGGAAGCCATTTCTTATTATAGATCTCCCTAAGGCCTCGAATGGAATCCTCGAAAAAGATGTCAATAGCTCCAGGCAATTTTCCAAGTCTATCAGAGATGAAGAAGGCTTCCTACTGGAGGAAGAGCTCTCAAAAATTTCTAGCAAGGAGTCAGCCAGAACTAATAGCTCAGTCTCATCACTAGCCACTGGAGAGGTAGAAGGCATGTTGAAGAGACTAGCTAGTCTTGCTTCGAAGATGTCTACTTCATCCGTGGACATGAGGGGTACATAAAGAGCTTTGGTGGAAGGCACAGAGGGCTGCATAGGGATAGGAGAAATGGGTGGAGCATCTTCAGCAGTCTCTATGGTTCTAGCCACTAATAAATCAAGGGAAGAAGGGCTGGAACTAGACAAAGGTAATAAACTACGAGTTGGAGAACTGCCAGCACCCTCTATAGGGGAATTAACTACCATTGAAGAGAAGGTAATAGCTGGGATTTCCTTAGAAGGAGAAGGAAGAGCAAGGCTCGAAAGAGAATGAAATCGAGATAGATCAAAGGACAAATAAGGGAGGTATGGTTGTAAGCCAAAAGAAAGAAATGCAGGAATACTTGGCCTCAAGGAGGGTACAGAGGATGTAGGCCTAGAAAGTGGGAGTATTATCTGAATGGATCTTACATTTTGCAATTGATCAACTTCAACTGAAACTGAGGGAGTCCTTATTGGAAGAATAGGCTCAGTAGTTGTTGCTGCAAAAGAAGAAGTACAAAATAATGTCAAGTCTCAATACCAAAAGTTTGACAAGGAAAAACAGTAGAGGCTTGAAAGAAGTTACTTGTTTCAAAAGTGATAGCAACAATAGGAGAGCTACGAAGGGAATAGTGCTCAACAATATGTTGCCTTCTTGTAGTTTTCCTTTGGATTACATCAATAGCAGCAGCTTCACCTCTTAAGAATTGCTGCTGCCGTCTCTTCTCAGCTCTCTCAAAAACAATTATGGCCTTAGAATGTTCATGTTCTACTGCCTTAGCAGCTGCTTCATGAATAGTCTTCGACCAAATCAGAAGGAGAGACAGTCATCTTCCTTTTCTTTTTTCTCTGTATTGGCCTTGCCTATTCCTTCTCAATTTCTCTCCCTTCGATCTGGGATTCAGACTCCTCAGAAGTAAGCTCCTCTTCTGCTACTCTGGCAGCTGTCTCATAAATAGGATCTTCGATTGAATCAAAAGGAGAGACAGTCATCTGTTTTCTCTTTTTCCTCTGTAATGGCACTTCCTGCTCTTTCTCAATCTCTTCCTCTTCAATCTGGGATCCGGATTCCTCGGGAGTGAGTATCAGCTTCCTTTTCTTTTTCTGCTTTTGTTTGTCCTTGAGAGTAGCCAGAATTTCAGCCCTCTTAGGAGATCCTTCTTGTGGAGACCCTGCACCAAGAGGTATGAATGTAAAGGAAACAAACAAACGAGTCTAAAAAAAAAAAAAGAAACCTGAAAATACTTACCCCTTTTTGAAGCAGCTCTGGTAACTCTAGCAGGAGAGGATGAGGCTACAGGAGCAGTTTTGGCAGCTGTGGAAAGAGAGGGAATGTTCTCAACTGTTGTTGATTTAGCCTTCAAAGGCACTACTAACCCTATCAGTAAATCATGAGGGTGTATGGATAGACGCACTTCCATATTAGCCGTCCACCAGTTTTGAAATCTTTTCAAAGCCAGGCCAGAAGGAAGGAAGGGGACAAATCTGAACTCGCTTAATTCTTTCAACATTTTAAATGTTGCAGCCTCTAGTTTTGATTTGGGTATTCTCAGGTCTCTGGCCGTAAGATGGACATTCGAGAGGCTGCAAAGTAGAACAGGAATCCCCTGACTAAGCCCAAATTGTCTGGCAAACTAGGAAGGGCAGTACACCTCAGATATACATTTATAAGCTCGAGGGTTTAAAGTACCTATGAACCGCTCCCTCGGTAACAAAATAGAAGCCCCCATATCTTTGTGGGGTGGGATGGAACATTCATGGTCAGCCAAGAATGCTTGCAGCCAAGCAAGTCCTGTGTTGACATCAAAGGACAGAATAAGGAGGCAGATGGAGAAATAGGAAGTTGATGAAAAAAGGTGAGGTAATAGGCAAAGGAAGCAGGATAAAGAGCAATTCTAGCATACTTTTCTCCATAAGTGCTAGGATCCTGAACAAGGAATTTTAAGCATTTGGAATGCAAATAAGTGAAATAGGCGAAGAGCCAGAGTTGGAGTACCCAAAGAGGACCTCCCTGGTTGATGTCAAGAGGTTTCTCACAAAATTGGGAGCAAGCTCTATAAACATGACCTAAGAGATATGGAGCCAAGGCTATACGTTTTTTCAAAACCAGGGCCTTCGCAAGTGGGGCGAAGTCAAGCATAATCCGTTGAGATGATGTACAAAAGAGAAATTTACACAACCAGTATAAAATGAAGGAAAAGAGTTATCTATCTCTCACGGGGCCTATCCTTTTGTTTTCAGCCTTTACAAAGTCACTCTAGGAAGAATTTAGGAGCAGAAGAGAAAACTTAATAGAGGGGTCTGGGTAACTGGAAGAGAAGCCAAGGGGTGAAAGCCCTAAAAGATAGCAGATATCAAGAACAGTGGGGGCCATCATGCCACACCGAAACTAAAAAAATTGAAAGCCATATTCCAAAAGCAAAAAGCAACAGGAATCAAAAAAGGGTCTTCAGGAATGATGAACCTGGAAAGACGGAGGGCGTCGAGAATACAGAGCTCCTGCAGGTCATCTTCTCCCGTAGGTACAACTCTGTCATACCATTCTTCCCATCCAGCTCTCAATGTCGGCCAGCAGCGATGAGGTCGGGTCACCCTCCAATTTCCCCAGTCGAGCCCTCCTTTGTAGAGAAAAAAGTGGTCCTCCAAGCGAGGGTATAAAGCTGGAAGTTGGGTAGGAGCTTCTCGGAAGATAGGACCCAAAACATATTCTTGCTTGTTGCTGTGGCGAGGAACAAAGAGGCGTCTGTCTATGGCGCTTGACCCATCAGCTGTTAACTTGGCAATCTCTTCATCAATACATCTTTTCAAAGCCATGGTTGGGCTTATATGATCACCAGCAAGCACTTTCAGAGAAGAAGAATCCATTGGTAGCAAGCCGCAAGGAAGAGGCAAGGAAGAGAGGGTTAACAGAGAAGAAAGGTTTGTGTTTTGAGCGAGCGAGTGATTTTAGAGCACGAAATAAAAGGGTTTTAAAAGCCTTTGTGTTTGCAAGATATATCGCATAATTTGTTAAGTACTAAAAGTACAAATGCGAAGAGCTTCCTTCAATATTGATACTTTTGGAAGGAAAAACACACCCCGATATTGAGGCCAGCTTTGAAGTATAGTATTTGGCTTCGAAACCAGATTTTGGCGCCAAAAGTCAAATAATAAACGACTTCGAAACTGAGAAGCCGGCTTCGAAGTACATTTCATACCTATGGACGTAAAAATGCTCAAGTATTTGTTTATTTCAAAGGGATTAAATACCTGTTTTAGGTTTCTCAATGAAAGTAATGTCCTTCGAAGCAAAACTTGAGATCTCTTAAGGATGGGAATTGGTGTTCGAAACATCAAGACCAATAGTTGGTTTATATATATTCAGAAAAGATTGTCTTTTCAGACTAAAACAGTGCAGCCCTCAAAAGGAGCTTCCATATTTTTGAAAGTATGGACTGTTGTTCAAAGCAAAATGGTCAATTTAAAACTAATTGATCATACTAAATCATGACCATATATTGGTTATAATTGAAACAAGTTTTAAAGGGTAAGATTCTTAGATTCGAAGCACAGATTATGAATGAAAAATCAGCAAAAACTATCAACTGCATTGCATAAATTGGAAAAGTTCACGTTCGTTTTTGCTAGTGTTTCATTTAAAACAAGTAAATCCAGATTCGAAGGATAAGATTGTGCAATTCGAAGTCCTAAATTTGCTTTTAAAGACAAACGGAGACAAGACCAAACAATGCCAAACAAATAGAAAAGTCTTAGTTGTATTAAAGCAAAAGCAATTACATTGAATGGCCCTTTTTGGGTACAAATTCAAGTTCATAAAAGTAAGGAATAGAATAAATAACAAGATCATGAAATTTGGTCCAACTATGATTAATAAATTTTTGTTCTTTCTTTATTCTATCCTCTATTTCTTCTAGGATTGGTTGCATAAGTTGATGTGCTCTCACTTCATAAAAGAACTCTTCAGCCTTTATTTCGAATGTTGTTTCTCTCAATACTAGGCATGAATTCGAAGGGCGGAGAGTTGTTCCAAAAATTGAGTGGTGGCCATAGAAGTTCGATGCCAGTGAAAAAGCAGCAGAAGTTGGTCCAAAAACATATGAAGTTCTGCTTGGGCGAGGGGGTTGAGGATGTGACCCCGAGTCAGAATATCACAAGCCCATCGAAGGTTCTTGAGAGGAACATCGTCCTCAAGAACATTGAAAGGCAAATGAGAGAAGGCCGCAAGCAGAAATTGGGCTTGCTTCCGCTCAGCTGGAGTAGGTGAAGGTGGAGGCTTGTAAGGAGAAATGACCTTATCCGTAGAGAGGGCAAGCCTCAGTCTCTCTATCCAGCAAGGATTTGGTGGAGGAGGAGGTATGGGAGCTTCCATGTCGGGAGAAGGAGTAAGGGCAGAAGGAACAAGGACATTAATATAATCGAGCCAGTCAGAAGAGCAAAGCTTAGCCTTTTGAGCTAAGAACGATGGATCGTACCCTTGTGCCTCTTCTGGGCATCGGGCAACGTGCATTATCTCTGTAGGCATGGAGGATGTGTACCATACTACAAGCAGATTCTTCTCCAAACTGCGTCGTCGGTCGATGGACACGTAAGGATAAACCACTGAGTTTCGCGCATAGGAAGGAAACTCTAAAGGATCAGTGAACTCGACGAAATGATGGTTAATTCGCTCCCTCAGATCATAGGCCTCAGGTTTCGACCAGCTTGCCCAGTCAGAAGCCCTAGAGAAAGAAGAAGCCACATTCCATGCAGAGGGTTGTGAAGAAGAACTTCCCATGTCCATATTTGCGACTTTCTGAATCAAAGGATTGAGAGCAGTTCGTTCATAGTCCAAGGGTGAGTCAGAAGAAGAACTTCCCATGTCCATATTTGTAAGTTTCTGAATCAAAGGATTAAGGGTAATGTGTTCGTAGTCCAAGGGTTGATAATTTGCAAAGGCATCCATAACCTGAATATAGAAAGGTGGATAAAGGTGGCTAATTAATGCATGGAGGTTCTTTCGAGGAGAAACAGCATCATCAGATGACTCTTCATGTACTCGATCAATGGAGGCAAAAATTGATTCGGCCATAAAAAATATATATCAGTTTGTTCGAATACTAAGGTGGTAGGGGTATTCAAAAGATTGAAGGAGAGTTTAATGCAGATGATGAATGACAGTTACATTTCTGGAAGAATGCAAAGCCCATGCACGTTCTAAGACATGGATAAAAGACCTAGATCCACTAATATCACCAAGTATTGGGTATATTAGTGCGGGGGGTAATGTTGGCTACATATTTTGTACAAGCCAATTACAATTCGACGCGTGGCAGAATAAGGGTAATACAGGAAGACTATTCAAGTCTTCGATCCTGATCGTACACGTGGCAGATAGTATTGGTTATTTCGAGATCTGAGTAGTAGTGGATCAACAAAGAGATGCAAGGTGATGTGGCTTCAACGGTTACTCACATTTAAATTCAAATTTAAGAGCGAAGCCTAACTGCAAGTGATAGCATAGTGGAGCTAATTATAAGGCAGCATGATCAGCGATCACGGAGGAGCAGTTCGACGGTTAGAAATGCAGTTCGATGGTCATCCTTGAGAAGTATAAATAGCAGAGAAGGCCCACAAAAAGACCCCCAGACTCAGATCAAAAAAACCAGTCTTATTCTACTTATTTTCCTTTTTAGTTTTACATTTCCAATCTTACATTTCCTGTTCTTTACATTCTTGTACTTTAAATTCCTACACTGCACTTCGTTCATAGAAGTAGTTTCAAGTAGTAGATTGTTGCTGTAAACCTCTACGAGGCTGAGTTTGGATCATTGTAAGTTTTTCATTTTAATGAAATGCTTCAAATTGTTCTTCATTTAATTGTTTTCTTGTTTAATTCTCCTAAATCAAGTCACCAATAAAAGTCCTCTTCATTGAGGCTAAAAGAACTAAAACACAATCGTCTGATAATTGGTTGGCAATTAATTTTCTGTAAGGACTAATTAATCTTTACTGGCACGCTCGCAATTACAAAAATAACTTTCGAAAGCCAAAAAGCCAGCAGTGGTTGATTATTTTAAAATTATCAATTTGTGTGCCACTAACATGGAAGCAATTCACTAAAATCTAAATTTATCAATTTATGTGCCATTAAATTTGATAAGCAATTCAACAGAACCTATCGTTATCTATGCTATAACTAATATAGAAATCTTTTACAAAATCATTTAAGGGTCTCAATTACATAAGCTTAATAATGACCAGTAACATGTGGATAGTTTTCATACATAAATATTTGTGAAAAAATTGAATGAGATTTTTTTTTTCAATAAAAGGTTGGTAATTACATTTATGGCATATTTGACAAAACTTCATTATTGATTTTGTAATGGTAAAAGTTCCAATAAAGTATAAAATTTGTAAATTACGTAGATTTGATTCATAAATTGTAAATGTAAAAAATGCTTGCAGCAGTCGAAATATTAAAATCTTAAAATGGTAGAAGAACTATGTGATTTTCACTAAAATTTTGTAATAGACATTTTCAATCAAGTAGAGAATAAAAAACATAGGCCTATGTGGTATAGTTAAATGTTTTTGCATACATATTTAGTTTAATTTATTTGTTTAGTATGTTAGTTATAAATTTTGTCAAGGAAATCAAACAATTACAATATATAAAGAATTAAAAAATAGAAATGATCTATTACAAGTAAAAAATGATCTATTTAAATGTACGACCCCGTTTACAAATAATGAATTACAAAATAAAGAATTAAATGATCTATTACAAATAAAGAATTAAAAAATGATCTATTACAATATGTAAGTATTACATAGTCTTCATCGACCAAGTTGCGCCGGACATGTTCGCCTGTCATGACCTGTTTGCTGGCACTCACTGCAACGAGCGATCAAACGCCTATCTGATATATCCATCTCATTCGGAATACAAGAAATAGATGTGCGACCCCGTTTTACTTCTCGCAGACGAAGTACATTAGGCATTAAGGTCTACTGCGGATCATCCCAATAATCTTGATGCAGTATTGGATTGAATTTAGTTTCCCAAACCCTCATGTATACAGAAAGCCTATATACTGGATCAACGTACTCAAATGGATTGTCACCGCATTCAGACATTACAGCGAGCATATGGGAACAAGGATAGTATCTTATCTCATATTTCCCACAACTGCATGTGGGTTGATTCATCCACACAATTTTTGTATTGCGACCTCGTCCATGGCGAAAAGATGTTTGCACCTCAAATATGCGGCATGGCCTATTAGAAAATTGTAATATAAACTAATCAAGTTCATGTTTTTAGGTGTACTTAACTTCACAACATAATAACAACAATTTAGTTTATATTACAAACTAACTTGTCATACGATATCAACTTGAAAGTATTTGCCCTTGCAATGCCATCCTCAATAGTTTTTTGCATCTCTCTAGGGTATTGGAACTCATTTTGTACATCTATTTCAGCTTAGGCTCCCATCTCGTCAAAATATTTTACGAGCTGCCGAAATGTAAATTCAGCCATAGCTGAGATAGGTAAGTTCCTTGCACCTTTCAAGACGCTATTGAAGCACTTTGCATCATTGCTGGTCAATACCCCCCACCGATATCCACCGTCATACGAAAGGGCCCACTCCACAAGATTCATCTTGTGAACCCAATTGATGGCATCTCGGTCAATAGCCTATATCTGTTGTAAGTAACCATTACACTTTCGTCATTGATGAGTACTCCCTGCTTTCCATAGAAGTTGTTTCAGCTCCTTATTTTTGAACCTAGTGTTAAAGTTACTACAAACGTGTCGAAGGCAGTGCCGATGATATCCAACAAATTGGAGCGAGGGATTCAGCCAATACCGCCTCACAGCAGCTAAAATACTCTTAACTCAATCAGATATCAAAGTCACTCCCTGTCGGTCCATGACAATATGTTCCTTGATATTTGAAATGAAGAACGACCAAGACTCCAAACTCTCTCTGTCAACAACAGCGAATGCAAGCGGTAAGACTTTGCCATTGGCAGTGACAATCGTTGCTACAAGCAACACACCAGTGTATTTTCCGTATAAGAATGTACCATCTATGGTTATAACATGCCTACAATATCTGAATCCATTGATGACGGGTTTGAAAGACCAGAAAACAAAGTGGAAGACGGGCATAATGGTTGTACCTCCGGTATATCTATGCTTCCATTGCATTATGGTGCCAGGATTAGATGTTTGTAATGCATGTATGAATTTAGGCAACATCCTATATGATTCATCACAATCCCCGAATACCATTCTAATTGCCTTTGCCCTTGCATGCCACGTCTTCTTGTATGATATACTATAGTTCATGGTCTTTTTGATATCTTCAATGACATTCTTAATTGGCATATCAGGTTCATTCTGCATACGACAATACCTATGAGTCAGATTATTTTGGTGTGAACACGATAAACAAACAAACATGTATATATATGTAAACATTTATTTTGTATACTCACCGCAACTTGTCCCAAAAGATGAGAAGCAATGTAACTGGAGCTAATATTAGTGTGGTCCCTGTTCATTCGTGGGTATAAATAATGGTGAGGACCCTATACTGCTTTATTTCAAAAAGACCATGTATCCTATTAAGAGATGCACGCAACCACCATCTGCAATCGTGCTTGCAAGCACACACCCAAACGTCTCGCTTGGAGGTTACGACTTTATACTCTCGATTATTTGTTGCATGGTACAATTTCACAGCATGTACGAGTTGCTTCTTATCAATGAAAACCATCCCTTTGTCCAACTCTGGATTTTCAACATTCCATATTCAGTTACGGGGAATGACATCGCAGTTACTAATGTCAAAATCACCACCCATGTGAATGTTTTCATAGAAAGGGATTTCAGGTCTAGGTGGAATGGGGGCATTCTGAATATCAATAGGAGCGTCGGCATCATCTTCTTCATCATCATCATCTGATCCGCCCAATAAATTTTCTTCATCACACATTTCATTCTCATCATTGTCTAGGGCGACATCAGGACCATACATGTCATTGTCAGCAAATTGCACAGAATTAACCGTTTCAGCCATATTACCAGCAACTTCAACTGGAGTGGTATGATGGCTGTAGGTGGGCACATCTTCGGTGTTATTGTAAAATTCAGTCTCATATCCACCACGTGAACTTGATTCTCCACCATGGCCATGAAATGTTTGTTGTGTGTAGCCCGCTGCATAACATTCATTTGATTCATACATAAGAGACTGAAACGCTGTCGTGTCAATTCCATGTGTTAGCAATGTAGTGAACGGACGAGAATCCATCTGTGTCATATTCAGGAGATTGTGTACAACCTCTTTATCAATGTACACTTCCAAACAATTTGGTGGTTGGAAACTTCCACCGATACTTAATACGGTGTTCAACGCCTCATCGTCATTGATCAGTAATATTTTGTATTTGCTGGTTGCTTGCCACTGGCGATAAGGATATCTACATTTGAAGATCAATCGGACTGTTTCCCCGTAACTTGCCACCTTTGACATAAACATCTTCTCCAAATTGCTAAGTGTGGTGCCAAGTTGCACCTCATATATCCCTTTCGGCTCAGCATCATATGACACACCTTTATCGGGATCCCGAATTATGTTTTCCCCCAGTAGAAGATAATTGGAACAGTTGCCATATACTCGCTTCAATGAAACAATAAACATTAAAATATCAACAATATACATATATCGAATTCTACTTTTAAAATAATTATATGAACTTTAAATCATTTAATTCGAATTACTTGTGAGGCAATAATTTTATCTAAGTAATCAGTAATTGTAATCCAACAATCATTATTCAATTTTTAATTATAATATGAGTTAAAATAAACCTTATGTTTTGGATTTTTTAGCTTTTTAAGAAAAAAGCTTACAACACATAAAGAATGTTGGTTTGTTTGGACATAACTGTCTATGGAACTCCTGTGTTCTGCTTTTTCCATTATTTATTACAATTAACATAATGCTCTTGTGCACGGTAAATGTAAATTTTTCTTTTTCTATGTTTATTCTTCTTTATTTTGATAACATTTCAGTGTTGATTTGATTTTTACAAGTAGATTTCCAAACAAGTTTTTTGTGTTAACAACCCATCCCTAAAATTAAATTTATAAAATATAAATTTCATTCACAATACTTAACAAAATTTCTAGTGTCATCACTAATTTTGAATGTCATGGTCAATGACGGAGCCAATGAATTAAATCAGATGGGACACTTATTAATTATAACATTGAAAATTTTTATAAAAATATTTCACATAAATTTTTACGATTGATTTCAAGAAAAATAAATAAATAAATATATATATATATATATATTATTTGTAACTAGTATATCATAGATAATATAGAAAAAAATGTCATAGATATAAGTAGATATTGTTTGTTATCATTGCTCTCTTGTCTTAATTCAAAACACTTATTCAGACTGATTCAAAAAATACCAGAATTCAGTATAATTTTAAAAACACTTATTTTGTTTTGTTTTCATAAATCTTGATCTATTTTCTAGTATTTTGATAAAGTAGACAAATATATCACACATTTAAAAAATCACCACCCAATCAAATATTTTTCTTATTCAGTGAGATTGGACAAAATTGGACAAGTCATACAAACATCTTAAATCATAGTGTAAGTTTTGTATAAAATTATTATTTTTCTCAATGAGTTAAAAGAACTCGATTGATTTGGACAATATAAAATAGAGGTTTCAAACATTGTTCTTCATTTTTTAAAACTACTAATCCAATTCTTCAGATTTATGGACAATTAAAAATAAGCTAATTTGATTTGCTCAAACTTATGCCAATAGGGACCTTAATGACAAAGTTATTTCCTATGTAAAATAGTAACCCTCGTCCACTTTTTAAAGGTCATAGAGACTTTGTTATGAAATTCAAACAAAAAGCTCATTTTGGCTCGTTCAATACCCATTGAAAAAACTTTTTCTCAATTTGTTAAGTTTTGTGACAAAATTTTAATTTCTACTATAATGCTATTATATGTATTACAAATTCAGCTCATTAAATTTTTTAAAATTTCTATTACAAGAATATAAAATTAAATGTTAGTTTCTTATGATGAAATGTCTTCAAATTATTCTAATATCAAAGTTAATATTTTTTATAAAAATTATTAATTTCATTGAATGTATATTAAAAATAATACATGATATAGCGGTTTGGTTTGATTTTTTAAACTTTTTTTTTTATTTTTTTGGAAAAATATAAATAAATTTGACAAAAAAAATTGTTTGCTTTGATTTTGCAAATGGTTGTGGAAGAATGTGGCACCTCCCAAAAATCAGTTTTTTTGGTTGGTTGGCTTGGAGGGGCAGAGTACAATCCGGTCTATGTGGAAACCTTTAGCGAAACCCAAATGAAAATAAATTCTAAGAATTTTTTATAATATTTTTGGTGCCTCACCCCAAATACAGTGAAATAAACCAAACGAAACTAAACCAAACAAAGCTTTATGTCCCAATCAAGTGGGTTACGATACGTGAATAATAATTTCGTTATTTCGTACTATTAAAAGCTATATGCTTGGTTAAATTAAATAAATTCGTTTAATTTTTTTACTTATCACATCCCAAGTCAATTTACGTCTTCCCCTAACATTTCCTTTTACGGTGATCCTATCACATTCTTCTCTACCATTTTATCTGCTACTCTACATTGTACATACCAAATCGTCTTAGTTTGTTCTCTCTGAACATATTTTCAATTGGTGCTACTCCTATCATTTAATGTATATTCATTTCTATTTCTCTCTGTCCAAAACTTACCAAACACCCACCTAAGCATCCTCATCTTAACTACACTCATTTCATGAGTTTGTTGTTTCTTAATTGTCCAATATTATGTGAACTGCAAAGTATCACTGGTCTTACAATTGTTTTATAAATTAACAACGTCAATTTTGTTAGCATCATTGATCACATAATATGTCAAAGGCACTCCACTTGAACCGACTTTGATTCTATTATAGGTGAGAATTTGTAACACAACATGAATCGTACACGAAATTAGAAGTTAGGGTTGAACATTTTCAACACAAACACAAATATGACACTATATAATAGCATGATAAATAAATAGGGTTATGTCAAACCTGCATAATATGAAATTGACACAGATAACCCATTTAATAGATAATTAGTTACAAATTTTAATATTATTTTCATTAAAGGATGCCAGAAATGTTTAAATCTCTTATGTAACCTACACAATTAGATAAAGAAAATACGTAAAATAGTATTTTCAGGTTAATATAGTCATTTTGTCTTTTATTTGAGAGAACATGATCTTTTCATTTATTATTTTAAAGTCAATAAAAATATTTTTTTTGAATAAAGTAGAGTCAAAATTAAATTTTTTTTTTTTAATAATTTCATTCAGTAGAGATTAGTTTCATGAAATTTAACTTAGGAAAAAGCGTTAATCTTTCCATACACTTAGTATTTTTAATTGAAATTCATATTTGTCATTTTTTTGAAAGATAAAATTGACTTTAACCCCCTTTGCTTTACTCCATGTGTGATTTACCTCTGATAATTAAAAATAAGAACATAACCCCCTTATGACCTAACACATGTTTCACACTTGATGTTAACTTGGATTGAACGTCTGACGGTATACTTCATTTAGTTCACAAACCACAAGAACATTATAGTTGTTTCCAAATTATATGGGTAGTTTACACATGCACATTGAAGTGGCATTTGCCCTTTATTAAATATGCACAATGTCTGGAATTGAATAAATATACCTAGAGGGTAAAATAGTATAGTGAAATAAATCAAATGACAAATACCATTTCTCATATAGTATAATAGATGGCAGATTCAAGTATACAATCCCACATTCATATTATCAAGTGAAATACTGAATAAAGGTGTACATATATGTAGTACTATTATAAAGAGAAGTCTTGTCTGGGTGTTTATGTCTCATATTTTGGGTTTTCTATTAAATAATTAGATAATTTTCTCAGTTTTGTAAGATAATTTCGCAAACTGAGAAATTGTTAGTTTTGTATAACTAAAAAAATAATATTTTATTTTTATTAAATTTTATATTCAATATTGGTCATGTTTGATAAATCTCATTGTGTAGACTCGAAAAATATATATTTTATTAAAAATAATTGTGTACAATAAAAATTATGAAATTTGTAAGTTTTGAAAAAAAATAAAAGTAAAATTCCACATCAGCAATACTATTTGAATAAGAGAAAATATCTAGTACTTTTGAGGCATGGTTAGGTGATTTTCAAAATATTTATGATTGATGGGAAGGGTGGGGCCTACAATTTTGTATTAGGGCATAAGGTATAATGCTTGGTGATTAGTGGATAACATTGTCATGTGGTGCACTTGTAACACCTAATAATTTTCTACTAACACTCAAAGAATTGACACAATTCCTTCTTCTTTTAATAAAGGTAAAACAGTTTCACATAAATAAATATTTTGAAAATAAGATTTTATGGGTTAACAAAAAAGAAAGAGAACTTAATGGAACATGAACATTACCAATAGGACTTTTAAGTAATTAACCCAATTGTTAGGACTTCTTCCTTAAATTTTAAGAAAGACAAAAAGAAAATTTGATATTGAAGATTAAATTTAAAAACAAAAAATTAATAGAGCAGCGATATATACTGACAAAATTTGTATAAATTTTTTGATGCGAATCTTTCCCCTAAAAAAAATGTAGATGATTTTCATTTGTAATAAAAAGCAAATTGAATCCCTAGTCGTGTAGTTTGTTTCTTGTCTCAAATCAATTTAATTCTTGAAGCTCTAATGGCATCAACTTTTATCCTTTAATTTTACACAATGTATGAATTAAGTGCAACGGATAATATCTATTAAGAGATTAGACCAAAATCAAAGGCAAAATAATTCATTCAAAAGGGAATATATCACTCACACTAATCCCTTAATTACTTTGAGAATAATAAATTGACTATTTTAGTCTTGATTTTAATCCAATTTCTAAGCACTGAATAAAGGTGAAATACTGAATAAAATTGACTTTAAAATTGACTTTAAGAGAACATGATTTTTTTTAAAAAATTGACTTTATGAGAACATGATTTTTTTTTTTTTTCAAAACTCTCAAATTTTGAATTTTTCAGATTCATTTCAATTTTCAGATTTTGAATTCAATCATACAGTTTACAGTCTTATTTTCTGAAACAAAATGATCATATATATGTAAGCATGTGGACCTTGAATTGAAATTGTCAGTCCACCTTAATTCTCAATTCATGAATTTATAATATGAATTTCAATTCTCAATTATATGAATTTTATAATATGACATTAACAATTCTCAATTATATGAATTTCAATTCGCATAATTTTATTCTTAATTAAAAAAAATTCCTTTTATTTACAAGCAAAAAATAAAATTTCCAATTCAACAAATATAGGTTGGTTTATTCACAATTCAAAATTCTAAACCCTAATTTCAAAAAATATAGAATAATTTCAACAAATTGAAAACCCTAAGTTAACCACAAGCATAATTTAACCACAAGAATAATTTCAACAAATTGAAAACCCTAATTTCAACAAATTGAAAACCCTACTTCAAAACCCTAATTTCAACAAATTGAAAACCCTAATTTGGAATTTCTGCGTAACACAATAATTACCAATTCAAAAGCCTAATTACCAATTCAAACCCTAATTTCTACATAACCCTAATTCCAAACCGTATTTACCAATTCAAAATCACACATTCACAATTTCTGCGTAACACAATAAATACATCAGATTCAAATGAGATAGAGAGAGATAGATGCCATACCACAGAGAAAGAGAGCAGAGACAGAGAATGAGAGCAATGAGAGAGTCTGAGACCAGAGGGAGAGCGAGAGCGAGAGTGAGAATCTGAGAGCAGAGGGAGAGCTCGAGCAAGCAGAGGGGAAAGCGAGAGCGAGAGTCTAAGAGGGAGGAGAAAAAAACGTAAGTGTAAAAACGTGATTGCAAATGAGGGCGCTTGGGGTTTTATATAAATTGTAAAAGCGTAGTTTCAATCCACGCTTTCATTAATCAATAGTGAAAGCGTGATTGTGAATCACGTTTTCTTAAGAAAATGAATATGCATAGTGAAAGCGTGTTCAGAAAACAAATTAAACGACATGCACAGTGAAAGCGTGGTTTGAAACCACGTTTTTTTCATAAAAAAATTTATGTTAAAAGCGTGGTTTGTAACCACGCTTTCTTAATTAAAAGCGTGGTTTCTAATAGCGCTTTCACTATTCATCAAATTTTCGACTTCAAACAGTAAAAACGTAATTTGTAATAACATTTTATCGTAATTATAAAATTTTCATCCAAACTAAACCTAATTTAAAAATTAAAATAATAAATTGACTTAGGGGTTGTTTGGGATGATATAAATAAGTGCACTTTTTGACTTTTTATGAAATATGGGTTGGGTTTGGGTTGGGTTTGAAGTGATGTGTTAGAGAGGTGATGTGACTTAAATAAGATAATGTGACTTAAATATGATAGTGACTTTTTGACTTTTTGTCTTTTTCAATACATGCCAAACTTGGGAAAAAAGCGTCAATCATCTAAGCCATCGTCTAACTTATAAAATTTAAACAATTCGAACGAGTGGAAATAGACAGATAGTTTTGTCAAAAAAAGCTAAGGAACCAAACTGGGAGCGTGAAGATGAGATAAAAACAAAAAAAAAAAAAAAAACAACAAACAAACAAACAAGAAGGTATACAAGGAAGGGGGAGGGTTTGAGCCCTGCCTGGCTATTTCTTATACGGGAGCCCATTTGATGGCCGTAAGGCCTCTGCAAATAATCGTCTTCAACCCCAAAAGCCTCTTCTATTCCTCTTTCCTCTCCTCATCTTCTCTCCATTCCAATCTCTCTCATCCATCCTTCACTTCTCCATCCACTTTTCTCCGCCGCCTCGCTTCGGTGCCCCCGCTATCCCTCTCACAACCACCCCACCAACAAAAGCAAAAACCAAAACAAAAACACGAACACGAACACGAACACAAACACAAACAACCGCCGCCGCCACCGCCACCGCCACCGCCACCGCCGCCCTCTCACCGCCGCCTCCGGCCGTCGATCTCGATGTCGGGAACCCTAGCGCAGAAGATTGGGAAATCCATCCGCCGCTCAGGCGCCCCCTCCAAGGCTAGGGTTTACGCCGACGTCAATGTGATCCGACCCAAGGAGTACTGGGATTACGAGTCCCTCACCGTCCAATGGGGGTAATAACCCATTTCACTCACATTATTTGGTTTTTGTTGTTTATTTAATGGGTTGTTTGGTGTGTATTGATGATTGGGGTGATGTAGGGAGCAAGATGACTATGAGGTTGTGAGGAAAGTTGGGAGAGGGAAATACAGTGAGGTTTTCCAGGGCATTCACTGCACCAATAACGATAAATGTATTATTAAGATTCTTAAACCCGTCAAGAAGAAGAAGGTTGGTTCCCCCATTTTATTTCCATAATACGTGTATCAAGTTCCATAATTTTTAAGACCTTTGCTTAATCTTCATATTCATTTACAGCACATGTGAAGTGTCAAGTCATTATTGAAAACTCAATTGGGCATATGTGGAACAGTGGAAGAAGCTAACCATGAAAAATCTATTTTTTTTTTAATTAATGATTTTAGAGGGTTTTATCACGCCCATTGGTTTATTTCATTTTTTTGTTTTAATTGTTGTTTTAGCATTTTGTTTACTGTGTTTGGTTGGGGAAGGAGGGATTTGGAAAGTGTAATGGAAAAGATAGGTGAAATGTAAATAAAATATATCTATATTTCATCTAGTTTCACACATTTTTTCTCCTTTCATTTCCAAATCTCTCTTCAAATCCCCCAACCAAACACACCGTTAGCCTCTTACAAGTGAACTCCAGGCTTCATCGTTGTCCAGTGCCAGAGGGGCAAGGAAGTTTGTGACCTGATGACTGACTGATTTATTTGTGGATATCTCCTTGGAGCATCTGTAGTGGGAGTGTTAATGCTCCCATTAGTCTCTGGTGCTAAAGCATATATCCAACAAGCTCAATTAATGCTGCATAGTGGATTTGATAGCAGGCTTGCTAGTGGTGTCAACAATGCTGCTAACTGCAGCGAGCATGCTAGCACACAGGGAGGGAGAGAGTTAGAGAGAGAGAAGGCGTGAGGCAGGGACAGAGAGGCGTTGACTGAGTGGGAGATTACAAGTGCCATAGGACCCATATTCTTAAAAATTCAACATATTTTGTTTATTTTCCTCTATAATTTATAGATATTGTTATTTAGGTTCTTCCCTTTGTTGTTTTAGTTGTTCTTATGAAGTTTTATTTATGTATTCATTTGGTTGTATTTTGCTTTATCTTATATTTTGTGAAGACTTATTTTCAAGTTTTCTGGTAAATGCAGATCAAGAGGGAGATTAAAATTCTGCAGAACCTTTGTGGGGGGCCAAACATTATCAAATTACTTGATATTGTCAGAGATCAGCAATCAAAGACCCCAAGTCTAGTATTTGAATATGTGAATAATACAGATTTTAAAATGCTCTATCCCACACTTTCTGACTTTGATATTTGGTATTACATCTATGAACTTCTAAAGGCAAGCTTCTCGTGCTCTTTGTTTCTTTGGTGATGAGATGTTGGTTATTATTTATGCTGCAACTGCACTTCCTTATTTGCTGCTTATTGTTTCACCTTTCTTCATATGTCTTTTGGGAATCAAGAGACTAAAGACTCTTGTAAGGAATTCATGGATCAGCATGTTAAGGTCCTCTTTTTTTTTTCAATGATTTTCCTCCCTTTTTCTTTTCTTTTCTTTCTTTCTTTCGTCTTCTTCTTCTTATTATTTTATTTATTTATTTATTTATTTATTTATTATTTTATTTTATTTTTTTTTTGGGGGGGGGGGGGATGTTTCAGTGATATTCTAAATTCTCCCATTTCAAATGTAAATGTGGAAAAATTCACAATATCTTATAGGATATTGAAGAAGAGCTTTTTCGTCTTTTTGTTGTCCAATTTAATCCACACATATCTGAGCATTAGAAAAATGATTAAGAATAAAAAACTTGAGGAGTTTAAATCGTCTTTCTCAGTCTACTGTATGACTATTATTCTAGTTAATAACATTTCCATTTTGGGAGTCTTCGTAGAAGTCGCTTCCTGAAATGGAATATATACAAAGAGATTTTATTTGGTTAGGAGTTGCGGAAGGGAAACTTAAAAAGATCATTTGGCTCATGGGGTAGTGGTGCTTTACTTTGAAGTGAGTTGGTCCAAACAAAGTTTTGTGGTTTGAGTAATAGAACCATGAGTGGCCATTGGTTGTGTGAATTTCCTGTGGAGGCATGCAGTTCTCAAGAGAACTTAATGTTTGTACAATGGCCCCGTTTGGTAGAGTTGTGGGAAAGTGATTATAACTTATAGCTTAACAGCTTATAGCTTATAACTGTGAACATAAGCTGATATTTGACTTATAAATTAAGCATCTCCTCTTTCACTCAACGAATAAGTTGATTTTTGACTTACAAAAAGTTATAAGCTGTATTATTAAGCTGAACCAAACACATCAAAATAGCTTAAATTAAGCTAAAAACTGAAATAAGCTGGAAATAAGCCCTACCAAACAAGGCCAATGTATACTTTTGATTTTCTAAGGCATAGAAGCATGGAGACCCAACATGACATGGAATAGACACGACACGGTATTGTCAAGTTGAGTTATTGTAGAATATTGGCTTTGGGGGCAAGTCCTTGCCTATTTTACCATGTGGTGGCTTCAAGATTTACATCATGAAATTGTCATTAAACTTTGATGGTTGTATCGGTCCTAATTTTTATTTGTAAATATGTATCTCAATTACTGTTTTTATATGTGTATTTTGAGGTGTAGTCTTCAAGTTTGCGTATCTTTATGTGTAGGCATTAGACTACTGCCACTCTCAAGGAATTATGCATCGAGATGTGAAGGCCCATAATGTGATGATTGATCACGAGCAGCGTAAGCTTCGTCTTATAGATTGGGGTCTTGCAGAGTTCTATCACCCTGGGACAGAGTACAATGTTCGTGTTGCTTCGAGGTTTGTTTTTCTGTCCATGCCTTAGTGTAACTGTGTGATTAGTCAGTTTGCCTGCTATATTTTTCTTTTTTTCCTTTTTATGAAATTATTCCCAGACGTGATTTATTTTGTTTTTCTATTGGTTGCCTATTGAATATTTGGGTTCTTGAGGCTTACATGGTTGTAGCTTTCCTTATCATCAGACTCTTATGACTTGGGAGGGTGAAGTGAATATTTGACATGCTTTTACCCCATAACGTATTATGTGTTAGCGGACTTCCTTTTAAATAATTGTAGAATCATGGATTTTTGTTTTTTTGATAAATTGAATAATGTCAGTCCATTTACGCTGATTGGGGAGTGATTTCTATTTTTAATTACTGTTTATGAGATTTGAAATGTGGGAAGAATGACACATTTGTTACCAACTAAAAAAGAAAAAGAAAAAAGAAACTTGCCATATTTGTTATATTCAGGTTGTTTGACTAGTTGGACTTAGACAAAGTAGTTCAGAAAAATTGTTGCACTGGTTTATAAACTTGAGGAACATTTCATGGGTCTACTTTGTGAATATCTTACGGATACAATTGTTCCTGTTTGTGATTGAGCATCGCATGACATCCTTAATAATTTGGGGAAGACTTACTCAATGGAAAATGTAGCATTCATCTAAGTACTATTTGGCATAGTTGTGGAATGTGGCAAATGATATGGGTAATATTTGCAATATGTTGGGCATGTCTATGAATATGTTGGGTGTGGTTAGATCTTTTAAAGTAAAGTTGGTTTCTTGCATAAATTGAGCTTATTAAGAATGACTTTTGAATATTTGAAAATGAACATAACTGAAATAGAGTTGTGGGTATGTATATATGGCACAAGAAGGAATAGGTATTCATGGGAGTTTCAGGTGGCATCGCGTTAAGAATAAGTGTGAGATTTTACTGACATGGTTTTGTTACCAGCAACAAGAATGAATGCTTTCATCAGTAAGTGGTATGCTATGATATGGTTTGGTTGACATATCTTTTGTAGTGATGTGGTTCTGGTTGATATATATATATATATATATATTTGTAGTAGTAGTAGTGGGAAGGGCTTGTAAAAGGATATATGATGGCTGATTATACAATAAGCAATTTGATCCATGGTAAAGTGGAATGGCAAGTAGGATTGGTATAGCTTTTTCCCAGATGGTTGGGCTTTGGTTTTGTAAGTTGAGCATTTTGTTAATGGTGAAGGTCCTCTGTCTGGAACTGAGGGTTTATGTCCGGTGGAAGAGTTGAACAAAATTTGAGCCATCTGTTATAACTTATATATGTCTTCATGCGATGTGTTTCTTTTTGGATTTGTTTGCCGCATGTCAAAAGCATGCATAATTTATTGAGCTGACGTAGTTTGCTTCTCTTTGCCTTATATGTTGCAGATACTTTAAAGGTCCTGAGCTTCTTGTTGATTTGCAAGACTATGATTACTCTTTAGACTTGTGGAGCCTTGGTTGTATGTTTGCTGGAATGGTGAGCTTCTCACACTCCCACTATTTACTTTGATTGGTAGACAGATCTTCATTCATTCAGAGGTGGTTTTTTCGCAGTTTGTATAGTATCTTTCCAGACTTTCCACCCATCCACTTTTAGTTGTGGTGTGTGTGCAAGTGGTCTGGACATATCATTTGATGGGCCTCCTCCTTGTCAGCCTCAGCCCAAAAATACTCTGATCAGACATGATCTAACCATTAGATAATGGATTTCCTTTGTGTAAACCCGACCTGGAGAGATTTTTGTGTTAAGAAATTAGTATCTTAAATTTATGAGGTAGATCTTCCTGGTCATTCACTCGTGCTATGGATGAGTGGAATTTGATCTGCTTGTATATCATCCATGGGGTGGCAGATGGCGAGGAGGTTCAATAGTTCATACCTCACCATTGTATGTGAAGGTGTTTCTTCAATGTGTTGCTTACTGTGAAGGCCTGTGCTGTACAGATATTCCATAAGGAGCCATTCTTCTATGGGCATGATAATCATGATCAACTGGTCAAAATTGCTAAGGTACATGAATCTTATTTGTTTTATTTTGCGTCTTTCAAGAATCTGAACGAGGAAACAAAAATAACTTATACCCATTTTCATCTTTTGCATCCATAGGTACTTGGGACAGATGAATTAAATGCTTATCTCAACAAGTACCTATTAGAGTTAGACCCACATCTTGCGGCCCTTGTGGGGAGGTTGGTGCTTGGTCTCATACTCGAGTTCATGTATTCTTTTGCTATCACAAACTAGGTTTCAACTAACAGGAGTTCTTTTTTTTCATTTGTTGTTATAGGCATAGCAGGAAACCATGGATCAAATTCATTAACACTGATAATCAACATTTGGCTCTTCCAGAGGTAGAATCTCGTGTAACCAAAATCCAAGCCCTTTTGGCTAATGTGTTGTAATACATGTACATACTCTTTTGTAGGCAATGGACTTCCTTGACAAGTTGTTGCGATATGACCATCAAGAAAGGCCAACTGCAAAAGAAGCAATGGTAAGAAACCCTTGCTGCGTGCTTGCACCATGACACATCTGACTTTGTGCACCACTAATGGACACTTTATATAATTCAGTATGAAATTTAAAAAAAAATGAAATCATATTGCAAAATTGACACTCTTCTCAATGCTACTGGTGCTTATTGATTAAATAGTGTGAATCATATGAGCTGGACTGCATTTTAGCCAATTATGTTATGTAACAGTCCTTTGTTCATGCGGGCCCATCCTTACTTTTACCCGATTAGAAATGCTGAAAGCAGCAGAACTCATGCCTAGTGATTGAGCCCTTCAAAGAATGGTGTCGTCATCTTGTCTTGGTCAGATCGTCTTGTGTAATTTGACTTTCTGCACTGTGCTAGTTAAGCGCGGATTTGTTTAGAATGTGTTTGTGCTTTTTGTCATGAACTTTCAGTTTTGTTTTGATCTTACTTCGAGTTCCGACTTTTGTATCGGTCAATTATTGTGTCCAATCTTAGTGTGCTCCAACAAGTGAGAATCATGTTCTTAGAGTTGATTTGAGAAGATTGCATCATCCCTCTGATTTTTCTTTGGCCCTGGCATTTTTTGATGTGAGCATTTCTTTTGTCACATTCTTTTGTTTGTTTGTTTGGAAATGATTTTTAGAAAACATAATGGAGATAGGTTTCTCAGAAATGTTGCAATATCACTCTGTACATAAAATTAATATATATAGTTCTTGATCTGCTGGATGCAAAAACAGGCACAAGCATTACTTACAAACAACTGTTCGGTCAGATACAGCCTTCATTAAAATATGGAGATGCTTCTATGATTTGAATTTTTTGTGTTGTAAATTTAAATATGGCATGTTTTGAATGGAATAATTAGGTTGATTTTTTTTTTTTTTTCCTTCTAGATAATTTGATGGAATATGAGCCACTCAGGTTTGGACACGAGGTCAGGAATAAAGTCAGCCCATGAAAAAATATCGAAGGTTTGTTGAAAATGGCCTTAATTGGCTTCCATATATTTTGTTTCATGATATGCTCCCACTGTGCTAGCCATTGTTGGTGCTGAGCTAAGAAGCTCGGGCGCTTTTTTTCTGGGTAATCCTCAACCTACCTGACCTTGTTGCCTATAGCGTCGCTGGCTCACTTTCCAAGCCTCAAGGGTTTGGGATTGTGGTGAATGTGAGGTTTTCTTGATTAATGCCAAGATTATTGATGAGTTTAAATGAGTTTTAAATAGACGTAATTGAAAAAATTCATAATTTTGCTAAATGCTAACATACGTGGGGTTTTATTTAATATTGCAATTTGTGTAAAAAGTACGGTAAAAGTGATGTAAAGTTGGAAATATATTTGAATTTGATGAAATGTATTTTGAAATTAATAAAATTTATAATGATATATATATATATATGTATTATTTTTATTGTATACCATGAGAGACTTGTAAGCAAATTTATTCAGCTTGTTTGGTTCTAATTTTCAGAAAATTTTACTTTTTTATTTTTTGCATTTTAATGTTTTCTATGATTCTTTTGTAATATTTTAAATAATTTTTAAAATTTTTAAACACATCTAATATAAATATATTTAAAAAGTATAATATTTGTGAATTTTTTTTAAAAAAAATACACTAAATATAAAAAAAATACAAAACAAAATAAAAATTCAGTATATTTTTTCGTATTTTTGTGTATTTATTAATTTTAAAAAATATTTTACAATTTAACTACATTTAAGTAAGGTGTATCTAAAAAAGTAAAAAATTACTTGAAATTTTAAAATATTCACTAAAAATAAAAATAAAAATAACGCAAAATAAAAGACTTAATTTTCAGAAAAATGAATTTAGGAAATTGAAAATAAACACACTGATTAGTATTATTTTTAAAGTAAGCATTTCGATATTTCATAATATATTAGAATCACTAGAATACATATAACAGAGTGGTAATGGGCCCTTCTCCGTCACCGCAGGCCCGGCCCTGAGGGCAGGCCAAAGAGGCTTGCGCCTTGGGCTCCAGATTTGGACTGAAAATAGGATTTCAAAATATGATTTTGTGTTTTAGATATTAAAAAAAAAAAATTCAAATACTATAAACCTAATTGTATATGGGGCCTAAAAAAAAGAAAATATATCATGATAGATTAGAGGCGCAACTGACATGGGCCCAAAAATAAGAAATACATTATAATTTATAATACCCACACTGAAGCTAAGAACGTGGGTCACTGAAAGAAAAGAAACATGGAAAGAAAAACATCTCTCTCTCTCTCTCTCGTATTGGACTGATCTCTCTCTCGTGTTGGATTGATGAAACCTTCAGTCCTTTACTCTCCTCCATATTTGAGGGACGCTGAGCATTAACAATTTTGGGTATCAAAACCGTGAGTCTCTCTCTCTCTCTATATATATATATCACATTTAAATGGAGGAAGTTTTTACTCTAATTTTTTCCCTAATTTCTTGCCCTAATTTTCTCTTAATTTTCCTCCTAATTTCCTGCCCTATATAATTTGTTCTTTAAATTAGAAAATTACCTAATTTATGTGCTTTAGTGGAAGTCTATAATTTTTGTTATGCTCTAATTTTGAAACTATATTATTTGCAGAGATTAGTGATTGTGAATTTGTGTGGACTTGTGATTATATAGAGTAGTTATGCCTTATAGGAAATATATTTCTAGATGTAGAAAAAGGAAAAAGAAGCAAAAATTAAAAAAATTTATTCAATCTCAATCGGGAGCGCTTGATAAATTTTTTGGTAGCAAGAAACAAATAGAAAGTTCGGCCTTGTTTGGTTTGTTTTTTAGAAATATTTTTGAAAAAAATTCTCTATAAACAAATTTTCAAGAGTAATCAAACCAAACTAATTTTTTCAAAAAAAATCTCAAAATTTTGTTTGATTACCTACTTTCCAAAATCATTCTTTCTCTCATACACATCAAATCAATCACTTTTTTAAAACTCTCTCCCCAAAATAATTTTTCAAAACTATTTTTGAAAAAAGACAAACCAAACAAGTTTTTGTACTTTTTATCTCAAAAACTACTCTGCAAACACAAACCAAACACACCCTTCATGTTTGGTTGATGAAGATTTACGCTATGTTTGGATTGAGTGATTTGGAGAGAAAAGAAAAAAAATGGAGAGATATGTATTTTTTTTATTTGTTTGGGTAACTTAAGTGGAGAGAAATGGAAATAAATTGAGAGAAATGGAGAGAAACTCATTTCTCATATAAGCTTCATTTTCAATCTTCCCAAAAGTGGAGAGATTGGGAGAAAAGAAACCACTATTTTCGTAATACCAATTTTGTCTCTATAAAAATAAAAGAAATAAAATGATTGAAAATATAAAAAGGTTACTTTGGTAATATAACATAAAATAATTTCTTTTCTTTTCTCTTAATGAAATTTAACCAAACAAGAATGAGAGAAATCGTAATCATTTCTTTTCTTTTATTTCTTCCTTCTCCAAACAAAAATGAGAGAAATCACAATCATTTTTTTTCTTTTCTTTTCTCTTATTACTTAAGTAATCATTTCTTTTCTTTTCTCTCCTAAGTTCCCAGACATAGTGTTAGTAATTGAAGAACTTAATCAATGTAATGAGAATGATAATGAAGATTTGGGTGTTGAAGAGCCTATTGAATATTTGAATGAGAATGAAAATGAAGATTTAACTGCAACAAATAAAAAAATTGTTATAACTTATAATATTATCCATTAATTTTTTTTTTTTTTTTTTTTTTTTCAATCTAAGAAACGCCTCATTTCCGAAGCTCGTCTTGTGCCCTTAGAGCCGGCCCTGCGTCACCGTCAAAGTCGTCGAAGAAGTCGCCGGACGATGATGACGTCAGGTTCGCCGGAAAACCATTTCCAGCTGAGGAAGCCAGGGAGCGGTGGCCGGAGCGTTACCAATCCAAGGTCTCTCTCAACACGAAATCTACGAACCTTTTGTTTTTTTTTTATTATTTTTAAATCCAATATATTTCGATTTTGATTTGTATTTGGTGCTTTCCTAAGAAGCACGGACACTTCTAAGAAGGTAACGTATCCGTGTCGTATCCGTGTCGGACACCGACACTCTTTGGACACTTTCCCGACACGTGTCCGACACTCTTTAAAACGTGTCTTATTTTTTAAAGACCCGGACACTCTTTGGACACTTGGAGAATACATGTGTATTTCTTAAACACACGTGTCTATCAATTAGACACATGTGAAACCAATTATAAGTTTGAACAAAACAACTTAAGATACAATAATAAAACAAAAATCATATAAATTCATAAGAATTATTGTCATATTTAATATTTTTATTATCTTTGAATGATATATTCATATATATAACATATAATAAATATATAAAATTATATATTTCATGCGTGTCCCCCGCGTGTCGTGTCCTGCATTTTTGAAAATTAGCGTGTCGGCGTGTCCGTGTCGTATCCGTGTCGTGTCACGTGTCCGTGTCCATGCTTCTTAGGTGCTTTCTTTTTTGGTTTATGATATAGAAGAGAAAGGTCAAGCTTGGCGCTTCATCTAGCGAATCGAACGAGTGAGTGTTGCATTTTTGTGTGAGAAGATTTTAACATAACGTGCGTATTTGACTAGTGTTGTTGTTGTTGTGACTATAATTGTTGCCATTTTCATTTGATTTGTAGTGTCGAATCCGATGAAAAGGAGGTTATGCAAGCGAGGTGCCACTACACTCGAGCTGTTGTTGATGGCTGCGTTTTCAATCTCTATGATGACGCTTTTATCAAAGTGCTCTCTCTCTCTCTCTCCCTCATACATCTATAGAATGCTAATAATTTGTCAGGGCTATGTGAAATCACTCTTTTGATACCTGGGTATCTATTTTTAAGTTTGCATTTATATTTTTTCATGTTTATGTGAAGCTTAATGCTTTATAAAACCATTACCGTCCTTATTATCAATTTTGCACACTTCCTTTACTTCAATATTTAGTAAACTTGACTGAACAATTTTTTATTTGAAGAAATAACACTGCCTGTTTGTTCACTGTCTTTGTTTTCCAAAAAAAAAAAAAAAAACAGCTTTTGCTTGGGTGCTTTTGGTATGGTTTTTGCTTTCTATGTTCTGTTCTCAAAAACATAAAAAAGAAAACTTATTTGATAAAATGATTTTAAGGAAAACTTTTTGAAAACACACATTTTTTAGGAAGAGCTTTTTAGTTGTTTGCTAAAATTTTGAAAATTTGTTATGCACACTAGTTAACAACAACAATATTTCCATGCACTATATTTCTTATGTCGTGGCTGATGGCTAAATGGGTAGTGAATCTAGTGATTGTTCATCGTGTGGAAGGAAAATTATGAAGTTGTTAACTATTTGTGACACTACTCGGACTATGATTTTTTGACAAAGGTCCTTAATTGGAATGCGGTTTCCATTATGTTGCTCCTATCTAAACTGTGCAATATATATTGATGATGTGGAGAGTGAGAGCTAGGAAATGGGTAACTCAAGCCATTCCAAAAATGAGTTTTTTTGAGATGCTTAGTTCATTAGTTTGGTTAATTTGAAATTGAAATCTGAACAAAGAACAGGGGCTTAGCATTCCAAAAATGATTTTTTTTGAGATGCTTAGTTCTTTAGCATCTTTCTTAACTTGCAGCCTGTTAACTAACAAACTGGTTACCTGAATGTGTTGGTTGCGTTGATAATGAAATAATGAATTTTATAGTTGGCTATGGATTCCTTATAAATGAAAAACCGGAAGCTATAAGTTGCTATTCTAGAAATAAATGCCACTTCTCCTATTCTTGTACTTTTATTAGGCTGAAGAGGGAAAACCCGACTTCATAGCGAAGATTGTGGAGCTGTTTGAAACCGTTGACAGAGAACTATATTTTACTGCTCAGTGGTTCTTTAGGGCTGAAGACACGGTGAGATAATTTATTACTTCAACCACCTGTTTTAAGTGTTTTACTTTGGTAAATATTTCGTTCACTAATCTTCATGAATTTGGTTGTTTCCAGATAATTAAACACAAATCTGATCTCATTGACAAAAAACGAGTGTTTTACTTCGACATAAAAGATGACAATCCATTGACTTCCATTGTGTCAAAAGTAAAAATTGTTCGACTTGCAGCAGAAGTATGAGCATCATGTACTTTTGGCTACTGTTATATATATATATATATATATATTTTTTCTGTCCTTGTTTGCGTGTGGTTTTTAACTCTCTTCCAATTTATTGCTTTCCATTCCAAGTTTCTTAAACTATATACTCCATGCAACAGGTGGGTTTGGCTGAAAAAGAGAAAATACTATCATCTTCAGATCTGTATTGTGATATGGCATATTCATTGCCACACTTTTCGTTTACAACTCTAGAGACAGCCACAGGTTAGTGTGTTTCCCCAGGGATTACGATCATTATTTTTTTCCTGCATAAAAACCAAGAAATAACCCATTTAGTTTGAGAATGAGCTTTCCAGGTTAAGCAACAGTATTGTATTATCACAATAGTTGAACTTTCGTTTAAACAAGATTTTCTAATAGATGTTTGCATCTGTAACTCTAGAAAATTTAAAGACAGAAAGTGATGCATCTGCAATAAGTGATGTTAGTTCAAATAGTGCACTAGGGAACTTAAAAGCTGCAAAGTCTTCCCAAGTTTCCAATTTTGAAGATTCTACAATGACTTTACTTGATTTATACTCCGGATGTGGAGCCATGTCAACTGGTCTCTGCCTTGGGGCATCCATATCTGGTTTGAAACTGGTCACTGTAAGTCAGAAAGTGATTGTAACTGTCATTTTTGTAAAACTTTTTCTTCTGTGCACACTTTCAACCAAACACTGATATATATTTTATTTTTATTTGTTTATTAGAGGTGGGCTGTGGACATTAATTCTAATGCATGCAAAAGTCTAAAGTTGAACCATCCTGAAGCTGAGGTAGTATATTAGTTCCTTTGCCTTTACTTTTCTGTTGGTAAATGATATATATATATATATATATGAATCATAGGACAAGTCCAAAATGATTTTAGGTGAGCAATGAAGCAGCAGAAGATTTCCTATCATTGTTAAAGGAGTGGGAAAAGCTTTGTAAAAAATTTCAATTGTTTGGTTCTCATCTATCAGAGGATTCCAATTCTGAACACAACAGCTTGGACAGTGATGAAGATGATTATAATGCTCATGGCTCAACAGTTTCTCCTGGAGAGTTCAAAGTGGGAAAATTACTAGCTGTTTGTTACGGTGATCCCAACAAAGTCAACAGACGTGGGCTGTATTTTAAGGTAGTTTGGCTTTAACCAAGAAAAACATCCCATGAATGTCATCCAATGCGATTGCCTGCTTCATATTTTTGTTGCCTCATATATTTAATGTTTCGGTATTTTGAAGAACAAATAGGTCGCCTTGGGGAAACAAACTTTTTGACGCATGGAATAATATATAAATTCATATTTTGCGATGGTTTGAATGCGCACGTCTCATTGCTTCTATGAAATTCATAAAGAAAAACCTTATTTTGTACATGCAAAGGGAAATATATACTTAATATGTTAGCATATATATTGTGTTTGGTTACCTTTTGCATGTCAAACACGAGAGCAGTTTTGCATGTCAAACTCTAATTCTCTCCCCTCCATTATTTTAGTTGTCTATTAACTACTCTGGATTAATTTTGGGATGCTTGAAGGGCTATGATTTTAGATCACATACTTCGCTAATTTTGTGTATGTGGATATGCAAAATTTCCCTTGGGTAGTTTCTCATAGAAAGAGTGTGGGTTAAAGCTTACATGGGTGGTTTTAGCCATGTATGTGGAAACTCTTCTTTGAATGAATGACATTCACTGATTGACAAAGTATCTCCTTCAAATCTACAATATATAGGTGCGTTGGAGGGGCTATGGACCTAGTGAGGACACTTGGGAGCCATTTGATGGTTTAAGGTATCTATCTAGTCTTACCATTTTTGTCTTCCAACTATTTTATTTGGCCATTCTTTCCATTTTCCACGAAATATGCATCTTCATTTAATGCTCTTATTTTTCATCAGTAAATGCACGGACAGCTTAAAGGATTTTGTGACAAGAGGGTTTAAATCAAAGATTTTGCCTCTTCCAGTAAGTTTTAATTATTTGAATCCTTTATATACATTTTGGGCAGCTAGTGCTTTTCATCTTTCTGATATGGGTGCTCTGATTGTTTTTCCCTTCCCTTTTGTGCTCTCATTTCTTTTAATTTATTTCCTTTTCTCATTAAAAATCTTTTTTATTGGTTTGTAATAATTTGTTCATTGTTTATTTAGGGTGATGTTGACTTTATATGTGGAGGCCCTCCATGTCAAGGGATGAGTGGTTTCAATCGCTATAGAAATCTTGTTGACCCTTTGAAGGATCCAAAGAACCATCAGCTTGTGGTGTTCATGGATATTTTTTAGTTTTTGAAGCCAAAGTATGTTTTGATGGAGAATGTTGTTGATATATTGAAACTAGGTGGAGGAGTTTTGGGTTGTTATGCCATTGGTCGGCTAGTTTCTATAGACTACCAAGCTTGATTGGGAATACTTGCTGCAGGCTCATTTGGAGTTCCTCAATGTCGGATGCGAGTCTTCCTTTGGGGTGCACATCCAATGGAGGCAAGTGAGTTTTAATTAGGAAAATGCCAATATTCATGAGATATGTGTGGGTAATTTGAACTTTTCATGTTTCAGAAGCTACCTCAATATCCTTTACCTACACGAGTTTGTCGGCAAAGTGGTTGTTCCAGTTGAACTCAAGGTACGTAATGGTGTTTCTATTTAGTGTTTGATGGGACTGTTTTAGATCTTTATGTGATATTTCTGCTTCTAAGTGCAGGAAATTGTTGTCTGTTATGAAAATGGGCAATCATGCAAATTGGAAAAGAGTATTGTCCTTTCTGATGCAAAATCTGATTCTATATGCAGTTGTCATTGATATGTAGTGTCATCTTATTTTAGGTCACTAATTACGAAAGTCGAGATGAAATGCTCTATTCTCAGGCTCCTTGTACCAATTTCCAGAAGTACATTAGATTGAAAAGGCCGGGTAAGTTCAAAAATTTTCTTGTAGATATGCTTTACTCAACATTGATTTATTTATGAACACGAAAGAATCAAATACAGAACACTACATGCTGATCAACAAATTTTTGTTTTGTTTTGTTTTGTTTTTTTATTTCCTTCTCTAGTTTTGATGTCTTGCTAAATTACAAATTTGTCTACTTTTATTTTCTTCTATGTTATTCAATAAGAAAAATTCAATATTCCTAATTATCCGTTACTCACCAGCAAAAAATAAAATAAAAAATAAAATCTGTTACTTATTGTTTTCTTGTGAAATTTGCATAACACACTTCTATACCATTTTCTGCACATTTTTATGAGCAATGCTAAAAACTATGGGGATTGATATTTATTACACAGTTTCTGATATATACTTAGTTGTACTATGCAGATATGTTTCAGTCTATAGTTGTTTCAAAGAATGCATCAGGAAAGAAGATGCTGTATGATCACATTCCTTTGCAATTGAATGATGATGATTACGAAAGAGTTTGTCTTATTCCAAAAAAGAAGGTTCAGTTACTTGTTCTGCCTCATAACCACCATAAAGTTGGCTATAGTTTTGTATAATTCTTGGTTATTCTTTTTCATATGTTTTCACAGGGAGCAAACTTTAGGGATCTGCCTGGTGTTTTGGTGGGCCCAAATAACAAGGTAGAATGGGACCCGTCAATAGAAAGGGTGAAAGTCAGCTCAGGTGTAATTCAAATTTCCATTTTCTTCTTGTATTATCTTTAAAAGTATCTGGTTAAGGACATTGAAAGATATGTAACCTTAAGTTAATTTCTTTTCAATAGAGTCCAGCTTCCTAGCGTCAATTTTCTATCAAAACTAATGATTTATAGTGCTTGTTTTTTTTTTTTTTTTTTGGAGCAAGGCTACGTGGTGCTCAAAGGATAATGGTTATTATGAATCGGTGTCTTTTCCTTGAGCAAATGAGGGATTATAGAACAATAAAAAATATATGAAACCAGACTTATTTTTAGCTTTTTCTTTTGGGCCTAGACCCATTTCTGTTTGCTGAGTGCTGGTGGACCGGGCACTGGAAGTGATATTGGGCTGATTGCGACGTTCTGCTGTGGGCCCTTTCTCGGTCCATATTTTCTCACACGACCCATTATGCTGATTGATGATTATGGCCCAACCCAAAATACTATGGTGGACCTTGGCTTGTCCATGGACCTGAGAGAAGTTTTATATATATTATATATAAATACTCGTCTTGTTGAGTTGCATTATAATTTTGGATAAATTATAAATATATTCTTAAAATTTGTTTAAAATATGAATTGTTCTTTGTAGTTTAAAAAATTATAAATATCTCTGTTAAAATTTTTTATTTAACAAAATTAATTAAAAAACTAAAATTTCTAACTGTTCACCAATACAATAATAAAATTATTTGAATTATTAATTGAAATAAAATTTTAACATTACTAAAAATTGTTAATTAGTTTGATGATTTATTAATAAAATGACTTATTTGTTATGAAATTAAAAACTTTAAGGATATAATGTAATTTTCAAAATTATAGGGAGTAATTTGTAATTTAAATAAATTTTAGAGGGTATATTTGTAATTTATTATATACTTTATAGGGAATATGTTCTAAATAAAGTGTGTATAGAGAGAGAGAGAGAGAGAGAGAGATATGGGAGGGTTGACCCTGAACAGACAAAGATCCATGGTTGGATTGGACCCCAACTTTGGAAAGCGAAAAGGCAGGCAATGCAGCCAGATATAGTGGAGGGGAAAGTGTGCACAGCTTTATTAGCTGAAGGGTCCTTGTTCTTCATCTAGAATTTTCACCAATATATATATATATATATATATATGTATATATTAGTAGTTTGCACCACACTTTTATAACATGGTTTATTTACCATCCAACATTATCGTTTAACAGATGAAAATTGATTTCCATACTAGAGTCACCTCATTCATTCAGTATGCAAACTTTGTTTATGTTTGCATTTGTAATGTGGATTGACTTTTTAGTGATTTTAGTTTGGAATAAAAAGTTTTGTTTGAGATGAGTTTTTTTATTTTTGTAAGAAAAAAAATGAAATGATTATAATTTGAATGTGATATTTTATTTTATTAATTTTTTAATTTATTTTGTGTATTTTTTTACTAAAATAATCAAAAAAATCCACACCAAACATAACTTATATATCATTACTCTAAACACAATCAAATTATAAAACGAGATAAATGAGTTTCGCACAAAATGGACTAACAGGCACAGCCATGTGAGTCTTTATATTGCATTTTATGATATATTTTATTTTAATATTAGTTGCATTTGTAATAATGGGTATAATTTTGAATTTGCTTCTCCCCCCCCCCCCCCCCATATATATATAGTCACTAGTTGGGGGGTTTGAGCTCCTCAAATCAAACTCTCCTACAAATCCACAAAGATTAAGGAATTGTGTCCCCAAAAAAGTAAAATTTACAATGTTTTGTGAAATTGACAGGTCCACAGGCTGCTAGCTGGTGGCTGCTGCTGCTGCTGCTGGTGGTCAGGTGGTCCCTTTTGCTAAAAGCTGAGCTGGGGGAGGGGGAGGGTTTCTGGGCCTCTCTGCAACACATGATTTTATACTAACCCTCTAAAAATAAATGAAAAAATAAAGTAAGAAGCAAACGGGATAAATAATTGGTGGGGTGAGGGGGACAAGGTTTGGACGTAAGAATCTAACTTTCTCCTTCCAAATCAGACATTTGGCATCCAATCCGATTTTGAAGATTGGGACAGATTACAGAGGACCATCTTACCTTGCTTATTCATACACACACACACACACACACACACACATATATATATATATATATATTCACACACTTGTACATACTATTTATTAGTATATTTATGAAAAATGCTATTTGCCATGAATTTTTATTTCAAAAATTACCTTGAACGTGTGGTGTATAGCGTAAATTCAAAGTTGTGAGGTATATGACATAAATTTAAAATTGATAAGATGTGAGTCACGTCTATAAAAGTCCATGAATTTTGGATATACTGTGTTATTATATATTTATATTGTGTTTGGATGTGTTAGAGACAATGAATTTATATAGAATAGTGAAAAAATATAACATTTACTTATCCTTTCTACTGATCTATCAAGTTTTTTTTTTTTTTGAAATATTTTGTTAAGCATGTCAATATACTTTCTACCCATCTATCAAAATTAGCATTTTCCTTGGGAAAATTTGTGTATTAGTGGGAGGTGGAACACATGTTTACAAAACTGTGAAAATCTTGTGTGGTGTAAGTTTTTTTCGCTACAATGTGGTGTAAGTTTTATCTTGTGTTTTTCTATACAAAAAATGACTTGCACCTCATATATTGATAATTATTTTTGATGATATAGATTGAATTGTAGCAGCTCCTTTTCATTATTCCCTTTATATGAATGAAATGCCATGTTGATCTTATTAATGAAATATCACATCCCATGGATGTAAATAAAACCAAAAACAATAGAAGAATCTTGATGAAGATGAAGATCGAAGTGATGAAGAAGGTGTTGATAGATGTTGTTAGTGAGTGATGTGGGAAGAAAGCAAGATGCATCTGAATCTGTTCTTATCCTTAAGAATAATCTTACAGATCATGAAAAAAATTATCATGAAGATTTTTTATTCTTTAATTAGTGTGTGATGTTTTATTGTATGTATAATTCAAATATGAAGAATCTTTCTTGATCATCATTATGATATTTTTCTCATAATTCCTGACATTACTCTATTATCAAACAGACGAGTCCCCCCTCTTGCTTTTCCTTTCACTACTTTTTTGTCTAACTATTCATTCATTCCTAGGTGTGTGCCTCTATTAATGTGAGTGGATGAATTGGTAAATAATATCCGATTAACTTAATTTTTTACAGGCTTGTTTTACTTGATGTATTCTAAAATGTGAACGGTTCAGATTATTGAAATGAGCCCCATTTCACTGCACAACAACGTGGCTGCTATGCCCCCGCACAACAATTAATTGGATATCATTTATCCATGTATCCACTCACATTTATATGTATTTAAATATTTTAAATCACAATTATTATTTATTTTTGTAGATATGAATGTGAGTGGATGAATGGGTAAATGATATCTGATTAACCTGATTTTTTACAGCGTGTTCTATTTGATGTATTCTAAAATGTAAACGGTTCGGATTATCGAAATGGGCCTCGAAATGGGCCCATTTCACTGCACAACAATGACTACGATGCTCCCCGTATAGCAGCCACCCCAAATCCATATTTTATTTCCTCAAAACAAACAAAAATTATATATATATATATATATATAATATAATAATATATACAATTCTCTCTGCCATTATTCAAGTAAAAGACTTGTGTGTGATTTTATAATTATTTTTCTTGTATAAATAGAATTGAGCTACAAACTCATTATAGAATACACTGCCCCCAATCAAGATGAACATATAGAAAATTGCTTACTCTTTTTGTGGCTTAGTTCCATAACATTTTTTTTAATTAAAATAATTTTTATGGGATCTACAATTACCAATCCAATTTCTTTTTTTTTTTTTTCCAAATCGATAAACAAGCATGGTCTTTGAATATATAGTAGATATCTATGATGGGGGTAGTATTGTAATTTCATGTTACAGTTATTGTTATTTATTTATTTGTTTTATCTTGAAATGGATACAAGCATGATCATTTTTCAAAACAAAAAGTATACAGAAAAATTTGCGCACCAAAATTATCAATGTAAATTACACAATATTTAAATCAATAAATAAAAATATTTTATTTTTACTGCAGTAATTTCAATACATGATTTCTCAATGTACATACAGCTTTACAGGATAATTTTAGCCCTTTTCCACTCAATTGGACCGACCCAGAAAAGACTATACTAGGACGAATTTGGAATGAGGTTTGTTTTGCCCTTGCATGAACAAAGCAGTTGACACAGTGTGAAAAGACCAAACATGCATTGCTTTTTCCTGCTATTATATAGTATTTCCGAAAAGGTTCCAACTTTTTTATTATTTTTTTGTTTCTGTTTTTTTAGAGATAAAAAAAGGTTGCAACTTTTGATAGGACATATTCCAACTTTTGAGAGACCATATAATATTTGCACAGTGATGAATCTTTTACTTGGTAAGGTGCAAAAATTATAGTCCTAAGCTTTTTGAAACTTCAAATCATAGACATATTGGTCAAAAATATAGTTCTAGTTTAAAATTTTATATCCTAAATTCATGGTCTAAGAAGAATATTTTTTAAGGAAATACTACTCATCCGGCAACAAAGCAGCCAATCTTTTATAGGAAAATGATATTCATGCAGCATTTAAAAATATTTTTTTTACTAACTCATATTTCTTTTATCCTTATCCATTTCTAATGCACTGTTTTACACCAATCCTAATATTGAACATTGTTCTAAAAACACTTGTTAACATTTGGTTAAAATAAAGTGTAACATAAACTATAGCTCTTTTACTTCTTGGTTCAAAAGGAAGACTGTTATGACTAGGGTTTGAATGAGGAGCAAGGATTCTCTAGAGTTTTTTTTTTCCTAAAGTTTTCTAGAGTGGTGTGTTGTATGGTTGAGATTTAATAACAAGTCACATCAATTTTTTAGCATTAAATCTCACCCATACAACACACCACTTTAGGAAACTTTAGGAAAAAAAAACTCTAGAGGATCGTTGGTATTGAATGAGGATACATGGAATAGTAAAATCTAACTAATTTGCTTTATGAATCACCAACAAACTTATTATCTCTTCTGATGACTATGTAGCTTAATCACAATGCATAATTCCGACACAGGCACGATTTGTTTGCATCATCTGCACAACTTACAAAAATGCAGTAAAACAGTTTGAAGCGATGACCAAAGTTTTGTGATACATAATCATACATTGACTCCATGAATGCCCCCTATCAATGATATTCCAATCCAACTTGTACACAGGAAAAAAAAAAAAGGGGTAATCAAGGGGCCACATGCAAGAAGCCCAAAATATTTTATGCTGCAAAATGCTTCCTTGTCTCCCTTCGGTTATGATTTCATAGGAATAATAATCATTTTTATGTAGCAAGGTCCACTGTATAGGGTTGTTAAAATGCTTACGAAAAACTAGCACATTATTAGAAAAGGCTCAGTAAGCTGCTTATAATTGATGCTCATAAATGGGTGCGGTTTGCATGAAATGTAACGCTCAACTAGGGCGGTATTTAGATCAAGAATTTGAGTAAAAATTTGAGATGGGAAAGGAAAAGAAAAAAGTGAATTTTTTTAGGTCCTTCAAAATATATGAATTTGTAAAGAAAAGAGATTTATTATCTCGATATGAAAATACATATATATAGATTGTTTCAACATATGTAAATGCATTTTTATGATATGCAACTGAGAGGGAGATTAATGATATGGAATTGGGCCAGACAGATTTGTGCCGGACAGATTTGGGCCGAACAAGTGTTGGGCCAAGTTGTGTGGCCCGGCCTTGAAGGAAGCTGCTCGGTTAAGGCAGCGCGTGGATTGACCGAGCTGCAAGGATCCGTGGTTACGAAGCCGGTCAGGTGAAAAGTCCAGCGCCAGGAAAGGCAAGGTTGGACCAAGGTACCTGTTTGCTCGGCAGGTAGGTCGACCGCAGACAAGCGTGAGTTGTCCCGAGCTCGGCTTTGCCGAGATGCCGCCAAGTCCGGTCCTCATCTAAGCTTAGCTGTTGGAGTACTTGGGCAGGAAGCGCAGCATGGCAGACGATGGCCGAGATGGTACTGCCCGGCTGCCGAGCTCCTAGGAGAATGGGCAGGCAGTTGGGTTAGGTGGTGCTCAGCAAGGTTTATGCTAATAGATGGGATAGCAGAACCACGTGTCGAGAGATCACTGGGAGTAGATTTGGGACGCAGAAGGTATATAAGCAAGTCTGCGCCCCCATGCTTGAGATAGGACATTTTTGGTGAGATAAACACTAAACACAAGACTCTCCCTTCTCTCTATCTATCCCCTGTGTGTGTGTGTGTTCTAACTTGATCGTCGGAGGGATTTTCCGGCCACACGCCGCCGGTTAGCTCACCGCCGTTGTGCTCGCAGGTCGATCGGACAGACAGGAGCTTGGAAGAAAGGAGTGCGGGCTTGCCTGAATATTTGCTCCCCGCACAATTGGCGCCGTCTGTGGGAACTTTGAAAGATAAAACCTTGTCTTCCAAGCTCATCCGATCGCTTTCTATGGCGAACAACGAAGAGATTCCGCTGTCCGCCATCGATGGAGCCACTCCTGAGTCAGGCAGACGGAGAGAGGGACACCCCACCATTACTCCGATGGGGAACTTGGAGACATTCCTAGGAGGACAGTCGGGAGACGCGCGGGATAAGCGCGGAAGAAGTCATGGTCATTCACGGAGTCCAGACGGTCACCGACGGAGGAGAGACTCACACGCCAGACGTCTGGAAAATAAGCTGAAGGACCAGGACACCGTCATCCGACGAATGGCGGCGGAGATGGAGGAGCTGAAGCGGCATGTCAAAGGGAAGGGTGTAGCTGGAGTGGGAGACCACAGTGAGCGCACCCAACCCCGCCGTTTAGGTAGTCAGAGTCAGCGGCATACACCGTCCATCTCTATTACCAAAAGTTACAAGGTTGGTGATTCCGATGTGCGCGCAGAAAAGTCCAGCGTGCAAGATAGCACTTACCAGCCCTCACGTCCGGCGACGACGTCGAGGTACACCTATTCCGCTCGATCAGAAGATTTGCGGACAGTCTTGGAGGAACGGGCTTGCCGGCGGGAGGCACAGAGGATACCGACTTTCCAGCGGTTATCCTACGGGGTTCACGCCAGCGAGGAGGTCGGAATGCCTCCACCCCGCCTAGCGGCGCCACTCCTTGTGGATTTTGACTTGGCAAGGTTGAGCGCCACCCCTTTCTCCGTGGAGATAGAAACAACACCGCTTCCCGCGGGCTTCCACCAGCCTAAGTTCACGCTCTACGATGGAAAAACCGATCCCTATATGCATGTAAGCCACTTCCTACAGGTCATGGCTGGACATAGGCGGAATGACGCTCTTATGTGCCTTATCTTCCCGTCAAGTTTGGGCGAGCTGGGCTTAAAATGGTTTGAGAGGCTGCCAGAGGGGAGCATAGAAATGTGGCAGCAGTTGGCCGAAGCCTTTGTGACGCGCTTCAAAACCAACACCAAAACGCCAAACGAAGTTGACCACCTTCTCAATGTCAAGATGGAGCCGAGCGACACACTGAAGGCATACAACTCCAAATATTGGGAAACCTTTAACGAGATCTTGGATTGCCCGGTCAACCTGGCAATCACCCAATACAAGCACGGTCTCCTGGTCGGACATAGGCTGAGGGACTCGCTTACAATGAACCAGCCGCCATCCATGGGGCAACTAATGCAGCGAATCAATGAGTACATCCGAGTAGAGGATGATGCAGCGGCGTCCACCGCGAAGACAACCCTGGTGGCAACAGACAAAAAGGCCTTACAAGATAACCGGTCTGGCGGGTAAGGGGGCATACCACTTAGAAGATTTGGATGGCAAAGGCGTACCCCGGCCATGGAATGCGGCTAACCTCAAACTATTATATTCTTATCGTTCTTAAGTAATTTTTTGAGGAAGAACTTGTTTCCCCTACACTTCTGAATGTGATACTTTTTTTGTCAATGTAATAGAAGTGAATTACTTTTGCTTAAGAACTTTTCTGATTCAGCCGAGATGATTTACTCCGGCCAAATGAGTTGATGATTTGCTCAACTCTGAAGTTTCAGTCGAGATGATTTACTCCGACCAAATGAGTTGATGATTTGCTCAACTCCGAAGTTTCAGCCGAGATGATTTACTCCGGCCAAATGAGTTGATGATTTGCTCAACTCTGAAGATTCAGCCGAGATGATGTACTCCGGCCAAATGAGTTGATGATTTGCTCAACTCCGAAGTTTCAGCCGAGATGATGTACTCCGGCCAAATGAGTTGATGATTTTCTCAACTCCGAAGTTTCAGCCGAGATGATGTACTCCGGCCAAATGAGTTGATGATTTGCTCAACTCCGAAGTTTCAGCCGAGATGATGTACTCCAGCCAAATGAGTTGATGATTTGCTCAACTCCGAAGTTTCAGCCGAGATGATGTACTCCGGCCAAATGAGTTGATGATTTGCTCAACTCCGATGATTTGATGATTTGCTCAACTCCGAAGTTTCAGTCGAGATGATGTACTCCGGCCAAATGAGTTGATGATTTGCTCAACTCCGAAGATTTAGTCGAGATGATGTACTCCGGCCAAATGAGTTGATGATTTGCTCAACTCCGAAGATTTAGTCGAGATGATGTACTCCGGCCAAATGAGTTGATGATTTGCTCAACTCCAAAGATTTAGCCGAGATGATTTACTCTGGCCAAATGAGTTGATGATTTGCTCAACTCTGAAGATTCAGCCGAGATGATGTACTCTGGCCAAATGAGTTGATGATTTGCTCAACTCTGAAGATTCAGCCGAGATGATTTATCCCGGTGGGAAGCTCAGACGATGGCGATGCGAACAACAGTGGAAGAGATCTAGGGAGTTTGGTTTTGGAAGTTGTCAGTCAGAAGGCCGAGGAAAAGGGACAATTGACAATCATTTTGGTAGAAAGACCAGAGTTCCTTGCCGAGCTGATCTTGCTCGCCAAGAAGGAAGTCGCAGAGCGGACCTTGCTCGCCTTCCTCGGAGTTCCTTGACCGAACTGATGTTGCTCGCCAAGAAGCAAGTCGCGGAGCGAACCTTGTTCGCCGACCTTGGAAGTTCCTTGCCGAGCTGATGTTGCTCGCCAATAAGTAAGTCGCGGATCAGACCTTGCTCGCCGACCTTGGAAGTTCCTTGCTGAGCTAATGTTGCTCGCTTTAAGGAAGTCGTGGAGCGGACCTTGCTCGCCTTCCTTGGAGTTCCTTGGCTGAGCTGATGTTGCTCGCCGAGAAGCAAGTTGCGGATCGGACCTTGCTCGCCGACCTTGGAAGTTCCTTGCCGAGCTGATATTGCTCGCCAAGAAGGAAGTCGCGGAGCGGACTTTGCTCGCCTTCCTGGAAGTTCCTTGGCCGAGCTGATGTTGCTCGCCAAGAAACAAGTCGCGGAGCGGACCTTGCTCGCCGACCTTGGAAGTTCCTTGTCGAGCTGATGTTACTCGCCAAGAAGGAAGTCGCGGAGCGGACCTTGCTCGCCTTCCTCGGAGTTCCTTGACCGATCTGATGTTGCTCGCCAAGAAGCAAGTCGCAGAGCGGACCTTGCTCGCTGACCTTGGAAGTTCCTTGCCGAGCTAATGTTGCTCGCTAAGAAGGAAGTCGCAGAGCGGACCTTGCTCGCTTTCCTTGGAGTTCCTTGACCGAGCTGATGTTGCTCGCCAAGAAGCAAGTCGCGGAGCGGACCTTGCTCGCCGACCTTGGAAGTTCCTTGCCGAGCTGATGTTGCTCGCCAAGAAGGAAGTCGCGGAGCGGACCTTGCTCGCCTTCCTCGGAGTTCCTTGACCGAGCTGATGTTGCTCGCCAAGAAGGAAGTCGCAGAGCGGACCTTGCTCGCCGACCTTAGAAGTTCCTTGTCGAGCTGATGTTGCTCGCCAAGAAGGAAGTCGCGGAGCGGACCTTGCTCGTCTTCCTTGGAGTTCCTTGGCCGAGCTGATGTTGCTCACCAAGAAGGAAGGCGCGGAGCGGACCTTGCTCCCCTTCCTTGGAGTTTCTTGCCAAGCTGATGTTGCTCGCCAAGAAGGAAGGCGCGAAGCGGACCTTGCTCGCCTTCCTTGGAGTTCCTTGCCGAGCTGATATTGCTCGCCAAGAAGAAAGTCGTAGAGTGGACCTTGCTCGCCTTCCTTGGAGTTCCTTTGCCGAGCTGATGTTGCTCGCCAAGAAGGAAGTCGCGGAGCGGACCTTGCTCGCCTTCCTTGGAGTTCCTTGCCGAGCTGATTTTGCTCGTCTTCTTTGGAGTTCCTTGGCCGAGCTGATCTTGCTCGCCAAGAAGGAAGTCGTGGAGCGGACCTTGCTCGCCTTCTTAGTGCGGTCACCGTCTTGCATACTGAGGACCGAGGAAGTATTACCCCGGTCAGGATAGGTAATCCCAGTCACGCTTCAGCGGACGGAATTAAGGGGCAATTGAGAGGGAGATTAATGATATGGAATTGGGCCGGACAGATTTGGGCCGGACAGAGTTGTGCCAGACAGATTTGGGCCGAACAAGTGTTGGGCCAAGTTGTGTGGCCCAGCCTTGAAGGAAGCTACTCGGTTAAGGCAGCGCGTGGATTCACCGAGCTGCAAGGATCCATGGTTACGAAGCCGGTCGGGTGAAAAGTCCAGCGCCAGGAAAGGCAAGGTTGGACCAAGGTACCTGTTTCCTCGGCAGGTAGGTCGACCGCAGACAAGCGTGAGTTGTCCCGAGCTCGGCTTTGCCGAGATGCTGCCAAGTCCGGTCCTCATCTAAGCTTAGCTGTTGGAGTACTTGGGCAGGAAGCGCAGCATGGCAGACAATGGCCGAGATGGTACTGCCCGGCTGCCGAGCTCCCAGGAGAATGGGCAGGCAGTTGGGTTAGGTGGTGCTCAGCAAGGTTTATGCTAATAGATGGGATAGCAGAACTACGTGTCGAGAGATCACTGGGAGTAGATTTGGGACGCAGAAGGTATATAAGCAAGTCTGCGCCCCCATGCTTGAGATAGGACATTTTTGGTGAGATAAACACTAAACACAAGACTCTCTCTTCTCTCTATCTATCCCCTGTGTGTGTATTCTAACTTGATCGTCGGAGAGGTTTTCCGGCCACACGCCGCCGGTTAGCTCACCGTCGTTGTGCTCGCAGGTCGATCGGACAGACAGGAGCTTGGAAGAAAGGAGTGCGGGCTTGCCTGAATATTTACTCCCCGCACAGCAACTATAGTATATATATGTAACATTTCCATCTCTCTATTGGGTACACCATGGTGGTTTACCATTCTCTTCCACACCAGTAGAGTCCGCATATATATTAGAAAGAAAGATACACTTATTTGTATATGATAGGCAAAAGGATCAATACTTAAGAGAAAATACAACATATTTGAAGTAAATTATTTATGTTTTCTATATCTCATGCTAAAATATTACAACAACGTTACGAAGCCAAAAAAAGAAAAGTATTAGCAGAAAATGACCCACAACATAGTAAATTTGAATCTGACATAGTACATTTCAAATAAATTTAAAGTTACATCTCTATCTATTTTGAAAACGTTTATACAGCTTGCATTCCAAACTAGTTTATATACAAACTGCAATTCCACGGTGTTTGAGAGAGAGAGATTAAAAAAATAGGGTTTGGGACATGGATAGATGCAACAAGAATGCAGAGTAAGGTCAAAGTTGGTCGAACCATATGGATACAAGCCTGAACCATGCATGCAAACATGTTATAAATATATATATACAGTAATGGAAGGTGTTGTGATTTTGGAATCATTCAGATTCTAGTCAAAATCCTTGTCTTCACGATAATGTTGATGATCAATCAATGAGTATTGAATGGTCATGTTTTGCAGATTGTACGAGAGAGAGAGAGAGAGAGAGACAGACATGGTTGCATAATCTTGGGGGATATGGCTGAGCCAGGGGTGCACCCCCTAGTGTCGGACACTTAGCATACAAAGAGCTCAAAACAAAACAACAAAAAACAAAAAAAACAAAGAGAGAAATGCCAGCTTCTCAGCCCTTCCATATGCGTCCCCCCCACTCAAACCCTAATCAAGTACATAACCAAATCCACCCCTATATCATGTTTTGTCCCCTCTTCTATCTCTGTCTCTCTCTCTCTCTCCCTCCTTACACCCAAAGCTGTATTCCACCTACACCATTAGGATATTTATACTAATAAAAAAAAAATTGTTATCTATTGCTTGCTTTTGGCAAACTAGCAAAAAGTTAATTTTTAGTTCTTTTAGTAAAAAAAACTAATTTTTTTACTCAAGTCATTACTTAAAAAGTTAATTTTTTTAGTTAAAAAAGTCAAAAATGAACTTTTTATCAATTTTTCAAAACACCATTATAATTTTATTTTTTTCCTATATTTTCTTATTTTTACGAACAAATAAATGGACACTATATGCATTTGTTAATGCAAGTTCTATTATCTTGTGTCTAACAGTGTGAAAATGAAATAAAAAATAAATTATTTATAACATTGTAAATGCGTCATTCCTGAAAGAATAATACAACCCTCACATTCTACGACTAAAAAAAAAAAGATTTTTTTTTTTTTTTTTTTTTTTGACCAATGATCAATCAAATCTGTAGGATTGGCCTAGGTCGTCGTATTATGTAGTACTATTAGCAGTGGAAGTAAATGGTTTCAGTAGTATGCACCAAAAAGTAATTCAAAAATAAAATGGATAAGTTGGCCTGATTTACTAAATTTAAATATAAATATATATATTTTTATCTAAAAACAAATCTTAAGAATTTCTTTTTTAGGCCTTATTTATTTGCAAAGATAGATTGAAGAGAATTGATAGTGAAAGAATTAAGTAAAATTGTATTTATTTTCATGATAATTGTTAGTGTGAAAATTGTTAAATTATTTTCATATAAAATAATAAAATAAATAAAGCCATGTTTTTACTTAACAAAAAATACAAAAATATTAATGTTCAAAATGTGCTGTCCAAAATGTAAAATAAAAAAAAAATCCACTTGATTGGCTGAACATCCTCAGTCGACCGGTAACACCTAAGCCGAACGAACTATTTTCTAATATTATCTCCTAATTCAGGCTCTTAATCCGCTCGGCAAGACCTTTTGTAGGATGAAGGAAACTGTAAAATAAATTGATGTATATTATTGATTGATGTATTATAAGATTGTTGTGTATATTGATTGATTGTATGTATGATACAAGATTGATGTGTTTCTGTATTGTATGTGATACATTCAAAGAGGAATGAACTCTCTCTTTATAGAGAGAAGAATGGTTACATTGGATACCAAAGTGCTCCACTATCACCGAAAGCAAAAAGGAAAGCATAAACCTATACAATTAATAATTACACTAAAGCTAAAGATTCAATTAACAATTTAACAATTATATTAACAGCCCCCCTCAAACTCAAGGAGGATAGGTACTAGCCAACTTGAGTTTGAAGAGAGTAACAAAACAGGAAAGTAAACTGATAAATAAAACAGGATAGGAGACACGGTATGGTCGTGTCAGACCGTTGTAGCAGACAGTTTACGGGGTCATGTCGGACCGTTGTAGCAGACACTGTGTGGTCGTGTCAGACCGATGTAGAAGACAGTTTATGGGGTCATGTCGGACCGTTGTAGCAGGACAGTTTACGGGGTCATGTCGGACCGTTGTAGCAGACACTGTGTGGTCGTGTCAGACCGTTGTAGAAGACACAGTTTACGGGGTCATGTCGGACCGTTGTAGCAGGACAGTTTACGGGGTCATGTCGGACCGTTGTAGAAGACAGTTTACGGGGTCATGTCGGACCGATGTAGCAGGACAGTTTACGGGGTCATGTCGGACCGTTGTAGAAGACAGTTTACGGGGTCATGTCGGACCGATGTAGCAGACACTGTGTGGTCGTGTCAGACCGTTGTAGAAGACAGTTTATGGGGTCATGTCGGACCGTTGTAGAAAATTGTGAAAATTGTGATGGTGCACCAAGGGGGTGACTTAGGGAGTGCGCCATGAGCGACTTATACATGATACTGTGTATAACCCCCCCTCAAACTCAAATAGGTGTAAAGATAGAAACCTATTTGAGGTTGAAACAAAGGGATTGATAAAGCTGACCGGTGTAGAAGACACTGTATGAGTGTGTATATAGGCTGCCCAAAAGATATACATGGATATAGATATCGAGCCCTCAAAAGGTGTGCCCGCACCCTCAAAAGGCGTGCCATCAAAAGGTGTGCTATCAAAAGGCGTGCCCGAGTCATGAAAAGGCGTGCCAGGTTGTCGGCGTCAAGAGGCGCGCGATGCGCGTGGTTGCCTCGGCTATTTAATCAAGACAGAGCCTGAGGCCGAGGCAGAAGCAAGAAACCTGCGAAATCCTCTGTAAAACTCTTCGTTGTGCTGAGAGAGAGAGTCTGGAACACTCTGTTGCGAGAGATAGTCTGTAATACTCTGTTGCCCAAAAAATGGCTTCGTCTTCCCGCGGGCTGCTTACCCTCTTTCCCGACCTCAACGAGTCCACAGGAGAGAGAACTGGTGCGGTGGCCAGTGAACCTCAACCAAACACCGCTGGGTTTGCTCCGCTGAACTTTCCGATGCGATCTGTGGAGCAAAAAATGGCGGTGCAGACGGATGTGGAGGCCAATCAGTATACTTTGAAGGCATGTGTGGAGTCCATGACGGCGGTCACAAACTTGTCGCACCGGCTGCAGAGTAGGACAAATGAGGTGCAGCAATTAAACTCCCAGCTGGCTCTGCTCCAACGCATGTATAAGGATGCGCGAGCAGAGATAAGCGTGCTAAGGGCAGAAAACAAGGAGCTGAAGCGGAAGGCCACCGTGATGTTCCGATTTGGAGGGCCGCCATATGCTGCAGTGGAGGAGCAGGGAGTAGTGATCGTGCCCAGTGGAGTGGGAAACACGGAGGCAAACCCGGCAAAGGCCGCCCAGGACGGAGGCAAAAAGAAGAGACCGGCTGCAGAGTAGAGAAGAAAAATCCCGCCTGTGGATGAGGTTGTTGGGTATGGGTGGTGTTTGTTTTGTTTTGTGGTTTTTTTTTTTTTTTTTTTTTTGTGTAAAATGGATCGGGGTGAGTCCCGACAGGAATAAAATGAAGTTGGTGTGCAGTTCGTCCAGTTCGTCTTCTTCGTCTTTTTTTTTTTTTTTTTTTTAAGTAAAATGGAAGATAAAATAAAATAAAATAAAAAAGTAAAATGGTGTGGTGGGAACGTGGTGTGGTTTGTTGAATTCTACGAAAAAGCAAAAAGCAAAGAAAGTGGTGTACTCTCTGGCCCACGAAAAAGCAAAGAAAGAAAAATAATTAGAGAGTGGTATAGTGGGAACTTCTTTTTAGGGTTTCACATGTTGATGAGACTTGCCCCCCCCCCACGTTAGGCACACTAATCCTCACCGAATAAAGTTCTAGAGAGAGAGAGAGAGAGAGTGGGTGTAAAGTGAGAGAGACTGGGAAAAGTGAGGCCGTGTGTGTGTGATGACAGTCTGTAGCAGTGTGTGTATATTGGGTTTGATGGGCTCCGGCTGAGGGTGGCGCCAGGGCTGGTGGGCTCGGTATACGCAGAATGTTTTGTGCCGCTGGTGGTCTTGTGCCGCCGGTGGTGTTGGTGTTGATTGGTAGCCGCAAGCTTCAACAATGGTAGCATGGTTTCGGCGTTGGAGCGCGAGTGCATGGGTGATTTGCTTCCATTCTGATCCTTGAAACATCTGGTAGAGGCGGGTAGAAGCGTATCCAGCAAAAAAAAAAAAAAGCCACTACAACAAAAAACACATTTGGCAACCCAAAAATTTGTCGCCAAAAGTACAAATTCCGTCGCCAAAAGAATCGACGACAAATATACAACTTGTCGCCAAAGGCCTGTCACTAAAAGTATTGGCGACGAAATCAGAAATTGTCACCGTAGGTAGACATTTAGCGACAAGCAAAATTGGTCGCCAAAAATCATATATTTTGTCGCTATAAAAGTACAATTTGTTGTTAAAAGGTTAAAATTTGGATAGGCTATGTAGTTTTAGCGACAAATAAATGCGTCGCCAAAAGCACTATTTAACGACAAAATTAATTTGGTCGCTAAAAATCACGTTTTTAACGACGAGTAAGTTTTGGTTGCTAAAAGTTCTTGGAATAACCACTAACTTTTAGCGACAAAAACAATATGTTGTCGCCAAATATATTAACAGCGACCAAAATACCACCTGTCACTAAAAATTCAGTACACAAATTTTGATTTTAATAATTTTCCTGTTCAAAATAATCCAAAACACCTGTTTTCCTGTGCACAATATATACGCAAATGTAATGTAAATAATAATACACCTGTGCAAGACATTCATACTAATTCAAAATTAATAGCTATGAAAAATCCCAATAAACATACTTACAATTCTCTGACAATCTAAAACATGCATACCAAAATACTTACAAACTACTAACATTAAATCCATAAATACATTACCAAATCCTATGTCAAAACATTTTCAAAATTACAACCAAATATTTTGATGTTAAACATCTAACCAACAAGTCATTTACTAAAATCCTATGTCAAAATATTTGCAAAAACACAACACTAAATATTTTGATGCTAAACATTTAATCCAAAAATCATTTACCAAAATCCTATGTCAAAATATTTCCAAAAACACAAAATCAAATCTTCGGATGCAGCCCAAACTATTTTCCACCATTGCCAATCTGTCAGATGAAAAAAGAAAAAACAATATTAGATTGACAAAAAAAAAAACTTCACAATTTTGATTTTAATTTTGTAACGGGAAGTCTAATCGGGTGCTGTTTGCTCATACAACTCTATTTAGGCTTGAACAAGTTACCCGTACCAAGTTTCAGTGGTTTCAGTGGTCATTTTGCAATTTTAGCCCCCGAACGGGCCTTTTAAATCTTGTGTTTTACATTTTTTCTTCTAATTTTTTAACCGGAAATCCAATCGAGGTCTCATTTGTTCCTACAAGTCTATTTAGGTTTGAACAAGCTGTTCGTGCCAATTTTTGGGGGTTTCGGTTGTCATTTCGAAATTTCGGCTCCTGAACGAGCCTTTTAAGTCATGTGTATTACAATTTTCCTTCTAATTTTCTAACCGGAGATCCAATAGAGGTCTCGTTTGTTCCTACAAGTCTATTTAGGCTTGAAAAGGCTGTCCGTGCCAAGTTTTGGTGGTTTCAGCGGTCATTTTGAAATTTCGGCCCCCGAATGGGCCTTTTAAGTCTTGTGTTTTACATTTTTCCTTCTAATTTTTTAACCGGAAATCCAATCGAGGACCCGTTTGTTCCTACAAGTCTATTTAGGCTTGAACAAGCAGTCCGTGCCAAGTTTCAGTGGTTTCGGTGGTCATTTCGCAATTTCAGCCCCCGAACGGGCCTTTTAAGTCTTGTGTTTTACAATTTTCCTTCTAATTTTCTAACCGGAGATCCAATTGAAGTCCCGTTTGTTCCTACAAGTCTATTTAGGCTTGAACAAGCTGTCTGATTATTTAGCATTTGGTGGCCATTAGAAAACATTTTCTGTTCAAATAAGTTTTTTTCCATTGACCATGAGAATTGTTTTCCATTGACTTCCATTTGTAATAATACCAAACTCCAAAAAATGTAGAAAACGTATTTTGCTGCAACAAACTAAGCATAAATAAATGAAAAGGTCCAACCAAAGTGGCCTGTGTCTTATTATTTACACTCTTGCAGCATGATTTTTTTTTTTTTGATAAATAAACACTCTTGCAGCATGATTGATCATTTGCAATGACAAAAATGTCATGCTGCACGAAGAAGGCAGCCAATTAAGAAGGGTCGCATTCTCCAGTTACTCATCCTAGTGTATTAATTCAACAAAAAAATTTAGAGAAAGAAAAAGATCTAAGTTTGAACATTAAGCAAAGGAAGCCTGTTGAAACCCAAGTTTTGGAGTAAGCAGAGTATGTAAGATGTATCATTCCTAAGAATTCCTCTAGGTCAATGCCCAGGGAAGAACTAGAGCCAAAAAGCAAGAGATCCCAATGGCACAAGTCAAGTAAGCATATACATATTTGAACGATTTAGCATATGACTGACCAGCAGCGAATATGAATGATATTTAAAATTTGTCTTTGAGCATCATACAAGTTAGTGCCAGAATTCATGCCAACAACCTTAAGTTCATATTTTCAAAGTTGCTATTTTATTTTTTCTAAATTTTCTCTCTAACTGGGCATGTTTTGGATAACTTAAAGAATTGAAAGTTAACAATAGGACATTAGGTTCCTCCACTTCTCCTCCATTACTATATTATATAAATTTCTATTACTCATCAGAGAATCAAATCAGTTCAATCACTAGAGTACAGTTGAGAATTAGTAAACACGAATGCAAAACAAAAGCAACAAAAGAAGCGTACCAAGTGACGTTAGAAGACATTTTCTGAATATCCCAAAGTTTGAATGCCTGATCCTTTCCATTCGAGATAAAATAACGGCCATCTCCACGACTGTCAATAAAAGTAATGCCTTCTATATGTCCCGTCAGGACCCCAGCTGCTTGCCCTTTTGCAACGAAACAACGCTTGTCCCACACCAAACAATTTTATTTCAAGATTCCTAGTAAAATAAATGGAAGGCATGATTAAAAGAAAAACAACAATAGCTTGTGAGCCAGCAGCACCACAGATTAATTATCCTGCCACTGCAATAAATCACCCCCCTTTTCATTGCATCTAAACATTCTTAAAAATCCCAGAGGTCCTGACAAGTGATTTCTATGAGAATGCATTTCAAAAGCATTTCTTGACCATATTAGGGAGTATAACACCGAGTCAATGGCCCACAATTTCTATTCATCTGATATATGACAAATGGTAAAATTAAAATCAATTTCACACCACAACACTGTAGGAAATATAAACCCTGGGTTCTATTGTTCTCCAAGCTAGGCATCTGCAAACTATAAAGATGAAACAACACCAAGGATCAAACTTGAAACAAACCCCTAAAAAATATCATCTCCTAGATTTACACACCACCATTCTTGTAGAATGGTTTATGGTATTGCGTCTGAAACTCTATATTTATATATCATGGTTGTATCTTATCATGAGTTGGAGGATACATTCTAATTTTAAAAAATAAATTAAAATTTTGAAAGCAATAAGAAAAAATCTAACAAATAAAAAAACGCACAAGAAGTAATCCTTACTAAAATACAGTGCTAAATGTCCATATCACAAAACCATCAAGGTAGCCCGGCGGTTAAAGGTTGTCATTGGGACCCATTGTTAGTCAAGAGCTCTTATATTAAACTCCCGCTGGCCACACCTGTGGCTTGTGGGTGGTCGCAATGATTTGGGGTTTTGGTTCTAGGAGGTCCTGGATCAAGTCTTGTTAGCACTCATGTTATCTTTGTCATTGTGCATGTTCTCTCCAGGTTTGAGACGAGATTGCATGTGAAGGAGAATGTTAGCTTGATATAAATTATTGGGCCATTTCCTAAAACTTAAGCTTTCCGAACAATTGATGATCTAACAGCTCCATCAAATAACTTTCAGATTTGAAAAAGAAAAAAGAAGAGAGAGTGAGACAGAGAAGAAATGAAGTAGAATTTCACATCAGTACTGCCTATATGCTTTTTGTTGTAGTGTCTATATGTAATATGATATTTGACATGGCAAGGAATTACACAAAGTTGGTCCTATAAATGTGAGCTAGTGGGAAGTTAGACATGATACAAAATTAAATTACAGCATTATTTGCACAAAGTGGCAGCTCTCATTCTCTACCCCAAATAAGACTAAACCCTAAACTTTGTGGTCTTTCTCTAACTCTCTGCGTGTCGTAGGTGGATGGGTGGGAACTTGGGAAAGAATAGTTTCTATTGTTATAATTAATGGCATATATTGAGTAAAGAAAGAAAAAGTGTCTCACTGCTCTCAGCTATTGGACAGACTTGTAAAGCAACTTTTTGGGCACACATATGACTATGGCATAGTAATCTGCTGCTACTCTCCCATCACGTTTGCAAAAAATAGGACTTATAGTTGGCCCCTGCATATATAAACATGAAAAGCATTTAAGGCAGCTCATGGAACTGAGAAGAACTCAACATTTAATCAATAATTCAAAAATATCAAAGTATCTCCAGTGAGTGCTTCCACAATACACGCCATTTAGAATTAACTTGTACTAGGATAAAACAACATATATGGTTTGGTTTTCACATTTCTTTGAAAGAAAGAGAGATTGATTCACCTGCAAGCCCGATAATGATGTTTGGCTCAGTATTCGCTCCGCCACCTCCTCTTGACTGCTTCCCCTCATGTTTGCAGTAACCTAACATAAATAGCATGAGACAATGAAATTATAGGCAACTACAACCATAACATAAAAAATAAATTATGCACACCGTGAACTGTCCAATTGCCCTCAAATGTGCCTCCAATCTTTCAAGAATTTCATGTGTGATGTCTAATACACCTTTCCGTTGGGTCAAGGACTTCTTGCTAGCAACAAGGACAGCCTGAAGACAACAAAGATAAAGTAGAGAGACTTTCAAATTAATACTTGAAGACCCTCTTTAAAAAAAATTATCAAAGACCGTTTGGCATGCTTGGTTAAGTCCAAAGAGAGTGCACCTGACTTTGCAATATAACTCCACCTTCAATTTCTTTTAAATTGTTCTCTCTCAATGTGGTTCCACGACTCACAAGGTCCACAATAGCTTCAGCTATTCCCATCTTTTTCAACAACAAAGCAAGCAGCTAATATTAATACCATTGGGAACTAGCATATATAATGTAATTTATATTAAATGAGTTGCATTAGGAGGCAGGAACTATGCAATGCCAAATAAATAAGTTAACTTTATAGATACTAAGCAACCAATTTCAAAAAGAAAAATGCTATAAACAATGAGCTAGAAAAAATGAACTGTTCTGAATTTTACCTATTCAAAACAGCATCCAGAACAAAAAGGAAGCTGATTTTTATAGCAAGTCAAGCATGGTAAACTTTTCTAAAAATTTCATTTATTAAAGATTCAGTGATCTGATCACTGAAAAACAAAAAAAAGAATGTAAACAGAAGTAACAAACGAAGGCACAATTGCCTGCCAAAATTCTAACATCTTTGTTTATGTGACTTCTACTGCTATGTCACTCTACTGAAAAATGGCATGTTGAACCCTTAAGGACACAATAAGCTATTTGTGCTATTGAACGAATTGCAGTTTTGCCATTTATGTTAGTCAGTATTGTGGCTACAGCTTAGTTAGAGTTGCACCCAAAATGTGTGCCAAAACATACAGGAATATAGGTAGCTAATAATATACATACAAACATAACCATCATAAAAATAACAAATATCACTTTGGACTAGTCATCATATTAAACTCTCCCCCAACAATTCCCATACGCAATGGTCAAGAAATCCTGCTCATTACTGCTTTTCCAATAAATAGTAAAATAATATGTACAGATTTATGAAAATGTACTAAAGAATAAAAGAACGAACCTGCAGGAGTTTTGAAACTTCAAATAATTAAGTCCTATCCTCCTACACATTCAGATTCAGAGCCTGAAACTATTATACCCTCCTAAACCAGATGATCCATACCCAAAAATACAAAATCAGTTCCAAAATCAGTCCGAAATTCAGAATATACCAGTCCCAAAATTCAGTTCCAAAATCAGTCCAAAAATTAGAATATATCAGTCCGAAAATCACAATATCAGTCTGAAAATCACTATATCAGTCCGAAAAATCAGATTGATGACAAAGAAGAAAAAGAGGAAGATGAGAGAGTGTGAGGGAAAAATCAGTCCTATTGATTGTGTTGTGTTCTGCAGTGCCGAACAAGAGAATGAAATTGATGATAAAGAAGAAAGAGAGGAAGATGAGACAGTGTGAGAGAGAGAGTGAGAGGGAGAAGGAGAGGGAGAGGGAAAGAGAGACGAAGAAGAGGGAGAGAAGACATACCTGTTTCTCTTCTATGCCGCTCCAGGTTGTGGAATGAGAAGACGAAGAAGACACATTTTAGGTCAATCTTGTTTATTCGGTCATTAAAAAAAAAAAAAAAAAAAAAAAACAAATTCAAAACGACGTCGTTTTGACAAGAAATTTATTGGCGACGAAAATTATTATGTTGCCATAAATATCATTCACTTTTCAGCGACTATTTTAATTCCGTCGCCAAAAAATCCAAATTGGCGACAAACATTTTCGTCGGCAAATATTAATTTCGTCGCCAAAACTTTTTTAGCGCTCCCGCGCAGAAAATTAAATTGGCGCTAACCATTTTTGGCGACGAATTAAGATATTTGTTGCTAATAGTGTATTTTTTGGCGACCAACACATATATTGTCGCCAAAAACATACAATTGGCAACAAAATTCAATTTGGTTGCTAAAAAACGTCGCCAAAAATGCTTTTTGTTGTAGTGAGCCCATGAAGACCCACAGAAGAAGCATGGCCGTCATCAACCCACCTCTATTTGAAGGAGATAGAAACCCGAGGACAGCAAACATCATAGTGACGAGTATCATCCCGAAAAATTGAACACCTGTCCCAACATAAACACATAGAAGATCTGAGTTCTCGGGGGGTCGGCGGAGCCACCGTCTAGCATGGCAAGTGTTGGTGGCGGTGCTTTCTTGCTCCTTCAGTTATGGGTTCTCCGTGATTCAGCTGCTGGTGTAACCAGCCCGTGCGCTGTGTGTATGGAAGAAGAAGTTGTGTTGCATGTGTCCACCAACTTCACCAACCCAGAGTATCATGTTCAAGATCAAAGGCAAGACTGAGTACCATCCATGGATTGGTGTTAGGAGGAAGAAGCATAGATCTGCACAAAGGGCAAGTGACCCTACCTTCATCCACCCATCTATCCAAGCAATCTCTGTGAAACACATGACTGGGTGTTTGAAGAGATTGGAGGAGAGAGAGAGAGAGATGTCAGCGGCGGAGATGAAGCTGCAGGTGGTGGTGGAGAAGTGGATGACGGCAGCGAGGTGGTGTTGGTTTTGATGGATGAAAATCCGGCATGCAGAAATAGTTGGAAGATGAGAGGTCCGGCGGGCGGCCAAGGCGAGGCTGTCGCCCGCCGGTGAAGCGAAAATACTAGGTTCTTAACCTAGCTCTGATACCATGTAAAATAAATTGATGTATATTATTGATTGATGTATTATAAGATTGTTGTGTATATTGATTGATTGTATGTATGATACAAGATTGATGTGTTTCTGTATTGTATGTGATACATTCAAAGAGGAATGAACTCTCTCTTTATAGAGAGAAGAATGGTTACATTGGATACCAAAGTGCTCCACTATCACCGAAAGTAAAAAGGAAAGCATAAACCTATACAATTAATAATTACACTAAAGCTAAAGATTCAATTAACAATTTAACAATTATATTAACAGAAACAATGAATCCGAAACTCACTTTGCAAAACAAAGTTGATATTATTTTGGTGTTCGTCACTAATAGTCCACTCTCGACTGCTATAACTGAAACAAATGGGCCTAGGTGCATAACTTTTCGGAAAGCTGATGATAATAATCTGTCACTAGGGAGCATCTCCTCTTCAGTCAATTCAAGTCCATTGTAAGGTCACATTGTACCTGTTTCAAAGATATTAACCGATCAATATTTCTGAAACTTGTTGAGTACGTTATTTACACAATCAGTCGATTAAATATTGATAACTATTTGATTAGATCACATTTATTTGAAAAAAAATAAACTGAATACATGATTTTAAAATTACTTTGAATATTTTGTTTATAAAAATGTTATCCGATCAAGTGGCTACTAATGTTCGATTGATCTGATTTTTCATATAAATAATGTGGTCAATAAATCTTATAAAATGAACGATTCGAATAATTAAAAAATGTCTGATATGAGTATATAACGGGCCAAATTGGACAGTTCAATGTTGTTTCCCTTCAGTAACCCAATTTTCTATCCCTTTTGGACCAGAGATTTCAGTTTTATCGGGTCGAATTGAAGGTCTCTCAGGACAATTCATGAGCACCTGTTTATTTATTTTATTATTTTCACAAGCATTGAAAATAAAACAACATATATATCCATATGAACACAAATAATAAATAGATTGAGAGAGCCTAACTAATCCTCTATTATATATCATTTCTCGAGCCACATAACCCCTGATTCCACTAATCTTTTGAGGTCAACTTGTTCAAACCCTACTTTCCAACTGTCTAAACCATTTTTTAATACCCCATTAACAACCATGTTATTTCTAAGTCCCCAATGACCAAGACAATTTTGCATGATAATTGAAAACATGTTTGCTTACAAAACCATATTTTTAAACTTCCATATATGTTTGCCATAACTAGCTATAGAGTTCCCTAGTTTTGCCATGTGATATTAGAAAAGCCACATTGCATGATTTGAGGTGTCTTGTTTCATACTTGCCCTGCAATGTTAGTTGGGCTTCGTATTTCGTTAATTATTAGAATATGATTGGGCAAAACGGGCATGTACGGACCATAAGATAGATTTCAATGAAGGGAACAAGATCCCTACTTTGATCATTCCTAGGAAATTGTCTTAAATCTAATTGTTTCTTTCTCCATTTCCATTTCATCAAGGTGAAACTTGTGGATATGGTGTTTGTTGAGGACCCATGTTCTTCTATTTGACCAAAACTATATAATAATGACGTTATATAAGTGATATATTGAGCATTGGTAACAGGAGACTTTCAAACAACCTTGTGGTCCTGTTCTAACTCAACAATGTGGTCCTGTTCAAACTCTCTTTATTTTTTACTAGTTAATTGGTAGTTTTGAACAACTTGCCATTGAAATAAGCATTGGATTTTTGATCCATCATCGACCTAATCAATATTTGTACATAACTAAGCTTGATTAACAAACAATATGAAGCTTTGACATGGAACACGAGCCAAATATGTCACACGAATCATGTGTTAAATTATGATTACTGTCATGCTTGTAATTTCTCTGTCATTAGATTGTTATCTTTAAATCCTATCAAAGTTTAATATGTCATAATTGGTTCGGTAGCACAAAAGGCTCAAAGTCATATTTTTAATGGTAGATACTATTGCTTGCCTGGAATTATTCTGAGCTAAAGTTCGTCAATAAATCATATGGTCTTGTCATTTAAATTACTATGAAATCTCTTCAAATATCTTGTTTGATTCCAAATCTAGAGAAGGTTCAATTAGACAAAGAATAATATATGATCATCAAATTATTATAGGATTCTTATTGCCTTATGCAAAAAAAAAGGGATAGATTAATGATAAGCAAGAATCTTGTGATGATTTGTTCATTTCATTGCCACTTTATTCCCGTTTTCTTTTTCTTTTTCTCGTAGTTGAAGAATATATACATAATATGCTACCTCTATTTTGACCATCAATCACTTGAAAGAACTATAGCTTTTTCGTCTATGTAGAGAATTTCTCTAATAATTATTATTCAAACTAGGGCATTAATTTCACAGTACTGGCTCCTTATTCCCCTTCCATTCTTCACCTCTCACCACCACACTAAGAATGGTAAAAACATGAATAGAAGAAATTTGAAAGGGCAAAAAAAAAAAAAAAAAACACACACACACACACAAAAGACATTTTTTATAGAAACTTTTATTTTATTTATTTATTTATTTTGGCTCTTTAGTTAAGTCTTTTTAAACATGGTCTAATTTTTCTAATCACCCATGGCACAGGAACCTGCCTGGATATTCAGTAATCTTGCTTGTAGCCTCTCATGCATTGACACGTAGCCACAAAATTTTATTAATATTTTTGATGAAGCACCTAATTAGATTAAATTAAGACCACGCTCACAAGTTGGACATATGGTTGTTGTTTCGATTTGACCGCAATAAAAGTTATAATTTTCATGGTCATATTATAATGCATATACAAGTTATGATTCAAAGTACAATTTTGTGTAAATAGTTAATAAAAAAAAAAGTATGGTAAAAAATATGTCAAAATTAAAGTTGGTTATGTTTTATTATGGTGTTAATTACAACTCATTAGAATAGTTTTAACTACGATTATGCTCTAAAATGGTTTTCAATTATGCTTTAAAACAATATAGTTGCGACCCGATATAAGTATGGTCGATTGATGAGTCAAACAATGTAGGTCGATCAATGAGTCAAATATATATAAATATATATTAATGATGTATGTAGTAGAATATTTTGTGGATACAGCATATCTATTAGGTTATAGAACTTAATTGTTAATTGCAATATAGTAAGAGTAACAAGTCTAAATGTGATTTTCGTGGAACATGCAAATATTTGTCATTTTTCATTCAAGTAAAACGCATGGAATATATCTTGTCCTCAAAAAAATTCATGTAAAGTTGGTGGGTGTATGTTGGACTGGTCTCACTTGCATTTATTAATAACTTTGTATCTAATAATAAAAAAAATTAGTAATAATTTATATATGTATAACATTGCTTTCCAAAAAAAAAAAAAAAACAAGAAGAAGAAAGAAAACTGAAATGATATACTGGTTGGCAAAATGTCTTATAACTTTATATATATTTTTTCTATTTGAAAAAACCCAATTTTTTGAAATATATCTTTCACAAAGAAAAAAATAAAAAAAAAAATTGAAGGGAAATATTATTCTAACTCCACTTCATTACAAAAAAAATAAAGGAAAAAAATGCATTACATTTTTTCTTATAGCATGCATTGGGAATCATGCATTTATAATTTTAAACACAAAAGATAAATCTTAGAATCTCTTTTTTTTTTTTAAAAAAAAAAAAAAAGAGTGAGAATAACGATTCTCAAAATGGAAACAATACCTATTTTATTAATGTTTTTATTATTTTCACTTTAAAAAACACAAAAAAATAAAGACAAAAACATCAACAATGAAGACGATACTAAACATGAAATCGAACTATGAGTACAAAATGAACCGCCCCTCCATATATTATCAAATACATTGTTGATGTGGCAAGGTAATTTTCAACCTTGTTTCTTTCATAATTATTGTCTTGTCATTTAAAATTAAATAAACTATTATATACTTTTAAAATATGATGTTGCATTATCAATGTAGTATTGGTAGGGATATTACGGGTTCGACTTATTAATTAAATCTATTTATTTATAAATTTTAATTGATAAATTTATCATTATAAATTTATTCATTAATGTGTATGTCGATGTCTGACCAAACTACCAAATAGGTACTCAGCTGGAGAATACTGACAGAATAGATTGCGCCCCAACAACTTGTCACAGAAAAGATAAGACTCTGGCGGTGGTTCGTCCACCCAGGGGCATTTTGACAATCAAGTCAGTACTCAATTATCTCTCAAAGATAGCAAATAGTGCTTAATTCACTAGCCAGAATACCAAAAGCATACCTTAGACCCACGAGGGTGCCCCACGAGGGTGCCCCACTTTTGTAGTCAACACTAACTTGATCTCTATAGAAACCTAGCTTCTCTTCGACTCTGGTTCAATGCTCATCCTGAACTCTCCAATAGATAAGGATAAACTTCCTAGGAGCTTTATCCTTATTCAGACTGAGGTCCTCCCCCATTCTAGGACTTTTATAGCTTATTCGTTTATCCCAAACTCCGGTATTTTCGCAGATAACCTCGGCCTAGCCAAGATCACCTCAGCGCCATGACCAGGACACGTGGCACCTCAGATGGCACTTTGGTGCCACCTTGGCCACGTGTTGTTATTCACAAAAATATGTCTCCACAATTGCCCCCTAGGTTCTATTACCTCGGCATCCTGAGGTGATGGAACCTACATCGTTTGTTTACTTTATTCTCCACGACTGAGATCATCGCACGTCAGCTTGACATGACCAAGACTCTGCAGTCTACTTTATCAATGACCAAGAACCAAGAACCAAGTTCTTCAAGTTCCTTAACTAGGACCGTTCCTCTTGCCGAGGTCTTTGCTTCATTAAATCAAGAACTTCAAGAGTTCTATCTGCACATGAGCTATCACGCATGGTTTCTCAACCGTTTTCGCCACGCGTCTTTTCCTCATTGATTCGTACTTGACACGCGCCATCAAGTCATGTCGCTTCTGCGCGCACCACCTGACAGACACGTTGTCCTAGGCACACTAATTGTGATTTTGTTACCTTTTCGTGTTTAATAAAAAACACCTCATTCTCTCTTTGTCTTTTCACCTTTGAATCTTTGATTTCTCTCAAGTTTTCTCTCTCTAAAACTTCTCCCCCAAAAAACTGCCATTATTTCAAGTTTTTCAGGCTGTATATCTTGCTCCGATCACCTCCTTCGGCGAAGCATCCACCGTTCTACTACATTCGCCATCATTGTCTGACTTCGGCGGACCTCATATCGGCGTCATCTACTTCGGTAAGTCACTATTTTCCCCCTTTTTAGTTTCGAACTCTGTCGCTTTTGTTTATTGCCATGGTGAATCCATTCATGTTCTCCAGTCTTTGCCTATGTTTTAAACTTTATCATTCGCATGTTTGAGTATGTTCTGTTTGCAATTTCGTGTTTGTCCACTCTGTATTTGGGTCTCCATATATGCACACACATACTGTTCATACACTTGTTTTCGTAATTTGCCACGGTCCTTGGCTTTGCACACCTACACACATTTCGTTACAATGTTCTTGATTTCCTATTTCTTTCTTGAATCTGAATCGCACTCTTTTTTCTGTTTCCTTATTTGCATTTTCCAGATTCTTGCCTTTATTTCTCTGCTTCTACATAGATTTAGGCTTGGGTTTTGGTAGAGAAATCACATTTTTAGGAAAACTGAAACAAACTCCCCTTGATCTTGAAAAACACTTACCTCAGTTTCTGTTTTGGGTTTAGCCGAGGTCCCTGAAACCCATACAAACCTCTTTCTTCTGAATTCTCACACCTTGTCCCTCTTGCTGACGTCATGGGTATGTTTAGGTGGAGGGTGGATACCCCGAAAAAACTTGAACATTTTAGAAGGGAGTTCTCCATCCCTACTGATGTCCAACTCAGGTTGGCTGGGGAGGAGGACTCTATTACGCCTAATGACAACCTCATGCCCTTCCCAGTAGTTGCTTTCATTGAGTGCGGACTTAGGTTCTCTTTCGACATCCTTTTTTGCCAAGTCCTTCACTATTACAAACTTAACTCAATGCAGCTAGCCATTAACTCTTACAGAGTCATTAACGGCATAATTTCCCTAGCTAACCGAGAAAACGCTAGGATAACACTAGCCGACATCCAATATTGTTACACCATGTGTGGCCTGAAGTCAGAAAATGGCTACATCTATTACCTTAAGCCGAGATCTACTGAGTTCAAACTCATTGCCGACCTCCCAGACTCCAACAAAGGTGCTGGAGATGATTATTTCATCGTCTCGGGTAACTGGGAGTTCCCATCAAATGATGACCTTCACCTCTACCCCTTGAGCCGATCAGTTTTTAAGGAGTGTAATGGTAAAAACCCAGTGTCACTTTACCTGTTTTCTAGTCCTTATTACTTTCTTTTTATATGTTATAATGTATGTTTTTTACTTGCAGCTCTCTCCCAGCCACCAAAAGACTTCCGCAAAACCTTCTACCCCAGTAAAGATTTTAAGAAGTTGCTGGGCTTGCCTGTTAATCAGCGCAAGGCCCCTCTGCTGCTTAATTACATCCCGACCTACAAATCGATTTTGCCCGACGTCCTCAAGAAGAGCAAGTCCCCTCCTTCTGCAACAACTCCTCCTACCACTTCATCACCATGGCCAGATCAAGCCTCAACCTCTAACCCAGCTGAGCAGCCATCAACATCGGCTCTCCAACTGATTCCTCCAGCGCAGCGTCAACGCCGTTGCTGTATTCCCGTTAACACTCCTGCTGGTAGAACTCGTAGCCGAAAATGCCAAAGTGCTGAGGCGTCGGCTTCCGATCCAGCCAACCCACCTACTGCACTTCCGGTAATTCATTTTGGCTCCAAAATCACAGTCGTCGCCACTACCGACGAGATGGGGTGAAAACCTGCAGTTGTTGAAGACCTGTTTGCCAATATCCTGGTGTCGTCACAATCCAATCCTTATCTTCTCCTTCTCAACCACTCCCAAAGCTAAAACAAATGAAGAAGGCCAAGGCAAAGGTCACAGTGACTCAGATCGATTCTGAGGACATTGTGTCCATCTTAAAGCTTGCCGAGGCCGAGAAGAGCGTACCTTTCACTAAAGAGCGTCCCACCGAGGACCCAGCATCCGAGGCCCACCAGCAAAAAAGCCAAGGTCAGGCCAAGAAGCGGGCAGCAACTACTCCCAAGGCATGGTCTGGGTGTCCGAGATCATGCTCGACGACAGACCTCTTACCGCTGGTGATAGTGCTGCGAACCTTGAAGTCGGCGTGGCCTTGTCCACGGCAGTTCTTTTTCCCGAAGACATGAACCGTATGGCCGAGCTACACAGCTATGAAGATTTTGCTTTTATGATGCAGTATTCGGTCTTGGTAAACCTCATTTCTACTCTTTTGGTAGTCTTTCCATACTTAGTGAGATTCCACTAATCTGGGTAACTTCTTGCAGGCCATGCAGCATGCTCACTCCTACGCTACGAAGACCGAGATGATGAGGAAGGATTTGGTGAAGAAGACAAAAGAAGAATCCAAACTCCTATCCTCTCTTAACAAAACTGAGCCCAACAATCGTGCTCTTATGAACCAGGCCAAGGATGCCAAAACTACTCAAAGCCTGGCTGAGGAAAAGGCCAAGACGGTAAAAGATGAAGCCAAGGCTGGAAGAGCCGACCTTGAAGCTGTCAATGCTAAAGTGGTTGATTTGGAGGCCAAGCTTCAAGAGGCTCTTGCCAATAAAGAGGCTGAGGTGAAGGCGGCCAATGAAAAAGCCTTTGAAGAGGGACAGGCCGATATTCGTGACCAATACAAGCAACAAGTCAACTTGGCTTGTAACCGAGGTCACTACCTCAGTTGGACGACAGCCCTCAACAAACTGGCTGTTTCTATGGATTCCGACCTTCGAGACATCAACTAGCTTGAGGTGCCCTTCCCACCAGAGCCCCAGGAGGACGTCGAGGAGGATAAAGTCGACGAAATGGAGGAGAAGGCAGCCATGGATGCCAAGTCTCCCTCCTTCAATGAGCAAATTGATCTAACTCAGGATGAGGAGGATGACTTGGCTTCCAAGGGGGTCTCCCCCAAACCAACCATTTCTGAAGCCGAGGTCCAGTGCACTAAAAAGAGGTTGGATGCTGAGATTGAAGCCGACAAGATTGCAACACTATCATCCAATCAGGCCAATCCTAGCATTTAGGACATTTCATTTTTCTCTTTCCTTTGTTTGTACTTTGTTTTGTCTAAACAATGCTTTAGTTTTCATTTGGCCGATGTGCCTCTTTAGTTTTTGTAAATGAACAAGTAATCTCCTATGCCAGGTCGAAAGTGCCTTTTAGTATCTGAACAACTTTCTTTTCTGAATGCAAGTCTTTACATTTTCTTCCAAGTGTTTGAATGTATGCCTTTTTTTTCTCCTATGTATGTTTTACCATATCCATACTTAGAATAACTTTGCATGTCGCCAAAGTACACCTTAACTGTGTAATCTCCTCAGGGTAAAGTACCTCGGATATATCTTCTGATTGTTTACTTTGGCCTTGGCCTAACACTTAAAAATATTGTGAAATATTTTTATAAGTATTGTTTCTTTGACCTTGCCACTTCATTCTCACTTATTGTCTTCTATCCTTTCCCAAGTTGGGCAACCTAGTCATCTTGGCAAGTACGTACGTACTTCTTGCAATATTATTTCGGCTTAACTTCAACTTGTAAATTTTTCTGAAAATTTCAACAAGTGTAAACAAGTCCCCAAGCATTTTAAGTCCCTAAGTACTTTGAACTTTTACTTATCATTCTCCAGCTCTCTGCTTCCCAATGTGAACTTAAGTGTCGCTTAGGTTCTCATTAAGCATGTGGCTATGATTTTGTTGCCGAAGTTAGATTCAAACGCAGACTAGCCGAGGTTTTCAACCTTGGTTCCTCTATTAATCTTACTTAAATGCACTTAGTTCCAATCTGAGTTTGATTTTGCCGACCTGGAAAATCTTAGTTTAACTCCATTATATGCAAGTATAATTTCAACTCTGCCATATAATGAGTCTAAGTTGTTCATCATGTTTAGTGCAACTCTATCATATGCAAGTATAATTCAACTCTGCCATATAATAAGTCTAAGTTATTCGTCATGTTTCACTCAGAAATATCGCCAACTTAGTTCAACTCTATTATATGCAAGTGTAATTCAACTCTGCCATATCATAAGTCTAAGTTATTCATCATGTTTCACTCAGAAATATCGCCAACTTCATTCATCTTTATTATATGCAAGTGTAATTCAACTCTGTCATATAACAAGTCTAAATTATTCATCATGTTTCACTCAGAAACATCGCCAACTTAGTTCAACTCTATTATATGCAAGTATAATTCAACCCTGCCATATAATAAGTCTATGTTATTCGTCATGTTTCGCTTAGAAACGTCGCCAAAAGACTGGTCAGTCGCATTACACAAGTTTGAAATTAAAAATCGAGCTAAAATTTATTATTACTTTGGCTAATAACAAAAAAACTTTTAAAAAATGAAAAATCTAATGATAGAAAAATTTCAAGTTGTGAATATTCCAGGGTCTTGGCAACTCTTTACCGTCACTGTCTTCAAGCCAATATGCCCCATTGCCGGTAACCGAGATGATCCTATAAGGTCCCTCCTAATTTGGGCCAAGCTTGCTCTCCCCGAGATCCTTCTTGTTGTCGACTACCTTTCTCAGGACGAGGTCCCTAACTTGAAACTCTCTTGGGTTGACCTTATTATTGTAAGCCCTAGCAAGCTATTACTGGTATGCCCCCAACCGAATTGCTGCTCTTTCCTTTCTTTCTTCCAGTAGGTCTAGATCTCGAGCCAGGAATGCCTCGTTAGTCCCATTCTCTACTCCCTCGGTTCTGATCCCAGGGATGCTGACTTCTAGTAGGATAACTGTTTCTGTACCATAAGCCATAGCAAATGGGGATTTCCCAGTTGATCTTCTCGGTGTAGTCCGATATGCCTAGAGTACATTGGGCAATTCCTCCACCCATTTTCCCTTAGCTGCTTCCAGCCTCTTCTTGATCCCATTCAAGATAGTCTTGTTGGATGCTTCTGCATGACCATTGCTTTGGGAGAAATTTGGAGTGGAATAGTAGTTCTTGATTTTATACTTTACATAGAAGTTCTTAATTAGCTTACTGTCAAACTGTGTGCCATTATCTGCTATTATTGCCCTTGGGATCCCAAACCTGGTGATGATGCTCTTCCATATGAAGTTCTTTACATCGATATCCCGGATCTTTGCGAGGGGTTCTACTTCTACCCACTTTGTGAAATAGTTGGTTGTCACCAGCAGGAACTTCCTTTGACCAGTCGCTTAAGGTAGTTGTCCAACAAGATCTATGCCTCATTGGGCAAATGGTCAAGGGTTGGACACTGGGTTAAAATCTGCTGCAGGTTGATGTATCAAAGGTGCAAGCCTCTGACACTTCTCACACTTTCTGACATAAGTTTCAGCATCTTTCTGCATATAAGGCCACCAATATCCTGAGTAATGGCCCTATGAGCAAGTGACCTGCCCCCTGCGTGGCTTCCGCATACTCCTTCGTGTATTTCATACAAGAAGTTTTCAACTTGGGAAGGATGCACACATCTCAAAAGGGGATCAGTAAAAGACCTTCTGTAGAGATGTCCTTCTGTTGTCAGACTGAATCTTGCCGACTTCAGCCTAGTCTTGTGTGCTTCTTTGCGATCATTTGGCAGTTTTCCATCCTAAGGAATATTACTATTGCATCCATCTAACTTGGTCTCATCTCCACGCACATTGTTTCGTACTCTGTGATCAGTGGTTCCACACTTGGGCTTGACAAATAGTCAACCATTATTGTCCTTGCTTCCCCTCTTTTCATAGCACTAGCCAGATTAGCCAAGGCATCGGCATGGCTGTTGTTATCTCGGTTAATTTGTTGTAGTCCACAATCATGAAACAAGGCTAGTAGTCTGACAACCTCCTTAACGTAGGCTATCATTCTTTCATCTCGGGCTACATACTCACATGTTGCTTGGTTCACAATAAGCTGAGAGTCACAAAAGACCACAACCTCGTCGGCTTCCATTACCGCTGCTGCCAGCTTCAGTCCTGCGATCAATGCTCCATACTCTGCTTTGTTGTTGGAGGCTTTAAACCCTAAATAGATTGATTGCTCTAACATTCGTCCATCTGGAGATACTATCACTATTCTTGCCCCCACTCTTTGTCGGTTTGAACTCCCATCAACAAAAGGCGGAAGGAGTCGCCGATGTAAATATCGCAGGACTTGAGTTTCTCTTCTTTCTTATGCTTTGTTGTGGGGATTTTCATTCCAAGCTGGGTCTCTTCTTATTCACCTGGACATCCTAAGTCGCGGCTCATCGGAGCCCGACGTGGGATGGCACCAAGTGTGAAGTCAGCCACGAAGTCGGCCCTTGATTACTATTCTGGGCCTAAATTCCAAGTTGTATTGGCCTAGTATTGCTGCCCATCTGGATATCCTGCCTGTCAGATGTCCTTGCTGTAGTAAGGATTTCAAGGGATGCTCAGTCAATACCATAATCTTGTGGGCTTGGAAGTAATGATTCAACTTCTTAGAAGCCATCACTAAACCTAATGTCAATTTCTCCAGGGGCAAGTACCTGGTCTATGCGCCTGCTAAGGTTTTACTCACATAGTAAACTACTCTCTGTTTCCCTTTCTCTTCTCTAATTACCACTGCACTCACTGCATACTCCGAAACTGCCAAGTATAAGAAGAGTTCCTCTCATGGTACAGGATTTGAGGGAACTGGAGCTGTGGTCAGGTATTTTTTCAAGTCGGCTAAGGTGACTTCGCATTCTTCTCTCTACAAGAAATCTGCAGCCTTCTTTACTAAATTAAAGAATGGTTTGCATTTGTCAGAACTTCTACTTATGAACTTATTCAGGGCTGCAGCCCTTCCAGTCAACATCTGCACTTGTTTTGCCAATGTTGGGCTTTTCAAGTCCAAGATGGCCTTGATTTGATCTAGGCTTGCCTCAATGCCTTTTATGGTAACCAAGTATCCCAAGAATTTACTAGACCCAACTCCAAATGCATATTTCAAAGCATTGAGTCGGAGCCAATATGTTCTAAGGATGTCGAAAACTGCCTTTAAGTCGGTCAGATGATCCTCAGGTTCTTTGGTCTTCACGACCATGTCATCAATGTATACTTCCACTATTTTGCCAATTAGACGTCCGAACATCTTGGTTACCAACCTCTGGTAGGTTGCTCCTGCATTTTTCAACCCAAAAGGCATCATTTTGTAGCAATACAGCCCTTTTGGGGTGATAAATGCAGTCTTCTTCTCATCAGGGGGTACATTGCTGTTTGATGGTACTCCTTATATGCATCTAGGAAGCTCATCCTTCTATGCCCTGAAGTGGCATCCACCAATTGATCAATCTTGGAGAGTGGGAAACTGTCTTTGGGACAGGCCTTATTTAGGCTAGTGAAGTCCACACAGACCCTCCACTTCCCATTCTTCTTTTTCACCACCATAGTGTTGGATAGCCAAGTTGGGTAGTTTACCTCTCGAATGGCTCTGGCCCCCAACAGTTTGTCCACATCCTCTTCTATTGCTTCGACATGCATCAAGGTCAGGCTTCTAGCGTGTTGAGTGATAGGTTTAGCCGACCTATCTACATTCAATCTATGGCAAGTGACCTCGGGGTCAATGACAGGCATCTCGTATGGTGTCCAGGAAAACACCTCAATGTTTGCTCGTAAGAAGGCTTCTAACTCCCTTTCTTTCTCCTCGGCCAATCCTAAGCCGAGAAGGAAGAAGCGCTCATCATTCCCTTGTTGGACTAGGATTTTCTTCAAGGCTTCTTCACTTTTCTCAACTGGTTCTTTGCCGACGTCATCTAGGACCTTCATGTCCTCGTCCTCAATCTCGGTTGTGTCTGCTTCTCGTATGCTGCAGGTGAATTTCATTGTTGCCATGTAGCAATTCTTCGCCTGCACCTGGTCTCCTCAATTTCATTTTCTATTGGGAATCGCAATAGTTGGTGCAATGTTGAGAGTACAACCCTCATTACGTGCAACCACAGTCTTCCTAAGATAATGTTGCAAAATGAGGGGGTGTCAATGATTGTAAACTCTGTGCTCACTTTCCCAGTGCCTGCCTGCACTTCCAAATGTATTGCCCCCAAGGCCATGTCGGTATTCCATTGAACCTGACCATTAGACTGTTGGACTGTTCTAGATCATCTTAGTGAAAGCCGAGCTCCTTGTAACATCTGACATACATGATGTCACAAGAGCTGCCTTGATCAATTAGAATGTGCCATACCTGGCATTCTCTAATCTTCAAGGATATCACCAAAGCATCATTGTGTGGATGCTGCACCATGTCTAGGTCGGCTTCAGTAAAGGATACCATTGGTCCTTGGCATTCGTCTGCCCTAGGCCTTTTTTACTGGACCTGGTATACATGTTGTAAGTGCCTCACCTTTTGAGTCTCTCCACATACCTCATTCTCATTGACTTTCGAGTGAATCACGTTGATCAGTCAAGGTCCTTTTACTTGTGGTTGCGGTGCTGGTGGGGGTGGTGCTACTGGGGCCTGGGGTAGCCTTGCCTGTTTTTTCCTTATTCTAGCTTCATCCACCAGGTCCCTCAAGTGACCTTGTCTTACCAAATCTTCCAACTGTGCCTTTAGGGCTCTGTACCCCTGAGTTAAATGCCCATCTTCATTATGGTAAGCACAATGCTTGCCAAGACTTCTTCCTATAAATTCGCCAGGAACCCTTTCTGGTGCTCTGTAATATGACTGGTTCCTGACCCTTTCCAACACTTTGTAAACCAGAATCCGGAATACGGTAGTGACTGCTAGTGCAGCCCTCAGTCCTGTCTCTTGCCTTTTATATCCAGTATTTCCTCGGCCCCGCTTCGGCGAGCCGTTTCTCTTCTTTTGCTTCGATGCCTTTGTCCCTGGCGTGTCTTCTTCGGCTCTCACATACTTCTCGATCCTGGCCATAAGTTCCTCCATGCTTTTGGGCAGCATTTTTGCCAGTGACTTTCGAAGCAAGCAGTCATCGTTTAGGTTGTTCTTAAAAGAAACGGCCGCCAATTCTTGATTGCACTCTGGTATACGGTTAAACACTTCATAATACCTTTTGGCATAAGCCCTGAGGCTTTCATCCTCGCCAATTTTCAGAGCCATCAGGGAGTCTACCCTCAATGGCTGCAGTTTGTTTGTCACAAACCTGGCCATGAACATCTAGGCCAAGCCTTCCCAACTCCTCACAGTTGCTTTTGGCAACTTGTGAAACCAGTCTGATGCGATTTCCCCAAAGGACGGGGGGAATACCTTACACAGCAGCGGCTCGTTCCCGGTGTACAATGCCATTGAGTTCATGTAAAGGCCGACGTGAAAGTTAGAATCAGACTTGCCGTCGTATATCTGGAATATCGGTATGTGAAACCTTTTCCGGGCCTCAAATTTGGCCAATTCTATCGAAAATGGCATTTTTGGCTTGACTGGTGAGGTTACCTCGGCATCTTGTCGCTTTCTCTGGAAGTAATCCCTCAAGTCCTCCTTGGTCCGTCCACGAGCTCGGCTATCGATGAATTTCAGCCTCTTTGGTACGCTACTCCCGGTGTCGTTATGAGTCCTCTTGGACCTCCCTCCATTATTCGTGTCGAAACAAAGCTCCTTCCCTTGAGCATGCCGATGTTCTTTGGTGTAGGCTTCTTTGGTACGACGTGTCTTCCGAGACTCTCTTTTCATCGACTCTCTTTGCCCGACCTCTCGTGAAGGCTGGTGAGAATGTTCCTTGGTCTTGTCATGCAGAGAGACTGCAGGAACTGTTTTCTACCGCCCTTTCTAGGCATCGTTCTTGGCCGCTGGAATCAGCGTGTCTTGTAACGGAAACGGTGGCTGCATGACGTTGTTCTGCATCATGAAATTGACGACTGATTGTAGGTCCGCCAATTTGTTCACCATTTCCTTCATCTTGCCATCCTTCCGCAGGCATCTATCTTTTCACACCTGGAGGTCGTTCTCATTATAATACTCGCATCGATCTGCCTTTTTTGGTACGTCTTTTTCCTGGCCGACGTCTTTCTCTCTGGGATTCTTCTCTTGAGGTTCTTCGTTGCAGTTATCCTTCTCTACATTAGGGTCAATGTGTTTACCACTTCCAGTAGGGATGTCGTCCCTAATCTTCTCTTTATGTCCGTCGTTGGCCATCTATTCTCCTTTCTTTCCCATAGACTGCACCAAATTGTGTGTGTTGATTTCTGACCACAATGCGAAACAGGTACTCAGTTGGAGAACACTGACAGAATAAATTACGCCCGAACAATCTATCACAGAAAAGATAAGACTCCGGCGGTGGTTCGTTCACCCGGGGGCACTCCGACGATCAAGTCAATACTCAATTATCTCTCAAAGATAGCAAATAGTGCTTAATTCACTAGTCAGAAAACCAAAAGCATACCTTAGATCCATGAGGGTACCTGACTTTTATAGCCAACACTGGCCCCGTTTGGTGTAGCTGTTAACACAGATTATAGATTATAGCTTAACAGATTATAGATTATGACTTTAATCAGAAGCTGTTAATCTGTTTGGTGTAACTGTTGGATTATAAATTTAAGTTGCTGAGTAATGTTTGTTAAATATGCTGTGGAGTAGTTTTTTCAATTAACTTTTATTTTTTATTATTCACTACTTATCTACATTTCTCATAAAGAGTAATAATAATATTCTATAGTCCATTTGAGTCTTTTTCTATTTTTAAAAAAATAATAAATAAAAAAATCTAAGAGTATAACCATAAATTAACATGTCCACAACAGAAGCTGATAATCAGAAACAAGGGGTGAGCAGTTTCTCAGAATCAGCTTTTTTTACTTAAAATAAGTTGTTAGAATCAGAAGCTGTTTGAAAGAAGTTTAACCAAACAGTCCAAAATAGCTTTTCAAAAGCCAGAAGCTATAAGTTGGCTCAGAAAAACCCAAACAAACACCCTCACTAACCTAATCTCTATAGAAACGTAGCTTCTCTTGGACTCTGGCTCAATGCTCATCCTGGACTCTCCAATAGATAAGGATAAACTTCTTAGGAGCTTTATCCTTATCTAGGCTGAGGTCCTCCCCTATTCTAGGACTCTTATAGCTTATCCGTTCATCCTAAACTCCGATATTTCCGCAGATAACCTCGGCCTAGCCGAGATCACCTCGATGCCATGACCAGGACACATAGCACCTCGGATGGCACTTCGGTGCCACCTTGGCCACGTGTTGTTATCCACAAAAATATGCCCCCACAATTAATATTTATTATCTTACTCATATTCACTCACTCACAAGAATTTGTCATCATCTTCCACATACACAAAGAACAAGAGAGATCGATAAATTTATCACTGAAAAATAAATCTGAATCTAAAACAAATGAGGTAGTGGTGATATGGTAGTTGTGTAGATTGGCGACGATGGAGTGTAGATTAACGACGATGGTGAAGTTATTTGGTGAACAGTGACGGCATCTGAATAATGATGTTGGTAGTGGTGGTGAGTGGACAATGACGACAATGGTGATGGTGGGTAGACGACGGTGGTGTGGCAAATGGATGGTAATGGCAATGACGACAATGGTAGATAATGGTGGTGTGAAGCTTTTGAAAAAAATGAGAGAGAAAGAGTAGAAGAGACGAAGATGGGTCGACAACGACGATAGTAGTGGTAGGGTAGATGGTGGCAGTGATTGTGATAGACAATGGCGATGTGAAACTATTGAAACAATAGTAGAGAGAGAGAGAGAGAGAGAGAAGAAGAAGAAGAAGAAGAAGAAGAAGAAGGAAAAAAAAAGAAAAAAGGATAAGATTAAAAAACTTAATATGTATAGATAGGTGTTATTTGATAAAGTTGAAAACTGAAGATTAAAAATTAAGTATTAAAAACTGAATGTTGAATTTATTAAGTTAAAAAGCTGTTTGATAAAAATTTAAATGTTGAACTAAAAATAAATTGTTTGATATGTATAAGATTAAATTTGAAATTTATTATTTTCAAATTATATATTTTAATTTTTATATTGTGATAGTGGTGATGGTGGTAGTGGCAGTAGCGACGATGGTGACGGTGATCGTCATGGTAGCATAGTGGTGGTGGTGATAGCGGTAGTGATCGTCATGGTAGTGGTGATACCGACATCATGGTGGTAGTGGCATGATGGTGATGGTGATGTTGGTGGTGGTGGTGAGTTTATAATAGTTTATACTGATACTTATATTTAGTATTCATAAATTCAATCAGAATTTAAGTTCCATACAATTTAAAATTTTCTTAAGTTTTAGCATATATTTTAAAAGATACTTAAATTTTTAAGTAATATCAATTGTGGTTATCAAACAAACTTAATTGATTATTACTTAATACATTCAGTTTTAAGTACTCGATCGTGTTATCAAACAACCCCATATTGTAGGATTTATTAGTGCATTCCAAAAGCCAATAGGACTTAAGTCTATTTAATGGGACTAGATAATTATCCCTATTTTTAATTAATGGAAAATCACAACACATACTAAGTCATTTTTTATTGAGATATTTATTTATAAATCCCTCTTCACTTACTTATGTTCTACTTAGTCCAAATTATTTTTTTATGTACCAATAAGTTCCATGAATGACATAGTTACCAAAATATCCCTAATAATATAAGGTGAAACACGCATTAATGTTCACATTGATAATGTGAATGTTTTATGATGTGAACATCCGTACTGTCAATGTGAACATTTATATTGTTAACGTGAACATTCACACAGTTAAATTTATTTAATGTGAACGTTTACATCACCAAGTTGCTAAAGTTTAAAATATATTTGTAAGGGTAAAATTGTCAATATAATACTTTAAATATGATAATTAGGATTGATAAAAATGTCCAAAATAATAAGACTTATTAGAATAAAAAAATATCTTATGAACTAATTGAAATACAAATATTTAAAATAAGATTTTCTAATAAATTTTCATTTTTAATTTCTTAACTACATAATAAAAAAATAACATATTTAATTTTTAAAAATTTTACTTACTAATTAATTTAAAACACTACATAAATAATTATCTATGACCTGACGAAACTTCTAAATAATTAACCTTTGAGTCACACGCTCTATTTTTTTCTTAATAAAAAAGTCTCTCTTTGCAAGACTAATCTATGTCATTTTGTAACGAAGTCCTTATGATTGGTGCTGATATTTGCAAGCTTCTAATTGGAGGAGAGTCAAATCATCCCCAAAATCAAACAACTAACGTTTTGTTTTCTTCTGATATGTGGAAAGAAATCGATTTAAAACCTTAATGCGATGATTCTTGGAATTTTCCATGGACCCATTAAACGTACGGTCCAATTTATTTCTTCGATTACACTAACCTTATAATTAAAATTAAATTGCACGACTTTGAAATTAAAATTAAACCCTAAAATTAATATTATTTAAATTAAAATAATTAAGATCAAATTGAAGATTAGGATACGAAAAATATAAACTATATACAGTGATGAAACAACAAGTTGATCACGGTGGTAGTAATAGTGGTAAAAAGATTAAAGAGTAATATGAATAGATAAAAATTGAAAGACTTATGTGTAGGTCTGTTGGCTTTTTGGCTTTTCGAAGGGTATTTTTGTGAATGTGAGCGTGCCAGCAAGGATCAATCAATCCTTACAGAAATTGTGATTGCCAACCAATTATCAGACGATTGTGTTTTAGTTCTTTTCAGCCTCAATGAAGAGGACTTTTACTGGTGGCTTGATTTAGGAGAAGTTAATAGAAAATAACAGTAATATGAAGAACAATTGAAGTATTTCATAAAAATGAACACTTACAATGGTCCGAACTCAGCCTCAGAGAGGTTTACAACAGCAATCTACTTGAATCTACTTGAAGCTACTCCTATGAATCGAAGTGCAGTGCTGGTATTTAAAGTGCAGGTATTTAAAGAACAGGTATTTAAAGACTGGAAATGTAAATGACTGGAAAAGAAAATATATGAAGTAAATGACTGGTTTGTATGATCTGAGTCCGTCCTTTTTCCTGGGGGCTGCTCTGCTATTTATACTCGTCAGTGATGACCTTCGAACTGCACTTCGATCCGTCGAACTGCTCCTCCATGATCGCTGATCATGCTTCCTTAAAAGTAGCTCCATTACGCCATTACTGGCAGTTGAGCTTCCCTATTGTACTGGATTTGAATATGAGTAACCGTTGAAGACACGTCATCTTGCATCCCGTTATTTGATCTAGTGTTACTCAGATCATGTGAGGACCAATATTTATTGCCACGTGTACGATCAGGATTAAAGGCTTGAATAACCTTCCTTTATTACCCTTACTATGCCACGTGTCGAACTGTAACTGGCTTTTACAAAATATGTAGCCAACATTACCCCCCGCACTAATATACCCAATACTTGGTGATATTAGTGGATTGCAGTTTTCCCGCGCTTCCAGAACGTGTATGGAGTCCATATTCTGGAAACACAACCATCATCCATTTGGAGATCATCTGCATTAACTCGTCGAACATCCCAATACCTTAGTATTCGAACAGGCTATGGCTGCATCAACTTCCCTTTCTATTGATCAAGCATATGAAGAGCCTTTGAGTGATGTTGTTCCCCCTCGAAAGAACCTCCACGCATTCATTAGCCACCTTTACCCGCCCTTCTATATTCAGGTAATGGAGGCTTTTGCAGATTATAAACCTTTGGACTATGAACACATTGCCTTTAATCCCTTGGTTTACAAACTTACAGATACAAAGAGTTCTTCCCCTAAGCTCCCTTTGTATTCTGACCGAACTACCCTCGAGCCTTTGCTTCGACAAGTTGCAAATATGGATCTAGGAAACTCTTCTTCACAGACCTCTGCATGGGATGAAACTGTGACCTCTTCATCCTCTGGAGCTTCTGGCTGGACAAGCTGGTCCACTCCTGAGACTTATGATCTAAGGGAGCGAATCAATCACCATTTTGTTGAGTTTACTGACCCCTTGGAGTTTCCCTCCTACGCTCGAAGCTCAGTGGTCTACCCTTACGTGCCCATTGACCTTCGACGTAGCTTGGAGGAGAATCTGCTTGTGGCTTGGTATACTTCTTCCATGCCTACAAAGATAATACACCCTGCCCAGTGCCCAGAGGAAGCACAAGGGTACACCCCTTCATTCTTAGCCAAGAAGGCGAAGATTTGTTCTTCTGATTGGCTTGATTATATTAATACCTTTGTTCCTCCTACTCTCGAGCCATCTCCCATGATAGGAGCATCCACACCTTCTTCTGCATCTTCTGAGATAGAAACACATGTTCCTTCCCCTTTGTCTTCTGAAGCAGAACCATCTTCTCCTTCTCCTTCTCCTTCTCCCATCCTTTCCTGGACAGAGAAACTAAGACTTGCCCTTCCAATGGACAAAGTCTTTCCACCTTACCAACCTCCGTCACCCCCTTCTCCAGCCGAGCGAAAGCAAGCTCAACTTTTGCTCGCGGCTTTCTCTCACCTGCCCTTCAATGTTCTTGAGGCTGACATTCCTCTTAAGAACTTTCAATGGGCTTGTGATATCCTGACTAGGGGTCATGTCCTCAACCCTCTTGCTCAAGCAGAGCTCTATTTGTTTTTGGACCAACTCCCAGTGCTCCTCTACTGGCATCAGAATTCTAAGATCACTATCCAAAATCTGGATCAACTTTTATCTCTTCGAATTCATGCCCAGTATGAAGCAGAGAATTTCATCGAAGAGTTCGATGACTTCAGGAATAAAGATTCTGTGTACTGGGATGGTTTGGTTATAGATGACTTGGAACAAAAATCGAGGGAAGAGGCTTTCGAAGCAAAGGCTGAAGAACTCTATTATGAAGTGAGAGCTCATCAGCTTATGCAATCAACTTTAGAAGAGATAGAAGAAATAATAAAAAAAGAACAGAAATTTATTGACCATTGCTGGACAAAATTTCATGACCTTGTTATTTATTCTATTCCTTATTTTTATGAGCTTGAATTTGTACCCAGATAGGGTTACTTAATGTAATCATCTTGGCTTTAATATAAACAAAGTCTTTCTGTACTTAACACTGTTTGACTCTGTTTCCTTTCATCTCTAAAAGCTAACCAATCATGTCTTTTTCCAATTCATGGAGTAAAATTGACAATTCTGGCAGATATTATTTTAGTACTTCGATTTCAATGACTTTACTTCTTCAACACTAACTGTAACCAATATATGGTCATGGTTGATAAAGCCAATCAATTTTAAACTGATCTCTTTTGGCTTCGAAGGGCAACCTATGGCAATTCCCTCTTGCTCATACAGAAACCAGTGATTGGTCTTGGATGTTTCGAACAGTGCCCCTTTTCCTTAAAGAGTCCTAGGGTTTGCTTCGAATGTTGTCATTTTGACTGATAACCTTCAAACAGGTCTTTAGATTTTTGAAGTAGACCAATACTTTGAGCATTCAGGCATTTTTTAAGCATGTAGTATGCTCTGAACAGCATTTCTCATACTCAGAGAATACTAGGGTTTGCTCCGAAGGTCGTTACTTTGATTCATAACCCCTAAACAGACCCATAATCAAGCAATTTAGCACCTTTAAGCATATACTAGGTTTCGAAGCCAACTTATGTATTTTGAAGCCGTTGTTATTTGATTTTTTGACGCCAAGATCTTGTTTTCGAAGCCAAATATTTCATTTCGAAGCTGGCCCCAATCCCCGGAATAAGCTCTTCCCTCCAAAACTATCAATTTGGAAGAAATTCCTCGCATTCGTACTTTTAGTACTTAACGACTTACGGGGTATAATTTCAGACACAAAGGTTTTAAAACCCTCTCGTTTTGTGTTCCGAAATCTCTTGCCTTTTACAAACCCTTCTCTCTACTGGTTCCTCTTTGCTTTGGTCTTCATCTTCTGAAGAGTGTATCATCAATGGCTTCTTCTTCACCAAAGGTGCCAGCCCCAGAGCGCGTAGGCTCATCTTTAGCTTTGAAAAGGCTTATTGACGCAGAATGTGAGAAGTACAAGGCTGGAGAGAAAAGCGCCATCGATGGGCGTATCTTCGTCCCTCGTCATCATGAGCAGCAGAACTACGTGCTCGGACCAATTTTCAAGGAAGTCCTTACTGAGCTCCCAACCTTTTATCCGCGTCTGGTGGACCAACGTCTCCTTTATGAAGGTGGCCTTGACTGGAAGAACTGGAAAAGCAATCGTCCTCATCGATGCTGGCCCACGATAAGACCGGAATGGCAAGAATGGTATGATCGGATCATTCCTGCTAAGACACTGGATCTCCAGGAGCTCTGCCTCCTCGATGCCCTTCGACTATCTAGGGTAACTATCTCTGAGGACCCTTTCCTAGTTCCTACTGCTTTGTGCTTTTGGAACCCCGTCTTCAATTTCTTTCAATTCAGATGTGGGATGATGGCCCCCACTGTTCTTGATATTTGCCATCTATTAGGAGTATCTCCCATTGGTACCCCCATAACACCAGATTTTTCTGACTTAGCAGTCCCTTTCTCCCTCCCCTCTCTTAATTCATCTTACAGTGATTTTGTTAGAGCTGAGAACAAAAGAGTGGGTCCAGTAACTGATAGGGAATTCTTTTCCTTTTTATTATATTGGCTTTGCAAATTTTTATTCTGCACCTCCTCTCAAAGAATCATGCCTGAATTTGCTCCTATTGCCAAAGCCTTGGTTTTGCAGAAAAGAGTGGCCTTAGCCCCATACATTCTGGGTCATGTATACAGAGTTTGTTCCCTCTTTTGTGAGAAACCTTTAGATGCTAGTCAAGGGGGACCATTTTGGATCCTTCAGCTTTGGTTCTTTGCCTATTTTACTGAACTACAATCCAAATGCCTTAAATTTTCTGGGCTACACTCTCTCACTCATGGCATAAAACTAGCCAATGCTTCACTTTATCCAGCTACTTTTTCCTTTTATTTCTCCTTCTTTCATCAACTACCAGCTGCTCTTCCTGATCACCGTTTCCGTCCCTTCGAAGCTAGCATAGGTCCAGCCTGGTTGAATCACTTCCTTAGTGATAGGCTCTGTGCCTTGCCTATTCACAAAGATATGTGGGCTTCCCTACTGATCCCTAGAGAACTGTTTATTGGGACCACCAACCCCAGAGCCTATAAATGCATAGCTGAGCCTTATTGTCCTGCTCAATTTGCTAGACAATTTGGCCTCACACAAGGAGTTCCAATACCTCTCTGCAGCAACACCAACCTAACTCTGACCAAGAGAGATTTGAAGGTTCGAAAGTCAAGGCTAGAAGAGGCAACCTTCAAGTTTATGGATGATCTGGCCACTTTTGAGTATATTCCTTTCATACCTCACGGCTCCTTTTTGAAGAGATATCAGAGTTGGTGGGTGAGTAATATGGAAGTTTATTTAGTTGAAGGTAATCAGAAACAAAAGAAACAGAGACTGCTTGAACCTTTGATGAGAAGAAAAAAGGCGATTGATTTGCCCCAAGAAGAGACAACCATTAGGAAAGTAGAGGAGGAGATTATTTTTAAGGGATCCGAACCTCAGGCTAAAGGAGCTGAGAAAATAATTGAGGGGCAGACAAAGCCAATTCAAAGAAAAAGGAGAAGAAAGATTACTGTCTCTCCTTCTGAGTTTGATATCTCCCCTTCCAGCTTTGATGAGGATTCTGATTCGGAGACAATTGCCCAAGCCATAGGAAAGAGAAGAAAAATGACTGCTTCAACTACTGCTTTGGTTGAAGATCCCCTTCATGAGGCAGCCGCCAAGGCCGTGGAACAAGAACATTCCAAAGCCATAGTCGTCTTTGAAAGGGCTGAGAAAAGACGGCAACAACAAATTTTAAGAGAGAGAGCTGCCGCTGCCAATGCATTGCAAAGGGAACTAGCCAGAAAACAACGGTCTGCTGGACACTATTCTCTCCGCAGTTCTCCCATCAATACCAGTGCCTCTGGAACAAGTAATTTCTTTCATACCTCTGCTGTTTTTTACTTTTGTCAGCTTGTGGTATTGAAGTTTAACATTGTTCTGCATTTCCTCCTTTTGCAGCGACAACTACTGCACTCACCTTTCCAATGAGGCCTTCCTCAATTTCGGTTGAGGTTGATCAAATGCAGAATGTTAGGGTTGTTCGAATCGTGCTTCCACTTCAAAAGCCTACATTTGTCATATCTTCTTTAGACTCCAGTATTCCTGCATCTCCTTTTCTTGGATTAAAGCCATACCTCCCTTTTTTGGCTCGTAACCTACCTCAATCTACTTTTCCTTCGAGCCTTGCTTTTTCTCCATCCTTTATAGAAACTCCAACTGCTACTCCATTCCCAATGGCAGTTGATTCTTCCACATAAGACACTGGTAGCCCTTCAATTCATGGTTCATCACCAATGCCCACTTCCAGTCCCTCTTCTCTTGATTTGCTGGTGGCCAAGACCATAGAGGCTGCCAAAGATGCTCCATCCGTTTCTCCCATCCCTATGCAGCCCTTTGCGTCTTCCACCACAACACTCTCTATGCCCTTAATGTCAAGGGATGAGGTAGACATTTTTGAAGGAAGACTAGCTAGTCTCTTTGACATACCTTCTACCTCTCCCACCTCTACTGCTGAAGCTGAGCCATTAGCCTTGGCTAACTCCTTATTGGAAATCTTCGAGAGTTCTCCTTCCTCCAGTAACAAGCCTTTTGTACCTTCAGTAGATTTGGACACATGCTTGCAACTGCTGACTTCCTTTTCAAGGATCCCCTTCGAGGCTCTACAAAGGCCTATCATCAGGAATGGGTTCCTTCAATGCTGTAACATTGCTGAACAGTTTGCAATGAGTGTCTCAAGTCATCTATCTCAGGCTGCAGCTACTATTGATTTTTATCTCAACATTTGCCATGCTGCTAAGGCTGCGGATGATAAGTTGGATAAGGACCAAAGTTTTGTTTCTCAAGTGCATACTGAAGTATCAACTCTGAAAGAACAACACTCTTCTGCCTCCCACTTTCGAGTCCAACTTCTGGAGAAAAAGGCTCAGCTCGAAGAGGAGTTAGCCGCAGTAAACCAAGCCTTGGTTCGAACTGATAAGAAACTGCACATCACCAATCAAGGGCTGGCTAATCGAAAAGAAGACATGGCTGTGGCTATCCAATTATTTCCTTCCCTTAGCAATAGAAAAGCTATTATACAAAAACAATTAAAGCATTGTAATGATTTTTGGGCCAATTTGTGGCACAATGTACTTGATTCTTTATGAAAGCACAATATTTTGAATATTACTTGAACAAGCTTGTGTTTTTTCATATGGTGTTCACTCTATCCTTTGTGTTTCCCAAATGGTTGGAAAATAAGGTTTTAAATATCTGCCATTAATCTTTTTGGGATGTACATAACCATTCAAATTTCTTAAATGGTATGCTCCAAAAGGCAGAACCCTATGAATTTGATATGGTCCTTCCCAGTTAGGTGACCATTTGCCAAACTTATGGCTTTTAATCCCAATTGGGAGTATTGTCTTCCATACCAAATCACCTTCATCAAAGCCAATGTGTTTGACTTTCTTATTATAATTCTCGGCTGCTTTCTTCTTTTGGAAAAGAATGCTATTTAATGCCAAAATTCTGGCTTCATCTATGCCTTCTAAATCTAAGCACATATTTTGATGGTATTGTTCAGGATTCAACTGATCTTGACATCTTACTCTCAAAGTTTTAACATTAATCTCTACTGGTAAGACTGCATCGTGTCCATACACCAAGGCATAGGGAGTGGCTCCTGTGCTTGACCTTGGTGAGGTTCTATATGCCCACAGAACATCCAATAACAGGTTATGCCAATCCCTAGGATTGTCATCCACAACCTTTTGTATTCCTTTTTTCAAAAACTTATTGGATGACTCAGCTTGACCATTAGCTTGTGCATAATAGGGTGTAGAATTAACAAGGCTAATTCCAAATTCTGCCACAAAAGCCTTCACCATTTTCCCATCAAACACAGTTCCATTATCAACTGTTATGGTTTGCGGGATGCCAAATCTATGGATCAAGTCTTTAATAAAACCAATAACCTCTGTTTGGTCTATAGCCTTGTATGGCTTGGCTTCGACCCATTTAGTGAAGTAGTCAGTGGCCACTAAAATGAAACAATGATGCTTCGAAGAAGGTGAGTGTATTTTTCCCATCATATCCATGGCCCACCCTCTGAATGGCCAAGGCTTCACTACTGCATGTAGGTCAGTTATGGGCACGTGCCTTATTGTGCCATGTTTTTGACATGCCTGACATCCCTTTGCATATTCTATGTAGTCTTTAAGGATGGTTGGCCAGTAATAGGAATGCCTTCGAAGCAACCATCTCATTTTTACACCAGGTTGATGAGCACCACAGATGCCTTCATGAACCTCAGCCATGGCTGTTAATGCTTCTTTTGGGCCTAGACATTCTAACAATAAGCCATCTCCCCCCCTTTTGTAGAGAGCATTACCATATATCATATACTGCATAGACTGCAACTAAACTTTTCTACTGGCCTTCGAAGATGGACCAGCCAAGTACTGCATTATTGGATGCCTCCAATCTTGTTCTTGTAAGTCATTATGATTGACTTCCAAGATCACATTCCTTTTATTCAAAGGTTGAATTAATTTCTGATATGTTGTTTGGCTTATGTCCCGTTGGGTATTATCCCTTCTCTTGAAGTTCGAAGCCTTTTGAGCCACATCATTGGCTCTATTGTTCAAGAATCTTGGAACATGGGTTACATTTGCTATTTGAAACTGAGAAAGCAAATGTAATGCAACAACATAATATGGTAGGATACTTATGCTTTGACACTTGAAAATTCCTTTCACTTGGTTAACCACCAATTGAGAATCTCCAAATATGTCAACTACATGTACTTGTAATCCAATAAGAATCTCTAGTCCCACAATTAAGGCTTCATATTCAGCCTGGTTATTGGAACAGGTAGCTTCATCCACTCTAAAACCATGGGTAGTTTCTGTCCCCTGTGGAGACTTGATTACAATACCAATTCCAATTAACCCATTTGCTTTCGACCCATCGAACCACATTTGCCATGGCTCAACACTGGTCATACCAAGTTCCATTATCTCCTGGCTCTCTGTTTGAGATGGATGATCTGCCAAGAAGTTGGCTAAAACCTGCCCTTTTACTGCCCTTTGAGGGACATATTCTAGATGAAATTCTGATAAGGCAAGTATCCATTTGCCAATTCTTCCCCTCAACATTGGTCTAGATAACATATATTTAACCAAATCTGTGGTTGCAATTACCAAGACAGTTGTAGGCAAAAGATAATATCTTAATTTTATTGCAGCAAAATACAAAGCAAGACACAGCTTTTCAACAGCTGAATATTTACATTCACAAGAATTTAAAAACCTACTAAGGTAATAAATAGCTTGCTCCTTGCCTTCTTCATTGTCTTGGGCTAAGAAAGCTCCCAATGAATCCTCTGCTGCAGCTATGTACAACTTCAAGGGTTTGTTCCCCTTTGGTGGCATCAGCACTGGAGGATTAGCCAAGTAGGCCTTGATACCTTCGAAAGCAATTTGATGCTCTGCTGTCCACACAAATTCCTCTTCATCTTTCAACCTTAACAAGGAAGAAAATACTTTAGTTTTCCCTGCAGTGTTAGAAATAAACCTTCGAAGAAAGTTAACCTGCCCAAGGAACCTTTGTAATTCTTTCTTACTTGATGGGGGTTTGGCTTCAATGATTGCTTTGGCTTTATTCTGATCAATCTGTATTCCTTTCTTGTGAACAACATAGCCCAAGAAATTTCCAGATGATACACCAAAAGCACATTTAAGAGGATTGAGCTTTAACTTGAACTTCCTCATCCTTTCAAAAGCTGCTTCTAAGTGAAATAGGTGCTCTTCCATGGATTGGGATTTAACCACAATGTCATCAATATAACATTCCAGATATCCTCCAATAAGATCATGAAAGATAGTGTTCATGGCTCTTTGATATGTAGCTCCAGCATTCTTTAGACCAAATGGCATTTTAACCCATTCAAAGGTGCCAATATTCTCAGGACATCTGAATGCTGTCTTGTGGATATCTTCCTCTGCAATGCAGATTTGGTTATAGCCGGAATGCCCATCCATCATTGACAAGACTTGGTGACCCGCTGAACTGTCCACCAGCAAATCCACTATAGGCATAGGGTACTCATCTTTGGGAGTTGCCAGATTTAAATTTCTGAAATCGACACATACCCTCATTTTGCCATTCTTCTTGACTACAGGCACAATATTAGATAGCCACTCGACATACCTGGCTGTTCTAATAAAACCTGCCTTGAGGAGTCTAAGGATCTCTTCCTTGACCTTCTGAATTACTTCTGGACTCATCCTTCTTGGTTTCTGCTTATATGGCCTGAAATTAGGCTTCATAGGGAGCCTATGTTCCACTAATGACCTATCCAATCCTGGTAGTTCATTATAAGACCATGCAAAGCAATCTTTGTATTTCTTCAGAACAACCAAAAGCTGGTTTCTGTCCAGAGCATTCAAACAAGCACTTACATAAGTGGGCTGTTGTACAGAACCTTCCCCTAGATTTACTTCTTCTAAAGGGTCTTGTGCATGAGAACTCCCTCTGGTTTCTGCTACCTTTGAAGTGATCTTCAAGCTTGGTTCTGCCCCCAGGTTCTTCAATTCAATATCTCTGTCCTCCTCCTCATAGACAAAGTCTGTCCACAAGGCTTCCTCTTCCTGTATCTCCTGGACTTTTGTTTCAATGTCCAAGGCACAGTACTTATCAAGAGTCAAGACTCCAGCCTGTTGCTTCTGCTGTTTGCAGCCAATTATCATGGCCTCTCTCTCTTGCTCCTGAACTTTCTGGACTATTGCTTTTATGTCCAATGCTGAAAATTTAATCAAAACCAAGGACTTGGCTTCTTGCGGTTCCTCTCTTTGCCTATAACCAGGCATCATTGTCATCTCTAAGGACAACCTCTTCATCAGCACCTTTTTGGACTAAGTGTTTCAGGTGTGTCACCTCCTCATCAGCCGTCACTTCGGCTGAGCTGTCATCTTTCATCAGTATACTGAGAGGTGTCACTCCCTCAATATACAATTTAGCCTCCGCAAAGTCTGCACAGGCTATGAAGGGTTGAGGATCTGCATCGATTTCCTCTGTCTCTCCATTGCCTATAGCCATCATGATTTTTTGATGTAAAGAAGAAGGCACACATTTGTTAGTGTGGATCCAATCCCTTCCAAGCAAAGCATTGTATTTAGCATTACTGTCGATTACGAAGAATGCTGTCATACAATCCCTGGTTCCCACACTTAAATTAATGGGTAGAATCCCCTGAGCCATTTGCTTATCTCCAGCAAAACCAGCAGTGGTTGTGCTGGTTGGTATCAACCTGGGATTCTTTTTCCCTAGTTTCTTCAAAGAAGATTTCGGGAGTAGGTTTACTGCTGCCCCATTATCTATCAGGACTCGGTTCAGCTGTATTCCATCAAAGAAAGCCTTGATGTACAAAGGCCTGACGTGCTGCGTCATCGAATCTGAGGGGTACTCGAATGGATACGATAGATTGATGCTTACCACTTCCTCACTTTCATATTCATCTTCCATCGGTGTAACCATTTCGAAGTTATCTTGCACCATGCTTGCCTGCGAGTCTTCACTAGAGATCTGAACTGGATCAGCTTCCTGCCCCTCTTGGTTTTCATCTCCAGCTTGGAATTCCTGTGGTAGTATGTGTACCATGTTCACTGAGACTGGGGGAAACGAGCCAAACTGGATGGCTGGCTGTACTTGTTCCCCCTCTTGGTTACTTTGGTCGACTCCCTCAGAAACATCCTGCATGATGCATTCTGGTATTTCATTGCTAACTGATCCCTTCGAAGGATCTTTCTCAACCGGCTCTTCAATCAGAAACGTTTGCTCAGCCATGAAGGCTTCGAACATCTCTTCCTCCACGACCTCTTTCTTCTGGCTTACGCTACTCTCTTCTTCGGTCTCGCTATCTGTCTCCATCAGAGTCTTCTCCAATCCAACTAAACTAGACTTTTCTCTGGCTGTTAGTTCGGCATGAACCTTAGCCAATTGTTCTCGGCTGCAGACCACTTTGCTCTGTGGAACCGGCTTTGGAGCATGGTCTGACTTTGGGTTCTTCCTTCCTTCCGTTTTGACTGGTGAAGAAGTTTCTTCGCTTTCCTTCAGATCTTTCTGGTACTGGGTGTACCTGCGCTGAATTTTTCTCCACTGTGATCTCGAGATGACTGGGACCATACCTGGTTCCTTCGTCTTTGGGTGTTTAAGCAGCACCCAGCTATTCGGAGCTACCATAGGAGGCCTGATCATCCTGCCTTGGTTTACAACATCTCCTCGAACAGGCAATTCTCTAGGTTTGTTTTGCATTACAAACCAGTCTGGGACTCCAGGTACCCATGAACTTGCTGATTCAGACGCTGAATTGCCCTTTTCCACCTTCAAAGCCATCTTCGAAACGGGCCGTGAAGGTAAGTGCTTGGTTTTGTCCTCATGTTTTGAATCTGATTCAGACATTCGATAAGGGTGACCATTTTCTGTCCTGCGTGAAACTGGTCTAGGGGGCCAATCTCTGGCTCTGATTCCATGAACTGAACCTCTCTCCAGTTTTCTTTCAGAATGGCTACTCTCCATTCTATAATAGTTATGTGGCCTGGATTCATGCAAGAGCTTCTTGCCTTTGTCGTGCATTCTGTTCACCACAGGCTCAACCACTGGTGGTCTCTGCCTATCACTAGCCGGATACGGCCTTTTGTTGTAAGCATTGGTTGACTTAGGACGTCTCTGAACATCCCTGTAGTATTGCTTCCCATCAGTTGGGAGCCCCTTCAACCACTTGTAACTGAGTCTGCACCTGGGGCACATTCTCTGCATCACCGCTGCTTCTAAAGAATCATCATCCAGTGATTCTTCATCAGAGTGTTCCTTCTGGTGCGAGAAACCTTGTTCAATAACTGGTAGGCCTCTAGCATTCTTCTTGATGTTGGTTTGATTAGCAACATGCATCTGCACATTGACTTCCTCCAATTCTGTCAAGGACAAGTTCTGAAAGTCTGATGTGATGACATTGGCTGCTGCCTCTCTAACTTCTGGAAAGGGATCACTGTCAATTCCCATGGCTTTTTCTGTTTTAGCTGAGAACTTCAAACTTCCCTTTCGAATCTGTTCTTGGATCCTGTCTCGAAAAACAATGCAGTTTTTAGTCGAGTGAGACCAAGAATTATGCCATTTACAGTATACTTTTCCTTTCAGTTCATCTGGAGATGGTAGTTTTACTCCTTTAGGTAACTTAAGGAAATTAGCTGCGAGCAAATGATCAAAAATGTCATCTGCTTTTGTTAAATCGAAAGAGTATTTTCTGTGAAAGTCTTTCTTTTTAAACTGCTGGTCTATAATTGTATCCTTATGAATTAATGCTTCACAGATTACAGGTTCTTTGCCTACAATCTCTGCTGCATCTATTTCATAATTAGGATCTCTATAATATGTCTTATATGATGCATTATTTCGATCTTGTTCCTCTTCTAATAATGCTTCATATCGAGACACCTTATAGGTCAGTTCGACCAAATCTCTGAATTCAGTTGAATCAAACTTCTTTCGAAGCCTGAATTCCAAACCATTTTGAGCCAATCTGACGAATTCTGGCTCTGGCAGGATGACTCTACATTTATTTCGAGCCCTTTTAAATCTGGCAATAAACTGAGTAGCCTTTTCTTCAGGCCTTTGACTCAATCTAGCCAAATCTGCCATAGATACTTCTGGCTCTGATTGGAAGAATTGGGCATGAAATGCCTCTTCCATTTGTTGCCAATTTTGAATAGAGCCAGGTGTAAGGTTGATGTACCATACAAATGCTCCCCCTGTTAGGGAATTTGGAAATAATCTCAGTTTCATATAGTCATGGTTAGTAAACTCACCGCATTGAGCAGCAAACCTAGCAATATGTTCTATCGTTGATTGATTTTCAGTCCCGTAAAAAAGGGTAAAATCTGGTATCCTGAATCCCCTCGGGTATTCATGTACCCTATCCACCCATTCTGGGTATGGTTTTCTGTATATAGGAGTCTGGACCCCCCGAGCTATTGGTCCACATATCTCCCTAACAATATCAGCAATCTGGTCTCTAGGGACCATATTTTGTGCCTGCTGAACCACTACTGGAGGGGCAAACACAGGATTTGGTGGACAAACTTGTGCTTGTGGTCCTCTTGGTCCATAAGGTGGTAAATTTGGGGCTGGTTGTCCTTGCGGTGCAGGTTGCTGTTGAGGGTATGGGTAACCCCTTTGAGCATGACCTGTGAAAGGACCTGCAAAAGGTGCTGGAACAGGTGTTGTGTCTCTGCCATTTGTAGGAAAACCCTCCAACCCCCCGGGTGTAAATTCGAATAAGGGATTAGTGTACCCCCTTGTGCCAGGTATGGCTTCGAACATGGGATTTGTAACCATTCTTATGCCAGTTTCTTGTACTTGGCCAGATCTACCAACTTGTGTGGCTTCATTATTAAGTACTGAGGCATTTTGGCCTGCTATAGGCCTTGAAATGGGTTCATACCAAGACTGAGGCGATGGTCTTTCAAAGTTTTGGGTACTAGTTTGACCATTAGCATGTCCATTAACTTGCATAGGCTGTTTTTCTCTAGCCAATCTTTGTTGGGGAACATTTACGACTTCCTCCGTGTGTCTTGTGTTTGTTGGTTGGTGGTTATTCATTCGATCCAAAAAGGATGTTGCCCACCTTTCCATTGTGTTCATTAATTGTTGTCCCATGGCATTTACTAAACCATCCCATGAATTTGTTGGTTGAATAAATGGCACAGTGGACGGTCCAATTCATTGGTTTTGTCCAATAATATGAACATATGGTTCTTGTCCAGAAGTACTGGTCTGTTCGACCATAGGTTCTGACAATATAGGAGTTTCCACAGGATGTGTTACCACATTATCCTCTGGATTTGGTATCTCTACCTCTCCTTCTACGCCTTCTTCGAAGCGTTCATTTTCTCCTTGTCGTCTTCTTCTAGCCATTTTTAATTAAGTCCCACTGGGCGTGCCAAAAATATATGTTGGCTTTTTGGCTTTTCGAAGGGTATTTTTGTGAATGTGAGCGTGCCAGCAAGGATCAATCAGTCCTTACAGAAATTGTGATTGCCAACCAATTATCAGACGATTGTGTTTTAGTTCTTTTCAGCCTCAATGAAGAGGACTTTTACTGGTGGCTTGATTTAGGAGAAGTTAATAGAAAATAACAGTAATATGAAGAACAATTGAAGTATTTCATAAAAATGAACACTTACAATGGTCCGAACTCAGCCTCAGAGAGGTTTACAACAGCAATCTACTTGAATCTACTTGAAGCTACTCCTATGAATCGAAGTGCAGTGCTGGTATTTAAAGTGCAGGTATTTAAAGAACAGGTATTTAAAGACTGGAAATGTAAATGACTGGAAAAGAAAATATATGAAGTAAATGACTGGTTTGTATGATCTGAGTCCGTCCTTTTTCCTGGGGGCTGCTTTGCTATTTATACTCGTCAGTGATGACCTTCGAACTGCACTTCGATCCGTCGAACTGCTCCTCCATGATCGCTGATCATGCTTCCTTAAAAGTAGCTCCATTACGCCATTACTGGCAGTTGAGCTTCCCTCTTGTACTGGATTTGAATATGAGTAACCGTTGAAGACACGTCATCTTGCATCCCGTTATTTGATCTAGTGTTACTCAGATCATGTGAGGACCAATATTTATTGCCACGTGTACGATCAGGATTAAAGGCTTGAATAACCTTCCTTTATTACCCTTACTATGCCACGTGTCGAACTGTAACTGGCTTTTACAAAATATGTAGCCAACAAGGTCATAATAGATGAAATTATTGTTCAATAAGTTTTATAATTATTATTAAAATTTTTATTAAATATTATTAAAAAAAAAGTCACTAATTGTTAATTTTCAGCGACAGTTAAAAAATTGTCACAAAAATATTACTAATTATAAGTTTTAACGACAGTTTTAAAAATTCATCATAGCAAAACATTACTAATTATAAGTTTTAGTAATAATTTATAAAAATCATGACAAAAAAGTCATTAATTGTCAATTTTAAAAACATATGCAAAAAATTGTAACAAAAAATTATTTTTAGTGATGATTTTATTAGAACTTATTTTCAATAGGACTGGATAAAAATTAAGTTCAACTATTAGGATATATTGATAATTTATCCTAATATAAACAAAAGGGAGATATTTCAAAAATATAAATATTTAAAAGGACAAATTGCATTAATTTTATTGAAAAATAGAAGAAAAGATGGACTGTAAAATTTGGATTTACGGTAGCATATTTAAAATCATAGGGGGCTCAATTTGAATTTTTTAAATAAATTTTGTTAAAATTTTAAAAAAATTACACTATTTTTATAATAAAAAATTAACAAGCTTTTAATCCAACTTAACATGTGAACTAAAAGCACAAGTTAGCCAAAAAAAAAAAATAATAAAAATAACTAAAAGAAAAGCAGTCTTTGAAAACTTGAGTGGGGCAGCTGTCTCTCTTGGATTCCATGTCTGTCTATAGACATTATATATAAAAAAAATTTATAAATTATATCTATATTTTTATTTTTATTTTTTTATGTATGTGTTAGGGATGAGTAGCGGATATATCGATCTGTTTAAACCGACCAAACTGAATCGATCCGTCGCATTTTGGACGGATGCGTGATGACGAGCAGACAGTTGTGGATTGATTTTTCCCAATCTGCCTAGTTTTGGACGGATGGCAGATTTGGGATTCATTTAACCGCAACTGAATCGTCAAACTGAGAGCACCCCTAGTAATTTATAAGACTTTGTGTTTTTAATTTGTTTAGATATTATATTTGTATTTTCAATTGAAAAAGAGTTTAAATATTTTGTTGAATATATTCTATTGAAAAAGAGTTTTCAACTTGAATATATTTTTTGAATTAAAAAATAAATGTATTATTTATCTATATATTTTTATTTTTAATATAACTCTAAAAATAATAAATAAATAAAATGATATATGCTAATTGGTTTTTGTTTTCAAAAACAAAAATAGATACAACAATACAAAGACATACAAATTCTACTACTATTTTGTTTACGATTTTGGTGGTTTAAATTGTTTTTATATTTTAAGAACCACATATTGTCATACTTTATGTGGATGAAGTATGTTCTGATTGTAATATATGGATGATGTATGCAGTGATTGTAATATTCTAAAGTTTCAAACTTCCTTTATTTGGATGAGGCATGCAGTGATTGTAATACTTTTTTAAATTATTGTCTGTATATATATATATATATATATATATATTGAAGAAGTGCACAAGTTAAATGATGTTGAAAATTTATAAAATTTTAAACTGCTAAACCGATTTGCATCCATCCGTCTATTCACCAATATCCACTGGATTTGCGGACGTATGCAGATTAATTTTCTCTAATCTATCAATCTGGCGGACGAATGACAGATTGAAGGTTCCGTAGCCGCAACCGACCCGCGCCTGTGCTTATTAGACAATCAAATGTTTGTTGGACAAAAAATCAATGTCTTATATGTAAGTTAGTTAACATGTTAACATGTCCATCTACTAATTTTAAAAAAATTTCATGTCTAATTGTTTTGAAAAATTAGTTAAAAGTTGATTTTTTTATTTTTTTTTTACTTTTAAAAAAAAAATATAAAAAAATAGAGAGATGATACGACTCAAAATAAACCAAAAGCCAAAGTCATCTTTCCAAAAGCCTTTGCTTTCATTTTCCTTCATCGCAAGTGCACATTTTAATATTGTCCAATAATTTTAAAAGTTCCATAAAAATATAATTTGAAGTCTTTTTCCAAAGAAAATAGTTATTGTTAAATTGATAATAAAAAAATAACAGGTTGTTATGACTCACATCTACTGTGTTTATTTTGACATAAAATATTTGTAAAGATAAAATATTTACTGTGTTAGTTGCGTGATGGTGGCATTGCGTGACAATTACCCGGTGGTGGTGTAGGTAAAACTCTATTACAAAATTTTTTCTATCTTGAAAAATCATATTTTTTTAAAAAAAAATTTTAAATCAATTTATTTCTCGTAGATCATATAATTTTTTGAGTAAATTATAAATATATCCTATAAGATTTGTTTAAAATATGAATTGTCCTTTGTACTTTTAGAAATTACATTCTACTCTCTAAGAATTATAATTTCATGACAAATAATCTCTTTTATTAATAATTTATCAAATCAATTAACAGTTTTTAATTTCAATTAATAATTCAAGTAATTTTATTATTATATAGAAGAATTGTTAAGATTTTTATTTTTTTAATTAATTCTGTTAATTAAAAAATTTTGACAATAAAATATTTATAATTTTTTAAATCTTAAGAGATATATTTATAATTTATCCTAATTTTTTTAACAAACTTTTGTATGTTGATATGAAAATTATTACTATTTTTTTAATTGTAAAAAAAAAAAAGAAAGAAAGAAATGAACGAGTGTAACTTACGTACACCACGTGCCATTGAAAAATAGTTAATCATAAAGGGAATGGCTTCTTTTCAGTCTGATCACGAATTTGAGAACATTATTGAGTCTGTGGGAGCCATCACGGGTCCTGTTTCGATGATCCGAATCATTCAATATGTAGAACTCGTACACCACGTGCCTTTGAAAAAGGGTTAATCATAAAGGGAATGGCTTCTTTCCAGTCCAATCATGGATTGGAGAATACTGCTGAGTCTGCGGGGCCCATCACGGGTCCTGTTTCGATAATCCGAATCGTTCAATATATAGAACTCGTCGAGTACTATATATCTGCAAAAAAAAAACCATGTTAATCGGATATCGATTGTTATGTGATCAAATCAGATTTTTGTAAACCATTTATTGTTCACCGTCCATTTTTTTTTCATACAAAACTGATTTGATCACATAATTATCGATATTTGATTAATGTGTTTTTTTATAAGTATATAATATTCGACGATTTTTACACATTCAACAACTCATTTTATCGAAACGGGACCCGTTATGAGCCCTCACAGGCCCAACAGTATCCTCTAGTCTGTGATTGGACTAGAGAGAAGCCATTCCCAATCATAAACTCTAAATTAATAACGGTGGTATTATATGCACCAATTAATATAAACACTAATGTACCAACTAGTATTATGTCATTATTATTAATATCATCTATTATACAAATTACCATTGACTAATACTATATGCGCCAATTAGTATACTAACTAGTGTACTAATTGATAATATGACATAATTTAAGAATTTTTTAGTATTTGTAATATAATTAATGAGTGAGGTCAATAATAATATCATAATTAATATTAGTATACTAATTAATATACTAAGGAGTTGTTTGAGATGATCTAAATAAGTGTACTTTTTGTCTTTTTAAGAAAAGATATGCAGAAAAGTAGAGAAGTGATGTGATGAAAAAAAGATAAAAAGATAAAAAGATGAATTATTTATAAAATGTCAAACTTGACCTAATTAGTGTATGTAACACTACCAAATTATTAATATTATATTAATTAATATATATATATATATATATATATAGCATTATTCCATTAGTAAAAAAGAGTGTGTCCACTTTCTTAAATACCCAATCATTGTTGAAACTGATTAGTGTTTTCAATTCAATTAATTCTCCTAAGAGAGAGGGAGAGAATGTGGCTGTGTCTTGGTAGTCCATCACTAATAATGTGGATCTAACTCACAAGTAAAAATTTTATAATATAAAATAGATGAGTACTATATAAAAAATATAAAAAATAATGTATTGAAACTCTGATTAGGTTTGGCATTACTTAAAAAAATTAAAAAGTTAAAAAATCGTTATCCTATTTAAAAGTCATATTATCTTATTTAAATCATATCACATCTTTACCACATCACTTCAAATTCAATTCATATTTCATAAAAAGTAAAAAAATACACTTATTTAGAATATCTTAGGTTCGTAATTTTTAAAAATAATTTTTTAATTTTGAATTTATATATTTTTATTTTAGTGAAAGTTTTGATCAATTTTTTACAATCAGTTAGTGTGGATACATTAAAAAGTTGAATTTATAAAAAAAATCTATAGAAGATTTACTAAATAGAAAAAATACAAAAAATACTATAAAAAAAAAGAGTATATGTTTTTTGTATTTATTGAGTTTTTTTTTTTTTTTTGCCCCTTATAGATTTTTTCACAAATATTTTACTTTTTGAATGAATTTAGATTAAATAGATTTAAAAGGTTAAAAAAATAAAATATTAATAAAAAATGACTAAAAATAAAAAAAAAAGTAAGAATTAAAAACTCATTAACATAACCTTTCGAAAAATTATAATTTTTTTTAAATAAAAATGATATATAAATTTACTTTTTAGACTCATTTTTTAAATCTAATGATGTGTAAGTGAAATGATTGATACTTAAAAAAAAAATTAGAAGAGAGAGAGAGAGAGAGAATTACTTAATATATTATAATTAATTATTATATCATTTAAATTTAAAAAGTGAATCTAATTTATAAATGAAAAATTAATCTAAGGCCCCTCTCCTATTTTTAGTAATGGGAGAAGTCCACAATATTATTTTGTGATGTCTAAGATCCCTTACCCACCCTCATATATCTCACCCATCCAATATTGATTCAGTTTCACACTTTTCCACGCCAAGTTCCAAAATCTTTCTCTCTCTCTCTCTCTCTCTCTCTCTCTCTCTCTCTCATACACACACACACGCACGCATGAAATAAGGGTTTGAAACTACCACCAGCAACAATGGCGGTGGAGTTGCCACATACTCCAGACCAGAGCTTCAAGACCCTAATAATGGCAAAACCGCAATCTTCCACGAACCTTACATCTACTCCAACGACATTGATAGCACTTGCTCCACGCCTTATGTTAATGCTCCGTCGAGCCCCGGCTATGGCTCTGGAGGTGGTCGTGGATGAGGATTCATTTCCGGTGCTTCGGTGAGTCCAATGCACTTCATGATGTGTTCGTCGTCTCCAAATTCGACGCCCCTGATATTTGAGGCGTCGGTTCCGGGCTCGTTTGAGTTTGAATTTTCAACTAGGTTTGGGACAATAGGCTTGTGGTTGATCGGATCGATGATCTGGCCAATGAATTGTTCATGAATGGCCAGATTCGGCCGATGAAGCTCTCTTCGCACCTCTAACAGCCTCAGGTGCTCGCGTCATCACTAGATCTCGACGAAACCGAAGGCGATTGCGAGAATGTGATGGATGAATCCGACAAGCTTCCGAGAGGACCAAACGTGAAATAGCGTAACAGATCTCTACACCGAAGAACCAGTTCTATGTCGCTGTTAAGATCCTCTTCGTTATAATGGCATGAAAGTGCGACGAAGATTAAAAATCTGAGAAAATGCAAACTAGTCTAAATTTCAAATACTGAGAAATTTGTAAAGAAAGCCAGTGAAATTTCAATTTTGTTTGGATTTCTCTGGTTTGAATTAAGAGAAATTCTCAGCAAGTAATTTTTTTTGGCCTTCCCAGAATCTCTAGACTAGAATCCAAAATCTCTAGACTGGAATCTAAAGAAATTCTTTGAAATTCTCTGGGAAGAAATTCTCTAGGAAATCCAGAGAAATTTTTCTAGAGTGGGAAGTTTAGAGAAATTCTCTGGATCAAATTTTCTTTAAATCGATATTGAAGAACCTTAGACATTGTGATAATATTAAATATCTTTTATATTATAAAATTTTAATACCATAGATTTTAAAAAAAAAATGCCCTTTTTAAATTTGAATGGTAATATTTAAAATTTTAAGGCTTCGTTTGGAAAATGGGTTGCCTTTTTGATTTTTGATTTTTTGGGCTAAAAAGCATAGTTTGAAAAAGGCTTTTGATTTTTTTAATTTTTTTGTGAAAGAAAGAATGTAATAATTATGAATTAGATGTGATATTTTATCTTATTAAACTAAAAATTTATTTTATTTTTCGTGACTATTTTAATCCAAAAAAAAGCTACAAAATCTTCTTCCCAAACATAGGCTAAGATGATAAGTTCACAGGATCTATAATAGTGACGAAATCTAGGGAATTCAGTGAATCTTTCATCGTGACCGTCCTTTTAAGATGATCAAGTGGGTCAAAGAATCTTGGCCGTTCTTTTGAGATGAGATTATAGTAATTGATGACGATAATGAAAATCGGAAGAGCAACGCAAGCAGTTTTAAAAAAAAATAAAAATAAAAAAACGGCTGGTATATTCATTCATGACTAAAGCTTTGGACCCCAGTGGGGTATTGGGGTCACCTCCCATTGGTCCAAAAAAAAAATAGTTTTTTTTTTTTTTTTTTGAATTTTCAGCCAATCCCAGACCGACACGTGGCACTGGGGGGGGGGGTCACTGGGTCGAGTTCGGATCCTCTCCTTGAGGAGGGTCCTTGAGCTCCTGCGGGCAACGGCCACGATGACCCGTTTGTCATCCAACGGCTCATATTAAAAAAAAAAAAAAAAAAAAAAAAAAAATCAAATTACAGTGTGTTTTATGCTTCCCGCCCAAACAAACAACAACACAGCATTCACTTTCAATCTTACACACCACTCTCACTCTCACTCTCACTCTCACTCTCACGCAGCAGTCGCCTCTGTCGAACCCATCCCTCATCCTCACCGGCGAACCCATCCTCACCGGCGAGCTCCATCCTCACCGACGGCAAACTCCACCACTCCAGCTCTACGCTTCGTGAACTCACCATCGGTTGAGCAAAGATCTCTTCTTCACGAACCAGGTTAGTCTTCGAACAAAGATCTTTTGTCTTCCGACATCTGAGATTGAGATTGAGATTTGGGTTTGGAATTGATATGGACAAGTTAGAGTGAAAGGGAATCCCTCATCTGCTCGTTCCATATTTTCAGAATTAGGGATTTTATAATTTCAAAATTAGGGCTTTTTAAAAAAATTAGGGATTTGGGTTTTGAAAAATTAGGAATTTTGGTTTTTGAAAAATTAGGGATTAGGGCTTTTAGAAAAATTAGGAATTTCAGAAGTAGGGATTTCAGAATTAGGAATTAGGGATTCGAATTTCTATTCGAACGGCTAAACATTTAGGGCTTTTAACGTCTGAATTTTTTTTCAATTTGAGGATGATTTGGTAATATTTTTTGGAGATGATGAGGGTAAAGATGAACCCACAGTTCTGATGTTATGTAATATGAATGTAACCAACCCACAGTGCTGAAATATGAATCTGATTCTTTGTTGTTGTTGAAAATTTAGTTGTTCTGAGTTTGAATTTAAAGGTCTTTCCTTGCAATTACTGTGTAGGACTAATGCGATTTGCTGTTTCTTTTGTGATGTAGAGAATTTTCTGACCCATACAATCTGATGGAGTATACTATATTTGCTTCCTTTTATTTTAGGATTTAGTTTCCCAACTTGATTGAATTTTATTAGGAGTCTAGATTATGATTTAGTTTCCTATTTTGATTAGGTTCTCTAGCCTATAAATATTTGGTATTTGCATAGTAATCTTAGCTTGGAATTAATGAATTGAGAGTGTTCTAGGTTGTGGCCTTGTGTTAAGGCTTGTGGCCCTCTTCTTCCAGTATTTCCCTCTCTTTCTTCTACTGCGTACTGCATCACTCGTGCATCATTATTAAATTAGAGAGAATTTATAAAAGGGTTACAAACTGCATATCAACGAGAATGGGGAAATACAAAGATACATAGTTTTGTTAAAAAATGGAGCAGATATACAAGAAGCAGTTCATGGAGTGCCCACTGATAGTTTTGTTCACAAATGGTGCAGAATGCAGATATACAAGAAGCTTTTAGGATTGTGGCGGCATTAGGGCTAGTGAAGCTTTTAGGATTGGAGTTCCATAAGATAGAGGATGCTTCCCGGGTTGCTAGATGGGTAACAACTGGGCATGGTTTCCTAATTGTTTGGTTGCCGGATTATGAAAGATTGACTGAAAAAAGATTATGGACAACCACCTTGTAAAATATTGTGGCAGGGAATTGGGGGCCAATTGGTGTAGAAAGGAGATAGACTTAATTTAGATATTATCAAAGTTGTCTTCTAGCATAAAATATTAACAAAGTTATCTTCTAGCATAAAATAAAAGGAAGCAAATATTAACAAAGTTGTCTTCTAGACAATTGCATCTGTTAATAACCATGTTTGCATTTGTTAACATCAGAACTAGTTTGCATCTGTAACAATGTCTTCAAGTTATTCCTATGGGACATATTATTAGAACCAACTTCCATTAGCACCAACTTCCATTAGCACCAACTCTCATTAGCCTTCTCCTCATGTATGCAGATTTAAAAAATGGCTTCTTCTTCTAACATTAGCGACATGAGATTGGTACCGAGGCTGTGCAATTGTGGAAGAACAGCTGCTATACATATTGTAAGAACCAACGAGAACGGAAATGAAGGGCGTTTGTACTTTGTTTGCCCATCGAAATATGTAAGTTGGTAATTCTAGCTATTTTTTTCCTTTATTACACACATTAATATTTGTCTTATTGAACTAATGTATTCGCATGCATTGCAGAGTAACCCTCCCACTCATCATTGCAATTACTTCAAGTTCGTGTCTGAAGATGATGAAGACGTTACATCCAGAATCCGTTCCAACAGTACAGCTGCTGCTGGTATAACAATAGAAGACTTGAACGATGTAAGGATGAGGCTTCATGACATGGAAAATGACTATGGTCGAAGGCTGCAAACGATGGAAAATAATATGAAAAAGATGGTGTACTTCAGTGTATTTTGTATCATTTTCTACTTTATGATGTAACTTTTTCACTTTATTGTATTTTTGGGGAACTTAATGGAAGTTTGTATGTTTTTGGATTTTATGTACTCCGACTTGTTATCTATTATCTGTTATGGAATGAATTTTGGGGAACATTAAACTTCTTATTTGTTATGGAATGAATGATGGAATTTTGGAATGTTGGAATGAATGATGAAATGTTATGTTATGTAACTATAATACATGATAACCAGCAGATTCTGTGATGATGAATGATGGAATGTTATGGAATGTTATGTTGCACAGGCTGATTCTGATGGAATTTTGGAATGTTATGTTCCATTGGACTGCTATGTTATGTTATGGAATGGAATGTAATGTAATGTTATCATGTTATGTTATGTTATGGAATGTTTTGTTATGGAATGTTATGTTGCATTGGACTGCCATGTTGCTGAGCATGTTGCTACAAAAACCAAACCTCAATCTAAAGGATGCTTTTATGGACTGTGATCATGAAAAGGATGCTACTGTCAAATTAATTGCAGATCCAGTTTCAACACCATGGCAGAAATGAACAAATATATAGGCTATTGATTGGAGAACTTTTGACAGGAATGCATGAAGATTAAGCTATGTCAAATGATATATAGGCTAAGAATGTGAGGAAGGAAAGTGATATTGAGTTAGTGGCAAAACCAAAGAAGGCCAAGTCAAATGATGGAGTACACTTAACCACCAATTTGATTGAAAATGCAGACAAAGTATCTCCTGAAGTTAATGAGCAAATAAAAGAAGTAACAGCTCTGAAAAGAAGTAACATTGATGAGGTTGGCAGATGCCTTGCCAATGCATCATCAAGTGGGTGTATATCAGTCAAGAAATGCCGGTTGGAAGAACAAGTTGGTGTACACCCATAGCTTGGTTGACTGATACGATTGCTGCTGTTAGAATTGGTGAATTGAGAAACAACAGAGGAAGAAGAACTCAGCGAAAACTGTCAGGTCCGTTAAATGGAAGCTGCAACCTTCATAAATCAATCAATCAATTTGTTGGGAAGGAGACTAATGGAACATCTCTTGGAAAATCAAACAAATCAAAGACCAATGCTGTGAGTCCTTCCATGGATCTAGGCGTGCAAAAGGAAAACAAAAAGGAGACAGAGTGATGCAGATACCATGTCAGCTGGTGAACATGCTGGAGGAAATGCCAGATTAGAAGTGTCACCAGGAGACAGATGCAAACCATCTGGTCCAGCATCGACTACTCCTGTTAATTGTACCACTCCTATAAATGCTGCATCACCTATTTGTATGGGTGCAGATTATCTCAAACAGTCATGCAGGAAGAATTTGTCAAAATCATTCCTTATTAAAGACAGTAAGCTACCTGCATTTTTCTATCTGGGCATGCCAGTAAGCTACCTGCATTTTTCTCTTAGTTAGCATATCAACCCTACTGACTTAAACTTTCTTCTTTCTATTTCAATGCACTTTCCATTTGATTTGTAACAACTTCAACACAGAACATGAACACAGAACCAGTTCAATAACATGTTCAATATGAACATGAACATGAACATCAACCAACCAACACATATTTTAAAAAAGGATATTAACAATAACAGAATCAGTTCACTTGGGTTTAACATTTAAATTAAAATCAACTATAACTGAACATCAACCAGTACAACTTTAACATCTAAATTAATACATTGGTCCTTAAAAATTGACACATTGGTACTTTAACATCACTTTGTAGCAACAGTTTGCTTCACAATTTAAGAGGCCATGTCTTCACGTTGCAGCCCAGTTTCAGCATCAGTTTGGTTCTGTTGATGGTTGTCCATAGCCTAAAAAAGAAAGACAATTTTTAAGCAACTATAAATACATGATATCACAGAATTTTCAGCCACTATAAACTATAAATACATCAAGAACGCACCTCAGTACACATTGGAGTAGTTGATTCTTGAGAATATCGAAACCCAATGTCATATCCATATGAACCTTGTAGTAGTGATTGGAATGTTGGTTGAGTTGGCAAATAATTTGGCACCACATACATCTCCCGCAAATTGTTCGCCTACAAGAATGTCATATATGCTTTCAGTTATGGTTTTAGTCACATATTATATCCACACAAAAAATACAATGTTAAAGTAAGACTTACATGATATGTGGGATACATCAATGGCGGAGGAATGTAATTACCACCCATGGGCAAAGATCGAGGAAGAGGATGAAGGGGAGGAAGAGGTTGAAGCGGAGGAACATGTTCACGAACATATATATCTCCTCCAACAGATAATGGAGAAGGTGCAACCGTTGAACTTGCAATAGATTGTGACGAAGCCAAGCTATTAGCACGGGATTTTTTTTTGGAGTTCGCTACCAACGCCGCTTCGAATCCACCTTTGACCCTCCTTTTGCCCTTACTAGTTGCCACCTTTTTCTTCAATCCTTTTGGTTGCAGAACATGATTCACATCTTCGCATTCCACTTCAAAGCTTTGGGTATCATTATCATTACATACTTCATTTCCAATACCAAAATGAGCACTTAACTTGCCTTCAACATCTGCACCTAATGTAGCAAGGTGTGCAATACAAAAATCATATGTTTCTTCAGTTTCAGCAGCTCTACTTGCTACTGCTCTAAATGCAGTCATCAATGTCTTATACCGCGAAGCTTGTTGGAATTTCGCATCTACTTCAATGTCATTTTCCTTAATGTGCTGCGCAGTTTCGGCTCTTGCTTGTTTGGTCCACCTCTTCAGAATGTATTGTGGAGGAACCTCTTTCATCTTCAATATGTCTCTAATGACCTTCAATGAGTGAGAACACAAGATTCCTTCCCTTTCAAACTTTGTACAATTACAACCCAAAGAGCCATCCCTCTCCAACTTCACTTTCCTTGCATGTTTGTTACCAACATCAACAACTGTGTAAATGGTACTAGCCTCGCCATATTCAACTGCTTCTATGTCCGATTCAATGGATTGAAAATACTCATTTTGGAATTCCTCAAAGATCTTTTTTGTGTAGACGTTACCCATTTGAATTAACATTCTTATTGTTGCTTTCACCTTTGGCAACCTTTGGCACAAAGCATAGCCCGCTTCTAACTCCTTGTATCGCTTCTCGTAAAGTACCCTTTCGAAATGCATGAAGAATTCATTTAAGTTGAAATCAGAACGAATGTAATCCTTCAAAAAAGCATTAAAAGATTCACTAAGTTGTGTGGTACTCATTCCCGCAGCCCATGTTGATCTAACATAAGGCCATCCCCATTTTTCTTTCACCGCAAAAGTCAATTTCAACCAATGGTTTTCATGCGCATCATATTTATCAAGCATTTCCGCCCACTCTAATTTCCATTGATTTGTATCTTCAATGTGAAAGAAAAATTTATTTAGTACACCCTTCACCCCCTTATCTTGGAACAAACAGTTAACATGTTTTAATGCATTTTGCATCAAATGCCAAGTACACAATCGGTGACTTGTGTCAGGCATAACGATGGGTATGGCTTTAGCCATTGCAGCATCTTGATCGGTGAACAAAGTTTTCGGTGCCTTCCTTGACATAGCCTCTAGAAAGTTTTCAAACAACCATACAAACGATTCGGCGGTCTCATCATACAACAATGCTGCACCAAATATAACTGTTTCCCTGTGATGGTTGAATCCCACAAAAGATGCGAACGGTCTATGTTCTTTGTTTAACTTGTAAGTCGTATCAAATGTGACAACATCACCAAATTGGGCATAATCCATGATCATTTGTGCATCGGCCCAAAACATATTGGTTATTTGCTCCTCATTATCTAATTGAACAGCATAGAAGAATGAAGGATTCTGCAAAGATTTTTCTTTAAAGTATTGCAAGACATTGCCTACTTCCCCATATGCTAAACTTTGTTGTCTTTTGGTTCTCAAATAATTTTTAGAATCTAATTTCGTAAAACCAAGACATTGCCTTCCACCAGCTTCCCTACCCATGAGTTCAAAAGACTGGCCCAAACGAAGACCAGATTGTGCCGCTAAATCTAACTGAATTGCTTGGGTAGCAGATATCTTTCTTTGTGACGGCAACATGTGGGCACACTCGGGTGATACAAGATCATGGTTGTGTTTTTCTTTGAAATCAGTCACAACATATTTTCCAGTACCCTCATGTAATTTAATATAAAGTCGAGCCTCACACCCAGTCCTAGTTTCAGCTCTAGAGTTTTTTGACAATGGGTCTCGCTTGTCAACCTTTCGAAATCCCTCCTTGTTGCAAACCAAAAGTCTATGAATAAGTTGATTAGTGAACTTGTCCTTCTTACAATAATCTCTTCTTATGCTAAACCCCATTCTTCCTCCATATGTATTATAAAAATCATACGCACATTGTTCAGAATCAAATATCATTCCCAATTTTGGCTTCCAATCACAGTCATTCTCAGGTTCCATATCGATATCAAAATGCAACTGAAAACCCATATAAATAAAATCTTAAGTTAATGATAGTTGAGCTTCTTAATAAGTTTTTTGGGTTGTTTAGGTTGTAATGCTATGAAAATGAATTGAAATTGGTTTATAATTAACATTTATCTGGTTTATAGATAGGACCATATGTCATATAAGGAAAATTACTCCAATTAACGAAATTGAATTATTCATAACTGGCTTATCTGGTTTATTCATAAGGAATTATGTGGTTTATTTATCTGGTTTATTCATAAGGAATTATTCATAACGAATTAAGGAAATTTATCTGGTTTATCTAGTTTATAGATAGGACCATATGTCATATAAGGAAAATTACTGAATATAGATAGAAATAGCAGTTAATAACACAAGCATTTCAGTTATTCATAACTAGCAGTCTCATGGGTCAAAAATTATTCATGAGATTCAATATAACATATCTACACACCAGTTAATAATTACATGACCCATGAGACTGCCATGTCTACAAAAGGCCCATAACATTACCCTGTTCTATCCAATTTACAGTGTGCTCTATTAATTGGCAGTCTCATGGGTCAAAGACCAGTAGTTTTAAGGTTAAAGAAATAGCAGTTTATGTAAGGTAGAGGCACTTATCAAAAGGAGTATATGATACCTAATAATACACTAAACTAACTATTCCATATTCAAGTTTTGTTACCAATGGAGAAGAAAGCACTTATTAAAAGGAGTATATGATACCTAATGATACACTAAACTAACTATTCCATATTGAGAATAATATTCTCATTGAACAGATAAGAAAATAGTTAGTTCCCACTTACTCTATTATGACAATAATTATATCCTTAGGGAATTAATCACTCTAATATTGCTAAGTGGCATCATTTTACTAAATGTTAAACTAAACCAGCTTCCACACTATTTGGTTATTTTTACTTCAAACAAAAAACAAAAAAAAAAAATCATAGAAAAGCTTAATTTGGATAACTATAACAGCCAAATTTTAGCCACCTTGGAACAGCAACAAACAGCAACTGAATTCAGTACATGTACATGATAATTTTGAATTCAGCAACAAACAGCCAAATTGTAAATCATATATTAGCTAAATTAAATTATAATCAAATGGACAACAATCCATTACAGTACAAAACTATAAATACAAATGGATAACAATACAAATGGATAACAATATAATTCACAACCCAGATGGTCGGATATTGTGGAAATAGAGATATTGTGGAAATAGAGGGTAGTGAAGAGGCCGTGCTTGATAAATTCCCAAGTGTCCCAGACAGCTTAATCGCTATTAGGGCTCGGAATTTGCTATCCAAATTACCCCAATATGATGTAGCTGTTACGAAAGGGTATCCTATTATTGATAAGGGAGGAGGCAGTGTAGGTGAATTGCAGAGGAGCCCTTTTCATCCAAGGCCCAACTCATTCTTAAAGCAAGGTCAAAAGGCAAGGCAAGGCAAAGAACAAGCAAACCATGACAATCTTTTGATTATTATGCACCCAATGATGCAGGCTAGTATATCAATATTGGGAAAGGGACAGCAAACACAGACAGAGAGAGAGAGCATAAGAAGAAGAACTCACCGGGGAGTGGGTCGCCGTCGGGGGTCGCCGTTGGCCGTGGGTTCGCCGGTGAGGGTGGGGGTGAGTGAGGAGAAGGGGGCTGCGTGGAAATGGAGGTCTGTGCTGGAATGGAATGGTGGGAACAGAGCTGTGCATATACCGTTTGGGCGGGAAGTCGAAAACATTACATTTTCAATTTTTTTTTTTTTTTTTAATATGAGCCGTTGGATGACAAACGGGTCATCGTGGCCGTTGCCCGCAGGAGCTCAAGGACCCTCCTCAAGGAGAGGATCCGAACTCCACTGGGTCATCCCCAGTTGGGAGTTGGGGTATATAGCATTGCTGATTCATTCATTGTTGTGATAAAAAAGTAACAAGGCCGCTTTTGGAGCCACTTCTCAGAAAATCAACGGTCTAAAATTCATTGCTTTTCGCTTCCTGACGCTCCATTTTTCGCCACGTCCCCACTATTCCGCTTCTGTTAAAAACAGAGAAGTTCAGGGAACACATCATCATTATCATCATTACACATACATAGGCCACATATCAACATGAATTTTTTTTAGTTAAAAAAATAATTTATCCATATAATTTTTCTTTTTTAAATCTTTCAAGTAATGGAGTGTTTTTAGAAAACGGTTAAAAATTGACTTTATAAATTTTTAATCTATTTTATTTTTTTATAAGTAAGTTATGTATAAAGCGATGTGATTCAAAATAAATTAAAAATTAAAACCTAACTTTTAATTAACTTTCCAAAAGAACACAATATAATGGGTGTGTTTGATTGGGGGATTAGGAGGGGGGACTATCCACTATTTGGATTGTAATCCAAATAGTGCTCCTTATCCGTCGTTTGATTTTTTTTTAGTCCGGCGGACTCCATGTCCGGCCGGACTCCATGTCCCCCATATGGGGGACTATCCTGTCCTGGGGGGTGGGACAGAAAGTGGGGGACTAATCACTGTTTGGATTATATGCGAAAATGACCATTTTGACCATCTAATATTTAATTATATATTATATTTAATAAAATTCAATAAAATTTAAATGTCTCAATTTAAAAATAAAATAATTTTATTTAACTTTTTATTAATGTTTTATTTATTTAATTTTTTAAAATAATTTTTTATAGATATTTTATTGATGTTTTATTTTAAAATTTTGTTTATGTTTTATTTAATTTCATTGTTTAAATTTAATAGATGTTTTAATAGATGTTTTATTTAAACAATTAAATGTTTAATTTCAACAATAAATAATTTCATTTATTTAAATTATGTTTTATTGTTGAAATTAATTTAAATAAAACATATCCAATGAAATTAAATAAAACATAAACAAAACATAATTTATCTATAAACATTTAAATAAATGAATGAAATATCCAATCCGACCAAATAAAACATAATTTAAAACATAATCTGTACATCAAAACATAATTCAACATAATTTAAATAAATGAAATTATTTATTGTTGAAATTAAACATTTAATTGTTTAAATAAAACAATTATTTAAAATTATGTTTAAATAAATGAAATTATTCAACATTGAAATTATGTTTTATTTCAAACAATCCGACCAAATAAAACATAATTTGGATATGTATCCTGTACATATGTTTTATTTCAATGTTAAATAATTTCATTTATTTAAATTATGTTTTATTTCAATGTTAATTTCAAATTTTTATTTAAATAAAACATAATTTAAAACATAATTCAACATAATCTGTACATCAAAATAATTTCAATGTTAATTGTTTAAATAAAAATTTAAACATTTAACCATTAGTATGTTTAATTTCAACAATAAATTTTTATTTGTTTAAATAAAAATAATCTATGCCAGTCAAATTTTTTGGACAATATTAGTATGTTTAAATATCTTTAAACAAAATTTAACCATTAGTATGTTTTATGTTTACTAAAAATAATTAAAATATTAAAGATATGTTTAATATTGCTATTACATAGTAAACAATTGAAAAAGGGTAAAATAGTCTTTTGTTCATTTATCCTATCCAGTCCGTCCAACCAAACGTTGGATTCACTGAAAATAGTCCTATCCAGACATCTAATCCCATGAAAAAACAAACACAGGATACATATCCAATCCGACCAAATAGTCCGGGGGATTCACAGTCCCAGGACACAAGTTCGATGGATTCTAATCCCCCATTTTCCAGTCCGTCCAATCAAACACACCCAATAAGTAAAATTGAAAAAATTAACTTGTATTTTAATTTTTTTTTTTAAAAAAATCTCGTTACATACACTTTGTTTTGACTATTAATAATTATAAAATTTATCATTTTTTTATAATTTTTTTCTCACACTGTTAGTGTGTAATTTTCAATTATTTTTTACTTTATTTTAATTTTATTTATTTTCAGTCCATTAATCAAATCTAAATCCAAACTTGACGTATAATATGACCAGTATGGGGCAATTTGGGAAATTAGTAAAAAGTTAGTTGTTAGTTTTTAATCTATTTTGAATTATATCACCTTTCATATTTTTTACATACAAAAGGATAATAAAGTTAAAAAAAAATTTAAAAGTCAATTTTTAATCAATTTTTCAAGTCACCCCCTATGAATGAAATAAAATAGATATCTATCTATACTATTATTAAGTGAAGACTTAAATTGATTTAGTGAAACATTCTTCTCCTCATGTAATGTGACAACTTTATATTTGGTAAAATAAAAAATTATTATACACAGTGTAAGTAAATTTTGAACTTAAGATCTTAAGTTTTATTAAGAACATACTTGTTAATTAAACGGTATATATATTAAGACATTAAAATTTTTATTATTAATTATCTAAATTATATATGTATTACGTGTGTCACACACGTTAGTATAAATATATATATATATATATATATATATTAGGTTTTATCTGGATTGTAATTGTGATCCGCAAATGAATTATGGAATTGACATGTTGAATTAATGGGATATCGATATGTTAAAAAAAATATGATAGGATATATGGATGATGTATGCATGTAATGGTAAGATGGATAGCATAATTTAGAGTGAGAAAGAATGGGGGTAATGATTAAAAAGGGTGTATGATGGCAACACCTCCTTATGTACCATTAAGGGCTATTTTGAGAAGTTGGTTAAAAGTCATTTTTTTTTAGTTTATAGTGAAAGTAAAAAATTAGCTTTTTTGTCTTTTTTTTTTTATTTGGGAAATTGGTTTTTAGCCAACGGTGAAATTATAATTTTACCCTCATGGGTCAAAATGTGTTACATAGGTGAAGTCGTAAATATTTTAAATAAATAGGGGTAGTTTGGTCATTTTATTATGATTTGACATCATAAACAAATATTAATAAAAAAATTCAAAAGTCACTTTTTACCAACTTCCCAAATCATTTGTCTAAAAAAGCCACAAGCTTGGTTAAAAGCCAAAAAACTATTTTTTACTATCTTCCCAAAATAAGCCTAAATTAGTTTCAAGAGAGAGAAGAGGACAACTTAAGATTGCGCAGCCATAGCCGCCATTTCTTCTGCTTCTACATTACCTCATCATTATGGTACTAGTCTATCACCCGTGCTATATACAGAATAATTATAGACATTTATATTTATTTTAAATTTTTTAATATATAAACTATGTTTTTTAAGACTATTTATAAAAATAATTTAACAATCTTATCACTAACCATAGTATATGAGAGAAGTTGAAAATGATATTGTAGTAACTATATACAGATTGTATCTATAATTATTTGTATGAGGAGATTTTAAATGCTGATCAGAAAATTTTGACCAAATCAATAAATGCAGGCATGTAGAAAGACATGTGGATTAAAAAAAATTAGTAAATGCTGATCAGGAGATTTTGACCAAATCAATAAATGCTGAGTTTTTTTTTTATAATAAAATTTTTTAAAAATTCAGATTAGGATATTGAAGCTCCCACAGGCCTTGGAGGTTAAAAACCCCATTTTGCTTAATATATAAGTATAGATAGATAATAGATTAGGATTGACATATTAAAAAAATCAAATTATAAACAAAAAAAGATAACTTCAATCATACAAATCACAATTTTTTTAATGTTATCTAACTACAATTATATTTTTCTCATAATAAAAAAAAAATAATTGAAAAAAATAACCATTTCAATAGTAAATAAAAATATTATTTAGAGTCATTGAACAAACTACAATCACATTTTTCTTTTTGTGAGTTTATTTTAATCATATTAAAAAATCAAATTATAAACAAAATGAGATAATTTCAATCATACAAATCACAATTTTTTTAATGCTATCTAACTACAATGGCATTTTTCTCATAATAAATAAAATAATTGAAAAAAATAACCATTAAAATAGTAAATAAAAAAGATTATTTAGAACTATTGAACAAACTATAATAATATTTTTCTTTTTTGTGAGTGTTTATCTAACTTCAATCATATTAAACAATAAAATTATAAACATAAGGAGATAACTTCAATCATACAAATCACAATTTTTTTAATGCTATCTAATCATCATCAATAATTGCTACATTATCCATTTTGTTTTTCAAAAAACATAATGAGTTAAAAATCAAATCACAAATTAAGTGAATTGATAGTTAAAAAAACGCAATAATTTTTTTCAAAAAACACAGTGAGTTAAAAAAATCAATTACAATTTTTTTTTTCAAAATACAATCTAATCATTATCAATAATTGGTACTTGAAAAATCAAATCAGAAAAAAATTAAATCAAATCACAAATATTTTTATGCTATCTAACTACAATTATATTTTTTTCATAAATAATTGTAAAGAAAAACCATTAAAACAGTAAATAAAAGATTAAATCACATTAAAAAAAAGAACCATTGAACAAACTTCAATCACATCACATTTTTCTCATAATAAAAAAAATAAATAAATGAAAAAAAGAACTATTGACTAACTACAATCACATTAAAAAAAAAGAACCATTGAACTAACCACAATCACATTTTTTCTTTGTGAGTGTTTATGTTTATCTAACTTCAATCATATTAAAAATAAAATTAAAATAGTAAATAAAAAGATTAAATAACATTGAAAAAAAAACCATTGAACTAACTACAACAATCATATTAAAAAAAAGAGCCATTGAACAAATTACAATCACATCACATTACAATCACATTTTTTTCTTTGTCAGTGTTTATGTTTATCTAATTTCAATCATATTAAAAATAAAATTAAAATAGTAAATAAAAAGATTAAATAACATTAAAAAAAACCATTGAATTAACTATAACAATCATATTAAAAAAAAGAGTCATTGAACAAACTACAATCACATCACATTACAATCACATTTTTTTCTTTGTGAGTGTTTATGTTTATTTAACTTCAATCATATTAAAAATAAAATTAAAATAGTAAATAAAAAGATTAAATAACATTAAAAAAAACCATTGAACTAACTACGACAATCATATTAAAAAAAAAGTCATTGAACAAAGTACAATCACATAACATTTTTCCATAATAAAATAAATAAATGAAAAAAAAGAACTATTAAACTAACTACAATCACATTAAAAAAAAAAAAAAGAATCATTCAACTAATTATAATCACATTTTTCTCTTTGTGAGGGTTTATATTTATCTAACTTCAATCATATTAAGAAATCAAATTATAACTTTTTATTCGCTAGACAAATCACAAATATTTTTAGGCGCTATCTAACTACAATATTAAAATAGTAAACAAAAGAAAAAGTCAATAAGAAGAAAACAAAAAGAAGGCTTACTGTTTGCATATGTGGTCACTGAAATTGAAAGTGTAGAAGTGAGAAGTCAAGAAGAAAACAAAAAGGAGACTTACTATTTGCAATAGGTATTTGAAAAGTTAAAAAGAGTGTGTGTATTGGAAAAGTTAAAAAGATTTGAAATAATTTAATAAGTGTCAAGTTTTTTTTTTCAAAAAAAAATTAAAAAAATTAAGAAATTAAGGTTCAGATATTAGAACTCCCACAAAACTTGTGGGCTAGAAATAGATATAAATAAATAGATAGATATAGATATAGATATTTATATTTGTTTTAAAATTTTTTTAATATACAAATTATTTGTTTTAGAAAAGGTATTGCAGTAATTATGTGAGAAGTCAAAAAGTCTTGTGGGTTAAGAGAAGTTAATAAATGCTGAGGTTAATTTTTTTAAAAAAAAATAATTAAAAATAAAAAATTAGGATTGACATATTGGAACTCTCACAAGTTTTGGGAATTAGAAACCCCCTTTTACTTAATATATAGTATAGATAGATAATATATAATATATATATATATATATATATAGATTATAAGATGAGAGAAATAAAGTGCTATCTTATTATAATGGATGAGATCTTATAAAAAAAAACGTGTAGACATGAATGCCCTCCTATTTTATTGTGTTTATAATTATCTATATATTTGAATTGTGATTTTTAAATGTTTTTTTTAAATGCCTTCTTTTTTCCTTTTTTATATTATATTAAAATTTAATATTTTGATAACAATCATATGTGTTTGACTTTTCAAGGAATTAAATGTCTTTTTTTATTATATTATATTAAAGTTTAATATTTTGATAATAATCATATATGTTGGGCTTTTCAAGAAATTTTTTTTATGTTTGTTCTTAATGCTTTAAAGTGTTATTATGAGGGATAATAATTTTGATAATAATCATATATTTTGATAATAATCATATGTGTTGGAACTTTTCAAGGAATTCATATGTGTTGGATTTTAAAGAATTTTTTTTATACTTGTTCTTAATGCATTAAAGTATTATTATGAGGGTAAAACTTGGGAGTTGGGAGATGTTAATAAATGCTAAAATTTTTATTTTTTTTAAATCAAAAAATCAAGAAATTTAGATTGGGAGATTGGAGCTCCCACAAGGCTTGGGATTAAAAACCCTCTTTTGCTTAATATATAGTATAAATTATTATCCTTCCTGGAGAGAGGAATGGGTGTAAAAGAGGAAGGGGTGGAAAGAGAAATTTTAAAAAGCAGTGTAATATTATATAATATACTAATTAAATTAAAAGTATTTTTTCAAAAAAATTGATAATAAAAAAATAGAAATGAAAATATTCTTTTGCTAATTTTGAATAATTAATTTTTGGGATAATTACAAAAAAAAAAAAAAAAACTCAAAATGTGTGTCTTATAACAAAATAAACTCTTTGGGTATGTTTGATTTGTATTTATAGAGTAGTTTTTGAAATAAAAAGTACGAAAACTTGTTTGATTTGTCTTTTTTGAAAAATGATTTTGGAAAATTGTTTTGGAAAGAGAGTTTTAACAAAGTGATTGATTTGATGTGAATGAGAGAGAGTGATTTTAAAAAGTAGGTAACCAAACAAAATTTTGAGATTTTTTTTAAAAAAATTTGTTTGGTTTGATTACACTTGAAAATTTGTTTGTAGAAAATTTTTTTCAATTTTTTTTTTCAAAAACAAACCAAACAAGGCCTTTATTTTTAATTTTGTCAATTTAAATTTAAAATTTTTAATTTACTTTCTATCTAAATCATTTGTCAATTTTCGTTAAGTAAAATCTACGAAAAAAAAATTTTTAATCATTAAATTCAATGTAAATATATATAAAATGTCAAAAATAATATTTAATTTTTTCATTAATTTTACTTAACAAAACTAAATAAATAGTTTAGATTTAAAATAAATCAAAACTTTTACGTTTAAATTGAAAAAATTAAAAATTTAGAGTTTATTTTATTATGTGAGTCAAATTCTAGAGGTTTTTTTTAATTATAATTTGCCCTTAACTTTTTAGTATATTTAAATTATTTTTATTTCATAAATGGTAAGAATAAGTTTCACAGACATAAACTCGTAAAAATATATATTATAAACATTTCATTTTTTATTGTAACTTATGAAGTAAAAATAATTTTGATAAATTTTAAGAAGATTAGTTTTGACAATTAAAAGGGTAAATTATAAATATATCTTTTGAGATTTATTAAAATTACAAATTATTCCCGTGACTTGAAAAATTACAAATATTTTCTTGTTAGAATTTTTTATTTAATATAGTTAATTAAAAAAATAAAATTCATAATTATTTTCTTATACAATAATAAAATTACATAATTATTAATTAAAACATATTTTAAAGACCATTAAAAACTATTAATTAATTTAATAATTTATTAATAAAATAAATAATTTATTATGAAATTAAAAAGTTAATTTTTAACTAATTTCCAAAACAACCTACAATTAACATCTTTTTCTCGTGTATAGTATCATTGATTGTTAGGCCTCCTCTGGGATATTAGTTTGGGTTAAAAAAATCATTTAGGACAAAATATGATATTTTAATGAAATAGAATAAAATATTATATTTAATTTATAATTATTTTATTTTTTTCTTATAAAAATTAAAATATTTATTTTAAATAATTTTTTTAACCTTAAATTAAAATAATAAAAAAATTAAAAAAAAAAGTCACATCCCAAACTAATACTTAGTAAGATTTATAAAATAAAAATAAAAATAAAAATAAAAAATTTAGAGAGAAGAAAGAAGGTCGAGAGAGGTAGGGATTCAAGAGAGGTGAGAGAGGAAAAGCCCAAAAATCGGGTATTTAAAGGCCGCACCACAACTTGAGCCTCTGCAGCTATGACGAAACTACTCACTACCCTAAGAAAAGGAAAGCACCATTAACGGCCCCTCTTTCTTTAGTGTCTCTGCGACCTGCTCTGTCTCTGTTTCTGTCTCTCTTCTGAATCTTGGAAGATTTTTGCTTTTGCTTCAAATACATGTTATATACCTCGCGGCTTTGAAAGAAGTGCAATTTATGTTAAAATTGATGTATAGAGAAATAGAGAGAATGAATTATGTATTGAATGTATTGATTTTATTGAATGTTATCTTAAATGTATACAATGACTCTCCTATATATAAAAGAGAAAAACATACTCACCTACCACACTCAACTCTCACCTAACACACTTACATCTACCTACCACACCTACCACACTTACAGTCCCCCTCAAACTCAAGGAGGATAGATACTAACCAACTTGAGTTTGGAAAGAATAACAAAATAGGAAAATAAAATGACAAATAAAATAAAAGAGGATAGTAGACACTGTATGGTGGTGTCAGACCGTTGGTAAGAGCTAACCGGAATTAATGTCGGGACAGTTCATGGGGTCATGCCGGACCGTTGTAGAAGCTAACCGGATGATTGTGTATATAGGCTGCCCAAAAGATATACATGTATATATATATCGAGCCCTGAAAAGTTGTGCCCAATCTATCAAAAGGCGTGCCATCAAAAGGCGTGCCTAATATATCAAAAGGCGTGCCCAACAGAAATCGTCGAGCGGCGAGCCATCAAAAGGGGCGCCGGACACGCGGCGATGCACGTGTCCGACAGAGTGTCGTGTCGTCCTCTTCGGCATTATCTATATAAACCAAAGCGAAACCTGAGGCTTGGAAGCAGAGCAAACCAGTTGAAACCTCTTCGTTCTCTGAGAGCGTTGCTCTAAGAGCTGCAAACCCTGAAACACTCTGTAACATCTGAAACACTCAGCAACCCATAACATGGCCTCTTCTTCCCGTGGTCTGCTCACTCTCTTTCCAGACCTCAACGAGTCCACAAGAGAAATAACTGGTGCGGTTGCCCTTGAACCTCAACCAAGCGCCCCTGGGTTTGCTCCGTTGACCTTTCCTATGCGGTCTGTGGAGCAAATAATGGCATCGCAATCAGATATTGAGGCCAATCAGTATACATTGAAGTCATGTGTGGAGACGATGACGACAGTCACAAACTTGTCGCACCGGCTTCAGAGTAGGACAAATGAGGTGCAGCAGTTAAACGTCCAACTGGCTCTGCTCCAGTGCATGTATAAGGATGCGCGAGCAGAGATATGTGTGCTAAAAGCGGAAAATAAGGAGCTGAAGCGGAAGGCCACCATTATGTTCCGATTTGGAGGTCCACCATATGCTGCAGTGGAGGAGCAGGGGGGAGTGAACGTGCCCAGTGGAGTGGGAAACTCAGAGGCAGCACCGTCAAGGGCCGCCCAGGACATATGCAAGAAGAAGAGACCGGCGGCAGAGTAGAGAAAAAGAAAAAACCCGCCGGTGGATGTGGTTGTTTTGTTTTTGTTGGTTTGTTTGTTTGGTGTTTTTTTTTGTGTTTTTTTTGTGTTTTTTTTTTTTTTGTTTTTGGGTTTTTTTTTTTTTTTTTTTTTTTGTTGTGTAAAATTGGGATCGGGGTTGATCCCCGGCATGAAGAAATGACAAGTTTGTGGAATGTTTTTGGTGTTATTGTGTGTTGGTGTTTTGTTTAATAATAAAAATAAAAATAAAATAAAATAAAAAATAGATAAAAAAAAATATTTTTGGATGGGTTAGTTGAGAAAGATCGGTGTGAGGTGGATGACGAAGGGAACATGGATGTTTCAAAATAAAGTTGGGGGTAGTGCCCCTGCAAAAGATATATTATTGTAGAGTGGGTATTTGAAAGAGATTAAAAGTGGTTTAGAGAAAATAAAGAAAAATAAGTGATTTTGAAATCAAACGGAGGAGATTGGGAAAATAAGGAAAGTGGTTCACGTGGTTTTGGTTTTGGTTTTGGTTTTGGTTTTGATTTTTTTTTTTTTTGGAATGAAAAAGGGAAGATAAAATAAAATAAATAAAGGTAAAGTGGGGGTAGTGGGAATGATGAGGAGTTTGCAGGAAGATAAAATAAAATAAATAAAGGTAAAGTGGGGGTAGTGGGAATGATGAGGAGTTTGCAGGAAGAATACAATCTATTATATATTATGGGGGTGTTTGGGAAGAAAAAAAATAGCCTAATTTAGGGTAAAATTCACAAAAAGACAAAATATGCTAAAATAGCTAATAAGACAAAATATCACATCAAACCCATAATCATTTTACTTTTTCTCTCATAAACATCACATCAAACCATAAAACAATCCAATCATCTTCCCAAACACAAAAATTTTAGCCTATTAAAATAGCTAAAAACTAAAATAGCCTACTAAAATAACAACTTCCCAAACGAAGCCTATATATATATATAATAGATTGTCAGAGGCAAATCGATCAATAAACTAAATGCAGGTGATCTCCCTCGGCTTCACGAGGTCGTCGGTCTCCGACACCGTCTTCAACGGCGGCGGCGACACCGGAACCGGCCTGGCGGAGAAGCTCCGGAGTGGAGCCTCGTCGAGGTCGTCAAAACCTTCGTCGAAATTGAGAGAGTAACTGAGTGGATCGTACCTGAAGTCCACCGCGGACGAGAAGTGCCTCTGGTGCTGGTGGTGGCGGCCGATCCGGCTGATCAGGTGCTTGCACTTGTCCTTAATCTCCGACGACCTGATCCGCATCGACGAGGCTCGTACCAGCCATGACCTCTCGTTCGGCGGAGGAGAGCCGTTGGCACGGAAGCAACAGGAGAGGCATAGGGTTTGCCTGAGCTTGTTTTTCAAGAAAGAAGAGGTAATCTGTTCGTCCTCCATGTGATAGAAAGAGAGAGAGAGAAGGGATGAGAGGTCCGGCGGGCGGCCAAGGCGAGGCTGTCACCCGCCGGTGAAGCGAAAATACTAGGTTCTCAACCTTGCTCTGATACCATGTTAAAATTGATGTATAGAGAAATAGAGAGAATGAATTATGTATTGATTTTATTAAATGTTATCTTAAATGTATACACTCTCCTATATATAAAAGAGAAAAACATACTCACCTACCACACTCAACTCTCACCTAACACACTTATATCTACCTACCACACCTACCACACTTACAATTTAAATTTTAACCCCTCTTTTATGCTCTTCCTCTGCTATTTATAACAACTAGTCTGAATCTCTTCGTGAACAAAGTGTTTCTGAATTTGGGTCCGTTTTGATAGTTAACATATGTTCGTATTCGGGAAAAAAATGGTAGAAGAGGGAGTTAGGGTGGTGTTGGTGGTGAGAGAGTTTGACGCAGAAAAAGATTGCAGAGGCGTGGAGGAGGTAGAGACGAGGTGTGAGGTTGGACCGAGCGGGAAGCTCTCTCTCTTCACCGACATCTTGGGTGATCCAACTTGCAGGGTTCGCAATTTCCCTGCCTATCTCATGCTGGTACGATAACACACTCTGTCTTACATATATTGCGTTTGCGTGGAGCAGTGTAGTAGTTGGGTTTCTTTGTTTTCATACTAATTATATATATATATATGTATGTATTTGATGTTGATCAGGTAGCTGAGACGGTGATGGTGGGTAATGAAGATAAAGAGGAGAGAGAAATAGTAGGCATGATAAGGGGCTGCATAAAAACCGTTACGTGTGGAAAAAAGCTCTCCAGAAGTGGAAAAAACGGCAACGGTCGCAGGAAACACCTTCCTGTTTACACCAAACTCGCTTACATTTTAGGCCTCCGCGTCTCTCCTTCTCACAGGCAGGCAATCATGATCGAGAATGTTGCTTTGCTTTGCTGGGTAATTGAATTGAGTAAACCCATTAATGATAGTTTTTTGAATTTTGAAATTGCAGGCGAATGGGAATAGGGGTGAAGATGGTGAGAAGAATGGAGGAGTGGTTCAGAGAAAGTGGTGCCGAGTATTCGTACATCGCTACTGAAAACGACAACCTACCTTCCGTCAAGCTCTTCACCGATAAATGCGGCTACTCTAAGTTCCGTACTGCATCAATCCTGGTCCACCCCGTATTCGCCCACCGTGTCCGGCTCAGTAACCGAGTCACCATCCTCAAACTCGCTCCCTCCGACGCTGAGTTCCTCTATCGCCGCCGATTCTCCACCACCGAGTTCTTCCCTAGGGACATTGACTCAGTCCTCAACAACAAGCTCAATCTCGGCACCTTCATCGCTGTTCCACACGGGTCCTACTCCTGGCCTGGTTCGAACCGCATCCTGGGTAACCCGCCCGAGTCGTGGGCCGTACTCAGTGTGTGGAACTGCAAGGACGTGTTCAGACTGGAGGTCCGTGGCGCGTCGCCCGTCAGGAAAGGCTTGGCGAAGACGACGCGCTTGGTGGATCGGGCCTTGCCCCGGCTACAATTGCCATCGGTCCCAGAAGTCTTTCGGCCCTTTGGGCTTCACTTCTTGTACGGGCTGGGTGGGTCAGGCCCATTAGCGGTCAAGTACCTTAAGGCCCTGTGTGGGTTCGCACATAATTTGGCTAAAGAGTGTGGGTGTGGAGTGGTGGCAACGGAGGTGTCGAGTCACGAGCCGCTCAGGTTAGGGATTCCGCACTGGAAGGCGCTATCATGCGCCGAGGATCTATGGTGCATCAAGAGGCTTCGGGAAGACTACACTGACGCGTCTGTTGGTGACTGGACCAAGTCACCACCTGACGTGTCCATTTTTACTGATCCTAGAGAGTTCTAACGACAACTCAAACTAATTTAGAAGCCAAATTATATATTATTACTATTATTTTTTATTTTTTTTTTGGGGGGGGTGTGGTTTAACATTAGTAGGTTTGGTTTGTAACAATTTTGAAGGTGGGTGGGGCAAAAGAAGAGGAAAATGATAAGATATGGGTATTTTTTTCCCCTTCTTTTGGGGGGGATGGTGGTGTAAAGGGAATATGCCCACTTATCGTTTTTCGTAAATGGAAGTGACTTTTTAGATCCTCTTTCAGCCAAACAAAGCCTTAAGTAAGTTTTTATTCCATGTAGGGTTGGTTGCATTTTGGCCTTTCTACACATTCCACATTCTAAAACGGTTGTGATGGGGATTGTAACTCATGTGTATCCGAATATCCTTTTAAAAGATGGACGTGTATGCAGTGCTTGTTATCAACTAATTTGTCTCTCTTTTTTCTTCTTCACTAGTATGACATAGTGAGAAACTATTGGCCTCAAAGATAGAGCTTTGCCTTTTGGTCCTTAAATTTATGTATGGGGTGCCTCTAAATGGGAATTTTTAAATGCATTTTAAAAATTTTTTCTTTCTCATACCAACATTTATAATATGCATTAAGATATGATATAATATGTGTAAAAGTTATGATTTAATCATATTGTGTTAATTTAAAGTTGGTTACATTATAATTTAGGACATGTTATGTGGTAATTGAAATGATTGGCACTACATAATATGATTTATAATGGGAGGACTTTTTGTGTGAATGAGCCATGCTATGTTTCTTTATATGATATGAATTGACTGGAGATTTGGCTTTTAGCTGCTTTGTGCTTCCAGTAGAAGAGATGGACGTTTTGTTTTTTCCCTGGTTTTGGTTGTTTTAGTTTGGACCTTGAAGTGGGACAGGAGGTTATATTATGAGATTGGGACATTGTAGGGAAATAGTAATAATAATGTATGATTGATAATTACATGCATCTTTCTTTTAGCACATCGGAACCATCGATCCAATATTTATATAATTTACTTAAAAAGTGACATTTACATAAATTAGTCGCTTAATTTTTTTAATTGACCAATAAAATATATTAGGAGGATTCAAGTTGAACTGTCTTTCTTATCAATTTTATAAAAGTTTGAACTTGGATCCTATTCGTCTAATTATGTTGGTTTTATGAATTAAAAAAAAAAAAATGATGTCAGGTTTGTTTGTTTGGCTGTTTTTTATTTTTATTTTTATTTATAATTTTAATTTTCTTTAAGGGTGTTTCTAGTCGAATGTATTTTTTTCATTTTAATATATAACAGCATAAGTTTGTTTCAAGGATGAATGAACAATAAAATTTGAGCTATTAGTCATATTATTTTTTTGTTAGAAAAAAAATATATACGAGAGATTGTGAATCATAGTAATTTTCATTAGGTGTGATTAAAGGAATCTAATAAGAGAGAATTGGACGAGAGGAGCTTAAAAGTTAAAAATAAATGGATGAAAACTTCGTTATTTCATGGCGATTCAAATTTAGAATTAGTTATAATTTCATATTAATTATGCTCTATGTAGGACGGATTTATGTGGAGACTCTAAGGGGCGTGACCCCCCGTTTTTGGCTTGACTATCTGTGTGTGCTTCTTTTTTTTACTGCTATTTTGTATGTGATGATATGTATTGACTTCCAACACTTCTTTATTCTGTTTTTTTACTTTAAAGTAATTCATGTGCTCTTCTCTTTCTTTTGTCTTTTGTAATTTTTTTTTATTCTTATATTTTTTATTTACTTCCTTCTTTTAATTTTAAGTTTTTTTTTTCTTTTTTGTTTTGGACTTATCTCTTGATTGCAGATTATATATATATATTTTTTGGGTGGTTACAAATTCAACCATATAATGCCTAATTCATTGTTATATAATTGTGGGTAAATTATGAATCTCTAACATTACTTATATTTTTATTCAAATTTTGATTTTCTGAAAAACAAAAATCTAATTCCGTCCCTGACTCTATCTAAGTAAAACTGGAGAGAAGTCACACCAGTTAAAAAATTACCCGTTGTGATATTGAACTATATATCCTCGTAGGATTTCTCCTTTTTTTCTTTGCACGTTGATTTTCATTCTACAAAATTTCTTGAGAAAAAAGAAAAAGAAAAAAGAGAGGAGTTTGGGTGCAGCTCATGCTCATGCCCATGCCCTTCACGGGTGCTACTGCCATTGAAATCATATGATTCATGGATGAGAGAGAGAGAGAGAGAGAGAGAGAGAGGGAAAAGATGTGGATAGTTGAGGTGGCCAATAAATGTGACTGTCAAAAGCGGCAATACTGGTGTGTGATTTAACCGAGTCCCACTCACTTCTTTAAACTAAATTTGCAGGATTTTTTTTTTTTTTTTAGCCTTTTCTTTTCTTTCCTTGATAGATTAGTGGTTGTAACTTGGGGCTCGTTTCGGAAGTAGTAGTTTTAATTTAAAAATTAAAAAATTATTAAAAATATTATTTCATTCATTCCAAAATAATGATTTTTTTTTTTTTTTTTTTTTGTGTGGAGAATCTAACTCTTTTTTATAGTATTATTATTACACTTTTAAAAAATTGATTTTTAAAAATTATCTTTTGATAATATATTTTTTATAGAATATCAATGTCATAATTATACTTTTGATATTGTTAATAAATTTAAAAGTATGACAAAATAAAAAATTTATATTATTTTTGTATTTGATTTTTGAAAAGAGACTAATATTTTGAGACAATAAAAAATGAAATAAAAGACTAATATTTTGAGATGGAGGGAGTAAAAAGTTTATAACCTATACTAAAAAGTCAAAAATTCTTTTTTCTCTATACTTTCGTAAAAAATTAAAAAGTCATTACAAACCTACAAGTTTTTTTTACCTCATATTTTAGTCAAAAAATCAAAAAATCAAAAAATTACTAAAATAGTCTATTCCTAAACGAGGCCTAATCCCAATTTGTAGCAGTCAAATTTTTATTTATTTATTTATTTTTGTGATTTCAGATTAAATATTAATACACATTTTAAGATATGTAGTAACAATGGGTTTTATTTTACCACTTTGTGTTATATTTAACACATAATTTTAACATCGCCATTATTATTAAGATGTAGCTTTTTTAGTTTTCGGTTGGGATGTGGGTTGACTTTTTAGTTTTTTGACTATTTTAGGTTGGAGTTAAAAAGTCTGACTATTTTAGGTTGGAGTTAAAAAGTTTCATTTAGGATGAATTTCTGGACTTTTATGAGAGAAAAAATAAAATGATTATGATTTAGATCTGATATTTTATCTTATTAATTTTTTAACTTATTTTACTTTTTGTAATTGGTTTAGCTCAAAAAGTTCATGCTAAATGAAAGAAATAAGAGAGTGATATTGAGAGAGTAAGAAAACTCTTGTATTCAATATATCTGAAAGTGTAAGAAGAGACTCCATATATAAGAGCTGTTGTATACAACATCATTATGAAAGCAGAACATAAAATACTATAAAGCAGCCGAAAGCAGCCGAAAGCGAAGGCATGCTCTGGCATCCTAGCATCCTATAGCTATATATAATATATTAATATATTAGTATGATACAGCTGTGTTAATATAATATATATGATATGTTAATATAATATATACGTTATTATAATACATTAATATAATACATATAATTAATATAATACATTAACACTAAACATACCTGTGATTGGCTAACACAAGCCATCACATTTATATTAATATTTTATTTAATAATATATCATATGACAATTTATAATTAACGAGGAGACCACATGAAAATGTCACATAGTATTATTGTAGGGGCATCCAAAACTTTTTCCTAAAATTTAGTAATTGCATGTTTAAAACTGAAAAATGCACAAACTTTCCATTGGTCCAAAACAGTCCATCCATCTACCAAAAAAATTCATTGACCCTACCTACAATTGTTTTGTAAATTTCCACTATTTTGGACCAATTAAAAATTGTGTGAATTAAATCGGACTCGTAAAAGAATCTGCGACCAAACAGCACACAAACGCATATCAATCTAATTGCTTCTTCTTAAACCTCTGGTGCGTGGTCCATTACTGTATTAAATTTGCACAATGAAAGGTTCTTTCATTGAAAACTGAGGCACACAAATTATTGATCAAATTGACTGTATCTTTTTGGATATGGTGGTTGATACAGTGAACTATAAACTTCAACTTCAAGCTTTGATTTAAATCCTGAAAAAAAGGAGTATGATTGAGGTGGACCAGATATATAGGTCGTCCTAAAATCTTGCGTTTTGCTTTTCTTTTTTCAAGCATGTTCTTCATAATCAACTACATTATTGATTAATGACAAAAAAAACTTTAAAACAGACATTATGGGATTATTCTAAGTCTAAACTAATGAATCACACTCCCTATGTGTAGCTCAACCCTAAACCAGACATGGTGGTAGGTATTAAGGTGTTAGGCAAGTTTTGACTAGGTACACTTAATTAAAGCATGCCAAACTAAGCCTAATTGAGATTAATTAACATAAACATGGTCTGAATGCTCACTTTCCCAAGTCTACTATGAGAAACAAATCGGTTTTTGGTGGTGTCGGATCATCTATCAATTTTGGTTCCGATAAAGTAATTTTACTTTGCTAGAGCTCATTTATTCAAGAATGTGAAAGTTTAAAACTTTAAATTTACATTTGTTAATATGACTAATCATAATTAGTTGAAATGAAATTTGGCATGGTAGTCCCGAACTGCCTTACAAATCTCCATGAAAAGAAAGAAGAAGAAAAATTTCCCAAGCATAGGTCACTTATTAACATGGTAAGAGTTGAGAGGGTGTGAGTACCTTTAACCCATTTCTTAATTAAAGCATGCCAAACTAAGCCTAACTATAATTAATTAACATAAATATAGTCTGAATGTTTCCAAATCCATTTTGTCTCCAAAGTTGTTACCAAAAAATGAGTTTATTTTTAGTAATCTTAAACCACTATATCAATTCTGATTTTATTTTACTAGGATTTACTTTTTCAAAAAAAAAAAAAAAAAAAATGAAGGTGGGATCAAGCTTGTCACGTTTATTGATGTGGCCAACTATATTTAGGCCAAGTTTGGCATGATTGAAAAAAGATAAAAAGTTAAAAAATCACTATCCTATTTAAGTCACATCATCTTATTTAAGTCACATCACCTCTCTAACACATCACTTCAAACCCAACCCAAACCCAACCCATATTTCATAAAAAGTCAAAAAGTGCACTTATTTAGTCTTCCCAAACTAGGCCTTAATTGGAATCAAATTTAACATGCTAGTCTCGGTCACTAAATAATTTTGAATAATACTATACTTGTTATCTTTTTGAATTATATTTAGTATATCATTAAAAATAGATATAAATGATGAAACTCATCCTAATAATGATGTACTAAAGAGAAGTAGGAGTTTCCAATATAAGCCACTTAAAAAAATTTGAAAAAGGGTAAGGAATAAGGTTGAGAGGGTGTGTACGCTTAAACCCATCTCTTTCTTTGGTTGACTAGAATGTAATATGTAATGTTGGTGGTTTAGGTATACGGATGGTGAATAAGAAACAGACATTGGTTTGTTTAGTTTTTGTCAAATTTGGTTGGCATTTTGCTTCCTTTTTTCTCTTTTTAGCCTCTGTTTGGCAAGATGGTTTTCAGGATTTTTTGGCTATTTTAGCCACAAAAAACAAAATAGGCTATTTTAGCCATAACAAACAAAACATCACATCCAACCTATAATCATTACATTCTTCTCTCACAAAAAAAAGTCAAAAAAGTCAAAAAGCCAAAAAGCCCTTTCCAAACCAAGCTTTTTAGCCCAGGCTAAAATAGCCAAAAAAGCCAAAAAGCCAAAAAGCCAACCTACTTCCCAAACCAAGCCTTAGTCAAAAGATTGAGAATGACTAAAATGGTTTACTTTAAGGATTTAGATCGATATCTCTCTCTTTCATGGATTGAGTGATCAGTGATGTGAGAGTTCGAAAACGTCAATAAAAATGTGAGTAAAAAGCACATTTTGTTATAGTCCACTAGATTTAAGTATCTTGAGAATGTGAACAAAAATTGAAGGATAATTTAAAAAAATTTTATAACAACCAACATTGATTTGTTTTGAACGGTGAATAATTATATCATGGAATTTTTCAGTGATGGCTCTGGATCAGATCGATTGCTTATTTCTTTTTCTTTTTAATTAATTAATTTATGAATTTATATATTTATTGGTGCTTTATGGGTACTCTAAAATGCCAGTAGGTCAAGTCAAGGTCAATTTAGATTTAGGTTCAAAAAGCTTGGTCCAAGCCTACCCAAGAATATGCCTAATTCATCAAGGCCCATATTGCATCCAGGCTTTGTTTTGTTTTGTTTTATTTGTCTGAAGCTATGCTTGATCTTGGATTTTTTTGCGGCGGAAAAAGAAAATTTAATTTGGGGATTTTTTTTTTTAAGTTTCTGTGATATTAAAATTTTATAGTATAAATGACAATTAATATTTTTACAATGGTTAAGATCCCTCAATATCGATTTAGAAAAATTTCAATTCTAGAGAAATTCTTTCCAGAGAAAGTCTTTGGACTTCCCAAAAAATTTCTCTGAGTTCAAACTAGAGAAAATTAAAATTTTTCTAAGTTCAAATAAGAGAAATCTAAAGAAAATTGAAGGTAGCGTTTGGTTTGTGTTTAGAAGTATGATTTGAGTGTGGAGTTTTGAGTTTGTGAGTTTTGGAATTATAATTTGAAAAGAGAAAATTTGTTTAGTTATGAGTTTTGAATTAAATTTTGAATTTTGAATTTTTGAAATGACTGTTGAGTTTGTGAAAAGATATTTGATTATGAATTTTGAAAAGAGTTTTTAAAATTTAATTTAAAAACTTATAACTCGTAACCAAATACACAACTTAAAACTCTACTGAAAATAAAATTCTATTCGAAACTCACAGACAAACTCTTTTTAAAATTCAATTCAAAAAAATAATTGTTGACAAAAATAATTTTCTTATTTAAAAAATTAAAAAAATTTTGAAAATATTAAAAAATTATTATTATTATTTTACTTTTTTAAAATTACTGTGACAAATTAATTTTTATTTCAAAATTTTTTGTTAATTTTAAATAAATGTCCAAATAATTTGTCATTTTGGTTTAAAAAAAATATTTTCTATATTTAAAAAATATCAAAAATAAATACAATTTTTTTTTTGTGCCTAGATAACAGGTGCCAATTGCTTAAAAAAAAAAAAAAAATTGTTTGGTCAATCGACCGGATGTCTAGGGAGACGATTGGGTATACCAAAAAATTCAAAAACGGCCTAGGCGGATCTCCGGGCGAACGACCGGGTAGACCAAAAATTCAAAAACTCTATGGTTTACCAAACATGTTTTCAAAATGTGTTTTGAAATTAATTTGGAATCATGATTTGAAATCTGTAAGCAAACAAAGGGTTGATAACAAGTGTGAAATCATGGTTTGAATTACAAACCAAACACTACCGAAATTTCTCTGGCTTTGCTTTGTTCACAGAGAATTGAAATTTCTCTGGCTCTGTTCACAAAAAAATTCTATGGCTTTGTTCACAAATTTCTCTATGTTTATTTATAATTTTAAACTAGAGAAAATTATTTTAACCAAATGAGAGAAATTTTAATCAAACCATCTGCGTTTGTTCACATTTTTAAATTAGAGAAAATTGAGTATAATGACAAACTAGTATGAACAAATTGAGTGTACATATATACATATATAGTCTTCTCACTCTACGATGACAGTATATAAACGCAATGTTGTGAACAGCGAGCTCTCGAAGCCGATCTTGATATTTGTTCACTGATTATAAGTAGTGATCGGAATTTTCAATTGAGTATAATGACAAACATAAAACCGCACTTAGAGTACAAATTTAATAAAGAATTACTAATAAAGCTGTAACAATCCCGACCTATGATTAACTGCTAAACCATGATTAAAGATGTCTAAAAAGTAATTAAGGTGAAATTCTGAATTAACTGCATGTGTGTTGTATTCTTTGTGTTTATATCTGTTTCTCGTAGGAATATCTGTTCATGTTTCTGTTTTGTTCTGTGAATTGAAGGCCTTATCGACATCCGAACACGAAATTGACTTGATTCATGTGCTATTTAGGATTTTTTAGGAATTTATGATAGGTTTAATTGAAATTCGATTTGGAACAAATTAATTATAATAAATTAATGGTCATTGCTTAGACTAATTAAAGTTTAATTAGCCAACTCTTAATCAAGCCTATATAAGGCTTATGTGACTCACGCAAGGTTCTGAAAAGCGGTTGCGGTTGTCGTAACGGTGGTGCTGGCGCGGTTGCAGTTGCGGGGTGTAAAGGCCATAGCGTAACGGTTGCGGTAATCGGAACCGTGATTTTTTTTTTATTTTTCGCACAATTTGAAAAAAACTTACTGATACGCATATTTTTTTTCCATGATCATATTTATTGGGTTTAAAATAAATATTGATCAATTTTTGTAAATTTTTAAGTATGATCCAATATATTTCATATTTTTAAATCACCATAAACTGAGTTTTTTAGATTTTATTTTAATAATTAATGACTTTATATTACACAAAAAATCAATCACTAACTATTATATATAAGATAAACAATGACAAAAATAAGAGAATAAATAAGAGCCTATATATATATATATTTTAACCAAGCCAAATAGAAAATGACCACACTTATTATTATTATTATTATTATTATTTATTTATTTATTTATTTATTTATTTTTTCCAAACAATATATAGATAGAGACACACAAACAAAATGGTTGAGTGATAGCAGTTGAATAGAATAGCATAAGTCTTATAGCTTCATCAAATCAATAACATGTTCTTTATCTTCCATCTTCTCTTTCTCTATCTCTTGCTCCTCCATCTTCTCTCTATCCCTCTTCCCTTATTTTCAGTTTTTTTTTTTGTGTGCTTTTTCGAAAGAAGCAATTCGGAACCGTTACATAACGGTGCGTAACAAGCCGTCATGGCTGTTACAGCATCGTTACGACCGCTACGGCAGCCGCTATGGCTGATACATCTTTGAATCTCAATCACACTGCAAAAGCGGCCGTAATGGGTGGCGGTAACCACCACAACCATTATGTAACGACGTTACGTAATGGTAAAACCTTGGACTCAGGACACTCAAATTACACTCTCATTCTCTCATCTTTGAGCTCCTAAATGTGAGAGAGAGAGAGAGAGAGAGAGAGAGAGAGAGAGAGAGAGAATTGAAGTTAAACAAAGGAATTGCTAGAGAATTCAAGGGAATTGGGTTGGAACCTTAGTGAATTCACCATCTAGAGCTTAATTGAGAAGTTGAGGTAAGGATTCAACCCTTAGATTGGCTACTTATGATGTCTAGACTTTGAATGCAAGAGAAGTTAGGTGAATAATGCAAGAATTGAGCTAGTGAGATAGGAAGGAAGAACATATCATGCATGCATGCGCATTTTCTTCCATTTTGGACTTAATTGTTAAGAATTCTCACATGCATGTGCTAAGTCTACCATAGTTTTTAGAATTCATTATGTTTTCCATCTATTTGCCTTCTTTGATCATGATTTGGAAGCTTTGAACTCACTCCATTGCATATATGTCGTGTTTTCAAAGTTTTGAGTTTGAATTGGCACAATTGACATGTTTTTGGACCTTGATTTTGCGAAATGATTTTGAATTCTCAATGTTTTTCAAGTTCACACATGTTTCCTTAAGTTTTTGGCCCCTGTTTTCAGCATATTTATCCAAGTGTTTTCAAGTGCATTTTAGCATCCTCATTGCATCATAGGCATTCTTAGGCCAAGATTAAGACATGATAATGAGGATAAGACTTAGAAACACACGAAGAATGAAATGAAATAAGTTAAGTACGATCCGAACATGTGTTTCAGTATGTGTATCTGTTATATTTGTATAGGTCGCGCGCCGTAAGCTGTTGATCCATTGGTTACCATCAAGATATCTATCCAACCATCTGTGAGTAATAACTCTGTAAAGTTATGTTTGATATTAATTATTTTCTGATAATATGAAATGAACAGCTTTTTGAAATGCTATGCTTTGTATGAACGGATGATTGTCCAATTTTTCTTTGAAGTATAATTGTGGTATCCTTAGCAGAGGCCCTCGCCCAGGGGACATGATACTGTGGCTTCTGGTCATAAAGCCCTTGCCCGGGGGAAACAATACCGTGGCCTACGTATGTGATAAGACACCCGGTACCGGAGGTTCCATTATGGAACGTTATATGCTTGACCAAACATGATATGTTAATGCTAATGGATATACCATACATGATTTGAATACGATTATGAACATGACTCTGTTTGGTTATGACAATACTTATCTCTCTAATTGATATGATACGAAGCTAGACATCATTTATTAAAATCTTTACTCTGTTATTATTCATTAGGCTTTCGCTCACTATTTATTATATGTATGTAGGTGATCAGGCGCGTAACCAGGCTTAAAGTTGATGACCTAGAGTCTCAGTCGTGTCAGCCAGCTGCTGTGCCTCCCGTGGAGGTTCTCTTTTGTAATGCACATGTCGAGACCTTGCTTTCTTTTGAAATATGAACAAGTTTTTTTTTATTTATTTATGTATATATTGGGCTAAGCTCCCTTTTGTTATATCTGTTATATGACGTGGATTTCTGTGTTGTGATGTCATACCTATGCATATAAAGTTTTTTATAATTTCTGTCCCATGTATGTCTACACAGCTTAATGGACTATGTATAATTTATATTTGCTTCCACAGCCCCTAAATATGTGGTAATCTATTTAGAGGCCTTTGGTAATCCAAGTATTACTGGCCGGTTACGATGCTAAACCTATAGAGGCGGGTTTGGGTCGTGACAAAGTGGTATCAGAGCACATGTTATACCGCACACACGAGTCCATATGAGCTATAGGATGTCCTAGAAAAGAATTAAGGGCATTCCATTTGTATGTGTGGATGTGCAAACTATTTGACTATACTCGAACTAACGTAAAATGATGTGAACACATGAGAATCAAAATGAAATGAATTGAACTGGACTTGAATACAGAGAACGAGACTATTTACCTACGTTTATTATTGTCCTGTGTTCCTATAGCAATGAAAAATACAAGAAGTGATGGAACAACTAAATCTTTTGAGGCTCGGATGAGCTGAATGGAACAAATGCTTGCAGCTCTGACCGAAGCAATGATACAGCAGCAAAGACAACAACCTATGCCTCCTCCGGTCCAAGTTGAACCAGAAAACAATGATATCATAAATCTAACTCAGAAGTTCATGAAAATGAAACCGCTGACTTTCTTGAGTGGTATTGAACCCTTAATAGAAGAAACATGGTTGCTCAAAATGGAGAAACTGTTTGAAGTATTTCCTTGCTCTGAGACACAAAAAGTACTTTTGGCCACTTACACTCTAAAAGATGAAGCTCAAAGATGGTGGTTGTTTATCCGAACTAGTAATGGGAACATGCCGTGGACTCAATTCAACGAGATTTTTTACCACAAGTACTTTCCTCAATACTTTCGAGATGGAAAATTTTTTGAATTCCAAGAACTCAAGCAAGGTAACATGTCTGTAGTCGAATATGAGGAAAAATTCATGAAATTAGCTTGATTTGCTCCTTATATGGTGGATACGGACTATAAGAAGGCTTGAAAATTTAAGGGGGGATTAGATTTGGATGTGTTTGATCAAGTAGGCGTCCTGAAGTTGCCTACATATGTAGAAGTACTTGATAGAGCATTGATGACAGAAGCCACTCTAGCAGCAAAGAAACAAGTCAAGGCTCCAACAACTGAATGAAGGGGTAAAAAATCTGGATTCAATTTCAAGAAGGGTCGGTCATTTTCAAAGAAACGAAACACGGGAACTTCCAGTAGCTCTAGTTAGAGTAGTGGATCTATTCCAAATTGTCCTGATTTCAATGTGGCAAACTTGGCCATGTAATAAAGGATTGTCCGCTTTGGTTCAAAAGTGCCAATCGCCCCGCGGCAAGTTTGGCCGGATGTGCCTCGGTAACGAGGTCAAATACAAGAACTAATGCCAGAAGTAATATTAGAAATGAAACATTGAGGCAAGAGAGAGTATTTACACTGATGCTAGGGGATGTATAGAACACCGATGCTATGGTGTGAGGTATAATTTCCATCTATGCCCAAAATGCATGTGGTGATAGATTCTGGTTCTACACATTCGTTTGTGTCACATGCCTTTTCTCAGAAATTAACTAGACCTTTAGAATCGATGAATTATTTATTGTCAGTATATATGCCATCAGGGGGTTCTGTGGTATGTGCTTATATTTATCTAGCATGTGATATTGTGATTGGTGATGTGACACTGTATGTTGATTTATTGCTTCTGGGAATTGATCATTTTGACTGCATATTGGGTATGGACTGGTTAAGGAAGTATTGTGCAATTGTTGATTGTGTAAATAAAACTGTTGTGTTTCGTCCACCCGGTTTACCAGAGTTTGTGTTTGCTAGGAATGGAGTGGTTCCTCCCCCATATTTGATTTCTGCCATGAAAGTAGTTAAACTACTTAGGAAAAGGATTTAGGGGTTATATGTGTTGTGTATTGATTGAGACTTCTGCTGATCTTACTGTAGAAACCATTCTTGTTGCTTGTAAATTTCCTGATGTGTTTCCGAATGAATTGCCTAGGGACTTAATTGATAGAGAAATTGAATTCACCATTGATGTAATACCCAGAACACAATCGATTTCTAAAACCCCATACCGAATGTCAACTTTTAAATTGAAAGAGTTGAAAACTCAACTTCAGGAATTGTTAGACAAGAAGTTTATCTGCCTGAGCATGTCACCTTGGGGTGCTCCAGTTTTTTTTGTCAAAAAGAAGAACGAATCTTTAAGGCTATGTATATACTATCGGGAATTGAACAAAGTGACTATTAAGAACAAATACCCATTACCTCGAATAGATGACCTATTTGACCAACTTTAGGGGGTATAAGTGTTCTCAAAGATAGACCTTAGGCTCGGGTATCACCAGTTAAAAGTTAGGGCAGAAGACATAGAGAAAATTGCATTCAAAACTAGATACGGGCACTACGAGTTTTTGGTAATGCCATTTAGGGTAACTAATGCACCTATAATGTTTATGGACCTAATGAACAGGGTTTTCAAACAATTTCTTGATGAATTTATCGTTGTATTTATTGATGATTGATGTAGGCCAGAAGGTACCACATTGAGGCCACTTAAGTTACAGTTTTAGTCTTTCAATTTTGTTTATTTGGTAGAGATGATGTGTTTGGTGCACTTGTATAGATTTAGCAAGAAATATGCAAATTCAACCAAAAAGATCATGAAAGCAGATTCTTCGTGCGAGAAGTGAAAAAATCGAGCCAGCCACCTGTAGACACCCCATTTTTGACTGTCCTCAAGACTTGGACGTCACCATTGGAACACTTGGTGATTACCCTTGTTTGTGTTCGTTTGGAGTTCCCGGAGGTCTCGGCTACGCGCCTTGCCTCAGGATCTCCGAACTTGACTGTTTAGTGTCTGGTTTTGCACCAAACACTTGTGTTTTGCCTTGGAGGGGCAGAGAATGCCTTGTGAGGCATCTCCACACATCACCGGCCATGGCCAGAGGCCATCGGCTAGTGTTTTGCTGCCATCGGCAATCTATATTGCCGGTCGGCATTCTTTGTTGCCGGTCGGCACTCCCTTTTGCCAAAATGGCATTTTTGGGCAGCCGATTACTGTTCATCTACTTTTGCAGATATTTTATTACAGCTGTCTTACATTTGGCTCCCCTCCATACACGTGTATGGAGGGATCTCCCTCTTTAGAAGCTTGTCTTGTAAGCTTTACAAGACAAAAAGCTCTATAAGAGGAGCCCTTCTCTCCCTTGCTTAGGGTTAGACACTTGAGAGATTTTAGACAGCCATATTAGGGTTTTGAGTTCTAAGGTTAGGATTGATACATATCCTATCTCTATATCTCCCTCTTGTGTGTGTTTAAGTGTGTTTGTGTCTTACTATTGCACACAAACACATAGTATTTCACCTTCCCTTAGTTTCTGAGGTTCCAAGAGGTTGTTCTTGAGGTTCTTGAGTGGTTTCAAGCATGGAGGAGCTGTTGGAGCTTCATATTTGAAGAAAGTCAACAAGGGTAAGAAACTAGTCCCTTTATTCCCCATTTTTACATTGTATTTTTACCTATCTTAGAACTGTTTTTGTGCTTAGTGTATAACATAAAAAAGTTCTGTTTTTAGGCCCTCTAAATAGTTTGTTTAGAGTGTTTTGTGGTTTGGAGGTGTTTGACCCCTCTTAGGCCTTGAGAGGCCTCATTTTGTGCTATTTTGAGTGAGCTCCGAGACCTTGGTGTTTGGGCCTCCTCACCACTGAAATCTTGAGGGATTTCAGAGGTGAGGATGGTGCCTTGAGGTCCCAAGAAGGAGAGGGCCACCCCCTCTCCTTGTTGTCCTTGAAATGGACCATTTTTGGCATCTTGAGGGAGCATCTAGCTAAGCTTCATCTTGACCATGCCTTGGCTTTTTTTTGTGCCTATTATATCATAATATGCCTCTGTTTATTGTTGGTTTTGGTACACCATGCATGCTTAGCATACCTACCTTGTAATGCCATGTTTAGGCCTTAACATGCCTTAGGTTGTAAACCTTTGTTCAAGCTTGTTTTAGGTCTAGTTTTGTGAAGCTTCTATGCTTATTTTACCATGCTAGAGGTCTGTCCATAGTTATTTGGGTCGGCCATGGCATGCATTGTATAGCCCCTTTGCATTTTTGGCTTGTCGGCCTTAAGTGTGTGAATGTATAGCATGCATCCTTGCCTTAATTTAGTGGGTTGGGACCATTTGTCATGTAATTTCAGTCCCTTTGACATGCTTGTATGCTTGCCTTGGACACCTCTTTAATGCTTTGGAAGCTTGTGTAGCATGTTCCATGTTTTGGCTATTGTATATGCCTTTGAATTTGAGCCACTTAGATGCCATCTAGGGGGTCCCCTTTGCATGGTCTAGGTCTGCCTTGAACCTATTTTAAGTCCTCTTAGCCTTGTGAGGCTTGGTTGACTTGGTCATGGTTCAAGCCCCTTTGACTTGCTTCAAGTACTTAGGCCATTTATTGCATGCTTAGTCTATTTTGTTTGCTTGGTTTGGCACCATCCTTACATGATTTTCAATGCTTACCTTGCATGCCATATGTCCATGATTACCCTCTTTCAAATGTGTTTGAGAGTCCCCCTTTTGTGCCTAAGTGTTGGCCCTTAATCATGTGCATGTGTGCATGTGTATTTGGTCCTTTATTTTGGTCACTTTGGCCACTGTTTTGGGCCTTATTAGAGTTGCCCAAATCATGTTCAAGTCCATCTCTTTGTTTGTTGCATGTACTCCTTGTATGTTGTAGCATATTGGTGAGTTGTTGAATAATTGAACTTTCATGATTGAATGAAGTCACATGTTTGTTTACATGCTTAAACACCCACATTATGCCTTGCATACTTGTTTGTGGCATTATCTCGTGCCTTGTATGCTTGTTTGCTTGCTTGCATAGTTGATGTGCCTAGTGTATATCACTCGCATTGCATTGCTATGTTGCATTCTAGCTCGCATGATTAGGATTGCATTGCATTGGCATGCATGCTCTACCTCTTGACCAAGTCATGATGGAGGTCGAGTCCCATTGATTTGTCGGTTTGCATTGCATTTGACATCAAAACGTGCACACTTGGTCTTTTGGGCCATCATGCATGGAAATGCGCGATTGATGGTCCGAGAACCAAGGAGCATGTCCCTTTGAGTCATTAACATGATAAGGGACATGATTGGTGCATATATGCCTTGAATTGTATTGCCATGCTCTGCCTTGCCCTCTATTGCTGTCAATTGCAGATTCTGCAAGAGCTTTCTGCCGACCGGCAGTGATAAGTGCCGACCGGCAATCCTCCCTCTGCCGATAGCTTCACCAATGGCCGGTGATCACATTCCACTGCCGGTGGGCATTCTACCCAGCCGATGGCATTCCCCAGTATCCAGAAAAGCAATCCTGAGGTTTTGGCAGCCTCCTGAGGAGTAAAGAAAGGAAAACAGAGGCAGCCTATGCATGGCGGTGCACTTTCGAGCAAGACCCGAGCACGCTTTGCATTGAGCTCTCTTCCCGAGGCGGTTTACTGTTTTTTTTTTCTAGCTTAGTTAGTTTGTTAGCTAATTAGGCAATTTGTAATAATTAATTAGCTTGTAGGTTAATTATCTGTATTATTCTTTTGGTCCCTCCGAGCGAGGACGAATCTGTAATAAGTGTGGGTGAGTGCGTGAATGTCTTCCAACCCCCACTTCTTTCTTCCCTTTTATTTACCTGCTTATGATGGTAGATTAGGGCATGTTTAAATTAGCATACCTTATGCTATGTATGCGTGCATCCATACATTTGTCTTGCATGCACCAGGCTCGGTACATCACGCTAACTGCATTTGTATTTCAATTCCAAGTTGAATATGTGCATTAATTGATTGCATTTCACATGCCATGTTTAGGTTAGCCGAGCCTACTCTAATTGCATCTTGCATGTGTTGCATTAGTCAACTTGACATGAACTAGGATCACGCATGTTTGCTAACTAGTTTATTGTTTTGGCACGGAGTATGATGTAAGTATTTATGCTTTAGCATATCGCATGCGTGTGAATGCTATCATGACAGCATGCTTACCATGTGGCTAGATGCTTATGTGATAAACTGTTTGAATGCCTGTGGGTGAAGGTTGGGTTTCTTGAGTTGGAATAACTCGTTGAAATCCGTATTTTAGCCTACTTGCGAGTAGCAAATTCCAAAATATTTTCCAAAACAAACGGATATGCAATGTTTCTTTCCAAATTAGGCAATCTAGTCTATACTTGTTTGCTGTGCGCATAACATAGTAATTCTAGGCTAACAAATGGAATAAGAACACATAATGTTTTCAAAAACGGATATCATGGTTAGTAGAGGCCGATCTTCGGATCGGGCGAGAGGGGGTGCTCATAGCTGACCTTTCCCAATCGTACCCTAGCTCCCGAGCCGAGACAACTCCGGTGATGACGGACATGTAGCCTTCGGCACCGAGTCAGGGTTTCCTAAATTCCCTCATAAAAAATATTTAGGTGGCGACTCTGTATCTGGTAAAGCAGTCCATGTTTGGCACTTTTTTTCAAAAATCTATTTCTCAAAACGATTTGCCGGATTTGGACTCTTTGGTTCAGATTTAGAACCGTGACAATTTAAGAGTCCGAGCTGTAGTGACCCCAATAATGAACGGAACGGGACTCACCCTCCCGGGGCGTTCGGGGACGTCACACCACCTCATCGCACGTGTGGCCAAGCTTCACTGCACATGCGGCCCACCTAGGGTTGCGTGCATGAAAATTTGGGCTTTTCTACTGGGAATAAAAAGAAGAAAAAAGTAGAGATGGTAGTGGGGATCCTACCCTATGGATGTCCATGGATACCCAATCCAAAAATATGGATTCCCAATCCAAATATATGGATTTTTCCCATTTTTTTTACCCATCGGATTAATTAAGTGGGGTTTTTTATATACCCATAGGATATGGGTTGAGAATGGGTACGCGCCCATTTCCCATTTCCCCACCCATATGTTGTGTTTAGGGTTCTCAATCTCACGGTCTTCTCATTCTCACTCTCACTCTCACATAGCAGCGAAGGCAACGATCTCCATCGAATTTGCGAAGGCAACGATCTAGCGGCGGCGATCTCCGTCAGCGTTACCACGGTGGTTCTCCGGCGTGGTGAGTTTCTCTATCTCATTCTCTTGTTCTGTGCGTGTTGACAAATTCATTTATTCAATCCTCTTCCTTCTCTTCCACTCTTGTTCTGTGTATTTTTCCATCGTAATTTGCATTATTTTCTTTTTCTTTTCCTTTTCCGTCATTTTCTCAGCTTCCAAACAGCACTATTTTGGTTTCCCCCATTTCTCAGGGAGGTTGGTTAAGAGAGCATATGATGCATTATTGTTGGATGCCGGTGGCACTCTTTTGCAATTGGTGAAACTTGTTGAAGAGACTTACTCATCAATCGGCAGAAAATACGGTTAGCTTCATAGAGTTGTTGCTTTGATTCATGAAAATTTTAACTCAATGTTGTTTAAAGCTATGGATTTAAATCAGTTGTGAATTATGTTGCATTTGGAAATTGTTAGCTTTGACTTCCCGTACTCCATCAATTGAACAAAACCCTTTTTAATTCAAATGAATTGTAGAAGTTATTGTTAATGTAAATTAGGGACTCACTGAAATTGATTAGTTGGAAGTGAAATAGTTAAGCATACACTTTTTTTTTTCTTTTTTTTGAAAAAATCCTCTTATTTTAATTTTACTAATCCAAAACACAACCTTAATCTTCATATAAAATCCAAGGCAGCCCTTGAAAATGGTAATTAAGTCCTCAGAACATGATTGAATGCCAATAAATCCAATGCTATTACTTTAGTTAAGTTGATCTGAGAAAACATACAACCACTAAATTCTTGTTCACATTTTCAACTTAAAATACTCCTGCAAAAGCATAAAAATACAATTGCACCTGAATAAAAGAATTGGATCATAGCATTGCTCTTTTTTCTAGCACAATTAATCCTTTATACCATTCAATCAATAAAAAAAACATGTTCTAAATTTACTGTAGTATTTTAGACAGCAAGCAATCAATCTATATCTTCATCAACCAAAAAATTATCAAGTAGGTCAAGAACACCACGTGTTCATGTGCTCAACTAATGAAATGTTATATTTTTTTCCACTATCTTCTTATTATTAGGACCATGTATTCATTTAACCCCTTGCTATTGGTTGGGCACATAGCCAACGTAGAATTCCAGAAACGTAGGATAATTACTCATCAACCATTTTTTCCCCATACTATTACTTAATTCTATATGCAAAATCCAATGACTTCTTTCTCATAAAATGGTTCAACACTCGGAGGAATTAAATTATACACAGTACAAATAATATATTTACAACTTACAAGGTGCTTAGGGAAGTTTTAAATATCCCTTCACCACAATAAGTTCTGAAATTAGCTTTAATTAGGCATGAACATGACTAACTTACTACAAGGCTGTCCCCAAGCTCTTTTCTATATGATTGAATGAAACCACTGCTATCAGCCATTTGAAGCTTCTCATTTAACAGAGTCTTGTATTGATCATCTCTATCCTATAAGTTACGCATCAGTTCAACCTATAGAGAAAAGTTGACATAAAATAAGAGTTAAAGATAAATCCAAACTAGAGAATTGGTATGCACTTAAGCTTTTCAGTATGGAAAAAATACAGAAATTTCCTCCATGTGATGATGTTTGTGCTACCATGCTAGGCCAAGCCTCCTAATAGATGTATGTATAGTGTACAAAAAACCAAATAGCTAATCTCACATATTCTTCCAATGAAGAAGAAGGGTAGAAATAGAAAACAATAATTTTAAATTCAATAAGGAGAAGAAAACAAGAGGATTTGAGAATAATTTGAGAATGAGAAAATTTGTGACATAAGCGTCTAGAATGTAGATTAGCATTAAGACAAAAGCCAACCTGTAGTGCACCAAGCCAACTTGTAGTTTAGCATCAACACACCTTACAAGAAAGTTCTCCATGAAACCCCCTTGCAACCAAGCAAAAGAAATTAGCTACACAGGACATTCATTAGTTTTTTTTAAAAATGAATGCTGGCCACCAACCTAGAAATTACATACCGAGTCTGAAGATCGCTTGAAACTGAATGCTGGCCACCAGCAATGGCTATGAAATTCTTGTTGACAATCACTTTTGGGTTGTACTCAAAGATTTGTAAATCAAGCCACAAAATATTCATGATCTAAACAAACTTAGAGTCCTCTATATACCCTCACCCCCATTCCTGCTTCTTGCAGGTATTATATAATATAATATGTTATTACAAGCTCCATACAATCAGTAGTCAGAGTAGCTAAATTAGTTATCTGTTTCCATCATTTGAGCTTAACAGACAGTTTAGTTCTGTTTAGTCATTTTGTTAGTAAATTATGGCTTTATGTTCTCCAGGATTTGCAAGCATTGAAAATGTCTGAAGCTGGAGCAAACTCTCAAGCAAACCATCAAGCTAACTCCCAACTACCGGTTGATGGTTTACAACCATCAATATCTGTTGAAAGTGAGACCTCTCTACCATCACAGCCCCCCCTCCCAAATAAAAATGTTCTTGATATAGATGATTCTGGTTCTAGTTCAGCTACTAGAAAAAACCCAAGTTTAGTGTGGCAACACTTTTAGATGGAAGAAATTGATAGAGTATGGAAGGCAATATGTAATTATTGTAAGAAACATCTTGGGGGTTATTCGAAACATGGAACTTCACATTTGCATGATCACTATAGGAGTTGTCTTAAGAAAAGGGAGGGAATGGACATGAGGCAAAGAGTTTTAACTAGTAACTCTAACAAGGAGAGCCCAAAAGTCTCTTATAGTTTTGATGAAGCTATTGCTAGGAGAGAGCTTTCAAATGCCATAATCTTGCATGAATATACTTTGCCTATTGTGGATCATATTGGGTTTAAAAGATATTCGATGGCACTTCAACCATTGTTTAAAGTATCTTCTCGAAACACAATAAAAAGTGATATTTTGAAGATCCATGACAATGAGAAGGAGAGGATAATGAGATTGGTACAGAGCAATCAAAGTAAAGTGGCAATCACAACTGATATGTGGACTTCTAGTAATCAAAAGAAAGGGTTCATGGCGGTCACGACACACTTTATTGATGATTGTTGGTCATTGCAAAGCCGTATTTTGAGGTATCTTTTTATGTATAAATTAATTTATGCTTTATTACAGATTGTTGTTGCATCATATATTATAGGCATTCTATTGAAAACATGTCTTGATATGTTTTTGGTGTTGAACAATTACAATGCTTTTGTCTGATATGTATCTTTTGAAATTGCTGGTAATGGTGTGGTTAAATTGTTATATGTAGGATATCATTGATGTTGTGTCTAAGTCTTTCATGGTTTTAATTTGATAACCTTTATTTTTATTTTTATTCTGGTTTATCATTTTAGGTTCATTTATGTTCCATGTCCACACACAAAAGAAGTTCTTTGTGATATTTTTCTCAATTGTTTGATGGATTGGGATCTTGATAGAAAAGTATCTGTTATCACTGTTGATAATTGTTCCACCAATGATGCGATGATTAACATTTTGTTGGATAAATTGGATAGTAGTTCTTTTCTTTTGGGTAGGACTTTGTTTCATATGCGTTGTTGCGCATATGTTCTCAATTTGATTGTCAAAGATGGATTGGACGTGATAAGAGTAGGTGTAGAGAAAATTCGGGATAGTGTAGCTTATTGGACAGCAACTCCTAAAAGAGTAGAAAAATTTGAAAAAACAGCTCGTCAAGTAAAAAATTTGAATACTAAAAAGATGGGACTTGATTGTGCTACTAGGTGAAATTCAACATATTGGATGCTTCAAATTGCCTTGTTGTATAAGGATGTATTTTACCGTTTGAAATATAAAGAGACCCAATATACAACATTGCCAAGTGAGGAGGAGTGGGAGTTTGCTAGAGAAATTTGTGGGAGATTTAAAATATTTTATAAAGCAACTGAATTGTTTTCTAGAACTAAATATCCCACAACTAATGTTGCTTTTCCAAATTTATGTGAGATTAGGACTACTATCTCTCAATGGCTCACTTGTTCAATTGAGGTTGTTAGATCAATGGCATAAAAAATGTTGGGAAAGTTTGACAAATATTTGGTTGTTATACATGGTCTTATAGGGGTTGTTGTATTTGATCCTAGGTACAAACTTAGTGTGTTGGAGTTTTATTTTGATAAACTTTATGGAGATATAGCTGATGAGGAAATTGCGAAGATTCGCCAACTTTGTTATGATTTGTTGCAAGAGTATCAAAGAAAACTTAGTTTGGGGATTGACGCTAATGTTGAATCTTCTACAAGTTCAATTTTTGGGGATTCAAAGGTGGTTTCAGATTATGATTTGTTTATTAGTAGAAAGCGAAGAAAAAAAGTCAACAATGTAACATTAGAGTTAGACCATTATTTAGAAGAGGATGCTGTGACAAGAACTCCTATTTTTGATGTGTTGACTTGGTGGAAATCAAATGCATCGAAGTATCCAATCTTACAGGCAATAGCTAGGGATTTTTTAGTTATTCCGGTATCCACTGTTGTTTCTAAGTCTGCATTTAGCACTAGTGGTAGGTTGGTGAGCCCGTATCGAAGTAGACTTCCTCCAGATACTTTGGAAGTATTGATGTGTGCACAGAGTTGGTTGTGGGCTATAGAGATGCAAGGTACTTAAATAAATCAATATGTAATTATTCTTAAAATAAATATATTTTCATTGAATAGTCTCAGTACTTAATTTCTTTTCTTATTTTTCAGGTAATTCAACATTAGAATCAGTTGGTTACGCTACTATATATGATGAGATGGATATGAATCAGAGTTGATCTTTTTTTTTTTTTGCATTTCTCTTGTTGGACAGCTCAAACTTTCATAGTAGGATCTTTTTACATGTTATACATTGTCTTTCAGTACATGGATGTGAATTAGAGTTGAGCAACATTTTTTTTTTTGGATCTTTATTATCCTTGTGTAGATTTTGTTGCTGGAGAGTTGCTGTTGTTGGAATGCTATTGCTGCTGGAGTGTTGCTGCTGTAAGAAACTTGTAAAGACTTAAAGTTGAAATGTCAAAGAATGCACTTGTAGACTCGACTTTCTTCGCACGCCCCCCCCTTTCAGAGAGGCTGCGAATTGGTCTTCTACAGTTTGGACTCCTGTCACGGCCCTGAATCTAATCTCACAAAGTGCAATGTGAGACTGATAAACACCAAAGAGTCCAATTCGACAATTCATTTTGGAAAATCAGATTTTAAATCAAATATTGCCAAAACTGAACTGCTTTGCCAGATTACAGAGTCGCCACCTAAATATTTTATTTTTTGGAAATTTAAGAAACCCTGACTCGTGCCAAAGGCTACGTGTTCGTCATCACCAAAGTTGCCTCGGCTCAGGAACTTGGATACGAGAGGGGAAGGTCATGACATGAGCACCCCTGCTTGCTCGATCAAAGGATCGGCCTCTACTATCATGATATGTTATTTTATAAACACATGTGTTCTTATTCCAGTTATTAGCTAACATTATTATGTGATGCGCACAACATACAAGTATAGACTCAATCACGAGAATTGGAACAAAACAACTTATGCTTGTTTTTGAAAATGGTTTGAAAATGCTACTCGCAAGTAGGCTAAAGCACGGATTTGCCACCCTCAAGTCGGCTTTAAAACATGATTTTGCCACTTCGCAAAGTGGGCTTAAAACTCACAATCATCGAGTTGTTCCAATTCAGGCAATCAAGCCTTCATCCATAGGCATTCATGCATTTAATCACTTAAGCAAATAGCCTCATGGTAATCATGCTATCATGGCATCACTCACACTCATACAAGTATGCTAAAACGTAAAACTTACAGTGTACTCCGAGCCAAAACAAAAGCTAGTTAGAAATATGCATGATCCTAACTATACAAGATGCCTAATGCAACACATGCAATAATGCAACTAAATAGGCTCGGCTATCTCAGATGGCATATGAATGCAACAATTTGATACATGTATTCAAACACGTATTCAAATAGGTATTGAAATACAATGTAGTTTGAATGATGCGCCGAGCCTCGGTGCATGCAATACAAATGAATGATGCAAACATGCAAGCATAAGGTATGCTAATCAAAACGTGCCCTAATCTAACCATCGAAAGCAGTTAAGTAAAAGGGAGAAAGACGTGGGGTCAGAAGACATACACACACACGCACACTTATTACAATATTGTGCTCTCTCGAAGGAGGGTCCAAATGAATAAGCTAAGCTATGCTAACTATTACAAACCAACTAATTAACTATTCTAGCTAATTAATTATTACAACGCAGTTGAATAACTAGCTATGCAAAGCTAATTAAAATATTACAAACCAAATTGAACTAATTAATTATAACACATGTAATATTAATCAGCTACAACTAGCTAATAAAGCAATGAATTGGCCTCGCAGGCAAGGGAGACATGCATGCTCGGTTGGCTTCCTCCCGAAAAGCCATTGCCTGGCCAACGGCTGCCTCTGTTTGCATTTTCCTTGTTTTCCGAACATCATACCAACTTCCAAATTGCTTCTGCTCCAACACATGAACATATTGGACAACCTTTGAACTGGTGCCCGGTCAGCTACCTCACCTGGCCGGTCGGCTATTGCAAGTGGCCAGTCGGCCACCTGCTTTTCTAATATGCTATTTTTGCTGCAACAGAGAACAACAGAGGCAAAGCAAGGCATTTTGCAGGAAATGAATGTATTACCACTCTCCTCATCATTTCTCAAGCTCAAAGGAGTGTGGCGCTTGGCTCTCAAGCTACCAATCAAGCATCTCAATGCATGATGGCCAAAGGACCAAGCTTGTACAAACTTAGTGAATGCGCACATAAGACTCAAAGTGCCACCACCCTATCATGCATGATCAAGGGTGACAACGACCGAGAAATGTGACACTTTTCATCACTTTGAGTATGAAACGTCTCACATTTCTTGTGTTTGGATTAACGTCCGATCCAAACACATGCAATGCATGCTTATCTTGTTCATATTTTACTTTGCTCAATTCTTGTTTACACATTTTACATTGCCAAGCCATTCCTTAACCGGTTAGTCCAATGTGAAAGTCCTCTAATGAGAGGGGTCAACCAAAGGATGGTTTAAAACATGAGAGAGATCATGCCTTTGACTAGGAGGAACCCTCAAAAGAAGGTTAAAGCCATTTGAGCACAAACTCTAACTCATGCTTAACCACAACTTTAAGGCCAACAAACCCTCAAAGCAAATCAAAAATGAAGAAATAAGGAAGGTGGCAGAAATTTCAGTGCTGAAATGGCATGACAAGTAATGCTACAACATGCAAGCAACACATGCACAACATGTTAGGGGCCAAAGTATTGAAACTAGTGAAGGACACAACACTAGAGGCATGCAATACAAAGCTCAAAAGGGACCAACAGTCCAAAACAGTCCTAAAACATCCTAAAAAGAGTTCTAAAACATGCTTGAAATAAGCTAAGAATAGCTATATTAAGAGGCCAAAACAATAGCACATGCTAGGCAATTTAGCACAATTGTACTACAAGCATACAAAGCAAAGCTCATGTGATCAAACCAGCTCAAAATAGAGCTTAATCATGCCAAATCAGTAGCTAAAACATGCTGAAATTTAGGCACAAAAGGCAAGAAAAACATGCTCGCATGTTAGCTCACAAACAAGACACAAAGCACAACTCTCAGAAGCAATGAAAGAGTGAAATATGTGAGAGTGTGACAGGGGTATATGCTCTGAAATCACATGTAAAATGATGATATATCATGCAAATAACTCAAGCAAAGCATGTTAGGGGCCTTAAAACACAAAGCTAGTAAAGGCTATTTAAACTATAGCTATACAAAGCAAAGCACATATGTCCAAGACCACTCAAAACAGAGCTTAATCATGCTAAATTAGTAGTAAAACACATGTTGGGATAGAGTCCCAAAAGGGTAGAAAAACATGCTCACCTCTTAGGCCATCTATACATGCAAACAAGACAAGAGGAGGGGGGACCACCCCCTCCCATTTTGGTCCTCAAAACCAACTTTCTACCACTGAAATTCCTCTAGAATTCAGTGGTTTTAAGGCCAAAAAAAGATGGACACAAAAGCCTTAAAAAGATGGCTCAAAAGGCTTTACAAGCCAAAGAGCAAAGGGGGGGGGGGAACCACCCCCTAGCTAAACAAGACTCAAACCAACACTTTTAGGACTGAAAAATAGAGGTTTTTTTAGTTCAATACCACCCCAAAAACAGCCCCAAAGTAGCTGAAAACTATGGCAAAGCAAGTATGCGAAACAAGTTAAAAGGGAGAGAGTTATACCTTTTGAAGCTCAGCACAAATCAGCCACTTTCTTAGGCTCAAACAACTTTCCAACAGCCCAAAAATAGGTTCCAAGAGACCTCGGCCCAAAGATATGCAACTTTGATGAAGGATGTCTAGGCAAACTAGAAGTGTTTCTCTACTTCTATGCACAAAAGGGCAAGGGAGAGAACTCTAGAGAGAGGAATGGAGAGAGAGAGAGATTTTAGAGAGAGAGACTCCCAAACTTTCCAACCTTCCAATATATGAGATATGGCCTTCATATATAGCAAAAATGAGAGCCTTGGTCGAAATATCTGAAAACGGACAGCTGGAGCAATGTGAAAACAGCTGGAGGAGAAATATCTGCAAAAAAATATGAGTTTTGGACATTAGTGGCCGACCGGCCACTTGTGGTGGCCGACTGACCACTTAGAAGCCAACCGGCCACTTAAAGTGGCCGACAGCAAAAATCTGCTTTCCAGGTCCAACTTCAAATGGGCATATCTCCTTCATCTGGACTCCTTTTCAGGTCATTATTGTCTCTAAATTGAACCCCCGGAAGTAATCTTTCCAAATGGTGAAAGCATCACATCAAAATTACAAGTGTGCAAAAAGTTATGCTCATTTTAGTGAAGACTGCTCAGTTTCGATCCTAACCGAATTGATGCCCAACTTCAACCAACCATATCTCCCCCATCCAGACTTGGCTTTAGGAGATTCTTGAGTGTAAAATGAAGCCCCGGAAGTCTTCTTTTCAACACTGGTGGCCTCATAGTTGAAATCCATGTATACAAAAGGATAGGCCTGATTTAGCGAGGGCCGCTCGACTCTCTCTTAACGGTTCATGCCCATATTCTTCCCCAACTTGGTTTCTTCTCTCTCCTTCAATTTTCTTCAACTCCAAACCCCTAAAAAAAAGATGTTTTAAAGATTTTTCAAAGAGTTCTCCTCTCTTTCATTTATTCCCACTTTGTCCTTGCTCGGTTTATTGAAAAGCGCAACATTTAACAAAATGCGAGCCTCGAAACATCGTAGAAACTTCTTTTCAAAAATATATTGAAAGGGAGGGTTTTAAGGTCTAAAATCTTTGATAAAAATAGTTTTAGTCCAAAAATGGGGTGTAAGGTTGGGATTTGATTCTCTCATTGCCGAAGAAATCGGACCTTTGCACTGTACACCTTTCACCAACAAGTAAATGATCAGTGGCACCCAAGTCTTTAGGGCAGTCAAAAATAGGATGTCTACAGCACTTTGTTGAATTGGGAGCTGAAATGCCAAAGAATGTGCATTGGGCGTTTTGTGTGTTTTGCTTCTAGTTGAATTAATCCTTACTATGAACATCTAACTACTTTAATAATTTTGTGAATTCATTTATGATGTTTAGAATTACACAGATAGATACTTTGACATACATGTGTATTTAGAGTGAAGTTATCCATATGTGGGTTTTGGTTGGCAAAGAGTTTTTTGACATTATTTTGTTGGTTTTGTCTTTAGGATCTTTTTTGTAATAACCCGACCCTCGTACATGTTCCTTGTTATATTTTCGGATCCTATTTTGTGATTTTGGACGCTTACTGTGTAATTCCATGAGAAATTAGGGATAAGAAAGTTAACTCCATGTTTAAAGCATATGTTTAAGAATGTCTATCTGTTCAACAAGAAAAGTATCTGTTACATTAGAAGGTTTGAATCGAAATTGGAGGCCTTCAAGGCTTAATTATCTGAAATTGCTTTTAGATATGTAATCAGCATAATTTTTAGGTAATATTAAGCATTTTTGGGAAATTTCAATTTCGGATGTTTAAACGAATGACTTTTGTCTTATAAGCTCTTATATATATATGTGTGTTCTTGGAGCCTTGGAGCTAGTTCAACACATTTCATGGAAAAGGATAGAGAGAAATGAGAAGGGAGTTTCAATAAAGGCTAGAGATTGAATAACCTAAAGAGACTTTGGGAGATCTCAACTCAAGGTAAGTTTGTCTAACTTTCATAATTCCTCTCTTGAATTTGAGGGTGATACAACCATGATAATTGAACTCAAGGTGTAATTGGATTATGTTTTATCCAATGGATGAGTTTGAACTAAGTTGCTTATGTATGTATGTGGAGAAATTAGCTTTGATTTCCTCCTTTCTCATGAAAGATCATGAAGAACTTACCTTATATATATATATATATATGTGATGGTATATGTGATGTTGATGAAAAAAGGAAATTTGATTATAGTTAAGGATTCAAGAATTAGTGTTTATCTAGTTTAATATATGTATTTGAAGCCTTTGTAACATGAATTTTAGGCTATGTATTGTCAACTAAAAATGTTAAAATGAGCCTTGTGAGGATGTACTAAAAGATTGGGATTTTGTAAGAATTTCGAACAATTTTGAGCAGAATCGCCGCACGTGCGGGGGTCATGGCCGCATGTGCGGGAGGTGCTGCCGCACGTGTGGGAGTCATGGCCGCACGTGCGGGGAATGGTGAAAAACAGGGGCTTGGCCACTGTCTAAAAGGCACGTGCGGGGCATTTTGCCGCACGTGCGGGGCTCACAGCCGCACGTGCGGCCCATGCTGAAAAACGTGGATCGCTCCATTTTGCGTGTAGAACCCTCTAATGTTGTCGGAATATGTCTTTGATGCCTTTTAATATGTATAAATTCCTTCGAAGTAAAACGAAACAAAAAGTGATTTGATATGAAAAGGAAACTAAATTGTAAAGGTTGAATGTATGCAGGGCACACTCTGGGAGGAACAAGCACATCATCGCAACACTGTGAGTAGTAATATCATTATCTGCTTTACATAGGGCTAATGCTCTTCATTAGCATTTCATTTACGCAACTATGTAAATGTTTCAAGTATGTATGTTAATGTTCAAGTATGTTCCAAGTATGTAAGAAAGAAATGGGAGAGATAAAATACCTTCATGCTATAAGACTCTAGGCCTATGGCCATCCAATATAAGTTATTATGATACGAAACAAAGTGCTACACGGAACTAAGTGCTACGACGTGAGCCACCTCTAGAATCCGTGTGAGACACCTCTTGAGTTCGTATAAGCATATTCACGGGCCTTGTGCCACCATGTTTAAGGGCCTTGTGCCACCATGTTTAAGGGCGTCATGCCACCATGTTTAAGGGCCTTGTGCCACCATGTTTAAGGGCGTCATGCCATCATGTTTAAGGGCCTTGTGCCACCATGTTTAAGGGCAACTTGCCACCATGTTCAAGGGCATTATGCCACCATGCTCAAGGGCTTCAAGCCATTGTGAATTAAGAATGTGATATGTCAAGCTATTATGTTCAAGATTGGGCCTAAGGCCATTATAAGATGAATATAGAATCAGGCTAACTTTATAATCTTTGCACTTCCATATGTATTGATATATGTCATGTTTCAAGTTAAGCATTGTTTCATTCACGTATTACTATTCACTGAGCCTGGCTCACTATCTGTTATGTCTGTTTCTGTAGGCAATCAACCAGGTGGTCAATTCTAAACCATGACGCCCGGTTTCTTTTGTCAACCTTTGTATACCCATGCACTTTTGAGGCCACTTATTTTGTGAAGTTATTGAGATAATTGGCTTACTTCTTGGTTATCTTTCCAAGGTTGAATGCTTATAACTTCAACAGTTTTTGTTACATGCCCGATGCTAGGGCTGGGTCTGTATATGTGTTTGTATATAAGTACTGCTAAGAAATATTTATTTTGGACTCTATCAACTTATTATGATGCATGTGATGTATGAGATCCTGGCATGTTAGAAGTAGCTCAATGGAGTTTGTTGGTTTAGTGTTCTTTTAATGTTTTGTGCTTCCGACAAGGCCCCATATGCTATATATACCAGGTTTTATGTCTGTTTGTGAATAGGTCATGCCCGAACTTTGAGGGGCAAGTTAGGGGCGTGACAAGTGGTATCAGAGCACGAGTTGCTATCTCACACACGGATCCATTGAGCTTTAGGGTGTCTAGAAAAGCTTTAGGCATCTTGCATGACATTCTGCAAGTAAATGAAAGAGCGATGGCAACGTTAAGTCTACTCTGATAATGCTAACACTTTTGAAATATGTCCATTATGTATAAATGATTGTTGTGTAGGCAATTGTGAGGACAAGGACAGAAGATACAGAAGATGTTACTTCTGCACAGCTGGATAGAATGGAGAGAATGATTATGGAAATGGTGGAGACCCTACGGCAACAACAGCAACAGCCACAACAACCACCCCCACCACTGGTACCTCCACCGGCAGTACAAGATTTCCATGCTGAAGACCGGACTATCACCCTTACTAAGGAGTTTAAAAAGATGAAACCGCCATCCTTCAAAGGAGGAATAGAACCAATGAAAGCTGAAGCGCGGGTGTTGGGAATAGAGAAGTTATTTGAAGTCTTTCCCTGCACAGAAGCTCAAAAGGTGCAATTGGCTGCCTTTACTCTTGAGGATGAGGCACGCAGATGGTGGATGCTTACGAGAACTGTACACCAAGGGTTGACATGGGACAGATTCTTGGAATTGTTTTATGACAAGTACTTCCCTCAAAGCATGCGGGATAAGAAGGTAACGGAATTCGAAACCCTCAGGCAAGGGAACAAAACCGTCGCTGAATACGAAGCCCAATTTGCAGAATTAGCTCGGTTTGCACCCCATATGGTGGATACGGACTATAAGAAGGCGCGCAAATTTGAAGGGGGATTACAGAGCGCTATCCTGGATAAGGTTAACATGTTGAAGTTACCTACTTACGTTGATGTGTTGAAAAGAGCCGTTATAGCGGAAGGGAATCTCGCTACTCAGAGTCGCATTTCGGAATGGAAAGGGAAGAGGCAAAATACTCAATGGTCGAAGGGATCACCTACTCCACCAAACAAAAAGCAGACTTTAGGGAGTTCAAATACTTCTACCCCTAGTCAGGATTCAATACCGACTTGTCCGGAATGTGGGAAGAAGCATCGTGGAACGTGCTATCGGAAGTCTGGAGCCTGTTTTCAGTGTGGCAAGACGGGTCATTTGATCAAGGATTGCCCTCAAAGAAATCAACAAAGCAATAATAGAACCACTACAAGTTCAGCGGGGTCTGCACCAACTTCCAACACCAAGACAACTGTTAAACCTACTAATAATAAAGACACTGCGAGATAAGGCAGGGTGTTCGCATTGGTTCCGGGAGATGTGGAAAATGCGGCAACGGTGGTGTCAGGTACATTTATCGTTCACGGTCATTTCGCTCATGTATTATTTGATTCTGGCTCCACCCACTCTTTTGTGTCGAAACTATTTGCTCCTAATTTAGATAAAACTGAAGAAAAACTGTCTTATATGTTGTGTGTGTCTTCACCTTTGGGAGGCCCTATGATTTGTACTTCTATCTATGCTGCTTGTGAACTCCAACTTGGGGATATCCGGGTATATGCCAATCTGTTGCCTCTTGATATGGCCTATTTTGATATTATTCTGGGAATGGATTGGTTAGGTGAATATGGTGCAACTATAGATTGTTTGACTAAACAAATCAGTTTCCACCCCCCGGGACAATCAGGGTCTACCTTTCAGGGACATGGAGTGACTTCGCCACCTTATTTAATTTCCGCAGCAAGGGCTTGTAAATTAATTCAGAAAGGGTGTCAGGGGTATTTATGCAGTGTTCTAGAGGGGCAAGGGGTGAATGGGAATACCGACGTGATCCCAGTTGTTTGTGAATTTCCGGATGTTTTTCCAGAAAAACTACCAGGACAGTTAATAGATCGTGAAATTGAGTTTACAATTGAAGTAGCACCGGGAACTCAACCCATTTCTAAGACTCCGTATAGAATGTCGCCAGTTGAGATGAAAGAATTGAAAATGCAGTTGCAAGATTTATTGGACAAAGGATTTATCCGCCCGAGTGTATCTCCGTGGGGTGCGCCCGTTTTGTTTGTAAAGAAGAAGGATGGAACACTCCGGCTTTGTATCGATTACAGAGAACTTAACAAAGTCACAATCAAGAATAAGTATCCGTTGCCAAGAATTGATGACCTATTTGATCAGCTTCAAGGGGCACAGGTCTTTTCTAAGATTGATCTACGGTCTGGATACCATCAATTAAAAGTCAAGGCTGATGATGTTGAGAAGACAGCTTTTTGAACTCGGTACGGTCATTACGAATTTTTGGTTATGCCCTTTGGAGTTACTAATGCCCCAGCAGCCTTTATGGATTTGATGAACCGCGTTTTTAAGTCATATCTGGATGAATTTGTGGTGGTCTTTATTGATGATATCCTCATTTATTCAAAGAATGTGGAAGCTCATGAGACCCATCTTCACTTAATTCTTCAAACCCTCCGGGAAAGGAAATTGTATGCAAAGCTTAAGAAATGTGAATTTTGGCTATCCGAAGTGGCATTTCTGGGGCATATTATCACAAAGGAAGGAGTTTCTGTTGATCTACACAAAATTGAGGCGATTGTGAAATGGCCGACTCCTATCAATGTGACCGAAGTGCGTAGCTTTATGGGATTAGCTGGCTATTACAGGAGATTCGTTCAAGATTTTTCTAAAATTGCTGGGCCACTTACACAATTGACTCGAAAGGGAGTTGCATTTGAATGGTCAAAAGAGCGGGAATCTGCTTTCCAGGAATTAAAGATGAAATTAACCACAGCTCCAGTTTTGGCTTTACCATCTAGCATCGAAGGGTATGTAATTTACAGTGATGCGTCCCATAAAGGATTAGGGTGTGTGCTTATGCAAGGTGGAAGGGTTATTGCCTATGCTTCACGACAGCTTAAACCCCATGAAAAGAATTATCCCACGCATGATCTTGAGCTCGCGGCGGTGGTTTTTGCTCTAAAGATATGGCGGCACTATTTGTATGGTACTACCTGTGAAGTTTACACCGACCACAAAAGCCTTAAGTACCTTTTTACCCAGAAGGAATTGAACATGCGGCAGCGTCGGTGGTTAGAGTTAATTAAAGACTATGATTTACAGATCCATTATCATCCCGGTAAGGCCAACACGGTTGCGGATGCTCTTAGTCGGAAAAATATGGGAGATTTGGCCAACCTGTTTACGGAGCAAAGGGAATTGGTAGATGAATTGGATAAAATGAGGGTGGAATTTAAGATACCTGGACAGGAAACAGTACTAGCGGCAGTAATGGCTCAACCGACTTTACTTGAAGAGATCAAGTCACATCAAATGGAGGATGACATTCTAAAGAAGGTATGTGATGAGTTAGAGACAAAACCACAATCGGGGTTCAGTTTAGTGGATTCGGTACTCAAATTTCAAAACCGAGTATGTGTCCCCAATGTGTTGGAACTTAAACGGAAATTGATGGAAGAAGCACACACCTCAAGATTTTCCATGCATCTGGGAAGTACTAAAATGTACCGGGATTTGAAACAAAATTTCTGGTGGCCAAGCATGAAAAAGGAGATTGCAGACTTCATCTCTAAGTGTTTGCAGTGTCAGCAAGTGAAAGCGGAGCATCAAAGACCAGCGGGATTATTACAACCCCTTCCAATCCCGGAATGGAAGTGGGAACATCTAACCATGGATTTCGTTGTGGGATTACCACGGACACCTCGGGGTATGAATTCTATATGGGTCATTGTCGACCGATTGACTAAGTCTGCCCACTTTCTGCCAGTGAAGACTCAGTACAATGCAGATAAACTGGCGGTCATTTATGTGAATGAAATTGTAAGACTGCATGGTGTACCGGTCTCGATTATATCGGATAGGGATCCGAAGTTCGTTTCCAGGTTCTGGCAAAGTTTACAAGAAGCCATGGGTACAGAATTAAAGTTCAGCACAGTTTTTCATCCTCAAACTAACGGTCAATCCGAGAGAACAATACAAACTCTGGAAGATATGCTCCGGATGTGTGTGCTAGAGTTTCAAGAAAGTTGGGAAACCCATTTACCGCTGGTAGAGTTCGCATACAACAATAGTTACCACTCAAGTATTGCAATGGCACCCTATGAAGCTTTGTATGGAAGACCGTGTCGTTCTCCCGTATATTGGGCTGAAGTTGGAGATAAATCCTTGCTAGGGCCTGAAATTGTTTAGTTAACCACTGAAAAAGTTAAAGTTATTCGGGAAAGATTAACGACGGCTCAAAGTAGACAAAAAAGTTATGCGGATAACCGACGGAGAGATTTGGAATTTGAAGTGGGCAGTCACATCTTTATAAAAGTTACTCCGATGAAAGGCCATCCAAGATTCGGAAAAAGGGGTAAGTTAACGCCTCACTACGTTGATCCCTTTCAAATTTTGGAGAGGGTAGGTCTGGTAGCTTACCGGGTTGCCCTTCCGCCACATATGAGTCAAGTACATAATGTGTTTCACGTCTCTATGCTTCGGGGGTACCTTGCGGATCCGTCTCATGTTATTGATTATCACTAGATTGAAATAGATGATAAGTTAACTTATGAGGAAAAACCAATCCGCATTTTGGATCGGCAAGTGAAACAATTACGCAGCCGAGAAATTCCAATGGTAAAAGTGGAATGGCAGGAACATTACGAAACCGACGCAACTTGGGAAAAAGAGGAGGAAATGCAACATCAGTATCCGCATTTATTTCTACCCTAAGGTAAAACAAGTTTGGGGACCAAACTTATTTAAGGGGGAGAGAGTGTAATAACCCGACCCTCGTACATGTTCCTTGTTATATTTTCGGATCCTATTTTGTGATTTTGGACGCTTACTGTGTAATTCCATGAGAAATTAGGGATAAGAAAGTTAACTCCATGTTTAAAGCATATGTTTAAGAATGTCTATCTGTTCAACAAGAAAAGTATCTGTTACATTAGAAGGTTTGAATCGAAATTGGAGGCCTTCAAGGCTTAATTATCTGAAATTGCTTTTAGATATGTAATCAGCATAATTTTTAGGTAATATTAAGCATTTTTGGGAAATTTCAATTTCGGATGTTTAAACGAATGACTTTTGTCTTATAAGCTCTTATATATATATGTGTGTTCTTGGAGCCTTGGAGCTAGTTCAACACATTTCATGGAAAAGGATAGAGAGAAATGAGAAGGGAGTTTCAATAAAGGCTAGAGATTGAATAACCTAAAGAGACTTTGGGAGATCTCAACTCAAGGTAAGTTTGTCTAACTTTAATAATTCCTCTCTTGAATTTGAGGGTGATACAACCATGATAATTGAACTCAAGGTGTAATTGGATTATGTTTTATCCAATGGATGAGTTTGAACTAAGTTGCTTATGTATGTATGTGGAGAAATTAGCTTTGATTTCCTCCTTTCTCATGAAAGATCATGAAGAACTTACCTTATATATATATATATATATGTGATGGTATATGTGATGTTGATGAAAAAAGGAAATTTGATTATAGTTAAGGATTCAAGAATTAGTGTTTATCTAGTTTAATGTATGTATTTGAAGCCTTTGTAACATGAATTTTAGGCTATGTATTGTCAACTAAAAATGTTAAAATGAGCCTTGTGAGGATGTACTAAAAGATTGGGATTTTGTAAGAATTTCGGACAATTTTGAGCAGAATCGCCGCACGTGCGGGGGTCATGGCCGCACGTGCGGGAGGTGCTGCCGCACGTGTGGGAGTCATGGCCGCACGTGCGGGGAATGGTGAAAAACAGGGGCTTGGCCACTGTCTAAAAGGCACGTGCGGGGCATTTTGCCGCACGTGCGGGGCTCACAGCCGCACGTGCGGCCCATGCTGAAAAACGTGGATCGCTCCGTTTTACGTGTAAAACCCTCTAATGTTGTCGGAATATGTCTTTGATGCCTTTTAATATGTATAAATTCCTTCGAAGTAAAACGAAACAGAAAGTGATTTGATATGAAAAGGAAACTAAATTGTAAAGGTTGAATGTGTACAGGGCACACTCCGGGAGGAACAAGCACATCATCGCAACACTGTGAGTAGTAATATCATTATCTGCTTTACATAGGGCTAATGCTCTTCATTAGCATTTTGTTTACGCAACTATGTAAATGTTTCAAGTATGTATGTTAATGTTCAAGTATGTTCCAAGTATGTAAGAAAGAAATGGGAGAGATAAAATACCTTCATGCTATAAGACTCTGGGCCTATGGCCATCCAATATAAGTTATTATGATACGAAACAAAGTGCTACACAGAACTAAGTGCTACGACGTGAGCCACCTCTAGAATCCGTGTGAGACACCTCTTGAGTTCGTATAAGCATATTCATGGGCCTTGTGCCACCATGTTTAAGGGCCTTGTGCCGCCATGTTTAAGGGCGTCATGCCACCATGTTTAAGGGCCTTGTGCCACCATGTTTAAGGGCGTCATGCCACCATGTTTAAGGGCCTTGTGCCACCATGTTTAAGGGCGTCATGCCATCATGTTTAAGGGCCTTGTGCTACCATGTTTAAGGGCAACTTGCCACCATGTTCAAGGGCATTATGCCACCATGCTCAAGGGCTTCAAGCCATTATGAATTAAGAATGTGATATGTCAAGCTATTATGTTCAAGATTGGGCCTAAGGCCATTATAAGATGAATACAGAATCAGGCTAACTTTATAATCTCTGCACTTCCATATGTATTGATATATGTCATGTTTCAAGTTAAGCATTGTTTCATTCACGTATTACTATTCACTGAGCCCGGCTCACTATCTATTATGTCTGTTTCTGTAGGCAATCAACCAGGTGGTCAATTCTAAACCATGACGCCCGGTTTCTTTTGTCAACCTTTGTATACCCAAGCACTTTTGAGGCCACTTATTTTGTGAAGTTATTGAGATAATTGGCTTACTTCTTGGTTATCCTTCCAAGGTTGAATGCTTATAATTTCAACAGTTTTTGTTACATGCCCGATGCTAGGGCTGGGTCTGTATATGTGTTTGTATATAAGTACTGCTAAGAAATATTTATTTTGGACTCTATCGACTTATTATGATGCATGTGATGTATGAGATCCTGGCATGTTAGAAGTAGCTCAATGGAGTTTGTTGGTTTAGTGTTCTTTTAATGTTTTGTGCTTCCGACAAGGCCCCATATGCTATATATACCAGGTTTTATGTCTGTTTGTGAATAGGTCATGCCCGAACTTTGAGGGGCAAGTTAGGGGCGTGACATTTTTTGTGCATTTGGATTTGTTACAATTTTTTAATTTTTTTGTGTGTGCTACCGTTGGGATGAACAAGGGTAGCTCTGCATTAGTGTTGAATGGTAGAGATCAGCAAACAATTCTTTGTTTATGCCCTAATGCAATTTAATATAGGTCTTATAATACTTTCTTCAAACAGGTTCTTTCACATTTTATTTCTTCAAATAGGTTCTTTCGCATTTTATTTCTTCAAATAGGCTCTTATAACATTGTATGGGAGAGAGTGAGAGAGAGAGAGATGGTTGTAATTTTTTTTCAACTTCCACGTTCTTCTACAATTTTTTTTTTCAATTACTAAAACTTATTTCATTGTCTCAAAATTATATATTTGATTATTTTAAAACAATTTTTTTAATTAATTAATTAATGTGTATTTGATTTTGTTGTTGAACCAAATAAAATAAAATAAGATTGAATGTATATTTAGTTTTTTTTTGATGAACCTTTAAATAAATAATTAAATAAAATAAGATTGAATGTGTATTTAGCTTTTGTTGTGAACTTAAAAAAAAAAAATTGGTTGTTAACATTAAATATTAAATAAATAAAAAAATGGGGGTCAAGGTGGGTTGGCGAAAATCCAAACCCATTAGGAGATGGAATTGGTGGTACCCATGGGGAATGGGGAATGGGGAATGGGAAAAATTTATTATAGGGGAATGGGGATGGGGAATTAATATCCACCCCATTAACCCCCATTGCTATCCCTAGAAAAAAGGGGCTGAAAAAGGTTTGAAAATTATTCTAAGGAAAGGGAGGCTAGGGTTTTGAAAAAGCGATTCTCCTCAAGCTTGAAGGACAACTTCCATGGGGGCTTCTTCCTCATCCTCTTTCTCTTCCCACTCCTCAATGAGTGGCTAGTCTTCTGATTTTAGGGTTTGATGAAACTCTAGCCTTGTAAAGGTTTTTCTTAAAGCTTTGATTGTGAAACAGTTTGAATAAGTGTATGGATACTTTCGAAGTTTATAATATTTTTGTTTTTCATCTTTTCAAGTGTTTTACTTTCTGTGATTGTTTAATGCTTTCTATACATTAGTTTTGTTTGTCGTTGTGTTCAAAGTATGAGATGAGTCATGCTGCGAGAGATGGGTCATGTTGCTACCATAGTTTAGAGCAAACGCCTCATTCTACTTGAGATGACTCGTGCCTGTACGTTGAACACAACCGTCCTTTTGATCGATATTTCAAACTTGTAGTTGTAAAATATTGGGTAGTTCAAACTGGATTGCAATTGATGGTCGTTGTTAAGTTTTATTTATGTGGTTAGTGGTGAATTCTTTACCTTAAGATTTTCCCAAAAATCAGTATCTCAAACCCTAATTTTAATTGTCAATTTAATTTCTTAATTTTTTTTAATTCTCTTTTAGTTATAATATCCATCAATCTTTTTAATCAAAATTAATTTAGGAATTTAGCAATTAAGTTAGTTTAATTTCACTATTGTCCCTATAGATCGATACCTGGACTTGCCACTATTCTAAAAGAATTTGGTATAGTTTAGTGTTTATTTTTGGCGTGCGAAACGACCCATCAAATTTTGGCGCCATTGCCGAGGATTTCTAGTGAAATTGAGTAATTTAAAGTTACATTCCTATTTTAATTTTTAGTTTAGGATTTTATCTTTTTTTATTGCTAAGTGTGTAGAGTGTTTGCACATGGAGCTATCACCGAAGTGCAAGCGGAGCACAACTAAGCTTTAAAAACAAACCGCAGCACCATAGTACGTAAAAAACAAAAGCAAATATTTGCAAGCAAAGCACCAAAGTGCTAAAACTAGCGAGCTCAAATGGAAATTGGGATAACGTCTACACATCAGGCACCCGCGAGATGAGTAAAGTGTTTTCGTTAAATTGCTGTGAGTATTTCTTCCTTTAGGATTTTACTTTCATAACTTATTGCACAAAGTCGGAACTTAATGTGTGTGTGTGATTAGTGTATGCATGGGTGCCGATTTTGTCACCCTGAATTGTGGAGCTTGGACCTTGAACTAGAAATGGCTTTTAGGAAACTTAGAGCCTCTTCCTGTGTTCCTAGGCTTGAATACCCTTATCCATACTTTGAACCAATAGAGATGGAAAACCCAAATGGCCTAAATGGGCTCAACCGGATCCTTAAGGATTACTTCACACCCACTGCATATGTATCACCATAATACATCCAGTTACTTGAGACCATTGTTGCTCATTATGAGATTAAGTCTAGCACCATCCAAATGCTTCTATCATTCTATGGACAAGCTCATGATGACCTTTACAAACATTTGAATGAATTTCTGGAAATTTGCGCTATAGTAAGGATCCAGAATTTCACTAATGAGGCCCTAATGTTTTGTTGGTTTCCATTTTCATTAAAGGACAAAGCCAAACACTGGCTGAACTCCTTACCTGCTAATTCAATCACAACTTGGGACCAATTACAACAGAAGTTTTTGGAGAAGTACTTTCCTATTGGTAAAACCAACCAACTTAGGCGAGCCATCACCAATTTTGCTCAAATTGATGGCGAGCAATTTCATGAGACATGAGAAAGACTTCATGACCTTCTCCAATAGTGTCCCTACCACCAAGTGCCTGATTGGCAACTTGTTTAGACCTTTTACTATGGCTTAATTGAGCTTCACCGCCAAATGGTGGATTCTTCTTATGGTGGGACATTCATATCCAAAATGATGGCGAGGCATGGCAACTATTTGAGAACTTAAGTGATAATTCCCTTCACCATGCCTCCACAGCTTGGTAAGTCCGGCAACCGGTAGTTGGAGCCTTGAAAAGAGGGGGCATTTATGAGGTAGGGTAAAACCTAGAGTTAGCCCAACAGGTAGAGGCATTGTCCCACAAGATGGACCAATTATTAGCTTTGGGACATGGCCCTACACAACAAGATTAGCCTCAATTTCACGAGGCATGTGCTATTTGTGCAAGCTCAGCTCATGATTTGAGTGAGTGCCCTTCGGCATCACAATTTCTGGAATTAGTCTAAGAGCATGTGAATGCGGCTCAAGGATTCTCCAACCCAGGTAATGACCTATATTCCAATACATATAATCCGGGATAGAGAAATCACCCTAATTTTTCATGGAGACCTCCTTCATAAGGCACTTCTTAAAATCCTCCACCACCAAGGCAAAATTTTAATAATTTTGCCAGCCAATCTTCCTACCAGCCACCACAACCTTATCAACCCTCATAACCTTACTGGCAACCATAACCCCCGCATGTTCCTCAAGATAACTCGACTTTTGAGACTCAAGTGTTAGAAGTTCTCTCAGAACTTAGGGGGTTAGCACCAGTAATTCACTCCAATACTCACTCCATTGGCAAGCTAGAGGCCCAATTAGGTTAAAATGGCTAATAACATGAATATGAGAGAGAAGGGAAAATTACCGAGTCAGACTGTGGCCAACCCTAAGGGTCAATATGGGATAGAGGGGTCGGGTGGGAATGGAAAGCATCATGAGCAGGTGCAAACAATGATTACCTTGAGAAGTGGGAGGGAGTTAGAGCCTCAGCCAGTTGCGTTTGATGCAACTAAGGCTAAGAAGGGTGATCACAGTGGTCAACCCAAAGAGAGCAAGGGTGAGGGAGAAACACCTAAGGGGGATAACTTAGCCCCTAGCATTTCACATGAGCCTAAGGCACCATATGTGCCTAAGGCACCCTTTCCCCAATGCCTTGATACATTGTCCCCTTTCAATAAGAAGGTGGCATCCATGGAAGCGATGATGGAGGTTTTTAAACAAGTTAAAATCAACCTCCCCCTGTTGGAGGCGATTAAGTAAGTACCCTCCTATGCTAAATTTTTGAAGGACCTTTGTACGCAAAAGCATAAATCTAGGACACGCGTGTCCCAAAAGGTCATACTCACGGAGCAAGTAAGCTCCATCTTATTGAATGACACACCCACTAAGCTTAAAGGCTCGGGTGCCCTAACAATTGCATGCATATAGGGGATCATTTCAATGATAAGGCCTATAGACACTCCATTTTTGACCGCCCTTAAGACTTGGGCGCTACTGATTGTTTACTTAGTGATGCAGGCTATGCTATGCAAAGGGTCGATTTCTTTGGCAAGGAGAGTGTCAAATCCAAACCTCACACCCCTTTTTTGGACCAAAACTATTTTGAATGGTTTTTAGACCTTAATGCCCTCTCTTTCAAAATATTTTGAAAAGATTTCTGCGATGTTCCGACGCTTGCATTTTCTTAAATGTCATACTTTTCGGTAAACCGAGCAAGGACAAAGTGGAAATGAATGAAGGAGAGATGAAATCTTGTGAAAAATCTTTCAAAACACCTTGTTTAGGGGTTTGTATTTGAAGAAAAGAGGAGAGGAGAGAAGAAAACAAGTTGGAGAAGCAGTTGGGCATGAATCTTGGCGGAATCAAAACTGAGCAGTCTTCACTCAAATGGGAATAAATTTTTTCCACACTTGGAATTTTGAAGTGATGCTGCCACCATTGGAAAGAAGACTTCCAGGGCTACAATTTAGGCTCAAGAATGACCTGAAAAGGAGTCCAAATGAAGGAGATATGTCCGGTTGAAGTCGGGCCCAAAAAGTAGATTTTTCTGTCCAACCAGAGGTGGAAGTTTATGACCATGAATGGGATTTTTGGGCCATGTGCCGGCCATGAATGGCCAATGCCGGCCCCCTGCCGTCCAAGGGAGTGTGTTTCCAGCCAACAATGGTAAAGTGCCGGCCAACAGTGGTACAGTGCCAGCCACAGATGACAGAAAGTAGTTTTGGGCAGATATTTTGCTTCTAGCTGGTACAGCTGTCCCTTTTGGAGATATTTCGACCAAAGCTTGATATTTTTCTATATATGAGAGCCTTATATATCATATTCAAGGGGAAGAACATTTCAGAACAATAGAGGAAGAAGTTTGGGTGCGTCTTTCTCTTCAATCCTCTCTCTAGATTTCACTCTCTCTAAAGCTTTTGTGCTAGAAGGCTTGCATACAACCATCTTCAACCTATCAAGCCTTAACAAGAGTGGATCATCTTTGGGTTGAGGTAGCTTGGGACTTTGTTTAAGCTCCGAAAGGTGGTTTTGGCTCAAGAAAAGTGGCTGTTCTTGTGCTATGCTTCAAGGGTGAGCATCTCTCCCTTTTAAGCTTATTTTCATACTTGTTTTTACCACCATTACAAACTGTTTTTGGCTTGGTTTTGAACTGAAGAAAACTCTATTTTTCAGTCCTAAAAATGGTGGTTTAGGCCTATTTTGTGTTAGGGGGTTGTCTCTCCCTTTTGTTCCTTAGCTTGTATAGCTTTTGTACCGGCTTTTAAGGCTATTCAAACCACCTTGTTTTGGCCCTTTAACCACTGAATTCTAGAGGAATTTCAGTGGTGGAAAGGTGATTTTGAGGTCCTAAATGGAAGAGGGTGGTCCCCCCTCTTCTTGTCTTGTTAGCACGTGTTGTTGGCCTATCAAATGAGCATGTATTTCTCCCTTCTTGAGCTTAGTTTGAGCATGTTTTTGTGACTTTTTAGACCTGCTATGACTCTGTTTTTGGTTGGATTAGTCACCTCTTGCATGCTTCATACACTTGTAGTGTAATCCTACTTGCTAGCCTAACATGCTTCATGTCTAAGCCTATCATTCTAGCTTGTTTTGGCTCTATTTCAGCATGCTTTTGATTTTGTTTTAGAATGCTTTAACTCTGTCTTGAGTGGTTTAGGCCCTTTGAGGCTTGCTTTGTATAGTTATAACATGATAGGCTTCACTAGTCTTGTGTTTTGAGTCCACTAGCATACTTTGCTTGGGTTGTTTGCATGATGTGGCATCATTTAATATGTGATTTCAGAGCATGTTTCACTGTTATACTCTCATATTTATCGCTCTTTCAATGCTTTTGAGAAGTTGAGCCTTATGCCTTGTTTGTGAGCCATCAAATGAGCATATTTTTCTTGTCATCTATGCTGCGAGCCTAGCATGTTTTTGTTACTATTTTGACCTGCCTTAGGTCTGTTTTGGATGGTCTTGATCATATGAGGCTTGCTTTATATAGCTATAATGTAAAAGGCCTTGCCTAGCTTTAGGTTTTGAGGCCTTCAACATGTTGTACATGTGATGTTTGCATGGTATGGCACCATTTAGCATGTAATTTCCGTGCATATAGTGTAGTCACACTCTCATATACTTCACTTCTTCATGGCTTTTGAGGGTTGTGTATTATACCTTGCTTATAGGCTAACATGTGTGCATGTTTGTGTGATAACCCTGTCCCTTATTATGCTAATTGGTCCTTAATACATATGTGATTATGTGTTTTGATATGATTTTGTGTGCCATTATGTGAAAATATGTGGTTTTGAATTTCTATCTGTTCACCGTAGGAATATCTGTTTGATTATCTGCTTTGGAATTTAAATTGAAGGCCCTATCGGCCATCGAAACCGAAATTGATTACGCCATTGTGATTGGCATAATTTTTAGAGCCTACGGTGAAATTTAATTAGAAATTGATTCGGATCAGATTAAATTGATTTAATTAGTGAATTAGTGCCCTATTATTTGATATTAAAATAATGTGACCAAAGGGGCTTTTAATAAAGTCACTATACACTCAATTTCTCCATTTTATCTTCATTTTGGCTGATTATAAACTCTAAGAAAGGGAGAGGGTCGGCTAGAGAAGGAGCAAGGGGGAAAATTATGTGCTTGGCTCAAGTTTGAAAAATTGGAAGGTTGAACTCAAGAATTAAGCATACATTGGGGAGATTGAGCTTTTAGGTGAGTAATCAACCCTTTGACTTATGAGTTTGATTTGTAATTTTTGGGGATCGAAGATTAATCAGTGCGTTAGACTATGGATTGAGTTGTGTTTGTTGAATTTAAAGTCCATAGATGCATGCATACAGGAAATCACTATGAATTTCCATAATTGAGCACAAAGTGTGTAATCTATGATGAATCTTGTTTGAAATCCATGTATTTGATCATTTCTTCACCAATTTAGTTGAGAATAATGAATATCTCTCACATGCAAGTGAAGATCATGGAGGTGTAAGCTTTGCATGTTTGAATTTGATGTGTTGGTGATGAGTTTGGGTTAATTCGGGACATGCATGTGATTAAATTGTGAAATTGAGCTTCATAATGATGTAATTTGGTATTTATACCATGTTAGTATATGTATATGTGAAGATTGAGCCAAAAACATGCATTTTGAACCCTTGAATATCAAGTTGAAGCTCAAGAACACATTCTGGAAAACCCAGAAAATTTGACGTTCGCTCGAGCGGGAGAACCGCCACTCGAGCGTAAATTTCGAGCTCCCAGTATTTTCTGCAGACATGGTGTCCGCTCGAGCAGGGAAGTTTACGCTCGAGCGGGGAGCCATGTAGAGAGGCATTCCGTTTGAGCGCCAAAGTGCACGATCGAGCGTAAATTCGACATAACCAGTACTTTTGCAGGCCTCATGGGTTCGCTCGAGTGGGGAAGTCCACACTCGAGCGGGGACCCTGTTTTCTAAAATTTTGAAAAGGCATTCTGAGTTCCGTTTTCCGTTCTCTTTCACTTCTAAGTACTCTTAGGCATGCATTGAGCATTGTAATTGAGTTAAAGAGATAAGAATGAGGTCTAAAGAGAAAAAATGTGAATTTAGAACGGATTAAATTGTTAGTGACCCTTTTGTGTTCATGGTATGTGTAGGGTCGAGCTCCAGGGCAGATCAATCAGCCGATCACTATGAGTAATATCTTAATAAAGATATCTGAAGTATGTTATTTGTCCAATTGCTTACTTTCATATAAGTCTTGTAAGTTGCTATACTAAATTGGGGACAAATATCTGTTATGCTATGTATTGGGCCAAAGGCCGTCTGATACGAATAATGATCTGATATAAATGATCTGACACGAATGATAGTTTGATAATCTGACACGAATAACAGTTTGACATGAATGAATGGGCCATAGGCCGTTTTGACAAGAATGAGTGAATGGGCCAGAGGCCGTTTTGACAAAGAATAAGTGAATGGGCCAGAGGCCGTTTTGACATGAATGGATGGGCCAGAGGCCGTTCTGACAAAGAATGAATGGATGGGCCAGAGGCCGTTTTGACATGAATGGATGGGCCAGAGGCCGTTCTGACAAAGAATGAATGGATGGGCCAGAGGCCATTTTGACATGAATGGATGGGCCAGATGCCGTTTTGACATGAATGGATGGGCCAGAGGGCGTTCTAACAAAGAATGAATGGATGGACCAGAGGCCGTTTTGACATGAATGGATGGACCAGAGGCCATTTTGACATGAATGAATGAATGGGCCAAAGGCCAGTTTGTCATTTGAATGGGCCAAAGGCCAGTTTGATATAAATGAAAGTTTGAATGGGCCAAAGGCCAGTTTGATATGGGAAGATAAATGGCCAAAGGCCATTATGTTTGGAACTGCAGTCACTTGACTTAAATTGTGTATATACATGTTACATAGAAATATGAATTGGGCCCAAGGCCGTTTAGATCATGTTGTTCTACATATCATTTGTATAACTTCTTTATTTGATATTATTCATTGGGCTATCGCTCACGCTCATTCATGTGTTTGTAAGTGAGCCAAGAGAAGTCCAAACCCAGCCCCAGTGAAGTCTGTGTAGAACAACAAAGGTTTTGAAGAGTCAGCCCTTGCGTCTCACGCACGAGACTCGTCTTCGCCTTTTTGTCGTTTTGTTTTATATTGTCATGTTGGCGAAGTCTTTGAGTATGTCTGTATATAGTTTTCATGGGTTGACTTAGATTTGGATGATCCTGTCTGTACAGAACTTTATGTTACTATGCTTTCTGTTGTGGGTTATTAACATATGTATGTATGGAACGTTATGATGTGCATATAAGCACAGCTCTATGGGCAAAGTTTTAAATTTGCTTCCGTTTGGCCCCTTTCTCTGATGAATTTTGTCTTATTTGGTTTGAGGCTGTATGTAATCTTGTGATTATTGGCCGGTTATGACCTTAACCCATAGGGGCGGGTTTGGGTCGTGACAGTTTGTCTAGTCTTTTGAGCTTCATTTCCAGCATGTTTAGGCCATTGTTTTGGCATGATTAAGCTCTGTTCATAGATGGTTTGGTTGTTTGAGCCTTGTATGGCATGCCTCTAATGTTGTGTCCTTCACAAGTTTCAATACTTTTGGCCTTTAACATGTCTTGCATGCATTGCTTACATGATAGAGTCTTGTGAATGCCACTTTAGCTTTGAAAGATAGCATGTTGTTTGCATAGCATGATGTTTGCATTGCATCGTGTTCAAGCAGACGTTATGTTGAACACAAGGCGGATTGGCCCACTTCATACTCAAAGTGATGAAAGTGAGCCAATCCCCTTTGTCTCCATTGCCTTTGACCTCTCATGATAAGGCCGTGGTCTTTGAGTCTTGTTTGCATTGCATTTATTGAATGTGTGCAAGGTTGGATCTTTGGCCATCAAGCATTGAGATGCTCGATTGATGGTCTTAGATCCAATGATGCCTCTCCATTGATGTTTTAAAGTGATATGGGGTGGCATAGTACATACATACCCTTGGGAGACCCTCAATTTCCTCTGTTTTTGTGCTCTGTTGCAGAACGGTGTCACAGCATGCATGTTCAAACTTCTTCAACTTGCTGGGGCAGCATAGTTTAAAGCTTTGCTTGTTAGTTAGCTTGAATTTGTAAATTAGTTAATTTGTTAATTAATTAAAGTGTTGTAATAATTAGTGATTAGTTTGCTAGTTATTCAATTTGTTGTGTAATAATTAGTCTAATTAGTTTAATTAGATTAGTTAGCTAGTTAGCTTAGCTTAGATTAGCTTAGCTTATTCGGACCCTTTGTCGCAAGGGCATAAGTTGTAATAAGTGTGTGTGTGTGTGTGTGAATGTCTTCCAACCCCTCGTCTTTCTCCCTTTTATTTACCTGTTTTCGATGGTTAGATTAGGGCATATTTCGATTAGCATACCTTATGCTTGCATGTGTGCATCATTCATTTGTCTTGCATGCACCGAGCTCAGCGCATCATTCAAACTGCATTGTATTTCAATACCTCTTTGAATACGTGTATCAAATTGTACTCATATGCCATTTTAGATAGTCGAGCCTACTTAATTGCATTTTTCACGTGTTGCAGTAGGCATTTAACATAGCTAGGATCATGCATTGATTACTAACTAGCTTTTGTTTTGGCTCGGAGTACACTGTGAGTGTTTACGCGTTAGCATCTTTGCATGTGTGTAAGTGACTGCCATGATAGCATGCTTGCCATGAGGCTATTTGCTTAACTGCTATAACTGCATGAATGCCTGTGAATGAATGCTTCATTGCTTGAATTGGAACAATTCATCAAAATGTGAGTTTTAAGCTCACTTGAAGTGGCAAATCATCATGTTTTAAGCCCACCTTGTTTGGTGGCAAATCCGCGTTTTAGCCTACTTGCGAGTAGCACCTTCAAACCACTTTCGAAAAACAAACATGAGACATTTTGTTCCAAATCGAGCGATTTAGTCTATACTTGTATGCTGCGCGCATCACATAGTAAGTTAGCTAATAAACCGGAATAAGAACACATGTGTTTTGAAAAACAACATATCATGTTAGTAGAGGCTGATTTTTGATCGGGCGAGCGGGGGTGCTCATTTCAGGACCTTCCCCTCTCATACCCAAGTTCCCGAGCCGAGGTAACTTTGGTGATGACGGACACGTGGCCTTAGGCTTGAGTCAGGGTTTCCTAAATTTCTCAAAACAAAATATTTAGGTGGCGACTCTGAAATCTGGCAAAGCAGTCCATGTTTAGCACTTTTTGATTCAAAATTGATTTTTCAAAACTAATTGCCGGATTTGGACTCTTTGGTGATTTATCAGTCTTACATTGCACTTTGTGAGATTAGATTCAGAATCGTGACAGGAGTCCGAACTGTAGTAGCTAGAACCTAATTCGCGCTTTCTCTGAGAGGGGGGCACGAGAGGAGAGTTCAGGGCGGTCTATAGGACCTTGTTAGATTTAGGGGCTAGTGTCAATTTGTTGCCGTACTCTGTGTATGAGGAATTCGAGCTTGGCGAGTTGAAGCCCACTACTATTACTCTCCAATTGGCTGACCGGTCCCTCAAAGTGCTACGTGGCATGATTGAGGATGTGCTAGTAAAGGTCGCGAGGTTTTATTTTCCTATTATTTTTTAGTTTTAGATATGGAACCGGTAGCCAGCTTTAGGAAAAAAATCCTGGTGATCTTAGGTCGACCTTTCTTGGCTACGGCCAATGCATGTATTAATTGTCGTGCCAGGGTTATGGAAGTTTCATTTAGAAATATGCAAGTGAAACTCAATGTTTTCCAAGCATCCCAACAACCCCATGAAAGAGAAGAATGTTTATTTGTGGATGTTGTGGATGAGATTGTGGATGAGGCTTTACCCTCCATTTTTGTGGAGGACCCTCTAGAGGCTTGTCTAGCTCATTTTGGGTTCGAGGATTTTGATATTGATGGGTCAGTTGAGGAGGCGAATGCCTTACTTAATTCTTCTTCTACACCGGATTTTCCTCCATGGAAAGCTCGGTTTGAGCCCCTTTCTCCTCTATCTAGAGAGCCTGCCATACCATATCTAGTCACACTACCTACACTTGAGTTGAAGCCACTTCTAGCCACACTCAAGTATGTTTTTTTAGGGCCAAGGGATACTTTACTTGTCATTATTGCATCCGACTTAACTGTATAGCAGGAAAGTCAATTAATGAGTGTTCTTGTGGCACATCAAAGTGCTATAGGGTGGTCGGTGGCCGATTTGAAAGGGATAGATCCCTTCGTGTGCATGCATCATATGCATCTAGAGGAGGATGCCAAACCTCCTCATGAAATGTAACGGAGACTTAATCTCAACATGAAGGAGGTTGTGAAAAACAAGGTGTTAAAATTGTTGAATACGGGTATTATATATCCCATCTGGGATAGCAAGTGGGTGAGTCCCACGAAAGTGGTGCCTAAGAAATCGGGCATCACCGTTGTAGAGAATGAGCAAGGAGAATTGGTCCCCACACGAACCACTACTAGGTGGCGAGTTTGTATCGATTATAGGAGATTGAATTCCATGACTAGGAAGGATCATTTTCGTTTGCCATTTATTGATCAAATTCTTGAGAGGTTAGCGGGGTAGGGTTTTTATTATTTTCTTGATGGCTACTCGGGATATAATCAAGCCCCGACGTACTTTGCTAACCAAGAAAAGAGCACGTTTACTTGCCCTTTTGGCACTTTTGCTTACAGGCACATGCCTTTTGGGCTATGTAATGCACCGGCGACTTTCCAAAAGCGTATGATGGCCATTTTCTCTAACACGGTGGAGAAATTTTAAGAGGTTTTCATGGATGACTTCTTCGCATTTGGGCCGTCTTTTGAGGAATGTCTCCAGAACTTAACCAAAGTCATTATTCGTTGTGTGGAGACAAACCTAATTTTGAGTTGGGAAAATAGCCATTTTATGGTTCGTGAGGGTATAGTGTTGGGACACATTGTGCCCCCACAAGGCATAGAGGTTGACAAAGCTAAGGTTGACCTCATTGTAGGCCTTCCTCCACCCAATTCTGTGCGTCAAATTAGGTTTTTCCTAGGGCATGCAGGTTTTTACTGTAGGTTCATCAAAGACGTTAGTGACATATCACGTCCTTTGTGTAGTTTACCTCCTAAGGACACACCTTTTATCTTTGATGAGGCATGTTTGAAAGCCTTTGAAACACTGAGAGTGGCCCTTACTATCGCCCCAATCATAAAATCACTGGATTGGTCGCTTTCCTTTGAAATCATGTGTGATGCCTCAGATTATGCTGTCGGGCTGTGTTGGGCCAAAGGGTCAATAGGGCACCATATGCTATATACTATGCTAGTCGCACTCTCTCAGATGCACAATTGAATTACACTACTACCGAGAAAGAGTTGCTAGCTATGGTCTTTGCCTTAGATAAATTCTGATCCTATCTCCTAGGTTCCAAGGTTATAGTCTTCACTGATCATTGTAGCTCGACTTTTTTGCGCCCCCTTTCGGAGAGCTCGAATTGGTCCTACAGTTCGGACTCCTATCACGGTTCTGAATCTAATCTCACAAAGTGCAATGTGAAACTGATAAACACCAAAGAGTCCAATTCGGCAAATCATTTTGAAAAATTGATTTTAGATCAAACAATGCCAAAACTAGACTGCTTTTCCAGATTACAGAGTCGCCACCTAAATATTTTGTTTTTGGAAAATTTAGGAGACCCTGACTCGTGCCAAAGGCCACGTGTCCGTCATCACCAAAGTTGCCTTGGCTCGGGAACTTGGGTACGAGAGGGGAAGGTCCTGAAATGAGCACTCCCGCTCGCCCAATCAAAGATCGGCCTCTACTAATCATGATATGTTGTTTTATAAACCTTGTGTGTTCTTATTCCGGTTATTAGCTAACTTTACTATGTGACGCACACAAGCAAGTATAGACTAAGTCGCAAGAATTGGAACAATTCAACTCATGTTTGTTTTTGAAAATGGTTTGAAGTTGCCACCCTCAAGTGGGCTAAAACGCAGATTTGCCATCAAACATGATAGGCTTAAAACATGATTTGCCACTTCTCAAAGTGGGCTTAAAACTCCCATTCATTGAATTGCTCCAATTCAAACAACAAAGCCTTCATCCACAGGACTTCATGCAGTTTAGCATTCAAGCAAATAGACTCATGGCAAGCGTGCAAAACATGGTAATATGACAATCACACTCATGCAAGTATGCTAAAGCATAAAACTCACCACGTACTCCAAGCCAAAACAAAAGTTAGTTAGAAAGAATGCATGATCCTAACTATACAAGATGCTTAATACAACGCATGCAATATGAAATTAATAGGCTCAGCTACTAATATGGCATCATCCCTTGCATATTTTTAGAGCTTATCATGCTTGTTACTTGTCCATATTTGTCTCTTTTAAATATGCTTAAGAGTCAACCTTTTTGTGCCTAAGTGTTGGACCTTTACATGCGCATGTTTGGGTGTGTTTTGTCCATCATTTCTTGGCAGTTTGGCCACTATTTTGGCACGGCTGAGGTTTGCCCATTTCAGTTTAAGTCCATTGAGCATGTTTGCTTTCATGATATTTGCATGCTTGTATTGTATCATGTTTGCATGTTTGGTATATCGCATGATATTTAGCTAATTGCATTACATAGCATTGTTGTATACTTGGCGTGCCCATGTTACATTAGCTTAAATTGTATGCTTAGGTTGCATTGCATTTGGCATGCTTGCTACCTTAGTCTTGTGTGCATACTTGAGTCCTATTGCATTTGGCATGCTTAGGTTGCATAACATTGCTTTTCCATGTTGCATTGTAATTGGCATACATGCATTGCATTGTGATTGGTTTGGGGTGTCAAACCAAACACAAGGAACGAGGAACGTTCGTACTTGAAGTGACGAAACGTCCCTCAATCCTTAGTCGCCAACGCTCTTGATCCAACATGATAGAGTGTGAGGCATTCATGTGTTTTGTTGCATTCATTCCACATTGATTTGCACACTTGGCACCTTTGGCCATCATGCATTGAAATGCGTGATTGGTGGTCCGAGGGTTGAGAGCCATACTCTCTTGAGTTCATAGTATGATAGGAAGGGTGGTCGTGCACACATTGTCTTGTAAACGCCCTGCCATACACTGTCTGTCCTCTGCTGTAACAAAAACAGAATTCTGCAGGAAGATATGGCCGGTCGGCCATTTTTAGTGCCGGCCGGCTAACTTAACCTGGCCGAGAGCTCCACTTTTGGTCGATGACCATTTTCCCATGGCCGGCGACATCGTATCTTGGTCGGTGACCTCCCACAGTGCTCAGGGAGTGTTTCAGAAGCATCTTAAGGATTTTCACCATTTTCAGAGATGCAAAACAGTGCAAACAGAGACAACATGTGGCATGGCAACGGGTTTCCGAGCGAGGCGATCGAGCATGCATCATTCAATCATTTTGAGGTGGAGCTGCGGCGGCCTCCCTTTTGTAATTAATTTGTTAATTAATTAAAGGTTTGTAATAATTAATTAGCTAGGATAGTTGATTAATCAGTTAGTTTGTATTATTTATTCGGACCCTCCGTCGAGAGGGCGAATTTGTAATAAGCGTGCGTGCGTGTGTGAATGTCTTCCAACTCCACGTCTTTATCCCTTTTACTTACCTGCTTTTGATGGTTAGTTTTAGGTCATGCTTCAATTAGCATACTTATGTTAGCATGTTTGCATACATTCATTCGTATTGCACGCACCGGGCTCGGCGCATCATACTAACTGCATTGTATTTCAATTCCAAGTTGAATACATGTATCAACTGTTGCATTTCATATGCCATCTTAAAATAGCCGAGCCTATCTTAGTTGCATTCTTGCATGTGTTGCATTAGCCATCTTAACATGAGCTAGGATCATGCATTGATTACTAACTAGCTTTCGTTTTGACTCGGAGTACTAGGTAAGCTTTTATGCTTTAGCATCTTGCATGAGTGTGAGTGTTACCATGATAGCATGCTTGCCATGAGGCTAACTCTGCTTATGTGATATAACTGCTTGAATGCCTGTGGGTGAAGGTTAGATTACTTGAATTGGAACAATTTATCAAAATGTGTGTTTTAAACCCACTAGAGAGTGGCAAAATCATATTTTTTTTCTAAGCCCACTCGAGGGTGGCAAATCCACGTCTTAGCCTACTTGTGAGTAGCACCTTCAAACCATCTTCAAAAACAAACATGAGATGTTTTGTTCCAACTTAGGCGATCTAGCCTATACTTGTGTGTTGCGCGCATTACATAGTAATTCTAGGCTAATACACCAGAATAAGAACGCATGTGTTTTCGAAAAACAAAATATCATGCTTAGTACAGGCCGATCTTTGATCAGGCGAGCGGGGGTGCTCATAGATGACCTTCCCCAATCGTACCCAAGTTCCCGAGCCGAGGCAACTTTGGTGATGACGGACACGTGGCCTTAGGCAACGAGTCAGGGTTTCCTAAATCCCCCAAAAATAAATATTTAGGTGGTGACTCTGTATCTGGCAATGCAGTCCATGTTTGGCACTTCTTTCTTAAAAATCAGTTTTCCAAAACGATTTGCCGAATTTGGACTCTTTAGTGATTTTATCAATCTCACATCACACATTGTGAGATCAGATTAAGAACCATGACAAATGAGTCCGAACTGTAGCATGAGGCCCTCAGGGTGCGTCTACAGATGCACCGAGCCTTGGTGTATGCAATACAAATGAATAGATGTAAACATGCGAGCATAAGGTATGCTAATTGAAACATGATCCCTAATCTAACCATCAAAAGCGGATAAATAAAAAGGAGAAAGACATGGGATTGGAAGACATGCATACACGCATGCACACTTATTACAAGATTGCATCCTCGCGAAGGAGGGTCCGAATGAATAAGCTAGCTAGCTACGCTAATTAAGCTAACTATTACAAAACGAAACTAATTAACTATTCTAGTTAATTAATTATTACAACACAATTGAATAACTGGCTATGCTAAGCTAATTAAAATATTACAAAACGAATTAAGCTAATTAATTACAACACATGTATGAATGAATTAGCTAACTTATTCTAGGCTAACAAAAGCAATTAAATGGCCTCAGGGTGAGGAATGCGTGCATGCTCGGTTGCTCCACCCGAAAATGCCATTGCCTTGCCATTGGATGCCTTTGTTTGCACTCATTTGATCACTGAAAGTTGTACCAACTTCCAGATTGCCTCTGCTCCAACACAGGAACACATTTGTGCAAAAATTCACTGATGGCCGGTCGGCTACAAAAAGTGGCTGTCGGCCACTCCAACTGGCCGGTCGGTTACTTCAAGTGGCCGGTCGGCCACCCACTTTTCTGGATTTCTTCTTTTGCTACAACAGAGAGCAAACAGAGGCAAAGCAATGCATTTTCAAAAAATGTACGTACTGCTACCCTCCTTATCATCTCTCAAGCTAAAAAGAGTGTAGCTCTTGGCTCTCAAGCCATGAACCAAGCATTTTCAATGCATGATGGCTAGAGAACTAAGCTTGTACAATGTTAATGAATGCACAAACAAGACCAAATAACCACCACCCTATCATGCATGATCAAGGGTGACGGTGACCAAGAAAAGTGGCACGTTTCATCACTTTGAGTATGAAACGTCCCATTTTTCTTGTGTTCAGATTAACGTCCGATCCGAACACATGCAATGCAACACAAAGATGCTCAATCTTGTTTCATTTACTTTGTTCATTTTGTTTACTCATTTTAACATACCAATCCATTTTTCAATTGATTAGTCCAAAGAGTGAGTGTCCTCTAATGGAAAGAGGGCTTAAACCACAAGTACCTTAAGAATGAAAGAGGCCTGTAGACAGCTCATTTTTGACCATCCTTAAGATTTGGACATCATGGTTTGAACACTCGATGATCATCCAAGCACGTGTTCGTTTTGAGTTCCTGGAGGTCTCCGCCGCGCGCCTTGCCTTAGGATCTCTTAACTTGTCTATTTTGTGCTTGGTTGTGGACCAAACACTTGTGTTTTTGCTTCTGAGGGAAGAGGGTGGCTTGTTGGCCATCCCCTCAACCCATCGGCCAAGGTATGATGCCATCGGCCAAATGTGTTGGCCGATCGGCATTCCTTTTGGTCGGTCGGCACTTATGTTGGTCGATTGGCCATATTTTTGAGCCGAGACTTTTCCATCTGCTTTTTGCAGATATTTTTTGCCAGCTGTGACAGCTGGTATCCACAATTCACATCCTCCATACACGTGTATGGAGGGATTTGTTTCAAGACTCAAGCTTGCTCAACAAGCTTGAGAATTGGAATTCTATAAGAAGGGAGCCCCTTCTCCTTTCTCAGAGGTTCAGAAAATGGAGTCTTGAGAGATAGATATACATTTGTATCTATATCTCCTTGTTGATCCTCGTTTTGTGCTCTAAAGTGTCTTTTTGTCTTACTATTGCACACAAACACCTAGTAGAACACCATCCTTTGGTTGCTGAGGTCTTTAGGGGTTGTTTTTAGTGTTCTTGAGCTGGTTTTGGCCAGAGGAGGCTGCTGGAGTAGTGTTCTTGAAGGTGTTCTTCAAGGGTGAGCTTATTACTTTTAAACCCCCATTCTTGCTTAAGCTTTTAGACCTATTTGCATATTGTTTTAAGCTTAACTCTGAACTACAAAAAGCTCTGATTTTGCATGCTTGAGACCTTTTTTTAAGGTCACTTTTTGGTTTGGGGTTGTTTACCCCCCCTAGGCCTTGTTTGGCCTTGTTTTTGTGCCGTCTTTGTGAGCTTCGGGATCACCTTGTTTTGGCCTTCTCACCACTGAAATCCAGAGGGATTTTAGTGGTGGGCATGGTGTTTTAAGGTCCCAAAAAGGAGAGGGTCATCCCCTCTCCTTGTGTCTTCAATACTTGCCTTGAATGCCTCATGTGTGAGCATGTTTGTTAGGCTTGTTTTAGCTTGTATATTAGCATGTATTTGTGTTTATTTTGCTGAGGCTTACCCCTATTTTGGATTGATTGCTCCATGCATGATTTATACACTTGTAGTGTAAATCACACACACTAGTCTTGTATGCGTCATGAAATAGCATGTCATTCTAGCCTATGTTGTGTCCACTTCAGCATGTATTTGGTGTTGTCTTACCATGTCATACCTCTGTTTAGGTTTGGTTTGGTTAGCCTTTGCATGCCTCATGCACTTGTAGTGCATTTCCATGAAATTTCCTTAACATGTTTTGTGCTTTAGGCCATGTTTTTAGCATGATTTTGGCTTGACCCAAAGAAGCTTTTAGCCTTGTTTTACCATGCTTAAGGTCTGTTTGGTGTTGTTTTGGTCATGCTTGCATTGTTTTGTATAGCCATGGTTCAACCTAGCTTGTTGGCTTTGAGTGTCCAAGTCATTAGTATGCATTGCTAGGACTATTCTTATGATTTAGCATCATTCCATATGAGATTTCAGTCCATGAAGTGTGGCCAGACACTTGCATTTGTCATCTTCTCCATGCATTGGGAGGTTGATGTTTTATGCCTCATGAATGGATCATTCTGCATGCCTCCATGCTTAGGTTTTTGGGATGCCATCTAAGTGGGGTTTTGGCCTTGTTTTACCGTGCCATAACTCTATTTTTCATTGGTTAAGTCATGCCATGTTTGGTTTTGATAGACGTACTATAACACCTCTTTTGTAGCCTTGCATGCCTCATGCTTTTGGACTTTTGTTCTAACTTGTGTTGGCTAGGTTTAAGCTTGTTTTTGGCCCTATCTTGACCTGCCTTGGGACTGTTTTGGGTGCCCATGGCCCTTTGGGGCTTGCCTTGCATAGCCATGGTTTGAGTCCCTTGGCTAGCTTTAAGATTTAGGCTTTCTTGCATGCTATACTTGCTTTGTTTGGTTGATTTGGCATCATTCCTCACATATTTTCAGAGCTTATTTGATTGCCACATTCTTATGTTTGTCACACCTTGCTCATGTTTGAGAGTTGTGTCTTGTTGCCTAGCTTATGGGCCAATTGGCATGCATGTTTATTTTGCATTTTGGTACCATCATTTTAGAACTTTTGGCCACTGATTTGGGCATGTTTGAGAGCTGTCCATTTTAGTATAAGCCCATTTTCACATGTTGTTGCATGCTTGTTTGCATGTTGTTGCATACTTGGTACATTGCATGTTGTTACATGCTAATTCCATTACATGTTGTTGCGTGTTAATTTCATCGCATCATGCTTGCATGTTTGCATAGCATTGTGTGTGCATGCCTTGCCTCTTGATCAAACATGATAGAGGTTGAGGTCTCTTATGTGATTTTGTGCATTCATCCCACATCGAATTGCACACTTGGCTCCTTTGGCCATCATGCATTGGAATGCGTGATTGGTGGCCTGAGGGTCAAGAACTACACACCTTTGATCCTTAAACATGATAAGGGGTGTAGTTGCAAACATTTTCTTGCAAATGTATTGCCATACCTCTGTTTGTCCTCTGCTGCAGCAAAACAGCATTTTACCGGAAAAGATGGCCGATCGGCTATCTGGTGTGCCGATCGGCTAAAAGTGTTTGGCCGATGACCTCATAAATGGTCGATGACACCTTTCCTTTGGCCGATGGCTTCACCATTTGGCCGATGGCCTCTCAGCATGTCCATGAAGTGGTTCTAGATCATCACAGGACTTTTCACAGTTTTCAGAGGTGCAAAACAGTACAAACAGAGGCAACATGAGGCATGGCAACGGATTTCCGAGCGAGGCCGATCGAGCATGCATTTGTCCCTCTTATCGAGGCCGCTTTACTATTTTTGTAGCTTAATTAATTTGTTTAATTAGTTAAGAGTTGTGTAATAATTAATTAGCTTGTTGTAGACGTGCCCGTGGGTCTCATGCTACAGTTCGGACTCTCGATTTGTGTCACGGTTCTAAATCTGAACCAAAGAGTCCAAATCTGGCAAATCGTTTTGAGAAACAGATTTTTTGAAAAAGTAGTGCCAAACATGGACTGCTTTGCCAGATACAGAGTCGCCACCTAAATATTTTTTATGGGAGAATTTAGGAAACCCTGACTCGGTGCCGAAGGCCACATGTCCGTCATCACCGGAGTTGTCTCGGCTCGGGAGCTTGGGTACGATCGGGGAAGGTCAGCTATGAGCACCCCCTTTCGCCCGGTCCGAAGACCGGCCTCTACTAACCGTGATATCCGTTTTTGAAAACTTTACGTGTTCTTATTCCATTTATTAGCCTAGAATTACTATGTTATGCGCACAGCAAACAAGTATAGACTAGATTGCCTAATTTGGAAATAAACATTGCATATCCGTTTGGTTTGAAAATGCTTTGGAATTTGCTACTCGCAAGTAGGCTAAAATACGGATTTCAACGAGTTTTTCCAACTCAAACAACCCAACCTTCACCCACAGGCATTCAAAACAGTTTAACACATAAGCATCTAGCCACATGTTAAGCATGCTGTTATGGTAACATTCACACTCATGCGATATGCTAAAGCGGAAATACTTACATAGTACTCCGTGCCAAAACAAAAAACTTGTTAGCAAACATGCATGATCCAAGTCCATGTGAAGTGCCTAATGCATCGCATACAAAATGTTACTAGGATAGGCTCGGCTATCCTAAACATGTCATGTGAAAATGCACAATTATCACGTATTCAGTTTGGGAATTGAAGCATTGATGCAATTAGCGTGATGTACCGAGCCTAATGCATGCAATACAAATGCATGGATGCACACATGCATAGCATAAGGTATGCTAGATTAAACGTGCCCTAATACTAACCATTAAAGCGGGTAAGTAAAAGGGAAGAAAGAAGTGAGGTTGGAAGACATACACACCACCCACACACACTTATTACAGATTTACCCTCACTCGGAGGGACCGAATAAATATTACAAATTAATTAACTACGCAAGCTAATTAATATTACAAATTAACTAATTTAATTAACAAATTAAGTTAAATTAATTAAAGCAGGAAAGCGTCTCGGGAGACGCGCCACCATGCGCAAGCTGCCTCTGTTTTCCTTCCTTTCCTCCTCTGGAGGCTGTCAAAGCCTCAGGACTACATCCTTGGACAGAGGGGATCATCACCGGCTGAGTGAAACTTCCACCGGCAATGTGGTATGGCCATCGGCACAAAATAGGGTCTGTCGGCAGAGAAGAATGTGCCGGTCGGCACACTACACTGCCGGTCGGCAGAGTATTCCTGCAGAACCTGCAACTCACAGCAACAAAGGGCAAAACAAGGCATGGTAGCATATTTCAAGGCATGTATGCATCAACCATGTCTCTTATCATTGTGATGACTCAAAGGGACATGTGCCTCGGTTCTCGGACCACCAATCACGCATTTCCACGCATGATGGCCCAAAGAACCAAGTATGCAACTTTGGTTTCAAATGCAATGCACACCAATCAAACAAATTAGGCCCAATTCCTATCACCAATTCAAGGAACAAGGCATGCATGCAAAATGCAATGCAACCTAGGCACACAAGCTAGGAATGCAACATGGCATGGCAAAACACTTATGCAAGCATACAAGCATGCATATGGCAATGCAAATGGATGCGAAGATGGACTTAAACATGAATTAGGCGACTCTAAAATAGGCCTAAAACAGTAGCCAAAAGTGCTAAAGAGTGAGAGCTAAATGGCATGCACACACACATGCTCATAAGGACCAACACTTAAGCATGAATCAAACAACATTCAAGCACACTTGAAAGAAGGAAACATGGACAAATTAGCATGCAACATGAGCCTTAAAATCATGTTATAAAATGATGCCAAATCAAATTATAAACCAAGTCAAGCATGCAACAAAAAGTCCAAGTGTTCAAGGCAAGTTGATAAGGCATTGAACTACACTTATCATGACCAAACATGGCATGCATTAAACAACTAAAAATAGATTTTTAGCATGTTAAAACAAGGCCAAAGGACTCCTTAGATGGCATCTAAGTGGCCCAAATTCAAAGGCATGCAAAGGCACCAAAACATGGAACATTGCAAAACATGCTTTCAAAGCATTAAAGAGGCATGCGAGGCAATCAAACAAGCACGGAAATGGGACTGAAATGACATGTAGAATGATCCCAAATCACCAAAACAATGCAAAGATTGCATGCTACACATGCACATACTCAAGGCCAACAAGCCTAAATGCAAAGGAGCCATATAATGCATGCTAAAATCGACCCAAACGACTATGGACAGATCTAAAACATGGCAAAATAAGCATATAATCTTCACAAATGCAAACCTAAAACATGCTCCAACAAAGGCTAACAACCTAGATCATGTTAAGGCACAAACATGGCATTACAACGCAACTATGCTAAACATGCATAAGGTTCCAAAACCAACTTTAAATCATGTTATATCATGGATATATAAGCATGAAAAACAAACCAAACATGCTCAACACACACTCAAGCATAGGCTTCTTTAAGAGGCCAAGATGTGCCCTTTTCAAGGACAACAAGGAGAGGGGGTGGCCCTCTCCTTCTTGGGACTTCAAAGCATCATCTTCACCACTGAAATCCCTCAAGATTTCAGTGGTGAAGAGACCTCAAAACCAAAATCCCGGAGCTAGCACAAAATGGCTCAAAATGAGGCCTTTTGGGGCCTAAGGGTGGTCAACACCCCTCAAACAACAAAACACTCTTAATAAACAATAAAGAGGGCTTAAAAATAGAACTTTTTTATGTTATACAATAATCACAAAAACAGCTCTAAGATAGGTATAAAATTGATGCAAGAATGGGGAACAAAGGTGTAAGTTTCTTACCCTTGTAGTCCTCTTCAACAAGGATGCTCCAATGGCCTCCTTGAGCTCCAAATCAACACCAAAACTTCAAAACACACTCCTTAGAACCTCAGCTCCAAGAGGAAGGTGAAACACTAGGTGTTTGTGTGCAATAGTAAGGCACAAAACACCTAGTGTGCAAAATGGGAGGGAAAGAGAGATAGATTGTGTATCTAACCCTAACCCTAGAAAACCAGAGCTCTTCTCTGTCTTTCTTCTCTCTAAAATGTCTAAGCCTCCTCTTTCAAGCCTTAGAGAGAGCCCTCTCTATAAGCCTCTTGTAAAGCTTATTCAACAAGCTTTGCAAGAGGGAGATCCCTCCATACACGTGTATGGAGGGGAGAAAAAGTTATACAGCTGTCCTAAAATATCTGCAAAAGCAGATGAACAGCAATCGGCCGGCAAAAAATGCCATCTTGGCCAAACAAAGTGCCGACCGGCACAAAAAAGTGCTGACCGGCAACAAATAGTGCCGACCGGCAAACTATTTTGCCGGTGGCAGCAAAAACCAGCCGGTGGCATCTAGCCACTGCCGGTGATGGGTGGGGATGGTCTACAAGCCCTACCCTGCCCTTCCAAGGCAAAACACAAGTGTTTGGTGCAAAACCAGACACTAAACGGTCGAGTTCGGGGATCCTGAGGCAGGGCGCGCGAGCCGAGACCTCCAGGAACTCCAAATGAACACAAACATGGATAATCACCGAGTGTTCAAACGGTGACGTCCAAGTCTTGAGGACGGTCAAAAATGGGGTGTCTACAGTTGCCCCTCTTTGACAGAACTCGAAAGTCATAACAATGACGGGAGTGAATGTCAAAGCCCAGTGACGACCCATTTTTGACAAGGCCGAAGACTTAGACAAACATGCAATACAAATAAGATATGCGCCCGAAGGCAGGGGCAAAATGCAAGACAATGCACGGAGCCGAGCATAACTTATGATCATGCAAAGAAAGCTGTAATGAAGCAAACATGCGGCAATTTTAAGCTAGCATACCAAACTACACTACAATGCAGAAAGGATGTAAGAGAATTATGGAATTCTCAATGCGTCTCACTCGGGAGATACAATACCTGTGCGGCTCGTCTGGTTGCACCAGCTTCGAATGAACCGTACATACAATATCGTGCCTGCAAAGAAAACAAACTTAACAGGTACAATATGGTTAGCAACATGCATGACAATGCAAATGTGGATGCAAAACGATATGCGATATATACAAAACAATGTATAAACAATGCAAATGCAGATGCAATGTAATTGAAACAATGCAAGCTACATGCAAAGCAATTGAATCGTGATCCAATCACGAGCGGTTCGAAACCACACCTATGTCAAATAGATTGATGGAGGTAACAAGTCTGTCTACCATAGAACGGTCAACTGAACTATGAGTATTGTAGACAGACGCAAGAACAAGTATTGGGTGGAATGACACAAGTGGGGAAACAAACCGCTGGAGAAAGGACTACGATCCTAATGCCGGATGCAAAAATTACACTACAATGTAATGGGTGGATATGGCACGCAGGCCAAACCAAATCTTGCCTAGGAAAGGCATGCATACATACAAGCCATGTGTAACACAGAAAAGGTGCCGCAACCCTCAACCAACATATCAACGTGGAATCGGCGCGATACACATACAGAACTGTGTTCTAACATGAAAAGTAAGGGCACATACCAGACCAAGCTCAACCTGGAATGGCGCAAGCCATTAGGCGGAAGGTGATGCAATGAATGCATGCAATCTACAATGCAATATTTACAAATATGCAATGGAATGGATACAATGGATATGGCATACAAGCCAAACCAAATCTTGCCTAGGAAAGGCATGCACACATACGAGCCATGTGTAACACAGAAAAGGTGCCGCAACCCTCAACCAACATATCAACGTGGAATCGGCGCGATACACATACAGAACTGTGTTCTAACATGAAAAGTAAGGGCACATACCAGACCAAGCTTAACATGGAAAGGCGCAAGCCAAAGGCGGAAGGTGATGCAATGAATGCATGCAAACTACAATGCAAATGCAAGACAATGCAAATATGCAATGACTATGATTGCAACTTTCCCTATCTTACCAACAGGGTGATATACTAGGTTGGTTCAGTATCCAGAACTGAGGCGTAGACATGCCGCCTCAACCTATGGGGCTTCCATACAGATTTCAAGCCGAGGGTAAACCTCTGGGTATTTAAACCAGACTTTAGTCTCGGAACTCCCGAACCTTTGCGTTCTAGGCATAAGCCGTTCGAACTCTAGTTTCCACCGTCCCCGTTGGTCTTCTAGGAACTCATCGTAAGCACAGACAGGTGGCTTTACCAGACCACCGAAAAGTCGTTCGGGCACGACAAACACCGAAGGAATTGCACCTTCAGAGGATTTAAGGTCTCCTAGACCGGAATGCAAAATGTATGCATGACAATGCATGTTTTTTTTTTGAAATGCAAATGATGCAAGTGAAATGCATGTTGCATGGAATGCGCGACAACACGCGGCTCTCGAAGTGTACGACAATGCGAACACTAAAGGTCTTACACCTTCCAAGGATTTAAGGTCTCCTAGACCGTACGTGTTTAAGGTCTCGCCAGACCATGCGTGTTTAAGGTCTCGCCAGACCGTGCGTGTTTAAGGTCTCGCCAGACCGTGCGTATTGCACGACGGTATGATGCGCAAAATAGCGCAATGCGTTAGGCAACGCGAGTGCACAGGACAGTGCGATGGAATGCATGCAAAATGCAATGAGATGCGCAAAACAGCGCGAAAAATTTTGAAATGCACAAAACAGTGCAATGCGCAGAACAGCGCGAGGTTTGAAATGCACAAAACAGTGCAATGCGCAGAACAGCGCGAACAATGTAATGCACAAAACAGTGCGATGCGCAGAACAGCGCGAACAATTCAATGCACTAACAAGTGCAAGTAAGGTGCGCAAGATAGCGCGAACAAATGCAATGCACAAAATAGTGCGATGCGCAAAATAGCGCGAAGGAAATGTAATGCACAGAACAGTGCGATGCGCAAAATAGCGCGAACAAAATGTAATGCACTAACAAGTGCAATTAAGGTGCGCAAGATAGCGCGAACAAATGCAATGCACAAAACAGTGCGATGCGCAGAACAGCGCGAAGAAAATGTGATGCACAAAACAGTGCGATGCGCAAAATAGCGCGAACAAAATGTAATGCACTAACAAGTGCGATGCGCAAAATAGCGCGAACAAAATGTAATGCACTAACAAGTGCAATTAAGGTGCGCAAGATAGCGCGAACAATTTGCAATGCACAAAACAGTGCGATGCGCAGAACAGCGCGAAGAAAATGTGATGCACAAAACAGTGCAATGCCAAGTGTGACGTGCATGCCACACGGAGTGTAAATGGGCTTAAATGCGCGACAACGCACGTATTCCGGAATGCATGACAATGCATGGAATGGAAATGCAATGATGATGCATGAGAAATGTGCACGACAATGCAAAGGGGTGCGTGTTGCAACGCATGTAACACGTGCATAACAATGCAAATGTGTGGCGCACGACAGTGCGATGTAATGCACCGAAGTAGTGTGATGAATTTGTGCAACACACATGGGGCAACCTTTGAATTCAAAAAGGATACAAAAAGGATACACCTTGCACGAATTCGAGTGCCACGCACTGGAGACACGGCCCGAAGTCAAAACGGAGGCCGGTTGAATGTCGGAGATGCGCTTTCTTGCACTTTCTTCAGCTATGAAGACCCAAAACAACTCAAAAGGCCTAAACAAGGCTGTGGGAACCCCACCGGCCGAAAGGGGAGGCCACCGGCTGGCCATCGGCACAAAAATAATTCTATCGGCACAAAAAAGTGCCGGCCGGCACAAAACATTGCCGACCGGCAAACAGTTGCTGAATCGGGGCAATTTTGTCTTTTCACTTCGGGCATTATAAAATAGGGCTTGAAAACCCTATTCTTCACTTTTCCACCGCCGAAAATTCTTGCCCTCTCTCTCTAGAGTGCTTCTGTCTCATTTTTCGCCCGTTTCTTCGCGTTCTACGCCCGTTTCGTCGTCGGATTCGCGTTTCTCTTCGCGTTTCGGACATTTTCCACCGATCACATTCTCGTTTCGGCGCCTCGTTCGGCGTTCTCGCCTTCTCGGGGTTTGTTCCCCTCACTTTCCTCTTCATTTCCGTGTCCTTTCACATTCCGGCCTTCCCGGCCATTTCCGACCCTCTCGGGAGTTGACTTTTCAGTTGACTCTTCGTATTCCGGCTCGGTTTTCCTTTTCCGGCCATTTTCACACCACTCTCTACATGGCGGACGACATTCCACATGTCGGGACTCCCCCGGACCACGAGATGGACCCCGGGGTCGAGCTCTTACCACTGAGCGAGCGCCCGTTCGACCCGGCGACCTACCGGCCGGCGATCCACGTTCTGCCCCCTGACGGCCTGCGTCAGTTCCGGAGCTTCGAGAGGTACGCGCCCCCTGAGTTACTGCTACGCGAGCCTACCTCCCACCTTTCATTCGGCACTCCCGAGGTAACTCTTCATCTTCTGCTTTACTTTCTGCAATGTAGGATACAAAACTGCCATAGTTAGCTGTATTCTTTAATTGCTGAAATCTGATATGCCGTAGACCGTAGTTGACTGTAAACATACATGCAACCGATATCTGCTTGAGACTGACACATGCACACACACTGCACTAGCCCTGAATTACTCAAACACACTGTACTTACTGTATTCTACTGCACACACACTGGTACCCAGTATTTGTCTGAATCTGTTCGATTTGCACACATGCCACATCTGTTCTGAAACGCTCAAACACGCTGACACAGCACACGTATTTTCTATAAGCACACCGGCACCCGGTATCTGCCTGAATCTGACAAACTTGCATACATGCCATATCTGTCTTTTCAAAATCGCATTTTGAATGTTGTCCTGCAATTGTTGTTTTCTGTTTACAGGAGGGTTCCCATACCATTCGCGGGTATGGGAATACTGGTGCGCGGGAGTGGTATGACGAGCTCCCTGATGCGGTCCAGCGCATCGTGGACCGAGCGGGCTTCGGCACCTTCTGCCGAGGGCTCTCTAGGCTCTCCACATGCAGACCTCTCCTTGCTGCTTTGGCGGAGAGGTGGTGGGACACCACCGATTCTTTCCATTTCTCTGCTACAGGAGATATGACGATGACCCCTCATGACTTCTCGATGCTCACAGGCATTGGGGTAGGGGGTGATCCGATCCCCTTCGACATAGCGATGGATGAGTGGACCGCCGCTCAGGTTCATTTACTGGGGGAGGCCCCTCCGCTAGCTCGCCCAGGCTTCGTCCGCTATTCCTGGTTCGAGGCACAGTTCAGGGTCCTGCCCGCATTGGGGGAGGAGACTCAGATGACCGAGGAGGACGTGGAGAGGTATGCTCGGGGCTTCCTCATGTTCCTTTTCGGGACTACTATCTTCGCCGACCGGGCGAACACCGTGCCTCTCTGCCTTCTCAGTGCACTGGTGGACGTCCGAGATATCTTGCATTACGACTGGGGCGGCGCTGCTCTGGCCACCCTGTACGGCTATATGAGCTCGGCTTCTCGCGGCAGCGGCCAGCTGCTCGGAGGTTACTTGGCGGGCTTGGGAGGTACATTTCTTCTCCTCTTTTCCTTTCTGTCTCGTACTTTCCGTAGTCTGTACACTGCACACACTGTAGTCTGCGTTACACTTACCGTATACTGTACACACGGCACGCACATACATTCTGCTTCACACTGACTGTACACTGCTCACACTGTACACAATACACGGCTCAACACACGGCTCTGCCATTTCTGCTTCATTCTGTATATCCTGCTTTATCTGATGGTCATACTGACATCTGTTTTGCAGTTGTGGGTTTATGCCTACTTCCCTAGGCTTGCACCTGTGCCAGTCGCGGAGCCTCCTCCGGCTGTTCCTTTCTCGAGTCGCTTTGACGGGGGATGCACCCGGCGACCTCGGGAGACATTCGGCTTCTTCCGCCGATACTTCGACACCATCACCCCCACAGAGGTATGCTTTACTTTCAGTTCGTTTAGCTTCGCTTTCCCACTGCATATTTCAATAACAGTAGATAACAAACTGTCTGTTACTTTCAGATCACATGGCGGCCATGGGCTTCGCTGCCGTCGGCGATGCGGGGTCGGTTCCCTGGTGCTGAGGAGACCTCGCGTTTCCGGATTCTGCTAGAGGGCCCGGTCTGTCGGGCTTGGTACCTGGGGGAGCGTTTTCTACGCCAGACCCGCGGGTTACCTGAGCAGATAGTCCCGGCTCACCCTCCTGCAGAGATGAGGGAGACCGAGGGGCTTACCGCTGAGCAGCTGGATGATTACTCCATCGGCTGGGAGGAGGCCGGCTTCCGAGGCACCGGCGACTATCAGGAGTACGTGCGGACGTACCTGATGCGACCTTTGAGCGGCCGTCGAGCAGAGGGGGCCAGGCCTGTGGCATCGGCGGCTGGGGCCGGAGCGGGAGCAGGGGCTGGATCTTCGAGGAGGGCCCGGGTCCGTGGCAGGGGCGGAGTGCGGGGTGGACGAGGAGCTGGCTGGCCTGCCCTGCCTGCTGTACTGACTTTCCAGGGGCAGGGTGGGTCGACCTATCAGATCCCCTTCGCCCCTCCACCGGCTGGTCACGAGTTCATTGACATCTCCGACTTACCGCCGGTATGTTCTACTGCATTTCGTACAGTTATTCATTTCAGTTTACTGATATTCCACAGAATACTAATGCATCTGATACCTTTGCAGGCTTCTTCTGAGTACACCCGTCAGTCGTTGGCGATGAATGCCTCGATGATGGGGATGCTCCAGCGGACATTTGACCTTCTGGCTGTCTACAGCATACCGGTATGTCCTTCTGACACTGGCCTCAAACCATTCATACACTGCTTTGCATAATCTGATGCACGGCGCAACACCTGACATACTGATCTCGCAGCATCTGATACACTGCATACACTGTATTCTGCACTGTACTCTGTACTGATAAACTGCTCACGGCATTCATACACTGTATTCACACACTGCATTCTGCACTCGATAAACTGCTCACGGCATACACACACTGTGTTCATACACTGCATTCTGCACCTTTAAACTGTTCACCGTATACTGATGCATTTCCCTTTATGTACTTTTCAGCCTCCCTTCCAGATTCCCATGGCAGGAGGTGCTCCAGCCAGACCTTCTGTCCCTGCCCGGGGGAGAGATGAGGAGGGCAGGATATTTCCCCGCACTAGGGGTGGGCGTACTCACGTCGGGAGCAGCTCGCGGGCTCTAGTCCCGGACGATGACGACGACGAGGAGTCAGAGGCGGAGGCAGGGTCATCGGAGGAGGAGACCGCAGACGGTTCTAGCTCAGGCTCTGACGACGACGCTGTTGATGCTCCTGGACCCTCGTCCAGGAAGAGGACCAGGACAGACTGACGGCCCTTCGGAGTGCTTGACATAGATGTAGATTTTTGCTATCTTTTCTTTCTTTCCTTGTACTTTTCTTTTTGGTTGGTAGATAGATTACCTTGTACTGCCACAGGCAGGTTTTGTTTCCAAAGCTTGTACATTTGAAAAGATAGTGAAATGAAACAGACTCTTTATCTAAAAAAGTGTTTACATTTACACATTTCATGCATTACATCGCATCTCATCATGTTACACTTTAATGTAAACGGAACTGATTGGTTGTCTGAAAATTGAACACTTGCACTGTAATAATCAGATAACTTAAACAGCTAACAACCGAAACAACCCAAGCAACCCACTGCCTGATTCTTAGACACACAGCCCTTACTCTGTTGGGGATTGATCTGCATACAGCCCAAAACACAGCATTCAGTTCATTCTGCACACTGCAATTCTCAAACAAGACAGCCCAATCTAATCAGGACGGACCTCAAAGATGGAACCGGTTGGAGTCGGAACACGTTCCAATGTAGAGAATGGCACAGCATTCTGAGCATAAGCGATTTTTGAAATCGAATAAGGGTTTTTCAAACCGGGATATCGAGCCTACCACTGAACAGAGCGGAAAGGACTCAAATATAGGTACACGACCTAAACACAACGAGACACGCTCGGGAAAGACTAAAAACAAAAGACGAGACCGTCAAATGAAAGAGACACGACACACAGACGCGTAACCAAAGATGGGGGACCTCGGACCACGAGGAGCCAGTTCAATCTGGGTATTGTTTCCCACCCCTTCTTATTTGTGATTCTCACATCACTCAACTCTCAAGCTCGGATTTTCTCTCGAAACCCTTTTCCTCGCTTTTCTCTCAACTTACACCTCTCTATTCTTCATTCTCTCATTTTTCATCCCTCCCCGGGGTGATTGATGGATAAATGGAAAGGTGCGGGTTTATGCTCAACACCGTTAGCTCACGGCTATTCTTCCGGCAGGCAGAGTGCTCTTCTGGCAAGTACGTCGATGACGGGGGAGAGACAGAACGCCTGGCTCAACTGTGCCCCTAGTTCATCATTTTAACCATTTTTTTCGTTTTTGCTTTCTACTAAAACGGTTTTGATCGAAATGAGAGTCGGATTAACGTACTTGTTCGACTTTTGTTTTGAAAAGCATGCAAGTCAGGCAGCAAGCACTGAAAATTTTCCTTTTAGGTCCAAGACAATGGTCCGGTTTTGGAAAATGAAATAGTTTTCGAGAAAATAGTCAACCTCAGTAAAAATTTTCAAAAACTATTTTTCAAATAGCTGATGCTCAACAAGCATGAAACTTACCCTTCGAGATGCGCAACCTCGGATCGGAGGCAATGGAAAATTGCCCCTGGTTTGAAGGAGGTTGGGAGGCAACGGAAAGTTGCCCCTAGTTTGAAAGGCGGCTCACAGCGGCTCGTGGCAACGGAAAGTTGCCCCTTGTTTGGGATGGTGCCGCAGCAATTCACAGACAGTCTTCATTGGCGGTGGTCGAGCTCTTAGACACAGCGATGACGAAGACGGTCACAACACATATATGGACACAGTCACCTTGAAGGGTGTTGGCCACTGGACTTTGGAACGAAATTGAAACCATTGCATGGACTGAGACGCTTATGAAAGCGTTGGGGGCGGACTTCATGATGAAGTTGCCTACGTATCCCAAACATGGGAATCAAGCCTTACGTAGTTCCGGTTAAGGTCCACTCGGGTATTTTAACCTTCACTTTGTTTGGCTCTTATTTTTGCCAAGGCGCCCAATGCAGGTTTTCGACCTTGCGAGCTTCTTTTCATTTTCTATTTCTTTTTCATTTCTTTTTCTTTTCTATTTTTTTCCTTTCTTCTTTTTCAATCTTTCTTTTTGTATTTTTCTCTTTTTTTGTTGTATTTTTCTCTTGCTCTAACTTTTGCCTGGGCCGCCCTTCTGGGTTTTCGGCCCAGCGAGCCTCTCAAAGGGTAAAAGTGTAGCAAGTCCATGCCAAATGGTTTTTTTGAAATTGAAGCCTCTCTGTATCTAGGAGAACGGCTGTTGCACTGATTCGCGGAGAATCCATCTCGGTTGCTCTACGAGTTTCTTCCGACGAGATCTACTCCTTCTGATTCGGCTTTGGTGCCTCCTGCTCGAGGGCTGTTTCGAAACTGGCCACACGGGCCTCCATGGCGTTTGTCCGTTGAACTTTCTGAACATTCTGAACGGGTTCAAACTCGGAAAACAAATAGGTTGAATCTTGAGACTGAGAGCGATCCTAGGCTGCGCAATCTGAAGAGTGATTCCACACAAGTCTTCGCAGGGCCGCGTAAAACATTTGCTTTTGAAAGTTTTTAAGAAGGCGACGAATCGCTCGTGCCGAAGATAGTGTGGAACCAATCTGGATCAGGCCAGGGTCCTTCTCAGTACTCACGCCGACAAGCATGATTTCATTCATAAAATGGCTTAGCACGCCTCTCTTTCTCTCAAAATGATCAAAATTTTGCAAAACCCGAGGAATTCCTTCCTCTTCGTTTTCATCACCGCAGTGTTCAAAAGTTTGTTTTTTTTTGAAAAATTTAGGTTAATGCAATGAGTTTGGGCACACAGGAGAGCAGGCGAGATGTACTGTCAGCCCATTCAAATTCTCTGGTCCTTATGCTGAAAGCAAGCATGAAGGTTGAGATAGCAACAGCTGTTTCAATCGGCTCTGTTGGTGCAACTGGCCCCTCGGCAGAAACAGACTCAAAACAAAAAAAAAACAGATAATAATTACAAAACAAAATGGTGTTCGGGATAACAACCCCAGAATCACCTGGTATTATATACAACGGGGACTGACTCGATACAACCAGACAGACCCTTAAGCAAAAAAGACTGACTCAAGACAAAGAGACAGACTCAAAACAAAAGACTGACTCGGCATCCAAGCCGGGATTTACAAAACTCGGTTTCACCGATACTCAAAAATGCGTGCCAGACGCTTCATCAAAAATGTACCAAATGTTGCCCGCAGGCGGTTTACTTTACATACTCGCAGTATCTGAGCCCTCGAAATCCAACAACTGAGTGGTGACGGGCTTGCCTGAGGTGGGTGGTAGGATAACCTTGTTATCAATCAAATCCTGCACTTCATGACGAAGGCGGGAACATCCATCGGTACTGTGACCGGACTGCTGATGGTACGCGCAGTACAAGGTAGCATCATGAGTGGCGGGGAGATTCTTCGGGAGTGGCCGGGACTCCAAAGGCTTAAGATGCCCATTCTTCGCCAATATCAGCAATGCCCTAGACAAAGGCATGTGGAGGTCGTGAAAGACCCTGCGCCCTCGGGGCAGGTACTTTGCAGTTTGAGGATTCTTGCCAGATGCGCTGGCGAAAGGATCAGCTGGCGCTGCCTTGGCTTTTTGAACCTTCCCCGGTGCAGGGGTGGGAGCTACTGGAATTGTCTGGGCATGACGGGGCCCATCCCGGTTTTCTGTCTGGCTTGAGCTGCCTTTGATCGGAGCGGGGAAAGCATCATCTACAGCTTTGGTCACTATTGCAGATGTTTGTTGCTTGTTCATCCCTCTGGCCTTCAAAGCCTCGACTGCCCACAGCAGTTGCTCAATGGGGTCGGCGTCTATCTTTGCCTTGTCCTTTCCTTTGGCCTCAGCTTGATCGAGGGCCTGGGTTGGTTCTGGCATGTCGTGGCTATAGCCGGAAGCCACCTCTGGCCGGCTGAGCTCTATCACAATCCGCCCCAGTAGCGGGGGCTCCTGTGGTACAAAATTCCCGGCATACGACGCCGCTGGCGGTGAAGCGGACATTCCATAGGCGAGGTCTGCCACAGACCTTTGGAGGTCACCTATCATCCCCATCAGTTCAAAGGTGGTGGGCTCACGAGCCTGGTATAACTGGGGAGCCCAAACCGGGTGCACAACGGGCGACCTGGGTGGATATGACATACTGATGTTGGCCTCACTCTGTGGAGCGATCCCCTGCTCCAATGCAGCCGTCATAACCACAACTTCTTCTGAATTTTGTGCCGCCATAAATCCTGCCTCAGCAAAGGGGAGACACTGGCTGTTCTGTATCAACTCTGCAACTCTCTGAACTGAAAGAAAAACAGACAGCACTTCAGCCCAAACTGATCAAACACGGGTGTAGCCGAACAACTGTTCCCTACTGCTGATCACTGTTCCCAGATTTCTGTTCCCCAAAATACTGAATCTGATACCCGCGGATAACTGATTCTCAAATTCTGATACCAATGCCCTTAGGCCTGATGCCCCAAACTTGCAAACTGGTATGTACATTCCTGTAGAGATACACTCTAAAAGCACATAGCAAGTAAGAGAGAGCCAAAACACCCTATGTTGGGGTAGGGTTTCCCTGTCCTATTTTGTCAGGAGCTAGGGTTTCACTATGCACACAGCAGTTCTCAAACAACTTAGCATCGGGTAAGCAACCTGTCCTAATTTGGAATGGTCACTATGGTTCCGAATATGCACTAGGTCGAATGGTCAAAAAGGGTGCCCCGGTAAAACCAGGGTTTGTGCTCCCATACTGTCAGAGCCCATAGCCGGTCAACCTTATGGACATGCCTTGACAAGACAAGCCTCTGGCAAACCGTTCAGGAATGGCAGATGGCAAACACTGTGTTCCTAGGCGCACCAATGCACATGCAATGCAAAGAAACACATAACTGTAATCAAAACGGGATATCATGAGTTCGAGTCAAGCTCTCTAAACTCCCCAGCAGAGTCGCCAGAAACTGTAGACGTGCCCGTGTGGGCCTCATGCTACAGTTCGGACTCTCGATTTGTGTCACGGTTCTAAATCTGAACCAAAGAGTCCAAATCTGGCAAATCGTTTTGAGAAACAGATTTTTTGAAAAAGTAGTGCCAAACATGGACTGCTTTTCCAGATACAGAGTCGCCACCTAAATATTTTTTATGGGAGAATTTAGGAAACCCTGACTCGGTGCCGAAGGCCACATGTCCGTCATCACCGGAGTTGTCTCGGCTCGGGAGCTTGGGTACGATCGGGGAAGGTCAGCTATGAGCACCCCCTTTCGCCCGGTCCGAAGACCGGCCTCTACTAACCGTGATATCCGTTTTTGAAAACTTTACGTGTTCTTATTCCATTTATTAGCCTAGAATTACTATGTTATGCGCACAGCAAACAAGTATAGACTAGATTGCCTAATTTGGAAATAAACATTGCATATCCGTTTGGTTTGAAAATGCTTTGGAATTTGCTACTCGCAAGTAGGCTAAAATACGGATTTCAACGAGTTTTTCCAACTCAAACAACCCAACCTTCACCCACAGGCATTCAAAACAGTTTAACACATAAGCATCTAGCCACATGTTAAGCATGCTGTTATGGTAACATTCACACTCATGCGATATGCTAAAGCGGAAATACTTACATAGTACTCCGTGCCAAAACAAAAAACTTGTTAGCAAACATGCATGATCCAAGTCCATGTGAAGTGCCTAATGCATCGCATACAAAATGTTACTAGGATAGGCTCGGCTATCCTAAACATGTCATGTGAAAATGCACAATTATCACGTATTCAGTTTGGGAATTGAAGCATTGATGCAATTAGCGTGATGTACCGAGCCTAATGCATGCAATACAAATGCATGGATGCACACATGCATAGCATAAGGTATGCTAGATTAAACGTGCCCTAATACTAACCATTAAAGCGGGTAAGTAAAAGGGAAGAAAGAAGTGAGGTTGGAAGACATACACACCACCCACACACACTTATTACAGATTTACCCTCACTCGGAGGGACCGAATAAATATTACAAATTAATTAACTACGCAAGCTAATTAATATTACAAATTAACTAATTTAATTAACAAATTAAGTTAAATTAATTAAAGCAGGAAAGCGTCTCGGGAGACGCGCCACCATGCGCAAGCTGCCTCTGTTTTCCTTCCTTTCCTCCTCTGGAGGCTGTCAAAGCCTCAGGACTACATCCTTGGACAGAGGGGATCATCACCGGCTGAGTGAAACTTCCACCGGCAATGTGGTATGGCCATCGGCACAAAATAGGGTCTGTCGGCAGAGAAGAATGTGCCGGTCGGCACACTACACTGCCGGTCGGCAGAGTATTCCTGCAGAACCTGCAACTCACAGCAACAAAGGGCAAAACAAGGCATGGTAGCATATTTCAAGGCATGTATGCATCAACCATGTCTCTTATCATTGTGATGACTCAAAGGGACATGTGCCTCGGTTCTCGGACCACCAATCACGCATTTCCACGCATGATGGCCCAAAGAACCAAGTATGCAACTTTGGTTTCAAATGCAATGCACACCAATCAAACAAATTAGGCCCAATTCCTATCACCAATTCAAGGAACAAGGCATGCATGCAAAATGCAATGCAACCTAGGCACACAAGCTAGGAATGCAACATGGCATGGCAAAACACTTATGCAAGCATACAAGCATGCATATGGCAATGCAAATGGATGCGAAGATGGACTTAAACATGAATTAGGCGACTCTAAAATAGGCCTAAAACAGTAGCCAAAAGTGCTAAAGAGTGAGAGCTAAATGGCATGCACACACACATGCTCATAAGGACCAACACTTAAGCATGAATCAAACAACATTCAAGCACACTTGAAAGAAGGAAACATGGACAAATTAGCATGCAACATGAGCCTTAAAATCATGTTATAAAATGATGCCAAATCAAATTATAAACCAAGTCAAGCATGCAACAAAAAGTCCAAGTGTTCAAGGCAAGTTGATAAGGCATTGAACTACACTTATCATGACCAAACATGGCATGCATTAAACAACTAAAAATAGATTTTTAGCATGTTAAAACAAGGCCAAAGGACTCCTTAGATGGCATCTAAGTGGCCCAAATTCAAAGGCATGCAAAGGCACCAAAACATGGAACATTGCAAAACATGCTTTCAAAGCATTAAAGAGGCATGCGAGGCAATCAAACAAGCACGGAAATGGGACTGAAATGACATGTAGAATGATCCCAAATCACCAAAACAATGCAAAGATTGCATGCTACACATGCACATACTCAAGGCCAACAAGCCTAAATGCAAAGGAGCCATATAATGCATGCTAAAATCGACCCAAACGACTATGGACAGATCTAAAACATGGCAAAATAAGCATATAATCTTCACAAATGCAAACCTAAAACATGCTCCAACAAAGGCTAACAACCTAGATCATGTTAAGGCACAAACATGGCATTACAAGGCAACTATGCTAAACATGCATAAGGTTCCAAAACCAACTTTAAATCATGTTATATCATGGATATATAAGCATGAAAAACAAACCAAACATGCTCAACACACACTCAAGCATAGGCTTCTTTAAGAGGCCAAGATGTGCCCTTTTCAAGGACAACAAGGAGAGGGGGTGGCCCTCTCCTTCTTGGGACTTCAAAGCATCATCTTCACCACTGAAATCCCTCAAGATTTCAGTGGTGAAGAGACCTCAAAACCAAAATCCCGGAGCTAGCACAAAATGGCTCAAAATGAGGCCTTTTGGGGCCTAAGGGTGGTCAACACCCCTCAAACAACAAAACACTCTTAATAAACAATAAAGAGGGCTTAAAAATAGAACTTTTTTATGTTATACAATAATCACAAAAACAGCTCTAAGATAGGTATAAAATTGATGCAAGAATGGGGAACAAAGGTGTAAGTTTCTTACCCTTGTAGTCCTCTTCAACAAGGATGCTCCAATGGCCTCCTTGAGCTCCAAATCAACACCAAAACTTCAAAACACACTCCTTAGAACCTCAGCTCCAAGAGGAAGGTGAAACACTAGGTGTTTGTGTGCAATAGTAAGGCACAAAACACCTAGTGTGCAAAATGGGAGGGAAAGAGAGATAGATTGTGTATCTAACCCTAACCCTAGAAAACCAGAGCTCTTCTCTGTCTTTCTTCTCTCTAAAATGTCTAAGCCTCCTCTTTCAAGCCTTAGAGAGAGCCCTCTCTATAAGCCTCTTGTAAAGCTTATTCAACAAGCTTTGCAAGAGGGAGATCCCTCCATACACGTGTATGGAGGGGAGAAAAAGTTATACAGCTGTCCTAAAATATCTGCAAAAGCAGATGAACAGCAATCGGCCGGCAAAAAATGCCATCTTGGCCAAACAAAGTGCCGACCGGCACAAAAAAGTGCTGACCGGCAACAAATAGTGCCGACCGGCAAACTATTTTGCCGGTGGCAGCAAAAACCAGCCGGTGGCATCTAGCCACTGCCGGTGATGGGTGGGGATGGTCTACAAGCCCTACCCTGCCCTTCCAAGGCAAAACACAAGTGTTTGGTGCAAAACCAGACACTAAACGGTCGAGTTCGGGGATCCTGAGGCAGGGCGCGCGAGCCGAGACCTCCAGGAACTCCAAATGAACACAAACATGGATAATCACCGAGTGTTCAAACGGTGACGTCCAAGTCTTGAGGACGGTCAAAAATGGGGTGTCTACACTTGTTAGTTGATTAATTAGTTGATTTGTATTATTCTTTCGGACCCTCTGACGAGAGGGCATAATTTTGTAATAAGCGTGCGTGTGTGTGATGCATGTCTTCCAACCCCACATCTTTCTCCCTTTTACTTAACCGCTTACGATGGTTAGTTTTGGGGCATATTTCATTTAGCATCCTTACGCTATGCATGTTTGCATCATTCATCTGTATTGCATGCATCGGGCTCGGCGCATTATACTAACTCCGTTGTATTTCAATTCCTACTTGAATACATGTATCGAATTGTCGCATCTCATATGCCATCTTAGAATAGCCGAGCCTATTTCTAGTTACATTTTGCATGTGTTACATTAGCCATTTTAAACATAGCTAGGATCATGCATGATTACTAACTAGCTTTTGTTTTGGCTCAGAGTACTAGGTAAGCTTTTATGATTTAGCATCTTGCATGTGTGTGAGTGTTCCCATGATAGCATGCTTGCCGTGAGGCTATTTGCTTATGTGATATAACTGCCTGAATGCCTGTGGGTGAAGGTTGGATTGCTTGAATCAGAACAATTCATTGAATCCTCGATTTAGCCTGCTTGCGAGTAGCACCTTCAAACCGTTTTTTTTTAAACGACAAATATGTAATGCTTTGTTCCAAATTAGGCGATCTAGTCTATACTTGTGTGTTGTGCGCATCACCTAGTAATTCTAGCTAATAACTGGAATAAGAACGCATGTGTTTTAAAAAACATGATATCATGCTTAGTACAAGCCGATCTTTGATCGGCCGAGCGGGGGTGCTCATTGCATTACCTTCCCCTCTCGTACCCAAGTTCCTGAGCCGAGGCAACTTTGGTGATGACGGACACGTGGCCTTAGGCACGAGTCAGGGTTTCCTAAATTCCCCCAAAATAAATATTTAGGTGGCGACTCTGTATCTGGCAAAACAGTCCATGTTTGGCACTTCTTTACAAAAATCAGTTTTCCAAAATGATTTGCCAGATTTAGACTCTTTGGTGATTTATCGGTCTTGCATCGCACATTGTGAGATTAGATTCAGAACCGTGACATTGAGTCCGAACTGTAGTAGCTAGAGAACAAACGAGATTTCGTGCCTTCGCAAGCGCAGAGCTTCGGGAGTCCTCGGGGCGCGTCCATAGTTTCTGGCGACTCTACTAGGGAGTTAGAGAACTTGACTCGAACTCATGATATCTTGTTTTGTTTACACTTATGTGTCTCTTTGCATTGCATTTGCATTGGTGCGCCTAGGACACCGTGTTTGTCGTATGCTATTCTTGAACGGTTTGCCAGAGGCTTGCTTTGAGAAGCGTGCCATAAGGCTGACCGGTTGCGGGCTCTACTACGACGGGAACACAAACCCTCATTTTTACCAGGGCACCCTTTTTTACCATTCGACCTAGTGCATATCATAATCCATAGTGATTATTCCAAACTAGGACAGGTTGCTTACTCGATTATAGGTTATTTGAAACCGCTGTGTGCGTAGTGAAACCCTAGTTCCTGACACAATAGGACAAGGAAACCCTACACCAACATAGGGGTGTATTGGCTCGCATTTACTTGCTATGTGCTTTTAGAGTGTGCCTCTACAGGAATGCACGTATCAGTTTGCAAGTCTGGGTATCAGGCCTGAGGGTATCAGTATTTTAGGGGAATCAGTTTACAGGCAGAATTTTGGGTAGAATTTCGTTGAGAGCACAGTCATTCAGCTTTGCTCATATTCGTTCTGGTAAAATTGGGCTGAGATGCTGCCTGTTTTCTCTTTTGCTAGGGGTAGTCTTGGAACCGTAGCTTCAGAAGGCTCCGATATCCCTCGAGGTTCATTGGATTTGTGCTGATAGACTTTGTCAGGTTAGGAATTCAGTTCAGAACAGCCAGTGTTTTCCTTCGCTGAGGCAAGGTAGAGAAAGGCCAGTTAAGGCTCACCGGTTCATCTGACCCGTTAGTCAACAATCATACCCCCTCTGTTCAATTCAGCAGACTTGTGATGACACAAAATTCAGAAGAAATTGTGGTCATGGAAACAACGTTAAACCAGGGAATCGCCATGCAAGGTGAGACCAATGTTGAAATGCAACGCCCGCCTAGGTCACCTGCCGCACACCCAATTTGGGAACCCCAATTATTCCAAATCCGTGAGCCCATCACTTTTGAGCTAATGGGAATGATCGGCGATCTTCAGAGATCTGTGGCTGATCTAGCCTTCGGAATGTCGGCCCCGCCATCGATCATATCACATGCCGGGAACTTCATGCCAGAGGAGCCGTCGCTATTGGGGCGAATTGTAATTGAACTCAGTCAACCCGAAGCCATCCCAAGTTCCGGCAATGACATGTCGACAACAACAGGGCTTCGCGCTGATGTAGCAACCCAAACCTTCGACCAAGCTGAAGCAAGTAGTAAGAACAAGGTAGAGGTGGACACTGATCCCTATGAATAACTTCTGCAGGCTGTTGAGGCTTTGAAATTTGGGGGACTGAACAAACAGCAAGTGCTCGCAGTTGCTACAAAAACTATGGATGACACTTTTGTCACTCAGAACGAGGGCAGTTCAATCCAAGGGAATAATCGGGAGAAGGGCTGTCATACCAGAACTTTTCCTCTCAACCCTAATCCTATACCCGGGAAAGATCAGCAGACCAAGCCAGCACCTGCTGACCCCTTTGCTAGCGCATCCAGCAAAAATCCACAAACCTCGAAGTATTTGCCCCGAGGTCGCAGGGTCTTCCATGCACTCTATATGCCTTTGTCCAAGGCTCTTCAAATCCTTGCTGAAAGGGGGCATCTCAAACCCCTCGAGCCTCGGTCTCTCGCTGGTCGTCTTCCACCTAGTCATGACGCTACCCAGTACTGTGCGTACCATCAACAAACTAGTCATAACACCGACAATTACTTCCGTCTTCGCCACGAAGTACAGGATTTGTTCGACAATGAGGTCATCCTCCCACCAAGCTCAACAAAGTCTATCGTCACCGGATTGGTGAACCTGGAGGATAATGTGATGTGATCAGAGGATGAACCACCTACGGGCGGCGCTGAGTTTACTTCAGATGTGGCGTATGGCACACACTGTTTTGAGCATTTGCGAATGCTGGTTTTGTACGTTCTGACTTGGGTATAGAGTCAGTTCTGTTGTGTTATTTTAAGTCTGTCTCTTTGTTTTGAGTCAGTCTTTTGTTTGGGGTTTATCTTATTATATCGGGTCAGTCCTGTTGTATAGGAGTCGGGTGATTCCGGGGGTGTTACCTCGGACATCACTATTTTGTTTTGTGTTTGTCTTTTCGCTTTCTTTTGAGTCTATTTCTGTCTTGGAGCCAGTTGTGCCAATAGACCTGAATGAAACAGTAGTAATTTTCACACTCTTGTGTTTGCTTCTGCCTTACGCTGGTTGTGCTAGAAGTTTGAATGAAACGGCAGTGCATTTTCACCTACTTCTTCTGCGCCTTTAAGTCATTGCATTGACCTAAGTTTTTTTTAAAAAAATTTTGAACGTTGTGGCGAAAACGAAGAGGGAGGAATTCCTTGGGTTTTGCAAAATTTGATCAACTGAGAGAAAGAGAGGCATGCTATGCCCTTAATGAATGAAATCATGTTTGTTGAGGTGAGTACTGAGAAGGATCCTGGCTTAATCCAGATTGGTTCTACTTTGTCTTCAGCGCGAGCGACTAGTCGCTTTCTTAAAAAGATTTCAAAAAATATTTTGCGTGTTCCTGCGAAGACCTGTGTGGAATCGCTCTTGAGATTGTGCAGCCTAGGATAGCTCTCAGCCTCGAGACTCGACCCCTTGCTTTCAAACCATGAACTTGGATTCAGAATGTTCAAAGGTCAACCACAATGTAAGGCCTGTGTGGCCGGATCAGAAGCAGCTCATGAACTAGGGGCGAGAATATCAGATGTGATCAAAAGAAGCTTGCAAAACTAGATCAGGAACACCCCTCGAACTAGGGGCAAAAGATGTCAGATTATGCTCGAAGAGCCAAAGATGGATCATTCCGTAAATCAATGAAGATCGGCAAGAATGCCAAATCCCAGAAGGGAGGAAAGAAGAAAGTATTGCTGAAGGACAACTAAGTTCCTATCCACAACACTGGGGGCAATGTAGCCCCTATCGGATGGACTTTTACATCATCAGCGAACAACGGCCACTCTCCTGGATTCAGATGGCTTCGAGATCCCAAAACCGTTTGACATGGAAAAAGCTACACTTTTACCCTTGAGAGGCTGGCTGGGCCGAAAACCCAGAAGGGCGACCTAGGCAAAAGTTAGAGCAAGAAAAAGAAAAAGAAAAGAACAAAAAAAAGAAAAAATGCAAAGAATGAAAAGAAAAGATGAAAAAAGAAGAAAAGAAATGAAAAGAAAAGAAAAACATAGCACGCAAGGTTGAAAACCCAGAAGGGCGGTCTTGGCAAAAGTTAGAGTGCAAAAGGAGCGGTCTTGGCAAAAGTTAGAGTGCAAAAGGAGAGGTTAATACCCGAGCGTACCTTAACCCAAACTACGTAAGGCTTGATTCCCATGTTTGGGATACGTAGGCAACTTCATTCTGAAGTCCAGCCACAAACACTTCCAAATTGATCTTGTCCATGTGTTGGTTTTTGATCATCTTTGCCTTCTCTGTTTCTGAAATTTCGGTTATGATCGTCACTCTGAGGACTGATTACAACTGATTACAGTGCGCTGTGGTGTTATTCAAACAAGGGGTAATTTTCCATTATTTTGGATCTGAGGTTGTGCATCTCAAGAGTAAGTTCCATGTTGGTCGAGCAGTGGCCATTTGCAAAAATAGTTTTGAGAATTTTTACTAAAGTTGACTGATTCTCTCGAAAATTATTCCATTATTTTCCAAAACTAGACCATTTATTGGACCCAAAAAAAGGAAAATTTTCAGTGCTCATAACCTAACTTGCATGATTTTAAATCAGAAAGTTGAACAAGTATGTTAATCTAACTCTCATGTTGATTAAAATTGTTTTAGTGGAAAACCAAAACAAAAAAAATGGTCAAAATGATGAACTAGGGGCACAGTTGAGTTAGGTGTCCTGTCTTTTCCCCATTGTCAACATACTTTCCAGAAAAGGCACTCTACTTGCCAGAAAGGGCACTCTACCTGCCAGAAAAGGGCACCACTAAAGTTACCAACAAAGGGCTGAAAGCTGTCTTATTCTCCAAGCAGCGAGGTATCAAGCTAAGTGCGAAGTACGAACAGAAATAGAGCAGGGTATTCCACTCCCTCATCTGGACAGATCTAATCACGTCCAAACTCCCCAGCAGAGCATCGTCGACCGATGTCAGCTGTAGATTGGCTGCACATCCAGTTGTAGCGCAACCCCTCTGTGGGGAAAGTTTATTGTTGTGAGCAGAAGAGGAAGAATCTAGCAGAATGCTAGGGGCAAGAGCCCGAAACTTCTTGTTTATCCATCAACCACCCAGGGGAGGGATAAAAAAATGAGAGATTGAAGAATAGAGAGATGTGCGCTGAGAGAAAAAGTGAGGAAAAGGGCTTTTTCAGAAAAACAGAGATTGAGTGCCAGAGTGATGTGAGAATCACAAATGAGAAAGGGTGGGAAACAATACCCAGAGAAACAGGCTCCCTGGGCACGTCTGAGTATCTTGTCTTTTGTTTTGTCTCGATTCTTGTTTTGAGTCGTTTTGAGTGTTTCTCGATGTGTTTAGGTTGTTTACCTTTTGTTTTTTGTTGTTGAGTCGTTTTTGCTGTGGTCAGCCGTAGGCTCAATAGCCGGTCCAGAACTCATTTCTCATTTCAATTTCAAAATGAATCGTTTTGTGCTCAGAGTGCTATGCCATTCTCCACATTTATGCAAAACAGGATTCGCTCTTTCATAAAATCGCAGGGTTCAACCAAGTCATGTCAGAACAGTTGAACCAGGAACTATCTGAAGCTATGCAGGTTCCGGGCTGCGAAACAAAAGAAATGAGGAAAATTTAGAGCATCTGAGTTTGTTTCAACTTTCGCATGTTCCGTCATTACATCCAGTATGTTCAGAATGAGCTGTGTGTTCAGAGTGAGCAGTGTGCTGTATGAGCTGTGTGCCAAATAAACCGAGTACTGTGTTATGAGTTGTGTGTTCAGAGTGAGCAATGTGTGTAGAATGAGCCGTGTGAAGAATAAACTGAGTATTGTGTTACGAGCTGTGTGTTCAAAATGAATAGAATACTGTGTCGACTATTTTCATGCCAGAATGGCAATCAGAAGTGCTCTCCTGGAGTACCAATCCCTGCCAGAGGCATCTTGGTTGTGTTTGCAATGAGTTCTTAGGAGAACAACTGCGACGGTGGAAACTAAAGCTCGAATGGTCGTTACCGAGAACACAAAGGTTTGGAATCTCCGAGACTAAAGTCTGGTTTAAATACCTAGGGGTGTATCCCCGGCTTGGAATCTGTATGGAAACCCCATAGGTTGAGGTAGAGGGTATGCACCTCGATTCTGGATACTGAACCCACCTAGTCTGTCACCCCATTGGAGAATAGGGAAAGTTGTGAGTATGATTAGGAGGAAAAGCCGCGTCCGTGGCTTCCCCAGCAGACGTTGCTCCTTGTCAACATTTCAGGACCTTTTTACTGTGATTTGAAGGTAAGAGTTCGAAGAACACAAGGGGAGATCTTCGTCAGAGTAGAGCGGTTCATCACCACTTATCCCGTGAGGTGCTTTCTAGAGCGCCGCTGTGTTTGTTTATTGCATTCCTTAAGTATCATGCATTGTATTGCATTGTACCTATCTAGTTTCTTTCCCGTTCATGCACAGTGTTGTGTGTGTTGATTCATTCAGAGAGGTTTACCTTTCTTCTCTTGCGTGTGATACGCTGAGAAATTTTCTTTTCCTCTCTCGCGTGTGATATGCTGAGAGGTGTGCCTTTCCTCTTGTTGCATTGTTATGCACACTCTTTCCTTCGGGAAACACGGGGATACGTCCCTATGTTTCTCCTTCTTTCTGAAACACCGGGATATGTCCCTGTGTTTCTCCTTCTTTGGTTAAAAGCACTTGGAATACGTCCTAAATGCCTATACCTTTCTGAACATCGAGATATGTCCCTTTGTTTTGCCCCTTTCCTTACACGATTTCAGCGTGTTTGGAATTGGTCTCAGGTTGCGTCGTGCACGCTCCTGATTGTTTGTTTTGTTTACCTCTTCCCACGATTTCAGCGTGGTTAGAGTTTGTCCCTTCCTCACACGATTTCAGCGTGTTTGGAATTTGTTTACCTCTTCTCATGATTTCAGCGTGGTTAAAGTTTGCCCTTTTCTCACACGATTTCTGCGTGTTTGGAATTTGTTTACCTCTTCTCACGATTTCAGCGTGGTTAGAGTTTGCCCTTTCCTCACACGATTTCGGCGTGTTTGGAATTTGTCTCAGGTTGCGTCGTGCACGCTCCTGATTATTTGCTTTGGACCTATTCTCACGATTTCAGTGTGGTTAGAGTGTTCTTTTCCTCACACAATTTCAGCGTGTTTGAAATTTGACTCAGGTTGCGTCGTGAACCCTCCCGATTGTTTGTTTTTGGACTCCCTCTCACGATTTCAGTGTGGTTTGAGTGTCCCTTTCCTCACACGATTCCGGCGTGTTTGGAATTTGTCTTAGGGTGCGTTGTGTACGCGCCTGATTGTTTGCTTTTTGTCTTCTCAAGATTCTAGCATGGTTGGGGTTTGTCGCCCCTTTGCATTGCGCTATCTTGCGCACCTCATTCGCACCTATTAATGCATTGCATTTCATTCGCGCTATTTTGCGCATCGCGCTATCTTGCGCACCTCATTTGCACTATTTTGTGCATTGCATTTCGTTCGTGCTATTTTGCGCATCGCGCTGTCTTGCGCACCTCATTCGCACCTGTTAGTGCATTGCATTTCATTCGCGCTACTTTGCACATTGCGCTACTTTGCGCACCTCATTTGCATTGTTTTGTGCATTGCATTTTGTTCGCGCTATTTTGCGCACCTCATTCGCACCTGTTAGTGCATTGCATTTCGTTCGCGCTATTTTGCGCATCGCGCTATCTTGCACACCTCATTTGCACCGGTTAGTGCATTACATTTCATTCGCGCTATTTTGTGCATCGCACTATCTTGCGCACCTCATTCGCACTGTTTTGTGCATTGTATTTCGTTAGCGCTATTTTACGCATCGCGCTATCTTGCGCACCTCATTTGCACCAGTTAGTGCATTGCATTTCATTCGCACTATTTTGCGCATCGCGTTATCTTGTGCACCTCATTCGCACTGTTTTGTGCATTGCATTTCGTTCGCGCTATTTTGCGCATCGAGCTATCTTGCGCACCTCATTCGCACCTGTTAGTGCATTGCATTTCGTTCGCGCTATTTTATGCATCGTGCTATCTTGCGCACCTCATCTGCACCTGTTAGTGCATTACATTTCCTTCGCGCTATTTTGTGCATCGCGTTATCTTGCGCACCTCATTCGCACCTGTTAGTGCATTGCATTTCATTCGCGCTATTTTGCACATTGCGCTATCTTGCGCACCTCATTCGCACTGTTTTGTGCATTGCATTTCGTTCGCGCTATTTTGCGCACCTCATCTGCACCTGTTAGTGCATTGCATTTCATTCGCGCTATCTTGCACACCTCATCTGTTTTGTGCATTGCATCACTCGCGCTGTTTAGCGCATCGCATTGTTTTGTGCAATACATAGTATCATTCGCACTATCTTGCGCACCTTACCTGCACTTGTTAGTGCATTGCGTTGTTTCGCTCATTATTTGCATTGTTTTGAATATCATCTATAACTTGCGTTGTCTCGCTCGTTATGTGCATTGTTTTGCACCTTATATAACTTGCGTTGTCTCGCTCGTTATGTGCATTGTTTTACACCTTATATAATTTACGTTGTCTCGCTCGTTATTTGCATTATTTTACATATCATCTATAACTTGCGTTGTCTCGCTCGTTATTTGCATTGTTTTGCACTTTATATAACTGACTTGTCTCGCTTGTTATTTGCATTGTCTTGCGTATCATATATAACTTGCGTTGTCTCGCTCGTTATTTGCATTGTTTTGCACCTTATATAACTTGCGTTGTTACGCTCGTTATTTGCATTGTTTTGCATATCATGTATAACTTGCGTTGTTTCGCTCGTTATTTGCATTGTTTTTCATATCATATATAACTTGCGTTGTCTGGCTTGTTATTTGCGTTATTTTGCATACCATCTATAGCTTGCGTTGTCTCGCTCGTTATTTGCATTGTTTTGCATATCATCTATAACTTGCGTTGTCTCGCTCGTTATTTGCATTGTTTTGCATATCATCTAACTTGCATTGTTTCACACCTTCATCTAACTTGCGTTGTTTCACACTTCATCTAACTTGCGTTGTTTCGCACGTTCTACTTGCATTGTTATGCACTTTTCACTTGCATTGCTATGCATGTTTCTAACGATATTGTACCTGTTAAGTTTATTTCTTTTGCAGGCACGATATTGTATCTACGGTTCATTTGAAGCTGGCGCGACCAGACGAACCAGATGGTATCGTATGTACTCCGCGTGAGATGTAGTGAGAATTGTGTAATTCTCTTACATCCTTTCTGCATGTAATGTAGTTCGATTCTTATTTGCTTGCTTAAACTGTTGCATGTTGTGCTTCATTACAGCTCTCTTTGCATGATCATAAGTTATGCGCTGCATTGTGCATGTCCTTTGCATGTTGCCCCTGCCTGCGGGCGCATATCTTTATTATCTTGTATGCTTGTCTAAGTTTTCGGTCTTGTCAAAAATGGGTCATCTCTAGGCATTGACATTCACTCCCGTCATTTTATGACTTTCGAGTTCCGTCAAAGAGGGGCAACTGTAGACACCCTATTTTTGACTGTACTCAAGATTTGGATGTTATCGTTTGAACACTCGATGATTATCCATGCTCGTGTTCGTTTTGAGTTCCCGGAGGGCTCGGCCTCACGCCTTGCCTTAGGATCTCTCAACTTGTCTATTTTGTGCTTGGTTGTGGACCAAACACTTGTGTTTTTGCTTCTAAGGGAAGAGGGTGGCTTGTTGGCCATCCCCTTAACCCATCGGCCAAGGCATGATGCCATCGGCCAAAGGGGTTGGCCGATCGGCATTCCTTTTGGTCGGTCGGCACTTATGTTGGTCGATCGGCCATATTTTTGAGCCGAGACTTTTCCATCTGCTTTTTGCAGATATTTTCTGCCAGCTGTGACAGCTGGTATCCACAATTCACATCCTCCATACACGTGTATGGAGGGATTTGTTTCAAGACTCAAGCTTGCTCAACAAGCTTGAGAATTGGAATTCTATAAGAAGGGAGCCCCTTCTCCTTTCTCAGAGGTTCAGAAAATGGAGTCTTGAGAGATAGATATACATTTGTATCTATATCTCCTTGTTGATCCTCGTTTTGTGCTCTAAAGTGTCTTTTTGTCTTACTATTGCACACAAACACCTAGTAGAACACCATCCTTTGGTTGTTGAGGTCTTTAGGGGTTGTTTTTAGTGTTCTTGAGCTGGTTTTGGCCAGAGGAGGCTGCTGGAGTAGTGTTCTTGAAGGTGTTCTTCAAGGGTGAGCTTATTGCTTTTAAACCCCCATTCTTGCTTAAGCTTTTAGACCTATTTGCATATTGTTTTAAGCTTAACTCTAAACTACAAAAAGTTCTGATTTTGTATGCTTGAGACCTTTTTTTAAGGTCACTTTTTGGTTTGGGGTTGTTTACCCCCCCTTAGGCCTTGTTTGGCCTTGTTTTTGTGCCTTCTTTGTGAGCTTCGGGATCACCTTGTTTTGGCCTTCTCACCACTGAAATCCAGAGGGATTTTAGTGGTGGGGATGGTGTTTTAAGGTCCCAAAAAGGAGAGGGTCATCCCCTCTCCTTGTGTCTTCAATACTTGCCTTGAATGCCTCATGTGTGAGCATGTTTGTTAGGCTTGTTTTAGCTTGTATATTAGCATGTATTTGTGGTTATCTTGTTGAGGCTTACTCCTGTTTTTGCTTGGATTGATCGCTCCATGCATGGTTTATACACTTGTAGTGTAAATCACACACACAAGTCTTGTATGCTTCATGAAATAGCATGTCATTCTAGCCTATGTGGTGTCCACTTCAGCATGTATTTGGTGTTGTCTTACCATGTCATACCTCTGTTTAGGTTTGGTTTGGTTAGCCTTTGCATGCCTCATGCACGTGTAGTGCATTTCCATGAAATTGCCTTAACATGATTTGTGCTTTAGGCCATGTTTTTAGCATGATTTTGGCTTGACCCAAAGAAGCTTTTAGCCTTGTTTTACCATGCTTAAGGTCTATTTGGTGTTGTTTTGGTCATGCTTGCATTGTTTTGTATAGCCATGGTTCAACCTAGCTTGTTGGCTTTGAGTGTCCAAGTCATTAGTATGCATTGCTAGGACTATTCTTATGATTTGCCATCATTCCATATGAGATTTCAGTCCATGAAGTGTGGCCATACACTTGCATTTGTCATCTTCTCCATGCATTGGGAGGTTGATGTTTTATGCCTCATGAATGGATCATTGTGCATGCCTCCATGCTTAGGTCTTTGGGATGCCATCTAAGTGGGGTTTTGGCCTTGTTTTACCGTGCCATAACTCTATTTTTCATTGGTTAAGTCATGCCATGTTTGGTTTTGATAGACGTGCTATAACACCTCTTTTGTAGCCTTGCACGCCTGTAGACACCCCATTTTTGACCGTCATCAAGATTTGGACGTCACCGTTTGAACACTCGGTGATTATCCATGTTTGTGTTCGTTTGGAGTTCCCGGAGGTCTCGGCTCACGCGCCTTGCCTCAGGATCCCCGAACTCGACCGTTTAGTGTCTGGTTCTGCACCAAACACTTGTGTTTTGCCTTGGAAAGGCAGGGTGAGGCTTGTAGACCATCCCCACCCACCACCGGCATTGGCTAGATGCCACCGGCTGGTTTTTGCTGCCACCGGCAATATAGTTTGCCGGCCGGCACTCTTTGTTGCCGGTCCGCACTATTTTGTGCCGGTCGGCACTCTTTTTGGCCAAGATGGCATTTTTTGCCGGCCGATTGCTGTTCATCTGCTTTTGCAGATATTTTTGGACAGCTGTTTAGCTTTTGCTCCCCTCCATACACGTGTATGGAGGGATCTCCCTCTTGCAAAGCTTGTCTTGTAAGCTTTACAAGAGGCATATAGAGAGGAACTCTCTCTAAGGCTTAGAGAGAGGCTTTTTAGACATTTTTGAGGAGAGAAGACAGAGGAGAGCTCTGGTTTTTCCTAGGGTTAGGGTTAGATACACTCACCTATCTCTCTTTTCCTCTCATTTTTGCATACTAGGTGTTTTGTGTCTCATTATTGCACACAAACACCTAGTGTTTCACCTTCCTCTTGGAGCTGAGGTTCTAAAGAGTGTGTTTTGAAGTTTTGGTCTTGGATTCAAGCTCAAGGAGGCCATTGGAGCATCTTTGTTGAAGAAGGCATCAAGGGTGAGAAACTAGTCCATTTTTTTCCCCATTTTTGCATTGATTTTCTACTAGTCTTAGAGCTGTTTTTGTGATTATTGTATAACATAAAAAAGTTCTATTTTTAAGCCCTCTTTATTGTTTATTAAGAGTGTTTTGTTGTTTGAGGGTTATTGACCACCCTTAGGCCTCAAAAGGCCTCATTTTGAGCCATTTTGTGCTAGCTCCGAGATTTTGATGTTGAGGTCTCTTCACCACTGAAATCTTGAGGGATTTCAGTGGTGAAGATGATGCTTTGAAGTCCCAAGAAGGAGAGGGCCACCCCCCCTCTCCTTGTTGTCCTTGAAGAGGACCTATTTTGGCCTCTTAAGGAAGCCTATGCTTGAGTGTGTGTTGAGAATATTTGGTTTGTTTTTCATGCTTATATATCCATGATATAACATGATTTCAAGTTGGTTTTGGAACTCCATGCATGTTTAGCATAGTTGCCATGTAATGCCCTATTTGTGCCTTAACATGTTCTAGGTTGTTAGCCTTTGTTGGAGCATATTTTAGGCTTGCATTTGTGAAGTTTATGTGCTTATTTTGCCATGTTTTAGCTCTGTCCATAATCGTTTGGGTTGATCTTTGCATGCATTATAGAGCTCCTTTGTATTTGGGCTTGTTGGCCTTGTGTATGTGCATGTGTAGCATGCCATCTTTGCATTGTTTTGGTGATTTGGAATCATCCTACATGCTATTTCAGTCCCATTTCCATGCTTGTTTGATTGCCTTGCATGCCTCTTCAACGCTTTGGAAGCATGTGTTGCAATGCTCCATGTTTTGGCCATGGTGTATGCCTTTGTATTTGGGCCACTTAGATGCCATCTAAGTAATCCTTTAGCTTTGTTTTAACATGCTAAACCCCTGTTTTTGGTCCTTCTATGCATGCCATGTTTGGTCATGTTAAGTGTAGTTCAATGCCTCGTTGATTCGCTTTGAACACTTGGGCTGTTCGTTGCATGTTTTGGCTTGATTTTGTTGCTTGGTTTGGCACCACCCTAACATGATTTCAATGCTTATGTTGCATGCTAATTGCTTTTGTTTACCCCTTTCAAGTGTGCTTGAATGTTGTTTGATTCATACTTAAGTGTTGGTCCTTATGTGCATGTGTGTGTGCATGCCATTTAGCTCTCACTCTTTAGCACTTATGGCTACTGTTTTAGGCTTTTTTTAAAGTTGCCTAATTCATGTATAAGTCCATCTTGCCATCCATTTGCATTGCCATATGTATGCTTGCATGATTGCATAAGTGCCTTGCCATGTCATGTTGCATTCCTAGCTTGTATGCCTAGGTTGCATTGCATTTTGCATGCATGCCTTGTTCCTTGAATTAGTGATAGGAATAGGGCCTAATTTGTTTGATTGGTTTGCATGCATTTGAAATCAAAGTTGCATACTTGGTTCCTTGGGCCATCATGCATGGAAATGCGTGATTGGTGGTCCGAGAACCGAGGCACATGTCCCTTTGAGTCATTACAATGATAAGAGACATGGTTGGTGCATACATGCCTTGAATTGTGCTGCCATGCCTTGTTTTGCCCTCTGTTGCTGTGAGTTGCAGGTTCTGCAGGAATACTCTGCCGACCGGCAGTGTAATGTGCCGACCGGCACTATTTTCTCTGCCGACAGCTTCAACTTTGTGCCGATGGCCATACAACACTGCCGGTGGAAATTTCATCTAGCCGGTGATGATCCCCTCTGTCCAAGGATGTAGTCGTGAGGTTTTGACAACCTCCAGAGGAAGAAAGGGAGGAAAACAGAGGCAGCTTGCGCATGGCGGCGCGCTTCTCGAGACGTTTTACTGTTTTCCTAAATTAGTTAATTTGTTAATTAATTAATTTGTAATATTTAATTAGCTTGCGTAGTTAATTTGTAGTATTTATTCGGTCCCTCCGAGCGAGGGCAAATCTGTAATAAGTGTGTGTGGGTGGTGTGTATGTCTTCCAACCTCACTTCTTTCTTCCCTTTTACTTACCCGCTTTAATGGTTAGTATTAGGACACGTTTAAATTAGCATACCTTATGCTATGCATGCGTGCATCCCTGCATTTGTATTACATGCATTGAGCTCGGTACATCATACTAACTGCATATGTATGTCAAATTCCAAACTGAATATGTGAAAGTTGTGCATTTCTCACATACCATGTTTAGGATAGCCGAGCCTATTCTAGCAACATTTTGTATGCGATGCATTAGGCACTTCACATGGACTTGGATCATGCATGTTTGCTAACAAGTTCTTTGTTTTGGCACGGAGTACTATGTAAGTATTTCCGCTTTAGCATATCGCATGAGTGTGAATGTTACCATGACAGCATGCTTAACATGTGGCTAGATGCTTATGTGTTAAAACTGTTTTGAATGCCTGTGGGTGAAGGTTGGATTGCTTGAGTTGGAAAAACTCGTTGAAATCCGTATTTTAGCCTACTTGCGAGTAGCAGATTCCAAAGCATTTTCAAACCAAACGGATATGCAATGTTTATTTCCAAATTAGGCAATCTAGTCTATACTTGTTTGCTGTGCGCATAACATAGTAATTCTAGGCTAATAAATGGAATAAGAACACGTAAAGTTTTCAAAAAACGGATATCACGGTTAGTAGAGGCCGGTCTTCGGACCGGGCGAAAGGGGGTGCTCATAGCTGACCTTCCCCGATCGTACCCAAGCTCCCGAGCCGAGACAACTCCGGTGATGACGGACATGTGGCCTTCGGCACCGAGTCAGGGTTTCCTAAATTCTCCCATAAAAAATATTTAGGTGGCGACTCTGTATCTGGCAAAGCAGTCCATGTTTGGCACTACTTTTTCAAAAAAATCTGTTTTCTCAAACGATTTGCCAGATTTGGACTCTTTGGTTCAGATTAAGAACCGTGACACAAATCGAGTCCGAACTGTAGTAGCGTGAGGCCCACGGGCGCGTCTACAGTTTCTGGCGACTCTGCTGGGGATTTTAGAGAGCTTGACTCGAACTCGTGATATCCTGTTTTGATCTCATTTATGTGTTTCTTTGCATTGCATGTGCATTGGTGCGCCTAGGAACACAGTGTTTGCCATCTGCCATTGCTGAACGGTTTGCCGGAGGCTTGTCTTCTCAAGACATGTCCATAAGGCTGACCGGCTATGGGCTCTGACAGCATGGGAACACAAACCCCAGTTTTACCGGGGCACCCTTTTTGACCATTCGACCTAGTGCATATTCGGAATCCATAGTGACCATTCCAAGCTAGGACAGGTTGCTTACCCGATTATAGGTTGTTTGAAACCGCTGCGTGCATAGTGAAACCCTAGCTCCTGACAAAATAGGACAGGGAAACCCTACCCCAACATAGGGGTGTTTTGTTCTCTTTACTTGCTATGTGCTTTTAGAGTGTATCTCTACAGGAACGCATATACCAGTTTACGAGTTTGAGTATCGGGCCTGAAGGCGCTAGAATCAATATTGTTGAGAATCAGTTATCAGGAATCAGTTATCCGCGGGTATCAGATTCAGTATTTCGGGAACAGAAATTTGGGAACAGTGATCAGCAGTAGGGTACAGTTGTGTGGCTACACCCGTGTTTGATCAGTTTGGGTTGAAATGCTGTCTGTTTTTCCTTTCAGTTCAGAGAGTGGCAGAGTTGATACAGGACAGCCAGTGTCTCCCCTTTGCTAAGGCAAGATTTATGGCGACACAAAGTTCAGAAGAAATTGTGGTTATGACAGCCGCACCGGAGCAGGGAACCACTCCGCAGAGTGAGGCCAGCGTCAGTATGTCATACCCGCCCAGGTCGCCCGTTGTGCACCTGGTTTGGGCTCCCCAGTTATACCAGGCTCGTGAGCCCACCACCTTCGAATTGATGGGGATGATAGGCGATCTCCAAAGGTCTGTGGCAGACCTCGCCTATGGAATGTCGGCTTCACCGCCAGCGGTGCCGTACGCCGGGAATTTTGTACCACAGGAGCCCCCGCTACTGGGGCGGATTGTGATAGAGCTCAGCCAGCCAGAGGTGGCTTCCGGCTATAGCCACGACATGTCAGCACCAACCCAGACCCTCGATCAGGCTGAGGCCAGGGGAAAGGACAAGGCAAAGGTAGACGCCGACCCTATTGAGCAACTGCTGTGGGCAGTCGAGGCTTTGAAGGCCAGAGGGATGAACAAGCAACAAACATCTGCAATAGTGACCAAAGCTGTAGATGATGCTTTCCCCGCTCCAACCAAGGGCAGTTCAAGCCAGACAGAAAACCGGGATGGGCCCCGTCATGCCCAGACAATTCCAGTAGCTCCCACCCCTACACCGGGGAAGGTTCAAAAAGCCAAGGCAGCGCCAGCTGATCCTTTCGCCAGCGCGTCTGGCAAGAATCCTCAAAATACAAAGTACCTGCCCCGAGGGCGCAGGGTCTTTCACGACCTCCACATGCCTTTGTCTAGGGCATTGCTGATATTGGCAAAGAATGGGCATCTTAAGCCTTTGGAGTCCTGGCCACTCCCGAAGAATCTCCCCGCCACTCATGATGCTACCTTGTACTGCGCGTACCATCAACAGTCCGGTCACAGTACCGATGGATGTTCCCGCCTTCGTCATGAAGTGCAGGATTTGATTGATAACAAGGTTATCCTACCACCTACCTCAGGCAAGCCCGTCACCACTCAGTTGTTGGATTTCGAGGGCTCAGATACTGCGAGTATGTAAAGTGAACCGCCTGCGGGCAACATTTGGTACATTTTTGATGAAGCGTCTGGCACGCATTCTTGAGCATCGGTGAAACCGAGTTTTGTAAATTCTGGCTTGGATATCGAGTCGGTCTTTTGTTTTGAGTCTGTCTCTTTGTCTTGAGTCAGTCTTTTTTTTTGCTTAAGGGTCTGTCTTGTTGTATCGAGTCAGTCCCCGTTGTATATAATACCAGATGATTCTGGGGTTGTTATCCCGAACACCGTTTTTGTTTTGTAATTATCTGTTTTGTTTTGAGTCTGTTTCTGCCGAGGGGCCAGTTACACCAACAGAGCCGATTGAAACAGCTGTTGCTATCTCGACTTCATGCTTACTTTCAGCATAAGGGCCAGAGAATTTGAATGGGCTGACAGTACATCTCGCCTGCTCTCCTGTGTGCCCAAACTCATTGCATTAACCTAAATTTTTCAAAAAACAAACTTTTGAACACTGCGGTGATGAAAACGAAGAGGAAGGAATTCCTCGGGTTTTGCAAAATTTTGATCATTTTGAGAGAAAGAGAGGCGTGCTAAGCCTTTTTATGAATGAAATCATGCTTGTCGGCGTGAGTACTGAGAAGGATCCTGGCCTGATCCAGATTGGTTCCACACTATCTTCGGCGCGAGCGATTTGTCGCTTTCTTAAAAACTTTCAAAAGCAAATGTTTTATGCGGCCCTGCGAAGACCTGTGTGGAATCGCTCTTGAGATTGGGCAGCCTAGGATCGCTCTCAGCCTCAAGATCCAACCTGTTTGTTTTCCGACTTTGAACCCGTTCAGAATGTTCAGAAAGTTCAACAGACAAACGCCATGAAAGGCCCGTGTGGCCAGTTTTGAAGTAGCCCTCGAGCAAGAGGCACCAAAGCCAAATCAGAAGGAGTAGATCTCGCCGGAAAAAGCTCGTAGAGTAACCCTGATGGATTCTTCTGCAAATCAGTGCAACAGCCGTTCTCCTAGACACAGAGAGGCTTCAATTTCAAAAAAAAAAAACCCATTTGGCATGGACTTGCTACACTTTTACCCTTTGAGAGGCTCGCTGGGCCGAAAACCCGGAAGGGCGGCCCAGGCAAAAGTTAGAGCAAGAGAAAAATACAAAAAAGAGAAAAATACAAAAAGAAAGATTGAAAAAGAAAAAAAAAGAAAAAAAAAGCAAGAAAAGAAAAGAAAAGAAGAAAAAGAAATAGAAAATGAAAAGAAGCTCGCAAGGTCGAAAACCCGCATTGGGCGCCTTGGCAAAAGTGAGAGCCAAACAAAGTGAAGGTTAAAATACCCGAGTGGACCTTAACCGGAACTACGTAAGGCTTGATTCCCATGTTTGGGATACGTAGGCAACTTCATCATGAAGTCCAGCCCCCAACGCTTTCATAAGCGTCTCTGTCCATGCAATGGTTTCAATTTCACCTCGAAGTCTAGTCGCCAACGCTTCCAAGGCGACTGTGTCCATATATGTGTTGCGATCGTCTTCGTCATCTCTGTGTCTGAGAGTTCGACCACCGCCAATGAAGACTGTCTGCGGATTGCTGCGGCACCATCCCAAACAAGGGGCAACTTTCCGTTGCCACCAGCCGCCGTGAGCCGCCATTCAAACTAGGGGCAACTTTCCGTTGCCTCCCACCCTCCTTCAAACCAGGGGCAATTTTCCATTGCCTCCGATCCGAGGTTGCGCATCTCGAAGGGTAAGTTCTATGCTTGTTGAGCATCAGCTGTTTGAAAAGTAGTTTTTGAACATTTTTACTGAGATTGACTATCCTCTCGAAAACTATTTCATTTTCCAAAAACCGGACCATTGTCTTGGACCCAAAAAGGAAAATTTTCAGTGCTTGCAACCTGACTTGCATGCTTTTCAAATAAAAAATCGAACAAGTACGTTAATCCGACTCTCATTTTGATCAAACTTGTTTTAGTAGAAAACCAAAACGAAAAGAATGGTTAAAATGATGAACTAGGGGCACAGTTGAGTCAGGCGTTCTGTCTTTCCCCGTCATCGACGTATTTGCTAGAAGGGCGCTCTACCCGCCAGAAGAAATAGCTGTGAGCTAACGATGTTGAGCATGAATCCACACCTTTATTTTTTATCCATCAATCACCCCGGGGAGGGAGGAAAAATAAGAGAATGAAGAATAGAGAGGTGTAAGTTGAGAGAAAAGTGAGGAAAAGGGTTTTTGAGAAAAAAATCCGAGCTCGAGAGCCGAGTGATGTGAGAATCACAAATCAGAAAGGGTGGGAAATAATACCCAGAGAAACTGGCTCCTCGCGATCTGAGGTCTCCCATCTTCGCTAATGCGTCTGTATGTCGTGTCTTTGGTTTTGTTTACCTCAACCTTTGTCTTAGGTCTTTTCCGAGCGTGTCTCGTTGTGTTTAGGTCGTGCACCTATATTTGAGTCCTCCCTGCTGTGTTCAGTTGTAGGCTCGATATCCCGGTTTGAAGAACCCTTATTTGATTTCAAAAATCATTTATGCTCAGAATGCTGTGCCATTCTCTACATTTGAACGTGTTTCGACTCCAACCGGTTCCATCTTTGAGCTCCGTCTTGTCAGATTGGGCTGTTTGTTTGGGGTGTGCCGTGTGCAGAATGAATCGAACGCTGTGTTATGGGCTGTGTGCAGATTAATCCCCAGTAAAGCAAGGGCTGTGTGTCCAGAATCAGGCAGTGGGTTGCTTGGGTTATTTTGCTGTTGGCTGTTTAGTTATCTGATTATTACAGTGCAAGTGTTCAATTTTCAGACAACCAATCAGTTCCATTTACATTGAGGTGTAACATGATGAGATGCGATGCAATGCATGAAATGTGTCAATGTAAACACTTTTTCAGATAAAAGTCCGTTTCATTTCATTATCTTTTCAAATGTACAAGTTTTGGAAACAAAAATCTGCCTGCGGCAGTACAAGGTAATCTATCTACTAACCAAAAAGAAAAGTACAAGAAAGAAAGAAAAGATAGCAAAAATCTGCATCTGTGTCGATCACTCTAAGGGCCGTCAGTCCATCCTGGTCCTCTTCCTGGACGAAGGTCCAGGGGCATCATCAGCGTCGTCGTCAGAGCCCGAGCTAGAATCGCCTCCGGTCTCCTCCTCCGATGACCCTGCCTCCGCCTCTGACTCCTCGTCGTCGTCATCGTCCGGGACTGGAGCTCGCGAGCTACTCCCGACGTGAGTACGCCCTCCCCTGGTACGGGGAAATATCCTGCCCTCCTCATCTCTCCCTCGAGCAGGGACAGCAGGTCTAGCTGGAGCACCTCCCGCCATGGGAATCTGAAAAGGAGGCTGAAAAGTACACGAAAGGGAAATGCATCAGTATGCCGTGAGCAGTTTATCAGTGCAGAATGCAGTGTGTGAGTACAGTGTATGAATGCCGTGAGCAGTTTGTCAGTACAGAGTTTAGTGCAGAATGCAGTGTATGCAGTGTTCAGATACTGTGAGATCAGTGTATCGGGTGTTGTGCCGTGCATCAGATTATGTAAAGCAGTGAATGAATGGTTTGAGGCCAGTGTCAGAAGGACATACCGGTATGCTGTAGACGGCTAGAAGGTCAAATGTCCGCTGGAGCATCCCCATCATCGAGGCATTCATCGCCAACGACTGACGGGTGTACTCAGAAGAAGCCTGCAAAGGTATCAGATGCATTAGTATTCTATGGAATATCAAGTAAACTGAAATGAAATAACTGTATGAAGTGCAGTGATACATACCGGCGGAAGGTCGGGGATGTCAATGAACTCATGCCCAGCCGGTGGAGGGGCGAAGGGGATCTGATAGGTCGCCCCACCCTGCCCTTGGAAAGTCAATACAGCGGGCAGGGCAGGCCAGCCAGCTCCTCGTCCACCCCGCACTCCGCCCCTGCCATGGACTCGGGCCCTCCTCGAAGATCCAGCCCCTGCTCCCGCTCCGGCCCCAGCCGCCGATGCCACGGGCCTGGCCCCCTCTGCTCGACGGCCGCTCAAAGGTCGCATCAGGTACGTCCGCACGTACTCCTGATAGTCGCCGGTGCCTCGGAAGCCGGCCTCCTCCCAGCCGATGGAGTAATCATCCAGCTGCTCAGGGGTCAGCCCCTCAGTCTCCCTCATCTCTGCAGGAGGGTGAGCCGGGACTATCTGCTCAGGTAACCCGCGGGTCTGGCGTAGAAAACGCTCCCCCAGGTACCAAGCCCGACAGACCGGGCCCTCTAGCAAGATCCGGAAACGTGAGGTCTCCTCAGCACCAGGGAACCGACCCCGCATCGCCGATGGCAAGGAAGCCCATGGCCGCCATGTGATCTGAAAGTAACAGACAGTTTGTTATCTACTGTTATTGAAACATGCAGTGGGAAAGCGAAGCTAAATGAACTGAAAGTAAAGAATACCTCCGTGGGGGTGATGGTGTCGAAGTATCGGCGGAAGAAGCCGAACGTCTCCCGTGGTCGCCGGGTGCATCTCCCGTCAAAACGAATCGAGAACGGGACAGCCGGAGGAGGCTCCGCGACTGGTACGGGTGCAAGCCTAGGAAAGTAGGCGTAAACCCACAACTGCAAAACAGATGTCAGTACGACTATCAGATAAAGCAGGATACACAGAATGAAGCAGAAATGGCAGAGCCATGTGTTGTGCAGTGTATTGTGTGCAGTGTACAGTGTGAGCAGTGTACAGTCAGTGTGAAACAGAATGTATGTGTGTGCCGTGTGTACAGTATACAATGAGTGTAAAGCAGACCGCAGTGTGCGCAGTGTACAGAGTGCAGAGAATATCGGACAGAAATGAAAAGCAGAGAAGAAATGTACCTCCCAAGCCCGCCAGTAACCTCCGAGCAGCTGGCCGCTGCCACGGGAAGCCGAGCTCATATAGCCGTACAGGGTGGCCAGAGCAGCGCCGCCCCAGTCGTAGTACAAGATGTCTCGGACGTCCACCAGTGCGCTGAGAAGGCAGAGAGGCACGGTGTTCGCCCGGTCGGCGAAGATAGTAGTCCCGAACAGGAACATGAGGAAGCCGCGGGCATACCTCTCCACGTCCTCCTCGGTCATCTGCACCTCCTCCCCCAATGCGGGCTGGACCCTGAACTGTGCCTCGAACCAGGAATATCGGACGAAGCCTGGACGAGCTAGCGGTGGCACCTCCCCCAGTAGATGGACCTGAGCGGCGGTCCACTCTTCCATGTCAGTGTCGAAGGGGATCGGATCACCCCCTACCCCGATGCCTGTGAGCATCGAGAAGTCATAAGGGGTCATCGTCATATCCCCCGCAGCAGAAAAGTGGAACGAATCGGTGGTGTCCCACCATCTCTCCGCCAGAGCGGCAAGGAGAGGTCTGCATGTGGAGAGCCTAGAGAGCCCTCGGCAGAAGGTGCCGAAGCCCGCTCGGTCCACGATGCGCTGGACCGCATCAGGGAGCTCGTCATACCACTCCCGCGCACCAGTATTCCCATACCCGCGAATGGTATGGGAACCCTCCTGCAAACAGAAAATGACAATGGCAAGACAACATTCAAAATGCAGTTTTGAAAGGACAGATATGGCATGTATGCAAGTTTGTCATATTCAGATAAATACTGGGTACCAGTGTGTGTGCAGTGAAATACAGTGTGTGCAGTGTGTTTGGGTGATTCAGGACTAGTGCAGTGTGTGTGCATGTGTCAGTCTCAAGCAGATATCAGTTGTATGTATGTTTACAGTCAACTACGGTCTACAGCATATCAGATTTCAGCAATTAAAGAATACAGCTAACTATAGCAGTTTTGTATCCTACATTGCAGAAAGTAAAGCAGAAGATGAAGAGTTACCTCGGGAGTGCCGAATGAAAGGTGGGAGGTAGGCTCACGCAGCAGTAGCTCAGGGGCCGCGTACCTCTCAAAACTCCGGAACTGACGCAGGCCGTCTGGGGGCAGAACGTGAATCGCCAGCCGGTAGGTCGCCGGGTCGAACGGGCGCTCGCTCAGTGGTAAGACCTCGACCCCGGGATCCATCTCGTGGTCCGGGGGAGTCCCACCACGTGGAATGTCATCCGCCATGTAGAGAATGGTGTGAAAATGGCCGGAAAAGGGAAAACCGAGCCGGAATATGAAGAGTCAACCGAAAAGTCAACTCCCGAGAGGGTCGAAAATGGCCGGGAAGGCCGGAATGTGAAGAGGCACGGAAATGAAGAGGAAAGTGAGGGGAACAAACCCCGAGAAGGCGAGAACGCCGAACGAGGCACCGAAACGAGAATGTGATCGGTGGAAAATGTCCGAAACGCGAAGAGGATCGCGAATCCAACGACGAAACGGGCGTAGAACGCGAAGAAACGGGCGAAAAATGAGAGAGAAATACCCTAGAGAGAGAAAGGAAGGGATTTCGGCGGTGGAGAAGTGAAGGAATAGGGCTTGAAGCCCTATTTTATAACACCCAAGGTGAAAAGACAAAACTGCCCCGCACCAGCAACTGTTTGCCGGTCGGCACTTTTTTGTGCCGGTCGGCACTTTTTTGTGCCGATGGAATTGTTTTTGTGCCGATGGCCAGCCGGTGGCCTCATCTTTCGGCCGGTGGGGTTCCCACAGCCTTGTTTAGGCCATTTGAGAAGTTTGTGGTCTTCATAGCTCAAGAAAGTGCAAGAAAGTGCATCTCCGACGCTCAACCGACCTCCGTTTTTGACCGCAGGCCGTGTCTCCAGTGCGTGGCACTCGAATTCATGCAAGGTGTATCCTTTTTGTATCCTTTTGAATTCAAAAGTTACCCCATGTGTGTTGCACAAGTTCATCACACTACTTCGGTGCATTACATCGCACTGTTGTGCGCCGCACATTTGCATTGTTATGCACGTGTTACATGCGTTGCAACACGCACCCCTTTGCATTGTCGTGCACATTTCTCATGCATCATTGCATTTCCATTCCATGCATTGTCATGCATTCCGGAATACGTGCGTTGTTGCGCATTTAAGCCCATTTACACTCCGTGTGACATGCACGTCACACTTGGTATTGCACTGTTTTGTGCATTTCAAAATTGTTCGCGCTGTTTTGCGCATCGCACTGTTTTGTGCATTTTATTGTTCGCGCTGTTTTGCGCATTGCACTGTTTTGTGCATTTCAAAATTGTTTGCGCTGTTCTGCGCACTGCACTGTTTTGTGCATTTCAAACCTCGCGCTGTTCTGCGCATTGCACTGTTTTGTGCATTTCAATTTCGCGCTGTTTTGCGCATCTCATTGCATTTTGCATGCATTCCATCGCACTGTCCTGTGCACTCGCGTTGCCTAACGCATTGCACTATTTTGCGCATCATACCGTCGTGCAACACGCACGGTCTGGCGAGACCTTAAACACGCACGGTCTGGCGAGACCTTAAACACGCACGGTCTGGCGAGACCTTAAACACGCATGGTCTGGCGAGACCTTAAACACGCATGGTCTGGCGAGACCTTAAACACGTACGGTCTAGGAGACCTTAAATCCTTGGAAGGTGCAAGACCTTTATTGCATTGGTGTGCACACTATTGCTTTGTACATATCTTAAGCCGCGTGTTGTCGCGCATTCCATGCAACATGCATTTCACTTGCATCATTTGCATTTCAAAAAAAAACAAACAAAAACATGCATTGTCATGCATACATTTTGCATTCCGGTCTGGCGAGACCTTAAACACGCATGGTCTGGCGAGACCTTAAACACGTCCGGTCTAGGAGACCTTAAATCCTCTGAAGGTGCAATTCCTTCGGTGTTCGTCGTGCCCGAACGACTTTTTCGGTGGTCTGGTAAAGCCACCTGCCTATGTTTGCGATAAGTTCCTAGAAGACCAACTGGGACGGTGGAAACTAGAGTTCGAACGGCTTATGCCTAGAACGCAAAGGTTCGGGAGTTCCGAGACTAAAGTCTGGTTTAAATACACAGAGGTTTACCCTCGGCTTGAAATCTGTATGGAAGCCCCATAGGTTGAGGCGGCATGTCTACGCCTCAGTTCTGGATACTGAACCAACCTAGTATACCGCCCTGTTGGTAAGATAGGGAAAGTTGCAATCATAGTCATTGCATCATAGTGCATTGTCATATTTGCATTTGCATTGTAGATTGCATGCATTCATTGCATCACCTTCCGCCTATGGCTTGCGCCTTTCCAGGTTGAGCTTGGTCTGGTATGTGTCCTTACTTTCATGTTAAAACACAGTTCTGTATGTGTATCGCGCCGATGCCACGTTGATATGTTGGTTGAGGGTTGCGGCACCTTTTCTGTGTTACACATGGCTCGTACGTGTGCATGCCTTTCCTAGGCAAGATTTGTTTGGCTTGTATGCCATATTCATTGTATCCATATCCACTCCATTGCATATTTGTAGATATTGCATTGTAGATTGCATGCATTCATTGCATCGCCTTCCATCTATGGCTTGCGCCTTTCCAGGTTGAGCTTGGTCCGGTATGTGCCCTTACTTTTCATGTTAAAACACAGTTCTGTATGTGTATCGCGCCGATTCCACGTTGATATGTTGGTTGAGGGTTGCGGCACCTTTTCTGTGTTACACATGGCTTGTATGTATGCATGCCTTTCCTAGGCAAGATTTGGTTTGGCCCGCCTGCCATATTCATCCATTACATTGTAGTGTAATTTTTGCATCCGGCATTAGGATCGTAGTCCTTTCTCCAGCGGGTTATTTCCCCACTTATGTCAATTCCACCCAATGCTTGTTCTTGCGTCTGTCTACAATACTCATAGTTCAGTTGACCGTTCTATGGTAGACAGACTTGTTACCTCCATCAATCTATTTGACATAGGTGTGGTTTCGAACCGTTCGTGATTGGATCACGATTCAAATGCTTTGCATGTAGCTTGCATTGTTTCAAATACATTGCATCTTCATTTGCATTGTTTATACATTGTTTTGTATATATTGCATATCGTCTTGCATCCATTTTGCATTGTCATGCATGTTGCTAACCATATTGTACCTGTTAAGTTTGTTTTCTTTTCAGGCACGATATTGTATGTACGGTTCATTTGAAGCTGGTGCAACCAGACGAGCCGCACAGGTATTGTATCTCCCGAGTGAGACGTATTGAGAATTCCATAATTCTCTTATATCCTTTCTGCATTGTAGTGTAGTTTGGCATGCTAGCTTAAAATTGTCGCATGTTTGCTTCATTACAGCTTTCTTTGCATGATCATAAGTTATGCTCGGCTCTGTGCATTGTCTTGCATTTTGCCCCTGCCTTCGGGCGCATATCTTATTTTGTCTTGCATGTTTGTCTAAGTCTTCGGCCTTGTCAAAAATGGGTCGTCTCTGGGCTTTGACATTCACTCCCGTCATTGTTATGACTTTCGAGTTCTGTCAAAGAGGGGCAACTGTAGACACCCTATTTTTGACCGTCCTCAAGACTTGGACGTCACCGTTTGAACACTCGGTGATTATCCATGTTTGTGTTCGTTTGGAGTTCCCGGAGGTCTCGGCTCACGCGCCTTGCCTCAGGATCCCCGAACTCGACCGTTTAGTGTCTGGTTCTGCACCAAACACTTGTGTTTTGCCTTGGAAAGGCAGGGTGAGGCTTGTAGACCATCCCCACCCACCACCGGCATTGGCTAGATGCCACCGGCTGGTTTTTGCTGCCACCGGCAATATAGTTTGCCGGCCGGCACTCTTTGTTGCCGGTCCGCACTATTTTGTGCCGGTCGGCACTCTTTTTGGCCAAGATGGCATTTTTTGCCGGCCGATTGCTGTTCATCTGCTTTTGCAGATATTTTTGGACAGCTGTTTAGCTTTTGCTCCCCTCCATACACGTGTATGGAGGGATCTCCCTCTTGCAAAGCTTGTCTTGTAAGCTTTACAAGAGGCATATAGAGAGGAACTCTCTCTAAGGCTTAGAGAGAGGCTTTTTAGACATTTTTGAGGAGAGAAGACAGAGGAGAGCTCTGGTTTTTCCTAGGGTTAGGGTTAGATACACTCACCTATCTCTCTTTTCCTCTCATTTTTGCATACTAGGTGTTTTGTGTCTCATTATTGCACACAAACACCTAGTGTTTCACCTTCCTCTTGGAGCTGAGGTTCTAAAGAGTGTGTTTTGAAGTTTTGGTCTTGGATTCAAGCTCAAGGAGGCCATTGGAGCATCTTTGTTGAAGAAGGCATCAAGGGTGAGAAACTAGTCCATTTTTTTCCCCATTTTTGCATTGATTTTCTACTAGTCTTAGAGCTGTTTTTGTGATTATTGTATAACATAAAAAAGTTCTATTTTTAAGCCCTCTTTATTGTTTATTAAGAGTGTTTTGTTGTTTGAGGGTTATTGACCACCCTTAGGCCTCAAAAGGCCTCATTTTGAGCCATTTTGTGCTAGCTCCGAGATTTTGGTGTTGAGGTCTCTTCACCACTGAAATCTTGAGGGATTTCAGTGGTGAAGATGATGCTTTGAAGTCCCAAGAAGGAGAGGGCCACCCCCCCTCTCCTTGTTGTCCTTGAAGAGGACCTATTTTGGCCTCTTAAGGAAGCCTATGCTTGAGTGTGTATTGAGCATATTTGGTTTGTTTTTCATGCTTATATATCCATGATATAACATGATTTCAAGTTGGTTTTGGAACTCCATGCATGTTTAGCATAGTTTCCATGTAATGCCCTATTTGTGCCTTAACATGTTCTAGGTTGTTAGCCTTTGTTGGAGCATATTTTAGGCTTGCATTTGTGAAGTTTATGTGCTTATTTTGCCATGTTTTAGCTCTGTCCATAATCGTTTGGGTTGATCTTTGCATGCATTATAGAGCTCCTTTGTATTTGGGCTTGTTGGCCTTGTGTATGTGCATGTGTAGCATGCCATCTTTGCATTGTTTTGGTGATTTGGAATCATCCTACATGCTATTTCAGTCCCATTTCCATGCTTGTTTGATTGCCTTGCATGCCTCTTTAACGCTTTGGAAGCATGTGTTGCAATGCTCCATGTTTTGGCCATGGTGTATGCCTTTGTATTTGGGCCACTTAGATGCCATCTAAGTAATCCTTTAGCTTTGTTTTAACATGCTAAACCCCTGTTTTTAGTCCTTCTATGCATGCCATGTTTGGTCATGTTAAGTGTAGTTCAATGCCTCGTTGATTCGCTTTGAACACTTGGGCTGTTCGTTGCATGTTTTGGCTTGATTTTGTTGCTTGGTTTGGCACCACCCTAACATGATTTCAATGCTTATGTTGCATGCTAATTGCTTTTGTTTACCCCTTTCAAGTGTGCTTGAATGTTGTTTGATTCATGCTTAAGTGTTGGTCCTTATGTGCATGTGTGTGTGCATGCCATTTAGCTCTCACTCTTTAGCACTTATGGCTACTGTTTTAGGCTTTTTTTAGAGTTGCCTAATTCATGTATAAGTCCATCTTGCCATCCATTTGCATTGCCATATGTATGCTTGCATGATTGCATAAGTGCCTTGCCATGTCATGTTGCATTCCTAGCTTGTATGCCTAGGTTGCATTGCATTTTGCATGCATGCCTTGTTCCTTGAATTAGTGATAGGAATAGGGCCTAATTTGTTTGATTGGTTTGCATGCATTTGAAATCAAAGTTGCATACTTGGTTCCTTGGGCCATCATGCATGGAAATGCGTGATTGGTGGTCCGAGAACCGAGGCACATGTCCCTTTGAGTCATTACAATGATAAGAGACATGGTTGGTGCATACATGCCTTGAATTGTGCTGCCATGCCTTGTTTTGCCCTCTGTTGCTGTGAGTTGCAGGTTCTGCAGGAATACTCTGCCGACCGGCAGTGTAATGTGCCGACCGGCACTATTTTCTCTGCCGACAGCTTCAACTTTGTGCCGATGGCCATACAACACTGCCGGTGGAAATTTCATCTAGCCGGTGATGATCCCCTCTGTCCAAGGATGTAGTCCTGAGGTTTTGACAATCTCCAGAGGAAGAAAGGGAGGAAAACAGAGGCAGCTTGCGCATGGCGGCGCGCTTCTCGAGACGTTTTACTGTTTTCCTAAATTAGTTAATTTGTTAATTAATTAATTTGTAATATTTAATTAGCTTGCGTAGTTAATTTGTAGTATTTATTCGGTCCCTCCGAGCGAGGGAAAAATCTGTAATAAGTGTGTGTGGGTGGTGTGTATGTCTTCCAACCTCACTTCTTTCTTCCCTTTTACTTACCCGCTTTAATGGTTAGTATTAGGATACGTTTAAATTAGCATACCTTATGCTATGCATGCGTGCATCCCTGCATTTGTATTACATGCATTGAGCTCGGTACATCATACTAACTGCATATGTATGTCAAATTCCAAACTGAATATGTGAAAGTTGTGCATTTCTCACATACCATGTTTAGGATAGCCGAGCCTATTCTAGCAACATTTTGTATGCGATGCATTAGGCACTTCACATGGACTTGGATCATGCATGTTTGCTAACAAGTTCTTTGTTTTGGCACGGAATACTATGTAAGTATTTCCGCTTTAGCATATCGCATGAGTGTGAATGTTACCATGACAGCATGCTTAACATGTGGCTAGATGCTTATGTGTTAAAACTGTTTTGAATGCCTGTGGGTGAAGGTTGGATTGCTTGAGTTGGAAAAACTCGTTGAAATCCGTATTTTAGCCTACTTGCGAGTAGCAAATTCCAAAGCATTTTCAAACCAAACGGATATGCAATGTTTATTTCCAAATTAGGCAATCTAGTCTATACTTGTTTGCTGTGCGCATAACATAGTAATTCTAGGCTAATAAATGGAATAAGAACACGTAAAGTTTTCAAAAAACGGATATCACGGTTAGTAGAGGCCGGTCTTCGGACCGGACGAAAGGGGGTGCTCATAGCTGACCTTCCCCGATCGTACCCAAGCTCCCGAGCCGAGACAACTCCGGTGATGACGGACATGTGGCCTTCGGCACCGAGTCAGGGTTTCCTAAATTCTCCCATAAAAAATATTTAGGTGGCGACTCTGTATCTGGCAAAGCAGTCCATGTTTGGCACTACTTTTTCAAAAAAATCTGTTTTCTCAAACGATTTGCCAGATTTGGACTCTTTGGTTCAGATTAAGAACCGTGACACAAATCGAGTCCGAACTGTAGTAGCGTGAGGCCCACGGGCGCGTCTACAACGCCTCATGCTTTTGGACTTTTGTTCTAGCTTGTGTTGGCTAGGTTTAAGCTTGTTTTTGGCCTATCTTGACCTGCCTTGGGACTGTTTTGGGTGCCCATGGCCCTTTGGGGCTTGCCTTGCATAGTCATGGTTTGAGTCCCTTGGCTAGCTTTAAGCTTTAGGCTTTCTTGCATGCTATACTTGCTTTGTTTGGTTGATTTGGCATCATTCCTCACATATTTTCAGAGCTTATTGCATTGCCACATTCTCATGTTTGTCACACCTTGCTCATGTTTGAGAGTTGTGTCTTGTTGCCTAGCTTATGGGCCAATTGGCATGCATGTTTATTTTGCATTTTGGTACCATCATTTTAGAACTTTTGGCCACTGATTTGGGCATGTTTGAGAGATGTCCATTTTAGTATAAGCCCATTTTCGCATGTTGTTGCATGCTTGATTTGCATGTTGTTGTATACTTGGTACATTGCATGTTGTTACATGCTAATTCCATTACATGTTGTTGCGTGCTAATTTCATCGCATCATGCTTGCATGTTTGCATAGCATTGTGTGTGCATGCCTTTCCTCTTGATCAAACATGATAGAGGTTGAGGTCTCTTAAGTGATTTTGTACATTCATCCCATATCGAATTGCACACTTGGCTCCTTTGGCCATCATGCATTGGAATGCGTGATTGGTGGCCTGAGGGTCGAGAACTACACACCTTTGATCCTTAAACATGATAAGGGGTGTAGTTGCAAACATTTTCTTGCAAATATATTGCCATACCTCTATTTGTCCTCTGCTGCAGCAAAACAACATTTTACAGGAAAAGATGGCCGATCGGCTATCTGGTGTGCCGATCGGCTAAAAGTGTTTGGCCGATGACCTCATAAATGGTTGATGACACCTTTCCATTGGCTGATGGCTTCACCATTTGGCCGATCAGCATGTCCATGAAGTGGTTCTAGAGCATCACAGGACTTTTCACAGTTTTCAGAGGTGCAAAACAGTACAAACAGAGGCAACATGAGGCATGGCAACGGATTTTCGAGAGAAGCCGATCGAGCATCCATTTGTCCCTCTTATCGAGGCCGCCTTACTGTTTTTGTAGCTTAATTAATTTGTTTAATTAGTTAAGAGTTGTGTAATAATTAATTAGCTTGTTAGTTGATTAATTAGTTGATTTGTATTATTCTTTCGGACCCTCCGTCGAGAGGGCATAATTTTGTAATAAGCGTGCGTGTGTGTGATGTATGTCTTCCAACCCCACGTCTTTCTCCCTTTTACTTAACCGCTTACGATGGTTAGTTTTAGGGCATATTTCATTTAGCATCCTTACGCTATGCATGTTTGCATCATTCATCTGTATTGCATGCACCGGGCTCGGCGCATTATACTAACTGCATTGTATTTCAATTCCTACTTGAATACATGTATCGAATTGTCACATCTCATACGCCATCTTAGAATAGCCGAGCCTATTTCTAGTTACATTTTGCATGTGTTGCATTAACCATTTTAGACATAGCTAGGATCATGAATGATTACTAACTAGCTTTTGTTTTGGCTCGGAGTACTAGGTAAGCTTTTATGCTTTAGCATCTTCCATGTGTGTGAGTGTTCCCACGATAGCATGCTTGCCATGAGGCTATTTGCTTTTGTGATATAACTGCCTGAATGCCTGTGGATGGAGGTTGGATTGCTTGAATCGGAACAATTCATTGAATTCTCGATTTAGCCCACATGCGAGTAGCACCTTCAAACAGTTTTTTTTAAACAACAAATATGTAATGCTTTGTTTCATATCAGGCGATCCAGTCTATACTTGTGTGTTGTGCGCATCACCTAGTAATTCTAGTTAATAATTGGAATAAGAAGGCATGTGTTTTCAAAAATAAGATATCATGCTTAGTACAAGCCGATATTTGATCGGCCGAGCGAGGGTGCTCATTGCATTACCTTCCCCTCTCGTACCCAAGTTCTCGAGCCGAGGCAACTTTGGTGATGACGGACACGTGGCCTTAGGCATGAGTCAGGGTTTCTTAAATTCTCCCAAAATAAATATTTAGGTGGCGACTCTGTATCTGGAAAAGCAGTCCATGTTTGCCACTTCTTTACAAAAATCAGTTTTCCAAAATGATTTGCCGAATTTGGACTCCTTGGTGATTTATCGGTCTTGCATCGCACATTGTGAGATTAGATTCAGAACCGTGACGTTGAGTCCGAACTGTAGTAGCTAGAGAACAAACGAGATTTCGCGCCTTTGCAAGCGCGGAGCTTCGGGAGTCCTCGTGGTGCGTTCACAGAGATTGCACTACAACCTTACAATACAAGCCTCAAAGGGCCAAACCAACTCAAAACAGAGTTAAAACCAGTCAAAACAGTGACTAAATCATGCTGAGATTGAGGTACAAAATGCTAGAAAAACATGCTCACATGTTAGCTTGCAAACAAGACTCAAGACACAACTCTCAAAAGCAATGAAAGAGTGAAACAAATGAGCTTATGACAGAGCTATATACACTGAAATTACATGTTAAAAGACACTACAACATGCAATCATTCCAAGCAAAACATATTTAGAGGCCTAAAATGCGAAGCTAATGAAGCCATTTGCACTTTAACTATGCAAAACAAGGCTCACATGACGAAAGCAGCCCAAAAAAGAGCTAAATCATGCCAAATCAGAGGCAAACACATGCTAGAAATAAGCTAAGTTAAGCCATAAAGACATGCTACCATGTGATGCTAACTAGGCATGTAAGTGAGACACAAGGAGGGGAGGCTAACCCCTCCTTTTTTGGACTTCAAAACATGCTTTTTACCACTGAAATAACTCTAAATTTCAGTGGTTTAAAGGCCCAAAAATTTTGATTTTAATATGCTAAAAGATGGTGTAAAGGCTCACACAAATAAGCAACAAGAAGGGTAGACAACCCCCTAGCACAAAATGGCTTCAAACCAACATGTAAGGCCCAAAAATCAGAGCTTTTTGTCCAAAAATTAGAGCTTTTTGTAGTTGGAAACTAGGCCCAAAACAGTATAAAAAGATGGCCAAGCAAGTGATTAAAACTAAGCCTACAAGGTAAGTAATATACCTCTTAAAGCTTAGCACAAAACAGGCACTCTTTTAGGCTCAAACCTCCTTCCAACAGCCCAAAATAGGCTCTAAGGGACCTCAGCTCCAAGGTGGTCCAATTTGGTTAAGGGCTAGTGTGCAAAGGTGTAGAGAAAATCAACTATCAAGCATAAAACAAGAGGAGAGAGAGAGAATTCTAGAGAGAGAGAGAGAGAGAGAGAATTTTGATCCAAAATTTTCTAACCCCTCAAAATGGGGGAGAGCATCCCCTATATATAGAAGATCAAGCTAAAGGCTTGTATTCATCCCTCCATACACGTGTATGGAGATGGCCTTCAGTGAACAATAATTGGCACAACTGGCAAACAAATATCTCAAAAAGGAGAAAAATGGCTGCCGGCCATCACTAGTGGCCGACCGGCCATCAATGTGGCTGACCAGCCACCCCTGATGGCCGGTAGGCACAAGCCATAGCCGATAGACTGTGGGGATGGCCGATAGGCCACCCTCATCTCCAGATTTGAAACAACAAGCTCTTGGTCCACAACCAAGCACTGAAGACAAGGCACTCAGCCAACAACTTCAGGCGCTCAAAACGAACACGAGCATACAAGATCATTGAGTGTTCAAATGATGACGTCCAAATCTTGAGGACGGTCAAAAATGAGGTGTCTATAATCATGCCGCTTTACGGTATTTACTATCAAAGAAAGAGACCAAACCTAGGTTAATTAGATGGATATTGTTGCTTCAGGAATTGGACATAGAGATCCAAGATAAGAAAGGGTCTGAGAATATGGTGGCGGATCACCTCTCCCGAGTCCTTGTTGAGTATAATAGTGACCCTTTAATTTTGCATGATTCATTCCTGGACGAACAACTTCTTGTGGTGTCACGAGCGAGCCCCCCATGGTTTGCACATATTGTGAATTAATTAGCCATTGGGAAAATTCCTCAAAATTGGTCTAAGCAAGACAAAGACTGATTCTTTTTGCAGCTCAGGTATTATTTTTGGGAGGATCCGGAGTTGTTTAAATATGCTCCGACCAAGTGATCCGACAGTGTGTGCCGGTGTCATGACCCAAACCTGCCCCTAAAAGTTTGGACATGACCGGCCTGTATTTAGGCCTCAAACCAAATTTTCATAATTTTTACTCATTATTGGGGCCTGAACGGAAGTAAATATGATATCAAAATAAAACATCTATTGAGCGGTGTCTACATGCCAGGATCTTAATACATCACATCATACATGAATACATAACATTTTCATATACCATTCATACCCATTGAGTCCACACATGTACGTCTATACACAAAGAGTAGCAACCCCATGGTTAACTATTAATAATATATCCAAGACAAGTCATCCAAGACTAGCAAAACATGTCATCATATGGGACTCTCCAAAATAAAACAAAAGGTCCTTTTGGGTGACTTGACAAAACAGGTCCAGCAAAAAAAAGGCTCTTGGAGTTGACCTAGGGTTGTCCTCCGGATTGATCACCTACATAACATATAAAAAAAAAAAATACGGAGTGAGCAAGGCTTAGTGAATAATAGCAATGTAAAGAGACTATGTGTATGAGCATAAATTTTGTAGTGTATGATTATAGGCCATAAGTCGGTCTTACTTATATTTTCATTTCTGAATGGCCTCGGTCCCACATAAGATGGAACAGCCTTAGGCCCAACGTAATACAAAACGGCCTTAGGCCCATTATAATAGTGAAACGGCCTTGGGCCCAACATATCAACAGCTGTTCGAAACATTAAAGGGTAAATGGAACATTGACATGTCTCCATCTCCCTTGGTCTTAGGGCCACCAATCACAAGTAGCTCATAGTTCATATCATAACGGCCTCGGGCCAATTATTCATAATCGAACCAGTACGACCTCGGGTCCATTTCTTATGCCATTGTTCAATCATTTCTGTCAAAACATAATTCACATAACGAATACCATTACAATAAACACAATTCGTATCAAGTAAATATATATTAAGCCATTCATGATTAAAAATATATAAGGTGTACGCACAATACATTAATAAGACATATCGTTACGCTACTATTACTCACAGTGATGTGGATGAGCAACGGTTCCCTCTGGCACGTGACCTACACAAGGCAATTACACACAATTTATAAGTTATTCACTTTTCTTTAGCCTTTTCTTATGTCCGATTTGTACATTCTCATTCAGTTTTAAGCATTTTAGAAAGATCAAATATACACATTAATAGTTTCAGAGGGTCAAACAGGGGAAAGGAAGATGAAAGAATTTCTCTCCATTTGTTGCACGTGCAGAAGTCCCTCACCGCACGTGCGGGAAGGTGTGCTATACGTGCGGCCCGCACGTGTTTTTATGAAAGAATGTCCTAATTTTCCTTCCTTGTTTTCCGTACGTGCGGCTGTGCATCCCACACGTGCGGTTCTGGCTCTATTCTGGCAGTCTGAAAATTCAATAATTTTAAGCTTCCAAGAGATAATCATACAGCCAAAATCAAGTAAATTTACCTCAAAAACATAGCATGTAAACACAATAAACATGAAATCACCTATTAAGATCAAGATTTGATTTTTTTGGGCCTTTACACCTCCAATCCATGATTCCTTGATTTTCATTAAATATACATACATATATATATATATATATATATGTATATATCCATATTACACGAGCTCAAGTATGGAAAAAAGGGGTAAAATTATGTACAATTTCTCCCAAGCCAATGCAAATTAAGCATAATATAGAAGTATCAACATCTTAATTACACACATTTAAGAGATACATAATCACTTATGAGAGTTGATCATTTATAACTCATAACCCTAACTTCCATGGATGACAATTTCATTTCAAAGCTTGATTTAAAACAACACAAGAAGTATTGAGAGTTTACTAGTGATTTACACTCACTTTAAGTTGTATTCTTCAAATCTTCCTTAGCAAGTTCTTCAATTTCCCAACCTTCATTGGTCTCTCTCTCTCTCTCCCTCTCTCTCTCCCTTCTCCAAAGTCTCTACCAGGATATATTTTTGTTCTGAGTTCTTTTGATCTTAGTGTTGTCTTTAACTCATGGTCTCATATATAACTAAGACTTACATTTATTTGAGTCCACAAAACAAGTTTAACTATGGTTAATCCAATTAACTCAATTTAATTAATTACGAATCAAATTTTTACAAAACTGCATATAATATCCTAAAAATCATGTTAATCATAATGGTAAAGTCAATTTTGGGTTATTGCACCTCTAAGGCTTTCAATTTCGAATCCAAATGTCTTAATTTCAACAAATTTTTCCGATAATCGACAGATATAATGTCATAAGCATATAATTCACACAATTAAACACAAATTCACATGAAATTTCTCATTAAGCATATAGTCATACATATAATTAAAACTGTAGAGCATAGACAAGGGTCGGGTTATTACACTCTCCCCCTCTTAAAATAAGTTTGGTCTCATAAACTTTTTTTACCTTAAGTTGAGAATAATTCTGCGTACTGTTGTCTCATTTCCTCCTCTCTTTCCCAAGTAGCTTCTTTCCCATAATGTTCTTGCCATTCCACTTTTACCATTGGAATCACTTTGTTCCATAATTGCTTCACTTGTCAGTCCAAAATTTGAATAGGTTTCTCCTTATAGACCAAGTTATCGTCCAAAATAATCTGACGGTAGTCTATAACATGGGATGGGTCTTGTAGGTAACCCTGTAACATAGATACATGAAACACATTATGTATTTGTTCCATACTTGGTGGAAGAGCAACACGATAAGCTACTGGACCCACTCTGTCCAAAATTTGAAACGGACCAACATACCGGGGTGCTAATTTACCCTTCTTGCCCAATCTTGAGTGTCCTTCCATCAGGGTGACCTTCACAAAAATGTAATTACCCATTGCAAATTCTAAATCCCTGCGTCTATGATCTGCATAGCTCTTTTGTCTACTTTGGGCGATTTTCAATCTTTCTTGAATAGTTTTAATTTTCTCTGTCATCAATTGTACAATCTCGGGCCCAAACAACGATCTATCACCGGCTTCGGTCCAACACAGGAGAGAGCGAGATTTTCTTCCATACAAAGCTTCGTAGGGTGCCATTCCTATACTTGAGTGGTGGCTATTGTTGTATGTGAACTCCGCCAATGGTAGATAAATTTCCCAACTTCCTTGGAAGTCTAAAGCACACATCCGAAGTATATCTTCCAATGTCTGTATGGTTCTCTCGAACTGGCCATTCGTTTGAGGGTGGAAGGCTGTACTAAATTTTAACTCCATCCCCATAGCATCCTGTAAACTCCGCCAAAATCTTAACACAAATTTTAGATCTCTATCAGACACAATTGAAACTAGCACACCATGTAGCCGCACAATTTCATTCACATAAATGGTAGTAAGTTTATCTGCATTGTATTGAGTTTTCACAGGTAGAAAATGGGCTGATTTAGTTAGTTGATCAACGATAACCTAGATAGAATTCATAGCTCGAGGAGTTTGCGGTAAACCCACAATGAAATCCATAGTCAAATGTTCCCACTTCCACTCCGAAATTGGAAGCGGTTGAAGTAAACCTGTCGGTCTCTGGTGCTCTGCTTTTACTTGCTGACATTGTAAGCATTTGGCAACAAATTCTGCAATTTCTTTCATCATATTGGGCCACCAAAAATTATGCTTTAAGTCTTGGTACATCTTCATGTTACCGGGATGCATCGCAAATTTGGATTTATGTACTTCTTTCATAATCCTTTTCTTTATTTCTAGTACATTTGGAACACATAATCTATCTTGAAATTTTAGCGCGGAGTTTTCAACAACAAACTTGGGCCTTGGTTTTGTATCTATTTCCTCACAAATTTTCTTCAAAAAGTCATCTTCTACTTGCCTTTGGTTGATTTCCTCAATAAGTGCCGGTTGAGCTGAAATCATTGCTATTATGGCATCTCGACCGTGTAGCATAACTTCCACATTCATTCTTTCTAATCCTAGCAGTAACTCTTTTCGTTCGGTGAGTAAATTTACCAAGTTCCCCATACCTTTTCGACTAAGTGCACCCGCAACAATATTAGCTTTGCCAGGGTGGTAATGGAGGCAGTAGCTACCCGATCAAACGATCATAAAGTAGTAATTAAATTTTTGCATAAAAATATCTTTAGTCATTTTGGGTTTTTTAGGGCCATAATAAGTGAACAGGTACATATTTTTGTAACTGGCTCTTTGAGTCGATCGTTAAGAAATACTCTATCACTCATAAAGTTGGCACTCCATACCACCCTCAAACTAGTGGCCAAGTGGAAGTCTCTAATAGGGAGGTTAAGCACATAATAGAGAAAACAGTGAGGCCAGATAGGAAAGATTGGTCAAAACGTTTTATTGATGCATTATAGGCCTACCGCACTGCTTATAAGACACCCATTGAGATGTCACCATATAGGGCAGTGTTTGGCAAAGCTTGCCACCTCTTGGTTGAACTTGAGCACCAAGCGATGTGGGCCATAAAGAAGTTTAACTTCGATATGGTCGCGATTGGGCTCAATCGGAAATTACAACTCAATGAGTTGGAGGAAATTTTCAATGATGCATATGAGAGTTCAAAAATTTTTAAAGCCCGAACTAAGGAATTCCAAGATAAGCATATTAATAGAAAATCCTTTGAACCTGGCCAAAAAGTATGGATTTTTAACTCAAAATTGAGACTCTTTCCGGGTAAGCTTAGATCACGATGGGATAGTCCTTTTGTGGTTGTAGAGGAATTTATTCATGGCACCGTTGAGGTGCAAGATCCAAGGAATGGCCACACTTTCAAGGTGAATAGCCAAAGACTGAAGCCATATATAGAAAGGATTAGGAATGTGGATGTGATTGAGTCCATTGCTTTGATGGACCCTTTTTACTTTGACTGAGAGATTAATGTCCTGTTCTCTTTTCTTTCCTTTCTACTCTATTATAATTTTCTTTATTCTTGCGGTGCATTATTTGACGGCTAGGAGACTTTAAATCCTCTAAAGGTGTAATTCCTTTGGAGTTAGCCGTGCCCGAACGACATTTGAAGGTCAGGTATAGCCACCTAACTATGTTTGGAGTGAGTTCCTAGGAGACCAACTTAGACGGTGGAAACTAGAGTTCGAATGGCAAAGCCTAAAATCCAAAGGTTTGAAATTTTCGACACTAGAGTCTGGTTTAAATACCCAAGGGTGCAGAGATTGCTTCAAAACCACCTCGGCTTGAACTCTGTATGGCAGCCCCATTGCTTGAGTTAGCTTTAAGCACCTCAATTCTGGATACTAAATCAACCTAGTGTCACGACCCCATTCTGCCCCTAGTAGAATGGTGCCATGATGGCCAGTAATCCGAGATTACCAAAGGCCAACTTACAAAGATTCTCACACAATCAGAGTATACATATGGGGCTCACATGTGCGGAAATAATAAATTTAAATCTAAATAGTCCACAAGAGCTATGCATAGATCAAATGAAATGTCATACATAATGTGGTTTTACAACTTGAGTACAAATAAAATAAATACATATTACATCTTGATCAAAAGGCTTCTTAAGCCGACATATACAACATGAACTACAATGACCAAGCCAAGAAGCATAATCTTCAAGGTGCTACAAAATATGAATCCAAACAACTTGCAAATAATCATCTAGGCGTCACCACCTTCTTGCTCGTCACCTACATATATATATGGAGAGGGTGAGCTTGGATACTCAGTGAATGATATTAATGATAAAGGTTTAAATGAATGACATCCGAGATCTTTATCAAACAATACACAGCATATCTTGTACAAAATCAAAGGATGAACCAAGTTCATCTGTCAAATCTTTCAAAGCTTCAAGGGGTGTTTACTAGCATCAATATAATACAAGAGATGACATTCCGGACAAACCCACGCTGTAAACCGTCGGTAGCAAGACAAGGGAGATATCTCAAACAAGGGTGCTAGTTGCATTATAGTCCTCTAGCACTAAGGACTTTCAAACAAGGGTACTAGTTGCATTATAGTCCCCTAGTACTAAGGACTTTCCAAGAATGTCATCAAAACAAATATAATACTTGATACAAAACTAAATAGTCATTCATGCTTGATCAAATACTTTTCCAAAGCAAAGCAAAGCTTTATCAAAACTTTATAACATAACTTTATTAAAAATACCACTCACATAGCTCTTCGGGTGTGGGGATTATAAGCAAGGATCGAAGGCCTACAAGAACATAATAAATCCCATTGAATGCATTTCAAGAAGACAAGAAGAGATGCTCAAAGATGGATATGAAATGCATTCTTAAAACAAGCTTTGCATGAGTGCAAATGATCTCGGCATTTCTTTCAAAACTAAGTCAAGAAAAAGCAAAACATGTGCTGGGAGTTGAATCACTGTTTCTCATCTCGGGAAAACATGCTGGGCACCAACCAGGTCTTGGCCAATGTCCCACACCTCTTGGCCGAGGTGTGGTCCTGATGACCACATTTAGGGAAATAAAGTTGGGAAAATTTGGATTTCCCTTCGAGGAAGATGAAGAACATGATCATGAAGAGCATAAAGAACATGAATGCTAAAATCTTAACTTGTTATTACAAAATCTGAGATTTCATGAGATGAGTTCGAAAACATGGACCTGGGTACCCATACTTGGAGGTTTCATGAAAACAAACACGAAAACATGGATCTTGATACAAACTTTCGGATCAAAACATTGTTTTATTTCAAGAACACAAGAACATCATTTTCTCTTTCTAAAACAAGCTTTACATCAATGCATGGCTCATGAATAATGCTAGATCATGCAATGTGATTAGATGAACATGGAGAACAACAAAAGCATATCAAGATTCTAACCTCAAAACGCGGATCTAACGGCTCAAGGTGTGAAGATCAAGCTTGGAAATCTATTCTCACTCTAAGAACTCTTCTTCCTCTCTTCCTAGAGCTTCTCTCTCTTCTAGTACAAAGATATAGCAAATGATATGTTTTCTCTACTTCTGGTTGACTTAACCCTCTGCTGGGACACGTGGCAACGGCTGGTTGGCTCTCCTCAAAAGGTGACTGACTGACAAGACAAGAGCATGGCAAAGTGTATACAACAAGCAAGGTGACATGGGCACTCCGGCAGGTAATGATCTCGGGTTAGGACAAAGGCTTCGGCAAGTAAGGTCTCAATGATCTCGGCTAGGAAGGATAACACTTGGCCTAGATGTGCCACACCTCAGTCTAGGTCATTCCAGTCCCGGTACAAGGTCACTAGGTGCAAGGTTCAAGGATGTCGGATGCCTAGATGATAGCATCTCGGCCAAGACGCCGGAGTGAAGATGGAGGTCAACCAAAGTGGTTCCAAGATGGTCCTAGGTGTAAGAGGTTCAAAGGTGCGACCTAGGCTTAAGATGACCTCGGCTTAACATACACCAAGCAAGAAACAAAACATGCAAGCAACACTCAGACAAAACAAATTAAGGTCTGTAAATGCAACTTAACAAAACAAATTCATGTGTATGCCTGTGAGCACGACCAAGATGAAGCGAGGTTGTTACATCTATCCTGTCACCCTATTAGAGAATAGGGAAAGTTACAAATATAGTTAGGGAGAAAAGTAGTATCCGTGGTTTTCGCGTGAAGATTATACCTTTGTTGTGCATTTCGATGTTTTCGATGTTCTATTTTTTATTTCAGATATGCATTGAAGATAGAAATGGTTTAAATTTTTATTTGGATTGTGATTGGGTTTTTATATAAAATAAATAAAAAAATAAAAAATAAAAAAGGGGGTATGCAACAGACCACACGTGTGACCCACATTGGCGCACGAGCGGTGGTCCCATAAATGGGCACACGAGCGGATGACCAGGTCGCACGAGCGATCCAACCCAAATGCACACTGCTTTCACGTCGCAGGAGCGGACCAATTTCGCTGCTGGAGCTGCCCAAAAATAAGAGCTCGCGCGGCCCATACAAAAAAAAAAAAAAATTGGGGCGCACGAGCAGAAGGGCCAGCGGCATGAGCGGCCCAAGCCCAAAAACATTCTGCGCAGGAGCGGCTCATAATTCAGCACTCGTGCGGCCCACATGGACGCATGAGCGGCCTGATAAAAAAAAAAAAAAACCCGTAGATTTTGTTTATTTATTTATGCTTATTTACTTATTTTATATTTCTTCAAAAAAAATAAAATAAAATTGTGCCATTTTATTTATTTATTTTTATTTTCTTATTTTATATATAATAATAATGATAAAATTTATGCAGTTTTATTTATTTATTTATTTTTATTTACTTATTTTATATATATAAAAAAAATCATGCATTTTTTTATTTGTTTATTTATTTATTTACTCATTTTATTTTATTTTATTTCAATATATATATATATATATATCTTTAAGCCAAACCCCAACACCCTTCTTGGCCATCACTTTCCCAACACTCTCTCTCTCTACCTCTCATCATCTTCTTTTTCTTTCTCTCTCAAAACCTCACAAACCCACAACTCCTCAAACCCCACCATCACCAACTTCTTCTTCTTACTCTCTCCCACTTTCCCTCACCACCACCTTTCACCAGTGCATCATCTTCTTCCTTTCTTTTCTTCCTATTTTTTTTAAGGTAATCACCCTCTTTTTATTTAGATGTCTTAGTTTTCACTTGTAATCTAGTAGTTTAATGGTTGTTTTTGAGGTTTATTCATCATCATGTTCATTATTGTCATGCTCACATACAATAACAACAGCAAAAGAAAAAAATAAAATATATTTGTTGCTGGAACCAACCACCAGAATCATCGCACGTGTAGCCATCTCCGGCACACGGGTGGCCCAAACACAATATATATATATATATATATATAATAACAATAATAATAATTATTTAGCTTGTTGTAGCCTATTTTTATATAATATCGTTGTTTAGTTTGATTGTTTAGTTAGTGATTCTTGTTAGTTTAATTGGTTAGTAGATTGTTTTTATTTTTTTTTAATTGTTTAGTTAGTGATTTTGTTTTATTTTTATTTTGTGATTTAATTGTTAGTTTAATTGTTTAGGTAGCATTTGGTAACGTTTACATTTTTGGTTTATGTTTACAAAAATTTTATAAATTGATTTTTGTTTATTTTTAGAAAGACATAAATAATAAACGCGTTTGGTTTAGACAAAATGTTTGAAATTTTTTGAAAACATAAACTAAAAGACATGTTTGTTAAGGCCTAAAATATTTATTTATTTATTTCTATTTTTGACAATGGGATCATACACATTATAATAAGCATCCATAATAACCATATTGATACAATACCAACCATAGATAAATTTCATAACCATATTAGTAATGTTCATAACAACTTGCAAACCATAATAATAATATCTCAATTCTTCCACAAACCATAAAAAACATCTTTCACAATTTATTATACATATAAAAATTTATGAGTAAAAATTTATTTATAAATATATCTAATGTAATGTAGTAAGAATCATTGTTGAACTCTTAAAAAAAAATGTAAATATGGTCATACATACCTTTTCCAATTGTTGACAATACAGAAACTTTGTTGGACTCTTGATTAAAAAAACTTGGAATGACCACCAACAATCATTATATAGGAGAAGATCATTGAATATAGTAGTAGCATTCAAGTTGGGTTGTTTGTGTTCAATACTTCAACTACCCATCAACTCCCATTGTAATAGCATTCAAGATAATTGAATATAGCAGCAACATTCATTGAATATAGCAGTAGCATTGAAGTGCATTGTCAACAATTTTATATCTGCCCTTCAACTCACAATGTAATAGCATTCAAGTACAATATTAAAAACATGCTACATACACCCAACTCTGTTTTCATAATAAATAATTCTAAAACAAATAAAATAAAATAAAAAGTGCAATACACTGAATCAGCAAATACCATGAAAACATCCATACGAACTAACATATTGAACTACCAAATATTATCCAACATTACTAGTAAATAAAACAACACAAAGACATACCACACTAAGCTTGAACTCTCTGAGAATAACTTTCAAAGATTGAGGACCTAATCCTTCATCCTACCAGCAGTCATATCAACAAATGCCTCCCTTATTATGCGATCCTATGCAAGCTTGTTCACAACTTTAGTGTAAGCAGGTGCAAGAATTTCCTCCATAGCATGCAATAGTGCCATGCACTCTTTCAGTAGTGAATGTGAGGTAGTAGAGCCACCTTCAATTGAACCACTGTCATCGCCAACATTAGTAACTGAAGTACTTGTCAATCGCTTTTCCATTAGGTCCACCTTCCTCTTGCTATTTTCACTCATTTCTTTGAGTGCTTCAGAAATATTAGCTTGAAAAGAGCTCCTCCTTTTACTCTTTTTACTTGCCATTTTACTTTTTCCCTTGCACTTGCCCTTGCCCTTGCCCTGGCCATCTCCATTGTCATTATCACTATCAATTTGTAATGCATCTAAGTCCTCATTCTTTACCTTAAATTCAGGATCAGAACTAGCACTACTTTCAGAAGGTGATTTGGTGGAAGGGTGAGCTAGTTTACCAATTGCGGATGTGTCTTCTAAGATACGAGACAATTCATCATAGTAAACCATCCCTTTCTTCCTGAACCTCTTTGCATGGCTATTAACCTACGAACCAATGAATTTCAGGTTAACATGAAGAATTCCCCAATTAAATGTAGCAAACAAAATGCAAAAAATTAATAAAACCTTGTAAAGGGATTCCTAAACGTCATCTGGTGCAATGATAGTAAGCCGTTGGCTATCCCAACCAACACCTGTATGCTTCAGTAATGCTCTAAATTTGTTGAACATAATACGCAACAGATTGTATTTTTTCTGAAGCTGGTGTGCGTTATACTGGTATTGGGTTTTTGCGTTCATTTGATCTCTCAACCTGTTCCAAGCTTGTTTAGTGAATGTCCCAGTTATTTTACTACTCTTGGTTTTCACCTCCTCATCCATGAGGGTAATGAAAAGAGCTTCATTTGCTTGAGGCCATGGACCACTGTTTCCTCTACCAACTTCAACAACATCATCATCATCATCAATGGAGAGATCATTGTGTACTGTTGTTGCCATTGCCCAAATACCATGGTGTGATTTCAAGGATTATTTATTTATTTATTTATTTGCATATATATATATATATATATGTATATTTATTCATAGATAAATATTTTTGAAAAAAATGTAAGTCAAATAAATCCAACCCCTACTGCTAATTACACACATAACCAATACCGCTCAAGTATCACTCATAAATCCACATATATTTGTAAATTGGTAAGTAGAACCGAAAGCCAATATCAACTTAGTTGGACAAACAATCATTTTCAAGCCTTAAAAACTACTAAATTGGTATGTAGAGCCAAGAATCTACTGAACTAATTCATAGCCTTAATCCCAATATCCATTGAAACCTGAACTACAAACATGTCAGATGAAAACAAGTTCATTTTGTGAACATGGATGAATATTCTACAATTAAGTATGGTCAAAATTTTAAAAGGAATGAAATGAGATACAACAGACTTTGCTTGTTGATGGGTAGAAATTAGCAGAAGTTATATTGAAAATCTCAGTTATTGGTTGTCTTATCCAAGACTGTAAAGTTTTTATTTTAACTTTCGTTGCTCCAGAAATACCAATTTGTGTAGTGCTAAAGATTTATCTTCCATTTTCTTCTTGTTCTTATTTATCCCTAATGTTCTAACAATGTGGGTTACATATTTTCCAAACCAGGTTTTATGTATTATTCTAAGTAGTTTTTTCTATTTATAGTTCATTGTATTTTGTCACTATGTATTTTGTCTGATTCCGTAGGTCTTGCGTTTGGAGGTTAGCCTCAACTTTTAATGCTCGTCTTCCTTTGTTAGCCTCTGTGTGTCCAAGCATTTGGGTGAAGCCTACCCGTTTGGTGAAGTTTTGGCTTAGATTCTGATTGTCTATAATATGTTGTAACTTCTAATGTTTTTTTTTATTATACGCCCAAACACGGGCGGGTTGTATATGTGTATGCAACTATTATTATCTGTCTATTTGTGATCCTGGCATGATAGTGGTCGCTCAATGGATGTAGCTCTTTCCTTGCATGTTATTAAATAAAATTTATGCTTCCACTCAGGCCCCATATGTTATATAAAACAGGTTAAGTGTCCGTTTCTGAAGTGGTCATGCCCAAACTTCTAGGGACTGGTTTGGGGCGTGACAGAGGCACTACCCGATTACCCACAAACACAATCTCTTTATGTTCTGGTGGTTTAAACACAACCCATTTTGTCACACAATCAATGGTGGCATAATACTTGGTCAACCAATCCATGCCCAAAATTACATCAAAATGCCTAAAGTTCAAGGGCAACAAATCTGTATATAGAATAGCATCCTCGACACGCATTTCACAAAATCGGTATATAGATTCACACAATACAGATTCCCAGATGGAGCAGACACACATAGCAGATATGACAATGGTTCTAAAGGTCTATTCAGTCTAGATGCAAATACACATGTCACAAAAGAGTGTGTGGATCCGGAGTCAATTAACACAAAAGCATCCCGATTACATATAGAAATAGTACCTAAGACAACTGCATTGGCATTCCGTGTATAGCCCGGAACAAGCGCAAAAACTCTCCCCTGTCTCACGGTATCCCCGGTGGTAACGGATCTCAAAGTGTTTCCTGGCTTTGGGATCGATGCAATGGAACTAGCAGCCTTCTTTCCTCCATTTTGATTACAATCTGGGACCATGTGCCCTTGTTTACCACACTTGAAACAGGCCCCTGACACACGGTAACAAACCCCATGGTGCCTTTTACTGCAAATGTTGCACATGGGAGATGTGTCTTGGGAAGAATTCGAGGTATTTGAGGAGCCTGTGTTTTGCTTTTTCAGAAACTTCTTCTTTGAAAAGAAGCCTTGTCTTTTGTTACCTTTCCTTTCTGTTGTTGGCTTGGCTTGTCTAGCTATGTTGGCCTCTGATATGATGGCCCTGTCTAGCACTCCAATGTAGGTTTCTAGCTTTAAGACATTCACTCTTTCAAGGATGTCATTTCAAAGCCCACCTTCAAAATGCCTCGCCTTCTTATAGTCTGTATCAATCACGTGTGGTGTAAACCTGGCCAATTTAGTGAATTTGGCCTCATACTCGGCTACAGTCATACTGTCTTGCTTAAGTTCCATTAACTCTGCTACTTTCCTATCCCGATCACATTGCGGAAAGTATTTATCGTAGAAAATTTCCAAAAATTTTGCCTAATCAACATCTTTGTAATTCTCACGCATTAACATCTACCATCTTCTTACTTCGTCTTCTAGCATAAAGGTAGCTAGAAGCACTTTCTGTGTATCCGAACACGGGAACACTTCAAACAGTTTTTCGATGCCGAGGACCCAAGCTTCAGCTTTCAAAGGATCTAATCCACCATGGAACTGTGGTGGTTTCATTTTCTTGAACTCTTTGGTGAGAGCTATGATTCGGTCATCATTCTGATTATTTGGCACGGGTGGTGCCGGAGGTGGAGGTGGCAAATGTGGTTGCTGTCACTGTTGTTACCACTCCTGTTGCTATCTCAAAGTTTCTGTCATTTCTTGTATCAGTCTTTCCATTCTGTCTAGTCTGGTAGTAGAAGATTCCTCTATCTCATCACCTCTTGTTCTCACCATCTGATTAAACTTGCATTATATTTTACACAGAAGATTTGCAAGTACGCATATATTAAAGGGCATGCATATTCAAACAAATTGCAATGCAAGCAAATCATAACTTATAACACATAGCTGTTCATATCAAAACATTTAAGCATATACTTGATGCTTTCAGATTTAGACTTATCACATGAATGCATCCTAGATCTTTTCTAGACGCTTATTGCTCATTTGGACAAGTGTGTGAGTTATTAACTCGTGCTCTGATACCACTCTGTCATGACTCGAACCCGCTCCTGTGGGTTAAGGACATAACCGGCTAGTAATCATAAGATTACCTACGGCCTCAAACCAAAACAACGTATTTTAACAGAGTTAATGGGGGCCAAACGGAAGCAATTTAAAACTTTGTCCTTAGAGCTGTGCTTACATGGCACATTAAAACAAACCATACACATATACATTAATAACTCACAATAGATACATAGTACCATAAAGTTCTGTACAGACAGGATCATCCAAAATTAAGTCAACCCATGTAAACTATATACAGACATATTCAAATACTTCGCCAACATAACAACTTAGAAAAAAATGGCAAAAGGCGAAGGTGAGTCTCATGCGTGAGACACATAGGCTGACTTTCCAAAACTCAGTTGTCCTATACAGACTTCACTGAGGCTGGGTCTGGACCTCTCTTAGCTCACCTACAAACACATGAATGAGCGTGAGCAAAAGCCCAGTGAATAATATCAAATAAAGAAAATACATTGGAACATTATAAAATAGATGGCCTTGGGCCCAATTTATTCAAGTCAAACTGGCCTTTGGCCTTTCCAAACGTTCATGTCAGACTGACCTTTTGGCCTTATCAAACTTTCGTATCAAACTGGCCTTTCAGCCCTTCCAAACTTGTCATATCAAACTGGCATTTAAGCATCTCAAACTTGTCATATCAAACTGGTATTTAAGCCTTTCAGACTTGTCATATCAAACTGGCATTTAAGCCTTTCAGACTTTCATTTCAAACTGGCATTTAAGCCCTTCAGCCTTTCATTCCAAACTTTGTCCACCATTCAACATTAATGAACTTTACAAAACTTACGTAGAAGTAAGCAATTGGACAATAACATATTTCAGATATTACTCACAGTGATCGGTTTGTGGATTTACCCTGGAGCTCGACCCTACACATTCCATGAACACAAAAGGGTCACTAACAATTCAATCCGTTCTAAATTCACATTTTCCTCTTTAGGCTTTATTCTTATCTCTTTAACTCATTTATAATGTTTAACACATGCCTAAGAGTGCTTGCAAGTGAAAGAGAACGGAAAACGAAACACAAAATGCGAAAACAAAAATTCAGAAGACAGGGTCCCTGCTCGAGCGTGGAATACCCCGCTCGAGCGGACCTTTAAGGCCTGTAAAAGTACTGGTTGCATGAAAAATAAGCTCGAGTGTGAAATAGGGCGCTCGAGCGGAAGGCCTGTCTACAAAGCTCCACGCTCGAGCGTAAAAATCCTGCTCGAACAGACACCAAGTCTGCAAAAAGTACTGGGAGCACATATTTGCCGCTCGAGTGTCATATTCCCCCCTTGAGCGGACATCAAAATTCTGGAAAACCCAGAATTGTTGTTTGAGCTCAATTCGACCTTCCAATCAACATTTCTTGCATGCAATGGCTCAAATCTCAGATATAATTATACTAACATGGTATAAACCCCAATTTACAACACAATGAGGCTCAATTTCACAAATAAATCACATGTATGCCCCAATCTCTCATCAAACTCACTCTAACATAACAAATTCATGCATTTAACACTTATACCTTTTTGAATGGCACATCATTCTCAACTTAGATGATGAAAAGGTAATCAAAACATGAGCTTCAACTACAAATTTACGTGGATCATACCCTTTGAGCTCAAACATGCAATATTCAAAGCAATTACACACATGCATGCACATATGGGTCTCAATACAACAAAATCAATTAAATTTCCTTATAATCAGACTAATCCATGTTCTTAACCATCATTCAAACTTGAATTCGCAAGATGATAATTCAAAATTCATGAATTACTCACCAAGAGGCTTAATTCTCACAATCTATAACAAAATCTTGAGTTAAATCTTCAAATCCCGAAGCTGGAGCCAAAAATTGCCCAAGTTTCCCCCTTCTCTCTCTCTAACCGACCCCTTTCCCTCTTCTTAGAGTTTTTCATCAGCCAAATGAAGCTAAAGGAGAGAAGTGAGGGTGTAGTGCTCAAATACAACAAATCCCACTACCCACAATTAATAATTTTAAATAGTTGGGCACTAATTCACCAATTTAATCAACTTAATCTGGTCCGCATCAATTTTAAATTAAACTTCACCGTAGGCTCTAAAAATTATGTCAATCACAATGGCGCAATCAATTTCGAGTTCTGTGGCCGATAAGGCCTTCAATTTAATTTCCAAAGCAAATAGTCAAATAGATATTCCTATGGTGAACACATAGAAATTCAAAACCACATATATTCACATAATGGCACACAAAATCATATTAATCACATAATCATACTAAAATTAATGACCAATTAGCATACCACGGAACAGGGGTATCACACCTAAGAGCACAACTCTCAAGAGTGCTCAAAGAGTGATAAACATGGAAGTGTAAAAACACTAAAGGTTCTGAAATCAAGTGTGAAATGATGCCAAATCATTCAAACAACACAAGCAAAGCATGCAAAGGTCCGTAAAGTATGAAGCTAGTAAAGAGGACTACAAAGGGGGCATGCAATACATGGCACAAATGCATGAACCAACCATGGACAGAGCTCAAGTAGGTCTAAACAAAGACCAAAACATGCTGAGATGGGGGCTCAAAGGCCTAGGCAAGATGGCATACACATTGGTCCATAAGCTAGGCAACAAATGCACAACACTCAAAGGTACTTAAAGAGTGAATGAAGTGGGAACATGGCAATGCTATACATGCTCTGAAATAACATGAGAAATGATGCCAAACCATCCAAATAGCTCAAAGATAGCATGAATGAGGCATCAAAACACAAGGCTAGTAAGGCCAATTGCATTATAGCTATGCAATTCATGAAGCATATGGAAAATACAACCCAAAAAAGTCCTCGAGCATGTCAAAATGATGCTAAAACATATATGGAAGGAAGCCAAAATAAGCTAACATGAAGGGCCAAAACATAGATCATGCAAGGGCAATATGGGAGGATTACACTACACCTACCAAGACCAAGCATGGGATGGCATCGCCAACAAAATTCAGAGTTATATCATGGCAAAATAACCCCAAAAACACATTGAAATGATAGCTCGCAAGCTTCGGCATGAAGGCATACGCAACGATTCATGTTTAAGGCATAAAGGACCAACCCTCCAACGCATTGAATAAGTGACAAACACAAGTTGTAGACGTGCCCGCGTGGGGCCCCGCTATAGTTCAGACTCGATTTTGTTACGGTTCTTAATCTGAACCAAAGAGTCCAAATCCGGCAAATCGTTTTGAGAAACAGATTTTTGAAAAGAAGTGCCAAACATGGACTGCTTTGCCAGATACAGAGTCGCCACCTAAATATTTTTTATGGGGGAATTTAGGAAACCCTGACTCGGTGCCGAAGGCCACATGTCCGTCATCACCAGAGTTGCCTCGGCTCGGGAGCTAGGGTACGATTGGGGAAGGTCAGCTATGAGCACCCCCTCTCGCCCGATCCGAAGATCGGCCTCTACTAACCGTGATATCCGTTTTTGAAAACGTTATGTGTTCTTATTCCATTTATTGGCCTAGAATTACTATGTTATGCGCACAGCACACAAGTATAGACTAGATTGCCTAATTTGGAACTAGGCATTGCATATCCGTTTGTCTTGAAAAAAACACTTTGGAATTTGCTACTCGCAAGTAGGCTAAAATACGGATTTCAACGAGTTTTTCCAACTCAGACAATCCAACCTTCACCCACAGGCATTCAAGCAGTTTATATCACCTAAGCAGCTAGCCTCATGGTAATCATGCTATCATGGCAACACTCACACACATGCAAGGATGCTAAAGCATAAATAATTACATCGTACTCCGTGCCAAAACAATAAACTAGTTAGCCAACATGCATGGTCCTAGCTCATGTCAAATTGACTAATGTAACACATACAGGATGCAATTAGAGTAGGCTCGGCTAACCTAAACATGGCATGTGAAATGCAATCAATTGATGCACGTATTCAATTTGGAATTGAAGTACAAATGCAGTTAGCATGATGTACCGAGCCCGGTGCGTGCGAGACAAATGCATGGATGCACGCATGCGCAGCATAAGGTATGCTAATTTAAACATGACCTATTACTAACCATCAAAGCAGGTAAGTAAAAGGTAGAAATAAGTGGGGGTTGGAAGACATGCACACACTCACCCACACTTATTACAGATTCGCCCTCGTTCGGAGGGACCAAAAGAATAATACAATTCGAATATGAATTAACTATCCTAGCTAATTAATTATTAGAAATTACCTAATTAGTTAACAAATTAACTAAGCTAGGAAAAACAGTAAACTGCCTCGGGAAGAGAGCTCAATGCAATGCATGCTCGGTCTTGCTCGGGAATTCACTGCCATGCGCAATCTGCCTCTGTTTTTCCTGCTCTACTCCTCTGAAGACTGCCAAAGTCTCAGAATTGCTTCTCTGGATACTGGGGAATGCCACCGGCTGGAAGGAATCATCACCGGCTATGATCTGGTGGTCATCGGCCAGGAATGCATCCATCGGCCATCGATGGGTTGCCGGTCGGCACTGTAGATGTCCCCCGAACGCCCCGGGAGGGATGAGCTCCCGTTCCGTTCATTTTTGGAGTTTCACTACAGTTCGGACTCGATTAGTGTCACGGTTCTTAATCTTGAACCAAAGAGTCCAAATCCGGCAAATCGTTTTGGGAAATAGATTTTTTGAAAAGAAGTGCCAAACGTGGACTGCTTTGCCAGATACAGAGTCACCACCTAAATATTTTTTATGAGGGAATTTAAGAAACCCTGACTCGGTGCCGAAGGCCACATGCCCGTCATCACCGGAGTTGTCTCGGCTCGGGAGCTTGGGTACGATCGGGGAAGGTCAGCTATGAGCACCCCCTTTCGCCCGGTCCGAAGACCGGCCTCTACTAACCATGATATCCGATTTTGAAAACGTTATATGTTCTTATTCCATTTATTAGCCTAGAATTACTATGTTATGAGCACAACAAACAATTATAGACCAGATTGCCTAATTTGGAAACAAGCATTGCATATCCGTTTGTTTTGAAAAGCGCTTTGGAAATTGCTACTCGCAAGTAGGCTAAAATACGGATTTCAACGAGTTTTTCCAACTCAAACAATCCAACCTTCACCCACGGGCATTCAAACAGTAATATCACGTAAGCATTTAGCCGCATGGCAAACATACTGTCATGGCAACATTCACACGCATGCGAGAGGCTAAAGCTAAAATACTTACATAGTACTCCGAGCTAAAAACAGGAACATGTTAGCAATCAATGCATGATCCAAGTCCATGTTAAGTGCCTAATGCATCGCATACAAAATGCCACTAGAGTAGGCTCGGCTAGTCTATGAATGACATGTGAAAATGCACAACTAACATGTATTCAATTCGGAATTTGAAATACAGATGTAGTTAGAATGAAGCGCCGAGCCCGGTGCATGCAAAGGAAATGTATGAATGCACGCATGCATTGCATAAGGTATGCTAATTTAAACGTGCCCTAATACTAACCATCAAAGCAGGTAAATAAAAGGGAAGAAAGAGGTAGGGATTGGAAGACATACACACTACTCACCCACACTTATTACAGATTTTCCCTCACTCGGAGGGACCAAATAAATAATACAAATTAATTAACTACGCAAGCTAATTAAATATTACAAATTTCCTAATCAGCTAACAAACTAATTAAGCTAGGAAAAACAGTAAACCGCCTTGGGAGGAGGGCCAGATGTAGCGCGTGCTCGGGTCTTGCTCGGAAGTGCACCGCCATGCATAGTCTGCCTCTGTTTTCCCTGCTCTGCCCCTCTGAAGACTGCCAAAGTCTCAAGGATGCTTCTCTGGATACTGGGAATCACCACCGGCTGAATAAAATTACCACCGGCAATGGTATGTGGTTACCGGCACAACATGAAGCCATCGACAGAAGGATAATGGTCGGTCGGCAATGTGTACTGCCGGTCGGCAAAGAATGCCTGCAGAACCTGCAACTCACAGCAGCAGAGGACAGAACTTGCATGGCAATACAATTCAAACAGTGTATGCACCAATCATGCCCCCTATCATGTTTGTAACTCAAAGGGGCATGTGCCTCGATTCTTGGACCACCAATTACGCATTTCCATGCATGATGGACCAAAGGATCAAGTGTGCAACTTTCATGTCAAATGAAATGCAAACCAAACAAACAAACCAAGGCCCGATTCCTATCACCAAGTCAAGGAATAAGGCATGCATGCAAGATGCAATGCAACCTAAGCATGCAAGCTAAGAATGCAACGTGGCATGGCAAGACACTTATGTAAGCATACAAGCAAACATGAGGTAATGCAAATTGATGGAAAGGTGTACTTACACATGGTTTAGGCAACTCTAATTAGGCCTAAAACAATGGCCAAAGTGCTACAATAAGGGACCAAATACACATGCACACATACACATGTTGAAGGCCTAAATGCTTAAGCATCAAAAGACTACTTCTAAGCACACTTAGAAGGGAATGATCATGGACATGTGACATGCATTATAAGTCTTCAAAACATGTAGGAAATGATGCCAAATTAACTTACCAATGCAAGCTATGCATGCGCCCAAACCTAAGGACCTAAAACATGACCATATGACTCATGAAGCAAATGACCAAATTGAATCAAAACAGCCCCAAATCATGCAAAAGTAAGCCTTAAGAAACATTTAGATGGCATCCAAATGACCTAACCTTAGAGGCATACACAATGGCATAAACATGAAGCATAAAACATCAATTCTTGAAACATCAAAAGGGCCATGAAATGCAAGCATATGAGCACGATAAGAGGACTGAAATAACATGGTAGATAGTCCCAAACCGTTAAATCAATGCAAGAATGTCATGCTATACCTTCATACACTTAAGGCCAACAAGCCGGAATGCAAAGGAGCTATACTAAGCATGCCAAATCTGACCCAAACAACCATGGACAGACCTTAAACATGGCAAAGTGAGCACAAAACCTTCACAAGTCTAAGCCTAAAACATGCTAAAACAAAGGCTAACAACCTAAGGCATATTAAGGCAATAACATGGCATTACATGGTAGGTATGCTAAGCATGCATGGTGTACCAAAACCAATACACAACAAGGTTATATCATGGCATAATAAGCATGGAAAACAACCAAGATGTGATCAATACACACTCTAACATGATGCTCTCTCAAGAGGCCAAAAATGGTCCATTTCAAGGACAACAAGGAGAGGGGGTGGCCCTCCCCTTTTGGAGACTTCAAGGCACCATCTCCACTGAAATCCCTCAAGATTTCAGTGGTGAAGAGGCCCAAGCACCAAAGTCTCAAAACTTGCTCAAAATAACACAAAATGGGGCCTTTCAAGGCCTAAGAGGGGTCAAACACCTCCAAACCACAAAACACTCTTAATGAACAATCAAGAGGGCCTAAAAACAGAACTTTTTTGTATTATACACCAAGCTCAAAAACGATTTTAAGATAGGTCAAAATACAATGCAAAAATGGGGAATAAAGGTGTTAGTTTCTTACCCTTGAAGACCCCTTCAACAATGGTGTTCCAACAGCTCCTTCTAGGTTGAAAACAGCTCCAAAACTTCAAAATCAACCTCTTAGAACCTCAGTAGCTAAGTGAAGGTGAAACACTATGTGTTTGTGTGCAATAGTAAGACACAAATGCACTTTAACACACACAAGAGGGAGATATAGAGATAGAAAGTGTAAGGTTTCTAACCCTAGAACTGAAAACCCTAAAAATGGCTGTCTAAAAATATCTCAAGTCTCTCAAGTGTCTAACCCTAAGGCCAAGAGACAAGGCTCTCTCTTATAGAGCTTCTTGTCTTGTAAAGCTTACAAGACAAGCTTCTAAAGGGAGAGATCCCTCCATACACGTGTATGGAGGGGAGCAAAAAGCAAGACAGCTGTGATAAAATATCTGCAAAAGCAGATGCACAGTAGTCGGCCGGCCAAAAATGCCATTTTGGCAAAAAGGAGTGCCGACCGGCAACAAATAGTGTCGATCAGCAAAATACATTGCCGATGGCAGCAAAAACCAGCCGGTGACCTCTAGCCACTGCCGGTGGTGTGTGGGGATGCCTCACAAGGCATTCCCTGCTCCTCCAAGGCAAGACACAAGTGTTTGGTGAAAAACCAGACACAAAACGGTCAAGTTCGGAGATCCTGAGGCAGGGTGCGTAGCCGAGACCTCCGGGAACTCCAAACGAACACAAACATGGATAATCACCGAGTGTTCAAACGGTGACGTCCAAGTCTTGAGGACGGTCAAAAATGGGGTGTCTACAGGCACTCTATGCAGTCAATCGGTAGAAAGTGCCTGCAGAATCTGTTTGACAGTAGCAGAGGACAGGACTTTGCATGATAATGCAATTCAGGCAATGTATGCACCTACCAAGCCCCTTTTCATGTGCATGACTCAAAGGGACATGGTTCTTGGTTCTTGGACCATCAATCGCGAATTTCCATGCGTGATGGCCCAAAGAATCAAATGTGCATTTTGATATGGAATGTAATGCACATAAACAAACCAATGGGACTCAACCTCTATCACAAACATTTCAAGAGGCCAAGCATGCATGCAAGTGGAATGCAATCCTAAGCATGTGAACTAAGGATGCGACATAGGAATGCATGGATGCTACCAACACGCATGCAATGTGTAGTGCCAATGTGCACACATGTGAGGCATACAACAAGTTAGACAACTTGGCAAGGAATACATGCTAAATGTACTACCACCTAAGAATGTAACAACATACCAAAGGGGCCAAATGTATTACAACATGCAAGGTAAACATGCTACAACATATAAGAGTGGTCTTAGACTAAGTTAGGCAGCCCTAACTAGGCCGAAAAACAGTGGCCAAAGTGCCCAAAAATGAAGGACTAATGGCATGCAAACATGCATGTATACAAGGACCAACACTTAGGCATAAAGGGACAATTCTCAAGCACACTTAGGCGGATGCAAACATGGACAAATAGCATGCAACAAAAGCTCTGAAATTATGTTAAAAAATGGTGCCATACCAATTAAACAAAGACAAGCCAAGCATGCAACATGGTCCAAAACTTAAGGCTAACAAGCCAAAATGCAAAGGGGCTATACAATGCATGCCAAAGTCGACCAAAGTGGCTAAGGACAGACCTTAAACATGGCAAAATAAGCATGAAAGCTTCACAAAGCTAGGCCTAAAGCATGCTAGAACGATGGTTTACAACCTAAGGCATGTTAAGGCAAGAAAATGACATTACAAGGCATGTATGCTAAGCAAGCATGATGTACCAAAACCAATTAAAAACAGAAGCATATTACGACATAATAAGCATGAAAATCAGCTAAGGCATGGTAAACATGAAGCTTAGCTAGGTGCTCCCTCAAGAGGCCAAAAATGGTCCATTTCAAGGACAACAAGGAGAAGGGGTGGCCCTCTCCTCCCTAGGACCTCAAGGCACCATCCTTACCTCTGAAATCCCTCAAGATTTCAGTGGTGAGGAGGCCCAAACACCAAGGTCCCGGAGCTCACTCAAAATAGCACAAAATGGGGCCTCTCAAGGCCTAAGAGGGGTCAAACACCTCCAAACCACAAAACACTCTAAACAAACTATTTAGAGGGCCTAAAAATAGAACTTTTTTTTATATTATACACTAATCTCAAAAATAGTTCTAAGATAGGCAAAAATGCAATGAAAGAAAGGGGTAAAAAGGGGTAAGATTGTTACCCTTGAAGACCTCTTCAACAATGGTGGACCAGCTACTCCTCCAAGCTCAAAACCACCCAAGAACCTCAAGAAAAACCTCTTAGAACCTCAGTAGCCAAGGGAAGGTGTAACACTATGTGTTTGTGTGCAATAGTAAGACACAAATGCACTTATACACGCACAAAGGTAAAAAGAAAGAGAGAAATAGAGATAGGTGAGACACAAACCCTAACCCTAATCCAGAGCTCTCCTCTGTATATTTTCTAACCTTTTTGTCCAACCCTAAAGCCAAGGGGGGAGGGCTCCTCTTATAGAGAAGCCAATCTTGTAAAGCTTACTAAAGAAGCTAACAAGGAAGCCATCCCTCCATACACGTGTATGGAGGGGAACAAAATGCAAGCCAGCTGTATTAAAATATCTGCAAAAGCAGATGAACAGTAATCGGCTGCTCAAAATTGCCATTTTGACAAAATGGACTGCCGACCGGCAACAAAGAATGCCGACCGGCAATATACATTGCCGATGGCAACAAAACACCAGCCGGTGGCCTCTGGCCATGGCCGGTGATGTGTGGGGATGACTCACAAGGCATTCCCTGCCCCTCCAAGGCAAAACACAAGTGTTTGGTGCGAAACCAGACACTAAACAGTCGAGTTTGGAGATCCTGAGGCAAGGCGCGTAGCCGAGACCTCCGGGAACTGCAAACGAACACAAACATGGATAATCACCGGGTGTTCAAACGGTGACGTCCAAGTCTTGAGGACGGTCAAAAATGGGGTGTCTACACAAGTGCATGAACATGAAAGATGGACTGAAATCACATTACAAATGATGCCAAATCATTCAAATAATCCAAGTAATGCATGCTAGTGGACCCGATACATAAAGCTAAGACGCTAGAATGCACTATAGCTATACAAAGCATGGCATGCATGACTAAAACAACAAAAATTAGAGCTAGAGCATGCTAAAACATGGACAAAGCTTCATGAAGTTAAGCCAAAAGCATGCTAGAATGACATGTTAAGGCATGATACACATTAGGCTAATTCATGGAATTGCACTACAAGTGCATGGAGCATGTAGGAGGTGACCAAAAAAAATCCTAACAGAGGTATGACATGGCAAAACATCCCAAAAACAAGCTGAAATGAACTCAAATGAGGCTGGAATGACACGCTACTCCATGAAGCATACAAAGACTAGTTTATGAGATTTACACTACAAGTGTATTAAGCATGCATGGAGTGACAAAACCAAGTAAAAATAGTGGTATGCCACAGCAAAATAACCCTAAATACAAGCTAAGATATGGCCAACATAAGCTTAACAAGCATGCTCACACATGAGGGTAATGAAACAAGTATTGAAGACACAAGGAGAGGGGATGACCCTCTCGTTTTGGGGACCTCAAAACACCATCCCCACCACTGAAATTCCTTTGGATTTCAGTGGTGAGAAGGCCAAAACAAGGTGGTCCCAAAAGCTCACAAAGAAGGCACAAAAGCAAGGCCAAACAAAGCCTAAGAGGGGATAAACAACCCCAAATACAAAAGTGACCTTAAACAAAGATCTTAAGCACCAAAATTCAGAACTTTTTGTAGTTAAGAGTTAAGCTTAAAACATCATGCAAGTAGGGCTAAAATTTTAAGCAAGAATGGGGGTTTAAGGAGTTAAAGGCTCACCCTTGAAGACCACCTTCAAAACCACAACTCCAGCAGGTTTTTCAAGCTTAAACCAAACCAACAACACCAAAACCAGCTCCTAAGCACCTCAACAACCAAAGGATGGTGTTTGAGTGTGTGTTTGTGTGCAAAAGTGAGACAAAATGACACTTTAAGGCACAAAAATGAAGCAAAGAGAGATATAGAGATAAAGGTGTATCTATCACTCTCTAACCCAAAAAACTGAACCTAAGGCATGAGGGAGGAGGTTCCCTTATATAGAAAAAACAAAGTTCAAGCTTGTTGAGGAAGTTTAGAGCTCCAAGCAATCCCTCCAGGATGGTTTCTGTGCCCAACAGCTGGCACAACTGGCAAGAAAATATCTTCAGAATGCTGAAGGAAAGTGGCCGACCAGTTGAAGTGGTCGGCCAACTACTTTTACTGGTTGGCCGGAAGAGAAAGTGGTTGGCCAGTGGCTTACAAGGCCAAAAAGTGGTTGCCCAGTGTCGAGATTTAAGCTCCAGACGTTAGCTTCTCAATGGCGCTAGCCTTGCATCAAAATTCCAACTGTGCAAAAAGTTATGCCTGTTTTGGGGAAGCCGCGCAGTTTCGATCCAACCGGATTGATGCCCTACTTCAACCAACCAAATCTCCCCCATCTGGACTTGGCTTTAGGAGATTCTTGAGTGAAAAATGAACCCCTGGAAGTAATCTTTCCAACAGTGGTGGCCTCATAGCTAAAATCCAAGTATTCAAAAGGATAGGCCTGATTTAGAGAGGGCTGCTTAATTAAAAAAACCAGCTGGTCGACAAGAAAACTGGCTGGCGGGGAAGAAAAGTGGTTTTCAGGGAGAGAAATTGGTCTCCTACCCTTATTCCACCCTCAAAGCAAGGAGAACAAGGTTTGTGCCAAAAATGAACCAAAAGGGATGCAAGACGAGAGTCCGGAGGTCAAGGTGCGCTGCCGAAAGCCTCGAAAACTAGTCTACGAGCACCAAAAGTGGTTTACAACCACAAAAGTGGTCTCTCAGACCACAGTGTCCCTCTAGGTAGAGGCAACAAGGTGTGGTTCAAAAACCATGCCAAACGGAGAACGTTAAGTGGTCCCGAGTCAAGGCGCGCGGCCGAAGACTCCGAAAATCAAAAACTAGTCTCCAAACGGGAAAAGTGGTCTACGACCACAAAGAGGTGGTCTACAAGACCCCTCCCTTCCTCCAGGGAAGAGAAACAAGTCTTGGTCCACAAACCGAGCCAAAACGCAAAAAGTTCAGAGGCCCGGAGGCAAGGCACTCAGCCGAAACTCCGAAAACTCGAAATGAGCACAACATGCACTATCATCGAGCGCTCAATTGAATACGTCTGAGTCTTGAGGTTGGTCAAAAATGGGGTGTCTACAGGGTGGAAATCCCAATGGATCTAGATGAAATCTAAGGGAGAAGGAGGATTCTAGAGAGAGAGGCTTAAGAACAAGCTTTTTGGAAAGTTTTAAAGAGAGAGAAAAATGAAAAAGTGATTCAAAATGTCATCTTCTCGGACGGTTATACACGCAGTTCGCTCGAGTATGGAAAGCCCCGCTCGAGCGTAGAATACGTACTTCTAGAATATTTGCAGACGAAGGGCCCCGCTCGAGCGCGGGACTGGATGCTCGAGGTTCCAACGCACATTCCCAGTACTTTTAGAACTGCAAGAGTGTTGAGATTTGACAAATCCCACTCAAACACAGGAATGCCCCCTCGAGCGGAGGAGCAAAATGTGTAAAGCCTGCTTGAGCGCAAGAATGCCCGCTTGAGTGGAAGAGCCAAAATCTGGGCAACAAAGGTTTGGAAAAACAAGCAACCAACCTCTCCCAAATGTACAACTATATCCCGATAACCAAAATAAAGGGGAAGACAAGGAAAAACAAGATAGGAATTACCATTCTAAGCCATACCAACCCGAGTCTGGAATATGATAGCTAACGGGTCAAAATCAGAATCGCTATAACCTCCCCCCATTAAAGAATTTCATCCACGAAATTACAAATCAAGCTCAAAGCATAATTAAACCATCCACAACAATGTTATTCTCACAAGCTCAAAACCATGACCCATTCCTCGGTCATCCATTCTCATCGACTCGATACACAAGTCCCACATTAACATGAAATTTACAATTTCTTAAAACATTTACAATGTTTAAATCAAAGTCCAAGTTCTCAAAATTTTAAATAGCACATACAATGCTTCCAACACTTATATAATACAGATAATATCCCACATTCTTAAACATATACAATGTTTATAATAACTCATATTTCCAAAAGTAAACAACATATACAATGCTTCTACCTTTCATTATCATAATCAAAATTTCAATACATGTTTAGATATCAATAAATAAGTCCGGATATTTCTCTCGAACTTCCAATTCATGATCCCAGGTTGCTTCCTTAACCCCGTGGCATCTCCACAATACTTTTACTAAGGGAATTGTCATGCGTCGAAAGACTTGGTCCCATCTATCCAAGACCCTCACCGATCTCTCCTCATACGAGGCATCATTATCTACCTCCAAGTCGGTCTAATCCAATACATGTGATGGATCCGGCTCATATTTCCGTAGCATACTAATATGAAACACGTCATGTGCTCCGAAAAGTTGTGGCGGCAATGCCAACTGATAAGCAACATCTCCTATTCGCTCAAGGATCTCAAAAGGGCCAATAAACCAAGGGGACAAGTTCCCACTCTTCCCAAATCTCATCAAACCCCGCCTAGGTGATATTTTCAGGAACACATGATCTCCCACCTCAAAAAACAAGGTCCTCCTACGGTCTGCGTAGATTTTTTAGCGACACTCTTTTAGTGACTCTGGGTGTGACTAATCTCTTACAGATAAGTGCTACCTTCTCCGTCGTCTCGCGAACTAACTCTGGACCCAACAAAAGTGCATCACCTACCTCGGCTCGACATGCCGGGGATCTACATGGTTGGCCATACAAGGCCTCAAACGGTGCCATGCCAATACTTGATTGGAAACTGTTGTTATAGGCAAACTCCACTAAGGGTAAGTGCCTCTCCCACGACCCCTTAAAATCAAGCACACAACCTCGAAGCATATCCTCAAGGATCTGAATAGTACGTTCGGACTGCCCGTCAGTTTGAGGATGATACGCAGTATTAAAGGTCAATTTAGTGCCCAAGGTACTCTGTAAACTCTGCCACAATCGAGCTGTGAAACGCGGATCTCTATTTGAAACAATCATCACAGGGACTCCGTGCAACCTCACTATGTCCCTGATGTACAAGGCGATAAGATAGTCTACTGAATCACTCACGCGCATAGGTATGAAGTGCGCAGACTTGGTCAACCGGTTAACTACAACCCAAATGGCATCTGTAGACGCGCCCCGAAGGGGCTTTATACTGTGCTACAGTTCGGACTCAAATGTCACGGTTCTTAATCTGATGTCACAACGTGCAATGTGAGATTAATAAATCACCAAAGAGTCCAAATCTGGCAAATCGTTTTTGGGAAACTGATTTTTGTAAAGAAGTGCCAAACATGGACTGCTTTTTCAAATGCAGAGTCACCACCTAAATGTTTTATTTTGGGAAATTTAGGAAACCTTGACTCGTGCCTAAGGCCACGCGTCCGTCATCACCAAAGTTACCTCGGCTCGGGAACTTGGGTATGAGAGGGGAAGGTCATGCAATGAGCACCTCCGCTCGCCCGATCAAAGATCGACTTTTACTAACATGATATCTTGTTTTTGAAAACACATGCATTCTTATTTCGGTTATTAGCCTAGAATTACTATGTGATGCACACAACACACAAGTATAGACTAGATCGCCTAAGTTGGAACAAAACATCTCATGTTTGTTTGAAAATGGTTTGAAAGTGCTACTCGCAAGTAGGCTAAGACGTGGATTTGGCACCCTCGAGTGGACTTAGAAAACATGATTTTGCCACAATCAAGTGGGCTTAAAACTCGTATTTCAATGAATTGTTTCAATTCAAGTAATCTAACCTTCACCCACAGGCATTCAGGCAGTTATATCACATAAGCAGTTAGCCTCATGGCAAGCATACGGTCATGTTAACACTCACACACATGCAAGATGCTGTAGACACCCCATTTTGGACTGACCTTAAGACTCAGACGTCATCGATTGAGCGCTCGGTGATCGCGCATGTTGTGCTCGTTTCGAGGTTTCGGAGTTCTTGGCCGAGAGCCTCACCTCCGGACCTCGGGACCCTTTCTACTTGTAACAACCCTCATACTGTTTACCGATTAATGACTGATTAACTGCTAATTACTGTTAACCGAGACTGATTATGACTGATAGTTGAACTGATTAAAGTACTGAATTGACTGACCGAAATTGAAACTGAATTGAATGAATACATCTATTTGAATTGCATTCTATTTGTTGATTGTTTATTTTATCTGTTCATGTTTGAGCGTTTAATTGAAGGCCTTATCGGCGGCCGAATTAGTAACCGATTGATGTTTTATGAGCGCCATAATTAATGTAATTTTATGGTATATTTATTTGAAAATTGATTAGGTATGATTAGATTAGATTAAAATAAGCTAATTAAAGAGTTAGGCTTAATTACCTTAATGCCACTTAAGTGGCCCACTACTTGAATCATCTTTGAGCCTCATTACACTCATTCATACACATTCCATCAGCTCATTCCTTAGACTCAACCGACCAAGATAGAGAGTGAGAGAGAATTGAGTGGATCTTGAGTTCATTGGTAGAATTGCTTGAAGATTGAAGTGTGGATTGTTAATTTGAACCTCTAGACTTGCATTCAAGGAACCTAGGTATGAATTTCATCCTTTTGACTTGTGTTTAAGTTGATTCATGCATGGTTCATGTCCAATTGTAGAGCTAAGTCATGAATTGGTTCATTAATGGTGAATTGAAGCCCAATCTTTGCATGCATGGTAGTATTGTTGGATTTTGAGTTGTTTTCATGACAAAATGTTACATGCATGTTCATGTCTTGAGTGTAGTCCATGATTTCATCATGTTTTGAAAAGAATTGGCTCTTTAGAGCATCAAATCGAAGCTTTGAAATGGTTTGAATTCATGCATGTTTGCATGTTCATCTTGTGCTTGAAAAATGGTTTAAATTGAGTTTGAATTAAACACCCTTGGGCTTTGATTTCTTAAAATTGAGCTTTGAAACATGTTATTCTATGTGTTTATAAATGTTTTCCAGAAAATGGGCCCAAGAGGATTGGTTTTGATGCTTTTAAGCTTGGTTTTGAACCTGGAGCTCGAATCTGGGATTTCCAGATTTCAGTTGTCCGCTCGAGCGGAGGATTGAGCGCTCGAGCGGAGTCATGTCTCAAGCTCGAGCGGGCGTCGAGCGGGGATTTCACCCATCCAGTACTTTTACAGTACGCTCGAGCGGGAAAGTTTACGCTCGAGCGTGTACCTTTGTTTGCCTGTACGCTCGAGCGGGGAAACATGCGCTCGAGCGGGACTCTCTTTTTCTGAAAATCCTGAAAATGCTTTTAAATGTGCATCTTTGCATCCTCATCCAATTCTAGGCATTCTTAGGCCTAGTTTAAGGCATCTTGTTGAGGATATAGATGTAGAACACACCGAGGCATTAGGGATTAAGTTGTTATCTTTCCCAACTGTGTTGCTTAGTGTGTTCAATCTGTTAACTATGTAGGGTTGGCGACTGGGGAGACACGCTCTAGCATACTGTAGGCCGAACTCTGTGAGTAACGATTGTGTAAAGATATGTTCACAAATGATTATTTTCTGAACAACTGAACTGTACTGTTTTCTGAACTGATTACTGTTAACTGAATGAATGTATGTCTTATATTCTGAACTGTATTGTGGCATCCTTAGCACCTACTATTTACTGTTACTGTTACAGAAATCTTTGTCGGTTCCCTTGTTGGAACCACTACTGTTTACTGACTGATGGCCATCATTACTGTTCGGTCTTCTAGACCTACTGTTTACTGTTATGCTAACGGACGTACCACATATGACTGTTTACTGTACTGAACAACTGAATGACTGATTGAAATGAACTGTTTTCATACTGTAAGGACATTCATTCTTAACCTCTTTACGCATTATGTTATTCACTGGGCTTTAGCTCACGGCTCATATATATATGTAGGTGTACAGGCACTAGACCGCGACTAGGAGCGTCAGGATTCCTCCAGTTTTGTCAAGCCAGCCTATGTGCCTCACTGCGAGGTTCCGAGCCTAACCGTTAAGGCTTAGGGGTGTTTTAGATTTTCCCCTTCTGTACTGTCTTACCGTTCTGTATAGACTGTCAACTGTTTACTGTACTGTTATCAGGGATTAAGTCCCTGTACTGTGTGATTGTAAATGTTGTGCATACTGTTCTATACTGTTTATGTATAAATGTATGAGAAGTCTTTTTGCATACAGACTGTCACAGCTCATTGGGCACTGTTTATTTACTGTATTGGCTTCCGCCAGGCCCTGTACTCTGTTTTACTGTACTACTGTCCTGTAGGCCTTCGGTAATCTCGGATTACTGGCCGGTTACGGTGCTAAACCCATAGGGCCGGGTTTGGGTCGTGACAGAGTGGTATCAGAGCGATACTTAACCACGAGTTATACCGCACACACGTGTCCAAATGAGCTATAGGGTGTCCTAGAAAAGTAGTTAGGGCATCTCATGAGCATGATAAGTGTGTGGTTATGTTATGACTGAATGTATATTAGCGTGTTAAAACTGTTAAACAAATGACTGCTTATGTTTAAACTGTTAAAACTGCTTATAGTGAAATGGACAATGCAAATGAACCTGAATCCTCATCTACCGAGGCAAGAATGGAAAGAATGGAAAGAATGATAGAACTGATAACTGCTAGACTGGAACAACAACAGAACCAACAGCCCCCACCTCCTCCTCTTCCGGTACAGCCAGAACCTAATGCTAATGTAAACGATGGGGATATAATTGCACTGACCCATAAATTCAGCAAGATGAAACCGCCATCCTTTCAGGGAGGATTGGAACCGCTAAAGGCTGAAGCTTGGGTGCTTGAGACAGAAAAACTATTTGAAGTGTTTCCGTGCTCAGAAGCGAATAAAGTATTGTTAGCTACCTTCACCCTTCAAGAAGAAGCTAGAAGGTGGTGGATGTTGATCCGCGACACAAATGCTGTTATGACCTGGGCTCAGTTCAAGGAGTCCTTCTTTGAAAAGTATTTCCCTCAGTGTGTCAGGGATAGGAAAGTGACTGAGTTTGAACAACTGAAACAGGGCACCACGTCGGTTGCGGAATATGAAACAAAATTTACTGAACTTGCCCGTTATGCACCGCATATGGTGGATACTGAGTATAAGAAGGCCAGAAAATTTGAAGGTGGCCTTAATGTGGCAATACTTGACCGGATAAATGTTTTGAAACTACCGACTTTTGTGGGTGTTCTCGACCGGGCACTGATGGCCGAGTCGAACATTGCAGCAGTGAAACAATCCGAAACACCAACAACTGAATGGCATGGAAAAAGGCAGAGTTTCAAATTCAAGAAAGGCAAGCACAACCCGGCCAACAAGAAACAGAATACGGGGTCGACAACTAGCCCCAGCCAAGGGAGTGGGTTTATACCACCCTGTTCTGAGTGTGGCAAGAAGCACAAAGGGGTTTGTTATAAACTATCTGGAGCCTGCTACAGATGTGGCAAAGTGGGCCACATGGTTAGAGACTGTCCCTCTGCTCCGCAAGTTAGTAGCAAAGCTACACCAAGCGCAGCAGCATCAACTGTAGCACCAAAGCCTAACCCCAGAACTACCGGGAAGGAGCCCATGAGGCAGGGCCGAGTGTTCGCCCTAGTACCGGGAGACGTCCAGAATACCGAGACCGTTGTGTCAGGTATTCTCTCTATTTGTACTCAAAATGCATATGTACTGATTGATTCGGGGTCTACGCATTCATATGTATCGCATGCTTTCTCACAGAAATTGAATAGACCCTTAGAACCTATGAACTATCTGTTAGCTGTATCATCACCCATAGGGGGATCCATGACATGTGCTTATATGTACCCCGCATGTGAAATTATTGTTGGGGATATGCATCTGTTTATTGATTTACTGCCATTGAACATTGATCATTTTGACGTAATATTAGGGATGGATTGGTTATAAAAATATCATGCCACTATTGATTGTGTGACCAAGCAAGTTGTTTTCCGTCCACCTGGTTTGCCTGAATTCGTGTTTAATGGGAGTGGAGTAGTACCTCCTCCGTATTTGATTTCGTTAGTGAAAGCTGTTAAATTAATTAGAAGGGGGTGTAAGGGATATCTGTGTTCTGTACTGACTGTGGCTACTGATAATAGTGATAAAACTGATGTGAATTGTATTCCTATAGTCAGGGAATTCCCAGATGTATTTCCAGATGATCTGCCAGGGGATTTGATTGACAGGGAAATTGAATTTACCATTGATGTGATTCCGGGTACACAGCCGATATCGAAAGCTCCTTATAGAATGGCCCCAACTGAACTGAAAGAACTGAAAGTGCAACTGCAAGAACTGTCAGACAAAAAGTTCATCAGACCCAGTACCTCACCATGGGGTGCGCCTGTTTTGTTTGTAAAGAAGAAAGACGGCTCACTGAGACTGTGCATTGACTATCGTGAACTGAATAAGGTAACTGTAAAGAATAAATACCCATTACCGCGTATTGATGACCTTTGATCAGTTACAGGGTGCCCAAGTGTTTTCTAAGATTGATCTCAGATCGGGATATCATCAACTGAAGGTTAAACCGGAAGACATTGATAAAACTGCTTTCCGAACGAGGTATGGACACTACGAATTTTTAGTTATGCCTTTTGGAGTCACGAATGCACCAGCTGCATTTATGGACCTTATGAACAGAATTTTTAAACCGTACCTTGACAATTTTATTGTTGTATTTATTGATGACATATTGATTTACTCCAAGAATATAGAAGAACATGAACATCATCTGAGACTTGCCCTACAAACCTTAAGAGAACAGAAACTGTATGGTAAACTGTCTAAATGTGAATTTTGGCTTGACCATGTTATGTTTTTGGGGCATGTTGTTAGCAAAGATGGAATTTCTGTTGATCCGCAGAAAATTGAAGCTGTAGTGAACTGGCCTAGACCAACAAATGTGACTGAAGTCCGAAGCTTTTTAGGTTTGGCTGGATATTACAGAAGATTTGTCAAAGATTTCTCCAAAATTGCTTTACCGTTGACTCAACTGACACAAAAGGGGACATCATTTGACTGGACTGACCAAAGGGAATCAGCATTCCAAGAGTTGAAAACTCGACTTGTGACTGCACCGGTTCTTACCTTACCTTCGGGTACGGATGGCTACACTGTATTTAGTGATGCTTCTCATAAGGGTTTGGGATGTGTTTTAATGCAGAATGGGAGAGTAATTGCCTATGCTTCCCGTCAACTGAGACCGCATGAAAAGAACTACCCGACCCATGACCTGGAACTTGCTGCAGTAGTATTTGCACTGAAAATCTGGCGTCACTACCTGTACGGAGTGACATGTGAAGTATACACCGACCACAAGAGTTTGAAATATTTCTTCACCCAGAAAGAACTGAACATGAGACAGCGGAGATGGCTAGAACTGATAAAAGACTATGACCTGCAGATTTTGTACCATCCGGGAAAAGCCAATACCGTCGCCGATGCATTGAGCCGAAAGTCAATTGGAAACGTAGCATGTTTGCTTACCGGACAGAAAGAGTTGCTTTGTGACCTTGAAAAATCTGAAATCGAAATTGTTTTGCGAGAACAAGGTGGAACCTTAGCTGCTATTTCTGCCCAACCAGCACTGATTGAAGAGATTAAAGAGAAACAGCAACTGGATGACTTCTTGAAGAAGATCATCGAGGAAAGAGAATCCAAACCGAGACCGGGATTCAAATTTGAGAATAGTGTACTGAAATTTCAAGAAAGACTGTGTGTACCGAATGATATTGAACTGAAAAGAAGAGTTCTGCAAGAAGGCCACAATTCGAAATTGTCTATCCACCCGGGGAATACGAAAATGTATCAAGACCTGAAACAGAATTTCTGGTGGCCAGGAATGAAGAAAGAAATCGCCGGTTTTGTATCCAAATGTCTTCATTGCCAACAGGTCAAAGCTGAACATCAATGACCTGCCGGACTATTGCAACCCTTACCCATACCAGAGTGGAAATGGGAGCATATCACGATGGATTTCATCGTTGGGTTACCTCGCTCCAGAAAAGGTATGGATTCAATTTGGGTCATTGTTGATAGACTAACCAAGTCTGCTCACTTCTTACCTGTCAAGACAATCTATAATGCGGACAAATTGGCTGTTATCTATATTGATGAAATTGTAAGACTGCATGGAGTGCCTGTGTCTATTGTTTCTGACAGGGATTCGAAGTTTACATCGAGGTTTTGGCAAAGTCTACAGACCGCATTGGGTACTGAACTGAGACTGAGTAGTGCCTATCATCCTCAGACAGATGGCCAGTCAGAAAAAACCATCCAAACTCTGGAGGATTTACTGAGAATGTGTGTCCTTGATTTTCAGGGAGACTGGGAAAGTCATTTACCTTTGGCTGAATTCGCCTACAACAACAGCTACCATTCGAGTATTGGCATGGCGCCCTTCGAGGCATTGTATGGCAGAAAATGTAGATCTCCAATTTGCTGGGCAGAAGTTGGAGATGGGCCTTTGCTTGGGCCCGAGATCATATATGAAACGACTGAGAAAGTGAAACTGATACAACAGAGACTAAAAACTGCACAGAGTAGACAGAAGAGTTATGCTGACGTCAGAAGACGAAACAGAGAGTATGAAGTGGGTGATCACGTATTTGTGAAAGTGACACTGATGAAAGGCCAGACTCGTTTTGGAGTCAAAGGCAAGCTAGCACCGAGATACGTCGGGCCATATGAGATTATTGAGAAAATCAATCCGGTGGCGTATCAAGTTGCGCTTCCTCCTGAAATGGAGCACATGCATAATGTTTTCCACATTTCGATGTTAAGAGATTACCTCCGGGATCCTTTCCATGTAATAGAGCCTACTCGTATAGTGCTGAGTGATGACTACACTTACGAGGAACGGCCCATACAGATTGTAAACAGACGGATCAAGAAACTGAGGAACAAAGATATCCCGCTAGTGAAAGTTGACTGACAGAACCATGGTGGTATGTATGCCACTTGGGAAAGGGAAGATGACATGGCTAAAAGATATCCTGAACTGTTTCCACTTAACCCTGTTTTCTTCCAGACTGAAGGTAACTCGAGTTTAGAGGACTAAACTCTTTATAAGGAGGGGAGACTGTAACAACCCTCATACTGTTTACCGATTAATGACTGATTAACTGCTAATTACTGTTAACCGAGACTGATTATGACTGATAGTTGAACTGATTAAAGTACTGAACTGACTGACCGAAATTGAAACTGAATTGAATGAATACATCTGTTTGAATTGCATTCTATCTGTTGATTGTTTATTTTATCTGTTCATGTTTGAGCGTTTAATTGAAGGCCTTATCGGCGGCCGAATTAGTAACCGATTGATGTTTTATGAGCGTCATAATTAATGTAATTTTATGGTATATTTATTTGAAAATTGATTAGGTATGATTAGATTAGATTAAAATAAGCTAATTAAAGAGTTAGACTTAATTACCTTAATGCCACTTAAGTGGCCCACTACTTGAATCATCTTTGAGCCTCATTACACTCATTCATACACATTCCATCAACTCATTCCTTAGACTCAACCGACCAAGATAGAGAGTGAGAGAGAATTGAGTGGATCTTGAGTTCATTGGTAGAATTGCTTGAAGATTGAAGTGTGGATTGTTAATTTGAACCTCTAGACTTGCATTCAAGGAACCTAGGTATGAATTTCATCCTTTTGACTTGTGTTTAAGTTGATTCATACATGGTTCATGTCCAATTGTAGAGCTAAGTCATGAATTGGTTCATTAATGGTGAATTGAAGCCCAATCTTTGCATGCATGGTAGTATTGTTGGATTTTGAGTTGTTTTCATGGCAAAATGTTACATGCATGTTCATGTCTTGAGTGTAGTCCATGATTTCATCATGTTTTGAAAAGAATTGGCTCTTTAGAGCATCAAATCGAAGCTTTGAAATGGTTTGAATTCATGCATGTTTGCATGTTCATCTTGTGCTTGAAAAATGGTTTAAATTGAGTTTGAATTAAACACCCTTGGGCTTTGATTTCTTAAAATTGAGCTTTGAAACATGTTATTCTATGTGTTTATAAATGTTTTCCAGAAAATGGGCCCAAGGGGATTGGTTTTGATGCTTTTGAGCTTGGTTTTGAACCTGGAGCTCGAATCTGGGATTTCCAGATTTCAGTCGTCCGCTCGAGCGGGGGGAAGTGCCGCTCGAGCGGTAAAATCGAGCTTCCAGCATCTTGCACTGTTTTACAGTCCGCTCGAGCGGAGGATTGAGCGCTCGAGCGGAGTCATGTCTCAAGCTCGAGCGGGCTTCCAGCGGGGATTTCACCCATCCAGTACTTTTACAGTACGCTCGAGCGGGAAAGTTTACGCTCGAGCGTGTACCTTTGTTTGCCTGTACGCTCGAGCGGGGAAACATGCGCTCGAGCGGGACTCTATTTTTCTGAAAATCCTGAAAATGCTTTTAAATGTGCGTCTTTGCATCCTCATCCCATTCTAGGCATTCTTAGGCCTAGTTTAAGGCATCTTGTTGAGGATATAGATGTAGAACACACCGAGGCATTAGGGATTAAGTTGTTATCTTTCCCAACTGTGTAGCTTAGTGTGTTCAATCTGTTAACTGTGTAGGGTTGGCGACTGGGGAGACACGCTCTAGCATACTGTAGGCCGAACTCTGTGAGTAACGATTGTGTAAAGATATGTTCACAAATAATTATTTTCTGAACAACTGAACTGTACTGTTTTATGAACTGATTACTGTTAACTAAATGAATGTATGTCCTATATTCTGAACTGTATTGTGGCATCCTTAGCACCTACTATTTACTGTTACTGTTACAGAGATCTCTGTCGGTTCCCTTGTTGGAACCACTACTGTTTACTGACTGATGGCCATCATTACTGTTCGGTCTTCTAGACCTACTGTTTACTGTTATGCTAACGGATGTACCACATATGACTGTTTACTGTACTGAACAACTGAATGACTGATTGAAATGAACTGTTTTCATACTGTAAGGACATTCATTCTTAACCTCTTTACGCATTATGTTATTCACTGGGCTTTAGCTCACGGCTCATATATATATGTAGGTGTACAGGCACCAGACCGCGGCTAGGAGCGTCAGGATTCCTCCAGTTTTGTCAAGCCAGCCTATGTGCCTCACTGCGAGGTTCCGAGCCTAACCGTTAAGGCTTAGGGGTGTTTTAGATTTTCCCCTTCTGTACTGTCTTACCGTTCTGTATAGACTGTCAACTGTTTACTGTACTGTTATCAGGGATTAAGTCCCTGTACTGTGTGATTGTAAATGTTGTGCATACTGTTCTATACTGTTTATGTATAAATGTATGAGAAGTCTTTTTGCATACAGACTGTCACAGCTCATTGGGCACTGTTTATTTACTGTATTGGCTTCCGCCAGGCCCTGTACTCTGTTTTACTGTACTACTGTCCTGCAGGCCTTCGGTAATCTCGGATTACTAGCCGGTTACGGTGCTAAACCCATAGGGCCGGTTTTGGGTCGTGACACTACTTTAACTAGATCCGCGGACCGAGTTTTGTTTTCTCTTCTCGGAGGGAGGGAGAGGTCTTGTAGACCATCTCTCAGTGGTCCTAGACTACTTTTCGTGGTCGTAGGCCACTGTTCTCGTTTGGAGACTAGTTTCTGATTTTCGGAGCCGTCGGCCGTACGCCTCGGTTCGGGACCGCTTAACATTTCCGTTTGGCACGTTTTTTGGAACACACCTTGTTTCCTCTATCTAGAGGGACACTGTGGTCCGGGAGACCACTTTTGTGGTCATACACCACCTTTTGTGCTCAACAGCCAGTTTTTGAGGCCCCCGGCCGCGCGCTTTGCCTCTCGAACTCTCGTTTTGCATCCGTGTTGGTTCATTTTTGGCATGAACCTTGTTTTCCTAGTTTGGGCGGTGGTACAAGGGTGGGAGACCACCTTTTCTCCTTGGAGACCACTTTTCCCCGCCAGTCGATTTTCTTGTCAGGAAATTGGTTTTCTTGGTCTTTGGGCCACATTTTCTGGTTTCCCACCCCACCATTGGTATTCTTTCAGTGTGGAGACCACCAATACCCTTGGCCGACCAGTTTTTATCTGGGAGACCACTTCCCTGGTCGGCCGACCAGGGAAAGTGGCTGGCTGTCCACCTTTTCTGGTTGGCTGGTTTCCTCATGTTTTGCCAAATTGTGTGGATGCCAGCTGTGCCAGCTGGAAGGCACAGACTGTATTCTCCATACACGTGAATGGAGGATTTGCATCCAAGCTTTTAGCTTCTTGAGGAAGCTTTAGCTTCAAACCTCTATAAGAGAGGCCCTCCCTCTCCTTTGCACAGGTTCAGAATTTTGTTGAAGGCAAAATACATATTTATCTCTATATTTTGGCTCAAAGTGTGTATTACTCTTGACCTATTGCACCACACCTCATAGCCATACACCTCAACCATTGATCTGAGGTTCTTGGAGGATATTTGTAGAGGTTGAAGAGTTGGTTTTTGGTCCCAAAACTTGCTGGTTTTGCTGAGCTTCAAGGGTAACTCCTTTTCCCTCTTTTAAGGTCTATCTTGATCATTCTCTTAGCCATACTTGCATGCATATTTAGATTTTGTTGTCAACTGAAAAAAGCTTCACATTTAAGTGTTTTTCATGTTTGTTTAAGGCTCTTTTGGTGTTGAGGGTCATCTACCCTCTTGTATGCTCTATTTAGCCTTGTTTTGTGCCATGCCATGAGAGGTTGGTGTTGATATTTGCTTGGCCTTTTAGCAACTGAAATCCAGCCAATTTTCAGTGGTTGGCATGTGGTTTTGAGGGCCTAAATTAGAGAGGGGAGACCCTCTCTCTTTTGGCCTTGCTTGTTTGCATTTTTGGCCTTTCAAAGGAGCACATATTTTCATACTTCCAAGGCTTGGTTCAGGCCCTTTTTGGTGACTTTTTGGGCCTACCTAGACTCTGTCTATCACTGGTTTGGTCACCTTGTGTTTGCCTCTTACATGTGTAAAATAATCCCTTTCATGGCTTATCAAAAGTAGCACCTCATTCTTGCATGTATTGGTCATGTCTCTGTGGGTTTTTGGCTGGTTTGGTAGCCTCTCATATGCTTCATATGCTTGTAGTGTAAATCATGTTTACTAGCTTGAAATGCATGATGTTTTGGCCCTCTATTCTAGCATATTTTGGCCATGATCTAAACTGATTTTGTTCATATTTTGGGCTGCCTTAGCTCTATTTTGAGGCCTCATGGTCGAATGATGCTTGCCATGCATGCTTGTAGTGTAATAGCCTTGCCTAGCTTTGAGTTTTTGAGGTCCCTTGCATGCTTAACTTGAGGTATTTGCATGTTTTGGCATTATGAGGAATGTTATTTCAGAGCTTATTTCTTGGCCATATTCTCATGTTTGTCAGTCTTTCAATGTGCTTGAGAGTTGCAACATTATACCCCATTTGTGAGCCATTGCATGAGCTTCATTTTTGTGCCTTTCAAGCCATCATCTTAGTTCACTTTTGCTCCTATTCTGGCCTACATAGGGTCTGTTTGGAGTTGGTTTGGCCATTTGAGCATTGCCTTGCATGCCTATAGTGTAATACACTTCACTAGTTTTGGTGCTTGAGCCATTCAACATGCATTGTGTGAGTTGTTTACATCATTTGGAGTCATTTTGTATGCCATTTTAGAGTTGGAACATGTGTCCTTACACTTCATATTTCATCCTTTTCAATGTGTTTGGAAAGTTGTGTTTTTATGCCTCAGGCTTGGGGCCATTGCATTGGGCATGTTTGCATGAGTTTTGGAGCTTTGTTTTCATCATCTTTGGCCACTGATTTGGGTGTGGCTGAGGCCCATCCATTTTGGTTTAAGTCCATTTTGGATCGAGTATGCCATTGTAGTTCATAGCATTGAGTATGCCACGTTGTCGCATGATTGATCATTGCATTGTGCATGCCTTGTTCATCTCATTGTGTATATTAGTTCCATGTGCATTGTGTATGCTAGTGTCATGAGCATTGTGCATGCCATGTAGCTTATAGCATTGTGTATGCTAGTTGCATGTTTGCATGTTATCCCTTGCATGTTTGCATCACTTAGTTGCATTGCATTAGGATTGCATGCTAGAGTTGCATTTGTGCACGCCATGTTTGTTGCATTGTGTTTGGGATAGGAGTTAGTCCGAACACAGGAAACGAGGGACGTCTCATACTCAAAGTGACGAAACGTGCCTCGACTCCCGGTCGCCGACATTCTTGACTTCCCATGATGGAGTTGTTGGCTTTAGGTGCTTGTATGTGCATTCATTTCACATTGAGTCGTGCAATTCGGATCCTCGGCCATCATGCATCGAAATGCGTGATTGATGGCCCGAGGGTTGAGGACTACACTCCCTTGAGCTTATGCAATGATGGGGAGAGTGGTCGTGCACACATGTGTTGCAAATACTTTGCTGTGCATCTCTCTTTTCCTTTGTTGCAGAAAACCAGAAACCAGGAGAGGAAACTGGTCTGCCGACCAGATTTACTGACAGGCCGACCACTTTTTTTGGTTTCCACCACAAAAGGTTAGCATTAGCATCCTTATGCTTGCATGTTTGCATCCATTTATCTATCTTGCATGCAACGGGCTCGGCGCATCATACTAACTGCATTGTATTTCAATTCCTGTTTGAATACATGTATCAAATTGCATTTCACATGACATTTTAGAATGGCCAAGCCTATCTTGGTTGCATTTTGCATGTGTTGCATTAGGCATTCTCGACATAGCTAGGATCATGCATTGATTTTTAACATTTTTAACATAGCTTTTGTTTTGGCTCGGAGTACTCGGTAAGTGTTTATGCTTTAGCATTCTTGCATGTGTGTGAGTGACTGCCATGATAGCATGCTTGCCAAGAGGCTAACTGCTTATGTGATATACCTGGCTGAATGCCTGTGGGTAAAGGTTGGATTATTTAAATTGGAACAATTCATCGATTGCGAGTTTTAAGCCCACTTGAGAGTGGCAAATCACCATGTTTTCTAAGCCCACTTGAGGGTGGCAAAATCCGCATTTTAGCCTACTTGCGAGTAGCAAACCGCTTTAAAAAACAAACATGAGATGTTTTGTTCCAACTTAGACGATCCAGTCTATACTTGTATGCTGTGCGCATCACGTAGCGATTCTAGGCTACTAAACCAAAATAAGAGCACATATGTTTTCAAAAAACAAGATATCATGTTTAGTAGTGGCTGATCTTTGATCGGGCGAGCGGGGGTACTTATTGCATGACCTTCGCCAATCGTACCCAAGTTCCCGAGCCGAGGCAACTTTGGTGATGACGGACACATGGCCTTAGGCACGAGTCAGGGTTTCCTAAATTCTCCCAAAATAAAATATTTAGGTGGCGACTCTGTATTTGGCAAAGCAGTCCATGTTTGGCACTTCTTTCTAAAAATCAGTTTTTCAAAAGAATTTGTCGGATTTGGACTCTTTGGTGATTTATCAATCTCGTATTACACTTTATGAGATCAGATTAAGAACCGTGACATTGAGTCCGAACTGTAGTGAGCCCAATGGACAAAACGAGATTTTCCCGGGACGTTCGGGGACGTCTACAGATGCTAAAGCATAAAAACTTACCTAGTACTCTGAGCCAAAACAATAGCTAGTTAGTAATCAATGCATGATTCTAGCTATGTTAAGATGCCTAATGGAACACATGCAAAATGCAACTTGAAATAGGCTCGGCTATCTAAGAATGGTATGTGAAATGCGACAACTCGATACACGTATTCAAGTTGGAATTGAAATACTATGCGGTTAGTATGATGCGCCGAGCCCGATGTATGCAATACAGATGAATGATGCAAACATGCTATCATAAGTATGCTAATTGAAATATGACCTAGAACTAACCATTGAAAGCAGGTAAGTAAAAGGGAGAAAGACATGGAGTTGGAAGACCTTCACACACTCACGCACACTTCTTACAAAATTTGCCCTCTCAACGGAGGGTCCGAATAAATAATACAAATCAACTAATTAATTAACTACCCTAGCTAATTAATTATTACATAACTCTTAACTAATTTAGACAAATTAACTAAGCTATGAAACTAAAGAGGCCGCCGCAGCTCTGCCTCGAAATGATTGAATGATGCATGCTCGATCGCCTCGCTCGAAAACCCGTTGCCATGCCACATGTTGTCTCCGTTTGCACTGTTTTGCGCCTCTGAAAACTGCACAAGTCCCAAGGATGCTTCTGAACCACTCCCTGAGCACTGTGAGATGTCACCGGCCAAAATATAGGAACACCGGCCATGTGGAATTGGTCACCGACTATTTGTGAGGATCTCGGCCAACAATTTTTAGTCGATCGGCACTGAAGATGGCCGGCTGGCCATATCTTCCTACAGAATGTTATTTTGCTATAGTAGAGGACAAACAGAGCATGACAATGCATTTTTAAGGCAATGTGTGCACAAACACCCTCCCTATCATGTCATGAGCTCAAGGGAGTGTAGTGCTCGACCCTCGGGCCATCAATCACGCATGTCGATGCATGATGGCCAAAGGAGCCAACTATGCGATTCAATGTGGAATGAATGCACAAAAACACATGAATGCCTAGAGCTCTATCATGTTGGATCAAGAGTGTCGGCGACCGAGGATTGAGGCACGTTTCGTCACTTCAAGTACGAACGTCCCTCGGTCCTCATGTTTGGTTTGACACCCCAAACCAAACATAATACAATGCAAGTATGCCAAATACAATACAATCATGGAAATGTGATGCAATGCAACATGAGCACGCCAAAGGCAATAAAACGCAACCTAACATGTAAACAACAAGGCATGCAACAAGTATGCAACAATACTATGCAACCTAAACATGCAAGATGGACTTAAACTGAAATGGGCAGACCTCAGCCATGCCCAAATCCGTGGCCAAAACACCAAAACTAGGACACCAACATGCAAAACAAACATGTACACATATTGGTCCATCACTTAGGCACAAAGAGGACAACTCTCGAAAGCACTCAAAGAGTGCAAAGCATGCAAGCGACAACACTACATGCTCTAAAATGATGCCAAGGATGATGCCAAATCATACACACAAGTCAAGCATAACATGCAAGAAAGCTCAAGGCTTAAGGCTAGTCAAGGAGCTTGTACTAAGGCCACATGAAACAAGCTCCAAAGAGCCAAGGACAACCAAAACAGTCCTATATCATGCTAAAGGGAGTCTAAAACATGCAAGGGCCAAAGCTAAAACAAGCCAAAATGAAAGGCCGAAGGCAGGATGCAAGTAAGGCCAACAAAGGGGATTACACTACACCCATTATAACCAAACATGTCATGACTTAACCAATGAAAAACAGAGATATGGAATGTCAAAAAAAGGCCCCAAAACCCACTTAGATGGTATCCTGAAGACCTAATCATGGAGGCATGCACAATGACCCAACCTTAAGGCATAAAACATCAACCTCCCAATGCATGGAAAAGATGATAAATGCAAGTTTATGGCTACACTACGTGGACTGAAATTACATATGAGATGATGCCAAATCATGAAAAAAGTCCAAGTAGCTCATGCTAATGACTTGGACCCTCAAAGCTAACAAGCTAGACTGTATGGTAGCTATACAAAGTGATGCATGTATGATCAAAACAACATGAAACAGAGTTTTAACATGCTGAAATATGAACAAAAGCTCATTTGGGTCGAGTCAAAATCATGCTAAAACCATAGCTTAAAGCACAAAGCATGTTAAGGCAATAGAGAGGATTACACTACAAGTGTATGGTGCATGCAAGAGACCACTAAACCAACCTTAGACAGAGGTATAGCATGACAAAATAACACCAAATACTTGCTGAAATGGAGCCAAAACAAGCTCAGCAAACATGTTACTATTATGAGCCATCAAAGCAAGCAAATGAGACACAAGGACAGAGGGGTGTCCCTCTCCTATTCAAGACTCTAAAACCACCTTTCCACCACTGAAAATCCTCTAGATTTCAGTGGTAGAAAGGTCAAACCAAAGCAAGAACAAAGGCCAAAAAAGGTGGCTCAAAACAAGGCCAAACAAGGCCTAAGAGGAGGGAGACAACCCCTAACCAAAAAGTAACCTTAAACAATCATCTAAAGCATACAAAATCAGAACTTTTCTCAGTTTACAGTTAAGCTTAAAACAATATGCCAATAGGTCTAAAAGCTTAAGCCAAAATGGGGAAACAAAAGGTTAGTTGCTCACCCTTGAAGAACACCTTCAAGAACACAACTCCAGCCACTCCCTTGGATCAAAACCAGCCCAAGAACTCTGAAACCAACTTCCTAGTGCCTTAGCAACCAAAGAAAGGTGTTCTACTAGGTGCTATAGTGCAAAAGTATGAACAAAATACACTTTTAAGGCACCAACACACACACAAATATAGAGAGAGAGAGGGATATATGAACTCTATATCTATTTTGCTCAACCTCTAGAAAGGGAGAGGAGGCTCCTTTCTTATACAAATCCAATTCTCAAGCTTATTGAACAACCATGAGTCTTGGGGCAAATCCCTCCATACACGTGTATGGAGGATCAAAATTGTGCATACCAGCTGTCACAGCTGGCACAAAATATCTGCAAAAAACAGATGGAAAGGGCTCGGCTAGAAAATATGGCCAATCGACCAACATAAGTGCCGACCGACCAACAAAAATGCCGACCGGCCAACACTTTTGGCCAGTGGCAAGAAAGCAAGGCCGATGGATTCAAGCCTTGGCCGGTGGGTTGAGGGGATGGTAAAAAAGCCACCTTCTTCCCTCAGAAGCAAAACCACAAGTCCTTGGTCCACAACCAAGCACAAAACAAACAAGTTGAGAGATCCTAAGGCAAGGTGCGCAGCCGAGACCTTCGGGAACTCAAAACGAACACGAGCATGGATGATCATCGAGTGTTCAAACGATGACATCCAAGTCCTGAGGATGGTCAAAAATGAGGTGTCTACAGCATCACTGCCCTGTTGAGTCCTCAGAAGTCCCACAACAAAATCCATCGTGACATGCTCCCATTTCCACTCGGCTATAGGCAAGGATTGCAACAAACCCGTTGGCCACTGATGCTCGGCCTTCACTTGCTGACAAGTAAGGCACTTCGATACAAACACCGCCACATCCTTTTTCATACCCCTCCACCAAAACTAGCGACTAAGGTCATAATACATCTTTGTGCCCCCCGGATACACTGCAAGGCGTGAATGGTGAAATTCTCGGAGTACTTCCCCTTGGCAAGTCTCCGGCACAAACAAACAGTCTCGGTATCTAACACTCGAGTCAAGATACACACTCAAGCCCCGTTCTACTTTCCCATTGGAGATTTTCTTCCTGATGTTTTCTACCTCAAGGTCACCTTTCTACGCTTCTAACACTCGGTTCACAAGAGTTGGTTGGGCAACTACCGTAAACAAAGCCGCAGATTCAATGGACTCACCAAGATGCAAGTCAAACTCCCTAAGAGCACCCAACATCTCCCACTCCTGAATGGCGATACAAGCCACACTACTAATTGATTTCCCATTAGCCTTTCCATGATGATAGTGCAACTCGAAGTCATAGTCCTCTATGAACTCCATCCACCTTCTCTGCCTCAAATTGAAGTCTTTCTGGGTAAACATGCACTTCAAACTCTTGTGAATGGAGAACACTTCAAATTTCTCACCATACAGATAATGCCTCCAAATCTTCAAGGCAAATATCACCGCTGCTAACTCTAGGTCACGAGTGTGATAGTTTTTCTTCTAGGTTTTCAACTGCCATGAGCCATAGTGACCTTACCCTCTTGCATCAAAACGTAACCCAAACCTTCCCGTGAAACATCGCAATATACAGAATAGCCTAAATCCCTCTCCGGGATAATCAAAACTGGAGCAGTGGTGAGTCTAACTTTAAGTTCTTGGAACGACTTCTCACAAGTCTCATCCCACACCAATTTGACTCCCTTCCTCATCAACCTAGTTAAAGGTGAAGCTAGTTTAGAGAAATCTCAAACAAATCTCCAATAATACTTGTAGACACCCCATTTTTGACCGTCCTCAAGGCTTGGATGTCACCGTTTGAACACTAGGTGATCATCCATGTTCATGTTCGTCTTGAGTTCTCGGAGGTTTCGGTCGCGCGCCTTGCTTCAAGACCTCTCGACTTGTTTGTTTTGTGCTTGGTTGTACACCAAACACTTGTGTTTTTGCTTCTGAGGGCAGGGAATGGCTTGTTGGCCATCCCTACACCTCACCGGCCTTGGCTTGAGGCCACTGGCTCTATTTTCTTGCTACCAGCCAAATATTTTGGTTGGTCGGCAATGTTTTTGGTCGGCCGGCCATTTTTGTTAGTCAATCGGCCATATTTTCCAGCCGATCCCTTTCCATCTGCTTTTGGCAGATATTTTATGCCAGCTGTCACAGCTGGCATCCACTTTTTCCCTCCCTCCATACACGTGTATGGAGGGATTTGCCTCTTGTTTAGTTTCTCTTGTAAGCTTGAGGATTTGAACCTCTATAAAGAGGGAGCCCCTCTCCCTCCTCTAGGTTCAAAGAATTAGGGTTAGGAAGGTTATATCTATCTATCTCTATAATTCCTTCTCTTGGCCTTTGTGTGTGTGCTTTGTGCCCTAAAGTGACTTTTGTCCACATTATTGCACACAAACACCTAGTGTTACACCATCCTTGGTTGTTGAGGCTCTAAGGAGTTGTTGTTAGGGTTCTTGGGCTGGTTTTGATCCAAGGAAGGTGCTGGAGTGGTGTGAACGCACCCTCGAGCTTTATGCCACCACAGTTCGGACTCCCTTTTGTGTCACGGTTCTTAGTCTGAACCAAAGAGTCCAAATCCGGCAAATCGTTTTGAGAAAATAGATTTTTAGAAAAGAAGTGCCAAACATGGACTGCTTTGCCAGATACAGAGTCGCCACCTAAATATTTTTTTAATGGGGGAATTTAGGAAACCCTGACTCGTTTGCCTAAGGCCACGTGTCCGTCATTACCAAAGTTGTCTCGGCTCGGGAACTTGGGTACGATTGGGGAAGGTCAGCTATGAGCACCCCCTCTCGCCCGATCTGAAGATCGGCCTCTACTAACCATGATATCCAATTTTGAAAATGTTATGTGTTCTTATTCCGGTTAATTAGCTAGAATTACTATGTGATGCGCACAGCAAAACAAGTATAGACTAGATTGTCAAATTTGGAACAAAGAATCGCATATCCGTTTGTTTGGAAAATGTTTTGAAATTTGCTACCCGCGAGTAGGCTAAAACACGGATTTTGATGAGTTGTTCTAACTCAAGCAATCCAACCTTGTATACCTTTTTTTGAGTCTTTTTTTTTCTCGCTGTGTTCAGTCGTAGGCTCAATACCCGATTAAGAATTCATTTCTCGTTTTTCAAAATGAATCGCTTTATGCTCAGAGTGCTGTGCCATTCTCCACATTTGTTCTTCTACATTTGGAGCATCTGAATATGTTTCAACTTCTGCCAATCCCATCTTTGCATCCCGTCTGTTCAGATCGAACTGTTTGTTCAAAATTAGCTGTGTGCCGAATAAACCAAGCGCTTGTTATGGGCTGTGAGTTCAGAATGAGCAATGTTCAGAATGAGCGGTGTATTCAGAATCAACAGTGTCCTGCATGAGCCGTATGACCAAAATGAACAGAGTACTATGTTGCGAGCGGTGTGTTCAAAACAAACACTCTATATGTTGAACATATTGAGAACTTGTGATTAGTTGCATTTCCAGTGCCTTTCGGTGTTGATTTTGCAAAGTCACACCTGTATTACTTCAATTTGCTTATCGAGTTGTTGCTCATATGCTTATCAAGTTGATACTCATTTTGCTTATAGAGTTGTCGCTCATTTGCTTATCGAGTTGTTACTCATTTTGCTTATCAAGTTATCGCTCATTTGCTTATCAAGTTGTTACTCATTTGCTTATTGAGTTGTTACTCATTTGATTACCAAGTTGTCGCAATTTTGCTTATCGAGTTGTTGCTCTCTGCTTATCGAGTTGTAAACTTGTTAAGGTCTCATTATTGCTTATTGAGTTTTTATTTGTTACGTTGGTCTACCTGACCTGGTAGTACATGTATGTTCAATATCCATCCGATTACATTGTTATGTGATATGGTATGATACGATGCGATGTACAAATGCAACACTTTTTCAGTAAAAAGCTTGTTTCATTCCATCATCTTTCCAAATACATAGTTTTGGGAAAGTAAAACTTGCCTCAAGCAGTACAAAGTGCTCAAACTACTAGCTAAAAGGAAAATAAAGCAAAAAGAGTTGGGGCTGGTTTTTCTATTTGTGCATTGCTTTGTGTACCTCTAGTGTAATGCGCTTCACTAGTTTCGGTATTCGGGACCATCTTGCATGTCGTTTCAGAGCTGGAAAATGTGTGATTGTATGCCATATTTCATTCCTTGCCATGCTTTGGTAGAGTTGCATTTGGTGCCTTAGGTTTGGTCCCTTGCATTTGTGCATATTCGCATGTATTTTCGTTGCCTAATTTCATCATGTTTGGCCACTGATTTGAGTGTGGCTGAGGCCCATTCATTTTAGGTTAAGTCCATCTTGCATTGTGTATGCCATTTAGTCCATGTCGTTGCATGATTGACCATTGCATTGTGTATGCCTTGATCTATTCATTGTTAGTCTCCATGTGTGCATTGCGTATGCCATGTAGTTTTCATGTGCATCGAGTATACCATTGATTATCCCATAGCATTGTGTATGCTAGTAGTATGTTTGCATATCATCATTTGTATGTTTGCATCATTTAGTGGAATTATATTTAGGTTGCATGTTAGAATTGCATTCATGCATGCCATGTGTATTGCATTGTGTTTGGAATAGGGTTTAGTCCAGACACGGGAAACGAGGGACGTTTCGTACTCCAAGTGACGAAACGCGCCTCAATTCTCGGTCCCCGACACTCCGGATTACCCATGATGGAGTTCAGGCCTTATTGCGTTCGTTTGTGCATCCATTTGACATTGGGTCATGCAATTCGACTCCTCGGCCATCATGCATCGAGATACATGATTAGTGGCACGAGGATCGAGGGCTACACTCCCTAGAGCTTATGCAATGATGGGGAGAGTGGTCGTGCACACATATGTTGAAAATACTTTGCCATGCCCCTTTCTTGCTCTCTGTTGCAGCAAATCGAAAACCAACAGCAAAAACTGGTTGGTAGTATCCCTACAGCGTGGTGGAGTTTCAGCCTTCTGGAGTTTTGTTCAATATTCCGGGACCAATTGCAAACAGAGGCAAATCGGGGCATCGCGATGGATTTTCCGGCAAGGCGACTAGAGCATGCATGCATTCCTTGTCATTCAAGACTGAGCTGAGGTAGTCCATTTCATATGTTTCGCATGCTAGCTTATTTATTTTCGTTAATTTGTTAATTAATTAGGGTTGTGTAATAATTAGCTTGATTAGCTTAGATTAGCTAGTTGGTTGTGTATTATTCATTCGGACCCTCCGAGGAGGGCAATGTTGTAATAAGTGTGCTTGTGTGTGTGATGCATGTCTTCCAACCCCACGTCTTTCTCCCTTTTATTTACTAGCTTATGATGGTTAGTTTAGGGCATGTTTCAGTTAGCATACTTATGCTCGCATGTTTGCACCCATTTATCTGTCTTGCAAGCGGTGCTAAATATCAATGTAGTGCCCAAGGCATTCTGTAGGCTCTGCAATAACCGAGCCATAAAATGAGGATCTTTATTCGAGACAATAGCCACAGAGACCCATGAAGTTGAACTATGTCCCTAACATAAAGGTCGGCAAGATAATCTACCGACTTAGTTAACCTGAAAACTATCACCTACACAGCGTCACTACCCCGTTGAGTCCTTGGAAGACCCACAACAAAATTCATCGTGACATGCTCCCACTTCCACGCAGCTATAGGTAAGGGTTGTAACAAACTCGCTGGTCGCTGATGTTCAGCCTTCACTTGTTGACAAGTAAGGCACTTTTAAAACAAAGAAGGCTACATCTCTCTTCATCCCCCTCCACCATACATCTTTGTGCCTCCTAAGTGTACCGCAAGGCATGGATGGTGAAACTCTCAGAGTACCTCCTCCCCATAAGGTTCTAGCACGAAAAGATGATCCAAATACATCACACTAGAGTTAGAATACACATTCAGGCAACTCTACCTTCTCACTAGCTATCTTCCCTTAGATAATCTCTACCTCATGATCACCCATCTGTGCTTTTATAACTTGGCTCACTAATGTAGGTTGTGCAACTATAGTGAACAAAACCGCTACTCAACAAACTTGTAAGATGCAAGTCAAACTCGTCAATAGCACCTAACATCTCCCATTCCCGAATAGCAATACTTGCTACACTACTTACTGACTTCCTGCTCAAGGTGTCGGCCACAACATTGGCCTTCCCCAGATGATAGTGCAACTCAAAATTGTAATCCTCCATAAACTCCATCCACCTCCTCTATCTCAAATTCAAATCTTTATGTGAAAACAGATACATTAAACTCTTATGATTAGAAAATATATTGAATTTCTCACCATACAAATAATGCCTCCAAATCTTTAAAGCAAAAATCATTGCCGCTATTTCTAGGTCACGAATAGGATAATTTCTCTCATGGGTTTTCAACTGATGCGAACTGTATGCTACTACCTTCCCGTCACGACCCGAACCCGCCCATATGGATTAGGATCATAACTGGCCGGTAATTGTGACATTTTCTATGGCCTCAGACAGAAATCAAGTCATAGTTAGAACTTGTAAAGATTGTCCAATGAGCTATGCATACATGGAATAGCAAAAACTTTTCTCATTTATGCTATGACTCACACCATACAAACATTCAGAGTATGTAAATACATATATCCAGGATCATTATAAATTCAATCTTAACAAAAACCAAGGTTATACACAAACTTGGTCACATATGACCACAAAAGAACAAAAGGAAAAACAAAACAAAAGTAAGGCCTCTTGCATGAGGTGACCTTGGTTGCCTTCCTAAAACTGGGTACCCATGCATACTTTTACTAAGGTTGGAGCGGGACATCCCTTTGCTCACCTACATATATATAAATAAAGAGTGAGCTAACGCCCAGTGAATAACATTAGAGTAAAGGAGCTCATGAATAAGATTCATTAAATCAAAATCTATGTGTCGTATCCAATACAAAACGACCTCGGGTCCAATTCACATACAAAACGACCTTGGGTCCAATTCATATGTACAAAACGACATTGGGTCCATTACATGCAAAACGACCTTGGGTCCAATTCATATACAAAATGACCTTTGGTCCATTATATGCAAAACGACCTTAGGTCCAACATTTCATATTCATAATCGTGTGCACATTTAGATCCATGATCATGTTTACATTCGTATTCGTATTCAAAACGACCTTAGGTCCAATGAATCTCTTATTCAAAATGACCTTTGGTTCATTTAACAATCATACAAAACGACCTCAGGCCCAATTCGTATCCTTGTCAATATACTGAACGTCTTTGGGCCCGTTTCATATTTGTACATCAATCACTTCGCATATTTCATTACGAATCAAATTGATAGGATACTCATTCATAGCATCCATTTAGAAGTTTAGAAGCTTACCACATAGGTAACACTTAGAAAATAATGCATACACAAAAATATCTTTACTAAGATATTACTCACAGTGTTCTTGTGCTTGATTCGTCCTTGCACTTGACCCTAAGGCTTGAATTCAAGTGTATTGTAGTTCAATTCTTCAAGTCTCCTTCAATTCCTTCAAGATTCTCTTCTCTCTCTCTCTCTAAGTGTTGAGTTTACTCTCCTTAGAGTGTATATTTCAGAATTTTTGAGCTCACCTTCTGAGCTTAAGCATATTAGAACATATTTATATGTTTTCCTAATCAAAATTGCTAATTAAGGTTTGGTGCTAATTGATTAGGCTTAATTTAATTAGTTTAATCTAATTATTTTGATCCGAATCAAATTTTAATTAAATTTCACTGTAGGTTCTAAAAATTATGCTAATCACAATGGTATAATCAATTTTGGTTTCTGATGCCTCTAGGGCCCTCAATTTTAGTTTATACTAGAATACAAAACAAATTTCTCTACGATGGGTAGATATGAATTCAAAACACACATAGTCACATGATTAGCATTCAATTTCACATTAAGCACATAATCACAAGTATAACTAACAATTAACAGTATATCACAAAACAAGGTTATCACATTCTTCCCCCCTTTAGGAGGTTTGGTCTCCCAAACTTATGTTACCTTTCATCGGAAACAAATGTGGGTAGTGCTGTCGCATCTTTTGTTCTTTCTCCCACGTGGCATCCCTTCCATAATGTTCTTTCCATTCCACTTTCACCATTGGAATGGATTTGTTCCTCAATTTCTTTACTTGTCAGTCAATGATTCGTTCTGGCCATTCTTTGTATTCCATATTTTCATTGAGGGCTCTTCGGTGATAGTGAATTACATGGAACGAATCTCGAAGATAACCCCTCAACATTGACACGTGGAATACATTGTGCATTTTCTCTATGCCCGGTGGTAACGCAACTCTGTAAGCAACTAGACCATGTCTTTCTAGAATCTGAAACGGTCCAATATAACGGGATGATAACTTACCATTTTTACCAAATCCTGATTGGCCTTTCATCAGAATTACACGGATGAACACATGATCACCAATCTCATACTCAAGAGGTCTTCTTCTAACATCCACATAACTCTTTTGCCGATTCTGTGCTGTCTTGAGTTTTTGTTGAACAACTTTGATCTTTTTGGTGGTTATTTGCACTAGTTCAGGCCCAAGCAAGACCTTATCTCCGACTTCAGTCCAACAAATTGGTGATCTACATTTTCTACCATACAAGGCTTTATATGGCACCATGCCAATACTGGAGTGAAAGCTATTATTGTATGCAAATTCTGCCAATGGTAGGTAAGTCTCCCAGCTCCTCCAAAACTCTAAGGCATACATTCTGAGCACATCTTCTAGAGTTTGTATAGTTCATTCGGATTGTCCATCTGTTTGCTAATGGAATGCAGTACTAAACCTCAGTTCTGTCCCCATTGCTCTCTATAGGCTTTTTCAAAATCTAGACACAAATTTCTGATCTCTATTCGACACAATAGACACCGGAACTCCATGTCGACAAAAAATTTCATCAACATATATAATGGCTAATCTATAGGCATCATAAATAGTTTTCACAGACAGGAAATGTGCAGATTTAGTTAGTCTATCAACTATAACCCAAATAGAGTCCAGTCCGAGGTAGGCTAACGACAAAGTCCATGGTTATGTGCTCCCATTTCCATTTCAGAATAGGGAGAGGTTGAAGTAGACCTGCCAGTTTCTGGTGTTCAGCCTTAACCTGCTGACACTGAAGACATTTAGACATATAATTTGCAATTTCTTGTTTCATATTAGGCCACCAGTAGCTCTGTTTTAAGTCCTGATACATTTTGTTGTTACCCGAATGCATCGCAAACATTGACTTGTGAGCTTTATCTAGAATTCTCTTCTTTAATTCAGGAATGTTCGGAACACACAATCTGTCTTGAAATTTCAACACTTCATTTTCAACGTTGTACCCCAGCCTCAGATTTGCTTCAAATTCATCGATTATTTTCTTGAGGAACTCATTGTCCCTTTGTTTTAGTTTGATCTTATCAATAATTACCGGTTCGGATAAAATGACGACTATTATTCCACCTTGGTCATATAAGACTACTTCAACCTCAAATTTCTCAATGGCTTGTAGGATTTCATTTTGTTCAGTGAGTAGACAAGCCAAGTTTCCCGTTGATTTTCTGCTCAAGGCATCAGCAACTGTATTAACTTTCCCTGGGTGATACTGAATCTGAAGATCATAATCTTTTATTAGTTCAGGCCATCTTGTCTGCTGCATATTCAATTCTTTCTAAGTAAAGAAATACTTTAAACTTTTTATGATCCGTGTAAACTTTGCATTTCGCCCCATATAAGTAATGCTGCCAAACTTTTAAAGCAAACACAACAGTGGCCAATTCTAAGTCGTGTGCTGGGTAGTTCTTTTCATGTGGTCGCAATTGTCAAGAGGCATAAGCAATTACCTTTCCTTTCTATATTAATACGCAACCCAGACCCTTATAAGATGCATCACTATAAATCACAAAGTTTTCCGTACCTGTGGGCAATGTCAACACTGGTGCAGCGGTCAATTTCATTTTCAGTTCTTGGAAGACAGATTCTCTTTCATTATTCCACTCAAATGGTTTTCTTTTGCGTGTAAGTTGGGTGAGAGGTACTGCTATCTTTGAAAAATCTTTCACGAATCTTCTGTAATACCCAACTAAGCCCATGAAACTGTGGACTTCTGTTACGTTTGTTGGTATAGTCCAGTTCACAATTGCTTTTATCTTCTGTGGGTCTACTAAAATCCCTTCTTCGTTGATAACATGCCCTAAGAAAACAATCTCATGCAACCAAAATTCAAATTTCTTTAGTTTAGCAAATAATTTCTTTTCTCTAAGTGTTTTCAAAATAGCCCTTAGATGTTGTTTTCAAAATATCATCAATGAAAACCATAACAAATTCATCGAGGTAAGTTTTGAAAATCCGGTTCATAAGGTCCATAAATGCTGCAGGTGCATTAGTCACTCCAAATGGCATAACATGAAATTTGTAGTGACCATACCTTGTTCATAATGCAGTTTTCTCAACATCTTTTGCCTTCACTTTCAACTGGTGGCACCCGGATCTCAAATTGATTTTTGAAAAAACTTGCTAACCTTGTAACTGATAAAATATATCATCAATCCGGGACAATGGATATTTGTTTTTGATTGTTACCTTTTTCAATTCCCGATAGTTAATGCACAAATGTAAAGTCCCGTCCTTCTTCTTTACAATTAACACCGGTGCACCCTAGGGCGAAGTACTTGGTCAAATAAACCCCTTTTCAAGCAAGTCTTGTAACTGCTCTTTCAATTCTTTCATTTCAGCAGTCGACATTTTGTAGGGGGTTTTTGAGATACGCTGGGTGCCTGGGACAACATCAATGGTAAACTCTAATTCTCTGTCAACCAATCCCCTTGGCAGTTCATCAAGAAATACATTCGGCAATTCTCTAACAATAGGAATACTATCCATTTCAACATTCATAGGTTGTTCAGTCAAGATACTGCAAAAGTAACCCTGACACCCTTTCCTAAGTTGTTTACATACTTTCATTGCTAACATTAGATAAGGTAGAGGCACTACCCCGTTACCTACAAATTCAAATTCAACATGTCTTGGCGGTCTAAATACAACTCATTTTGTTACACAGTCGATAGTGGCATAGTATTTAGGCAGCCAATCCATGCCCAGAATTACATCGAAGTACCTAATGTCCAAGGGTAACAAATCCACATACAAGATAGCACTGCCAATTCGTATATCACAAACACGATACACAGATGTACACAATACAGATTTCCCAGATGGAGCAGATACACATAACAAATATGGCAATGATTCTAGAGGTCTAGTCAATCTAGATGCAAATATAGTAGACACAAAAGAATGCGTTGACTCAGAATCAATTAACATAAAAGCATCTTGGTACCTCAAACAATAGCTTTAGTGTTTCGTGTGTCTCCTAGGACAAGTGCAAATACTCTCCCTTGTCTTATTATGTCTCGGGTAGTAGCAAGCCTCGTAGTGTTACCCGGTTTTGGGATGGATCCAGTCGAACTAGCAGCCGGTTTCCCACTTCTTTGTTGCTCGGTTTGGGTGCAATCCCTTGCTATATGCCCCATTTCACCACATCTATAGCAAGCTCTGGAAATACGGTAACAGACCCCGTGATGCTTCTTACCGCACTGAGTACATGTTGGTGCCGTATCTCTAGTGGAGCCTGAAGTGCTTGAGGATCTCGTATTTTGCTTCTTTGACAATCTCCTTTTTGAGAAAAAGTCTTGCCTCTTAGCTTTCCAGTCAACTAGTGGTTTACTCTGATTGGCCATATTAGTTTCTGACATCAAAGCTCGGTCTAGTAAGTCAACGTAAGTGGGCAGTTTCAATACATTCACCATTTCCAAAATATCATTGCAAAGACCACCCTCAAACTTCCTTGCCTTTTTATATTCGGTGTCGACCATGTGTGAAGAAAATTTAGCCAATTCAGTGAACTTGGCCTCATATTTAGCTACAGTGATATTTCCTTGGTTTAGTCCTTCGAATTCAGACACCTTTCTATCGTGGACACATTGCGAAAAATATTTATGATTAAAAAGTGAAAGAAACTGTGACTAGTCTATGCCATTGTTATCATTACAAATTAGCATCCACCACCTTCTTGCTTTATCCTCTAGTATAAAGGTGGCCAATTGTACTTTCTATGTTTCGAGACATAGGAATACTTCAAACAACTTTTTAATGCCAAGGACCCAAGCTTTGGCCTTCAATGGGTCCACACCCCCATGAAACAGTGGTGGTTTTATTTTCTTGAATTCTTTAGTGAGGGCTATTGTTCAGTTATCATTTTGCAAATCCTATACAAGTTGTACTGAAGATGGGGGTGGCGGTTGTTGCCACTACTGTTCTTGCCTCAGTGTTTCTGCCATGTCTTGCATCATTCTCTCCATTCAATTTAGCTGAGCAGTGGAGGATTCTTTTAGCTCATCGGCTCTTGTTCTCACCATTATCTAATGAGACTTGCATTATAATTTATATAGAAAGTATACACAATATTCATGTATAAAAAGGGCACATATATACAATTAGACAACAGTTATATGTCATGTATTACATATTCCAAATCACTTTAGCAAAATCTCAATGCATTCAAGTATATATTTATCATATGAATGCAACTTAGATCTTTTCTAGGCACTCTATTGCTCATTTGGATAAGTGTGTGAGTTATTACTCATGCTCTGATAACACTCTGTCAAGACCTGAACCCGCCCTTATGGATTAGGATCATAATCGGCCAGTAATCATGAGATTTCCTACGGCCTGAAACAAAAATCAAGTCATAGTTAATAATAAGGGGCCAAAAATGTGGAAGCAGAACTTGTAAAGATTGTCCAATGAGCTGTGCATACATGGCATAACAAAAACTTTTCTCATTTATGCTATAACTTACACCATACAAACATTCAGAGTATGTTATCCAGGATCATTCTAAATTCAATCTTAACAAAAACCAAGGTTATACACAAACTTGGTCACATATGACTACAAAAGAACAAAAGGAAAAACAAAACAAAAGTAAGGCCTCTCGCGTGAGGCGATCATGGTTATAGAGAGTGAGCTAATGCCCAGTGAATAATATCAGGGTAAAGGAGTTCATGAATGAGATTCATTAAATCAAAATCTATGTACCATATCCATATATAAAACGACATCGGTTCTAATTCATACACAAAACGACCTTGGGTCCAATTCATATGTACAAAACGACCTTGGGTCCATTACGTGCAAAACGACCTTGGGCCTAATTCATGTACAAAACGACCTTTGGTCCATTATATGCAAAATGACCTTAGGTCCAACATTTCATATTCACAATTGTGCGCACATTCGGATCCGTGATCATGTTCACATTTGTATTTGTATTCAAAATGACCTTAGGTCCAATCAATCTCTTATTCAAAACGACCTTTGGTCCATTTAATAGTCATACAAAATGGCCTCATGCCCAATCCATATCCTTGTTAATGTACCGAACGGCCTTGCGCCCATTTCATATTTATACATCAATCACTTCACATATTTCATTACGAATCAAACGGATGGGATACTTATTCATAGTACCAATTCAGAAGTTTAGAAACTTACCACATAGGTAACACTTAAGAAAATAATGAATACACAAAAATATCTTTACTAAGATATTACTCACAGTGTTCCGATGCTTGATTCGTCCTTGCACTTGACCCTAAGGCTTTAATTCAAGGTATTCTAGTTCAATTTTTCAAATCTCCTTCAATTCCTTCACAATTCTCTTCTCTTCTCTTCTCTTCTCTCTCTCTCTCTCTCTCTCTAAGTGTTGAGTTTACTCTCCTTAGAGTATATATTTCAGAATTTTTGAGCTCACCTTCTGAGCTTAAGCACATTAGAACATATTTATATGTTGTCATAATCAAAATTGCTAATTAAGCTTTAGTGCTAGTTGATTAGGCTTAATTTAATTAGTTTAATATAATTATTTTGATCCAAATCAAATTTTAATCAAATTTGACTGTAGGTTGTCAAAATTATGCTAATCACAATGCTATAATCAATTTTGGTTTCTGATGCCTCTACGACCCTCAATTTCAGTTTATACTAGAATACAGAACATATTTCTCTACAATGAACAGATATGAATTCAAAACACACATAGTCACATGATTACCATTCAGTTTCACATTAAGCACATAATCACAAGTATAATTAACAATTAATAGTATATCACAGAACAGGGTTATCTCACTTCCCCTTCTGCATCAATACACAACCTAACCCTTCTCAAGAAGCATCATAATAAACTGAATAGCCCAAACCTCTCTCTAGATTAATCAATATTGGAGTAGTGGTGAGTCTAACCTTAGGCTCTTGAAATGACTTCTCACAAGTCTCACTCCATACAAACTTAACCCCCCTCCTCATCAATCTAGTCAACAATGAGGCCAATCTAGAGAAATCCTTCACAAAACATTGGTAATACCCGGCTAAGCCTAAGAAATTCTGGATCTCAAAGGCGTTCTTAGGTTGTTTTCAATCTTGCACTGCCTCTATCTTAGAAGAGTTTATCGTTACTCTTTCTCCAGATACCACATGGCCTAAGAACTTAATTTCTTTTAACAAAAATTCGCACTTCGCAAACTTAGCATCCAAACAGTGGGCTCTATAGAACTCAAGTACAACCTGCAAGTGTTCCTCGTGTTTCTCCTTGGAGGGCGAATAGATCAAAATGTCATCAACAAAGACAACCACAAAACGGCCTAGGAACTCATAGAATATTCAATTTATCAAATCCATAAACGAAGCTGGTGCATTGGTTAGCCTAAAAGGCATCACTAAGAACTCGTAGTGGCCATATCGCGCACGGAATGCCATTTTTTGAATATCCTCCTCCTTCACCCTCAACTGGGGATAACCTGATCTCAAATCAATCTTAGAAAAACAATAAGACACCCCCTTTAACTAGTTAAACAAATCATCTATACGAGGTAGTGGGTATTTGCTCTTAACAGTTACTTGGTTCAGCTTCCGGTAATCAATACATAGTCGCAAAGTGCCATCCTTCTTCTTAGCAAAGAGAGCTGGTGCTCTCCAAGGCGATGTACTAGGGCGAATGAAGCCCTTATCTAACAACTCTTGGAGTTGAATCGTTAACTCAAACAACTCGGTGGGTGCAAATCTATATGGTGCCATGGAAATCGGCGAGGTGCCAGGCACTAAGTCAATGGAGAACTCGATCTCTCGGTGGTGTGGCAAACAAATAAGATCATTGGGAAAAACATTCGGGTATTCACAAACTACCCTCGACAACTCTACTCGGACCACATCACTCTCAAAACCTAAGAATGTAGCAAGAAAGAGATCCTCGGGAAAAACTTCCAGGTATTCACAAACTACCCTACTGGTAGACATGTATCTAGAGATTCCCAGTGTTGTATCCACTTCCCTATTTTCTATTGTAAAGGAAATGATTTCAAGAATTGTGATATAAACCTGGCATTGCATGGTTTTGGAAAGAGATGAAACGTTTTCACATGAGTATTGCATATGCATTCACCTTATAGCTTTGTTAAGATTTATACACTGTGTTAGAGTACCTTTTCTGGACTTTGGCTCACCCTATGTAGACAACCATTTTCAAGTGCTGATGATATGCCTCTGCCAAGGTCATAACTTGTGAGGTCTTGGGGCCAAGAACTTCTTTTTGTTATTGTTATAATTATTTTTGTACACGCATAGGGCTTAAATTGTATTGAGTTAAATCTCACTTTTGTTGTAACCAAGCACCATCTTGGAAAGTTGTAGCCACTAGGGCATTTATGTATCTGTTTAACTTTTATTTCATACCATTAACTTGTGGTACATGCTATAGATTCAGGGATAGGAATTATGAATGTATAACTACATGTGTTACCTTTTGTACAATGGAATCATATGTATGGAAGGATCCTTTACTTAGAAATATATTATTATTTAATAATTATCATGGGATGACTTATGGTTATTGTTTTGGGACGTTGCAACTTGGTATCAAAGCTACTAGGTTTGAATACTTTGAGATCGTGAGATGTGGTTTTTACCGCAATGGGTTATCTCGCTAGTTGTGTTAGAAGTAAACTTGGTATGCTATGTGATAACATGCTTCTGTGACTAGATGGGTATGAGATTTATTTTCTAAGATATTAATTGGGTCTACGAGTTTCTAGAAATCCTGTTATAAGAGCACTTGATCACTACTATTTCTAACTAGAGCTTTGGTAATGTCGCGGGATGGTCATTACGTGTTTATGTGGAGTGAATTAATTGTTGTCTATCGCATTAGGATGCAAGTGAATTAGCTTCGACACATTTGTAAATGTGCTAATCTCTTGTTTTACCTTCATTAGGATGTCAGGACGTGGATGTGGACGTGGTAGGGGTAGGCATGGAAGGCCTAGACGGTAAGAGGTGCCGTTACCGGATGATATTCTAGCATGGGAGGAATGAGTTGGTTAGGTCAATATAGCTGAACCAGTTGGTCAACAAGCCATGGACACTTTAGCCCATGAAATGGCTGGAGCTTTGCAGGAATCCACGGACATTCTTAAAGTTGAGAATCAAGTCCAGTCCCAAGTTGCTGAGACAAGGCCATATTTTCTAAAGAGGGAGTTCTTCCGGTCTAATCCAAATGAGTTTTAGGGGGATCCAAAGGAGTCACTGAAGGCGGATGAGTGGTTGGAATAGATAGTGAATACGGTCAAGATGCTAGGGATTGAGGGTGATGGATTGAGCGTGACCTTGGTATCTTTCCAACTAAAGGGAGATGCGGGTTAGTGATGGAAATATGCATGTCGGCGCATTGGGGTGACATGGGAGGCCATTGTCAATACCTTCGAGGACAAGTTCTTACCTTTCACTGCTAGGGAGAAGTTGAGAGAGCAATTTCTGAAGCTCAATCAACTTAACACACTGGTGGCCGAGTTTGAGGCTACTTTTACAAGTTTGTCAAGGTTTACACTAGAACTCGTAGCGACAAAGGAACAATGTTGCACTAAGTTTGAGAAGAGGTGGAGGACCGGGCTTCTTTTCAAAGTGTTTGAGTCCATGATTAGGGACTATGGGCGCCTTGTGGAAGCGGCGACTTTTCTTGTGACTGTGGTTCAGTTGGAGGAGGAGCGGATGAGGGCCTCCATACAAAGGGGTCAAGAGGCTTAAGGGGAGACTCAGGACAGCAAGAGGCAGAGAGGTTCCACCCTATAACAGTCCTAGGGAGAACAGTCTAGATCCACTTTTTTGATATTGAGTTCAGGTTCTGGAAGAGGTGGTCAGGAAGGGATCACTTGCTTTTAAGTGTAGTCAGTTGGGCCACAAGCCTTTAGTTTCCCCACAGAGAGGGAGAGGGCAATAGTCTACACCGTCTGTAGCTCATCCTCAAAGTCAGAGTTAGGGGAGAGGGTAGCCACCTACCGGCTATTAGTGTGGGCGGTCGGGGCACGTAGAGAGGTTTTGCCCTCAGTTAGGTGGCACATCTGGTGCGTCTGGCTTGAGGCAGACACAGAGCCAGCAGCCTACACCGTCAGCACAGGCCTCGAGGGCCAATCAGGGAGCCTCTTCGGCTCAGTTAGTTTATCGGACTTATGCTATGAGAGGTGAGTAGGTAAAGTAGAGACCCACAGGGCGTGTATATGCTTCTACCATGCCAGATTTGTTGCCAGCACCTTAGGTAGTGAGATGTAACTTCTTGTTGTGTAATTCTATTGCCAATGTGTTGATTGATGCTGGTGCATTGCATTCTTTCATTTTGTCTATGTTCAAATCAGCATTGGCGTTATAAGTGGCTCAGTTTGCATCTCCACTCAGGGTAGAGTCACTTGTTGGTAGTGAGTTTCGGTTGGACTAGGGGTGTCGGTCACTGACTTCCTTTTGCTTTTGTGTTGATTGATATGTTGAGTTTTGACGTCATTTTGGGCATGGATTGGTTGTCATCCTATCGGGTCATTATAGACTGTTACCGTCAGAGAGCCACAGTGTGCACCTCGAGTGGTGATTGTTTTTATTTCCTAGGGAATCGGGTTGATAGAGCCTTGTTTCCAGTCTCTTTCTTGCTATATTTTTAGTTGTTGAGAGTAATGTGGTCCTAGTAGAGTTACAAAGGGTAGTTTGTGAATACCTGAATGTCTTTCCCGAGGATCTCACTAGTTTGCCACCCCACCGTGTGATTGAGTTCTCTATTGATTTAGTACCTGGCATGACACCGATTTCCATGGCATCATAAAGATTTGCTCCTGCCGAGTTGAGTGAGTTGAAGGTTCAACTCCAAGAATTATTAGATAAGGGTTTTATCCATCCTAATACTTCGGCTTGGGGAGCATCTGCTCTCTTTTCCAAGAAGACGGATGTCACATTGCGACTTTGTATTGATTACTAGAAGTTGAACTAGGTAACTGCTAAGAACAAGTACCCATTGCCTCGTATAGATGACTTGTTTGCCCAGTTGAAGTGGTCTTGATGCTTTTCTAAGATAGACTTAAGATTGGGTTGTCACCAGTTGAGAGTGAAGGAGGAGTATATCCAGAAGACGACATTTCATACACGGTACGACCATTATGCGTTTCTAGTGATGCCTTTTAGGCTAACCAACGCATTGCCTTATTTATGGATTTGATGAACCGGATTTTCTGTGAGTTCTTTGACCGTTTTGTGGTTGTCTTTGTTAATGACATCTTGATTTACTCATCCTCTGAGGAGGAATAAAAGGAACACTTGCGTATTGTACTTGAGTTGCTTAAAGCCCACAAATTGTATGCTAAGTTTGGGAAGTGTGAGTTCTAGTTGTAGGAGATGAAATTCTTAGGCCATGTGATATCCGGTGAAGGGGTGACTGTAGGCTCTTCTAAGATAGAAGAAGTGTAGAATTGGGAACAACATAAGAATGCCTTTGAGATCTAGAGTTTCTTGGGGTTAGCCGGGTATTACCGACGTTTTGTGAAGGATTTCTCTAAATTAGCCTCACCGTTGACTAAACTGACGAGGAAGGGAATTAAGTTCGTGTGGTGTGAGAATTGTGAGAAATCATTTCAAGAGCTTAAGGTTAGACTTACCACGGCTCCAGTGTTGATTATTCTAGAGAGAGGTTGGGCTATTCAGTGTATTGTGATGCGTCTCAGGAAGGTTTGGGCTGTATCTTGATGCAAAAGAGGAAGGTAGTAGCATATGGCTCACGAAAGTTGAAAACACATGAAAGAAACTATCATACTCACAACTTAGAACTAGTAGTAATGATTTTTACCTTGAAGATCAGGATGCATTATCTGTATGGTAAGAGATTTGGGTATTCTCTGATCACAAGAGTTTGAAGTATCTATTCTCATAAAAGGATTTGAATCTGAGACAAAGAAGGTGGATGGAGTTTATAGAAGATTATGACTTGCACTATTATCCGGGAAAGGCCAATGTAGTGGTTGATGCCTTGAGTAGGAAGTTCATTAGCAGTGTAGTTAGCATTGCCATCTGAGAATGAGAGATGTTAGGTGCTATTGGCAAGTTGGACTGGTATCTTAGTGAGTCCGTTGAGTCTGCAACCTCGTTTACTATAGTTGCACAACCTACGCTTGTGAGCCGAGTTATAGAAGCACAATAGGGTGATCACGAGGTAGAGTCTATTCGGGAGAATATATCTAGTGGAAAGGTAGAGAAGGGCTTGAACATGTATTCTGACTCGAGTGTTAGATATCTTGATTGCCTTTTTGTGCTAGAGTCGTGTAGGAAGGAGGTACTCTGAGAGTTCCACCATTCATGCCTTGCGGTACATCTGGGAGGCACAAAGATGTACCATGACCTTAGTTACCGGTTTTGGTGGAGGGGGATGAAGAGAGACGTAGCCTTGTTTGTTTCGAGGTGCTTTACTTGTCAACAAGTAAAGGCTGAGCATCAAAGGCCAGCAGGTTTGTTGCAACCCATGCCTATAGCAGAGTGGAAGTGGGAGCATGTCATGATGGATTTTGTTGTGTGTATTCCGAGGACCCAACGGGGTAGTGATGCCGTGTGGGTGATAGTTGATCGGTTAGCCAAGTCAGCACACTTTGTACCTAGGTGCACAAGTGACTTGATAGATTACCTTGCCGAGCTTTATGTTAGTGACATAGTTCGACTTCACAGGGTCTTTGTGACTATTGTTTCAGATAAAGATCCGCGTATCATGGCTTGATTGTGGTAGAGCCTACAGAATGCCTTAGGCACTATATTGACATTTAGCATCGCTTATCATCATCAGACTGACAGGCAGTCAGAGCGTACTAGTTACATCCTGGAGGATATGCTTCGGGGTTGTGTTCTTGACTTTAAGGGGTCGTGGGAGAGGCATTTGCCTTTAGTGAATTTTGCATATAACAATAGCTTTCAGGCAAGTATTGGCATGGCACCTTTTGAGGCCTTGTATGGCCGACTGTGTAGATCTCTAGTGTGTTGGGCCAAGGTGGGTGACGCACCTATTTTAGGTCTTGAGTTAGTTCAGAAAATGACCAAGAATGTTGCACTTATCCGTAAGAGGCTGGTTTCGGCTCAGAGTTGTCAGAAGAGTTATGCCGGCCGTAGAAGGAGACCATTATCATTTGAGGTAGGAGATCACGTCTTCCTGATAATATCTCTTAGATGGGGATTGATGAGATTTGGGAAGAGCGGGAAGTTATCTCCCAGATTTATTGGGCCTTTTGAGATCCTAGAGCACATTGGGGAGGTAGCTTATCATTTGGCCTTGTAGCTACAACTTTTTGGGATTTGTGATGTGTTTCGTATTTGTATGTTTCGGAAGTATGAGCCGGATCCGTCGCATGTGTTGGACTGGACCAAGTTAGAGGTGGATGAGGATTCCTTGTATGAGGAGCGGCCGGTTAGAGGCTTAGATACATAGGACCAAGTCTTGCGAGGCAAGACAATTCTTTTAGTAAAAGTGTTGTGGCGACACCACGGGGTTGAGGAGGTGACTTGGGAACGTGAGACGGAAGTCCGTGAGAAGTGTCCAAACCTTTTTGTTAATGTTTGAAACTTGTAATGAAAATCTTGTTATGTTGATTGAATATAAAACATTGCATATGTTTTGGAAAAAGTGAATTGTATATTCAATTTCGAAAGCTTTGTTTATTGTTGTTATGAGAATGAATGAGCGGGAGATTGGTCATGGTTATGCGGATGGATGGATCATTGTTATGTTGATTTAAATAAGTGGTTATTGTGTTGATTTTAAAATTTTGAGGACAAAATTCCTGAAGGGGAGACGTTATAACTATTCCGGTTTAGGCTCGACTGATTTATTGTTTTGGATCTGGGATTTCTTGTCTTATTTGGTTGTTCATGTCCTTGTTCATCTTATTCCTTGTTGAATCGGGTTGTGTGAGCATTGTGGTTACATTTGATACAGGTTGGGAGTTCGTTTTTCAAAGGAGTCTTTGCTAAGAATTTTGCCTGTTCGCTAGAACGAAGCTTCTTGCGCTTGAGCTGTCTTTTACAGTTTGCAATACTGGGAGTTTGATATCTACACTCAAATGACGTTTCTTGCGCTCGAGCAAACTGTTATAGGTCTGAACACTAGGAGGGGTGCATTGTGCGCTCGAGCAGTGTCTTCGTTTGTGTCTGGTCGCTCAAGTGACCATTCCTACGTTCTAGTGGTCTGCGCATATATCAGTCTAGAAAATTCATTTTTTGAGTCAGTTTCTCATCTCTTTCTCTCTCTCTCTCTCTCTCTCTCTCTCTCTAAACATTCCAAAACCTAGATTTACTTACTCTCTCTCTCTCTCTCTCTCTAAAACAACCTTTAAACCTTAAAATACACTATCATCCATTCATCTCTACACCCTAGTCCCTTTGATAAAAGGTAGAGCTCACCTAGAGCTTTATTTTGATCGGAGCAAAGTTGATTTATGGCTTCGTTGAGCTTTTTTCACTCTCTCTTGCCTTCTAGCTTTGAGGTAGAGATTTTCCCACACTTTAGTATGATTTTTAATTTAGTTATTTGTTTTTCTAAACAAGATTGTGATTTTGGGGATTTTTGGAGGAAAATCTAGGGTTTTGGTTTTGAAGCCAAAAGAGGGGTTTTCAAATAGATTCTTAAAAATGGTTGTGGAATTGAAAATGGTTGTGGAATTGAAAATGTGGATGGGTTGTGATAAAATGGTATATTTTATCCTTGGAATTGATTTATAAAGAAAAGGGGATTTTTCCTTAAAATGTGAATATTTGATTTGTAAAGAGGAGATGGAAATGAGGTTAGGTTTTATGAAATTGGAATGATGATGATGATGAAGGTGAAGTTGGATATGCATTATCACTCCTATATTGAAATTTTGAAAAGTTTATGTTTATTAGAAATTATCTATTTGTTTAGAGATATTTGTTTTGGGGAATCGGTGGAGGACAACTATGATTGTTATAGAAATTGAATGAGAATTAAGAGAATTGAAAATAATTTCTCATCTATTTGTATCGAGCATTGTTGTATACTTAACACATTGAAAATGTTTATTGTTTAGAGAAAAAAAAGGGGTGAATACCTTGGTAAATCTAGGTAGGGGGTGTGGTTGTAGTATTATTGTTGGCCTGTGTGTTCTTGGTGAAAGTCTAGAAACCCACGTGGTTAGGTACCGAGCCTTCTGGTTAATATCGGTAAAAATGGCAATTGGTAGTGCTTGTATAGCCTACTGGTAGACACGTACCTAGAGATTCCCAGTGTTGTATCTGTAGCACGCGCCCGCGAGGGGCCCTCGCTACAGTTCGGACTCGATTTTGTTTGCGGTTCTTAATCTGAACCAAAGAGTCCAAATCCGGCAAATCGTTTTGAGAAACAGATTTTTGAAAAGAAGTGCCAAACATGGACTATTTTGCCAGATACAGAGTCGCCACCTAAACATTTTATTTTGGGGAATTTAGGAAACCTTGACTCGGTGCCAAAGGCCACGTGTCCGTCATCACCAAAGTTGCCTCGGCTTGGGAACTTGGGTACGATTGGGAAAGGTCAGCTATGAGCACCCCCTCTCGCTCGATCCGAAGATCGGCCTCTACTAACCATGATATCCGTTTTTGAAAACGTTATGTGTTCTTATTCCAGTTATTAGCCTAGAATTACTATGTTATGCGCACAGCAAACAAGTATAGACTAGATTGCCTAATTTGGAAATAAGCATTGCATATCCGTTTGTCTTAAAAAAAAACTTTGGAATTCGCTACACGCAAGTAGGCTAAAATACGGATTTCAACGAATTTTTCCAACTCAGACAATCCAACCTTCACCCACAGGCATCCAAACAGTTTATCACATAAGCATCCGGCCACATGGTAAGCATGCTGTCATGATAGCATTCACACGCATGCGATATGCTAAAGCGTAAATGCTTGCCGAGTACTCCGAGCCAAAACAAAAACTAGTTAATAATCATATGCATGATCTTAGTTCATGTTAAGATGGCTAATGCAACACATGCAAGATGCAACTAAGATCGGCTCGGCTAATCTATAATGACATGTGAAATGCTACAACTAACACGTATTCAATTTGGAATTGAAATACAAATGCAGTTAGAATGATGCGCCGAGCCCGGTGCATGCAAGACAAATGTATGAATGCACGCATACATAGCATAAGGTATGCTAATTTAAATATGCCCTAGTCTACCATCATAAACGGGTAAATAAAAGGGAAGAAAGACGTGGGGTTGGAAGACATACACATACTCACGCACACTTATTACACAATTGCCCTCACTCGGAGGGTCCAAATAAATATTACAGTCTGAATAAATAATACTAAATTAATTATTACAGAATTTCTAATCTAATTAATAAATTAAATGCAGAGAGAAGATGGCCGCAGCCTCCGCCTCGGGATGCGCGAATGATGCATGCTCGGTCCATTTTGCCCGGAAACCCGTACCATGCCACTGCTGCCTCTGTTAATGCTGCCCTGCTCCTCTGAAAATTGCCAAAGTCTCAGGGTATCTTCAATGAGCACTGCATAACACCACTGGCTAAGTGAAATGACCACCGGCCATGGGAAACTTCCATCGGCTTCTTTCAAGTCTATCGGCTACCAATCCACGGCCGGTCGGCATTCTACAGTGCCGGTCGGCAAAAACTTTTTGCAGAAGCTGGTTTTTGACAGCAGCAGAGGACAGGTAGTGCATGGCATAGAATTTCAAGCACATATAAGCATGGTCATGTTCCCTATCATGTATTGAACTCAGGGGAGCATGGTCCTTGATCCTTGGGCCATCAATTGCGCATGATGGCCTAAGGGACCAAACTTGCCATTCAATGTAGAATGCATGCAACACACAAATGAGGACCAAGACCCTATCATGTCAAAGTCAAGGGCCTCGGTGACCGAGGGTTGAGATGTGTTTCATCACTTGTAGTATGAACACCTCTCGCCCTCACACTAGGTTTGACACCCCAAACCAAGCAATGCAATGCATGTTGTGCAAACATGGCTCAAAGATGCAACAAAAAGCTAAGATGCGAAACATGTCAAATGTGATGCAATGCAAACTATCATGCAAACAACATGGTAATGCCACTAGCATGCAACACTACAAGCAATACTACAATGCACACTAGATAGGCAAGTATGTAAAGAGGTGGGCATGCAACAATGCACAAACCATAAGCATGCACAATGCCCATTTCAAGGCACAAAACTACAACACCTCAAGGCATAAAAGGATGATAAATGCTATCATATAAGCATGATATAGGGACTGAAATAGCATGAGAGGTGACTCCAAATCATTTAAACAACCTAACCAAAGCATGCTAATGACTCATTTGCTTAAGGCCAAAGTTCTAGAATGCAAAGGAGCTATGCAAAACACGGCGAACATGACCAAAACAGTGGCCAACAGACCTAAAGCATGACAAATCATGACCAAAAGCTTCAATAAGCTAAGCCAAATCATGAAGATATACTAGGCTAAACACATGGCACATTTCTAGGCAAGATGAGGAATTACAAAGCAAGTACAAGATGCATGCTAAGGGCTACAAATCCGACCAAAGACAGAGATATGACATGACTAATAGGCGCCCAAAAACCTCTGAGATGGGACCAAAAACAACCAAGCATGCATGTTGCCCTTTTAAGCCAAAACAAAGGTAAAAGAAGGACAAAGGGGAGAGGGGTGTCCCTCCCCTACACAAGACTTCAAAATCACTCCATCACCACTGAAAATCCACTGGTTTCAGTGGTGAGAAGACCAACACAACAAAGTAAACAAAACTTAAAGAAAAGGGCACCAAAATAGGCCAAAAGAGGCCTAAGGGGAGGAGTTCGACCCCCAATGCCAGAACACCCTTAATGAAAGATGTTAAGAACGAAAATACAAGACTTTTTCATGTTATACACAAAGCCTAAATCAACATGTAAGACAGGTAGAAAACTAGTGCAAGATTGGGAAAACTAAAGCAAATGTCTCACCCTTGAAGAAACCTTGAAGAACAGATGATCCAGCCACTCTCTATTGATCAAAATCAGTCCAAAACCTCAACAAACAACCCTCAATGCCTCTCAATCTCGGAGCAAGGTGTAATGGTGTGTGTGTTAGTGCAAAAGTAAGGTCAAAATGCACTTTTAGGCTTCCAAACACACCCTAAGGATGAGAGAGAGGGAGATATAGAGAGAGAGGATGATATATCAGATATATAGATATAGAAGCTCTGGTTTTTTATTCAAAAGCTCTAACCGTCAACAAAGGGAGAGGATGAGTGCTTATATAGGCAAAGGCCAAGGTTCTAGGCTTCTCCAAGAAGCTAGATGAAAGGGGCAAAGGGTGCAAAGGAGTCTTGGCTTCTTGGAGAAGCTAATACAGCTGGCCAAAGGGTTCAAGCTTCTAGAAGGAAAGGGGGTTCAAAGGTTCACACCAGCCAAAAACTGCACCGGAGGGGGAGTGATGGTGCATTCCAGCTGGCACAGTTGGCATGCACCATGCCTCAAGGGTGCAAAGGAGTCACACCGGCCAGCAAAAGAGGTCGCCGGCAGAATAAAGTGCCGGCCGGCCAAATATAGTGCCGACCGGCCATTGATTTTAAGAAACCATGGTCGGTGGCACCCATAAACAGCCGGTGATGCTAGGGGAAGGCCGGTGGAATGTGGGGATAGCCAACAAGCCATTCCCCGCCCTTCAAGGCAAAAACACAAGTGTTTGGTGCCAAAACCAAACACGGAACAGTCGAGTCGAGAGATCCTGAGGCAAGGCACGCAGCCAAGACTTTCGGGAACTCAAGACAAAACACAAACAAAGAGGATCACCGAGTGTTCCAATGGTGACGTCCAAGTCTTGAGGACGGTCAAAAATGGGGTGTCTACAGTTGCCCCTCTTTGACAGAACTCGAAAGTCATAACAATGACAGGAGTGAATGTCAAAGCCCAGAGATGACCCATTTTTGACAAGGCCGAAGACTCAGACAAACATGCAAGGCAAACAAGATATGCGCCCGAAGGCAGGGGCAAAATGCAAGACAATGCACAGAGCCGAACATAACTTATGATCATGCAAAGAAAGCTGTAACAAAGCATACATGCGACAGTTTTAAGCTAGCATACACCAAACTACACTACAATGCAGAAAGGATGTAAGAGAATCATGCAATTCTCGATACGTCTCACTCGGAGGATACAATACCTGTGCGGCTCGTCTAGTTACACCAACCTCAAATGAACCGTACATACAATATCGTGCCTGCAAAGAAAACAAACTTAACAGGTACAATATCGTTAGCAACATGCATAATAGTGTACTCGAAATGCGTGACAACGCAAAGCAAGTGGGAAGCATAACAATGCTGTGAAGGCACAGATATGTAAGTGGAGCACGCGGTCTACGCAGGCAACGAAATTGATCATGAGCATGCAGTCTACGCAAGTAATGAAGTTGAGCATAAGAATGCGGTCTACGCAAGTAGAACATGCGGTCTACGCGAGTAAAACATGCGGTCTACGCAAGCAAAACATGCGGTTTACGCAAGCAAAATATGCGGTCTACGCAAGTAATGAAATTGATTACAAACATGCGGTCTACACAGGTAAAACATGCGGTCTACGCAAGTAATGAAATTGATTACAAATATGCGGTCTACGCAGGTAAAACATGCGATCTACGCAAGGAAAACATGCGGTCTACGCAAGGAAAACATGCGGTGTACGCAAGTAATGAAATTGATTACAAACATGCGGTCTACGCAGGTAAAACATGTTGTCTACGCAAGTAATGAAATTGATTACAAACATGTGGTCTACGCAAGGAAAACATGCGGTCTATGCATGCAAAACATGCGGTCTACTCAAGCAGAACATGCGGTCTACGCAAGTAATAAAATTGATTACAAACATGCGGTCTACGCAAGCAAAACATGCGGTCTACGCAAGTAATGAATTGAACAAACATGCGGTCTACGTAAGTAGTGTGTATGAGAAGAGTTTAACGTACACATGTAAGTAAAGCATGCAGTCACGTGAGCAATGTGTATAAAAAAGAAACTTGAACACATGTGAGTGAAAACATATCATTCACGATGTAGGAATGTAAAGTACTGTAACACAGCATAATTGAAACGGTTTGTGGAATCCACAAGACATGAAGAGGATACGGGGAGGGACGTTCTTCGCATGCACCAAGCATGGCTCATAGAAGTTGTGGCCTGAGGTCAACTCGAAGGTTCACGTTTCAAAAGTGTGCTTTCCTGCATTGTCTCGAGTGATGAAGGTGCCAAACCATGTAGTTGTCCCGAGCAAAGGTGCGGAAGGTGCGTTGACCGCAAGGGGAATTTTACTGGTATCAATTCCGACACTTTGCTACCCTGCCATTCTATGCTTTACTTTCCTTTTTACTGGTAGTTTAAGCACATTGCACTGCCTCGGGCAGGTTTTATTCTTTATCAAAATTACAAATTTTGCAAAACACGTGATGGGAATGAAACAACCATTTTGTTCAAAAGATGTTGCATTTGTAAATTTTCTACGCATCGCATCGCATCGCAAGGTATCACACCACAATGTGAACGAAATTGAACCTATTTTGAACACTGAGTATTTGCATCGTAATAATCCGGTAGTGAACCGACTTACAACTCGATAAGCAAAACAAAGGCATGATATAACCAATCAAGTGTGAGTACAACTCGATAAACAAATCAAAGACTTAAAAGGAGTGAAATACAACTCGATAAGCAAATGTACAATAACTCGATAAGCAGACCGGTGTGACTCCGCAAGAATCGATCACCGGGGGGGGGGGGGTTGGAGGTGGTGGAGTTCCCCAATCCTTAGCATAAACAACTCAGGGAACAAGGAGGAAGCCTATCGGCCAGGGATAGAGGCCATCGGCCACAAGGAATGGCCATCGGCTAGAAATTTGTTCGGTTGGCAAAAAGTAATGGCCGGTCGGCAGATTATTTGGCCGGCCGGCCATGAAAGAAGGAATCACCAGAATGTTGACACCTATCCTCCACCCAACCTTATCTTCTACAAAAGACCTCAGCTTCATAGTTTTTCTCAATTCCACACTGATTTGCTCTAATGGAAGAGTTTCTTGCTCAAAATCTCACAGCTTGGATTGCTAGCTTGGATGGCTCGAAAAAGTTGAATTTCCGGGGTTTCGGCATAAATGCGCTATTCACTCTGGGTCGTATCCCATTGCACCTTCCGTTTCTCCATGCTGCGGCATGGTTTTGGAATCCGGTGACGCATGTCTTTAGCTTCGCTGGGCAAGAGATATGTCCTACCTTTGAAGATTTTCAAGCCTTAATGGTGTCCGAGCGCGACGAGGAGCTCCTACCCCAACTTAATTTTGGCCATGCCCAATCCTTAGGGCAAATGTGTGGACTCAGTATGTGTGACGCTCGGTCGCTGATTTGTGACGGGATGCTGGACATTCCGAGTTTGACCGATCGGTTTTCTGATGCCGGTGATCGCAACAACCATCACTGGCAAGGCTTCCGGCGACACGCCCTCTGTTTGTGCATGCTATCTCATTTTCTATTTGTCTCAGGCTCCAGAGGGTCTAGTGTCTGGCTGACCGAGGTTGCCCAAGGCGTGAAGGAGGGCAAAAGCTGTATTGCCATGACTCTGGCTGAGACGTTGATGGGCTTAGACGCCTTTTATCGTTGTGAGACGGCCAGATTAGCAGGGAACCCACTACTACTACAGGTAATGTTCCCCACCCAATCTCACATATGTATCGCTCACATCACTCGACCCTCAAGCTCGGTTTTTCTCACAAAACCCTATTCTCACTTTTCTCTCATCGTACATCTCTCTATTCTTTATTCTCTCATTTTTCATCCCTTCCCAGGTATGGTTGATGGACAAACTGCAGGTTGTGGAGTCTTGCCCAGCATATTCAGCTCGCGGCTACTTCTTCCGGCACCGTCTAGTCAATGCCCTTGATGAGGGATGGTGGTTCGCTTGGATGTGCCGCTTGTCCACAGACCGTATTGCTTGGCAGTGCCCTTGGCTGAGCCTTCCGGCAATGAGTTACAACATGTCCCGTTAGACTGGGATTCAATTGATTGGTCTCACTCACTGTGCATTCTACTTTCCATTCCGGATTCGGCGCCAATTTGGCCATGATCAGACCTGCCCGCCAGAGGGGATAGAGTATCCTGTTGCATTCCCAGTCTGAGGCACGCAGCTTGCTCGGCAGGCCGCCGCGTGGAGGACGAGAGAACTCCTGACCCCCGCTCCCACTTTCAATTGCACTTTATCTGATGAGTGCTTGGATTGGCTTAATGATGAGGCACAGGTCGGGCCCACCTTGGCGTCAGAGGTTTCGACCAGCTCTGGGAGGGGGCGCAGGAGCACCTGACTTGACTATGCCCGGATTTATTGCTTTATTAGTACTTTCAAGTTTTCTTCATGAATGTAATAAAAAGCAACTTCGATTGTATGCAAGAGCAGGAGAACTCTGTTTTGAAATCAATGAAATTGAAGGTTGTGGCACTGAAAATTTTCGGCTTTGGTCCAAAAATGGTCTTAGTTGTAAAAAGACTAATTTGAACAAAGTCAACTTTTATTAAAACTTTTCAAAAACATTTTCGATGTGGATCAGAACTGGACACGCTTGAGATCTGTCACTGAGATGCACAACCCCGGATCCCTGCAACTGGAAAGTTGCCCCTAGTCTGAAGAGTACCGCGACACTGCATGGCAACGGAAAGTTGCCCCTAGTCTGAATAGCGCTGCACTGGAGATTCCAATGGATGCTGATAGACAAAGATGACTGAGATGATCGAATGGACAAAGTTGATCAGGGAAAAGTTTATGGCTGAACTTCAGGATGAAGTTGCCTACGTATCCCAAAGATGGGAATCAAGCCTTACGTAGTACAAGCTTAGGTTCACTCGGGTATTTTCACTCTCCTTTTACACTCTAACTTTTACCCAGGTCGCCCTTTGCGGGTTTTCAACCTTGCGAGCTCAGTTTTTATTTTTTTCTAATTTTTTGTGCTCTAACTTTTGCCTAGGTCGCCCTTTCGGGTTTTCAGCCTAGCGAACCTCTCAGGGGTAATATTTCTTCAACTTGTCCATGTTGATCGGTTGGGAAAATTCCAGGCCATCTAGGTCCATTAGAACCACAGCTCCACCTGACCAGATAGCTTTGATGATGTAGGGACCAATCCAATTAGGTCTGAACTTGCCCCTTGGGTCGTGGATGGGAGCTCGGTTGTCCTTGAGCACCAAATCTCCTTCCTTTAGATTCCTGGACTTGACTTTCTTGTTGAAAGCCCAGGCAATTCTGCGCTGATAACTTTGAACATGGTACAGTGCTTTCAGTCTTCTCTCATCAAAGAGCATGAGTTCCTCAAACCTGCTCTGCTGCCAATCTGCTTCGGCTATTTGACACTGAGCCAATACTCGCAATGACGGAACCTCAATTTCGATAGATAGAACGGCCTCCATCCCATAAATCAATGAATATGGAATCGCTCCGGTAGAAGTTCTAATCGAAGTCCTGTAGCCCCACAGAGCAAACGGCAGCTTATCTGGCCAATCCCGGTAGGTTTCCACCATCGTCTGCAGTATATGCTTGATGTTCTTGTTGGCGGCCTCAACTGCTCCGTTGGTTTGCGGCCGGTATGTGGATGACTTATGAAAAGCCACATTATATTTCTCCAACAAGTCAATCACCTCCTTCTTAAAGTGGGAACCATTATCCGAAATAATCTCGTTTGGGACCCCGTTGCGACAGATGATGTTGTTTTTGATAAACTTTGCAACGTGCGACGCCTTCAACACGGCATATGATTGGGCCTTGACCCACTTTGTAAAGTAACCTATCGCGACTAGGATGAACTCATGCCCATTCGATCCCTTTGGAGTGACAGCCCCGATCACATCAATTCCCCAAACTGAAAATGGCCATGGCAAAGTCATGTTGTACAGTTTTGACGGCGGGATGTTCATGCGGTTTGCATGGATCTGACATTTGTGGCATCGCCGAACAAAACTGATGCAATCCTCCTCCATGGTGGACCAGTAGTAACCCTGTCTGAGGATCTTCCGTGCTAGCATTACTCCGTTCATGTGCGCACCGCACTCTCCTCCATGGATGGCCTCCATCAGGCGCTTCGATTCTTCGGCCTCGACACACAGCTTGTGCATTCCCAGATGACCTCTCTTATACGGCTTACCCCCACAGATGATGAACTGAATGGCCATTCTTCTGATTGCCCTTTTATCCTTGGCATTTACCCCTGGCGGATATGCTTCCTTCTCCAAGAAGTTCCAAATGTCGTAATACCAGGGGTTTTCGTCCTGAACTTCGTCTATGGCGGCGATTGATTCATACGCCGGCACAAACTTCTGATCAATGATAACCGGACGCATCCGGACTCCAGACGAGATGTCTATCATGGAAGATAGAGTTGCTAGCGAATCTGCGAACCTGTTGTTCTCTCTTACTAGATGAGTGAAAGTTAGCTTCTCAAACCGAGGAATTAACAAGTCCAAGGTCTGGTGGTAAATTATCATTTTTTCTTCTTTGACTTTCCAATCTCCTTTTGCCTGAGACACAACAAGGTTCGAATCCCCGATGACGTCTAACTGTCTTGCCCCTAGTTCCAGGGCTGCTTCTAGACCGGCAATGCATGCCTCATATTCTGCTTCGTTGTTCGAGACTTTGAACCAGAGTTTGAAGGCTAGAGGGATACAAGAATTGTCGGGTGCTATCAGCAACACTCCTATCCCATACCCGTACTGATTTGACGCTCCGTCAAAGTACATCGTCCAATACTCGTCGTCAACGTGCAAAATGGCTTCATCTGGGAATAGGTATTCAACTGCTCCACCCCCTTCCACTGGATGATCAGCTAAGAACTCTGCCACTGCTCTTCCCTTGACTGACTTGCGCGTCACATATTTCAGGTCGAACTCGGAGAGCAACAACAACCAACGAGCTAGCCTACCCGTAAGTGCTGGTTTCTCGAAAAGATATTTGATGGGATCGAGTCGCGAAACCAACATTACGGAGTGAGCTAACAGGTAGTGCCACAGCTTCCTGTTAGCCCATACCAAAGCTAAGCAAGCCTTTTCCAACAGCGTATAGCGAGTCTCATACTCTAGCATCTTCTTGCTCAGATAGTAGATGGCTCTCTCCACCTTGTCCTCTGACTCTTGCGCGAGCATACAGCCCATTGTTGTCTTGGTCACTGATAGGTATAATATCAACGGTTTCCCCGGCTCTGGCGGCGATAACACGGGCGGGTTCTATAAATATTCTTTGATCTGTTCAAAAGCAGCTTGGCATCGGCCGTCCCATTGGAATTTCTTGCCTTTCTTCAAGAGAACAAAGAGTGGTTCACAAGTCAAGGTTAATTTCGAGATAAACCGCCTTATGAATTGCACTTTACCCAGAAAGCCTCGCACCTCCTTTTCAGTCCTTGGTGGTGGCATTTCTAAGATGGCCTTGATTTTTGAAGGGTCGACCTCGATGCCCCTTTGTGTAATCAGAAATCCCAGCATTTTTCCCGCTGTAACACCGAACGTACACTTCTGAGGATTTAGCCGCAACCGAAATTCTCTGATCCTTTGGAAGAACTTTTGCAAGGCAGTGTAGTGGCCTTCTCTTTCTTTGAACTTGACAATCATGTCGTCCACGTACACCTCAACCTCTTTGTGGATCATATCATGCAATATTGTGGTCACAGCTCATTGATATGTGGCCCCAGCATTCTTCAACCCAAACGGCATCACTCTGTAACAGTATGTCCCCCACGGGGTGGTGAAAGCAGTCTTCTCCCGGTCTTCGAGTGCCATCACTATCTGATTGTAGCCTGAGAAACCATCCATAAATGAGAGCAAAGCATGCCCCGCTGTAAAATCTACCAACTCATCAATATGTGGCAAGGGACAGTCGTCCTTCGGACTAGCTCTGTTCAAATCCCTGAAATCCATGCATACTCGGATCTTGCCATCCTTCTTCGGCACCGGAACAATGTTGGCCAACCAAGTTGGGTATTCGGATACTAACAGGAAGCCTGCATCGATTTTCTTGGTGACCTCTTCCTTAATTTTGATGGCCCAGTCCGGACGAATCCTTCTGAGCTTCTGTTTGATCGGTCGGGCCTCGGGATCGAGAGGGATCCGGTGCTGTACAATCTCAGGATCGATTCCAGGCATGTCTTCGTAGGACCACGCGAAAACGTCTTTGAAATCTTTTAATAAAACGACTAAGCGCTCGCGTTCCTCCGAAGACAACGTGGACCCGATCAAGACCAGCTGCGGGTCCTTCTCAGTACCAACATTCACAGTAGTGATTTCATCCATTAAGGGTTTAACAAATCTTTCCTGCTCTTGATCAATTAATCGTTGCAAAATCGAAGGAATTTCTTCCTCGTCGTTTTTATCAAAATTTTGAAAATCCTGATTTAAGCAATAAATCAAAGGCACAGAAAAATACTCAGAAACCACATCCACATCATTCTCATTAAATACTTCCAAGCCGTCCGATTCTTCTGTTACAACAGACTCAAAAGAGAAAGAAAATGACGACCTAGACAGGACTGTGGCATCCGGGTTATCACCCCCAGGAATACCGGACTCAGACTCAATCGAGCTAGAACCTAATTCCGACTCACAAGACTCGGTGGAATCAGATTCTGGCTCACTACCTGACCCGGTGCTGCTTGATAAAAATCCCTCTTCATATTGCCAGACGAGAGAGGGTGCGATGGATGCATCCAAAATAGTTGATGGTAGGCCCGCAACCGTTTCATTCCCGATCATGCATACCAAGGAGTTGTCCCCCAAGCACTTCTGTTCGATCAGAGGATCTGAAAGTAGACATGCCAGCGCTACCCCCATTTCATTTTCAGCGTCCTTAGACTGCACTTCCTTACTTTGCTCAGCCTCGGCTAATGGGTCTGTCTGCTCTTCGGCAATGTCATCCCCAGGTAACTGTAGATCAACCCTAGGAAGGTCCAAGACAGTGGGAAAAGTGGCCTAAAATGATGGCTCGAAAGGAATGGAAATGAAGCTCATGCAATGGTCCAAAAGCGAGGCATACAAGCACGACTCTCAAACGCATTTAAAGAGTGGAAAACATGGGAATATGGCATGCATGTAAGCTCTAAAATATGATTCACAATGGTCCCAAAATATGGAAACACCTCAACATAAGCATGCAATAGGCTCCAAAACTCAAAGCTAGGCAAGGGTATTGAACTACAACCATGTATAGCAAGCATTATTCGACCATGAGGCATAAAAATTGAGCTAAGGAAGTACAAAACATGCACAAAATTAGTTTAAAGGATGGCCAAAAAGTGATAGAATCAAAGGCCAAAATAGCATGCAATGTAAGCTAGTAAAGAGGATTTGCACTACAAGCATGTGAGGCAATCAAGAGGCCACCAAACCAAAAAAAGCCAGAGGTATGACATGCCAAATAAAATCCAAAAAAACACTAAAACATGGTCTATGCATGCAAGAATGATAGGCTCCTTTGATAGGCTATGAAGAGGGTTGTTCTACACATGCAAGATGGACACCCAAAATGGCAAAATGGGCTTTGGATAGAGCCTATGCAGGTCCTAAAACCCACCAAAAATGGCCTGAAACATGGCTTGGAAGCATGCAAATAAGGGCTCCTTTGTTAGGCCAAATATGCTAGTAAACAAGACAAGGGGTGAGAGGGTCACCCCTCTCTAATTTGGTGCTCAAAACAGCATGCTAGCCACTGAAAATCCACTTGATTTCAGTGGCTAAGAGACCAGACAAAGGTCAATGCAAAGGCCCTAAGGCATGGCTCAAAATAAGATGAAATGATGCATGCAAAGGGGGTAGATGACCCCCAACAGAAAAATGGTCTTAAACAAACATGTTAAGGACCTCAAAATAAGACTTTTTTAGTTTATGACAAAGCCCAAATATGCTTTCAAGTATAGCTAAAAGATGAAGCAAAATAAAGACCAAAAGAGGGAATAGGGTGTTATCCTTGAAGCTCAAGCACTCCAACGATCACCACCTGACATGCACGTAATTGATCCTCAAGATGTACAGTCTCGAATCAAAAGATCATAACTGCCCATGATTGCATCGGTCACACCAGCTCTTCTACGAATATAAAGATCCCACAATCAAACTAACTGATAATGGAGAAAGATGACTTGATCAAGAAAATGGATAAGACAGTTGAATTGGGGATAGTTACACCAAACTTCAGGGTGAAGTTGCCTACGTTTCCCAAAATGGGAATCAGACCTTACGTAATTCGGTTCAGGTTCACTCGAGTATTAACTCTCTCCTTTTGCGCTCTAACTTTTTCCAAAGTCGGCCTTTAGGGTTTTCAACCTTGTGAGCTCAGATTTTCTTTATTTCTAATTTTTCATACTCTAACTTTTGCCTAGGTCAACCTTTCGGGTTTTCGGCCTAGCGAGCCTCTCAGGAGTAGTATTTCTTCAACTTGTCCATATTGATCAGTTGCGAGAACTCCAAGCCATCCAAGTCCATAAGAATAATTGCCTCTCCCAACCAGATTGACTTGATAATGTAAGGACCAATCCAATTGGGTTTGAACTTGCCTCTAGGGTCATGAATGGGAACTCGGTTGTCTTTCAGTACCATGTCCCCTACTTGAAGATTTCTGGACTTAACTTTCTTGTTAAAAGCCCTGGCAATTCGACATTGGTAGCCTTGGACATGATGCAATGCTTTTAGTCTTCTCTCATCAAACAACATTAACTCCTCAAACCTACTTTGCTACCAATCTACCTCTGCTTTCTGACACTCAGCCATAACTTGTAATGAGGGCACTTCAATTTCGATCGGCAAAACAGCCTTCATCCTATAAACAAGAGAATAAGGTGCCGCCCCTATAGATGTTCAGATTGAGGTCCTGTAGCCCTAGAGCGCAAATGGCAATTTATCTGGCCAATCCCTATAGGTTTCCATAATCTTCTGAAGAATTCTCTTGATATTTTTGTTTGCAGCCTCAACGGCTCCATTGGTTTGTGGCATGTATGTAGATGACTTATGGAAAGCCACGTTATATTTCTCAAGCAAGTCTATCACCTCTTTCTTGAAGTGCGACCCATTATCGGAGATAATCTCATTTGGAACTTCATACTGGTAGATGATGTTGTTTTTGATAAATTTAACCATATGCAACGCTTTCAGCACGGAGTAGGACTGGGCCTCTACCCATTTCACGAAGTAGTCGATTGCTACTAAGATGAATTCATGTCCATTTGGCCCCTTTGGCGTGACTGCACCGATAACATCTACCCCCAAACAGAGAATGGCCATGGTGAAGTCATGTTGTAGAGCTTCGATGGCGAAATGTTCATGCAATTGGCATGAATCTGGCATTTGTGGCAGTGCTGTACAAAACCACAACAATCCTCTTCTATGGTTGACCAGTAGTAGCCTTGTCTAAGGATTTTTCGGGCGAGCATCACACCATTCATGTGGGCTCTGCACTCTCCTCCATGAATGGCCTCCATAAGGCGCTTTGATTCCTCTTCCTTAACACACAATTTATGCATTCCCAAATGGCCTCTTTTGTACAACCTGCCTTCGTAGATGATAAATTGGATGGCCAGACGCCATATTTCCCTTTTGTCCTTGGCATTTGCTCCTAGCGGAGACACCTCATTTTCCACGAAATTCCAAATATCGTAATACCAAGGGTTCTTGTCTGAAGCCTCATCTATTGCCACAATGGTTTCATAGGCCGGTGTGTACTTCTGTTCAATAATGATCAGACGCATCCTGACTCCCAATGGAATGTCTACGATAGAAGATAGAGTTGTTAGTGCATTAGCGAATCGGTTGTTCTCCCTTAATAGATGGGTAAACATTAGCTTTTCAAACCTCAGAATTAGCATGTTCAAGACCTTATGGTAAACCTTCATTTTCTCTTCTTTTACCCGTAATCTCCGTTGGTTTGAGACACAACCAAGTTTAAATCCCCGATGACGTCCAACCTTTTTGCCCCTAGTTCTAGGGCAGCTTCTAAACCAGCAATACACACTTCATATTCTGCTTCGTTTTTGGATACTTTGAATCAGAGTTTTAAGTCAGGTGTTCTGTCTTTTTCCCATAGTCAACCAACTCGCCAGAAAGGGCACAACTGAAGCTAACAACAAAGGGCTGAAAGCTCTCTCATCCTCCAAGCAACGAGGTATCAAGCTAAGTGCGAAGCACAAACTAGAATGGATCAAGATATTCCACTCCCTCATTTGGACAGGTCTGGTCACATCTGAACTGGCCAAGGGCGTCATCAATCGATGTCAGTTGCTGATCTGCTGCACATCCAGTCGCACCACAACCCCTCTGCGGGAGAAGCTCACTATTCTGAGCGGAAGAATGAGAATCTAGCAGAATGCTAAGGCCAAGAGCCCACAACTTCTTGTTTATCCATCAACCACCCAGGGGAGGGATAAAAAAAAAAAAAAAAAAAAAAAAAAAAAGAGAGAGAGATTGAAGAATAGAGAGATGTGCGCTGAGAGAAAAAGTGAGGAAAAGGGGTTTTTCAGAAAAACAGAGCCTGAGGGCCGAGTGATGTGAGAATCACAAATGAGAAAGGGTGGGAAACAGTACCCGTAGAAACTAGCTCCCTGTGAACCGAGAGGTCTCTTGCCATTCGAATACGTTTGAGTGTCGTATCTTTTGTTTTGTTTGTCTCGATTATTGCTGTGAGTCGTTTCGAGTGTTTCTCGATGTGTTTAGGTTGTTTACCTTTTGTTTTTCTTTGTTGAGTCGTAGTGCGTTGTGTTCAATCGTAGGCTCAATACCCGGTTAAGAACTCTTTTCTTAATTTCAAAATGAATCATTTTGTGCTCAGGAGTGCTGTGCCATTCTCCATATTTTTGCAAAACAAGATTTGTTCTTTCATAAAAATCGCAGGGTTCAACCCAGGTCATGTGAGAACAGTAAAACGAAGACCTATCTGAAACTATATAGGTTCCGGACTACAAAGCAAAAGAAAAGAGGAAAATCAGAGCATCTGAGTGTGTTTCAACTTCAGCAAATTCCGAGATTGTATTCTAGATGTACCTCCTCAAGTCTTGTCAATGCTCCGAAGTATGAGTGTGTCTCTACCTCAAGCTCAAGTTCATGCCTGCTTCAAAGCCAGAATGGTGATCAGAGGTTCTCTCTCGAGTATCATTCCCTACCAGGGGCATCTCGGCTGTGTTTGCAATGAGTTCCTAGGAGACCAACTATGACCGTGAAAACTAGAGTTCGAATGACTGTTGCCTAGAACGCAAAGGATCGGGATTTCCGAGACTAAAGTCTGGTTTAAATACCTAGGGGTGTATCATCGGCTTGAAATCTGTATGGAAGCCCCATAGGTTGAGATAGCATGTATGCACCTCAATTCTGGATACTGAACCAACCTAGTCTGCCATCTCGTTGAATAATAGGGAAAGTTGTGAATATGATCAGGAAGGAAAACGGCATTTGTGGATTCTACATGCAGAAGTTACCCCTTGTCAATGTTTTAGGACCTTTGTACTGCGAGTTGAAGGTAAGTGTTCAAAGAACACAACGGAGGGGAGATCCCCGTCAGAGTAGACCGGTTTATCGCCACTCCCTCCATAAGGTGCTTTCTAAAAACACCGCTTTGTTTGTTTATTGCATTCCCTAAACATCATGCTCTACATTGCTTGTAACATGTTGTAACATGTATCGTATCATTGCACTTATTGCATTTATTTGCATTCTTGTGTTGTCTTCTAATCATTTATCCTTTCACGCTATGCAGCGTTTAGGATCGTTGTCCTCCGGGGCTATCTCAGGACGCGTGAAACGCGGCCCTGAGCGTGTTTTATCTCTGGTTGCATTGTGCGCGCACCTGGGCGGTTGTTTTCGGTCCTCTTCTCACGATTTCAGCGTGGTTAGAGTGTTTCTTTCCTCACACAATTTCAGCATGTTTGGAATTCATCTTCAGTTGCATTGTTATGCACCCTCTTTAACTTGAGCTGTCACACACATTACTTGCATTGTTTTGCACATCTAACTTGCGCTGTCACGCACGTTACTTGCATTGTTTTGCATATTTAACTTGCGCTGTTATGCACGTTACTTGCATTGTTATGCATCTCTTTAACTTGCACTGTCACGCACGTTACTTGCATTGTTTTGCACATCTAACTTGAGCTGTCACGCACGTTACTTGCATTGTTTTGCATATTTAACTTTCACTGTCACACACGTTACTTGCATTGTTTTGCACGTTTAACTTGCGCGGTCATGCACGTTACATGCATTGTTTTGCATATTTAACTTGTGCTGTTACGCATGTTACTTGCATTGTTATGCACCTCTTTAACTTACGTTGTCACGCACGTTACTTACATTGTTTTGCACATCTATCTTGCACTGTCACGCACGTTACTTGCATTGTTATGCACCTCTTTAACTTGCGATGTCACGCACGTTACTTGCATTGTTTTGCACATTTATCTTACGCTGTCATGCACGTTACTTGCATTGTTATGCACATCTATCTTGCGCTGTCACGCACATTACTTGCATTATTTTGCATATCTATCTTGCGGTATCACGCACGTTACTTGCATTGTTATGCACCTCTTTAACTTGTGCTGTCACGCACATTACTTGCATTGTTATGAACCTCTTTAACTTGCGCTGTCACGCACGTTACTTGCATTGTTTTGCACATCTATCTTGCACTATCACGCACGTTACTTGGATTGTTATGCACCTCTTTTACTTGCGCTGTCACGCACGTTACTTGCATTGTTATGCACCTCTTTTACTTGCGCTGTCACGCACGTTACTTGCATTATTATGCACTCTTCATATACGATGTCACGCACATTCCACCTGCATTGTTATGCACCTTTCCACCCGCATTGTTATGCACTCTTCACATGCGTTGTCATGCACATTCCACCCGCATTGTTATGCACCCTTCCACCCACATTGTTATGTACCCACTCCACCTGCATTATTATGCACGTTTCAATCGCATTGTTATGCACACTCTTTAATTGCGTTGTCATGCACATTTTAATTGCATTGTTATGCATACTCTTTACTTACGTTGTCACGCACGTTCTACTTGCATTGTTATGCACCTTTTCACTTTCATTGTTATGCACCCTTTTCAGTTGCATTGTTATGCGTGCTCCACTTGCATTGTTATGCACGTCCCACTTGTGCTGTCGTGCACGTTTTGTTTGCATTGTTATGCGTACTTCGGTTGCATTGTTATGCATCCTCTTCACTTGCGTTGTCCATGCATGTTTTGCTTACATTGTTATGCAAGCTTCGGTTGCATTGTTATGCACCCTCTTCACTTGCGTTGTCACGCACGTTTTGCTTGTATTGTTATATGCGCTTCGGTTGCATTGTTATGCACCCTCTCTACTTGCGTTGTCACGTACGTTTTGCTTGCATTGTTATGCGCGCTTCAGTTGCATTGTTATGCACCTCTTCACTTGCGTTGTCACGTATGTTCCAGTCGCATTGTTATGCACCTCTCCACTTGCGTTGTCACGCACGTTCAGTTGCACTCTTATGCACTTTTCACTTGCATTGTTGTACACTTTTCACTTGCATTGTATGTGCATGCGTGTATCTTGTGTTGATATTGTATCTTGATAGAGCGTTGATCATGTGTTCCCATTATATTGTACTTGTCAAAATCTCTCTTTTGTGCAGGCAAGATATTGTATGTACAGTTCATTTGAAGTTGGTGAAACTAGACGTTATTGTATGTACGGTTCATTCTAGAGAAGTTCCGGTTCAGTTTAACTGCTACCTTTCTCCTCTCGCGTTTGACACGCGTTTGGATGACTGCGCTTTCTTGCGCAGTCCTTCTCCTTTTGTATTTGATACGCTAGGAGGTGTTTCATTTGAGACTTTGGGTGTTCCCGATAGTCACTTTTAGTCTTTCCTGCGTGAGCCATAGTTAAGATTGCATAATTTTCTTATTTCCTTCCTACATGAAGTGTAGTTTGGCTTGTGTTGCTCACGCGTAGCGTGTTTATTGGCTTACTTCTTCTCATGTATGAGACTGTTGTAATTTGTCAATTTGCTTAAAATGCTGTATTTATTTAGCATAAATGTTTCATTACAGCTCTCTTTACTTGATCATAAGTTATGCTCTTGCATCGTGCTTGTCATTTGCATTTTGCCCTAGCCTGCGGGCGTATCTATATTGTATTTTGTTTGTTTGTCCAAGTCTTCAGCCTTGTCAAAAATGGGTTATCTCTGGGCTTTGACATTCACTCATGTCATTTCATGACTCTGAGCTCTGTCAAAGAGGGGCAACTGTAGACACTCCATTTTTGACCGCCCTTAAGACTTGGGCGCCACGATGGTTTACTTGGTGGTGAAAGTTGTGCAGTGCAAGGGTTCGATTTTCTTCAGCAAAGAGAGAGTCAAATCCTAACTTCACACCCCATTTTTGGACTAAAACTATTTTGAATGGTTTTTAGACCTTAAAACCCTCTCTTTCAAAATATTTTTGAAAAGATGATTCTACGATGTTCTGACGCTCGCATTTTGTTGAATGTTGCGTTTTTCGATAAATCGAGCAAGGACAAAGTGGAAATGAATGAAAGAGAGATGAACTCTTTGAAAAATCTTTCAAAAACCTTGTTTAGGGGTTTGGAGTTGAAGAAAAGAGGAGAGGAGAGAATAAACCAAGTTGAGGGAGAAAATGGGCATGAACCGTTAAGAGAGAGTTGAGCAGCGCTCGCTGAATCAGGCCTATTCATTTGCACACTTGGATTTCAGCCATGAGGCCACCACCGATGGAAATAAGACTTCCGAGGATTCATTTTTCACTCAAGAATCTCCTTAAGCCGATGCCAGATGAGGGAGATATGATTGGTTGAAGATGGGCATCATTCCAGTTGGACCGAAACTGAGCAGCCTTCACTAAAAGAGGCATATCTCTTAGCACAGTTAGAATTTTGATACAAGGCTGCCACCATTGGAAATCTTACTTCCAGGGCTTCAATTTGCACTCAAGAATGACCTGAAAAGGCATCCAGATGAAAGGAGTTAGGCTTGCTTCAAGTCGGGGACTAGAACTGATTTTTGCTGCCGGCCTCTATGGGAGTGTACCGGCCATGAATGGCCAATGCCATCCAAAAGTGACCCCTGCCGGCCAACAATAGTGTGCTGCCGGCCAACAATGGTAAAGGAGCTGGCCAGTGACGAAAATATCAGTTTTGGACAGATATTTTATCTCCAGTTGGCACAGCTGTCTCTCTTGAGATATTTTCGACCCAAACCTCCATTTTTGCTATGTAATGAAGCCTTATATCTCATTTTGAAGGGTTAGAACTTCTTAAGCAAGTTTGAGAGCTTCTCTCACTAAACTCCCTCTCTCTCTACAGTTTTCAGAGCTTAATCTCTGCCTCTCTCTCTAGAGTTCACTCTCTCTTGCCCTTTTGTGCTAGAAGACTTGCATACAACCATCTTCAACCTATCAACCCTTAAGAAGACTTGATCACCATTGGGCTGAGGTCCCTTGGAACCTACTTTGGGTTGTTGAAGGCTGGTTTTGGCTCAGATTTGGGGTTGTTTTGCTGCTGTGCTTCAAAGGTAACCTCTTATCCTCTTTAAGCTTATTTTGCATGCTTGTTTTACCACCTTTGCAAACTATTTTTGGCTTGGTTTTGAATTGAAGAAAACTCTGTTTTTCAGTCCTAAAAATGTTGGTTTAAGCCTTGTTTGGCTAGGGGGTTGTCTCTCCCTTTTGTTCCTTAGCTTGTATAGCTTTTGAGCCATCTTTCAAGGCCTTTCAAAACAATTTTTTGTGGTCTTTTAACCACTAAAATCCAGAGAAATTTCAGTGGTAAAAACCTTATTTTGAGGCTCAAAATAGGAGGGGGTGGTCCCCCCTCCTATTGTCTTGTTTACTTGTATTGATGGCCAACCAAATGAGCATGTGTTTTTACTTCTTTGTGGCTTTGTTTAGGCTCATTTTTGTGACTTATCAGACCTGTCATAACTTTGTTTTTGGCTATCTTGGTCACCTCTTGCATGCTTATTGCACTTGTAGTGTAAATCCTCTTTGCTAGCCTTGTTAGCCTTACAAAGTAGCATACTTTTGTAGTTTGAATTAGCTTAGTTCAAGCATGTTTTTGGTGTTATTTTGACATGTTATAACTCTGATTTTGATTGGTGGATTCACTCCTTGCATGGTTTATACACTTGTAGTGTATTTCTCATAAACTAGTCTTGTCTGCTTCATGAAGTAGCATGCCTTTCTAGTATGATTTGATTCTATTTCAGCATGTGTTTTGGTGATATTTTTCCATGTCATACCTCTGTTAAGGTTTGTTTTGGTTGGCCCTTGCATGCTCCATGCACTTGTAGTGTAATTCCATAAATTAGCCTAATGTGTATCATGCTTTAACATGGCATTCTAGCATGATTTTGGCTTAACTCTAAGAAGCTTTTGGTCATGTTTTAGCATTCTTAAGCTTTGATTTTTGTTGTTTTGGCCATGCATGCCATGATTTGTATAGCTATGGTTCATCCCAGCTTGTTAGCTTTATGCATTAAGTCCACTAGCATGCATTGCTTGACCTATTTGAATGATTTGGCATCATTTGTTATGTGATTTCAGAGCATGTTTTATTGTCATGCACTCACATCTTTCACTCTTTCAATGCGTTGAAGGGTTGGTCCTTTATGCCTTGAACATGAGCCTTTGTGTATGCCTTCATGCCTAAGCTTGCGAGCTATCATTTCAATGTGTATTTGGGGTTATTTTGCCATAATATAACTCTAATTTTTGTTGGCGAAGCCATCTCATGCTTGGTCTTGATAGGTGTAGTGTAATCCACCTTATTTGCCTTGCATCCATCATGCCTTATGCCTTTCATGCTAGCATATTTTGGCTTCATTCCATACATGTTTTAGACTCATTTTAACTTGTTTTAGGACTTTTTTGGGTTGCCCTTGCCATATGCTTCATGTTTTGCATAGTTGTAGTGCAAGTGCCTTGCTAGCCTTAAGCTTTGAGCACCATAGCATGCTTCATTTGTATCATGTACATGATTTGGCATCATTCCACATGACATTTCAGAACATGTAGCATTGCCATGTTCCCACTTCATTCACCCTTTGAGTGCCTCTAAGGGTTGTACATTTGTTACCTTGTTTGTGACTTAGTGTGTACGCATGCATGCCTAGGCATTTGTGCCTCAATCTTAGCATATTTTGGTCTTTGCTTAGACCTATTTGAACTTTGTCCATGATTGGTTCATGCCTTTGTGCCATGTATTGCATGCCTCCTTTGTAGTCCTCTTTGGTAGCTTTATGCTTTAAGGACCCTAGCATGCCATGCTTGTATTGATTGAATGATTTGATATCATTTCATACCTTATTTCAGTGCATATAGTGTAGTCACATTCTCATATACTTCGCTTCTTCATGGCTTTTGAGGATTGTGTATTATACCTGGCTTATAGGCTAACATGTGTGCATGTCGGTCTAGTCTTTTGAGCTTCATTTCCATCATGTTTGGGCCACTATTTTGGGCATAATTGAGGTCTATCCATATTCGGTTTAAGTCCATATAGCATGTTGTTTGTATGTTGTTGCATTACATTGTGTTAGCATGTTATTACATTGCATTGTTGTTTGCATGCTTATGTTACATTGCATTGTGTTTGCATGCCATTAGCATTGCTAAGTTGATCATGTTGCATTGCATTGTGTTTGCATGCTCATGTTACATTAGCATTGTTTGCATGTCATTAGCATTGATAGGTTGATCATGTTGCATTGCATTGTGTTCAACCCGGTGTTGTGTTTGAACACAAGGTGGATTAGCTCATTTCATACTTGAAGTGATGAAATGAGCCAATATTCCTTTGGTCTCCATTGCCTTTGATTTCTCATGATAAGGAGATGGTCTTGGTGTCTTATTTGTCATGCATTTATTGAATTTGCACATGTTGGATCTTTAGCCATCATGTATTGAGATGCGTCATTAATGGTCTTGGATCCAATGATGCCCATTCCATTGATGTTTTGAAGTGATATGGAGTGGCATAGTGCGTACATACCCTTGGGAGACTCTCCTTTTTCTTTATTTTGTGCTCTGTTGCAGCTTGGTGTCCCAGCACATCAGTGGCTGGCACCCTCTTATTTCTGGTCGACACCCTCTTATTTCTGGCCGACAGCCCTTCATCCTTGGTTTGCAGTGTGCACTCTTGGTTGGCAGGGGGGTCGATAGAAGCTTCTCATGGCCGGCAGGCCACTAATGCACTCCCCAGCACTGTTTTAGTGAGATCCAGCAGCTAATTCTCAAGGACACCCTATAGACAGAGCCTCAAGAGAGCAACCGGAGAGCTTTTCGAGGCGAGAAACCGAATGCGAGCATACATGTTCAACATCTTCAAACCAGAGCTGAAGTAGCATATTTTAAAGCTTTATGTGTTAATTAGCTTGAATTTGTAATTTGATTAATTTGTTAATTAGTTAAATGTTGTAATAATTAAGTAACTTAGTTTAGCTATTTCTTTATTGGTTTGTAATAATTATAGCTTAATTAGATTAGTTGATTAGCTTAGCTTAGATTAGCTTAGCTTTCATTCGGACCCTCCGTCGAGAGGGCACAACTGTTGTAATAAGCGTGCGTGTGTGTGATGCATGTCTTCCAACCCCCATTTCTTTCTCCCTTTTACTTATCTGCTTTCAGTGGTTAGTTTTAGGGCATATTTCAATTAGCATCCTTATGCTTGCATGAGTGCATCATTCATTCGTATTGTATGCACCGGGCTCGGCATATCATACTAACTGTATTGTATCTCAATACCTATTTGAATACATGTATCAAGTGTTGCATTCACATGCCATCTTAGAATAGCCGAGCCTATTTCTAGTTGCATTTTGCATGTGTTGCATTAGGTATTGATAACATAGCTAGGACCACGCATTGATTTCTAACTAGCTATTGTTTTGGCTTGGAGTACTAGGTAAGCTTTTATGCTTTAGCATCTTGCATGTATGTAAGTGACTGTCATGATAGCATGCTTGCCATGAGGTTATGTGCTTAAGTGATTAACTGCATGAATGCCTGTGGGTGAAGGTTGGATTACTTGAATTGGAACAATTCATCAAAATGTGTGTTTTAAGCCCACTTGAGGTGGCAAAATCATGTTTTCTAAGCCCACTCGAGGGTGGCAAATCCACGTGTTAGCCTACTTGTGAGTAGCACCTTCAAACCATTTTCAAACAAACAAACATGAGATGTTTTGTTCCAATTTAGGCGATCTAGTCTATACTTGTATGTTGTGCACATCACGTAGTAAGCTAGCTAATAAATCGGAATAAGAACACATGTGTTTTCAAAAATAACATATCATGATAGTAAAGGCCGATCCTTTGATCGGGCGAGCGGGGGTGCTCATTGTATGACCCTCCCCTCTCGTACCCAAGTTCCCGAGCCGAGGCAACTTTGGTGATGACAGACACGTGGCCTTAGGCACGAGTCAGGGTTTCCTAAATTCCCCCAAAATAAAACATTTAGGTGGCGACTCTGTATCTGGCAAAACAGTCCATGTTTGGCACTTCTTTATAAAATCAGTTTTTCAAAACGATTTGCCGGATTTGGACACTTTGGTGATTTATCGGTCTTGCATTGCACTTTACAAGATTAGATTCAGAACCGTGATATTGAGTCCGAACTGTAGTAAGCTAATGAACAAAACGGATTTCGCGCCATTCGCGCGTGGAGCCGGGACGTTCGGGCGGTCTACAGCATCTCTGCGTCCAGTTCTGCCAAACTCTTCCCTTCTCATTTGCTATTGAAGAATAACCTTCCAGACATGCAATCTTGCTCACCCCGCTGAAAAGGAAAGCCTCTCAATGAACGAAACGAATAATCACCTTCCAGACATGTTACCCTTCGTCGCTTGTGCTACATTTATTTAAAACATCCAGGCTGTTAATGTCTGGCTGCACTATCTATTAATTACGAATGTACCCTTCACGAAGGCGACCATGGACACCGCCATCCCCACACCTATTCGGCGTCATCTGTCAACAAGTCAACTAGAGTAAGGGCAGATATATAAATCTATTCGGCATCGCATCATTTACTATTCGACATCACATCATTGACATCCTTAGTGATACAGTTAAATATCAAGCCAAATTGCCACACTATACCCCACTTGAGAACTTTCACATGATGCCTTTCCTTTGGGACCTATTCGGCGTAATCCGTACAGTAGTCCCAACTGGGGCTGGGGTAGATACATGAATCTAGTAATATCGAGTAATCTATTCGACATCATTAGTAATAAACAATCAAATGTGAACTCACATTTCAGCCATTACACAACTGCCGGTTAACAACTATTTGAACAATCTTATTTAACCAACATTATTTACTTCGATACATAATAGGACTCAATAAGACTATTTTAATTGATCAATAAGATCATTCTCATTAATAAACTGAACAGTTACAAACGTTTCAATTTATACATGAAAATGGCCCTACTACAATACTTGGCCAAAACAAAACTAATACAAAACGTTCTACTTTTGCTCCTCATCCAACCTAGCTTTAGAGTTCCTCAAGATCCGACTCCAGCGACTCTACTTCTTGTTGTTCATACAGAATCGGCACGTCAAGTGTTGTCTTTGTAGCCGCTAAAGCTTTGAGCCAGCCATGTTTAAAGCCTCGATTTTCAAACTTCAAGGCTTCATCGGCATATTTTTCCATGGCTGCTATTTCTCCGGCATCAAAAGCTTTGGTCGACTCTGACTCCGCTCATTCCTTTGCCTTCTCAGCCTCCTGGAGATCGGCCTTGAGTCTCTCTATTTCCTCTTTTGCCTTCGTAAGAGCCGTTTCTGTAATGTTGGCCCTTTCTTCGGTGACCATCCCAAGCAAGTCAACATGTTTCATTTTTTTCTCTTCAGCAAAGGCCTTTGCTCGCTCTTCTTCGACTCTCATCACCTCGGCCTCAGCTTTTTTAGTCGCAACTGCTAAATTGGTTGTGGCTTCTTTAGCCTTATTTTTATCGACTTCAACCTCTACTTTGAGTAAGTCGATTAGCTTGACGGCTTCATAATGACGGCAACCAATTTCGGCAATTTGCTCCGCCGCTTGGAAGGAAAACCAAAATGGTAAAGTAATGAACATGTGTAAAGGGCAATGATGCTAAAACTAAGAAATGATGCTCACCAGGATAGCTGATTGGGTGGCCAAGGCAATGGAAACTACGCATGGCTCGGCACGGAATGTCACCTTATCCAATGGAAAGGAAATCGCCGATGCCACACTTAGCGCTAGGGCAAGATCCTTCACTGTCGATGCTCTAATGGAAACCAAAGATCCCTTCATCCTCGGTTGGATTGTAAATGGCTTAGCAAGATCAGCTAGAGGAAAAACTCTCGACCGTTTATTGATCAGTTGCTCAGATGATTTGGCCATAACTTTGGTGAATTTGGCGGGGCACTTCTCCCCTCTTTGTTCGGCCACTGTTTCTGTTGATTCCTCACGCTGATGAGCCAGATCATTAAGTACGATTTTGATGACCGTCTCCGTGTAAACCACGACTGGCGAAGGAATTTCTTAACTTTCGCCAGTACTTTCTGATCTCCTTCTTGTCGCAATCTTCTCGGCATTCCTCCTCTTGGAAAACTACGCAAGCGATTCTCCTGCCATATTTTCAAAATCGGCTTCAAGCAAGTCTTCTAAATTAATAAAGATGTCTTGTTCACGGGAGATTAAATCGACTTGGTCAGAAGAAGATGGAATACCAACTCTTTCTTCGAGTTTGTCTTTATCAAGGGATCAACTAGTTTCTCTATCTAGTTCATGCTCCTTTACCAAATGGACCTCCCACTCGACGGGAACATTTAAGTCTGCGAGATCTAGTTGAATTTCTTCGATGCCTTGTTCACCCCCTTTTTCACCTTGGTTGCTGACTTTTCTCCTTGTTCACGGGCAGAAGATTCCCCAAGTTCAATATCCCTCAGATTGGTGGAACTTGGGAATATTAGAGTTGTGAGCTTCCGTTCACCTCTTGGAACTGGAATATGATCAACCGCCAAAAATGTCACGTATGTGGGGTCATGTCTTAACAATAGATGAGCGGCGTGCCCTTGTCCTTTTTGATTTGAACGACCACAAAACTAAGGACAATCTTCACTTGAGCGAGCACTAGTTTGTCCGCTGAAGTGAGGAATCTTTTGAGGTCATTGCCTGCACAAAAGAAAGATGATCAAATTACAGAACTTAAGCCGAACAATAATTGAATTGGCACAACCAGCAAAAGATCTATTCAGTCACCTGGTTCGTCTTTCCGTCTAGGCACTGGGTCTAGGCGATTTTCTCCTTCACCAAATTCCCAATTACCCTGGGCGGCGACCATGATATCGTCAACCCTCTTGCCAGAACTGGCAAGCATAGTCACTAAATGGTGATCTATGTCTTTGGCTCTGAAAAAATAACAACCTTGCCGACCAGACGATTTGGCCAAGACATAGCAATGCCGAACAGCAGGAATTCCTAGGTTAAGTTGAAGTCGGCAATTTAATTCTACTATACCTATTATTATTTGGTAGAAATTTACGTTAGGTTGGGAGGAGATTAAACCCCAATAGCGCAGAAGAAAGGGATGGAGGGTGAAACAGACTCCACCCTCAGCGATCGATAGTAAAGGAAAAATGATTGTGTTCATATCCTCACTTTCCATGTCAACCACGTCGTCCCCAACGAGGGCCAATCGGACGTCGTCTAGGATCGAAAAATGACAACGAAAGGCGGCAACTCGATCCTCCGAAAGGAAAGCTTTCGAATGCTTTTCCATAATGACGGAATAGGAAGACCACAGCAAAAGCAAAGACGAATAAAAGAAGGTTGGACTGATATTATGTGAGAAAAGTAAAGAAAGAAGGCTTGGAAGACTTACAGCATGAAATGAAAGAAAGATAAATGGCAAATACAAAGATGAAGTAAAGTGCACAGATTCTTGAAGATGAAGGATTGCAAGAGATGAACCAAGGGTAGACACCTTTCAAAAGATGAAAAGACGGAGAGTTTTCAAATCATATTAAATGAATGCAGATACGAAAGGGCGGGAAGCTGCAATCATTTCATATCGCCTCCCCACTGACAACTCAGCAACAAACGGTGTGCGTGTGCCGTATTCTTGAATTCCAAGATGTTTTGACAACTCGAGCCGAGTTAAATATGCTCTTAACGGCCAAGAATGTCGACTATGTTTTTTAGTTGAATACTCGATGGGCAATTGTGGGAGCCGAATAAATGATGAAATGTGGATAAAGAGCTCGACGACCCAGTGTTATAAAAATCCTCTAGGTCGTAAGACATGGCCGAATAAGCAGGGATAATCCTAATGGGTGCCGAATAGATAGTAACAAACGGCAGGCCAATATTGAAGCCAGGCTATCCAATACAGGGAAGTGGACCCAAAAGAAATAAAAAGGAAATAGCAAGAGAAACTATAAAAGGGGAAGGCAGGCTAAAACAAGAGGTATGTGTGCTAAAATATAAAATTCTTAAGAGAGAAGAGAGGGCTAGAAAAATAGATACTAACTTGCCCGTCAGAGTGTTAATTCCGATACCACAGACCGGAGTGTTCTTTTCTATTTCAGGTGACATCTCAAAGATTTCGAAGGTCTAACTAGATCGAAGAAGTATTTTCAAATCCATTTCATCACAATAAATTAACTTTTTCTTGAGATTTTAGTTAGAACTCCCTCATTTAAAAGTTTTACTAATATGACGACTCATGAAAAATATTTGGGGAAATTACAAATTAATGACATCTTCACAAAATATTTATAAATTTATAAATATATATATATATATATTTAATTATTAAAATTGATAAAATTTATCATTGATTTGATTTTTTTTTTTTTTTTTTTTCTTAAAACTTCCACTAAAGTGCAATTCCCCAAAATATTTCTTAGGTCAATTCTTCTAAATTTGTGAAGGTTATTCTCAGACGAAAATTCCCCAACACTAAAGCTGGGAAGCGTTGTTTTGTTGTGAAATAATTTAAAAACTTAAAATTCAATAATTTTTTTTATCTTGATATTTATTTATTTATTTATAAAATTAATATTTTTAGAGTCCTTTCATTGAGATTTATCAAATAAGATTATGACAAATATGAAATTCTTATAGAAGAATTTGATAAAATTTTCACTAAATTTTCAATTACCTAACAATGAAAGTTCTCTTAGGCCAAGTTTGGCAACTCTTAAAAAATTCAAAAAGTCAAAAAGTCACTATCCTATTTAAATCACATCATCTTATTTAAGTCACATCACCTCTCTAACACATCACTTCAAACCCAACCCAAACTCAATCCATATTTCATAAAAAGTCAAAAAGTACACTTATTTAGTCTTCCCAAACTTGGCCTTAGTTTAGTTAACAAAATTTCACTGATCTTTAGTCACCGTCAATGAAATTTCACCGAGTATAGTAAAATTTCAATGTCTACAAATTTTAAGTATCTAATTTCAAATTTAAGATTAGAATTTCAAATTGAGTGCTACAAAATATAATTAAAAAATCCCTCTATTTTAAAATAATATTTTTTCTTTTAGAAAGACATTATTCTATCAACGCCACTTACTGTAACGCGTTAGGATCCTCTAGAGTGTATTCTCTAGAGTGATCTCCTAGAGTAATCCATCCAAGGGCTGAGATTCAGCCTCATCAAAACGACGTCGTTTTGTAGAATAATTTGAACAAAAAAAAAAAAAAAAAAAAAAAGAGAAAAAGAAAAAGAGAGAGAAAGAAACCAGGTCAGCCATGGTGAGAAAGAAATGGTGATGGTGTCTGTGAATATGTGATGAGAGACAAGAAGAGAGAGAGAGAAAAGGATCCCCATTGACCCAGATGTTGCTATCTCTTACATTGTAAGGCTTATTGTTGTTGAATTTTGAATTCACCTTGCCTTATATGAAACATGTAGAGTGACTGTAATCTTCTTCTTTCTCTCACTCTGTTTTTGCTCTTACTTCTGTGATTTTAATTTTTTTTTTTGTAAAATCGTTTGTATATTTGTTTGTTTTGATTTATAAATATATATATATATATATATCATCTCAATGTTTTGTCTAGATCTATAAGGAAAAGAAAGAAAGAAAGAAAGGAAGATGAAAAAAAAAGGAAGGGGTGGTGCGGCGGGGGGAGGACCGCCGGAAGAGGAGAACGACTGGGGAAGGGTCGTCGGAGGGATTGACAGTCGTCAGATCTGGTGGGGAAGGTGGCCAACGATGGGCTTTTGTTTTGGTTATTTTCAATTTCTTGAATCTGAAAACCCAGCCATGACAAAGATTGGCCAAAGATTTGGGGATAATTTGTATATTTGTATATTTGGCCAAATTTCTTGAATCTAAATCTGGTTTCTTTCTTGAATTTTTTTTGTATATGAATCTGAATCTGAGGGGGGATATACAAACAATTTGGGGATATAGAAACAAACATCACAGCCATGGCACCATCACCATTTCTTGAACGCCATGGCTGACCTGGTTTGTTTTTTTTTTTTTTTTTTTCAAATTATCACCAAAACGTCGTCGTTTTGGTGAGGCTAAATCTTAGCCCTCAGATGAGTCACTTTAGGAGATCACTCTAGAGAATACACTCTAGAGGATCCTAACGCTTACTGTAACTCGCTGCATTGAAAATGAACTATATTAGTTCCATGTGAGTTGGTCTTCTAACAGTCAACACATATTGATATTTGTCATGGTATGGAAGTCATATGTATCTCATTTTTGGTTCAACTCTTCTATTTTTTTTTTTTATTAGTGAAAAAAAAATATTAATATAAAAAAAAAATAAACAAACAAACAAACAACAATCCATGGTGATAAAATGCAACATTGCCAAATACGTACATCTCAAATAGGTTAACAGATACAAAGCAAGTTAATTATATGCACGCACCAAGGAAATAAATAAATAAAATGAAAAAGTCTCACAAGTTAATTATATGCAAGCACCAAGGAAATAAATAAATAAAATGAAAAAGTCTCACAAGTTAATTATATGCAAGCACCAAGGAAATAAATAAATAAAATGAAAAAGTCTCACGTAAAAATTTACATGATTTTATAAATTTCAAAAAATTTATAAATTAATTTAGGATAAATTATACAAATGATCTATGTAATTTATACGTTGTGTCATTTTGGTCCCTCTAATTTTAATTTGCTAGATTTGACCTTAAATTTTGAATTCTGTATCATTTTGGTCCAATTAAGAATGGATATTAAGAAATTGCTCAATTTTGACCTTAAATTTTTATCTTTGCCATCCGCTATCGCCGCCGCCACAGCCAAACAACAATCCCAACATCATCAAATCATCATAACTATCAAAAATTACAAAACAAAATCCAATTTTCAACCCTAGATTAAAAATCACAACAAGAAATTAGCCACATTTCCAAATTTGAAATCCCATATGTACAAATCTCCATGACGAACAAAGGAAAAGAAACAAGAACAGAGAGAGAGAGAGAGAGAGAGAGAGAGAGAGAAAGAATAAGAGTGAGAGAAAAAAAATGGGTCACCATCATTGCTTGCTCCGTCATTGTTGGTTGCGCCGTTGATTGGGCATTTTTGATCATCAGCAACAATGGTGTGGTCCACAACAAAATCATTCAATGTTACATTCAATTCGCCATAGACATGTGAATTCGAAACTGAAGGTAAAAAATCCAATTCGATGATAGACAATTGGGATGTGTGAGACAACAAGCTTTCAGAGTCCTCTGCCACCAAAGAAGAGTGGTTTTGATTGTAATTGTAACTCTTCTCCGACGAAGCAGCTATGGATTCAAATTCAAGCTTTTTCAAATCGTAAGCCCTCGCTCCTTCAACAATGTTGAAAGTGCCCAACCAGACTCTCTTTCTAGTGAAAAAGTCTCGAATCTCAGCAGCCTATTTGCCCTATTTTCGCTGTCGAACCCCTCTGTATTTCGACCCAGATGGCCTCGACCGATTAGGGTCTAGGGTTTTGGTTAAAACCCTCTTCTTTTTAGGGGCTCTCTCTTCATCGCGTCACCCTACCTCTCTTACAATCACGATGCCATCACCTCACCCATTTCATTCCAAACTCGCAATAGCAACTACCTTGCCAATCCCTCATAGGCCCTCGACACCACCTCTATCTCCCTCTCCCTCTCTCTCTCCCTTCTCCTACCCCAACCCTTCGATGACACCTCCTCCTCATCATCATCATCATCATCATCTCTCTCTCACTATGTGTACAGAGATATACATGTATATATCATTGAGTTAAATGGGAATGAGTTAACTCACTTTGAGTTAAATGGATAAATCATTGAGTTAATTGAGAGTAAGAGCAAATTAGTTTTAAAAAATTAAAAAAAACATTGAAAATAAACTCTGTCTTCCTAGATTAAAAAAACGGAAGGACTTAAACTTTGAATTATCTTTTGCTAGAACTCTATTATAGACTTGGGTTGGAGGAGGCATTACTAATTTTCTTTTATTCATATTAACTAACGTGTCATGTACAAAAGGAACTTAAAAATTCAAAATAAAACACACTTCAATAATATAATAAAAATGTAATAAAATTTGGAAAACATTACTTCATATAAATAAAATAATTATTAATATGTCATCCATAGTGATGATATGGAACAATAGAATAGAGACACAAAAAGAAGAAGAGGATTTTACATTCACCAACAACATCCTTAGGACGAAAAAAAATTCATTCAAATCGCATCAGCACTGATATATAGTTTCACTATACAATAGCATGTAAGTATAATATATCTTATCATATAGACTGTAATTACTAGATTGTTAGTTATTTTTTAGTTATAAAATTTACCGTCTAAGTATTATTATATTATTGATTGATGATATCATGTATGAGTAATAACATGTGTCACCTTACTTTTGAAGTTCTGAAGATGCTTGCTATTTTAAGGAATATAATTACATAGCCAACTACAGTATATGCTACAAAATATATAAAACTAGTTTTTCTAGCAACTCCATCCTTGCCCAAATAAAAATATTACATTCTAAAATAAAAAATAAAAAATCATTTAAATAAAGCGGTCCCAGTCCACAAACCCATTTCATGGACTTAAAAGGTCATAGATCCACGTGACTTTTTATTTGGGTCCACGAGGATAGCCGCATACTATCATGCAAAATTAAATGACCATAGATCCACACATTTCTATCCGTCCAAATTATGATACAAATTTAAAATTAATATTAAATTAATATTATGTACCATCTGTTCAAGCTGACATGTCCATCTGTCCAAATTATGGGACAAATTCAAAAATGTTTAAATTGATGTATTTATCTGTCTATCTTTCCAAATTATGGGGACAAATTCAAAATTAATATTACGTACCATCTATTCAAATTGACGTGTCTATCTTTTCAAATCATGGAACAAATAAGTTAAAATAATTTGTAGAGATAAGCAAAAATACTAGGACAAATAGATTCGATTTGGGCAGATAGATTAAAACAATTTGGAAAGATAGATTAAAAATATTAAAATACTTTGGACAGATAGATTAAAAGTATAAAGATATTAGCATACATAGGTTAAAATAATTTGGATAGATTGGTTAAAAATATTAGAACAGATATGTTAAAATAATTTGGACAGATTAACATACCTAGGTTAAAATAATTTGGACAAATAGGTTAAAAATATTGAAAAAGATATGTTAAAATAATTTGGATAGATAGGTTTAAAAAATTGAACAAATATGTTAAAAATATTGAGAAGATAGGTTAAAATAATTTAGATAGATTGGTTAAAAAAATCGAATAGGTAGATAAAAATTTGGACAGATAGATATTTATGGAACTAAATTTCTTCAGCCCTTATTTATTTTTTAACTTGTTTTAATTTTTTAATTTTTTTTTCTCTCCAAGGTTGACAATCTAAACATTAGTCAGAACACCAATATACCTTCAAATCCTTCATATTCAACACATCTTGGAGGCAAATGAAAGATTGTTGTTGGTGACCAACTATTGATGTTGTGATCTTTTGTTATTGAATTTTGTTGTTGGTGAATCTTTACTTTTTGAACTTTGTTATATTGATGTCAAAGCTGTCCCCCTAAGGTTATAGGAAAGTTTGTTGGTAGTTGTAAACATTTATTTGGAGACAAGTGAACTCTGTTTTTTTAACTCTAATTTTTTGAACTTTTGTCCAGCCAAATTTATTGGAAGTTTAGAGAAGTTGCAATGCTTTAAAGTGAAGTTGGTTTATAGATTTTTTTATTGCTTTATAGCTTTCCTAGAGTTCAAGGCTCAGCACCTTATGTGTTAATTACTAATCTGTTGGTTGATATGGTAGCCCTGCAACTTTTATTTACTTATATTAGCAGTTGTTATATGCATTGCAGGTCCAAGGGTTGACTATGTTTATCTTGTCTTTGATAAAAGAGATTAACACCAAAGCATTCTGAAACAAAATCATTTTATTCTTGGTAAGGACTAGGCAGTGACTCCAAATCAATCTGCGTCCTTAGCAAGCAGTTGCTGCTGCATCACTGTTGAAGGGCATGTTTCTCAAAATACATTAAAAAATAAAAAATAAAAAATCTAACACACACACATATACATAGATATATATATATATATGGAAAAAATTAGTCCCCCAAAGTCATGATACAAAATCAATCTTTTGTTCATTCATCAAAATAAATTTACCAATGTCATTACAATGTTGAATGGTGCACTACCATTGCATTCTGTTAATCTCCATTACCATGCTTACAAAATAAGTAGAAAGTTCACATTTTGTCATACAAAGGTTTACATTTTTTGCCACAAAGTTAGTAGATTCATAAACAAGGAAGCAACCAAAGCAAACACCAACCACTTCAACTTTGCACAGTACTTATCTACTACTTGTAGCCCTACAACTTTGATCCTTGCTCGCAATCCACTTGTGCATCTAATATGCTTCCCTCAGTTGTTGAAACTTCGACCTTCACTAACACATGACAAAATAAGCATATTTTGCACCATAAGGGATCAAAATCTATGTGAAAGTCCTACAACGACGTTAATATTTAAAGACCAAATATTCATATCCGTCAACAACCAATAAATTAGGCAACAAATCCAACAAATGAAATTTTTTCTTATACTAATTTAGGTATGCAGATTTACAAATTAGGTTAAAAAATTTATATATGACATTAACATGTTTATATTTTTGTTCAACCTTTTATTATAGTGCTACAACTTGGATATCGGGCAAATTTATTACTTTGCCTCATGTCAAATACTATTAAAGAGAAGATTTTTTTTATGAGCATTAGCTGCTTCTGCAAACATATTGCAAAAATTGTGCTAAATTATTTTACTTTTTGGTCTATTTTGTATTAACAAATCTAAAAGTTAAAATAAATAAACAAATAAAATAAGCCCAAAAAGTCAATTGCATTTGGCTTTTTTGTGTGCTTTTTGAACCTTATTTTTATTTAATTCTTTTATTTTTCCGGTACATCTCCATTGCAGAGAGATAGGGAGAGAGTATAAGGTGCAAAGAGACTAGAGAGAGAGAGAAAACAGAGCTAAGCGAAGAAGACGACGAGAGAATAAGCTGAGAGTAGTGAACAACACAGGCCTAGACACACACACACACACACACTCTCTCTCTCTCTCTCTCTCTCTACGAGTTTTGTACTTGGGGCAAATTTCAGCCTTAATCAATGAAATTAAAGATTTGGAGCTTTTATATGGGGTTAATAAAAAATGGCGTCATTTTGGGTTGGTTTTGGTGTCAAAAATGGCTTTCTCTGTTACTTCATGAAACGGAGATGGAGGGGCTTATATTGTGACACGGAATAAACTCTAGGGTTTTAATTGTCAAAATGAAAATTTAGGGTTTAAATTACAAAACACGCGAAACCTTGGAGTTTTTTTTTTTTTTTTTTTTGTAATTTGCTCCAAAAAAAATTAAGTATTGAAATGTCAATTTGGATGAGAATGAAAATGAAAACTACCACAAAACATAATTATTTTTATTCAATTATGGTTTTTAAACGACTTAAAAACAATTAAAAAAATGTTTTACGTCTGAAATTATTGAATATGCTCTTAGTTGAAAATGCTGAATTATATTATCCCAAAAAAGGAAAAAAAACAAATTAGTTGTACTTTCAAAAATTAACTACTGACACATGAAAAAAATTTTGTCCTTAAAAATTAAAATCTATAAATTTTATCATTAATTTTTTTTTTCCAAAAAACCTTAACATGTTATTCCCCTAAAAAAAAATTAAATAAATAAAATAAATAAATAAATTTCACATAACAATTGGTCGCCAAGATTTAATAAATTATTGAATATGTTTTTGTTGAATATCCACACCATGCATCAAGAATGAAGGCTGTAGATCTAGGCTACAGATTTGCTAAAGATTTTCAAACCTAGGGGTGGTTGTGTTAATGGCTCTCTATTTATTTTTGGTAATTGGTTGTTGGCAAGCAGCTCTCTCGTTTGCGTATAAATGGGAAGAGTTGTGAGCTGATATTGTAATGAGAGAGATGTCAGAGTGTGAAGAAAAAAGAGAGTTATAAAGAGTATATTTGTGACTTGAGTTGAGAGAATGAGCTCCTCTTCTTCTATTTTGTAATTTTTACACTGTTATAGTGCATTCTCATTTTCTTCTCCCATGGACGTAAGCATTGGGCCGAACCACGTAAATATTTGTGTCTCAGTTATGTGCGATTGTTTGTAGATCAATTTGTGGGTGTGTTTAATCCTAACAAAGTGGTATCAGAGCCAGGTTGTGTGTTTTTTGAAAAAATAAAGTGTGTTCTTCAGAATTGCCCAAAAATCAAATTGGTCGAAATTCACTTTTTATCACGCTAGGTTAAAGCTCTCGACGAGACGAGCACACAAGAAAAAATCGCATAAAAAACGGAGATCGGAGAAGGTCGCATGCACTTCACGCGATACTGACGCCGTTCCCACGTGCTAGAGACTGGCCGCACGTACTTCACGCGCAAAACTAGGAAAGAAGACGACCCTTCTGTTTTTATGTAATAAATACTTATTTGTGAAGATATAAGACACAAGTTTTGTGTTAGTAGAGTTGGTAAAGCCCAAGTCTTGGAATTTAAGAGTTCAAAACTCTTTGGCAACAAAATCATTTTTTTTTTTTCTAGAAAATTCACTAGAGATGAGCTGAAGCCAAGCCGAACCGAAACTGAGCCACCCAAGCCACTAACTGGAGTCGTTGACCAGAGCAGAGCGGCTTTGACCGAGCCACTGACCAAGTCACACCGCCAAGCTGCCAAGACGCTGATGTCAGCCTGACGCAAGCCGAACCAGAGGAATTATCCGATGCTTCTCAGGCATACCAGATTTCACTGATCTGAACCAATCAACCTATTTTGGCTTGATCTGAGCCATTCAGAGTCCGTTTTTGACGATCTAATAGTGCTTTTCAACTATTTAGAATGTTTTGAACACATCCGTATGGTCAAACTTTGCAAATCAGATTTCAAAAATTTACAGTCTTTATTTTGGCAATTTGAGGTGCTTTTTCGGCTAATTTGACTAGTTCTGACTCAACGACGAAGTCTGATTTTTCAAAGCAGAGATTATTTTTCCTGTAAGACAATTATTGATGGAGGAATCAATATCGACTTCGGGATCCATGATCAAGCTAAATGCTTCCAACTATGCAATTTGGAAGCCCAAAATAGAAGATGTCTTGTATTGCTGAGATTTGTTTGACCCCATTGAGCTTAATGGAGTTAAACCAGTTGCGGAGAAGGATGAAGACTGGAAGCGGAAAAACCAAAAGACCATTAGTCAGATCAGACAATGGATCGATCATAGTGTCTTCCACCATGTCGCCCAAGAGACTGATGCCTATGCTCTTTGGACAAAATTAGAAGGCATATACCAGTCGAAGACTGCTCGGAATAAAGCCCTCCTAGTGAGGAGGCTCATAAATTTGAAGCTGAAAGGCGGTGTCCCTATTGTAGAACACACCAGTGAGTTCCAAAATCTGGTGAACCAACTAGCAACTATCAAAATGGAGTTGGATGATGAAATGCAGGCCCTATTGCTACCCAGCTCCTTGCCAAATAGTTGGGAGACATTGATGGTGTCCCTCAGTAACTCTGCACCTGAAGGAAGACTGACCACGAACATGGTCACTGATGCTTTATTTAGTGAAGAGGCAAGAAAGAAAGACATGGGTGGAGATGAGTCCCATGCCCTCGTCACAGAAAATAAAGGTAGAGGCAGAGGTAGAAGAAAAAGCAAAAGTAGATAACACAGCAGAGGAAGATCTCAAGACAAAGGGAAGTCCAAAGAAGGTACGAGCCGGCCAAGGTTCAAGTGTTACCATTGTGGCCAGGAAGGTCACATAAAGAAATATTGTTATGTCATCAAAGGAGAACAAAAACAATGCAATAGAGAGCTAAAGACCGAAGATGGGAACATTGCAGTTACTATCTCAAAGGATATTGCATTATTCTCTGTTGAAGAACAAGAATGCCTTCATATGTCAGACAACACTGAGTGGATGGTAGATACATCAGCTTTTTACCACGTTACACCCCGGAAGGAGTTCTTTACTACATACCAAGCTGGAGATTTTGGTGCAATAAAGATGGGTAACTCCAGTTTTTCGAAGATTGTAGGAATCAGTGATGTTCGCATCCAAACAAAAGTTTGGTGCATGATGGTGTTGAAAGATGTCAGGCATGTTCCCGATTTACGCCTGAATCTTATTTCAGGGATAGCCTTAGATCGACAAAGCTATGATAACAACTTGGGCAAAGGCATGTGGAAATTGAAGAAGGGATCTCTAGTGGTAGCTAGAGGACAAGCAACTGGTACGCTATACAAGACTCATGTGAATGTGATTTCAGATAGTCTCAACGCAGTAGAAGATCAGGCATCACTAAATTTGTGGCACAAAAGGCTGGGTCACATGAGTGAGAAATGATTGCAGATTCTGACAAAGAAGACTCTTATTCCCTTAAATTTGCCAAAGATGTAAAATTAAATTCTTATGACAACTGCTTATTTAGGAAGCATCATAGAGTCGCCTTCCACTCATAATCCATAAGACAATCAGAGTTGTTGAGCAGAGTATACTTTGATGTATGCAATCCCATAGAAGTGGAATCTTTGGGTGGCAGAAAATACTTCCTAATGTTTATTGGTGACACATCACTGAAGGTATGGGTTTATGTCCTAAAGACTAAAGCTAAGGTGTTCCAACATTTTTAGACATTTCATGCTATGGTGGAAAGGGAGACCGAAAAGAAGCTGATGTGTCTCCGAACAGACAATTGAAGCGAGTACATGTCAAAGGAGTTTGCAGCCTACTGTGCTACTCGCGACACCCGACATGAGAAAACTGTTCCTGGAACCCCACAACACAATGGTGTAGCTGAGAGAATGGACCAGACCATTGTGGAGAAGGTTAGCTATATGCTCAAAATGGCAAAGCTGCCAAAGCCATTTTGGGGAAAAGCTGTTCGTGTTGCTTGCTATCTGATAAATAGATCGCCATCAGTTCCACTAAATTTTGAGATTCCAAAAAAAGTGTGGTCTGGAAGGGAGATTTCTTACCCTTATTTGAGAGTGTTTGGGTGCAAAGCATTTGCACATGTATCGAAAGAGCACAAGCAGAAAAAGGATGATAAAGCTACTCCATTCATTTTTATTGGCTATGGAAATGAAGAATTTGGATACAGATTGTGGGATCCAAAAAACAAGAAGGTCATTCGAAGTCGAGATGTAGTTGTAGACGTCCCCGAACGCCCCGGGAGGGATGAGGTCCCGTTCCGCTCGTATTGGGCTCACTACAGTTCAGGACTCTCAAATTGTCACGGTTCTAAATCTGAACCAAAGAGTCCAAATCCGGCAAATCGTTTTGAGAAAACAGATTTTGAAAGAAGTGCCAAACATGGACTGCTTTGCCAGATACAGAGTCACCACCTAAATGTTTTATTTTGGGGAGATTTAGGAAACCCTGACTCATTTGCCTAAGGCCACGTGTCCGTCATCACCAAAGTTGCCTCGGCTCGGGAACTTGGGTACGATTGGGGAAGGTCACTTCGTGAGCACCCCCGCTCGCCCGATCAAAGATCGGCCTCTACTAACCATGATATCTATTTTTGAAAATATTATGCGTTCTTATTCCGGTTATTAGCATAGATTTACTATGTGATGCGCACAACATACAAGTATAGACTGGGTCGCCTGAATTGGAACAAAACATTTCATGTTTGTTTATTTGAAAATGGTTTGATGGTGCTACCCGCAAGTAGGCTAAGACGTGGATTTGCCACCCTCGGGTGGGCTTAGAAAAAAAACATGATTTTGCCACTATCTAGTGGGCTTAAAACTCACGGTGAATGAATTGTTCCAATCCAAATAACCCAACCTTCACCCACAGGCATTCAGGCAGATATATCACATAAGCAATTAGCCTCATGGTAAGCATGCTATTATGGCAGTCACTCACACGCATGCAAGGATGCTAAAGCATAAAACTTACCGAGTACTCCAAGCCAAAACAGAAGCTAATTAGAAATCCATGCATGATCCTAATTATACAGAAATGCCTAATGCAACACATGCAAAAGTGCAACTATAGCAGGCTCGGCTATTCTAGACATGGCATATGAAATGCTACAGCTAACATGTATTCAACTTTGGAATTGAAAATACAATGCAGTTAGTATGATGCGCTGAGCCCGGTGCATGCAAGACAGATGAAATGAATGCAAACATGCTATCATACTGTATGCTAATTGAAACATGCCCTAATATAACCATCATAAGCGGGTAAATAAAAGGGAGAAAGACGTGGGGTTGGAAGACATATATCACACACGCACACACTTATTACAGTTTGTGCCCTCGCGCAGAGGGTCCGAATAAATAATATAGTCCCAAATGAATAATTACAGTCCAAATATGTACAAAATCTTAATTAATTAACAAATTAAATTAGGAAAGCAATAAATTGGCATGCAAGCCAGGGACTGCCTCAAATCCGCTCCGGATGATGAATGATGCATGCTCGGGTTGCCTTGTGCGGAGAATTCTTCGCGATGCCCCGGTTTGCCTCTGTTTGCAATTGTTCTTGGAATGCGTGTCAAGCTCCGGAAGGCTGTTGATTTCTGATTTTCTGCAACAGAGAGCAACAAAGGGGCATGGCAAAGTATTTTCACATATGTATGCATGACTACTCTTCAGGGAGTGTAGTCCTCAATCCTCGTGCCACCAATCACGCATATCGATGCATGATGGCCGAGGAGTCGAATTGCATGACTCAATATGAAATGAATGCACATATAAACACAACAAGGCCTGGACTCCATCATGGATAATCCGGAGTGTCGGCGACTGGGAATTGAGACACGTTCCGTCACTCGAAGTACGAAACGTCACTCGTTTCCCGTGCTCGGGCTAACTCCTATCCCAAACACAATGCAATATGCATGACATGCATGAATACAATTCTAACATGCAACCTAGCATACACAATGCTATGAAGTGGCATACACAATGCACGATGTAACAAGGCATACACAATACTCTAACATATAACCTAGCATACGCAATACTATAAAATGAAATGGCATACACAATGCACAATGGACTTACACCAACATGAGTGGACCTCAGCCACACTCACATCAGTAGCCATGAGATGAAAATGAGACACTCGAAATGCGTGCACACATGCACGCAAACCGAGGACCAAGCCTAAGGCACAAATGCCACTCTAACAAGACATGGCAAGGCATGGAATATGGCATACAAACATGCAAGTTTCAGCACTGAAATTTGATGCAAAATGATCCTGAAACATGGAAACATGGCACCCGATGCATGGAATGGCCCCAAAACACAAAACTAGGCATGCGCATTGGCCTATAGCTATACAAAACATGCATTATTTTATCATGAAGCATGAAGACAGATGCAAGAAAGTACCAAAACATGCATATTTCCAGTTTATTACAAGTCCCAAAAATGAATGCAAATAGGGCTAATCTATCATGCAAAAATGGCCCCAAAAGAGAGATTAAACACAAAGGGACAGCAGCTGGCCCCGAATGGAAAAGAGCCCTTCAACAAAGTTTAATAGGGGCTCAAAAAAAGGAACTTTACAGTTTACATCAAGCCACGAAGATAATCACAAATAAGGCCAAACTATCATGCAAGAAAATGCCTAAAATAGGGATTAAACACAAAGGGACAGCAACTGGCCCCAAATGGCAAAGATCCCTTCAACAAAGTTGAAGAGGGGCTCAAAACAAGGCACTTTACAGTTTACATTAAGCCACAAAAATAATCACCAATATGGCCAAACTATCATGCAAGAAAAGGCCTAAAATAGGGATAAAGAGACAAGTGGCAGCTTCTGTTCACAAACAGAGGAGAGCCCTTCAACAATGTTGAATAGGGGCTCAAAACAAGAGATTTTACAGTTTATGGAAAGATTCAAAACAGCTCACAAATAGGCCTAAAGTACTACGCAAAAATTGGCCTAAAAGAGAGATAGAGAAGCAAGTGATATCAAGAGGCCTCAAACAGAGGAGAGCCCTTCAAAAATGTTGAAGAGGGGCTCAAAACAAGCTATGTTACAGTTTATGGAAAAGTCCGAAACAGCTCACAAACAGGCCAAAAATACTATGCAAAAATAAGGCCTAAAAGAGAGTTAAAGAAGCAAGTGATAGCACGAGGCCTCAAACAGAGGAGAGCCCTTCAACAATGTTGAAGAGGGGCTCAAAACAATCTATTTTACAGTTTATGGAAAAGTCCGAAACAGCTCACAAGTAGGCCTAAAATACTATGCAAAAATAAGGCCTAAAAGAGAGTTAAAGAGGCAAGTGATAGCTGGAGGTCTCAAACAAAGAAAGATCCTTAATTAAACATGAAAAGGGGCTCAAAATATGACTATTTAAAGTTTGGGTTGAAGCCCAAAAATCCAAGAAAGTATGGCTTAGATACAAAGCAAAATAAGGCACAAAAGAGGGAAAATGGGACTCACCCTTGTAGACCAATGGACCAGCAGCTCTTGGACCAAGTTTGGGAGCTCTTCACCTCTGGAAAGCAGCCTCAAGTTGCTGGAATAGAGGATGGAGGCCTTGTGCTATGGGTGTAGTGCAAATGGTGCAAGAATTTTAGGGTTTGGAGGGTTGGAAAAGAGAGATGGAGGATGTATGTATGCAAGGCTCCAAGCAATTTTGTTAACCCCTAAAATGCAGCTGAGGATGCTGGTTTTATAGGGAAAGGAGTGGAGGAAAGGGGGGGAAAATGGGGGGGGGGAAACCAATTCAAATTTCCCCCCAAAAGGAAAGACCCTCGGGTATAGGGTCTAGAGGAAAAAAAATTGCACACCTGGAACACACTTGGGGAGGGGATCATGGCCGGCCAGCTCAAAAGGGCCAAAACGGTCATCCAACCAGGTAAGTGGCCGGCCTGCCACCTTTTCTGGTCGGCCTGCTACTTTTCAGGACAAAAAATGGGTCTGCTGGAACGATCGTCCAGTGATTGGGAAGTCCAATGGTGGCCAGCCAGGTGTCCAAATTAAAGCCCCGGAAGTTATCTTTCCAATGGCGCAAACCTTGCATTAAAATTCCTCCTGTGGAAAACGTTATGCCTGTTTTGGTGAAGCCGCACAGATTCGGTCCAACCAGAGTGATGCCCTACTTCAATCAACCATATCTCCCCCGTCCGGAATTGGCTTTAGGAGATTCTTGAGTGCAAAATGATGCTCCAGAAGTCTTCTTTCCAACGGTGGTGGCCTCATAGCTTGATTCCAAGTATGAAAATGAATAGGCCCGATTCGGCGAGGGCTGCTTGCCTTTTTTTCTTAACGGTTCATGCCCATTTTCTCCCCCAACTAGATTTCTTCCCTCTTCTCCTCTTTTCTTTAACTCCAAACCCCTAAGTAAGGTGTTTTGAAAGATTTTTCAAAGATTTCATCTCTCTTTCGTTCATTTTCACTTTGTCCTTACTCGGTTTACCGAAAAGCACAACATTTGACAAAATGCGAGCCTCGAAACATCGTAAAAACTTTATTTTCAAAACGTTTTGAAAGAGAGGGTTTCAAGTCTAAAATATTTTGATCAAGATTATTTCGGTCTAAAAAAAAAGGGTATGAAATTGAGATTTGACTCTCTCCTTACCGAAGAAACCGACCCTTTGCACTGCACAACTTCCAAAACCATCAGTCATATCCAAGTCTTAAAGGCGGTCAAAAATGGGGTGTCTACAGTTGCCCCTCTTTGACAGAACTCAGAAGTCAAGAAGTGACGGGAGTGAGTGTCAAAGCCCAGAGACGACCCATTTTCGACAAGGCCGAAGACTTAGACAAACAGGCAAGACAAACAGAGATGTGCCCGCAGGCATGCCCACAGGCAGGGGCAAAATGCAACCGACAATGCAAGAAGCCGAAGGTAACTTAATGATCATGCAAATGCAGCAAGCTGTAATGAAGCACATATTCACAATAGATGCAACAGTTTTAAGCAAGAATGCAAAGCAACAACTACATTTCATGCAGTTAAGAATGCGGAGAATTATTCAACTCTCGCCACGTCTCACACGAAGAAGATACAATACCTACGCGGTTCGTCTGGTCGTACCAGCCTCAAATGAACCGTACATACAATATCGTGCCTCATGCTGCTGGGGATCTCTCGCTTCTTCTTGATTGAGCCACAGGTACTACTTTTCTCCCTGATTATGGTCGCAGCTTTCCCTATTCTCCAACAGGGTGACAGACTAGGTTGATTCGGTATCCAGAATTGAGGCGCATACATATGCTATCTCAATCTATGGGGCTGCCATACAGATTTCAAGCCGAGGATATACCCCTGGGTATTTAAACCAAACTGTAGTCTCAGAAATCCCGAACCTTTGCGTTCTAGGCAAGAGCCATTCGAACTCTAATTTCCACCGTCTCAGTTGATCTCCTAGGAACTCACTGCTAACATAGGCAGGTGGCTATACCAAACCACTGGAAGTCGTTCGAGCATGACAAACACCAAAGGAATTGCACCTTTAGAGGATTTAAGGTCTCCTAGACCAGCGAAGGTGCCCAAGATAATGTGATGAAATGCAAGTAAAATGCAAGTATGATGCGCAAAACAGCGCGAATGATGATGTAGGATTTAAGGTCTCCTTAGACCGGAGGATTCAAGGTCTCCTGGTCCAGGTGAGTGCACAAGACAGTGCGAGCTAAAGGTGCACAAAACAGTGCGAGTGATGATGCAGGATTTAAGGTCTCCTTAGACCGGAGGATTTAAGGTCTCCTAGACCAGGTGAGTGCACAAGACAGTGCGAGCTAAAGGTGCACAAAACAGTGCGAGTGATGATGCAGGATTTAAGGTCTCCTTAGACCGGAGGATTTAAGGTCTCCTAGACCAGGTGAGTGCGCAAGACAGTGCGAGCTAAAGGTGCACAAAATAGTGCGAGTAGAGTGAATGCACAAAACAGTGCGATGCTAAAGGTGAGGTGCGCAAGATAGTGCGATAAAATGCATGCGCAATGCAAGTAATGGTCACGGCGCAAGATAGCGCGATGCAATACACTAACAAGTGCAGGTGAGGTGGGCAAGATAGCGCGAATGATACAATGCACAAAATAGTGCGATACGCTAAACAGCGTGATTGATTTGAAATGCGCAAGATAGTGCGATGTGATATGCAAAGCACAAAATAGCGCGATGAATGCAATGCACAAGACAGTGCGATGGAGGTGCGCAAAATAGCGCGAATGATAAACTGCACAAAACAGTGCGATTGTGGTGCGCAAAATAGCGCGAGTGATAAACTGCACAGAACAGTGCGATGGAGGTGCGCAAAATAGCACGAATGATAAACTGCACAAAATAGTGCAATTGAGGTGCGCAAAATAGCGCGAATGATTAGAAATGCACAAAACAGTGTGATACGCTAAACAGCGCGAGTGATTAGAAATGCACAAAACAGTGCGATACACTAAACAGCGCGAGTGATTAGAAATGCACAAAACAATGCGATACGCTAAACAGCGCGATACGCTAAACAGCGTGAGTGATTTGAAATGCACAAGATAGTGCGAGTGAGATACGACCACAAGATGCACAAGACAGTGCTAGTGAGATACAAAGTGTAAGTGCACAAGACAGTGCGAGCGAGATAAAATGCACAAGAAAGTGCGATAAAATGCATCTTCTATGCAAGTATGGGGGCATTTTCCATGCAAAAGATACAAGAATTTTCTATGCAAGAAACAGGAGCATATTCTATGCAAGATTGAAAGCATATTCTATGCAGAATCAAAAGCAAGCATATTCTATGCATGAATCAAGGAAAACATATTCTATGCGGAATCGAAAGCAAGCATATTCTATGCATGAATCATAACGATGCGCGGCACGCATGCAACAACAGTGTATATGAAAGTTCACATTCTATGCAGTAGAAGAGCATCAAATATGTACTCTGGTGCCTCTGATTTACCTCTTAGAGGACTTTGCAACACACTCAGCTCAAAAAGGGCACACCCTGTTCATATTGGCGAGAGATAACATCTGCTGCTGCTTTAATTGCCATTCTGACTTGAAGCATGCTTAAGCTTGGGGTCGAGATACACTCATACTCCAAAGAAACAGCGAGGCCTGAGAAGGTGCACCTGGAATGCAGTCTCGGATTTTGCTATAGTTGAAACATGCTAAGATGCTCCAAATTTTCCCTCTTTTCTTTTGCTTTGCAGTCTGGAACCTAAAAAGCTTCAGATAGGTCCTTGTTTTACTATTCTGACATGACCTGGGTTGAACCCTGCGGCTTTATGAAAGAACTGATCCTTTTTTGCACAAATATGGAGAACGACACGGCACTCTGAGCACAAAACGATCTTTGAAATTGAAATAAGAAAAAGGGTTCTCAACCGGGTATTGAGCCTACAACTGACCATAGCCAAAACGACTAAACAATGGAAAACAAAGGTAGAACGACCTAAACACAACTCAACAAAGGAAAAACAAGGTAAAATGACCTAAACACATTTGTTGACACTCAAACGACTTAAAACAAGAAACGAGACAAACAAAACGCACAAACACAACACTCAGCTGTGTTACAAAGGTGAGAGACCTCTCGGTGCACGAGGAGCCAGTTTCTCCGGGTATTGTTTCCCACCCTTTCTCATTTGTGATTCTCACATCACTCAGCCCTCAAGCTCTGTTTTTCTGAAAAAGCCCTTTCCTCACTTTTTCTCTCAGCGCACACCTCTCTATTCTTCAATCTCTCATTTTAAATCCCTCCCCTGGGTGGTTGATGGATAAACAGAAAGTTGTGGGCTCTTGCCCCTAGCATTCCGCTAGATTCTTCTTCTTCTGCACGCGGCTAGTGAGTTTCTCCCACAAAGGGGCTGCGCTACAACTGGGTGTATAGCAAATCTGCAACTGACATCGGTTGACGATGCTCTGCTGGGGAGTTTGGACGTGATCAGATCTGTCCAGTTGAGGGAGTGGAATATCTTGATCCATTCTAGTTCGTGCTTTGCACTTGGCTTGATACCTCGTTGCTCGGAGGGTGAGAGAGCTTTCAGCCCTTTTGCTGTTAACTTCAATTGTGCCCTTTTCTGGCAGGTAGAGTGCCCTTCTTGGCAAGTATTGTGGCAATGGGGAAAAGACAAAGCACCTGACTCAACTGTGCCCCTAGTTCATCATTTCGACCATTTTTTGTTTTTAGCTTTCTACTAAGACAATTTTGACCAAAATGAGAGTTCGATTAACATGCTTGTTCGATTTTCTGATTTAAAATCATGCAAGTTAGGTTATGAGCACTGAAAATTTTCCTTTTTGGGTCCAAGAAATGGTCCAGTTTTGGAAAAAATGAAATAGTTTTCAAGAGAAGATCAGTCAACCTTAGTAAAAATTCTCAAAAACTGTTTTTTTCAAACGACCACTGCTCAACAAGCATAGAACCCACTCTCGAGATGCACAACCTCAAATTCGAAGGAAAATTGCTCCTTGCTTGAGGGGAGCTGCATGGCAACAGATAGTCGCCCCTTGTTTGAACGGCACTGCAGCGCATTGAATGGCAACAGAAAGTTGCCCCTTGTTTGAACAGCACCACAGCGCATTGAATGGCAACGGAAAGTTGCCCCTTGTCTGAATGACCCCGCAGCGCATTGTAGTCAGTCCTCAAAGTGACGAACACAACCAAATTCTCGGATACAGAGAAAGCGAAGATGATCAAAACCATTACATGGGCACAGTCAATTTGAAGTGTTTTACGACTGGACTTCAGAATGAAGTTGCCTACGTATCCCAAACATGGGAATCAAGCCTTACGTAGTTCGGGGTTAAGGTACACTCGGGTATTTAACCTCTCCTTTTGCGCTCTAACGTTTGCCAAGGCCGCCCTTCCGGGTTTTCAACCTTGCGAGCTATGTTCTTCTTTTCTTTTCAATTCTTTTCTTTTCTTTTCTACTTTGTTCATTCTTTTTCAGAATTTTTCATTTCTTTTTCTTCATTTCTTCTTTTTTCTTGTTCTTTGCATTTTTCTTCTTTTTTTTTTTGTTCTTTTTCTTGCTCTAACTTTTGCCTAGGTCGCCCTTCCGGGTTTTCGGCCCAGTGAGCCTCTCAAGGGTAAAAGTGTAGCTTGGTCCATGTCAAATGGTTCTGAGATCTCGAATCTGTCTGAATCCAAGAGAGTGGCTCCTGTTCGCTGACGATGCAGGAGTCCATCCCGTGGAGGCTGAATTTGCCCCTAGTGTTGTAGATCGGAACTCAGTTTTTCTTCAGCAATACTTTCTTCTTTCTTTCCCTCTGGGATTTAGCATTCTTGCCGATCTTTGTTAGCTTGAGAAACATCCTAATTTTTTTGACTCTTCGAGCACATCTGATAGTTTTTCCCCTACTTTGAGGGCTTTTGATCTAGCTTCGCAAGCTTCCTTTGAAAACACTTGATCTTCTTGATCTGACTTTTCTTGCCCCCAGTTCGAGGGCTGCTTCGAATCTGGCCACGCAGGCCTCACATTATGGTTGACCTTTGAACTTTCTGAGTCCGAGTTTGAGGTTTGAAAGTAAGGGGTCGAGTCTCGAGGCTGAGAGCGATCCTAGGCTGCACAATCTCAAGAGCGATTCCACATAGGTCTTCGCAGGACCGCACAAAACATTTTTTGAAATCTTTTAAGAAAGCGACTAGTCGCTTGCGCTGAAGACAATGTAGAACCAATCTGGATCAAGCCAGGATCCTTCCCAGTACTCACACTGACAAGCATGATTTCATTCATTAAGGGCTTAGCATGCCACTCTTTCTCTCAATTGATCAAATTTTTGCAAAACCCGAGGAATTCCTTCTTCTTCGTTTTCACCGCAGTGTTCAAAAAAATTTTTGAAAAACTTAGGTCAATGCAATAATTTCAAGGCATAAGAGAGCAGGTGGAATGCACTGCCGTTTCATTCAAATCCTGGCACAACTAGCAGACGGCAGAAGCAAACACAAGAGTGCGAAAATCACTGCTATTTCAATCAGAATCTGTTGGCACAACTGGCTCCAAGGCAGAAACAGACTCAAAAGAAAACGAAAAGACAAACACAAAACAAGCAAGTGATGTTCGAGGTAACACCCCCGAAATCACTTGACTCCAACAAAACAGGACTGACTCGATACACCAAGACAGACCCAAAACAAAAAGACTGACTCTATACAAAACAACAAGACTGACTCAATACCCAAGTTAGAAAGCACAAAAACTGGTGTTTGCATATTGCTCAGAACAGTGCATGCCATTCCCACGTCTGGAGTTAATCGAGCGCTGCCTGCAGGTGGTTCATCCCCCGATCACATAACATTATCCCCCAAATTCACCGATCCAGTGCCGATAGACTTTGCTGAGCTCAGCGGGAGGATGACCCCATTGTCAAATAGATCCTGTACTTCATGGCAAAGACGGAAGCAGTCGTCGGTAGTATGGCCAGTTTGTTGATGGTACGCGCAGTACTGGGTAGCATCATGTGTAGCCGGAAGAGGGTTCGGGAGAGGCCGAGGCTCAAGGGGTTTGAGATGGCCTTGTCCAACAAGGATTTGGATAGCTTTGGACAAAGGCATATAGAGGGCATGGAAGACCCTCCGACCTCGGGGTTGGTACTTCAAGGCTTGTGGATTTTTACTGGGTGCACCAGCAAAGGAATTGGCAGGTGCTGGCCTGGTTTGCCGATCTCTTCCGAGTGGAGGATTAGAGATAACAGGATCGTCTCTGGTATGACAGCCCTTCTCCCAATGTTCCCTTTGATTCAGACTGCCCCTAACTTGAGTAGCGAAAGTGTCATCCACAGCTTTTGCAACAACTGCGAGGACTTGCTCTTTGTTCAGTCCCTCGGCTTTCAAAGCCTCAACAGCCAACAAAAGATGTTCATGGGGATCCATGTCCGCCCCTATCTTGTTCTTTCCACTCGCCTCCACTTTGCCAAGGGATTGGCATTCCTCAAATACAGCCCGTTCCAAGACTGGGGAGCCTTTTGACACGAACTCCCTGGTATATGATGTGGTTGATGACGGAGCCAATGTCCCGGAGGCCAAATCTATCACAGTTCTCTGAAGATCTTCGATCATTCTCTTCAGCTCAGAAGTAGTGGGTTCACGGGTTTGAGATGATTGAGGTTCGGGTGCACCCATCATGCATAAGTCCATGCTTTCTGGGATAAACACCTCAGGCTTGGGTAAATGGGCTGGGGTGATGTATATGTTGGGGTCATAGGTGGATGGTAGTATATGGATAAGATTGAGGTAGGCAGGAGATGTTTGGTCATTGGGGTCTGAAGGTGGAGCTATCGTCCGATTGTCGATGAGATTTTGGACCTCATGACGAAGGCGGTAGCAACGGTCGGTGCCATGACCGCGCTGCTGATGGTACATACAGTACTTTGAGGGGTTATGTCTGGTTGGGAGTGGGTCAGGAAGAGGTTGAGGATTGAGGGGTTTGAGATGCCCTCTTTCCATCAGGAGTTTTAGTGCGCTAGTCAGGCTCATATAGAGGGGGGTGAAAGTTCTGCCCTGAGCTCGGGCTGGGCTGGCTGGTTGTAGGCTAGGTTTGGCAAAAGGGTCGGCTGTGGCGACTATACTGATTTCTGCGGGTTTGGGAATTGTGCTACTACCAGCATTGGTACTCCTTGAAATCACCCTCCTTGTTGGTTCACTTGTTCTGGGAATGACCCCACTGTTGAACGCATTCTCGATCTGAACCCCCAGTTCATGCAAACTTTTGAAAGTGAATAGCGGAGCGACTATCAACTTTTGCAACATAACATGCTCAAGGTTTCGCACCATCATCTGCACTTGATCCCTCTCAGAAGGGCGGCGATCTGTCATCTGTGCTGCCTTTGCTCTCCACCTCGCAATAAATTCCACAAAAGGCTCTGTTGGGTTCTGGCGGGTTGCTTCAAGCTCTTAGATGGTCATTTCAACTTGGGTATTGTAGGAATACTGATCGACAAAGGCCTCAGCCAATTTTTCCCAATTTTGCTTCACCTTGTCCTCTAACTTAGTGTACCAAGTGGCTGCTACACCCGATAGGGTTCTTCCATACAGAGAGAGTTTCTGTGGCTTAGTCAAACCCATCGGCTTCAGGACATCCAAGAAAAGTCGGATATGTACCATTGGATCTCCAGACCCGTCGAAACAGTCAATATATGGCATTTTGAATCTGTCTGGGAGCCGGATGGCAGCCTCGGTGTGTGCATCCTCAATGTCGGGAATGGAGTTAAGGCCCTGTGCCTTTTTGAATTGCTTTTCAAGGTTTGCAATTTTCACTGCAGTCGGATTGAACTCATCAACATGAAAGGGTTGAGTTCTCTCATTAGGCTGCACCAGGGGTCTGAGCACCTGAGCTTGAGTCAACCTTTCTCGAGGATTCGGACACTGCAAATCTTCAACTAGCGGAAGTGGGTCAAAGTTCGGCTGGGGTCCCAAAGCTGGATGTGAAACAGATGCCCCAGATGGGCACTGCGTTTCAATACTGGTCTCAACCTGCATGGCAGTTCCCTGATTTAACGCTGCTATCACGGCCACAAATTCTTCCGAACCCTGTGCCATCACGGGTCTGCTGATGATGTGACTGGTGATTGTCGGATCAGATGAACCAATGAGCCCTATCTGGCCCTTCTTTGCCTTGCCTCAGCGAAAGAACACTGGTTGCCCTTGAATTGAATTTCTAACCTAACAAAGTCTATCAGCACTAGTCCAATGTACCCGAGGGATATCGAAGCCTTCTGAAGCTATAGTTCCAGGACTATCTAGCAAAAGAGAAAACATGTAGCATCTCAGCCTGATTTCACCAAAACAGATATGAGCATAACAGGATGACTGTGCCCTCTACTGAATTCTGCCCCAAAATTCGACCTGTAAACTGTTACCCTTTGGGTAAAACTGATTCTTCACATTCTGATGCCCGCAAGCCTGATACCCAGACTTGCAAACTGATACATGCATTCCTGTAGAGACGCACTCTAAAAGCACATAACAGATAAGTGAGAGCCAAAACACCCCTATGTTGGGGTAGGGTTTCCCTGTCCTATTTTGTCAGGAGCTAGGGTTTCACTACGCACGCAGCGGCTTCAAACAACCTATCGGGTAAGCAACCTGTCCTAGCTTGGAATGGTCACTATGGATTTCGAATATGCACTAGGTCGAATGGTCAAAAGGGTGCCCCGGTAAAACCGGGGTTTGTGTTCCCATACTGGCAAAGTCCATAACCGGTCAGCCTTATGGTCATGCCTTGACAAGACAAGCCTCCAGCAAACCGTTCAGGAATAGAAGATGGCAAACACAGTGTCCTAGGCGCACCAATGCACATGCAATGCAAAGAAACACACAAGTGTAGTCAAAACAAGATATCATGAGTTCGAGTCAAGTTCTCTAAGTCCCCAGCAGAGTTGCCAGAAACTGTAGACGTCCCCGAACGCCCCGGAAGGGATGAGGTCCCGTTCCGCTCGTATTGGGCTCACTACAGTTCAGGACTCTCAAATTGTCACGGTTCTAAATCTGAACCAAAGAGTCTAAATCCGGCAAATCGTTTTGAGAAAATGGATTTTGAAAGAAGTGCCAAACATGGACTGCTTTGCCAGATACAGAGTCGCCACCTAAATGTTTTATTTTGGGCAGATTTAGGAAACCCTGACTCGTTTGCCTAAGGCCACGTGTTCGTCATCACCAAAGTTGCCTCGGCTCGGGAACTTGGGTACGAATGGGGAAGGTCACTTCGTGAGCACCCCCGCTAACCCGATCAAAGATCGACCTCTACTAACCATGATATCTATTTTTGAAAACATTATGCGTTCTTATTCCGGTTATTAGCCTAGATTTACTATGTGATGCGCACAGCATACAAGTATAGACTGGGTCGCTTGAATTGGAACAAAACATTTCATGTTTGTTTATTTGAAAATGGTTTGATGGTGCTACCCGCAAGTAGGCTAAGACGTGGATTTGCCACCCTCGGGTGGGCTTAGAAAAAAAAACATGATTTTACCACTAACTAGTGGGCTTAAAACTCACAGTGAATGAATTGTTCCAATCCAAATAACCCAACCTTCACCCACAGGCATTCAAGGAGATATATCACATAAGCAATTAGCCTCATGGTAAGCATGCTATTATGGCAGTCACTCACACGCATGCAAGGATGCTAAAGCATAAAACTTACCGAGTACTCCAAGCCAAAACAGAAGCTAATTAGAAATCCATGCATGATCCTAATTATACAGAAATGCCTAATGCAACACATGCAAAAGTGCAACTATAGCAGGCTCGGCTATTCTAGACATGGCATATGAAATGCTACAGCTAACATCTATTCAACTTTGGAATTGAAAATACAATGCAGTTAGTATGATGCGCCGAGCCCGGTACATGCAAGACAGATGAAATGAATGCAAACATGCTATCATACTGTATGCTAATTGAAACATGCCCTAATCTAACCATCATAAGCGGGTAAATAAAAGGGAGAAAGATGTGGGGTTGGAAGACATACATCACACACACGCACACTTATTACAGTTTGTGCCCTCGCGCAGAGGGTCCGAATAAATAATACAGTCCCAAATGAATAATTACAGTCCAAATATGTACAAAACCCTAATTAATTAACAAATTAAATTAGGAAAGCAATAAATTGGCATGCAAGCCAGGGACTGCCTCAAATCCGCTCCGGATGATGAATGATGCATGCTCGGGTTGCCTTGTGCGGAGAATTCTTCGCGATGCCCCGGTTTGCCTCTGTTTGTAATTGTTCTTGGAATGCGTGTCAAGCTTCGGAAGGCTGTCGATTTCTGATTTGCTACAACAGAGAGCAACAAAGGGGCATGGCAAAGTATTTTCACATATGTATGCATGACTACTCTTCAGGGAGTGTAGTCCTCAATCCTCGTGCCACCAATCACGCATATCGATGCATGATGGCCGAGGAGTCAAATTGCATGACTCAATATGAAATGAATGCACATATAAACACAACAAGGCCTGGACTCCATCATGGATAATCCGGAGTGTCGGCGACTGGGAATTGAGACACGTTCCGTCACTCGAAGTACGAAACGTCCCTCGTTTCCCGTGCTCGGGCTAACTCCTATCCCAAACACAATGCAATATGCATGACATGCATGAATACAATTCTAACATGCAACCTAGCATACACAATGCTATGAAGTGGCATACACAATGCACGATGTAACAAGGCATACACAATGCTCTAACATACAACCTAGCATACGCAATGCTATGAAATGAAATGGCATACACAATGCACAATGGACTTACACCAACATGAGTGGACCTCAGCCACACTCACATCAGTAGCCATGAGATGAAAATGAGACACTCGAAATGCGTGCACACATGCACGCAAACCGAGGACCAAGCCTAAGGCACAAATGCCACTCTAACAAGACATGGCAAGGCATGGAATATGGCATACAAACATGCAAGTTTCAGCACTGAAATTTGATGCAAAATGATCCCGAAACATGGAAACATGGCACCCGATGCATGGAATGGCCCCGAAACACAAAACTAGGCATGCGCATTGGCCTATAACTATACAAAACATGCATTATTTTATCATGAAGCATGAAGACAGATGCAAGAAAGTTCCAAAACATGCATATTTCCAGTTTATAACAAGTCCCAAAAATGAATGCAAATAGGGCTAATCTATCATGCAAAAATGGCCCCAAAAGAGAGATTAAACACAAAGGGACAGCAGCTGGCCCCGAATGGCAAAGAGCCCTTCAACAAAGTTTAATAGGGGCTCAAAACAAGGCACTTTACATTTTATATCAAGCCACGAAGATAATCACAAATAAGGCCAAACTATCATGCAAGAAAAGGCCTAAAATAGGGATTAAACACAAAGGGACAGTAGCTGGCCCCAAATGGCAAAGAGCCCTTAAACAAAGTTTAAGAGGGGCTCAAAACAAGGTACTTTACAGTTTACATCAAGCCACGAAAATAATCACCAATAAGGCCAAACTATCATGCAAGAAAAGGCCTAAAATATGGATAAAGAGACAAGTGGCAGCTTCTGTTCTCAAACAGATGAGATCCCTTCAACAATGTTGAAGAGGGACTCAAAACAAGAGGTTTTACAGTTTATGGCAAGATTCAAAACAGCTCAGAAATAGGCCTAAAGTACTATGCAAAAATTGGCCTAAAAGAGAGATAGAGAAGCAAGTGATAGCAAGAGGCCTCAAACAGAGGAGAGTCCTTCAAAAATGTTGAAGAGGGGCTCAAAAAAAGCTATTTTATAGTTTATGAAAAAGTCCGAAACAGCTCACAGACAGGCCAAAAATACTATGCAAAAATAAGGCCTAAAAGAGAGTTAAAGAAGCAAGTGATAGAAGGAGGCCTCAAACAGAGGAGAGCCCTTCAACAATGTTGAAGAGGGGGATCAAAAAAAGCTATTTCACAGTCTATGGAAAAGTCTGAAACAGCTCACAAGTAGGCCTAAAATACTATGCACAAATAAGGCCTAAAGGAGAGTTAAAGAGGCAAGTGATAGCTGGAGGTCTCAAAAAGAGAAAGACCCTTAATCAAACATGAAAAGGGGCTCAAAATATGACTATTTACAGTTTGGGTCGGAGCCCAAAAATGCAAGAAAGTATGGCTTAGATACAAAGCAAAATAAGGCACAAAAGAGGGAAAATGGGACTCACCCTTGTAGACCAATGGACCAGCAGCTCTTTGACCAAGTTTGGGAGCTCTTCACCTCTGGAAAGCAGCCTCAAGTTGCTAGAACGGAGGATGGAGGCCTTGTGCTATGGGGTGTAGTGCAAATGGTGCAAGGGTTTTAGGGTTTAGAGGGTTGGAAGAGAGAGATGGAGGATGTATGTATGCAAGGTTCCAAGCAATTTTGTTAACCCCTAAAATGCAGCTGAGGGTGCTGGTTTTATAGGGAAAGGAGTGGAGGAAAGGGGGGAAATGGGGGGGAAAACCAATTCAAATTTCCTCCCAAAAGGAAAGACCCTCGGGTATAAGGTCTGGAGGAAAACAAATTGCACACCTAGAACACACTTGGGTAGGGGATCATGGCCGGCCAGCTCAAAAGGGGCAAAATGGTCATCCAACCAGGTAGGTGGCCGGCCTGCCACCTTTTCTGGTCGGCCTGTTACTTTTCAGGACAAAAAATGGATCTTCCGGAAAGAAAGGTAGTCGGCCAGTGATTGGGAAGTCCAATGGTGGCCGGCCAGGTGTCCAAATTGAAGCCCCGGAAGTTAGCTTTCCAATGGCGCAAACCTTGCATTAAAATTCCTCCTGTGGAAAAAGTTATGCCTGTTTTGGTGAATCCGCGCAGATTCGGTCCAACCGGAGTGATGCCCTACTTCAATCAACCATATCTCCCCCGTCCGGAATTGGCTTTAGGAGATTGTTGAGTGAAAAATGAAGCTCCGTAAGTCTTTTTTCCAATGGTGGTGGCCTCATAGCTTGATTCCAAGTATGCAAATGAATAGGCCCGATTCGGCGAGGGCTGCTTGCCTTTTTTTCTTAACGGTTCATGCCCATTTTCTCCCCCCAACTGGATTTCTTCTCTCTTCTCCTCTTTTCTTCAACTCCAAACCCCTAAGTAAGGTGTTTTGAAAGATTTTTCAAAGATTTCATCTCTCTTTCGTTCATTTTCACTTTGTCCTTGCTCGGTTTACCGAAAAGCGCAACATTTGACAAAATGCGAGCCTCGAAACATCGTGAAAACTTTATTTTCAAAACGTTTTGAAAGAGAGGGTTTCAAGTCTAAAATATTTTGATCAAGATTGTTTCGGTCCAAAAAAAAGGGTATGAAATTGAGATTTGACTCTTTCCTTACCGAAGAAACCGACCCTTTGCACTACACAACTTCCAAAACCATCAGTCGTATCCAAGTCTTAAAGGCGGTCAAAAATGGGGTGTCTACAGTAGTATTTCAAGAAGGCCAGACCTTAGAAGACTTTAGGCAACCAGCCAAACCCAAAGTTGATAATGTTTCAGATATTGTTCTGAATCGTGCACATCACAGCATGCCACTAATGAAGAAGAACTACCACAGCATACAGTCAATGATGTAGAGTTGCAGGATGGATTTCCAAAAGAAGAAGATCCGAAAGAAGAGGATGTTGAGTAGGGGGAGCCACAACCCCCTCCGCTAGAGACTGTTGGTCCACAGTTATGAAGATCAACAAAAGAGCCTAAGCCATCATCAAAATACCTTGCTTCTGAGTATATTTTGCTTACTAATGAGGGGAAGCCAGAAAGTTTTCAAGAAGCTCAGAATCATAAGGAGAAGAGTAGCTGGTAGCAAGCTATGCAAGAAGAGATGTAGTCCTTATAGAAAAATCAGACTTATGATTTGGTAAAACTTTCCCAAGGTCAAAAAGCACTGAAGAACAAATGGGTGTTCAAGTTGAAGGAAGATGACAGCGAAAAACTAGTCAAGTATAAGGCTTAATTGGTTGTCAAAGGTTTTGGGCAGAAGAAATGTATTGATTTTGATAAAATCTTCTTGCCAGTTATGAAAATGACATCCATTCGAGTAGTTTTGGGACTAGCTGTGATATCCCTGTTCCGTAAAATGTTAATTGGTCCTTAATATGAGCATGATTATGTGTTTAATATGATTTTGGGTGCCATTATGTAAAAATATGTGGTTTTGAATTTCTATCTGTTCACCGTAGGAATATCTGTTTGATTATCTACTTTGGAAATTAAATTGAAGGCCTTATCAGCCACAGAATCCGAAATTAATTACGCCATTGTGATTAGCGTAATTTTTAGAGCCTACGGTGAAATTTAATTGGAAATTGATTCGGATCAAAATAATTAGATTCAGAACGATTAATTAAGTGCCCAATTATTTTAATATTGATATCTTTGATTAGTGGGACTTACCTTAAGGGCACTATACACTCAAAATCTCTCTTTTATTTCATTTGGCTGGTTTTGACTCCAAAAGAGAGAGGGAGAGTCGGCTATAGAGAGAGAAGGGGAGAGAATTGTGCAATTTTAGCTTAAAGCTTGGAAACCTTGAAGATTTCTCAAGAATTTGCTATAGATTGTGAGAATTAAAGCTCCTAGGTGAATATTTCATGGATTCTAGTTTGTAATTTTGTGTATTCAAGCTAGTTGGGTAGTCAAGAGTAAGAATTGAAATGAAATTGAGTTATTATGTTGAATTGAAGGTAGATGTATGAATGCATGTGTGTAATTGCTTTAAATATTGCATGTTTGAGCACAAAAGGTATGATCCATGTAAATTTGTAGTTGAAGCTCATGTTTTGATCACCTCTTCTTCATCTAAGTTGAGGGTAAGGGTTATATAGCACATGCATGTACAATTCATGAGGATATGAGCTTGAATGCATGACCTTGTTATGTTAGAATGAGTTTAATGGAAGATTGGGACATGCATGTGATTTATTTGTGAAATTGAGCTTCATTGGGTTGTAATTTGGGGTTTATACCATGTTAGTACAAGTGTATTTGAAGTTTGAACTATTGCATGCAAGGAATGTTGGTTGAATGTCGAATTGGAGCTCAAGAACATGTTCTAGAAAACCCAGAAAAATTGATGTCCGCTCGAGCGGGGGAAACCGCCGCTCGAGCGTGAATTTCGTGCTCCCATTATTTTTGCAGACTTGGATGTCCGCTCGAGCGGGGAACTTTATAGACAGACCTTCAGCTCGAGCGCCAGACTTCACGCTCGAGCGTAATTTTGACACATCCAGCACTCTTGCAGACATGGTGTCCGCTCGAGCGGGGTAATTTCACGCTCGAGCGGAGAGCCATGTAGTGAGGCCTTCCGCTCGAGCGCTAGACTTCAAGCTCGAGCGTAATTTTGATGCATCCAGTACTTTTGCAGGCCTCAAGGGTACGCTCGAGCAGGGAAGTCCACGCTCGAGCGAGGACCTTGTTTTCCAAAATTTTGAAAAGACATTATGTGTTTCATTTTCTGTTCTCTTTCACTTCCAAGTACTCTTAGGCATGCATTGAGCATTGTAATTGAGTTAAAGAGTTAAGAATGAAGCTTAAAGAGGAATATGTGAATTTGGAATGGATTGAATTGTTTGTGACCCTTTTGTGTTCATGGAATGTCTAGGGTCGAGCTCTAGGGTAAACCAACCAACCGATCATTGTGAGTAATATCGATATTTTGAAGTTGTCATTTGTCCAATTGCTTATCTTCTTATAAGCCTTATAAGTTTGCTAGTTTGAATTACGGACAAATGTTGGATATGAAGAAATGAATGGGCCAGAGGCCAGTTTGACATGAATGAATGGGTCAGAGGCCAGTTTGACATGAATGAATGGGCTAGAGGACAGCTTGACATGAATAAAAGTTGGATGGGCCAAAGGCCAGTTTGACATGAAAATATGAATTGGGCCCAAGGCCGTTTGAAGCATGTTGTTCTACGTACCGTTTGTATAATTCCTTTATTTGATATTATTCACTGGGCTATCGCTCACGCTCATTCATGTGTTTGTAGGTGAGCCCAGAGAAGTCCAAACCCAGCCCCAGTGAAGTCTATGTGGAACAACAAAGGTTTTGGCAGAGTCAGCCTTGTGTCTTACGCACGAGACCCGTCTTCGCCCTTTTGTTATGTATTTATATTCTGTCATGTTGGCGAAGACTTTGCATATGTTGTATATAGTCGTGATGGGCTGACTTAGACTTATATGATCCTATATGTACAGAACCTGGGTTGACTTAGACTTTGCATATGTTGTATATAGTACATATTTTGTTGTGAGTTATTAATGTACATATGTATGGGTTGTTATGATGTGCCATGTAAGCACAATTCTATGGACAAAGTTTTAAATTGCTTCCGTTTGGCCCCCCGTTAACTCTGTTAAAATACGTTTGGTTTGGTTTGGTTTGAGGCCGTAGGTAATCTCATAATTACTGGCCAGTTATGTCCTTAACCCATGGAGGCGGGTTCAGGTCATGACACTAGCTGCCAATTTGAATTTGGAACTTGAACAAATGGATGTGAAGACGGCATTTTTCTATGGTAATTTGGAGGAAGAAATCTACATGGAGCAACCAAAAGGCTTTGAAGTAAAAATGAAAGAAAACTTAGTTCGCAAATTGAAGAAAAGTCTCTACGCCTGAAACAAGCACCGAGACAATGGTACAAGAAGTTTGACTCATTCATGGTAGGTCATGAGTACAAGAGAACTGCTGCAGACCAGTGTGTTTATGTCCAAAAATTTTCTGGTGGAAACTTCATCATACTCCTGCTCTATGTTGATGACATGCTAATTGTTATACAGGATGCCACAGCAATCAGATCAATGAAGAAGAGGTTATCACAGTCCTTTGACATGAAGGACCTAGGCCCTGCACAAAAAATTTTGAGCATGAAAATTATACGTGACAGGAAAGCCAAGAAGTTGTGGTTGTCACAGGAAAAGTATGTTGAACGGGGTGCTTGAAAAGTTCAACATGAAAGATGCCAAGCCAGTCAATACTCCGCTAGATAATCATTTCAAGCTGAGCAAAAGTTGTTGTCCCTCATCTACGAAAGAAATGGAAGAGATTAAGGCAATTCCCTACTCTTCTGCAGTAGGGAGTTTAATGTGTGCAATAGTATCTACCCGACCAGATATTGCTCATACTGTTAGAGTTGTGAGTAGATTTCTTTCCAATCTAGGGAAAGAGAATTGGGAAGCAGTCAAGTGGATTCTGAGGTACCTTAAGGGTACATCTAAAATGTGTTTGTGCTTTGGAGGAGCTAAACCAATCTTGGAAGGCTATACTGATTCAGATATGGCAGGTGATCTTGATGGTAGGAAATCTACATCACGATTTCTATTTACTTTTGCAAGGGGAACTGTGTCTTGGCAGTCCAAGCTGCAGAAGTATATTACTTTATCCATGACCAAGGCAGAGTATATTGTCACAGTGGAAGCTAGAAAAAAGATGTGGTGGTTGATGCGATTTCTCCAAGAACTGGGACTAAAGCACGAAAAGTTCACGGTACATTGTGATAACCAGAGTGCCATAGACATAAGCAAGAATTCTATGTACCATTCTCGCATGAAGCACATTGATGTTCAATATCATTGGATACGCAAAGTGATGAAAAAGCAGTTATTGGAACTGGTCAAGATCCACACAGATAAAAATCCAACCAACATGCTTACAAAGGTGGTGTCGAGAGACAAACTCGAAGTATGCAGGGACATTGCTGGAATGGACTTCCAGTAAGGATCCTACTCCCCATCGGTGTAGAGAGGGAGAATTATTGAATATCCACACCATGCATCAAGAATGGAGGTTGTAGATTTGGGCTACAAATTTGCTGAAGATTTTCAAACCTAGCGGTGGTTGTGTTAATGGCTCTCTATTTATTTTTTGTAGCTGGTTGTTGGCAAGCAGCTCTCTCGTTTGTGTGTAAATGGGAAGAGTTGTGAGCTGAGATTGTAATGAGAGAGATATCAAAGTGTGAAGAAAAGAGAGAGTCGTAAAGAGTGTATTTGTGAGTTGAGTTGAGAGAGTGAGCTCCTGCTCCTCTATTTTGTAATTTTTACGCTGTTATAGTGCATTCTCATTTTCTCTTTCCCTGGACATAGGCATTGGGTTGAACCACATAAATATTTGTGTCTCAGTTATATGCGATTGTTTGTAAATCAATTTATGGGTGCCTTTAATCCTAACAGTTTTTAGTTCAAAATGCATAATTATATTATCCAAAAAAAAAATTCAAATAACAATTGGTCACCAAGGTTAATTGGTACTATTTTATTTTATTTTATTTTTTATGCACCATAAAAAAAAATGGTATTCTTTGGCATTTTGTGTTGAGCATGCAGCGCAAATCCGACAACACAAAGGTGATGTTTGGAAAGCAAGTTCCCAAATTTTTTTCTCATTTTTTTCACTAAAAGACAAAAGTTTTGCAAAACCAAAAAAAACACATCCAAACAAAATATCACATCCAATCCCATAATCATTTCACTTTTTCTCTCACAAACATCACATCCAACCACATAAAAATCCAACTATCTTCCCAAACACCAAAATTTTTTTGTCTCATAAAAACCTACATCTACTAAAATCTACATAAAAACTCACTTCCCAAACACCATCAAAGTCTTATCCATTTGTCCCAATCCCACACCACACCAGACCAAAAACAATCTCTGCTGTGCTGCCTCAGGATCTGTGCTACCAACCCTTGTACCATTTTGCTAATTAAAAGAACGAATGAAAATAAATTTTCAAAAAATGCAACAGCAACTTTTGAAGTTGCCATCCGGCATTGCAGTGCTTTCACTGCTTTGTCATTTAGTCTTTCTCTCTCTAAAGTCCAACCTAAGTATATCAAGGATTTTTTAGAATGTTTTTTTTTTTTTAATTTTTTAAAATAATGTATTGTGTGATTAAAATTTAATGTTAAAAAATTGATGTAACTTATTATTAAATCTCAACCACATAATACATCATTTTAGAAAACTTTAAAAAAAAAAAACTCTAAAGGAACCTTGCTCACCTAAGTAACCCCTTGCATTTCTTTCCTCATTCTGTCTGTGAACAAAGAGAGCGTAGTACACTTCGGTTGTGAAGTTTTTTTTGGCATTTTCTGTGGGCATTGGTTGTATTTCTCCATCCCAGAGCAAGTTATGCCCAGTGCCTTTCTGTTTGTGTTTTTCTACAGACCCACCCCAATCACAAGCATTACTCACAGGCTCACAGCGAGCGTGCTATTTTGCCTCTGCAGTTTTTTGGCGAAAGACAAAAATAAGAACATAAATGCAACCAAAAAAGAAAAAAGCTTTTGTACTATTCGGCCCCAGATTGGATATAAGGATTTCAAGATGATATATTATGTTTGGTTAAGATATGATATAATATGGATAAAAGGAGAGTGATTATTTTTAATCTTTGGATGAAAAATGAGTTATATCCAACGATGGTGATATATAATTCCATACGGGTGATATTGCATATCTTCTTTATCATATACTATCTAGACTCTCTACATCTAGAACAATTAAATATGAGATACAAGAAGACAAAAAAATATATGAGATCCACCTCATATTATATTCAATCCCACACCTATATCGGGTCTTTATATCTGCTAAACAAACCAGGCCTTCATATATTTGAATGTATGCATGTTCGGAAAAAATAAAAATGTATGCATGTTCACCTCCAGGTTGCTATTCATTTGGATTTTTTTTATGTCCATTTCATAAAAGTAATGTTAGGTATCATGAAAGGAATATCATGAAATGTTTCATGAAGATTTTGCATCATTTGATTAGTGTGTGGCATTTTATTATGTATGACCTGCACTTTTAAATCTAATTTCAATTTAGTTTTAACATTCAAATTGAATGTTAAAATTAACAATTTTGTGACAAGTGTCAGTCTCTTTAAGTATACACATGAAAAAAGTTGACGGTAATTTAGACCGAAGGATCACATTGAAACCAAATTTAAAATGTAAAAATTAAATTGTTCAAATTAAAATAATGGAAATTAAAGTAAAATTTAAGTTAAATTATAAATGTGACAAGTATAATTTATCCCTTTTTTTCTTTTTTGTACTTTTGAAAGAAAAAATCATGGAAAAATTATAAAATAGCGAGAAGTGAAGAATAGGGATAATTTTATTTTCACACCCCATTTACTCTATATGAAAACAATTAATGAATTATTATTATTATTATATATATATATATTTTACAATTCTACCATTAAATAAAATGACTAATATGGATATCAATAAATACACCAAATTTTAGAACTAGGTTTTTTCAATAGACTTTTGTTAACATAGAAATTCTTAGTACACATTTTTTTTTCCCTCAAAAAATTCACATCAAGCCGAAAATATGTAAACAAAGAGGATGAAAAAAAATTAAAATCTCATTCGAAAATATATAATTGAAAATACGTGAATAGTTTGGAATTATAAAACCAAAAATATATAAATAGTTCGGAAATATAGATTCAAAAGTATAAATTTAATTGGAAGTATGGAACCGAACGTTTTTCCTTTGTTCGATAGTTGTATGTCAAAAATTTATATTTTATATAGAAATATAGAATCAAAAATTATTGTTTTATTGGTTGTTGATTGCCGGATTTTTTAAATTTATTCAGATGACCAGTACCAATAGTTTTCATTTTCTTTCTCAGCCAATATAGACAAATAATAAAATTAGTAAAATAATAACCTAGTTTTTGCAAAAAAATAATTCAAAATTAGTAATTTTCAGAAATTATATAACTTAAAGAATGCGAGAGAATGTTGTGTTTTAGATACTTCTTTTATTGTGTGTATATATTATATTTAGATTTATGTTTAAGGGTGTAGTGAGTGTTTATGTTTTGAGTGGTGTGTATACATATATAATATGTTGGGTTTTTATATTGATTGGAATGTTCTAAATAAGTACACAATTTTTTGGACTAAAAAGTTGAAGAAAAAAAATATGATTGTTTGTGATAACTTTTTAACTTTTTACGAAAAAATGTGTATTAAAAAATTGTATAAATTAGTGTATAGGAGAAGATTGTGATAGAATAGGCAGTACAGTGGGATGTCCTAAGGGGCAGTGTGTGCAGAGTTTAGGCTAGAAGATGGTTCCCTTCTTTTCGAGCATTGAATTGGAGGGTGCTGTTCGGCTCGTGGGGGCCCACCACGGGTCCCATTTTGCTAATTGGAACGGTTTAATATGTAGAACTCGTCGAGTACTATATGCTTGTAAAAAATCACGTTGACCGGATATTGATAGCTATCTGATCGGATTAGTTTTTTTTCAACCGTTAATTATAACACCATCTATTTTTTATACAAAACTGATTTGATCATATAGTTAGCGATATCTGATCAATGTGATTTTTTACAAGCACATAGTACTCGACGAGTTCTATATATTGACAGTTTAGATTATCAAAACGGGACCCGTGATGGGCCCCCACGGGCCGAACAGTACCGTGTTGTTTATGCACCTCATCTGTGCAATTTTTCCAAAAAAGTCAACCCTGTGTCTGTGGAGACGTCAGAGTTGTTTATAATAATTTTATGTAAAATTAATTTTTTTATATTTTTTTTTGGTGAATAGTGATAACTTTTTAATTTTTTTAGTAATTTTTTAACGTTTTTAATTTTTTGGGGTATGCCAAACCAGCCATCTTAGGCTAGGGTTATATTTAGAACATTCAGTGTGTGAAATGAATAAAATAAAAAATAAATAAATTTATAAATACCCGCCCCGCTTTTGAGTGGTTTTTCTGCATTTTTTCATCCACGGGTCAGAGTGGGTTGGTGAATACCCGGTTTTGTTAAAAAACAAAAACCGGCCAGTTAAACTTTTGTCCAGCAACACTCATTCAACACCTATAAATCGACTTCGCTCTCTACTTTTGAGAGCTCCTCTCTCTACCCTTTTCTTCTTCTAGGGTTTCCTTTTTGAGCGTCGTTGGGGGTGAGGGAGGGAGGCTCCGGCCTCCGGCCGCCTCTCTCCTCCTTTCTACGTCCTTTCTCTTCCGTTTTTCCTCTGCTATTTTCTGGTCAATAAGTTTTGGAAGCTTTGCTTTCTATTTTCTCCCTCCTTGTGAGGTGTGTTTCCCCTTTTGGTGGGTGTACAGTCTGTCTTTCTCCACTCTTCCTTCACTCTGCCTCACTCCAGCCGTAGCCCTCCACAGACCCACCGTCTACCTCCTCTGTGCTTCACGCTGGCATCGCCAACACCATATCGACCCCAACTCTGCCACTTCTCGCCAAATCTGCTGCCTCCACACACTGACCTCCTCGGTTTTGGCTTATAGGAGCTTATGTACAAGCCCATGGTGAAAGTGTGCTAACCCATTGGTTTGAGGTTGAGTTTTGGTCTTTTTGTTTTGTTTTTTTGGCTTGGTTTTGCCTATGGAATCCATAAGTGCTTGATGATGCTTACCCACTTTGTGGTTGTATTCTATGATCTATTCTCGGCATGCTCTACGGCCATTTGTTGGCCTCTGCTTGCAGTACGAGGACAAGCACTTGTTGTGCAGCTGGGTTTTCTTCATAGTTTTACTCCTATGTTTTCTTTGTTTCTCATCTTTCCTTTGATGGTGCAAGTATTTTTTTTTTTTTTGGATGGATTCCCTCCTTATAAGTGTCATTTGGCTACTTTAATGATATTCCTCTTCTAATAAAAAAAAAAACAAAAAAAAAAACTTTTGTCCAGTCAATGTAAATGTAAGAGTAGTACGATTCGAATTCATCATACCGATTGGATAGGTGAAGATGCCACCCACCAATACTAGTACAAACTACTTAGATTAGTTTCTAAAATAATTATTATATATTAGTTTTATCTGTATACTTGGCACATATATCAATTAGTGCTTTCCAATTTTGTTTTGTTCTCAGGTCTCATTTATCAATTATATATTTTATTTAAAAAATTAAAAAATCATTATAATTTATCATATTATTTTTTTTATTTTTTATATATATTTTTATAAAAAATCAAAAAATTATTAAAATAGCATATTCACAAACGAGGTCTCAATGTGTGTATTAAACTTTTAATTCTTCAAACTTTTTTAGTGTAAATCTCATATTTTTAATTTTTCTATTTAAGCCTTTCAATTTTCATAATTAAATCAATGTAGTCTAATTTGTAACTAAATATGGGAAAAAATTATTCTTTTATGTTATGCATTTCCTAATTTACTAAATTATAATTAAATTTTAAGAATATAAAAATAAAAAAAATTACGAACAATTCATATGAAATTTTTACCAATTCAGAGGAAATTATTATTATTATCATTATTATGAGCTGTTTTTTTTTATTAAGGTTCCGTTTGTTTCAACATAAAAGAATTTTTTTTAAAAAAATAATCTATTCATTTTTCATTGTTTGGTTGAACAAAAAAGTAAAAATATTTTTCATTATAATCCCCAAAACAATTTGACATTAAAAATTATAAAATTTACTCACAGTCACGACTCTTTCAATGCATTTTGTCTCTTCAAATATGCATCTTAACTCACCAAAGAGTCATAAGGAACACTTTATTGAACCAAAATTGCAATTTGGTAATAGAAATTTTTTTATTTATTTTTTATTTTTTCAACCAGAAAGCAGAAACAAATTTTTTTATTGTGCAAAATTAGTTACTTGAAAATTATTTTTTGTGTAAAATATTTTATATCGAAACAAACGGAACCTAAATTACTTATTCTTGGTACAAAATATAAAATTCATCTAGTATAATCTACAAATTTTTTGTTAAATTTTAATTTTTATTCTCTTTTTAATAATTTGAAAGTTATTTCTTTTAATTGATTTCTTCTTTCCTTCTTACTTACCTATAAATTTCATTTTGAGGAATGATAATTTATTTAGTTCCAAAGATTTTTTTATAGACCAATTTATGAGGAATGATAATTCATTTAGTTCCAAAGATTTTTTATAGACCAATTAGTCTCATTGATTTTGGAAAGCTAGATTTAATATCTTATTTAGAAATTAAATTCACAGTTATATCCTTATTTTTATTATGCTTCCTTCTCTTTTTTTCTTTTGTACTAGAAAAGTAATGTACACAATTTATGAGAATCAAATTTGAGATGAATTTTTATATAGGAATCTTTTTTATTTGGAAAACATTTCAAATTGAGTACAAAAATAACTTCAAATATGAGATCCTTCAAATATTCAAAAGGATATGAGATTTTTCAAACCTTTCAAATAGAGTACAAAATTTTTTTAGTAAACTTTAGACAAATGTATAATTTCAAACTGTAATACTCCAATATAACACTTAAACGTAACACTCCAATGTAACATTCAAAAAAAAAAAAAAAGACTTCTTAGTGTACTTTTTTCAAATAAAATACTCAAAAAAAAAAAATTTTCTTAGTGTAACACTTCAAAGTAACACTGCAATGTAACACACAAAAAAACTCTTTAGTATACTTTTTTCAAACATAATGATTCAATGTAATACTCCAAAAAAAGCATATGGGATTCTTCAAACCGTTCTAAAAGGATGTAGAATTCTTTGAACCATTCCAAAAATAATACAAAAATTCCTTAGTAAGTTTTGAGCAAATATATAATTTCAAATTATGAGTGTTACGTTTAAAAAAATTACATTAAGAAATTTTTTAGTATTTTTGTGTGTTAAATTGGAGTGTTACGTTTGGGATTATATTGATTGGAGTGTTACGTTCGGAAAAAGTATACTAAGGAGTTTTTTTGTGTGTTACATTGAAGTATTACGTTTAGAAAAAGTACCCTAATGAGTTTTTTTTTTTTTTTTTTTGGAATGTTATGTTGTTATATTTGGGAAAAGTGTACCAATGAGTTTTTTTGTATTTTTCATTGGATATTACGTTAGTGTTACATTAAGAGTATTATATTATTTAGAGTGTTACATTTTTTTTCGTAATGTGGGATTTATTCTAGGAGGCAAAAATTCAAAACCTCTATAATACGAATTGTCCAAATGTATAATTTTACATATAGAAAAATCTACTTTTATCCTTAGAAAATTAAATCAAAACATGTAAGTGACTACATTTTTATACAATTTTCACGTTGATAGAATATATGAGTTCATAAGAAAAAATAAAAGATTAAACAGTTCATAAAATTATATTTTGAATATTGTTGATACTTCACCTATAACATTTTGGTGGACTAATGTTGTGTTTGGTTAGGAGAATTGGAAAGGGATTTGGAAAAGAAAAGGGAAAAATGTGTGAAATTAGGTGACATGTAAGTATATTTTATTCACATTTCACTTGTATTTTCCCTTTCTCTTTCTAAATTCCTTTCTAAATCCTCCAACCAAACACAGTATAAGGAAATGGGGTGGGGAAAATGGAACCGCAGTTAGGGATAGGGGTGGTAGTATAAGATTGAGCCCCGTTTGAAGTAGGGGATGGAAATGGTAAAATTAAAGATCGGGATAACAATTGTAAATCCACCCGTCCCCCGCTTCATTGCCATTTATAGTTTAGCAAGGATCCTCTCCTTACTCTCTCTCCTTACCTCTTTACTTGCTGAGCTATTGGGCTCACTTTTGGATTCAATTTCGATAATCCGAACTGTTCACATTTTAAAATTCGTTGAGTATATCATACTTGTAAAAAATCAAATTGATCGGATATCATAAATAATGTGTTCCTATCATTGAACTAAAAACCATTTTTTTTAAAAAAAATTAATAAACAGTTTTTCGAATACATGATTTCTGATATCCGATCAACTTAATTTTTTACAAGTATGATATACTCAACAAATCTTAAAATAAAAACGGTTCGGATTATCGAAATTGGGCCAGAAAGTAGACCCAGTGGCCCGGCAAGTTGGGAGAAAAGGAGAAAGAACAATGAGAGGATCCATGCTCTTTATAGTGAAGAGATTATTTACCAAAAATTAAGAGCATAATTTTTGTTGTGATTTATTTACGTAGAAAAAATTATAGATTTTGCTATCAAATATATCTTCTTTTTTTTATAATTTTCTTATCTTCATTTGTAATTCACTCAAAAATCAAACATGCTATAACTATAGTACACACCTTTCAAATGATCTGTACTACATGTACATTATAATTAAAAAGAAAAATAACATTATTTCAATTTTCTGAGTCATAACTAAAAAAAAATGTCACAACTAAACACAATATGTTGCATAACTAAAGAACTCATGAGTCATAACTAAAGAAGAAAACCAATCATAACTAAATAAGAAAATAACATAACTATGAGTGTATATGGTACACCTTTTTTAAAAGAGCGTATATTAGAATTTCCTGTTAAATATATGTAAGGTACAAATGACTATACTATCAAATATAGAAAAAAAAATTAAACATTATTCATTGAAATATAAAATTCACAAGAAAATGATTGGTCCGTCGAATTTGAATTTGTCTGGATTGTCTGAATTACCTAAGCCGGATGACTTGTCAGACAATTGGTCGGATAACTACCCAGACAATTGGCGTCACCTTTGTCAACCGTAATTGTCATCCTTATCATTCAATGTGTCAATCGACATCTGTCCAGATGACTGACATCCTCCCTCCCAGATGATTGACCGGACAACCGCTCGGATGATCGGCTGAATGATCGGTATGCACAAATTCGAGCCATTTGGATAAGACAAAATTTGATTGATGTAGCATTACTGAATTTACAAATAGGTACAGACATGCAGCCAAAAAGATATATAGCTAAGGTCAAGGCAAATAGGTAATTATCTTAGGGGAAATATCAAATGAGTGGGTCATAGAAAATATAATTACTAATTAATAAAAAAAATTATAAATATTAATAATTAAACTTGTAAATTTTTTCATCATTTTGTAACAAGTTTTTGCTAGTACCACTGAAGGGTAATATCCCCATTATTTATACGCAGACCTATCCAATCACTAAATGCAGTTTTTATACAAGACCAAATGAGATCATTCTTAAAGCCAGTGCTTAGAGCATCTCTAATGACAAATCTTATAATAATATTGTCATTGCTATAATTTGATAATGAATAGTAGAAAATGATAAAATTATAATGGTGCTTCAATGGTCAGATGCTATTTTAACAGAATCAAACACGGAAACTGGTGTGTTTGGGACGACCAAGTAACATCGTTCTAGATGCCAGTGGTTAAAGCATCTCCAATGACAAATCTTATACAATAACATTGTCATTGCTATAATTTGCTAGATCAGTACTGCATAGTAGAAAATGATAGAATTATAGCAATGGTACTTTAATGGTCAGATGCCATTTTAATAGAATCAAACATAGAAACTGGTGTGTTCGGGATGATTGGGTCATCCCGAACACACTAGTTTCTATATTTGGTTCTGCAAAAATAGCTATTTTACAAATTTTATCTGTTTTGTTGTGAGAGAGGGAGGTTTTATTGAGTTAACAGTCGTTCCGAACACACCAATTTCTGTATTTGGTTTTGCAAAAATGGTGATTTTGCAAAAATTTATCTGTTTTGCTGGGAGGGAGAGAGGTTTTGCTTGAGTCAGCACATATAGCAATTGTCAAAACTTGTCAAAGTTGGCATAAGCTTTGACATTTGCCAAATTTAATCGCTTCCATATAGCACTATTGGAGTACTATTTTATTCTCTAACTATCAAATTATAACAATAGCAACTCCAATGGCACAACAAAAAATTCACTTATAGCAGCAACCAAAACTGCTGCTAAAAGCAAGAAAAAGCGTTGCTAAAAACTAGAATGCTTTTACCCGCGGTTGAAATAACGGCAGCCAAACCGCCGGAATAGCCCCTTCGATATAGCTTTATAGTGATGTTTTCGTCAAACGCTGGTATAATTATCTTTATTGCGACGGTTGATGCAGCGACGGTTATAAATGTCGCTATATCTTAAATTTAACCATTACTTGATAACTTTATAGCAACGGGTAGACTACTGCTATATCATTCATTTTTGCGACATTTTGTGAACCGCTACAATATTATGATTCTATTTCATCAGTTTTACATTGTCGCTATAGCCATAGATTTTGTTTTGAATTTTATTGTGGAATTTGTTTTATGATTGCTAAACTAGTTAAAAGGGTGGAACATTTCAAAGTTTTTGTGTTGATGATAAATGTTCTTTAATTGTGTCTTTAGGTTCAACAAAAAAAGCGCGTACATAAATGTTGAATTTCCTCTAATCACATTATTAAGCCAAAAAAAATTACAAATTGTGCATTAAATTCATGGACAACAATTTTTTAAACCAAAAAAAAAAAAAAAAACAAAAACAGAACAAACCAATAAAGAAAAAGATAGGCACTAACTATTTTTCCATTATGGCATTTTATCAAATACCTAGCATACATAATAGATAGAGATGATACACCTCTAGCCCTACTCAAACCGAACAAAATGCAAAACAAATCAAAAGCTAAGTTTCAAAAAATAAAAAATTAAAAAAATAAAAACATTAAAAGCAATGTAACTGTATTACCAATTCCATACACCTTTTTGTCAGTTTTACTGACTAATAGTATTTGGTGATTGGGTGAGTATGAAGTTAAACTTCGTTCATCACAAGCAAACAATATATGGACTAAATGTAATGTTGTTTGATACTAGTATTTATATTTTCATCTCTGTCTATTAGATTCTCAGCAGTGATATATTCTTATTCAAACACCTTTGCTTTAAATTTCAACCTATAAGTCCATAAAAATCTGTGGGTTAAATTAATCTTGAAATTTCCTTTTGTTTGTTTGTATTGTAAACAAGGCCACAACATTACCTGATGAATATCATAGATGATCATATATTAGAAGCAATGAATGGAAACAGAGACTAAAAGAAAGCAAAGAGGGGTAGAGAAACTGAGAAACCAGAAAAAAAATAGAGGGATAGAGAAAGAGAAATGGAGAGAGCAGACTGACCTTCAAATCACAGTGGTGCTGTAGTTTGACATCGTCGATACACAGGTGGAGGATGAACGAGGGCTCAATGATGAAGTGCTGATAGACTAGGGCATACAATCGAGGCTTCAAGGAGTTGAACGGTTTTTTTTTTTTTAAGACTAATTTGATATGTTATTCACCAAAAAAACAAAAAAAAAAAAACAAATTTGATAAGCACGAAATCATTTTTTTTTTTTTTTGGGCGCCCATTTATTTTGCTTGGCTTATTGTATCGGTTGAGTACAAACCATCATTATAAAAAAACATATGACAGTGCTTTTTGGGAAAAATGTGACTAAAACTTGATTTTTCAACCGCGGCCAACAACCGTTACAATAGCCCATTTATAGCAACATTTTTCGGGCAGTTGCAGTAAAAAACGTTGATAAAACTCGATTTTCTTGTAATGTGGCAAACTATTGGATTTGCTCTTAATTGTTTTGTGTGCCACAATTCAAAATGGAGTAACGGTTTTGATGGACATCACAAAATTTTTAGTATTGAAATGTAAATTGGGAATGAAAATGGAAATAAAAAATACCACAAAACATATTTTGACTCTTTCTGGAAATATGTTATTTTAGGGGTAAATTACAAACACATCCCCTAAGGTTTACTTAAATTACAAATTATCCCTTGTGGTTCTAGAAATTACATTATGCCCTCTTAAGGTTTCTAATTTCATAGCAAATGGGTCATTTTATTAATAAATCATCAAGTTAATTAATGGTATTTAATAATGTTAAAATTTTATTTCAATTAATAATTCAGATAATTTTATTATTCTATAAGTGAACAGTTAGAAATTTTACCTTTTCAATTAATTTTGTAAAATAAAAAATTATGACATAGTGATATTTGTAATTTTTTAAACCACATAAAGCAATTCGTATCTTAAACAAACCTCAGGAGTTGTATTTGTAATTTATCCTTATTTTAGTTACTTATTTGATATTTAAAAAAAAAAATAGAGAGTATGGGATGGAGTGTTTTAATTTATTGACTATTTTAATTTGGAACAGACTATTTTAGTCCAACCCAGACACCCAATGATGATTTTTAACTGGACTTTAATTTAAAACTTTTTACCTACGAATTATATTACCCCAAATATTTTTCAAAAACAACTGTTCATCAAGATTAATTGGTGCTATTGTTATTATTATTATTATTATTATTTACTATTTTTTGCAGCCCAGAAAACAAAATAAATACTACAGTAAATAAAAAGAAATAAAAATGATAATTCTTTTAACATTTTGTGTGGAGTATCCGTTGTCCAACCCCAACCCTCACCCTAACCCAAACCCAAACCCAAACCCAAACCCAAACTTTGCTTTTATCCGTTCTCTCTGTCCAACAAACACTCTCAGATGTGCTGTCCCTAACTCAGCCTACCATTCGCAAATGAATTAAGGAATTAGTTATATATTTTAGCCAAAAGAAAAGGCATAACTTTCTAAGCTAGCCATCCGTCCCCATTGCTTTGGCCTTTTCTGTCTACAAAAGAAAAAGTGCTTTATCTTATATGAATGGTACACACATTTCCCACGAATTAGCAGAGGACAAAAGCTTTGCTTTTTTTTGTTTTTTTTTTGGGTCCTTGGCAAAAAAAATAAACACTGCATAGAACTGTACCCCCTCTTTAGAAAAATGCAAGAGCAAATTACAAATCAGTTGAGATTGTTTAAAATATTTATAAATTTATAAAAAAAATTATAATTATAATTATAATTATAATTATAATTATTAAAATTGATAAGATTTATTATTAGTTTAAAATTTATTTTTGAAATGCACAGGCACTGGTATAAAATAAGAAATTTTTTTTTTTTTTTTTTTTTTCGTTTTTGGATTGGCATGCAGTGCCAGCAGTAGACGCCAAAATGAGCAGAGAGACTTGGCAGCTACTAGTGTTAGTGGAAACAATCCTCTCTGATGGGTGATGGGGACAACACAGCCTACTTCCAATAAAATCATATTCAGACTGCCCGCGCTTAAATTGCACTTTGTTGTCGTCGTTATATTCGATCACTTTTTTGGGGGAAGCACTAACCAATTTTAAAATATGATTTTATGAACAGTAGTGACTTTTGTATTTGAATTTAATTTTTTAAAAATAAAATAAATTTCTCAAAATATAAAATTATATATTTGGATAATTTGTACTATAAAAGTTTTAGATCTTTCTTCATTTTAGAACAAATCTCATATTATGAACAAAAATATAACACTCCAATAACGTAATATTTTAATGTAACACAAAAAAAAAATTTGGTATACTTTTCTTAAACGTAACAATATAATACTCAAAAAAAAAAAATTGGTGTACTTTTTCCAAACGTAACGCTTCAATATAATACAGAAAAAAAAATTCTTAGTATACTTTTCCCAAACGTAACACTTTAATCAGTATACTTCCAAACGTAATACTCTAATGTAACATACTCCAATGTAACACACAAAAACACTAAAAAAACTCATTAGTATACTTTTTCTAAACGTAACACTCATAGTTTAAAATTATACATTTGCCCAAAACTTATTAAGGAATATTTGTACTCCTTTTGGAATGGTTTCAAGAAGCTCATATTTTTTTGTTTTCTAATATTACATTGAATTATACTTTGTTGGTTGAAATTATTGGTTCGAAATTGGCCCGAATACCCAAAACGACGTCGTTTTGGGTATTTTTTCTTTTTTCTTTTCTTTCTCTTGTGTTCAAATACAGAGGGAAGAGACGAGGGGAGAGAGAGAGAGAGACACGAGAGAAGAGAAGAGAAGATGAAGAGAAAAGAGGCGACGGCGGTGATGGCGAGGAAGAGAAAGAAGATTGGCGGTGATGGTGGTCTCTCTCTGCCGGTGGGTATCACCCCTTTGTTTTCTCTACCTTTTTTTTTTTTTCTCCTTTCCAGTAGATCTGGATTTGAGGATGAAAGGGGTAAAAAAAATTATTGATGAAGATGATGAAGATCTGGAGATGATGATGATGTTGTTGAAGATGATGATGATGATGTTGATCTGGAGATGATGATGATGTTGACCTAGATCTGAAGATGTTGATGAAAATGTTGTTGCAATGATTTCAAAATCTGAAGATAAAGGAAACAAAAAAGTTATTGATGAAGATGTTGATGATGTGGATCTGGATCTGAAGATGTTGATGAAGATGTTGCAATGATTTCAAAATCTAAAGATGAAGGGAAAAAAATAAATAAATAAAAATTGTTGATGAATATGAAGATGTTGTTGATGTTGATGAAACCCAGCAATAGACCCAGCTAATTTTTTTAGTCGGCAAAAGTAAAATATTTAGCTACTAATTTTTTTTAGTCAGCATATATTGATTATTAGCAACTAAAAAAGATTAGTCCCTAAAAATGTCAGAATTGGCGACAAAAAAAAAATTTAGTCTCCGTATATTTAGTTTTGGCTACTAAAACCATTTAGTCGCCGAATGAAAAATAAAAAATTATTTTTTAGCTTTGGCGACCAAATGTTTAGTCGCCAAAAACTTATTTTCAGCGACAAAAAAAAAAAAAAAATTAGTCGCTGTATATTGAGTTTTGGCTACTAAATCTATTTAGTCGCCGAATGGAAAATAAAAAATTATTATTTATTTTTGGCGATCAAAAATTTAGTCGCCAAAGACTTATTTTCAGCCACCAAAATATATATTTTAGTCACCAAAAAATTAAAATATTTGGCGGGATTTACAAAAATAATTGGCGACTAAAAAAATTTAGTCGCTAATGGTGTAATATATATATATATTTTTTTGGTTTCCAAACAACAAACCAGCGCCTGACTCTCTGTCCAGCGTCTCTCCCTCTTCCTCTCCGCTACTCTTCTCCCATTCCTCTCTCACTGCCGCTCTACCAGCCGTGCCTCCGCCGCTCCTCCTTGTGGTCGCCGGCAACTGGAGCACCGATTCACCTAGATTTGCCCTATATTCTTAGGCATCATAACTATTCTCAGTTCAAAACTTGAAACCCTAACCTACAGTTTCAAATTCGACTCTCTCCAATTCTCTCTCTATATATATATAGGTAGGTGTGTATATATATATATATATATTATATTTGTGATGGGTAGGGTATATAATTAAGGGATTTTTTCTGAACCCACCAACACCGTCCAACGCCCTACAATGGCGTCGGAGAACGACGACAAACCCACCCCCTCCTCCATCAATCGACGATTGACTTTACCCCAGGTATGTCTATATTCCGTCCTCTCTGTCTTTGTCTATGTCCCTGTCTCTCTCTCTCTCTCTCTCTCTCTCTCTCTCTCTCTCTCTGTGCATCTTCTTTCATTCGCACACTTTGACACAAACCCAGCCCTATGTGGGTATGGGTGTGGTCCGTAGGCGGTGATCAAGATTTTTGGGGGTAATGGAATTGAGTTTTTCCATGGTGGAAGAGATGGGTTTTTGTGACCCAACTTGGCTTCTTATTTTCGAGTTCTTCAAGCAATTCCTAACATTTGCACAAGATTTGATCTGATTGTCACTCTCTGTTTTTGCCCTCTGTGAACTGAAACCAATGTTAGATTTTCACTTTCTCATGTCTATGCTCAGTGATAATCTTTTTCTTGTATAGTATTAGCCTTTAGATTTTGTGGGTTGTGTTTGTTTTTTTTCTGGGTTGATTCTAGTTTTGAGCTTTGATCTCATAGTCACTCTATTTTGGCCTCTGTGAGTTGAAAACAAGGTTAGATTTTCACTTTGTCATGTCTTTGTTCAATGATAATATTGTTCTTGTCTAGTATTAGCCTTTAGAATTTGAGGGTTGTGTTTTTTTTTTTTACTAGGTTAATTCTAGTTTTGAGTTTTATCTCATAGTCACTCTGTTTAGGCCTCTGTGAGCTGAAAACAAGGTTAGATTTTCACTTTCTCATGTCTATGCTCATTGAGAATATTGTTTATTTGTAATATTAGCCTTTAGATTTTGTGGGTTCTGTTTCTTTTTTTTTTTTGGGGGGGGGGGTTAATTCAAGTTTTGGGTTTGATTTTGTATGCACATATGTGAAATTTTAGGATCTAATTATCTGAAAAATTTATTCATTTAAGGTCGTGTCTGTGTGTGTACTTTTTGATGATCTGAGCAAGTATTGATCCATATATCAGTGTATAAAATTTGCTAATTTGAAATCAAGTAAGTTTGAATCAAAGCAACTAGAGCTTTGGTTATATAATTCTTGCTTGAAGAGCACAAACTTCGGTCTCTAATACAGTCAAAGAGGAAGAAGATGAATCACATTTTTATTGGGTTGATCATCTGAGTTTTTTGGTCTTGATAGAGCCTGTAAGGAAATGTGATGTTTTAAGCAACATATGAAGCATATTCACATAAAATTCCATTTTTGTTAGAGCATCTACAATCTTTCACTAATTCCTTTTTCACGCTGCATTTCTTTAGCTTCATTGCTTGAGGCGCACACTATTTTTTAGGTATGCCAATTGCATGCAATTATGATTTGGATTATGAGCACTTGTAGTAATGTTTGATCTGATTTTGTTAGGGATTTTTGATCAATATCCCCTCGTGCTGTGGCATTCTTCGATTGAATCTTACTATGTAGTTTACAAGGAGATTTAAGTATAGAACATGGACTGCCATTGCATTGACATATATGTGAGAAGAAAGTTGGGGCTTCAGGTTCCTTGATTCTGATCGTTGACGTTAGGCGCTGATTATGTAACATGTGCATATCATTAGAATTATTTCTCCTTTGACTATGACTTGGCGGTAGCAATCGATGCAAGTAAAAATCACCAGGTGGCTGGCATGCTTTTCCTTGTATGAGAGAAAGCACGGAAAACCCCCTCCATCCTGTAACATAGGGGAAAAAACTTTCCCCTAAATCATGAAAATTATATATATTACTGATGATATTTTTTCTTTGGGGCATTCCTGTTTTGGATTTCTTGGTGCATACTTTTACTTGCTAATGGTTCTATTATGTAATCATATGTATTATGTGTCCTAATCTCTAAACTTACACACTGGGCGTTGTATATTCTTACACACCTTTTTCACCTTCAAGTATTTTTGTAGCATTGGCATTGCGTTTCGATGTGTCTAGGGGGAAAGAAAGCCAGTATTTCAAGAGCGCTTTTCTAGGATATACCATTGGTTTAGTCCTTACTATTATTGTCATGAATTGGTTTCAAGCTGCACAGGTGTGTATTGCTCTTTTCTTTTACTATTATTGTCCTTACTTAACAGTTTCAATTTATTTCTAAACTGTCATTCTCGTCATGATGTAGAACCTGAACATCCAAGTGACAAATTGATGAAGAACAATTGTGAAAGGACCTTCAGCCCAACAATAGTGTCTCTAGCATCAGCATCAGCATCAGCATCATCACCACAATTGTTATTAAGATTTTCTTTAATTTGGATTTTAATTGTTGGTTTGGATAGTATATGTATTTGTTGGATTATACTATATTTATGGGTTTTTATTTTGTTTGATATGTATGGTTAATAGTTAAGTTTTGTATGTGGTTGAAAATTGAATGGTACAGGTTGTAAAGAAATATTTTTATTGAATGGTTAAGAATTGAATGAATGAATGAATAGATGAATAATTTTGTATATGCATAGGATATAGGTGGCACAAAAAATATTACAGAATAAATTATAAAAACTAAATGAGACCTTTTGGTGACTAAACAAATGTCACGGGTTGGCTTTTGGCTACTAAAACTTTAGTTGCCAATTGTGAAAAAGTGAAACTTTTGGTTACTAAACTGTTAGTCACCAAATGTAAAAAAAGAAACTTTTGGCTACTAAAATTTTAGTCGCCAATTCTCAAAAAATAAAATTTTTGGCTACCAAATAATTAGTCGCCAAACATACATGCTCAATTGGCTACTAAATAATTTAGTCGCTAAAAGTAAATATATTTATATATTTAATTTTTATAAAAAATATATGGCGACTAAAAAAAATATATGGCGACTAAGGTTTTAGTCGCCAATAGTCCACTTTTGGCTACCAAAAAAATTTTAGTTGCCGATTGTTTCCCCGACAAACTATGGGAGACCAAATGGGCGACCAAATATATTAGTCGGCAAAAGTGATTGGCGACTAAATATAAGGCTTTTGGCGACTAAAATTTTAGTCGCCAAAAGTGAAATTTCTTGTAGTGGAAGGGAAAAAAAATCAAAACGACGTCGTTTTGGCACTACCGCAGGGATAGCTGGCACAAAAGATGATCTGGACAAAGAGTAGTGCTACTGGGTTCTAAAACAAATCTTTTATTATTCATTATTCAAAGATAATCAACAAAATAAAAACAAATAAATAACAAATAATATCACTCACATGTCTCATTTTTAAATTTTCATAAATATATTTTAAAATTCTAAAACATTCTCTAATTTAATTTTTATAAATTATATAAAAACAAAAAAAGTTATTCACATTATATAGGCCTTGTTAGGTTTGTGTTTTAAGATTTTATTTTAAAAATAATTTTCTAGAAAGAGTTTAAAAAATTTAAAATTTTGTTTGTTTGTATATTTTGAAAATAATTTTAGAATTTTAGAATTTGGGATGATTCGATATTTTTTTAATTTTTTTTTAGGTAAATATTTTTTTATAGTTGAATAGATGAATGTGAAAGAAAAAGTGTTTGAAAAAGTTAGAGGAGAGAAAAAAAGGATTGATTGATATATAGTAGAGTATTGTTAGAGACTCACAACTCGGATTCCTAAATCCACCTAAAATGACATGGCAAGAGATGTAGGCCATATACAATTGAGTATATGACAAATTAAAAATTTGACATACATTATACCACATTAGTATGGATCAAATTATGAGAAGTTTTTTTTTTTTTGTAGGTCTTAAATATTTTCCTTTAATAGGTCTACTGGGGCAAAAAAAGTTTTTTTATTTTTTTATTTTTATAGCAATGATAACCAATCATATTGTATGTGTTAAAAAAAATGTATTAAAAATATATAAAATATGTTTTTGTGGGTATTGATTTCCAACCTTACAACCAAATAGGGAACTTAGCTAAAGAGCATGCCGCAAAATAGATTAAGCCAACCACCTGCCAACAAGAAAATGAGAATACCGCAGTGGTTCATCCACTTGAGGGCACTCCGACAATCAAGTCAATCAAACAATTTCTCAAAGACACTAAATAAGTACTAAACTCACAAAATAAAGCATACCTTAGACCCACGGGGGTGCCTCTCTTTTATAGTCAGTAGTGTCCTGGTCCCCTAGAAGTCTCACTTCATAAGACTCAAGCACAATGCATATCCCAGACTCTTAGCTAGATATGAATAAACTCCTTAAGAGCCTCATCCTTATCCCAACTAAGTGCCCCCTCTTATCTAGGACTCTTGTCCTCTATCCAAATATTTGGGATTTCGGCATTACTGCACCGAACCTCGGCAATACCACAATCACCTCGGCAAACATGATTAACCCACATGGCACCTCGGCCGACATCTCGAAGGCACCTTAGCATGTAGCGTCATTCTCAAAATACTTCCCCACAACTACCCCTAGGTTTTATTACCTTAATAACCTGAGGTGATGGAAACTATATCGTCTGATCTTCCAATGTATCGGCTAAACAACATGCTAGAGATATTCCTCCGACTGAGATCATGACTCGTCGGCTTCAAGTAACCAGGACTCAGTTGCCCACTTCGTCGAGAATCAAGAACCAAGAACCAAGTTCTTTCAACATCTCAACTGAGATCGATTCGCTAGCCGAGGTCATTAGCCCACTAGTCCGAGAATTCTGAGAATCTTAATTGTGCATGGCCGGTCACGCCCCATTATCCCAATCGTTTCTTTCACGTGTCATTACTTGCATGCGTCATTATGTCACACCAATTCTACCATGCCGCCGGACATCAGAGCGGGCACTTCACCCTAGGTGGTTTTATCATGTTTTCTCACCTTTTTTCATTCTAACAAAATTCTCTCTTCTCTCTCCGTCTCTTTACTTTGCAAACACAACTCTCTCTATTCTCAAACTTTCTTTCTCTAAAATTTCTTAAACCTCCATTGATGTTCCTTCGAGCTTTCTACAACCGTTCCGTTCACCCCTTCCGGCGAGTTTTCCACCATTTCGTTCCAATTAAGATCACCATCTGACTTCGGCGAACACGAATCTGGTGTCCCTTTCCTTGGCCTTGCTCTGTAGGTCCTCGATTTCTTTCTTTTTAATTTCAGTTTCTTACTGTTCTTCGATACATTTCTTCGTTGACTATTGCACATCACACATTGCATTTGTGTTATCATTAAGCTTGTATCCTCATTCAAACGCTCTTGTTTCACACGTTCGTCCTCTAATTTACTTTCTGTTCTTCATGTTCTTGAACTTGCACTTATGTTTTCTGCATTTGTTTATGCCTCTGACTCTCTCACAATGGCACTAGATGTCACGGGTCAATTCTTGCACTTGAATCTGTCAATGTTCTATTTTTATTGTATTCTTGAATCTTTGATCACTGTTTCATGTTTTTAAGACTTGTTTTTTCTGTCTTTTCTTGATCGTTTCCAGATTACTACCTCTGAATCTTTGCCCATTCCTGTTAATGTTATATAGATTTAGGATTGAGATTTGCTAGAAACCATACTTAGGAAAAACTGAAACAAAACATTCCATAGATCTCCAAAATCTCTGCCTTAGTGCTCATTAGGGTTTCGCCGAGGTCCTTTAACCTACACAGTCCACATTTCTAATAGTAAACAATATCAAATTCACCTTAGTCGAGGTCATGGGTATATTTAAATAGAGGGTACACTCACCCAGTAAGTTAGAATATTTCTGCCAGGAGTTCAACATTCTAGCTGACGTTCAACTCAGGTTGGCTGGAAGAGAGGACTCCATGATGCCTGGAGAGACCTATATGCCCTTCCCTATAGTGTTAATTATCGATGATGGAATTAGATTCCTAGATTCCTCATTGACATCCTTTTTAGAGAGGTTCTCCGCTTTTATAAACTTGCAATCCTATGCAACTAGCAGTAAACACATTCAGAGTCATCAATGGTACATCATGTGTGGCCTTAACTCTTCTGGTGACTATACTTACTACCTCAAACCCTGATCCACCAAGTACAAACTGATAGCCGACTTTCCACACTCCAACAAAGGTGCTGGAGATAACCTGATTGTCTCGAGCAATTGGGAGTTCGAACCAGACGACGATCTTCATCTCTATCTTTTATACCGAGGAGTCTTTAAGGAAGAAGAGGGTAAGAACTTAGTCATCCCATAGTCCCATTTCGTTTTAACACTTATGAATTTATTTCTCTTTAATGTTCTAATGTTTTCTTGTTGTTGTTTGTAGAATTGCCTCAGCCTCCGAAGAATTTTCGCCAGACCTACATCCCTAACTAAGATCTCATCTAGCTTTTGGGTTTACCTATCGAAGTCTGCAAGGCTCTAATCCTTTTGAATTACGTGCCGACCTACCGCAGCCCACTACCGAACGTTTCCAGAAGGAGTAAGACACCACCATCAACATCAACTCAACAAGCCACTTCTTCACCATGGCCAGATCAGGTATCAATGTCTCATCCAGTGAATGAGCCATCCACATCTGCTCCAGCCCATCTTGTTCCTCCATCATAACACCAACATCGTCGTTGACCTCCAAACGCTCTTGTCAGCAGAACTCGGAGCACAAAGGGCAGAGGTTTGGACACATCGGCATATGATCTAGCGAACCCGCCAATCGCTCTTTCCGTAATTAAATCTGGCATTGGAGTAACCGTCGCTGCCACATCCATGGAAATGGATCGCAAACCAGCTGTGCCCGAGTGTCACGACCCCATTCCGCCCCTAGTAGAATGGTGCCATGATGGCTAGTAATCCGAGAATACCAAAGGCCAACTTACAAAATTTCACACACAATCAGAGTATAAATATATGGGGCCTACATGTGCGGAAGCAAATTTAAATCTAAGTAGTCCATAAGAGTTGTGCATAGATCAAATGAAATGACATACATCTTAATATGGGTTTACAACTTGAATACAAATAAAATAAATATATAGTACATCTTGATCAAAAGGCTTCTCAAGCCGACATATACAAAAGAAATACAACAGGCGAGCCAAGAAGCATAATCTTCAAGAGGTTAGCAAAATGAATCCAAAACAACTTGCAAATAACATCTAGGCGTCACCGCCTTCTTGCTCGTCACCTACATATATATATATAAGGAGAGGGTGAGCTTGGATACTCAGTGAATGATTTAGAAATAAAGATTTGCATGACTGATATTCAAGATCTTTATCAACAATACATAGCATATCTTGTACAAAATCAAAGGATGAACCAAGTTCATCTGTCAAATCTTTCAAAGCTTCAAGGGATGCTTACTACCATCAATATAATACAAGGGATGACATTCCGGGCAAACCCACGCGGTAAACCGTTTGCGGCAAGGCAAAGGAGATCTCAAACAAGGGTACTAGTTGCATTATAGTCCCCTAGCACTAAGGACTTTTAAAACAAAGGTACTAGTTGCATTATAGTCCCCTACCACTAAGGACTTTCCAAGAATGTCATCAAAAACAAATATAATACTTGTTACAAACTAGGAATAATCATTCATGCTTGATCAAATACTTTTTCAAAACGAAGCAAAGCTTTATCAAAACTTTATAACATAACTTTATTAAAAATACCACTCACATAGCTCTTCGGGTGTGGGGATTACAAGCAAGGATCCAAGGCCTACAAGTACATAAATAATCCCATTGAATGCATTTCAAAAAGACAGGGAAAGGATGCTCAAAGATGGATATGAAATGCATTCTTAAAACAAGCTTTGCATGAGTGTAAATGATCTCGACATTTCTCTCAAAACTAAGTCAAAACAAAGCAATCATGTGCTGGGAGTCAAACACTATTTTTCATCTCGGAAAACATGCTGGGTACCAACCAGATCTTGGCCGAGGTCCCACACCTCTTGGCCGAGGTATGGTCCCGACGACCACATTCAAGGAAATGAAGTCTGGGAAAATCCTTTGAAGAACATAAAGAATATGAACATGGAGAACATGAATGCTAAAATCATAGCTTCTTTATTCAAAATCTGAGATTTCATGAGATGAGTTCGAAAACATGGACCTGGGTACCCATACTTGAAAAACAAACACAAAAACATGGATCTTGATACAAACTTTTGGATCAAAACATGGTTTTTCTTCAAGAACACATGAACATCATTTTCTTTTTCTAAAACAAGCTTTAAATCAATGTATGGCTCATGAATCATGCTAGATCATGCAATGTAGTTGGATGAACAAAAAGAACAACAAGAGCAAATCAAGATTCTAACCTCAAAACACAAATCTAACGGTTCAAAGTGTGAAGATCAAGCTTGGAAATCTATTCTCACTCTAAGAACTCTTCTTCCTCTCTTCCTAGAGCTTCTCTCTCTACAAGGCTAGGATATGATAAAGTGATATGGGTTTCTCAGCTAGCACCTGACTTAAACCTCTGCTGGGACACGTGGCGCTACCGGATTGGGTTTCCTAAAAAAGGTGACAGAATGATAAGACAAGAGTATGACAAAGTGTATACAACAAGCAAGATGACATGGGCACTCTGGCAGGTAATGATCTCGGATTAGGACATAGGCTTCGACAAGTAAGGTCTCAATGATCTCGGCTAGGAAGGATAATACTTGGCTTAGCTGTGCCACACCTCGGCCTAGATGTGCCACACCTCGGTCTAGGTCATACCAGTCCAGGAACAAGATCTCTAGGTGCAAGGATCAAGGATGCCTAGATGGTAACATCTCGGCTTAGATGATACATATCTCAGCCTCGGTGATGAACACCTCGGCCTAGATGATGACATCTCGGCCAATATGCTAGAGTGAAGGTGGAGGTCAACCATAGTGGTTCTAAGATGGTCCTAGGTGAAAAAGGTTCAAGGGGGTGACCTAGGCTTTAGGTGACCTCGGCTACACACACCAAGCAAGGGACAAAACGTACAAACAATACTCAAGCCAAAACAAATAGGTACAAAACAAGACGGGAACCCTATTTTAGGCGAAACAAGTCTGAAACCACAAATGTAAACTTAACAAAACAAAAACATGCACATGCACTCGAACATGACTAAGACGAGGATGAGGGTCACTACACCGAGGATCTACTTGCCAGCCTACCAGACGTTGTCACAGTTTAGTCTACGCCATCTCCCCAACCCAAGCCAAAGAGGGTAAAAAAGGCTAAGGCAAAGGCCAAAGTCACCACTATTCCTTCTGACTTTGAGAAGGACATTGAGGATGCACTACCAATATCAATGTTGGTTGAGACCAAGAAGAGGTCAACCGAGGCTGAATCATCTGACGCCCCACAGCCAAAGAAGTCGAGGTCCGAAGGTCTGAAGGGCAGAAGTGGTTTCAACTTCAAGAAAACCTGGGCCTCCGAAGTTCTGGTTAGAGACCGACCTCTCAAGACTGGTGACAGAGCCATCGAGAGCCTTGAAGTTGGTGTTACTCTGTCAATGGTTGTTCGCCTGTCAACTGACATGAACCAGATGGTTTACTTCAACCAGTACGGGAACTTTGCGACGATGATGCGACATTTACTCTTGGTAAGTTTTTGACCTTCGGTCTTCCATTTAACTTTCATTTCAGTCATTTATACTTAGCCAAAATTTTCTAACTTGCTTATTCTCTTGCAGGCCATCCAGCATGCTTATTCCTATGTGGTCAAGGCCGAGTTGGTGAAGAAGGACCTCACGAAAAAGACCCAAGAAGCTTCAAGTCTCCTTACTTCACTCAACAAAGTCAAGACTCACATCAGGAGTTTGATGGATAAAACCAATGCTGCCAAGACTACTCAAAGCAAGGCAAAGACTGCTGCAAAGGAGGCCGAGGATGCAGCTAAGGCAACCGAAGTGAAGTACGCTGAGGCTGAGGCTAAGGCTGCTGAGGTCGAGGCTAAGCTTAAGTCGGCGCTGGAAATAAAGGAGGCTAAGATCAAGGCTGTCGATAAGAAGGCCTACGAGAAGGGGTAGGTCGATGTTTGGGACTAGTACAAGAAACAAGTGAACCTAGCCTGCAACAAAGGTTACTATCTCGGCTAGATGGCAGCACTCAAAAAGCTGTTTGTCCCCGAGGACTCGCCCCTTTGGGATATTGGCTAGCTCAAGGTGCCCTTTCTTCCTTTGCCCAACCAGTCGAAGGAAGAGGCCGAAGAGGAGACGCTGGTGCTGAAGAAGATAAGGTTGAGGCTGAACAAGAGGATGAAGCCGAAGTCATTGCTAGGGCCAAGTCCCCTACTCTTAACGATCAGATCCTAGACCTGACTGTAGAAGAGGAGGACGAGGTTTCCAAGAGCACCTCTCCCAAGAAGGCCACCTTTGACGTCGAAGTTCTCGCTACCGCGAAGAGCCTAGACCAAACCCTGCTAGAGATCGACATCAAGATAGTGGCTAAAAAGAATATGCCAATTACTGAGGCTTACTCAACGCCTATGGCCAAGATTGATCACTCAAAGGATCATGACACTTAGATTTTTTTGTAGTTGTATTTTTTGCTTTCTTCTTTTTCTCTTGAACAATTTTTTTGTCTTTGTCGGGCCGAAGTGCCTTTGTATGTAATCGAACAAGTTCCTACTTTTTGAATACAAATCTTTCTTTGTTTTGTCTAAGTGTTGAATGTTTCTTCTGTATGGTTACTGCCTTTTCTTTATGCCTTGTGTGTTTTCATACATAGACTTTTTCTCATTTTTCTAAGTAGAAAACTTTGAACATCCACCTCGGGTTAAAACACTTCGGATAGTAATAAACCATCTCGGATCAGAACACTTCAGATAATTGATCATCTCGGATTATCATACCTCAGATAGAACTTCTGTCTATCACCTTGGGTAACTCTAACTTGTTAAATTTTTTATAAAAATTTTCACAATTGTTATGCTCATTCATGCTTCATGTCCCTTAATGTGAACCTAAGTATCCTTTATGTTGACATTAAGGATGTATCGCTTGATTCTTGCCTAAGTTTGACTTGGACGTCCATGACCAAGGTCATCATGTTTGGCTCACCCAAACTAAACACTTAAGGCTTGACCTTAGTGTACCGAGAGTACCACCAACCTCAACTTTTCGCACAAACTGACCAAAACATGGCTAGTTTTGCATTGTTTCACATTGAAACATCGCCTCGTACTTAGTTCAAATCTAGCATCATGGCAAGTCTAAGTTAATAGCCTTGTTTACCATGAGCATATCGTCTTAAGACTTTCTCAGTCCCATCTCACAATCATAAATTTTGTAAAAAAAAAAATCAAACTAAGATTTTATTAATACTTCGGCTAATAATTGTTTACATAAAGACAGAAGGAAAATCAATGATAAAAAAAACCTTAAATTGCTAGTATTTTATGGCCTTGGCAATTCTTTGCCATCAGTGTCTTCAAGCCAGTAACCTCCATTGCCAGCGATCGAGATGATGTGATATGATACTTCCTAGTGTGGGTCGAGCTTACCCTTCATAGGATCCTTCTTATTGCCGATGACTTTCCTTAAAACGAGGTCTCTGATTTGGAACTCCGTAGGATTGACCTTCTTGTTGTATGCCCTGGCAAGTTATTGCTGGTTTGTCCCTAGTCGAATTGCTACTCTCTTTCTTCTTTTTTTCAATTAGGTCTAGATCTTGGGCTGGAATGCCTCGTTTGTTCCATTCTCCACTCCTTGGGTTCTAATCCCAGGGATGCTGATCTCGGGTGAAATGACTGCCTCTGTGCCATAAGCCATGGCAAAAGGAGACTCCCTAGTAGATCATCTCGGCATTGTGTGATATGCCCATAGGACATTCGGTAATTCCTTCACCCATTTGCCCTTGGCAGTTTCTAGTCTTTTCTTGATTCCATCCAAGATGGTCTTGTTGGACGCTTTAGCTTGACCATTTCTCTGGGAGAAGCTGAGAGTCGAATAATAGTTCTTGATCTTATACTTTGCACAAAAATTTTTGATCAGCTTGCTGTCAAACTGTATGCCATTGTCTACTACAATGGCTCTAGGGTCCTACATCTGGTGATGATGTTCTTCCAAATAAAGCTTCTGACAACCACATCTCGAATTTTGGCTAGAGGTTCAGCCTCTACCCACTCTGTAAAGTAATTAGTTGCTACAAGCAGAAACTTCCTCTGCCTAGTTGCCTTAGGCAGTTGTCCAACAAGATCTATGTTTCACTGGGCAAATGGTCAAGGACAAGATACTGAGTTCAAATCTCTAGCTGGCTGGTGTATTAAAGGTGCAAACATTTGACACTTCTCACACTTCTTCATGTAGTCTTTGGTATCTTTCTGCATGTAGGGCCATCAGAATCCCTATGATATAGTTTTGTGAGCAAGTGATCTGCCCTCTACATGGCTTCCACATACTCCCTCATGAATCTCGTACAAAAAGTCCTTTACTTGGGATGGATGTACACATCGCAGTAAAGGTCCAGTAAGAGATCTCCTATATGGGCAGAATCTAGCCAACTTCAGCCTGATCTTGTGAGCTTCCCTTCTGTCTTCTGGCAACTCGCCATCTCTGAGGAACATAACTATGGCGTCCATCCAATTTGGACCCATTTCTATACACATTGCTTTGTACTCTGTTATCAGAGGTTCTATACTTGGGCCTGATAGATAGTCCATCATGATTGTTCTTGGTTTATCTGATTTTATGGCACTGGCTAGGTTTACCAAGGCATTTGCATGGCTGTTGTCATCTCAGCTAACTTGCTGTAGTCGACAACTTTGGAATTGTGCTAGTAACTTGATGACCTCCTTGACATAGGCCATCGTCCTCTCATCTTGGGCTATGCACTCACCCATTGCTTGATTTAGAATGAGTTGGAAGTCACTAAAGATTACCACCTCGTCGATTTCCACTACTGCTGCTAGTTTCAGGCCAACAATTAGTGCTTTGTATTCTGCATCATTGTTTGAGACCTTGAACTCTAAACGGATGGATTGTTCGATCATTCGTCCATCTGGCAAAACCAAAAACACTCATGCCCCCGCTCCTTGTTGGTTTGAACTACCATCAACCAAAAGACAGAAGGAATCACCGATGTAAATATCGTAAGGCTTTAACTTCTATTCGCCCTTCTTCTGTCCGGCCGACGTGGGGTTCTGTGGTCCCAATTGATTTTCCTCCAGTTGTTCTGGGCATCCTAGACCAAGGTTCATTGGTGTCGGTCTTAGGCAAGCGCTTGGTGTGAATTCTGCCACAAAGTCAGCCAAAACCTAACCCTTTATTACTGTTCTTGGCCTGAATTACAAGTCGTATTGATCTAGAACTACCGCTCATCACACTACTCTGCCTATTAAGTGTCCCTGCTGTAACAGAGACTTCAGTGGGTACTTTGTAAGCACCATGATTTTATGAGCTTAGAAAAAATGGTTCAGTTTCTTTGATGCCATCACCGGAGCAAGTGTCAACTTTTCTAAGGGTAGGTACCTAGTTTCTGTACTGGCCAGGGTCTTGCTTACATAGTAAACTGCCCTTTGTTCTTCTTATTCTTCTCGGATAACAACGACACTAACAACATGGTCCGAAAATGCCAGATATAAAGACAACTCTTCTCCTAGTATCGGGTTCAACAACACTGGTGGAGTTGTCAGGTACCTTTTGAAGTCTGTCAGGGCGACTTCACACTCTTCTGTCCACAGGAAGTCTGTGGCCTTCTTTAACAACTAAAAAAATGGCTCACATTTGTCTGAACTCTAGCTGATGAATTTGTTTAGGGCTGTTGCCTTGCTGGTTAAAATCTGGACTTCTTTCATTGTTGTCAATCTCTTCCGATCAAGGATAGTCTTGATCAGATCAGGGCTTGCCTCGATTCCTCTTCTAGTTACCAGATATCCCAGGAACTTACCAGATCCTACTCCAAAAGCACACTTCAAAGCATTCAGTCGAAGCTGATATGTCTTTAAGATGTCAAAAACTTCCCTTGGGTTAGCAAGATAATCTCCAAGATCTTTACTCTTCACAACCATGTCGTCAATGTAGACTTCCACAGTCTTTCTAATTAGGTGCTTGAACATCCTGGTTACCAACCTTTGGTATGTCACTTCTACATTCTTCAGTCCAAAAGGCATTACCCTATAATAGTAAAGTCCTTTGGGGGTGATGAATGTTGTCTTCTTTTCATCTAGGGCATACATTGCTATCTAGTGATATCCTTTGTATGCATTGAGAAAGCTTATTCTTCCATGCCCTGATGCGGCATCCACAAGCTGGTCAATCTTTGGAAAAGGGAAACAATCCTTTGGACAAGCCTTATTCAGGCTTGTGAAGTCCATACAAACCCTCCGCTTGTCATTCTTCTTCTTTACCACCACCGTATTGGACAACCAAGTGGGGTAGTTCACTTCTTAGATTGCCTGTGCCTCCAGTAGTTTTTCCATTTCTTCTTCTTCTTCATCTGCATGTATATGGATTAAAGTTGCCCTCATTGATCTCTGAATCACGGGTTTTGCCGACCTGTCCACATTGAGTCTATGGCAGGTGACCTTGGGGCTGACGCCTAACATCTCGTAGGGTGTCCAAGCGAACACCTCTATGTTTTCCCTCAAAAAACTTTTCAATTTTTTGTCTTCTTCCTTGGCTAAGTTGGGGTAGAGGAGGAAAAATCGTTCATCATCGCCTTCTTGTACCAAAACCTTTTTCAAGGGTTTTTTACTTTTGTCAGCAGGTTCCTTACCGACATCATCCAAGTCCTCTCGGTCTTCGTCTTCAATCTTTGCTATTTTTTCTTCCCTCACATTGCAAGTGTACTTCATTTCTACCATGGAGCAATTTTTCACTTGGACTTGATCTTCCCTCACTTTTTCAATCCCTTGCTTAGTTGGGAATCACAACAGTTGGTATAGTGTTGAGGAAACAACCTTCATTGCATGCAACCAAGGTCTTCCCAGAATGACATATGGGGAGGGGATATCTATCATTGTAAACTCTATAGTTACCATCTTGGTTCTTGTCTGCACCTCCAAACTCATGGTTGCTAGCGGCCATGTCGATGTCTCATTGAATCTGACTATAGGGTTGTCGGATTGCTCTAGATTATCCTTATGGAGACCGAAATTCTTATAACATTTGGCATACATGATATCACAAGAGTTGCCTTGATCGATCAAGATGTGCCTCACTTAGTAGTCTCCAATCTTCAAAGTTACCATCAGGGCATCGTTGTGCGGATGTTGTATTATATCTAAGTCCTTTTCGGTGAAAGATATCATTGGTCCCTGATGTCCATATGTTATGGGCTTCTTCTGATGGACCTGACAGAGATACTGCAAATGCCTTACCCTCTAAGTCTCCCTGTGAACTTTATTCTTGTTAACCTTCGAGTGAATCACATTGATTACCCGTGGTCTTTTTTCCTATTATTGTGGTAGAGGTGGTAGTGCTGCCGATGCCTGGGCTAACTTCGTTTGTTCCTCTCTTGTTTTGGTATTGTCAACTAGGTCTCACAGGTGTCCCTATCTAACCAAATCCTCCAAGTGTGACTTCAGAGCTCGGCATCCCTAGGTCATGTTTCCGGTTTCCCCATGGTAGGCGTAGTGCTTTCTGGGGCTCCTACTCATGTATTTTTACAAGACCTTTTACGGTGCTCTGTATGGAAATCTTGAAAACTGTATTTACTGCCTGCATTGCTCTTAAGCCTAACTCCGGCCTATTGGTGCCTCGGCTGCATTTAGGTGAGCCGTTTCTCTTTTCTTGTTTCATGGTGCTCATTTTTTTTTCCCGTCTTCTTCTACCCTAGTGTATTTTCGCACCATTAGTTCTTCCATATTCTTCGAGAGAGTCTTTGCAAGTGATTGCCGGAGTGGGCAATTATCATCCAAGTCGTTCTTAAAAGACACGCAAGTTCCTATTTACAAGCAGGGATCTGGTTATAAACCTCATAGTACCTCTTGGCATAGGCCCTAAGACCTTCACCATTGCTAATCTTTAAAGCCAGTAGGGAGTCTACCCTCAGTGGCTGCAATATGTTTGTAACAAATCTGGCCATAAACATCTCGGCTAGGCCTTCCCAACTCTTTATACATTCTTTCGACAGTTTGTGAAACTAATCAGATGTTATTTCCCTAAATGACGATGGGAACACTTTACACAATAGCTACTCCACAAATCCATTGAATTTAAGTATAAATCAACATGAAAGTTTGGGTCAAACTTACCATCATAGATCTGAAACCTCGGCATGCTAAACCTTTTTGGTGTTTCGAACGCATCAAACTCCACTGAGAATGGTGTCTTCGGCTGGGCGTTGGATGTGATCTTGGCATCGTGTCTCTTTCTTTGGAGGTAATTTCTCAAGTCGTCCTTCATTTGTCTGAGAGCTCGGCTGTCAGTCGACTTCAGCCTTTTCGGTGTGCTACTTCCTATGTTAGGGTGCGTTCTCTTGGACGTCTCTATGTCCCCTACATCATCGAAACAAAAGCCATGCCCGTGGATCTGCCAAGATCCCCTGACATATGTTCTCTTTGTCAATGGTGTCCTCTAGGACTCCCCCTTCCTTGGCTCTGTTCGCCCAGTATCTTGTGATTGCCGATGTGAGTTTCCTTGTCCCTTACCATGTTGCGGGACAGTTGGCATTGTCTTATGTCCTTCCTTCTAGACACTGGCCTTGGCTGCTAGTGCCGATGTATTTTGCGAAGGAAATGCTTGTTGCATCACATTGTTCTGCATCATGAAGTTGACCACTATCTGCAAGTCTATCAACTTGTTTACCATGTCCTTCAATTCCTCATCTCTTCTCAAACATCTATCCTTCTATACCTGGAGATCGCCTTCGTGGTAGTACTCATCTCGACTACATTTCTTGTTCCCGTTTCGACCCTTGGCGACATTGTTTGCCTCGGGGTCGACCTCCTGCACTTCTTTGTTATTGTTCCCTCCTCCAGTATTAGGATCCATGTGTTCCTCCTCACTATGGATGTCATCCCTGACCCTCACTTCATGTCCGTTGTTGGCCATCTATCCTTACTAAGTTCCCACAGACAACGCTAAATTGTGGCTGTTGATTTCCGACCTCACAACTAAATAGGGAACTTAGCTGGAGAGCACGCGGCAGAATAGATTAAGCCAACCACTTGCCAACAAGAAAATGAGAATACCGCAGTGGCTCGTCCACTTGAGGGCACTCCGACGATCAAGCCAGTCAAACAATCTCTCAAAGACACCAAATAAGTACTAAACTCACAGAATAAAGCGTACCCTAGACCTACGGTGGTACCTCTCTTTCATAGCCAACAGTGTTCTAGTCCCTTAGAAGTTTCACTTCATAGGACTCAAGCACAATGTCTATCTCGGACTCTTAGCTAGATATGGATAAACTCCTCAAGAGCCTCATCCTTATCCCGACTAAGTGCCCCCTCTTATCTAGGACTGTTGTCCTCTATCCAAATATCTGGGATTCTGTCATTACTGCATCGAACCTCGGCAATACCGCAATCACCTCGGCAAACATGATTTGCCTACGTGGCACCTCGACCGACGTCTCGAAGGCATCTTGGCTACGTGGCGTCATTCTCAAAATACTTCCCCATAGTTTTAAAATTTTTATTTTTTATCATTATTATTGTATTATTAATAAACAACTTTTAGGTATCCTTAACTGTACTCTCTCATCAAATAATACAAAGGGATATGTCAAGCTCCAATCCAAATTCCATCTTGCTATTGGGGATCACCCATTGGGCATTGTGCCTTCACTGGAACCAATCCCATTTTTGATAATGTTGTTTTTATGCCCCGATGACACATTAATGTAACTTTTGTAATGATGGACTTGAAAATATTGCGTGTTTCCTCATCTTCTATGGCCATTCTTATCAATGGAGTGGTTACGGATACTTTTTCCCCCTCTAGACCTATTCGCCAAGAACCTACATTTTTATTCTTTGAATGGAATCTCTATCCCTAACTATTTTTAATGCTTGTGATTAGAAAAATTAGAAACCAATCAAAATGTCTAGATTAGGCCCTTTACTCTCTCATATTTTCTTTGATGATGATTTGATCCTATTTGGTGAAGCCAGTGCTAAAAATGTGTCAACCATTTCCTCCATCATTCTTGATTTTTGCTCCCTCTCGGACCAAAAAATTAGCAAAGCCATGTCCAAAATCATATTTTCTAACAATGTAGAGGAGGGACTTTAAACTCAACTAGCTGCCCAACTTTGCATCCGCAATGCCACTGTCTTAGGCAAGTATCTTGGTTGTCATATTTTTCATGAGAGACCTAAAACTAGCGATTTCCAATTTATCATGGATAAGCTCACTAATAAACTCGTAGGGTGGAAAGCAAAATTCTTATCTATTGCGGGTCAGTATACCATCATAAAGTCTGTCAGTAGTGCCCTCCCTTCCTATGTAATGTAGCGTGATTTCTTGCCCTACTTCACTTCCAATGACATTGACAAAGCCAATCGCAACTTCTTGTAGGTAACAAAACCTAAAAATTTTGGGGGGCTAGGTATTCGTCAAACTAGCCTAGTCAACAAAGTGTCTATGGCCAAGTTGAATTAGAGACTCACTCATGATGAGTCATCCTTTTGGACTAAAACCATCCTAGCCAAATATCCTTCAGAGAGAACTACCAAATTGTTCCCCTCTTGGCGTAGTATTTGAAGGGTAAAGAGCTTTTTGATAAGGGCTCAAAATTTCGGTTAGAGGTGGGTCCAACACATCTTTCTGGTTAACAGATTGGACAGGGGAGGCAATTTTGAGAAATCTAGTTATAGGCCCCCTTTTTGATGTAGATAACTTGCTTAAGGTTTGAGATTGCTGGGTTAATAATGTTGGAATACAAACTCAATATGAGTTTGAAGATAGAGAATTCTAGAAGATGAAGATTGAAAAAGGCTGTCGAAGCTGCTAGAAGATTAGAGAAGAAGAGGAAGCCAAATTAAAAAATGAAGATGAAGCTTCATGAAGGTTGCCATTGTTGAAGCTTAAGAATGAAGAAACACTGTGCACACACGGTTTGTACATGGATTGAAAATCTATAAATAGATGTGTTGTATGTTTGTCTGAGATAGAGTGAGAGAAATAAATATCTCTAGGAGTGAGAGATATCTAAGAGAGTTGAGAGATTGAGAGTTTTGAGAGTTATACAAAGAGTTGCTCTATTTGTGAGTTATTTGAGATTAATTGAATAAAAGAAGTGTTTGTTCAATTAACTCCTCTCTTTGTAAATTATAGATTGATTTATACCCATCTCCTGCTTTCCAACGGTGGTAATAGAGCCAGTTAGGCCCAAAACCTAGAAGAAACAGAAAAGAATATAGTGATTTCAAAATCTGTCCAACTTTCAAAGGTGTCGAAATTAATTTCTGTATATATCAAAGGGTTCGTGTCAAATAGAGGAGTCTAGAACCATTAACCACAAGAGCCAAGAAGTATCCGAAGTTTATCGATAAATGCAATATCCATAAATGAAAATTTTTGAAGTTGTTGAAGTCCATTTTTGAGCATAGAAGATTGAAGCACTCGTTGAGAGCATTCCAATGCAAAAAAATCACGTCAAAATCTAAGCTAAAATGAAGTCGCAATTGTTGAATCAAAGTTTGCTAGAAAAAGACATGTCAGAGAAGACAAACCACAGTGATAGAAAAATTAAAGGAATTATCCAGTGTTTCACGATTAAGCTACAACTGTCAATTTGAACCGTTCAGATTGTTTTGACTAGATTTGAACCATTTGAGGTCCGATTTTGACGATCCAACAGTGCTTTCCAACTATTTGGACTATTCCTGACACATCTCTATAGTTAGATTTTGCAAATTTCATACAAGTAATTTGCAGATTTTATAAAGTGAAGAAAATATTTTTTGAAGGATGAGTCAAAGAATACAACAAAGAAGATATCACAGATAAAGTGATAAAAGACGTCCCAAATATTGTGGCTAGACAGGCAACAGGTGGTTGTTCTATTACATTGAAGAAACATAAGTTAACAGGTGTTTGACTATAGTGGACAATAGGTGGCTGACTATAGTGGACAACAGGTGGTTGTACCACACAACAAACAACAGATGGTTGTTTCGAGAGAGATAGAAGTCAACAAAGGATTAACTCCAAAGACCATATAAGAGGTCATGATGATATCCACGAGCAGATATGAGGCATCGTATAAAGATTCCCACAAATTGAGTTTAAGGAAGAATGTTGAAATACAAACTCAATTTGAGTTTGAAGATAGAGAATTCCATAAGATGAAGATTGAAGAAGGCTATTGATGCTGCTAGAAGATTAGAGAAGAAGAGGAAGCCAAATTGAAGAAGGAAGAGTAAGCTTCATGAAGGTTGTCATTGTTGAAACTGAAGGATGAAGAAACATTGTGCACACATGGTTTGTACACGGATTGAAAATCTATAAATAAATATGTTGTATGTTTGTATGAGATAGAGTGGAAGAAATAAACATCTCTAGGAGTGAAAGATATCTAAGAGAGTTGAGAGATTGAGAGTTTTAAGAGTTATACAGAGAGTTGCTCTGTTTGGGAGTTGTTTGAGATTGGTTGAATAAAAGAAGTGTTTGTTCAATTAATTCCTCTCTTTGTAAATCATAAATTGATTTACACCCCTCTCATACTTTCAACAAATAACAATTGCAATTTTGAAAAACTCTCATTTCCTCTTCCCTAGAATGTAACCTAGAAAATCCATAGTATTTCACTCCAATGGTTTGACAATGAGGTAGATCGTGTGATTTGGAAAGAAAGAAAAAAAAAGGCAGATGGCAACTTCCCATCTAAATCAACCTATTTTCTCACCAAAGAGTTTTCAATGTCCCCTTCTTTAAATGATTGGAACTAGGTTTGGAAAACTAAGGCTAGCCCTAGAATTGTACTCTTTCTTTGGTTAGTCTTGCACCAAAGAATTAGCTACAAAGTCCATTTTTATTACTAAAGAGTGTTGGACAACGAAGCATGCCGTCGCTGTGGTATAGCCACAGAAACAGCTGTACATGCCATTAGGGATTGTCATGATGGTAACGTTTTTTAGATGGAGCTAAGTGTGACTGACCCAAACTTTTTCTCTCTCAATCTTCATGACTGGATCCATCACAATTGTTTTAACCTCAAATCACACTCTCCGTCATTGACGCTTTAGGCGATCACCTTCTCCATAGCATGTTTTCTCATCTAGAAAAATAGAAATTCCCTTGTATTTAATCTTACTCAAGTCAATATCTTCAAACCCACTTACGCACTTGCAACTGCTATTGAGTGGCAATTCACCATGAACATTCTTGAAGACAAGCAAGTTAGTAAGATAATCCAAGTCCAGTGGGTGCCTCCAAAAGAGGGCTTTTTCAAGCTTAACACTGATGGAGCTTTAAGGGTAACCCAGGCAAAGCATTGTTGAGAGTCATCACTAACTTTCCTCACTTTTCTAGATGTTCTATCTAGAATATTCTAGAAGTTTCTACATGAATCTAGAAGACTCTAAAATGCCCTAGAGAAATCCGGAACATTCTAGAACATCCTAAAAGGTTCCAGAAGGGAAGGTTCTAGAATATTTTAGAAAAGTATAGAAACTCTAATATGTATTAGAGTAGTCTAAATTGTTCTAGAGTATAGTGAAAGTATGAGTGTATTCTAAAAAGTTCTTCACTAGTATAAATATGAGATAAGCTCATGTACTAGGCAATTTGACAATTGAGCAAAAGAGTGAAAGATGAGTGATAGAGTAGTCAAGCATTACAAGAGTAATCTAGTGTGAGGTGTCTCAAGGTCTTGTGTGAGGAAGACACAAAGTTTAAGTGTGAGTGCTTGAATGTATTGTAACAGTGACAAGTGAAGTGTATTAGGGTGTGATTGTGTATAAATGTTTTGAGTATGTTTATTTTTTTAGACAGAATGTTTTGTGTACTAAGTGTGATCAACAAAGGTATAATATTTTTGGCTTCCACTGTGTCAAACTCAACAAGCTTTTGTGGGTGTCATAATTAGAGATCATGAGGGTCGATGGATAGCAGGCTTCACCAGAAACATCATAACTGCTATAAGCTTGGAAGCAGACTTTTGGTCCTTGAGGGTGGCCTTAAGTTAGCCTTGGACAAAAACTTAAAAATCTAGAGATTGAAACTGATGCCTCTTTGTTAAAACAAATTAACAAACAAATTGTGATGGGCCAATCAAATGAATTGCACCAACTTACAAGTTTCATAACTGATTGCAGGTCCTTGTTGAAAAGCTTAGAGCTGGAAATAATCAACCACAGTTGTGCAAACGAGCTAGCAAATATAGGAGACAATTTTCAACGAGGACTAGATGTCTTTTCTTTCCCATTCTTATATTTTAGTATATTTAGCAGTTGCTAAAGGAGTTTATTTCCCTAGAGCTTTGTAACTGGACTCTTAGTTTATGACTACGCATTTTCAATTCCCTTTTACCCCCAAAAAGAAAAAGAAAAAACAAAAATTTGTCAAAGCTAAACACCTTGTTTGGTTTCAGAAAATTAAGCTCACTTTTTAAAAAATTAAGTATTTTTTTTTATAAAAAAAAAATTCAATGAGTCTTTTTTAATATTTTAAGCAATTTTTTTTTTTTTATAGTTTTTAGATACATCTAACATACATATACTTAAAAAGTAGGGGAAATTATGAAAAACCCCCAAGGTTTGACACTTCTAACAAAATAAACTCTGAATTTTTAATTTTGTCAATTTAAATTTGATTTGTTTTTAATCTAAACTATTTGTCTATTTTTGTTAAGCAGAATCGATGAAAAAGAGCATTTTAGTCATAAAACTCAATAAAAATAGGTATTTTAAATATTTTATGTATACACATACATTGACTTTAATAATTGACTGGAGCAAATGAAACAATTAGAAAATGAAACAATTAGTTGCCTAAGCTAATTAGTTCGTAGAACAAAAAGGAGAAGGACGAGAGAAAGACGTAAAGAGTTTGGGAGAAACATTCTTCTTGACAGGTACAAGAGAAACTTAGAAAAAAGAAAGAGAAAAATGAACAAAATCAAACGGAATTCAAATTCATCCTTTTCGACTTAAGAATTACACACTCATTTTTGGGTAATTAGAATTACACACTCATGTGATTTAGAAAACCTTAAATGAGGTGCTTAACCTAAACTAATATCGTTAAGTTACAATTTCTTAGTAAATTCTCTTTCTTAGAGGCTAAATGAGATTTGTTTGAGTTAAACTTGGCCACTTAAGCTAATGAAACAATTAGTTGCCTAAGCTAATTAGTTCCTAGAACAAAAAGAGAGAAGGGTGGAGAAGGACGGAGTGAGTCAGAGTGAGACTTTCTTCTTGGGAGATAGAAAAGAAAGTTAGAGAAAATAGAGAGAAATAGGAACAAAATCAATGGGAATTGCAATTCATTCTTTTGGACTTGAGAATTGAACACTTGGGTGAATTAGAAATCCATAAATGAGGTGCTTAAGTTGAACTACTATTGTTAACCTACAATTACTCAGTAAATTCTCTTTCTTAGAAGCTAAGCAAGATTAGTTTGGGTTAAACTAGGCCACTTAAGCTAATGGAACAATTTGTTGCCTAAGATAATTAGTTCCTAGAACAAAAGAAAGAAGGATGGAGAAGGACGAACAAAGTTAGAGACATACTTTGCTCTTGAGAGCTAAAAGGGGATGTCAGAGAAAAGAAAGAGAAATAGGAAGCAAATCAGAGGGAATTCAAATTCATCCGTCTGGACATGAGAATTGAACACTTAGGTGATTTAGAAAAATTTAAATGAGGTGCTTAAGTTGAACTAATATCGTTAAGTATAATTACTCAGTAAATTCCCTTTCATAGAGGCTAAACGAGATTAGTTTGAGACAACAGGAAAGGAAAAGGAAAAGAAGAATGATTCTTTGTCCTTCACTCCAGCAAATATCAACAGAAGACAACAAATACTTCCTTTCGGCCAAAAGAAGATGCTTTGTCGGCCATCCAGCTTTAATCACCCAGCTGTCTAGCCAGCTGTCCCTTACCGACAATCGAATGACTAGATGTCTTTTCTTTCCCCTCCTTGTATTTCAGTATATTTAGCAGTTGCTAAAGGAGTTTATTTCCCTAGAGCTTTGTAACTTGACTCTTAGTTTATGACTACGCATTTTCAATTCCCTTTTACCCCAAAAAGAAAAAGAAATTTTTTTTTTTTGTCAAAGCAAAACACCTTGTTTGTTTTCAGAAAATTAAGTTCACTTTTTTAAAAATTAAATATTTTTTTTTATAAAAAAAATTCAATGAGTCTTTTTTAATATTTTAAGCAATTTTTTTTTAGTTTTTAGATACATCTAACATACATACACTTAAAAAGTAGGGGAAATTATGAAAAACCCCAAGGTTTGACACTTCTAACAAAATAAACTCTGAATTTTTAATTTTGTCAATTTAAATTTGATTTGTTTTTAATCTAAACTATTTGTCTATTTTTGTTAAGTAGAATCAATGAAAAAGAGCATTTTAGTCATAAAACTCAATAAAAATAGGTATTTAAAATATTTTATGTATACATATACATTGAGTTTAATAATTGACGGGAGCCTGTGCGGCCTAACATGGGCGAGCCAAGTCGAATTTGGTTTTGATTGATTTTCTAAAAATTAAATTTTTTATTTTTGTATTTGTTTTAGTAATTTTTTTAATATTTTAAGAAAATTTTTTATTTTTAAATGCACCTAACTTAGATGTATTAAAAAAATAATAATAAATACACAAAAATATGAAAATATACAGAATTGTTATAATTTTTTGTATTTTATATTTAGTGAATTTTTTAAAGATTTTTTTTTTTTTTTTTTTACAAATATGATACTTTTTAGGGACAATTAAAAAAATAAAAAATAAAAAATTGCAAAAGACCCCCACCACTCAAAGGGTTATGCATGAATGGTATCCGTTGATCCTCGAAAGGATTAATTTTCGTATCATTCCCTACAACCCATTACATACCTAATGCCAATAGCTCTTTGCCCCATAAGATGCTTCTCCAACCCCAAGAGGCTTTCTTAGAATGACTCATTGCAAGAAAATTCTGAGAATTACAATAATTTCCTAATAAGACCCTAGACAACAAAGAATCATGATTCAACAATAATCTCTACGCAAGCAAATCTCTTAACCCTAACCCTCCCCACCCTTAGGAAAAAACACTACATTCTATCGCTTCCAAGTAATTCCACTTCCCAATTTGATAACCAAAGGAATCTCCGAACTATGGAAGTGAACTTGTTAAGAAAAGATAATGTCATTTTAAAAATCGATGTCAAATAGACGGGAATTGAATGTAACACATGATTTATGAGCACACTCCGCCCCACAAAACTTAGGCCTCGTTTGGCAAGTGATTTTTTTAGTCAAAAAGTCAAAAAGTCACTAAAAAAATCAAAAAGCTAACAACTCATACCAAAAAGTCAAAGATTTTCTTTTCTCTCTACTTTTTACACATCTTTTCGTAAAAATCCAAAAATCATCCCAAATATACTAGTTTTTTTAGCTCATATTTTAGCCAAATAGCCAAAAAGTTAAATTAACCTGTTCTCAAACGAGGCCTTAAAAGCCCACTTTTCCAGCCTTGAAGTTTACCCTAAACCTTATCTAGAATTGAATTACATAACTCCCTTTTTCAATCTTCCCGAGAACCCCAAATTGGCACCATGATATATACCCGGTTTTGCCATAACCTTAATTCCCAAGACCAAAACTAAAAAATCTATATGATCTTGCCGCATATTTGGACTAGTATAAAGCTCCAATTTTTTAAAATTAATTCATAAACCTATTTGAGCATAGAAAGCACTTAAAAACCACTGTAAACACCATATCTCCTCCATTTTAAAATTCATAAAAATGAAGCAATCATCTACAAAAAGCAAACGGGATATATAGGGTGAATGTCTACTAATGGATATCCCTCTGCAAATCCCTCTGATAAAACTTGCATTGTCAACGAGAAGAGATAAGGTGACAATGGGTCCCCTTGTCTAAGCCCAGCTTTAGAAATGAACAATTCCGATTGTTGACCATTAATAAGTAAAGAAAAAGTGACATTTGAAACATTGTGAAATCAATTGAACCCACTTGTCACTAAAACTCTCTTTACGCAAAATAGCCAACAAAAACTCCCAATTGACCCTGTCATAGGCCTTATTCATATTCAATTTCAACCCAAATTCAGATATACATCCCATTTACTTATGTTTGATATGTTCTATCAATTTAGGAGCTAGAAGTATATTATCCGTTATTAATCTTCCTGTCAAAAAAGCACTCTAATTATAAGAAATTAAATCTGGCAACACCACTCTAAGCCTATTAGCTAGCACCTTAGCTCCAATTTTATATAATGCATTGCATATCTAATATGCCTATAGTCATGGACCAATAAGGGGCTTTTCTTTTTAGGAATTAAACAAATAAACGTTCTATTCAGTTCCTTAATTAAAAAGCCCATCGTAAGAAAACTAAGCATTGTATTAACCATCGACTACCCTACCTCATCCCAATATTTTTCATAAAATCTGGCAATAAACCGATCCGGCCCTGGTGCCTTAAATTTACCCATTTGAAACACAACGTGCTCAATTTCATATGGATAAAAAGGTTGATCTAACACCTCTAGTTAAGTTGAATTAAGCTCACTCTTAACTGCACTTAAAAGATTAAAGTGATGAGGAAAAGAACTTGAATTAGAAGAGTCAGGAATGGTGGAGTCCAGGCCTGAAAATAAATGTTTGAAGTGATCCACAAACACCCATTGAATCTCTACTGGCTCAGTAATTGTCTCCCAATCTGCATCTTAAATAAAGCTAATAGAATTTCTAGACCCTAAAACATTAACGAATCAACCAATTCCAACTCCCCAAACTCAAACCCTAAAACCCCTTTTTACATGATTTTGGAAAATCCTTTCACAAACATATTTTTAAATGCAATAAAAACTACCACATGTCTATCTATAAAGAGGTATTAAAGAGAAGCAAAAGAATCCCTACCTCTTGAAGCGAAGAGGAGATAACCCAAAAATCATCGGCGATAAAACGATGATTCGCATAGATTAAATAGAAACCCTCGTCGAGCTCTACATTGTGGTATATGGAACTATGGGTCAAAGATGTTTAGAAATAGATGAAATCAAGGTTAAAGAGCTTGAAAACTAAAAAATGGTGGAAAGAGAGAGAAGAGAGGGTGAAAAATGAAGAGAATTGACCCAAAAAGTGACTTTTAAAGATTAGATTTTGGACAGACTGCTTGAGCCGTCAAAAGTGTGCTTGAGCGGTGAATAAAACCTCTTAGGATCTATATAGACTCAAACAAGTCGCTCGAGCGATCAAAAATGCACAATGGTGAATTAAGACTTTCAGTATCTCAGATAATTTTGAAAAATAGAGCTGGAAAGGTCTATGGACTGCTCGAGCGATAAAACTTGCGCTCGAGCGAACTACGTACACAACATAGATTAGTAAACTTCAAACAGGTATAACTCTCTCGTACGGACTTCGTTAGGGTTGTTCTTGTGTCCAAATTGAAACCCCAGAAGTAAGTTTTCCAATGGTTTTAGCCTCAAATCAAGATTCAAAGTGTGGAGAGAGAAAATGATAAAAGAGTGAAGACTACTGAATAACATCTATTCGAATTTGGAGTTTTTGAATCAAACTTGCCTGACCACTATGGTAACACCTTAACCAAGGCTTAAATATCGACTAAGAAGGTTCTCAATCATGATAATTGTGTGTGTCAATTTCTGACCACACTGCCAATCAAGCACTCAGCTAGAGAACATTGGCAGAATAGATTAAGCTCGAACGACCTGCAACAGAAAGAAGAGATTCCGGTAGTGGTTCATCCACCCGAAGGCACTCCGACGATCAAGTCAGTAAAATATCTCTCAAAGATAATCAATACTGCTTAACTCACTAGACAAAGCATAAAAGACATATCTTAGACCCATGGGGGTGCCTTCCTTTTATAGCCAACATAATCCTAGTCCCAATAGAAGCCTAGCTCTAATAGACTTAGGATTACTGCTAATCTTGGACTCCCAGTAGGATTGGGATAAACTCTCTAAGAGTCTTATCTTTACCCAAACTGAAGTCTTCTCCCATTCTAGGACTCTTGTCTCTTATCCGCTTATCCCGAATTTCGATTTCTTCGCAGATAATCTCGACCTAACCGAGATCATCTCGGCGTCATGACCAGGACACGTGGCACTCGGCTGGCACTTCGGTGACACCTCAGCCACGTGTTGTCATTCAAAAATTATGTCCTCACATGTGTGCCAATTTTCGACCACACTGCCAACCAAGCACTCAGCTGGAGAACACTGGCAGAATAGATTAAGCCCGAACAACCTGCAACAGAAATAAGAGATTCTGGCGGTGGTTCGTCCACCCGGGGGCACTCCGACGATCAAGTCAGTAAAATATCTCTCAAAGATAATCAATAGTGCTTAACTCACTAGACAAAGCATAAAAGACATACCTTAGACCCATGGGGGTGCCTCCCTTTTATAGCCAACATAATCCTAGTCCCAATAGAAGCCTAGCTCTAATAGACTTAGGATTACTGCTAATCTTGGACTCCCAGTAGGATTGGGATAAACTCTCTAAGAGTCTTATCTTTACCCAAACTGAAGTCTTCTCCCATTCTAGGACTCTTGTCTCTTATCCGCTTATCCCGAATTCCGATTTCTTCGCAGATAATCTCGACCTAACCGAGATCATCTCGGCGTCATGACCAGGACACGTGGCACTCGGCTGGCACTTCGGTGACACCTCAGCCACGTGTTGTCATTCAAAAATTATGTCCTCACATGTGTGCCAATTTTCGACCACACTGCCAACCAAGCACTCAGCTGGAGAACACTGGCAGAATAGATTAAGCCCGAACAACCTGCAACAGAAATAAGAGATTCTGGCGGTGGTTCGTCCACCCGGGGGCACTCCGACGATCAAGTCAGTAAAATATCTCTCAAAGATAATCAATAGTGCTTAACTCACTAGACAAAGCATAAAAGACATACCTTAGACCCATGGGGGTGCCTCCCTTTTATAGCCAACATAATTCTAGTCCCAATAGAAGCCTAGCTCTAATGGACTTAGGATTACTGCTAATCTTGGACTCCCAATAGGATTAGGATAAACTCTCTAAGAGTCTTATCTTTACCCAAACTGAAGAATTCTCCCATTCTAGGACTCTTGTCCCTTATCCGCTTATCCTGGATTCTGGTTTCTTCGCAGATAATCTCGGCCTAGCCGAGATCATCTCGGCGTCATGACCAGGACACGTGGCACCTCGGCTGGCACTTCGGTGACACCTCGGCCACGTGTTGTCATTCAAAAATTATGTCCCCACAACTGCCCCCGAGGTTCTATTACCTTGGCATCCTAAGGTGATGGAACATATATCATTCATTCTTTTAATCATGGCCCCGGTTTAACTTCAACTTGTAATTTTTCTTAAAATTTCAACAAGTGTTAAATATGTCCTCAGTTTAACTTCAACTTGTAAACTTTTCTCAAGTTTCAACAAATGTTAAACATGACCTCGGTTTAACTTCAACTTGTAAATTTTTAAAATGTCAACAAGTGTTAAATATCATCTCGGTTTAACTTTAACTTGTAAACTTTTCTCAAGTTTCAACAAGTGTTAAACATAATCTCGGTTTAACTTCAACTTGTAAATTTTTCTCAAGTTTCAACAAGTGTTAAACATCATCTCGGTTTAACTTTAACTTGTAAACTTTTCTCAAGTTTCAACAAATGTTAAACATAATCTCGGTTTAACTTCAACTTGTAAACTTTTCTCAAGTTTCAACAAGTGTTAAACATAATCTCGGTTTAACTTCAACTTGTAAACTTTTCTCAAGTTTCAACAAATGTTAAACATCATCTCGGTTTAATTTTAACTTGTAAACTTTTCTCAAGTTTCAACAAGTGTTAAACATAATCTCAGTTTAACTTCAACTTGTAAACTTTTCTCAAGTTTCAACAAGTGTTAAACATAATCTGGGTTTAACGTCAGCTCTTAAACTTTTCTCAAGTTTCAACAAGTGTTAAACATAATCTCGGTTTAACTTCATCTTGTAAACTTTTCTCAAGTTTTAACAAGTGTTAAACATAATCTCGGTTTAACTTCAACTTGTAATAAATTGTGTGTGTCAATTTCCTACCACACTGCCAATCAAGCACTTAGCTGGAGAACACTAGCAGAATAGATTAAGCCCGAACGACCTGCAACAGAAAGAAGAGATTCCGGCGGTGGTTCGTCCACCCGGGGGCACTCCGATGATCAAGTCAGTAAAATATCTCTCAAAGATAATCAATAGTGCTTAACTCACTAGACAAAGCATAAAATACATACCTTAGACCCATGGGGTTGCCTCTCTTTTATAGCCAACATAATCATAGTCCCAATAGAAGCCTAGCTCTAATGGACTTAGGATTACTGCTAATCTTGGACTCCCAGTAGGATTGGGATAAACTCTCTAAGAGTCTTATCTTTACCCAAACTGAAGTCTTCTCCCATTCTAGGACTCTTGTCCCTTATCCGCTTATCCCAGATTCCGGTTTCTTCGCAGATAATCTCGGCGTCATGACCAGGACACATGGCACCTCAGCTGGTACTTCGGTGACACCTCGGCTGGCACTTCGGTGACACCTCGGCCGGCACTTCGGTGACACCTCGGCCACGTGTTGTCATTCAAAAAATTATGTCCCCACAACTGCCCCCTAGGTTCTATTACCTCGGTATCCTGAGGTGATGGAACCTATATCATTCCTTCCTTTAATCATGACCCCGATTTAACTTCAACTTGTAAATTTTTCTTAAAATTTCACCAAGTGTTAAATATGTCCTCGGTTGAACTTCAACTTGTAAACTTTTCTCAAGTTTCAACAAGTGTTAAACATGACCTCGGTTTAACTTCAACTTGTAAATTTTTCTTAAAATTTCACCAAGTGTTAAATATGTCCTCGGTTGAACTTCAACTTGTAAACTTTTCTCAAGTTTCAACAAGTGTTAAACATGACCTCGGTTTAACTTTAACTTGTAAATTTTTAAAATTTCAACAAGTGTTAAATATCATCTCAGTTTAACTTTAACTTGTAAACTTTTCTCAAGTTTCAACAAGTGTTAAACATAATCTCGGTTTAACTTCAACTTGTAAACTTTTCTTAAGTTTCAACAAGTGTTAAACATAATCTTGAGCATTATTCTTCAGCCGTTATGCCTCATTGCCGGCAACCTTTCTCAAGCTGAGGTCCCTAACTTTGAACTCTCTTGGGCTGACCTTCTTGTTTTAAGCGCTAGCAAGTTGTTACTGGTATGCCCCCAGCTGAATTGCTGCTTTCTCCTTTATCTTTTTCTAGCAAATTCATATCTCGGGCCAACAGTGCCCCATTGGTCCCGTTCTCTACTCCCTGGGAAGCCGACCTCCAGTGGAATGACTGCTTCTGTGCCATAAGCCATGGCAAATGAGGACTCCCCAGTTGATCTTTTTGGCGTAGTCCGATACGCCCACAGTACATTGGGCAACTCTTCTTCGGCCAAGCCCAAGCCGAGAAGGAAGAAGCGTTCTTCATCCCCTTGCTAGACATGGATTTTCTTCAGGACTTCCTCACTCTTCTCGACTGGCTTTTTGCAGACGTCTTCCAGGACTTCCATGTCCTCAATCTCTGTTTTTTTTTGGTTCTCGTATGTTGCAGGTAGACTTCTTTGCTTCTATGGAGCAATTCCTTGCCCGCACTTGATCCCCTCTAACCTCCTCTACTCCTGTTTCCTGTTTGTTGAATCCATTGTTACCTCGGCTTCACTTCGCAAACCGTTTCTTTTCTCTTGTTTGGACGCCTTTGTCCCCGGCATGTCTTCCTCAACTCTAGCATACTTTTCTATCCTGGGTATCAGCTCCTTCATGCTTTTCGGCAATGTCTTTGCCAGTGATTTTCAAAGCAGGCAGTCATACTTTAAGCTATTTTTAAACGACACGACCGCCACCTCTTGGTTGCATCCTGGTATTCGGTTAAATACCTCATAATACCTTTTGGCATAGGCCCTAAGGCTTTCATCCTCGTCGATCTTCAGGGCCATTAGGGCGTCCACCCTCAATGGCTGTAGCTTGTTTGTCACAAACTTGGCCACAAACATCTCGGCCAAGCCTTCCCAGGTTTTCATAGTTCCTTTCGGCAACTTGTGAAACCAATCCGATGTAATTTCTCCAAAGGATGAGGGGGAAACCTTGCAAAGCAATGGCTCGTTCCCGGTGTACAACGCCATCGAGTTCAGGTACAAGCCGACGTGAAAGTTCGGGTCTGACTTACCATCGTATATCTGGAACCTCGGCATATTGAACCTTTTCGGGGCCTCAAATTTGTCCAATTCTACCGAGAACGGTGTCCTCGGCTTGACAAGAGAGGCTACCTCAGCATCTTATCGCTTTCTCTAGAGGTAATCCCTCAGATCCTCCTTGGTTCATCCAGGAGCTCGGCTATCTCCGGATTTTAGCCTCTTTGGTGCACTACTTCCAGTGTCATTATGAGTCCTTTTGGACTTCCCTCTATTGGTCGCGTCGAAATAGAGTTCCTTCCCCTGAACATGCCGATGTTCTTTGGGGTCAGCATCCTTAGTGCGATGGGTCCTCCGTGAATCTCCCCTTCTTGATTCTCCTTGCCCGACCTCCCTTGAAGGCCGGTGAGAATGTTCCTTGGTCCTATCGTGCTGAGGAGTCGTAGGAGTTGTCTTATGCCCCCCTGTCTGGGCATCTTTCTTGGCTGCTGGAATCGGCGTATCTTGTAACGGGAACGGTGACTACATGACGTTATTTTGCATCATGAAATTGACCATTGTTTACAGGTTCGCCAATTTGTCTGCCATCCCTTTCACCTCTACGTCCCTCCATTGGTATCTGTCTTTCCATACCTGGAGGTTATCTTCGTTATAGTACCCGCTTTGGTCTATTTTCTTTGGTACGCCGCCTTTCTGGCCGACGTCTCTCACTCCGTGATTCTGGTCACGAGTTTCTTCGTTACAATTGTCTTCTTCGACGTCAAGGTCAATAGGTCTGCCACTCCCAGTAGGAGTGTTATCCCCAATCTTCTCTTTCTGTCCGTCGTTGGCCATCTATTCTTCTTTCATTCCCACAGAAGGCGCCAAATTGTGTGTGTCAATTTTTGACCACACTGCCAATCAAGCACTCAGCTGGAGAACACTAGCAGAATAGATTAAGCCCGAACGACCTGCAACAGAAAGAAGAGATTCTGGCGGTGGTTCGTCCACCCGGGGGCACTCCGATGATCAAGTCAGTAAAATATCTCTCAAAGATAATCAATAGTGCTTAACTCACTAGACAAAGCATAAAAGACATACCTTAGACTCGTGGGGGTGCCTCCCTTTTATAGCCAACATAATCCTAGTCCCAATAGAAGCCTAGCTCTAATGGACTTAGAATTACTGCTAATCTTGGACTCCCAGTAGGATTGGGATAAACTCTCTAAGAGTCTTATCTTTACCCAAACTGAAGTCTTCTCCCATTCTAGGACTCTTGTCCTTTATCCGCTTATCCCGGATTTCGGTTTCTTCGCAGATAATCTCGGCCTAGCTGAGATCATCTCGGCGTCATGACCAAGACACATGGCACCTCGGTTGGCACTTCGGTGACACCTCGGCCACGTGTTGTCATTTAAAAAATTATGTCCCCATAATAATCAAAGAGTCAAATATAATTTCATTATATCAAGAAGTACGGAGTGCTACAGATTTACACACCTCTCTCACTTCCAAAGTGGTATCAAAGTTGATAAATGGAAATTACCATAATTTAATTTGCCATCAGTGGTATTAGAGCCATAATGATCCAGAGGAGAAAAGAGCCAGTTTGGGCCAAGTTCTGACAAAAAACAAAGAAGAACAAAGTGTGATTTCAAAATTTGCCCAGATTTTGAAGGTGTAGAAATCAATATCTAAATATATGAGAGGGTTCATATCGACTAGAGAAGTCTAGACCCGTTAACCAAAATAGCCAAGTAATAACCGAAGTTCGTCGATTATTGCGACACCTAGAAACGAAAATTTTCGAAGTTGTCAAAATCCAGTTTTGAAGATATTAGATTAAAGTACTCGTCAAGAGGATTTTGATGGTATAAAAAATGGCTTAAACGAAGTCCGAATGAACCTATACGGCTGCCAAGAAGTTAAATGCGTATATAGCAGTCGTCGTCCCTAAAATTTTGAAGTTGCAGAGGTGTTCAAGAGAAATTAGTCAATGAATTATGGCAAAGTTACAACCAAGCTACCGAGTTGAGTTGCCAAACCACCGAGCTGAGTTGCCAAATCTAGCCGCTGACATCACACTGACACATGTTGATGCAAGTTGATTGAAGAGGAATTATCCAGTGTTTCACTGTTGAGATGCAACCGTTGATCTGAATCGTCCAAATTGTTTTGGGTAGATTTAAGCCATTTGAGGTCCGATTTTGAAGATCCAATAGTGCTTTCTAACTATTTGGAATATTCGAGACACATCCATACAATTAGATTTTGCAAATTTTATCCAAGTAATTTGCAGATTTTATTTGAAGAGATGAAGTGAAGGAAATATTCTTTAAAGCGAGAGTCAAAGAATACAACAAAGAAGACATCACAGATTGATGATAGAAAACGTCCCAAATATCGTGGACGAAACAAGCAACAGGTGGTTGCTCTATGACATCAGAGAGACATAAGTCAACAGGTGATTGACTACAGTGGACAACAAGTGGTTGTACCACGCGATAGACAACAGACGGTTGATCTGCAAGAGAGAAGACAACAACAGGAGGTTGATAGCACCAAACAACTGGAGGTTATTCCGAGAGAGATAGAAGTCAACAAAGGATTGACTCCAAAGACCAGAAGAAGTCATCGACGAGCAGATATGAGGCATCGTGTAGAAAATCCAACAAATTAAGTTTGGGGGGGGATGTTGGAAGACAAACTCAATTTGAGTTTGAAGATGAGGCTGCTAGAGAAGAGAAGAACAAGCAAAAAGCTCATGGAGAGTTCCAAAGAGAAGAAGAGGAAGCCAAAATGAAGAAGAAGAAGAAGGAAGCATGAAGCTTCATTGTTGAAGCTTAATGATGAAGAAACACTGTAGCACACACGGTTTATACGCAGATTGAGAATATATAAATAGATAGGTTGTGTGATTGTTTTAGATAGAGTAGGATAAATAAATATCACTAGGAGTGAGAGATATCTAAGAGAGTTTGAGAGTTGAGAGATTAACCATTTATAGCAAAAATGGAAACTCTTTCGGTATGAGAGAATGAAGCTCAGTGGGAGTTGAGTGAGAAAGAGGGTGACCTCGGCATAACAACCAGGGCACGTGGCACCTCGGCTGACACGCCATCGTCACCTTGGCCACGTGTTGGTACTCAGAAAATATATCCCCACAACTGTCCCCTAGGTTCTATTACCTCGGCATTCTGAGGTGATGGAACCCACACTGTTCGTTCATCTGTGCCCCTCTGTCCGAGATCAAACTCGCCGACCTCAAAGTTCCCTGGACTTTACTGTCCACTTCTGTCAAGTATCAAGCTTCATGCTTTCCAAGCTGCTCGAGATCACACCTCCTAGTTGAGGTTCTTGTTCCATTAATTCGTAAACTCCAAGAGCTTTGCAACTGCTCCACTCACATTCTTTGGTGGGTTCCTGACTTCCAGTCATCTATTTGACTCCGGCGATCTTCATATCGGCGTTCATTTCTCTTGGTAGGTTCATAAACTCTTTTATTAAGCTCAATCTTTCATAACTCTTCTGAATCCGTTTACTTGCCCTCTGTTGTCTTCTATTTTCATCTGTTTTCAAGTTTTGAATTGTTTGAACGCCTGGCACTGTTCTTGCCATATCCGCTTTCTGTTGCTAGCATCGTGTCTGGGTCATTACTTTCTTGTTCTTCACATACTTACTTAGTGCATGTGCACGTGGCTTTATTCTTGAACTTTGTCGTCTTCTTGACTCTGATTTTTCTCTTTTTTCATTCAATCCTCTGGCTTTTTCTCTTTCTAGCTCTTTTGCTTAAATCCATTATTGTTCCAAGCTTTCAAGCTCTGCAACTGTTTTCGTTCCTCTCCTCCGGTGAAGCTTACGTCATTCTGTCATTTTCGCATCTGTCGTTAGACTTCGGCAATTCTTATTCCGGCTTCCTTCTTTCTGGTAAGCCACTGTTCCTCCTGGTTTTATTTCTTATTTCTTTCCAAGAAGCTCTGCTTCATTGTTAATCACCATTGCTGTTTTACCCATTGTTTCCAAATCATCTTCTTGAATACACACTGTTCACACATCTGTTGATTTCTGTCACTGTTCTTGGCTTGACACACCTGTGCAATCTTTTTGTCTTGATTTCCTGATAGCTTCATCCCCATTCTTGATTACGAATTACATTCTTGTTTCTGTTTTCTGTGTCTTTTTCCAGATTCTTGCTTTCAATCCTTGCCTTCAAACTCCGAGGTGCCAATCGCTGAGAAGAGCTTTGATCAAACTCTTCGGGAGATCGATGCTGAGCTCGAGGCCGAGAAGGCTGCTGAGAAGTCTTTCCAACTGTCTTCTATATCCTGCCATTGATGCCGAGTAGTTTTGTTTCCTTCTTTTAGTCCTTGTACCTTGCACCTTGTACTTTGTCCTTCTTTGTATGCTTTTAATCCGGCTGACGTGCCATTTTTGTAGTTTGAATAATTTATTTTTCAATATTCAGGCCGAAGTGCCTTCTTTCTTCTTTTAATGCATTTCTCTAATTTCTTCTTTGAATGAATGTCTTCTTTTTTCTGCTCTTGTATGATTCTACACTTAGAATAATTTGCATGTCTTCAAAGTACACCTTGACTGTGTAATCTCTTTGAGTAAAATACCTCTGTCACAACTTCTAATCTTACTCATAGGCTTTGTCCTAACACTTGAAAATATTGTAACAAATATTTTCATAAGTGTTGCTTAGGACTTGTCACTTTCTCAATGTCTTCTATCAAGACTTCAGTTTTCCATATTTCAAGTTTTGACAACCTGGTAGTTTCGGCAAGTACGCAGATATTGCTTGAGCTTGACTTTAACTTGTAAATTTTTCTCAAAAAATTCAACAAGTGTTTTAACCATCATCCTTTATCATAACCTCAGCTTAACTTCAGCTTGTAAATTTTTCTCAAAATTTCAACAAGTGTTAAACCATCTTCCTTTCGATACGACCTCAGTTTAACTATAACTTGTAAATTCACACAGAATTTCAACAAGTGTTTAAATATGACCTCGGTTTAACTTCAACTTGTAAATTCACACAGAATTTCAACAAGTGTTAAACATCATCTCGGTTTAATTTCAACTTGTAAATTGCTACAAATTTCAACAAGTGGTAAACATCATATCGGTTTAACCAACTTGTAAATTGCTACAAATTTCAACAAGTGTTAAACATCATCTCGGTTTAACTTCAACTTGTAAATTCACACAGAATTTCAACATGTGTTAAACAATGATTTCGGTTTAACTTAACTTGTAAATTGTCCACAAATTTCAACAAATGTTAAACATATTTTTCTTTCTTCTTCTCTCTGCCCCCTGCATGGCTTTCACATGCTCTTTTGTGAACCTTATAAAAGGTCTTCAACCTAGCTAACTGCAGCTGACCTTGTATGTTTTCTTTTTATCTTCTGGGATCTGAGATCTGCTCACTAAGCTCTTCTCTTATCGGGCTTAAGTGCCGAGGTCTTGTCTGCTGGAATCTTGGATCTGCTCTCTCAGGTTGAGCTCTTCTCTTCTCGGACTTACTCATCTAGGCCGAGATCATGCCTTCTGGGATCCGGGATCCAGGATCTGGAATCTAGGATCTGCTCACTTAGGCTGAGCTCTTGTCTTCTCGGACCTACTCATTTAGGCCGAGATCATGCCTTCTGGGATCCGGGATCTGGAATCCGGGATCTGCTCACTTAGGCTGAGCTTTTGTCTTCTCAGACCTACTTATTTAGGCCGAGATCTTGTCTTCTGGGATCCGGGATCCAGGATCTGCTCACTTGGACTGAGCTCTTCTATACTTGAATGTCATCTCCTTGGGAGCACTCATGCCCCCTGTCTTTGCGTCCCTGCTGGAAGGGTCTTCACTCCATTTATGTCGACACATTCTCCATCTTTGCTAAACTCGCCGTTTCTGATACGTTGATCTTGTACAGTGATGGCCATCTATTCTCCTTTCTTTCCCACAGACGGCGCCAAATTGTGTGGGTGATTTTTTGACCACACTGCAATCTTAGTATCCAGCTGGAGAGCACCGGCAGAATAGATGGCACCTGACTAACCTGAAACAAAAAGAGAAGACTCCGGCGGTGGTTCGTTCACCCGGGGGCACTCCGACGATCAAGTCAGTATATCTCTCAAAGATAAATCAAGTGCTAAACTCACAAGCTTGAGTATCAAAAGCATACCTTAGACCCATGGGAGTGCCTCTCTTTTATAGCCAACATAAACCTAGTCCCAATAGAAGCCTAACTTCTATGGACTCAGGATTATTGCTAATCTTGGACTCCCAGTAAGATTAGGATAAACTCTCTAAGAGTCTTATCTTAATACAAACTGAAGTCTTCTCTCATTCTGGGACTCTTGCCCCTCATCCACTTATCTCGGATTCTGATATCTTCAGAGGTAACCTCGGCCTATCCGAGATGACCTCGGCATAACAACCAGGACACGTGGCACCTCGACTGACACGTCGTCGTCACCTTGGCCACGTGTTGGTACGCAGAAAATATATCCCCACATCCTCCATTGTAATCTCTTTGTAATTTTTATTATATAGTAAAAATGATTACTCTCCCATGGATGTAGGCAGTGAGACCAAATCACGTTAAATATTATGCCTCTTTATAAATCATATATTGATTTACACTCCTCTCTGACTTTCAAAGTGGTGTCAGAGTTGATAAAGAGAAATTACCATAATTTAATTTTCCATCCAATATTAAGTTGCATTACATACGACACAAAATGACGCACATCTAGAACAAATCCAACCAAGCATCGCTCCAGTTGATGGCGTTCAAGATCCCAAGTTGTATCCTCCATCCCCATACTAAGACCACTATGAATGTGATGCCTTGATGGTGGAACAAAAGCTTGAGTATGAGGAAGATAACTACGTTCTTTAGGAAACTCACTTCTAAGTAACGTCCGTCCCACTGCTATTCGTCCAACCGCCTTCACGTATTAAAAGATTCATCATAAAGCAGTCCCTATACATAATGGGACCACATAATAAAGCAAGTAACAAGGAAACCTCACTGCAAGAAAAATAGGTTTTAACGGCGTTTTTTTAATGGCGTTTTTTTAACGGCGTTTTTTTAAACGCCACTTTTTTTAATTTTTAATGGCGTTTTATAACTGCCACGTATTTGTTAACCAAAATGGCACCGTTTTATAATTGAAAACGCCTCCAAATGCGGTAGGCACACGCGCGTCCTCCGTCCTTCCTTATTTTGAATCTCAGCCTTTTCTTTCTCTCAACCCTTATACGCACACACATCTCTCTCTCTCTCTCTCTCTCTCTCTCTTTCTCTCTCTCTCAACCCTCTCTAAGCTCCATCGAAGCTCCATCTGCACCGGCGATTTCGAAGATTCAAAGCGATTTCGAAGCTCCATCGCCGGCACGATCTGCACCGGCGAGGTAGCGAGCTCCACCGTCTCTCTCTCTCTCTCTCTCTCTTTAGTGAGAGATTCAGAGCTCCACCGTTTTATTCTGACTTGATCATTGTTTGCAGAGATTCAGAGGTTCAGTGATTTCAGAGCGATTTCTATTTCGAAGCTTCGTCGCCACCACCATCTGCACCGCCGATTTCGATTTCACTAAGGTGAGCTCCACTGTCTCTCTCTCTCTCTCTACCTACACTTTCTATCGCTAAAACTCTCTTTTCTCATCTTCCAGAAGCTCAGATCTGAACTCTGACCCCTCGATTACTCGCTTTTCAAGCTCCAATGGCGGTAGCACAATAGCCAAGCCTATATGTTCAATCTGCTACGAAGATCTCAATCCAATCATCGAAGCCCTTCAATCAATCTCCATTTGCGGCCATGTCTTCCACGAGCTCTGGTCAGTCACTTCTATACTCACATATTATAGTTATATCTTCACAGTTGTTCACTTCAATCGATTATTATTCGAGAACGATCTTCAATTTGATGTGTTTTTTTGACAAACCTAACCTTCAACAATGTATCGAGTACTGTTCAAATGTGAAGAAAAAACGATGTCCTGTATGCAAGCAGGCCTTTTCGGAGGCCAATGTTAGTCGGCTTTATTTCCAATCAGTAGGCAACCTCTATCAGAAATTGATCAATTGCGAAGATAATCCAGGGGAGTTGCATAGGGAAATGGAGAAATTGGAAGGGAAGGTTTTAGGACTCAGATCGGCGATAGAGCGTCATCAGAAAGATGTCGAAGAACTCAATGAGGAGGTAATTTAATTTCATTGCTGTTCTTTTCAAATTGTTTTTTTCAGAGGCATACAGTTCTTTTCAAATTGTTGAGTGTGTTTTTTGTTTTTTACATGTTTACACAGGTTGATTGAAACCTTCTCATTTAGCTCCTTCCTTGTATAATAGGAACTTGATAGATCAACTTTGGAGTGTGTAAGGCTGCAGGAAAGGAATATGGTATTGGCCAAAGAGCTTGCAACGTTGAAACTGTAAGTCCCTTCATACTAGTGACAGAACCATTTATGTTTCGAGTCTCCAAACGAACTTTGTTGATTATTATGGCTGTCTGATCGAAACACTTCGAGATCGAATGTTTAGGCCCTAACACATTCATTGAAACACTTCGAGATCGAATGTTTAGGCCCTTTTTGTCTACAATCATTCCTGAGAATTCAAGGTAGGTAATATCTTCTCTGTTTTTTAGTTCCTTACATTGATTTTATTTTGTATATTATGTGGCTATTTTTGATAAAATAAATTTCCCAACATAATAGAAGTTGGATTACCAAGCAGGCCTTTTCGGAGGCCAATGTTACTCTGGATTTGTGCATTATTAATGGATAATAGGCAGCGTCTGAAATTTTCAAATGTTGGTATTTATTCATTTATTATTAATGGATAATGGTATTTATTCATTTATTATTTTTTTTTGTTGGGTATTCCCGTAGCTCTGTGATGGACGATTGCTTGCAAATAACGGGTGAGTTGCTGAGATGAGAGATACTTTATTGAAAAAAGAGAGTTGGTGAGAGATAAGCATGTGATGGGAGCAACTGGTGTTGTATTACCAAACAGTGGTAGCAAAGTGTATAGATTGTGATTTTTTTTTTGTCACATCTGGTTCCTTTGTTTTCTTTTGTTTTTACTTTGAAGGACATAATACGTATGGAGAGAATCAAAGTGTTTAGTTGCTTGTTGAGAGTGTCGCAGCTTGTCAACATATTGCCTTAAAATTTGAATCCTTGGTTCCTTACCATGTGCTCATATTGGTTGATACTTACTTTTATTTATCTAAAATGCCAGGATTTTTATTTTGTCATTAGCTGCAGTCTTTGAAGTTGGCCATTCTTTAATTTTAAGTTTTGCATGCCATGTCTGAGTCATTAGCCTTTTTGTCGGAGTTGCATTATCTTTCTGTAGTTTTCTTCCTGTTGTAATTTGTATGTCCTGCTAGCTCACTATTGTTTTTTCAGTTTGGATGTATATTGCCTCGTATGGATGGAATCTAACAGCTTTAACTAACTTGCAGTTCAAGAATTGCACAACAAGGAGGTGAAATCGTCATCTGATTCATATTTGAAAGGTCTCATGATATTAAAGGTGATCTTGGGAACAGTTTGATGCTTAAAATACTTACAAGTTTCCCTGAACAAAGTGCTGAAGTGTTTAGTTGCATGGTTACCCAACAGGTTTTTACATATTTATGTGAGATTACTATTACTATCCCGTGGAGAATCTTATCAGCTAAATTCTGAGTGATCTGCCTCATTATGTTTTATCATGTGCGATCTTCAAATTTTCTAGTCTGATACTTATTGGAGCTTGTTTTAATTCTAAATTGCTATTGTTGTTCATTCACATTTGTGTTTTGTGTGAAGTGCAAAAGTCATGTTCTCGATATCCCTGTTGAAGCAGATTATTTACAGAAATTTCTATTATTTTTACCAAAAGTAGATAAAAATGGAGACACTACCTGAATAGCGTGGTTCTTAGCATCTATATAACCCTTAAAGCACAGGGTTGTAACACTGATATCTGTATGTTGTGAGAACAGCCTGAGAAAATGTTTATGGATTAAGATCATCATCTGCAAGGCTACAATGTGGATACTAAGAGAAGCAACTAGAAGCCTGGAATAGATGGTCTTCACATAGCAAAAGGACAAGAGAAATACCTAAAAAGAGTCGAAAGACAGAAAGGGGATATTTTTTGAATAACAAAAAATTTATCTTGATTACTATGGTTATAAGTCAATGTCCTCAGTACCTCAGTGCTGAAGGTGTACTTTGCCATATTAACCTGAATCAAGACAGCTTGAATTACTTCATCTATTGTTCCTGTCAACTAATCCCATTTTATTGAAGAGTATGACCACCAGAAGTTAAAAGAATATTGCTGTTATTAGCACGTGTGATTCAACAAACTTAAAAGAAAAAATGATTGTGTCATGTGCATTAACTTCTAGTAACATATCTTGTCTAGTTGTTTTGTCAGTTTCCTTCCTTCAAAGATTGTATATAAATTTATTTTCATTGAGAAAGCTGAATTATTCTATTAAGAGCATATATTGGCATCAATTATTTAAAATTTTGTTCCTTGCATAACTAAAATTTTGTTTCTTCCCCAGTTTATACTTTTTTTAATTGTGCACTGATTTCTTTTAACGGGTAATACTCTAATTTTTTTCATATTTTTCCTTGAGCATATTTTATGATTATTATACTGAATTTTGTATAACTTTGGTTCTAAATGTATATATAGAGCAGAGTTGGGCCAGTGGAATGGTTGAAACCGTACACCGATGACACTATCATTGAGCTAGGGCAGAAAGGAGTAAAAAACCTTCTAGCCGTCCCAATTAGGTATGTTGTACTGTCACTGCTAGTCTTGGTGTGATGTTTTCAGATTCTTTACTGTCAATAAGCTTTATAGTGTGGCATGTTAATTTTCATAAATTTTTTTGGTTAGAGTTTTATGCTTTACACCCTTGTCTTTGATACAGCTTTGTCAGTGAGCATATTGAAACTTTAGAAGAAATTGATGTTCAATACAAAGAGTTGGCTTTGAAATCTGGTATAGAGAAATGGGACGTGTTCCTGCACTGGGTTGTGAACCCACTTTCATTTCAGATTTGGCTGATGCTGTGATTGAAAGTCTTCCATACATTGGAGCGATGGCAGTCTCAAATCTTGAAGCTCGACAAGTCCGACTTTGGACATTTATATTTAAAACATGGAACTAATGTGGAATGCTAGTTATAATGTGGAACTAATAAGATCTTGTCTTTACTGATGTGCCATATTTTATTTCTTTATTTTGTTCTGACTGGAGGTTGTGGGTATGCCTTTTGCAGTCTCTAGTTCCTCTTGGAAGCATTGAAGAACTATTGGCAGGGTGTGATTCGCAGCGTCGGGAGCTTCCACCACCGGTCACGGTGTGGGAATGGGGATGGACAAAAAGTGCTGACACTTGGAATGGGAGATCAGCTATGTTGGCAGTGCTTGTTCTACTGGTCTTAGAAGTGACTACCAGTGAGGGGTTTCTGCATCAATGGGGTGTGTTGCCCCTATTTCACTGAAAGGAATCTATGCAACTCCCTCTCTCTCACCCTCTAATTCACTCTTCTGTTTGGTTGTAGAGAAATGATACGAAAAGAAATTGAAAATATGAATTTTTGGTTTTAAATATATTAAAAAAAATGCAAGTATTTGAGCTTAGGACTGATCTGGTGGTCTGAGGGTAAGTAAATGGATTAGTCATTATTACTATCAAGCTGGACCTATGAGGGAACAGTTATTCTGAAACTAATTATAGAACCAGACAAAATCATCTCACATGGGTGTCAGATTCACAAAAAAAGTAGGACTCATCTCATGTGAGAGGGTTATATCCAGTTCTATAATCTCTTTCAGTGTTTTTAAATTTATTCATGAGGGAATGGCGCTGCATCCTGCGTGACCCAATTTGGGGGAGAGGGAGCAAGGAGGGGGGATCACATTTATTGTAATTCTTTCCCTTTTCTTTTTTCCTTTTTGTTTTTTGTATTCACATTTATTGGTTTTTACTATTATAGATGTGAGGGAATAGTAATCTCACATAAATATGTCTATACAAAGTTTTATTCATTATTGTTATTTTACAGGTATATTTTTTAAGTTAAATCTCACAAAATTAGTATTTCAAAAAAAAAAAAAAAATCTATTGCGGCGTTTTTCAAAATGCCACTATAGTTATATATTTGAAATAACAAAAAAGCTTTTACGACGTTCTTGATGCGTCGCTAAATGCCTATGTGACGTCATGTTACCGTTGATTGTCACATTTAGCGGCGTTTTTATAAACGCCGTCTATAATAATTTTATGACGCTTTTAAAGCGTCATAAACTTACAGCGACGGCCGCGTCCTCGGCGTTTGATAGTAAGTGTCACCAAAGGAATCAACGGCGTTTTTCAGACATATAGCGGCGTTTAAAAACGCCGCTAAAAGTCATTTTTCCAGTAGTACCTTAAAAAGAAAAAGGAAAAAAAAGGTACTTATCTATAAGTCTTAATAAGTGGATTTATTATTTAATAGATCTTATAAAAAAAATTTATCATAAAAAAAGTCACTAATTGTAAGTTTTAGTGACAATTTATAAAAATCATGACAAAAAAAATCACTAATTGTCAATTTTTAGCGACATATATAAAAAATTGTCACAAAAAAATATTTTTAGCGACAATTTTACCAAGGCTTATTTTCAATAGAACTTGATGGGAATTACGTCTAACTATTAGGACCTATTGATAATTTACCCCAAAAAAAAAAAAAAAAAAACACACACACACAATCCACTCCCTTTATAGACAATAACATCAATAAAAATTTGAGAGTTCCAGTTTTGAAACTCTAAAAAGAGTTTTAGTGTGTATCTATATATATATATATAATTTTTTTTTCTTAATACATCATTAAAACTCTCTTTAAAATTCTAAAATTAAGGCTCTGTTTGGTAGAGTTTTGGAACTTTAGTTCCACCCTTCGGTTTGCACGTGATGTTTGTTTACAGTTTTCAAAAAAAATTTCACACTTACTTTTGAAAACTCTTTCCAAGGCGGAAAAATTTGAGCTAACCGATCGTCCTCCCAAATGTTGGGTCGGTTGACCGGAACAGTGCATTTTTTTTTATTTTTTTTACAATTACCACATGTTATTTTTTATATTTTAAATAAAAAAATTCAGAATTTTTTAAATTTTTTTATGAGTTTTTAATAGAATTTTGAGTTGTGTGTTTGATTATGAGTTGTAAGTTTTTATATCAAATATCATATATCACATTAAAAATTTCCCACTCAATTCAAAACTCTTTTTAAAACTCATTTACCAAACAAAATTTTCACACTTAAATCATAATTTTAAAACTTACAAACTCAAAATATAACTCCTATTATCAAATCATATTTAAAAAACTCTACTAAACGTTTCCTAAAACTTCTTATAATTGACAATAACACTATTTGTCTTGCAACGAGCCAGCATACGAAAAGGAAGCTTTAAGAAAGGAACAAAATACCTCACCCTGGGGGAACAGTAGGTCTTGTTTGGTTTGGTTTTGGGAAAAAGGATTTTTGAGAAAATTTTAAAAATTTTGTTTGGTTTGTAATTTTTCTTAAAAATTTTTCAAAATCACTTTCTCTCTCCTACACATCAATCAATTACTTTTTCTCTCACCTTTCTCATTTTCAATTACTTTTTCTCTTACATACATCTACTCAATTACAATAAATATATATTTTTTAAGATCTTATAATCCTTAAAATGATCCACATCATGTGGTTGTGAATCGAGTACCAAAAAAAAGTCCCACTCATTTTCCCTTATTTATTTACTTTTTTTTTAAAAAACCACAAATCTATCTTTTAAGAGTTTTTTTAGTCTATGTTTTTTATTTTATTTTATTTTATTTCCTTTTATTTATTTACTTTTTTTTTAAATGCCAAATCTATCTTTTCAGAGTTTTTTAGTCTTTTTTTCTTTTTTTTTTAATTTCAACCTAACGTATTTAAAATATGTGACACTTTTTTATAAGTCTCTTTTGATCTACTTATGTTTCATTTAGTCCACAATATTATTTTAAATTTCAATAAATCTTATGATTGACATAATTACTAAAATACTGCTAATAATATTTACATTTACAATGTGAATGTTCCATGATGTGAATATTCATATCGTTAATGTGAATGTGAATGTTCACACTATCAATGTGAATGTGTCAATGTGAATATTCACATTGTAAAATATGAATGTTCACATCATCAAATTACTAACCGTTCAAAAAATATTTATAAATGTAGAAATATTCATAAAATACTTTAAATATGAGAATTATGATTTGGTAGAGCAAATATTAAAATAATAGGACTTATTGAAATACAAAAATATCTTATATACTAATTGGAATACAAACACTTAAAAAAAGATTTTCTAATAAATCTCTCTTAAAATATACACCGCACGAGTTTATTCTAATAAAATTTTGATTAAATATTTGAGTTAAAAATTGTAATTATTTTTAGGGGAAAGAACAAATCAATATAGGGGTTGAAAATAAAATTCGGACTTATGGTATAATTTATAAATTTTAATTATTTAAATTATAAATTTTTTTCAAGTAATTAATTTTGAAAATTAAATGTGATTTGTAATCTTTCCTTATTTTTATAAACAAATTCTATGATGTATTATTTTTTTTGGATTACTACATTTGAGATCTCTGATTTTAACTCATTGTGGTATTAGTTATGACTTAATCATATATATGGTGACAGTTATGATACCCAAAAAAAAAAAAAACATTTTAATTAATTAGACTTTATGTAGTATTTGGTTATGACAATTTTTTTAATTAATATTTACATTTACAATGTGAATGTTTCATGATGTGAATATTCACATCGTTAATGTGAATGTGAATGTTCACACTATCAATGTGAATATTCACATTGTAAAATATGAATGTTCACATCATCAAATTACTAACCGTTCAAAAAATATTTATAAATGTAGAAATATTCATAAAATACTTTAAATATGAGAATTAGGATTTGGTAAAGCAAATATTCAAATAATAGGACTTATTGAAATACAAAAATATCTTATATACTAATTGGAATACAAACACTTAAAAAAAGATTTTCTAATAAATCTCTCTTAAAATATACACTGCACGAGTTTATTCTAATAAAATTTTGATTAAATATTTGAGTTAAAAATTGTAATTATTTTTAGGGGAAAGAACAAATCAATATAGGGGTTGAAAATAAAATTCGGACTTATGGTATAATTTATAAATTTTAATTATTTAAATTATAAATTTTTTTCAAGTAATTAATTTTGAAAATTAAATGTGATTTGTAATCTTTCCTTATTTTTATAAACAAATTCTATGATGTATTATTTTTTTTGGATTACTACATTTGAGATCTCTGATTTTAACTCATTGTGGTGTTAGTTATGACTTAATCATATATATGGTGACAGTTATGATACCCCAAAAAAAAAAAAACATTTTAATTAATTAGACTTTATGTAGTATTTGGTTATGACAATTTTTTTAATTATGATTTCAAAATTTTAATTATGACATTTGTGATAATTAATCATACAAATATCATAACATACATATAATACATATCCATACAAAATTATGCTTGTAAAAAGATCGGTTTGAAAATACCTAATAAAAAAATCATGAGTAAAGACACAATTTAATATTTTTCAACAAATTAATATAAAAAACAATAGAAGTGGCTCAACTTTTCTAGAGCATGAGGCAAACCATCAAAATGAAGCCTTTTATGTTTTTTTATATTTTAATTGTTTCTATTTAAAGTAAGAAATTGTTTATAAATAAAACAAATACTAACTATGATAAAAATAATGGGTAAATTATACTCATCTTTGTTCAGTTTGAAAAAATACACTTTAACCTTGTAAAGCTGAGATAATTTAATTATGTGAAAAATATTAAACTAAATTGTATTTTCATTAGAGATGGTTTGGGATTTACTTAAAGGTCATGTTTGTTGACCGACTTGGGTGGCTAGACTGGACTACTATGGCTGTAAGTCCCACCTACAACTTATTTGGTGGTGAAATGGGAGGGGCAGATTAATAGTCCAGAGGCTTAGTAATCCCCTTCAGTATGAGAATTAGCTTCGTTGAGTAGAGGGTAAGATTAGAAAAATAGTGAGTGGATTGGAGTCTATCCAGTCGTCTGCCCAGATGTCCCGCCGATCATTTGTCCGGTCATCCGGAACAGTTCAAATTTTTTTTACCATGTGCACCTATTTGTTTTAATATTTATTTTAGATTTTTTTCAAAAAGAAATAATTGTTTAATTTATTTTGTTTAAAAATAATTTAACAAACTCATTATTAACCATCTCTCACACTATCATCAAAATAAACAGACTTTTATTTAATCTCGTCACTAACAATCTCCATATTAGCAATCTCTTCACTAACTATTTCTTCACTAATAATCACATTCAACCTAATTCATCAAATAAACATGGTCAAAAGGTCTAATCGCAAAGAGTGATCTTTGGAGTTAGGCCCCTAAAGAGACAAGGCCTCAAAGGTCATTCTTAGGTGGTGCTATATAATAAGATCACTCAATGATATATAGCAGTAAGTTGCAGACTTGTACATAGACGGGAATTCAAACCTATACTCCTAACACTGAGTACAATTCGTCTAGGTCTGAAGGTTCGTCCTACCAATCATATGTGTTGTTGCCAGGTGGCTGCCCTAAGAAGAGTGGAATCTAATACCTCAAAATTTATGTCTCAAGGCCTTATCATAAGTTTTTTATTTTTTTCCTTTGACAGTTTCAATTTTTTCGAGTTTTTTTAATCTATTTTAAAAATTAATTTTTATAAAAAAATTATACAAAAAATTCTATTAACAATTACGTAGTATAAAAAAAAATATTATATATATCTCACATTCTTAACATAAATTTAAATTCTAATATAATAATATATTTTTATGTTGTGCAACAATTATTATTATATTTTTTTTAATCTAATTTTGAACAAAAATTAATTTTAAAAGTAAATTAGACAAAAATTAAAATATAAAAAGTGTAAAAATAAATTTTAAGAATCAAAATTAAAAAAAAAAAAGTTGTCAAATATAAACGGGACGTTTCGTTTTAAGAGCAGGTTAATTTTTAACTTTTTAATTATTTTAATTTGGGATTAAAAAGTTCGTTTAAATTGAACTTTTAATATTTTTCAAATTTTTATAAAAAAAAATAATTATAATTTAAATATGATATTTTATTTTATTAATTTTTTATTTTTTATTTTAACTAATTTAATAAATAAAAAAACTAACCCAATTCGCTTGCCAACGAGGACAAAATATAATTTAAGGGCGGACAATGAATATGACTTTAGGCTGTACTGTCCTCATCACATCGTCCCGTTTATAGCCCTAAATTAGAAGTTTTAAAATTACCACTAATAAAGTGGTAAGGGTAAGAAAAAAATAAAATAAAAGCTAAATTATCATATCAATAATAAGGTTTATATGATGTCATATCATTAGTAGTGCATTAATGATAAGAGTGAGCAACGGATATATCGATCAGCCAAAACTGACCGAACCAAACCGATTCATCGCATTTTTGACGAATGTATGATGACGAGCGGACGGTTGCAGATTGATTTTCTCCAATCCGCCAATTTGGCTGACGAATGACAGATTTGAGATTCCTTTGGCTGCAATCGAACTGCCAAACCGCGAACACCCCTCGTAATTTATAAGACTTTGTGTTTTTAGCTTGTTTAAATATTATGTTTGTATTTTCAATTAAAAAAGAGTTTAAATATTTTGTTGAAAAAAAAATTTCAACTTGAATATTTTTTTGAATTGAAAAAAATAGATGGATTATTTATCTATATTTTTTGGTTTTTAAATCTATCTCTAACAATAATAAATACAAAATATGATATATGCTGGTTGGTTTTTATTTTCAAAAATAGATATAGATATAACAATACAGAGACATACAATTTCTACTACTACTCTGTTCATGATTTTGGTGATTTGAATTATTTTTATATTTTAAGAACCACAGATTGTAATACTTTATGTCACTACAAGAAATTGTATTTTTCGCAACGCAACAAAATATGTTGCCAAAAGGGAAAATTCATTGGCAAAGAGTTTTGCCGACACACAAGGCTACGTTGGCAACCCGTAGGCAAAAGTGAGTTGGCAAAAGTTTTTGCCGACGAAATTATCATTGCGTTGGTAAAAGTAACGCCTTTAGTGACGAACATAGTCGTTGATAAAAGCCTTCATCCATCGTCGGCAATTTACCTTGCGTTGGTAAAAGTCATTCAAATATGATGATTGTGTGGCACTTTTCGCGACACAAATTTGCATGGGCAAAAAATATACTTTTAGCAACAAAATATGTGTCAACAAAAGTAGACTTTTGGCGACACATTTACGTCGGTAAATGTTGTCATTTGCCTACGATTTGTTTGTCGATAAAACTTCACTTTTGGCAACGACAAATCAGCATTAGCAAAAAATACACTTTTAGCAACACAATGAGTGGGCAAAAGTAAACTTTTGGCAACACATTTACGTCGGTAGATATTACCATTTGCCGACGATTTGTTTGTCGATAAAGGTTTACTTTTGGCAACGACAAATTGGCACTGGCAAAAAATACACTTCTAGCAACACAATATGAGTGAGCAAAAATAAACTTTTGACGACACATTTACTAACAAAAATAATTGAAAATAATTTATATATTTTTATAAGATTTACAGATTTACAAGAGGCATCCCTCAGGCACTACTATTACAAACTAATAACATTGATATGAAATCACCTAAAGTTGATGTGCAATCTTTCTCTAATAGGACTTTGAAACATTGACATGTTTGTCTCTTCTAGATTTCCTGCTTCAGAATTTTGAGAGGTACTTTCTGTTTCAAATGCTGATTTAGCAAGCAAGAGCGCATATGTTGTATGGAACTGAGTGTCTTCAGAGTCTTGATCTTCAATCAACCACTGGAGATATCTGCATCAATAAAGTTTGGGATATTAAACAAAATAGCATGAGAAAAAAGTCGCTTAAACATAGACAGGAGCAAAAGAAAAAAGATAACAGAACAGAGAATGAAACATAGTTCCTCTGTTTTCTGTACTTTACCCTTTTCAAATTCTTTTTTTGTGCTTTAATCTCTCTATATTTTTTTCTTTATGTGCCAAATGGAAAATGATGGGGCTTGAATAAGTCTACTCCATACTAATAGGAAAACAATTAACAGAACTGAGAAATACCAAAATCATTAAGAACGATCATTTTGACCAGGAAAGTTCATGAAAAGTTTCCAAGGTGACACATCAAAGAGTAATCTACATATATATTTTTTTTCTTTTTGATAAATAAACAAACTTTATTAGAAAAGCATCAGAGTTGATGCAAGTAATACAAAAATCAAGCCTAGAGTAATCTACATATGTACCCACTAACTCATACTTGCAACCAGAAATTTGGAAGATCTATGAGGCCGCAGCCTTGACTAGAAACAAAACTAAAAAAATTAATTAATTAATTAATTGGTATTGATTCATTTTTTATGTTATCATTTTTCAAGTTTTTAGAAACAAAAATAATAAAAAGTTCAAAAACATCCATTCTTTTCATATCATGTTTACATTAGCAGTTGCGGTAACAAATCAAACAAACACAGAAGATAAAAGGTACTATCCCATTAAACAAACGCAGACAATAACAGATGCTAGCCCCTATGTTTGGAATTTTAACCATCCAAATGGCAGAAAAAAAAGACTGAAGGTCATAAGAACATAATTATGACAGAAAACTGCATGGGCTTTGCTACTATGAATTACTTTCCAGAGATAATGTCGCAGATACAATAACTTAGGAGGAGCATACCTTTGCAGAATTTCCACCTTCTTCGGATCTGTACGGGAAAGAAATAAACCTTATCGTATAATCCTGTTGATCAAGTCTGCGCTCCTCTGTACGTCGTCGCTTTATCACCTGAAAACACAAACGTGAGCTAGCCGGCGGGTGTGTGCCGGAAACCTCTCCGATGCCTAAGTCAGTACGCTTGATAAATAGACAAAAGCTCTGTGTATTCAGAAAGCAAAGTTGTGTGTTACCTCTCCAAAGGTGATGTTTGTGAGCTTTTATAGGTTTCGTGTGGCACAATCCTAGTAGGACTTCTACTCCTCCATGCAGAGTCCTCCTAGGATTCATACTCTTGAAAGATAATACTTATCCTTCAACACCCCCCTCACTGCTTAAACCAAGTGAGATGGTTTTTACCATGGCCGAACTCCAATATGACCGAAGTAATCATGGCTATGTTGAGCCGCAGAGTAGGCCGAACTATCCATAGTTCGGTTCTTCCTTTCGCTACACCTTATCTCGGTTCTCTCATGTACAAACCATGGTGTGTTTAGACTGAGCTACCGAGTAGCAAGGTTCTGACCGTTCTAACCACAATATGCCATGACCGGGCTAGCTCTGAGACCGGCCTAACTCCAAGTTGCTTCCGGACCGGAGTAACATTACATTTCTCTCGGGTCGGAGAATTTTGTACCTCTCTTGGGCCGGAGTAACTTTACGGCCTTTTTACTCAGCCCTTCGTATTGTGGGCCATAATGACCATCTCCCAGCTCGGCCCAATTTTCACAAAAATTACCCTCTCAATTGCCCCTTAATTCCATCTGCGCAGCATGATAGGGATTATCTGTCTATCAGCCGAGCTGAAGTTTTTAAGCCTTTCTAGCCGAGCTAAAAAACCCTTTAGCCTTTCCAGCCGAGCTAAAACTCTTAAGCCTTCCAGCCGAACTAATTTTACACCGGGCTCTGCTTGTCCGGTCAAAACGTCTCTTCAATCACAGTAACTGAATCGTTTCTCTTTCCTAGGACACGTTGCACGCCCTTACTGGCCTATCGCAGCTGTCACGCCGCCCTCGTACTTCGCACAATTTTGAACAGTTCCCGTCCTTCCACTTTCGTCATTTTCACAAAACAATCTCCTTATCTTTGAATTCACCACTGCATTTCTTATTTCCCTCATTCTCTCTTTCAAGCTCCATTGCTCTCCAACTTTTGCAACTGTGAAGCTTGCTTCGTGTTCCTCTTTTACCGCTGTTGCTTCCATCTCCAGGTCTTCTATTTCAATCTGGTAAGCAAATCCATCTTTCTTGCTCTGTTTGTTTTCGTATTTGTTCAATCCATATTTTGTTTTGTGTGCTTTTTGCAAACACTTTTTCTGTTTTAGCCTTCGTCTTTTCTGCAAAATATGTAATAGAACCACTCAACTTCATGAAACCTGTAGAACATCACTTTTGATCCACAACCCCAACACAACCGAACTAAAAAGTTGTTTGTGGCTGGCGCCTGCATAGCCAGGCTACCCACCGGACTAACACTTCACACAAAACTAGTAGTTTCGCCAAGTCAAACAACCTTCTGATTTACTTTAACCGAGATAAACGAACCGAATTAAGTTTGAACTAAGCAAACTGGAAACCTTTGCCTTCGACCGAGCCAAGTTATAGCGACCCCGGTCTTTTCCCATTTGATTATTGTATCCGGACTTAGGTTCCGTTTATTCTGTCATTGTATAATTGTTGTTGTCGCCCTTTATTTTATCATTTGGAGTTATAGGATGTGTTGGGCAGGTTTGTGTCAGGTTGGTTGGGTTCGTAAACCAAGTGTTGCTGTCCAGTTTTTTGGGTTGGTCGCTCGAGCCAGGGCTTGGTCGCTCGAGCGAGGGTTGTATTTTGTGTCTTCTGGCTCGATCCAGCTTTGCTTCGCTCGAGCGAGCGATTGCGTCTAGTATAGACCTGAGGGCAGTGCTTATTCGCTCGAGCGAGATTTTCTTCGCTCGAGCGAGCGAGGTGTATGTTTTCGAGTTCCTTGCTCGAGCGAGCATTCTGTCGCTCGAGCGTGCTCCAGGGTTGCAGACCTGAAGCATTGTATTCTTGGCTCGAGCGAGCTTTTCTTCGCTCGAGCGAGGTTTTCGTGTGTCTGGTCGCTCGAGCGACCAAGTCTTCGCTCGAGCGAGCCTGTCAGGTTTAAATAGGCAGCAGCGTGTTTCAGATCAGTTTTTCATCCACTTTCAGATTCCAAAAGCCTAGTTACGAGTTCTCTCTCCCTCTACTCACCTTCTCTCTTAGGTTTGATCTATTTAGAGTGTGTTTCTACCCCAGATCCTTTATTAAAAAGATAGAGTGAGTCGACGGCTTCCATTTAATCTGAACGTTTGGTGGTTTGGAGCACATTGGAATTTGGGTCTTCATCTTCGTCTTCTCCATTCGGGTTATTTTCTTCGAGGTAGGGATTTCCTACTCCAATGTATACGTTTTGTTCTAAGTTTTGGCATTTTAATAGGTTGGGGGTATTTTGGTAATTTTGGGAAAAACCCTAGTTGTTTAAATAAATTGAATTGTATATTTAATTTAAGGAACATTGGGGAAACTAGTTAAATTCATGAGGTTGAGCAATTTATTGATTAAATGGGGTAGTTGGTTAATTTAAATTACTCGTCCATTTAATTGTTGAGTTATTTATTTCCAAGTCTAGAAATAACTGTTTTGGGCTATCGGTGGAGGATAGTCGTGATTGTTGTAGACACTGCATGTGGATTAGGGATAACTGAAACTAATCATTGATTAAGTCATCAATTTTGACTGTTGAATTAATACAGACATTATGTGTATTGATTGTGTGTTGTATATGTTATGTGTTTACATACATTGTTTTGTGTGGGAGGAGATAGGGGATGTACTCCACGGTTTAGGGGAAGATAGGGGATGGACCTCTAAATCGGATTTTGTTTGGGAGGAGATAGGGGATGGACTCCATTAGCATCACTTTTATGTGTGCTTATTTATATTGAAGTGTTTTTATTGATACAACACTAAAATGTGTATCAAACTGGAAGTATGAAGTGTTTTGATTTGAGCCTGAGTCTCATTTGTTTGTTGACATTGGAAGAATGTGAATATGATATATATAGTTCACTGTTGTAAGTTTGGCCAGGTTCTGAGCCTTATTGATAATAGACGTTAGTGTCATGAAACTGTATAAAGATGTAATTGATTATCTTGGTTAACCATCTATTGAATGCTATAGCTTTATTCAATGCTTATATTTGGTTTAGTATTTTTCTACTGGGCTGTGGCTCACCCTTTATGGGAACATCATTTTCAGGTCCAGGTGATAAGCTACCTCCAAGGACTTAGCTTGGAAGGATTTGGATTTTGAAGACTATCTTTAGTTATTTGTTTTTATTTGATAAACATTCAAGCCTAGGGCTTTATTTGTATTTGAGTTAGAACTCATATTTTTGTGTCCAAGTGTTGGCTTGGAAAGATGTAAGCCCATAGGGCATTTAATTTGATATTACATGTAATGTTTTCATTTAGTAATACTCTGATGAATGAGATAATGAATTGTTTTCTTTTAATATTGCATGCCAATGATATATATAATGGGTTTATTTTGAGGGTGTGACACAAGTCTTCGGGGCTAAGCCAGCTTTCCTAGTTTTTAAACCGAACTAAGAAAGCTGCCCCTATAGGTTTGACCGAGGTAACAAAACCCGTAGTTCAAACCGTGTAAAACCAATCCCACACACAAACCGATCTATCGAACCCCTTGCTCAATCCGAGCTACAAAGCACTTTGCTGAACCGAGATAATCCCTGTAGCATCCCCCGTAGGCCGAAGTAGGACTTCTTTATCTTTGTTTTTGATTTTGTAGCACGGTCAACGATCTGTGCTTAACACCTTTATTTTCCACTTTGCAGACTTAAGTTGCCCAGGCACTCCTCTGTGCGCTCAACCGAGCTACTGAGCATCGTTTTCCAACCGAACTAATTTATTTATAACTTAAACATAAATGAGGAAGTATAGGTTTTTGGTAGAAACTCCTGGAGGCCTAGCCGAATTTCGAAAGGATTACAACATCCCCGACGACGTACAACTTGTCTTAGCCAAAAAAGATGTCACACCATGGGGGAATGAGGGCTTCGTACCTTTTACCCTCCTTTCAATAATAGAAACCGGACTAAGATTTCCAGTCCAGCCATTAATTTGTGAATTCCTTAGACAAACATGATTATGCCCAACCCAGCTTTCCACCAATTCATACCGTATAATAATGGGAATAGCCGAATTAAACCGCCAAGCCGGTCTTAACCTCAGTCTAGCCGAAATATTCCACCAATATTCCTTAGGATCAAAAGAAGATGGGTGGGTCTACTATTTAAGAATACACCGTCGTCGAGAGAAGATAATAAAATATACACCGGATAAAGACTTAAACGATGACGATTTTTTCTGGGTGTTTGGGAACTTTGAGGATCATCAAGCCCAGATTCCTGGCCGACGTATAAACTGGAAAAAAGGAATCCCCGGTATAACTTACTTCGGCTATATGCATGCTTTTGTTTTACTTCGGTTTCTGGTTTCATAACCGATTCTAACACTTGTATTCTTTTTGCAGACCCAGCTCATCTTGCATCCTTGTACAGTTACCCCAACCTGAACACACTCCGTGCCACGCTACGTGTTGAAGAAAGGAGTTGGGCTAAGCTGTTAAATTTTGAGCCGACCTATAGATACAGCGGTCGCTGTAAAGCCAGAGTGACCGATTTCCTTCTTGAAGACGCACCAGAACCGGACCCAACCTTGCCCCAAATCAACCTCGTCCCACTGATTGCTGAACAAGAAATGGCAAAAAGGAGCAGAGTAAGGGCGCTTCTAACCGAAACTAACAGACCCGAGGTACCACAAACCGGTTAGACGACTGAGACCATGGTAGCCCTTCCATCCCAGAAACCATCCTCATCTCAGGCGAACAAGCGTGCCCGGACTAGCCAAACCGAGCAACGACTTGTTGACGAGGATGAGGCCATTCTTCCGCCCAGCCCTCAACCGGAGTACTCTGACCGAGCTGACTTCTCCAAATGGGCTCCAAGTCTTACCTTTCAAAATCAAGATATTCAGGAAACTGACTCGGTTGTTGTTGGGAAGGATCACTTGATGGCTTTCAATCTAGCCAAGAGTGTTTGCCTTCCAAAAGACATGGAGCACCACAACAAACAACTAAACACCGAGCTGAAGGCCATCCGGTCATCAACAAAATCAATGGTCCTGGTAAGTGGCTCTCCCTTTTCTTTGTCTAACTTTTCCCAATTGTCAGTCCGGCTAAAGAGAGTCACTACTCTTTTGCAGGCCATTCAGAAGAACAACATTGCGCATAAGAAAGTGCTGGAGCTCCGCAAGACTACCAGGCAGGCCATGGCAGATGCCGAGGCAAAGACAGCCGAGCTGGAGCAAGCCAAGAAGCAGATAGTCGAGCTACAGTCCAAGAACGGTCGCTTGACCGGACTTGTTAGCTCGGCTGAAGCATAAAAACAAAAAATTGCAGCAACGGTGAAAGACAAATACTTGCGCGAGTTGGCCAAACTTGAAGGGAAAAAAGACGTTGAAATAGCCGATCTGAAGAAGAAGGTCGGTGATGCCAACGCCAAAGGTTTCAAAGAGGCGGAGGGCCTCTACATTCCACAGTGTGAGGGGGCGAATGACTTATTCTTTAAGTGTGGCTGGAGGAGTGCTGTGGAACAGCTCGGCTGTGAGCCCGAAACCGAGGTCTACAATGCTCCGCAGTACTTTATTCCGGCCTCACTAGCGGAATACGCTGCTTCTGTCCAACAACAATTTTTGCAAGGTTCAGATGATGAAGATGAAGAAAACGAACCATCTGTTACTCCGGTAGTCAACGAGCAAGGCAACGATCAATCAGCTCGGTTGGAGGCAACGGTTGAAAACCTGACTGTTGAGCCGTCGACTGACATCGTTCTGCCAGTTGCTACTGAGACTGATCTTCCATCTGCAACCGGTGTTCAAGTCAATATTGACGCCGACCTTGAAGACCTTTTTACTTGATTCTGCACTTTCTTTTCGTTTGTTACTTTTTGCTCTTGTAACCGAGCTAAGGCCCCCCCTTTGTAATTGCTCTTTTGATGAATGAAAAATTCCTTTTTCTTATTTCGGTTGATCTGTATGTTTGTACTTGTAATGACTTTTCCATGATCTTTTTACTTCCAACTGTTATCTCGGTTTAAATTCCTGTTTGAACTTGCTTTCTAATAGTATTGTAGCCGAGATACTTTAATCAGGTCTCAGCTGAGTAATCTGACTGAGCATTCCAGCCAACCACTCTTTAGCCGATGTACTTATTTCGGCTAAAGAGTATTAAGAGTTGGTTTAATCCAGCCAACCACTCTTCAGCTTTAAACTTACATCAGCTGAAGAGTAACAAGAGTTGGTTTATTCCAGCCAACCACTCTTCAGCCTTAAACTTACTTCGGCTGAAGAGTAACAAGAGTTGGTTTAATCCAGCCAACCACTCTTCAGCCTTAAACTTGCTTTGGCTAAAGAGTAACAAGAGTTGGCTTAATCCAGCCAACCACTCTTCAGCCTTAAACTTGTTTTGGCTAAAGAGTAACAAGAGTTGGTTTAATCCAGCCAACCTCTAAGTTGGTTTTTTCAGCCAACTTAGAATAGATTGTTTGGTTATTCCGACCAAACGTCCTGCAGCCTGGATCCTTATCCTGGGCTTAGGAGGGGTGTTGGTTTAATCCAGCGAACCTCTAAGTTTTTCCAGCCAGCTTAGAATAAAGCGTTTGGTTATTCCGACCAAACGTCCTGCAGCCTGGATCCTTATCCTGGGCTTAGGAGGGGTGTTGGTTTAATCCAGCCAACCACTCTTTAGACTTAAACTTACTTCAGCTGAAGAGTAACAAGAGTTGGTTTAATCCAACCAACCACTCTTCAGCCTTAAACTTGCTTTGGCTAAAGAGCAACAAGAGTTGGTTTAATCTAACCAACCATTCTTCAGCCTTAAATTTACTTCGGCTGAAGAATAACAAGAGTTGGTTTAATCCAGCCAACCTCTAAGTTGGTTTTTTCAGCCAACTTAGAATAGATTGTTTGGTTATTCCGACCAAACGTCATGTAGCCTGGATCCTTATCCTAGGCTTAGGAGGGGTGTTGGTTTAATCCAGCCAACCTCTAAGTTAGTTTTTCTAGCCAACTTAGAATAAAGCGTTTGGTTATTCCGACCAAACGTCCTGCAGCCTGGATCCTTATCCTGGGCTTAGGAGGGGTGTTGGTTTAATCCAGCCAACCTCTAAGTTAGTTTTTCCAGCCAACTTAGAATAAAGCGTTTGGTTATTCCGACCAAACGTCCTGCAGCCTGAATCCTTATCCTGGGCTTAGGAGGGGTTTTGGTTTAATCCAGCCAACTTCTAAGTTAGTTTTTCCAGCCAACTTAGAATAGAATGTTTGGTTATTTCGACCAAATGTCCTGCAGCCTGGATCCTTATCCTGGGCTTAGGAGGGGTGTTGGTTTAATCCAGCTAACCACTCTTTAGCCGATGTCTTTACTTTGGCTAAAGAGTTCTAAGTTAGTTTTTTCCAGCCAACTTAGAATAGAATGTTTGGTTATTCCGACCAAACGTCCTGCAGCCTGGATCTTTATCCTGAGCTTAGGAGGGGTGTTGGTTTAATCTAGCCAACCTATAGATTGGTTTTTCCAGCCAACCATACTTTTGATGTCCCTAACTCACTAATACAATCTTAGACAAAAAATAACTATGCTGAAAAAGAATTGACTTTGTTTTATTGAGAGAAAGGACAATTACACATACGCGTAAAAAAAAAAAAAAACTAAAAATAAAATAATTTGAGATTGGCAGTATTCCACGGCCTGGGAATTGTCTTGCCGTCCTCGTCTTCTAAGTGGTATGCCCCTTTTCCTGCTAATCCAACCATTTTGTAAGGTCCTTCCCAATTAGGCCCTAACTTGCCATCTCCGGGCACCAAAGTGTTTCCCATCACTTTGCGTAGTACCCAATCTCTAACCTTGAATTTTCTTGGATGAACTGTTTTATTGTATTTTCTGGATAACTCTTGTTGATACGAGGCGATGTGAACCAGTGCTCTTTCTCTTCTTTCCTCCGCAAGGTCGAGTTCCAAAGTTATGGCTTCGTCATTCAAGTCAGGATCAAAATTTTCGCTTCGAATTGTGGGGAGACCAACTTCCAGTGGGATCACTGCTTCCATGCCATAAGCTAAGGAGAATGGTGTTTCTCCAGTTGATCGTCGTGGTGTAGTACGGTAAGCCCATAAAACATGAGGGAGTTCCTCCGCCCACTTGCCTTTGGCTTTTTCTAAACGTTTCTTCAGTCCATCCAATACTACCTTGTTTGATGCTTCTGCCTGACCATTTGCTTGGGGATATGCTGGTGTAGAATTGTAGAACTCTATCTTTTACTCTTCACAAAAGCCTCTGAAGATTCTGCCGTCGAACTGAGTGCCGTTGTCTGAGATTAGGGCTTTTGGTATGCCAAACCGAATGATGATATTCTGCCAAACGAACTTCTTCACATCTTTTTCTTTGATTGATGCCAATGCTTCTGCTTCCACCCACTTTGTGAAGTAGTCTATTGCTGCGAGAAAGAACTTCTTGTTTCTGGGTGCTGTTGGAAGTGGTCCTACTATGTCCAAGCCCCACATTGCGAAAGGCCATGGGCTAGTCAATGGTAGGAGTTCTCTAGCTGGTTGATGTATTTGGTGTGCGAATTTCTGGCATTTCTCGCACTTCTTCACATATTTCTCCGAGTCTGCCTGCATGTATGGCCACCAGTATCCTTGCGAAATGGCCCTGTAAGCTAGCGATCTTCCTCCTTGATGGCTTCCGCACACCCCTTCGTGTATCTCGTATAAGAATGCTTCTACTTTGCTGGGGTGGACACACTTGAGATAGGGTCTTGAGAACGACTTTTTGTATAACGCCAAAGATGGGGAGAGCCAAAATCGCTGCGACTTCGCTCTTATTCTGTTGGCTTCTTTTTTCTCTTCTGGTAAGATGCTGTCTTTTAAGAACAGGATGATGGGATCCATCCAAGAGGGGCCTAGTTCTGCGCAACATACCTCTTCTGCTTCGGGGTCTTCAATGCTTGGTCTACGTAGGTAGTCGATCAGTAGTGGATGAGGGATGGAGGTATCTGCCATTGAGGCGAAGCCTGCTAGTTCGTCTGCTCTGCTGTTTTCCTCCCTGCCTATTTGTTCTATCCTTACTACTTCGAATTTCTTGATCTCTATTCTGACCAATTCTTAGTACTTGGCCATCCTGTCATCCTTTGCTTCATAGTCGCCAGAAATTTGGTTTACCACCAGCTGTGAGTCGCTGTAGACCATTAGTTCGGTGGCCTTCATATAGAATGCTGATTTGAGGCCTGCAAGAAGCACTTCATACTCTGCTTCGTTGTTTGATACTGGGAAGCCAAGGTTGATTGCCTGCTCCACTACTAAGCCGTCTGGAGAGATGAGTACTATGTCAAGCCCTGCTCCATGCCGATTGGATGCTCCATCCACGAAGAGCTTCCACATCTCTCCAACGAACAACTTCCAGTAAGTGGGGGATCAGATGATGTCGTGGGGTCAAGAATGTTGCTGGTATTTTCTTCAAGGTCCATGCTTGCTGCCTGCCCCTCGCTGTCCGATTGTACCAAGTCTTTATTTGTTGGTGAGTCTTGTTTTACTTCTTCCTTGCTGTCTTTAGTTTGGTCTGCCTTGGAGTCTGACCGAGTGTCTTCTGCTAGGGGTTGTGCTATTCCGGCATTAACTTCTATCCCTAGTTCGGTCGTTTCAGTAAGATCGACTGGGCAGATGTGATGACTTCCTGGAGTGAATTCTACGACAAAATCCGCCAATGCTTGAGCTTTTATGGCGGTCCTAGGTTGGAACTTGATGTCGTATTGCCCCAACTCTACTGCCCACTTCAGAATTCGTCCAGAAAAGTTCGCCCTCTCAAACAAAGCTTTTAGTGGAAAGGCTGTGAGGACGACTATGGTGTGGGCGTGAAAGTAGTGTGACAGCTTCCTTGAGGCCATCATCAAGGCCAATGCCAGTTTTTCCAGCGGCAAGTACCTTGTTTCGGGGCCCAGTAATGTCTTGCTGACATAATAGATGGGCAGATGTTGGATTCCTTCTGCGTAGACCAACACTGCGCTAATTGCGTGCTGGGAGACGGCCAGGTATAGGAAGAGTTCTTCTCCAGGTACTGGGGTGACAAGAAGTGGTGGGGAAGACATGTATTCTTTTAAACTTTCCAAGGCGTGGTCGCATTCTTCGTCCCACTCAAACTTGGCCTTCAAGGCATGAAAAAATGGTCGTAGTCTATCTAACGACCGGCTTATGAACCGATTGAGCGCAGCTGCCATGCCGGTGAGATGCTGCACTTCCTTTACCGAGTTTGGTCTCTCTAAATCCTGGATTGCTTTGATCTGAGAGGGGTCTGCTTCTATACCCCGGTTGGTCACAAGGAAGCCCAGGAATTTGCCAGATCCTACTCCGAATGCACATTTGGATGCGTTGAGGCGTAACTTGTGCTTCTTCCGGATACCAAACATCTCGCCTAGGTCCTTGAGATGGTCATTCTCATCCTTGCTCTTGACCACCATGTCGTCGATGTAAGCCTCCATTGTTCTGCCTAACAATGGTTTAAATATCTTGGTGACCATTCGTTGGAATGTCGCCCCTGCGTTCTTTAGGCCAAAGGGCATGACCTTGTAACAGTACAGTCCTCTTGGAGTTGTAAACGATGTGACCTCCTGGTCTGGTTCATGCATGGCGATCTGGTGGTAGCCTCTGTATGCATCCAGAAAGCTAAGTCGGTTGTGCCCCGCCGTTAGGTCTACCAGTTGATCTATCCTTGGTAGAGCAAAGCTGTCTTTCGGGCACGCCTTGTTGACTGTTTTGTTGTCGACGCAGACACGCCACTTGCCATTCTTCTTTGGCACTACGACTGTGTTGGAGATCCATCTTGGGTAGTGTACTTCTCTAATTGCTCCTGCCTCCAGCAGGTTACCTACTTCTTCTGCCACTATCTCGGCGTGGTGGAGTGCCGATCTGCGTGTGCGTTGGATGATTGGTCTGGCGGATGGGTGGACATTAAGTTGGTGACAGATGAAGTTTGGATCAATGCCTGGCATGTCGTAGGGCGTCCAGGCGAACACTTCGATGTTAGAGGTTAATATTCCAAGACCTCTAATCTCTCAGTGCTGGACAATGATGAACCGAGTAAAAAGAACTTATCCGGGTTCCCTTCATCTATTCTCACTTCTACCAAGTCTTCCACCGCTTTCTGATTAGCCGCTTTTCCTACATCTGCGAACAGTTCATTACTCTCAGGTTCTTCCACCGAATGAACATATCCTTTGGCAGCGTGACTGTCGTTTATCGTGACAAAGCATTGCTTGGACATAATCTGATCTCCGTAGACCTCTTCAATTACACTGGTGTCGTTGGGGAACCGCATTACTTGGTGGTAGGATGACGCCACCGATCGCATGGCATGCAGCCATGTTCTGCCCAAGATGATGTTGTAAGTGGAGGGGACCTTCAATACCCAGAACTCCACTTGTTTCGTCACGCTTCCTGCTCTGACTGGAAGAATTATTTTGCCGACGGGCGATTCTGACATGGAGTTGAATCCAATTAGGGGAGATACTACAGGCGCCAAGTCTTTGTCTTGTAGTTTCAGTTGTTTAAATGTTTCGTAGTACATGATTTCACATGAACTACCCTGGTCAATCAGAATCCGCTTGACGTCAAAATCCTTAACTCGGAGAGTGACGACCAGGGCATCATTGTGGGGGCAATATATCCGTTCTAAGTCTTTATCTGAAAAGGACATGACATTTGTAGCTTCTGTCTTCCTCTTCTTGATGGCAGGTTGGGCACTTAGAACCTCTCTTAAATGCTCGGCCTTTTTGATTGATCCCCTGAGTTCGCATACACACTCAGGCTCGAAAACTCCATGTATCACATTGATAATGCCTTGAGGCGGGGCGTCGATTGGTATCCCATTGGGGTTATTATGGTCCTGGGGGGCTGGTTGCATCCCTCCTTCAATGTATTTATCCAAGTGACCTGCCGCCACCAACTCCTCCAGGTGCTGTCTTAATGGTGTGCAATTCTCAGTGCGGTGCCCCTTTTCTTTATGGAAAGTGCACCGCGATCTTTCGTCATAGTCTTTCTGTGCTTCTCCCAGCTTAGCTGGCCACTTGACGAAAGGCTCATCTCTTATTTCGCTCAGAATCCGATATATCGGTTTCTTGAACACCGTGGTTATGGCAGTGCGGATTCTTAACCATCTTTTACCCGGGTCTTCTCCATTATCTCGTCTGCCACGTCCGTTTCTGTTCGGTCGATCTACCGTATTAACCTTCGCGGAGGTCTTATTTTCTGGTACTGTGGTCGCCCCAGATTTTGCTTGGGCACGCGCGCCATCCTCTTCTACCCTGATGTGCTGATGTACTCTTTCCATCAAGGCTTCCATGGTGAGGGGTGGCGTTATGGTGATCGAGTCCCTTAGTCTGTTCCCGATTGGAAGGCCTCTTTTATACTGTGCAATGGCGAGATTGGTGGGGCAGTCCCCAATCTGATTGAATGTCTCCCAGTAGCGACTATTGTAAGATCTTAGGGTCTCTTTATTGCCCATATCGATGGAGAGTAGCTGGTCGATTTCCACTGGGGTTTTAGTGTTTGTTCGGAACCGTGTTACGAACGCCTCTGCCAATTGCGCCCAAGAGGCTATGCTGCCCTCTGGAAGTTTCTCGAACCAAGTCAAGCCTAGGTCGCCAAGGCTAGATGGGAAAAGTATGCACATTAAGGCCTCGTTTCGCTTGTATACAGCCATGACCTGGCGAAAGTGGCTCAAGTGTGAGTAGGGGTCCGTCTTCCCTTCATATGTAGTGAATTTGGGTTGAAGGAAGCCTGTTGGTAGGGGCGCGTTTTCAATTGCCGGAACAAACGGCGAAGTCTGCAGCCTTGCTAGTGCTTTGTCCGTTGGTTCGTAGGCAAGGCGCGGTATTGGCATTCCGACCTCGACGCTTCCATGCGTCCGAGGAGCCAACCGCTGTAAGGCAGAAACTCTGTGTGGATCCCGTGTCCTGGCATCCTTCTTGCATCGTGCCTTTTCTTCGAGCACGGTTCGCAAGTCGGATGATTTGGGTAACTCCGTCTGTCTAGATCTGGTTTGGTGCGTATGTGAGGGCCAATACGTGCTTCCTTCAGTGTATGATCTTTCAGATCTCGTCCTCTCAGACCTGGAGTGATGAGTTCCGGAAGACCTGGATTGAGTATCGCCTGTCCTGAGGCTTCTACTTTCTCCTTGCGAGGGTGTGGTATTCCTACTACGATTTTCTGAGTGGCGAGAGGGCGTCTTGTTTTTGCACCCCTCTCCTGTCGCCACTTCTTTTCTCTTCATCTGGCGCTTCAAGGCTTCCATGTCCGCCGCCATCTTCCTTATTAATTCATCTTGCTCCTTCACGCGGTCTTCCAGAGCTTGAGGATCAATCCTCCGCCTTTGCCTGTCAGGACTTTGAGAATGAGATTGACGGGGGCTGTGAGTCCGTCTTTCCCTAGTATCTCTCCTGGGGTTATGTCGTTGGGACTCCAAGTCCGCCATGGGAGGGATAGAAGGTAATCCTTCACGCCTTGCGCCCCCATTTGGAGTTTGCCCGTCGATGGCGGACTGTGGCAATTCTTCAATATGTGCCATTGTTCCAAGAGGTAAAACTTGATCAAGAGGTTTTGTCCTGTCTGATTTTCCCACAGACGGCGCCAATTGTACGGGAAAGAAATAAACCTTCTCGTATAATTCTATTGATCAAGTCTGCGCTCCTCTGTACGTCGTCGCTTTATCACCTGAAAACACAAACGTGAGCTAGCCGGCGGGTGTGTGCCGGAAACCTCTCCGATGCCTAAGTCAGTACGCTTGACAAATAAACAAAAGCTCTGTGTATTCAAAAAGCAAAGTTGTGTGTTACCTCTCCAAAGGTGATGTTTGTGAGCTTTTTATAGGTTTCGTGTGGCACAATCCTAGTAGGACTTCTACTTCTCCATGCAGAGTCCTCCTAGGATTCATACTCCTGAAAGATAATACTTATCCTTCAACACCCCCCTCACTGCTTAAACCAAGTGAGATGGTTTTTACCATGGCCGAACTCCAATATGACCGAAGTAATCATGGCTATGCTGAGCCGCAGAGTAGGCCGAACTATCCATAGTTCGGTTCTTCCTTTCGCTACACCTTATCTCGGTTCTCTCATGTACAAACCATGGTGTGTTTAGACTGAGCTACCGAGTAGCAAGGTTCTAACCGTTCTAACCATAATACGCCATGACTGGGCTAACTCTGAGACCGGCCTAACTCTAAGTCACTTCCGGACCGGAGTAACATTACATTTCTCTTGGGCCGGAGTAATTTTGTACCTCTCTAGGGCCGGAGTGACTTTACGGCCTTTTTACTCAGCCCTTCGTATTGTGGGCCATAATGACCATCTCCCAGCTCGGCTCAATTTTCACAAAAATTACCCTCTCAGGATCAATAGCAGAAATTACTTCATCTGTAACGAAAATTACATTAAAAATAAAGGTAACAAAACAGGAAAATTATTTTCCAAGTAAAAATAACATATGCACATCATTATAACTATTTATTAAGCATGTCCCAATGGTTAAGTGATAGAGGAAGACTATTTCAAGAAGTATAAATCACATGCAGAAATTTTTAATTATATTTGCAACAGAACACACAAACACACACACACACAAAGTCGTAATCCAAAACAAGGACGCACCATATACACTATTAATTAAAAAAAATTTGCTCCCGTCCTGTGCATCCTTTTTTCAGGCACTTAGGCATTTAGATATGAACTCTTGCAGCTATGTTCCTAATCTTCTCACATTCAGTACAATTATTCTTAAACCAAAGGAGTCATATAATATTGAAAAGTAACTACCAACAATGAATCTTTCTTATATACACTTTTTTTTCCTTCCGTCAATGAATAAACTTCATTTATTCGTAACAAAAATGGATGTGTTGCAAGAAAATTTAAGATCTAATTATATATAGACACATCTTGTTGCATTCCTTCCACTTTTTGAAAAGTAACTAGTCACAGATTGTATATGTTAAAATTAATGCCATATTTACATTAGATACATTGGATACATTGCATGCATTGGATACATTGAGTTCATACATTCTTTGTATTCATGTATTTTATATTTATTAAGTACATTGTCTAGATTATATTCATGTACCTAATTAATTACAAGGTTGTTTAGGTTCATGGATCTTATTCATTGAACTTATGTATAACCTTCTCTATATAAAAGGATGTAAGCCTATGGGCAATATGTATGAATCAATAAGTGATAAAAATTCAATACAAAATATAGTTCATTCTAAAGAGAGTTTTATCAAAAGCTAACATAAGTGGTATCAGAGCTTTGGTTGGGTCAAGAGCAAGTTGGACGTAGAGATCAGATACGGGAAAACAAGCCTCGAAGAAGAACAAATCGACGTCTATGGCGAATCCCATCAACCAAAATGTATCCACTCCTATCTTTAATGGTGAAAATTTTGATTTTTGGTATGTGAAAATGAGAACTATTTTTGTCTATACGGAGCTTTGGGATCTTGTTCAGAATGGGTTCGAGGAACCTGAAAATGAAGAAGCTTTGACAAATCCCCAAAAGAACCAATTAAAAAAGCAAAGGAAGAAGGATTCAAAGGCTCTCTCTTTTATTCAACAAGGAGTTTCAGAAGCAATCTTTCCAAGAATTATCAATGCAACAAAAGCGAAGGAGGCATGGGATATTCTTTAGAAAGAGTATAAAGGCAACTTGAAGGTAAGAAGCATCAAACTTCAGTCATTGAAAAGAGATTTTGAAAATTTAAAGATGAAGGATATGGAATTGTTGAAGGATTATTTTTCTAGGGTTATGGAACTTGTAAACCAAATGAAAATTTATGGGGATAATATTACTAATCAAAGAGTTGTTGAGAAAATTTTGATAAGTTTGCCGGAGAAATACAATCCCATTGTTGCTGTCATTGAAGAAACTAAAGATCTTGCTGATTTGAGTATTGAAGAATTGATGGGTTCAATTAAAGCATTTGAGCAAAGGTTGAGTAGGCAATTTGAAAAGTCAATTGAAAGTGCCTTTCAATCCAAGCTCAATGTTAGTACCTCTAATTCCCAAGGAAGAAGAAGAGGAGGAGGAAGAAATGCAACCGGAAGAGTAAGAAATGCAAGAGGAAGAGGAAGGTCTAATTTTCAAAGAAAGGAAAATGAAGAGTCTACTCAACAAAAGTGTGGAATTTGCAACCGAAGCACTCATGTTGATAAAGATTGTTGGTTTCGAGGAAAGCCAAAATGTTACACTTGCAACAAATTTGGGCATGTCAAGAAGGATTGCCTAGTCAAGAACACTCAACAAGCTAATTTTTCTGAGGAGCAAGAAAGTGAAGGGCACATGTTCTATGCTTGTCACAAGGCATCGGATCAAACCAAGGATGTATGGTTTCTCGATAGCAGATGTAGCAATCACATGACAGGAGATGAAATCATTTTTGTAAAAATGGATGCTTCCTTCAGTCCTCAAGTAAAAATGAGGAATGGTGCCTTAGTCCAAACAAAAGGAAAATGTACTATTGCTATAGAAACCAAGATGGGTACAAGATTCATTTCCGATGTTCTCTTAGTTCCAGACTTAGAGCAAAATTTGCTAAGTGTTGGACAACTTATGGAGCGTGGATATCTTGTTCACTTTGAAGACGATTTTTGCAAAATTTTTGACAAATGGGGGAAAAGCCAAGTTGTAGCACAAATCAAGATGGAGAAGAATAGAAGTTTTCCTCTCATTTTTCGGTATAGCAAAAATGCGGCTTTGAAGATGGATGTGATTGATAATTCATGGCTTTGGCATAGAAGATTTGGGCACTTGAATTTTCAAAGCTTGAAGCATCTACAACAAAACAATATGGTTTTTGGGTTGCCAACCATTCATGAAGTGCAACATATTTGTGAAGGTTGTGCACTTGGAAAGCATCATTGGGAGTCATTTCCAAAGGAGAAAGCATGGAGAGCTAAACCACCATTGGAGCTTGTCCATACCGATGTGTGCGGACCTATGGATACACCAACTCATGAAGGTAACAAATACTTTATTATCTTTGTTGATGATTTTACTAGAATGACTTGGGTGTATTTGATGAGACTAAAGAGTGAAGTTTTCTCTATCTTCAAAAAATTTCAAAATCTTATTGAAAGACAAAGTGGTTGTTTGATGAAAGTACTGAGAAGTGATAGAGGCGGAGAATACAACTCAAATGAGTTTATGAAATTTTGTGAAGATATTGGAATGGAAAGGCAATTGACTGTTGGGTACACTCCACAACAAAATGGTGTGGCGGAAAGAAAGAATAGAACCATAGAGGAGATGTCCAAGTCTATGCTACATGAGAAGGGGCTACCCAAAACTTTTTGGGGTGAGGCTATGTATACAGCAGTTTACTTGATGAATAGATGTCCTACAAAAGCTCTTAAGGACAAAACTCCATTTGAAGCTTGGAGTGGAAGGAAACCATCGGTGAATCACTTGAAGGTGTTTGGTTCCATTTGTTATGCTCATGTTCCAAAAGAAGTGAGGCACAAGCTTGATGAAAATAGTAAGAAATGCATCTTTGTGGGTTATAGCTCGAAATCCAAAGGCTATAGACTCTTCAGCTTGGATCAAAAGAAGGTGATTATTTGTAGAGATGTTCTCTTTGATGAAAATGCGTCTTTTGATTGGAAGGAAAAGAAAGTCCAAGATCAAAGCATTACTTTCAATGAAGAATCGGAAAGTCAACAAGTTGAAGATGTTGCAACTCTTGAATCTCCACAAAGAGTGTCACCAATTGCTAGTTCACAATCTTCTCCAAGTTCAAGTTCAAGTCCAAGTTCAAGTTCAAGTTCAAGTTCAAGTTCAAGTTCAAGTTCAAGTTCAAGTTCTTCATCTCCAAGTTCAACTCCAAGAAATATAAGGAGTCTTAGTGATGTGTATGCAAGATGCAATTTATGCATTGTTGAACCTGAAAATTTTGAATAGGCAATTAAAGATGAAGCATGGAAGAAAGCAGTTGCTACTCCCTTGATTGTGAATGAAAAGTTGTCAAAGGAAGATGGAAGCAAAGAAGCTGAAGCATCTTGTTATAGAAGTTTGGTTGGAAGTTTGTTGTACTTAACTGCTACAAGACCGGACATCATGTATGCTACAAGTTTATTGTCTCGGTTCATGCACAATCCAAGCCAAATTCATTTTGGGGTTGCAAAAAGAGTGTTGAGATACATTCAAGGTACACTTGATTATGGAATTTTTTATGAGAAATTTCTTGATGCAAAGTTAATTGGATTTTGTGATAGTGATTGGGCCGGATGTGTTGATGAAATGAGAAGCACTTCTGGGTATGCATTTTCTCTTGGATCGGGTGTAATTTCATGGTTATCCAAGAAACAACAAATTGTGGCACAATCATCTGCTGAAGCTGAATATATTTCAGCATCATTGGCAACTACACAAGCAATTTGGCTAAGAAGAATTTTGGATGATTTTGGTGAGAAGCAAGGTGAAGCTACTTCAATTATGTGTGATAATAAGCCTGCTATTGCTATGGCAAAGAATCCCGTCTACCATTCTCGTACCAAACACATTGCTATCAAACATCATTTCATTAGAGAAGTTGTGGAAGATGATGAGATTCAAATCAAGTATTGCAAGACTGAAGATCAAGTTGCGGACATCTTCACCAAAGCTCTACCAAGGGACAAATTTGAATTTTTTAGAGAAATGTTGGGTGTCACACAATATGGCATTAAAGGGGAGTGTTAAAATTAATGCCATATTTACATTAGATACATTGGATACATTGGATACATTGCATGCATTGGATACATTGAGTTCATACATTCTTTGTATTCATGTATTTTTATATTCATGTATTTTATATTTATTAAGTACATTGTCTAGATTATATTCATGTACCTAATTAATTACAAGGTTGTTTAGGTTCATGGATCTTATTCATTAAACTTATGTATAACCTATGGGCAATATGTATGAATCAATAAGTGATAAAAATTCAATACAAAATATAGTTCATTCTAAAGAGAGTTTTATCAAAAGCTAACAGTATAAAGCAAAACATAAAATAAAATAAATGCAAAACTAGTGATGTGTTCTCATTGGTAAACCCATTTTATTTTCCCTCTTTTTGGATAATACAAACACCAATGACGTCTGAATGGAATGGCAAAGACAAATGAAAATATTGTGCCAGGAGACTCTGTGAGTGAATCACCGCGTAAAATATATTTACATATATATGAAGACCTTTAACAAGTATTGGGCACCATAAAAAGTACCACAAAACAAATAAAAGCAGTCAATGAAAATAGAAAGTAAAACAACCAGAAACTTTTAAGATTATGAGGCCTGCCTGGTGAAAGCTGATCAGTTCTCTCTGATGTTAATACCCGAACGGTAAGTGCCTGGTCAACATCTGCAATCTAACATGAGAAACCAACATCCTATCAGCCATTGGATTCATGAATCACAGCAACTTTTAACCATTATAATTATCAACAGAATTTGATCAAAATAATTAAGCATACCCAACCAATATGTTGCAGTACTAAATCTTGATCAGACGACTTCTCAAGAATCTTTGACGCCTCAATTGCAGCAATCTCCTTGCCGGAAATTATGATTATTCAAGGAATGCTGTGAGTCCATTTCCACTCTAGGGTCTTTCCAGTGGCCAGATGAGTAATTTCTTGACAAGATATGCCATATAGCAAGAGCCTTAGTGCTCATCCCTTTACTTGCATACAGGAAGGCAAGCGCTCGCAAATTCCCAGAGTCGTTCAACAAAGTTTCTAACTCCTCCTGCACCGCCCATTGAAGTTGTATGGTCATCCTTCAAGCAGGCTTCTGACTGGCCTCCCGCTTTGAAATACATTGGAATGTAACATTCCACTGTTTACAAACAACTGCACATAGTGCATTGTCTTGAGGCCTACATACAAAGTTGATCCTAACCCTACAACTAACACAACACAATATTTTCAAACCCGGAAAAGAGTAGCAAGCTATAATTCACATTGCAACTATTGAAATCCACTAGAGATGTTTGCAGTGAAAACTATTCTCCTTATCACTGCAACTTATCCCAATCAGACAGTCATAAACTTGATTAAGATCCTTTTCTTTTCCCTAAAGAAAGAGATAGATATTCTAAAAATCAGTGCAATTCATTTCCCCAGCGTGTTCTCAATCAACACTAATTCTTATGTTTTTTAATGCAACTTGTAGGACACAAACAATTGATTTTTCTATAAATTAAAAATGCTTCAAATATTTTTCCATTTTTTATCTGTTCTTTTGTTCATAATATTAAGCGGAAAATGGAATCACAGTTCAAGCCTCTGACCCAAAGAGTTTGGCTACTGATGATGAACCACTCTCTTCCACATCTTCCTCAATAATCCCGGGTTTGAAAAATATTGTGTGTGAGATCACAGGTCAATCAAGTGACCCAGCACTTCAAAATGCTGGAGTCCCTTTTGCAGGTTCCTCGTAAGTATGGATAGGAAAATATGCAGAGTATAAGTACCTTAGGGGTTACAAGTCAATAAAAGTACAAAGCAAAAGGAAGATGTCACATACCACTATATATCTGTTCTCAGAAGATGCAAGCCTCTCCATATCTTCTACATGATTTAGGGCTCTATAGAGGTACATCAGAAGAGTGTCAACTCCTTCCTTCACCGAAGGACTCAGATCTTTTTCACGAGAAACATGTAAATACCTGTAGTGAAAGAAGGGGAGGTCAAGAAAAGCTTTAGCAACAATCCACCGCTACTTAAAGGCAATTTAACTTGAACCAATAATATACAACTGTTAAACTTGCAAGCCATTTTGGTGATATGCTAAATACCTGGGACTGTGTTACAAGGCCGTTTGACAAATCTTTTAAATAAGATTATTTGGCTTACAGCTTTGGTGTGTTTGGCATAATTTATTGCATTCAACTTATATAGCTTAATGAACTTAATTTTAACAAACAAAAGCTAGCTTTTTTCAAGCTACCTGGGAGTGCTTTTCCAACTTAAATTTTTAAGCTTTTGAAAGTTGGACCAAAAGGCTCCTCAATATTTTCATAATTATGGACGTACTCCTTTAAAAATTGCGAGGTTTAAAAAAACTATGGCCATTTTGGTATTTACGATTTAAAAGGCTACTTTTTGGATTATTTGCCAACACTGTCAACTTTTCCAAATGTCATCCAAAAGTTGCACCAAATACTTTTACAACTTATTCAAAGCACTTTGAGCCTATAATCTAAAAATTCATAATCTCAATCTAAAGGTAACTTTTAGGTTTTTCCAGACGGCTTATATTCCACGCCCCTTTAAGAGCAAAAAGTAAGAGGAAGAATATATACACCTAATGATGTTTTCTATTGCCGATTGCAGTAAATCATCTCTATTTGGTGGATTCAAAAGAAAAGCATCATCTACTGCAGTCTCCACCCCTGCTTTTTTAAGAAAAATAGCTCTTTGGATGGCCATCAATCCATCGTCAACAACATTTTCAAGTGGAGAAGGAGGAGGGTGCAAGCCCCAATACCGGTTCCTTGGCACCTGAAAATAAAAATTTAATCAACTTTAAATCAAAGTTCAAAAGCATTGATATGAGTTTATCAACAACTAAACAGCAGAAAAAAAGGGGGAAGGGAGGAGATAATTAACAGAAGTAAACTAGATAAACATACTTGCACTGCAATATTGTGCACCACCCCAAAACTGACACTCAGTACATATACCAAATCCAGCTAAGATAGCATCTTCCTGTTTCTGTTCTACTTTGAAATCGAGTAATTTCACAACAAATTGCCCCAAATAAGACCAGTCATCAAATATTTATATGCAAAGTTAAGTAACAGTGGAGTGCTCCACAACATGAAAAGTACCAAGGTATACAATTTCCTAATCTCTTTCTTAAATGCTATCACTACTACTTATCCCACAAATTTAGTAAAGTTCAAGCAAGCCCTCCCTTCTTACATACTTTGAGAAAAGACCAAACTCTTCAAGAGTGTATAGAACAATATTCCAAGAAAAACCAAGCAACTAGAGATAAAATAAATCTAAGAGATAAAGGACAAGTTCACATCATGTTGGGTTAAGAGTCCCTGAAACCATTTTTTCATATCAAATCGACCCATCTATTATCTTTTCACTTTCATTTAAAAAGATAAAGAAAATGGTGAGCAAGCATGCAAGCGCCTATATGGGAGAGAGAGAATCCCCCAGTCACAATATTGTTGGGATATACTAGTATGGAAGGTGGTGTGGGTGCCTCCCTGATTGCAATAAGGGGATACTTGGGGGTGGGGGGGGGGGGTTGCAACTCCAACTAAAGTAGTTCCGAGTTGTTATGTACAAGTGAGATTCTCTAACAATGTTTGTATCACATGAACTCCACAAGAATTAAATTAGAGCTTCCCTTATGCAAGATTACCTAGATATTTTGGTTTGAATGATGGGAAAAAAAAGGGGGGGGTGGGGGGGGTGAAGTTCAAAAGTATTCAAAGTGTTTGATTAGATTCTAGTGATACAAAGGGCTTTGAGAAGTTCCGTAGAAGAAGAAATTCACAAAGTAAGAAAAAGAAAGGGAAAGAAATGAACCATAACCATGAATCATGACTGCTATCCCCATTCAAATCAACAAAAATTTCCGCAATCATTCATTAACCAAGACAAAGCATTCATTGTATTTAAACCTCATCTTACATCAAAGGCACAAGCAAAGTTATGACCAGATGGAACTCAAATTTTGAAGAAATTATTTAAGTTAATAACAGGCTGGATTAAAGACTCACAACCCAGCTCAAGTTAGAATTCAAATTAAATAGAAACTTTTAGAAAATACACTCATAAGAATACGTAGTTTCAGTAAATAAAACTTTTCCAGAATCCTAGACCAACACAAATAATAACTACCAACAATAGAGCAAGTAACAAAACCTCATAATAAAATACTTACTTTTAACACCAATCAACATGTAGAATTACCAAGAAACTCTCAAATTAAAAACTAGTGAGTAAAAAAATCTCTATGAAGCATTAGTTCGCAGGTCACTGCATCAATCATTATCTGTAATTAAGTGTGACAAAGCATAAGAAACCTTTAGTTTATGCAAGTGATGCATGATTTCCTAGTTTAAAACTCCAAAGAAACCATGAAACTGAACCAAAAAAGAAAAAGAAAAACAAAGTATAGCATAAAAACCATTCCTAGTTTGGTATTAGCTACTTATAATTTGTTAGAAAGAAAATTTTCCAGCCAAATTTGCTGATCAATAACTAGCACAATCAGCAGCCTTGTGTTGAAGCAATATCACAAGCAAATGTAGTATATATCATGACCATAGAAATAAGCAAGTGTAGTATATACCAGCAATGACCACCGATTTGGGTCTCGCATGATAAATGGGAATGCTTTGGAAGGCTGCGTAGTTTCTGACAGCAAGAAGTGATTTACTGCTTCCTCAAAATGCAAGTCAAACAGCAAGAGCAAACCCACTTGAGCATGAACAAAGGACAACATTTCCTTTGTCATTTCACCTTCACTTTGAAGCTCCTCCACCAAGGAGATGGCTTCCTCAAAGTTCTTCTTGCGCAACAGGTCTTTGATTTGTTCTTCCGACGGTACTTTCCTATAGCAAATAACCTGGCAATAACATAAAATAGTATGATTTTCCAAACATTCTACCACCCTAAGTACTAAATATACTAATAACTAAAACTGCAGGAAATACCCAACAGAACTTATTTACCACGAGGCCTCATTTTTTAAGTACAAGAGACCAGTATTGTGAACTTACAGGGCACAAGGATAAACAGCCAATATATAAACTGGTCTGCAAGTACAGTTGATCTAAACTAGATTGTTAGAGTTGTTAGTTTTTCATATTATGTTAAAGGAAGTTTTGTAATCTCATATTGCACTAATATAAGTACATTCTGAGGTGCAGAGTAGATGATAAAGCCCTAAACTGATTTCTCTGCTCTTCTTCTTCCTTCTTCTCTTCTTACTTAACCCTAATTTTCATTCAGATGATTTAACCCAATAACCTAAAAATACCACTACGCATGCTGAAACACGTAAAATCCATTGATATATAAACATTGTTAGTTAAAACAACATTACACTGAAAAAACATACAACCAAAAACAAACACCACTTCAATGGAGTAATAATGCCCTTGAACAACTTTACAAATGCCTAGGTTAGGACAGGAAATGAACTCAGCCCGTCATGAAAACATGATCCCGTTGAAAAGCTCACTCATCAATAGACAAACCAAGCTCAAGCACTCCCTCGGCCAGTGGCAGAGTCAGAAAATTAATTTAGAGGGGACACTTACTAATTATAATAATTTTTACAAAAATATTTCACGTAAATTTTTTATAATTGATTTCAGGAAACATAAAAAAAAAAAAAAAATTATTTGTAACTAGTGTATCATGGATAATACAAAAAAAAATATGGATATAAGCCTCAAAATAAATTATATAATGATAAATTATTTTTTAATACAAAATTTGATTAAAAATTCTATATAATGGTAATACCATATCATCATTGGTATGTAACATCACCCACTAATGGTAAATAAACGCATAAAGAGTGAACCTCACATATCAAATGTAACTAACAATCTAATAAATTTCATACATTTGTAGTGAGATTACTTATACTCGCATATCACTAATAATGACATCGTCGTTACATTCAAAAATTTTCATAGCTAATATGGTTTATTTATAATAGTCTCTTCATTTTCAATCAAAACAACCATTATTGTTTTCATAATTTTTAAAATGTCATTGACATTTCACTCTAATAATATTTTTGTAATTTTTTATTTTAATTTTTTTTTATATTTGCAAAAAAAAAAAAAAAAAAAAAAAAAACCAAAAATCCAGGGGGGGCACGTGACCCCCTGGTCACATGCTCCCTCCGCCACTGCCCTCGGCTTGGCTGAGGATTCCTGTCTCTACTCATAATTGCCATGCACAATGCCACCTCAACTCAATCGAACAACCTCCTAAATGAATGTTTCTCTGCCAATTCTTGTCCTCTGAAAACTAACACACACTCACTCTCCGGCCAAGTGTGCCCTTTTCATGACATTTGCTCAGTCTTGCCTTGGTTGGCTAATCAATCTCCACCGAGAAAAGGTCTCCAGAATCCAAAAGGCACCTCGATGCTACTAGGTTGGGAGTAGGGCCTAAGAAGCCCCTCTAGGTTGGTGTCATGGTCATGGGGCATTTGACCTCTGCTCGGGATCACTAAAGGACCTATGGCTTGGAGACTACAATTGAGGGTTCATCGAGGAGATTCATCATCCGCTCCCTCAAAGGGGCTTGCACCTTGACCGATCTTAGAGAGAGAGAGAGAGGGAGAGAGGAACCTCCACAAGAAGACATAGCCAGACTTGACCAAGAAATGTGATACCTTATAGCTTCTTTTTATTACCTTTTGATGATAGCATACCTGCCCACTACACTCCTCCAACCCCCAAGGTCCAAGTGGAGGTACAATTGATAGTTGAGAAACCATCAAATTGTTGAACCAAGGCTGTCAAGCCACATGTGTTTAAGCATAAGACTTTGTGCAAAACTGAGCTGACCCCCATGGTTCTACAATCCTACACAAGGAGACCACCTCCATGCATGTAGATACACAATCAACCCTCAACTTCCTTTGGCAAGTTCAAAAGCCGTCTCTACTACCACTCTCCCATCTTCTAAGACCGCCTCAACTCTAATTAGTGCTTACCATCTTCCTAGAAGACCCCACTCTGGCCACCTCAGGGCAACCCTCCATAGTGAGATTCTAAGGATGCATTTGTTGTGAAGACTGCTAGTTTGACGACCATCATCCAATGTCAGGGTAAGAGATGCCTAGGAATGTTCGGGAATCAAATATTCCCATGCTAGTCTAGATACATTCAAAAATGTCACAAAAAAAGGGTTCGCTGTCACTGTGATATTTAGTTTGACTATATACAACAAAGAAAGAAAACAATTAAAGAATAAACTTTCAAAACAATATATCCTAAAACAAAATTATTTAATTTGGGGTTGAATGGGTAATGCCTCCTTTAGTTGCGACTCTTTTGCCTTGTTGAAGGAGTGGTCACCCTAGGCAGCGAAAGAAGAAACTTTGGGAGGCTATGCCCTTGTACGCCATGTGGTGTATTTGATAATGTATCTGCACCAGCTACAGCTACAGCAGCAGCTCAGTCTATATCTGTAGAAGAAGAGCTGCAGTTGAAGCCAAAAGAGTTGCAGTTGAGCTGCAGTTAAAGCCACAGAGCTGAGCTCATTTCTGCAGCAGAGTTATACAATAGAAGCTGCACAAATCTGTTACGAATCAGTTAGAGCTATTAGTGCACATGTTACATATAGTGATATGTTAGTTAGAAAGTTGTTATGTTAACTGTACCTTAGTTAACTGGTTACTAGAGTTACAATTGGTTTGTTGTGTATAAATATACCTGTGCTGAAGATATGTTGTATAATGAAATATAAAATTCATATTCTCTTTATGGTATCAAAGCCACATAGCTCTTGCGAGCATTAAAAGCTTCCTCTTCAATCTATCAACGGTGAATCTTCATCAAGAATCTGCAATGGCCGATCTTCCAGCAAGATCAACAACAATGGCAGCATCTTCATCTGGTATAACTACCAGTTCTTCTTTACCTCCTAATCTCACTCTGCTCATTTCCAATCTGAAGTCATTTGTTCCAATAAAACTTGAGTCTACAAATTATCTGATATGGAGAAGTCAATTCCAACACATCTTACGAGCTACAAATCTACTTGGATTTGTTGATGGCTCAAAGACCTGTCCTTCTTCCACAGTTCTTGATGAAAGTTGTAATGCTGTAGTAAATCCAGAATACACAGACTGGATCACTATTGATGCGCATTTACTCAGTTGTCTTACTGCTACACTATCTTCATCCATATATACCTCTGTTCTTCATTGTATCACTAGTCATGAAGTGTGGACTACATTAGCTGCACAATTCACCTCCTTGTCTAGGTCACATGTCCATCAATTGAAGACTAAGCTTAGTCATCTTACCAAGAAGAATTCCACAATGGAGGAATATCTCTGTCAAATCAAGACTATTGCTGATCAATTAAGTCTTGCTGGCTCACCAATTCATGATGAAGATCTGGTTTTACTTACTCTGAATGGATTACCTGATGAATACAATGCCTTTAAAACATCCATCCGTACCAGATCTGAACCTATCTCTATTACTGGCTTGTCTTCCTTATTATGTTCTGAATCCATTCACATTGAAGGCTTCCTGAAACAAACACATACAGCAGATCTCCCATTTGCTTATGCTGCTAATAGAACTTATTTTAAAGGGAATTCTAGAGGTTACACCAGAGATGGTTCTAAAAGTAACAACTCAGGAAATTCAGGCAGATTTTATCAAAATACTTATAGAGGTGGAGGACAAGGTAACACCTATAGAGGTGGAGGACAAGGCAGAGGTGGAGGCAGATCATCTTTGCATCATTCAGACCAACATGGACTGATTTGTCAAATTTGTGGCAAATCAAACCACTCAGCCATGGATTGCTGGCACAGAATGGATCAAACTTTTCACTCCTCTTCTTTACAAGGAAAAGGATCACAGTCGAAGGCCTATGTTGCCTCTTCTTCTTCAACCACTTCTGCTACATCTGTCCCAGAATATCAGTCTGCCTATGCTGCATCTGTCCCTGATTCCAATTGGTTCTTAGATTCTGGAGCAACAACTCATTTCACCAATGATCTTAATAATTTCACTCAATTTCAGCCTTATCAAGGTTCTGATCATGTTACTATAGGAGATGGTTCTACTCTGCCCATTCATCACACTGGAAATGGTTTGCTTCCTACACCAAGTGCTTCTTTTCACCTTCATAATTTGCTTCATGTTCCTTCCATTTCTACCAATCTTTTGTCAGTTCATCAATTCATAAAAGATAACAACTGCACCATTACTTTTGATGCTGATTGTTTCATTATACAAGATAAGTTTTCCAAGCAAATTCTTCATAGAGGTCCTCACTCAGCTGGTCTTTACTCTCTCTCAGCTTCATCTGTTGTTCCTGGAACTTCTTCCACCACTTGCTTCAACACTTCCACTGCTTCTACCTGCAGCAAGAGCACTTGGCATAGTAGATTAGGTCATCCTTCTAGTAATAAGCTACAAGTGCTTGTATCTCAGAATTTGTTACCTACTAATGTACCTAGTTCTAATGATAATAAGTTGTGCACACATTGCTGTGTTTCTAAGAGTCATAGGTTGCCTTTTCATCTTTCCAATTCCACTGTAAATCAGCCATTGGCTCTTATTCATTCTGATGTATGGGGACCCTTTAATGCATCTGTTTCCCATTTCAAGTACTATGTTCTTTTTATTGATGATTACAGTAAATTCACTTGGCTATTTCCTTTGACTTACAAAAGTGAGGTCTTTTCTAAATTTGTTGAATTCAAGGTTTTTGTTGAGACTCAATTTACCACTAAGCTTCAAGTCCTTAGAAGTGATAATGAGGAGGAATATGTGGCACATAAATTTTAGCAATTTTTAAAAGATAAGGGCATTGAACATCAACTTAGTTGTCCTCATACTCCTGCTCAGAATGGAGTAGCTGAGAGGAAGCATAGGCACTTAATTGAAATTACTATTGCCCTAATGCATCAATCTGCTCTTCCTTTGTCCTATTGGTTTGATGCTCTTGCCACCTCAGTCTTTCTTATTAATAGACTTCCCACTTCCAAACTTAGTAATCTTACCCCTTTTCAAACTTTGTTTCATTATTCACCTGATTACTCCTTTCTCAAAGTTTTTGGTTGTAGGTGTTTTCCTTGGATTAGACCTTACAGAAGTCACAAACTTCAGCCTAGGTCTATCCCTTGTGTTTTTATTAGTTATGTTCCCTCTACCAAAGGGTATAAATGTCTTGATGTTACTAGTCATATTTTTGTTTCTAGGCATGTTATTTTTGATGAATGTACCTTTCCCTTCCAGTCTCAGTTTAGTTCTCCTGCTCAGTCTATTCCTCCTTCACTTTCTCAGCTGCAAACTTTCTTTTGGCCTGCCACTGGCTCAGTCCATTCCTGTTCTATTTCTCCACCTACAGGTTCTTCTCTCCCTGCTGTAAGTCCTGCTCACTCTGCTCCAGTTCTGTCTGGTTCTCATGTGTCTCCCTCTTCTAGTTCTGAACATGTTGAAGTTGCTGGTTCTGTTTCTGCACCAGTTGCAGTTATAGGTTCTGGTTCTGTTCCTGCACCAGCACCAGTTGCGGTTTCTGGTTGTGTTCCACCAATTCCCATTTCTTCAATCTCTATTGATTTACCTTTTTTCTCTTCTACTTCAAATACTCATCCCATGCTCACCAGGTCTAAGTCTCACACTCTCCCTGCTGGCTGCCTTCTCACTACTTCTTCTTCCCTTACTGAACCTGATACTTTTCAAGCTGCTGTTGTATCTCCTGAATGGCAGGCAGCTATGTTAGATGAGTTTCAAGCTTTGCAAAGACAAGGCACTTGGTCTCTTGTGCCTTTACCTCCAGACAAACTTGCTATTGGCTGCAAATGGGTTTATAGACTCAAAAGAAATTCAGATGGATCTATTGCTAGGTATAAGGCTAGGCTTGTCACCAAAGGATTTCTTCAAACTGAGGACATTGATTATCATGAGACTTTTAGCCCTGTTGCAAAGCAACCTACAGTCAGAGTTCTTCTGTCCTTAGCTCTGCATTTTCAATGGTCTATTAGGCAGCTTGATATATCCAATGCATTTTTGCATGGTGTGTTAGAGGAGGAAGTCTATATGCAACAACCTCAAGGATTCATTGATTCTTCTCATCCTCATTTGGTTTGCAAATTGCATAAGGCTCTTTATGGTCTTAAACAGGCTCCCCGGGCATGGTTTTCTACCTTTTCTTCCTTTTTACTGTCCTGTGGTTTTATCTCTAGTCATTGTGATTCATCCTTGTTTGTCAAGAAGACAGCAGATTCCATTACAATTCTACTCATTTATGTTGATGATATCTTGTTAACTGGTAGTGATTCTTCTTATATAACTGCTTTGGTTAATCAAATGCATGGTGCTTTTGCTATGAAGGAGCTTGGGTTGCTTAATTACTTTCTTGGTATCTCTGTGTCCTCATCTTCTATGGGCTATTTCTTATCTCAGCATAAGTATGCTTCTGAGTTGCTTGTGAAAGCTGGTATGGCTGACTGCAAGCCATACTCTTCTTCCATGGCTCTTAAACCTTCTTCTTCTCCTAATGATCATTTACCTTGTTCCAACCCCTCTCTCTACAGAAGTATTGTTGGAGGCCTTCAATATCTCACCATCACCAGACCAGATATTTCTTTTGCAGTCAATTTTGCTTGTCAATTTATGCACCAACCTCTTGTTCAACACTTTGTTATGGTTAAACGGCTTCTTAGATATCTCAAAGGCACTCTTGGCTATGGTCTTCAGTTTAGTCCTGGACCTCTTATCCTCCATGCTTTTTCAGATTCTGATTGGGCTGGAAATTCACTGGATAGACGTTCCACTACTGGCTTCTGTGTTTTTCTTGGTCCAAATTTAGTGTCCTGGTCTGCTAAAAAGCAGCCTACTGTGGCTAGATCATCTGCTGAAGCTGAATACAGAGCATTGGCTCACACTGTTGCTGAGTTAAGCTGGCTTGGCATGCTTCTCTCTGATTTGCGTGTTCCTTCTCCTTCTCCTACTTTATGGTGTGATAATATAGCTGCCATATCTCTGTCTTCCAATCTTGTTTTTCATGCCTGAACTAAACATATAGAGGTGGATTATCACTATGTCAGAGAAAGGGTAGCTACAAAACAACTCTCCATTTGTCATATTCCAACTTCTGATCAGGTGGCAGATATTTTCACAAAACCTCTGTCTATTTCTCGCTTTACTTATCTTCAGTCCAAGCTTATGGTTCTTCCCTCTCCCATTCGCTTGAGGGGGCATGATAATATATCTGCACCAGCTACAACTATAGCAGTAGGTCAGTCTATATCTGCAGAAGAAGAACTGCAGTTGAAGCCAAAAGAGCTGCAGTTGAGCTGCAGTTAAAGCCACAGAGCTGAGCTCATTTCTGCAGCAGAGTTATACAGTAGAAGCTGCACAAATCTGTTACGAATCAGTTAGAGCTATTAGTGCACATGTTACATATAGTGATATGTTAGTTAGAAAGTTGTTATGTTGACTATACCTTAGTTAACTGGTTACTAGAGTTACAATTGGTTTGTTGTGTATAAATATACCTGTGCTGAAGATATGTTGTATAATGAAATATAAAATTCATATTCTCTTTAGTATTCGCCAGAAAAACTAGTAGGTCATTTGAGGGTAATTATCATTCTTTCTTTGTATTTTTTATGAGAAAACATTTCCCCTTTTGTAAGGGCTTCAACAAATACTTTGCAGGCCATTCATTTTACACCTTCTTTAACCATATGCTTATTTTCAAAAATATTGCAACAATAATTTCAGCTAATTGTTCTTGAGGTTACAACTTTAATTTAAAGTTGGAATATTGTTTTCACCATTATACCTTTTTTGTTTAAATTATAAAATAAAATAAAAAACGTTAATTACATTTATTTTGTATAAATTAATAAATTTAAAGGTTAAGGTGAACGCATAACGGTAGTCGTATACCTCTCGTGAGGCAAAGCATAAGCCTCAAGGCATCAAGGCATAAGTATTTTCAAAGTTTTAATTTTTATATTTAGTAAATAAATGAAGTACTTTAAAATAGTAAAAGATATTTAAAATTAAATAAAGAAATGTCAACACTTTTTTCCTCAAGGCGTCCAATATTTTTGCTGCAAAGAAAGAAGTTTTCCCTTAATGAAGGTGAAATCGACACTCTTAGTTTCAATTATTGAGTCTCTTACTTGAACCTTCACAGTGTTCTCTTTTTATGTTTAGACCATGTATTAGACTAAAGTTTAACAACAGCCCAAGACAAGGTATCCATACATGTAGTCCTCATATGCTTATGTTTAAAAGATAGAAGCTATTGAGGCACATGTCTCAAAATGTGATGCACAAGATTCTGGAAGTGTTGCTTGAAAATAAAAACCTTGATATGTTTTACCATAGCCTAGCCTCATACCTTTGGAAACGTTTGTCTATAGTTTCTTATTTATGTCTAAAACCCAGGGAAAAAAGGGACAAAAAATAGAAATCTAACAGAGAACAAGAAATAGAGAACTTCAACTTGAGCTTGGCATATAAACAAACATGTAATATACACAAATAAATCCAAATATACATACACACAAGATTTGAAGGTAGAGAAAGTGAAGAGATTGGAGATCTGTACCTCAAGCTAAAGATAATCTTGAAAAGGAAAGTAAATGTATGTATGGGTAAGTGTATATTCAGAGATCTTTCAACTTTTTCAACATAACAGATCAGAAAATGATGTGTTTAGACACAAATCAACTCCTCCTCCTCATCTTCCTCTCTCTCTCTCTCTTTCTTTCTCTCTCTCTCTCTCTCTCTCACACACACACACACACACACACACACACACACACACACACATCCAGACTTGAAGCAAATACTTAAATCTAGTTCAACGAAGCAGAGAGTGAAGAAAAGAAGAAAAGGATGTGTTCAGACACAAATCAACTTGTAGTTTCTTGCTTACAATTTCAATTTCAATAACCAAATCGAGAGAGACGGGAAGGATGAGCTTGAGAGAGGGAGAGAGAGAGAAATCGATACCTCGCTGGTGCATATGGCGGTGGTGGTGCAGATGGTGGTGGTGATGGAGCTTCGAAATCGAAATCAAAATCGAAATTACAGATTCAGATGAAATCGAAATCAGAGAAATCGAGCCGGTGCAAACGGTGGTGGCGGTGGAGCTTCGAAATCGAAATCTCTTTGAATCTGAAAGATGAATCGAGAGAGAGAACTTCGATTAGGGCTACATCGAGAGATGAATCGATCCGTTGAGACGGTTTAGAGAGAGAGTGAGAGAGAGCGAGCGAGAGAGACTGAGTGAGTGAGTGAGAGATTAGGGCTACAAAATATGTATTATATTTGATTTCGTCGCTCACCCATTTAAGAGAGACAGAGAGATGGGACATTCGAAGGCATTCACAAACGCCTCTGGTTATTGAAACGATGCCGTTTTGATTTAAAAAAAAAAAAGCAATGTTTAAAAACGTCGTTAAATATTATGTCGTTAAAACTCATTTTTCTTATAGTGAAGGGTGTGCGAGAGTGAAATCGTGGAGATTTTTTTTTTTTTTTTTTTGAACGGGTGAAATCGTGGAGATTAATGAGGAGAGATTTGATGAGGAAAAAAAGAAGAGGGAATTTTAAGAAGGATTTTGCCATCGCCCGATAATCAGATCACAATCAAAATAATAATAATAATAATAACAATAGTAATAATAATAATAATAATAATAATAATAATAATAATGATTTCAAAACAATTTTTAGATTTGTTTTTTTGAAAAAATTAAAAATAATTTGAGAGCAATAAAAATCAAAATTATATTTTTAAAATTTTAAAAAGTATTTATGACGTAAAAGATAAAAATATACAAAAATAATCAGTATTTTTTTATTTCACCCAATTTTTTTTAGTTTTTTAGGGGGGAAAAAATTGAAACTAGTTTCTGAAAATAAAACCAAACATATTGAAATTGATAATCTAACCATATTATTTGAAAAAGTTTAAATTATCTCAAATTAGTCATCTCAACTTAAGAGTGTGTTTGGAGTTAATGGGTTCATTTTGTGATCTAATTCAATAATCATTTTAATTTTACAATTCAGTGATTAGAATATTTAAAACTCTTTGAAAAATTGTAATAAAAAATACAAATCACTATATCACATCATTCCACTAGCAAAACTTTTACCGACGAATAGTTTTATCGTCGCTAAATGGTTAACTCTTTGCCCATGCCAACTTGTCGTCGCCAAAAGTATGCACACTAATAGCAACGCTCATTGTATTGCTAAAACATAAGCGTCGTAGCTAAAAGTTCTGAAATTTTGGTGCCAACCAAAAATTTTGCCGCTAAAAGAATGTTATGCTTTTTTAGCGGCGGTAGCAAATTGCGTTGGTAAAAGTATACTTTTACTAACGAAATTGATCACTGTGTCGCCAAAAATTTTTGGCGATGAAAAATTGATGTCGTTGCCAAAAGTAGTTGCCAAAAGTGCAATTTCTTATAGTATGTCAATGAGACATGCTGTGATTGTAGTATGTGAATGAAGCATGCAGTGATTGTGATATTCTAAAATTTCAAACTTTCTTGCTTTGGATGAGACATGCAGTGATTGTAATATTTTTTTAAGTCATTAACTGTAATACTTTTTTTTTTTTTTTAAAGAAGTGCACAAATTGAATTATGTTGGAAATTTATAAAATTTTAAACCGCCAAACCGATTCACATCCATCTGCCAAACCGCCAATCCGCTCAATCCACATCCGCCGGATTAGCGGACGGATGCGGATTGATTTTCTCCAATCCGCCAATCTGGCGGACAGATGGCGGATTAGAGGTTCCGTGGCCGCAACTGATCCGCGCCCACCCCTAATTAGTGATGTTGAATTAGTGGTATGAAACATTTTTCTTGGAAAAAAAGTCCCAATGTAAAACACTAAATTAAAAGCTCTAAAAGTACCACTAATGAGGTGGCAAGTGTAAGGAAAAAAAAAAAAAAAAAAAAACAACAACAACAACAACAAAACAAAAGTCAAACTATCAATTTTAAAAAATAATTAATTAATAATTAATTAGTGATGTTGGTTTTCAAAAAATAATTAATTAATAATAAATTTTATTAATTTTAATAATTAAAATGACAAATTACACTAACGATTCCTATAGTTTAAATCTTATGTCACTTTGATTATTCATTTTCAATTGTGACATATTTGACTCTAAATTTTAAATCTTGTTTCAAATAAGGACAATTGAAGATATCATTGCTTAATTTTAAGTGCAAAGTCATTAATTTGATAAAATATAAACTAATTTTACAAAAATAAATGTCAAAAAAATATTTTGTGAATTTTTAAAAATTATGGCGAATTACACTAACAGTCCTTATAGTTTGAGGTTCGTGTCAGTTTGGTCTATGACTTTTCAATTGTGACACATTTGACTTTGAATTTTGAATCTTATTCCAAATAAGGACAATTGAAGATACCATTGCTTAATTTCAAGAGCAAAATTGTCAATTCGATAAAATATAAACTAATTTGACAAAAATAAATGTCAAAAAAATATATTTAAATTTTTAAATTTATTTCTACCCATTAAAGATAAAATCATATAAAATTGAAATTTTTTTTACACATTTATTTATTTATTTATTTTACAAAATTAATTTTTATTATGTGTTTGGATGATGATTATATAATGGATGGTTGTTAGAATTATAATGTGTAATTGATATATTTAATATATGAAATATTTTTAATTTTGGATTTTGGATTTGATGGATTGATTTAATAATGATATTAAAGTTGTCGCCATATTTAACTTTTGAAAAAATAAAAACTAATTTAATGAAAATAAAAACTACTTATTACATGATCATCATCCAAACACATAGTAAAAATTAATTTGATATAAATAAATAAATAAATATATAAATGTCTAAAAGATTTATCAATTTTACATAATTTTATCTTCAGTGGGTAGAAATAATTTTTAAATATTAAAAAAAAATTTGACATTTATTTTTATCAAATTAATTTGTATTTTATTAAATCGATGATTTTGTCCTTGAAATTAAGCAATAGTATATTCAATTGTCCTTATTTGGAACAAAATTAAAAAATATGGGTCAAGTATGTCACAATTGAAAAGTCAAAGACCAAAGTGACACAAGCCCCAAACTATAAGGTCCGTTACTGTAATTTTTCCTAAAAATTAGTTATATCCACTAAAGATAAAATTATGTAAATTGATAAATCTTTTAAATATTTGTTTATTTATTTTTATTAAATTAAATTTTGGCTCCGTTTGGCAAGAGCTAAACGGGACTTTTTTGGCTATTTTAGTCACAAAAGACAAAATAGGCTATTTTAGCCACAAAAAATAAAATATCACATCCAACCCATAATCATTACATTCTTCTCTCACAAAAAAAGTAAAAAAAGCCAAAAAGCCAAAAAGCCCTTCCCAAACCAAACTTTTTAGCCCAGGCTAAAATAGCCAAAAAGTTAAAAAATCAAAAAGTCAACCCACTTTCCAAACGGAGACTTTATTATGTGTTTGAATGATAATCATGTAATGAATGATTGTTTTTATTTTTATTAAATTAGTTTCTATTTTTTTAAATATCAAATATGACCATAATTTTGATATTATTATTAAACCAATCTATTAAATCAAAAAAATTCAACACTAAAAATATTTCATATATTAAATATATTGATTATATATTAAAAACTTCACAACCACCCATTACATAATCATCGTTCAAACACATAATAAAAATTAATTTAGTAAAAAAATAAATATCTAAAAGATTTATCAATTTTACATAATTTATCTTTGATGTGTAGAAATAATTTTTTAAAATTTAAAACATTTTTTTAATATTTATTTTTGTCAAAAAAGTTTATATTTTATCAAATTAACGACTTTGCCTTTAAAATTAAGTAACGATATTTGTAATTATCTTTATTTAGAATAAAATTTAAAATTTAAAATTAAATGTGTCATTGATAAGTCAAAAATTAAAATGATACGTGTCTCAAATTATAAAAATTGTTAGTATAATTTACTCCAATTAAAATTATAAATTTTTTTATAAATTTATAAATATTTTGAAAAATCTGAGCTGATCTGTAATTTGCCCTTGCGTTTTTCTACAAACCAAACCAGTAAACAAAGACGGGGTACGGTTCCTATGCAGTGTTTTTTTGGCCAAAGTACACAAAAAAAACAAAAGATTGAAAAGAAGCTTTTACACTACTATGGGAAATGTGTGTACCATTCATATAAAGCATTTTATTTTATTATTTTATTTTTTGTTTAGTTTAATTTTGGGAGATAAGTTTTTCAAAAATATTTTAAGTAGAGAGTTTAAAATTTTTTTGTAATTTTTGTAATTATATGTTTTAAAAATAATTTTAGAGTTTTTGAATTTAGAATGATTTGAAAGGCACGTATTTTTTTTTGAACGTAAATAAAACAGACTGAAATAATTCATTCTGGAAGCTGTGTTTGCAAAGTGATTTGATTTGATTGAAGATCATTATACTCTATCAGAGCCTAGTAACAGCACCTATAGAGTAGAAAATATCAGAAGAAAGAGACAAGACAAAAAGAAAATAGAGGGAAAAAAGCAGTGAGAGAAGAAAGGAGAGCTTGTTCAAAAAAAAAAAAGAAAAAAAAGAAAGGAGAGAGAGAGAGAGGGAATAGAGGGAGAACGTGAGTGGAGTTTGGTCGTACTGAAGAGAGAGAGACTGAGGGAAGAAAGAAGGTGGGTGAGAGGGCTAATTATTTAATAATTTAAAAATATAAATATATGATATTTTATAATATTATGATTAGTAAAAGAATATAATATGTAATATTTTATAATATTATGATTAATATAAAAATATGAGTAGATGAAATATTATGTTAAGTAATTAAGAAATATAAAAAAATATTAAATAATGATTAATTAAAACATACATACACAGAATATTTCAAAAATATTAAGGCTCTGTTTGGTTGTGAATTCAAAATGTAATTTCACATGTGTATTTCAGTATGATGTTTGGTTGTGTGTTTGGAATCAACTTTCCAAATTTCTGCAGAGAGCTCTGTATTACAGCCGCATTTTTTGTTCAAATTTTAGCCAGGGGAAGACCACCCGAACGTCCTTAGGGACTACCGCCCGGACGTCCATGGGGACATCCACCTTGATGTCCTCTGCTGTATAGGAAATTTTTTTATTTTATTTTTTTTTTTTTTGCAATTGATTTATATAATTGGAAAAAAAAATTTCTGAAATTTTTTTAATTTTTAATGTGCTTTAAAATAATTTTGAGTTGTATATTTAGTTATGAGTTGTAAATTTTTGTATCACATATCAAATATCACATCAACAATTCCCCACTCAAATCAAACATCTTTTCCAAAACTATTTTCAAAACTCTTTACCAAACAAATTTTTTACACTCAAATCATAATTTTACAACACACAAATTCAAAATACAATTCATACTCTCAAATCACATTTAGCCTCCGTTTGGGAAGTGGGTTGGCTTTTTGGCTTTTTGGTTTTTTGGCTATTTTAGCCTGGGCTATTTTAGCCTGGTTTGGGAAGGACTTTTTGGCTTTTTGACTTTTTTGGCTTTTTTTGTGAGAGAGGATTGTAATAATTATAGGTTGGATTTGATGTTTTGTTTTTTGTGGCTAAAATAGCCTATTTTGTTTTTTGTGGCTATTTTAGCCAAAAAAACCTGGCTTTTTTCTTTCCAAACGGAGCCTTACAAAACACAACCAAACGCAACCTAAATAATTTCCAGAGAGACAAACCCGTGAGTTCACGATACAACCAGACTCCAAGTAAAAAAATTATGTGTATTGTCCTGATTTGTTTTTTCTTTATTACATACAAATAGGATCTTTAAGTTCACAGCAACTTTTAAGAAACTGATTAAAGCATGAAGATTTATCCTAAAATACCAAATAATATCTCATAAATACAAAACCCTAATATATATATTTTGTCATTTTCTGAAAGGATGTGCGACGCCAGCCACGAGACTCTCTCTCTCTCTATATATATTTTGCCCCTCTCTCTCTCAACTATCCATTTGCTATATCACACTACAAGGTATGGAAGACAAGTAGCCGTTGGCTCCATCTCCACACCAGACTCTTTATATGCATGTGCCTCCCCTCTCTCTCTCATGCCCATTTGCTATATCACACTGCGAGACGAAGTAACCGTTTGCTCAAATCACCAGACTCTCTGCCTCTCTCTCTAGAATATCTATTTGCTATTCACACTGCGAGAGATGATGAGGAAGACGAACTAGCCATTGGCTCCATCTTCAGTCTTGCAGAAGGTTTGCATCTTCAGTTTTGCCGAAGAAAAAGGTTTGTATACTATCTTAGCGTGAGCTAATGATACTCTCTTTTGTTCATGTTTTTTTTTTTTACTTTAACATCTAATCATAATTTTTCTTTCATTTTCAGGGAAACTCTTTTAGCATGGATGTCACTCACGGCCCACCTACTACGGATGTTGAAAATCCTCCGATGCGTGCTACGGAGGTTGATCCTACTAGGGATCTTGAAAATCCTCCAAATCGTCCATTACCCGTGGGACAAGATGAAAATCTTGAGATAGAGCCTGACATGCCTCCTCTGGAAACCATTGTTCCTATCAAACTTGATGAGAAGACCATTGTTCCTCTCAAATTTAGAAAACGTGTGAAGTGGTTTGCCTTAGTTTTGTCAAATATTTCTCTAGCGGCATGCTTTCTAATATTTCCCAAATGTGTTTTCTATAAGGATTATAAACTTGGGAAATACGATAGTCATATGTTTCGGATCACGCTTCAATTTATGCATAACTTTCTTTTGTGCCCAATCATATATTGGGGTCCATTCACTGTCAACCCGAGATTTAGGTTTTTGTATAAAAGTTTTATTGAACTTATATGTCTAGTTGGGACATCTTTGATACTCTATTTTACTGCACATCCTAGAGAGTTTCATCAACCGTTTAATGAACTGATTGACAATTGGAGCATATTACTCACCATGTGTTTAGCCTATCATACTTTTTTTGTATCCAAAATCCTACATCCAGACTTAGAGGTAGGATTTCCTACTGTCTTTTTAGACATGAGCATGCATTTTTCTATTGAATTATGCAGAAAGGTCAATCAGTATCTATTAGGTTTTGACATGTTTGGAGCATTTGTGCTTATAGTCTCTAACAATTTGTTAGAGAAATGTTTAGAGGAAATAGAAGAAAATGAAGCTGACCGTCATCGAGGTAGAGATGGATCCAATGGGGGAAACAATGGGCATAATGGACAAGGCCCTCCAGGTGAAATGGTTGAGGTTGATGACACAACTGCTGAAGGTGTAGAAAAAGTTGAGGATGAAAAAAAAGCTGGTAGAGGTGGACCTAATGGGGGAAATAATGGTCATGATGAAGAAGGCCCTCTAAGGGAAAAGGTTGAAGTTGATGACACAGCTGTTGAAGGTGAAGAAAAAGTTGATGATGAAGAAAAAGTTGATGAAAAACAGAATATTAAAAGTGAAGCACAGCAGCATCTGGTTGATAATGAAGACACTGGTAAAGCACAACATAATGACAAGCCGGTTGATAATGAAGAACTTGAATACACCGTTTCTGAAATTCAAGAGCAAGTTGAATACAGTGTCTTAGACACTGTTCAATCTAATGCTGTCAAAAAACAGAATGTTGAAAGTGAGGAGCAATTTGGTCAAATTGTTCAACACATTGACAATGGCGAGCTGGTTTATAATGACAGTAATGGCTTCAAAACCACTGAGCATAGGCGAAGTAAAGTTGGAAGGAAGGGTCGAGTCAATCACCAACCTGGGAAGGTGGCTATGAATGTTGCCATAGTATGTGGCACAGCAATTATAGTAATGGTGGGAATTGCTCGATCGCGAAACTAATTTTATGTCATTTCATTTCAATTGTAGCTAGGAGGGAAAGTATTATTTAGTTTAGAGTGTTATTTTGCCAAAACAATGAGTATTTGTAGTTTCAAAGTTTTAAGTTATTTAATTTTATTTTTTTGTAAGTTAATTATGTTCTATTAGTTGTTTCTGATTATTTAGAGTGTTGTGTCTGGTTTATGTTATTGTAGTTATTTTCTTTGCTTTGTGCCAACCCAGTCAATGAATGTCATCACTCCAAATATCATATATAGTTTGTAAAAAAAATTATATATATATAGTTATTGAGTATTTTTATTTGTTTTGTGAGTTTAATTGTTAGTACATAATGCCCATTGAATGTCATCACTGCAAATATCATATATAGTTTGTAAAAAAAAATTATATATATATATATATATTTATTGAGTATTTTTATTTATTTATTTTTATTTGTTTTGTGAGTTTAATTGTTAGTACATAATGCCCATTGTCATCATATTTTTATTAAGGTATACACTGACCTTTACAATATTTTTAGTACTTAAATGTACTAAGTTTGGCATTGAAAAATATATTGTATTATGTAACCATTTTTTTTATCAGAAAAAAGGATAATATTTTATTAAATAAAAAATTACAAAATAGAAAAAAAAAAGCATGAGGAGGCATATCAATTTTTTATTTTTTTAACAGTTGAGGCATATCAACTGAAAGAAGCCAAATGGCATAATGAACTTATAAACAAAATTCACAACTTCAAACTGCCTTGAAACAAAAGAGTAAATTGTTGATCCTGAAAGGAAACTTGCAAATTTAAATTGATTGAGAAATGAAAGTAAAGTAAAAACAAGTTCTTGTGACTCTCACGTGAATTTGCGGTTGTTTGGAATATTTTCCTCAAATGTGTATGCATATGCCCCTGGCCATGGTGCTTCTGATGGATTGTAATTGGATTCTGTCTGTGGTGGCGGTGGTGGTGGTGGGAAGATCCTCAACCATGTGGCTCCGCCTCAGAAGTATAGCGGCACCACCACTGTGCTCATCACCCACGACAAACTTCTTGTGTGGTGCTCGTCACCCACGGCAAACTTCTTGTGGGTGTCACTTTAATGACTCAATTCATATTTGTTCCCTTTGAATGTCAACTTCAGAGGCTTGGAATAGGTACCTCCACATGTTTTAGACCTTTGATTGTTGATGGTTTAACTAAGACTGCCTCTCCAATATCCATAGAATTGGAACATCTTCCAGTCTTCCATAATAACACGACACGTTAGAATCAAATCAATAATTTCAATGGCTAGGTTTGCAGTAAATCAACCAATTCATTATTCGCAATGATTCATCCACGGAAAATTTTCCTCCCAAATCCCCCCACCATTCTGGAGGGTTCGAAAAAAAAAATTGTATGGATAAATCTTTAATCTTGTTAGGTTTTATTTCTTGACAATCCCGTTTGACAAAACTCTTTTCAGTTATATTTATTTTCGCACTTTTATTTCAGTGAGGCTATGAGTGTTTAGATGCGAATCCAACCCGAATTGTGCCTTTCAGAAAAGTTTGTGATAATAAAGCTTTCAAGATTGCCACTTCGCTGATTATGACGGGGCAGCGCCCCTTGGCGGGTCCAGGGCAGCGCCACGGCGGGGTCGAGGGGCAGCGCCCCCGAAGCAAAATGCAAAAATGCATTCCAAGTTGCCTATCCGCTCGAGCGGACATTCCCCCGCTCGAGCGAAGAATCCCTGGTTCCAGCAGTTTTGGTTGCCTGCAAAAGTACTGAGATGTGTGATTTCGCACTCGAGCGGGTTCTATAGCGCTCGAGCGGACCTCTGTTATATCACGCGCATATTTTGCTGAAGCCGCTCGAGCGGGCTATTGGGCGCTTGAGCGGAGATCGCGGAACAGATTCTATAAATTCGCGTATTGGGTCAGATTTTAGGATTACTCCTCCAGATCTTCTTTTTGGGTTCTAGGGTTTATATCTGGGGATACCTTGTGAGTTTTCTTTGATGTTTTGATTGAGTATTTAACTCATGTTCTAAAGAGTATACATCAAAGGTTTTATTTGTTTTACAAGTTCTACAAAAGAGAGAGTTGTTCTTCGGTGGATTCTGAAGAATTCGAGCCTGAAGCTTTGGTGGATTCCGGAGTAGCTCATCATAAAGACAATTCTGAGGTGAAGACGGGTTGGAAGAGGCACATAGAGGTTGGTTCAATTAGGTGTGGATTCGCTAGGTAATTGAGAGTATACCTATGTAATTCCTTTAAATCTTCTTAGTGGATTGTTTTGTGGCTGTTGCCCGTGGTTTTTTTATCACAGTTGAAGATGTCCAATTGTGATTTTTTCCACGTAAAATCATTGTGTCTCTTTGTCTTGATTGTTTGATTGGGATTGTTATATTCTGCTTAAAATTAATACATAATCACAAATCAACATCTAGGGAATTTCTAAATTTTTCAATTGGTATCAGAGCGGGTTGTTCAATTCTTTTAGAACGAGATCTTGTTTGATTTGTGATAATTGATACAATTCGTGAACGAAATTCTATGGTTCGACCACCCTTACTTGACGGATCCAATTATTCTTTTTGGAAAGCTCGGATGAGATCTTTTTTAAAATCTATTGATGAAAAAGTTTGGCAATCCGTCATGAATGGGTGGACTGAACCAACAATTACTGTTGATGGAGTTACAATCCCCAAACCAATTGATAAGTGGGACACAACTGATTACCAAAATAGTAGCTGAAATAGTAAAGCTATCAATTCTCTCTTTTGCGCTGTCACACCTAAAGAGTTTAGTCGTATTTGCAATTGTGAAGTCGCAAAAGAGGCTTGGGATATCTTACAAACTATTCATGAGGGCACTCCTTCTGTTAAACACTCAAAACTTCAAAGGCTCACATCTAGTTTCGAAAATCTTTCAATGAAAGATAGTGAGACCTTTGATGAATTTTATGCAAAGTTGAGTGACATTGTAAATTTCAGTTTCAATTTAGGTGAAAAAATTCCAGAATCCAAAGTTGTGGGAAAAATTTTCAGATCCTTGCCCGATCGGTTCCAACCAAAGGTTACGGCTATTGAGGATGCTCAAGATGTTCACAACCTCAAGCTGGATCAGTTGATTGGAAATCTCCAAACTTATGAGGCACACAGGAATTTCAAAACGAAACAAAAAGATATTGCTTTTAGTAGTGCTCATAAAGTTAGAGAGGATTCTGATGAGGATTGTGAGATAGATTCCAAAATTACGGCTGCTTTTGTTAAACAATTTAAAAAATCTTTTTTGAAAAAGAATCCTAATCTTTTGGAATCTACTCATTCTCATAAATCTAAAGGCAAAGATAAACTCAAAATTAATTCCAGAGCCAAGAAGGAGAAAGGAAAGATACAAGGGAACTCTGAAAGACTCCAATGCTATGAATGCCAAGGATTTGACCACTTTGCTCAAGAATGCCCCACTCGGTTGAGGAAGAAGAAAGCCCTCGCTATCACTTGGGATGATGAATCAGAATCTGATGAAGATGAAAGTGATAACGAAGATCAAGGCGAAGAGGGACATAAACAATTTCTTGCTTTCATGGCGGCTTCTGAAGCTGAAGGACAAATAGATTCTCCGAAGATGTCAGTTGAGAATATCACTGATGATGAATCCGCGGAGAGTGATCATGAAGAGCTTGAGCAAGCTTATGAAAAGTTGTATAAGGAATTTCTTAACTTATTCAAATTGAATGACAAACTCACAAAGAAACTCAAAACATATGAAAGTGAGAATGTCAAACTTAAGGAGGAGATTTCCGAGGCCAGAATTAATGCCATCAAGGTAGCTGATGATCGACAAGTTCTTTGTGCAAAACTGTTGACTTGTGAGACAGAGAGGAATGAGCTGCTACAAACCCATGCCATGTATGAAGAAAAGATTGAATCTCTTGAGATGTCACAAGTTGCTTTGGAAGAACTAATGGTCAAGAAAGAGGAAGAGCTCAAGTGTGCTATGGCTACCATTGGTCTTTGGAACAAAGGATCAAAGACTTTGGAGTATATCATTGGGTCTCAACAAATGAGTTGTGACAAGAGTGGCATTGGCTTTGGTGGTAAGAAAGAGCAAAAACAGAGTGCTTCAACATCTCATGATACAAGAACTCAAGGAAAGGGAGAACAAAAAATTCAACATAAGGATGGACTTCTCAAACTTCCTAGAGTTGGTAAGGTAAAAGAAAAGAAGGTACACCCTGTTTTTATTTGTCATCATTGTGGTATGCATGGTCATATTCGCCCTTATTGTTATAAGTTGCATGAGAGAGTGTATTTGCCTAGACCTAGGAATAGGAAGTTGGAAACCATGTCGAGACGGGTTCCTATTGTAGGGGAAAGGAACCATAACGTCAAGACACCACCCAAGAACTGCAATTCTCACAACTTTGTACGTACTAAAGCAGATTTGGGTGAGGAAGCTTGACTTGTGCTAATTTTTTTTTTGTTTTAGCTTTTGGTTTTTTGTGTGTTGTTTTTAATAAAAAAAAAATGTGTTCTTGTTCATTTTTTTTTGTCTTGATTTATTTAAAAAAAAAAAAAAAACCAAAAAGATTTTCTTAGTATAGTTTTGCAAGCTTGAAATTTTTGAGTGGTCCTTGGTGCATATTGGAATTGATGAGAATATCCATTACATGCTGATATATGTGAGCTTTCTGTGGTCATTACTCATTTTGGAGTGCGTGTTTTTTGATTAGTATGTCTCATTCTGTACACACTCTTGGATTAGCAAATATCGGAGTCTTCCGCCTTAGTGATTATTTTTTCTCTATGGACTTCTGTCATTGATCTTTTACTTTTCTAGAGGAATTGACCTATACTAGCATATCTTGGGTGATGTTGAGTCTCTTAACCACCTACCATCCTTTTGCATCTCCATGGCTTTCCCCTTAATTCTTTGCAGTCTAGCCATGAGGAAAAGGCTACCTCAGAGTCACCAACCAGGCCATCTTTATTATATCCATACTTCTCTGGTTCAGTTTCCATACTCTTGAGCGTGACAGCCACCAATGATTGTGCAAAAGAAAAAGAAAAAGAAAAAGAAAGAGAAAGAGAAGAAGACAAAATATGCAAAAGAAAGAAAAAAATGTGCAAAAGAAAGAAAGAAAAAAAAAGAAAAGATTCATTGATTGAGGGGGAGCCTCTGCCTTTACTCACCAAATATCCCTTGATTCCTAGTGGTTTGACTTTCCTTTATTGTGCTTAGATTCTCTTGTCGGAGGTCCAACTTTCATATCACTACTAGGATTGAATCTAGTGTTTGTCGAACTCCAAGTTTCACACACACACTTTTCTCATGGGATCTATGCTTTTCACATAATGCATCACTTTCTTTCATGAGGAATTTTCTACAGACTGTACACATTGTGTTTACTAGTAATTGTGCTTCTTGGATAATCTTGTGTGTTTTAAGGTACAAATCTGAAATTCCTTGCTTGCTCCACCATATTATTTTTATCGTTTTCTTCTTGTTCACTGTTTTCAGTGTTTGTGGTTGCTTTTAGTGAGGGGAAGTTTGGTTCATCTTGATTTGGGTTGGTAAGGGAGTTTGGTTTTTCATTGCAAGAGTTGTTTAGCATGAACACTTTGATATGTTTGATAAGGGAGATTGGCTATATGTTTTGCATGTTGCTATGCACTGTTTGCCCTTCTTACATACTCCTGGTATTTATATCGTCATATCATTGCTTGTGTGGTTTATGATCTTGCTTTTGTTGTTTGAGAGTTGTTGTTCATGAGTCTTAATTTTCATCTATTCATGTTTTCCATCTCATGTTTCAAGAAAATCATGTCGTATGTCTATTGTTTTTTTTTTTTATATACTCTTGTGAGACTAATAGTTGTTTTAGAGATTGTAGCACTAATAACTGTTTTGCAGATCAAGACCTTGAAAAAGAAGTTGGCTTTTGTTGGCTGTAATGGGTTGGAGTGTTTAGGATTTTATTTGTTAGGTGTGTTTTGTCACGGCATTGCCAAAGGGGGAGATTGTTAGGTTTTATTTCTTGGCAATCCCGTTTGACAAAACTCCTTTCAGTTGTATTTATTTTCGCACTTTTATTTCAGTGAGGCTATGAGTGTTTAGATGCGAATCCAACCAGAATTGTGCCTTTCAGAGAAGTTTGTAATGATAAAGCTTTCATGATTGCCACTTCCCTGATTATGACGGGGATCGAGCTGATGCAAAAATGCATTCCAAGTTGCCTGTCTGCTCGAGCGGACATTCCCCCGCTCGAGCGGAGATTCCCTGGTTCCAGCAGTTTTGGTTGCCTGCAAAAGTATTGAGATGTGTGATTTCGCGCTCGAGCGGGTTCTATAGCGCTCGAGCGGACCTCTGTTATATCACGCGCATATTTTGCTGAAGCCGCTCGAGCGGGCTGTTGGGCGCTCGAGCGGAGATCGCAGGACAGATTCTATAAATTCGTGTGTTGGGTCAGATTTTAGGATTACTCCTCCAGATCTTCTTTTTGGGTTCTAGGGTTTATATCTGGGGATACCTTGTGAGTTTTCTTTGATGTTTTGATTGAGTATTCAACTCATGTTCTAAAGAGTATACATCAAAGGTTTTATTTGTTTTACAAGTTCTACAAAAGAGAGAGTTGTTCTTCGGTGGATTCTGAAGAATTCGAGCTTGAAGCTTTGGTGGATTCCAGAGTGGCTCATCGTAAAGACAATTCCGAGGTGAAGACGGGTTGTAAGAGGCACATAGAGGTTGGTTCAATTAGGCGTGGATTCGCTAGGTAATTGAGAGTATACCTGTGTAATTCCTTTAAATCTTCTTAGTGGGTTGTTTTGTGGCTGTTGCCCGTGGTTTTTTTATCACAGTTGGAAGTGTCCAATTGTGATTTTTTTCACGTAAAATCATTGTGTCTCTTTGTCTTGATTGTTTGATTGAGATTGTTATATTCTGCTTAAAATTAATACATAATCACAAATCAACATCTAGGGGATTTCTAGATTTTTCAAATCTTATGCTTAAATCACTAACAGAGGCTCTGATTTTTGTTAAAGCTTCATAATCCCCTATTCCCTCATCATCCTTCCAAATTCAAAACATAAGGCACAATAGTATAACCACTTTTGTTTTGATTTCCTGTCAGATTGGTATCAAACTAATCAATTTTTTTAATTTTCCACGCCAAGAAGCATTGATATGTTTGTTTATTGATTATTTTCCACACCAAGAAGCATTGATATGGTTGTTTATCCAATTGACGTAGTTGCTTGTTGAGCATGTGAATAAAAATCATATTAATTTTATTAAATGAATCTATTTATTTATTTTATAAATATCGTTTGTGTAGAAATTGAGAAATTATTTAATGCTCAAAGAGTAATCTTCCATTTGATTTACTGTCTACTAGGGTTTGAATTGAGGCCATAGGGTTTGGATTGATGGATTGATTCTACGCCCCCTTGATATTTTTGAAAGGTAAATTCTATCTCTGATCATTTCTGTTCTTCAATTAATGCAATTCAATTTTGTTTCTTCTGTTAATTCTAGATCTTCTGTATACACGTGTTATATGTAAAGCCCCGTAGTGGAGCTTTTGTGATTAAACCATATGATTATTAATTTTAATTCTCTGACTCTTGTTCATAATCTAGAGGAATAGATATTAATTTTATTTCTCTAACTCTTGGTTGTTGATTTTATGTTAAAATTGTTGACAAAAATAGATCGTTTGTACCCACTTAAAAAAAATGACACATTATGCCTGGCACATGTTCGTAAAAATTGCAATGACAACATAGGATGCCTTGTAACACACTAACAATAGCAATTTTAGTCGGAGTCTTTAGTGTTCTAGGAGTGCTTCTTAATACTTCTAGTATACAAATAGAGAAACCTTCTTGTGGAGTGATGGTTGTTTAGAGGTTATTGATAATGATCAGCTTCTTTGGGTGGGTCTTAACAAAGTGGTTTTTAGCAATAGGAGATTTGGAACTATGTTTTGAATAAATATTCAATATGTTTTTGAACTCAAGTTTGAGAGTTGGAGAGTTCTGAGTTCAAAATTTGATTTAAATGATAATGTTCAAAAGTAAGAAAGACAATTGGATTTTGATAAAGTGGGCGTGAACTGCTTTCATAATATGCAAAACAAGTTTGCAAACAAAAAATTTGTACAAAAGAACACATCGAGATAGACTTATCAATGACATTTTTGAAATTATAAAGAGAATAATAAGTGTTTTTTTTTTATTGGAATTGAAGGAACGATACAGAAAAGCCACCTCATTTTGAATATAAATTCTATTCATATTTTGTTATTCTTCTTAGAGAGGTGCTATTTTATTGGCCATGTGAAAGTTGAAATCCTAATTTTTCAATTTAACAATGATGCTTGATCAATATTTTCTAGAGGATTGATGGGGGAATATGCAAAAACTTGTAAGATCACAGTATGTAATGGATTTCAGTAAAGGGTTCAGGGTTGACCATGATTAACTGGTAACATTAAAGGATCTTGGCATAATAGGAATGTTCTTCATTTCAGTTTGTTTGGCATAATAAGAAGGATCTAGGCAGGCAACTAGATAATACTAATGCGCGGGAGTGATTCTGCAATGTAGAGAACACATGGGCTTTGTGGCTGAACTGCGCTCCTCCGAGAGGTGAAGGACTGAACAGATAACAAATGGTGAGACTGCCCAACCAAGGTTTGGTCGGAAACCCCTCCAATGATAAAGTCATATCAAAGAGAACACGGAGAAAACGAGAGAGAGAGAGAGAGAGAGAGAGAGAGAGAGAGAGTAATTGAATTCGGATCCCTTGTGAAGGGAGGTGAGGTTATTTTTTATAGGAAAGGCTCGATTTGCTCATAAAGCACCTCTCTCTGCCACCTGGCACTCTTTGTCATTTAGCTAGGTCACTCCTTATTGGAGGAAGATAGAGACTTTGCAATACACTTGAGTAAGCCGTTTTGTTATTCGCAGTTGCCATGTGCTCTCCACTCACATGGCATTGAGTGATCTATTAGAAGCTCACCTCAACTAAACTCACTTCAGAGCGAATAGGAGTCTTGAAGTCGCTACCAAGGACTTGCCCACTTTGGAGTGGGAAAATGGACTGAGGCTTAGGCCCATGGCATTGCCTCATTCGGAGTGGGGAACAAGGCTAGGGCTGGGCTCATGACTTCGCCCACTTCGACATGGAGAAAGGTGCTAGGGCCGAACCCCTAGATTAGCCTATTTCGTAGTGGGCCTTCTCCTCGACAGGCTAGGTTTTCCCACAAATGGGCTTTACTATTTATGCCCCCTTTAACTAATGTCAGTCTGTTTGCATACATGAAATGGATGCACCTATTTTCCTATACTTAATAGATATTGCAAAGTTGTTAAATCTTTTTCCTTTCCTATTTGCTAATTTGTTTAAATTATTTCAGAGTTTGATGAGTTTCCAGAACGTGTGCTATTTCTTCTCATCATATTAGACGCTTATAAATATTGTTTAGTTGTACTTATGAGTTTTACAAGAAGGATTAACAACAACACAAAAGAAGAGAAACAAGGTAACAAGAAAGGTTGAACAAAAACCAGAAAGCCATTTGAAACTGAAACATAAATGAAGAGAGAGCAAATGCTAGATATATATATATATACATATATATATATATATATATATATATATTTATATAAAGGAATTAATGAGAGAAATAAAATACGTGTCTAGCTAGAAAATCTATTGTTTCTAGTCCATATTTATACCAAAATCTAATTTCTTTAATGCCAATGATTACATGCAAGATCCAATAAGATGAATGTTTCAGCATTTTATTTTACCTAACCTTGTGTTAGCTCCTCTCATTTTTATTTAGCCTGAGATGAAAGAAAATATGGACAATTTGTTTTATAGAGTTAACACCCTGATTATATAATATATATAAATATATTATTCCTGTGATAGGCTCTATTATTGTCGAAAGTATATCGAAACTGCTTCTCTCTTTTTGCCCGGGCAACCTGCTACTTTTGTTTCTTGGTGGTGCTTTTGGTAAAAAGTATAGGACAATTTTATGAAATTACAGAGACCTCAATACAAATTACATTGCTCCATCTTTTATTGAACCCTGTTTTGTTTTATACCCAAAATTTCTTAAAGCATCCAAACCTTGCAACTATAGTCATGATTGTGTTGGCTGTTACTAGTGTTGGACAATGAATGCTTTGTTCCCTTAATCTTTTGGTAGTTGTATCCTCTCCTTAGTCCAAGACAATTGAATTAGTTTTAAGGCTTATGATTATGATAATGTATGATATATCTGACACCTTAAGCATCACTATTTGTATTTAAAGTTGCAGCCCATATCTGGAATCTTGCTAGTTATGCATCTTAAATAGGGGCCTATTTAGTTAGGCCAGTCTGAATTTAAGTTTTATTGCCTTAGTTATGTCATGAAAGTGAATATAGGGAGAAGTGCCAACAGATTTTTTGGGATGAGTGGTGGTGTTTGTGACAATTTAATTTTTCATAGTTCAGATTAGAGAACCTGTTTGGTGTGCGAGATTTTGACACACTAGCTGCAACCAAGGATTAATTAATAGTATTGAATCTAATGGGCTTTACGATTTAAAACTGGAAAATTGATTCAGATTTGAATCACTCTCTTCTAATTTTGATTTCGATTTATTTATTTTTCTCCATAATCATGGTCAAAGCTGGATTTGTTGTGTCAAATGTTTTTTTTGGAATTACCTCCATTATCTTTGAGACTAAATACTCTTCTTCTTCTTTTTTCTGGTTAAGTTTTGTAATTGAATTTTGTTCTTCAATTTTATGAAAGTATTTGGTTAGACTTTATACGTGAGAACACTATATACCACTTAAAGTATGCAATTACAGACTTAAATGGGAATTGTGGGTGTTGATTTCTGACCTCACAATCAAATAGGAAACTTAGCTGGAAAGTACGTGGCAAAATAGATTAAACCAAACACCTGCATACAAGAAAATAAAGAGAAGCCACGGTGGTTCGTTCACCCGGGGAACGATCAAGTCAGTTACTTATCTATCAAAGATAGCAACTCAATTAATAGTGTACAAGTAAGAGCATATCTTGGACCCACAGGTGCCTCACTTTTATAGCCAGCAATGCTCTCGTCTCCTAAAAGTCTCACTTCATAGGACTCAAGCACAATACTTATTACGGATTCTTAGTTAGATATGGATGAACTCCTCAAGAGTCTCATCCCTATCCGAACTAAGTGCCTCACTTATTTAGGACTCTTATCCTCTATCTAAATATCTCGGATTCCGATATTACCGCACCATATCTTGGCAATACCAAATCATCTCGACAATCTAGCTCCCCATGTGGCACCTCAACCAACACCTCGGCCATGTGACACGACCCTAAAATTATGTCCCCACAGGAACTTTTGTTACAGTAGCATAGCCTCCGCCGCCATTGCCAACTGGATTCTTCAATGGTAAGTTTGTTTCTTTTTTTCTTTTTTTATTTTTATTTCTTTTTTCTTTTGATTCATTCCAACATTCATACTCAAGTTCATTGCCCTATTGATTTTTGTTTTGATTCATTCACTTCACTCCACTACCTCAATTTGTTTTGACTTCCTTAAAAAAAAAAAAAAATTGGAATTTTGTTTACAATGGAGGTTGATTACAGTTTTAGTTATGATTTTCTAAAAAAATTGGGTTTTGTTATGATTTTCCTTTTAAAAAAACAAAGGTTCTATTTTGATTCTCTTTTTTTTTTTAAATAAAAAAAAAATTGGGTTTTGTTCTGATTTTCCTAAAAAGAGATTTCCAACTAAAAAATCTAGAAATTCCCTAAATATTGATTTGTGAGTATGTATCAATTTTAATGAGTAAATAGCAATCACAGTCAAACAATCAAAGACAAATCAATACAATGATTAAACGTGGAAAAATCACAATTGGAGCACCTCTAATTGTGATAAAAAAATTATGAGCGAAAGCCACAAAACAATCTATTAAGAAGACATAAAGGAATTATGCAAGTATACTCTCAATTACATAGTGAATCCACACCCGAATCGAACCGACCCCTATGTGCCTCTTCCAGCCCCGTCTTCACCTCAAAATTGTCTTGCCCAACGTTGAATCCACAACACCAATGTCGAATCACGACGATGAGCCACTCTGGAATCCACCAAAGCTTTAGGCTCGAATTCCACGGAATCCACCGAAGAACAATACTCTCTTTTGTATTGAACGAAACAAACAATCCTTTGATGTATACTTTTCAAACCAGATTTAAACTCAAACAAACAACAAAGAAACTAGCAAAGAAGCTCCAGATATAAACCCTAATATCCAAGAAGATATGGAAGCCGTAACCTTAAAAACGAATGAAACCATATATTTATAGAAAACTGATCCGTGATTTTCGCTCGACCGTAAGAATGACCACTCAAGCGAATTGACGCTTGAGCGCAAAACCACAACTTCCAGTACTTTTGCAAACAGTTTAAACTTCTGGAATCAAAGATTCTCTGCTAGAGCACACAAATGGCCGCTCGAGCGGACAAGCAACTTCGATTGCATTTTTGCTTTTGGCTTCGAGGGCGCTGCCCCTCGACCCCGCCTGGGCACTGCCCCCTCAACCCCCGCGAGCTGACCAGGCAGCTCGATTCCTGACATAGTCAGCGAAGTGGCAAACATGATAAGATTCAGGATCATAAACTCCTCTGCATAGGCACAATTCGGGGTGGATTCGCATCTAAATACTCATAGTCTCACTGAAATAAAAGATCGAATAAAATTACAACTAAAAGAAATTTTGTCAAATAAAAATGCCAAGAATAAAAACCTAACACCAACATAATAAGATTTCTTAAACCACTACAGGACATTGTTAACACCATCATTAGCAAAGAGTTTGGCCCCATTTGGTAGTGCTAGTGAGGTGCTTTTTAATTAAGAACTACGTAGATAAGAGGTTGCAGTAAAGAAGTATGTGTTGTTTGGTTACACAGTTCAAAAAGAGCTTGATTTCCTCTTCCTCGCCAAAGCATCTCACTACTGCTTCATTGAAGAGTACTTTTTGTGCCATACCACTAAAAGTCAAATTACTTCATAGATACAGCTAATGAAACCATCAACCACTTCAAGCAACCATAAAAATCTTCTAATGTGATCTCACCACAACACCAAATTGGGCCTTCATATCTTGTAATGTACTTCAAAGATTAGTTTGTCAGGAAGAGAACAGTTCAAAATGCAACTTCGAATAAGATTAATTAAAAACACCATCAATGGATCCTGCACACCATGATACTGCAACTTTCACCAAGACTTGCTTTTTTTTTTTGTATTTTGGTGAAACTGTGACGTGGTTGATAGATGATTTTTTTTTTTTTTTTTTTTTTTGAGAAAACAAAACAAAACAAACCAGCTAGAATTATATTAAGTTGGGAGCGAGCTAAGTCATGTGTTGGTTTAACCTCTTTCCGCTCAACCTTACGTACAACTAGATAATCAAAATATTTATTAAATGCCTTGATATTTACAATTAAAGTGGAAGAAGACCAGACGAGTCTAACTCTATTACATAAAACATCTACCAAAAGTTGTGAGCCGTCCACAATTCTAATTTTCACATACTTTGATCCTTCGCCCATTGAATCGCCCTATGACATGCCAACACTTCCGCCTCAAACGCTAACATGAGCTGAGAATGAAAAGCTCGTTGTGCTACCGGCTCACCATTGGCGTTATAAAAAAGCCACGCAACACCTGCACTACCATCTGCTTGTCTCCAAGAGCCATCCACTAGCACTTTGTATTCTTGTAAACAAACATTAGAACAAGAGGTGACCATTGGTTCAATGGTTATGTCTTGGCCTAACAATCTTGAAGTTATGAGTTCAAGTCTTGAGACCACCACTTTGTGTATTATGCCAAAAGTTAGGTATGTACTCAATCTTTCTCCTCCCAAACGCACATTAATGTGTACTAATTAGGTGTTGTTTTAGGGGTGATTATTGGTTCAATGGTAAAAACCTTAGCCTAATAACATTGAGGTTATGGATTCAAGTCACGGGACAACCATTTTGTGCACTATGCTAAAGGTGAGGTGTATACCCAATATTTCCTCTCCCAAACACATATTAATGTGTACTAATTGGACGTTGTTTAGATTCAGAAGATCGTAGTGTCAATTTCCTCTCTCGGGCATCCTACAAACTCTGATCTATCATATCTTCTAGACAATGATCCAAACAGATCATTAGCTAAATTAATGGCCTGCTCACAAGACAACATATTCTCATTAAAAATAACACTATTTCTTTGCTTCCAAATGGCCCAAAGCACAACAACAAGTTGGCAAATAAAATTCATATCTGAAGATTGCTGCTTCCAATTATCTGGCCATGCAAAAAATAAAACAGGCTTTCCAATTAAAAAAATCCAAGACTAATTGACTGCATCGCCAAATCCTAAGTGAACCAGGACATTTAAAAAACAAATGTTCTAACATCTCCTCCTCCTTCAAACATCTTAGACATAGTGCATCATTCAACACCTTTCGATGTTTCAACAAATGTCTAGCTGGAAGAATCTTATAAAGACATTTCCACAAAACCATAGATAATTTGAGAAGGATAACAACAGAGCAGGTTTGTTGCAATTATTACAAGTTTCTAGACAAAGATGAGGAGGATTATGACCTCTACACTTCAAGGGATTTAAAAACTTGCTTTAAAATAATTTCGAGGGATTTAAAAAACTTGTTTTTTTTTTGTTTTGTTTTTGTGGGTTACATTTTGTTTCATTTGGTACTTGTATGATGTAATTCAGTGTAATGGTTGTAGCGGTACATTTCATACTTGAGAATACAAATAAAGATGGTTACAGTTGTGTTGGTATATGGTTAATAATACATTTGGTACTTCAGAATGCCTAAGAATACGTTTTGTTTCATTTGGTATATGATTGGTGTAGCTGTGGTTTCGTTTCCTTTTATTTTGTTTCCTTTATATTTCCAGACCTTTGCCCACTACAATCTACTAGCAATAAACTTGATTTTGTAAATAAAACAGTACAAATTTTTTTTAGAGAATAAAACATTACAAAAAGAAAATAAAATAAAAAAAATCACCCAAAATTTCATTAGAAGAAAGGACCGTTGGCCAGAAGGCAACCTAACAATTACAATACACAACAGGAAAACAAACCAAAAACAACACTACCTAAACATTAATTCTAACAAACTAAAAATTAATTAGCTCAGTTGAATTCCCATCCAACAATACTTTTTTTTAATAGCCGAGTATCGGGGCCAGCACCCATTCAGAGTGACGCATCTCGACTAATCTCGGGGTTCTGAGCCGATCGACCAGGCAAAGACGCAGTGTCCCACCAGTAGCCAGCTAGGGATGGGATTCGAACCTAAGACCTAGAAAGGAGCATACTCGTAGGTCTTTGGTCCCTTACCCTCAACTAACTGGGCTACCCTTATAGGTTCCCATCCAACAATACTAGTAGCCAATCTAGTAGTTCAAAGCATCAGGCATCATCTTCTTCTTGCAACCTGCTCAAGCCACCACCAAAATTGTTTACTTGTCTCCAAACTTCCAGTTATATCACCATTGTTTTAGATTAATAACATTTGACAAATAAGAAATAAAAATGAAGTTAATAAGTATACAAATAAAGAAATACCCAAAGACATGAATAGAAATGCTCAAATTATGAAGTGTCAACAAAACTGAAAATCAAAGTGCAGGACAATACTGGAGAGAACCATGAGGATCCTGATCCAAACCCCTCCCCCCTCCCCAACACGTCACTTACCTCCTCTTCCTCCCTTTCTCTCCAAAGCGCACATCACATCACACACCTCACTTTTTTTAATTAAAAAACAAAACAAATTTTATTTTAATAAAATACATATAATTTTTACTATATAAATTCAATTTTTATAAAATTAATATTATTCAAAAAATATCAACGAAATATTTAAAATGATACTTAAATTAATAATTCAAAAAATATAGGAAAAAAACTTACATAATTAAAATGATTTGTATGATTTGAAATTAATGTAAATAATAATTATTTAGAATTACTTTTTGAACGGAAGAATATTATTTTTATTTATTAAAAAAACGTAAAGAATAATAAAAATTAAAATATTAACTCAAATTTTAGAAAATAATAATAATAATATTCAAACCATATAGATATCAACTCAGATTGTATAAATAAAAAATAATAATAAACCATACAAATAATAATAATATTATTTTATTTTGATAAATATTGTATAACTTGTAAAATATAAATAATTTTTTTTATAAAATTAATACTGTTAAAAATATATCGACAATTGGTTTAAAATGAGATTAATGTTAAATATATTTAATAAATTTAACATAATAATTTTAAAATTACATTATTTTAAATTATTTAAATGATTAAAATGAAATGTTTGATTAAAATTGATACAAATAAAAATTGAGCTTGTTAGGGAATTGAAAATTTTAGTTGATTTTTAGAATTTTTACAAGAAATGTGCAAAAAAGCAAAAAGATGAATAATGCTAGAGACCCACAATTTGGATTCTTACATGTACCCCACAATAAGGTGGCAAGAAAAGTAGGTCATACACAATTGAGTATATGATAAATCAAAAGTTTACATGTATCTTACCACATTATTGTAGATCAAATTGTGGGAGACTACTTGTGGGTCTTAAACATTTTTCTATAAACTACTTAAATTACTTAAATAAAAATAATTTTTTAATTTTTAAGACTTTAAACACTAATGATCACTATTTGGTTACATTTTCAAAATTATTCTTTTTTAAACTATATATAAGTTTGATGAAAAAAAGAGAGGATATTTTTTAAATCTTAAAATTACGTTTTTTTTTAATTTAAAAACATATTTTTAAAATTTAAATTATCAAAAATAATTTTTTTTACCAACTTTAGCCACACATCACATTTTAATTATTCAAATATTTCAAAATAACGCAACTTTTTTTTTTAAATTGTTATTTTATACATTTTATTAAATATTCTTAATATTATTGTTGTTTTAAAAGTATAGTCCATATCATCTCAATGTTATTAATTTTTAAAAAGATCAGATTTATATTTTAAAATTTATACATAGTTTATAAAAATAAAAATAAAAAAGTCTCTAAAATTATCAACAAAAAAGAATAGTTATCAATAAAAAATAAGACTGAAACATAAAAATATTAACTCAAATCATATACTAAAAGTAGTTTCAAAAATTAGTTTAAAAATATTAATCATACAGTATATTTCAATTTTATACAAATTTATAAAGATAGCAAAAAATAGTCACAAAAAAACAATTCGCATGATATATTTTTAGTTTTAAAAATATTTGAGCGGGGTGCATTTAATTGCCTTGCAATAGGTAGGGTGCAAGTTCAGTCTGTGTGGGTACAAGTTTAGTGTGTGTGGGATACAAGTTGAAGCTGTGTGAGAGTGCAAGTTGAATATATGTGGGGCTGCAGGTCCAATTTGTGTAGAATGCAAGTCGAATATATGTGATAGTGTAATGCAAGTCCAATTTGTCAATTAATATTTGTATGGTTTGAAAATTTGAATATGGTTTGAATTATATATATATATATATATATTAATATTTGCAAGTCCAGTCTGTATATATATATATATATATATATTTTATTTGTATGATTTGAATTAATACTTGTACGGGTGGAATAGTTGAAACATAATATAAAAATTAATTTTGGTAACTAATTTTTGGTTGAAGCTTAAAAGTTGAAATAATTAGTTTAAAATTTGTTACCCAAAAGGCAACTTAAGAGGGAGGTGAATTGGGTTTCTACAAATTAAAACTAATAATTACCCAATAAAAACTTGACAATAAGTACAGTAGGTATAACATATAATAATCACAATAATATTAGATGAATATCACACTTAAAGCAATTTAAAGAGATGAGGAAAGAGAAGGCAAATAAGATTTATAATGGTTTAACTTTAACCAAATCTACGTCCACTCCTCAAGGTTCACTTGAGATTTTTCACTATTCTTCTAACTTCACTGGGGTGTTAGCAATATCATGCGCATGGAGCAATTCTTCACAAATTTTCTAGCATTACAAGCTCGCTAGTGACTTCTTACAAGATTGGAGATGAGCATTTTTGCTTTCAAAGAAAGCTACAAGGATAACCCCTCTCAGGTAGATATAAAATAATGAAACTTTTAGACTTTTTTGTAAAACCTCTCAAAGGAAAATAAGCTTAAGGCTAAGGCTCAGTGTATATTTTCTGAAGAATGAATGAAACAGAGATTTAGAACTCTTCAGATAACTCGGAGAAGATAGAGTGTGTGATTGATGAAGGATGAAAGAATATTTCTTGCACTTAGTTCTCTTCTCTCTGTTCCTCTGTTGTTTTTATCTTCTGTATGGAGCTTTGTTATATACAGAATTCAGTGCTCTGTATCTTTCTTTTTACCCTTGGTTTCTTCTGGTTAGGGATGGTGAAATAATATATATCAAATCAATGTCACCCTTTATGTTTAGCCCATGTGAGTTTTTCCCGTTGGAAGATAATCAGATAGCCGTTGTAAAGTTGAACTTGAAAAAAAGCCGTTGCAAAACTGATTCATACAGAGAGGGGTCATCTACCCGGATGTACCAAATGAACATTTTCTCTTGGTGGTCATTCACCCGAATGTCCCCTAGATATCCTTTCGGACGTCCAGTCACTCTCAGTTGTGAAGGATGACTAATGCGGTCGTCGAGCATACTGTTTGTTTGACAACCCGAACAAAACTAGAGCAGACCGAAACGAACTATGCAGGTTTGCCACCGCCGGTTGTTCCCCCCAAATGTCCGGTTGGTCAACCATCCCTTGGTGGTTTGACCTCTGCCCAGACGTCGAGCCAGTTGACCACCCCTTGGTGGTTTGACCTCCTCTTTTGCTGATGTTTTCTGTTGTGTTCTGCTGCTTCGGTTGCTTTGTTCTTTGTCTGTTTAAGGTTGAATTGTGGTCTCCAAAGAACATAGATTAGACATAGAGAAGATGAGTTATGTTGTTAGATTAATTATAATATTTCAATTAATTTAACTCTTTCAAATAAATCAAAACAAAATCATCAAAATCTATGTTATTCATGCTATGACTAACAAAAATATTACAAAAAATTAATTGTGACGCCCCAAATTTTTGGAATATCGAAGGAAATTAAATAAAAACTTAATTAAAAACTTGACATTTTAATTAGAAATTTCGACTTTCATATAATCAGAAGTCCAACAATGCCTAATAAAAACTTAAAATGTCAAATAATACATTAAACAAACCATAATGTCCTTAATTATTAATACATAAGATAATAAAATTTTATCCCTCTATGGTCATGACTTCAAGTCAACCAAGGCTTTATGTTAGTGTCAACTCCATTTTTAGCTTCCATTCCTTCCTCATAAAAATCTGACATAAAACGTCAGGGTAATAAAACTATGCTATGAGTTTCGCAACACAGTAAGAAAACACAATAAACCTATCTTTCTTTTTAAGAGAAAAATAACGAGATTATACAAATGATATAACAATATAATTGCAAATATAAATTACAACCATTAAAATAATTTCAACAATTTTAATAAATTATGTGACACTCAAAATCTCACTAAAGATATTTAACTTACTGACCACTAAGCCATGACCACAATTAATTTGAATCCCCTCTTCGTCAACTATTCAAGTGTTACCAACCGTAACTACTAGGGATGCCCACGTCCAAAGTTACATACTAAAATAGTGGCATCTGTGGTCTGCCCCAAGGGAACGGTCTACCAGAAGTACGTAATCTCCTTGTGTGTCATATGCACATCCACCCTTATTCCAAAACCAAAAATCGAAAATGGGTCAGATAAATCCCGTGCCATCTTAGGGTTTTGTGACACAATTTACGTACGAACTCTTAAAATCAAGGCTCACCCTGAACAACCAGTATTAATTGTCAACCGTTAATTTCGTACACTCCGTTGATTATTTTACTTAATTTCCATAATAATTACAAATATTTAAATCACCATTGATGTTATACCATTTTATTACAATTTTCAATTGAAAATATTAACACATACGTTTTGCAATAATCAACCAATGTACAAATTATTATAAACAGCTAAATTAAGCCATAGTGTGAAATAATAAATTTTAAATAATAAAATAAATCGCAACAACACACATGCATACTAATTTACAAGATCTAATTAAATAGATTAGTACAACACATATTTTTTAGTTCTAACAAATAATTGAAATGGTAATCTTGATTCATTAATATTCTGTCTAGAATTTTCAGAACATAATTTTTGTAATTAAAATTACAAATAAATTATTTTCAAAATTCTAAATTCGTGTAATTTTCAAGAATGTTTAACAAACATGTTATGGTCATTTTTTAGAAATAATTTCTCAAAAATAAATTATAAATAATTTTTAAAAATTATAAAACATTACATGACACAGATTCGTCACATTTTCTTAAAATAATTCCACATTGAAATTTATAAATCAAATCCATAACGTAAAAATCGAGGATGAAACTATATTTCTCAAATTTCATTTTTAACTCAAAAAATACCAAATTTAGTCTAATATAAGATTTTTTAGTTATTTTTCAAACATGAAGCAGAATTTGTTGAAAACTTCAAATTTAATTAAAATTTCATACAAATTTGTACAAAATTAGAATAATTAATGAAAAATTTATGGATGAATTAGGCATCATTATCAACAACTTTGTAGAAGAAAGCATCTTGAAATTTTGAGTATAAAATTATCTAAAAATTTGTACAATATTCTTACAGATTTAAGAACCATAAGACCAAACCAAACAAAATCTTCAATCGATTATTTAATATCACAAATTACAAATGCAATCCCAAATCCAAGATTATATCATGATTTTAATACTACTAATATATAGATAACCTTCAAACATACAAGTGTTACAACTTTTATTATATGGGATTTGATTGGGTGGATAGAAAATTGTTTGTCAAAGGACTATTGTGGTTTTGGCTAGTGATGTCGATGGTAGCCCTCTGTATTTTCTTAGTTCTATTCCCAAATTGTGTTTTCTACCAAGATTTCAAACTCGACAAATATGATACAACTCGGTTTCAGACTGCATTTTATGTCGTGCATTCCATACTCTTGACATTGTTCATATACCATGGTCTATACAATATCATAGTCAGATTTGGTTTGTATATAGAAGTATCACTGAATTAGTTTGTCTAGTTGGAACTGCTATTATAGTTTATTTGGTGGCCCACCCTAGAGAGTTCCACAAACAATTTGGTGATCTTGTGAATGCGTATAGTGTAGGAATTACCCATGCCTTAGCCTATTATGCTTATTTTATCTCTAAAATTTTTCATTCATATTGTGAGATAGATTTGCCTACGATATTTTTAAATATGAGTATGCATTTCTCTATTGAGTGATGGAAAAAAAAAAAGTGAGAAAATGTTTAGTATGGATAGATTTGTTTTTTGCATTTATTCTTCTAATTTGGTAGAATTGGGTAGAGAACATGAAATAAGAGCATAAAGGGAAAAATAGGAGCAATGGAGGGGGAGAGAATAATGATGATGGAGGAAGGGGTAATGGAGGCAATAAAGGGAAAGAGAATAATGATGATGGTGGGGGCAATGGGGACAATGGTATGTAAGAGATTGATGAAGATGGAAGAGATAACGGAGGTAATGGAGGGTAAGAAAATGATGATTATGGAGGGGGCAATTGAGGGGGAGACAAATATGAAGATGGAGATGTCAGTAGTAGAGAGAAATGATGTCGGAATCGAAGTAGTTTGCCAATACAACGTTCAAGACAATATTATGAAATTTGTTGCATTAGTAAGGTATGTTACCTTTATATAGTTTTTCAACTCCTTAACGAATGATTATGATCAAATTAATCCAAAGGCCAATATGAAAATACACTAGGGCACTTTCCTTCCACTATATTCTATAATTTTCTAATTTACTATAGTACATAGTGAAATTTTCTACACTTCTCCAGAATATTTTAAAACCTTCCATATTTGTCCAAACTTCTCATGTTAATTCTTTTAGGATGTTTTAGAACCTTTTCAAATTTTCCGGAGTCTTCTAAGTTCTCCCAACTTTGTAAAATGTTGTGAAATTTTCGGAGTGTTCTAGATTCTCTTAACTTTGTAAAATGTTATGGAAGATTTTGTACAACGCTCATTCTTAATAATTAGAATTTTGCAAATAAAAAAGTCAACTGAAAATAAAGGTAACCAAATAATTAATTTTTTTCTCCAATCTAATCATATCATCAATTTTTACCTAAAGTGATATAGATGAATATTATCATTATCAAATATTTTAAAATAAAAACTCTATAGTATCTATTTAATTAAATTCTCTTTGATTATTTTAATGTGTAATCTCCCACTTATTCCTTCTTTTTCTCCAATATTCTTTTATTTTTTATTTTAAAATTTCCAGCAATAATTGAATTTCCTTTAATTGTTTTAACGTATAATCTCCTATTTCATCTTTTTTTATTTTTATCTTATTTTTTAATGTGTAATCTCCTATTTTTTATTTTCTATTTAACGTGATAGAAATGGTTGTTATCATTATCAAAACTATTTTTGCTTCTATTTTAAAAGAGAGATTTAGCCATAAGTCGCTCAGACCTTTCACTTCTTGTCAAAAGGACAAAAAATTTCAATACTTGCAAAACTCCCTCATAGCTCCTATTTTTTGTTAAAAGGACAAATTTTTACTTTGATTCATAGTAAAATTTTATTCTGAATCAAAGTAAAATTTGAGATTTCGCCTGTGAAAGAATAAAAAAGCAGAACGAACAAAAAATAGGGGTTTACAAGAGAATGAGAGAGAGAGAGAGAGAGAGAGAGAGAGAGAGAGAGAGAGAGAGAGAACAAACTATCGATTTTCAGATCTGAGACTGTCAATTTTCATATCTGAGGCCGTCAATCTCATATGAGATAGTGGAGACAAACAGTGACTATAAGAGTGATAAGAAGAATGCTTTTTAAAATACTAGGGATTTTTGAAAGTACTCATATAATTCTTGTCCTTTTGACAAGATGAGTGCCTCTTGAGGGATTTATGGCCAAATTTCCCATTTTAAAATAGAAACTGTATAGTATCTGTTTAATTCAATTTCCTAAAATTATTTTAATGTGTCATATCCAAAATTTGTTGTTATTAATTTCAAAGTCAAAATGAAAGAAAAATATAATGAGTTTTAATCAAAAACTACAAACTAAAAACTGATTAACTTTGATGTGTTTAAGTGTAACTTTTCAAATGGATTGTGTTTCTTTGAAGGTTCATCTTTTTTTTCTTCTTAATAATTTTGTTGAATAAACTCCTAAATTTTATTCTCTAGAAATTGGCAAAATATGTGAAGAGAGATTCTTAAATTGCTGATGGTGGTGGTAGGCGGTGATTGATAGTAGTGTATGAAAATAAAGAAAGAGTAAAAATTAAAAAAGTAAAAGGGTAAAAATAAAAAGGGGGACTTATGAGTCGATTCTATTAACTATACTTATTTACTTAAAATGATTGATAAATTTATCACTATAAATTTATTTATTAATATCCACCATTCTTACTTGAATTCATTCACTCACTAACAAGGATACTCCATCATCTTCCACATACACAAGAATAAGAAAGACTGATAAATTTATCACTAAAAAATAATCTGAAAACAAAGAAGATGGTGGTGATATGGCAATTGTGTAGATCGATGATGGTGGAGTGTAGATATACGATGATAAAATGTAGATCGGCGATGGTAGAGTGTAAATCTTTGACGATGGTGGACATAATTGGTGAACGGTGGCGGCATCCAAATAACAACAGCGGTGGTGGGCACATGGTAACGGTGGCCGCGATGGTGGCGGTGGTGGTAAACAATGGTGGTGTGAAACTTTTAGAAAAATAGTAGAAAAAGAGAAATATAGAGAAAGAAAAGAGAAATGAAAGAACTTGATCAGTATAGGTATTAGAAGTTATTGGTGTATTCAAAAAGTCAATATGACTTAGTAATACTTAAGCCTATTTAATAGGACTAGTAGGTAATTATCCTAAATAAAAAAACTATCATTAAAGTAATGATTTGTAATTCTCACTAATATATTTTATTAACCATATTCCTAAAATCAAAACAGAACTTAATGGCTCCAAAACAAAGTTTGAGCTTTAACAGAAGTTGTGCTTTTGATAGAACTAAGCAAAAAAATCTCAAACCGATCCGATCCGATTCAGACAAAGTCGTACTGTTTAGTTTGGTTTTCTTTGTAACGCCCCAAAATTATTATAATAAACCATCCACAATATCCAATTATGACAACAATAATAAGAGAGATATCTTCCATTAAGTCCTATGTGATTTAAAAAAGAGAAACATATGCGGCATACATTCATGATGCCTAGCCTAGAATCTACAGCATATGTTGCAAGTTAAAAGAAAGAATGGAAGATAAGCAGATAAAAATGCCCCGAGGGCTTACATATTTCCAAGACAAGGGTTGGTTACAACAAAATTGGACTTAAGTCTAATACAGTTAAAGTCCTCGGCTATATAAAAACGAGTACAACAAAAGAAGCACTTGCTCCATATCCTCCTAAGCTACTGCCTTGGTGGAGGCATATCATCAGCACCTGAAATTTTTTTTCCCACTTAGGGTAAACCAAAGCCCAGTAGAAATAATCCAACACAATGTATGAATCTTAACAAAGCTATAAGATGAATGCACATGCCATGTTCCTGCCAAACATATTTATATCTCTTTTCAAAACTATGCAGTGCTAGGTTAATATCTTGATTTACAAATCATTTCCATTACAATAGAAAATAGGGTGGTGATTCACACTTTGAGAATTTCAAAACAATACAACATTTCCCAGAAATTTTGTCCGGAGGAAACCGTAAGCCGAGACCCATGTAAATTTAGGCTATGCAAGCACTACTATTGCCATTTCACAGAAATTTTGTCCACGGGATCGGCACCCATGTATACGCGCGATTTTCGGGACTTTCACCCAGGACACTCAGGCCAACTTAGTTCAACAACACAATTCATGTTTCACAGATTCACTATTTTTTTTCAAAACGATAAACATTTTCAATGTGTAAGTGTGAATTAATACTCAATGCAAATGAATAAGAAACTAGTTACAATTCTTCTAGTTCACATGCAATTTCTACAACAATCATAGTTATCCTCCACCGATAGCCCAAAATAGATATTTCTAAACAAGTAGTTTATATTTCAAACAAATAAACTTCCCAAATTTCAAGAGGTGAGTAATAATACATATCTAACTCCACCATCCTCATCAACACCAATCAATTTCATTATTTCAATATAAATCTCAAAATTTATACAAAATTAACATTTGAGGTATTTTGGACAAAATCCATTTTCTTCCCAAAACCAACTCCAACATTCAAATCCACGATTTAAACCCCAACTCAACATCATTTTCCATGTCAAAATCATTTTCAAGGATCCATTTGAAAAGGAAAGAAAAAAAAAACCGTCTTTTAAATTTTCACCAAAAACCCTAGATTGTTCCAAATCTTCCAAAAATCTCAATATTGCTTAGAAATACAAATAATTAAGTTAAAACTCATAAAGAGTGTGGAAAGTATCCCTACCTCAAGCTAGAGCACGAGAGAGAGAGAGTGAGGGAAACCCAAAGATGCCAAAAACCAACTTTGCTCCGGTTAAAGCAAAACCCATGTCGAGCTCTATCTTTTTAACAAAGACTCACAGGTGAAAAGATCGACAGATCTAGGTGTATTTAAGGGAAATATGTGAGTTTTAGAGAGAGAGAGAGAGAGAGAGAGAGAGAGAGAAAATAGGGTTTTGAAATGTTTAGACAGAGAAAGATATGAAAAGTGACTTAAAATGGGCTATTTACGAACTGATATACGCACAGCTCACTCGAGTACAAGAGTTGTCACTCGAGCGACCAGACTCAATAAGTCGTTTCGCTCAAGCACAGATTACACACTTCCAAAAGTTTTGCAAATAGAGGTCGTCGCTTGAGCGCAGGAAGCTTCGCTTGAGCGAAGAATACAAATCCCCAGTAGTTTTGCAGACGTGCAAAAAATACTGGATGTTCACAAAGACCGCTCGAACGCAAGAAGCTTCGCTCGAGCGAAAAGACAAAAATTTGGGGAACAAAAGTTTGAAAAACAAGCTACCAACCTATTCCAAGCACAACCAACAGAACCCAATAGCTCAATTCAAAGAGAGAATAGCGGAAAACAAAGCAAGAACAACTATATAAGGAAAGAAACCTGAATCCAAAAGTCAAATGGGCCAGGTTTAAACCAGGAATGCTATATTCTCAATGCATGATTCGGTCTTAGTTCTTAAAATAGATGGATCATACTTTACAATTTGATCCGTATTTTTATAGTTATGGTTCTAGTTTAGAATCGAACTATGTTGCTTAGATATATATATATATATATATATATAATTCATTGTTTATAGTAGACACAAAATTTTTTTATTAGCATCATATATATATATATTCATAAGCTGTTAACATTTTGCTTATAAGTGTATTCTTGTATGATAGTAGATTTAGTTCTAAACAATTATTTAAACAATTTTATTTGTAAAATGATGATGTGTTACTTAATATTTGAGCAAATTGTGATTATATTGTGAATGATAAGAAAATTCTTCAAAATAGCAGTTCCAAATTGAAATGAGCCGAACCAAACTGAACCGCATTTTCATAGTTCAATTTGGTTTGATTCCAAGATTTTCATAATTTGATTTGATTTCAAATTTTATAGAACCGTAGATAGTAGTTTGATCTTGATTCATTTCAAAACTAAACCAAATCAAACAATGCTTAGCTCTAGTTTTTTTAGACATGACTTCTGGCATGAATTTTTGGGTCTTCATAAAGAACATTTATCAGCCAAAATAGCTTTAATTAATGGCCAATGTTAACAAATACTCTTTATAGTACAACATATAAAAGATTTAGAAACTAAATATTTTGGTCTCTAAAATTAAAAATTTTGTTGCAAAAGATATTTAGGAACCAATTTTTATTGTCATAAGAATAATCACTAAAAGATCGTTTCGAAAAGTCAAAAATAAGGCTTTTAGCAACAAAATTTTGAAAATGTCACTAATAAATAGAATTTTAGGGACAAAACAATTTGGCCTCAAAATGGTTTATTTTTTTAGACAAAAAATCTGGTTCCAAAAGGATAATATTTCATCACCAATGTCCAATTTTTCTTGCTATAAATATAATAACGATGCTTTCTAGAACAAAAATATTTAGTCACTAAAAAATAATTTTGTCTCTAAATTTTAGTCTCTAAAACCTTAATTTTTTATAGTGTCAGGCATGGTTTAATGTTGAGAAATGTGTAAAAAGTGTCTCCAAAATATGTAAAAATATTAAAAAGTGTATTGATTTCAATAAAAATACATTGAAATTAATAAAAAAAATGTATTATATTTCATAAATATTTTATCTTTTATTTGTATCCTAGGACATTTGTTAATAAGTCCCTTAATTAATAAACTAGAGCATCCAATAGATTTGTTAATGGTGGTGCTACATGCACCAAATAGTGTACTAACTAGTGTACCAACATTAGTTATAATATTATTATTGACTCCACTCGTTATATAAATTATAAATATCAAAAATCTCTTAAATTATATCACATTATTAATTAATATACTAATTAATGTATTAATTAATCCATATAACATTATTTATTTGTTAAACCCGCTAGTGTCACTTTTGTGTAAGATAATTAGCACACTTTTTTTTTTTTTTGGCTCCAATGCAATTGTTAACTTTGATGTTAAGTTGAATGCTAGCTAGAAGTGTAGCTAACTGTACCCATGGGTTTAGCAAAGCAAAGCAAAGCAACGCAAGAGAGAGGCGCAAGGAGTGAGCTGTGGGATTATTTTAGTACTTTCGTTGTAGGGGTGTAAAAATAGTCCGTGGCTCATAGGCGATCCGAGGTGGGCCCGACCTATTTAGGCTCTCTTGGACCCAGGTCCAAGCCCAAGCCCGGCCCGTGGGCCCGTTTAAGGCCCACTTAGGGCCCTGCCCGAGGTCCAATGTATTTTTTAATGAAAAATAATAAAATTTTAGTAGAAAAAATTTTAAAAAACAATAAAAAATGGTTAGGCCCGCCCAAGCATGAGCCCAGGCCCAAGCCCATTAGGCCGGCCCATCCAAGGCCCAAATACCCCTGGCCTAGGCTTAATTTTTTGGCCCATGGCCCGGCTCGGCCTGGGCCGAATTTTGGCAAGAGCCCGCGAGGCTTGGGCCGGGCCGGGCCGGACCAGACTAGATTTACACCCCTATTTTGTTGTAGTGCTTTCTTTTGTTTTTTAATAGTATTATTTTATCTAAGAATTTAATAATATTATTTTATATATATTTGAGTAGACCTTACACTTACCCAATATACATTTAACGCACACTTTAGCTACACTATTGAATCACACATCTACATTCCAAACTAACAAACACTTAATACGCTCAATTGAGCCCCACTTTTTCACTTTTTGTCATATAAGCAAATTTTTTTAATCATTCCATTAGAGGTCCTCTTAGCGCTCAACAAAAGGTTTTAATATCATGAAACTGATTCTTTAAAGTCTTTTGGGCTAAAATCGGACTTAAACTTTAAAGCCTTTGAAGCAATCTTTAGTAGTCAAATGGGTTGCAATTTGTACGTCAAGAGAGCAAAGAAATTAGGCTGTAATTTAGAGCTATATATTGGGCCATTTAAAGTATAAATGGAAAAATTTTATGGACTAATAATTAAGGCCTCAAAAGGCTCCAATTACAGATTTTATGGGCTGCAAATTTGAACCTTTAACTTGTTGGCCTGTTATATTTTTTATTTAATAGTATTGTTTTTTGGAAAAATTACAAAAAATAAAAAAAAAAATCAAGATTTAAGCTTTATAACAAAATAAACCTTAATTTTTTAATTTTGTCAATTTAAATTCACCTATTTTCAATCAATAAAACTAATAGAAAAAAATATTTTAGTCATCTATCTACTATTATATAAACAAAAACGTTGTGGCCTCTTTAAGGATTGAAATCCCAACCTATTTTCCTCAATTTTTTGAATTTATAAAATTTAAAAATACACGTCATTCTACATATGGTTTAAAATCTATATTTTAATGGTACAAAAATCTCAATTTCAAAAGTGATCCTTTTCAAATTTTTAAATTTAGATTTCTAAATGAATTAATTAACTTTTTTTTTTTGAAATATATAAATCAAGGCATAATAAGATTTTTTTAAAAAAATAATTCAATAAAAGTTGGAAGATTTTTTTTAAAATTTTAAAACTTATTAATTAACTTTCCTTTCAAATTTCTAAATTTGATTTTATAAATGAATTAATTAACTTTTCTTTTGAAATGTGTAAATTAAGGTATAATAATATATTTTTTTTAATAATTCAATAAAAGTTAGCTAATAGAAGATTTTTTAATTATTTAAAAAATAAGAATTTTAAAAAAATAGTATAAACGTTTAAGTTTCATAAGGCTCTTCTTATTAGAAACCCCATTTTCTTTAATATATAATATAGACAAGATTAGAAGCTATTGAATCTTGTAAGACAATCTTCACTGTATTTAAAAAGATTAAATTCTGTTGTGTACTTAACAACAACCAGAATATAAAAGAAATAAAAGAAATGAGAGAATTTTGTTTGATTACAAAAATCAAACTCGAAATAAAAATAAATAAATAAAAACAGATTTTATTTTGTTACAAAAATAAAATTAAAATCTAATTAAATAAACAAATAAAACAGAATAATAAATTAAACAACTTACTTGATTAATTTCTTTGAATAATTATCTGATCAAATCCAGTGTTTGACACTGTGTCCTTAAGACAGATTCGTCCTCTCCACGGTGTTTTCAGAATTTGGACGTCTATCTTCCAAGATAAAATGATCTACTACAAACAATAGTAGCACTACAAATTGTTTGCCTAACGAACATACTAAGTGTTTATACTCTCTCACAGAAGAAAATAATGCAGCAATATGAAAAGAATATTTGCAGAATTATGAAGGACGGGACAGAATTAGAGTTACAAAATCCAAATGAGGGCTGTCCCATTTATAGATGGAATTACGACTGTTGGGTTTGAATTAAACAGGTGCAAAACCTGTTTGAATAAGTATGAAACCTGTTCAATTTGAATAAACAGAAACAAACCTGTTGGATTCAAATTTGAACAGATAAAAACGGGAAGGGCCCTGTTTGGGTGTACAGTAAAGCTGGACCAGTTTATTACCAAAAATAAAATTAAATTCAAATATTTTTGGCCAAAAAAGATTAGTATTGGGCCGAACAAGCCCAACCCAATCTCACACCACGCACCCGCGCCCAAGCCCAGCCCGCCCGACTGGACGGACGGCGGCGGCGGCGCGCGCGTGGTGATTTTTGGGTCCAATGGGTCAGCCCATTTTGCCCATAACCTCTCCCTCTAAAACACTTGAGTAAACCTTGGGGCACACCTCAAGTACCAAACCCATGCCTTATAAACCCATTCAAAACTTCCCACCAAATCAATGTGGGACAAGCCATTTTACAACCTTAAGGAATTTCCACCAAAACTTCATTTCCATGGAGCACACTTTGGCTTCAATTTCCCATTCAGCAGGTAATGGTTTTGAGCAACCAAATATACCACATGAATCAAAACGCGGCATAGAACGCGTTATCACTTTAACCCGTGAAAATTAACGCACGGGGCCCACCTAAAAAATAGACCAAACTTAGGAAAAAATTCTGATTTTACCCAGAATTTTATAACCATTTTCAACAATCCCCCACATGAATGAAATTTGATGACAACGGAAATGCAACAATATGCATACTATATCGAAAGAGTATAAGTTGAAAATATCTTGTATCAGGATAGGTAGCTTTCGGCCTTGAACTTTCCCTGGTGATAACCTATCGGACTTACAGGCTAACCAATGGACGCGATGCCTTGAATTGTTCAGCCGTTTGTGTAAGCCAAGACAATAGATTTCACACAAAATATATTCTAACACATTGTGGTTCTCACTGTTGTGTTCATTTTGGCCTTGAACGCTCCTGGTTTTCATGAGTGTTTCTAGGGAATTTAGCCTTTTGCATTCTCATAGAACCGGCCCCAGTTCGACACCCATATAGGTGATTCTTATTGTGAATATCTCCTTATACTCGTCTTGATTTTATGCCTTAATCAAGATATAAGTAATCATTAAATGCAAAGCTTATCCTTATACCCCTGCAGACAACACATGTTGCAGATATCACTCTCACCATAGGAATGGATAGGAAATTTTAATCCCTTGGTGATTTCTGGCGAGCCATACATAACTTAGTTGTCCCTTTGAACTTAGTTCTTGGGATCTCCAGTCATATAAGTAGGGTTATGTAGACGTCCCCGAACGCCCCGAGAGGAACAAGCTCCTGTTCCGTTCGATATTGGGCTCACTACAGCTCAAAACTCTCAAATGTCACGGTTCTTAATCTGAACCGAAGAGTCTAAATCCGGCAAATCATTTTGAGAAAACAGATTTTTAGAAAAGAAGTGCCAAACATGGACTGCTTTGCCAGATACAGAGTCACCACCTAAATGTTTTATTTTGGGAAATTTAGGAAACCCTGACTCGTTGCCTAAGGCCACGTGTCCATCATCACCAAAGTTGCCTCGGCTCGGGAACTTGGGTACGATTGGGGAAGGTCACTTCGTGAGCACCCCCGCTCGCCCGATCAAAGATCGGCCTCTACTAACCATGATATCTATTTTTGAAAAACATTGTGTGTTCTTATTCCGGTTATTAGCCTAGATTACTATGTGATGAGCACAGCATACAAGTATAGACTGGATCGCCTGAATTGGAACAAAACATTTCATGTTTGTTTGTTTGAAAATGGTTTGATGGTGCTACTCGCAAGTAGGCTAAGACGTGGATTTGCCACCCTCGGGTGGGCTTAGAAAAACATGATTTTGCCACTATCTAGTGGGCTTAAAACAAACAGTTGATGATTTATTCCAATCTAAACAACGCAACCTTCACCCACAGGCATTCAAGGCAGTTATATCACATAAGCAAATAGCCTCATGGTAAGCATGCTATCATGGCAGTCACTCACACGCATGCAAGGATGCTAAAGCATAAAAACTCACCGAGTACTCCAAGCCAAAACAGAAGCTAGGTTAGAAATCCATGCATGACCCTAATTATACAGAAATGCCTAATGCAACACATGCAAAAGTGAAACTATAGCAGGCTCGGCTATTCTAAACATGGCATATGAAATGCTACAGCTAACATGTATTCAACTTAGAATTGAAAATACAATGCAGTTACTATGATGCGCCGAGCCCAGTGCATGCAAAACAGATGAATGAATGCAAACATGCTATCATATTGTATGCTAATTGAAACATACCCTAATCTAACCATCATAAGCGGATAAATAAAAGGGAGAAAGACGTGGGTTTGGAAGACATACAACACACACACGTACACTTATTACAGTTGTGCCCTCGCGCAGAGGGCCCGAATAAATAGTACAGTCCAAATAATACAGTCCGAATATAAACAAATTCCTAATTAATTTACAAATTAACTAAGAAAAATAATAAACTGGCATGCAAGCCAGGGACTGCCTTGACTCTTCTTCAGATGATGGATGATGCATGTCTGGGCTGCCTTGCGCGGAAATCCACTGGGATGCCCCAATTAGCCTCTGTTTTACAATTACTCTTGGAAAGCGCGTCAAGCTCCAGAAGGTTGCTAATTCTTGATTTGCTGCAACAGAGAGCAGGAAAGGGGCATAGCAATGTATTTTCACAAATGTATGCGTGTCTCGATCCTCGTGCCATCAATCACGCATATCGATGTATGATGGCCGAGGAGTCGAATTGTGCAACTCAATATAGGATGAATGCACATAAAAACAAAACAAAACCTAGACTCCATCATGGATAATCCGGAGTGTCGGCGACTGGGAACTGAGACACGTTCCGTCACTCGGAGTACGAAACGTACCTCGTTTCCCGTGTTCGGGCTAACTCCTATCCCAAGCACAATGCAGTATGCATGACATGCATGAATGCAACTAATATACAACCTAGCATGCACAATGATATGAAATGGCATACACGATGCACGAGATAACATGGCATACACAATGCGCTAACATACAACCTAGCATACGCAATGCTATGAAATAAAATGGCATACACAATGTATAAATGGACTTACACTAACACAAGTGGACCTCAGCCACACTCGCATAAGAGGCCATTAGATGAAAATGAGACAACTCGGAATGCGTGCACACATGCACGCAAACTGATGACCGACCGTAAGGCACAAAATGTCACTCTAACAAGACATGGCAAGGCATGGAATATGGCATACAAGCATGCAAATTTCAGCGCTAAAATATGACCCAAAACAGTCCCGAATCAGGGCGATATAGTACCCAATGCATGAAATGAAACCGAAATGCAAAACTAAGCACATGAAATGACTTGTAGCTACATCAAGCATGCATTATTTGAGTATGACATGTGAAGACAGATTCAAGGCAGTCCCAAAAAAAGCATGTTTATAGTTTTAAGAAAGGCCAAACAATGAACACAAATGGGGCAAAACTAGCATGCAAAAATGGCACCAAATGTGAGATAAAGAAGCAAGTCATGGCTGCCGGCTCTAAACAGATGAGGGCCCTTAAACAAAGTTGAAGAGGGGCCCAAAACATGATATTTTCCAGTTGGTGGACAGACCCAAACAGTGTACAAGAATACTCAAAATGCTATGCAAAATAAGGCCAAAAAAGAGAGCTATAACACAAAGTATAAAAAGTATGCCTTAAACAGTAAAAGACCCTTAATTAAACATGAAGAGGGGGTCAAAATAAGGTCATTTGTAGTTCGGACCAGAGCCCAAAAATAGAAGCATAAGAGGCTAACAAATCATGCAAAAATGGAGCCAAAAGAGAGATATAAAGGTAAGTGGCAAATGGAAGCCTCAAACAGTGATGAGCCCTTCAACAATGTTGAATAAGGGCTCAAAATAAACAACTTTACAGTTTATGATAGAGCTCAAAACAGTCTACACGTAGGCCAAAAATACTACACAAGGAATAGGCACACAAGAGGGGTAATGAAGCAAGTGTAACAAGGAGGCCTCAAACAGTGAGAGGCCCTAAACAAACATGAAAAAAAGCTCAAAATAAGCCTAGTTCCAGTTAGGGTCGGAGCCTAAAACAGCAAGCATGTATGGCTTAGAAAGGATACAAAAACAAGCTTAAAATAGAGAAAATGGTGCTCACCCTTGAAGACCAAACTTTAGCAGCCTTTTGGACCAAAATGCAGCACTCCTAGGCTCTGGAGAACAACCTCAAACCACTGGAATGGAGGATGGAAGGGTGGGGATATGGGTTGATGAAGAAATGAGTGTTGGACTTGAGAGGTTTTGAGCTTGGGAGTATAGAAGGAGAGAGATACAACAAGGGAGCTCAAAGGAAAAATTTCTAACCCTTAAAACCAGAGCTGGAGGCTGGTTTATATAGGCAAAAAGAGGGGGAAAAAATGGGGGGAAATGAAGCCAAGTTTCCCTCCAAAATGGCAACCCCCTCCCAGATACAAAATCTGGGGAAAAGGAATACAGATTTGTAATGTACCAACCCTGAGGATCATGGCCAGCCAGTTTTCTTGGGCTTAGGTGGCCGGCCGGCCAAGGGTCAAAAAGGTCAATGAAGATTAGTGGCCGGCCATGCCATATTAGTGGCCTCCCATGTGTGCACAACACAACTATGTGGTAAAAAACTGGAGAAAGTGAACCAGGAGAGAGAATTTGTTACAAAAATCAGAGAAATGAGAGAATTTGTTTGATTACAAAAATCAAACTAGAAAAAATAAATAAATGAATAAAAACAGATTTTATTTTGTTACAAAAACAAAATTAAAATCTGATTTAAATAAATAATAATAACACCGAAAATAAATTAAATAACTTACTTGATTAATTTTTGAATAATAATCTGATCAAGTACAGTGTTTGACACTGTGTCCTTAAGACAGATTCGTCCTCTCCACGGTGCTTTCAGAATTTGGACGTCTATCTTCCAGGATGAAATGATCAACTACAAACAATAGCAGCGCTACAAATTGTTTGTCTTACAAACACACTAAGTGTTTACACTCATTTTTACAAGAAAATAATGAAACAAAATAAAGAATAAATTTGCAGAGCTCTTAAGGACGAAAATTATGAATGTTCTGAATGTTTTTCAACATGAAATGAGGACTGTCCTATTTATAGATGGATTGGTGGCTGCAAGTTTTGAATTAAACAGATGCAAACCTATTTGAACGGGTATGAAACCTTTTGGTTTTGAATTTAAATAGATTTGAATCTGTTGGGTTCACAATTCAAACAAATAAAAACGAGAAGAGCCCTGTTTGGGTGTACAGTAAAACCGGACCAGATTATTTTCGGTTTAATTTGAATTCTGGATTTTATTTTACCAAAAATAAAATTAAATTCAAATGTTTTTTATCCAAAAAGATAGGTATTGGACCGGACAAGCCCAACCCAACCTCACACCATGTACCCGCGCCCAAACCCAACCCATCCCGCTCGACCGACTGGATGGACGGCGGCGGCGACGCGCGCGCGTGTGTGGTGATTTTTGGGTCCAATAGGTCTATCCCATTTTGTCCATAACCTCCCTCTCTAAAACACTTGGATACCCCTTGGGGCACATCCCAAGTACCAAACCATGCCTTATAAACCCATTCAGAACTTCCCACCAAATCAATGTGGGACAAGCCTTGTTCAATACCTTTTAGGATTTTTCACCAAAACTCTATTTCCATAGAGCACACTTTGGCTTCAATTTTCTATTCACTCGGTAATGGTTTTGAGCAACCAAATATACCACGTGAATCACAATGCGGCATAGAACGTGTTACCACTTTGACCCGCGAAAATCGACGCACGGGTCTCATTTAAACATTAGACCAAAGTTAGGACAAAATCAGTTACAAACCCAGATTTTTTTTTCCAAACCATTTCCAACAATCCCCCACATGAATGGAATTTGATGACAACGGAAATACAACAATATGCAGACTTTATGGAAAAAGTATAAGTCGAAAATATCTTACATCAGGATAGGTAGCTTTTGGCCTTGAACCTTCCCTGGTAATAACCTATCGGACTTACTAGCTAACCAATGGACGCGATACATTGAATTGTTCAGCCGTTTGTGTAAGCCAAGACAATAGATTTCACACAAAATATCTTCTAACACATCATGGTTCTCACTGTTGTGTTCATTTTGGCCTTGAACACTTCTGGTTTTCATGAGTGTTTCTAGAGAATTTAGCCTTTTTCATTCTCATAGAACCGGCCCCAGTTTGACACTCATATAGGTGATTCTTATTGTGAGTATCTCCTTATACTCGTCTTGATTTTATGCCTCAATCAAGATATAAGTAATCATTAAAAGCAAAGCTTATCCTTATACCCATGTATATAACATATGTTGCAGATATCACTCTCACCACAGGAATGGGTAGGGAATTTTAATCCCTTGGTGATTTCTGGCGAGCCATACATAACTTAGTTGTCCCTTTGAACTTAGTTCTTGGGATCTCCAGTCACATAAGTAGAGTTACCATTATGACGACTCTTATGTAATAGGCTTTAATCCCATCCCCTTCAATGAACTATACACTAGCTCTTTTGTCAAACCTTTTGTTAATGGATCTGCATTATTCTCTTTAGATTTCATATAATCTATTCAGATTATTCCGTTTGACAACAATTGCCTTACGGTATTATGTCGACGATGAATATGTCGTGACTTACCGTTATACATATGATTTTGTGCCCTGCCTATTGCAGATTGACTATCACAATGAATGCAAATAGCTGGCACAGGTTTTGGCCACATTGGAATATCTTCTAAGTAGTGACGAAGCCATTCTGCTTCTTCTCTTGCTTTGTCTAAAGTAATGAACTCGGATTCCATTGTGGATCGTGCGATGCATGTTTGTTTCATGGATTTCCAAGAAACAGCAGTGCCTCCAAGACTAAAGACATATCCACTAGTGGATTTTGAATCTTTAGTATCTAATATCCAATTTGCATCACAATAACCTTCAAGTACTGTTGGATATCGAGTAAAGTTCAAACCATGATCACGGGTGAATCTTAGATATCTAAGAACCCGAATGATCGCTTTCCAATGGTCTTCTCCGGGGTTACTAGTGTACCTACTCAATTTACTGATAGCATAAGCTATATCAGGACGAGTACAATTCATTAGGTACATTAGGTTTCCAATGATTTGGGAGTATTTTAACTGAGACACTGCATCACTTTTATTTTTCGATAAATAAAGACTGATGTCTACAGGTGTTCTAACTAAATTCATATCATCCTTGATAAATTTACCAAGAATTTTCTCAATATAATGTGATTGAGATAATGCATATCCGTCAGATATTTTAGTAATTTTCATTCCTAATATAATATCTGCGACCCCCACATCTTTCATATCAAATCTTTTGCTAAGCATTTGCTTAGTTGATTTGATCATGTTTTGACTGCTTCCAATGATAAGCATGTCATCCACATAAAGACAAATTATGACATATCCTTGGTCAGTGTTTTTAACATAGACGCATTTGTCACATTCATTTATCTTAAACCCATTAGTAAGCATTGCATGATCAAATTTTTCATGCCATTGCTTAGGTGCTTGTTTTAATCCATAAAGAGATTTTACAAGCCGACAAACTTTCTTTTCTTGCCCCGATACTACAAACCCTTTGGGTTGCTCCATATAGATCTCTTCATTTAGATCGCCGTTTAAGAAAGTTGTCTTAACATCCATTTGATGTATTTCTAAATTAAACAATGCTGCTATAGAAATAAGCATACGAATAGATGTTATTCTTATTACAGGGGAATATGTGTCAAAATAGTCCAGACCTTCCTTTTGTCTGTAACCTTTTATTACAAGTCTTGGTTTATACTTATCAATTGAACCATCTGCTTTCATTTTTCTCTTGAATATCTATTTATATCCAAGAGGTTTAGAACCTGGTGGAAGATCCACCAATTCCCAAGTATGATTTTGCATAATGGATTCAATTTCATTATTAACAGCCTTTTTCCACAAAGATGCATCAGGACCTATCATTGCTGCCTTAAAGCTTTGAGGTTCATTTTCTAACAAGTATGTCAGAAAATCTGGACTAAAGGATTTTGATGTTCTTGCTCTCTTACTTCGTCGTGGTTCATCATCAGTTAAATCCCGTTGGTCGAGACCATTACTAGTCTCTTGTGTTTGATTGTCATTAGTCTCTTGACTTTGTGTACAATCATAAGTTCGTTTCTGTGAACTTAATTCCTGTCATTTCTTGTAAAGAAAGACATGTTCAAAAAACACAGCATTCCTTGACTCTATAATAGTGTTCACATTTATATCAGGTATTTCTGATTTATAAGTCAGAAACCGATATGCACTACTATTCTAAGCATAACCAATAAACACACAATCTACTGTTTTTGGTCCAATCTTAGTCTTTTTAGGAACAGGAATTTTAACTTTTGCCAAACACCTCCACACTTTTAAGTATTTTTAGGAAAGCGATCGACCTTTTCACAATTCATAAGGAATGCATTTGGTTTTCTTGTGGGGTATTCTGTTAAGAACATAATTAGCAGACAATATTGCTTCCCCCCACAAGTTCTGTGGTAAGCCTGAACTTAGTAACATGGCATTCATCATTTCTTTTAGTGTTCTATTCTTTCTTTCAGCAATTCCATTTTGCTGAGGAGAATAGGGTGCTGTAGTTTGGTGAATAATGCCATGTTGTGCACAAAATTCATTCCATTTTGCTGAGGAGAATAGGGTGCTGTAGTTTGGTGAATAATGCCATGTTGTGTACAAAATTCATTTAATGGTGCATCATATTCACCACCCCTATCACTTCTAACCATTTTAATGGTTTTACCAAGTTGATTTTCAACTTCTGTTTTATAAAGTTTAAACATTTCTAAGGCTTCATCTTTACTTCTAAGTAAATAAACATAACAATATCTTGTGCAATTATCGATAAATGTTATGAAATATTTTTTACCTCATCTAGTTTGAACAAATTTTAGATCACATACATCAGTATGAATTAATTCTAGAGGTTCGGTTTTCCTTTCAACTGATTTAAATGGAGCCTTAGTTAGTTTCGCTTCTACACAAACTTCACATTTATGATTAGGATTAATTTCAAACTTTAGTTTATAATCCAAACCAATTAATCTACGCACAGCATCATAATTTACATAACCTAATCTACCATGTCATAAATTCGACTCAAGAATATAAGAAAAATATGTGTTATTCTCATTCATAGCAACTTTTGGTACAACTGTCATTACATTTCGTTTAAAAAGACCATCACTCATGTATCCCTTACCAACATATATACCACTCTTTGTTAATACAAATTTATCAGACTCAAAAACAAGCCTAAAACCATTTTTACTTAACAAAGAATCAGAAACTAAATTCTTCCGGATATCAGGTACATGTAGTACGTTGTTAAGGGTCAATTCTTTTCCTGATGTCATCTTCAAGATCACTTTTCCTTGTCTAGCCACAGTAGAAGTAGAAGAATTTCCCATGAAAAGTTGTTCACCATGTGCAGCCTCATTGTAGGTAGTGAATATCTTCTTGTCCGTACAAATGTGACGAGTTGTTCCAGTGTCAACCCACCACTCTTTGGGATTTCCAACCAAGTTAGCCTCAGACACCACAGCAGAGAGGTTGATGTCATTCACTCCGTCAGAGATGTAATCTAGTTCAGTTACATTGGCTTGATTGGTAGTCTTCGTGCTTATACTTCCATGATCCTTCTTAGGGCGGCGGCAGTCAAAAGCCTGATGTCCAGTCTTGCCATAGTTATAGCATTTTCCTTTGAACTTCTTGTTGCTATCGCCTTGTTTAGGACCATCTCCAGTAAACTTCCTCTTTTTGTTATGTGGTTTATGAACTTGTTCAACCACATTAGCCTTGGACTTAATGGGATTTTTCCTATTCTTCTTTTCAGCCTTTCGGTTATCTTCCTCAATTCTCAGTCTTACAATAAGTTCATCTATGGTCATCTCTTTGCATTTATGTTTTAAATAATTTTTGAAATCTTTCCAAGCCGGTAGTAACTTTTCCACTAAAGCAGCGACTTGGAAAGACTCGCTAAGAGACATACCTTCTGAATGAATATCATGCAAAATTATCTGAAAACTTTGAACTTGAGAAATTACCGTTTGGGAGTGAACCATAACAAAATCCAGAAATTTACCGACAACAAATTTTTTCGTGCCGGCATCCTCTGTCTTGTATTTCTTCTCCAAAGAATCCCACAATTCTTTTGCTGACTTCAAAGGACTGTAAACATTATACAGCATGTTGTCAAGGCCATTGAGGATGTAGTTTCTGCACAGGAAATCTGAATGTTTCCAAGCATCTACAGCGGCAATAACTTGCTGATCACTTTCACCATCTTTAAGTGCTGGAGCCTCTTCATGGAGAAACCAAGCCAAATTCAAAGTTGTAAGATAGAACAACATTTTCTGCTGCCATCTCTTAAACTCAGTACCGTTAAATTTTTTCCGTTTTTCTCCATGATTTATTGGTACATGAACATGGTTCTAGATAGGGACCAGTGTTGATGTAACAATCGGAGTACCACTACCAGTTGCAGTTTCAGTTGTAGTAACCATAATCTTTGATTACAAAAATCAGAAAAAATTAAAACACAAATTAATTTTCTAGTTACTAAAATCAAAAAATAAATGATAACACAAAATAATTTTATTTTCCTTGTTACTAAAACTAGAAAAATAAAATATCACAATAATTATCTGTAACACAAATTAATATTCTGCAATTGTTAACGACACCAGTATATTACTACTAGTTGTCAAAGAAAAGAGACAGTATATTACTTCTATCTGTCAAATAGCATAAACACTATTTGTTTTTCCAATCAGAATATGTCTTTATGAAATCACAGAAAATTAAATACAATGAAGATACTAAAATAGATCTGTCTTAAGATTGTTGGACAATCTTCACTGTATTTAAATAGATTAAATTCTGTTGTGAACAACAACTAGAATATAAAGAAATAAAGGAAATGAGAGAATTTGTTTGATTACAAAAATCAAACTAGAAATAAAAAAAAAATAAAAACAGATTTTATTTTGTTACAAAAACAAAATTTAAATCTGATTTAAATAAATAATAATGACACTGAAAATAAATTAAATAACTTACTTGATTAATTCTTGAATAATAATCTGATCAAATCCAGTGTTTGACACTGTGTCCTTAAGACAGATTCGTCCTCTCCACGGTACTTTCAGAATTTGGACGTCTATCTCCCAGGATGAAATGATCAACTACAAACAATAGCAGCATTACAAATTGTTTGTCTTACGAACACACTAAATGTTTACACTATTTTTTACAAGAAAATAATGAAACAAAATGAAGAATAAATTTGTAGAGCTCTTAAGGACAAAAATTATGAATGTTTTGAATGTTTTTTAACATCAAATGAGGGATGTCCTATTTATAAATGGATTGGTGGCTGCAGGTTTTGAATTAAATAGATAAAAATAGGAAGGGCCTTGTTTGGGCGTACAGTAAAACAGGACAAGCCCAACCCAACCTCACACCCATGCCCAGCCCGACCGGACGAATGGCGGCGGCGGTGCGCGCGCGCGTGTGTGGTGATTTTTGGATCCAATGGGTCTAGCCCATTTTGCCCATAACCTCCATCTCTAAAACACTTTGGTACCCCTTGGAGCACACCCCAAGTACCCAACTCATGCCTTATAAACCCATTCAAAACTTCCTACCAAATCAATGTGAGACAAGTCTTATTCAATACCTTTAAGGATTTTTTACCAAAACTCCATTTTTATGGAGCACACTTTGGCTTCAATTTCCCATTCACTCGGTAATGGTTTGAGCAACCAAATATACCACGTGAATCACAACGCGGCATGGAACGTGTTACCACTTTGACCCGCGAAAATCGACGCACGGGTCCCATCTAAACATTAGACCAAAATTAGGAAAAAATCTGTTATAAACCCAAATTTTTTTTTTCCAAACCATTTCCAACAATCACATTGATTTGGTGGGAAGTTTTGAATGGGGTTTATAACGCATGGGTTTGGTACTTGGGATGTGCCCCAAGGGGTACCCAAGTGTTTTAGAGAGGGAGGTTATGGGTAAAATGAGCTAGACCCATTGGACCCAAAAATCACCACACACGCGTACGCACCGCCGCCGTCCGTCCGGTCGGTTGGGCAGGCTGGGCTGGGCTTGGGCGCAGGTGCGTGGTGTGAGGTTGGGTTGGGCTTGTCCGGCCCAATACCTATATTTTTTGGTTAAAAACATTTGAATTTAATTTTATTTTTGGTAAAATAAAATCCAGAATTCAAATTAAACCGGAAATAATCTGGTCCGATTTTACTGTACACCCAAACAGGACCCTTCCCGTTTTTATCTGTTTGAATTGTGAACCTAACAGATTCAAATCTGTTTAAATTCAAAACCAACAGGTTTCATACCTGTTCAAACAGGTTTGCACCTATTTAATTCAAAACCTGCAGCCACCAATCTATCTATAAATAGGACAGCCCTCATTTGATGTTAAAAAACAGTCAGAACATTCATAATTTTCGTCTTTAAGAGCTCTGCAAATTTATTCTTCATTTTGTTTCATTATTTTCTTGTAAGAAAGAGTGTAAATACTTAGTGTGTTCGTAAGACAAACAATTTGTAGTGCTGCTATTGTTTGTAGTTGATCATTTCATCATGGGAGATAGACGTCCAAATTCTGAAAGTACCGTGGAGAGGACGAATCTGTCATAAGGACACAGTGTCAAACACTTGACTTGATCAGATATTATTCAAGAATTAATCAAGTAAGTTATTTAATTTATTTTCGGTGTTATTATTATTTATTTAAATCAGATTTTAATTTTATTTTTGTAACAAAATAAAATCTATTTTTATTTATTTATTTTTTATTTCTAGTTTGATTTTTGTAATCAAACAAATTCTCTCATTTCCTTTATTTCTTTATATTCTGGTTGTTGTTTAGTACACAACAGAATTTAATCTATTTAAATACAGTGAAAATTGTCCAACAATATATTTATATAGATAACTTGTTTCAACCATTTATATAAATTTAATAGCTTGTTTCATATTAGTGCTATTTTTTAGCTTTATTACAAGCCTTTTTTTTAATTCAATCATATAAAATTACACAATTCAAAAAAGAAAAAGAAAAAGAAAAAAAGATATAATGGCATTTCTCAAAACGCCACTATAATGCCAACAATTAGATTTTTAAAATGAAAAAAAAAAAAGAAAAGCTATGAAAGTGTTTTGAAAACTTTGCTAAATATCATCGTGACGTCATTTTACCATTAGGTACAACATTTAGTGGCGAATACTGCCTATAATAATATAACAACGTTTCTCAAGCACTACAATATTACAGCGACGGCCGCAACTTCGGCATTTGGTGGTAAGCATTACAAAAGGTGTAAGCGCCGTTTTGGAGATCCATAGCGACGTTTTTTAAACGCATTTAAAAGCCGAATTTCTTGCAGTAATGCATAGAGATAATATTTGTAATTTTAAATACAAATATTTTTACAGTATCAAATTAATTTATTTTAATATTTTAAGCTGTATGTAGATATTTTTATAAAATAAAAATTATACATTAATTTTGAAATATTGTTAAAGGAAAACCTGAAAAGAACAAAAATAAAAAAGTACAAATTTTCAATTCCAAATACTAAAGTTTTACTATCAATATTTTAAAATAATGATTTTTTTAATTATTATTCCTACTAAAAGTTATATTGGTTTATGCTCGATGATTTTTTGAATTGTCAATATTTTAAAATTGTGATTTTTATATTAGTCCTTGTGTGGGTGAAAATCTGACCACACTGCCCGTTTAGTGATCAGCTGGAGAGCACAGGCAGAATAGATGGCTTTAGCAACCTGTAACAGAAAGAAAAAGCTCTGGCGGTGGTTCTTCCACCCGGGGGCACTCCGACGATCAAGTCAGTATATCTCTCAAAGATAATCAAGTACTAAACTGAATACTCAAAACATAAATTGCATACCTTAGACCCACGGGGGTGCCTCTCTTTTATAATATACTCAATCCAAGTCCCACTAGAAGTATGACTTCTATGAACTCCAATTTACTGTTTACTCTGGACTCTTTAAGAGATAAAGATAAACTCCCTAAGAGCTTTATCCTTATCTTGGTTAAGTCTCCTCTTTGCCTTAGGACTCTTGTCCCTTATCTCGGATTCCGATATCTTCGGAGATGACCTCGGCTTCTCCGGGATTACCTCGGCTTAACTACCAGGGCACGTGGCACCTCGGCTGACATGTCGGCGTCACCATGCCACGTGTTGGTACTCAGAAAATATATCCCCACAACTGCCCCCTAGGTTCTATTACCTCGGCATTCTAAGGTGATGGAACCTATTCCGATATTTTGTCACTTCTTTTCTGAGTAATGGCTCAAAAACTGATTAGCCAAGATTATCTACTTCCAGCCGACGTGTTCTCTTCGGAGAACAAGGCTTCGGTCGTACTCTCCCACGCGCATGAGCTGTCATGCATATCAAACTGTTCTTTTCACGTGTTTTGTATTCATTGGAGCGTGTCAGTGACGCGCCTGAAAGCTGTCTGTTCATTCGTCTGCGCCGTCTGACACGTGCGTTGCTCTAGGCGTAATAATTGCCCTAATTTTGCCGCCGTTTCACATTTTTGACAAAACATTTCCTTTGCCTCTATCTTTTTTTCACTTTTTCATTCTGCCTTCTTGCTCTTTCTCTCTCTGAAAGTTCTTTCTTCTTTGAATCTGCCATTGCTTCGATCTCTCTTCTGGAACTGCTCTTAATCCCTCATTCTTACGAAGCCTCTTTTGCTGTTGCAACCGGTTTCTGAGCTCGGCGAACATTGCCCCGACTCCATTCGTTCCGGTAAGATTTATTCCCTTCAATGTTGATTTCTTTATGTGCTTTTGTCTGCCTGTTGCCATTACTGATCTTGTTCGAAGCCTTGGATTTATTTGTATCTTGAATTTGTGGCTATACCTTGAACTTCTATACTTTTTCACCATTCTCTTTGCCACTGTTCTTGATTCTTTTTTCTTCCCTGTATCTCTATTGTTTCTGAGAGCTATACCTCTGTTCTTGAATCTGAAACTTCGTCTTTGTTTTCTCTTTTTTGTATCTGCCCCAGATCTGTGCCTTCAATCTTGATCTTCATAGTTCTTAGGTTTGGGATTTGTACGTAGAACCTTCAAATTTAGGGAAAACTGAAATAAGCCTTATCAGCCATTTCTTAGATCTTTACCGAGGTTCTTGTAACCCTTCCTAAAAACGCCCATCTTCTGAAACATATTTTAAATTGACATAATGGGTATGTGGAGGCACAGGGTAAATACCCCAACAAAACTTGAATACTTTAGGCAGGAATTCTCCATCCCAGCCGATGTTCATCTTAAACTGGCTGGGGACAGTGATACCATCATGCCCACAGACCATACGATGCCCTTCCCTATAGTAGCTTTCACCGAATGTGGACTCCGGCTTCCACTTCATCCTCTTTTCCGTCATGTTCTTTATTTCTATAAGCTGAACCCCATGCAACTTACTATTAACTCCTATAGGGTGATCAATGGTATTATAGCTTTAGCTAGGCAAGAGAACCTTAGAATTACCTTGGCCGACCTTCAATACTGCTATACCATGTGCCCTCTTGACCTGAAGGATAGGGGTTTCGTTTATTACCTTAAACCGAGATCTACTCAGTACAAAATCGTAGCCGACCTCCCAGACTCCAACAAGGGGGCTGGAGATGATTTTCTCATTGCTTCTGGAAATTGGGAATTTGGCCCAGATGAAGATGTCCACCTCTACCCTCTTCCTCGAACAATTACAGAGGGCAAGAGTAAGAGCCCTGAGTCAACACTTAGTTGTTTTTATTTAAGTCCTTAATACTTTTTTGTTTCTGACGTCTGTTTCTTTGTCCTGCAGATCTTCATCAGCCACTGAAAAATTTTCATCAATCCTTCTTCCCAGGAACAGATCTAAAAACACTCCTTAACCTTCCAATCCATAAACGAAAAGCCCCAGTATTACTAAACTTCATCCCCACATATAAATCCACTTTACCCGACGTCCCAAGAAAAAGGAAGAAGAGTCTTTCTCCACCCACAGCCACAACCTTAACTGCTTCTACATCCCGGACAGATCAAGAGTCCACATCTGACCCAGCCGATCTTCCATCAACTTCGGCCCCGTACTTGATACCAATTCCTGAACGTAAACGTCGACGAAGGCTAGTAAAGACTGCCGAGATGGTTCATCCAAGGCCTGTCGTTCAAGACCTTCTCGCCGATCTTCCAACTGACGCCGAAGCCGCACCAATGCAATCAATGCTCCCACCCAAACCAAAGAGAGTTAAAAAGGCTCAGCCTAAGGCCAAGGCTATAGATGCCGAAGCTGAGGATGCTGTGCCTATTTCAAAGCTGGCAGAAAGCAGGAAATCAACCTCTGTCTCCACCAAGAGGTCAGCTGAGGGTCAACCCTCTGGGTCCACACAATCGAAGAAAGCGAGGTCATCGTCCGCGACGACCTCGGCTTCAAAGAAGCCCGACGTCCCTTGGGCCCCTGATCTATCCCTGGAGGATAGGCCCATTATGGCTAGTGAAAGTGCCGACGACATTAACGTTGGTGTCGCCCTCAGCACTGCTCTTCTCCTAGCGAATGACTTGGAGCGAAATGCTAAGCTTAGTGAGTATGAGAATTACGCTCTCATGCTCCAACACTCCGTTCAAGTAAGTGTTTCTGTTTGTACTTGTGATTTTTTCTTCCGTTTTTTACTGAGAATACTGTCTAACACTTCTGTTTTTCTGCAGGCCATTCAGCATGCCCATTCATTTTCAATGCAATCTTTTGAAAATCGTCAAAGGTTGGTTGATATGAAAAGGGAAGCATCTTCCATGAAGAGAGAGATAAAGTCCCTTGAAGCAAAAATGAAGAAACTGGAGGATCAAGCCGAGGCTGCAACTAAAGTTCAAACTTTAGCTCTTGAGAAGGCCGAAGCTACTGAGGCCGTTAGAAAAGTTGCTGAGGCCGAGAAAAGAGAGGCCGAGGCTCAGAAGGCCCAAGCGGAGAAAGAACTCCAGCAAGCTCTGGCCACGAAAGAGGCCGAAGTCAAAGAGGCCGATGAAAAGGCCTACGCCCAAGGTATGGCCGATGTCGCAGAAGATTATAAGCTTCAAGTCAGGCAGGCATGCAACAGGGGATTTTTCCTAGGTTGGATGTCCCTGATAAAGAAGCTTGATCTCCCTGTTGACTCGCCCCTTCGGAATGCTGATGCCATCCCTTTGCCATTTTCTCCACCTCCACCTGAAGGTGAATCAGAATCTGATGCTAATGCCGAGGATGAAGATAAGGAAACCAATGAAGAAGCCTTGGTCAGAAAACCCAAGGATGCCGTCGTAGCCAAGTCCCCTCCTCCTACTGAGCAGGTTATGGACTTAACCTTGGATGAGGAGGGTGATGAGGCCAAGGAGGCAACTAAGGAAACTGCTACTGGGCAACTATCATCTAATCTTCTCTTGATAGAAAGAAGTGTTGACTCAACAGTCGCAGAGATTGATGCCGAGATACAAGCGGAAAAAGTAGCCGACGAGGTACCACCAGAGTCGTCCGAGGTCCCAGTCCCTGCAGTGGCTAACACTGAAGAATCCTGAAAAAAATGTCTTTTGTACCTTTTTTCCTTCTTTTTCTGTTTTTTGCGTTTTGTACTTTTTTTCTTTCTGGATAATGCAAAAACTCCTTCTTTTGGCCGATGTGGTTTCTTCAATATGTAACTGCAACAGTTCTTCTTCTGGATGTTTTAATCTTGTGATATTCTGTTGACTGCTTCTGCATAGTCTTGTACTTAGAAAATTTTTTGCATGCTTCCTCATGTTGCTTTCTTTGTGCAATCTTCTCGGGATTACATATCTCGGGTATAACCATAAGACTTTTACTTCGGCAAGATACTAACCTGCAAACTTTTCATAAATTTCAACAAGTATAGAACATATATTTCGGAATGTAAACTTTGCAAGCTTCTTCTCAATTCTTAACAAGTATTAAATGGTAATCTTAGTCTTACCTACTTGTAAATTGCTACAAATTTCAACAAGTAGCGAACAATATACTTAGCCTTTATTTTAACCTGTAACTTTCTGTATACCTCGGCGGGTGATCATATGTCGGCTTAACATAAACTTGTAAATTGCTACAAATTTCAACAAGTGTTAAGCATCTTCCCTAGGGTTTAATCAACCCACATATTGCTATGAGAACTTAAGCAATAACCTTGGCTTAACTTCATCTTGTAAATTGCTACAAATTTCAACAAGTGAAGATAAGGAATCAGCTTAATTCCAACTTGTAAATTGCTACAAATTTCAACAAGTGAATTAAGGAATAACATCGGCTTAACTTCAACTTGTAAATTGCTACAAATTTCAACAAGTGAAGGTAAGGAATCAGCTTAATTCCAACTTGTAAATTGCTACAAATTTTAACAAGTGAATTAAGGAATAACCTCGGCTTAACTTCAACTTGTAAATTGCTACAAATTTCAATAAGTGAAGATAAGGAATCAGCTTAATTCCAACTTGTAAATTGCTACAAATTTTAACAAGTGAATTAAGGAATAACATCGGCTTAACTTCAACTTGTAAATTGCTACAAATTTCAACAAGTGAAGGTAAGGAATCAGCTTAATTCCAACTTGTAAATTGCTACAAATTTTAACAAGTGAATTAAGGAATAACCTCGGCTTAACTTCAACTTGTAAATTGCTACAAATTTCAACAAGTGAAGATAAGGAATCAGCTTAATTCCAACTTGTAAATTGCTACAAATTTTAACAAGTGAATTAAGGAATAACATCGGCTTAACTTCAACTTGTAAATTGCTACAAATTTCAACAAGTGAAGGTAAGGAATCAGCTTAATTCCAACTTGTAAATTGCTACAAATTTTAACAAGTGAATTAAGGAATAACCTCGGCTTAACTTCAACTTGTAAATTGCTACAAATTTCAACAAGTGAAGATAAGGAATCAGCTTAATTCCAACTTGTAAATTGCTACAAATTTCAACAAGTGAATTAAGGAATAATCTCGGCTTAACTTCAACTTGTAAATTGCTACAAATTTCAACAAGTGAAGATAAGGAATCAGCTTAATTCCAACTTGTAAATTGCTACAAATTTCAACAAGTGAATTAAGGAATAATCTCGGCCTAGCTTCAACTTGTAAATTGCTACAAATTTCAACAAGTGAAGATAAGGAATCAGCTTAATTCCAACTTGTAAATTGCTACAAATTTCAACAAGTGAATTAAGGAATAATCTCGGCCTAGCTTTGCCTGAGTTTGATATGTCTTCAATAAACATCCATGCATAACTTAATCAATCGTACATGTTGAAAGGATTCTGAAAAGACTTTATTGATGATATCGGCCAAACAATGATGTTTATCTAGTGATAGAAAAATTTCAAATTACAAGTATTCCAAGGTCTGGGCAATGCTTTGCCCTCATTGTCCTCAAGCTGATAAGCTCCATTGCCTAATACTGAAGTAATTCTGTAGGGTCCTTCCCAGTTTGGGCCAAGCTTGCCCTCCCTGGGATCCTTCTTGTTCCCGACGACTTTTCTTAGGACTAGGTCGCCAACTTGAAAATCTCTTGGATTAACCTTCTTGTTGTAAGCTCTGGCAAGCTGTTGCTGGTATACTGCGAGCTGAATTGCAGCTTTCTCTCTTCGTTCTTCCAATAAATCCAGGTCTCGGGCTAAGAGTATGTCATTGGTGCCATTCTCTACTCCCTGGGTTCTGATCCCTGGGATTCCGATCTCCAAGGGGATGACTGCTTCTGTGCCATAGGCCATGGCAAAGGGGGATTCTCCTGTTGATCTTCTCGGCGTAGTCCGATATGCCCAAAGTACGTTGGGCAACTCGTCTACCCACTTTCCTTTTGCTGCCTGCAGCCTCTTCTTTATTCCATCCAGGATTACTTTGTTGGATGCCTCTGCTTGCCCATTGCTTTGAGGAAAACTTGGTGTTGAGAAATAATTCTTGATCTTGAATTTTGCACAAAAGTTTTTGATAAGTTTGCTGTTGAACTGTGTTCCGTTGTCGGCAACTATTGCTCTTGGAATCCCAAATCTTGTGATAATGTTTCTCCATATAAAATTCTTGACGTCCACATCTCGGATTTTGGCAAGAGGTTTTGCCTCTATCCATTTTGTAAAGTAGTCTGTTGCTACCAGCAAGTATTTTCTCTGCCCAGTTGCTTGGGAAAGTTGTCCAACCAGATCCATGCCCCATTGGGCAAACGGCCAAGGGCTGGATACTGGGTTTAGGTCGGCAGCTGGCTGATGTATCAAAGGTGCAAACCTTTGACATTGTTCACACTTCTTTACATAGGCTTCGGCATCCTTTTGCATGTAGGGCCACCAATACCCCTGGGTAATGGCCTTGTGGGCTAGCGATTTGCCCCCAGCATGGCTTCCACAAATCCCTTCATGAATCTCGTAAAGAAAATCTTCAACCAGCAAAGGGTGTACGCACCTTAAAAGTGGTCCAGTGAAGGACCTCCTGTACAGATGGCCTTCTGCTGTTAGACTGAATCTGGCCGATTTCAATCTAATTTTATGTGCTTCTTTATGGTCTTCTGGCAGCTTCCCTTCTTTTAGGAATGCAATGATTGCATCCATCCAACTTGGTCCCAAGTCTACGCACATTGCTTCATGTTTGGTGCTCTGTTTGTCTATGCTCGGGGCCGACATGTAATCGATCATAATTGTCCTTGTTTTTCCAGTTTGAATTGAACTGGCTAGGTTAGCCAACGCGTCTGCGTGGGTGTTGTCATCTCGGCTAACTTGGAGTAATTTGCAGTTCTGAAATAGGGCTGCCAGTCGGACGACTTCCTTTGCATATGCCGACATTCTTTCATCTCTGGCTGCAAATTCTCCTGTTGACTAGTTAACAATGAGTTGTGAATCACAAAAAACAATTACCTCGTCTGCCTCTGCTGCTGCTGCTAGCTTTAGCCCTGCAATTAATGCTTCATATTCTGCTTCATTGTTGGAGGCTTTGAACCCTAGACGGATGGACTGTTCTACAATTTCTCCATCTGGAGATATCAGCAGTACTCCTGCGCCTGCTCCCTGGCGGTTTGAACTTCCATCGACGAATAGTCTGAATGAATTGCCGATGTAGATGCTGCATGGTCTGAGCTTTTCTTTCTCTTGCTTTTTTGTCTTTGACTGGGATTCTTTTTGCTTGTTGGGGTGATGCTCATCTTGGCTCGACGGAGCCCGAGGTGTGATGGCTTCAGGTGTGAGTTCTGCGACGAAGTCGGCCAAAACTTGGCCCTTTATTGCTGTTCTTGGCCTAAATTCTAGGTCAAACTGGCCCAGTGTTACTGCCCATTTTGCTATCCTTCCTGTTAAGTCTCCTTGATGTAATAAGGACTTCAGTGGGTGCTCTGTTAGGACCACAATCTTGTGTGCCTGAAAGTAATGGCTCAATTTCTTTGAAGCCATTACCAAGGCTAGCATTAATTTTTCCAGTGGTAGGTATCTTGTTTCTGCGTCAGCCAAAGTCTTACTTACATAATAGACAGCCTTCTGCTCCCCTTTTTCTTCTCGGATTAGCACTGCACTAACTGCGTGTTCAGAGACTGCTAAGTACAAAAACAATTCCTCCCCTGGAACTGGGTTAGAAAGGACCGGGGTTGTGGTCAAGTACTTTTTTAGGTCGGCTAAGGCAGCTTCACATTCTTCTGTCCATAGGAAGTCTGTGGCTTTTTTCACCAGGTTAAAGAAGGGTCTGCACTTGTCTGAGCTTCTGTTGATGAATCGGTTTAGGGCTGCGGCCTTTCCAGTGAGCACTTGAACTTGTTTTGCCGATGTTGGACTCTGTAGTTCCAGGATGGCCTTGATTTGGTCTGGGCTGGCCTCAATGCCCTTTCTTGTTACCAGATATCCTAGAAATTTACCTGACCCAACTCCGAAGGCACACTTCGAGGCGTTGAGTCGGAGCCGATATCTTTTGAGTATGTCAAAGACCTCTTTTAGGTCGGCAAGATGACCTTTTGATTCCTTGGTCTTTACGACCATGTCATCGATGTAAACTTCTACTGTTTTGCCAATCAGGTGTTTAAACATCTTTGTCACTAACCTCTGATAGGTTGCTCCTGCGTTTTTCAGCCCAAAAGGCATTACCTTGTAACAGTACAGGCCTTTCGGGGTGATGAACGCGGTCTTCTCCTCATCTGGGGGGTACATAGCAATCTGGTGGTACCCTCTGTATGCGTCTAAAAAACTCATCCTTTCGTGTCCCGAAGTGGCGTCTACCAGTTGGTCGATTTTGGGCAGAGGGAAGCTGTCTTTGGGACAAGCTTTGTTGAGGCTGGTAAAGTCTACACAAACCCTCCACTTGCCATTCTTCTTTTTTACTACTACTGTGTTGGACAGCCATGTTGGGTACTGAACTTCTCGGATGGCCCTGGCTTCAAGGAGTCTGTCTACCTCTTCCTCTACTGCTTCGACGTGCATTAACGTCGGCCTTCTGGCTCGTTGAATCACAGGCTTTGCCGATCTGTCGACATTCAGACTGTGGCAAGTGACCTCGGGGTCAATGCCAGGCATTTCATAAGGTGTCCAGGCGAACGCCTCTGTGTTTGCCCTTAAAAAATCTTCCAGTTCTTTTTCCTCTTCTCTATCTAAGCCTGAGCCGAGAAGAAAAAATCGTTCTTCGTCGCCCTCCTGGACAAGGATTTTCTTTAGCGCCTCTTCGCTTTTCTCGGCTGGTTCTTTCCCGACGTCTTTTAGGACTTCCACGTCCTCATCTTCAACTTCTGCTTTCTTTGGCTCCCGTATACTACAGGTGGACTTTATTGCTGCCATGGAGCAATTTTTGGCTTGTAGTTGATCCCCTCTGATTTCTTCAATCCCATGCTCTGTTGGGAACCGGAGTAGTTGATGCAACGTCGAGAGAACTGCCCCCATTGCATGCAACCACGGCCTTCCCAAGATGATGTTGTATGGTGAGGGCGTGTCAATTACCAGGAATTCCGTCCTGATCTTTTTAGTGCCGGCTTGTACTTCTAAGCTTGTTGCACCCAGTGGCCATGTCGGTGTTCCATTAAAGCCGACCATCGGGCCGCTTGATTGTTCTAGGTCATCGGGGTGAAGGCCTAGTTCTTTGTAACATCTGACATACATGATGTCACAGGAGCTGCCTTGATCTATTAAGATGCGTTTTACTTGGCACTCCCCAACCTGGAGGGATACTACCAAGGCATCATTATGCGGATGTTGGACCAGTTCTAAGTTGGCTTCAGTAAAGGCTATCATTGGCCCTTGGCATTCTTCTGGCCTATGTCTCTTTTCCCCTACTTGGTAGATATGCTGTAAATGTCTTACCCTCTGGGTTTCTCCTCTGACTTCGTTTTCGTTGACCCTTGAGTGGATCACATTAACCACCCTCGGTTCTCCTGCTTGTGGTAGCTGTGCTGGGGGAGGGGGTGCTGCTGGTGCTTGAGGCAACCTTGCCTGCTCTTCCCTTGTTCTGGCCTCATCGACCAGGTCCCTCAGAAGGCCTTGTCTTACTAGGTCCTCCAAGTGTGCTTTTAAGGCTCTGCAACCTTGAGTTAGATGCCCTTCTTCATTGTGGTAGGCACAACGTCTACCAACGTTCCTTCCCATGAATTCCCCCGGTGCTCTTGCCGGAGCCCTGAAATAAGGTTGATTTCGAATCCGATCTAAGATTTTATGGATTGGGATCCAGAATACCGTTGTTACCGCTTGTTTATTTCTTAATTCTATTTCTTGTTTGGTCGGCCCATTGTTGACTCGGCCTCACTTTGGCGAGCCGTTTCCCTTTTCTTGTTTCACCTCTTTGTTTCCCGATGTATCTTCCTCGGCCCTGGCGTATTTCTCAATTCTTGCCATGAGTTCTTCCATGCTTTTCGGCAATGTTTTTGCCAAAGACTTCCGTAGTGGGCAGTCATCTTTCAGGCCGTTCTTGAAAGACACGACTGCTACTTCCTGGTTGCATTCGGGTATTCGGTTGAACACCTCGTAGTACCTCTTCGCATAGGCCCTAAGGCCTTCTTCCTTGGTGATTCTTAGGGCCATCAAAGCATCAACCCTCAAGGGTTGCAGCTTGTTGGTCACGAACCTGGCCACAAACATCTCGGCCAAGCCTTCCCATGTCTTTATGCTTCCTTTTGGTAACTTATGGAACCAATCAGATGCAATTTCCCCAAAGGATGAGGGGAATACTTTGCAGAGCAACGGCTCGTTCCCGCTGTATAATGCCATTGAATTTAGGTATAGCCCAACATGAAAGTTTGGATCTGACTTACCATCATAGATTTGAAACCTCGGCATACTGAACCTCTTGGGTGGTTCGAATTTGTCCAATTCCACCGAGAAGGCTGTCTTCGATTTTACTGGGGAGTTTACCTCGGCTTCTGCATTCTGCTGCCTCCTTTTGAGGTAGTCCCTTAAGTCTTTTTTGCTCCGCCCTGGAGCTCGGCTGTCTTTAGATTTTAGTCTTTTTGGTACACTGCTTTCGGCCTCGTGGTGGGTCCGTTTGGACCTTTCTTCATGGGTTGTGTCAAAGTGGAGTACTTGCCCCTGAACATGTCGATGTTCTTTGGGGTCTGGATTCTTCATGTGGTGTGTCCTTCGGGATTCTTCCTGCCTCGACTTTTCCCATCCGACTTCCCTGGAAGGCCGGTGAGAATGCCTTCCGCTCCTGGTATGCTGAGGGACCTCGGGGATTGTTTTTCTTCCACCCTTCTGGGTGTTGGTCGCTGGCATCGGCGTATCTTGCAGCGGGTATGGTGGCTGCATAACATTATTCTGCATCATGAAGTTGACGACTGACTGAAGGTCCGACAACTTGTTCGCCAGTTCTTTCACCTCCTCATCCCTTCGTAGGCACCTGTCCCTCCATACCTAGAGGTTATCTTCATTGTAGTACTTTCCCTGGTTTGTCTTTTTTAACGTGTCGCCTTCTGGGATGACGTCGTTCTCTCTTTGACCCTGGTCACGGGCTTCTGTATTGTGGTTGTCTCCTTCAATGTCAAGATCAATTGGTCTGCCACTCCCAGTAGGAGCGTCATCCCCAGTTTTTTCCTGTTGTCCGTTACTGGCCATCTATTCTTCCTTCGTTCCTACAGACGGCGCCAAATTGTGTGGGTGAAAATCTGACCACAATGCCCGTTTAGTGATCAGCTGGAGAGCACAGGCAGAATAGATGGCTTTAGCAACTTGTAACAGAAAGAAAAAGCTCCGGCGGTGGTTCTTCCACCCGGGGGCACTCCGACGATCAAGTCAGTATATCTCTCAAAGATAATCAAGTACTAAACTGAATACTCAAAACATAAATTGCATACCTTAGACCCACGGGGGTGCCTCTCTTTTATAATATACTCAATCCAAGTCCCACTAGAAGTATGACTTCTATGAACTCCAATTTACTGTTTACTCTGGACTCTTTAAGAGATAAAGATAAACTCCCTAAGAGCTTTATCCTTATCTTGGTTAAGTCCCCTCTTTGCCTTAGGACTCTTGTCCCTTATCTCGGATTCCGATATCTTCGGAGATGACCTCGGCTTCTCCGGGATTACCTCGGCTTAACTACCAGGGCACGTGGCACATCGGCTGACATGTCGGCGTCACCATGCCACGTGTTGGTACTCAGAAAATATATCCCCACAGTCCTGTTAAAGGTTATCTATCCTATATATAAAGTGAACACTTATGTGATATCATGAAGTCTTGGCTTCTCTATATGGAAAATGGATTTATTATTATTTTTTATTATAAAAAAAGGATAAAGAAGATAGTGAAACTTTGATAAAAAATACTATTACCACTTAAGTAGCACACAAGATGTAATATTTTTCTTTTTGTTTATTTGTACTTATTTGAATTGCACAAATATCGCGCGTGCTGACCGTTAGTATTGGTTGAAGTGAATTAGTCATTGGGCATATATGCTAATACATACATGTCTATCACTGAAAATTGAAAATTTTATCTAAAAATGATTTGAATTTTTAGTTTATCTATGACTTATTATCAATTGTATAATATTTCAGTACTTATAATAATGAGATTTTCTTATTCAATCTTAGGTGAAAATTTTTATTTGAATATTTTAACGTTAAAAATTAATTGAGTATCAATCATTTTAAGTAACATTCATTGGGTAAAATACCAATAAATCTCAAATTTTAATATGTTAAGCCATTTGGTTCTGTCTTTTATTTTGTAGACTAATAAGTCCTATTTGAATGTTAAAAGCTCACTATAGGCCTTTTTTAGATTTCCCTCATTTCCGAACATCAACAACATTAACTACACCAACAACATCATCAAACATCAACTACATCATCAAATATCATCAACATCACCAACATCATAAAACATTATCAACATTGATCAAACATCAACTATATCATCAAACATTATCAAACATCAACTACATCATCAAACATCATCAACATCACCAACATCATAAAATATCATCAACATCAACTACATCATCAAATATCAACTACATCATTAAACATCATCAACAACACCAACATCATAAAACATCATCAAACATCAACTACAACATCACCAACATCACCAACATTGTGAACATCATCAAACATCAACTACATCTTCAACCTCTTTAATACATTCATTTCTAGTTTTATCAAGATTTTGAAGTTTAATCACCATCTTATTTTAAAAATAAAAATAGTTTATTTTCTTAAATTTTAACAAATTTTGTTTAGATAATTTTTTTTACTATACTATTGTTCATAGGTGAAGTGAAATCATAGTTTTTTTATTTTAAAATAATTGAAATTTTAATTAATTAATTAATTAATTAATTTTTTTTTTTTTGTATAAAATTGGGCCGGATTCAGGTCATACTTATACGAAAAAACTCTCGTGCCCAATCTCGGGTTCTGCCCAACTTAGGGCCCAAAAGACTTTTCCATACTCAGCTCTAAAATGTCATTTTCGGTATAACTTTTTTTTTTTTTAAATAATATTAATGGGTGGAACTTTTTAAAAAAAAAATTAATTAGCAAAATACTTTTGTTTTGAAATTTTTTGTTTCATCAGCCATTAATAGGCATAAATTTTTTAAAAAAATAAATGTAAGTCATAAAAACTTATTTTGATTTTTTAGAATTTTTTTATTTATAATTTGTAATAGTATAAATAAATAGTTAAGGAAAAAAACACTAACGCATTATTTGGACCCGTAATTTATGTAGAGAGAAGAAAAGTGGGAGAGAGTAGCCTATTAAATTATACTGAAAAGTTACATGCAATTTATTTTAGAAAGAACCACATTTTATGCATAAAAATTAAACATGTATTAGAATTTTGACTTGATCATCATTTTTCTATTTCTATTTAAGTGAATGTTTTCTATATTTCGTATAAAATATTATATATACTTTCTGAAAATAATTGAAATTTTATTTTAATGGATAAATGAGAGTCAACTAATATGAGAATTTTAAATTATTTAAAAATAAAAAAATTAAGAAATTTAGAATTAAGTTTTAGAGCTTTCATGCCTCTTATTTCAAGATTAATCTTGATCTTTGGATATAATTTGAGTTAAAGCTTGACCTAAGGTTAAACGGAGGTTATTTTAGAGTTATTTGTTGGCATTTAATACGAGATAAATTAATTTCTCTCTTTACGCCCCTTTTGGCCAAACCCTTCCCCCTTTCTCTCTCCTTTTCTATTTTTCACCATTAATACATATTTAAAGTTTTAATTTTGTTCAACATTTGTGAGGTTTAATGTATGAGTAATGCTAGAAATTCTAAAAGTTCTATCAAAATTTCTACCAAATGTCTCACATGGGTATAAGAATAATATTATCAGATAAGTTTATTCTTGTGAATATTATTTCATATTAAGGATTGGTTTAGGTTTATAGGTTTATTCTTCTTTCCTATTTAGGATTAGGTCTAGAATTGGTATATATATATATATCAGATGTACACATTGTATTGAAATACAATTGAATATATGAGTTTATTTAGAAATTCTTACATGGTATTAAAGCTGCTCCAAACCCTTGATGCAGTCTTTGAATCGTCTTCCTTATCAGATTCTCACTGAGTCGTGATCATAGGTCATCTCCTTCGTCTCTTTCAGAAAACAGCCCTCTAGTTTTATCTCTTTCTGAGTCGCAAGTCGTAACTCCCTCTGTTTTCGTTTGGATCGATCGAAGGTCATGAGTGTCTCGTATGATTCAATTGGTTCCTCATCTGCTTCGGAAAGACGACTTCATGCTCTGTCTTCACTAGTTGAATGAGTGTCATGTTGGCCTTGTCTCTCTAGGTCAAGTTCGACGTGATCCTCCTTTGGATTTCTCTGGTTCGTGATCATCAGACCTCTCTCTCTGGTCTTTGCCTCTGTTTCTGTTTCTCTTTCAGTTAAAGAACCAGGTTGCCCTAGGAACTAGGTCACTGGTTGTTGCGTTGTCACTCTCTCACTGTCATCGCTGTTCGAAGCCCTAGGAAGCTCCATCGCTGATCTTTGTTTCTGCTTCAGTCTCTCTTTCTTTCTATGATTCTATCTGACTAGGAATATTTGTGGGTTGGGTCATGACTCTAGTTATTATAAAGTGACCCACCTGGTCATTATGTATTTCATTCAAGACGTTGTTAAATTTGTGGGTTTGTTCGATAACTTTTTTGCTTATTACTGTTTGGTCCCTGTAGTTCTGATTTTGGGTTCTTACACTTGAACCCCTTAGCTTTCTGGTTATTATGAAGTCTCTAGCTTCAGATGAGTATGCCTTTTGTTATCAGAGGGGTGATTGGAAGTATCACTGTCCCAAGAAGGGATGTCTGTCTGGCTCGTATTCTCAACAATCTTGGACCCAGTTTTGTCATTCTTCTCCGAGTAATTTTTAGGCTCCCGTCAGTTCTACTGCATCTGCTCTAGTTCCTGATTCTGACTTAGCTTCCTTGAGTGGTCAGATTAGTCAGCTTCACCATACACTGTCTACCTCCCAGCCATCTCCGTTTGCCTCCACTGTTTCCTCTCTTCATTCAAGTTTGCTTGGGTCTTCTTCAAGTATATCTTCGTCTATTTGCATTTTTGACTCTGGTGCCTCTCATCATATGACTCTCCATCTCTTCTTACTTTAAAATTGTACTTCCCTTCCTTTTCCTATTACTATTAATACTACTAATGAATCAGTATGTCTATAATATTTGTTGGGTCTGTCTTACTGTCTGTTATGTCTGTTGTCACTATTCCATTTGTCTTTTATGTTCCTCAGTTATTTGTCAGTTTATTATCTATTACTCAGCTTGATGCCTCCGATTTTGATGTTATCTTTTTTTCTTCTATCTGTTATGTGCAAGATCGGATGTCCAAGCAGCAGATTGAGACTGGCTGTAGAGTTGGAGACCTCTATGTAGTGGAGAGCTTGAACCTACCTATGACAACTTCTCTAATTGCTTTTTCCTCTTTTCAGTTAGATTCTCTGTCCAATCCTTTCTACTTGTGGCAATTTAGATTAGGGCATTTGTCTGCTGATTGCTTACCGTCTTTAGCTCAGTCAGGTATATCGAGTAAAGTTTCTTCTAGTGAACTTACTGAATGTCGGGGATGTAAACTTGCCAAAATGGCAGCCTTACCTTTTCGTAAAAGTACTTCTATATCTGATACACTGTTTTCTTTAGTTCGTACTGATGTTTGGGGCCCTTCTCATGTTCTCACCAAGGGGGGTTTTGCATACTCTGTGTCACTTGTTGATGACTGCACTTGTTACACTTGGGTTTATCTTATGACTTATAAGTTCGATATCTATCAGATATACCGTACCTTTTAGTCTATGATTACTACTCAGTTTGAGTGTACAATTAAAGTGTTACGGCCTGACTTGGGTGGGAAATATTTAAAAAATGAGTTCTGTGAGTATTTGGCCAATTTGGGTACCATTCACCAAACTTCCTGTACAGATACACCTGCTCAAAATGGTTGAGCCGAGCATAAACACCGTTATCTCCTTGAGACAGCTAAGTCTTTTCTTCTCTCTGCCTCAGTTCTGGCTCTATTCTGGGGAAAGGCAGTTCTTACTGCTGCTTTTTTTCTCAACCACATGCCTACTCCCCTTCTTTCTGGTTAGTCTCCTTATAAGGCTTTGTTCTCCTAAATTCCTAACTACTCATTCCTTCGTGTGTTTGGGTCTGCCTGTTTTGTTCTTCTTCCCGGCAAAGATAGGACAAACTTAGTGCTCGGTTTGTCCTCTGTGTCTTTTTAGGTTATAGTCCTACTCAGAAAGACTATCGATGTTACGACCCTATTTCCCGTCGTCTTTATGTCTCCTGTCATGTTTCTTTTCTCGAATGTCTACCTTACTTTCAGCTTCCTCCTCTCACCACCCCAGTTTTCAAAGAGGATTTGGTTCATATTGATCCGTTTCCTTCTGAGGTCCCATCTAATGAGTACATCTCCATAGTTTCTCCTCAGCTTGTTCCATCTTCTCCTCCTACTTCACCTCTAGCTGCTTCTTCTCCTTTAGTTTCTTCTCATCCTCCGTTGTTAGTTTACTCTTGTCGTAAGGCTCCTCATTAACCGATTGTCTCTGTCCCTGCTGCTGATCTTTCTGCTTCTGACGACTTTGATCTTGTTGTACACCAATATCCTACTTGAGCGCGTCATCCTCCAAACAGGTTAGGTTGGTCTAATACATGTTTTTCTACTTCCTATCGTACGTTTTTGTCTGCTATTTACTCTTTTTCAGAACCTTAGTTTTACAAGGAGGCCTGTCAGGATCCTCATTGGATTCAAGCTATGGAGGATGGGTTGTGAGTTGGTTTCTTTACCTGCTGGTAAGAATCTGGTTGGTTGCAAATGAGTCTACAAAGTCAAGACTTATTCTGATGGTTCTCTTGAGCACTACAAAGCTCGTCTGGTTGCCAAAGATTTCTCACAGGAGTATGGTATTGATTATGAGGAGACCTTTACTCTTGTTGCCAAGATGACTACTGTCCGTACTTTGATCTATGTCGTTGTTGTTCATTCTTGGCCTCTTTATTAGATGGATGTTAAGAATGCTTTTCTTAATGGCTGTCTCACTGAGAAGGTTTACATGCATCCTCCCCCTGGCCTTTACCATTCCTCTGGACAGACTTGTTGCCTTCGGCATGCTTTGTATGGTCTGAAGCAGTCTCCTCGTGCTTGGTATAATCGCTTTCAAACTGCTGTTACTGAGCTTGGGTTTTATCCTTGTGACTAAGATTCTGCTTTATTAATTATATGCAAGATACTTCATCCGTAAAAAGAAATCTGGAAAATCGGGCTTTTTTGCAATGAAATTAGATATGAATAAGGCCTATGATAGAGTCAGTTGAGGTTCTTACTTAAAGTTATGGAGGGCATGGGTTTTGGTCCTAAGTGGATTAGGCTTATTTCACAATATATTTCCACAGTTTCGTTCTCAATTTTGATTAATTCTCAAAGAACGGACTGGTTTCAACCTAGGTGTGGACTACGCCAAAGCGATCCTCTTTCTCCTTATTTATTTCTTTTTGTTATCCAAGCTCTCTCTTCTGGTCTTGTGGGGATGGCCTCTCAAGGGATTTGTCATGGTATATCTATTTGTCGACAATGTCCATGCATTTCTCATCTGCTTTTTGTTGATGATTGTTTAATTTTTATGCCTTTTATAAAGGAGGAGGCGTGGTGTTTAAGGTGGCTTTTAGATGCTTTTTGTCATCAATCTGGGCCAAGGATTAATTTCCATAAGTTAGATTTGATGGTTAGTCCCAATCTTGAATCCTGTTTTCGGGAGTTTTTAAGTGATTGTTTTGGCATTTGAGAAGTGGTTAAGCCTGGCATTTATTTAGGAGCCTCTATGGATGTTTCGGGAAAGAAAGGGAATGTGTTTAGTTCCGTTATTCATAAATTCAAGACTAAACTTCAAGGGTAGAAAAGAGGATTATTGACCTTTGCAAGTAGGTGTGTTTTGGCTAAACACACCCTTTCAGCCATCCCGGTATATTTGCTTTCGGTTTTTAAGGCCCCTAAAGATTTTATTAAACAATGGAGAGTCCCTTTAGTTCGTGCGATGTTTCCACCAAAAAATCGTTAATCATATTCTTCATATTTACCTTTCTTCTAGAAGTGTTTCGGATCGAATTATTTGGAAAACTACTACAAGCACTACAAGAAATTTGATTTTTAGCAGCGTTTCAAAAGCGCCACTATATGCTTGAAAAACACTGCAATAAGTTTTTGCAACGTTTAATATTTTCGTCATAGATACGGCCGCCGCAATAGCTTAGCGGCGTTTCAAAAGCGTCGTTAAAAACATTAGACAGTGTTTTTTAAAACGTCGCAAAATCTTTAACAGTCATCTACTATTCCGTCACAATTAACCTATGATGTAATGATGACGTCATTTAGTGGCATTTTTTTGAAGAAACGCCACCTTTTTTCATTTTTAATACTTACCCAGATGTGATGTCATGATGACAACATTTAGTGACATTTTTTTCAAAAACGCCATTTCTAAATTTAAAAAAAAAAAAAAAGAATACAGGCCAATTAATTAAGAATTTAACTAGGAACAGAGATTGAAAATTAATTGATAATTTATGTAAAATAACACAGATTGACTCAAATTTAAATTACAATGCCAAATTGAAAACCATAAAAATTCTAGTTTATCTCCTTAGATATTTAACCCTACAACTTTCCAAATCTCAATCATATCATATATTGTCAAACAGTTTGAATTTTCTTCAAATCACCCCCTCATTTTGTTATTTAGTGCAAACCTTCAAATCTTTACTTTGCAACCAACAGAAGTCAGTTTGTTGACACTATGACAGCCTGTTCAAAAATTTAATGAAAATGTGAGCACACCCGATCAACAGATAAACAAACTTACAAAAAAAAAGAAAAAGAAAAAAAGACGGCAACATTGAGTTTTGATCAGTTCCATTATAAAGCCTGCACCAAAATTTGCAAATTCAGATCCAGAGAGAAAAAATAGTCAGCAACATTATACAAGTTACTCATTCATGGGCCAACACTTATTTAAGGAACAACCTGGCCAATTTTAGAAATTACACTGCAGAGTGGAACATCACCAATTTCTCTCTCCCTCGGGATGATATCCCCAAATTCGACCTCACAAAATAAGTGAAGGAAACTGCAAATTAAGTCAGAAGAAGAAGGAAAACCATAAGCCAAACTCATAAAAGTGAAGTATTGAGAAAAAAACCAAACAAACCTCAAAAGACCAATGGTGTCTAGTGAAGGAGCTTCCCTGAGAATGAACAATTGCCATCGAGCCTAGTTGGAGATTAGTCACACTTTCACCTACAGTCTCCACAATTTTAAGAAGGGACAATATAATTCTTACCAGAAGCATGCACAAAAGGAATCATGAATAACTATTTCACCACAGAACACAATAAATCTAACAAACTAAACAAACCATAATTTAAATAAATTATATGTATTCTCTACCTAAATTAAACAATACTCAAAACATAATTAAAAGAGGAAAAATGGATCAAAAAGGGAAACAAATAAATGAAGCAACACAAGTATAACAAGGGTAAATAGAGTAAAAAGGGGATCAAAGGTCAAATAGAGGAATTTGAATTCATACCATGTCCTTTGCCCACTACATTCTGAGTAACATATTTTGGGATCTACTTAATGGCTTCCAATGATTTCCAAGATCAGCATTGTGCAACATAAGTTCGAATGCATCCCCTATGGATGCAAATTAACAAATTTCAAAATAAAAGGGGAAACATGAAGTTCTAGTTCACCTGCTCAGTTAAAAAATTACTTTCAATAAAATAAACTAAATCCACATCACTATTCTTGCTCGCAATAAAATAAACTAAATCCACATCATTATTCTTGCTCGCAGCCTATTGTCAATGTCATAAACAAGCAATTGCCTCATATTGAAACTAAACAAAAATACTAAGCAACTTCAAATTTCAACTTCCTGGGACAATTTCTCCATGGATTGTATAGAACTTTCTAAGGAAATTATAGCAACAATAAACAAGACAATAAATAAATAAGGTATAGAATAGGGAAGCATTAACTACTTCAATATATGATTCTCTCGAATTAAAGCATGGAGTTACAAAGAATCACATAAAAAATAAATAATAAAATGTTGTAGAACATGCAAAATCCTAAAAATGCAAAACAAAATAGCGATCTAAGTCGAGAATTGGCGAGTTAAAGAGAAAATACCTCAATTGAGATGGTTTATATGATCAACATATCTAGGTCCACCACTGCTGCATCTGATAATCTATGATCAATTAGAATAAAGCTTTAGATCATCTATTTTAATATGTTGTCCAAAATAAAAAAACTAAACCTTAGTTTTTCCATTATAAACCTTTATGGTTTTTAAGACATATTGATATATATATATATATATATATATATATATATATATATATATATATATATATTAATTTTTAGACATTGCTGGAAAATCTTGAAAGAAAATCATTTGTTGTCATTTTTTAAACATCAGCTTTGGGAAGGCTGCCGGTAACAAAGTTGTGAGGGAGAAGATCAGCATTTTTTTTTTAAATACAAATTTTAATCCTCAAAAGAACCTAGTTTTGACTGTTTATTATTGTAGCCGTTGGATCCAGTGTAGCAACCCACATTTTTGGCCAAGTCATGTTCGCATGCATGTATATATTTTGCCATGTTAGATTGCTGTAGCAACGCATATTCATGTTGTAGCCATGTTCATGTTCGTTTATATGGCTTTGTCTTGTTAAGTTTGCATCCATGAATCCTGACTTGTTTTGCCTGAGTAAGATCCATGCCTTGTTTTGATGCCTATGTGATTTGCCTAAGTGTTGTGTGCTTGCTTTGTTCCTTCCTTGGCACCCCAAGCCTAAGTTATGTTTAGCCGAAGTTATGCCAAGCCTAGGTTATGTTAAGCCGAGGTCATCTTCAGTCTAGAAGTAGCTTGGAACCCCTTTGTTTGACCTCCACCCTCGCCCTGACATATTGGCCGAGATGTCATTATCTAGGCCGAGGTGTGAATCACCAAGGCCGAGATGTTACCTTTGCACCCGAGTGATCTTGTCCTGGAGTGGTATGACCTAGACCAAGGTGTGGCACATCTAGGCCAAGGTGTGGCACAGCTTAGTCAAGTGTCGTCCTTCCTATCCAAGGTCATTGTCACCTTAATTGCCGAAGCTTGTCCTTAGCCGATGTCATCACTTGCCGGAGTGCCATACTGAGTAGCTTGTTAGATACGCTTTGTCATTGCCTTGTCTTGTCAATCTATCACCTTTTTGAAGAGAACCAGTCAACCGCTGCCACGTGTCCGAGCTGAGAGTTAAGTTAGCCGGCAGAGAGAGAAACCTATCATTTGTTGTATCTTGTTTTGAAGAGTAGAGAGAGAAGCTCTAGAGGAGGGAGAAGAGTTCTTGAGAGAGAGTGGATTTCTAAGCTTGATTTCTTGGGATCGAACCGTTAGATCCGTGTTCTAAGGTTAGATTCTTGATCTGCTCATGTTGTTCTTTATGTTTATGTTATTGCATTGCATGATTGAATATGATTTGTAAGCCATGCATTGCTTTGAAGTTCGGTTTTAGAAAGAGAAAATGGCATTCATGTGTTCTCCAAGAAAAGTCATGTTTTGATCCGAAGGCTCATGCCTAGATCCATGTTTTTGTGTTTGTTTTCACATGATTTTCAAGTATGGGTACCCAGGTCCATGTTTTCGAACTCATAGCATGAAATCCCAGATTTTTGTAATAAAGAAGTTATGATTTTAGCATTCATGTTCTTCATGACCTCCATGTTCTTGTTCTTCCTGTTCTTCACGGGTGGAAACCCAGATCTCCAGACCTCACTTCCCGAAGTGTAGTCGCCGAGATCACTCTCACTTAGACCTTACACTTAGGCCAAGCATTGTATCTCACCTTGGCCTACCTTGCATGATCACTTACACCTTTAGTTTGTTTTGTGTACACCTCGGCATGCAGCCGCACGCCGAAGCCTAGGTAACCACACCTCGGCCAGGAGGTGTGGGACCTCGGCAAAGACCTGGTTGGTACCCAGCATGTCTTTCTGACATGTAAAACAGTGTTTTGACGGCCAGCATGTTTTCTCGAGATCATTTGCATGCATGTGGGACCTGTTTTGAGAAGTATGTTCAGTATGCTTTGCCATGTGTTTGTAGGACTTGGACCCTTGCCTTGATCCCGACGTCCCAAGAACTATGTGAGTGGTATTTTTAATAAAGCTATGTTATACTGTTTTGATAAATCTTTCTTTGCTTTGTTTTGACGAAAGTATTTGTGAAGCATGAATGAATAGCTCTGTTTTGATATATCAAGTATAAGCTTTGTTTTGATGTCATCCTTGAAAAGTCCCTTGTGCTGGAGGACTCTAAACTTTCGCAGCACTAAGTACAAAAGGATACGGTCCTTCCTTGGAAAGACTATCGTGTTAAAGCGGGCTACGGGCCTAAGTAACACAAGACTATCGTATTAAAGCGGGCTACGGGCCTAAGTAACACAAGGACTATCATGTTAAAGTGGGCTACGGGCCTAAGTAACACAAGACCATCGAGTTAAAAGGAGCTACGGGATTAAGTAACACAAGTCCCTTGTGCTGGAGGACTATAAACTTTCGCAGTACCTTAACTAATCGATTACGGATCGTGCAGTCTTTGTTTTGCCACTGACGGTTTACCGCGTGGATTTGTTTGTTCGGAAAGCTTGAATTGTGTTTTGCCGATGCCAGTGAGCATCCCTTGAGACTTGTAAGACTTGATAGATGAATACGGTACATCTCTTGTTTTGATAAAGTTTTGATGTGTTTTGCTCTGAAAGGATCTCGGCTAATACCCGTATGGTTTTGGCATGTTTTGTTTTGAAAGACTTCGGCTATATTCATGAAAAACCTTTATTACTAGTACCATTCACTGAGTATCCAAGCTCACCCTCCCTATGTATATATGTAGGTATCAAGCAAGAAGTCGGCTACGTCGAGATGTGTGTTTTGTATGCATGTTATGTCGGCAGTGAGGATGTCGGCAATCTTGAAGCTTTTGTATTTGAACATGTCGGCTTTAGAAGCCCTTTTGTTAAGATGTAATATGTATTTTTGTACTTCATTTCTATATGTATTCATGTTGTAAAGCTATGTAAAGATGTATGCCATCCCATTTGACTTATGCACTGCTCTTATGGACCACTTGTATTTAGATTATTGCTTCCGCATTTGTGAGCCCCGTTTATTATATTCTGATTGAGTAAACTTTTGAAAGTTGGCCTTCGGTAATCTCGGATTACTGGCCATCACGGCACCAAACTACTAGGGGCGGTTTGGGGTCGTGACATCCAGCCCCTGTCATGCTGTGGTGAAAACATAGCTAGATCATAGCAGAGGATAATACAACAGACAATTTGAATCCGATAATTTGCCCCCAAAAATTATCTACCTCTCCACTGGAATTTGTTAAAAACAGTGATTTGAATGGCTTGATGGTCCACCACCCGCGGAATGTAGTTCCACTACCTTCCCCCAGCTAGTCTGTACTGCTTGTCTTCCTCCTCCAAACCCCCAACAAGCCCTCTAAATCCTCCCCCAACTTCAGTCCAATGAATACCCACCTCCTAGATTCAGCTAACCTGTCCAAAATATAATAGTGAGGAGATGAGATAATAAGACAATATTGATAACAAAAGGCAAAAACACGACAAAATTGGGTTTCCAATTGCATATATGCACAACTACTTCCCAGAAAATGGTCCAATTGCATATATATCAAACAATGGACATGTACGGCCTAAATGGAGAAAATGTGATCTTGAGGAGCATCATCACATCTGTAACAATAGACACCGTTGATTTGCTCACTGTTGACATAAAGGAGGATACCTGACTTAGTCTGGTGATATTTGCTCACTGTTGGAATAACTAAACAATCCAATTTTGGTTTTCTTTAAAGAGAAGACTGAAGGAAAGGGGCACCAGTCACACAGTAAGCAAAAGAGGCTTCTATAAACTAACTGAAAGTACCAAAAAGAAACTTTTGTGGACTAATTTGAGTTTCTTTGACAAAAATTAATGCATCCAAAATAATAAACATGGGTTTTCAAGGAATAAAGCTGCAGATGAGAGGTTAAAAGAGATCTGATACACATCACCAGCAGAAATAATTAGGAAGAAATTGATTCCCCTTAAGCTCATTATTAAACCTGGATTACAAAATGAGAAAAGGGAGGATGAAAACCAAATAGATGTTTGTAGTAAATAATCAATCATGACAAAGTGAGGACAAATGAGAGGTTAAGAAACAAAAAGGAAAAAGATGAAATGTATCAAACCACGATAGAGCAGGTGTAGATTAAGAGATAATAACCCACTCAATCTAATGATTGACATTTAACGTAGCACCAGATTATCATGGTTAATGGTCCAGGGGAATCATGAATATCAGGAAGCACTAGATTATCATCAGTGAGTGATAAATTCACTTATCAAGATACTGCTATACCAGTCTATCAAAAAAAAAAAAAAAAAAAAACAACAGATTAGCAAAATTTCCCAATCTCTCAATACAAAATAGGCGATTCAGAATAGTCTAATCCACACTTGTTCGAGTTTTCTTGGAACAGAAAAGCCTATCATTTCATCAGCTGGTTTCTAGCCAGGTACTGGTGAGAACGATTTTGTAGTTGCAGAGAAAAGCTCTTCCGGTGCTGATGGTAGTGGTTCGACAATGAAGACGGCATCTACGGCATTGGATTAGGCGGCAACATCCTCACCGCACCACCACCGCCGGCGATAGTGGCGACTCCATCGTCATCGTCATCATTCACGCTCTCCTTTGAACTGTCCTCACCACCATCTTCTCTATTGCCAATGTAAATCAACCTATCTCCTCTCCTCCTCTTGCTCCAACTCGCCCGATCTCGGTCCCAGTCCCTATCTCGATCCAGATGATCTCGATCCTTCTTCACTCAACTGGTCCATCTTCCTCTGCAAAATTATTAGAATCAGAATCAAGAAAAACAAAATACCGTCAAGAAATTTCAACCAAATTGATTCAAGAATCGATGGATTTAGAATTAGATCTGAACAAATAATCGAAATTGAACTGGTGAATCTCTCAAGGAGAATGAGGAGAGACACAGAAAACCCTAGATCTAGAGAAATGAGAGAAAACGATAAGAGAGAGACATAGAAAGCCCTAGATCTAGGACAGTGAGAGAAAACGATGAGAGAGAGAAATGGAGATAGAAAACAAAATGAAGGAAGAGAAATGGATACTGAGGAGACGGAACACCGTTATAAAAGTGAATGCGTGTTTATAAGAGAGGAGAACGCGTGTTTTTTAATTTTACTTTATGTGTTCCATAGCGTTTTTCAAAAAACGTTGTCCAACCAACGTGGTTATAGCCACTTTTTGTTGTAGTGAAGTGGTGAATTTTCAATAAAATCTGGTTACCTTTCTGCTGTAGGGATCGAGACCAGTCAAAATAGTGTGGGTGCAGAAGTTTGGGTTAAATTTTGGAAGAATCTCTAGAAACTTAACATTCCATCCAAGTGGCCTCTTTTTGTATGGAAACGAGTCCATGGAATTCTGCTCGTAAGAGCATTACTATTAAGAAGAGGAATAATTCTGCAAGCTATGTGTCCTTTTTGTAAGAAGGCGGAAGAATCTCTAGAACATTTTTTGTTTTCAATGCCCAATATCCAAATATGTTTGGCGAGGATCAAAGTTAGGATTGGATTTTGATGTAGGGGAAGAGTTGCTAGTTCAAGAGTGGTTTATACGTTGGTTCAACATTGCACCTGATGAGGCAGCTATTAGTGAGCTATTCAGGTATTATGGAGCCTATGGCTTTTCTAAAATAGAGCTTGTTTTGATGGGGTGATGGTTCATCCTTCTGCAATTATAGATTTTATACCCACCCTTAATTACAATCTTACAAGGTCTGTCTAGCAACCTTCGGAATGTGAAAATTGGGGCAACATGATCAATTCTAATAATCAACGAACGAAGCAAGAAGTTAATTGTTTTGTTGTTTCTAATCAATCTCAATGGTGTGCAGATGGAATTTTTGACAGATTACTTATTGATGGAGCTTGGCAGAAACAATCTTTGCAAGCAGGTGCAGCATGGGTTGGATTATATGATGAGGGTAATCCAATTGTTAATTTCGACTGTCCTTTTTACCTTCTTCCCCGCTTGTGGCGGAAACTCGAGCATGTTTAGAAGCGCTAAAATGGTATTACCGTAGTCAAATCAAAGTCATTTATGTTCTCACTGATAGGCATGAGTTAGTACGCCAATTAAATTCAGAGGTTTGGGTGGATTGAAATTTACAAGTATTATTAGATGATATTAAGGCCTCGTTTGGGAACATGCTAATTTAGTAACTTTTTGGTTATTTTGCTAAAATATGAGCTAAAAAAAACTAGTATGTTTGAGATGACTTTTTGACTTTTTACGAAAAGATGTGCAAAAAGTAGAGAGAAAAGAGAATCTTTGACTTTTTGATATGAGTTGTTGCCTTTTTGATTTTTTTAGTGACTTTTTGGCTTTTTGGCTAAACGGGTCGATTCCTAAACGAGGCCTAAGCATATATTTAAGTCTTTTGATTATGTCTGTATATGTAAGGTGCCTAAATCAGAAGTAAATCTAGCCCATATGGAAGCTCGCAGAGCTTCTCTTTGCAGAAGCATGCTTTTGTAATCTTTTTTTTTTTTTTAATTGGTAAATGTTAGTTGTTAGATTGGTACCTATGGGAGAAAATCTCCCCACCCATGGCAAAGCACCTAAATGCTTGCACTCCCTTCATTCAATCCCCCTAAGGGGAATTGAACCCATGACCTCCTTGAGACTAAACCCTAAGAAAGGCATGGTGGCCAACTAGGCTAGGCCTAGTTGGTTGCATGCTTTTGTAATCTTGATACTTTGCTTTTGTATTTTTGTTTTGTATTAATGATATCTGCAATTTCTTTGTCCTCAAAAAATAAAAAACACCAAGGAAATAAATAAATAAAATGAAAAAGTCTCACGTAAAAACTCAAGTAATTTTATAAATTTCAAAATTTTTATAAATAAATTTAGATAAATTTATATTCAATTTACAAATTTTTATGAACTCTTGCATGATTTTATAAACTGTGCATGAGGTTGCATAACCAAATTCTTCCCCAAAATAATAATGTCCGCTGCCAATGCAATAGTGGCTTGAAAGATCACATCAACAATACTATTAAAAGAGTGTGTATAGAAATTTGGCTATTTTGATAAGTTATTTTAATTTTTAGTTATTTTGATAGGCTAAGATAATTATGTTTGGAAATTTGGTTGGATTTTTTTGTAATTGAATGTGAAGTTTGTGAAGAAAAAAAAATGATTATGAATTTGACGTGATATTTTTTTATTAACTATGTTAATCTATTTTATCTTTTAATACTATTTTAATCCAAAAAAAACCTAAAAATTCTCTTCACAAACACTCCCTTCGATGGTTTGCCTCATGCTCTAGGAAAGTTGAGCCATTTCTGTTGTTTTTCATATTAATTTGTGAAATATAGTTTGAATAATATTATCATTTAATTAATTTGTGAAATTTTTTATTTGAATTTGAAATAAATATTAAATATTTTGGTTGAAATTATGAAAAATATTAAATTGTATCTTTACTCATGATTTTTTTATTAGATATTTTCAAACTGATCTATTTACCAGCTTAATTTTGTATGGATATGTACTATATGCAAGTTATGATATTTGTACGATTAATTATTACAAATGTCATAATTGAATCTTTTCAAGTCATAATTAAATTTTTTTTTTAATCATAACCAAACACTACATAAAGTATAATTAATTTTTTTTTATTATAACTAATACCACAATATATATGAACAAATCATAATTAATACTATCCTGAGTTAAAACCAAAGATCACAAATGTGGTAATTCCAAAAAAGATGATATATCATAGAATTTTTTTATAAAAATAAGAAAAAAAATTACAAATCAGATGTAATTTTCAAGAATAATTACTTGAAAAAGTTTATAATTTTAACAATTAAAATTTATAAATTTTATCATAAGTCTGAATTTTATTTTCAAACCCTATATTGATTTGTTGTTTCCCCTAAAAATAATTACAAATTTTAACTCAAATATTTAACCAAAATTTTATTGGAATAAGCTTGTGCATTGTTTATTTTAAATACAGTAAATTAAAATAACAAAGGTCTTGTATGGAAAGTTGACTATTTTAGTAGGTCATTTTAGTTTTTGGCAATTTTAATAGGCTAAAATAGTTGTATTTGAAAAAATGGTTGAATTTTTTGATAGTTGGATGTGATATTTGTGGAAGAAAAAGTGAAATAATTATGAATTTTATGTGACATTTTATTTTATTAATTATTTTAACCTATTTTTATCTTTTAGGAGGTGTTTGGTATGTGCTAAAATAGAATAAACTATTTTAGCAAATCTTATTTGCGTTACAATCATCTTATTTGGATCACATTATCTCTCTACCACATTACTTTAAATTTAACTCATATTTAACAATGTTTTTATAAAAAAGTAAAAATATATACTTATTTAAATCATTCCAAATACTCTCTGAGAGGGAGAAGTATGATCTGGATTGGGCCATGATAATACCGGACATATTGTGGGCCGAACACGTTTGGGCCGTGGTATCCTGGGTCCACCCAGAAGCGATTTTTGCTCAGTAATGGCAAGGGCGTGTGGAACCGAGCTACTTGACCTTGTCGGCACGGAGGCCGGTCAAGTAAGGGTTCCACGGTTTATGCGTTGCGTGGTTGGAAAGCGCGCATCCATAGCTCGGCATGAAGGTTCATGCCTGAAGCTCGGCAGGAAGGCCTTTGGTTGACCGGTATGACCAATCTCAAGCTTGGCTTTGCCGGAATGCAATTGAGCATGGCTGGAAAGGAGCTCGGTTATTGGAGCACTTGGGCATGAAGCGCAGCATGGCCGTTTACAGCCGAGATGCTGCAGCTCGGCTGCCGAGCTCCCAGTAGAGTGGGCTGGCAGTTGGGTTAGGTGATGTTCAGCAAGATTTGTGCTGACAGATGGGATAGCAGCACCACGTGTCGAGAGATCACTGGGAGTAGGTTTGGGGCGTAGAAGGTATATAAGCATGTCTGCGCCCCCCATATCGGGGATGACATTCCAGTGAGGTAAACACTAAACACCACTCCAGTCCTCTCTCTCTCCATCCTTGTGTGTGTGGCTAACTTGATCGTCGGAGGGGTTTTCCGGCCACACACCACCGGGTAGCTTACCGCCGTTGTGCTCGCAGGTCGGTCAGACAGACTGGAGCTTGGAAGAAAGGAGTGCGGGCTTGCCTAAATATTTGCTCCCCGTACAATTGGCGCCGTCTGTAGGAATCTTGACAGACAAAACCTTGTCTTCCAGGCTCATCTGATCGCCGTCCATGGCGAACAACGACGAGATTCTGTTGTCTGCCATCAACGGAGTTACCCCGGAGTCAGGCAGATGGAGAGAAGGACATCCCACTATCATCCCTCCGATGGCGGACCTGGAGACTTCTCTAGGAGGACATTTAAGAGATGCGCGGGATAAGCGCGGAAGAAGCTTTGGTCATTCACGGAGTCTAGACGGTCATCGGCGGCGGAGAGAATCGCACGCTAGATGACTGGAACACAAGCTAAGGAACCAAGACGCCGTCATCCGGCGAATGGCGGTGGAGATGGAGGATCTTAAGCGACATGTCAAAAGAAAGGGTGTAGCTGGAGTGGGCGACCACAGTGAGCGCACCCCAACCACGCCGTTCAGGCAGCCAGAGCCAGTGGCGTACTCTGTCCATCTCAATCACCAGAAGTTACAAGGTTGGAGATTCCGACGCGCACGAAGCGAAGTCCAACGCGCAAGACAGCACTTACCGACCCTCATGTCCGGCGACGACGTCGAGTGTGGACGTCCCCCGAACGCCCCGGGAGGGTTAGTTCCGTTCTGTTCATTTGGGGTTACCACAGTTCGGACTCGATTTGTGTCACGGTTCTTAATCTGAACCAAAGAGTCCAAATCTGGCAAATCGTTTTGAGAAACAGATTTTTGAAAAAAGTAGTGCCAAACATGGACTGCTTTGCCAGATACAGAGTCGCCACCTAAATATTTTAAAATGGGGGAATTTAGGAAACCTTGACTCGGTGCCGAAGGCCACATGTCCGTCATCACCGGAGTTGTCTCGGCTCGGGAGCTTGGGTACGATCGGGGAAGGTCAGCTATGAGCACCCCCTTTCGCCCGGTCCGAAGACCGGCCTCTACTAACCGTGATATCCGTTTTTGAAAACTTTACGTGTTCTTAAACCGATTGTTAGCCTAGAATTACTATGTTATGCGCGCAGTAAACAAGTATAGACCAAATCGCCCAAATTGGAATAAAAACATTTCACATTTATTTTGAAAATGGTTTGCTACTCGCAAGTAGGCTAAAATACAGATTTTGCAACCCTCAAGTGGGTTTTTGGAAAAGACGGTTTTGCCACTATCTAGTGGGCTTAAAACAAATATAGTTTTAACGCATTATCCCAATTTAAGCAATTTGACCTCCACCCACAGGCATTCAAGCAATTTATCTCATGTAAACACTTAGCCGCATGGCAAGCATACTATTATGGCAACATTCACACGCATGTTGGATGCTAAAGCATAACCACTTACATTGTACTCCGTGCCAAAACAATAAACTAGTTAGCAAATGTGCATGTCCTAGTTCATGTTATTTTGCCTAATGCAACACATACAAGATGCAATTTTAGTTAGGCTCGGTTAACCTAAATATGGCATACGATATGCAACCAACTGATTCATGTATTCAATTTTGAAATTTGAAAATATGAATGCGGTTAGTATGATGTACCGAGCCCGGTGCATGTCAACAAATGCATGAATGCACGCATGCGTATCATAAGGTATGCTAATTTCAAAAATGCCCTAATCTACCATCATAAGCAGGTAAATAAAAGGGAAGAAAGAAATGGGGATTGGAAGACATACACACACTCACCCACACTTATTACATGTTTACCCTCACTCAGAGGGTCCGAATTAATATTACACTCCCAAATAATAAACAAATAAAATTATTACAAAGATTTCTAATTTAATTTAAAGGAAAGGTGGCGAAGGAAAGAAAAGGGTAGCCGCAGCCTCTGCCTCGGGATGCGCGAATGATGCATGCTCGAATCCGTCTTGCTCGGAAAACCCGTACTATATTCCTGTCGCCTCTGTTTGTACTGCCTTGTCTTTCTGAAAATTGCCAAAGTACTGGAGCAAGTTCCTTGTATCCTGCAGAGCACCACCGGCCGGACAGAATTACCACCGGCACTTCACAATTCCCATCGGCATTTTATTGGATTTATCGGCACTCCAGATAATGCCGGTCGGCACTAAATTCTGCCGGTCGGCAGAAACTTCCTGCAGAAGACAATTTGACAGCAAACAGAGAACAGACAGTGCATGGCATGGAGTTCTTGGACACATGTAAGCATGGTCATACTTCTTATCATGTTTTGAACTCAAGGAAGCATGACTTTCGATCCTTGAACCATCAATGGTACATGGCGGGTCAAAGGATCGAATTTGCCATTTGATATGAAGATGCATGCAACAAACAAAATGAAAACCGAGGCCTTATCAAGTTAGAGTCAAAGGTCCCGATGACTGGGGATCGAGGCACATTACATCACTTGAAGTACGAATGGTCCTTGATTCCCACACTTGGTTTGACACCCCAAACCAAGTAAATGCAATGCATGTTATGCTCATAAGGCTCAAATGCACCATGCCACTAAGATGTAAAGCACAACAAGCATTATGCAACCAACATGACAAAATGTATGATGCCAAGCATACAAGGTACAAACATGATGCAAACATGGACCAATTTGACCATGGGATTGATATGCTACAAGGCTTAATGGAATAACCATGCAACAAACATGAAGCAAGCATGCAAGAGGGCCTAAAAGTGATAAAGGTGCAGACCTTTATTCTCCTCTAAACAGCACCAAAAATGCTCAAAATGATAGACAATCAACTCATGTGAACAAGCAAACTTATGGTCCCAAAGTTAAGGCACAAAAAGGGGACAACTTACCCCCACCAACATGACCTCTCATGCCATGATCAAAACAAGTAAAAACAGAATTTTTGCATGCAAAAAAGGGACCCCAAAACCTCCTAATAGGGCAGCTAAAGTATCTCCCGTGAAACATATGCGCTAAGGCTCATTCCTAGGCATGAGAGGACACACCCTCAAGGCATGAAAGAGGCCATGCATGCACACATACAAGCATGATTCTTGGACTAAAATGTGGCCCTTAGATGATGTTAAATCATGAGGGTAATCACAAACATACATGCTAGAGGTCAACATGCTCAAAGCTTTTAAGCCAAAATACAAAGCAACCCTAACAAATATGTCAAGCATGACTAAATGGATAACCAACAAACCTTAAGCATGGAAAGACAACACTAAAAACTTCATGGAACTAAGCCAACACACACAAGAATCATGGCCTAATCATGAGATGCACTTCTAAGCAAAATGGAGCAATACAAAGCAAGTATTACAAGCATACAAGGAGGCACAAATCCGACCAAAAACAGAGGTTACATATGACCTAAAATACCTAAAAAACTTCTGAAATGAGGCTAAGAAACATCAAGCACACATGCTACCCTTTTGAGCCCAAAAACAAGGAAACAAAACCATAAAGGGAGAGGGGTGTCCCTCCCCTATGCAAGACTTCAAACCAACTTTTTAAACACCAAAATGAACTGGTTTTTAGTGATGAAAAGATCAAAATGCTGAAGTGAACAAAACCTTATCAAAGAGGCACCAAAATGGACCAAACAAGGCCTATAAGGGTGAGTTTGCACTCAAACCACAAAGTGACCTTAATGAAAGTGCTAGAGCAGGAAAATATAAGCCTTTTTCATGTTATACATAAGAGCTAAAACAGCAAGCAAGATAGGTAGAAAACTATTGCAAGTTTGGGGAATAAAAAGCAAGATGCTCACCCTTGAAGAACCCTTGAAGAACAAATGGTCTAGCCCTCTTCTTTTGATCAAAACCAGTCCAAAAACTCAAGAAACAACCCCCCAAGTCCCTCAATCTCGGAATAAGGTGTAATAGTGTGTGTAATGGTGCAAAAGTAAGGTAAAAACCACCTTTTGAGCTAAGAAACACACACAAGAAGGGAGAGGGAGAGAGGTATAGAGATAATATGTATCTATATCTCTAAGGGCTGGTTTTTGCTTCTAACTTTCCAACCTAGAACCAAGAGGAAAGCCCCTCTCTTATAGGACTCCCTCTTGCAAAGCTTATACAACAAGCTTGGCTAGAGGGAAATCCCTCTATACACGTGTATGGAGGGGGGAAGAGTTGGTGCCAGCTATCACAGCTGGCACAAAATATCTCTATAAAGTGGATGAACAGTGGTCGGCTGCCCAAAAATGCTATTTCGGCAAAAAACAGTGCCGACCGGCAACAAACTATGCCGACCGGCATTAAAATGTGCCGACCGGCAAACAAAAGTGCCGACCGGCAAACAAAAGTGCCGATGGCAGAAAAAGACCAGCCGGTGGCCTCCAGCCACTGCCGGTGGTGTATGGGGATGTCTCACAAGGCATTCCCTGCCCCTCTAAGGCAAAACAAAAGTGTTCGGTGCAAAACCAGACACTAGACAGTCAAGTTCAGAAATTCTGAGGCAGGGCGCGCGAGCCGAGTCCTCCGGGAACTCCAAACGAACACAAACATGGATAATCACCGGGTGTTCAAACGGTGACGTCCAAGTCTTGAGGACGGTCAAAAATGGGGTGTCTACAGTTGCCCCTCTTTGACAGAACTCAAAAGTCATAACAATGACAGGAGTGAATGTCAAAGCCTAGAGACGTCCCATTTTTGACAAGGCCGAAGACTCAAACAAACATGCAAGACAAACAAGATATGCGCCCGAAGGCAGGGGCGAAATGCAAGACAATGCAGAGAGCCGAGCATAACTTATGATCATGCAAAGAAAGCTATAACGAAGCATACATGCGACAGTTTTAAGCTAGCACACATCAAACTACACTATAATGCAGAAAGGATGTAAGAGAATTATGCCATTCTCAATACGTCTCACTCGGGAGATACAATACCTGTCCGGTTCGTCTGGTTGCACCAGCTTCAAATGAACCGTACATACAATATCGTGCCTGAAGAGAAAGCAAACTTAACAGGTACAACATCGTTATCAACATGCAAAGTAGTGTACTCGAAATGCGTGACAGCGCAAAGCAAGTGGGGAGCATGACAATGCATATGGAGATACAACTAGGTACGTGGAGCAAGCGGTCTACGCAGGCGACGAAATTGATCATAGGCACGCGGTCTACGCAGGCGACGAAACAAACAAGTGGTCTACGCTATTGAAACATGCGGTCTACACAGGTAATGAAATTGACATGCGGTCTACGCAAGTAATGGAACTAAGCATGCGGTCTACGCAATCAAAACATGCGGTCTACGCAGGTAATGAAATTAAGCATGCGGTCTACGCAATCAAAACATGCGGTCTACGCAGGTAATGAAATTAAGCATGCGGTCTACGCAATCAAAACATGCGGTCTACGCAGGTAATGGACTTAAGCATGCGGTCTACGCAATCAAGACATGCGGTCTACGCAAGTAACGAAATTAAACATGCGGTCTACGCAATCAAGACATGCGGTCTACGCAATCAAAACATGCGGTCTACGCAAGTAATGAAATTTAAACATGCGGTCTACGCAATCAAAACATGCGGTCTACGCAGGTATTGAAATTAAACATGCGGTCTACGCAATCAAAACATGCGGTCTACGCAAGTAATGAAATTTAAACATGCGGTCTACGCAATCAAAACATGCGGTCTACACAGGTATTGAAATTAAACATGCGGTCTACGCAATCAAAACATGCGGTCTACGCAGGTAATGGAATTAAACATGCGATCTACGCAATCAAGACATGCGGTCTACGCAAGTAATGAAATTTAAACATGCGGTCTACGCAATCAAGACATGCGGTCTACGCAAGTAATGAAATTTAAACATGCGGTCTACGCAATCAAAACATGCGGTCTACGCGGGTAACGAAATTAAGCATGCGGTCTACGCAATCAAAACATGCGGTCTACGCAGGTAATGAAATTAAAGAAGATGCGGTCTACGCAATCAAAGCATGCGGTCTACGCAGGTAATGGAAGGATGTACCATTACATAGCATAATTGAAACAATTTGCGGAGTTCATAAAGCATGAAAAGGATACGGGGCGGGACATTCTTCGCACGCATCGAGCGTTGCTCGCAGAAGTTGTGGCCTGAGGTCAACTCAAAGGTTCACGTTTCAAAAGTGTGATTTCCCGTATTGTGAGGGCGTCCAACGACGCGGCTGACCCGAACAAAGATGCGGAAGGTGCGTTAATCGCAAGGGGAGTTTCACCGGTATCGATTCTGATACTTAGCTACCCTGCCATTCTACGTTTTATTTTCCTTTTTACTAGTAGTTTAAGCACATCGCACTGCCTCAGGCAGGTTTATTTTCTTTCTCAAAATTCACACACTTTGCAAAACATGTGATGGAAATGAAACGAATCATTTTATTCAAAAGATGTTGCATTTGGGGATCTTCTGTGTATCGCATCGCAGGGTATCACACCACAATGTGAACGAAATTGAACTTATTTTGGAAATTTGCCATCGTAATAATCAGGTAGTGAACCGACTTACAACTCGATAAGCAAAACAAGGACATGACCCAACCAAACAAGTGTGAATATAACTTGATAAACAAATCAAGAGCTCAAAGAGAGCGAAATACAACTTGATAAGCAAATGTTCAAAAACTCGACAAGCAGACAGGCGTGGCTCCGCAAGAGTCTATCGCCGGGGAGGGGGTTGGAGGTGGTGAAGTTCCCCAATTCTTAGCATAAACAGCTCAGGAAACCAGAAGGAAGCCCACTGGCATGGTGTAGGGACCACCGGCTGCAAGGAGTGGCTACCGGCCATATGCCTGTTTTGTCAGCAAACTAAAATGGCCGGTCGGCAGATTTTTTTGGCCGGCCGGCACTAAACGAGGGGGACCACCAGAATGTTGACACCTGTCCCCCACTCAACCTTATCTCCTACAAAAGATCCCAGCTTCGTAGTTTTTCTCATTTTCACACTGATTTGCTCCAATGGAAGAGTTTCTTGCTCAAAATCTCACAGCTTGGATTGCTAGCTTGGATGGCTCGGAAAAAGTGAATTTCCGGGGTTTTGGCATAAATGCACTATTCACTTTGGGTCGTACCCCCTTGCACTTCCCATTTCTTCATGCCGCGGCAAGGTTTTGGAATCCGGTGACACATGTCTTTAGCTTCGTCGGGCAAGAGATGTGTCCTACCTTCGAAGATTTCCGAGCTCTTATGGAGTCCGAGCGCGACGAGGAGCTCCTGCCCCAACTTAATTTTGGTCATGCCCAATCCTTAGGGCGCATGTGCGGACTCAGCATGCGCAATGCTCGGTCTCTGATGGGCGACGGGATGTTAGACATTCCGAGTTTGGCCAATCAATTTTCTGATGCTGGTGATCGCAGCAACCATCACTGGCAAGGCTTCCGACGGCATGCCCTCTGTTTATGCATGCTATCCCATTTTCTATTTGTCTCGGGCTCTGGAGGGGCTAGTGTCCGGCTGATTGAGGTTGCCCAAGGCTTGAAGGAGGGCAAGAGCTGTATTGCCATGGCTCTGGCCGAGACGCTAATGGGCTTAGACGCCTTTTATCGTCATTAGACGTCTAGATTGGTGGGGAGTCCACTACTACTACAGGTAATGTTTCCCACCCAATCTCGCATTTATGTATCGCTCATATCACTCGGCCCTCAAGCTCGATCTTTTTCTCACAAAACCCCATTCACACTTTTCTCTCCTCGTACATCTCTCTATTCTTTATTCTCTCATTTTCAATCCCTCCCCAGGTATGGTTGATGGACAAACTGCAGGTTGTAGACTCCTGCCCAGCATATTCAGCTCGCGGCTACTTCTTCCGGCATCATCTAGTCAATGCCTTGGATGAGGAATGGTGGTTCGCTTGGATGTGCCACTTGTCCGCAGACCGTATTGCTTGGCGGTGCCCTTGGTTGAACCTTCCGGCAATGAGTTACAATATGCCTCGGCAGACTGGGATTCAACTGGTTGGTCTCACTCATTGTGTATTCTATTTCCCATTTCGGATTTGACGTCAATTTGGCCATGATCAGACTTGCCCGCCAGAGGGGATAGAGTATCCTGCTGCATTTCCAGCCCGAGGCGCGCAGCTTGCTTGGCAGGCCACTGCGTGGAGGATGAGAGAACTCCTGGCCCCCGCTCCTACTTTCAGTTGCACTTTGTCTGACGAGTGCATAGATTGGCTCAATGAAGAAGCACAGATCGGGCCCAGCTTGGCATCAGAGGCTGCGACCAGCTCCGAGAGGGGGCGCAGGAACACCTGACTTGACTATGCCCCAGATTTATTGCTTTATTAGTACTTTCAAGTTTTCTTTTATGAATGTAATAAAAAGCAACTTCAATTGTATGTAAGAGCAGGAGAACTCTGTTTTGAAATCAAAGAAATTGAAGGTTGTGGCACTGAAAATTTTCCACCTTGGTCCAAAAATGGTCAAAGTTGTAAAAAGATTATTTGAACAAAGTCAGCTTATATTAAAACTTTTCAAAGATATTTTTGATGTGGATCAGAACTGGACACGCCTGAGATCTGTCACTCGAGATGCACAACCCCAGATTCCTGCAACTGGAAAGTTGCCCCTAGTCTGAAGAGCGCCGCAGCACTGCATAGCAACGGAAAGTTGCCCCTAGTCTGAGTGGCACTGCACCAGAGATTCCAACGAATGCTGATGAACAAAGATGGCTGAGATGATCAAATGGACAAAGTTGATCGGGAAAATGTTATGGCTGAACTTCAGGATGAAGCTGCCTACGTATCCCAAACATGGGAATCAAGCCTTACGTAGTTCCGGGTTAGGTTCGCTCGAGTATTTTCACTCTCCTTTTGCGCTCTAACTTTTGCCAAGGCTGCCCTTTGCGGGTTTTCAGCCTTGCGAGCTCAGTTTTTATATTTTCTAATTTTTTGTGCTCTAACTTTTGCCAAGGTCGCCCTTTCGGGTTTTCGGCCTAGCGAGCCTCTCAAGGATAGTATTTCTTCAACTTGTCCATATTGATCGGTTGAGAGAATTCTAAACCATCTAAGTCCATCAGAACCACAGCTCCACCTGACCAGATAGCTTTGATGATGTAGGGACCAGTCCAATTGGGTCTGAACTTGCCCCTCGGGTCGTGGATGGGTGCTCGGTTGTCTTTGAGTACCAAATCCCCTTCCTTTAGATTTCTGGACTTAACTTTCTTGTTAAAAGCCCGAGCAATCCTGCGCTGATAACTTTGAACGTGGTACAGTGCTTTCAGCCTTCTTTCGTCAAAGAGCATAAGTTCCTCGAACCTGCTCTGCTGCCAATCTGCCTTAGCTATCTGACACTCGGCCAATACCCGTAAAGACGGAACTTCAATCTCAATAGGTAGAACAGCCTCCATTCCATAAACTAACGAATACGGAGTTGCTCCGGTAGAAGTTCTAATCGAAGTCCTGTAGCCCCACAGAGCGAACGACAACTTATCTGGCCAATCTCGATAGGTCTCCACCATTTTTCGCAGTATATGCTTGATGTTCTTGTTGGCGGCCTCAACTGCTCCATTGGTTTGCGGCCGATACGTAGATGACTTATGAAAAGCCACGTTATACTTTTCCAACAAGTCGACCACTTCTTTCTTAAAGTGGGATCCATTATCCGAGATGATCTCATTTGGCACCCCGTAGCGACAAATGATGTTGTTTCTGATGAACTTTGCGACGTGCGACGCTTTCAACACCGCGTATGATTGGGCCTCGACCCACTTTGTGAAATAATCTATCGCTACAAGGATATACTCATGTCCGTTCGACCCCTTCGGAGTAACAGCTCCGATCACATCGATCCCCCACACGGAAAACAGCCACGGGGAAGTCATGTTGTACAACTTGGATGGTGGGATATTCATACGGTTTGCATGGATCTGGCATTTGTGGCATCGCCGAACAAAGCCGATACAATCCTCTTCCATGGTCGACCAGTAATAGCCCTGTCTGAGGATCTTTCTGGCCAGCATTACTCCATTCATGTGTGCACCGTACTCTCCTCCGTGGATGGCCTCCATTAGGCGCTTCGACTCTTCAGCTTCTACACAGACCTTATGCATTCCCAGATGACCTCTTTTGTACAGCTTACCTCCGCAGATGATGAACTGAATAGCCATTCTTCTAATGGCCCTCTTATCCTTGGCACTTGCCCCTAGTGGATACGTCTCCTTTTCCAAGAAGTTCCAAATATCGTAATACCAGGGGTTGTCGTCTTGGGCCTCATCTATGGCGGAAATTGACTCGTATGCTGGCGCAAACTTCTGATCAATGATGACTGGACGCATCCGGACTCCGGACGGGATGTCTATCATGGAAGATAGAGTTGCTAATGAATCTGCGAACCTGTTGTTCTCTCTTACGAGGTGGGTGAAATTTAGTTTCTCGAACCGAGGAATTAACAAATCCAAGGTTTGGTGGTAGATTATCATCCTTTCCTCCTTGACCTTCCAGTCTCCTTTCGCTTGAGACACAACAAGATTCGAGTCCCCAATGACGTCCAACCGTCTTACCCCTAGCTCTAGGGCTGCTTCCAGACCAGCAATACACGCCTCATACTCTGCCTCATTGTTCGAGACTCTGAACTGGAGCTTGAATGCTAAAGGGATACGGGAATCGTCAGGCGCTATCAGCAACACCCCTATCCCATACCCATACTGGTTTGACGCTTCGTCAAAATACATCGTCCAAGTTTCATCCTCGATATGCAGAATGGCTTCATCTGGGAATAGGTACTCAACCGCTTCATCCCCCTCAACCGGGTGGTCGGCAAGGAACTCCGCTACCGCTCTCCCTTTCACCGACTTGCGTGTTACATACTTCAAGTCAAATTCAGAAAGCAATAGCAACCAACGAGCTAGCCTACCCATAAGTGCTGGTTTCTCGAAAAGATATTTGATGGGATCCAAACGTGAAACCAACATTACAGAGTGAGCTAACAGGTAGTGCCGCAGCTTCCTGGTAGCCCATACCAAGGCCAAACAAGCCTTCTCCAGTGGTGTATAGCGGGTCTCGTAATCTAGCATCTTCTTGCTCAGATAGTAGATAGCCCTTTCCACTTTGTCTTCTGACTCCTGTGCGAGCATGCAGCCCATGGTGGTCTCAGTTACCGAAAGATACAGTATCAACGGTCTCCCCGGTTCTGGCGGTGACAATACAGGCGGGTTCTGTAAATACTCTTTGATCTGCTCAAAAGCTGCTTGACATCGGCCGTCCCATTGGAATTTCTTCCCTTTCTTCAGGAGGCCAAAAAGTGGTTCACAAGTCAAGGTTAATTTAGAGATAAACCGCCTTATGAATTGCACTTTACCTAGAAAGCCTCGTACCTCCTTTTCAGTCCTCGGTGGTGGCATTTCTAAGATGGCCTTGATTTTGGAAGGGTCGACCTCGATGCCCCTTTGCGTTATCAGAAACCCTAGCATCTTCCCTGCTGTAACACCAAAAGTACACTTCTGGGGATTCAGCCGCAGCCGAAATTCTCTGATCCTTTGAAAAAACTTTTGTAAGGCGGTGTAGTGGCCCTCTCTTTCTTTGGACTTGACAATCATGTCGTCCACATACACCTCGACCTCTTTATGGATCATATCATGCAATATTGTGGTTGCTGCCCGTTGATAGGTAGCTCCAGCGTTTTTCAGCCCAAATGCCATCACTCGATAACAATATGTACCCCACGGGGTAGTGAATGCAGTCTTCTCCCGGTCTTCGGGCGCCATTACTATCTGATTATAGCCTGAGAAACCATCCATAAACGAAAGCAAGGCGTGTCCTGCCGTGAAATCTATCAGTTCATCAATGTGCGGCAAGGGAAAGTCGTCCTTCGGACTGGCCCTGTTCAAATCTCTGAAGTATACACAGACCCGAATTCTGCCGTCTTTCTTCGGCACCGGAACAATGTTGGCCAGCCAAGTCGGGTACTCAGACACCAACAGGAAGCCTGCATCAATCTGCTTGGTGACCTCTTCCTTGATCTTAATGGCCCAATCAGGGCGGATCCTCCTGAGCTTCTGTTTGACAGGTCGGGCCTCGGGATCAAGAGGGATCCGGTGCTGTACAATCTCAGGATCGATTCCAGGCATGTCTTCGTAGGACCACGCGAAAACATCTTTGAAATCTTTTAACAAAGCGACTAAGCGCTCGCGTTCCTCAGAAGACAACGTGGACCCGATCTGGACCAGCCGCGGGTCCTTCTCAGTACCAACATTCACAGTAGTGATTTCATCCATTAAAGGTTTAACAAATATTTCCTGCTCTTGATCAATTAACCGTTGCAAAACCGGAGGAATTTCTTCCTCGTCGTTTTCATCAAAATTTTGAAAATCCTGATTTAAGCAATAAATCAAAGGCACAGAAAAATACTCCGAAACCACATCCACGTCGTTCTCATTAAATACTTCCGAGCCGTCGGATTCCTCTGTTACAACAGACTCAAAAGAAAATGAAAAAGACGACCTAGACAGGACTGTGGCATCCGGGTTATCACCCCCGGGAATACCGGACTCAGACTCAGTTGAGCTGGAATCTGATTCCGACGTACAAGATTCGGTAGAATCAGATTCCGGCTCACTACCTGACCCGGTGCTGCTTGATAAAAAGCCTTCTTCATATTGCCAGATGAGAGAAGGTGCGATGGACGCATCCAAAATAGCTGATGGTTGGCCCGCAGCCGCTTCATTCCCAATCACACATACCGAAGAGCTATCCCCCAAGCACTTCTGTTCGATTGGAGGATCTGAAAGCAGACATGCCAGCGCTGCCCCCATTTCATTTTCAGCGTCCTTGGACTGTACTTCCTTACTTTGCTCAGCCTCAGCCGACAGATCTGCCTGCCCTTCGGCGATGTCATCCTCAGGTAACTGCAAATCAAAGAAAATCTCAAATCCCGGTACGCGCTTCTTCTCTGCGTTGAACCACAGCTCTGGGAAGCCACAGAACGGAAAGTCCTCCCCCTCCCGGACGAAACGTCCGTTTAGGGTCCCCCGAATGGGCTGGTGCATTAAGTCAAAGGGCCTCCCCATCTGTTTTGCCCTGGCCCTTCCAGCCATTTCCTTTCCTTTCCTTATCCAATCCTCTTTGGTGGGTAGGTAGCCCAAACCAAAGGTATGGGGGTTATGTGGCACTTCGGCCGATGCTGCGGCACCTTTCTTGCCGCTCTTGCCTAATCCCATCCCGGGGATATGCTGGAGTTTGTTCATGAGATAGACTGCTTGGGCACTGACGTACACCCCTTCGTTAGCTGCCATGATGTTCTGTACGACCCGAGCCTCGGCCAAGGTAAAACCTGATATGAACACATCTTCTATACCGTGCTCAATTTCTAGAACAGGCGTAGATACCTCTGGTGGTGGATGAATTGATGAGTTTCCAAAAACAATGGCTACTCCCTTCCCATAGGGGTATTTCACCACTTGATGTAGGGTAGAGGAGACCGCCTTTACCTGATGCAGCCACGGCCGACCCAAAAGCAAGCTGAACGTTGCAGGAACCTCCAAGACATGGAAATCTATCTCGTGCTGTCCTGGCCCAACCTTTGTTTGAATCTTAACTGTCCCCATCACTTCCCGGCTTGTGTTGTCATATGCCCGAATCACCTGGGCCGTTGGCACAAAATCCGCGACTTTCAAACCAATCGCATATGCTGTCCTTGCCGGGCAGACGTTGATGGCGGACCCCGTGTCGACAAGTACCACAGGTATCCATTTATCTCTGCACTCGACAGAGATGTAGAGCGGCTTGTTATGGTTCGCACCCTCGGGTGGCAGTTCTTTGTCAGAAAAACTCAATGCCGGGGAACTTCCTCCTGAGAAGACTAAGCCCACCAGTTGTTCGGGCGTGGTATCTATGGAAAGTTTGGCCTTATCCATGGCTGAAAGGACAGCCTGCCTATGTACTCGAGAAGCCATAAGCAGTCCCCAGGTGGAGATGTCTGCTTGTATCTTTTTCAATTGTCTCAATACGGCCTCGTCTTCGAGTTGCTTCTCCTTTTGTTTCTCTGCTTCATTATCTTTTCCAGACGCCTCTGGTTGATCTAGGTGTGGAGGCTTGAAATACCGTCCACTCCTAGTCATGTGATCGACCTCGCCGATATACCAGGTATCATCTGGTTGGTTACCTTTCCAATCCTCGTCTGTGTGGGCAAGACATAGATCGTCGTCTTCCCACCACATACCATCTGTAGCTGACAGGCATCTGTCTGGTTCTGGCACAACTGTCCCGATACTTGCAGTACCTTTTATCCCTATGCTCGCAGCATCCTTCATTTCCGTACTTGTGGCGGTTTCGACCCCCACGTGTCCTTTTGCTTTCCTGATCCTCTCAGAATCCCCAAATCTCTCTTGTTCTGACTGTGTCAATGCGGTAGATTGCTCACTGATCCCTGTACTTAAAATGCTCCATTCCCGAGCGAAACTCTCGACACCGGCACTCTCCGGCGATGTATTCTGTTCTTCGACACTCCCGGCCATTGTGGATATTCCCACCCCTGCCGGGCCTTGTTCTGACTGGAACTCCCCTATTACATCTGGCTGATCGTCTAACCATCCCGTGGCCTCTGCTGATTCTTCATTATCGTACCAGTTGGTGGCTGAATATTCTAGATCTTGGTTATCACAAAATTGGAACTTGGCAAAATCCTCTTTTACGGCTGTCAAATCATCCGTTCCCTGTCCTGAATTGTCCCCTCGGATTGCACACAGCTCTCCCCTGACTGGAAATTCGACATCTGGTCTATTCTGGCACGCTGGTGAAATGTAGTCACTCGGACTGTAAGCATTCCCAATATCATTCTCAGACTCCGCGGACTCTGGTTTAACAACCTCTTTCCTGTTCTCGATGGTCATCACCACTGGCTTGGGTTGGGTTATAGAGACGTCCATCATGCACAAATCGGTGCAACCAGGGAGGAAAACTTTAGGCTTAGGCAGGTAGGAGGGTGTGATATAGATACTAGGATCGTAGGATGCGACCCCAGTGTGGATGAAATTGATTCTTTTGGGTGGTGGAACTTGGTTATGTGTGGGGAGAGGATTTGTAGTAACATTGGGTTTCTTAGGGGGTAAAATCACCCCATTATCAATGAGATCTTGAATCTCATGACGTAATCGAAAGCATAGGTCGGTGTCATGACCGTGCTGCTGGTGGAACGCACAATACTTGGCCGGATTGTGGGTGGCAGGCAGTCTTTCAGGTAAGGGCCGCGGCTCTAGGGGCTTCAGATGCCCTTTTCTGATCAAAACCCCCAAAGCTTTGGACAGGGGCATATAAAGTGGAGCGAAGGTTCTGGTGTTTCTGGGAGGGTATTTGGCTGTTTGTGAGTTGCTTCCGGACGCACCGGAGAATGGTGTGGCTGCCGTGTTTCTTGGGGAAGGGTTAGTGGTGACCATACTCACTTCGGAGGTTCTGGCAGTCGTAGCGCCGCTCGGGCCTGCATTAGCACTACGATTGAAATTTCTGCGGGGTTGCTCCCGGTCATTATCAATCCAACCTTGTCTCAAGGCGTCCTCGATCTGCACCCCCATTTCATGCAGATCAGCAAAGGTGGGAAAGGGGAATACAATCATCTTTTGCATTAGCTTCGGCTGAAGATTGCGCACAATCATCCGAATCTGGTCTTTGTCTGTGGGTCTCAAGGTCATCATTGAAGCCTTAGCCCGCCATCTAGTTACAAATTCTGAGAAGCTTTCCTTGGGTTCTTGCCTCGTTGTCTCGAGATCCCGGGTCGTGATCTCGATTTGCGTATTATACGAGTATTGCAGGATGAAGGCCTCAGCCATCTCGTCCCAATTTCTCTTGACGTCATCCCCTAACTTGGCATACCATGCGGCCGCCACACCCGACAAGGTCCGGCCGAATAAAGATAGCTTCTGCAATCTAGTGAGGGCCATTGGCCTTAAGACGTCTGAGAATAGTCGCAGGTGTACCATGGGATCCTCAGATCCGTCAAAACGATCAATTTGTGGCATCTTAAACCGATCTGGCAGCGTCACAGCGGTGTCGATGTATCCGTCACCAATGTCCGGAACGGACTTCGCACCTTGAGATTTCTTGAACAGCTTTTCAAGCTTGTGCATTTTCAATGTCACAGGGTCCACCTCGGACTCGAAAGGGGAATCTGATAAATTGACAAGAGTGGGCGCCTTGGATTGTTGAGGCGGAATCGGGGGTGGAGCTGGCCCCGTTGGGATGTCTGTATCCTCTTGGACATTCCGGGCGATTGGTATCTCTTCGGGTATCGGAACCCTTAATAGGGGAGGGACTTGTTGTGAAGCTGACGCCTCAGTTTGCTGCCGCAATCTCACAATTAAATCCGCTTGCTCACTCATAACTGTGGCTTGTTGCCTGGCGAATTCTGCCTGTCGAACAGCATCTTGCTGCATCATTTTCATGCTTTCCTGAAGTTGGCGCACCATCTCCTCTAAGCTAGCCATACTGTTCTGCTCTGGTTGAATTACTGGTATGCGTTCCCTCTCTGTGGGTGAAACGGGATCCTGATCCCTACTGTACGCAGGCGGGGTAGACGAAGCCCTTTGCACTGACTGTTGAACCGATATCCTCTGCCTAGTTGCTTTCCGTTTAGTAACTGGGGGTAGAGAATGGTACACTGGTTGTCCTTCTATCAGATCCTCAGATCGATGGAGCCGGCGACCTCTGATCCAGAGTGCTTGGGGAATGTCTACTGGGTTAGACGCAATGATGCTAAACTACCCTAGCAAAAAGATAAATAAAGCAATAAATAAACCAACAACTGGACAGCACAACGGCATAAAATAAACAAATAATATACAGTTGGATATTCAAAACACATAGTCGATAAGCCGAACACACTGTTCCTCGATACTGATCGCTGTTCTCAAAATCTCTATTCCCAATACTGAACCTTGATACCCGCAGATAACTGATTCTCTTAAAACTGATACTGATGCCCTCAGGCCTGATGCCCAGACTTACAAACTGGTGTGTTCATTTCCCTGCAGAAATACATTCTAAAAGCACATAGCAAGTAAAGAGAGCCAAAACACCCCTACATTGGGGTAGGGTTTCCCTGTCCTATTTTGTCAGGAGCTAGGGTTTCACTACGCACACAGCGGTTCTCAAACAACCTAATATCGGGTAAGCAGCCTGTCCTAATTTTGGAATGGTCACTATGGATCCGAATATGCACTAGGTCGAATGGTCAAAAAGGGTGCCCCGGTAAACCGGGGTTTGTGTTCCCATGCTGTCAGAGCCCATAGCCGGTCAGCCTTATGGACATGCCTTGACAAGACAAGCCTCCGGCGAACCGTTCAGGAATGGCAGATGGCAAACACTGTGTTCCTAGGCGCACCAATGCACATGCAATGCAAAGAAACACATAAATGAGATCAAAAACAGGATATCACGAGTTCGAGTCAAGCTCTCTAATACTCCCCAGCAGAGTGGCCAGAAACTGTGGACGTCCCCCGAACGCCCCGGGAGGGTTAGTCCCGTTCTGTTCATTTGGGGTTACCACAGTTCGGACTCGATTTGTGTCACGGTTCTTAATCTGAACCAAAGAGTCCAAATCTGGCAAATCGTTTTGAGAAATAGATTTTTGAAAAAAGTAGTGCCAAACATGGACTGCTTTGCCAGATACAGAGTCGCCACCTAAATATTTTAAAATGGGGGAATTTAGGAAACCCTGACTCGGTGCCGAAGGCCACATGTCCGTCATCACCGGAGTTGTCTCGGCTCGGGAGCTTGGGTACGATCGGGGAAGATCAGCTATGAGCACCCCCTTTCGCCCGGTCCGAAGACCGGCCTCTACTAACCGTGATATCCGTTTTTGAAAACTTTACGTGTTCTTAAACCGATTGTTAGCCTAGAATTACTATGTTATGCGCGCAGCAAACAAGTATAGACCAAATCGCCCAAATTGGAATAAAAACATTTCACATTTATTTTGAAAATGGTTTGCTACTCGCAAGTAGGCTAAAATACAGATTTTGCAACCCTCAAGTGGGTTTTTGGAAAAGACGGTTTTGCCACTATCTAGTGGGCTTAAAACAAATATAGTTTTAACGCATTATCCCAATTTAAGCAATTTGACCTCCACCCACAGGCATTCAAGCAATTTATCTCATGTAAACACTTAGCCGCATGGCAAGCATACTATTATGGCAACATTCACACGCATGTTGGATGCTAAAGCATAACCACTTACATTGTACTCCGTGCCAAAACAATAAACTAGTTAGCAAATGTGCATGTCCTAGTTCATGTTATTTTGCCTAATGCAACACATACAAGATGCAATTTTAGTTAGGCTCGGTTAACCTAAATATGGCATACGATATGCAACCAACTGATTCATGTATTCAATTTTGAAATTTGAAAATACGAATGCGGTTAGTATGATGTACCGAGCCCGGTGCATGTCAACAAATGCATGAATGCACGCATGCGTATCATAAGGTATGCTAATTTCAAAAATGCCCTAATCTACCATCATAAGCAGGTAAATAAAAGGGAAGAAAGAAATGGGGATTGGAAGACATACACACACTCACCCACACTTATTACATGTTTACCCTCACTCAGAGGGTCCGAATTAATATTACAGTCCCAAATAATAAACAAATAAAATTATTTCAAAGATTTCTAATTTAATTTAAAGGAAAGGTGGCGAAGGAAAGAAAAGGGTAGCCGCAGCCTCTACCTCGGGATGCGCGAATGATGCATGCTCGAATCCGTCTTGCCCGGAAAACCCGTACTATACTCCTGTCGCCTCTGTTTGTACTGCCTTGTCTTTCTGAAAATTGCCAAAGTACTGGAGCAAGTTCCTTGCATCTTGCAGAGCACCACCGGCCGGACAGAATTACCACCGGCACTTCACAATTCCCATCGGCATTTTATTGGATTTATCGGCACTCCAGATAGTGCCGGTCGGCACTAAATTCTGCCGGTCAGCAGAAACTTCCTGCAGAAGACAATTTGACAGCAAACAGAGAACAGACAGTGCATGGCATGGAGTTCTTGGACACATGTAAGCATGGTCATACTTCTTATCATGTTTTGAACTCAAGGAAGCATGACTTTCGATCCTTGAACCATTAATGGTACATGGCGGGTCAAAGGATCGAATTTGCCATTTGATATGAAGATGCATGCAACAAACAAAATGAAAACCGAGGCCTTATCAAGTTAGAGTCAAAGGTCCCGATGACTGGGGATCGAGGCACATTACGTCACTTGAAGTACGAATGGTCCTTGATTCCCACACTTGGTTTGACACCCCAAACCAAGTAAATGCAATGCATGTTATGCTCATAAGGCTCAAATGCACCATGCCACTAAGATGTAAAGCACAACAAGCATTATGCAACCAACATGACAAAATGTATGATGCCAAGCATACAAGGTACAAACATGATGCAAACATGGACCAATTTGACCATGGGATTGATATGCTACAAGGCTTAATGGAATAACCATGCAACAAACATGAAGCAAGCATGCAAGAGGGCCTAAAAGTGATAAAGGTGCAGACCTTTATTCTCCTCTAAACAGCACCAAAAATGCTCAAAATGATAGACAATCAACTCATGTGAACAAGCAAACTTATGGTCCCAAAGTTAAGGCACAAAAAGGGGACAACTTACCCCCACCAACATGACCTCTCATGCCATGATCAAAACAAGTAAAAACAGAATTTTTGCATGCAAAAAAGGGACCCCAAAACCTCCTAATAGGGCAGCTAAAGTATCTCCCGTGAAACATATGCGCTAAGGCTCATTCCTAGGCATGAGAGGACACACCCTCAAGGCATGAAAGAGGCCATGCATGCACACATACAAGCATGATTCTTGGACTAAAATGTGGCCCTTAGATGATGTTAAATCATGAGGGTAATCACAAACATACATGCTAGAGGTCAACATGCTCAAAGCTTTTAAGCCAAAATACAAAGCAACCCTAACAAACATGTCAAGCATGACTAAATGGATAACCAACAAACCTTAAGCATGGAAAGACAACACTAAAAATTTCATGGAACTAAGCCAACACACACAAGAATCATGGCCTAATCATGAGATGCACTTCTAAGCAAAATGGAGCAATACAAAGCAAGTATTACAAGCATACAAGGAGGCACAAATCCGACCAAAAACAGAGGTTACATATGACCTAAAATTCCTAAAAAACTTCTGAAATGAGGCCAAGAAACATCAAGCACACATGCTACCCTTTTGAGCCCAAAAACAAGGAAACAAAACCATAAAGGGAGAGGGGTGTCCCTCCCCTATGCAAGACTTCAAACCAACTTTTTAAACACCAAAATGAACTGGTTTTTAGTGATGAAAAGATCAAAATGCTGAAGTGAACAAAACCTTATCAAAGAGGCACCAAAATGGACCAAACAAGGCCTATAAGGGTGAGTTTGCACTCAAACCACAAAGTGACCTTAATGAAAGTGCTAGAGCAGGAAAATATAAGCCTTTTTCATGTTATACATAAGAGCTAAAACAGCAAGCAAGATAGGTAGAAAACTATTGCAAGTTTGGGGAATAAAAAGCAAGATGCTCACCCTTGAAGAACCCTTGAAGAACAAATGGTCTAGCCCTCTTCTTTTGATCAAAACCAGTCCAAAAACTCAAGAAACAACCCCCCAAGTCCCTCAATCTCGGAATAAGGTGTAATAGTGTGTGTAATGGTGCAAAAGTAAGGTAAAAACCACCTTTTGAGCTAAGAAACACACACAAGAAGGGAGAGGGAGAGAGGTATAGAGATAATATGTATCTATATCTCTAAGGGCTGGTTTTTGCTTCTAACTTTCCAACCTAGAACCAAGAGGAAAGCCCCTCTCTTATAGGACTCCCTCTTGCAAAGCTTATACAACAAGCTTGGCTAGAGGGAATTCCTCCATACACGTGTATGGAGGGGGGAAGAGTTGGTGCCAGCTATCACAGCTGGCACAAAATATCTCTATAAAGTGGATGAACAGTGGTCGGCTGCCCAAAAATGCTATTTCGGCAAAAAACAGTGCCGACCGGCAACAAACTATGCCGACCGGCATTAAAATGTGCCGACCGGCAAACAAAAGTGCCGATGGCAGAAAAAGACCAGCCGGTGGCCTCCAGCCACTGCCGGTGGTGTATGGGGATGTCTCACAAGGCATTCCCTGCCCCTCTAAGGCAAAACAAAAGTGTTCGGTGCAAAACCAGACACTAGACAGTCAAGTTCGGAAATTCTGAGGCAGGGCGCGCGAGCCGAGTCCTCCGGGAACTCCAAACGAACACAAACATGGATGATCACCGGGTGTTCAAACGGTGACGTCCAAGTCCTGAGGACGGTCAAAAATGGGGTGTCTACATCGAGGTATTCTTATTCCGCTCATTCAGAGGATTTGCGGGCAGTCTTGAAGGAACGGGTTCGCCGGCGGGAGGCTCAGAGGGTGCCGGCGTTCCAGCGGCTGTCCTATGGGGCTCACCCCAGTGAAGAGGTCGGAATGCCTCCACCCCACCTAGTTGCACCTCTCCCTTTAGACACAGACTTGGCTAGGCTGAGTGCTACTCCTTTCTCCCTGGAGATAGAAACAACACCGCTTCCGACAGGGTTCCACCAGCCAAAGTTCACGCTCTACGACGGTAAAACTGATCCTTATATGCATGTAAGCCACTTCCGACAAGTCATGGCCGGACACAGGCGAAATGACGCCCTTATGTGCCTAATCTTCCCGTCAAGCTTGGGCGAGCTGGGCTTAAAATGGTTTGAGAGGTTGCCGGAGGGGAGCATAGAAAGGTGGCATCAGTTGGCCGAAGCCTTTGTGACGTGCTTCAAAACAAACACCAAAACATCGAAGGAAGTTGACTACCTACTGAGTGTCAAGATGAAACCGAGCGACACATTGAAGGCACACAACTCCAGATATTGGGAGACCTTCAACGAGATCTTGGATTGCCCGGTCAACCTTACAATCACACAATACAAGCGTGGTCTCCCTGTCGGACATAGACTGCGGGACGCGCTTACCATGCACCAGCCGACATCCATGGGCCATCTAATGTAGCACATCAATGAGCACATCTGAATGGAGGATGATGCGTCGGCATCTACCGCGAAGGCAACTCCGGTAGCAGCAGACAAGAGGTCGACTGGCAAAGTGCACGCGGTCGGATAAGAGTCTGGTCGTTCAAATGACCGCGCTGAGGAATCGGACTGTGGTTCAAATCGCAAAAATTGGGATAGGGGACGTCGGAATGACCGGGATGACTACCCCCGGGATGACGTAGCTGATGCAAACAGAAGGTTGAAGGCCAGGATAGGTATCACCACGGTCTTTAAGATTCTAATCTATCGCATACTTAGTGAAATCCGTGACGAGGAGTATGTCCGGTTTCCTGCTAAGTTGGGCGACGGACAGAAGGGCTTCAATCCGAGTTACCGTTGCACGTTTCACCGGGAGCGAGGCCATCGGACAGAGGATTGTTTGCCTTTGAGGCAACACTTGGAAGAGCTAGTCGCAGTCGGACACTTGGAAGAGCTAGTCGCAGCCGGACATCTGAACCTTTACATTGATGGGGGCGTGAAGGCAAATCAAGCTCCGGTTGATCCCCGGGGACCGGATGACCGGTGTAGCATGCCCGCGAACACCCCGGGAGGGTGAGCTCCCGTTCCGTTCATTTTGGGGTCACTACAGCTCGGACTCGATTTGTGTCACGGTTCTTAATCTTGAACCAAAGAGTCCAAATCCGGCAAATCGTTTTGAGAAACAGATTTTTGAAAAGAAGTGCCAAACATGGACTGCTTTGCCAGATACAGAGTCGCCACCTAAATATTTTTTATGGGGGAATTTAGGAAACCCTGACTTGGTGCCGAAGGCCACATGTCCGTCATCACCGGAGTTGTCTCGGCTTGGGAGCTTGGGTACGATCGGGGAAGGTCAACTATGAGCACCCCCTTTCGCCCGGTCCGAAGACCGGCCTCTACTAACCATGATATCCGATTTTGAAAACGTTATGTGTTCTTATTCCGGTTATTAGCCTAGAATTACTATGTTATGCGCACAGCAAATAAGTATAGACTAGATTGCCTAATTTGGAAACAAGCATTGCATATCCGTTTGTTTTTAAAAAAAAAGTTTTGGAATTTGCTACTCGCAAGTAGGCTAAAATATGGATTTCAACGAGTTTTTCCAACTCAAACAATCCAACCTTCACCCACAGGCGTTCAAACAGTTTATCTCATATAAGCACTTAGCCACATGGTAAGCATGCTGTCATGATAGCATTCACATGCATGCGACATGCTAAAGCATAAATACTTACATCGTATTCCGTGCTAAAAACAGGAACATGTTAGCAATCAATGCATGATCCAAGTCCATGTTAAGTGCCTAATGCAACGCATACGGAATGTCACTAGAGTAGGCTCGGCTAGTCTATGAATGACATGTGAAAATGCACAACTAACACGTATTCAATTCGGAATTTGAAATACAGGTGTAGTTAGAATGATGCGCCAAGCCCGGTGCGTGTAAAACAAATGAATGAATGCACGCATGCATTGCATGAGGTATGCTAATTTAAACGTGCCCTAATACTAACCATCAAAGCAGGTAAATAAAAGGGAAGAAAGAAGTGGGGATTGGAAGACATACACACCACTCACACACACTTATTACAGATTTGCCCTCGCCCGGAGGGACCAAATAAATAATACAAATTAATTAACTACGCAAGCTAATTAAATATTACAAATTGCCTAATTAGTTAACAAACTAATTTAAACTAGGAAAAGCAGTAAACCGCCTCGGGAGGAGAGCCAGATGCAGCGCATGCTCGGGTCCCGCTCGGAAGTGCACAGCCATGCATAGTCTGCCTCTGTTTTCCCTGCTCTGCCTCTCTGAAGACTGCCAAAGTCTCAAGGATGCTTCTCTGGATACTGGGAATCACCACCGGCTGAGTAGAATTACCACCGGCAGTGAATTGTGGTCACCGGCACAAAATTAATCCATCGGCTGGTGATTTACTGCCGGTCGGCAAAGAATGCCTGCAGAACCTGCAACTCACAGCAGCAGAGGACAGAACTTGCATGGCAATACAATTCAAGCAATGTATGCACCAGTCATGTCCCCTATCATGTTTGTGACTCAAAGGGGCATGTGTCTCGATTCTCGGACCACCAATCACGCACTTCCATGCATGATGGCCCAAAGAATCAAGTGTGCAACTTTCATGTCAAATGAAATGCAAACCAAACAAACGAACCAAGGCCCAATTCCTATCACCAAGTCAAGGAACAAGGCATGCATGCAAGATGCAATGCAACCTAGGCATGCAAGCTAAGAATGCAACATGGCATGGCAAGACACTTATGCAAGCATACAAGCAAACATGAGGCAATGCAAACTGATGAAAAGGTGGACTTATACATGATTTAGGCAACTCTAAATAGGCCTAAAACAGTGGCCATAGTGCTATAAAATGAGGGCTAAATGACATGCAAACATGCATGCACACAAGGACCAACACTTAAGCATAAAAAGGCAATTCTCAAGCACACTTGAAAGAGGCATAACATGGACTAATGGCAAGCAAGGTAAGCATTGAAAATCATGTTACAAAGGGTATTAAGCCAATTAAACAAGACAAACAAGGCATGCAAACAAGGCCAAAAACCCAAGGCAAGCCAAGAGGCTTAAACCAAGACTAAATCAACCAAACCTTACAAGGCTAAGAGGACATAAAATAGGTCTAGTGCAGACCTAAACAACACCCAAGGGACACCTAGATGGCATCTAAATGGCTCAAAATCAAAAGCACGCACAATGACCAAAACATGGAGCATGCAAGTCAAGCTTCCAAAGCTTCAAAGAGGTGTCCAAAGCAAGCATACAAGCATGTCAAAGGGACTGAAATTATGCTATAAATGATGCCAAATCATTAGAATAAAGCAAGTAGTGCGTGCTACATACTCACACACTTGAGGCCAACAAGCCAAAATGCAAAGGGGGCATTTAATGCATGCCATGGCCGACCCAAAAAACTATGGACAGACCTCTAACATGGCAAAATAAGCACACAAGCTTCACAAAACTAGACCTAAAACATGCTAGAGCAAAGGCTAACAACCTAAGGCATATTAAGGCAATAAAGTGGCATTACAAGGTAGGTATGCTAAGCATGCATGGTGTACCAAAACCAACACACAACAAGGTTATATCATGGCATAATAAGCATGGAAAACAGCCAAGACATGATCAATACACACTCTAACATGATGCTCTCTCAAGAGGCCAAAAAGGGTCCCTTTCAAGGACAACAAGGAGAGGGGGTGGCCCTCCCCTTTTGGAGACTTCAAGGCACCATCTCCGCCACTGAAATCCCTCAAGATTTCAGTGGTGAAGAGGCCCAAACACCAAAGTCTCGAAACTTTCTCAAAATAGCACAAAATGGGGCCTTTCAAGGCCTAAGAGGGGTCAAACACCTCCAAACCACAAAACACTCTAAACAAACTATTTAGAGGGCCTAAAAAAAGAACTTTTTTGTATTATACACTAAGCTCAAAAACGATTTTAAGATAGGTAGAAAAGCAATGCAAAAATGGGGAATAAAAGGGAAGTTTCTCACCCTTGTAGGCCACCTTCACAAATGATGCTCCAACAGCCCTCCTTGGCTTGAATCCAACTCCAAAACACCAAAATTAGCCTCTTAGAACCTCAGTAGCTAAGTGAAGGTGAAACACTATGTGTTTGTGTGCAATAGTAAGACACAAACACACTTAAACACACACAAGAGGGAGATATAGAGATAGAATGTGTATGGATTCTAGCCCTAGAACTCAAAACCCTAAAAATGGCTTTCTAAACTCTCTAAAATGTCTCAAGCGTCTAACCCTTAAGGCCAAGAGAGAAGACTCTCTCTTATAGAGCCTTTTGTCTTGTAAAGCTTACAAGACAAGCTTCTAAAGAGAGAGATCCCTCCATACACGTGTATGGAGGGGAGCCAAATGCAAGACAGCTGTGATAAAATATCTGCAAAAGCAGATGCGCAGTAGTCGGCCGGCCAAAAATGCCATTTTGGCAAAAAGGAGTGCCGACCGGCAACAAAGAGTGCCGACCGGCAATATATATTGCCGATGGCAGCAAAAACTAGCCGGTGGCCTCTGGCCATGGCCGGTGGTGTGTGGGGATGCCTCACAAGGCATTCCCTGCCCCTCCAAGGCAAAACACAAGTGTTTGGTGCAAAACCAGACACAAAACGGTCGAGTTCGGAGATCCTGAGGCAGGGCGCGTAGCCAAGACCTCCGGGAGCTCCAAACGAACACAAACATGGATAATCACCGAGTGTTCAAATGGTGACGTCCAAGTCTTGAGGACGGTCAAAAATGGGGTGTCTACACCGGGATGCACCTCCACAAGGGGTTGTTAATGTCATCCACGGCATAGTGAAATCGGCGTGTGTAGGCGAGCTCCGCGGTATGATCTAGAAGGCAGAACATATGACGAGGAGTATGTCGGTTCAGCCTGCGATCAAGAGGGGGAAGACCGAAGAGAAAGATGTGATCAGTTTCTCCTCAAGGGACCTAGAGCACATTCAGGTGCCGCATAACGATGCCCTAGTGGTTACACTCCGCGTCAAAGAATTTGATGTCAAACGAATCTTGATCGATCAGGGAAGCTCGGTCGAGATCATGTATTACGACGCATTCAAGCAGCTCAAGCTCCGGGATACAGATTTGGCTCCGGAAACTTCGCCACTGGTTGGTTTCAACTCACAACTAGAGTGGCCTTTGGGAAAGATTATCCTGCTGGTTAAAGCAGGATCCGTGGTCAAGCAGGTGGAGTTCTGGGTGTTGCAGGTGCCATCTACTTATAACCTGATCCTTGGAAGAGGATGGCTTCATGCTATGCAAGCCGTGGCGTCAACCTACCACCAGGTAATGAGATTCCCCTCGGCTATGGGGGCAATTGAGGAGATTTAGGGGGATCAAGTCATGTCGAAGCAATGCTTCGTGGCAGTGAACGGGAGCCGGGTTGCCAAGGGCTTCGTCTAAATGATTGAGGGACCGGAAGACGGGGGAGTCCTTAATGATGTGGGTACTAAGGCCGAGGACAAAGCCGTTGAGGAATTGGTGGAAGTGCAAATTGATACAGAGAATTCGGACAAGTTCTTCTTGCTCGGCTCAAGCCTCACCACCCAAGAAAGAACCGAGATGGTGGAATTTTTGATGGCAAATATCGAAGTCTTCGCATGGTCGCCCTACGACATGCCCGGCCTCGATCCGAGTTTTATTTGCTATCACCTCAACATTTTCCCTGGAGCCAAGCCGGTCATACAGCGAACAAGGAGATCGGCGCTGCATCACACCGAGGTAGTTGCAGAGGAAGTGAAGAACTTGCTTGAGGCACGCGCCATTCAGGAAGTGCACTACCCTCGGTGGATCACAAACACGGTCGTGGTGCCTAAGAAAAATGGGAAGTGGCGAGTCTGTGTGGATTACAAGATCGTCAACCGAGCCTGCCCGAAAGACAGCTTCCTTCTGCCCAGAATTGACCAGCTTGTGGATTTAACGGATGGACATAACAGGCTCAGTTTCTTGGATGCCTACCGCGGCTACCATCAGATTGCCATGCATGGCCCGGACCGAGACATCACCTTATTCACTACACCAAGGAGACTTTTCTACTATCGAGTCATGCCTTTTGGTTTGAAGAACGCCGAGGCGACTTTCCAAAGAATGGTGACGAAGATGTTTGTTCCTTTGCTGGGCCGGACAATGGAGGCTTACATTGATGATATGATGGTTAAAAGCAGGCATCAAGCAGACCACTTGTCCGACTTAGCCGAGATGTTCGCCATTCTCAAAACACACAAGCTACGCCTGAATGTGTCTAAGTGTGCCTTTGGCGTGGGATCCGAAAAATTCTTAGGCTTCCTAGTCACATACCGAGGCATCGAAGCAGACCCCGCACAGATCAGAGCCGTACAAGAATTGCAGCAGCCCAGCTCGGCCAAGGACGTGCAGCATCTGGCCGGAATGGACGCCGCGCTTAATCGATTTATAAGCCAGTCATCAGATCACTGCCGCCCTTTCTTTCATACATTGAAATCAAAGTTCTTGTGGGATGAAGAGTGTGACCGGGCTTTGGCCGAGCTAAAGGAGTATCTGTCTTCGGCGCCACTGTTGGTAACGCCGAAGCCCGGCGAAGAACTGTACCCTTATCTGGCTGTTTCGTAGCATGCAGTCAGTGTAGTGCTTGTCCGGTCGGAAGGAATCAAGCATCTCCCTATCTTCTACGTCAGCAAAACCTTGTTACCGGCGGAGTCGCGGTACTTGCTGCTAGAAAAACTTGCGTTGGCATTAATGATGGCCTCAAGGAAGTTGGCGCACTATTTCCATGCGCATACTATAATCGTTCTGACCGAGTTCCCCCTCAAAGCTTTATTCAAGCGGGCGGACTTCTCCAGTCGAATTCTTAAGTGGGCGGTCGAGTTGGGACAGTTTGACGTCAATTTCCAGCCGCGCACTGCCATAAAAGCCCAGACTTTGGCCGACTTCGTTGTTGAATTCTCACCCGGAACTCATCCGGTGTGCCCGGTCGATATTGCCGTGGCAGATGAAGAGGTGAATGTTAGCCTGACTGAAATACCACAGCTTGGCGATGTTGGCGCCACGAAACTTGCGCGCCCCGCCGAGGCACCTTCAGATAATCCGATGCGATCACGGAGTTGGGTATAATCGCCCAACCTGCTCTGTCTGGTACCGCATCACCAAGGGGGAAGAAAAGGAAAAGCTCAGCACAGAGCCTGCGGCCGGCATAATACCGCAACCTGGCGATTCGCCTATGGACTTAGGCATTGTGTATCAACTTGCTGAGTCCGGCGCTAAATCATCAAGGGGGGCTGAGGTGGAACCGCTCAGCACGGAACTGAAAGCCAAACAGCCAAGCAACCGTGATCCCATCACCCTTCAAGCCTTTCAGGACCCCTTAGAGTGTTGGAAGCTTTTTGTTGGCGAGATGTGGAAACTTTTTGTTGATGGAGCCTCGAACCGTCACAGTGCCGGGCTGGGCATAGTTCTGATTTCGCCAGACGGACTAACTATTGAACATTCTATCACTCTTGGCTTCCCAGCATCCAACAATGAGGCCGAGTACGAAGCCCTCTTGGCTGGGCTCAAGAGCGCGCTTCAGATGCAAGCATCCGAGCTAATGGTGTACAGTGATTCGCAGCTTGTGGTTAACCAAGTTTCTGGGGTTTACGAAGCAAAGGATGACCGAATGATGAAGTACCAAGCTCTGATCCGGGACCACATCAAGCGATTTCAGGCGATCAGGGTCCAACAGATCGGCCGAGAAGAAAACGGCCGAGCAGATGAGTTGGCCGGCCTTGCTTCCATGGTCGACAGCGCGTTTCCCAACCCTCTTTTGATTGAATTCCTTCCGAGGCCCAGCATTGAAGAAACTGGGCAGACAGAAGTACTCTGCGCCGAGCTAGGTCCTTCTTGGATGGACCCTATCATCCATTTTCTCAGAGAGCGGACCCTTCCAGTCGGCAAGAAGGAAGCACATAAAGTGTGCGTGAAGTCAGAGCAGTTTTGGCTCTCTCCATCGGACGCTTTATACAAGAAGTCTTTCACCGGTCCCTACCTGAAGTGTGTGGACCCGAGCAGCATGGAAGTCTTCTTGTACGAAATTCACGAAGGCATTTGTGGCAGTCACATAGGGGGCAGGTCCTTGGCCTACCGAGCTATTTCGCAAGGCTATTGGTGGCCGTGCATGCAAGCCGACGCACAGAAGTATGTTCGCAAGTGTGAGAAATGCCAGAAGTTTGCCTACCAGATCCACCAGCCAGCCAGGGAACTTCTTCCCCTCACCAGCCCTTGGCCATTTGCGATGTGGGGGCTAGATATAGTGGGACCACTCCCAACTACACCAGGCAATCAGAAGTTCTTCATCGCGGCCACAGACTACTTCACCAAGTGGGTTGAAGCAGAACCTTTGGCAACAATCAAGGAGAAAGACGTCAAGCGGTTTGTCTGGCAGAATATGGTAACGCGGTTTGGCATCCCCAAAATTTTGATCTCTAACAACGGCACCCAATTTGACAGACGCCTTTTCAGAGGTTTTGTGAAGACTTGAAAATAGAATTCTACAACTCCACCCCGGCTTACCCATAGTCTAATGGTCAAACCGAAGCGTCAAACAAGACCATCCTTGATGGGTTGAAGAAAAGGCTGGAGAAGGCAAAGGGAAAGTGGGCTGAGGAACTCCCCAGCGTCCTTTGGGCATACCGAACAACCCCGCGGCGATCTACTGGGGAAACTCCTTTTGCTTTGGCATATGGCATGGAGGCGGTCATACCTTTGGAAGTTGGAATGCCCACCCTCAGAAGTGAAAGTTTTGAGCAAAAGCTGAACGCCGAAGCCATTGCCCTGGAATTGGACCTCGTGGAAACGCCGAGAAAATGCTCTCATCCATGTGGCCGCTTACCAACAAGAGCTCTCAAGGAAATACAACAAAACGGTGCACCCCAGACCGTTCAAAGTAGGTGATTGGGTCTTGAGGAAAGTCATGGGCAATACCCTGGTGCCAGGTGAAGGCAAACTAGGGGCAAATTGGGAAGGACCCTACAAGATAACCAGTCTGGCGGGCAATGGGGCATACCACTTGGAGGACTTGGATGGTAGAGGAATACCCCGGCCGTGGAATGCGGCCAACCTCAAACTGTATTATTTCTAGCTTTTGCTTTCTTTTTGTGCAAAGGAACTTTTTGCCTTACACTTCAAGATGTAATATTCTTTTTGTCAATATATAGAAGTGTCACATCTTTGCCTTGGCATTTTTATTGTTGCTTTGTGTTTAGTCATTCTCAACCAAGGTGCTTATTCCGGTTGAAAAAGTTGATGATTTGTTCAACTATGATTCAAACCGAGATGTTTACTCCAGTTGAAAGAGTTGATGTTTTGCTCAACTTAGTTATTCTCAACTGAGATGTTTACACCGGTTGAAAGAGTTGATGGCTTTCTCAACTTAGGTGTTCTCAACCGAGGTGCTTATTCCGGTTGAAAGAGTTGATGATTTGTTCAACTATGATTCAAACCGAGATGTTTACTCCGGTTGAAAGAGTTGATGATTTGTTCAACTGTGATTCTCAACTGAGATATTTATTCCGGTTGAAAGAGTTGATGTTTTGCTCAACTTAGTTAGTCTCAACCGAGATGCTTATTCCGGTTGAAAGAGTTGATGGTTTGCTCAACTTAGGTGTTCTCAACCGCAACCGAGGTGCTTATTCCGGTCGAAAGAGTTGATGACTTGTTCAACTATGATTCAAACCGAGATGTCTTTTCCGGTTATTTCAGTTAATTAATGTGGTTTGTCTCGCCGAGGTATTTTGTTCGGCTGAAGTTATAAGGCTTGAAGACCGCACAAACACTTGATGAAATTAGAGCTTTTTCATTAATGTGAAAGTAAATACAAAAGGTGGGGACCTTAGCCCAGTTACATGTTTAGAGAAAAAGCAAGTAAAAAGAAAACTAGGCTAAGGGGGATAGGTTGGTGAATTCATCCTCGGTTGCTTGCAAGTTGACCGTTGGAGATTGGTCTTGGACGCCAGTTTCTGTTTGGCCGAGCTGCTCCTGCTCTTGGTGGTCCTCTCCCTCAGCATCTGCCTCAGCTGCTCCTTCAAGTCCTTCCTCGGCCTCAGCCTGCAACGCGCTGAAGACGTCGTTGGCATATGGCACGAGACAAGTCGATAGGAAGACAGCTAGAGGAGAGGCAAACACGTGGGTATCAGAACCTTGACCGAGCTGTTCGCAGGCAGACTTCCAACCCGTTTTGAAATAGATGTCTTGGGTGGCAAAGACCTGCTACTTATAGCTGTCCTCGGCCTCCTGAAAGCCGGCGTTGTTGGCGTCTTCGCACTCCTTCTCCCTTGACTCTTTAAGTGCGTCCAGCTCGGCCTGGAGCTCATCCCTCTTTTTCTCGACGTCGCCAAGCTGGCCGAGCAACTTGGTGTTGTCAGCGTTGGCAATCTGCAGTGAAGACTTTGCTCGGCCGAGCTCGGTTTGAAGACTTTGGACTTGGCTGGCAGTGTCGTTTGCCTTCTGCCGCAGTCGATGAATTCTCTCAATGACCAAGTGTTGCTTCTGGATGGCTTGCAGGAAGAAAGCTTGATCAGAGAAGAAACCGGGCAAACACTTGTGAAAATTTAAGTATAAGTTGGGACTTACCCTGGTCATGGACTTCACTACGAATTTCACTAACCGGGTGTCTGGCACGTGGTCGTTGCTGTAGACACCCCATTTTTGACCGACCTTAAGACTCAGACGTCATCGACTGAGCGCTCGGTGATGTTGTATGTTGTGCTCGCTCTGAGGTTGCGGGGTCTCGGCCGCGAGCCTTGCCTCCGGACTTCGGGGCTCTTTTGTACTTTGTCTCGGTTTGCGAACCAGGTCCTGTTTTCTCTATTTTTTCTTCCCGAAGGGAGGGAGAGGTCTCGTAGACCATCTCTCAGTGGCCATAGGCTACGTTTCGTGGTCGTAGGCCATTTTTCCCGTTTGGAGCCCAGTTTTCGATTTTCCGAGCCGTCGGCCGTGTGCCTCGGTTTGGGACCGCTTAACTACCTCTGTTTGCTCCGATTTTTGGCTCACACCTTATTTCCTTCCTTTAGAGGGACACTGTGGCCTGGGAAACCACCTTCGTGGTCATACGCCACTTCCGGTGCCTAACAGCCTGTTTTCGGGGCCCCGAACTACGCGTTTTGGCCCCCGAACCTTCGTTTTGCATCCGTTTTGGTCCGTTTTTGGTAGAGACCCTATTTTCACTGTTAGGGAGGGGGTAGTATGGTGGCTAGCCACCTTTTTTCCTGAAAAACCAGTTTTCTCATTTTCTCTCTCTAAAAGCTGGTTTTTCTGACAGAAAGCTGGTTTTTCTCACTTTTGAGCCACAATTTCTGGCTTTTCATACCACTATTGTGTTGTGCTCATCTGGGAGGCCACCAATATGGGTAGGCCAACCAGTAATTCTTCTTGACCCTTTTGAACCTTGCTAAAAAGCTAGTTTTTCTCTCTCATGGGTCACTTTTTCTAGTTTTTCACTGCACAGCTGTGTTGCACTCATCTGGGAGGCCACCTTTTTGGGGTGGCCGGCCAGAAATTTTCGTTGACCTTTTTGACCCCTGGTCGGCCGACCAGAGGGAGTGGCCGGCCGGCCACCTTAGCTGGTTGGCCAACTTCCTGCTTTTTGCTCTTCTCAAGTGCAACACAGCTGTGCCAGCTGTTTTGCACTTGACCCACTGTCCGAGGGTTTTGTCCCTGTTTTGGTCCTTAAAAGGGGGTTTTGACCCCTTTGCTTGGGGAGTAAGAGGGATTGGCCCCTTTGGTCAAGCTTCTTGAGGAAGCTTGACCCTTTTGGTCTAGCTTCTCTAAAAAGCTTGACCCCTTTTGTTAAGCTTCCTTTAGAAGCTTTGAACCCCTCTCTTGGCTTCTCCAAGAAGCCTCACCCTTCTCCCTCTATATAACACACTCAACCTCCATTTGCAAGGGTTAGAAGCTTTGGGCTGAGACATATACATACAAACCTCCATCTTTCCACTTCAAGCCTCCAAACACCCTTGCTCTTGGCCATTTTACACTACAACTCCTAGCCTACCACCTCCACCATCCATTCCAGCCCCTTGAAGCTGATTTCTAGAGGTTGAAGGTTCACTAACTTGGTCCAAAAGCTCCAGCTTTGCTGCTCTTCAAGGGTAAGTGCCTATTTCCCTTAAACTTGCATTTTTTTGCATGATTGGTTAGCCTTATTTGCAAGCATTTCTGGGCTTCAACCCAAACTGTAAAGTGTCTTATTTTGACCTCCTCTTCAACTTTATTTAAGGGAACTTTGTTTTCTGAGGTCATTTACTTCCCCTTATCCTCTATCTCTCTTTTAGGGATATTTTTGCATCCTATTTTAGCCTTACTTGTGAGAATTTTTGAGATTTTCTATAAACTGGAAAAAGTCTTGTTTTGACATCCTCTTCAAGTTTTGTTAAGGTCCTATTTCTGTTTGGGGTCATCTTCCCCCTATGCATGCTTCATCTCTTCATGATTAAGGCTATGCATTAGAACACTTGCATTGGCCATGGTTTGGCCTCTTAGCCACTGAAATCCAGTGGATTTTCAGTGGCTTAGATTCATTTTTGAGGGCCAAAATTAGAGGGGGGTGACCCCCCTCTCTCCTTGTCTTGTTTGGGGGTCTTTTGGGCCTTCCAAAGGGACCTTATTTTGCATGCATCGAAGTCATGTTTCAGGCCTCATTCTGTGAGTTTTGGGGTCTTCCTTGGCTCTGTCCAAGGCCCTTTTGGCCATATTTTATACCTACAATGCATGTGTAGAGCAATCCCATCCAAGGCTCTTCAAAGGAGCCTTTCCTTGCATGTTTCCTGGACTGATTTCAGAGCCTATTTGGTGAGTTTTAGGGTTTTCATAATCCATTTCCAGAGTTGGTTTTTCCATGCTAAGTGTCTATGTTGTATGTTCTTAACAACCCCTTACAAGGCCTTCCAAAGAAGCCCCTCATTTTTATATGCATTGGCTGCATTTCAGTGATTATTTAGGCATATTTTGGCATGTTTTATAAACTGTTTTTGGCTGTTTTGATGAGTTCTCATTTTCTTCATATACATGCCATGTAAACCATGCTTGCTAGCTAATGTTGCATGCTATTTTAGTCCATCATGTTAGCATCTTTTGGCCATGCTCTAAACTAGAAATGTGCATGTTTTGGGACTATTTTGGCTCTGTCTTTTGACTTCATGATCAAATAATGCTTGCTTTGTATACTTGTGGTTCAATACATGTGCATAGTTTTGAGTTTCGAGGCTTATTTCATGCATCGGGTGCCATATTTCCATGTTTCAGGACCATTTAGCATCATGTTTCAGCGCTGGAAATTACATGTTTGTATGCCATCTTTCATCCCTTGCCATGCTTTGGTAGAGTGGTATTTTATGCTTTAGGTTCGGTCCTCGGTATGCGTGCACGTGTGCACGCATTTCGGTTGTCTCTTTTCCATCTCATGGCCACTGATGCGAGTGTGGCTGAGGTCCACTCATATTGGTGTAAGTCCATCGTGCATTGTGTATGCCATTTCAATCCATAGCATTGCGTATGCTAGGTTGCATCTTAGAAAATTGTGTATGCCATGTTACATCACGCACATTGTGTATGCCATTTTAGTACAGAGCATTGCGTATGCTAGGTTGCATGTTAGTCGCATTGTGCATGCCATTCCATTTGCATGGTGCTTGGAATAGGGTTTAGTCCAAGCACGGGAAACGAGGGGCGTTTTGTACTCCAAGTGACGAAACGTGCCCCGATTCCCAGTCCCCGACGTTCTTGATTATCTATGACAGAATTGTTGGCTTCATATGTTCATATCCGCATTCATGTCATATTAAAACATGCAATTCGGTCTCTCAGCCATCATGCATCGAGATGCGTGATTGGTGGCTCGAGAACCAAGGACCACACTCCCTAGAGCTTGTGCAAGGACGGGGAGGAGCGGTCGCGCACACATATGTTGAAAATACATTGCTTTCTCTCTTTCTTGCCTTTGTTGCAGAAAACCAGAGTCCAGGGGCAGAAAGTGGTCAGCCGACCAGGTTTTCTAGTAGGCTGACCACCTTTTTTGGTTTTCACCATGAGGGGTGGTCGGCAGGTATTTCCCAAGCCAAGAGCTGGTCGGCAGCCTTCCCCATGTGGAGTTTCAGCCTCCTGGAGCTTTGCGTAAGTTTCTGAAATCAGCTGCAAACAATGGCGGGACAAGGCATCGCGATGGAATTTACCGACAAAGCGCATCGAGCATGCATACATTCATTGTCATCCAAAAGAGAGCCGGGGCAGTCCATTTGCATGCCAGTTTATAGCTTACTTAGCTAATTTGTTAATTAGTTAGTGGTTGTGTAATAATTAGCTGTAATTCGTTATTCATGTCGGACTATATTATTTATTCGGACCCTCCGAGCGAGGGCACAATTGTAATAAGTGTGCGTGAGTGTGATGTATGTCTTCCAACCCCACGTCTTTCTCCCTTTTATTTACAAGTTTATGATGGTTAGATTAGGGCATGTTTCAATTAGCATACAATATGATAGCATGTTTGCATTCATTCATTTGTCTTGCATGCACCGGGCTCGGCGCATCATACTGACTGCATTTGTATTTCAATTCCAAGTTGAATACTTGTTAGTTGTAGCATTTCACATGCCATCTTTAGAATAGCCGAGCCTATCTTAGTTGCATTTTGCATGTGTTGCATTAGGCATTTCTGTATAGTTAGAATCATGCATGGATTTCTAACATAGCTTCTGTTTTGGCTTGGAGTACTCGGTAAGTGTTTATGCTTTAGCATCCTTGCATATGTGTGAGTGACTACCATGATAGCATGCTTACCATGAGGCTATGTGCTTATATGATATAATTGCCTGAATGCCTGTGGGTGAAGGTTGCGTTATTTGAATTGGAACAATTCATTAATTGTGAGTTTTAAAGCCCACTAGATAGTGGCAAAATCATGTTTTTGTAAGCCCACCCGAGGGTGGCAAATCCACGTCTTAGCCTACTTGCGGGTAGCACCGTCAAACTATTTTCAAATAAACAAACAGGAAATGTCTTGTTCCAATTCAGGCGACCCAGTCTATACTTGTATGCTGTGCGCATCACATAGTAAATCTAGGCTAATAACCGGAATAAGAACGCATAATGTTTTCAAAACTAGATATCATGGTTCGTAGAGGCCGATCTTTGATCGGGCGAGCGGGGGTGCTCACGAAGTGACCTTTCCCAATCATACCTAAGTTCCCGAGTCGAGGCAACTTTGGTGATGACGGACACGTGGCCTTAGGCAACGAGTCAGGGTTTCCTAAATTTCCCAAAATAAAATATTTAGGTGGCGACTCTGTATCTGGCAAAGCAGTCCATGTTTGGCACTTCTTTCAAAAAATCTGTTTTCAAAAATGATTTGCCGGATTTGGACTCTTTGATGATTCATCGGTCTTGCATTGCACTCTGCAAGATTAGATACAGGACCGTGACTTTGAGTCTTGAACTGTAGTGAGCCCAATGAACAAAACCGGGGGGGGGGGGAGATTTCCTCCCGGGACGTTCGGGGACGTCTACAACTGCCAACCACGTCGCTCGGTAGAAGGAATGCTTTTGAAAGGTCAAAGACGAGCAGATGCTCTTTGTCGCCCTTGACGGAAGCGGTTGCCGGGATGTCTTTACCCTGGTGTTTGAGTTGGGGCCTCCATGCCGGTGTTGGGTCGACGGTGATAGCAGGTTGCTCGGTGCTGAGCTCGGTCACCAGCTCGGCAGAAGGGTCCGCACGTGGTCTTTTGCCAGCACGGCATGTCTCTCCGCTGGCTTGACTGACAGCTGGAGAAGCCAAGGCAACCATGACAAAATTTGAGAGTCCTGAGCTGTAGTGACCCCAATATCGAACAGAACGGGAGCTCGTTCCTCCCGGGGCGTTCGGGGACGTCTACAGTTTTTTTTTTGTGTATGCCATTTCATAGCATTGTGCATGTTAGGTTGTATATTAGTTGCATTCATGCATGTCATGCATATTACATTGTGCTTGGGATAGGAGTTAGCCCGAGCATGGGAAACGAGGTACGTTTCGTACTCTGAGTGACGGAACGTGTCTCAATTCCCCAGTCACCGACACTCCGGATTACCCATGATGGAGTTAGGTTTTAGTTGAGTTTTTATGTGCATTCATTTTATATTGAGTTGCACAATTCGACTCCTCAGCCATCATACATCGAGATGCGTGATTGGTGGCACGAGGATCGAGGCATGCATACATCTGTGAAAATACATTGCTATGCCCCTCTCTTGCTCTCTGTTGCAGCAAATCAAGAATCAGCAGTCCTCCGGAGCTTGGCGCGCTTTCCAAGAATAATTGCAAAACAGAGGCTAATTGGGACATCCCAATAGATTTCCGCGCAAGGCAGCCCAAACATACATCATTCATCAGAGTCGAGGCAGTTCCTGGCTTGCATGCCAGTTTATAGCTTTCCTAGATTAATTTGTAAATTAATTAGGATTTTTGTATTTATTGGGACTGTATTATTTATTCATTTGGGACTGTATATTATTCTTTCGGACCCTCCGTGCGAGGGCATAATTGTAATAAGTGTGCGTGTGTGGGATGTATGTCTTCCAACCCCACGTCTTTCTCCCTTTTATTTACCAGCTTATGATGGTTAGATTAGGGCATGTTTCAATTAGCATACAGTATGATAACATGTTGCATTCATTTATCTGTTTTGCATGCACCGGGCTCGGCGCATCATACTAACTGCATTGTATTTTCAATTCCAAGTTGAATACATGTTAGCTGTAGCATTTCATATGCCATGTTTAAAATAGCCGAGCCTGCTATAGTTGCACTTTTGCATGTGTTGCATTAGGCATTTCTGTATAATTAGGATCATGCATGGATTTCTAATAAGCTTCTGTTTTGGCTTGGAGTACTCGGTAAGTTTTTATGCTTTAGCATCCTTGCATGCGTGTGAGTGACTGCCATGAATAGCATGCTTACCATGAGGCTATGTGCTTATGTGATATGACTGCCTGAATGCCTGTGGGTGAAGGTTGGGTTGTTTAGATTGGAACAAATCATCAACTGTGAGTTTTAAGCCCACTAGATAGTGGCAAAACCATCTTTTCTAAGTCCACCCGAGGGTGGCAAATCCACGTCTTAGCCTACTTGCGAGTAGCACCATCAAACCATTTTCAAATAAACAAACATGAAATGTTTTGTTCCAATTCAGGCGACCCAGTCTATACTTGTATGCTGTGCGCATCATATAGTAATCTAGGCTAATAACCGGAATAAGAACACACAATGTTTTTAAAAATAGATATCATGGTTAGTAGAGGCCGATCTTTGATCGGGCGAGCAGGGGTGCTCACGAAGTGACCTTCCCCAATCGTACCCAAGTTCCCGAGCCGAGGCAACTTTGGTGATGACGGACACGTGGCCTTAGGCAAACGAGTCAGGGTTTCCTAAATTTTCCCAAAATAAAACATTTAGGTGGCGACTCTGTATCTGGCAAAGCAGTCCATGTTTGGCACTTCTTTTCTAAAAAATCTGTTTTCTCAAAACGATTTGCCGGATTTGGACTCTTTGGTTCAAATTAAGAACCGTGACAAAATTTGAGAGTCATGAGCTGTAGTGACCCCAATATCGAACAGAACGGGGGAGCTCGTTCCTCCCGGGGCGTTCGGGGACGTCTACAGGCTCCATCTCCAAAGGCTTGTTGACAAGCCTATACACATCCACGCTTTGCTCTGACAACTGAAGACATCACCCATGCTCTGCTCCAACGGCTAGAAGACGTGCTTCTCTTCAACGACTAGAAGTCATTGAAGTCTATAAAGGACGCACTTCTTCAAATCTGAAAAGGTGAACTACTCTAAGCATTCAAGAACTATTTCTAATCAATCTTTGCTGAATATTACTCTTGTACTTTCACTTTCATATATGAGTTTATTCTGAGTGTATCTCAAAATTTCTTCTACTCTTACACTTTCATATACATCTTTTGAGAGAGAAATCTTGTAAAAGAGGATAGTTGCACCTCTTGTTCTTATTCCCTTTATTCTGAGTGAAATCTTGTAAAGTGAGGCATTTAATTGAGAGGTCCTCAACAGATAAAGTAAGCTCAATAAAAAAAAAATCCACAAGCGTGGTGAGGTTGTGGTGGTGTATTGATTTGATTCATAGTGAAGAAAATCTCGAAGAGGAACATTGATGAGTGGATGTAGGCAAGGTGTGCGAACCACTATAAATCCTTGTGTTTGAGCTCTCATTCCTTTCTCTTTTATTTTCAGTATTATTGATTGCTTGCTAAAATTTATTTACTTGATTTATTACATTCAATATTCTACATTTGAAAATTTTTAAACCCAATTCACCCCCTCTTGGGTTGCCTACCTGGGTAACAATTATTATTAGAGCCTCATTTCTAGTTTTGTGACTTAACCGCCTTAGAGTGATTTATGGCAACCCCTAGCTCCTCTCTTCCGGAAGGTTAAGCCTCAAATAGACCACCTTTTTCAGTGGCACAAATTTCAATTATTGGAAAACCCGTATGATTATGCATATTCAATCCACTGATTATGAGGTGTGGAAAATCATTTGTGATGGTCCCAATGTGCCCACCAAAATCATGGATGACCTAAAGGTTCCCAAACTTGAGAGTGAATGGACTAGTGCTAATTATAAAGATATTCAAGCCAATGCCAAAGTTGTCAATATGTTGTATTGTGCACTTGATGCAATTGAGTTCAATTGGATTTGTACTTGTACAACAACGAAAGAAATTTGAGCTAAACTTATTATAACTCATGAGGGAACAACTCAAGTTAAAAAGTCTAGAGTGAGTTTGCTTGTTCATAGCTATGAGCTCTTCAAGATGAAACCTGATGAAAACATCTTCCAAATGTTTACTCATTTTATCGATATTATAAACAGCTTGAAATCTCTTAGTAAAACTTATACTAATGCTAAGGTTATGAGAAAAGTTCTCAGGTTATTGCCAAAGAGCTGGGAGAACAAGGTTGTTGCTGTGATAGAAGCCTGAGACTTGTCAACACAAAGTTTTGATGAGTTGATGGGATCTCTCTTAACTCATGAGATAATAATGCAAGAAGGAAAAGAAGAAGATGCAAGAACAAGAAGAAAAGAATAACTTTTAAGTTCACCTTGAAATTTCAAGAAGATGAAGAAGATGATTCGGAGGAATATGATGAAGAAATGACATTCATCACCGAGAGGTTCAAAAGGTTTGTGAAGAAAAAATAAGGTGTAAGAAAGTTCTTTAGAAAAGATTTCAACAACAGAGATTTTCAAAAAGGAGAAAATCACAAAAAATCTAAAGTCACTTGCTACGAATGCAACAAACCAAGACACTATAAATAAGAATGTCCAGAGCTCAAGAAACAATTCAAGAATGAAAAGAAGAAAGCCATGATTATAGCATTTGGAGAAGATAGTGATGAAAGCGACTCAGAAACTGACACTTGCAAAAATGAGGTTGCTAACTTATTACATTTGATGAATTACATGTTGAATTTAAAAATCTGAGTTTGAAAAACAGTTGTCAAAAGAAAATGATTTCAAGTTTATCACAAGAAAATAAATCCTTGCTTCTAAGATAAATGCTTTAGAAAAATGAAGTCTTAACTTCGAAAGAGTCTTCCAATTTTGAAAAGAAAGTACATGATTTGCAAAAAGAAAATGAGATTTTGAAAAAGGAGAAAATTGTTTTAAATGAAAACATAGAAGATTTAAAAAATGTCATTTCAAAATTTACCCAAGGTAGAGATACTTTAGACAAAATTCTTAAAAGTCAAACTCAAACCTTTGGAAGAGTTGGAATTGTATACAAACCTTTTTCAAAAGTAAAAAATCTCAAAAAGATGTTTGTTCTTGCATCATCTATCATTCTCATCTTACATGTTATTTTTGTGGAAGAAAAGGTCACATATCTCCTTTATGTCCTGTTAAGAGAAATTCTTTTGTTAGAATGAAAAAGGAGCGGGTTTCAAAAAATACTTCAAATCCTAACTCTCATGGACCCAAGAAAGAATGGGTACCAAAAGGCCAACAAAAATCCAATTTTTGTAGGTGTGCTTTAGGACAAAATCCAACAACAACTGATGATATCTCAACAGTGCGTGCTCAAAGTACATGACCGATGATAAAACAATGTTCTCATCACTTAAATCCAAATAAGGAGGTCATGTAACCTTAGAAAATAATAGCATAGGAAAGATTATTGGTGTAGGAAGTATTATTAGAACTTCTTCACCCATTATCGAGAATGTCTTATACTACTAGAAATATGACTTTTTGCGGCTTTTTTGTTTGTTTGTTTCGCGACTGATTGTTTAACCGTTGGAAAAAAATCATTTTTTTTTACATCAAAATCTAATTTTACTTTTAAACTCCAAACGTGTTTGACTGTTATTCCCAATTTTGTCTCCATTTTGCGCTCTCTTCAGCTGAAGAAGAGACCCCCAACAGTATGTCTCTCTCTCTCTCTCAAAATCTCACTCTTCACTGTCTCTCGCTCGACTCTTTTTTCGAATCTCCACTCTCAATTTCATTGTTCATTTGAAGATTTCGATCGATTCATAATCGGTAAGCCTAATTTCTAGGAATGAATTAAGCTCTCTCTCTCTCTCTCTCTCTCTCTCTCTCCCCTCTACTGTGCCTCATTTCTGTCACAGACGCATCTCTTTCTCTTTCTCGCCAAAGCCGACTATAGAGACCTCCAATTTTTCAATTCTAGGATTTAATAGAGTATTTATTTTCAAATTCTTGACATTTTTATCATTCTTATCTCTCTCTGTCGCTTGGGTTTAACCATTGATCGAATTCTAGGGTTTTCAATTGACGATTTCGGATTGCTCGTGAGAAAAGGGCGAATCAAGTAGTATTATTAGTAATAGCAGACGCAAATGCTAATGAAACTCTCTCTCTCTCTCTCTCTATATATATATATATATATGTACCAATTTGTTCGCTTCTGATGAAGCTCTGGTGCATTGCATTTTGAATTTCGTTTTGAGTCGCATGAAGTTCAATGTGACTTATGTAACTTTGTTTTCTGAATTGATTCAAACATTCTAATTTGCTATATTTTATGTTTTCTGATTTGAATTTCTGATGCGTTGTGTTTGTTTTTTTATTGCTATTTATTACCTGCTTCATTAGTCGTAGTTGATTTTGATATTGCTCTGTTTAATTCTGATTTCAAGTTCTCTCTACAGTTTTCAATTTCAATTGTAAATTAAAATTGAAATGATCTTAAATCTGCGCTTGATTGCAATGATCTGAATTTTTGGTGCAAAGCGGAGGTCTCGTAACTCCTCCTCGAAGATTCTCACTGTAACGATCTGAAATCTACGCTTGATTGCATCTCTGATCGGTTCGTCGATGTCAACTTCATCGGTGCTGTGTGCTTGAACGTTTGAAAGGTAGAGCTATCATGTCGCAATGAATTGGCAAATGAGGTTCGCGTTGGGTATGAAAATTTCAAGACTGATGTCACGGCGTTTTTCCTTGCTGTTCATGTTGGAACTATGACTCTCATCATGAAACTATTGGTAATGTGATTTTAGTCTTTGATATTAACAAAGTCTAGGCACCACTCTCTCACCACTACAAACTCACGTTCATATATAAATAGCTAGATTAGCCCGAAATTTCAATTCAAAATCTTCATTCCAATTCTTCTTCATCTCTAAATAGCTTGATTCGCATCGATCTGATCTGCAAAACCCAAAAAATGGCAAGGGCTGGCCTCGCATACCTAGAGAGGTTTTACGCAGCTGCCTCGTACGTGGGCTTTGACGGATCTCTGGACTCCTCTTCCAAAGGCGTCAGCTCCAAGTTCTCCAACGAAGTCGCTTTGCTTCTCTACGCTCTCTACCAGCAGGTTTAAATGATAAAATTACACAACTAAGATTGATTCTAAGACAGATATTGAAAATTGGTGGGCGTTGGGTTATGTTTATTTATATGCCATCTTGGATTTGGTGTTGAACAATTTATTTATATGATTTATTTGTTTGTATTGTTTGAAGGATTTCCTTTGCATGTGGAGCTACTGAAAATGATGGTTTTATATGTGGTGGGTTCCGATTTATTGCAAGCAATTGTAGGGCCTTGTAAAATTGCCAAACCTAGAGGTTGGAGTCCTGTTGAGCAAAGCAAATGGACAAGGTTTGTGTTTTCTTTTGTATGATCTTTTTTGCTAGACCTTCATTACTATATATGCTTGTCACATATCCTCTATATGGTGTACTAGGTTTTGATGATTTAGTGGTATGTTAGATTCTTGTTATATTAATTGTATGCATATGATTTATTTAGTTTTATTTTGGTTTAAAATAAAGAAAATACACTAAAGAGCAAAATACAAAATTATTGATGTAAAATTTGGCTTGATGTCGGCTACTCTGGGCTTGGGCATAGTATTTCTTTGTTTTTCTAGCTTAGGTCTAGCCCTGAAACCCGACCCAGCAGCCCTACCAAATTGATTGTGTTGTAATACTGAATATTTCTCAATGCAGGTTACTAAAGGTGGATTGGGCTCACCAGTGGATAAGGCCAAATGGTATATGAAGGCACGTCCTCCTTGGACATCTCCATCTAAAGATTATGTTGAATTCAGAATTCCATTAGCAATGGGAAGAGAAATTTTGAAGGAAGAAACACCATAAATTGTTGGAAATGTTCTCTCTTCATCAAAGGTGCTGCCATTTCATTCAATATCTTACTTTTACTAGCTTTTGATTTTTCTATTTCTATTGTACGTGGATGATGTTTCTCGCCAGAGCTGACTATGGAGCCTCTCTCTTTTGTGCACTCACAGTGTTTCTCAGTTCGCTTTCTCTATCCTCACCGATTTCGCTCATCCTCTCTCTCTTCAAACCCTCGATATTCTACCAAATTTTAATCTAACTTAGGTATTTATTCTCATTTTTCTGAGATTTTATCTTATTCTCTCGACTTAATTTCTCACATGTTTCTCTGTATTTCCATTTCCCTGAACCGTTTCAATTTTTTTTTTCTTTCTATTATTGATCTTTAGATTTTAATAAATTTGATTGTGTATTATATAGTCAATTTTGTTAATTGGATATTGACAATTTCAAGTTATATTCATACTACGTTTTTTGTTTTTTGTTTTTTATGTTCATTGTTTGGGTGCTAAGAAAACTGAGAAATGAGAAAATAAAATAAAACACCGATTCTTACATTTCCTTGCCGCTTTTAGTTTCTTATATATTAGGTTTAGTTGAAAGAGACTTTGACTTCTTGTCAGGTCACCATGATGAAAACTCTGAACTATCTACACCTTTTTGTGATCTTTTAGTTTTGTTACACAGGGGCTTTCAAAATACAATTGAATTTGATTAACTGTTATGTTCATGTGTAGTTTTTGGTGCATATGTTTAATACACAAATCTTTTAATTTTTTTTTAATTTGTTCATTAGTGTTTTAACTGGAGCAATATTGGCTTGTATTTTCTTATCTCAGTTGATACATTCGTGTGGGCTTTGCACTCTTCTCTATTCTTCCCTCCGCACTCAGTAGGCCAACTTTTGATTTGGATCAATTTCTTCTGCTAGGTAAAATTTACTGCTAGAGTTTGATTTGGTCTCAAACTGATATTTAGTTCGATTTACTTCTCTTTGTATCCATTCATGTGAATAATAAAATAATGTCAAGTATGTTCATAGTTGTGTATAGATGATGCAATATTAAAATCTAGGTCTTCTTTCTTGTGATCATGGACAGTTGACTAACTGTTTGTTTGCCTGTAGTTTTGATCAAGTAAAATAACAATACTTAATTGTGTTGAAAACATAACAAGCAAAAATAATAATTGAAAATGAGTGGTATCTTAATAATTGAAGGCTTTAGAAAGGGAAAGTGAGTAGTATCTTAAAAATTGAAGGCCCTAGAAAGGTTCTTCTTAGGTGGAGCTTATAGGTAGGTGTACATGACTTCTTTCTGCCCTAATTATTTAAACTGGTTTGGAAATGGTGTAACTGATTCACATTCCAGAAATGCTGATCAATCTGTTCTTTCAAAATTTTTATAAGCACATCCTGCTGATTTTTCTACCACTAAATTACAGGTCAGGCCGTACTTTTTGCAGATTTTTCTGAAGTATGAATTTACTTTTCCTATAATAGTTTCAAAATCTACTTAGATAATGTTATATTTGTTTCATAAACTGCTTGATCTTTATGGCTTTGTAATGTTATCGGTTATTTGGTCCGTTGGTTCTTGAAGTGATTGTCTGTTGAGTTATAACAATTTTATTGAGCTTATCAGACATTATTGTTTAATATTGCTTTTAAGATTTGATTGATGTCTAATATTTGCATTTGGTGTTTGTATATTTTGTGGTTGTCTTTGGGTATGATGCATCTAATATTGTAGAATTTGTTTCTGACTTAGAATTCTTCATTTCCTTTAATATTAACCTTAATTTTTTGTTCAAACCAGAAAATGATTCATTTGATGAGAGAGGCATTTTCCTGCTGCTTTTAAGTGTTACCATAGCTTTCACAAAATTGGTTCTGTATCTAGTGACAACCTGTTCTTCAAAATGGTCATCCATGTCCACAGCGATTCAGCATTTTGACGATATCAGAAAGAGATGAGGTCCTATTTAAACTTAAGCTTGTAATGTAGTGATTCATCTGGTACTTTGGTCGATGTATATTATGGTTTATGTTATTCCTTGTCATTTTTTTGTCATGCATGTTCCTTGAATTTTCTGATTGAAAAACCTTTGGTATGTTTGCGGAACAAACCAGGATTGTGGCCTTTATATCGAGGTAACTGTCTTTCTTGTTGATCTTGTTTTAGTTCCTATTTAAAAGTTTAAATTTTACAACCCGAAGAATATGTCCCTTCTGGATGGCCTTAAGGACATTTATTTACCCCCAACCACCTCAAAGGAAGTTATTTAACGTTCAACCATACTTGAATGTTGTCTGCCACATATTTCTCCATGTCTGTATGGCTACTTCTGTAATCAAAATACTTCTCCCTAATGTAGTGAGACTTGAAAGTGGAAATAGGGATTAGAAGATTCAGATCCCTTACACAGTTGTGGTAAAAAGATTTGGTACTGTTCGAAGTGACATTAACTATTAATGGTTTGGTACTCTTACAACCATGTAAGGAATTAGGATAATGAGGAGAATATGTTGTTGAGAAATGAAGGCTAAATGAATGTGTTAGGTAGTGATACTAGAAAATATAATAACACTTCCTATAGCAAGAATGATGTATTTGGAAGTATTTTTATGCAAAATTTTGATGCATACATGCATGCATAGTCTCTGCCAAAAGATACGGCAGACTGGCATAAATCAGTTGGTGATGCTTCTTTTCTTTTTCTTTTTCTTTTGCCAGGATTTTTTGTTGACTTAAATTTATTCAAGGAAAACAGGGAGAAAGTTGCTCAAACTGCAAAATACACCAATGATTTGCTTAAACATGTCAACAGTAGCAATGGAACATTAGCAAAAGATGATTTAGTAGATGAAGATGCAAATTTGATGATCAAACTGAAATTTCTTACATATAAGGTATGTGTAGGTGATGATCTTGTTGTTACCTTGATTTGTAAATATTTGGTGGAAAACTTACCCTTTCTATTGTGTGGTCCAATTTTTAATTTATTTATATTAATTTCATGGCTTTTTATTATTACATGGGAATTGTATATTATAAATTTTGGTAGCTGAATAAACCCTTGTTGATCCCACATAATAGGCCATTTGAATGATAGTAAGAATGTTGTTCATAAATTTCTAAGAGCTCTTTAGATCCCATATAAGAGTTGAAGCAAAAGTTATTATCTAGGGCCCATACCATGGTTATGATTATTGGCCGATTTGTAATTGTATTTTGGCCTTATGATACAGATACTTCTTCATATACCGTTGTGAATGAATATCGTTTGCAATCTGGCTGGTTCATTTTGCGACAGTTTGAATCGGATAAACAAACCATACAAATTAAAAAACTTCAAAAGAAGATGAACAGGTATTTTACTATTGTAGAACCTGAATTGATGAAATTGATCCAACAAGCTTCAAAAAAAGATGTATTTGTAAAGTTTCCTTAGTAGCAATGAATCAAATTGGAGCTGCAGCTAATTTTTTACGTTGAAAAGTTTGAATGTTACTTACATTTTAACTGTGGCTAATTCATTATGACCTGCTCATCCTCATGACTTTGTATACAAAATAGTTAGTAGTAAGCATTTTTGGTTTTTTGGTTTTCTTTTCCAAGAATAAATAGTAGGGAAGTTTTGAGATTGATCTGTGGATTAGTGTTCTTCTTTTGAACTGACATCTTCTTAAGATATATGATCCTTGAATATAATGAATTATTTTGTCTTACTGAAATTAGTTGTTAAGTTATATCTATATTGCATGTTTAAATTACTTTTGAGGAAGTCCTTAATCTCATATTCAATCACACTAGGAAGCTAGGGTTCAACCATATGTTTCCTTAAAGTTGTTTTAGTTTCACTTTCATAAATTTTGTTTTGCTAGTTTTCTTTTCTTCTTCAATTTATTGTAGTTTGTGGTTATATTGTCACTATTTATGCAGAGTTTCTCATGTTCTAGTCATATAGAAATTTATGATGTTGTTTAATGGTTGAAGACACCTTGAGCTTTTATGACCAAAGTTCTTAATAATCTATGTCATTGTTTGTGGATTGATGTAGTCCCAGACAAAACATACATGAATATAACACAGTATTTTGATGAGTGTTTCAATTTCATCGATGGAGCTAAAAGAATGCATGGCAGTGCGATGGTTCATTGTTTTGCTGGAATATCTAGAAGGTGAATTTTCATATTTACATTGTTTGCTATTCAGGGTTCATGTTGTATATCTGGTGAAGAAATATCGTAGAATGGTTAATACCCCACATCGCTTGGTCCTTAAATATTAAACTTGCACTTAGATTGTGGATAATAGTTTTATGACTCCTCTACGGTTGTAGTGGGGATTAAAATTAAACACTTATGAACTTTGAAATATTTTTATCAATCACAAGACTAATACACCACATTCATCTAATGCTTTGAATGTTGTTGTAAATGAGGCTACGCAGGTAGATTACTGGTATGCATTTGTTTAGCTCTGTTAATGTATATTGCACTTTTACTTGACCAGAGTTTGGTCTATCCTTTTTAAACTTAACTTCTTGTGTTGGTGAGCAATTGTTGAATTGATTATCATTAAATTGCACGTAGTTTCTATTCTGGCTTTTAATATGAAGATGGTTCTAAACATGCAATATCTTTTTTAAAATAGGATATAGGTTTTTCTTGGTACTTTGAATAATTTCTAATTCTATACCTTTTGTGCTGTTCTTTTCAGAGTTTGGGGTGTGAGAGACTCATAGGATCAACAATGAAGTTGGTGACAAATTGGAACTTGATTAGTGCCTTGTACAGTGGTGAACATCAGCATTGTAGATTTTGACTTTACTAACATTTTATCTAGATTGTGTTTTTGTCATAAAAGAACTTTTTCCAGGTTTTTAGTTGTAATAACTTTTACATATGGCTCCAATTTTGAGGCGCAAATGGAATGCCTGATTAAACTACAATGTTATATTGTCTGAATTCTTACGATTGATATTCCTAGAATGCTTAACGTTACACTTTTATGTTTCTTTATTTTATTTTATTTTATTTTTTTGTGACAGTAACAAGATGGTCGCCAAAAAACATGTTAGCATTTTTCTTTGTTTTTTGTGACGACAAAATAGCAGTCGCGAATAATTTGCGACCGTTGCTTTGCCGTCGCAAAAAGTATTTGCCACCCCACATTCGCGATCCCCATTTACCGTCGCATGGACCATCGTAAAGGGTTTTTTGCGATTGTATTTTTATTATTTGAGACGGCTTGTAGTGGTTCTAAAAAGTGCTTTTTTTAGTAGTGTTACTTGTTGAATGTTTAAAACATAACTTGCTTAGTATTAGTCGGTTGTGTGGAAAAGGTAATAGAGTTACTTTTGAAAAATCTCATTGCATTATTGAAAGTTTTGTTGATAACAAAGTGTTTTTTGTAGGTCAGACATGAAAATGTGTATGTGTTTAATATGCATAGTTTATCTTCCAATCATGATGTTAAGTGCTTATTTGCTATAAATGAATCGGGTTGGTTATGGCATAGAAGATTGGAACATGCTCATATGGATTTGCTTTCAAAGCTTTCACAATATGAGTTAGTTGTTGGTTTATCAAAAATTGCTTTTGAAAAGGATAGGTTTTGTGATGCTCGTCAACAAGGTAAACAAATAAAAGTTTATTTCAAATCCAAAAATATTATTTTTACATCTAGACCTCTTCAATTGCTGCATATTGATTTGTTTGGACCATCTAGGACTTTAAGTCTGGGTGGAAAATCATATTGTCTTGTTTGTGTGGATGATTATACTAGATTTACATGGGTGCTATTCTTGGCACATAAAAGTGATACTTTCTTTGCATTGTGTAAATGTATCCAGAATATGATTAATCTTGCTATTAGTTGTATTAGAAGTAATCATGGTAAAGAATTTGATAATGATGACTTTATTCTATTTTGTAACGAGCATGGTATCACTACTAAAAACTTGACTTTTTGCGACGGTCTCAAATGTCGCAAAAGGTCCATATATCGTCGCAAAAGACTTTTTGCGACAGAGCAGCGACGGAAAATGGGGGGTGGCGGAAAGGGACGTGACAAAAAGTATTTGCGACGGTTACAAACCGTTGCATTCTTGTTGCGATGGCTAATCAATAGTTTTTGCGACGGTTTCGCCTGACACAAAAAAGGGGAAAAATGGCATTTTTAGTGACGATGTTGATTGCCGTCACAAAAAACCTTTTTTAGTGATGGTATTTGCTGTCGCAAAAGGTATTATTAGTGACGGTCTAAAACGTCGCCAAAAAAGTAGTATTAAGTTAATACCGTATTGGCAACAGTTTAAACCGTCGCAAAAGATTTATTTGTGACAGTTGAAACTGTCGCAAAAGATTGAAACTATTATGTATATGCGACAGGTTAACCCGTCGCTAATAAAATATAAGGAAATGAGAATTACATTAGCGATGGTTTATTATTGTCGCAACAAAATTACTTTTTATAAAATTATATTTTATTAAATATTTCCTATACAAATTATTAATATTTTTAAAAATACATCCACATCCACATCCACATTCAAAAAATCATACATACCAAGAATAATATATGTACCTTGTAACAATTGTCAATCAAATATTATTTACAAAAATATATAAAATAACTTTTAACAATACTAATAATTTTTGAAATTGAAGAACTCAAATTTTTAGTATCGACAATAGAAATAAAAAAATAAAAACAGATATAATGTAGCTTGTTTTGATATCAATAGTAAGCTCCCATATCGATATGCGAAGATATCACGTACTCAAAAGGTTTGCATCTGCAAAAAGAAACAAAAAAGAAAAAAAAATCATCATTTACAACATAATTATTTTCAAGCTTACAGAAAATATAAAACATTTGATATTTTTTCAAAAAATAAATAAATAAATAAATAAGATTGTAAACTCTAATAGCGATATGCGAAGATATCATCACGTACTCAAAAGGATTGCACCTGCAAAAAAAAACCAAAAAAAAAAATCATTTACAATATAATTAATCTCAAATTTACAGAAAATGTAAAACATTTGATATTTATTTCGATAAATAAATAAATAAGATTGTAACATATACATGAATCGAGCGCCACACAATGTATCTTCCCACAGCTTCTCCAACTGTTCTTAGACATCGGGAAGTTGTTTCCAAAATAGCGTTCGGCTTGTTCGCTTTTAAAACAAAAACTTTGCAAAATCCAGGTCCAATTGGAACTCCATGAATTTCACACAACGGATCAACACTAATAAGAAGTCCCTCCGCCAATTGGACTCTTGGTATTACAGAACTCTCCAAAGAAACTTTAATTACATCCTACAATGATGATAATACTATTAAAAATAGGCAATGATTGTACACAATGAGCTATAATCTATAACAATAATCGAATAAATACAAAAAGAGTTTGTAACGAAGAAGTATTGATCAAGTTCCGTCTTCTCTTACAAGTCGTGTGTGCCAAGTATGTTGCGCGTGTCAAGTTTCGTTGACATCCGAACCTGTTTGAGCATTTAGTATGTCAACCGGTTTAGAGTTATTAAGTAACAAATTTTCATTAACGGAAATTAGGCTTTAGATTCAAAACCGGGAATCGATTTCGAGTTCCGTCTTATCCTACAAGTCATGTGTGGCTAGTATGTTGTGCGTGTGAAGTTTCGTTGACATCCGAACCCATTTGAGCATTTTCGTGTGTCAACCGGTTTAGAGTTAATAAGTAACAAGTTTTCATAAATGGAAATTAGGCTCTAGATTGAAAATCGGGAATCGATTTCGAGTTCTGTCTTATCCTACAACTCACGTGTGCCTAGTATGTTGTGCGTGTCAAGTTTCGTTGACATCCGAACTCATTTGAGCATTTTAGTTTGTCAACCGGTTTGAAAAAGAGTTATTAAGTAACAAGTTTTTATTAATGGAAATTAGGCTTTAGATTGAAAACCGAGAATCGGTTTCGAGTTCTGTCTTATCCTACAAGTCATGTATGCCTAGTATGTTGTGCGTGTCAAGTTTCGTTCACATCCGAACCCGTTTGAGCATTTTAGTGTGTCAACCGGTTTGAAAAAGAGTTATTAAGTAACAACTTTTCATTAACCGAAATTAGGCTCTAGATTAAAAACCGGGAATCGGTTTCGAGTTCCGTCTTATCCTACAAGTCATGTGTACCTAGTATGTTGTACGTGTCAAGTTTCGTTCACATCCGAACCCGTTTGAGCATTTTAGTGTGTCAACCGGTTTGAAAAAGAGTCATTAAGTAATAAGTTTCATTAACGGAAATTAAGCTCTAGATTGAAAACCGGGAATCGGTTTTGAGTTCCGTCTTCTCCTACAAGTCATGTATGCCTAGTTTGTTGTGCATGTCAAGTTTCGTTAACATCCAAACCCGTTTGAGCATTTTAATGCGTCATCCGGTTTGGAAAAGAGTTATTCAGTAATAAGTTTTCATTAACGGAAATTAGGCTCTAGATTCAAAGCCGGGAATTGGTTTTGAGTTCCGTCTTATCCTACAAGTCATGTGTGCCTAGTATGTTGTGCGTGTCAAGTTTCGTTGACATCGAAACCCGTTTGAGCATTTTAGTATGTCAACCGGTTTGAAAAAGAGTCATTACGTAATAAGTTTTCATTAACGGAAATTAAGCTCTAGATTCAAAACCGAGAATCGGTTTTGAGTTCCGTCCTATCCTAATATTTATAATATAAGAAATCTAATATGGTTACAATAATAGTAAATACAATATTATTTATAGTATAAGCAGTGTAAATTTTCAAAAATTATAAACATGGTGAACTGACATGTCTATTCAGAAAGGCACAAGTACGACAGGTTATTTTCAAGCAGACTAAGCATCTAACAAAGTAACCACTAGAATGTAAGATTTGGAACAAACAAAGGAATTAGAAATCATTGCAAGCTACGTTGTTGTAGCTCAAACTAAAATAGAGTTATGCTAGGGATCCCAAATAATCAACCAATTTTTCTACCAAACCTCTCACATGGGTGTGGGACCTACACCCATGTGAGAAAGACATGGAAGTGTAACACAGTCATACCTAGCTTTACCAAGCTTGGAATAATAAGAAAGCAAGACCTGAACTCATTAAACAACGGTTTTTCATTGTGGGCAAATAGTTTTTCCTCTTCTACTTACAATGAGAATTATAATGTCAATGACAACAATAAGGTGGTGCTCAGTGAATTTATCTCACTCACAAAAGTCCATTAATTGACTGCAAATTCGCAGCATTTCTTCTTCTTCTTCTTTATTTTTTATTTTATTTTATTTTTTGTCATGGTCTGCTAATGATAGCAGTCATCCTCTGTAACAAACTACATCCAAACCCTCTTCAGCATTTCTACATCTTCTATAGCTTCATAACCTAACCTATGCTCACTTCTCAATCAAAACCAACCAAGTGTGCTCCCATAGCTAGTAAACTTAAAACCAAGTATGCACTTAGCTACGAACATCACTGACTACAACTACCTTACTATCTAATGCTTCATAACCTAACCTATGCTCACTTCTCATTTTCTTCACATGCTTGTTTGCTAGCCAAACATTATGCTCTGCACAGCAGACCAAGTCATCTCACATCAATGTGATAAAATTGTGTCAGTTACAATATATTTAGACACTCTACCCAACAAATTAAGCATCAAGCATCATTTTCCTGCATTCTGCAATTCTTAAACGACAACAAATTGAAATATCTAAATTGGCTGAGTAAACAATTTTGTAGTCCAGTTGATCTACTACAATCAACAATAGAAGCCAAAGTGCAAGGAATCTGAGTGCAGCATCAGAAGACAGGCAGATATAATAAGAAGAGTTAGTCTTTCCTCAAGTTCACCAAAAATAAACAAAATTCTCCTTGTAAGGTTATTCAAAGTACATCGAAGACCATATACTTGATCAAGTCAAACATAGCTTACAATAATGCAATCATATCCTAGTTGTTAATTTCATCAAACATAGATACAAACGAAGCATCGTTCACTCTTATACTCCCACTAGTTCAAACTTAGTTAAGTGGAGAACTTGATAGAAGTAGGAGAGCCACAGCATTTAAATATGGAATCCCCTCACATATATATAGATTGTTTCTTTTATTTGTTCTCTCTCTCTCTCTCTCTCTCAAGTGTATGACTGACTACACGTATGTGGTCAACAGAAGTACCAACTATGGTAAACAATGATGATGAATTTAGAAGGTCAAATTTCTAAGATAGTCTGGTAGGATGGGCACATGCATAGTCTTGAGAAAATCATTTCCATATGCAGCAGGAAAGGCCCAAGAAAAATAAGTAGCAGGGCACAGAAAAACAGCTCCCATGTACGTATATTTCCTAATTCTATTCAATTCATATTTTATAAAAATCATGCACTACATTGGGAACACCAGTTATCAGGCACTGAATGCATGTTAGAGGTTCAGCACAGAAGTGAATTAATCCTCAAAATCTACAAGACTAATGCAGACAGCAAATATGAGATGTAGACTAATGCAGCAAATATGAGAGTTAGTAGCAAATATGAAAAGTAATCATGAAATGTGCTGTTCATCATATTACACTTTCTAGTGAGATGTAGACTAATGCAGCGAAGCAAAATACTACTGTTAATGAAGTTAATTTGAATAATAGTGATTAGTGACCATCCATCCAGGCAAATATATGAAAAGAAGTGGAAAATTTCATGATGCTGCAAAGACAAATTTTGACTGGAATTTAAATTTGTAAGCAAGATGCTAAAAGAGAGTTAGTGTGCCTCTTGCCAAATGCCCCCTCCCCCTCTATGTTCCTACCTAAAGAGAAACTCATTTTTTTTACCTCATCGCCACCCTGTAAAGTCTTATTGCGCTGTGCTTAAATATGGTCTCAATGCGCCATAGGGATTGAAACCATAATACCTCCACAACCCCACATGTATTTGGGAGGCACACATGTCGATCACTTAAACACATAAGAAACACATATTAAGATTGGACAAAATAACTTGGGATTCAATGATAAAAAGAAAACCTATGTATATTAATATATTTATAACTATTATTCTTACCTACTTCAAAGTTTGGAAGTTAGATTTATGTTGTAATCTTTATTATCTTTAAAAGGAATGCTCATATATATGACAAGATAAATATATAAAACTATATTTACGCTCAAGTCCTCCACATGTTGTGTTCTGCATTGTGAAAATTTATCATGTCAACGTATCTATATCATATCATGTTGCATGTTCATGACCATGCTCTTATATACTTGTTCTGCAAGTAGGGGACAAGGGGGGCAATGGTAAATCTAGTGATGTCAAGTGTGAAGGTGCAGGCTTAGCTTTGAGGGCAGTGCTCTTCAAATGCATTAGATTATTCTAGGGGTAAAAGGAGAATTTTAAAATTTAAAATTGCTGACAGCATAAAATTCTTATAGTTGACCTAACGGTTGAAGAACAGAAGGGGTATTTGTTATGTGATTTGAAACCTCAGGGGACAGATGCATTTTCTAGAACCTAAGGAAATCAAATGTATTTGTCATAAACCAAAGGGGAAGTAATTGTTAATTTTTGACATTGGAAGCTCAAGACTTCTAAAGCAGGTAGAGGGAAATGAGAATATTTTAGACTAACATGAGGAGGATTACTTCTTTCTTTCCTTTTTTTTAAAGAGACTAATATGTGGAGGATGAATTTATCTATATAAATGGAACCGCTGACAGGTTGAATAACCATTCATGCATCAATGACCAGTGGCAAAAAAGGACAGAAGGGCACAAAACAGGCAATAAAAGCACAAAATACTTTAGCTTTTGTCACATAGGCCCCAAGAAGTAAATACATAAGTAACACCAATAGCACTTAGGTTGCATTCAGATTAACAGATTTGAAATGAAGGGATTTAGGATAAACTTGAAGAGGATGGAGCAATTAAGTTGTATTGAGAGATTTGAGGGAAATGCTAAAAGCGAGGCATGAGAGATGCATCCTAACTAAAATACACATGCACTTCAAATCCTTAGTAGGATGGATTTCTTTTTCTTTTTCTTTTTTTTCCTTGTAATCTGATTATTTCAAAATTATGATTTAGGCTTTTAAACTCAAGGTATATAGCTTCAAAATCCACTTATAGATTGTTCGAATATATGCTTATGTAGCAAACCTTTAAAATTAACTACAATCCACACATTTGAAATTCACTAATCCAAATGCAACATTGACTTCTAATACCAAACATATGATGTTTCCTTCCTATATGTTCACATCAAGCAATGGTGTATCTAACTACCTACCTAATAGCACTATCAATTTACATTTCACCTTTTTGCACACCAAAAATGCCACATAAAAGCATGTTTCAAAAAACAAAAGGTTAAGAACAAGACAAAAAAAGCTCCGTATACTGAGTTTGCAAGCTCGATGCACAACTATAAATAGGTTTACACATGCATAAACAGTAGACATGTCTAAGTCTTGTATGACTCATATTATGTAATTTATATGAGTAACTTTTGAAGTGCAAAAATACACAACAGTCATGACAAAGTCATGAAAGGTCATAAAAGGTGAATAATCCTAATTTGTAGTCAAATCCAAATGACAAAACTATTGTGATTTTATAGTCAGAAACCAAAGGAACAATATATTTCCTCTTGGTTGTTCTAACAGGATTTATTCATATCCACCGAGACAAGTCTTGGCTGTTCTAGCAAGATTTATCATATCTACCAGTGGCAAGTCAACCTAGATTACATGACATTGGCAACTTCTTTTATCAACTTTAGGTGCAACAGATCTTAGAAAGCTAGAACCCACCCAAAGATGCATATAAGCATTCTATGAATACAAAATTTAAAAGATAAACCTAATTCTTCAAAACACACATTATCTTCTAACAAACACCAGAACAGAGGATACACCAGCAGCAATACCGCCTATAGCATCAGACACCAGCAGCAATACACACCCTATAGCAGCAAACACCTCAAAATCTATCAGAAAACCACCTCTCATGCACCAGCAGACATCATAGCAGCAATACACACCCTATATCATACACCAGCAGACTAATAACAGCAGTTCACAACTCTGCACCAGCAGCTACGAAACAACTAACTCCACATTCATCAAACCAGACAGGCCAGCAGCTACCAACCATTCATCAAAACAGACCAACCAGCACCAAAAGCCCAAAACAGCAACCAGAGGCAGATCATATATTCAAGCATTTGTTGATATTATGAATGCAGAATCAACCAACTCCACTACTGAGACTACTACTGATGGGGCAGATTTTGCTACAAAGGATGCAATGACCAAACTAATGAATAATACTCTTAGTATCCTTTGCAGATTTGGTAACACCAGGGCCCAATAGCAGAAACCTCCAGACAGCCCTTTCTAAGGCAAAGTAAGTCCTTGTCATGCATTTGAGCAAACTAAAGTGTATTTTGCATTTGATCAAGCCTAGCAACTACACCAACTAAATTAAACTCTCAACTGCAGTAGCATACAAACAAAACAGAAGCAGCAAACACACACATAGCAGCATGCACACACAAAGCAAACTGAAATAAAATGACAGACTGAGGCAGAGGAATAGAGCCTGAGCCAAAGCAGCAGAAACTGAAGCAACACTGAAAAACAAAGCAGAGCAAAAAAAGACACTAGCATTGCATAACAGTCCATTCTCTCACAACAGCAGCATACCTTCACACCTGAGTAAGGCAGACCAGTAAAATAAGGCAGTCCATCCTACTCCATTCCATCTTGATTTGTTCTATTTCAAAAGTCTCCTAAATATGCATATTAACACACATTCACACACACAAAGGTCAAAGCATGTTGATTTTTTTTATTATTATTTTAATTCATTGGTCCACCAGAAAGTCTAATTGTATATTACTAGTCTAACCTATTATTAATTATTATTAAAAAAAAGGTAACTAATATGTTATGTGTAGGTCCCCAAATCATCGAGTGTCGATACACCAATTTGTGTAGAATCGATTCCTCACCGGCGAAAACATCCCGAGGAATCCAATATTTCTGGCGATTTGTCCGGCCGCGCTGTTGTCGCCGCCAATGACTCCATTCCTCCTAGGTTTTAATTTTTTTATTTTTTTTTAATGCTAGTTATTTCAAAACAGCTGTAATTGTAGTAGTATCTTAGTGTCTTAATTCATGGAGACATGAACATTTGGCAAATAAAATTATTCATGGGGGTGGGTTTGTTAAATTAACAACACAACATGCATGAAATTAAAACATTCAAAAAATGCATAGGATATGCGTTGTGTGATTTAGATTTATTTTAAGTATGATCCGTGTTGCCATCTTCATGATGAGAATGGTTTTTGAAAACCTTTCATAGGGATCATATTCATATGCAAGCATGTATCGACTTATGCCTAGCTTTTAATGGACATGGGATATGCAGTCTTACAAATGTGCAGATTTAAAAAAAAAAAATGTGATCTTGGCGTACGATTGTCTACTTTCCAAGCTGTTAACGGATGGGGTGGCATTGGGTTTGTCTTTAGGCTTGTTCGCTTAAGAAATGTGATGAGAACATGTGCTCTTTGACCAAGCTCATAAGACAACAAACAAGTCGAGCTTCAAAATAGCTGAGCTCAACTCATTAAGCTCACAATTTTTTATTTATTTATTATAACAGCAAACTTGTTGAATCTCGTGTTCCTTCAACATCATTGAGGCTATGATACTTGCAACTTATCACAGCGTTATTATTCTATGAAACTATGACCTGTGAACCTAGGCACCTAAGCTTGCTATGATTGTTGACATAGTATGTGTAATTGCAGTATTTGTTTCCCCTTATATGTCGGGCCTGGGTCCCCTAATCTGTCACCCTAGGGTGGCTGATCACGTTCCAAAATGAGAAGCAACGAATTGAATGTCAATTCTTCCTCAATCCAGTGGATTTACATTTGTAAATTTGCGAATTCACTTCAAAAGCAACGAATCTGGACTTATTTCAGTTAAAATTGCCACAGGTCTCAGCTTTTAATCCTTTAACTTTAATAAAAGCAATTAAAGTCTATGTTAATGTTTCACAATATTGACCACGTAAAAGACAAACTCACCGAGGCAACGAGCACAGATGCCAGTGGCTGGAGCTTTTATAAACAAAAGCCTTCAATACTTTTACAACTCACTCGATAGTCTAAATATGCAACAGTTGAGTTTGGATTTAAAAGGCCGCTGAACGCCTCAAAAGTTTTTTGCTTCCCACCGATGTGGGACTGCACAAATTGAAAATTTTGTGTATGGCTTGTATCAATGTGTATGGCTTATGTCAAGAGCTATCAAGTGATACAAGTCTCTGGTTCATAAATTGAAATTTATCTGAATACCTTACCTTTCTTATCAATGATGAGGGTGTTACAAATTGCACCTGATATCAGTGATCCACTTATACTGTCTATTGGGTTCCAGTGCATACGTCAAGTTTTATTGAATGTTGTCAGACTTGTCATATTGAGATGCTATAGTTTTGTACATTTTGTTCAACAACTTTAATGGTGTATAATTTCATACTTCCCATCATGTTTATTGTTTGCAATAAAGGATTTATTTGCATTTTGTTATTGTGCATTCTTGTCAAGATATGGAAAATGTGATTTGCACTCCCTAATTGCTTACCCCTAATAACAAAAGTGTTTCAACTATTTCAAGGATTAGGAGGATAGAGACTAACCACACCAGTTATCCTGTGCACAGTGGCATAGAGAGTTTCAAAGATATCAAAAATTATTTATTAGGTGAATTTAATTGTTGAAATTCTTTATATTGGTCTATTTAGGGTAGTTACCGTTGATCAATTTCTAAAATGACATTCACTTGTTAAGAATTTACTTTGGATTGAGGTAGACTCTAGGGGTGTCCGCGGTTCGGTTTGGGACGGTTTGCGGTTCGGTTTGGCCCCGCCCGCATCTATGCGATTTGGGGAAAAGTCAACCCGCAACCGCCCGCAATGCGGATTGCGGTTTGTGCGGATAGGGTTCGCGGATGTGCGGGCGGTTGCGAGCGGTTTGCGGATTGAACTTTTTTTCCAAAAATTTATTTTTAAACCTTTTTTGAAAACCATAAGCACTTTACTTGATAGGGGATGGGATTCATCCACTTTCCTGCTACCACTACAGAAAGCTCTTTCCTACACTGTAATGAATGGAACCAATGCTAGAATTTTTTTTTAAATTATGTATAGGATGAAACAATGGAGCACATTAGGTACATCAAATCAACTTCAAGACTTCAAATAAGTTTGTAGACATTTAAACTAGCACTTACAATTGAAATAATCCTTATGCACAAGCCTAGAACTTTTAACTAGAATGAAATGTGGTCGAAGGAACCATTCATTCGTTGCTTTAAATTACCTTGGTTTCAGAGTTCAGAATGATAAAATTAAAAAATTTAAAAAAAAATTGTGTAAAGCAGCTATAGAACAGCTAGAGAATCATAGAAGTCCCAGCCCATACAACTTGAAATACATTGCACACAGAAGAGCAGCAATATCTAAGGAACTCTCAAAAACATGGAATTTTTATCATATGCTACAAACATTTGAAATTCTAAATTTCAGGTCATTGGGCCCAAATTCAACACAGATTCAACTAAGACAGATTCTGATTCAACACATATTTACACAGATTCAACTAAGACAGATTCAACACATTTACAGATTAATAACAGATTCAACTAAGACAGATTCTGATTCAACACATATTTACACAGATTCAACTAAGACAGATTCAACACATATTTACAGATTAATAACAGATTCTGCTTCAACTAAGACACAACTAAGATCAAAAAAGATTCATATTTACATTCCAAATAGAGGCCAAAACAGATTCATATTTACAGATTAATAACGGATTCATATTGGTCCACAACAAAACAAAAATCACTAATAGATTCCGAATCACAAAAATCACTAATAGATTAATACAAAACAAAAGAGATTAATAACTAAGATAAAAAAAAAAACAAACAAAACAAACACAGATTCCGAAAGAAAAAGAAGGCTATACCTGGATGCCGGAGGGAGAACTAGAGTGGCGCTGTTGTTGCCGTTGCTACAGACGCTGTTGTTGCCGCAGCAAGACAGACAGAACGACGACTGGGTGAGAGGGAGAGTCTCCGTGAGCAAGAGCGAGAGAAAAGAAGAGGGTTACCTAGACGAAGTTGTTGCCGCTGCAAGAGAGATAGAGTGACGATTGGGTAAGAGGGAGGGTGAGAGGGAGGGAGGGAGAGAGCAGTGAGATTATGTGAGATTAGGGTAGAGTATCGAAGGGAGAGAGCAGTGAGATAGAGGAAGGGTTTTTTTATTTATTTTTTATTCCAACAGATTACAGATAATTTGGGGATTTCGGGAAAGAGGCAGTGGGAGAGAATTTTGGTGCCAATTTAGGAATACTATTTGCGACGATATTAAGGCCCGTCGCGAGTGAATGAGAAAAAAAAAGAAAATTGTGACGGATTGTCAAAAGAGCGTCGCAAAAAAAAAAAAAAATTAAACCAGAAAAATTTTGCGACGTTCAACGTGCTGTCGTAAATAACCTTACTTTTTGCCACGGGCCTAGTTTTTCCGTCGCAACAAAAAAAATTTCGCGACGTCATTAAATACGACAGCACTTTAACCGTCGCAAATAGTTCTGTGGCAAATGCCCCATTTTCTAGTAATGTATTGATCATAATTTTTCTGCTTCTAGAACTCAACAAAATGGTGTTGTTGAAAGAAAAAAAACATAACTCTCGAGGAAATGGCTCGCACTATGTTTTGTGAAAATGATTTGCCTAGATATTTTTGGGCTGAAGCTGTTAATACTGCATGCTATGTTGTAAATCGTGCCATGATTAGACGTACTCTCAAGAAAATCCCATATGAATTCTTGAAAGGTAGAAAACCCAACATTAGTCATTTGTGTGCCTTTGGTTGTAAATGTTTTGTGCTCAATAATAATAAAGATAATTTAGGAAAATTTGATGTGATATTTGATGAAGCTATGTTTCTTAGCTACTCTAATTCTAGTAAAGCTTACCGTATATTTAATAAAAGAACTTTACTTGTTGAAGAGTCTGTACACGTTGCTTTTGATGAATTTAACTCCTTTGTTTCAAAGAATGTTGAAAGTGAAGATGTTGTAGAATATAATCCAAGAATGGAATGGAACATTTACATATCAGAAAATAAAGAAAATCATTCTTCGAAACCCAATGATGGAGTCTCTATGGAAGATCTTCAAAAAGAATACACTCGTTCAGATAAGGAAAATGATTTACCTAAAAAATAGAAATATGCTTATGGACATCCAAAGGATCTCATCATAGGAGATGCAACACAAGGTGTAAGGACTTGCTCATCTATTCATAATGTTTGTGGTAACTTAGCTTTCGTTTCCCAAATAGAGCCAAATTTTTTTTCTGAAGCTGACATGATGAAAATTGGATTTTCACTATGCAAGAAGCATTAAATCAATTTGAAAGAAATGAAGTTTAGTTTTTAACTCCTCGACCTAAGATCATTATGTTATTGGAACAAAATGAGTTTTTCGAAACAAAATGGATAAATCCGGTGTTGTTACTCGAAACAAAGCTAGATTAGTAGCCCAAGGTTATAATTAAGAAGAGAGCATTGATTTTGATGAGACTTTTGCATCTGTTGCTCGTCTTGAAGCCGTCCGTATGTTGCATACATTTGCATGTTTTAAAGATTTTAAGCTTTATCAAATGGATGTGAAAAGTGTTTTTTTTAAATGGATACATTTCAGAGGAAGTTTATGTTGGACAACCTCCCGTTTTTGAAAATCACAAATACCTGGACCATGTTTTTAAACTTTCAAAAGCTTTATATGGTTTAAAACAAGCACCTCGGGCATGATATGAATGACTGAGTAATTTTCTTCTTGATAAAGGTTTTTCTCGCGGTAAAATAGATACCCCTCTCCTCCTAAAAAATAAAATAAAAGGAAGACATTCTCATTGTTCAAATTTCTATCGATGATATCATATTTGGTGCTATCAATGAAAATTTATGCATGGAATTTGCTAAGGATATGCCTGGCGAATTTGAAATGAGTATGATAGGGGAGTTAACTTACTTTCTCGGACTGCAAATAAAACAAACCAAAGATGAAATCTATCTAAGTCAAGCTAAATATATCAAAGATCTCAAAAGGTTTAAAATGGATTTATCAAAGCTAGCAACAACTACAATGAGCACATCGATTCAAATCAACAATGATGAGCAAGGTAAACCGGTAGATGAAAAGACATATCGAGGCATGATTGGCTCCTTACTTTATCTAACTGCTAGTAAACTCGACATAATGTTTAGTGTTTGTATGTGTGCATGTTTTCAATCTGCTCTAAAAGAATCACATGTCATCGCAGTTAAACGTATTTTTCGATGTCTAGTTTGGCACTCCAAATTTGGGTTTGTGGTATCCTAAAAGTAATGTTTTTGACCTTTATGGTTACTCAGATGCCGACTTTGCGGGATGTAAACTTGATCGAAAAAGCACTAGTGGCATTTGTCATTTTTTTGGAAACTCTCTCACATCATGGTTTTGTAAAAAACAAAATTCAGTAGCTTTGTTAATTGTTGAAGCATAATACATTATCGCCGCAAGTTGTTGTGCACAAATGCTTTGGATGAGAAAATAACTCCACGATTTCAGACTTCATTTTGATCACATTTCTATAAAATGCGACAACACTAGTGCCATTAATCTTTCAAAAAATCCTATTCAGCACTCACGCAATAAACACTTTGAAATAAGGCATCATTTTCTATAAGATCATGACATTGAACTCGAATTTGTGCCTACAAACTGTTAATTGGCGGATATTTTTACTAAGCCACTCAATGAGGAACAATTTTACTTTATTTGAACTGAGCTTGGCATGATGAATATTCCTATGTGATGGTTTAATTAAGATTTATATGCTTTCGCGTGAAATTTATCTTGAAAAACTCTACTTGTACACTGTCCGGACCTTTGAGGGTTGAACCCCGCTATATAGGGTCGACACCGTGTGGATCCTTTTTGTTCTTTTATTTATAAGGGTCAACACCTACCTTCGCGAGTGTCGACACCAGGATGTTTTTGGCATATTGTTTTTTAGGGTCGACACCTCTCTTCGCGAGGGTCGACACTTTCTTAAGGGTATATATACCCAGCGATCCTTTTCTATTCCTTTGTGACACCACTCAAAGCCCTAGCCCTAGCCCCTTTCACTTTTCTGGCGACTCAACCGTCATTTTCCCTTCCGATCTCCATTCTCCTCTTTCGCATACTCTCACGTTCAATCTCCATGGATCCTTGCCCTTCGGCCCCTTCGAGGAAATGACTTCGCTCATCCATCACTTCTACCACTGTCCCTGTTCCATCCAGTCCTCTATTGCGTTGAACGAAGCCAAGGCCGCCTTTAACAAAAACTTCAACCTACGAAAAGCACTCTCTGGGCGCACCATTGATATTAATTTCTTTGAGGAGCAAAACATCCCTATTAAAACTTGGTTTGAAAACCAAAAGTGGTCCTCTTTTCTTAAACTTGACTATGATGTCTACCCCTGTATTGTTAAAGAATTTTTTTTCTAATCTTTCTTACAATGAAGAATCTGCCCCTGGTTCTTTAGATTGTTTTGTTAGGGTTATGTTTTTCACTTTAAAACCCTCTGTTGTAAACTCTATTTTTAAAACCTCCAATGATGGTCAAAAAGTCTCTCCATCTTTGGTCATTAACTCACCCTACTACACTCATCTTATTGGCTTGAAATTCCTCACAAATAACCATACCCTAGATCACCATATCACTGTTTCTGGCAAAGATATCTCTCTCTTGAGATGAGACTCTTGCATCACATTATCACTCATAACATCATTCCTTGTTCTGGCCATTTTGACCCTGTTACCATTGGCCACACCTTTCTTATTTGGGCCTTATCCATTGGCTATCTTATTGATTTTGGCAATTTGGTGTGTCACGTCATCATTGATGCACACAAAAGACATAACCAAGCCCTTCCATATGGGATGATCTTCACCAAAAATTTTAAACATTTCAAATTTAATCTGAATGGTGAAGACAAAGTCCCTCGAGACCCAACCTGTTATGGTTTTGAAACCTGAGCCATATGGGCTATTCTTTGATTGATAGGTTATGTACCAAAACCAAAAAGGTTGTCTCTTCTCCTACTCCATCTACTCCTGCTCCATCTCTCTCCATCATTTCTAGCCTTTTCTCTTTGTAATTCTCCACCCCTAGTCTCTTCTTTTCTTCTATTGCACCACCACCTGATCTTTCCTCCTCTCTTTCTTTCTTTCTTTCTCTCTCTCTCTCTCTCTCTCTCTCTCTCTCTTTCTCACACACATACACACACACACACAATTCTCTCTCTCTCTCTCTCTCTCCCTCACACACACACACATACACACACACACACACACACACACAAAATTGATCACCTTGATTCCTTGGTTCAAGGTCCTTTGTTGGTTGGAATCGTTGAGTTAAACTCGAGGCTTGACAACCTTAATCTCAATCAACAATCCGCACAAGCTTCAAATATTCCATCATCCTCCCACTCTGTCTTTGCTTTATTCTCACCTGACCTGGCTTAAAAAGTTGATCAGTTGGCCTCCATGGTTCAACAACTTCTATCTCGACAAACGGATATGCAACATGACATCGACGAAATGAAGATTCAATAGTCTCAAGCTAGTGAAGCGACCAAAATGAGTGTTGAGAGCATGGTCATTGTTGTTTATGGGCTCAAGTACACAAACAAAGAATTTCGATAGATTTTCTAGCAGTGATAGGATGACGACTTTAACCAACAAATTTGCAAGTTCATGCTCTGTTTTGCTCAAGGATGGTGCGAAGCAACTCCTCATTAGCCTCGCAATCCTCCATCATTTTCACTAGCCCGTGCCCCTCTTTTTACTGATGACAAAGGGGGAGAAGAATTTTAGATGTTGTTTTGTTGTTTTGATGTTTATGACTGATAGTTTTGCACATGATAATCTGTTAATTTGTTTAACAAAAGGGGAAAAGAATGTTATGTTTTGATTAATTATTTTGGATGCACAATAGTTATTTTTGATTAGATGGATGATAAACAATTGTGAATGATTTTGAAGAAATACTAATACAATGGTTTTTGTTTATGACTGTTCTTTATATACAGCAAAGGGTCAACACCAAGATATGAAATGGTCGACACCAAATTTCAGTGAGCTAAGGGTCGACTCCAGCACATGACAAGGGTCCACACTAAAAGACATAGAAAAGAGTTCCAGCAAACAAAGGGTCGATACCCAGTTACGGGAGGGTCGATAGCAGGAACACTTAACAGTCAAAGCAGAGAAGAAAATAGAACAAAGGGTCGACACCCAATCTGCAGGGGTCAACACCCTTATGTCTAGGTTTTAAAACCTAGCCGCCATTTTCTGATCTATAAGCAGACTTTGCAGTCTTCATTATGAGCAGACCTTGAGCAGACTTTGCTATCATCATTATGAAAACAATTCTTATCTCCACCTACCAAGATTTGTATTAATGGACATTGCATCTTTTGAGGAGGCTCCATCTCCAAAGGCTTGTTGACAAGCCTATACATGCCCATGCTTTGCTCTGACAGCTTGAAGATATCACCCATGCTCTGCTCCAACGGCTAGAAGACACACCCATGCTTTTCTCTAACGACTAGAAGTCATTGAAGTCTATAAAGGCAGCACTTCTCTAGATCTGAAAAGATGAACTACTCTGAGCATTCAAGAACTATTCCTAATCAATCTTTGCTGAATATTACTCTTGTGCTTTCACTTTCATATTTGAGTTTATTCTAAGTGTATTTCAAAATTCCATATGCTATTACACTTTTATATACATCTTTTGAGAGAGAAATCTTGCAAAATAGGACAGTTGTACCTCTTGTTTTTATTCCCTTTATTCTAAGTGAAATCTTGTAAAGTGAGGCATTTAGTTGAGAGGTCCTCAACAGATAAAGTAAGCCCTGTAAAAAAAATCCACAAGCTTGGTGAGGCTGTGGTGGTGTATTGATTTGATTCATAGTGAAGAAAATCTCGAGGAGGAACCTTGATGAGTGGAAGTCGGCCCGGTGTGTCGAACCACTATAAATCCTTGTGTTTGAGCTCTCCTTTATATCTCTTTTATTTTCAGTATTATTGATTGCCGGCTAAAATTTATTTACATGATTTATTAGATTCAATATTCCGCATTTAAAATTTTTTAAACCCAATTCACCCCCCTCTTGGGTTGCCTACCTAGGTAACACATACATTATCAGAGTCAAATTTGGATTTCTATATAAGAGTATCGCTGAATTACTTTGTCTAGTTGGGACTGTTGTTATACTTTATTTGGTTGCCCACCCTAGAGAGTTTCACAAACAATTTGGTGACCTTGTGGATACGTATAGTGTAAGAGTTACCCTTGCCTTAGCCTATTATGCTTATTTCATCTCTAGAATTTTCAATCCATATTTTGAGGTTGATTTGCCTACAATATTTTTAGATATGAGTATACATTTCTCTATTGAGTTATGGAAAAAATAGCGAAAAGGTTTTGTTTGAATAGATTTATTTTTTTTGCATTTATTCTTCTAATTGGGAAGAATTTGGTAGAGAATATGGAAGAAGAGCATATAGGGGGAAATAGGGGCAATGGATGAGGAGAGAATAATGAAGATGGAGGAGGGGGCAATGGAGGTAATAGAGAGAGATAGAATGATGATGATGGAAGGGGCAATGAGGACAATGGTAGGGGAGAGAATGATGATGAAAGAGAAGGCAATGGAAGGGGAGAGATTGATGATGATGGAAGGGACAATGGAGGCAATGGAGGCAATGAAGGGTAAGAGAATAATGATGATGGAGTAGGCAATGGAGGCAATGGATGGGGAGACAAAGATGATGATGGAGAGGCCAATGGTGGAGAGAAAGATGATGCCGAAATAAAAGTAGTTTGCCAATACAACGTTCAACACAGTTGTAAAATGAACACATGAAGTTAAAGGTTGTGAATAGGGATGAAACCGGGTAAAGGAAAAACAAAGGTTGGGGAAATGGAAATGGAACACTTGAAGTTGCTCTCAATATTGGAATAGTTTGTGGTGCAGCATTGGTCATGATGGTTGCAATGGCATGATCGGGGCAAAGGTAATATGTTTTTTTTATTTGAATAGCAACTGTACAAGTAAGAAATATACCTTGCATGAGTATTCCTTGTGATCAAGCTTGCTCTCCTCATATTGCTGTAATGTGACCTGAAAACACAACTTTAATGAGGGTTTGAGGATGAAATGGTTGAAAAACTTTGGCTTTTTTCTTCCTCTATTCTTCTTCTTCTTCTTTGTAGCACGTCATTGTCAGATTAATTTTTATTTTTTATTTTTTAGTTTCTTTGGTTCTACCCAATCTGCCAAGTAAAGGGAAAGAATACTAAACACTTCTATATAGAGAGTTTGAGCAGCCAAGTTTGCAATCATCATGCATGGGACATATCCCATCAGAATTTTTTTTACCCAAGATTACTCGTCACTTTAGTCCTAACTTTGAATGCAAAGGCACAAGTGGTAGGGTGACTCACCCCTATAGGCCACCTAATACAATTTTTTTTTTTTTTGAATTCAATAATAAATTTATATAATTGTGTATTTGTATGGGTTCCTTAAAAATCAATCAAATAAAGTTTTCAACTAATGTATTTAGTAAGGATAATTATTAGGTTGAATCTTTGTCAAAAATAGTTACGAACGAAAAATATTGAATACCCACAAAATTATTTATTCTGAGTAATATTCTTGTTAGAGACTAAATTCGAATATTTTTAACTAATTTATACATTAACAAATTTATTACTATTAAATTGTCTTTAGATAAATTAATTTATTGTTCATATCTTATAATGCATTTATAAAAAGAATTAAATATTGGTTCTCACATTAATTTTTGTAAGCATTTTATATTTTGAACTATTTTTTTATATGGGATTTGATTGGGTGGATAGAAAATTATTTGGCAAAGGTCTACTGTGGTTTTGGCTAGCGGCGTCAACGGTAACCCTTTATATTTTCTTAGTTCTATTCCCGAATAATGTTTTCTACCAAGATTTCAAACTGGACAAATATGATATAACTTGGTTTCAAATTGTATTTCATGTCGTGCATACTAGATTCTTGACATTGTTCATATACCATGGTCCATACAATATCAGAGTCAGATTTGGTTTGTGTATAGGAGTATCACTGAATTACTTTGCCTAGTTGGGATTGCTGTTATACTTTATTTGGTGGCCTACCCTAGAGAATATTTAGTGATCTTGTGGATGCGTATAGTGTAGGAGTTACCCCTGCCTTATTTTATTATGTTTATTTCATTTGTAGAATTTTCCGTCCATATTTTGAGATAGATTTGTGTACGATATTCTTAGATATGAGTATGCATTTCATTATTGAGTAATGGAAAAAGAGGGGGAGGGGGAAGGTTTAGTATGGATAGATTTCTTTTTTGTATTTATTCTTCTAATTGGGAAGAATTGGGTAGAGAATATGGAAGAAGAGCATAAACGGGGAAATAGGGGCAATGGAGGGGGAGAGAATAATGATGATAGAGGAGGCAATAGAGGCAATAGATGGAGAGATAATGATTATGATGGAGGAGAGAATGGGGACAATGGTAAGGGAGATAATGATGATGATGGAAAGAGCAATAGAGGGGAAGAGATAGAGGCAATGAAGGGTAAAAGAATGATGATAATGGAGGGGGCAATGAAGGCTATAGAGGGGGAGACAAAGATGATGATGATGATGATGATGAAGAGGTCAATGGTAGAGAGAATGATGATGCCAGAATAGAAGTAGTTTACCAATACAACGTTTAACAAGTTGTGAAAGTGAACACATCAAGTTGAAGGTTGTGAATGGGAATGAAATTTGGCAAATGAAAAAGAAAGGTTAGGGTAATGGAAAAGGAATAGTTGAAGTTGCTCTTAATATTGGAATAGTTTGTGGTGCGGCATTGGTTATGATGGTTGCAATGGCACGGTCGACATGTAAGTAATTTGTTTTTTTTTTTTATTTGAATAACTACTATACGAGTAAGAAATATACCTCGCACGTGTATTCCTTATGCTCAAGCTTGCTCTCCTCCGAATGGCATATTGTGACGTGAAAACATAACTCCGATGAGCTTACCGACGGGTGTGTGCCGGAAAACCCCTCCGATATTTAAGTTAGGAGTTTTAAGATCAATATGGTGATAACTCTCAAGTATTCTATGAGTAAAGCTGCGTTACCTCGTTCTAGGTTATCTTTGAGCTTTTATGTGTTCTGCATGGTAGAATCATAGTAGGATTCTAATTCCTCTCCGTAGAGTCTTATCAGGGGTCCATCTCTTAAAGGATAAGGCCCATCCTTTATCACCCTTATCACCAAAGTCCCAGTGAAATGACCTAACTCCCAGACTGATAACCGAGATAAACAAACCATTAGCTCGGTTGCACGTTAATTGCATAACCACATAGGTTAAACCTTACTAATTCCAAGTAAGAACGCCGAGCCAAAGATTACACCGTGCTAACCTTACTCGACAAACATTTGTCAAGCTAAACATATCGGTCAAAGACTTAGCATGACCTTCCAATCCGGTCTAGAACTTAGCATGCCTTTCTGCACAGTCAACATCATACATCGTTTGTCCGGCTGACACTCGCATGCTGTTTGCAAGGTCGACATCCAAGCTCCATTTGCTCGGGTGACATCTAAGCACCATTTGCCCAGTCTAACTTGTTAAACCTAGCAAAATCCATTTGCAAGGTTTGTTTGCAAGGTTGCTAGAGTTGAGCCTAGCAAAGTCCATTTGCGGGGTTGTCGGAGTCAAGCCTACCAAGGTCCGTTTGCAAGGTCGCCAGAGTTAAGCCTAACAAAGTCCGTTTGCAAGGACGCCAGAGTTAAGCCTAGCAAAGTCCATTTGCAAGGTCACTAGAGTCAGACCTTGATGGGCTTTGCCCGACTCACTAGTCCGGTAGAAATGTAACTCTCAATTGCTTCTTACTTCCGTCTGTTGCTTTAGGCATGACTGGGATTACACTTCTTAAACTCCAAGCAAAAATTCTAGATTCCAATATGACCAAACTTGACTCTTGATTTGCATGGCTAACATTCCATTGCCTTTTAGACTGCTCAGCAACAACCTCACTTTCAAAACTTGGGCTTCGAAACATAACCAAGCCCAATCTTCTACCGTGTAGAATATGAACTAGGTTTGACCATGCACACTTTCAACATTTCACTTCTGAGCGAATCACAAACTGTGCAAGGCTTCTAAAATTCACCATGCACCATGCAGAAGCACATCTGCTCTATGGCCGTACAAACATAGGCAAATATCAAGCTTCAGAGATTGACCTTACGGCTTCCCCTCTCCCAAAAACAATCTGGGCTCCTGCCTTAAGTTACAAAGGCAAAGTAGTGATCCAAGCTGTATCGATTGCCCATGGTTTGTGCTCCACTGCATAATTAGGGTTTTCTCAAGGTTGAACAAGTCACCAACTGTTTACATCGAGCAAATTCAATTCGAAAAAGATAATTAAAGTTTAACCAAGGTGTTATAACCTAAACCTGCCCCTATAGGTTTAGCATCTTAACTAGCCAGTAATCTGTAGGTTACCGAAGGCCTCGTAACAATAATCAAATTATTAGGGGCTAGCGAAAGCAAATATACAAAATACAATATCCATAGAGCTGTGCAGACGTGTATGGGACATAAAATTTTTAAACTTATATTCACATAAATAGTGATGTCTTATAGACATATACATCATTATCTTACGTCACCTACTTAGAATCAAACAGAAAGGGACTTTGCCTCAAATACAGATTAAACAAAAGAAAAGGAAGACAAAAATAGACACCATGTGTACTTGACTTGAACATTTGAAACACTTGGGAACCTCCACGGGAGGCACGTCGGTTGGCTTGACAAAACAAAACTCCAGGCTAGCAATTTAGGCCTAGTCTCGCGCCTGATCCCCTACATACATAAATAATACAATGAACTGGAGCCCAGTGAATAACAACATACTAAAAAGTTTATGAATGGTGTCCAAAATAGATTAAAAAATCAGAATTCAGATCAATACAAATTCAGATTCACATATTTATACAGATTCCATAAACAGTTATACGTGGTACATCCATTAGCTCACAAATCACTTGGTCATAAAGACCCACTTTTACTTGGAATGGTTATAAAGACCTACTTTCACTTGGAATGGTCTTAAAGACCTACTTTCACTTGGACTGGTCTTAAAGACCCACTTTCACTTGGGATGGTCATAAAGACCTACGTGCAGATCATATAAGCGGTTATGCATAACCAGTTCCATGGATGGAACCAACTTGAAACCCTGGTACCAAGTCACATGAACACATGATGCTAAGGATACCACGAATACATTTCAAAAAAACTGGACAATCATTCATGCTTCACAAAATAGCATTTTATAAAACAGATCATATCGTATCATTCTGAAAATACTTATTGTCACGATCCAAATCTACTCCTAAAAGTTTAGGACATGACCGACCTATACTTAGGCCTCAAATTAAAATCAAAGGATATAATTTATTCAACAAAAAGGCCTAAAGTGAAAATAATTAAATAATACAACGTCCATCGAGCCGTGTGTATGTGCCAGGATCATTACACAACTTCCTTTAAACGAAGAAGTTTACATGCGTTGTTCAGATATAAATACAGTCCAAGGCAGGTATATGTACAAATAGTTAATAACCCAAAAGTTACATGACCATAAAATGTTCAACAAAGCCACCAAAAACATTACAAAAATGTGGCATTGAACTCCATAAGCAACAAAAAGACTCCATTTGGGCTTAACCAAAAATTTCCACAAAAAGGCGCCTGAAGTTGACCTAGGGCTAGCCTCTAAGCTGACCACCTACAAAACATACATGAATACGGAATGAGCCAGGCTCAGTGAATAATAATAATATAATAAAGCATATAAACGAGCATGTGTCTTGTAAAACGTAAAACATGTATGTAACACATGTATGTCCTTTATATCAATACATTTCAAAACGGCCTCGGGCCCCATCATAATAACAGAATGGCTTCGGACCCAATAATAACAACAGAACGGCCTCGGGCCCAATACATATAAACGCACACATAATCACACATCTAATGAGAGATTTAAGCATGTAAGAGGGTCGGGTTATTACACTCTTCCCCCTTTAAAGAAGTTTGGTCCCTCAAACTTATTTTACCTCAAGTTGAGAATAACTCTGGATACCGTTGTTTCATTTCCTCTTCTCTCTCCCAAGTGGCTTCCTTCCCGTAGTGTTCTTGCCATTCAACTTTCACCATCAGAATTGTTTTGTTTCATAATTGTTTTACTTGATGATCTAGAATTTGAATTGGTTTGTCCTCATAGATCAAATTGTCATCCAAAGTAAGTTCATGGTAATCTATGATATGGGACGGATCTTGGAGGTAACCCTGTAACATGGATACATGAAAGACGTTATGTACTTGTCTCATACTCGGTGGAAGAGCAATACGATAAGCCACCGGACCCCTTTTCTCCAAAATTTGAAACGGACCTACATACCGAGGTGCTAATTTACCCTTCTTGCCAAATCTTGTGTGTCCTTTCATTGGAGTGACTTTCACAAAAACATAATTGCCCACCTCAAATTCCAAATCCTTTCGTCGATAATTCGCATAACTCTTTTGCCTTCTTTGAGTAGTTTTCAATCTTTCCCAATGACTTTGATTTTTTCTGTCGTCATTTGTACAATTTCAAGCCCAAACAATGATCTATCACCACTTTCAGCCCAACACACTGGGGAGCGGCATTTTCTTCCGTACAAAGTTTCATATGGTTCCATCCCTATGCTTGAGTGAAAACTATTGTTGTATGCAAACTCTACTAACGGTAGGTACATTTCCCAACTCCCTTGGAAATCCACAGCGCACATCCGAAGCATATCCTCCAACGTTTGTATTGTTCTCTCCGATTGGCCATCTATTTGAGGGTGGAATGCCGTACTGAATTTCAACTCTGTTCCCATGGCATTCTGTAAACTCTGCCAAAATCTGGATACAAATTTTGGATCTCTATCGGATACAATTGAAATCGGGACACCATATAGCCGGATAATTTCATTCATATACACAGCAGCAAGTTTATCCGCATTATATTGAGTTTTCACAGACAAAAAATGGGCAAATTGAGTTAATCTATCAACAATAACCCATATGGAATTCATACCTAGGGGTGTTTGGGGCAAACCCACAATAAAATCCATCGTTAGATGTTCCCACTTCCACTCCGGAATTGGGAGAAGTTGAACTAGACCCACCAGTTTTTGGTGCCCTGCTTTACTTGTTGACATTGTAAACATTTTGAAACAAATTCTGCAATTTCTTTGTTCATGCTTGGCCACCAAAAATTTTGCTTCAAATCTTGGTACATTTTTGTATTACCGGGATGTAGGGAAAATTTAGACATATGTGCTTCCTCCATAATTCTTCTTTTGATTTGTGAAACATTTGGGACACACAATCTGTCTTTAAACTTCAACACCGAATTTTCAAGAATGAACCCGGGCCTTGGCTTTGTTTCCATCTTAACACAAATTTTCTTCAGAAACTCATCTTCCACTTGCCATTGCTTGATTTCTTCAATAAGAGCCGGTTATACTGACATTGTTGCTAATACCGCGTCTTGACCATGTAACACAAGTTCTATATCCATTCTTTCCAAATCAAGTAACAACTCTTGCTGTCCAGTGAGCAAACTTGCCAAAGTCCCCATACCTTTTCGGCTAAGAGCATCCGTAACTGTATTAGCTTTGCTGGGGTGGTAATGGATTTGCAAGTTATAATCTTTGATAAGATCTAACCACCGTCTTTGTCTCATATTTAACTACCTTTGGGTAAAGAAATACTTTAAGCTCTTATGGTTCGTGTAAAACTCACATGTCGTACCATACCAATAGTGACGCCATATTTTCAAAGCAAAGACCACTGCAGCTAGCTCTAAGTCATATGTAAGATAATTCTTTTCATGTGGCTTGAGTTGGCGAGAAGCATATGCGATGACCCTTCCATGCTGCATTAGTTCATAGCCCAATCCTTTGTAAGAAGCATCGCTATAAATCACAACCCCTCGGTACCAGATGGTAAGGCAAGAACTGGTGCTGTAGTTAACCTTGTCTTCAACTCCTGAAAGGCAATTTCCTTTTGTTCTGTCCACTCAAACATAACCCCTTTTTGGGTCAGTTGGGTGAGTGGTGTTGCAATCTTGGAGAAGTCTTGTACAAATCTTCTGTAGTACCCTGCTAAGCCCATGAAACTACACACCTCTGTTACATTCGTAGGAGTTGGCCAATTCACAATGGATTTTATCTTGTGTGGGTCAATAGAAACACCTTCTTTATTAATTACGTGCCCCAAAAACACCACTTCATGTAGCCAAAACTGGCACTTCTTCAATTTCGCATATAGGCTCTTATCTCAAAGTATCTGCAGAATTATTCGTAATTGGTTCTCATGTGCTTCCGTGTTCGTCGAATAAATGAGAATGTCATCAATAAACACAACTAGGAAGTCATCCAGGTACGGCTCAAAATCACAGTTCATTAAATCCATGAAGGCCACCGGTGCATTAGTAACCCCAAACAGCATAATCAGAAATTCATAATGCCCATATCGGGTGCGGAAAGCAGTCTTCTCAATGTCTTTAGTTTTCACCTTTAACTCATGGTATCTAGATCGTAAATCTATTTTCAAAAAGACTTGTGCACCTTGAAGTTGATCAAATAGATAATCGATCCTAGGAAAGGATACTTGTTCTTTACAGTTACCTTATTAAGCTCCTGATAGTCAACACATAACCGAAGTGTCCCATCTTTCTTCTTAACAAAAAGAACTGGTGCGCCCCAAGGAGAAGTGCTCGGACGAATGAATCCTTTATCAAGTAAGTCTTGCAGCTGTATCTTCAACTTTTTCATTTCCATAGGTGACATTCTATAAGGGGTTTTGAAATTGGTTGGGTTCCTGGTACTATATCAATCACAAATTCAATCTCATGGTCCACTAACTCTCCTAGCAACTCCTCTAGAAAAACGTTCAGAAATTCACGTACCACTAGAATGTTATCAACACACACCTCTACTAGTTGTCCATTCAAAATGCTACATAAATACCCTCAACAACCCTTTTGTAATAGCTTACACGCCTTCATGGCGGAGATTAAGTACGGTGGGGGAATCACCCCATGTCCCATAATCATAAATTCGGATTGCCCCGAAGGTCGAAATATGACTTGTTTAGACATACACTCAATAGTCACATGGTATTTACTTAGCAAATCCATCCCCAAAATTATATCAAAATAAGCCATGTCCAGCGGCAACATATTAGCAGATAACTGAACATTTCCAATAACGATCTCACAAGCAGAATAAATGAATGTACACAACATGGAGCCCCTCCATGGTGAAGAAACACATAGAACATAATATAATGATTCCTTAGGTCTATTCAATTTTCTAGCAAAGGTTTCTAACACAAAAGAATAGGTAGAACTCGAATCAAATATTACATGAGGAAAGTGACCATCGATAGGAAATGTACCTGACACCATAGCCTCAGTATTTTGCATATCACTGAGAATAAGAGCAAATACTCTCCCCTGCCTAGCATTGTCTCTGGTGTTGGTGGATTTTGCAGTAGTCTTTGTAGTTGAAGCTGGAGTTGAGCCGACTGAAGTTGTAGTAGTTCTATTCCTATTTTGCCGGTCTCTCTGAGGGCAATCTCTTGCTAAATGTCCTGTCTTTCTACACTTGAAGCAAGCCCCAGTTACCCAATAACAAGTCCGACGGTGCCTTTTCCCACAATCTGGACAAGTTGGTGCTGATTCACAAGTAGAGGCGGAAGTACTAGAAGTTCCCAAGTTCAACTTCTTGTTTTGTGACACTACTGATCCCCTTGGTGCTTGCGCATTCTGCCTCTTCCCCCACCACTCAGAAACCCAATTTTGAGCAGCTATATTACCTTCAGCCACTATCACCCTTTCCAGTACATCGACATAGGTAGGCAATTTCAACACATTAATCTTATCCAGAATCAAGTTCCGGAGTCCTTCTTCGAACTTTCTTGCTTTCTTGTAGTCCGTATCCACCATGTGTGGTGCGTAACGAGCTAACTCCGAAAATTATGCTTCATACTCTGCCACCATCTTGTTTCCTTGCCTCAACGTCTCAAATTCTGTCACTTTCTTATCCCGCATGCATTGTGGGAAATACTTATAATAAAAAGCTCCAAAAATTGAGCCCAAGGCAAACCTTAATGTTCATTTCGAGTGAGCATCCACCACCTCCATGCTTCGTCTTCAAGGGTAAAAGCTGCAAGCTGTACCTTCTGTGCTTCTGTGCACGGAAAGACCTCAAATAACTTCTTTATACCTAGTACCCACGCCTCAGCTTTCATTGACTCAATGCCCCCCTTGAACGATGACGGCTTCATTTTCTTAAATTCTTTGTCAGTGCAATGGTTCGGTCCTCAGCTTGATGGTCTTGCACCACTGGTGACGGTGGTGGTTGCTGCTGTTGTTGTTCCTGTTGTCTCATAGTTTCTGCCATGTCTGCAATCATCATTTCCAACAGATCCAGCCGTGCTGAGGTAGATTCTTCCATATCATCCATTCTTGTCCTCACCATGATTTACATATCAAAAGATTATAATACACACAAGAAGAGACACAAGTGTATATAGGCAATGATCATTAGTCATCTTTCATACGATATTCACAACGTAGAAAACATTATGCATGCAACCTAAGTCTTTTCTAGACTCCTTATAGCCCAATGGACACGTTTGTGAGATATTTACTAATGCTCTGATACCAACTATCATGACCCAAATCCGCCCCTAAAAGTTTAGGACATGACCGGCCTGTACTTAGGCCTCAATTCAAAATCAAAGAATATAATTTATTCAACAAAGGGGCCTAAAGTGAAAGCAATTAAATAATACAACGTCCATGGAGTCGTGCGTATGTGCCGGGATCATTACACAACTTCCCTTAAACGGAGAAGTTCACATGCACTGTTCAGATATAAATACAGTCCAGGTAGGTATATGTACAAATAGTTAGTAACCCAAAATTTACATGACCATAAAATGTTCAACAAAGCCACCAAAAACATTACAAAAATGTGGCACTGAACTCCATAAGAAATAAAAAGACTTCACTTGGGATTAATAAAAAATTTCCACAAAAAGGCGTCTGAAGCTGACTTAGGGCTGGCCTCCAAGCTGACCACTTACAAAACATACATGAATACGGAATGAGCCAAGCTCAGTGAATAATAATAATGTAATAAAGCATATAAACGAGCACGTGTCTGGAAAAATGTAAACGTGTACGTAACACATGTATGTCCTTTATATCAATACATTTCAAAACGGCCTCGGGCCCCATCATAATAATAGAATGGCCTTGGGCCCGATCATAATAACAAAACGGCCTCGAGCCCAATCATAATAACAGAACGGCCTCAGGCCCAATAATAGCATAACAGTCTCGGGCCCAATAATAATAGAACGGCCTTAGGCCCAATATATTATACTATAAATAAGTCTCATCTCATATCCACATTCCATATTCCAATTCTTGTACCTCATTCATTCAAATAACATAACTTCAGAGAATTGCACATTAACGTATCAAAATAAATACATGTAAGTACATCTTTACACCACTATTACTCATAGTGATTCGGTCGTGCAGTAGTCCCTTCTGGCGAATGACCTACACATCCCATACATAAACTGATAAGTAATGCATTCCATTCTTAGCTTCTTCTTCTTCTTTTTTTTCTTTTTTTTTTTTTTTTCGTATTTCAGGGGTATAAAATATATAGATTAACAGGTTCAGAAGGTCAAAAGGGGTGTCAGAAAGAAACATAATTTTCCCTCTCTTCCCGCACACGCGGAGGTCCCTCACCACACCTACGGAGAGGTGTGCCGCACGTGCGGCCTCGCACGTCCATTTATTTCAGAAGCCAACACTTGTCTCCCTTGTTTTCTACATGTACAACTGTGAGCCCCACACGTGCAGTTGTGCATCCTGCACATGCGGCCATGAGCCCTGTACGTGTAGTCCTAGGCTCTATGTGAGCAGTCTGAAATTCAACAATTTCAGCTTTCCAAAGGTATTTCAAGGCTCTAATTCAAGCAAGTTCCATTTCAGAAACATAATATATAATCATAATACACGTGAACCTCAAGCTGAATTAGATCCTAGCTCATTTTAATTGTACATACACAACACAAATTGCTACCTTTCTGCCACTTTTTCATCTTTTCATGGTTAATGAAAACAACTATAGCTATACATATACAAGCATATACATAAATGAGCTCAAAGCATGTGAAACTAAATATTAGAAGGTAATTTCTCTCAATCTTACTCAAAACAACTCAAAACCTAAGGATCAACCTTTCATTTAACCAAATGCAAAGATTACATGTTCAATTTCATGATATAAATTCAACCATGGTAGTAACTCATAAACCTTAACTTCTATTGGTTTAAAAACTTCATTCTAAGGATTGATTCTAATCAATTAAGGAGAGGTTTAGAGTATTTGAGTTTACCTTGAGCCAATCCTTGACTTATTCTTCAATTTCCTTCAATCCTCCCACTTAGGTTAAGTTTTCTCCTCTTTCCTTCATTTCTCTTCTTCTCTCTCTTTCTCCAGGAGATTTGTTTAAGTGCTAACCTAAGCTCATATATGTATCTCTTATATCTACAAGACTTGAGTTTTGGGGTCCAAATAGTTTAATTAAGAGTTATAACCAAATTAAATCAATTTAATTTATTACGAATCAATTTCGATTTATCACGCCTCTAAGGCTTTCAATTTACAGTCCAAAGGTCGCAATTTCAACAGATTTTCTCATAATCGACAAATATAATTTCATAATTATATAATTCACACATTAAAACATGGAATTTCATGTCAAACATATAAACATGCATATAATCACACATCTAATGAGAGATTTAAGCATGTGATAGGGTCGAGTTATTACACTTATAATCAAACATAGCTTTACTGAGTTGTTACTCACAAATAGCTCCAATAGCAGAACATATCAATTGTATAGAATAAACTGATCAGGCGGGGGATAACACGTGACCTACACAAACACGTAACATATACACATTGAACACACGTCCCATAGATGCTTAACTTATCATTCTTCTATCTTAACGTGTGTTTCTAACTCTTATCCTCATTAATATGGCCAAAATCATGGCTTAAGAATGCCTAAGATGGATTGAGGATGCAAGAATGCACATTGAAACACTCTGCAAAATTTCTGAAAACAGGGTAGTTTGCTCGAGCGAAGCTTTGGTCGCTCGAGCGGTCTGCAAAGTCTATAAAAGTACTGGATGCTTGATTTTCACGCTCGATGGTTGCTCGAACTAACTACTGAGAAAAAAGATTTGTTATACAAGAAAGCAACCCAAGAGAGAGGGTGAATTGGGTAATTAAAATTTTGGCTAGAAAATAGATTTCAAAGACTAAGAGAATAAATGCAGTAGATAATAATATGTACATAGAAAATAAAGGAAAGTGTAGCTCGCCTTTTTTGTGCCCCCTTTCAGAAACTCGAAATAAGCCCAACAGTTTGAACTCCCACGGTTCTGAATCTAATCTCACAAGCGCAATGTGAAATAGATAAACACCAAAGAGTCCAAATTCAAAAAATCATTTGGAAAATTGATTTTGAATCAAAAATTCCCAAAATTGGATTGCTTTGCCAGATACATAGTCACCACCTAAATATTTTATTTTGGAGAAATTTAGGAAACCCATGACTCGTGCCAAAGGCCACGTGTCCGTTGTCATCAAGATTGTCTCGGTTCGGGAACTTAGGTACGAGGGGGGAAGGTCATGAATACATTTGAGTACCCCCACTCGCCCGATCAAAGATTGGCCTCTACTAATCATGATATGATTTTTATCTACGTTATATGCTCTTGTTCTGGTTTATTAAGCTAGCGTTACTATGTGATGCGCACACAAGTATATACTAAAATTACAAGAATTGGAACATTTCAATTTCATGTTTGTTTTTTTAAAAAAAGGGGTTTGATTTTTCCACTTAACAAAGTGGGCATAAAGTTTGTGAATTTGCCACTTGACAAAGTGGGCTTAAACGTACATTCATTGAATCATTCCAAGTCAAGGAATAAGCCTTCATCCATAGGCATGCAAGCAGTTATAGCACTTAAGTAGTTAGCCTCATGGCAACATTCTAAACATGGCAACAATCACACTCATGCGATATGCTAAAGCTAATAAAAGCTTACCTAGTACTCCAAGCCAAAAAAACAAAGTTAGAAAAAATGCATGATCCAAACTTATGTAATATGACTAATGCAACACATGTGATATGCAATTACCAGGCTCGGCTATTAATATGACATATGAAACAAGTAAATAGCATGCGGTCTAAGCACGTATTCAAAGAAGTATTGAAACTAACAATGCAGTTAGAATGATGAACTGAGCCTCGGTGCATGCAATACAAATGGATGCGAACATGCAATATGGTAATTGAAACGTGGTGTCCTTGATCTAATCATTACAAGCTGGTAAATAAAAGGAAGAAAGACGTGGGGTTGGGAGACATACACATTATTACAACATTGTGCTCTCACGAAGGAGAGTCCAAATAAATTAAGCTAACTAACTAACTAAGCTAAGCTAATTAAGCTAACTATTACAAACCGAAATAAATAAACTTGCTAAGCTACCTAACTAATTATTATAACGCTTGAATTAACTAACTAGTTAACCAACTAATTAAATAATTATAACACAGGTGTAATTAATGATTAAACTAAACAACTAACCACTATGCCTCGGGAAACGAGGGATGTGGATGCGCATGCTCGGTTTCCACCCAAAAAGACCACCATTTTGCTTCCGAATGCCTTTGTTTGCACAGATGAACACCAACTCTACTGCTCACTCTGCTCTGCCTTACCAACACTCTCCTGAATTTTGCATCAGTGGCTGGCTGGTCACTGGTCAAGGTTGTCGGCCACCAGCCGGCCATGGTTGAAGGTTGCCGGCCATGGATGATGGTCTACCGGCCACTGATGCATAGGTTCGTCTTGCTGCAATAGAGGAAAAATGGAGCATACACAGGGTATTTTAAGGGTTTGTTTGCATAACCTATCCCTCATTTTCATGAGAAAATCAAAGGAGTAGCAAGCTTTGGTTCACAAACCATCAATGGATGCAATTTCATTGCATGATGGCTTGTGAAACCAAGTGTGCAAGTTCAACAAATGCAAAATAAGACACAAGCCTCCTTCCTTTCATGAATGATCAAAGGAAAAAGTTAACCTTAGAGACTTGGATCATTTCATCACAGCAAGTATGAAATGGTTCATGCTTCCATGTGTTCAATTAACGTCCGATTGAACGCAACCAAATATTATCTTGCTCACTTCAAGTCCCAAGTTTTAGTTATTCATTTTAATATGCAAACCATTCTTTAATCCAATTAAGTCCAAAAGGTGAATTAAAGTCCTCTAATGGAAAAAGGGTTCAGAACACAAGCTGCTTTGGGTATGAAAGAAGCATCATACGGTTGGTAATGAACCCCCTAAGGGATTAAACCATTAAGTATAAAACCTCAATTTCATACTTGGGCAAGCAAGTGACTTGAAACCACTTTCAAAGAAAAATTAAAAGCCAAGAAAAGAGGGAGGTTGCAGAGATTATTAATGCTAAAATAAAGTATGAAAAGCCAAAAATAAGTGCTATCAACTCAAATAAGTGATGTCTAAGACCTAAAAAGTAAGCTTATGAGGACTATTACACTAGACGCATGCAAAACAAAGCTCGAATGTAAACTACAGCCCAAAATAGTGCTAAAGCAGGCTAAAATGTGTCCTAAAACATGTTAGAATTGAGCTAAAACAAGCTAGATTAAAATGCTAAAACATGGCACAACCTAGGCTAGTAAGCAAGACACAAGGAGGGGAGGCTAACCCCTCTAAATTTGGACTTCAAAACATGATTTTGGCTACTGAAATAACTTTGAAAATCAATGTTTAAAAGCTTGAAAAAAGATAGTAAAATGGTAGGAAATACAAGGGCAAAGGCCTCCAAAACAAGGTACAAAAAAGGGCTATCAACCCCTCAACCTTTAATGGCCTTAAACCCAAGCTTCAGCCCCAAAAATACAAAGTTTTGATAGCCCAAAACAATGGAAAAACAGTAGGAATAGAAGAAAATAAAACAAAGCTACAAGCAAAGTATTATACCTTTGAAGAGAAGAGCAACTTCAAGCAACAAAACCAAGCAAACAACACCCTCTAGAGCTCAAACCAAGCTCAAAGTCACCTCAGCTCAAAGATGAGAAAATTTGGTTAAGGGTGTATAGCTAAAGGTTAAGGAATTGTAGGCAAAATTGTAGAGAATTTGTAGAGAGAGAGGAAAATTTTTGAATTCAAAATTTTCTAACCTTGCTACAAGAGAGAAGGGGTCCCTATATATAGAAAACATGAAATTCCCTCAAGGAGATCCATCCCTACACGTGAGGATAAATGGGTGTATCTGTGCAAACAGCTGGCACAGCTGGCATAAAATATCTGTAAAATACACTTGTGGTCGGCCGGTCATCCCTGGAGGCCGGTAGCAGGCCGGCAACCAAGAAGTGATGGCCGACAGCCTAAAAAGGCGAGCTGGCAGGCCACCAGAGGCTGCAGGCTCGAAAACCAAAGGTTGGTCCAAGAATGAGGCAACAGGTGTACAAAGTTTGAAACGCTCAAAGTTGTGGTGTTCCGTTGAGGACTTCGAGCACTTGGTGAGCAGAAAGACTTATCATCGGCTGTGCATGCGATGACGTCCAAGTCATAAGGGTCGTCAAAAATGGGGAGTCTACAGTTGCCCGTCTTTGACAGAACTCAAAGTCATGAAATGACGTGAGTGAATGTCAAAGCCCGGAGACGACCCATTCTGACAAGGCCGTAAGACTTGGACAAACAATCAAGACAGAAATAAATGGTTGCACCCGTAGGCTGCCTACGTATCCCTTTGCAAGGAATCAAACGAGCGTAGTTCTGGAGCAAGATGCAAAATGATATGTACAATGCAACTTTGAAAGCTAGACTCACACGCTTCGCGAAGCCAGCTATTTTGAAAACTCATGATCATGCGATTTGATGTAATAAGCAATAACAAGATAACAACATATAAATGAGTAGCTTCAAGCTTAAAAGTGAAAAGATCCAAAACACACTCTAACCATGCCAACACAGGATAAAGAAAGAAAACAATGCTCAGGGCTGTGTTTCACATATCCTAAGAAACCGAGAAACAAAAGCTGCTCGAGGTCGTGTTTCACACGTCCAGAGAATAAGAAACCACTCAAGGTCGCGTTTCACGCAACTTGAGAAACAAGCAAAATCGTTCGGGGTTGTGTTTCACATGTCTTGAGAAATAAGAACAAAAATCGTTCGGGTCTGCTTTTCACGTGTCCCAAGATACAAGGACAAAAGCCGCTCGGGTCCGCGTTTCATGCATCTCAAAATATAAGAACAAAAACCGCTTGGGTCCGTGTTTTATGCATCCTAAGATACAACCACTCAGGCACATACTTCGTACGTCCCGAGGTAAAACCCACCCAGGGCTGTGTTTCATGCGTCCTAAGAGACAATCACTCAGGAGTGTACTTCGTACGTCCCGAGGTCAAACTTGCCCAGGGCAGCGTTTTATGCGTCCTGAGAAACAACCACTCGGGTGCGTGCTTTGCACGTCTTGAGGTAAAAGAGAGAGGTGTGAAATAAATGCACGAAGTGAACAAGTGCGATAGATGCACAAAGTGAACAAGTGCGATAGATACACAAAGTGAACAAGTGTGATAGATTCACAAAGTGAACAAGTGTGATAGATGCACAAAGACTTCAACTGGAACTCCTTTGAATGAACCGTACATACTTCAACTGGAACTCCTCTGAATGAACCGTACATACAATATCGTTTACCTGTGTAAGAAAGAAACTTAACAAGTGCGATACAACAAGAATGCATGTTCTATGCAAGACAAACAACAGAGATACAATGTTAATTGAAGGCATGTTCCATGCGAGAAACAAAAGCATATTCTATGCGTGAAATAAGAGCGAAAGCATATTTTATGCGTGATTCATAATGGATGCAAGACGTGCATGCAATATGCATGAAATGCATATTTTATGCAATAACGTGTGTGAAATGCATATTCTATGCAACAAAGTGACATGCATGTTTTATGCAACAAAGTGAAATGCATATTCTACGCAAGGTACAAAAGCATAATTTAACAAAAACAAATTGAATAACAACTTCTGATTTACCTCTCGGAAGAGTTATAATATGTTTAAAGGATACACCTCGTTCATGTTGACAAGTGACGAACATCGTGCACCAAAAACACAGTTTTGAGCTTCCGTAGAGACAATCTGAACCCAACAGTGAACCATCCCTATAGTTCTTGGAAACCAAGGACACAAAACAGTGTTAGGACTCCAAGGGAGGCCACCAGCCACAGGAGGAGGGTGTCGGCCACGGATAGGCCTTGCCGGACCCATGCTGGACCCATGCCGGCCACCGATGGCAGTTTGGGGCCTTTTTTTGTCTTTTCACCACGGGTCTTTAAATATGCAGCTCAACACTTCATTTCCTCACAACCCTAAAGTCAAAATTGCTCCTCCTCTCTCTCTAGGTGCTCATTCTCTCTAAATTTCCACTTTCTACGCGTTTTTCAACACCCCACGCGAAGTTGATTTGCTAAACCCTCTTAGTTCTCTTCACTTGAATCGATTGAAATTTGATTTCGACCCTTCTTTCCTCATTTTCACCCTTCTAGGCTTGTTCTTCTCGAGTTTCTCTCGGGTTTGGTGAACTTTCCCAGGCTTTGACTTTTTCTTCCATTTTCTCTCTCTTAGGGTTGACTTTTTGCAAGTTTACCCTATTTTCGGCATTTTTCTTCACTCTTTTACCTACTTCGCACCCATTTTTAGATGGCGGATGATTTACCATACGACGGGGCTCTTCCAGAGATTCCCTCCCGTATTTCTACCTGTTCTTGAGGTAGTACAGCTAGCGATTGACCTTGAAGCCGACCTTGAGGCAGAGTTCTAGCCTGAGACAGAGCCAGAGCCGCTACCGTTGAGGGTACGGCCTTTCGATCTAGAGAGATACCATCCCCAGACATATATCTTGCTTGCCAGAGGCATCAGACGCTTCACTGAGTTTGCTCGCGGTGCACCGGAGGACCTCCTACTGAGGGAGTCGGCTTCTTACCTGTCAGCCATTGCTGTTGAGGTATGAACTCTATTTTCATGCATTCCTGCCTTTCTTTACTTGTATTTCTTGCACTTCTTTTTACTTGACTATCCTATTATCACTGTTTTATCTGATCCATCTGTTCTTTATCTATTGCATTTGTTCTCTGCCACAGGGCGAGTCTCGTGTCTTCAGAGGGTACGGCGCTACCACCGCACGAGATTGGTATAACGAGCTCCTTGCTGGAGTCTGGGACATTGTAGATAAGGTTGGCTTCAGCCTCTTTTGCTCCGACCTAACGTGGGTCATCGCTAGCAGTCCCCTGCTGAGAGCACTTGTGGAGAGGTGGTGGGACACCACCAACTCCTTCCACTTCTCCACTGCGGGGGAGATGACGATGACTCCCTATGACTTTTCCATGATCACTGGCTTAGGAGTAGGGGGTGATCCGATCCCTCTTGATACAGACATAAGAGAGTGGAAGGCGGCCTGGATTGAGCTACTAGGATCGCATCCACCTTTATACCGGACAGATATGGTCAGATATACCTAGTTCATGGAGTAGTTCAGAGGGACCAAGCCCGAGACGATATAGGAGATAGAGCAGTACGCCAAGGGCTTTCTGATGTTCGTCTTGGGTACGACCTTGTTTTCAAACAGGTGGAACATCGTAGGTCTGTATCTGCTGAGTGCCCTGCTAACCCTTCCTCGGGTTCGCTTCTATGACTGGGGCGGAGCTGGCCTCACCACCTTATATGGCTACATGAGCTCAACCTCCCATTTGAGAGGAGACTTGATTGGAGGCTACTAGCGAGCCTGGGAGGTACGCATCTCAGTTCCCTCCTAGCACTTTACATTTTCTGCTTTACAGTTCCTGCTTTACATCTGTTCAACACTTGTGCTTTTTGCTTTGCACTTTCTATATTTGTTCATATATTGTGCTTTCTACTTTGCATTTTCTGTATCTGCTCATACTGTATTGATCACATATCACTGCATTTTCTCTGCAGCTGTGGGTCTATGCATATTTTCTGACTCTAGCCCCAGAGCCCATAGAGGAGCTTCCATTGGCAGTCCCCTACTTACGGAGGTATGACGGCCAGCTCCAGCGTAGGACCCGTGAGACCTTCACATTTTTCTGGCATTACTTTGACACGATAGCTGTCCATGAGGTAACCCAAAACACAGTCATTTTTGCTTTAACACTGTTCTGATTTACATTACAACTGACATCAATTAATCAACCGTACAACTTCTATTTGCAGATCATGTGGCAGCCATGGGCCATGATGCCAGCGGGGATTCAGGACCAGTATGCTGGGGCCTGGGCCGTTTCTCACTTTCATATTCTATTTAAGGGCCTAGTCTGTCGGGCCAGGTTCCTGAGCGAGCGGTTTATCCACCAGGCTGTGGGCCTACATGACCCGATCGTCCCGATGGCTCCGCCAGAGTCCATGCGCTCAGCAGATAACCTATCCATTGATGAGGTCACTCAGTTTATGGTGGGCTTGGATGTTGACTACTTCCGAGCAGAGGGTGACTACACGACCTTCATTTAGACACATCTGATGCCACCTCTGACCAATACTTGTGGAGGTGAGGAGGCGAGAGCTCCTGCTGCGAGAGAGATGCACAGAGTGACCAGGGCGACTAGGGCCCGTGCTAGAGAGGCTTTCCAGGTGAGGCAAAGGACCGGTTGGCCAGAGCTTCTGACTGCACTGACATACTGGTGGTATACCGGAGATGCTTACCAAGTTGCGATTGAGCTTGCAGTGACTGGTCACGAGTTTGTCGGGGTTCGAGACCCAACTCAGGTGTGGACCATTCTTTACATTTGCACTCCACATTTCATTTTAGATATGTTCATTGCAGATACTGAACACCCAAATGCATTTACAGGCCTCCACAGAGTACATAGGGAGGGCTCTTGAGCTGATAGCCTACTTGATAGGCGTGGTATAGAGGAGAGAGGTACTGCTCAGCCTCTACGGTATCCAAGTAATTTTCTTCAGTTTAAGCTTTATGCTATCAATTTTCCACCGATGCATTGGCATTTTAACTGTAGTCTGTTCAAAATTGCACTAATCTGATACACTGTATCTGATGCACTGCATTAACACATTGTATTCATACTGTACTCATATTGTATTTGATTTCTACATATACTCATTCTGCATATCATGCTGGCATCTGATATATACGCTATAACTGATATGTTGACAACTGTCTTTTCCAGATTCCAGCTGTACTGGCAGCACCAGTGATGGCACCAGCACTAGGACCAGCAGTACCTCCTTCAGTAGTATGGAGGAGAGGCAGAGGTAGAGGTGCTTGAGGCCGGTGCAGTCCTTCTGAGCCCATCTTGAGGGACAATGATGCTGAGACTAGTGGCTCAGGGGAGGCAGTGAGTCAGCATTCTGAGTCGTCCGAGAGTGGAGACGATAACATTGGCTCAAGTTTCGAGAGCGGAGGCAACGATGATGAGGAGGGTTCCGGGGCAGAGAGCGAAGACGATGTTGGTTCTGGTTCTGGCTTAGAGTTTGCTTCAGACAACAGCGTTGATGGAGACTGTGCCCCAGAGTCCTCTTCTCTGAGGAAGAGGACGAAGAGGGCCTCTAGAGCATGAGGTTACTGGCGCTAATTTTTTGTACTTTTGCTTAGTTTCTTTTGTTGGTAGCATTAGCACATTGTATAGCTTTAGATAAGTTCTATTTGCTTTAAAAACTTGTACTCCTCTTTTCTAAAAACATGATCAGAATAAAACCTTGTAGTTTGTTTTTGAAAAAAGTGTTGCATTTTGCATCATGAGCACCATATAGCATGAACAGGACATAGAAATGAATTGGCCAAGATAACACTCTCGATTGAAACAAAATCTTAATCAGGTAATGAACCGACCAACAACTGAAATACAAAAAGCAATATACAACTCGATAAACAAAACAATATACAACTTGATATAGAAAAAACAACGCAACAACAACTTAAATACAAAATAACAAACTTGCTAAAGTTGAAAAGACTCAAAACAAGACCTTAAAACACTCAAAGATCAAAACAAAACATATGCTTCCAGCAATGCCCAACACACAGGTGGACAGCAGGTCAGAGTAAGAGAGTGCCGACCACAAATAGAGGTTGCCAGCCACATGCCGACCATGAGAGGTGGCCTGCTGGCCACCAATGTCTCTTGTCGGTCGCCAATGTGGCTTGTCGGCTACCTGTCAGCCATCAATGTGAAGGACCTCTAGATTGTTGACACCTGGCTGCCACTCACTGCCTTATCTTCTACAAAAGGTTGAGCTTCGTGATTTCTTTATTTCAATTGAAAATTCTTCACAAATGGAGCCATTTTTCACCGAAAAACTCTCAGATTGGATTTCGACTTTAGACGGCTCGGAAAAGGTGATCGAGGCAACCTTTTTTGGCGGGGTTTTCAGCAACACGCCCTGTGCTTATGTATGCTGGCTCATTTCCTTCTCGCCCCTAATTTCGGTGGTTCCAACATTCGGTTGGTTGTAGTGGCCCAAAGTTTGAAAGAAGGCAAGAGTTGCATTGGCTTGGTGCTGGCCGAGACTTTGATGGGCTTAGACGCCTTCCATCGGCGAGAGACTACCAAATTCGCGGGGAGTCCACTACTTCTTTAGATAATGTTTCCTACCCTTTGTCATATGTGTTTCTCCCATCACTCGACACATCACTCGACACTCATGCTCTGTTTTTCTTTAAAAGCCCTTTTCTCACTTTTCTCTCAACATACATCTCTCTATTCTTTAATCTCCCTTTTCTTTCATCCCTTCCCAGGTGTGGCTAATGGGCAAGATGAAGGTAGTGCACTCTTGCCCTGCATACTCAGCTCGAGCATACTTCTTCCACCAAGAGCTAGTGGATTTCCCTAATGAGGGGTGGTGGTTCCACTAGATGTGCAACAGGTCTGCTGCTGATATTACTTGGCGTTGCTCCTGGCTTAACCTGACCAAAATGAGCGACAGCATAACTCGACAACCTGGCATACAACTGATCGGCCTTACACACTGTGCATTCTACTTCCCTTTCCAGTTCAGACATCAGTTCGGGCATGACCGGACCTGCCCAGAGGAAGGGGTAGAGTACCTAGTTTCATTCCCCATTCGAGGTTCACACTTGGCTAGGTACCTCACTGATTAGAGGATGAGAGAGCTTCTGGCCCCTGCCCCTAGTTTCAATTGCACCATTTTTGGCAAGTGTCTGGCTAGGCTCGAGGATGAGGCATAATTTGGGCCCACTTTGGCAGTAGGAGCTTCCAAGAGCACAAGTAGGGCACGCCGGAGCACCTGATTTACCCTAGTTTATTGCTTTGGCCTTACTTTTCAAGTTTTTATGATGTAATAAAAATAACTTTGATTTGTATCAGAGTGTTAGAGAACTTCATGTTGAAATCAATGAAATTAAAGTTGTGTGCCCTGAAAATTTTCCTTTTTGGTCCAAAAATGTAAAATGGTCTAAGTTGTAAAAGGTAAAATTTGAACAAAATCAACTTTTATTAAAACTTTCCAAAACCATTTACGAAAAGGATCACCACCTGACACACACAGAATCAATCCTCGAGATGTACAACCCCAAATCTAAAGATCACAAATTGCCCATTGATTGAATAGCACTGCTCAGCATTGTGACCAGCTCTTCTCTCGGAGTAAAGATCACAACCAAACCCTCAGGTATAAGATAAACAAAGATGACCTGATCAAACATATAGACAGGACAGTTGAGTTGGAGGTGATTACGGCCGGACTTCAGGATGAAGTTGCCTATGTATCCCGAAGATAGGAATCAGGCCTTATGTAGTTCGGTTCAGGTTCACTCGAGTATTAACTCTCTCCTTTTGCGCTCTAACCTTTGCCAACGCCCTTTAGGGTTTTCAACCTTGCGATTTCAGTTTTTCTTTGTTTCTAATTTTTTGTGCTCTAACTTCTGCCCAGGTCATCCTTCCGAGTTTTCGGCCTAGCAAGCTTCTCAGGGATAGTAATTCTTTAACTTGTCCATGTTGATCGGTTGGAAAAATTCTAGTCCATCTAGGTGCATGAGAATAACAACTCCACCCGACCAGATAGTTTTGATTATATAAGGACCAGTCCAATTGGGTCTAAACTTGCCCCTAGGATCATGGATGGGAGCTTTGTTGTCTTTCAACACCAAATCCCCCTCTTTGAGATTCTGGGACTTAACCTTCTTGTTAAAAGCCCTAGCAATCTTGCCTTGATAACCCTGAACATGGTACAATGCTTTCATCCTTCTTTCATCAAACAACATCAATTCTTCAAACCTACTATGTTGCCAGTCCGCCTCTGCTATCTGACACTCAGCCATAACTCGCAGTGACGGAACTTCTATTTCAATTGGCAAAACAACCTCCATATCGTAGACAAGAGAATAAGGAGTTGCCCCTGTAGACGTCCGGATTGAAGTTCTATAACCCTAGAGTGTGAATGGCAATTTGTCTGGCCAGTCCCTGTAGGTCTCAACCATCTTCTGCAAAACATTCTTGATGTTCTTGTTGGCAGCTTCAATAGCTCCGTTGGTTTGTGACCGGTATGTAGATAACTTGTGAAAAGCCACATTGTATTTCTCCAACAAGTTGATCACCTCTTTCTTGAAGTGGGAGCCATTATCTGAAATGATCTCGTTTGGGACTCCATATTGGCAAATGATGTTTTTTCGGATGAACTTAGCTACATGCGCTGCTTTCAACACTGTATAAGATTGAGCCTCCACCCACCTTGTGAAGTAATCAATTGCCACCAGAATGTATTCATGCCTATTCGACCCTTTCGGTGTGACCGCTCCAATGGGGTCAATTCCCCAGACTAAGAAAGGCCATGGTGAAGTCATGTTGTATAGCTTCGATGGCGGGATATTCATGCGATTGGCATGAATTTGGCATTTGTGGTATCGCTGAACAAAACCTATACAATCCTCCTCCATGGTAGACCAGTAGTAACCTTGCTTGAGAATCTTTCAGGCTAACATTACTCCGTTCATGTGCGCTCTACACTCTCCCCCACGGATGGCCTCCATCAGGCGCTTTGACTCCTTTTCTTTGACACACAACTTGTGCATTCCCAGATGAGCTCTCTTGTACAATTTACCTCCGCAGATGATAAATTGAACGACTATTCACCGTATCCCCCTTTTCTCCTTGGCATTTGCCCCTGGTGGATAAACCTCATTTTCTAAGAAGTTCCAGATATTGTGGTACCAAGGGTTCTTGTCTTGCAGTTCATCTATTGCGGCAATGGTTTCATAAGCTGGCATGTATCACTGCTCAATGATAATTGGACACATTTGGACTCCTAGTGGGCTGTCTGTCATAGAAGATAGAGTTGATAAAGTATTAGCAAACCTGTTGTTCTGTCTCAATAGATGCATGAAAGTCAATTTCTCAAACCTATGAATCAGAACGTCCAGGGTTTTGGTGATAAATCTTTATCTTTTTTTCTTTGACCTTCCAATGACACCCAACCTTTTTGCCCCTAGTTCTAGGGCATCTTCTAAACCAACGATACACGCTTCATACTTTGCTTCGTTGTTGGACACCTTGAGCCAGAGTTTGAAAGCTAGAGGTATATGGGAGTAGTCGGGTGCTATCAGCAACACACCTATCTCATAACCGTATTGGTTAGACGCTCCGTCAAAGTACATTGTCCAAATCTCCTCCTCAACTTGCAGAATGGCTTCATTTGGGAACAAGTATTCTACTGCTTCATCCCCTTCCACTGGGTGACCTGCCAGGAATTCTTCTACAGCTCTTCCTGTGACTGATTTGCGAGTAACATACTTGAGATCAAATTCGGAGAGAAGAAGCAACCAACGAGCTAACCTACCCGCAAGCACTGGTTTCTCAAAAAGATATTCGATAGGATCTAATCTCGAAACCAGAATTACAGAGTGAGCTAACAAATAGTACCGTAACTTCCTGGTAACCTATACCAAGGCTAAGCAAGCTTTCTCCAGCGGAGTGTAACGGGCCTCGTAATCCAGCATTTTCTTGCTCAAATAATAGATGGCTTTCTCCACCCTATCCTTAGATTCCTGAACAAGCATGCATCTCATGGTTGTGTCTGTTACTGATAGATACAGAATCAAAGGCTTCCCCGGCTCTGGCGGCAACAACACAGGCGGATTCTGAAGATACTGTTTGACCTGCTCAAAAGCAAATTGACATCGATCATCCCATCGAAATTTCTTTCCTTTCTTCAGAACACCAAATAGTGGTTCACAAGTCAATGTTAATTTGGAGATAAACTGTCTTATGAATTGCACTTTACCCAGAAAGCCTCGCACCTCCTTTTTAGTTCTTGGTGGTGGCATTTCTAGGATGGCCTTGATTTTGGAAGGATCTACCTCGATGCCCCTCTGTGTGATCAAGAAGCCCATCATTTTCCCTACTGTAAAGCCGAAAATACATTTTTGCAGATTCAACCTCAGTCTATATTCTCTGATCCGTTGAAAGAATTTCTTCAAGGCGGTATAGTGGCCCTCTCTTTCTTTGGACTTGACAATCATGTCATCCACGTATATCTTGACCTTTTTGTGGATCATATCATGCAGAATAGTGGTTGCAGCCCTTTGATAGGGAGCCCCAGCATTCTTCGGCCCAAACGACATCACCCGATAGCAGTAGGTTCCCCACGGCATAGTAAATGTAGTTTTCTCTCTGTCCTCGGGCGCCATCAGAATCTGGTTATACCCAGAATATCGATCCATGAAGGAGAGCAATGAATGACCCGGGGTGAAGTCTACCTACTCATCAATATATGGTAGGGGAAAATCATCCTTCGGACTAGCCTTATTCAGATGCCTGAAGTCGACACAGACTCTGATTTTACCATCCTTCTTTAGGACTAGAACAATGCTAGCCAACCACAGTGGATACTCAGATACAAGCAAGAATCCTGCCTCAATCTGTTTGGCAACTTCTTCCTTAATCTTCAAAGCCCAATTCGGGCGTATTCTCCGTAACTTTTGTTTGACGGGTCGGGCCTCGGGGTCAAGAGGGATCCGATGTTGTACAATATCAGGATCGATTCCATGCATGTCTTCGTAGGACCACACGAAAACATCTTTGAAATCTTTTAATAAAGCGACTAAGCACTTGCGCTCCTCCGAAGACAATGTGGACCCGATCTGGAACAAATGCGCATCCTTCTCAGTACCCACATTAAAAGCAATGATTTTATTAGCAAGGGGTTTGGCAAACCACTCCTCCTCTCGATTAATCAAAATTTTCAAAACCAGAGGAATTCCTTCCTCATCGTTTTCATTAAAATTCTGAAAATCTTGGTCAATGCAATAAACAAGCGGCATAGAGAAACACTCAGAATCAACAGCATCATTCTCGTTCATAAGGTCCAACTCATCCAACTCTTTGGTTATAATCGACTCGAATGCAAAAGAAAAAGAGGACCTGGAAAAGACTTTGGCATCCGGGTTATCACCCCTAGGAATACCAGACTCAGACTTAAAAGAACCAGAATCTGATTCCGACTCCATAGACTTTGTGGAATCAGATTCTGGTTCACTACCCGACTCAGAACTACTAGACAGGTAGCCCTTCTCCAACTGCCAGATGAGAGATGGTGCTTCAGATGTATCCAAAATGCTACTAGATGGGTTCACACCCAGCTGTCTCTTCTACCCTCCACCAAATGCTGAAATACTCTCATGGGAAAGGAGTGGCTATGTAGCTCGACTTTTTCGCGCCCCCCTTTCGGAGAGCTCGAATTGGTCCTACAGTTCGGACTCCTTTCACGGTTTTGAATCTAGTCTCACAAGTGCAATGTGAAATTGATAAACACCAAAGAGTCCAATCTGGCAAATCATTTTGGAAAATCAAATTTTGAATCAAATAATGCCAAAACTGGATTGCTTTGCCAGATTACAGAGTCGCCACTTAAATATTTTATTTTTGGGAAATTTAGGAAACCCTGACTCGTGCCAAAGGCCACGTGTCCGTCATCACCAAATTTGCCTCGGCTCGGTAACTTGGGTATGAGAGGGGAAGGTCCTGAAATGAGCACCCCCGCTCGCCCGATCAAAGATCGGCCTCTACTAATCATGATATGTTCTTTTATAAACATTATGTGTTCTTGTTCCGTTTATTAGCTAACTTTACTATGTGGCACACACAAGCAGGTATAGACTAAGTCGCAAGATTTGGAACAAATTCAACTCATGTTTGCTTTCGAAAATGGTTTGAATTTGCCACCCTCAAGTGGGCTAAAACGCAGATTTTCCATCAAACATGATGGGCTTAAAACTCACACTCGTTGAATTATTCCAATTCAAGTAACAAAGCCTTCATCCATAGGCATTCATGCAATTTAGCATTTAAGCACATAGCCTCATGGCAAGCATGCAAAAACATAGCAACACTCACACTCATGCAAGTATGCTAAAGCATAAAAGCTTACCGAGTACTCCAAGCCAAGAAAGAAAACAAAGTTAGAAAAATACATGATTTCTAACTATGTTAAATGACTAATACAACACATGCAATGATGTAATTAAATAGGCTCGGCTATCTAATCATGGTGTATGCAACACTTTGTAGCATGCTTTGAAACATGTATTCAAATAAGTATTGAAATTACGATGCAGTTTAAATGATGCACCGAGCCTTGGTGCATGCAAGACAAATGAATGATGCAAGCATAAGGTATGCTAATCGAAAATGTCCCTAATCTAACCATCGAAAGCAGATAAATAAAAGGGAGAAAGACGTGGGGTTGGAAGACATGCACACACGCATGCACACTTATTACAACATTGTGCCCTCGCGAAGGAGGGTTTGAATGAATAAGCTAACTAGCTACGCTAATTAAGCTAATTATTACAACACAATTGAAATAAATTAACTAACTATTCTAAGCTAGCTAAAATATTATAAACGAATTAAGCTAATTAATTACAACACATGTATGAATGAATTAGCTAACTTATTCTAAGCTAACAAAAGCGACTAAATGGCCTCGAGGGTGAGGGATGCATGCATGCTCGGTTGCTCCACCCGAAAATGCCCTTACCTTGCCATCGGATGCCTCTATTGGCATTCATTTGATCACTGAACATTGTACCAACTTCTAGATTGCCTCCACTCCAACTCAGGAACACATTTGTGCAAAAATTGACTGGTGGCCAATTGGCTACAAAAATTGGTTGTTGGCCACCCCAAGTGGCCGGTCGGCTACTTTAAGTGGCCGGTCGGCCACCCCCTTTTCTGGACTTCTGCTTTTGCTGCAACATAGAGCAATAGAGGCAAAGCAATACATTTTCAAGGAATGTGTGTACTGCTACCCTCCTTATCATCTCTCAAGCTCAAAGGAGTATAGTTCTTGGCTCTCAAGCCACCAACCAAGCATTTTCAATGCAGGATGGCTAGAGAACCAAGCTTGTACGAGCTTAATGAGTGCACAAATATGACTCGAAGGACCACCACCCTATCATGCATGATCAAGGGTGACGGTGACTAAGAAAAGTGGCACGTTTCATCACTTCGAGTATGAAACGTCCCAAATTTCTTGTGTTCGAATTAACGTCCGATCTGAACACATGCAATGCAACACAAAGATGTTTATCTTGCCTCTTTTACTTTGTTCATTTTGTTTACACATTTCACATTATTGATTAGTCCTTTAATCGATTAGTCCAAAAGGTGAATGTCCTCTAATGGAAAGAGGGCTTAAACCACAAGTACCTTGAGCATAAATGAGGCCTCATGTTGTTGGTAATGAACTCCCGAAGGAATTAAACCATTAGGCATGAGGGTCTCAATTCCATACTCAAGCCAACAAGAGGCTCAAAGCCACTTTCAAAACAAAGTAAAGATTGAAGAATAGAGGGAGGTTATAGATATTTTAGTGCTAACATGGCATGTAAAATGACATTCAACCATGCAAGCAACACATGCAAGTCATGTTTAAAAGCCTAACTCATTAAGTTAGTGAAGACCATTACACTATAGCCATGCAACATAAGCCTCAATTGACCAAAACCAGCTCAAAATAGACTTAAATAGGCCAAAATAGTGGCTAAAACATGCTGAAATTAAGGCACAAAAGGCTAGAAAAACATGCTCACATGTTAGCTTGCAAACAAGACTCAAGAGCAACTCTCAAAAGCAATGAAAGAGTGAAACAAATGAGCATGTGACAGAGGTATATACACTGAAATTACATGTTAAAAGACGCTACAACATGCAATCATTCCAAGCAAAACATGTTTAGAGGCCTTAAACACTAAACTAATGAAGCCATTTGCACTATAACTATGCAAAACAAGACTCATATGACCAAAGCAGCCCAAAATAGAGTTAAATCATGCCAAATCAAAGGCAAACACATGCTGGACATAAGCTAAGTTAGGCTACAAAAACATGCTACCATGTGATGCTAACTAGGCATGGAAGTGAGACACAAGAAGGGAAGGCTACCCCCTCCATTTTTGGACTTCAAAACATGATTTTTACCATTGAAATAACTCTGAATTTTAGTGGTATAAAGGCCCAAAAAGTGTGACTTTAATATGCTAAAAGATGGTGTAAAGGCTCACACAAATAAGCAACAAGAAGGGTAGACAGCCCGTTTAGCACGAAATGGCTTCAAACCAACATGTTAAGTTCCAAAAATCAGAAATTTTTGTAGTTGAAACTAGGCCCAAAACAGTATAAAAAGATAGCCAAGCAAGTGATTAAAACTAAGCCTACAAGGTAAAACTTATACCTCTTGAAGTTCAGCACAAAAAAGGCCCTCTTTTAGGCTCAAACAACCTTTTAACAGCCCAAAATAGGTTCCAAGGGACCTCAGCTCCAAGGTGGTCCAATTTGGCTAAGGGCTAGTGTGCAAATGTGTAGAGAATTCTAACTATTAAGCATAAAACAAGAGGAGAGAGAGAATTCTAGAGAGAGGAAGAAATTTGCTCAAAATTATCTAACCCTCTAAAATAGGGGATAGACCCCCTTATATATAGAAAATCAAGCTAAAGGCTTGTATTCATCCCTCCATACACGTGTATGGAGATGAGCATCAGTGAACAACAGCTGGCACAGCTGGCAAATAAATATCTAAAAAAAAAAGAGAAAAATGGCCGTCGACCACTTTAGGTGGCCGACCGGCCACCTTAACTAGCCGATCGACCATTTTAAGTGGTCGACAAGTGGGAAAAGTGGCCGACAAGGCCCCTCTCCCTTCTAGGCAAGAGGCACCAAGGTTTGGCCCAAAAACAAGCACAAAACAAAAGGATTTAGAGGCCTAGAGACAAGGTGTTTTGCCGAGAACTTCGGGCGCTCAAACAAGCACAATCATCAAGTGCACAAGCGATGACGTCTAAGTCTTGAGGTCGGTCAAAAATGGGGTGTCTACAGGCTATCATTTTTGGGAATTCGGCTATCCATCCTGTGTTGGAAATTCATCTTTTGGAATTGAACTGTTCCAGCTTTCTGGTTGTTTTCACCCCTTTCTTGTTCAAACTGTTTCAGTGCAGTTTCTTGCTCTGTATCCATGGTACTAACAATGCCCAGTTCCTGAGATGATTGTTCCACACCGTTATTCTTCGGTAGTTTTCCCTTGTCTCCGGCTATTCCGGCCATTGCAGCAATTCTTGCTCCCTGTTCCTCTAGTTGTGTTTCAGTTTCTTCCTCTTTGTTAGGCTCGTCACTAAGTCACCGGGAGCTGTTTGTCGACCTATTCAGATCAAACCAGTCAATTTGCACGTCTCCCTGATCTTGCTCGTCAAAGAACTGCAGATTGTCTAAGTCCTCTTCTAGCTCCGCTAGATCATCTAGTCCCTGACTTGGGCCATCCTTTCTAACCACATTAACCTCCGCTGCTGTCGGCAATACCACTTTTGGTTTGGCTTGATCGGTCTGCACAATGTAACAGTATGGGTCATACACCCCCTCAGATAAGTTCGCAGAGCTCTCAAGCAATGGACTGACATTTTCCTGCAAGGACAACTTCCCTCCTTCTGCTATTGTCACCACCACGGGTTCAGGTTGGAGTGTGGACGTGCCCATCATGCATAAGGCCGTGCTTTCAGGGATGAACAACGTCAGTTTGGGTAGATGGGAAGAGGTAATATATATGCTAGGGTCATAGGGGATGGCCAATGTATGTATTAGATTTAAGTACCGGGGTGGAGGGACTTGATTGTGGGCTGGGAGAGGGTTGGTGGTTACATTTGGCTTTTGGGGTGGTGCTATCACCTTGTTGTCGATGAGATCTTAAATCTCATGACGCAGCCTGAAGCATTGGTCGGTGTCGTGACCATGCTACTGGTGAAAAGCACAGTATTTGGCTGGGTTGTGTTTAGGTGGGAAAGGATCGGGTAGTGGGCAAGGCTCTAATGGCTTAAGATGCCCCTTTTTGATCAGCACCTTCATGGCTTGGGATAAAGGCATGTAAAGTGAAGTAAAGACCCTTTGGGATCGGGCCTGGTTGTTTGAGGTTTGTGGAGTTGTACTGGCGAAAGGGTTGGCAGTCTTGGCAGTGGTGGTGACAACACTCACATTAGACGGCTGCGCAGTTGTGCTTCCACTAGTGGTTATAATGGAACTGTGCGCAAAAGGCCACTTGGCCTGCTCCTTCTCATTGGTTGTCAACCCTTGTTTCATTGCATCTTCAATCTGAACCCCTATCTCATGGAGCTTAGTGAATGTGAACAATGGTAAGACGATCATCTTCTACAATAATTTTCCTTATAGATTGCGGAACACCATCCTGATTTGATCCTTCTTTGACGGCCTAGTAGTCATCATTGAAGCCTTGGCCCTTCACCTCATTACAAAGTCTGAGAAACCCTCCTTTGGCTCCTAACGGCTTGCCTCAAGATCACGGGTTGTGACCTCGATCTGCATATTGTTTGTGTATTGTGCGATGAAGGCCTCAGCCATTTCCTCACAGCTCCGCTTTACTGAATCCTCCAGCTTTGAATACCACATAGCCGCTTTTCCTGACAAGGTCCGGCCGAAAAGTGACAGCTTATACAGTCTGGTGAGGCCCATCGGCTGCAGGATATCGGTGACCAACTGTAGATGAACCATGAAATCTCCAGAGCCATCGAATTAATCTATGTGTAGCATTTTAAACTGGTATGACAAGGTTACTGCAAAGTCAGTATATCCATCTTCAATGTCGGGGATAGACTTCACGCCCTGTACCCGCTTGAAAAGCTTCTCCAGCTTGTTGACCTTAAGTACAGTCGGGTCAACTTCGAATTCAAATGGAGGTTCGGTTAGGTACACTGGTGCCTTGGAGGCTTGCGGTGTAATCGAGTCTACCAGATTGCCCAGATTCTCTTAGACATTAGCAGTGATTCCGGGTGTTGGGATACCTGCAGGAGGTGCATAGGAAGCAGAAGCCGATGCCGACTGTGGTTGCTGTTGCTGCAGCCTGTTTATCACTTCAGCTTGGTGGGCTGTAACTTCAGCTTGGCGAGCAGTATCTTGTTGCATGATTTCCACTATTTGCTGGAGATGACGAATCAAGTCTTCCATGCTAACTGCAAGGTACTAAGTCATCTGAATATGTGAGTGATGTCTTGCTAGCCTAGATGTAGAAGATTGAGCCTGACTAGATGCAGGTGATTGCTGAACTGGTGAATTGTGCCTAACTCTCCTCCGCCTAGTAACCAGTGGGAGTGAAGCAAACACAGTTTGTCCCCTAACAAGATCTCCGAATCTGTAAAGTCTCCTTACACGGGTCTAGGGTGCTTGGTGGGTATCCGAACTGTCTAAAGCTATTGTGATAAACTACCTTGCAAAAAGAAATAAAGCAAAAAAGAAAGCAATAATCAAAAACCGCATAGCACCTCAGCTCAGATATTAACAACACACAGTTGTAATCAAAAGCTGTAGAATTGCACTCAACACTGATTTGTACCCTCAAATCTGATACCCAAACTTACAAGTGGTATGCACATTCCTGTAGAGTTTTACTCAAAAAGCACATACCAGCTAAGTGAAAGCCAAAACACCCCTATTAGGGAGGTAGGGTTATCCTGTCCTAGTTTCGTCAGGAACTAGGGTTGGTTATTTAAGCAAAGTGGTTTCACACAATAATGTATTCAGGTGAGCAACCTGTCCTAGTTTGGAACAGTCTTTATGGTTTTCGATATGCAGCTAGGCCGATTGGTCAAAAAGGGTACCTCAACAAGACTACCTAATATACCTCTCACACCTAACATCGAGAAGTGAAAGGAGGATCAAACGGCACAACGGTAGTCCAGATCCAAGGGTTGTGTTCCCATCGTAGTAGAGCCTGCGACCGATCAACCTTTTGGCAAGCTTTTCCAAGCAAGCCTCCGGCAAACCGTCCAGGAATAGCAGATGGCAAACACAATGACTAAGGCGCACCAATGCAAATGCAATGCAAAGACACATATAAGTGTAAATAAAATTTCATATCATGAGTTTGAGTCAAGTTCTCTTCTTTTCCTAGCAGAGTTGCCAAAAACTGTAGCTCTTTTTCGCGCCCCCTTTCGAAAACTCAAAATAAGCCCTATAGTTCGGACTCCTGCGGTTCTGAATCTAATCTCACAAGCGCAATGTGAAATAGATAAACACCAAAGAGTTCAAATCTAGCAAATCATTTGAAAATTTGATTATGAATGAAAAAATGTCAAAATTGGACTGCTTTGCCAGATACAGAGTCGCCACCTAAATATTTTATTTTGGAGAAATTTAGGAAACTCATGACTTGTGCCAAAGGCCACATGTCTGTCGTCACCAAGATTGTCTCTGCTCGGGAACTTAGGTATGAGAGGGGAAGGTCATGAATATATTTGGGCAACCCCACTCGCCCGATCAAAGATCGGCCTCTACTAATCATGATATGATTCTTGTTCTAGTTATTAAGCTAGTGTTACTATATGATGCGCACTCAAGTATAGACTAAAATTGCAAGAATTGGAACATTATAATTTCATGTTTGTTTTTCAAAAAAAGGGGTTTGATTTTGCCACTTAACAAAGTGGGCATAAAGTTTGTGAATTTGCCACTTGACAAAGTGGGCTTAAACGTACATTCATTAAATCATTCCAATTCAAGCAATAAGCCTTCATCCATAGGCATGCAAGCAGTTATAGCACTTAAGCAGTTAGCCTCATGGCAAGCATTCTGAACATGGCAACAATCACACTCATGCGATATGCTAAAGCTAATAAAAGCTTACCTAGTACCCCAAGCCAAAAAAACAAAGTTAGAAAAAATGCATGATCCAAACTTATGCAATATGACTAATGCAACACATGTGATATGCAATTACTAGGCTTAGCTATTAATATGGCATATGAAACAAGTAAATAGCATGCGGTCTAAGCACGTATTCAAAGAAGTATTGAAACTAACAATGAAGTTAGAATGATGAACCGAGCCTTGGTGCATGCAATACAAATGGATGCAAACATGCGATATGCTAATTGAAACGTGATGTCCCTAATCTAATCATTATAAGCTAGTAAATAAAAGGAAGAAAAATGTGGGGTTGGAAGACATACACATTATTACAACATTGTGCTCTCATGAAGGAGAGTCTGAATAAATTAAGCTAACTAGCTAACTAAGCTAAGCTAATTAAGATAACTATTACAAACCGAAATAAATAAACTAGCTAAGCTACTTAACTAATTATTACAACACTTGAATTAACTAACTAGTTAACCAACTAATTAAATAATTAAATAATTACAACGCAAGTGCAATTAATGATTAAACTAAACAACTAACTACTACGCCTCAGGAAACGAGGGATGTGCATGTGCATGCTCGGTTTCCACCCGAAAAGACCACCGTTTTGCTTCCGAATGCCTCTATTTGCAAAGTTGAACACCAACACTGCTGCTCAGTCTGCTCTACCTTACCAACACTCTACTAAATTTTGCATCAGTGGCTAGCCAACCATTGGTAAAGGTTGTCGGCCACCAGCTGACCATGGTTGAAGGTTGCTGGCCATGGAAAGTGGCCTGCCAGCCACTAATGCACAGGTTCATCTTGCTACAACAGAGGACAAACAGAGCATATATAGGGTATTTCAAGGGTTTGTTTCCACAACCTACCTCTCATTTTCACGGGAAAATCAAAGAAGTAACAAGCTTTGGTTCACAAACCATCAATGGATGCAATTTCATTGCATGATGGCTTGTGAAACCAAGTGTGCAAGTTCAATAAATGCAAAACAAGGCACAAGCCTCCTCTCTTTCATGAATGATCAAGGGAAGAAGTTAACCTTGGTGATTTGGATCATTTCATCACTAGCAAGTACGAAATGGTTCAAGCTTCCATGTGTTCAATTAACGTTTGATTGAACACAGCCAAATATTATCTTGCTCACTTTTAGTCCCAAGTTTTAGTTACTGATTTTAATTTACCAACTATTCTTTAATCCAATTAAGTCCAAAAGGTGAATTAAAGTCCTTTGATGGAAAAAGGGCTCAAAACATAAGTTGCTTTGGGTATGAAAGAAACATCATACCATTGGTAATGAACCCCGCAAGGGATTAAACCATTAAGTATGAAATCTCAATTTCATACTTGGGCAAGCAAGTGACTTGAAACCACTTTCAAAGCAAAATTAAAAGCCAATAAAGAAGGAAAGTTGCAAAGATTATTAATGCTAAAATAAAGTATGAAAAGCCAAAAATAAGTGATGTCTAAGACCTAAAACATCAAGCTTATGAGGACTATTATACTAGAAGCATGCAAAACAAAGCTCGATGCAAACTACAGCCCAAAACAGCTAAAGCAGGCTAAAATATGTCCTAAAACATGCTGGAATTGAGCTAAAACAAGCTAGATTAAAATGCTAAAACATAGCACAACCTAGGCTAGTAAGCAAGACACAAGGAGGGGAGGCTAATCCCTCCAAATTTGGACTTCAAAACATGATTTTGGCCACTAAAATAACTCTGAAAATCAATATTTAAAAGCTAGGAAAAAGATAGTAAAAGGGTGGGAAACACAAGGGCAAGGGCCTCCAAAACAAGGTACAAAGAAGGGCTATCAACCAGTCAACCTTTAATGGCCTTAAACCCAAGTTTCAACCCAAAAAACAAAAAGTTTTGACAGCCCAAAACAATGGAAAAATAGTAGGAATAGAAGAAAATAAAACAAAGCTACAAGGAAAGTCTTATACCTTTGAAGAGAAGAGCAACTCCAAGCAACAAAACCAAGCAAACAACACCATCTAGAGCTTAAACCAAGCTCAAAGACACCTCAGTTCAAAGATGAGATGATTCGGTTAGGGGTGTGTAAACAAAGGTTAAGGAATTGTAGGCAAAAGTGTAGAGAATTTGTAGAGAGAGAAAATTATAGAGAGAGAGGAAAATTTTTGAGTTCAAAATTTTCTAACCTTGCTACAAGAGAGAAGGGGTCCCTATATATAGAAAACATGAAATTCCCTCAAAGAGATCCAGCCCTACACGTGGGGATAGATGGGTGCATCTGTGCAAACAATTGGCACAACTGGTATAAAATATCTGCAAAATACACTAGTAGTCGGCCGACCATCAGTGGTGGCCGGCCATCCATCAGTGGTGGCTGGCAAGCCACATTAGTGGCCGGTAGCAGACCGACAACCAAGAAGTGATGGCCGATAGCCTAAAAAGGGTGGCCGGCAGGCCACCAGAGGCTGCAGGCTCAAAAACCAAAGGTTGGTTCAAGAATGCGGCAACAGGTGTACAAAGTTTGAAAGACTCAAAGTTGTGGCACTCCGCTAAGGACTTTAAGCATCTGGTGGGCAGAAAGACTCATTATCGGGTGTGCATGCGATGGCTTCCAAGTCGTAAGGGCCATAAAAAATGGGGTGTCTACAGAAAGGAAAGAGGAACTTGACACAAGGATTTATAGTGGCTCGGCTCACCGGCCTACATCCACTTCTCAAGAGACCTCTTTGAGAATTTCTTTACTAGGAATTAATGCACCACCAAACATCGCCTAGCTTGTGGATTTTTACAAAGGACTTACGTCAATCTATTGAGGACCTCTCAACTAAATGCCTCACTTTACAAGTGTTTCACTCAGAAAATAAGGAACAATAACAAGAGGTACAACTGTCCTCTTTAACAAATATTCTCTCTCAACAGATGGATATGAAAGTGTAAGCACACAGGTAATTTAAAACTCACTTAAATATAAAAATGGAAATACAATGGAGTGTATTAAAGGCTCTTGATTGCTCTAGATTTTTTGTTTTGAAGAAGTGTATTCAATGAACAATGAGAGCTTCATCTTTATGGCATTAATGGCTTATAGTTGTTGGAGAGAGGAGATTTGAATCTCCTAGTTGTTAGAGCAAATCAATGAGAATATCTTCCAGTTGTGCTTGATCAGAGTATGTAGAAAACAGACTGTATGTAGGTCTTGGGAAGAGAAGGATCATTAAACGCACAAACTTTTTATTTAATGCTCAACCTCATAAGTCAACTTCTTGGAGAAGATGTGGTGCCAAAAGATTTGCTCAGAGGTCAGAAATGATGACATATTCTGTACACAAATCTGAAAAAGTGGTTAAAAAAAGGTCTATGACAGTCCAGATCTAATTTGGTTGCTGGATTTTTCAAACCCAGATTTCGCAGGTGGCGACCCTTGCAACTTGGGTGTCGACCCTTTGCTTTTCTCTCTTCTCTGCCTTGAGTTTCAAATGTTCCTGGTATCGACCCTTATCATTCTTGGTGTCGACCCTTGCTGCTGGATTGCATCCTGAAATTTAGTGTCAACCTTTGTGGTTATTGGTGTCGACCCTTGTTGCTTAATTGTATTTTGAAAATTTAGTGTCGACCCTTGTTGTCTTGGTGCCGGCCTTTGTAGTTGGAACATTTAGGCATTTTGAGCTTTACTCTGGTGTCGACCCTTAGACCTGTTTTAAGCATGGATAGAGTTTTGCAACCAAGTGCTAATCTCATGTTTTGAGGGGCTAAAAACCATAGGAAAATAACATCCTAGAGCCATGTAACTTTTAGAAGAATTGAAGCATAATTTGTATACAATTATTTTGAGAACTTTGAATAACAAACTAAATTCAAAATATTTGCCAATAATCAAAATCAATAGAAATCTAAAGTTGAATAAGCTTGGGGCTAACAATCTCCTCCTTTTTGACGATGACACATATTTAAAGTTTTCAAAGTATGAGTGAAAGCATTAAGAAGTATTTGTCAAGGAGTTTTGTAAAAGAAGATTTTGAAAAAACAAAATGAGATTGAAAACTCCCCCTATAAAAAGGGCTTCATGACCAAAACAAAAATCATGAGGAATATATATATTAAGACAATAAAATAATCTTGATATAGATCAAGCTCCCTCTGTCAATATGCACTGAGATAATCGTTAGTAAAATCAATTTCTTCAATTTATTTTCATTGAATGAAATCACAAGCATTTTAAAACAAAAATCTTTCTAAGTGTGTGTTGTTGATAGATAATTACAATCATTCGCAATCAATACTAAAGAACATGTTTCATAACATTCAAGGAGAATTCACCAACATTCATATATATATATATATATATTTCCAAAACATATACTACCCAACTTGTGTTTCCCAAAAGTTTGTACCCAAAAGAAGTTTTACCAAGTCAACGTCATCTGTGTACGTCTATCATCTAAATAACGATATAAACATCCAACTACTATTAAAAATTACCAAGTCAACGTCATCCATATACGTCTATCATCTAAAGAACGATATAAATATCCAACTACTATTAGAATTAATTCTATCAATTCTAACAATAAATTTCTCCCCCTTTGTCATCATAAAAAGAGGGGATTAGAGCATCAACAAAATGAAGGAGGAGATCGAGGCCAATGCGGGGCAGCTTCGTGCCAACCTTGGGCAAACCATAGCATGAACTTGCGGATTTGTTCATCCAAATCATCGTCCCAGCACTGTTAAAAGATTTGACGGAATTCTTCTTTGAAGTCCTTGATCCCATAGAATGCTATCACCATACTTTCTACACTTTCTTTAGCAGCTGCAATGACTTGGGCTTGCTGTAGCTTCATGCAATCAATGTCATTCTGCATTTCAATCTGTTAAGAAACAAGTTGAAGAACTAAGGAGGCCAACTCATCTACTTTTTGTTCCAAGGCAGAGGGGGATGAAGCAGAGACAGTGTGAGAGGATGAGGGAATATCAGAGGCAGGGATGGATTAGGAATCTAGGTTCAGATTGTTATGCCTAGAATTGATTGAAGCAATCCCATCCGTCAGGGGACCCTGAACCATAAAGTCCAGATGCTCGATTTTTTTAGAGAGAGAGGAGAGGTTAGAAGAATGTGGTAGAGTAGAGGGACCAGGGGTGGAGAAAAGAAGTGTAGGACTGGAAAGAGAAGAGCCATGGGTAAAGAGACCAGAGGAAGACCCAGTTTTTTTGGTCTCGATCCAGATGTTGTTGATTAGAGCATATCCCATATTTCTCAAAGTTTCAACCCCATATCGAGAGGGGCCAGGAGGGACTTTTTCTTCCCCCTTGAAATCAATTTTGAAATGCTTGAAAATTTTTGTGAAAATCATTCCATAGGGAAGAGTTTGGTTATTTTTCTTATGGGCATTGATAATACAGTGAATCACCAAAAAATCGGAATTAGTAGGAAAACCAGTGGATAGGGCCCAAATGAGATAAGTGTGACAATAGGTCACAGCATGAAAGCGACTGAACCTAGGGATAATGTTATGGATGATGATGTGATGCAACAGTCTCAGTTCTAGAGAAAGATCTTTCCCAGAGACAGTGACAAAATGATTTAGATCGGGGTTGTTTGTGAGGAGATAGAGACCAGTGAGATGGGAGTATTGGGGTGGTTTAAGAGTTACAGATGGATTGACCCTGTGTCCATCCTTGGAGGTTTTCAGAATGGAGTTAATGACAGAGGGTGTCAGAGTGAAAGGGATACCCTTTACAAAGCAGTCAAGGGCATGAGGAGACGAGGTTTCATCATAAGAAAGATTTGCAAAAAACTCTTTAATGAGAGTAGAATAGATGTCATAGTTGAGTTTTAAAAGGGATGACCATTTTTTATTGTCAAACCAAGCTTTCATGGAAATAGAATGTTTTTCAAAAAATACGGTGTCTATTGAGCATTAGAGATTACCTTTCATAGATTAAAGTCCTTGTTGAAACCAGATCTGCAATCAGGGTTCTTGAACCGAAGCACGGGAGGAGAGGTAGCGATGGCGGTGGAAGAGGAAGAGGTGCGTGGTCATTTTCATGTTGGAACAAGAGGAGGGGCTTGAGAATCCATGAAGAGAAAGAGTAGAGATCGTGAGAGAGATGAAGGAAGATTGGAATGGGAATCGTCGGAGAGAGTCGCCGAAATAGAAAAAAGGGCTAGGGCTAGATTTTGGAAGGGTCATAGAAGAAAAGGGAAGGGTCGCGGTGTATATATATACCCTTGAGAGGGTGCCGACGCTCATAAAAAGAGGAGTCGACCCTTCAAATTTGAAAAGACCGCGCAGCAAAAACCTTACCCAAAAGGCCGGCGTCGACCCTTAGAGAAAGGGGGGTCGACACTGAAAAGCAGAGTCCTCAAAAGTTATAGGTGTCGACACCTTCGAAGAAGGGTGTTGACCCTTAACAATAAAAAGCACAAGGCTAGTTCACAAGGTGTCGACCCTATAGAACAGATGGTCGACCCTTAAGGGTCCTGCAAGGCAAAAACTAGTGTTTTACTTTGTAAATTTTGCAATGAAGCATAATAACACATAGGCCCTGTTTGGTAGAGCTGTGGGAAAGTGCTTATAGCTTATGCTTAAACAGCTTATAGTTTATAACTATGAACATAAGCTGATTTCTAACTTATAAATTAAGCATCTCCTGCCCCACTCAAAGAATAAGCTGATTTCTGACTTCCAAAAAGCTATAAGCTATAAGCTAAACCAAACACATCAAAATAGCTTAAATTAAGTTGAAAACTGAAATAAGCAGCTTTTAAGCTGCACCAAACAGGGCCATAGTTTAACATCACATAGGGATATTTAACATGCCAATCTCATTTCTAATAAAGTAGAATTGTTCCTTATTGAGAGGCTTGGTAAAGATATCGGCCAATTGTTGACTTGTAGGCACAAATTCGAGTTCAATGTCACCTTTAAGTACATGATCTTATAAAAAGTGATGCCTTATTTCAATATGTTTAGTGCATGAGTGATGTATGGGAATTTTTGAAATTATTGCATTTAATGGGTATGTGATCAAAGTGAAGTCCAAAATCAAAAAGTTGTTTCATCCAAAGCATTTGAGCACAACAACTAGCGGCAACAATATATTCCGCTTCAGCTGTAGATAAAGCCACAGAATTTTGTTTTTTACAAAACCAAGGTGTGAGTGAATTTCCAAGAAAATGACAAGTGCCACTAGTGCTTTTACGGTCGAGTCTACATCCCGCAAAGTCGGCATTCGAGTAACCATGAAGGTCAAAAACATTTGTTTTAGGGTACCAAAGGCCCAAAAGTGGAGTACTGACAAGATATCTAAAAATGCGTTTTACTGTGGTGACGTGTGATTCTTTTGGAGCTGATTGAAAACATGCACACAAACACACACTAAACATGATATCGGGTCTACTAGCTATTAGATAGAGTAAGGAACCAATCATACCTTGATATTTCTTTTCGTCTACTGGTTTACCTTGCTCATCTTTGTCGATTTTAATCGATATGCTCATGGGAGTTGCTGCAGGTTTGGATAAGTCCATTTCAAACCTTTTAAGGAGATCTTTGATATATTTGGCTTGAGATAGATGAATGCCATTATGGGTTTGTTTTATTTGTAATCCAAGAAAATATGTCAACTCTCCCATCATATTCATTTCGAATTCTTCCTGCATATTCTTAGCAAATTCCTCGCACAAAGATTCACTAGTAGCACCGAATATGATATCATCAACATAAATTTGAACAATAAGCATATCATCATTTTTGGTTTTTATAAAGAGAGCGGTATCAATTTTTCCCCGAGAAAAACCTTTATCAATAAGAAAGTTGCTTAAACATTCATACCAAGCTCTAGGGACTTGTTTCAAACCATACAAAACTTTTGAGAGTTTAAAAAAGTGGTCCGGGTGTTCGTGGTTTTCAAAACCAGGAGGTTCTTCAACATACACTTCCTCTGAAATATACGCACTTAGAAAAGCACTTTTCACATCCATTTGGTAAAGTTTAAAATTTCTAAAACAAGTAAATGCAAGCAACATGCAAATGGCTTCAAGACGTGTAACGAGTGCAAAAGTTTCATCAAAATCAATGCCCTATTCTTGGTTATAACCTTGGGCTACAAGTCTAGCTTTGTTTCGGATAACAACCTCAGATTCATCCATTTTGTTTCGAAAAACCCATTTAGTTCCAATAACGGAATGATCATTAGGACGAGGAGTCAAAAACTAAACTTCATTTCTTTCACACTGATTTAACTCTTCTTTCATAGCAAAAATCTAGTTTTCGTCGTGTTCATCCTCAGAAAAAGTTTTTGGCTCAATTTGAGAAACAAAAGCTAAATTGCCACAAACATTATGAATAGAAGAACGAGTTCTTACACCTTGTGTGGCATCTCCTATAATGAGATTTCTGGGATGTCCATGAGCATACTTCCATTCTTTGGGTAGATACTTTTCGTTCGTTGGATGGACATATTCTTTTTGAAGGTCTTCCATAGAGACTTCAATATTGGGTTCTGAAGAATGAAGTTCATCATTTTCGGATAAATAAATGCCTTCAATTCATGGATTAGAATCTGCAACATCATCAATAGCAATATTCTTGGAAGCAAAGGAGTTAGATTCATCAAAAGCAACATGTATGGATTCTTCAAGTAAAGTTCTTTTATTAAAGACATGATATGCTTTACTAAAATTTGCATAGCCAAGAAACACGACTTCATCAGATTTTGCATCAAACTTCCTAAGATTTTCTTTATTGTTATTAAATACAAAACATTTACCGCCAGATGCACGAAATTGACCAATGTTGGGTTTTCTACCTTTCCATAATTCGTATGGTATTTTCTTAAGTATGGGTCTAATCATGGCACGATTAATAACATAACAAGCTGTATTGATGGCTTCCGCCCAAAAATATCTTGGCAAATTATTTTCACAAAGCATAGTCCGAGCCATTTCCTCAAGAACTCTATTTTTTTCTTTCTACCACACCATTTTGTTGAGGAATTCGAGGAGCAGAAAAATTATGATTAATGCCATGCTCATTACAAAATAGAATAAATTTATCATTATCAAATTCTCTACCATGATGACTTCTAATGGTACAAATAGTAAGACTAATCATGTTTTGAATACGTGTACAAAGAGCTATAAATGCAGAGAAAGTATCACTTTTGTGTGCCAAGAAAATCACCCAAGTAAATCTAGTATAATCATCCACACAAACAAGACAATAACATTTTCTACCAAGACTTAAGGTTCTAGATAGTCCAAACAAGTCAATATGCAACAATTGAAGAGGTCTAGATGTGGAAATAATATTTTTTGAATTAAAAAAAACTCTTGTTTGTTTTCCTTGATGACAAGCATCACAAAGTCTGTCTTTTCCAAAATCAATTTTTGGTAAACCAACCAAGTCAAGTTTTGAAAGTTTTGAAAGCAAGTCCATATGAGCATGTCGTAGTGTAGACACCCCATTTTTGACCGTCCTCAAGACTTGGACGTCACCGTTTGAACACTCGGTGATCATCCTTGTTTGTGTTCGTCTTGAGTTCCCGGATGTCTCGGCTATGCGCCTTGCCTCAGGATCTCTTGACTCGACTGTTTTGTGTTTGGTTTTGCACCAAACACTTGTGTTTTTGCTTTGGAGGGCAGGGAATGGCTTGTTGGCCACCCCCACACTCCATCGTCCATGGCTTGAGGCTACCAGCTGTGTTTTGTTTCCATCGGCCAAATGTTTGGCCGACCAGCACTCTAGATGGTCGACCGGCCATCTATTTTGGCCAGATTGCATTTTTGGCTGGCCGACCACTGTTCATCTGCTTTTGCAGATATTTTTATGCCAGCTGTGCTAGCTGGCATATACACTTTGCTCCCCTCCGTATGGAGGGATCTCTCTCTTGGCTAGCTTGTATGGAAAGCTTTACAAGAGGGATTGTCTATAAGAGGGAGCCTCTTCTCCCTCCATTAGGGTTGACAAATTTTTCAAAGCTTTGAGTTTTAGGGTTAGGGTTTGTTCATACTCTATCTCTATATCTCTCCCTCTCTTGAGTGTTTAGTGTGTGTTTGTTCTTACTATTGCACACAAACACCTACCATTACACCTTTCCTTAGTTGCTGAGGCATTAGAAGGTTGATCTTGGACTTTTTGAGCTGGTTTTGATCCAAGAAGAGGTCTAGTCTTGTGATCTTGGAAGTGTTCTTCAAGGGTGAGTGTTCTTGCCCTTTATTCCCTATTTTTGCATAGCTTTTTTTGACTATCATGCAACTGTTTTTAGACTTTGCATATAACATATAAAAGTTCTATTTTTACCTGCTTAAAATAGTTGTTTAAGGTTGCTTTGAGCTTTGGGGTTGTTTGACCCTTCTTAGGCCTTGTTTGGCCCTATTTTTGTGCTATTTTGGTGAGCTCTGGGACCACTTTGTTTGGGCCTCCTCACCACTGAAATCTTGAGGGATTTCAGTGGTGAGGATGGTGGTTTAAGGTCCTAAGAAGGAGAGGGCCACCCCCTCTCCTTGTTGTCCTTGAAAAGGGCCATTTTAGCCTCATTAGTGAGCACCTTGTTTAAGTGTATGTTGGCCATGCCTTAACTATTTTTTATGACTATCTTGCCATGATATAGCATGTTCGTGAGTTGGCTTAGGCACACCATGCTTGCTTAGCATACATGTCTTGTAATGCCATAAATTGCCTTAACATGCCTTGTGCTTTGACCCTTATTTCTAGCATGTTTTTGGCTTAGCTTTGTGAAGCTTTTATGCTTGTTTTAGCATGCTAAAGGTCTGTTTTTGGTCATTTGAGTCGTCCATGCTTTGCTTTGTATAGCTACCATGCAAACTCTCTTGTATGTCTTGAGCATTGACCCCTCTAGCATGCCATCCTTGCATCATTTCAGTGGTTTGGCACTACTTATAGCACCATTTCAGTCCTCATGGTATGCTTGTATGCTTGCATTTGATGTCCCTTTAATGCCTTACAAGGTTGTCATCTTATCTCCATGTGTGGCCTCTTTTGTATGCTTGAATGTTCGGACCACTTATATGCCATCTAGGTGTGTCCTTAGCTTTGTTTAGGTCTACCTCGGACCTGTTTTAAGTCCTTTTAGCTTTGTGGGGCTTGTTTGACTTAGCCATGGTTTCAGCCCTTTAGGCTTTCCTTGAATCTTGGACCATTGTTGCATGTTTAGCTTGTCTTGTTTACCTAGTTTGGCACCTTTATAACAAAATTTTCAGAGCTTTCTGTGCATGCTATGTGTCCATGTTCATCCTCTTTTAAGTGTGCTTAAAATTTGTCTCCATATGCTTAAGTGTTTAGGCCTTAACATGTGCATGTTTGTGCGTGTTTTGCCTCTCATTCCTTAGTGTGTTGGCCACTATTTTGGGCCTAGTATAGGGCTGCCCAAATTGGTATAAGTCCATTGTTTGCATGTTGTTGCATGCTCACCTTGTGTGTTGTCATATACTTAGCCTATTGCATGTGTTGTACGCTTCAATCGCTTTGCATTTGGCACGCATTCTCTTGGCTAAGTTGCCTAACATGTTGTCCATGTTGCACCTTGCATGCTTGTATGGTTAAGCTTGCATAGCTATTCCATGTCTTGCATACTTATTTGCTTAAGTTATGTGCCTATTGCATGCTTACTTGTTTGCATCTCATGTTGCACACTTAGCTCACATGTCTAGGTTGCATATCATTGCATGCATCTTTCATCTCTTGATCAAGCCATGATAGAGGTTGAAAGCCCTTTGTATGTTTCTATGTATTGCATTTCATTTGAAATCAAAATGCACGACTTGGTTCCTTGGGCCATCACGCATTGAAATGCGCGATTGGTGGTCCGAGAATCAAGGAACATACCCTTTTGAGTCACAAACATGATAAGGGATGTGTTGGTGCACATATTTGCTTAAAATGCATTGTCACGCCTTGTTTTGCCCTCTGCTGCTGTCAAAACAGTTTCTGCAGGAAGCTTTGGCCGGCCGGCCATCCATACTACCGACCGACCAATTGTTGATGGCCGAGAGCTCAACAAATGGTCGATGACCATCCGGACATGGTCGATGGGGTTTCCACTTGGTCGGTGGTGATCCACAGTGTCCATAGAGCATACCTTGGGAGTCGTGCAATTTTCAGAAGAACAGAGCAGGGGAAACAGAGGCAAACTTGTGCATGACAGTGGACTTCCGAGCGGAGCCGAGCACGCATTGCATCAGGCCCTCTCCCCGAGGTTATTTACTATTTTATTAGATTAGTTAATTTGCTTAACTAGTTTAATTGGTCTGTAATATTTAATTAGCTTGTAGGTTAGTTAAATCTGTATTATTCTTTCGGTCCCTCCGAGTGAGGGAAAATTTGTAATAAGTGTGGGTGCGTCTGTGCATGTCATCCAGCCCCCACTTCTTTCTCCCTTTTACTTACCTGCTTTGATGGTTAGTACTGGGGCATATTTAATTTAGCATCCTTATGCTATGCATGCGTGCATCATTCATCGGTATTGCATGCATCGGGCTCAGCACATCATGCTAACTGCATAGTATTTCAAATCTAACTTGAATACGTGCATCAAATGGTTGCATTTCACATGCCATCCTAGGATTAGCCAAGCCTATCCTGATTGCATTCGGTATGCGTTACATTAGGCACTTAACATGGACTTGGATCATACATTGATTGCTAACGAGTTCTTTGTTTTGGCTTGGAGTACACTGTAAGCTTTTACGCTTTAGCATCCTGGCATGCGTGTGAATGTTGCCATGACAGCATGATTACCATGAGGCTATTTGCTTATGTGATATAACTGCTCGAATGCCTGTGGATGGAGGTTGAATTACCTGAATTGGAATAATGCATTAAAACCATGAGTTTTAAGCCCACTTGAGGGTGGCAAAACCTGCATTTTAGCCTACTTACGAGTAGCAAACTGCTTTCAAAAAACAAACATGAAATGTTTTGTTCTAACTCAGGCGATTCAGTCTATACTTGTATGTTGTGCGCATCACATACTAAATCTAGGCTAATAACCGGAATAAGAACGCATAATGTTTTCAAAACAAGATATCACGATTAGTAGAGGCCGATCTTCAGATCGGGCGAGAGGGAGTGCTCATGGCTAACCTTCCCCAATCGTACCCAAGTTCCCGAGCCGAGGCAACTCTGGTGATGACGGACATGTGGCCTTAGGCAAACGAGTCAGGGTTTCCCAAATTCCCCCATTAAAAAAATATTTAGGTGGCGACTCTGTATCTGGCAAAGCAGTCCATGTTTGGCACTTCTTTCTAAAAATATATTTTCCAAAACGATTTGTCGGATTTGGACTCTTTGGTTCAGATTAAGAACCGTGACGATTTGAGAGTCCGAACTGTAGTGAGCCAAAAACGAATAGAACGAGACTCATCCTCCCGGGGCGTTCGGAGACGTCTACACCTAGCCTTCTATGCCATAACCATGCAGATTCATTTATAGCAGATAAGCACTTAACATCATGATTGGGAGACAAACTATGCAAATCAAATATATATGCATTTTCATCCCTAAGACCAACGAAAAGCACTTTGTTATCAACAGAATTTTTAATGGTGCTGTGGGATTTTTCAAAAGTGACATGATTGCCTTTATCGCACATTTGACTAATACTAAGCAAGTTATGTTTTAGCCCTTCAACAAGCAACACATTTTCGATAATGGGTGAAGAAGTTTTACCAATACTACCTTCGCCGATAATTCCCTTACTATTGTCTCCGAAGGTTACATGACCTCCTTCTTTGGATTTAAGGGTTGAGAACATTGATCTATCCTCAGTCATGTGCCTTGAGTACACACTATCAAGGTACCACCGGTTGTTGCTGGATTTTGACCTAAAGCACACTTGCAAAAATCATACTTTTGGCCTTTTGGTACCCATTATTTCTTGGGTCCATGAGAGTTAGGAGTTGAAGTGTTTTGGGGAACCCATTTTTTTTCATTCTAACAAATGAGTTTCTCTTAGTAGGACATGAAGGAGAGATGTGACCTTTTTTTCCACAATAATGGCATGTGAGATGAGAATGGTTAGATGAAGCATGAACAAAGGTCTTTCTGGAATTTTTTTCTTTTGAAAAAGGTTTATAGCCAATCCCCATTCTTCCAAAGGTTTGATTTTGACTTTTGAGAATTTTATCTAAGGTATCTCTACCTTGAGTAAATTTTAAAAGTACATTTTTTAAATCTTCTATATTTTCATTTAAGACAATTTTCTCTTTTTTCAAAATTTCATTTTCCTTTTGCAAATCATCTACTTTCTTTTCAAAAATGAAAATTCTTTTTCCTTCAAAAATTCTTTTTCCTTTTCCATTTTCAAGACTTCATTTTCTAAAGTCTTGATCTGAGAAGTCAAGGATTCCTTTTCTTGAGATAAACTTGAGATCATTTTCTTTTGGCAACTACTATTCATACTTAATTTTTTAAATTCATCATGCAATTCATCAAAAGCAGTTTGTAATTCATCAAAGGTAAAGGAGTCATCATTTACCTCATCTTTAAGTGCCATCAAGCATAGATTTGCGACTTCATTTTTGCAAATATCCGTCTCTGAGTCACAGTCATCACTGTCTTCTCCCCATGCTGCGATCATGGCTTTCCTCTTATCCTTCTTCAATTGTTTTTTGAGCTCTGGACATTCTGATTTGTAGTGTCCCGGCTTGTTACATTCATAGCAAGTAACTTTAAATTTTTAATGACTTTCTCCTTTTCGAAGATCTTTGTTGAAGTCTTTTCTGAAGAACTTCCTTACACCTTATTTCTTCTTCACAAACTTTTTGAATCTTTTGGTTATGAAAGCCATTTCTTCATCTTCCTTTGAAGCATCTTCTTCTTCCTCTTGAGATTTTGAGGTAGACTTGAAAGCTATCCCTTTCTTCTTATTCTTGTCTTCTTCTTCTTTGTCTTCTTCTTCTTTTCCTTCTTGCATGACGATCTCATGGGTTAGGAGAAATCCTATTAGCTCATCAAGACTCAATGTTGACAAGTCTCTTACTTCTATCACTGCAATAGCTTTGTTCTCCCAACTTTTTGGCAATGATCGGAGAACTTTTCTAACAATTTATGCTTAGTATAAGTCTTCCCAAGAGATTTAAGATTGTTTATAATATCAGTAAAGCGAGTGAACATTTGGGATATGTTCTCATCTAGTTTCATCTTGAAGAGCTCATAGTTATGAATAAGTAAGCTCACTCTACACTCTTTGACTTTAGTGTTCCCTCATGAGTTACAATAAGTTTATCCCAAATTTCTTTTGCTATGGTACAAGTGCATATTCTGATAAATTCAGTAGCATCAAGTGTACAATACAACATCTTAACAGCTTTGGCATTTTATTGAATATCTTTATAATAAGCACTAGTCCACTCACTCTCAAGTTTGGGAACTAGCAGACCATCTATGGTTTTGGTGGGAACCTTAGGACCATCACAAATGATTTTCCAAACCTCATAGTCAATAGATTGGATATGCATAATCATATGGGTTTTCCAATAGTTAAAATTTGTGCCAGTGAAGAAGAGTGGTCTGTTTGAGGCTTGACATTTAGGAAAAAGAGGAGCTAGGGGTTTCCATAGATCACTCTAAGACGGGTAAGTCGCAATATTAGAGACGAGACTCTGATACCAATTGTTATACACGAAAGCAACCCAAGAGGGGGGTAAATTGGGTAATAAAAATTTTGGCTAAAAAATAGATTTCAAAGACTAAGAGAATAAATTCAGCAGATGATAATAAGTACACAGAAAATAAAGGAAAGGAAAGAAAAGCTTGACACAAGGATTTATAATGGTTAGACTCGCCGGCCTATATCCATTCCTCAAGAGACCTCATTGAGAATTTCTTCACTAAGAATCAATGCACCACCAAGCTTCTCCTAGCTTGTGGATTTTTACAAAGGACTTATTTCAATCTATTGAGGACCTCTCAACTAAATGCCTCACTTTACAAGTGTTTCACTCAGAAAATAAGGAACAATAACAAGAGTTACAACTGTCCTCTTTAACAAATATACTCTCTTAAAATATGGATATGAAAGTGTATGCTCACAGGTAATTTAAAACTCACTTAGATATGAAAATGGAAATACAATGGAGTGTATTAAAGGCTCTTGATTGCTCTTGAATGCTCTAGATTTTTTGTATTAAAGAAGTGTATTCGATGAACAAGGAAAGCTTCATCTTTATAGCATTAATGACTTCTAGCTGTTGAAGAGAGGAGATTTCAATCTCCTAGCTGTTGGAGCAAATCAAGGAGAATATCTTCCAGTTGTGTTTGATCAGAGTACGTAGAAAGAAGACTGTATCACTACAACAAAACTAACTATTTACAGCATCATGTTTACGACATGCATTAAATGCATGTCGTAGTTAGTACATTCTACGACAATTTTTTTTTTTTGCAAGCCGTTAATGTTTTGTCAATAACAGCATACATACCATGTAAGTCATTTATTCATATATTTATAGCATGCAAAAGTATGCCATAAAAAATATATGTTTTTATGACTTACAAAAATATGTCGTAAAATATTTACATTTAAGACAATATACATTTCATGTTATAAAATATTATAACTTTACACGGCATACATTAACATGTCGTGAAAACTTCTGTAAAAAAAAAATAATAATAATCAGAATTTTTTTATGGCATGCAAAAGCATGTCGTAAAAAATGTATATTTTCACGGCATACAAAAATATGTCATAAAATATTTGTACTTAAGATGACATACGTTTCATGTCGTAATTAGTATGTCGTGAAAACTTTTATTAAAAAAATTTCAATCCGATTTTTTTTTTTTTTTTTTTTTTTTTGATTTAAAAAAGCTAACATTTTCCAACCAAGCTTCTCACCTTAAATTTTCCTAATTGAGGACAAAACATAAAAAAAAAAATTTAAACATTATTTTATACTTTAGTGTCTCTTTTAAGGGATAATTGCACCTAGTGGGATTTTGGGAAAAAAAAAATTACACATTCATGAAAAAGTTTATAATTTTAATGATTAATATTTATATGGCTTCTCACTAATTTGTAATTATTATTTTTTTAAATTACCTTGATTTGATATTTTTCTTTCTTTTAATAATTTATTTATTTTTTACTTTTTAGATGTTCCTAATTTGAATACAACTAAAAAATAAAATATTTGTAAAAAAAATAATAAAATATAATATATATGAAATGTTTTAAATTTATATTTTTTTGAATTTAGTGATTTTTTTTAAAACAAATTAAAAAGTAAAACATATTAAAATTAAAATAAAATATTTCTTTTAAGTATATGTAAATTATTTGAATTTAAAATATTACAAATATTACAATAACTAAAACAAAAAACTTGAAAAACATTTTAGGCCCTCTTACTCTCTCACTCAGTCTCTGGTCTCTCTCTCTCTCTCTCTCTCTAAACCCTAATCTCTCTCAACCGATCGAATCAGCCTTCTTCAGCCCCGTTTGATCTAATCTCAGAGCGATTGGTGATTCATCTCAGATCCAATCTTAGAGCAATTGGTGATTCATCTCAGATTCAATCTCAGAGCGATTGGCAATTTCGAAGCTCCGCCGCCTCCACCATCTGCACCGGCGAGGGAAGTGAGGACCATCGTCTACTAAGGTGAGCACCACTCTCTCTTTCTCTCTCTCTCTCTCTCTCTCTCCTCAGTTTCGTATTCTCTTTCTCTCCCCCTCAAGCTCTTCTTTCCCATCGAGTTTGAGCAATTTGCTGTATAATAATTTGTTGATGGAATCTCAATTAAATTCCACTAGTGCTTCGTAGTGCTCTTTGATTTGATCAATTGTTTTTCGGGGAATCCTGGAAGCAATCTTCTCAATTCGTGCTATGGGTTCCTCTGCTTCTTCTCAGAAACCAGACAACATTCAAGGTCTCTCTCTCTCTCTCTCTCTCTCTCTCTCTCTATGCTAGTACTTTTCTTGCTTTTTTAGGGTTTTCATGGTGACTCAATCAATTAGGTAATCTTTCTCAATTTGGTAATATGCTTCGTGGATGAAATTCTAGAAGAAACTTACAGGTGATGCAACTTTTTCCTTCATTTTTTTTTTTTTTTTTTGTTGTTGATGTTTGTTGTCATGAGATAATATAATTTGTATGTTTTTTATTGCTTCTATTGAATTGTTGAAATGAGATATTAATTTATGCTTATGATTGTGCGAAACCGTTCTCTTTTTTTGGCTATGTTTTGTAAAGAACTAAGTATCTTAAGAATCTAACTCCCCTGCGATTTGGTTAAGAAACTTTCCCTGTTTTTGAAGTATTGAATTGCAAAAGGAATTTTGGTCTAGATGAAAGCCCAAGTACGTAAATTTGATCTTCAAAGTAGTGGAAAAACCTTAACGCCGTGTTTGGTTAGGGAAATGCTATTTGTAGCTGACATGTAACATGGGTCATATTACAAATAAATCTCAGTTTTGCAACGTATTTTTCGTATTCTAATTTTGTGATTAGAATTTTTTGTGATTATTTTCTGTTGAATATTAAGGTTTCTGTTTTTCCCCATTTTGATTTTATGGAGAATTGAATTTTTCAGAAAGATCATTAGGCCATTGATATCCTTCTAGTAGAGATTGAGCTTGCTCTTTGTGAAGGTAATTTCTAATCTTTGAATACGCAAGCTTGCATTGTTAGGGAAATTCTATTTTTGTCTCAAATAAATTTCATTCATACGCAACCTTGGAAGTCCAAATCTGATCTTCTGATTTTGCTTGCTTTTGGTTTCTAGGTTGCTATGTTTGGGATGAAATGTTAACACTTTTGAAAATTTCTCTTTGTAAATGTTGAATAGCAAATGTATAATAATGCACAAGACATTCAAAGCACAATAAGTTGGACTGCACAAATACTCACATATCTTTACCCTTGAGGTGTTAGTCTTTATATGGTGTTAATCTTTATATAGAGTGTCTTACCGCCTCCAACAAGATCCCTTCTTTGTAGAATATCTTTCGTGTTGGAATTACATTGTTTCTATTCATTGTATATAAGTACAGATCAAATAGAACATGTAACTAGGGGGTATTTTGAAAAGTTGGTAAAAAGCTGACTTTTTAGCTTTTTTGCTTTTTTTTGGTGATTTTTTTGACTAAAAAAAGTGTTAAAACCAAGAAACTGACATTTTTAGCTTGCTGCCAGAAGACTTCTAGATAACCTGTTACAAAATTATCATACGGAAAAATTATTAGTTTAACACCATACCAGGTTCTTAATGTCCGAATTCCCTTTATCGTATCCAAGAGATTACCTGGGTCAAATTAACGCTTAATGTCAAAATTAAATACACAGTATGGTATAAAAGCATAAACTCTTATGAACTAAATTGGTATGCCCAACCAATAGTAGTGACTAACATCAATTCCTATTAACATCAACTCCTAGTAGAGATATGTATGGTTTATATAATTTAATTTATTTGTTTGGTTGACAAGAAATAGAATTGTAGTGCCCTTATTTTAAATTTTTGCTTCCCTCTTCTTTCATTGGAAATGGACTCATTTACTTGGGTTTGGATCCAGAGATTACATGTAGCTCTAAGCACAATCGTATCCAAGAGATTACCTGGGTCTACATGGATAAATCCTGGGTGCATCTTTCAAGGTTTTTTTTCTCAAACACAATAACTTTTAAGCTTTTATATGGTCAAGCAATCAATATTCTTATCTCACACTTATCTTTTGTTCTTTCTTTATTCATTCTGGATCCAAATTCCAATTCATTCATTTCGATTTCCTTTAATTTTCTTTTGCGTCTCGAGGAAATCTACTAATTAGTGTCTCGAAAAATTTTATTTATTTAATTATTATTTTTTTTTCTTTCTGTTTCTTTAGAATTGTTGAAGTTTGAGGAGTGAGTTAATCAATGGAAGTAATGTGATTGAAGGTAGTATTCATTTTGATGTGTAATGTGGATTCTTTTTCCCTATATTTTCCTGTTGTTTTCTTCAGGTTGTTCTTGAAAAAAAAAAAAAAAGATTTAGTGTGAATCTCTCTTGAGAATTTATTCATCTTTGATAAGTAATCTCTATGGGAAAATTTACTATGTCTTGTATCAACTTTGAGGAGAGATGCTCAATAACTGTTCATAATTCTAACACATAGACTTTCGCTAATTGAAGATTTGTACAAAACTGAAGACAATTGTTAATGCAGTCATGTTGAATTTAGATCATTAGCTGGTTTTATATTGTGGGATGATTTTATTTGAAGTTCTAACAATTTGTTTCTGAATTCGCATTTTAACTTATTTCTCCTGTAGTTGTTTTCGCATCAGGATTTGCAGAAAGATATGAAATTGAACAGAAAACTATAATGAGCTGCTGCTTTTCAGTTGTTAGTTGTTATTAATAGATATCAAACTAAGAGAAATAGCATTTCTAGGGGGGCAATTTTGTAGCAAAAGGATCTGAAGAGTTAATGGAGTATCAATATTCTATCCTAAGTTCCTGACATCCCGAAGTTGAGTTACAACTATCTTTTTTCAAAATAATGAGCAATAGATATCCCAATTATTATAATTTTGCTGAGCTGAGTTATAATGACGCTTATTTTATTTTTAGAATACTAATTGATTTGTATACTCCAGGCATCCAACTCAACACCATCTCGATTCAGGGAAGCAGTTTTACTGTTTTAATTCTGTTTCTCTGAAGTTAAAAAAATTCAATTGAATGCCATGGAGTTATAGTGACAGACACCAAATTCCCTACGTCTTTTACATTTATAGGGAATATCTACAATAAGAGGAAGCTCTCAGCTTGATGAAATCATCAAATCATAGATGGAAATGATGATTCTGCAGTTTTACATACCTCAGACGTTATAACCCAAGGAACTACTCCCATTCCTATTGAAAATTCTCCTATTTATACCTGATGAAGAAAAAAAGTTATCATATAGAATAAATTGATATTGGTGGAAATTTTGGTTTTAGAGAGTTGATAGTATTACCAGTATGCCAGTTACAACAAGTATTGGTGATGCATTGACTGCTATTTTGTGGACCTGGTCCACACAATGATCATTGTAGATCAAAATTAAAACCAAAAAAAAAAAAAAAGAAAGAAAGCAAAAAAACATGAGCGAAGCTCTTACTATTAATTGTTTGGAAATTACCTCTAGATAGAATGAAATAGCTGTTAGTGCACAACCTATGACCAATCCTGATCCAGAAACCTAGAATGAAAAGAAAAATCTGACCTTACTTGAGGAGGAACCGGAACCAGCTAATAGTACTTCATACTAGGATTTACCAATGAAAAGGGGTTTTCTTCCAGCTTTGTCGATTAAGGTTGCACCTAAACCAGTAATAGGTACCTAAAAGAACACTAGAACCAATTCATTGTAAGAAGAGATATCTAGATCTCCAGAAAACTAAGGGCGTGAACGTTGATAACCTGAATACATGCGTAGATTATAGTTCCAGTGCTGGAAGGAAATCTTGTGAGATTAGATATGCAATTATTGAGGTTGTTGATTATAAAATTAAACTGATGTTAACTTAATATTCAGAGTTGAGCAGTCGAATTTGCCTTGTGTCGACTTATTCTGAATGAATAGAAACTAGATATGTCCATTTATCATCCTCATCTATGAATATTGTTTCATTAGCCTTTGTGATTTATGGTTTTTCTGATAGGATATGTGAATAATGGAAATATGTCCAGGATAACCTCTTTCACAGGAAGGAAAATTAATGTTTAACAAACCTCTGCTAGTGATAGATCGAGATCGTCTGTGATGGCCAATTGAGTAGGTAATGAATAACCTGCCTGAACACCAACAAATTATGACACCTCAGAATTGCCACCAAAAAATTCTACTTTTCTAAGAAACTTATTCTGAATTTTTGCTTTGGTTTGTAATGTCTTCAACTGTTTCTTTCAGCTTTAATGAAACATGAAATGAAGTTTGGTTAAATGATTGGCACTTACACAGGTTCCAAATGCATAAGAACCACACACTGCGACAAAGGTACTAAGGTAAACCATCCATTCATGCTCCGTAGAACTGCTTTTGTGGCTCAAATCTTTGGGACCATAGCCATCTTCTTCATCAGCTTGAGTCTTGTCTTCTGGTATAAGTGGCTCCCTTATCTCTTCTTGCAAGCTGTTATCACCTTGCTCCAAAAATTAGAGAATTCAAATTTATGGTCAAGAATTTAATGGAGAATTCTAACCAAAGGTAGGCCTTTCAACTCAATTTTTTCATTCTATACTCATGCTTCCCTATTGTGACAGAAAACAGATTGGGCAAATTTCATTACCTTTCATCCTCTATATTTGATCCTTGCTGTCAACTTTTGCTTATGCATATCTCAGTGACTATTTTTTTGAAGTGATTCACTTATTCTTTTGAACAAGTTTCTCTTACTAATGAATTCATTACTAATGGTGCTCCTCTTGCCAGGTTACATATCCGACATCTCATCAACATGCCACTTGGTCCTTGGATGACTTGCCAAGAATAGTAGCTTGTACCATGCATCAAGGATCTGCTGTCACCAGCATGGATTTTCATCCTTCTCATCACACATTGCTTCTTGTTATGATGGTCTTTGATCAATGATTTTAACATACCACCTATGATTTCAATGGTTGAGCTCCTACTAAATAAATATACGAATTCTTCCTTTTCTTTCCTTTATTTGACGTAGATTCTCTTTTATACAGTTGGTTCTGCTACTGGTGAAATAATGCTTTGGGAAGTGGCGATGCGATATAAATTGGTTTCAAAGCCATTCAAGATATGGGACATGGCAAATTGTTATATGCTGCTTCAAGTTCCTTTTCTTCCTTTTCTTTCCTTGTTGCTTGTTATCTTAGCATTCTATGATGTGATATATATACCTATGATATGAGATATCTATGTAGGTTGTAAACAACATGTATAAATTAATTGTGACCAGATTATTTCTTGCTTGATTTGGGGACATTTATAATACTAATCTTCAACTAGCTATTGTCAAATATTATTATCATTATTATTATTTTTAAATTCCCATTTGGAATGTTGAGATAAAAGTGATAATTTGGAAAAGAAGTCTCCAATTGATGTTAACATGCAGGAACCCTGATCTTTGTGTGTTGGACATTTATAATACTAATCTTCTGTAAGTTGTTGAGTTTGCCCTGGCTTTGCAGGAAGTTGGGTGGTTTTTTGTTGTTCTGAAATGTGTGCTTGCACCTGTTGCTGCTGCTGCTGTTGCAACATCTGCTCTTCGAATCCCTACCATTGGTATTGGGGCAGAGACTTTTTGTAGTGGCCAAGTTAATTGATTCTTTAGCTTTCTCTAATACTCCTAATAATGAATTAGACTTGACTGCTTGTATTGTATATAATCTTTTTGCTTTCATTTGTACATATAATTTGCTATTTGATCTTGTAATTTGCTTTTCAAGTACTAAAATGGGCATTTTAATGATATTTTGTGTTCATATATTGAGTTTACTCATATAATAAACTTTGAATTTGCTCTCTCTCTCTCTCTCTCTCTATATATATATATATATATTAAAAATAACCTTCTACGGCATATAAAATTATGTCATGAAAAGTATAATGATTTATGACATGCAAGAAAATGCCGTAAAAGATTATATACGGCATACAAAGTATGTCATAAATATATTAAAAATGACCTTCTACGGCATACAAAATTATGTCGTGAAAAGTGTACTGATTTATGACATGCAAGAAAATGTCGTAAAATATTATATACGGCATACAAAGTATGTTATAAATATATTAAAATAACTTTCTACGACATGCAAAATTATGCCATGGAAAGTATGATGATTTATGGCATGGCAAAAATGTCGTAAAAAGTTATGTACGACATATAAAGTATGTCAATGATGTTTGATTTATTACTTTTTACAACTTTACCTGCATGCCGTAAAAGATGCTCAAATTTCCACGGCATGTCATATAACGGCATTTGTGTGCATGCCGTGAAAGAGTTTTTACGGCATACATTACAAGCCATAAAAATTCAATTTTGTTGTAGTGTATGTAGGTCTTGGGAAGAGAAGGATTGTTAAATGCACAAACTTTTTATTTAATGTTCAACCTCATAAGTCAACTTCTTAGAGAAGATGTGGTGCCAGAAGATCTGCTCAAAGGTCAGAAATGATGACATATTCTGTGCACAAGTCTGAAAAAGTGGTTAAAAAAAGATCTGTGACAGTCCAGATCTAATTTGGCAGCTGGATTTTTCAAACCCAGATTTCGCAAGTGTCGACCCTTGCAACTTGGGTGTCGACCCTTTACTTTTCTCTCTTCTCTACGTTTAGTTTCAAATATTCCTGGTGTCGACCCTTGCTGCTGGATTGCATTATGAAATTTAGTGTCGACCCTTGTGGTTCTTGGTGTCGACCCTTGCTGCTAGATTGCATTATGAAATTAAGTGTCGACCCTTGTTGTTCTTAGTGTCAACCCTTACTACTAGATCGTATTATGAAATTTAGTGTTGACCCTAGGTGTCAATCCTTGCTCTCTATTTCTTCCTCTCCCTCACGTTGAGCTCAAGTTGGAGAAGTCTAGAAGTGTGTGAATGTGTTCTAGAGCCAACAACTAGCCTTTTATAGGCTTGGTTCGGATTAGACTAATTAAGTATGATTAGTTCTAGTTAATTTATTCTAATTATTCGGTTCCAAATCAAATTTCAATTAAACCTACCATAAATATCTAAAAATTCCATATTACACTTTGACTTAGTCAATTTCGTGTTTAGTGGCCGAATAGGCCTTCAATTCACACATTGAAACAAAATTACAGATAAATAATCCTATGACCGACAGATAAAAATGCAAATAACACATGACACATGCAATTAACTCAGGATTTCATCTTAACTACTCATTAGGCATTCTTAATCATGGTTTATTAGCTAAGTACAGATCGGGGTTGTTACACAAGGGGTAGCAACATCACTTGCCCCTTAGACTGTGCTCAACTGCATGGTTATGATCAGTTCGACAAAACACCAACTTACTTTTTGTGGAGCAAAATAGTTCGACACAAAATTTCCTTTTTGGCGAGCAAAATCAACTCAACAAAGAACTTCCTTCTTGGTGAGCATAATTAGTTGGGCAAGGAATTCTTAAGTTAGTTCTTGGCGAATAAAATCAGCGTAGTAAGAAACTTCTTTATTGGTGACCAAAATCTGCTTAGCAAGGAATCCTAAAGTTAGATAAACCACCAACTTACTTCTCAGAGAGAAAAATTAGTTGGCAAGGAGTTTCAAAGTTGGACAAACTGCCAACTTCCTTCTTAGCAAGTAAAATTAGCTCGGCAAGGAATTTCAAAGTTGAACAAAACCTTCAGCGAACCTCTTGCGGAGCAAAATCCATTCGGTAAGGAATTCTAAAGTTGAACGAAACCTTCAACAAACCTCTCACTGAGCAAATTCTACTCAGTAAGGAATTCCAAAGTTTATCAAAACCATTAACAATTTCTGGCTGAGCAAAATTCGCTTGGTAAGGAACTCCAAAGTTGATCAACACCATTAACAAACCTCTTTTCGAGCAAATTTTGTTTGAAAAGAATTCTAAAGTTGATAAAAACCATCAACAAACCTCTAGCTGAGCAAAATTCGCTTAACAAAGAATTCCAAAGTTGATCAAAACCATCAATGAACCACTTAGCAAACAAATTTCGCTCAGTAAGGAATTCCAAAGTTAATCAAAACCACTAACAAACCTCTTGCCAAGCAAAATTCGCTCGGTAAGGAATTTCAAAGTTGATCAAAACTATTAACAAACCTCTTGCTGAGCAAAATTTGCTTGGCAAGGAAATTCAAAATTGAACAAAACTTTCAACAAACCTCTCACCTAGCAAAATCTACTCAGCAAGGAATTCCAAAATTAAACAAAACCTTCAACAAACCTCTTGTCGAGCAAATTTCGCTTGATAAGGAGTTCATTTTTAACCGAAGGGCAACAACATCCTTTGCCCCTTGGACCATACTTCCAATGCACAGCAAAGAATCTATGTCGCCGAGCAAATTTTGCTCGATAGAGACTTTGAGTTCATTATAACATGTAAATTCATAAAGAAATGACAATCTTGATAAAACAATCTACAAGTTATATGTTACTTTTCCTCGACCTTCTCACCGGCATCTTCCAAAATTGATCTCCCCTGATCTCTTCAATTGATCATTCCTCGAGAAGGAACATCTTCAATTGTCAGGCCATTTAGCAAGGCTTGTTCTTGAGGAGCAGCCCTGAACCCTCCATCAATGTAGTGATCCAAATACCCAGTAGCTGCCAACTCTTTCAAGTGTTGTTTGAGCGGCGTGCATTCTTCTATTCGGTGCCCTCTCTCATCATGGAAGGTGCAACATACCTTGGGTTATATCCCCTTTGTGTCTCACTTTGTTTTGTTGTCCACTGAACGTATGCACTACAAAAAATTAAGGTTTTAGAGATGAAAATTTAGGGACAAAATTATTTTTTAAGGACCAAATATTTTTGTTGCAAAAAGTGTCATAATTAGATTTTTAGCAACTAAAATTGAACATTAGTGATGAATTATTATCATTTTGAGACCAAATTTTTTGTCTCAAAAAATAAACTATTTTGAGACCAAATTATTTTGTCCCTAAAAGGCTATTTATTAGTGACATTTTCAAAATTTTGTCGCTAAAAGCTTTGTTTTTGACTTTTCGGGACGACCTTTTAGTGACTATCCTCACGACGATAGAAATTGGTCCCTAAATGTCTTTTGCAACAAAATTTTCACTTTTAGAGACCAAAAAAATTGGTCTCTAAAACTCTTATATGTTATAGTGATGCCCCATCGCAGATTTCACTCAAGATACGGTAAATAAGTATAGTGAAGACCGTGCTAATGTCGGTGTATGCCTTCAATTTCCTTCTGACAATGCAAGAAGCCGAACATAACTCCTGATCATGCAAAGAAAGCTGTAACGAAGCATAACATGCAACAGTTTTAAGCAATCTAACATAAATCCAACTACACTACAATGCAGAAAGGATGTAAGAGAATTATGTAATTCTCGCTACGTTTCACGCGGAGAATACAATACCTGTCCGGTTCGTCTGGTTGCACCAACTTCAAATGAACCGTACATACAATATCGCGCCTGTATAAGAGAGAAACTTAACAGGTACAATATTGTTAGTAACATGCACAACAATGCAATCGAAAGCTGCGTGACAACGCAATGCATTAACAAGTGCGAATGAGGTGCGCAAGATAGCGCGATGCGCAAAATAGCGCAATTGAAATGCATGCAAAATGCGAGCAAAGTGCACAAAACAGTGCGATGATATGCAAATGATATGCAAAATTACAAAACAATGTAAAAACATGCAAATGATATGCAATGCGTTTGAAACATGATCAAACCATAAGCGGTTCAAAACCACACAAATGTCAAAGGGATGATGGAGATACAAAGTCCGTCTACCATAGAAAAGGTGCCACAACCCTCAAACCACAATACCAGCAGTGGAATAGGCACGTACACATGCAGAACTATGAGTAATGTAGACGGACACAAGAACAAGTAATTTGGTGGAATGACGTAAGTGGGGAAATGACCCGTTGAGGAAAGACCGTGATCCTAAATGCTGGACGTAACAAATTACACTACAATGTAGTATATACAATGGATAAGGCCTACGGCCAAACTGTATCTTGCCTAGGAAAGGCATGGACACATACAAACCGCGTCTAACACAGAAACGGTGCCATCACCCTCAAACCACAATACCAGCAGTGGAATAGGCACGTACACATAATATCATAACTGTGCTTCGACATGAAAAATATGGGCACATACCAGACCAAGCTCAACATGGAAAGGCGTAAGCCATAGATGGATGATGCATGCAATACTAAACTATGTGCAATACAATGCATGCATGGCAATGTAAGCTATATACAATGAATGCATGACATATGCACTATTTACAATGAATGCATGACATATGCAAAGTAAGGAAGAATGCATTACAATGCATGTAAGGAAAGATGCATGACAATGCAATATTTACAAGCTAAAATGCAATGGATGCAGTGGATAAGGCCTGCGGCCAAACCGTTTCTTCCCTAGGAAAGGCATGGACACATACAAACCATGTTTAACACGGAAACGATGCCGTCACCCTCAACATTAGGTGCGAACACATAATATCATAACCGTGCTTCAACGCAAAAAGTACGGGCACGTACCAATCCAAGCTCAACAAGGAAAGGCGCAAGCTGTGGGCGGGGGTGATGCAATGAATGCATGCAATCTACAATGCAATATATACAATATGCAATGGATGGATACTATGTACGATGCATTATATACAATGAATGCTATGTACAATGCAACCTGCTGGGAAGAATGCAACGGATGCAGTGGAAAAGGCCTGCGGCCAAGCCGTGTCTTGCCTAGGAAAGGCATGGACACATACAAACCGCATCTAACACAGAAACGGTGCCGTCACCCTCAAACCACAATACCAGCAGTGGAATAGGCGTGTACACATAATATCATAACTGCGCTTCGACGTGAAAAATATGGGCACATACCAGGCCAAGCTCAACCTGGAAAGGCGCAAGCCATAGGTGGGGGTGATGCAGGGAATGCATGCAAGCTACAATGCAATATATACAATATGCAATGGAATGTATGTAAATGCAATATTTACAGTGAGATGCATGACATATGCACTATTTGTAATGCATGACATATGCACTATTTATAGTGAAATGCATGACATATGCACTATATACAATGAATGCATGATAATGCAAAGTTTTTTTTTTTTTTTTTGAAAATGCATGAAAAGTGCATAATGATGCATGTATTTATTTTTTGAATGCATGACGACGCGTGTCTTTTGAAAGGCATGACAATGCACATGACCTTGAATGCGCGACAACACGCGTCTCTTGAAATGCATGACAATGCATGTGAACTTGAATGTGTGACGACACGAGTCACTCGAAATGCATGACAATGCATGTGAAGTGCGCATGACAATGCAACATAAAGAAGATGCATACTAATGCAAGTATGGCATGCGCATGACAATGCGAGTGGAATGACGTATAACTCAATGCGCGTTTACGACAAAGCGTTGTAACGTATGCACGTGGGGCAACTTTTGAATCTCTTAGGAGACAAAAGGATATGTCGCGCACGTATTCAAGTGCTACGCACAGAAAACACGGTCCGGAGTCAAAACGGAGTCCAGTTGAGCTTCAAAAATGCACTCTCTTGCACTGTGTTGAGCAATGGAGGCCCCAAACCACATCAAAGACCCAATCAAAGGTGTAGAAGGTTCACCGGCCATCGGGGGAGGTCACCGGCCATCCATCGGCCTCAAAACAAATCCATCGGCCAAATATTTGGCCGATCGGCCAACAATGTGGCCGACCGGCCAAATCTGCCTAAATCAGGGCAGTTTGGACATTTCGGCACGGGTCTTTTAAAATAGGGCCTCTAGCCCTATTTCTTCACTTCCTCCTTGCTTGAAATCTCTTCCCCTCTTCCTCTAGGTCATTTTTCTTTCTTCTATTCTTTGTTTTCCTTGGTTTTAGAGCCCATTTCGACGTTTGATTCGCGAACACCTCATTGTTTCGCACGTTTTGAACCAAACGAATCTTCGTTTCAGTCCCTTTTTCTCAATTTTCACCACTCGGGGCTTGTTTCCCTCGAGTTTTTCTCAATCTCTGTGCCTTTTCCGCACCCCGACCTTTCCGGTCATTTTTCGCCCTCTTGGGGTTGACTTTTTAGTTGACTTTTCATATTGTAGACGCGTCCGCGTGGGGGGGGCCCCGCTACTACAGTTCGGACTCAATTTGTGTTACGGTTCTTAACCTGAACCAAAGAGTCCAAATCTGGCGAATCATTTTGAGAAAACAGATTTTTAGAAAAAGAAGTGCCAAACATGGACTGCTTTGCCAGATACAAAGTCGCCACCTAAATATTTTTTATGGGGGAATTTAGGAAACCCTGACTCGGTGCCGAAGGCCACATGTCCATCATCACCAAAGTTGCCTCGGCTCAGGAGCTAGGGTACGATTGGGGAAGGTCAGCTATGAGCACCCCCTCTCGCCCGATCCGAAGATCGGCCTCTACTAACCGTGATATCCGTTTTTGAAAACATTACGTGTTCTTATTCCAATTATTAGCCTAGAATTACTACGTTATGTGCACCGCAAACAAGTATAGACTAGATTACCTAATTTGGAAATAAGCATTGCATATCCGTTTGTTTTGGGAAAATGTTTTGAACCTTGCTACTCGCAAGTAGGCTAAAATACAGATTTCAACGAGTTTTTCCAACTCAAGCAATCCAGCTTTCACCCACAGGCATTCAAACAGTTTATCACATAAGCATCTAGCCACATGGTAATCATGCTGTTATGGCAACACTCACACGCATGCGGTATGCTAAAGCATAAAATACTTACATCGTACTCCAAGCCAAAACAATAAACTGGTTAGCAAACATGCGTGATCCTAGTTCATGTTAAAGTGGCTAATGCAACACATATAGAATGCGATTAAGATAGGCTCGGCTAACCTAAACATGGCATGTGAAATGCTACAACTATCACGTATTCAATTTGAAATTGAAGTACAAATGCAGTTAGAATGATGTGCCGAGCCTGGTGCATGCAAGGCAAATGTATGAATGCACGCATGCATAGCATAAGGTATGCTGATTTTAAATATGCCCTAGTCTACCATCATAAGCGGGTAAATAAAAGGGAAGAAAGACGTGGGGTTGGAAGACATACACACACTCACGCACACTTATTACATAATTACCCTCACTCGGAGGGTCCAAATAAATATTACAGTCCGAATATTAAACGCATAAATTATTACAGAATTTCTAATTAATTGACTGAATGAATGCAAAAAGAAAGGTGGCCACAGCCCCCGCCTTGGGATGCGCGAATGATGCATGCTCGAAACCGTCTCGTCCGAGAAGTTCGTACCATACCACTGCCGCCTCTGTTTACACTGCCCTGCTTCTCTGAAAATCGCCAAAGTTCTGGGACAGGTTCCTTGCATACTGTAAAATACCATCGGCTGGAGGAGATGCCCACCGGCCGTATGTAATTTCCATCGGCTTCTGATGGAGTTGTCGGCCATTCACAAATGGCCGGTCGGCATTGGATGCTGCCGGTCGGCAGAAGCTTCCTGCAGAAGACAGTTTTGACAGCAACAGAGGACAGACAGTATATGGCATGGGATTTCAGGCACATGTGAGCATGGTCATGTTTCCCATCATGCTTTGAACTCAGGGAAGCATGGCCCTCGATCCTCGAGCCATCAATTGTGCATGATAGCCTAAGTGATCAAGCTTGCCATTTGATGTAAAAATGCATGCAACACACAAATGAGAACCAAGACCCTATCATGTCTAAGTCAAGGGCCCCGGTGACCGAGAGTTAAGACGCGTTACATCACTTATAGTATGAACGCTCCTTAATCCTCACACTTGGTTTGGCACCCCAAACCAAGTAATGCAATGCATGTTATGCAAACATGACTCAAAAATGCAACATGAGATTTAAGATGCAAGGCATGCCAAATGCTATACAACTACCATAGCAAGTATGCAATGCTAGGCATGCAAGATGCAAATGCAATGCAAACATAGATGGTTTAAGCAATAGGATCATCATGTTACAACACCCTATGAAGCAATTATGCAACAAACATGAGACAAGCATGCAAGGGTGGCCTTAAACCATAAAGAGGCAGACCTCAATCCACCTCAAAACAGTGGCCAAAAGTGCCCAAAAAGGTGGACAGACACTCATGCCAACATGCAAGCCAATGGACCTAAGGCTAAGGCACAAAAGGGGGGTACTTTACATCCACTTGCATGACCATTCATGGCATGAATTAGACAAGCAAAACAGAAACTTAGCATGCAAAAATGGACTCCAAAACCCACTAATATGGTAGCTTAAGTGGCTCCGATGAGATGCATGCACCAAGACTCATGTTTGGGCATAAAAGGGCATATCCTTAAAGCATGAAAGAGGTCACATATGCACACATACAAACATGATTCATGGACTGAAATACGATCCTAAATGATGCCAAATCATGAGGATGGTCATAGCTACGCATGCTAGAGGTCAATATGCTCAAAGCTTACAAGCCAAAACACAAAGAGATGACACCAAACAAGGCAAGCATGACTGAAATAGATGGCCAACAAGCCTTAAACATGGTAAAATAATGCCAATACCTTCATGAAATTAGGCTAACACATGCAAGAATCATGGCCTAAACACAAGGTGCATTTCCAGGCCAAATAGGGGAATACAAAGCAAGTATGTTAAGCATGCAAGAGGGCACAAATCCGACCAAAAACAGAGATGACATATGACCTAGAGACACCAAAAAAACTCTGAAATAGGGCCAAAATCAATCAAGCATGCAAGTTGCCCTTTAAGCCAAAAGGCAAGAAAATAAGGCAATGAAGGGAGAGGGGTGTCCCTCCCCTATACAAGACTTCAAACCACCTTCCTCACCACTGAAAATCCACTGGTTTTCAGTGGTGAGAAGACCAAAACTCTCAAGCAAACAAGGCCTCACCAAGGAGGCAACAAAAAGGCCAAATAAGGCCTAAGAGGGTGAGTTTGAACTCAAACCACAAAAGACCCTTAATGAAAGTTCTTAAGCATGAAAATATAAGCCTTTTTTATGTTATGCACAAAAACTGAATCAGCAAGCAAGATAGGTAAAAGACTAGTGCAAGTTTGGGAAAACTAAAGCAAAGTGCTTACCCTTGAAGCACACCTCAAGAACAGCCAATGCAACCCTCTTCTTTTGATCAAAAATAGTCCAAAAACTCAAGAATCAACCCTCAAAGCCCCTCAATCTTGGAGCAAGGTGTAATAGTGTGTGTATTAGTGCAAAAGTAAGGTAGAAATACACTTTAAGGCCACCAAACACACACAAAGGAGGAGAGAGGGGGAAATATAGAGAGAGAGTGTATGTATATGTATAAGCTCTGGTTTTCTCTTCAAACTTGCTAACCTAGAAGAAGGAGGAGAGCCTTCCTCTTATAGAAGTCCCCCTTGCAAAGCTTACACAACAAGCTTGCTTAGAGGGAAACAGAGTTGGTGCCAGCTATCACAGCTGGCACAAAATATCTACATAAAGTAGATGAACAGTAGTCGGCTGCTCAAAATTGCCATTTTGTCAAAATTGAGTGCCGACCGGCAACAAATGATGCCGACCGGCAATATATATTGCCGATGGCAACAAAACATCGGCCATGGCCAGAGGCCATGGCCGGTGATGTGTGGGGATGCCTCACAAGGCATTCCCTACCCCTCCAAGGCAAAACACAAGTGTTTGGTGCAAAACCAGACACCAAACAGTCGAGTTCGGAGATCCTGAGGCAAGGCGCGTAGCCGGGACCTCCGGGAACTCCAAACGAACACAAACATGGATAATCACCGGGTGTTTAAACGGTGACGTCCAAGTCTTGAGGACGGTCAAAAATGGGGTGTCTACACATATTTTCGCCCGATTTTCACATTCTCGGCCACTTTCACACTCTCTCTAAGATGGCAGACGATCTTCCAGGCGGCGGGGCTCCCCGGAGATGGATATGGACCCAAAGGCCGAGCTCTTGCCACTTCACATCCGGCCGTTTGATCCGGCGACATACAGACCGGCGATTCATGTGCTGCCTCCTGACAGACTTCGCCAGTTCAGGAGTTTTGATAGGAAGGTACCATCAGAGCTGCTTTTGCGTGAGCCAGAGACACACCTTTCATACGGTGCTTCCGAGGTATACTCTTCCCCGTTTCATTTTCTGCAAAGTAGAATACCTAACTGCCATAGTCGATTCTGCCTTTAACTATTTGATCCGAATACACCGATATACTATATGCTGTAGTTGACTGTGAACACACCTGTATTCGGTATCTGTTTGAATTGGAACATGCGCACACACACTGTATTTGCCCTGAACCACTCAAACACTCCGACACATCATACACTATAGTTCACTGCGAGCACACCGGCATCCAATGTCTGTCTGAATCTGAACACGTGCACGCACGCTATATCTGTACTGAACCACTCAAACACACTAACACATCATATGTTGTAGTTCACTGCGAGCACACCGGCACCCGATGTCTGTTTGAATCTGAACACGTGCACACACGCTGCGTGGTTACCAATTCTGAATGCTCTTCAAAACTGTACATTGAATATTGCTTCGCAACTGTTTGCTTTTGAATACAGAGGGCTTCCCATGCCTTCCGGGGGTATGGGAACGTCGCCGCCCGAGATTGGTACATGGAGCTACCGGACGCAGTCCGTCACATTGTCGACCAGGCTGGCTTCGGCGCCTTCTGCAGGGGACTCTCACGCCTTACCGCGAGCAGGCCTCTTCTTGCCGCTCTGGTGGAGAGGTAGTGGGACACCACCGACTCCTTTCGCTTCTCTGCCACGGGAGACATGACGATGACTCCCTATGACTTCTCGATGCTCACCGGCATCGGGGTAAGGGGTGATCCGATCCCCTTTGACACAGACATGGACGAGTGGGAAGCCACTCAGATGCACTTGCTTGGCGACCTACCACCTCTTGCTCGTCCAGGCTTCGTTAGATACTCGTGGTTCGAGGACCACTTCCGGATTCAGCCAGCTTTAGCTAAGGAGGCACCGATGGCTCAGGAGGAGGCGGAGCGGTATGCACGCGGCTTCCTTATGTTCTTGCTGGGAACGACCCTCTTCGCCGACCGGGCGAACACCGTGCCTCTCTGTCTGCTGAGCGCTTTGGTGGACGTCACACAGATCCTGCGCTACGACTGGGGTGGGGCAGCCTTGGCCACACTCTATGGATACATGAGTTCATCCTCTCGCCTCAGCGGACAGTTGCTCGGAGGCTACTGGCAAGCTTGGGAGGTACATCTTCTTTCTCTGTTTTACATTTCTGCTCTACATTATCTGTACTTTGTACACCGCACACACTGTGTATCACTCTTCATATACTGCACACACGGTACACATATAATCTGCTTTACACTGACTGTATACTGCACAATACTTCACATACTGCACAATCTGCTGCCAACTAACTGTACACTGTACACATTGTAAACATGTCATGCTTTACACTGACTGTATATTGCGCACACTGTACACTCTGCACAATACACTGCCCAATACACGGTTCTGCCATTTCTGCTTTATTCTGCATTCTGTTTTATCTGATAAGCACACTGGTATTTGCTCTGCAGTTGTGGGTCTACGCCTACTTCCCGAGGCTTGCCTCAGTACCCGACGAGGAGACCCCTCTCGGCGTTCCTTTCTCCCACTGCTTTGATGTGAGATGCGTGCGGAGACCCCGGGAGTCGTTCATATTCTTTCGGCGCTACTTCGACACCATCACCGCCACAGAGGTATGTTTAATTCTAGAGTTTATTTCAAGCTTCGCTTTGCACTGTATTTTCAATAACAGTAGATAACTGACTGCATATCACTTTCAGATCACCTGGCAGCCCTGGGCTCCATTGCCAGCTGCGGTTCGGGAGCGGTTTGCTAGTGCTGAGGAGACCGCCCGGTTCAGGATTTTGCTGGAGGCCCGGTCTGTCGGGCTTGGTACCTGGGCGAGAGCTTCCTGCCCAGACCCTGGGTTTACCAGAGCAGATAGTTCCAGGTCCGCCCCCGGTCCATATGAGGGACACAAAGAGGTACACCCTGGAGGAGATGGCCGATTACACGATCGGCTGGGATGCTAAGGGCTTCAGGGGCGAGGGCGACTACACGAAGTACGTCCAGACCTACATCATGCAGCCTTTGAGCAGTTGCCGTCGAGCTGAGAGAGAGAGACCAGGGGCGCCGGCGGCTAGGGCAGGAGCAGGAGTGCCGAGGGTGGCTCGGGTCTGTGGCAGGAGTGGGACCCAGAGAGGATGGGAGGCTAGTTGGCCAGCATTGCCCGCGATGACGACATGCCGAGGGCAGGGTGGAGAGACTATCAGATCCTCTTCGCTCCCCCTCTGGCTGATCACGAGTTAGTCGGGTTCTACGACTTGCCCCCGGTATGTACTATTGGATTTTGTATTTTGCATTGTCATTCCATTTCATTTGATGTTTCGCAGAATACTGATGTTTCAAACACTTTTGCAGGCTTCCTCCGAGTACACTCGTTAGTCCCTGAAGCTGACCGCCTCTGTGATGGGGATGCTCCAGCGGAGCCTTGACCTGCTGGCCATTTACAGTATTCCGGTATGTTCTTCTGACCACAGTCTCAAACCATACATAAACTGTTTCACATAATCTGATGCATTGCACTGTCAACACAACACTCGATACACGGCCCTCACAGCATCTAATACACTGTAGCCCATAGACTGTTCACCGCATTACTCACGGCATTCATACATTGCACTCGGTCACTACATTTTGTACCGACACACTGTTCACAGCATTCATACACTGTACTCATACACTGCATTCTGTACTGATACACTGCTCACGACAGTCATGCACTGTACTCACACACTGTATTCGGCATTCATACCCTGTTTTGCGTAGCATACTAATGCATTTACCATTTGTGCTTTTCAGCCTCCATTCCAGATTCCTACTGCAGGAGGTGCTCCAGCTGGGCCTTCTGTTCCTGTCTGAGATGGCAGAGTATATCCCCGCACCAAAGCGGGGCACACTCATGTTGGGAGTAGCTCACGGGCACCAGTTCCCGATGATGATGAGTCGGAGGCCGAGGCAGAGACGGAGGCAGAGTCGTCTGAGGAGAAGACCGGAGATGGCTCGGGATCAGATGACGGTGCTAATGACGATGCTCCTGGACCTTCGTCCAGGAAGAGGACGAGGACAGACCCGTAGGCCTGAGATGATCGATGCTGATCCAAACTTTTACTACTTTTCTTTTTTGTTTTGCTTTACTTTTTGTTGATAGCTTGAGTACCTTGTACTGCCGCGGGCAGTTTTTTTTTTTTATTTTCTCCAAAACTGTGTACTTGAAAAGACGATAAAATGAAACAAACTTTTTGTCTGAAAAAGTGTTACATTTGTAAATTCCATACTTCGCATTGCATTGCATCATATTAAACCTCAATGTAAATGAGACTGATCTTCTGTCTGAAAATCAAACACTTGTACTGCAATAACTAGGTAACGAACCAGCTATCGATAAAATAACTTGTACAACCCACTGCTCATTCTGAACATACAGCCCTTAACACAGCGCTTGGTTTATTCTGTACACAGCGGATCCACACAGCTCATACAATGCACTGCTTGTTCTGAACACTGCTCATTCTGAACTCATAGCCCATAACACAGTATTCTTTTCATTTGCACATGACGGATCCTGAACAAACAGTCCAATCTAAAAAGACGGAATACAAAGGTGGAAGCTGCTGAAGCTGAAACACACTCAGATGCAATCCGGAACCCATATGTTCACTGTTTCCAAGTGACCCAGGTTGAACCCCTGCGGTGTTACAAAAGAACCAAACCTGTTTTGCAGAAATGTGGAGAATGACACAGCACTCTGAGCACTAAGCGATTTGAGAAAAGGGTTTTCAACCGGGTATTGAGCCTACGACTGAACATAGTGAAAAAGACTCAATAACGAAAAACAAAAGGTAAATAACCTAAACACAACGAGAAACGCCCGGAATCGACTCAAAACAAGAGTTGAGGTAAACAAAACAAAACAAAAGACACGAGACACAAACGTGTTACAAAGGCGAGAGAGCTCAGATCACAAGGAGCCAGTTTCTTCGAGTATTGTTTCCCACCCTTCTGATGTGTGATCCTCACATCACTCGGCCCTCAGGCTCGTTTTTTTTCTCTCAAAACCCTGTTCATACTTTTTCTCTCATCGCACATCTCTCTGTTCTTCAATCTCTCATTTTTCATCCCTCCCCAGGTATGGTCTGTGAATAAACAAGAGGTTGTGGGTTCATGCCCAACACTGTTAGCTCGCAGCTATTTCCTCCGGTGACGTTTAGTCGATGTTCCTGATAAGGGAGTGGAGTATCTTGATCCATTCCAGTCCGCGCTTCACACTTGGCTCGATACCTCGTTGCTCGGAGGTTGAGAGAGCTTTCAACCCTTTAATGACAGTTTCAGCTGTGCCCTTTTTGGCAAGTATGATGCCCTTTCTGGTAAGTGCGTTGATAAAGGGGGAAAAGACAGAAAACCTGACTCAACTGTGCCCCTAGTTCATTATTTTGACCATTTTTTGTTTTGGTTTTCTATTTAAACAATTTTGACCAAAATGAGAGTTAGATTAACATGTTTGTTCGATTTTTGATTTAAAATCATGCAAGTCAGGCTGTGAGCACTAAAAATTTTCCTTTTTTGGGTCCAAGAAAATGGTCCAGTTTTGGAAAAGATGGAATAATTTTCACGAAAATTAATCAACCTCAGTAAAAATTCTCAAAAATCATTTTTTGCAAAGGGCCACTGCTCAACAAGCACGGAACCTACTCTCGAGATGCACAACCTCGGATCGGAGGCAATGGAAAATTGCCCCTTGTCTTAGAGGGCACAGCACGGCAACGGGAAGTTGCCCCTGGATTGGACGGCGACTCATGGCAACGGAAAGTTGTCCTTTGTCTGGATAACGCCGCAGCATACTGTAGTCAGTCTTCATTAGTGATGATCACAACCGAACTCTCGAATACAGAAAAGACAAAGATGGTCAAAACCAATATATAGACACAGTCACTTTGAAAGTGCGTGGGGCTGGACTTCAGGATGAAGTTGCCTACGTATCCCAAACATGGGAATCAAGCCTTACGTAGTTCCGGGGTAAGGTACACTCGTGTATTATCCCTCACTTTTTTACGCTCTAACTTTTGCCAAGGCCGCCCTTCTGGGTTTTCAACCTTGCGAGCTTTGTTTTTCTTTTCTTTTCCATTCTTTTTTTGTATCTTTTCATTCCTTTTTTTTTTTTCTCTCTCTTCTCTTTTCTTTTGCATTTTTCTTTCTCTTCCCTTTTTTTTTTTTTCCTTCTTTTTTGTATTTTTCTCTTGCTCTAACTTTTGCCTAGGTCGCCCTTCCGGGTATTTGGCCCAACGAGCCTCTCAAAGGGTAAAAGTGTAACAAGTCCATGCCAAATGGTTTTACGATTTTGAAGCCATCCGTATTCAGGAGAGTAGCTGTTGTCTTGATTTACTGAAAGATCCATCTTCGACTCTTCGAGCACATCGGGCATTTTTGCCCCTTGTTCGAGGGGCGCTTCTGATTTAGCTTTGCAAGCTTCTTCGGATGAGGTCTGATCTTCTTGATCTGACTTTCTTGGCCTCTTGTTCGAGGGTTGCTTCAAATTTGGCCATGCAGGCCTCATGTTATAGTTGATCGTTGAATATTCTGAACTAAGGTCCAAGGTTTGAAAGCAAGGGCTCAAGTCCTGAGACTGAGAGCGATCCTAAGCTGCACAATCTCAAGAGCGATTCCACACAGGCCTTCGCAGGACTGCGCAAAACATTTTGTTTTTGAAAGTTTTTAAGAAAGCGACAAATCGCTCGCACTGAAGATAGTGCGGAACCAATCTGGATCAAGCTAGGGTCCTTCTTAGTACTCACGTTAACAAACATGATTTCAATCATTAAGGGCTTAGCATGCCTCTCTTTCTCTTAGTTTGATCAAAGTTTTGCAAAACCCAAGGAATTCCTTCCTCTTTGTTTTTATCACCGCAGTGTTCAAAAAGTTTTGAAAAACTTAGGTCAATGCAATAAGTTTGGAGTGCAGAAGAGTAAGTGAGATGCTCCGCCGTTTCATTCAAATCCTCTGGCACAACTAGCTCAAGGTAGTAATAAACACAAAAAACATGATAGCCGCAGCCGTTTCATTCAGATTTCCCTGGTTGCAACTAGCTCCACAGCAGAGACAGACTAAAAAAGAAAGCAAAAAGATAATTACAAAACAAAATGGTGTTCGAGGCAACAACATCGGAATCACCTGACATTCTATACAATGGGACTGACTCGATACAACAAGACAAACCTTTCAGCAAAAATATTGACTCAAGACAATGAGACAGATTCAAAACAAAAACAAAGAACTGACTCAAAACCCAAGCCAGAAATTACAAAACTGCATTCGCAAATGCTCCCAACAGTGCGTGCCAAACGCCACATCTGAAATACACCAAGCGCTGCCCACAGGTGGTCTAACCCCTGATCACATACTTGCAGTATCTTCAAAGTCCAACAACTCAGTGGTGACAGACTTTGCTGAGGTAGGTGGGAGGATGACCTCATTGTCGATCAAATTTTGCACTTCGTGGCGAAGGCAGAAACAACCGTTGGTGCTATGACCGGTTTGCTGGTGGTATGCGCAGTACAAGGCAACATCATGTGTAACAGGGAGATTCTTCGGGAGAGGTCGAGGTTCAAGGGGTTTAAGATGCCCCTTTTTAGCCAAAATTTGAAATGCCCTAGACAAAGGCATGTAGAGGGCATGAAAGACTTTGCACCCTCGAGGCAGGTACTTCGAAGTTTGAGGGTTCTTGCTAGACGCACTAGCGAAAGGGTCGGCAGGCACTGCCTTGGCTTTCTGATCTTTTCCCTGGTGCAGGGTTGGGAGCGGAAGGAACTGTTCTGGCATGACGGGGCCTATCCCGATGTTCCGCCTGGCTGGAACTGCCCTCAGCTGGAGTGGGGAAAGCATCATCCACAGCTTTAGTCATGACTGCGAATACTTGTTTGCTTATTCATCCCCCCGGCTTTCAAAGCCACGACTGCCCACAGCAGTTGTTCAACGGGAACAGCATCTGTTCCCACTTTGTTCTTACCTCTAGCCTCAGCCTGATCAAGGGTTTGGGTTGCTATATCAGAGCGGAACCCGGTTGTTGTTGACATGTCATTGCCATAGCTTGGGACAACCTCAGGCTGGCTAAGCTCGATCACAATTCGTCCCAGTAGCGGGGGTTCTTGTGGTATGAAATTCCCGGCATATGGTGCATTTGGTGGCGAAGCCGACATTCCGTAGGCCAAATCGACCACAGATCTCTGGAGATCGCCGATCATTCCCATCAATTCAAACATGGTGGGCTCACGAGCTTGAAACAACTGGGGCGTCCAGATCGGGTGCGCAATAGGCGACCTGGGTGGATGTGGTACATCGACATTGGTCTCATCCTGCAAGATGATTCCTTGGTCTAATGCGGCTATCATAACCACAATTTCCTCTGAACTTTGGGTCATCATAAGTCCGTTGAACTTGAACGATGACTGACGGATCAGATATCTATCTTGCCTCAGCAAAGGAGGACGCTGGCTATTCTGAACTAACTCTCTGAACTGAAAGAGAAAACATGCAGCGTTTCAACCCAATCAGAACAGACAAAAGCATAGATGAATAACTGTACTCTACTACTGATCACTGTTCCCCAAAATCACTGCCTCAAAACTGAGTCGGATACCCGCAGATATAACTGATTCTCAAAATACCGATACTGGCGCCCTCGGGCCTGGTATTCGAACTTGCAAACTGACATGCGCATTCCCTGTAGAGATACACTCTAAAAACACATAGCAAGTAAATGAGAGCCAAAACATCTCTATGTTGGGGTAGGGTTTCCCTGTCTTATTTTGTCAGGAGCTAGGGTTTCACTACGCACGCAGCGGTATCAAACAACCTAACATCGGGTAAGCAACCTGTCCTAGTTTGGAATGGTCACTACGGTTTCGAATATGCACTAGGTCGAATGGTCAAAAGGGTGCCACGGTAAAATCGGAGTTTGTGTTCCCATACTGGCAGAGCCCGTAACCGGTCAACCTTATGGCACGCAGCCTCAGGCTAACCACTCAGGAATAGCAGTCAGCAAACACCGTATCCTAGGCACACCAATGCACATGCAATGCAAAGAAACACATAAGTGTAGTCAAAACAAGATATCATGAGTTCGAGTCAAGCTCTCTAACTCCCCAGCAGAGTCGCCAGAAACTGTAGACGTCCCCGAACGCCCCGGGAGGAAAATCCCGATTTGTTCATTTGGGCTTACTACAGTTTGGACTCAAATTGTCACGGTTCTTAATCTGAACCAAAGAGTCCAAATTCGGCAAATCGTTTTGGAAAACTGATTTTTGTAAAGAAGTGCCAAACATGGACTACTTTGCCAGATACAGAGTCACCACCTAAATATTTTATTTTGGGGGAATTTAGGAAATCCTGACTCGTTTGCCTAAGGCCACGTGTCTGTCATCACCAAAGTTGCCTTGGCTCGGGAACTTGGGTACGATTGGGGAAGGTCAGCTATGAGCACCCCCTCTCGCCCGATCTGAAGATTGGCCTCTACAAACCATGATATCTAGTTTTGAAAACGTTATACGTTCTTATACCGGTTATTAGCCTAGATTTACTATGTGATGCGCACAGCGTGACAAATATAGACTGAGTCGCCTGAATTGGGACAAAGCATCGCATATCCGTTTATTCGGAAATCGGTTTGAAATTTGCTACTCGCAAGTAGGCAAAAACATGGATTTCGACGAGTTGTTCCAACTCAAACAATCCAACCTTCAACCATAGGCATTCAGGCAGTTTATATCACATAAGCATATAGCCACATGTTAAGCATGCTGTCATGTTTAACATTCACACTCATGCGAGATGCTAAAGCATAAAACACTTACAGTGTACTGCAAGCCAAAACAATGAACATGTTAATAATCAAATGTACGATCCAAGTCCATGTTAAATGGCTAATGCATCGCATACAAAATGCAATCTAGAATATGCTCGGCTAATCTAAGAGTGGCATGTGGAATGCAACAAGTAACACGTATTCAAGTTAGATTTGAAATACTATGCAGTTAGTATGATGCGCCGAGCCCGGTACATGCAATACAAATGCATGGATGCACGCATGCATAGCATAAGGATGCTAAATTAAACATGCCCTAATACTAACCATCAAAGCAGGTAAGTAAAAAGAGAGAAAGAAGTGGGGGTTGGAAGACATGCACACACGCACCCACACTTATTACAAATTCGTCCTCGCTCGGAGGGACCAAAAGAATAATACACTTTAATTAACCTACAAGCTAATTAAATAATTTACAAACCATCTAATTAATTAACAAATTAATTAGGCTAAGGAAAGCATTAAAAGGCCTTGAGAAGAGGGATGCACACGTGCCTGGATTGGCTTCGCTCAGAAATCCAATGCCATGCGCAAGCTGCCTCTGTTTTCCCTACTCTGCTCCTCTGAAAATGGGACAATTCCCAAGGTACACCTCATGAACACTGGGGAATGACACCGGCCATGAGGAATGGTCACCGGCCAAAGGGAAGTGGTCATTGACCATCTATGGAGCTATCGGCCATCCATAATTGGTCGATCGACACTTAATGTAGTCGACCGGCCAAAACTTCCTCCAGAACCTGTTTTGACAGCAGCAGGGGGAAAAATAAGGCATGGCAATGCATTTCAAGCAAATGTGTGCACCAATACACCCCTTATCATGTTTATGACTCAAAGGGGGATGGTACTCGATTCTCAGACCACCAATCGCACATTTCAATGCGTGATGGCCCAAGAAACCAAGTGTGCATTTTGATTTCAAATGACATGCAAACCAAATAAACACATAAAGCTCAACCTCTATCATACTCAATTCAAGAGGCAAAGCATGCTAGCTAAATGTGCAATAAGAGCATGCAAACAAACAATGTATGCTAGGTACACAACCTATGCAAATAAGCATGCAAGGCATGGACCACTATGCTAATGACCAATCATGCAAGATGTAATCTAAACAAGCAAGCATGTAAGGCATGCAACATGTTAAGCAACTTAATCAAGGGAGATTGCATGCCAAATGCAACATGATTCAAGCATGCAACACATGCGATAGTCCAAGTATGCAACAACATGCAAACAATGGACTTATACCAATTTGGCAGCTCTCAAACAAACCCAAAACAGTGGCCAAATACTAAGGAAATGAGGTGCAAATATACATACAAACATGCATGCAAATGGACCAACACTTAAGCATAAAAGAAGCAACCTTTAAGCACACTTAAGAGTGGATAATCATGGACAAATGGCATGCATAATAAGCTCTGAAATCATGTTACAAGAGGTGCCAAACCAAGTAAACAAGACAAGCCAAGCATGCAACAATGCCCAAAACTCAAGACAAGCCAAGGGCCTTAAACCAAAGCTATATGAAACAAGCCCCAAAGGGCCATGGGGGCCTAAAACAGGTCCAATGCAGGTCTAAACAAGACCAAAGACGCATCTAGATGGCATCTAAATGGCCTAAACGTGGAAGCATGCACAAAGGTCCAAACATGGAGCATAAGACACAAGCCTTTCAAAGCATTAAAGGGGCATCGAATGCAAGCATACAAGCATACCACGAGGACTGAAATGACATGGTAAGTGGTTCCAAACCACTGAAACAAAGCAAGTAAAGCATGCTAGAGGGGTCAACACTCAAGGCTCAAAAGGGGGATTACATGGTAGCTATACAAAGCAAAGCATGGATGACCCGAGCAACCAAAAACAGACCTTAGGCATACTAAAACGTGCATAAAAGCTTCACAAAGCTAAGCCAAAACAAGTAAGCATAGTGGTCTAAATGCTGGGCACATGTTAGGGCAATTCATGGCATTACATGACAAGTATGCAAGGCAAGCATGGTGTGTCTACACCGGTTAAAAACAGTGCCAAATCATGGCAAAATAAGCAAAATAACCACATCTTTTCCTGCACAAAAATCCCGTAGGGTGAGTATAAAGCCCAGTAGGAAATCCTTAACAAAGTATATATATTTTATACAAGTCTCAAGAGATGAAATGCACATGCCATGCTATGCCCTTTTTAAAGATAAATCACATTTTCATCTTTTGAAAACCATCATGCTCAATGATGTCATGCAATTTCAATTGTTCAAAAATTAACAATTTATTTCAATGGCGGTAAATACGACTTTGGTAATCCCTAGGTTGGTATCTGCAAGTAAACTATACAAGTACTACCAAATTGTCATTTTTACCGGTATTAACCGGAAGGATCCACACCTATACGCGCGGGTTTTCGGTCTTTTCCTCCGGACTCTCAGGCCAACTTATTCAATATCATCTACACCACCTATCAAGACTTACCAACATATTTACCCCAAAACCATTTTATGAAAACTTGTTTCTCAACATTCTTTTCTCAATGCCAGTTTTCAAATCAACTTTCAAAGTTTAATGTAATCAAATGAATTGTTATGCCAATAACACAAGATGAATATAAATACTTTGATTCCAATTCATCATCCAAGGAATAACACAATTCCCTCTTCTCAAGTATCCTTAACAATTAGTCATTTCAAGACTACTTCAACGTTTTGAACAATAATTTCTAAAATGAATAACAATTCTCATATTCCCTGAAATTCATCATTTATATAAATATGAATAAGAAAATTTCCAAACATCCATTTATTTTGACACACAAAATAAATATAACAATATCATTCATGAATTTTCAGTATCTTTAAAAAAAAATCCCCAAATTCTAGGTTTTCTCACCAAAACTATACAACTCAAATCTTTTGAAACAAAACCTTCCGAAATCATCTTTTCTTCAATCAACAAAGATCAAAACCGATAAGATCATTTTAAAAGAACAAGAGACAAACCTACTTTCAAAAATCACTCAACTTCTTGAATTAACAATCAATTTTCAAAGCTATCGAAGGATGATTTTGAAAATCATCTAGATCTTGCAAAAATATATGTATAACTCTAAGAAAATCCCTACCTCAAGTTTTGAAAAAGAAATGAGATGAAACCCCCAAAATCAACTGTGTCTAAACTCGATCTTCACCGCATACAACGAAGCCCTCGGGATGATAACCAACTTTGGTGAAGAACTTAGGTCTAAATCCCAATGGATTTGGAGAAATCAAAAAGTGAAGATGACTGCTAGAGAGAGAAGCTCTCGATCTGGAATTTTGGAGAGTTTTAGAGAGAGAGAGGGGTCTAAAAAAGTGATCTGAAATTTCAGATTCACGAACTGATATAACATGGTCCGCTCGAGTGTGGAAAGCCCCGCTCGAGCGTCAAATACACTAACTCAGTACTTTTGCAGATAGGTCAAAGTTCTGAAACCAAACATTCTCTGCTCGAGCGCATAAACGGCCGCTCGAGTAGACAAGCAACTTTGAATGCATTTTGCATTTTTGCTTCGGGGGTGCTGCCCCTCGACCCCGCCCGGGCGCTGCCCTTAAACCGGCCAAGGGGCGCTGCCCTCTCGACCCCCGTGAGCTGACCGGGCAGCTCGATCCCCGACCGGCCGAGTCGAAGTGGCAAAACATGAAAGAAGGATCGAAACTAGGATCGCTACAACCCTCCCCCCTTAAAGAATTTCGTCCCCGAAATTTCAAATCAACCTACCCAAACAAAGGGGTTTCTAGCGATCAAAGCCACGCTATTTCATTTTCAAATCACAATACTAACTCTCAACCAAATTTCACCATTTCCACCGTGGTTATCTCATTAACAACAACCTCCCAAATATGCATAAACATGAAAGGCTTGTTTGGTTTGTTTTTCAGAAAAAATTTTGGAAAAAATTCTCTACAAATAAATTTTCAAGAGTAATCAAACTAAACAAAATTTTCCAAAACAAATCTCAAAATTTTGTTTGGTTACCTACTTTCAAAAATCACTCTCTCTCTTTCTCATACACATCAAATCACTCATTTTTTTTAAAACTCTCTCCCCAAAACAATTTTCCAAAACCATTTCTGAAAAAGGCAAAGCAAACAAGTTTTCATACTTTTTATCTCAAAAACTACTCTACAAACACAAACCAAACACACCAGAAATTTCCTAAAAAGTAATGGCAACTCTCAACAACCTTATGCTTAAAACAACAACGCACATATCAACATGTGGTTAACAACTTTAAATACGTTTCCCTCAACACTAGGGAATATTACAAAGAAAAGCAACTTAAGCATTTTCAAACAAATCCGGATATTTGGAGCGGACTTCCGCCTCCCATTCCCACGTCGCTTCTTCAACCCCATGGTGTCTCCACAACACCTTTACCAACGGCATAGTTTTGCCCCGTAGCACTTGCTCCCGGGTATCTAATATTTGAACCGGTCGTTCTTTGTAAGAGGCATCCTCATCTACCTCCAAGTCAACCCAATCAAGAACATGAGAAGGGTCGGGTTCATACTTCCTAAGCATAGATACATGAAATACGTTATGAACTCCCAAAAGTTGTGGCGGTAAAGCTAATCGGTATGCTATTTCCCCAATTCGCTCTAAGATCTCAAAAGGCCCAATGAACCTTGAAGATAATTTACCACTCTTACCAAATCTCATCAAACCCCGTCTTTGAGAGATTTTTATAAACACATGGTCACCAACCTCAAAAGATAAAGGTCGTCTCCTCTTATCGGCATAACTCTTTTGTCGGCTTTGGGCCGTAGCTAACCTCTTTCAAATGAGAACAACTTTCTCGGTTGTCTCTCTAACAATTTATGGACCCAGTAACGATGCATCACCCACTTTGGCCCAACAAACCAGTGATCTACATGGTCAGCCATACAAGGCCTCAAATGGTGCCATCCCAATACTAGCTTGGTAACTATTGTTGTAAGCAAACTCAATCAATGGTAAGTGCCTTTCCCAAGTCCCCTTAAAATCAAGGACACAAGCTCTAAGCATGTCCTTCAAGATCTGAATGGTACGTTCCGACTATCCATCTGTTTGAGGATGATAAGTCGTGTTAAGAGTCAACTTAGTTCCCAACGCCTCTTGAAGGCTTTGCCATAATCGAGCAGTAAAACGAGGATCCCTATCCGACACAATAGTCACAGGGACTCCATGAAGTTGAACAATCTCTCTAATGTACAACTCTGCCAAGCATTCAACTAAGTCACTGGTGCACATCAGAATGAAATGTATAGACTTAGTCAACCTATCAACAATCACCCAAACGGCATCATTGCCTCGTTGTGTTCTAGGAAGCCCAACTACAAAATCCATGGTAACACGCTCCCATTTCCACTTGGCTATCAGTAAGGGTTGTAACAAACCCGTTGGTCTTTGGTGTTCGACCTTTACTTGTTCACAAGTAAGGCACTTCGATACAAATAAAGTGACATCTCGTTTCATACCCCTCCACCAAAACTGACGACTAAAATCATGATACATTTTAGTGCCTCCCGAGTGTACCACAAGGCGTGAGTGATAGAACTCCCGAAGTAATTCCTCTCTACAAGATTCTGGTACAAACAAACGGTCTATGTAACTATCACAACCCGAACCCGCCCCTATGGGTTAAGGCCATAACCGGCTAGTAATCACGAGAATACCTATGGCCTCAAACCAAATAAGACAAAACTCATCAGAGTAAAGGGGCCAAACGAAAGCAAATTTAAAACTTTGTCCATAGAGCCGTGCTTATATGCACATCATAACATTCCACATTTACATATGTTAATAACTCACCACAGAAAGTATAGTAACTTAAGGTTCTGTACAGACAGGATCATTCAAAACTAAGTCAGCCAAACAAAATCATACACAGACGTAAACCAAAGTCCTCGCCAACATGACGAAATACACATAATGGAAAAAGGGCGAAGACGTGTCTCGTGCGTGAGATGCAAGGGCTGACTCTTCAAAACTTTGGTTGTTCCATACCGACTTCACTGAGGCTGGGTCTGGACCTCTCTAGGCTCACCTATAAACACATGAATGAGCGTGAGCGAAAGCCTAGTGAATAATATCAAATAAAGAATATGCATTGGAACAATATACCTCAAACGGCCTTGGGCCCAGTTTATATTTCTAGCTAATACACACATACATAGACATCTGTAAGTTAAGTAATTGCGGTTCCAAACACATCATACAGCCTTGGGCCCAATTCATTAGTGTCATTCAGGTCAAACTGGCCTTTGGCCCATTCAGATGACAAACTGGCCTTTGGCCCATTCATTCTTTCAGGTCAAACTGTTATTCGTATCAAATTATCATTCGCGTCAAACTGTCATTCGTGTCGAACTGTTATTTGTGTCAAACTATCATTCGTGTCAAACTGTTATTCGTGTCAAACTATCATTCGCGTCAAACTAGCCTTTGGCCCATTCGTTTATTCATGTTGAAACGGCCTTTGGCCCATTCATTCATGTCCAAACAGCCTCTAGCCCATTCACTCATGCCAAAATGGCCTATGGCCCATCCATTCATTCTTTTCAAAACAGCCTCTAGCCCATCCATTCATTCTTGTCAAAGCGGCCTCTGGCCCATTTAATCATTCTTGTCAAAACGGCCTCTGGCCCATTCATTCATTCTTGTCAAAACGGCCTCTGGCCCATTTAATCATTCATGTCAAAACGGCCTCCAGCCCATTCATTCATGTCAAAACGGCCTCCGGCCCATTCATTCATGTCAAAATGGCCTCTGGCCCATTCATTTGGTATAGCAAACATTGTCCACCAATCGAATCAACGAACTTATAAAACTTACATAGAAGTAAACAATTGGACAACAACATATCCATCGAATCAACGAACTTATAAAACTTACATAGAAGTAAGCAATTGGACAACAACACAGTTCAGATATCTTTGTTATGATATTACTCACAGTGATCGGCTGGTTGATTTGATCTGGAGCTTGACCCTACACATCATATAACACATATGGGTCACAACCGATTCAATCCGTTCTTTAATTCACATATTCCTCTCTAGGCTTTATTCTTATCCTTCTAACTCAATTACAATGCTCAATGCATGCTTAAGAGTACTTAGAAGTGAAAGAGAACGGAAAACGAAACAAAGAATGTCTTTTCAAAATTTCAGAAAACAGAGTCCCTACTCAAGCGTGGACTTCTCCGCTCGACCGGACCCATGACGTCTGCAAAAGTACTGGATGCATCAAAATTACGCTCGAGCGTGAAGCCTGGCGCTCGAGCTAAAGGTCTGCCTACATAGCTCCCTGCTCGAGCGTGAACTTCCCCGCTCGAGTAGACATCCATGTCTGCAAAAATACTAGGAGCACGAATTCCCTGCTCGAGCGGCACTTCCCCCGCTCGAGCGGACATCAAAAATTCTGAGTTTTCCAGAACACATTCTTGAGCTTCAACTCGATGTTCAAAGGTTCCAAATGCATGATTTTGGCTCAAACTTCACATATACATATACCAACATGGTACCAACACCAAATTACAACACAATGGAGCTCAATTTCACAAATTAATCACATGCATGTCCCAATCTACACCAAATTTACTTTCAACATAACCATTTCATGCATTCAAGCTCATACTTCTTGTGAATGGTACATGCATGTGAGATATAACTTCCATTTCAACTCAAGTTGTACAAATGGTGGTCACAAGCATGGATTCTAGCCACAATTCTACATGGATCATATTTTTCATGCTCAACTATACAAATTCATGGCTATTATGCACATGCATGTATTCCATGACTTCAAATACAACAAAACCAACCCAATTTCATGTCAAATTTACTCTTGATTACCCAACTAGCTTGAATACACAAAATTACAAACTAGAATCCATGAAATACTCACCTGGGAGCTTTAATTTCACAATCTATAGCATGTTCTTGAGAAATCTTCAAGGTTTCCAAGCTTTGAGCCAAAATTGCACAATTTCTCTCCCTTTCTCTCTCTATAGCCAGCCCTCTCTCTTTCTAAGGCACAAAATCTGATTTTTGAGCTCAAGTGTATAAATTGAGTGTATAGTGCCTCTCTTTACAAGTCCCACTAGTCAAAATTATTAATATTAAATAATTGGGCACTTAATTAATCGTTCTGAATCTAATTATTTTGGTCCAAAAAAATTTTCAATTCAATTTCACCGTAGGCTCTAAAAATTATGCCAATCACAATAGCGCAGTCAATTTCGATTTTTACGGCCGATAAGGCCTTCAACTTAAATTTCAAAGTAGGTAATCAAACAGATATTCCTACGGTGAACAGATAGAAATTCAAAACCACATATTTCCACATAATGGCACACAAAACCATATCAAACACATAATCACATTCATAATAAGGACCAATTAGCTAAATACGGAACGAGGTTATCACAGTCTTCCCCCCTTTAGGAAGTTTGGTCCTCCAAACTTATTTTATCTCTAGTTGAAAGAAACTCGGGAGACTTCCTTATTCAACGGCTCCAATCCTTTTGATAGTTATCTGCTTTGTTTCAAAATCAAGCAACACTCTGTTCTCAATCAGTCAGAGACTTACCTTTCCCGCCATACAAGGCTTGTATGGTGCCATACCGAAACTAGAGTGTGAGCCGTTGTTGTTAGCAAAGTCTGCCAACGATGGATAGATTTTTCCAACTTCCCTGAAAAATTTAAGGCATGCATTTAGAGCATTCCTCCCAAAATCTAAAAGTTCTTTCTGGTTATACATCAATTAGCGGATGGAAGGTAGCGCTGACTCCCAATCCAGTTCTCATCACCTCTTGAAGGCTTGTCAGAATTCAAACACATTTTAGGATCCCTGTCTACAACAATAGATACTAGGATCCCATGCAAACGAGCAATCTTGTCGATGTAAACAGTTGCTAGTCTATAAGCATCATACGAAAATTTCACAGAGAGGAAACAAGCAAACTTAGTAATCCTATATACAATAACCCAAACGGGACTTACCCCTAGGTGCCCAAGGCAGCCCCACAATGAAATTCATAGTCACATATTTCTGCTTCCATTCCGAAATGGAGAGAAGTCGAAGTAGTCCCATCTATATCTGATGTTCAACTTTGACTTGTTGACACCGAAAACATTTGGACACAAATTCAACGATTTCCTCGTCACGGAAGTTCAATTTATTCTCCAATAATCCCACAATTCACAATCTAATTCGATATTTAGTTCAGCGACTCATCACAGTTTTCCAAGGCCAATCAAGAGTCTTCAGGAATATAAAGTGGATTCAGATACTGATTCCCAAATCAACAAAGGTAGCATCGAAGCAATTACCCATACAATGCACACAGTCCGCCTATCCCCATAATACTGACTGTAAAGTACAATAACATCGAAGCAGTCAATTTCTAACACAATACACGTGTTCTCAATTCATTCAACGGTTTACGGTTTACAATTCAGTTCAATATTCAATCCACTATTCCATCGAGTCTTTCCACATTATCAAATAGTCGTCAAAAGCATAACGCAATTCATATATAAACCCCCGTGATGTCAAAGACAATATCAAAGGAGTCAATCACACGTTAAGCACAATTTGCACATCTTCAGAGTCCCAATTATAGAATATAACGGCACTGAGCAGTTATTATAAGACGTACCCAATTCACATACTTACGGATAATCAAGGTTTTTCAAAGCTTCTTGGATGTCAATAACATCTTCATAATACCAAAGGATGACATTCCGGACAAAACAAATGAATAATCATCTCGGAATCAAAGCACACCCGTTCACGACCGTCGGTGGCCGGCCCGAGATCGATTAGACAAACCCACCCGTACAAAACCGTCGGTGGCAAAAGAGATATCTCAACAAAGGTGCTACATAGGCTTAATGTCCCCTAGCACGAAAGGACGTCTCAAGAATGTCATCAAAACAAACACAATACCACTCACATAACCTGATTTCCCAAAATCTGATAGCACTAAAGCGGACATATGAAACATATTCTGATTAGTCGAGGATAAATATTCATTAATGTTTACAATCAAATCAATCTGTTGTCATTGGCTTCCATAGCGTCAAATAAGCAAGGGTATGACAATACACAAACATTGTTCCTTAAGACACCCGATCACTGGATTTGCACAATTCAGTTCATTTCTAACACATATGTCCTCAATAGTTGAAGGTTGGTTCTCAACGGTGTTCATGGTTAGATCAATCTATTGATAGCCCACCAAAGGTCTTTCAAGTAAGTCAAGTACTCCAAATGGATTCAAGTTTTGGGTCTATCAATTTTCCTGCCAAGAATAGGCTGGTTATTTATTCATACGTAATGCGTACTTCCCCTTAACAAGGTCAAATCAGATAGAGGGTCTCATCAAATTAATCCCGTCAAAGGTCTTGCCAAATCAAATCAAGCAAAGGTCCCATCAAATTATATCAAATGAGGGTTCTAACAGGCCCAATCAAACAAAAGTTCTATCAGATTGAATCAGATAAAAGTTTTCTCAATGGGGTATTTTTGGTTCTGTAAGGCACTCTTCGTTGCTTAGGTACATAGTTGATAGTTTCACAACTGTTCTAAGTTCATCAGTTCTCAAAGTCATATCAGAGTCATTTATCACAACTGTTCATGTCAAAGTATTTCAAATCATGTACAATATGGCATTGTTCACATAAGTTCAGGTATAGTCGCATATGCAGGTGTTCATATAAGGAGGTATATATCATAATCAGTATAGAAATTCTCAAATAGGTCTTATATGCAAGCACATGGTACACAGTAACACATTAAACAAAATTCTTCGATTACACAATATAGGATTTGTCACGCAGAGGTTCCAAGTTAGTCACAAAAACATAGGTTTACGAGTCAAGCTTAGCATAGTCACATAGTTCAGTCAATTTTCTACCAATCCAGGTAGATGATCTCGCAATTTATAGAGTTCGTTATTTGGAGTGCTCAACCCAGTCACACAATCACAGAGTCATAATTCTAGTGGTTTAGTCATTGAAGACAGTAATATAACAAATCACCCTGAGCACAGGTTCAGATGTACATGTGCATGTGCAGAGTTAATCGATATCCCAATACATATTTCACAAATTTCCCAAATGGAGCATATATATTCAATGAATACGGTCTCGATCTTGTGGGTCTAACCAGTCTGGATACACATGCAGCAGATACGAAAGAAGATGCCGATCCGAATCAAATAATATCCCAAGCAAAGATGTACACATGTACTAACTCAAAATCAATCAACACATAAGCATTCGTTTATAAACAGTATAGATACCTGGGATAACGGTCGCAGTATTCTGAGTGCTTTTCTGGGATGAGTGTAATTACTCTATCCTGATTAGTAATTCCTACCATTGGTACGAATCTAGCTGAGGCAGAGGATTTGTTCACATTTTGTTTAGTTCGGGGACAGTTCCTTACCATACTGTCCAATTTACCACACCTATAACAAGCCCTAGAAATTCGATAGCAAACTCCTCGGTGTTTCTTACACTAGTGGTGGCAAGGGTTCTTGCCATAGTGGCAACTGACGTTGTTGTCTTAAAATCTCTGCCATTTCTTGTACTATTCTTTGCAGTCTATCAAGTCGGGCTGTGGAAGAGTCTGCCAACTCGTATGCCCTTACTTTATCCATGTTCTACACAAATTCTTATTAAGCCTTGCCAAATACCAGGATGCCCAATACCAAAATAAACACAGATACACATGCGTACATTCGCACATAGGCATATTGTTATATTCCCATTTTATGTATCGTCATGGCACAATTAATCACGTACGTAACAGATGATTGCATACTTATCAAATATCGCATGCTCAACGTTTACTAAGTAGTTATATACTCAAATCATGTTCATATTTCACATAGACACCCATTTGCAGAATCGAACGCACATAAGTAACTTTTCATGACTCATATGTTCACGTATGTGCATTGTAACAAAACAAACTTGTTGTACACATTAGTGTAACAATTCATATCTCATATAATCACATGTTCTCACCATCTGATTAAACTTACATTATACTTTATACAAAAGATTCACAGGTATACATATACTAAAGAGCGTACGTATTCAAATAATTTGCAATGCAAGCAAATTACAAACTTATAATACATAATCGTTCACATTAAACATTTGAGTGTATTCTTGATGCTTTCATATTCATGCTTATCACATGAATGCATCCTAGATCTTCTCTAGATGCTTATTGCTCTTTTGGACAAGTGTGTGAGTTATTAACTGGTGCTCTGATACCACTCTGTCACGACCCGAACCCGCCCCTATGGGTTAAGGCCATAACCGGCCAGTAATCACGAGATTACCTGCGGCCTCAAACCAAATAAGACAAAACTCATCAGAGTAAAGGGGCCAAACGGAAGCAAATTTAAAACTTTGTCCATAGAGCCGTGCTTATATGCACATCATAACATTCCACATTTACATATGTTAATAACTCACCGTAGAAAGTATAGTAACATAAGGTTCTGTACAGACAGGATCATTCAAAACTAAGTCAGCCAAACAAAACCATACACAGACGTAAACCAAAGTCCTCGCCAACATGACGAAATACACAGAATAGAAAAAGGGCGAAGACGTGTCTCGTGTGTGAGACGCAAGGGCTGACTCTTCAAAACTTTGGTTATTCCACACCGACTTCACTGAGGCTGGGTCTGGACCTCTCTAGGCTCACCTACAAACACATGAATGAGCGTGAGCGAAAGCTCAGTGAATAATATCAAATAAAGAATATGCATTGGAACAATATACCCCAAACGGCCTTGGGCCCAGTTTATATTTCTAGCTAATACACACATACATAGACATCTGTAAGTTAAGAAATTGCAGTTCAAAACACGTCATACGGCCTCGGGCCCAATTCATTAGTGTCATTTAGGTCAAACTGGCCTTTGGCCCAATCAAACTTTCTTTTGTGTCAAAACGACCTTTGGCCCATTCAGATGACAAACTGGCCTTTGGCCCATTCATTCTTTCATGTCAAACTGTTATTCGTATCAAACTATCATTCGTGTCAAACTGTTATTCGTGTCAAACTGTCATTCGTGTCGAACTGTTATTCGTGTCAAACTATCATTCGTGTCAAACTGTTATTCGTGTCAAACTGTCATTCGTGTCGAACTGTTATTCGTGTCAAACTATCATTCGTGTCAAACTGTTATTCGTGTCAAACTATCATTCGTGTCAAACTGTCATTCGTGTCAAACTATCATTCGTGTCAAACTGGCCTTTGGCCCATTCGTGTATTCATGTCGAAACGGCCTCTGGCCCATTCATTCATGTCGAAACGGCCTCTGGCCCATTCATTCATGCCAAAACAGCCTCTGGCCTATCCATTCATTCTTGTCAAAACGGCCTCTGGCCCATCCATTCATTCCTGTCAAAACGGCCTCTGGCCCATTTAATCATTCTTCTCAAAACGGCCTCTGGCCCATCCATTCATTCTTGTCAAAACAGCCTCCGGCCCATTTAATCATTCTTGTCAAAACGGCCTCCGGCCCATTCATTCATTTCAAAACGGCCTCCGGCCCATTTATTCGTGTCAAAATGGCCTCTGGCCCATTCATTTGGTATAACAAACATTGTCCACCAATCGAATCAACGAACTTATAAAACTTACATAGAAGTAAGCAATTGGACAACAACATATCCATCGAATCAACGAACTTATAAAACTTATATAAAAGTAAGCAATTGGACAATAACACATTTCAGATATCTTCGTTAAGATATTACTCACAGTGATCGGCTGGTTGATTTGGTCTGGAGCTTGACCCTACACATCACATAACACATATGGGTCACAACCGATTCAATCCGTTCTTTAATTCACATATTCCTCTCTAGGCTTTATTCTTATCCTTATAACTTAATTACAATGCTCAATGCATGCCAAGAGTACTTAGAAGTGAAAGAGAACGGAAAACAAAACTCAGAATGTCTTTTCAAAATTTCAGAAAACAGGGTCCTCGCTCAAGCGTGGACTTCCCCGCTAGAACGGACCCATGAGGTCTGCAAAAGTACTGGATGCATCAAAATAACGCTCGAGCGTGAAGTCTGGCGCTCGAGCTGAAGGTCTGTCTACATAGCTCCCTGCTCGAGCGTGAACTTCCCCGCTCGAACAGACATCCATGTCTACAAAAATACTAGGAGCACGAATTCCCTGCTCGAGCGGCACTTCCCCCGCTCGAGCGGACATCAAAAATTCTGGGTTTTCCAGAACACATTCTTGAGCTTCAACTCGATGTTCAAAGGTTCCAAATGCATGATTTTGACTCAAACTTCACATATACATATACCAACATGGTACCAACACCAAATTACAACACAATGGAGCTCAATTTCACAAATTAATCACATGCATGTCCCAATCTACACCAAATTCACTTTCAACATAACCATTTCATGCATTCAAGCTCATACTTCTTGTGAATCGTACATGCATGTGAGATATAACTTCCATTTCAACTCAAGTTGTACAAATGGTGGTCACAAGCATGGATTCTAGCCCTAATTCTACATGGATCATATTTTTCATGCTCAACTATACAATTCATGGTTATTATGCACATGCATGCATTCGATGACTTCAAATACAACAAAACTAACCCAATTTCATGTCAAATTTACTCTTGATTACCCAACTAGCTTGAATACACCAAATTACAAACTAGAATCCATGAAATACTCACCTAGGAGCTTTAATTTCACAAGCTATAGCAAGTTCTTGAGAAATCTTCAAGGTTTCCAAGCTTTGAGCCAAAATTGCACAATTTCTCTCCCTTTCTCTCTCTATAGCCGGCCCTCTCTCTTTCTAAGGCACAAAATTTGATTTTTGAGCTCAAGTGTATGAATTGAGTGTATAGTGCCTCTCTTTACAAGTCCCACTAGTCAAAATTATTAATATTAAATAATTGGGCACTTAATTAATCGTTTTGAATCTAATTATTTTGATCCGAAAAAATTTTCAATTAAATTTCACCGTAGGCTCTAAATATTATGCCAATCACAATGGTGCAATCAATTTCGATTTTTACAGCCGATAAGGCCTTCAACTTAAATTTCAAAGTAGGTAATCAAACAGATATTCCTACGGTAAACAAATAGAAATTCAAAACCACATATTTTCACATAATGGCACACAAAATCATGTCAAACACATAATCACATTCATAATAAGGACCAATTAGCTAAATACGGAACGGGGTTATCACAGTAATGTACCCTTAGATCCGAGTGAACGTTCAAACCTTTCTCTTCCTTCCCATTGGAAATCTTAACACAGATTGATTCCACATCACGGTCTCCTCATTGTGCCTCTATGACCTTACTAACCAAGGTAGGTTGAGCATTCAAAGTAAACAAGGTAGCACTCTCTCCAGACTCACCCAAGTGCAAATCAAACTTGCCAATAACATCTAGCATATCCCATTCCTGAATGGCCACAGTTGCCAAACTACTCACAAATTTTCGACTCAAAGCATCAGCCACCACGTTGGCCTTCCCCGAATGATAGTGTAACTCAAAGTCATAATCCTCCATAAAATTCCATCCACCTCCGTTGTTGTAAATTCAAGTCTTTTTGAGAAAATAAATACTTCAGACTCTTATGATCAGAGAAAACCTCAAACTTCTTACCATACAAGTAATGCCTCCAAATTTTCAAAGTAAAAATCACCGCTGCTAATTCTAGATCATGAGTGGGGTAATTTTTCTCATGAGTTTTCAATTGTCGTGAACTGTAGGCCACAACTTTCCCTCTTGCATCAAGACACAACCAAGTCCATCCCCGGATGCATCACAATAGATAGTGTAATTCAAACCCCTTTCCGGAATTATCAAAACCGATGCGGTAGTCAATCTAGTCTTAAGCTCTTGGAATGACGTTTCACACGCCTCACTCCATACAAATTTGATACCCTTTCTAGTCAACCTAGTCAAAGGTGAAGCTAGTCTAGAGAAGTCCCTTACAAAACGTCGATAATACCCCGCTAATCCCAAGAAACTCCAAATTTCAAAAACATTCTTGGGTTGTTGCCAATCCTGTACGGCATCTATCTTTGAGGAGTCCGCAGTTACTCCCTCTCTAGACACTACATGCCTCAAAAACTTCACCTTAGTTAACTAAAACTCGCATTTCTCAAATTTGGCATACAATTGGTGCTCACTAAGTAAACCCAGCACTACCCGCAAGTGAGTCTCGTGTTCCTCCTCGGAGGTTGAATAAATCAATATGTCGTCCACAAAGACGACCACAAAACGGTCCAAGTATTCCCAAAAAATTCTATTCATCAAATCCATAAAGGAAGCAGGTGCATTGGTTAACCCAAAAGGCATTACAAGGAATTCATAGTGGCCATAACGCGTACAAAAGGCCGTTTTCTGAATGTCCTCCTCCCGGACTCTCAACTGATGTTACCCCGACCTCAAATCTATTTTTGAGAAGCAACGAGACCCTCTAAGTTGGTCAAACAAATCATCTATTCTGGGTAGAGAATACTTGTTCTTAACTGTAACTCTATTCAACTTGCGGTAATCAATACATAACCACAACGATCCACTCTTCTTCTTCGCAAAGAGAGCCGGTGCTCCCCAAGGTGATATACTAGGACGAACGAAGCCCTTATTTAAAAGCTCTTGGAGTTGAATCTTCAAATCATGTAATTTGGCGGGTGCAAATCTATATGATGACATGGAAATCGGTGTCGTGCCAGGCACTAATTCAATGGAGAACTCGATCTCCCGGTGAGGTGGTAAACTAGTAAGATCTTCTAGAAAGACATTAGGGTATTCACAAACTACCCTTGGTAACTCAACAAGAGCCCCGCCACTCTCATTATGCAAGAGAGTTACAAGAAGGCCACTAAGTTTGCTCCTACTACGAGGGTCAACAACTGGCGACAAGGCTCTCGGTTCCCTCGAAAATAGAAACGATCACCGCTCGAAGTGCACACTGTAACTCTTTGATGATAACAATCAATCACAGCTTGGTAAGAACACAACCAGTCCATGCCTAAAATGACATCAAAACTCAACATATCTAGCAACACAAAATCAAATGGAAGTCGACACCTGGCAACTTCTATTTCACAATCACGACAACCCCAGTCTAAATCAACTGTACCCCCAACAGGTGACTCTACTCTGAGTCGAGGCACTAATTGTGCTACCTCTAACCCCAATACAAAAGCAAATGCAATAGATATAAACGAATGAGACGCACCCGTGTCTATCAATACATTAGCCAAAGAATTACACACAACAAAAATACCTCTCGCAACTGAGGATTCTGGCAACTGCTCTGGCACGGTAATAGCATCCACACGCCCCTGTGGCACCTGATTCACTTGTTCCCCTCTCGGAGCATAGGCCTGTTATACTAACTGAGCCGAAGTGGCTTCCTAATTAGCTCGCGAAGCTTGAACTGATTGAGCCTGCTGATGGCTCTGGGTCTGCCTCGACCCTGATGCGCCAAATGCGCCTCCCAACTGTGGGCAAGTTCTCTTCATATGCCCCGGCTAACCACACTGATAACAATTAAACCCTTGACCTTTATTCTGAGACTGAGACTAACTTTGAGATCGGTTAGGTGGTGGTAACATTAACTGCCCTCCTTCATTTTATGGGCATGAGAAAGATTTGTGACCCGGTTGGCCACACTTGAAACACAAGAAGCTACTCGATGCACTTTTTCCCGGACCTGCACTAGGCAAAGGAAAAGTGGATCTAGACTGCTGTGATTGGGACTAGGATGGATAAGTGTTCCTGCTCTTCTTGTTCTGCCAATAGTCTCCTTGAGACTCTTGGCCCCTAGACCTCGAACTCTGAAGCCTCTCATCCTCGGGTTGTATGGAAATTTCTACGTATGTCGCCGTCTCCACAAGACGGTCATATTCCCGAATCATATTTCCGACAAGCTTGAACATAATTTTTGTTTTCAATTTCTTTTCAAATTCAATACAATGGCGCTCTTCCGTTGCCACCAACTCTGGTGCAAATCTGGACAAACTAGAGAAGACTGCCTCAAACTCGACCATGGGCATGTCGAGTTGTTTGAGGTCTTTAAACTCTTGCCTCAATCTCTCCCTAGCAGTGGGAGGTATGTACTTATCTTGGAAAGCAACCGCAAAGGCTTCCTATGTTGGCTCCACTCTACCTTTGGCATATTTCCAACATTGACTCGCGTCTCCCTTAAGGTAGTAACTCGCTAGAGTCACTCTTAGTTCACTATCTTCAATGTGAAGCATCTCAAATGTCTTCACAGTTTGTTCGACCCACTCATCCGCTTTCTTGGGCTCGGGACCACCATGGAACTCATCCGGTTTGGCCCGCAAGAACTCTCTAGCAAGGAAACTCGCCCTTGACTCCGCGGTGTTCTCTCGGGCTTGATTCTCCACCCTCAACAAGTTCATAGACTCTCTTAAAGCCCCTGCCATTTCTCGAGACAGGGCCCCCATTGCGGTTTGACCCGTTTGTCCCACCTGCTTGGCTACATTAGCTTGGCCTACTTACTCGGCCATATTAGCTTGGCCGAACCCTTCTTCTTGCACCGGAACCCTATGGACCGGTACCTCATGCACACCCCGGCGAGCCTTACCACGCCTCCCGCCTCTACCACCACAGATTTGACCTCTTCCTGACATCCTAATAAAGGACACAAGAGAAATAATTTAGCACATTAACTTATATGTGCTCGTAGCTTGACTCACACGTTTGACTACAACAATTTCATATATTTCTCTACCATATACACAATTCAATTTCACTCCACATAAGCACTTAGTCATGTAAACACATACGGATTATACTCCTATGATGAGATTCGTCTCACAAAGAACCAAGAATTCTTAGTAGAATGAGTATTGATCAAGTACCCTTCTAATAAGACCTCAAAGAATTTAACAGGTGCAAACAACATCCCAAAAGTCCAATCCCATACCCATTTAGTCACATAAACATGTTATCACATAGTCACAAAATACATAACACTTCCTAAGCATGCTAAATGAACCCATTGTGGTTAAATAGCCACTTCCTACGAGCTCCAAGTATTCAAACTGGGTAGCTCTGATACCAAGTTGTAACGCCTCAAATTTCTAGCCCAAACAATAATACAACAATCATGGCTCTTTCAAGCAAAACCGAATATAAATCTCCAAACTAACATTACATGATACAATAGTTCTTCATGCAACAATGCATTAATCCAACAAGAAGTAAATAAGCAAATAAATACCCCCAAGGGTTTACAAGTTTCAAAGGCTTGTGCCTGGTTACACAAAACGGTTATTCAAACCCACACACATACAGCCCTTGGCTTACACACAGAGTCACAGCAAAATGAGAGTCTCGTACTCTCAACACACATTTCCTCGCCTTTAGTTAGGCGACATCACCACATCTTTTTCTGCACAAAAATCCCATAGGGTGAGCATAAAGCCCAGTAGGAAATCCTTAACAAAGTATATACATTTTATACAAGTCTCAAGAGATGAAATGCACATGCCATGCTATATCCTTTTTTAAGATAAATCACGTTTTCATCTTTTGAAAACCATCATGCTCAATGATGTCATGCAATTTCAATTGTTCAAAAATTAACAATTTATTTCAATAGTGGTAAATACGACTTTGGTAATCCCTAGGTCGGTGTCTGCAAGTAAACTATACAAGTACTACCAAATTGTCATTTTTACCGATATTAACCGGAAGGATCCACACCTATCCGCGTGGGTTTTCGGTCTTTCACCCTGGACTCTCAGGCCAACTTATTCAATATCATCTACACCACCTATCAAGACTTACCAACATATTTACCCCAAAACCATTTCATGAAAACTTGTTTCTCAACATTCTTTTCTCAATGCAAGTTTTCAAATCAACTTTCAAAGTTTAATGCAATCAAATGAATTGTTATGCCAATAACACAAAATGAATATAAATACTTTTATTCCAATTCATCATCTAAGGAATAACACAATTCCCTCTTCTCAAGTATCCTTAACAATTAGTCATTTCAAGACTATTTCAACGTTTTGAACAATAATTTCTAAAATGAATAACAATTCTCATATTCCCTGAATTCTAGGTTTTCTCACCAAAACTATACAACTCAAATCTTTTGAAACAAAACTTTTCAAAATCATCTTTTCTTCAATCAACGAAGATCAAAATCCATAACATCATTTTAAAAGAACAAGAGACAAACCTACTTTCAAAAATCGCTCAACTTCTTAAATTAACAATCAATTTTCAAAGCTATCGAAGGATTATTTCGAAAATCATCTAGATCTTGCAAAAATATATATATATAACTCTAAAAAAATCCCTACCTCAAGTTTTGAAGAAGAAATGAGATGAAACCCCCAAAATCAACTGTGTCGAAACTCGATCTTCACCGCACACAACGAAGCCCTCGGTATGATAACCAACTTTGGTGAAGAACTTAGGTCTAAATCCCAATAGATTTGGAGAAATCAAAAAGTGAAGATGACTTCTAGAGAGAGAAGCTCCCGATCTGGAATTTTGAAGAGTTTTAGAGAGAGAGAGGACTGAAAAAGTGATCTGAAATATCGGATTCACGAACTGATATAACATGGTCTGCTCGAGCATGGAAGGCCCCGCTCGAGTGTCAAATACACTAACCTAGTACATTTTGCAGACAGGTCAAAGTTCTGAAACCAAACATTCTCCACTCGAGCACATAAACGGCCGCTCGAACGAACAAGCAACTTCAAATGCATTTTGCATTTTTGCTTCGGGGGCACTGCCCCTCGACCCTGCCAAGGCGCTGCCCTCGAACCCGCCAAGAGACGCTGCCCCCTGGACCCTCGCGAGCTGATTAGGCAGCTTGATCCCCGATCGGCCCAGTCAATGTGGCAAAACATGAAAGAAGGATCAAAACTGGGATCGCTACAGGTCTGAACTCTTTTTGGGACATCACCGTTCAAAGGATATGAAGGAGATAAATTGGTTACGTCAACCGCCGTCCTCATTGCCTCACCCTAAAAGGATCTTGGCAATTTAGCATGTGAAAGCAAACACCTTGTTCTTTCCACAATGATGCGGTTTATCCTCTCGGCAACACCATTTTGTTAATGAGTCTTTTTAATTGTCTTTTGGTGCCAAATACTTTGGCTGTGACAATACTCATCAAATGGCCCAATTTATTCACCACCATTGTCTGATCGGATACACTTCAATTTCTACCCTGTTTCTCTTTCAACCATGGTCTGAAAATGTTTAAATACATCCAGAACTTGATCTTTAGTTTTTAGTATAAAAGCCCAAACTTTTCTTGAATAATCATCAATGAAAGTAACAAAATAAAGTACACTACTATGTGTTCTAACTTTTAAAGGACCACAAATATCCGAATGAATTAACTCCAAAACATTTTTTTTTTTTAGAAACAACATTTTTATGAAGAGAAACTCTATGCTGTTTACCCGCCAAACAATGAACACAAGTTTTAAAATGTGTACCTTTTAAACCAGGTAGAAGATCTTTCTTGAACAAAACTTGCATCCCTTTTTCACCTATGTGCCCAAGTTGCTTGTGCCACAATTCGGTAAAAGTATTATCTTCAAGTGCATTGACAACACCTTCACAATTTTTTCTTGCATCGAATAAAGTGTATGAGTCTTCTTGCACTTAGCCACCTGTAGACACCCCATTTTTAAACGCCCGCAAGACTTAGACGCTTGGTTCGATACACTCGATGATGAAAGTTGAATTGTGTTCTTTGAATTAACAGCGATTCGAATTCAATCAGACTCTCAAAATAACCTCAAATCTTCAACATTTACCTTGTTTGAACATGTGAGTTTCATTTTTGGACCATTTTCCACTCTGAGTTGAGTTTGAACCAAAAAACAAGGGAGGGCATCAAAGCCCGACCGTGCATCAGTGATGGCCGACCCTGGCTATGAATGGCCGATTGGCCCTTGGTGGCGAAAAACACTATTTTGGGCGAGAGGCCGCCAACTGTCCATTTTTGAAAATATTTATCACCTTTTGAGCTTCAATTCTATAAAAACGAAACTGTGTGATTGTTTTGAGGGTTGAACAAAAATTTAGAGAGCCTATATTCACCTTGAGAGCTCCTCCCTCCTCTTTCTTCCATTGCAAGCAACCTTTGAGCTAACTTAGCTTCCTTGTGTCATCTCTATACTCCATCTACAACCTTGTCTCACCACCTTAAAGCCTTGATTGATCTTGGACAAGCATAATTCAAGCTTGAGAGTGGGTTGAAACCAAGTTTGGATCACAAACAACAAGCTTACCCCTTGAAAGGTATAAGCTTGTTTTCTTCTCTCTTGCTTTCATTTCTTTCATCTGCTTCATCATTCTTACTGTTTTTTGGTGTTTTGAGTCTATTTGAAGTGTTTAAGGTTGGGTTTGAAGAGCTACCAAAAGGGTAGAGAGAGTTTGCTCTTTCTATACCTTTACCTATAGCTCAAACCATTCCTTTTCCACTCTTTTTCTTTGATATCTACACTAATTTTCAGAGTTTTCAAAGGGCCAAAAATCATGTTTTGAGGTTTCAAAAGTGGAGGGGTTAGCCACTCTTCCTTCTTCTTGCTTACTAGCCTTCATTCTTCTCTTTATTGTTTAGATTTTTAAGCTCTTTCATGCATGTTTAGCCTCTGTTTTTCACATGTTAAAGGCTATTTTAAGGTTGTCCAAGCCTTTTAAATTGATTCATGCTTTGTTTAGTTCATTTGTTGTCTCATAAGTTGGCATACATAACTTGTTGCATGTTGTTCCAAGCTTTCCTTTGCTCGTTTCCATGTTTAAGAGTCTAACTTTAACAATTATTCCACCATTCATCTCTTTCATTCTTGAGAACAATTTCAACCGATTGGGGTTGTTCCATACATGTAAGGGAGACTCTTACTTAATGGCTTAATCTTTTCGAAGATTCATTGCCAACAGTGTGGTCTCTCTCTCATGCTTTAGAAGAACCTGTTATTTGACATTACTTCTTGTTTAGAGGACTTTAACATCACCATGGAAAAATGGACTAAAGAATGGAAAGACTTGATAAAATTGGTTTAAAACTTGGATCAACACACATAAAGAAAGTGGCTTAAATTGCTTCAACTTGGCCAGACGTTATGCCAAGTTCTTTGTGTCAAGAGTCGTCACATGCTAATCCATGGCATTTTGATGACTCTTGAAATGTCACTACCTCCCTTTTTGAGTTCATACTATGACAAGAGGGAGGGGTGGTCTTATTCTTTGCATTTTATTGACTTTTGTCCAAAATTGCATTCGAGACCATCAAGCAATCATTTTGCTCATTAATGGCTTTGGAATCAATTCCGACCTTCTCTCAAGGCTTTCCCATGACACAGGAGGAAGAAAGGGACAAACAGAGCTTGAGGACACTTTGTCTGCATTTGTTCACCTCAGAACACAAAAATAGAGCTTTGCACCAAATTGATGCCCTGCCGACCATCTGTAGGCCCAGCCAGCCATCAGTGATGCACGGTCGGCCCTCAATGTGTGGCCAGCAGTGCAGTTTTGCAAGAAATAGAGGCAGTGGCTGAAGGTGAAATAGAGTTGGCTTGGACAGACAGAGTAGCCCTCAAGCGCTGCGCATGCAACGTTCATCCATTTTAACTTACGCATTTTGTTGAATGTAGTTAATCTTGTTATAATTAATTGGTTTGTAGCTAATTAATTTGTAAAGTGTTGTATTTAATTAGTTAGTTCAACTAGTTATTCAATTTCGTTTTGTAATTAGTTAGTTAGAATAACTAATTGATTCAATTGTTGTAATAAAGTAGTTAATTAGCTTAGTTGAGTTAATTATTATTTGTTCATTCGATTTTGTAATAGTTAGCTTAATTTGGACTTTCGAACATTGATTCGCACCTTCATGCGTGAGGGATCAAAATGTTGTAATAATGTGTATGTCTTCTAACCTCACGTCTTTCTCCCTTTTATTTAACTGCTTATGATGGTCAGTTTATGGACATCACGTTTTATTAGCACTCTTCATATTTGTATCCACTTGTATTGCATGCACCGAGGTTCGGTTCATCATTCTAGCTGCATTTTCGTTTCAATACTTCTTTGAATACATGCTTAGATCACATGCTATTTCATCGATTCATATGCCATGTTTAGTAACCGAGCCTATTAGTTGCATATCGCATATATTGCATTAGTCATCTTGCATAAGTTAGGAATCATGTATTTTTCTAACTATTTTGTTTATTTTGGCTTGGAGTACTAGGTGAGCTTTTATTCGATTCAGCATAATCGCATGCGTGTGAATGTTGCCATGTCTAGCATGCTTGCCATGAGGCTAATTGCTTAATTGATAAACTGCTTGAATGCCTGTGGATGAAGGCTTATTGCTTGAATTGGAATAATTTGAGCAATGTTTATATGCGATCACTTTTTCAAGTGGTCCATATTTCGAAGCAATTTTACAAAACAAACATGACTCGAGGTGTTCCAATTCTTGCAATTTTAGTCTATACTTGTGTGTTCATATTAGATTCAGAACCACGGGAGTCCAAACTGTAGGGCTTATATTCAAGCTTCCGAAAGGGGGTGCGAAAAAGTCGAGCTACAGTTTCTGGCAACTCTACTGGGGAAATTAGAGAACTTGACTTGAAATTCATGATATGAAATTTTATTTACACTTATATGTTTCTTTGCATTGCATTTGCATCAGTGCATTTAAGTCACTGTGTTTACAGAAAATGATTGTCCTACCTTTGTTCACATTCATTGAGCTCCATGAGATGGGTGTTCAGATTGAAGTTGCCATGAAACAGGGGTTGATAACTGATGAGAAAGAGTGGGCCAAGAGGCCTTTTGCACGCAGTTTCAATACAACCACTAGTGGAAGCACAGCTGAGCGGCTGTCGAATGTGAGTGTTATCACTACCACAACCAAGATCGTCAATCCCTTTGCAAATATAACTCCACAAACTTCAAACAACCTGGCCCAATCCTAGAGGACCTTCACCCCACTCTACATGCCTTTATCCTAAGCCCTGAGGGTGTTGATCAAAAAGGACACCTCAAGCCGTTAGAGCCTCGCCCGCTACCTGATCCCCTTCCACCAAAATACAACCGAACCAAGTACTGTGCGTTTCATCAGTAGCACGGTCATGACACCAACCAATGCTTCAGGTTGCGTCATGAGATTCAAGACCTCGTCGACAACAAGGTGATCGCACTACCCCAAAAGCCAAATGTGATTACTAACCCTCTCTCGACCCACAATCAAGTTCCTCCACCTCACAACCTAAACCTAATCCATACACTGGCCCTCCCCTACGACCTTAGCATAAATATTACCCCTTCCCACCTACCCAGACCAACGGTGTTCATTCCTAAAAGCACAGATTTGTGCATGATGGGCACGTCTACACTTCAACCTGAACCCGTAGTGGTGGCAGTGGCAGAAAAATGGAAGCTGGTCTTAGAGGAGAGTACGAGTCTGCTACCTGAGTGCTCTGAGGACTTGCCAAAGGGGGTGTATGACCCATGCTGCTACATTGTGCCGGTAGATCAAGATAAACCGGAAGTGGTATTGCCAACAGCAGTGAAGGTCAATGTGGTTAGAGATGATGGCCCGATCCAAGGTTTGGATGATCTGGCAGAGCTAGAGGAGGACTTCGAAAATCTGTAGTTCTATGACGAACAAGATCAAGGAGATGTGCAAATTGACTGGTTTGATTTGAATGGGTCGACGGACAATTCTGGATGGTTGAGTGATGAACCCGACAGGGAGGAGGAAACTGAAACAAAACTAGAGGAAATGGAAGCAAGAATCGCTGCAGTGGCCGAAATGGCTGATGAAAAGGGAAAACTGATGGAGAGCACCGGCGTCGAGAATTTAGGTCAAGAATCGGGCACTGTGAATACCGTGAACACCAAACAAAAAGCTGTGCTGAAGTAGTTTGCACAAGAAAGTGATCAAGACAAACAGGAAGCTGGAATGGCCCAACACCCTGTAGGGGATACTCGTGATGTGAGAATGATAAGAACGGAACCAAACAATTGTTTGTTGGTTGCCGGAGGTGTATGGTGGGAGGATGACGATTTACTTCTGGCCCACACTGACAAGGATTGGGGTAAGTCCCTTCCATATAATACCTGGTACTTTGAAGAAGTAGATCACATGACAAGGAGTATGCGATATTTCAAGGCCCCACATTTAGACCAAGCCAAGGCCTCTACGAAAGAGAGAGAGGTAGAAAGACAAAAAGAGAAGCAGTTGGAGGAAAAGGCAGTTTTAAATCAACTAAAGAATATCCAAGCCGACATTTCGATCTAGGGTCTTCTTATGGCCTCCCCAGTGCATCAGCAAGCTGTGCTGTCAATAATGGACAAAGTCAAACTGTCCATTAACATCACCTCTGAATAGCTTGTGGGATTAGTTTTCCCAAGTGGTGCCAGTCCAACCCTAACCTTCTCTGAGAAAGAACTCCTGCTAGAAGGCTCGACACACAACAAGCCTTTGTACATATCCGTTGAGTGCAGAGAAAAATGGGTGCCAGTGGTGTTGGTCGATAGTGGGTCAGCCATCAATGTTTGTCTATCTTGTACAGCTAATGCCAGCGGCCTGAAACCAGCAGACTTCGTGCCCACAGCCCAAGTGATCCGGGCATATGATAACATGAGCAGGGAGGTGATGGGCACAATACAAATCCGAGTTCAGGTGGGCCCAGCGTAATAGGATGTCGAGTTCTATGTCCTAGAGCAGTCTCTTCTACCATCTACCAAATGCTGAAATACCCTCACGAGAAGGAAGTGGCTATTGTGTTCAGGAATTTGTCCATACATCCTCCGCCAAAGGTAACTACACCAATACTGGAGATCGTTCATGGCGACGAGGATGTATTCCTTTCAGGGTTTACTCTGGCCGAGGCTCGGGTGGTGCAGAACATATTGGCAGCTGATGAGGGCATGTATGTCAGTGTCCAGTCTGTGTATTTCATGAACAAACTCCAACATGTGCCCGGAATGGGATTAGGAAGAAGTGACCGAAAAGGCGTCACAGTATTGGCCGATGTACTGCATAATCCGCATGCCTTTGGTCTTGGCTATACGCCCACCAAAGAGGATTGGACCAGGAAAAGAGAAGAGATAGCAGGCAGAGCCAAAGCTAAGCGGGCTGGGAAATACTATAAGCTTGTTCACAGGCCGATCTGGGGAACACTGAATGGTCACTTTGTTCGAGAGGGAGAAGACTTCCCATTTTGTGGCTTTCCCAAGCCCTGGTTGAATTCTGCAAAGTAGCATGTTCCTGGCTTCGAAATCTTCTTCGACCTCCAGTTGCAAGAAAGTGATGCTGAGGACAAGGCTGAACCAAGTGCTGAAGCGGAACAGAACATCGGAAGTGACTCGGACAATAGTGAGCTTGGAGTAGGAGCAGCATTGGCATGTCTCCTTTCAGATCCTCCGACCGACTTGGAGAGCTTTGGGGATATCCTTACCATCTTCATGATCGGGGACCAACCGGGTGTGAACCCATCTAGCAACATTTTGGATGCATCTGAAGCACCATCTCCTATTTGGCAACTCAATGATGGCTACATATCTATTTCTGAGTTGGGTAGTGAACCAGAATCTGATTCCACATAGTCTGTGGAGTTAGAATCAGATTCTGGTTCTCCTGAGTCCAAGTCCGGTATTCCTGGAGGTGATAATCGGGATACCAGGGTCTTGTTTAGGTCCTCTTTTTCTTTTGCTTTCGAGTCGGTTGTAACTAAAGAACTAGATGAGCTGGACTTTATGAATGAGAATGCCACTGCTATTTCTGAATATTTCTCTATGTCGCTTGTTTATTGCATTGACCAAGATTTTTAAAATTTTAATGAAAATGAAGAGAAAGGAATTCCTCCAGTTTTGAAAAACTTGATTAATCAAGAGGAAAAGAGATTTGCAAAACCCCTTGCTGATGAAATCATTGCTTTTAATGTAGGTGCTAAGAAGGATCCGCGTCTGGTCCACGTTGTCTTCGGAAGAGCGCGAGCACTTAGTCACTTTAATAAAAGATTTCAAAGATGTTTTCGCGTGATCCTACGAAGACATGCCTGGAATTGATCCTAAGATTGTACAGCATCGAATCCCTCTTGACCCCGAGGCCCGACCCGTTTAGCAGAAGTTGCAAAGAATACATCCAGATTAGGCTTTGAAGATTAAAGAAGAAGTTACCAAACAGATTGAGGCAGGGTTCTTGCTTGTGTCTAAGTATCCAACATGGTTAGCCAACATTGCTCTAGTCCTAAAGAAAGATGGCAGAATCAGAGTCTGTGTCGACTTCAGGGATCTGAATAAGGCTAGTCTGAAGGACGATTTTCCCTTGCCGTATATTGATGAGTTGGTTGACTTCACCGCGGGTCATGCGTTGCTCTCTTTCATGGATGGATTTTCCAAGTATAACCAGATTCTGATGGCGCCCAAGGACAGAGAGAAAACTGCATTTACTACGCCGTGGGGTACCTACTATTATTGGGTTATGCCATTTGGGATGAAGAATGCCAAGGCTACCTACCAAAGGGCTGCAACCACCAGTCTGCATGATATGATCCATAAAGAGGTCGAGGTGTATGTGGACGACATGATTGTCAACTCCAAAGAAAGAGAGGGCCACTACACCGCCTTGAAGAAATTCTTTCAACGAATCAGAGAATACAGACTGTGGTTGAATCCACAGAAGTGTACTTTCAGTGTAACAGCAGGGAAATTACTGGGTTTCTTGATCACACAGAGGGGCATCGAAGTAGATCCTTCCAAAATCAAGGCCATCCTAGAAATGCCACCACCAAGGACTGAAAAAGAGGTGCGAGGCTTTCTGGGTAAAGTGCAATTCATAAGACGGTTTATTTCTAAATTAACCTTGACTTGTGAACCACTTTTTGGTCTCCTAAAGAAATGAGAGAAATTCCGATGGGATGATCAATGTCAATTCGTTTTTGAGTAGATTATGTAGTACTTTCAGAATCTGCCCGTGTTATCACCGTCAGAGCCGAATAAGCCTTTGATTCTGTATCTGTCAGTAACAAACACCACAATGGGATGCATGCTTGCTAAGGAATCTGACGATAGGATGGAAAAAGTCATCTACTATTTGATCAAGAAAATGCTAGATTATGAGACCCGCTACACTTCGCTGGAAAAAGCTTGCCTAGCCTTAGTATGGGCTACCAGGAAGTTGAGGTACTACTTGTTAGCTCACTCCGTAATTCTGGTTTTAAGATTAGATCCCATTAAATATCTCTTTGAGAAACCAGCGCTTATGGGTAGGCTAGCCCGTTGGTTTCTTCATCTCTCTGAATTCGATCTTAAATATGTTACTCGTAAGTCAGTCAAGGGAAGAGTTGTAGCGGAATTCCTAGCAGATCACCCGGTAGAAGGGGATGAAGGGGTCGAATACCTTGTTCCCAGATGAAGCCATTCTACAAGTCGAGGAAGAGACTTGGACAATGTACTTTGACGAAGCGTCCAACCAATATGGTTATGGGATAGGTGTGTTGCTGCTAGCACCCGACAATTCTCATATACCTTTAGCCTTCAAACTCAGATCAAGGTATCCAATAACGAGGCAGAGTATGACACATGTATCGTTGGTTTAGAAGCCGCCCTGGAACAAAGGGAAAAAAGATTGGACATCATCGGGGACTCGAATCTAGTTGTTTCTCAAGCAAATGGAGACTGGAAAGTCAAAGAAGAAAAGATGAAGGTTTATCACCAGACCCTGGATGTTCTGATTCCTAGGTCTGAAAAGCTAACTTTCACGCATCTACTGAGAGAGAACAATAGGTTCGCTAATGCCTTATCAACTCTATCGTCCATGATAGACATCCCTCTTGGAGTCCGGATGTGTCCAATCATCATTGAGTAGAGATACACGCGCGGCCTATGAGACTATCACCGCAATAGATGAAGCGCAAGATCAAAACCCTTGGTACTATGATATCTAGAACTTCTTAGGAAATGAGATCTATCCACCAAGGACAAATGCCAAAGACAAAAGGGCAATACGGCGGATGGCTGTTCAATTTATCATTTGCAGAGGAAAACTGTACAAGAGAGGTCATCTAGGAATGCACAAGTTGTGTGTCGAAGAAGAGAAGTCAAAACGCTTGATGGAGGCTATCCACGGGGGAGAGTGCAGAGCGCACAAGAACGGAGTAATGTTGGCCTGGAAATTCTCAGGAAGGGTTACTACTAGTCTACTATGGAGGAGGATTGTATTGGTTTTGTTCGGCAATGCCCCAAATGCCAAATTCATGCTAATAGCATGAATATCCCACCGTCAAAACTATACAACATGACTTCGCCATGGCCTTTCTCAGTAGCAGTCACACCAAAAGGGTCGAATGGGCATGAATGCATTATGGTGGCAATTGATTACTTTACAAAGTGGGTGGAGGCTTAGTCCTACGCAGTATTGAAAGCAGCGCATATGGCTAAGTTTATCAGAAACAATATCATTTGCCGATACGAAGTCCCAAACGAGATCATTTCAGATAATGGCTCCCACTTCAAGAAAGAAGTGATAGACTTGTTGGAGAAATACAATGTGGCTTTCCATAAGTCATCTACATACTGGCAAACCAATGGAGCTGTTGAGGCCACCAACAAGAACATCATGCATATTTTGCAGAAGATGGTTGAGACCTATAAGGACTGGCTAGATAAATTGTCGTTTGCACTCTGGGGCTACAGAACTTCAATCCGAACGTATACGAGGGCAACTCCATATTCTCTTGTCTATGGGATGTAAGTTGTTCTGCCAATCGAAATAAAAGTCCCGTTGCTGCGGGTTATGGCTGAGTGTCAAATAGCAAAGGCGGACTGGCAGTAGAGCAGGTTTAAAGAACTGATGTTGTTTGATAAGAGAAGGCTGACAGTATTGTACCATGTTCAAGGCTATCAACACATAATTGCTAGGGCTTTTAACAAGAAGGTTAAGTCCCGGAATCTCAAAGAGGGGGATTTGGTGCTAAAAGACAACCGAGCTCTCATCCATGACCCTAGGGGTAAGTTCAGACCCAATTGGAGTGGTCCCTACATCATCAAAACTATCTAGTCGGGTGGAGCTGTTATTCTCATGGACCTGGATGGCCTAGAATTTTTCCAACTAATAAACATGGACAAGTTGAGGCTCGCTGTTATTCTCATGATCTTTGGATTCGGAGTTGTACATCTTGAGGATTGATTCTGTGCACGTCAAGTGGTGATCTTTTTCGAAAACAATTTTGGGAAGTTTTAATAAAAGTTGATTTTTCTCAAAATTTACCTTCTACAACTTAAACCATTTTTGGACCAACAGGAAAATTTTCAATGCTCGCAACTTTAATTTCATTGATTTCAACATGAAGTTCTCCAACTCTCTGATACAAATCAAAGTTGCTTTTATTACATTGAAAAACTTGAAAAGAAAGATCAAAGTAATAAACTAAGGGCATCGATGAATCAGGTGCTCCTGCGTCCCCCGCTTGTGCTTATGGAAGCTCTTGATGCCAAAGTGGGCCCGGTTTGTGCCTCATCCTCAAGCCAAGCCAAGCTTTTGCCAGAAAGGGCACAACTGAAACTAGAGGCAGGGGCCAGAAGCTCTATCATCCTCCAAGCAGTGAGGTACCTAGCAAAGTGTGAACCTCGGATGGGGAATGAAACCAGGTACTCTACCCCTTCTCTGGACGAATCTGATCATGCCCAAACTGACGTCTGAATCGAAAGGGGAAGTAGAATACACAGTGTGTGAGGCCAATCAGCTGTATGCTAGGTTACCGAGTCATGTTGTAGCTCATTTCGGTCAGATTAAGCTAGGGGCAACGCCAACCTATGTCAACAGCAGACCTGTTACACATCCAATGGCACCACCACCCCTCGTTCCGGAAATCTACTAGTCGATGGCGAATGAAATAGCCTCGAGCGGAGTACTTAGGGAAAGAGTCAACTATCTTCAGTTTATCCATAAGTCACACCTGGGAAGGAATGAAAAAAAAGAGAGATTAAAGAATAGAGAGATATACGTTGAGAGAAAAGTGAGAAAAGGGCTTTAAGAGAAAAATAGAGCATGAGTGTTGAGTGATGTGAGAAACACATATGAGAAAGGATAGGAAATATTACCTGCAGAAGTAGTGGACTCCCCACAAATTTGGTAGTTTCCCATTGATGAAAAGCGTCTAAGCCCATCAAAGTCTCAACCAGCACCAAGCCAATGCAACTCTTGCCTTCTTTCAAACCTTGGGCCACTTCGACTAACTGAATACTAGACCCGCCGAAACTTAGGGCAAAAGGAAATGAACCAGCATACACAAGCAGAGGGCATGTTGCTGAAAGCCTCGCCAGAGAAGGTCGCCTCGATCACTAACGTTAAAAAATCGATGAATCAGGATTGGAATATCCATCTCTCCGTCATGGACCAAAGATCGAACCTCGTGTAGAGTGAGCCCACACATCCGTCCCAAAGCTTGGATGTAGCCGAAACGGGGCTGAGGTATGATTTCCTTATCGCGCTGGAATTCCATTAGTGCCATAAATTCTTCAATTGACAGTCATATTTCTTGTCCCCCGAAGCTAAATACATGTGTGGCTGGGTTCCCACATCAAACCGCAGCATAGAGGAATGGAAAGCAAAGAGAAGTACGACTCAAAGGAAAAAGGGCATTTAGGCCAAAGCCGCAGAAATTCACCTTTTCCGAGCCATCCAAAGTGGTTGTCTAGTCTCAAAGGCTGCTAACAAATAACATCTCCATCTTGAGAGCAAAATATCAAAGACTTGTGAGTTGGCTAGAAAAACAGGATGGGAGCACTATTTATAGAGTTTGAGAAGAAGCTGTTTGAGAAGAAGCTATGCATGACAGCTGGACAGCACTGACCGACATCACACTGATGGCTGGCCGTGCATCAGTGATGGTCGGTCGTGCATCAATGAAGCCCAGCCGGGTCTTGATGCTGGTCCAATGCAGATCAGTTGTAGCAAAAGCTGGCCTTTGTTCGGGTGGACTTCGACTGTACTTTTGAGTCTTGTTTTGTGTGTACCAAGTGTTTTTTAGTATTTTTGAGTTGTTTTCGTTTCATTTTTCCATTATCGAGTTGTATTTTACATTTTAACCAATTGTAAGTCATTATCCGATTCATGAATCAATTCAAGAGCAAAGCATTCACAGTTCCAAAGGTTACAACGCAAGGGTTATGCCATTCATCACATGCAAATGCCATTTATCTTATTGTGCAAAAAGACCATTCAACAAAAACTTGTCTTTTATAACTAGTGGGTCCAACCTCGATCATTGTTTTACAAAACAAAAACAAAAGAAAAGTCTTCAAAAATAAAGGTCTATCCGAAGCTAGTATTTAACTACATAGCAAAATGAACCAAAAGCAAAATAGCAAATCATCATCATCAGTAGCCCATCCTAGCTCTCTTTCTTCCTCAGTTGTGGAAGAGGTACATCACTGTCATCGCTAGGGTTGCTCCACTGCAATTCAATCTTCTCTCCCTCATCCTCGGGGGTCGTAGATCCGTCAAAAGACTCCTCGGAAGGTGAGCGCTGCCTCACTCAACGTCTCCCCCGATCGGCTCCTCCTCGGCCTCTCACCGGGCCCCGTCTCCGTCTACTGGATGCGGAAGGTCCTGCAGGCACTGTTGGCGCCGGCTCAAGCGGAAAAGAGGACAAATATCTATAGGAGTAAACAAAGTGTATAGTATGGCAACAAGTACAGTATGGCAACAATAGTAGACTACAGATAGAATGTACCTCAATCCCATAGGTAACTAGGGTAGTCTGCCTCCTCCGTACCATCAGGAGTAGTCGGTCAATCGTCCGAAGGAGCTCATCACCGTACGCACGGGGAATTTGAGAAAGGCAGACAAAAGTAATAATAGAACAATGAATAGGAATGGCAGAAAACAATCTAAATTGCAATATGGACTAGCATAAAGAAATGTGTACCTGCTTAACGTTAAGGGCAAACACGAGCCTGCGGTCCCTCTCCTCGATGTACTCCAGTGGGATCTGCTCAATCACTCTGTTCGGACGCATGTATATGATCTCAGTGGGGATCACAGGAAATCCAAGAATGGGAGCAACGACAGGGGCACCTCCAGCAGACGCACCGCCAGCCCCAGCAGCAACAGCAGCAACAATCTCTGGCACAGCTCTAGTCATGCCTGGGGTAAGAGGCGCTATCACCTGAGTGTGTAAGAAGGCAATGAAATCGCCAGGTTCATGATGACGATCGCCATCCTCGCCTATCATTAAGAGGTCAAGCTCAGGACCATCTTGTAGATCATCCACTATCCTCATGCTGGGAGGAGGCGAATATGGAATGTCGGGGTCAGCAACACCCCGCGTCGGGCGAATGAACCTCTCTCCCAGGTAGTATGCTCAACCAAAGGAGCCCTCGAATAGGATCCTCATTGTAGAGGCATGCCAGGCAGCAACGTAGGTCATCCTCGACACTTGGGGAATGCCAGCCCAAGGGTGCCAGTCAACCTATGAAATCAGCGCAGTGTCAGATATCAGTGCAACATGAGGAAATTAGTGTAGTGCCAGATGTTAATGTAGTGTGAAATCAATGCAGTGTCAGATGTTAGTGCAGTGTCAGAATAGCAGTGCGGTGTCAAAAATCAGTGCAATGTCAGAAGTCAGTATAGTATGAGAATGGTAATATGGTACAGATGTAATAACATGAGAATGACCGCGTAGTGTGGAACAGTGTAATATGTTTATAGTAGCTACTAGCTAAAGATTGGCATTATGTGTACCTGGTCCGCCGTGATCGTGTCAAAGAAGCGGCAAAAGTATGGGAAGGTTCGGTCTACAAGGCGACATCGCTCGAATCGCAAGTTATAGTACCGAAAGCGGGGTACTGACAACTCAATCGGCCTCACTGGAACTGGAGCCAGGGAAGTGAAAATGTGTAAACCCAAAGCTATAAACAGAAGGAAAACAGAAAATATGAGAAAATGGATCAGATGAGCAAGAGATGCAACAGTGAATAGAATGTAAAGCATATCAGAAAGGTGAGTGTAGGGTATACCTCCCAAACCCTCTAGTAGCTGCCGAGTGAATTCGCCTTGTGGCGAGAGACGGAGCTCATGTAGCAGTATAAGGTGGCCAGGCTGGTGCCACCCCAATCGTACTCCACCACCCGAGAAAGGTGTACCAGTGCCCCTAGAATGTATAATCCCACGGTATTTTTCCTATTCGCAAACAGGGTAGTACTGAGGAGATATATGAGGAAGCCGCGGGTGTACTAGGCAACCTCATTTGCAATAGCTAGCTAAGTGCCAGAAAAATGCTCCAAGAACCAGCTGTAGCTCACCATCCCGTGACTGGTGGTGTCTGGGATCACCCCAAGAAACTGAAGCTGTGCATCTCTCCACTGGGTCATATCCGAATCAAAGGGGATTGGGCCGCCGACCCCAACCCGCAAATCAGTCAGCATCGAGAAGTCGTATGGGGTCAGTGTCATCTCCCTAGTCGAAGAGAAGTGGAATGAGTCGGTGGTGTCCCACCATCTCTCTACCAGGGCCCCATAAAGCCAAGACTTGGCCCTTATCTATATGAGCCTAGAGCAGAAGGGCCCAAAGCTAGCAGCATTTACCAAAATGCGGACCTCTGCGGGAAGCCGCTCGTACCAATGTCGAGGGTCGGATATAGAGCCGTAGCTGCCTATCCTCTTGGCGATCACCTATCACTAGGACACTTTATTAGTATATGTACAATAGAGATGAGTAGTTTGTTTATCACTTTCAACATGTATGCAAAGTAAAATAAGGGGAAAATTTACGTACCGTGGAGGCGTCCGCAGATACATGCTCCATGGGCTCTCGTAGTCGAGTGTCCTCATCTAGTCCTGGGATGAAACCCTCAAATCTCAAGATGCCGCCTGGGGGTGGCACATATGTACACGGTTGGTATGTAGCCACATCAAAGGGCCTCTCAACAACGGGAAGAAATGCAGCCTCCTCCGCTTCCATGTCTGCACCAAGGGCAGCACCAATACCTACGGCGGGGTGGGAGATAGGTACTTCATCGTTAGCCATAGAGAGGAGTTGAAAAGTGAAGAAAAAGTGAGTGGTTGGGTGTTTTTGGAGTGAAAATCACAAAACCAAAAACCCTAGGAGAGAGAAAATAAAGGGGAGACCAAAAAATCAAAGGAAGAAGGGGGAAAAGTTGGAAAAATATGTGAGGATCTAAGAAAAACCAAGAGGAAATTCAAAACTTCACCAAACCAAAATCCAATTGGTTCAAAAGATGGAGGATCAAGAGGGTTTTAAGGAAAAATTTTGCAAAAGTTGTTGGGTAACTCAAGAGGAATGGAAATCTAGAGAGAAAGGAAGTTTAGAGAGAAGGGGTGGGGATTTCGACCTAAGGTGTGATTCAAATGAGTCTTGAATTGTGTTTTAAACAGCCACGGGCATGGCTTTTACCGAACTGCCCCTTACCATTGTTGAAGGCTGGCCGGCTGTATCAAAGCCCGACCGTGCGTCGTCGAGGCCCGGCCGGCCTTTGGTGAATTCAGTTTTTTTTTTTGTTGTTGTTTTGTTTTGTTTTGTTTTGTGTGTTGTTTATATTGTGCTATGTTAGTTTATTTCATTATTATTTTCTTTGGGTTTTAATTTTGGGTTTTAATTTGGGTGTAATAATGAGTTGTATGATAACAATAATGAGTGGAAAAAAAGAAAAAAAACGAGAAATGAAAAAAGAAAGAAGGGAGAAAACAAAGAACGAAGGCAAATAGCAAAGAGATCAAAAGAAATAAAGAGAGTGAGCAAAATATCCACGTTGTTTTGTTTTGTTGCGTGAGTGCATAATTTGATTTATTTTCATTCTTGATTGATTTTGTTTAATTTGTTTAAACTCATTGTTTAAATTTGTGATGTAACTTGTTTTAAAACTTTTATTGATGACTTGTTTTTTCTAGTTCGTAATTCATTCCGTCATTTCGTACCACACGATATTATATGTACGGTTCATTTAGAGGAGTTCAAGGTAAGTCATTTGTGTCTCAGTAGGAGAACCTGCATAGCTTTGTAGCTAAGATCTTGAGTGCATCTATCGCACTTGTTCACTTTTTGCATCTATCGCACACATTCACTTGTTCATTGAGTGCATCTATTGCACTTGTTTATTTTGTGCATCTATCGCACTTGTTCACTTTGTGCATTTATCGCACTTGTTCACTTTGTGCATCTATCACACACATTTACTTGTTTATTTTGTGCATCTATCGCATCTATTTACTTTGTGCATCTATCGCACACCTCTGGGTTTTATCTCGAGACGTGTGAAACACAGCTCTGAGTGGTTTTTTGTTTTTCAGGACGCGTGAAACGCAGCCCTAGATAGGTTTTATCTCAGGACGTGTGAAACGCGGCTCTGAGCAGTTTTTGTTTCTCAGGACGTGTGAAACGCAGCCCTAGGAGGGTTTTATCTCGGGACATGTGAAACACGGCTCTGAGCGGTTTTTGTTTGTCAGGACGCGTGAAACGCGGCCCTGGGCGGGTTTTAACTCAGGATGTGTGAAACATGACTCCAAGCGGTTTTTGTTTCTCAGGGCGCGTAAAACGCGGCCCTGGGCGGCTTTTAACTCAGGACGTGTGAAACACAGCTTCAAGCAGTTTTTGTTTCTTAGGACGCGTAAAATGCAGCCCTGGGTGGGTTTTATCTCAGGACGTGTAAAACACGACTCCGAGCAGTTTTTGTCTCTCAAGACGCGTGAAATGCGGCCTTGGGCGGGTTTTATCTCGAGACGTGTGAAACATGGTTTCGAGCAGCTTTTTGTTTCTGAAGAGGCTTGAAACATGGCCCTGGGCGGGTTTACCTTGGGATGTGTGAAACACAACCCCGATCAATTTTTTCTTTTATCTCAGGACGCATGAAACGCGACCTTGGATGTGTTTGCTCTTGGAACGCGTGAAACGCAATCCCAATCGATTTTGTTTCTATCTTAGGAAGGTTGATGTGCGACTCTAAGCTGTTTTTCTCTCATCTCGGGACGTGTGAAACACGACCCCAAGCAGTTTCGTCTACTTGTTTCTCAGGATGCGTGAAACACAGCCCTAAGTAGTGTTTTCTTCCCTCGTCTTGCATTTTGGCGTGGGTGGAGTATGTTTTGAATCTTTTCTCTTTAAGCTTGAAGCTGCTCATTCATGTGTTGTTATATCTTGTGTAGTCTACTTGTTATTACTTAATTCATCATCTTGCATGATCATAAGTTTTCAAAATAGCCGGCTTTGCGAAGCGTGTCTGTCCGTCTTTCAAAGTTGCATCGTGTAGATCATTTTCATTTTGCCCCTGAACTGCGCTAGTTTGATTCCTTGAAAAGGGATACGTAGGCAACTTGCAAGTGCAACCAATCTAATTTATGTCTGCTTTCTTATACAAGTCTTACGACGTTGTGAAAATGGGTCATCTTTGGGCATTGACATTCACTCACGTCATCTCGTGACTCCGAGCTCTGTCAAAGAGGGGTAACTATAGACACCCCATTTTTGACCACTCACAAGACTTAGACGCTTGGTTTGATACACTCGATGATGAAAGTTGAATTGTGTGCTTTGAATTCACAGCGATTCGGATTCAATCAAGCTCTCGAAATAACCTCAAATCTTCAACATTTACCTTATTTGAACCTGTGAGTTTCATTTTTGGACCGTTTTCCACTCTGAGTTGAGTTTGAACCAAAAAACAGGAGAGGGCATCAAAGCCCGGCCGTGCATCTGTGATGGCCGGTCGTGGCTATGAATAGCCCGCAGGCCCTTGGTAGCGAAAAACACTGTTTTGGGCGGGAGGCCGCCAGCTGTCCATTTTTGAAGATATTTATCACCTTTTGAGCTTCAATTCTATAAAAACGAAGCTGTGTGATTGTTTTGAGGGTTGAACAAAAATTTAGAGAGCCTATATTCACCTTGAGAGCTCCTCCCTCCTTCTTCTTCCATTGCAAGCAACCTTTGAGCTAACCTAGCTTCCTTGTGTCATCTCTATACTCCATATACAACCTTGTCTCACCACCTTAGAGCCTCGGTTGATCTTGGAGAAGCATAATTCAAGCTTGAGAGTGAGTTGAAACCAAGTTTAGATCACAAGCAAGCAGCTTACCCCTTGAAAGGTATAAGTTTGTTTTCTTCTCTCTTACTTTCATTTCTTTCATTTGCTTCATCATTCTTACTGTTTTGTGTTATTTTGAGTCTATTTGAAGTGTTTAAGGTTGGGTTTGAAGAGCTACCAAAAGCATGCTCTTTCTACACCTTTACCTATAACTCAAACCATTCGTTTTCCACTCTTTTTCTTTGATATCTACACTGATTTTCAGAGTTTTCAAAGGGCCAAAAATCATGTTTTGAGGTTTCCAAAGTGGAGGGGTTAGCCACCCCTCCTTCTTTTTGCTTACTAGCCTTCATTCTTCTCTTTATTGTTTAGCTTTTTAAGCTCTTTTCATGCATGTTTAGCCTCTGTTTTTCACATGTTAAGGGTTGTTTTAGGGCTGTCCAAGCCTTTTAAATTGATTCGTGCTTTATTTAGTTCATTTGTTGTCTCATAAGTTGGCATACATAACTTGTTGCATGTTGTTCCAAGCTTTCCTTTGCTCGTTTCCATGTTTAAGAGTCTAATTTTAACAATTAATTCACCATCCATCTCTTTCATTCTTGAGAATGATTTCAACCGATTGGGATTGTTCAAGACATGTAAAGGAGACTCTTACTTAATGGCTTAATCTTTTTGAAGATTCGTTGCCAACGATGTGGTCTCTCTCTCATGCTTTAGAAGAACCTCTCATTTGACATTACATCTTGTTTCGAGGACTTTAACATCACCATGAACAAAAGGACTAAAGAATGGCAAGGTTTAATAAAATTGGTTTAAAACTTGGATCAACACACATAAAGAAAGTGGCTTAAATTGCTTCAACTTGGCCGAACGTTATGCCAAGTTCCTTGTGTCAAAAGTCGTCACATGCTAATCCATGGCATTTTGATGACTCTTGAAGCGTCGCAACCTCTCTCTTTGAGTTCATACTATGACAAGAGGGAGGGGTGGTCTTATTCTTTGCATTTTTGACTTTTGTCCAAAATTGCATTCGAGACTGTCAAGCAATCATTTTGCTCATTGACGGCTTTGGAATCAATTTTGACCTTCTCTCGAGGCTTTCCTATAACAGAGGAGGAAGAAAGGGAAAAATAGAGCTTGAGGACACTTTGTCTGCATTGGTTCACCTCAGAACATAAAAACAGAGCTTTACACCACATTGATGCATGGTGTAGGCCCGGCCGACCATCAGTGATGCACGGCCGACCCTTAGTGTGTGGCCAGCAATGCAGTTTTGCAAGAAACAGAGGCAGTGGCTGAAGGTGAAATAGAGTTGGCTTGGACAGACAGAGTAGCCCTCAGGTGCTACGCATGCAACCTTCATCCATTTTAACTTACGCATTTTGTCGAATGTAGTTAATCTTGTTATAATTAATTGTTTGTAGCTAATTAAATTGTAAAGTGATATATTTAATTAGTTAGTTCAACTAGTTATTCAATTTCATTTTGTAATTAGTTAGTTAACTAGAATAGCTAATTGATTCAATTGTTGTAATAAAGTAGTTAATTAGCTTAGTTAAGTTAATTATTATTCGTTCATTCGGTTTTGTAATAGTTAGCTTAATTTAGACTTTCGAACATTGATTCGCACCCTCCTGGGTGAGGGATCAAAACATTGTAATAATGTGTATGTCTTCCAACCCCACGTCTTTCTCCTTTTTATTTAACTGCTTATGATGGTTAGTTTAGGGACATCACATTTTATTAGCATTCTTCATGTTTGCATCCATTTGTATTGCATGTACCGAGGCTCGGTTCATCATTCTAGCTGCGTTGTCATTTCAATACTTCTTTGAATACGTGGTTAGACCGCATGCTATTTCATCGATTCATAAGCCATGTTTAGTAGCCGAGCCTATTAGTTGCATATCGCATGTGTTGCATTAGTCATCTTGCATAAGTTAGGAATCATGCATTTTTCTAACTATTTTGTTTATTTTGGCTTGAAGTACTAGGTGAGCTTTTATTCGCTTTAGCATAATCACTTGCGTGTGAATGTTGCCGTGTCTAGCATGCTTTCCATGAGGCTAATTGCTTAATTGATAAACTGCTAGAATGCCTGTGGATGAAGGCTTATTGCTTGAATTGGAATAATTTGAGCAATGTTTATATGCGATCACTTTTTCAAGTGGTCCACATTTCGAAACAATTTTGCAAAACAAACAGGACTCGAGGTGTTCCAATTCTTGCAATTTTAGTCTATACTTGTGTGTGTGTGTGTGTGCATTACATAGTAAATGCTAGCCTAAATAAATCGGAACAAGAGCATATAATGTTGATAAAAATCATATCATGATTAGTAGAGGGGGTGCTCATTTCATGACCTTCCCCTCTCGTACCTAAGTTCCTAAGCCAAAACAATCTTGGTGATGACGGACACGTGGCCTTTGGCATAAGTCATGGGTTTTCTAAATTTTCCCAACATAAAATATTTAGGTGGCGACTCTGTATCTGGCAAAGCAGTCCAAATTTGACATTTTTTTGATTCAAAATCAATTTTCCAAATGATTTGTCAGATTTGGACTCTTTGGTGTTTATCAATTTCACGTTGCACTTATGAGATTAGATTCAGAACCACGGGAGTCCGAACTGTAGGGCTTATATTCAAACTTTCGAAAGGGGGCGCGAAAAAGTCGAGCTACACCACCACCAAAAAACCCTTTGTGAGCTTCCATATTCCATCACCAAATTTGTTGTAGTAGCTTTCATCATCTAACTTCCCGGTAGAGATCAAATTGAGGCGAATGTCGGGAACATGCCTCACATCTTTAAGCAACAACTTGCAGCCCAAATTTGTTTCCAAGCGAACATCTCCGATGCCAATAATCTTGGGCAAACCTTCATTACCCATTCGAACACACCCATAATCTCATTTGGTGTAGGTACTGAAGAAATCAACTCGAGAAATCACATGAAAAGAAGCACCAAAACCAATCACCCAATTGCTCTCTTGACCCACAAAATTGGTACAATCATCTTCACAAATGACCATGAGATTATCGGTAGTAACCGCCGTTGTGTCTTCTTACTTCTTACCCACAAAATTGGTACAATCATCTTCTAATTTTTTCTATATATCACGTGCCAAAGTTTCAGTAGCAACATAATGAAACACACTGTTATCAATCCATTGACAGATAATACCAACGGCTTTTCAATTAAGCCTCTTCCATTCATCATCTTTCATATCCTTGGGTTTGCCACTATAACCCTCAACGGGTCCATACAAATCTTTACAAAATAATAAGTCCTCTATTTTAGTTTTCCAAGTTACCCATTTGCTTCCATTGAAGCTTGGCATACAACCCACATTCCCCTCTATTGATTTACACAAATAAATAAACCCAAATAAACCGTAAGCTCTAATACAAGTTGATAGGGAAAATATATGATTTCCCACAAGTAAATCAATCAATGGGAATAAAAAAATAATGTGGAAAAATTAAATCAATAACGGCATAAGAATTTTTACGTGGTTCCCTAAATGTAAGATACGTCCACGAGATCGAAATCCGATTCCAATATCAATCAAAAAGTTTCCAAACGATTATGAATGAGACACAAATGGTCTCACAAAATCATCCTTAGGTGAATTCCAAATAATTACAAATAATTAAGAGGAAAGACCTCACTAAATAGATGAACAAAAGTCTTCAAACTAGAATTATAGAAGATCCAAAATAATAACCCAAATCAGTCTCCACAGCAAAACCTTTTTCAGATGAAAATAGCAAAGTAAAGCTCCAAAGCAAATACACACAACCACCTAACAACCAAGATTGAACCCACCAATTGACCTTACACAAAAGCACTCGCATAGCACGCTTATGTATCACAAGCACCCACCGAATTGATTTATGACAGCTGCTACCTCCTTTGGGAAAAACAAAGACAATATTTATATATATTGTTGAATCTTGAGCTTTTTATCAAAACCTTAACTGCTACCAAACTAAATGTTAAATATCTATCGGGCCTCCAAAAGTTAAATATAATATATTAAAAATATATTATAACCAGCACCAAACCAATTTGTTACCCAAAAAGCAACCTAAGAGGGTGGTGAATTAGGTTTCTACAAATTAAAATTAATAATACCCTAATAAAATTAACTACTAGTACAACAAATTATTAACAAACATAATGATGAACTTAGCAGTAAATGACCAGGCAAAATAACAATGAAGTATAACTAACATACAGAGTAAATCAAATGATTAGCACATGAATATTAGATAAATATAGCAGTCGTAGGAAAGTAAAGAGATTAGGGAAGAGGAGACAAACAGATTTATAGTGGTTCGGCTTCAACCAAGCCTACATCCACTCCCCCAGCTTCACTTGAGATTTTTCACTATCTTCTAGCTTCATAGGGTGCTAGCAACCTTTTCACAGATGGAGCAATCCTCCACAGATTTTACACAGACTTTCTAAGTCCAAACCCTTGCAAATCTTAGGTGATTGACAATCACTCTCAAGATTTCAAGAACACAGTGTTTGCAACACTTTTACAAGATGAAATGGTATTTTTGCTTTCAAAGAAAACTTACAATAAATATCTCTCAAAGATAGATATAAAAATGAAACTCTGGTTTTTCTGTAAACCTCACATAGGAAAGATGAGCTTAATGCTATAGGGCTCAGTGTATAATTTTTGAGAGAGGATGTAAACAAAAATTGAAGAACACTTCTCAGAGAATTTTTCAGAGAATAGATGTGAGTGATTATAGATCAAAGAATATTTTCTGGTTTTTTTAGTAACTTGCTTACATTAGATACTTTGGTATATATGATGAAACTTATAGCCGTTTATAACCGTTGTATTCATTTGAATTTATAGTCATTTATAGTTGTTGTACTCCATCATTACTAATTTGAATATCTTCCACTCCATCATTACAAATTTGAATATCTTCCACTTGAACTTTTTGAACATTTTGGCCTGCTGCTGTGCTAGATTGTTTGAACCTTTGTTTTGGACTGCTTGAACTCCTGATTTAATCAAATATTAAATACATTCTAACAACATTTAGAATAAAGGTTTAAGTGAGAAATAATGGGATAAAATAAATTTTGATTCTATTTTTCTCTTTCAAGTAAATCATCAAAATAAATTTTGATTCTATTTTTCTTTTTCAAATAAATTAAAATATAATTAAATAAATCATCAAAATAAATTTTGGATTTTATTTTTCTCTTTCAAATAAATTAAAACATAATTAAATAAATCATCAAAATAAATAAGTCTAACAATCTCCCGCCTTTTGATGATGGCACACAATGATGTTTTGATTTGATTTGGGAGTAAGAAAAGCTCCCCCTCAAGTCATGTTTCCTGAATTCATTTCTAAAAACATAGGCTAGGACATGTGTAATAAATAAGTTTTAATTAGAAACATGATATGAGATTAAGATATCAAACTATAAATACATAACATCATATTAGTTTGAAAATAATACCATAATACATAATATCATATAATTTATCATAATACATAACATCATATAATTTCTGCCCCTGTGACATTATCAAAAGGAAATCATGGGTTAGAATCTGGAGGAGGAGGTGGAGAATGATAGTGCTAAATGGCATCTATACAATTCAAAACATACATATACATATATGCATACACATACAACTCGCCCGCATCTCTCTTTTTCCTTTGATAAACGTGTTTGACACGTGGCCTCACTTTTGCGTCATTGTCTGACAAAAGCAGGCCTCGATTTGTACTCGCCTCGACTCCCTCTCCCTTCTTGTCTTCTTCTCTGTTGCCTTATTCTTAATCACACACTCTTCTATTTTCTTCTTCACCATTCTCTTCTATCTCTTCTTTACCACTCTCGTCTGTTTTTTCTTCCTCATCGAGAGACAAAAAAAACTGAACGAAGGAGGCCAAACCTCAGTCTGTTCTCTTCTATTTCTTTGCAACTCATTTCTTTTACACCTCTCACCTCTAAACCATGGCTTCCTCATTCCGTCCCCTCACTCTATTTCCGGACTTGAACGATCCCATAAGCTCTGCGGGACCGAGTGCCCCTATTCCTACTCTTCCTGTCATTCCTCTGCCTAACCTTCTGATGATGTTGATTGAGCAAATCATGGCAGCTCAATCAGACATTGAAGCCAATCATTTCACACTGACGCCCTGTATGGAGACGGTGACTACAGTCACAAAATTGGCTCACCGATTGCAGAAGATGACGAATGAGCTTCATCAGGTCAATGCCCAACTCTCGCTGCTCCAACGCATGTACAAGGATGCGTGAGCAGAAATAGGCACACTGAAGGCCGAAAATAAAGAGCTTAAACGGAAAACCACCTCCATGGCCTGATTTGGAGCAATGTCGTTCTTGGCCTTTGATAGTAAGCGGGGAGTTGTCGCGCTCGACGAAAGCACAGTGGCAGGGGGGTCAAGGGTCGTCCAAGGTGATAAAAAGAAGAAGAAAACGATGGAAGATGCGAGTAAGTAAGCTCGGCGTATGGCCGAAAAAAAAATGGTGTTTTTTTTTTTTTTTAATGTTTATTTTGATCGGCATGTGGCCATAAAAAAAATATTTTTTTTTTTTAGTTTTTTTTATGTAAATATTTGTATTTTGATTTGTTGTTGTGTTTATGTTTAAGTACTGAAAAATGAAATTAAAAAGTAGAGAAAAAAAAAAGAAAATTAAGCCCAAACAAAAAATAATAATAAGAGACCAAATTGTTAATGAGTATATGAGAAGCATTTGAGCATGATCTAATTCTCAATTTCTTAGCAAGAGCATACCAATCTCAAGACTGTAATAGACATAACGGTGCATAGATTAAACAAGGTTGCCAAGCAAGAGCGTAAATATGGAGCTAAAGTTCAAGTCACTCTTCCTTTAGGAAAACGATCTTCCTCTTACATTATCAACAACTAATCAGCTCAAAAGTCATTTTGTAAGAATTAAGATACCAAAAGCATAGAGATACCAAAATAATAAGAGATACTAAAACAATCAAGTCTCTTTTTCTCCCCCGATGACATTTTCAACAAAATCAAGCACAAGGAGGGAGTATGGTACAGCATATAGGATGAAAGAATGTAAGTCTCATTATAGCATAAATAATCATCCATATCAAGGTAGCTCTATGATACCAAAAAGATGATAGCACATAATGATCATACAATTGAAGCTCATACCATTTGACAATAATGGGCCAAAAAAAAATAGTAACATGTGAATGTGCAAGCCCATAAGTTTGATATCAAAAATAGAATTGAAACTGAGGGAATTTTAAAAAATAATCAAGTTTAAATTCTTCCCCTTGTTTCATTTGGCAAAATCAATAGGAGATATGATAAATGAAAGCTCATAACTGAAATGTTCTCATCAATAATATCAAATAGGATGTCAAAATCATACCAACATTCAATCTACCAAAGATACTAATATGCAATCTAGAAGATTTAACAATCATAGCTCAAGCATTATGTAGAATACCAAATATTGCTCATAATAGGTTAAACTCAATATAATCTCATGGAGCTAATGTAATTCCAAAAAAAATGAAGCATGTTTAAGGTATAGCAATCCATATGCTAAGAAAAATCATAAATTTCAATATGTATCACACATTTAAGCATAGGCATGATTTTTAGGTAAGAGCATCATCAAAGAGTATACATTGCAAATCATATGAAGCATAATCAATCTTTTTCATATCAAAGTAATAATAGTATTAGCTCAAGTGATATAAAATTAAATTTTTACATCAAAAGCTTAAGAAAGTATATGAGGCATACCTTAGGTTCAAGAGATGAAAGCTTTTCAATCTTCAATTTTCTTTCATGAGGAGTTCATCTCAAAAGGGTTTAATAAGTATGTTAGCAAAATGATTTCTCCCCCTAAATTAGTGCTACCCTTTTCTATTTTGTGTAAATATAGCATTCATAGAACAATCACTATTACTCAATAAAAATACAACACAAATCACTTCTTCTCACAAACTAAAAAGGTGAAAAATAATTCAATGATCAAACAAGAGTTTGGAATGCTATTTTTCAGAATTTTCAAGTTGTAACGCATAGCATAATATGCATAAGAAAATAGTTTTATGCTCTTTGTTTTATTAAAAAATGATGCAACAATCTCATTTAATTACATAACATTATCAAGAGGTATTTTCATCAATTCAATCCACATGCTCAAGTGTGATAAAACATTTTACTCAATATGGAACACAACATGAATGTTATAAACAATTAATTCAACAATTTATCAATCAAAAGCATTTCATGAGATGTATGCCAATATAATCCATATTCAAAAGATATTCAATAGGATAAATGCAATGTCTGTACAAATATATGATACTTCTTTTCATTTAGACATTGTTGATGGATCATAATCAAGGAATTTCACAACTCATTCAAATATTCCAATGTAAAGCATATAAGCATGAAATTTTCATATTGAGAATATTCTTGAGATCACAAATGTAGAATTCAAAATATAGATAGTATACATCTCAAAAGCATGCTATGACATCAAAATTGATTCTACAAAGATATGACTCAAAAAGGAATTAACATATTAGTACGAAGTCATATATAAGATGTGAAAAGTATGCTCACAAAAAAATGAATCACTTCTTATCTCTTTTTCATAGCAATGGATGACATGATATAAAATGTTAATGAATACATGAATCATTCATATTCTAATAGGCATTCATCAAAATAATATAATTCCTATTTTTGAGTTCAATGAATGTTTCAAAGAAACTAGCAGAACATGACTTAGCAAACTTACTACAATTAGGTTACATGGAAGCAATGATTAGACACAACCTATTGTACACAAATCACACCATAAAGAATATAGAACTTTAAGCTTAAAGGTGTGTTAGGAGTTATACCTTCATTTACCTCTTTAGAATCTTCACCCATACATTACCTCCATTGTTCATCTTGGTGATTTTCATTTCATCATTCTTCTTCTTGTAGGAGCTGATTTTGCTCTTTAGATTGAACACTCTTGTTGTGCATTTCCTCTCGAAGTCCTTGGTGTTCTTTGAGATTCCACCTACAAAATATCTTGATTTCTTTCTTGGTACCCATGCTTTCTTGGGTCCATGAGGATTAGTCTTAAGAACATTTAATCTCATAAAAGGTTTAGGAAAATCAAAACCAATGCCTACTTTGTCAAAAACACATCTTTTATTTCCAAGAAGCTTGTTGAGGTTTTCTTTTTCTTTTACAAAATTTTCAAGAGTTTTGTTTAAATCCTCAACATTGTTTTTCAAAATATTTTTCTCATTGGCAATAGACGTAAAGCCATTTTTCAAAATAACATTTTCCATTTTTAAAGCACCCACATCATTTGAAAGAGAAGTAACTAATTTCTTTAATTTAGAATTCTTAACACAAACGTTTCTAAATATGTCATGTAATTCATTGAAATAACTTTCAAGTTCTATATAATTAGAAATTATCTCATCTTGAGTGGATTCTTCTTCTCCAAGAGCCATGAGACACAGGTTGGCTACTCCATCATTTTCTTCCCAAATGGCTTCCTTTTTGCTGCCATCCATCATTGAAAGTTCATGAGCCATAAATGAGCCTAATAGTTCTTCAATGCCTAATTTTGTTAGGTCTTTTGTTTCTTGGATAGCTGTAACCTTAGCTTCCCATTCATTTGGCAAAGACCTAAGTATTTTTCTTACAAGCTCATCATTAGTATAAGATTTACCAAGAGACTTTAGAGTATTAATAATATTGGTAAATTTATAAAACATCTTAGAAATATATTCAAATGATTCCATAGTAAAAAGTTCATAATCATGAATAAGCATGTCAATCTGAGACTCTTTTATTTGGCTAGTTCCTTCATAGGTGATTTCAAGTTTATCCCAAATCTCTTTAGCAGTAATACACTCAGAAATTCTATTGTACTCATTTGCATCTAGTTTACACACAAGAATAAGCTTGGCTTTAGCATTAGCTCAAAGGAGTTTATAATCACACTCATCAAATTCATCCTCAAGTTTCGGCACACTGATATGGTCTACTATCTTGGTAGGAATTTTAGGACCTTTAGTGACAATGAGCCACAAAGCATAATTGGTAGCTTGAAGATACAAAGTTATTTTTTCTTTCCAATGAATGTAATTACTACCATCAAAGAGAGGTGGCTTATTGCTAGCTTGTCCTACAGCAGAGTAAATAGAATACATTGTTGCTATGGATCAAAAACTCAAGATTGTTAAATCTAAACAAGAGCCTCAGGCTCTGATACCAAGTGTTACCTAAAAAGCAACCTAAGAGGGGGGATAAATTAGGTTTCTACAAATTAAAATTAATAATACCCAAATAAAATTAACTACTAGTACAACAAATTATTAACAAATATAATGATGAACTTAGTAGTAAATGATCAAGCAAAAAATAACAACGAAGTATAACTGACATACAGGGTAAATCAAATGATTAGCACATGAATATTAGATAGATATAACAGTAGTAGGAAAGTAAAGAGATTAGGGAAAAGGAGACAAACAGATTTATAGTAGTTTGGCTTCAACCAAGCCTATATTCACTCCTCAAGCTTCACTTGAGATTTTTCACTATCTTCTAGCTTCACAAGGTGCTAGCAACCTTTTCACAGATGGAGCAATCCTCCACAGATTTTACACAGACTTTCTAAGTCCAAACCCTTGCAAATCTTAGGTGATTGACAATCACTCTCAAGATTTTAAGAACATAGTGTTTGCAACACTTTTACAAGATGAAATGGTATTTTTGCTTTCAAAGAAAGCTTACAATAAAATCTCTCAAAGATAGATAGAAAAATGAAGCTCTGGTTTTTCTGTAAACCTCACACAGGAAAGATGAGGTTAATGCTATGGGGCTCAGTATATAATTTCTGAGAGAGGATGTAAACAAAAATTGAAGAACACTTCTCAGAGAATTTTTCAGAGAATAGATGCGAGTAATTATAGATCAAAGAATATTTTCTGGTTTTTTTAGTAACTTGTTTACATTAGAGACTTTGGTGTATATAATGAAACTTATAGCCGTTTATAGCCATTGTACTCCATCATTACTAATTTGAATATCTTCACTCCATCATTACAAATTTGAATATCTTCCACATGAACTTTTTGAGCCTTTTGGCCTGCTGTGTGCTGGGCTGTTTGAACATTTGTTTTGAGCTGCTTGAACTCCTGATTTAATCAAATATTAAATACATTCTAACAACATTTAGGATAAAAGTTTAGGTGAGAAATAATGGGACAAAATAAATTTTGATTCTATTTTTCTCTTTCAAATAAATCATCAAAATAAATTTTGATTCTATTTTTCTTTTTCAAATAAATCAAAATATAATTAAATGAATCATCAAAATAAATTTTGGATTCTATTTTTCTCTTTCAAATAAATTAAAACATAATTAAATAAATCATCAAAATAAATAAGTCTAACACAATTAAATATTTTAATAAATCAATTGGGTCTCGTACTCTACTAAAGAGATATACCCAACAAGACACACGGACACTTCAGGGACACGCAGACACTTTGGAAACACATATGAGACACACCACATGGCGTATCCCCTTATTTAATTAATTTATTTTCAGGGAACACCCTAGGGACCTGTCAAGTTGTCTTTTTCTCCATTTTATTTAGTTTTTTTTATGAATGTTGAATGTTTATTATTTTTTTCTTAGATTTAAAGAATTAATAGATCATCCATAAAAAATATATAAACTGTAAGTATTGATTTGAAAGTGTTTTTTTTTAAAAAAAAAAATAGAATTAGATTTAATTTTTATTAATATTGATTGTTTATGGATGTAATATTAATTTAGTTAGCAAATAAAAATATATGATAATATATTTTATTATCGTGTCTACGCCGTATCCATGTCCCCTTTTTTTTTCGCATCTGTGTCAGTGTCCGTATTCGTGCTTCTTAGTTAGCCCTTACTTTGACTAAGATGGGTAGTTTAAATATTATCATTTTTGGATCAATTACATTTTTAGTCTTCAAAGTATGAGTTTTGTATCATTTTGATCCCTAATATTTAAATTCTATAAATTTGATCTCTAATGTATAAAAGTATTTCAATTTATTTGGGGACTAAATTGAAACATTGTTATACATTGGGGATTACAATAACACAATTTAAATATTGGGAGACCAAAATGACACAAACCTTATATTTTAGGAACAAAAAATGTAATTAACCAAAAATCTTTTTATACTAGCGGTTGGTATACACGATACGTGTGCAAATCAAATAAACAAAATTACAAAAAAATATATATTTTTGCTGTATATATGTTGTATGTAACTCAAATAGTAAGAATCTTCTTTATCAAATATATATAGTGTTAAGTTCAAGTCTTACCTAATTCTCTATCCATTTTTTATTTTTTATTTTTTGAATTGAAAATTGGACACTTGACATAAAGATAGAGAACAAAAGTTTCAAGACACGAAAGTAAGTATTCACATATATAATAATATAGATAGATAGATAGCTATAAAAATAATTTTATTATGGAAAATTGTATTAGTAGTCCTTATATTTTGCCTTTTGTGTAATTTGATCTCTATACTTTCAATTGGTTCAATTTTTATCTAATTTTATATTTTCTATCAATTTGGTCCAATGGATAATATTGTTGGGATTTTTGACAAAAAATTATCACTAAGTTGATCAAATTTATAATTTTGCCTCTAAAAATATGACACATGCCACTCATGTGTGCATTTTTCGTAAAACATTTAATCAAATTGAGACAAAATTATAAATTTATGATCAAAATTGAGTCAATTAAAACTATAGGATCAAAATGACATAAGAATCAAAATATACATATAATTTGTCCATTTTGTTACTATTATTGTTATTGTACATATGAATGTCCTTTATGAACTATCTCAATCACATATTTTATGCAGAATAAAAGTCTAATCCCTGGGTTACATTGGATTATTTTGGCTTTATTTTTTTCACACACATCATCTTCATGTGGAATGATTATGTTTGTAAAACACATCACAGCCGCTATATTTGAGATAATCTCATCAGAACATTTCTGGTCATAACGAATTCTATAGCCTTCTTTGCACCAGTATCTCTTCTAGTCTATGCACATGACACCAGTTAATATAATGATCAATATCCATGGAGAAGCATCATTGTTGACTTGGACACTTTGCCAAGTCTGCAATGGATGTGTTCACTATATGCATTGCTATGATTTTGACACAGTTTATGGGAGATTTTTGACGCAAACACATACGTTGTTGTTATTCTGATAAACAACAATAATTTCCATGAAAACCACCAAGAACACATTCAAGAAGCTAAAGTCCAAATAACCGTAGTGTAGTTTCCTAAATGCCTGAAATCCGACTACAACTACTGACTATAGATTGATTAGGTTTGATGTGTTTAGGCCGTTAAACACACGTTTTTGTCATTTTTTAAAATATTTCTTTTGCTAATTACTTGGTCTTGGAGAATCCGTTTGAGGTTAGAATTTTTTTGTTTTTCAGAATATTTAATTTTGATTTTAGTAATCTTTCTATTTTTAATAAATTTCATATTGTTTTTAATTTAGACTTGATTAGCAAGCTTTATTTTTTTTCCTAGCTTATTTCCTATCGTAATTAGGGTTAACTTTTCTATAAATAAGCGTTGTATGTCTTAGAATAAATCAATTTATTATTGAGAATTAATATATTTCAAGAAAGAGTGTCTCTTTTATTCAAATTCGTGATTGTTTATGACTTGTTGTTTTGTTATTGGGATTTGGAATAGAAAGTAAGATATAATTTTGAATTTACACTATTCTTAGTTCTACCTACAACGTTTGGCAACTTAAATGTTTAGTTAAAAAGTCAAAAAAATTACTATAAGTAGTCATATCACTCTATTTTTCTATACATCTTTTCATAAAAAGTCAAAAAAATATTAAAATAGCCTGTTCCTAAACCAAGTATCCAAAAGTCTAATATATTTCCACTTGTCAACACTACAAGAAAAAGAATATACAGTGGCGTTTTTTTCTATGACGTTTTTAAAAAACGTCGTAAAATCTGTCCAAATTTTTCAAATTCCAAAAAAATTAAACTAAACCATCTCTCCTTTTGTGCCCCGGTTATTTCTTTTAAACAGTGGCTCAACTCAAGGGTATGACATTCTTCTATTCAGATTGAACAGAGGCATGACTTCAGGAAGAGAGAGAAATCGAGGCATCGGATCTTCGAGGCGTCGGATCTTCGATCTCCATCAATTCTTCAGTTGTTTGATCTGAAAAATCTTGTTCTACTCGTGATTTGAGCGTATATCTTCCGTGATTGTTCGAATCCCTAGGATCTAAATCGATCTAGGGCTCAAGGTTAGGGTTTTCTGATATAGATTTGCTACATTCACACAAGATCTATAAAATTTCATGGCTAAAACTAACGATTTGGAATTGCTTTCTCTTGATTTAGTTGATTTCCAGCTTCTTTTTGCTTTTGTTGTGTTTTCTCCTTTCGTTTTTGTTCCTTTATTTCTAGTCCTTGTGTGGAAAACTCTTCTATTTCATCAGATTGAGCAGCAGCAATGGTGAATCGATTTATCTAGGGTTTCGAGTGCGCTGTTAGTGTCTCTAATCATGTACGGGACAAGCAGGTGGTGTTGGATGTGGATCATTGGTAACCATGAGTAGAAGCTCAACGATGAAGAGATGCAGATCTGCTCTCTCTAAGATCAGATCTGTTCTCTCTCTTTCTCCGATCTGCTAACATGGTAATATCATATCTGCTTTGTCTCTCTTTAGTCCATTATTTTTCCTTTTTTGGAATCTCATTTTGGCATTTCTTGTTTTCTAACTCTCCTAATAATCATTTCTTGCTTTGTCTCTCTTTTCTGTAAATCTTCAATATTTTTATGGCTGATTTCCCCCTGCCCCCCTTTTTCTTTGGTGCCTTAATATAGCTGGTACAAGTGGTTTTGGAGGCATGCCAAGCATTTTTGGTCAGAGTACTTTTGGACAATCGTACGTTCTTCTCTTTTTTGTTTTGTGGTCATGGACAATTCCTTTTTTTCATATGCGCACATGACCATCATAATTAATTGCACATTGAAGTCTGTTAATTTCTTGTCCTTCCTAGAAGATTAAATCTCCCTGACCTTCTTTTTTAAAATCAACCCATTCACCGCAGGAGAAATTATACCATTTATACTTAACTTTCAATTCTTACACCTTGCTATCGAGTCTAGTAGCATTCATTTTGACGTTTAAGCATATTAAACTTGTGATGCAATCCAGTGGAGAATTTCACAGATCTAGTAAATCAAATTTTAAGTGTTGTTTGATTTACTGCTTAGACATCTGTCACTACAACACTATAATTGGACCTTTAAAACAAGCCAGAGAAAAGTGATCAATTAAAGCAAAGGGAAGCAGAGATAGAGAGAAAAAAAGGTAGTGTTTGAAGAAGGAAGAAATTGTTCATTTTATAATTAAAAAGTTAAAATCCTAAAACGTTGAACTAAAGAAATAATGTACAAACAATGTTGCGAAAACTTTAAAATTGATGTTTACATTTAAGTAGTAAAATTTAGCAAGAATTCAATAGTTTGATATTGGAAGGACTTTTTATAACATGTGTTCACATTCTCACTCATTGATGGATATGATTACGTTGTAATAGTAATTTGAAAACCCATATGATGGACGGCCAAGAAAAAGGAAAAAAAAGAATGTAGGTGTTTGGCAGATGTTGTTTTTTTTTGTTGTTTTTTATTTATTTATTTTTTTTGGGGGTTGGGGGGGCGGTGCATTTGCTAAAAAAACTGATGCATTTGAAAAACTACTAAAAAAGTTGTTTTTGCGCCTGCCTTCTGTTTTTTAAAAAAACTGAGCTTTTTGGGTTTGTCATCTGAAAAGCATTTGCCAAGCAAAATTGTCTTTTGGTCTAAAAGGGCAAAAAAGCTGCTAAAACTTGTTTGCCAAACAGGGGCATGTGTCTATAGACAAATGCATTATTGATTTACATAATAAGATACCATATATTAACAATGAAACTATCACGTGGACCCTTGTTGTTGGACTAAATGTAGATAAATTTCAGAACTTGTGATTACCCATAAAATTTCTGCATTCATTTATTATCTCTCTCAAAAGATCAGTAAATTTTTTTCCAACCAATTTTAATATGAAATCCTTATATGTGCATCTTGCATTTTATCATGTCGTTTACAATATGTAGTATTAGCTGCATGAAACTAATTTGGATTTTCATGTTCTGATTTGTGATTGTAAGTTTGTTTACAATTTAGCCAAGGTTGCTGCAGTGAATTAAAGTTGTATAGGTTGTGTAATGTCTCTCTCCAGTTCTGCTTTCAATGTGATTATTTAAACACTGAGTAATGCTTCATTCTCATTGTAATAGGTTGGACAATCTTATCATGGATGCTTTAAACAACTTGAAGGAGCCTGGTGGTTCTAATAAGACTGCTATAGCTGCATACATAGAGGTAATTTTACATTCTATTCCAAATATTTTGGTAGTTTATGATCATCTACTATATAATCACATATTTTAGGCATCAATTTGCCTAACTGTAAGCATGCAAGGATTGTACTATACTGTATCACTTGTTTCAACCATTTAATAAATTTTTTTCTAATAAAATTTCTTACTAAACATAGATAATCTATTTAGCGTTGCTCTCTTCATATAGTTGTTGAACAAGTCAGCAGAAAAGATCACTTGCTCAACCATTTGAGCATTCCAGCAGCTTGTTTCACTCACCCAGAAATTAAGTATGGTTGGACTCATAGAGGTGAATATCAAATTTTCCAATTCCCATACCAAACCCACAAATTTTCCAATTAGTTCTTCTCTGTACCTTTCTCAATTTCGATTTACCTCTCCCCATCTCCTAGCGAGGGGGGATGGCTCTAAAAGGGCTACAATTATCGGTGATGTTTATGTTCGTCCATCTGCAAAAATGCATCCAACTGCTAAGGTAATTCTGTCTCATCTCTTTCCAATAGTTGTTTCACATTGCTCAACAGTATTGGTTATCTTTCTGTGCTTTTTCAAGTATTTTTGAAACCCATGCCGAATGTTGAAACTAGTTTTGAATCCTGAATTGGATATTTTCCATGATTTTCAGCCTTTCTTTCCCATTTTGTATATTTAAATTTGTTCATTTTCATTTAAACAGATTGGCCCTAATGTTTCAATCTCAGCAAATGTTCATATAGCAGCAGGTGTAAGGCTTATAAGTTGCATCATCTTAGATGACGTTTAAATAAAGGTAAGGAGTTGAAAAACGTTTTAGAACAGTTACACCTAAGACCTGAGATTAATATGTTAATAATCTCCTGACAGGAAAATGCAGTAGTTATGCATGCTATTGTTGGAAGGAAATCATCTATTGGGAAATGGTCGCGTGCCCAAGTAAGCTTGATCACATTTTCACTATTCTGAAAGCATTTGATATTCCTAAAATTGCCAATTGATTCGCCTTTTTTATCAGTGTGGTATTAAGTTAAAGCTTCTAAATGTCTTTGACATGTCAACATGTTGAAGCTCTTGACATGCTAGATTTTTTTGTCTCTCTGTCAATAATTTGTTGCCACTTGTAAATTTTAATGATTCTATCATCCCGGGCATTTTAAAAGATTTCCCAAGTCCAATAGTGGCAATCTGTTGTGACAACTGAAGCTAAAAAACGTATGGATACTTGGTGTGATCAAATCTTTGTGCATTCTTTCTAGTTTTTACAACTGACCCTACTTTTGATTTTGTGGTTCAGGCTGAAGGAGACTGCTAATTGTATTTATAATAAAAAAAAAAAAGACACTAATTGTGGATTGTTAAATGCACCTAATTAAGTTTTTAACTTTCAGCATCTAATCTTGTTTCATTGAAGACAAGTTTGTATTTACTCTAAAGAACTGCAGTGCCTTATGTTTCTATTTTCCGGAGGCTCAGTTATGCTATATGTAGTTAATATTTACATAGTGACCCTTGAATTAAGGTGCAATTCCAAAATCCCTGTTTTGCTATTTTTGTTTGTGATCAAGTCAATAATTGTGTTTTTTTTCCTTTGTTATCTATGCGTGCAGGTTAGGTTTAATGTTTGTGGGAGGCCTAGTTTTGGCGTATGCTTCAGAACACCTGGGGATTGGATCATTTTTGAGAGGTTTTGAAGAGCATATGTTTCTTATGCTGATTTTCTTAGGCTTGTAAGGAAAGCTAATTTTTTTTTGAGCAATTGACTCAGAGGATGCTCAACATGCTGATTTTCTTAGGCTTTGTAAGGAAAGCTTATTTTTTTTTGTTGACATGAAATGTATGTTTCTAGGAAGGGTGGTGAACAATGTTATGTTATTGTTGCAGGAGCATGTTGAAGTATTCAAGTATTTAATCAAATTTTGATCTTTAAACAATGTTATTGTTATTGTTGCTATTTTACAGGTATATTTTTAAAGTTAAATATGACAAATTAATAGATTAAAAAAAAAAATAAAAAAAAAAATCTATTGCGGCGTTTTTCAAAACGCCACCATAGTTGTATTTTTAAAATAACAAAAAGCTATTACAACGTTTTTGAAGCGTCGCGAATGCCTGTGTGACATCATGTGACCGTTGGCTGCCACATTTAGCGGCGTTTTTATAAACGCCGCCTATACTAATTTTACGACGTTTTTAAAGCGTCATATACTTACAGCGACGGCGGCGTCCTCGGCGTTTAGTGGTAAGCGTCACTGAAGGAATTAGTGGCGTTTTTAAGACATATAGCGGCGTTTTTAAAACGCCGCTAAAAGTCATTTTTCCTGTAGTGCAACTTATTTATTCACTTCTCCACTTCTCCACTTATCTGTCAAAGACTTTTTTTTTTTTTTTTTTTTTTACTTGACTTTTTCAACACTAGTGACTTACAAATAATATATGATTTGTCTTTCTCACTAATATATTTCTTTTTTCTTTTTCTTTTTCTTTTTCATTTTAAACAGAATCACACAAATATATTTTATTAACCATAATCGTGTACTTCTTACTAATATATTTTATTAATCATATTCTTAAAATCATAACAGGTCAATCATTAGACATAATATCATATAGATCTATAAAATTGAATCTCTGACCATTTTTTTAATAAAATCTACCTTAGATTTCTTCAAACCAAAGTTTAGGATTTAACTAGAAGTTGGGCATTTCAAACATCCAGGAGTTGTTTGACAATGTTTATAGTTTACTATTTTTAGTTTACAAAAAAAAATAAACATGTTTATGTTTATTTTGGTTAAAAACGAAATTAAAAAATATGGTTTGTTTGGTACAAAATATTTTAATTTGTTTTGAAAACAAGTGAAAAGAAATGGTTGTGGAAGGTGGTTGTCGATGATTGAAAATGATAGTAAGAAGTGGTTGTTGGCTGTGGGAGGTAGTGGTTGAAGGTGGTTGCCATCAGTGAGAGGTAGTTGGCAAGGTAGTTGTTGGCCACGAAATGTGGTGGCCGAAAATGATTACTAATGGTCGGAGATGGTGGTCGGTAGGTTACCTAAGGTAGTAGTTGAAGGTGGTTTTCTTTGATGTCTCAAGTATATAACCCATTTTATACCTTTCTTAATTGTGTTTAATTTCTTGTGTTCGGGATGTCAAAACTAATTCAAAGCCTTGTCGGCCGTATAAGTTCATCACTCTTGAAATCTTTTTCGAATTTACATCTCCATTTTTGGTTTCCAGAGTTGAGTTTTCTTGTTTCAAGAGCATAGTTAGATTCGGGATTGGTGGAAATCATCATGAGCTTGCAAAATTTAGAGTGGTAACAAAACCACACATGCAAGGATTGGAGCTGTACGAGCAGGAAGGTGTGCTGCACGTACGGTGAGGGTGTGTTTGTGAGGATTGGACCCTAAAATAACTACAGGAGCGGAGGGCACATGCGGGAATGGACGATGCACGTGTGGTGAGATAAGGTTTCTAAGAGTGTTTTTCTCTTAAATAAATGCACGTGCAATGGTGAGTGCCGCATGTGCGGAAGAGTACGCTTTACACGTGCGAGAAATACTGAGTGTCCGAATTTTTTTTTTTTTCTCCTTGGGCTGAGTTTATCTCATTTTCACTCATATATATATATATATATATCTGAAAACATATTTCATGTCCCTTCTCTCTACAAACACCCAACCACCACTATAAAATCTTGATTTCTTCAAATTTATTGGAGATTTAACCCAACTTCCTTCATAAATTTGGGAGAGCTCATCACGGACTACATTTTGTGTGGTACAGATCGGATTTCGACATCTTTGATTTTGGAGCTTTTCTCATCTTTCTCCTCCAAATCTTAAGGTAAGGAGTTTCTTTGAGTTATATATATTATTTTTGGTATGTCTTAATCTATTCTTGATAAAATCTTTGAGTTATGAGTTAGGGTTTGAGTAAAGGTTTTGAATGTGTTTAAAAACTGGTATTTCTCTTCCCTCTCATAAAATTGATTCTTATTTATGAAATGCGTGATTCTTGGAAGTCCATTGGCAAGAACACTTCTTAAAAAGGAAAGAAATTCATTTTGGGTAGAAACCCTAGATTTTGAAATTTGGGAAAAAGTTGAAATTATTGAAGAAAAACTTATGGGAACATGAGATTATGTAGAGAATGATGAAGAAAAATCATATGTTATTATGTTATTAAATCATCTATGAAATGGATGGATTTTTGCTGAGAAATCGCCATGGATAGTATAATGACAATACTTGGATCATGAAAAATTAGAAAATTGTATAGCATTGTGAATATGGATTGTGTCATATGTCACATGGATATGGTTATTGATTTTTAAATTGAGAAAATTGAGAGATGTTGATGATTGTATTGTATTAAGGACATAATATTGAGAAACATGGGAATTGTATAATTACATTTGCATACATTCATTTGCATAGTTTTGAATATTGATTATTATGGCTATGTTTTGAAAATTGATTTATTGTTTTGAAAAATCAATTGATGATCTGAAAGATGTTTTGAGGTAAATACGTTTGGCAAGTTTCAATAGAGGGTGTGGATTAGTATTGTTTAAGTTGACCTGAGTGTTCAGGGTAAAAGATCGAAAATACACGTGGAGCAAGTACCACGTGTCTTCTAGTTAGGAACCGGTAAAGTGGGGATTAATAGTGCTTGATATGCCTACTTGCAGACATCAGCTTAAGGATTACCTGAGTCATATTTACAGCCCCGTTTGTACATTTTAAATTTACTGAAATAATGAATTTTTGAAATGAGCATTGCATGTGGTTTCAAAAGAACAAAAATATAGATTTTGAAGCATGGCATTGCATGTCATTCATGTTATATGACTTCTTAAGTATATATATATAGACTTTGTTAAGATATTCCTATTGGGTTTTGTGCTCACTCCTTGTGGATTTGTGCAGAAAATGACGTGACGATTCCGCCTAGCTAAAGGCGAGGGTTATGTTTTGAGAGCACGAGGTTCTTTTTCTTTATTGTTATTTTTGACAAGCCAATGGCTTTACTTGTATGAGTTTTTGATAATCATCTTTGTATAATCGGACTTAAGTCTTGGAACTTGCAGTCCCTAGGGCATTCTTTTTGGTGTTATTTTTTTTTGTTTAAACCATCTCACATACTATGGATTCACCCTTCAAGAAGATTAAATATGTATCGCATGTGGACTTCTTTGTAAATCTCTTATATGAACTGAAATACAAACGTAGAGATTTGATCAATTGAATTAAGATTGTTTAAATTGAATGGGTTAATCATATTTACTTTATGTCATTTACTTGGGAGCGTTACAATCAAAAAGATGTGATATCAGAAGGTGGTTACTGTTGATGGAAGCTAGTTGGTGGCGATGGCAAGTGGTGGCCGAAAGTGGTTAGTGGAGGATTTCATTGGCGATGGTAGCTAATAATGGGTGGTGGTCGGCTTTTATGTACTTTTGTAAACTGCTTACAAATTTTAAAAAATGAAAACGGAAATTAAACGAATTTTTATTTACAGTTTTCAAAAATTTTATAAATATAAATAAAAAGTTGTAAATGTAAATGTTACCTACCAAACAAGGCCTTAATTTTTCATCACCTCAAAATAGCTTTAAATTGTTGGAACTCAGTGCTCAACAAAACGTTAACATTATGAAAACTAATTCGTCAAAGCCTTCTTGTGGTGAAACTAGATTTAGGCCTTATGAAAACATCTAAAAAAATAAATTTATTGACTTATGAATTTACTTGAGTCATATTACCTTTCTATTTTTATACATGTCTTTCTATAATAAATAATAAATATCAGTTTATAAGTCATACCCAAAACAATCCTTAATACTTTGAGCACTTTGAAGCAATTTTTAATAGTTAAATGGGTTGCAATTTGTAGGTCCAGAATAGAAAAGAAATTGGGCTATAATTTAGGGTTTTATCCATATTGGGTCATTTAAGATTTTTTGTGGACTGATTATTGAGCCCTTAAAATGCTCTAATTATTGGATTTTATGGACTTTGAATTTGGATATTTAACAGGTTGGTCCTCTTTAATTTTTATTTGTTATGTTTTAGAAAAAATTAGTCTAAGGTCCCTCTCCTATTTTTAGTAATGAAAGAGATTCACAATATTATTTTGTGATGTCTAAGGTCTCTCAATCCCACACCCATATTTGTGTTAAAATAACACATAGTTTGGAGCATATGTAAAGAGCTACTTCCCGAAGCGCATGAGATCGATTTATATAGTTCAGTGAGTCCTCTCTCTCTCGCTATCAGTTCCATAAAGACTTGTTGGGCTTCGAAGAAAGCACTCAGTCTAACACAACTTTTTCTAGGGTTTCTTTTTCTTAGATTCTCCTAATCGACTCGCTTTTCCTTCGAATTTCTATTTTTGGAGGTCTTTGGGATCAAATACGCAGTTGATCGAGACAGATTGATGGTTCAATTGATGAATTTTGGAAAATCTTTGCCGGAATTGGAATCTCAAAGCATTAAAATGGTGCTAGTGAAGCTGGAGGTGGAGAACCCTTTGGAGGACAAACATGGCCCCCTCAACAAACGATCTAAGTTATCCTCTCATTCCCTGGTTTGTGCTCTCTCTCTCTCTCTCCATATATATATATATATATATACATGGTTGATTGCTAAGTGGGTCTGAGAGATAAGTAGAGAGACCAGCCATTGAAAATCACAGAAAATGTAATTTCTCTGGATTGGAAAGAATTTCTCTGAAAAGGTTTCTTTGGAAATTTCTCTAATTTTAAGAGAAATTCTCTAGATTGAAATGAATTACTCTGGAAAGTCCAGAAAAATTGGCAATAATTTCTGTATGAAGTCCAGAGAAATTCTTTGGATTGAATTTTTTCTGGATCAATTTGAGAGACCTTAGACATTATTAAAATATTGAATGTCTTCTATACTATAAAATCTTAATACCAAGGACTTATGTGAAAAAGTCATAGGGCAATTCATAATGATATATTTAAATGGGATAATTGCACCTTAGCGAGATTTTGAAAAAAAAAATTAAATTAAATATTCACCAAAAAAAATTATAATTATAATCATTAATATTTATAAAATTTCTCAGTAATTTGTAAATATTTTTACAAAATTGCACTGATTTGATGTTTTTCTTATTTACATTATTTGACTAACTTTTTGGGTTATCCATTTTTGGCCTTTTAAGGCATAACGGATAGAACTTAGTAAGTTGTCAACTGCGACTTTTGAAAGACGTGTTAGGGAGTGACCCCAATTTAATTAATTGGAATGTTATTTTATTTTATTTTTTCTTAAAATCATCCACTTTGAGGTGGGCTGTTAATAAAATATGTGTAGCAAAAGTTTAATGGGGAACATTTAAAACTTTGTTCTGCTTTCCATTTTAAAAACTTTTTAAAAAATAAAATTATATCCGTAAGTGTTAATTAATGTGTTAATTTGTTTTTATTAATTCCTCATGTATTATGTATAGTTTATTTGGGTAAAAAAGTGCAAATGATTGATAAAACTTATGTGCTAACCTAGTTGGGGTTATATTTATCTTGTAAATGTAATTTGTGTTTCATTTAGTAATAAAATTCATGTTTATTTTTTTAATTATAAAATATAAAAATCTAATTTTAGTGATGCATTTTAAAATATTATGTTATAATTTTGTTTGTTAAAAAAAAAAATCAATTAATTTTTAATTTAATGAAAAAGTTCAAATTAGGCTTAAATGGTTCAAGCTCGATCTAAGCTCATAAGCCCATATTGGAAAGCTCATGGATTAGGGTATGGTCTTTAAGAATACATGATGGGACAGCCTAAGTCCAGATCGTGGACTAGTCAAATCCCATGGGCCGAGCCGGCCGTTGTCGAGCCCTAGTGTACATATCCATTAAGACAGCAAGATTAAAACAAAAATATGTATAATTAAGTAATTAGCAGCCCAAAATGCATAGTGGATATATATTCGGATAAATTATAACAATGGTCCCTATAGTTTACATATGATTTTGTTTTGATCCCTGTAGTTCTAATTACATTAATTTTACCCCTATAATTTGATTTTTAACTCTATATGATCCAATAATTAATAATTATTAGCTTTTTGAACAGAACCAACACGTGCCTTACACGCATGGGATGAAACCACTCAATCATGCATGCGATCGTGCTCAGCTTAAGAGCTTCGGCTCAGCTACCTCTAATTTGGAGAAAATATCTTCAAATAATAAGCCTTAGTTCAATTAGGGAATCCAAAAAATAAGGGAGAAGTTACGTATACAAATTGGTATATCAATTAGTGTATTAACATATATTATAGTATTATCACTTCAAAATTATAAATCTCACCCATTATATATATTACAAAGACTCAAAATTTTTAAAATTATATCACATCATTCGTTAGTATATTAATTGGTATACGAATTAGTGTGTATAATTTTATTCTTTCAAAAATTAATTATAAAATTACGAAAGTGTTTATAATTCTGCATAAAACTTCTAAAATTATGTCACATCATTCGTTAGCATATTAATTGATATACTAATTAGTATGTACAATTTTCTTATTTCAAAAATTAATTATAAAATTATGAAGGTGTTTATAATTTTGCATATTAATGTTTATAATAAATGTTATTGATCTAAAAATATTTTTGTGAGTATACGTCGAAGTGATATTTCCTATAAAAAATATAAAAAAAAAAAACTCAACTTTTTGTAATTTCCGTATTTTGTCTCTATCCATCATTCTTATGAACTTTTTTTATTCATGGGTAAATTGGTAATTTTACATAAAAATATAAAAATTGAAAAAATTACCAAACATTGCATGAGTCAAAAAGTTAACAATGTATCAAATAAATTAGTTTTTTCAGTATTAAATTTTTATAAGTTGATTTTGACTCAATAAATTATGCTTTAGCTAAAATTCCAATAAAAACTATATTTTAGCAAATAAACAGGTTACTTCATTACACCTCTATTTGGTTGAGTTTTAGAAATTATGTTTTGAAAAATATTAAAATTTTAAAAATTAGTTTGGTAAAAAAATAAAAATATATATTATTTTCATCTGATTTTTTATTTTTGGGAAGGAAATAATTTTAAATTTTTTGAAATTTTATTTTTGATATTTATTTATATTAAATTAATTTTTAATATTTAAAAAATAATAATTAAAAACTCAACCAAATGGAGCCTAAGCCGAGGAGGAGCGACAAGGGTATGTTTGGTTTGAGTTTGGAAGATGAGTTTTAGAGATAAAAATTACGAAAAGTTGTTTGGTTTGATTTTTTTCAAAATATGTTTTGAAAAATTATTTTGAGAGAGAGTTTTGAAAAAAGTGATTGATTTGTTGTGTATGAGAGAGAGATTTGTTTGGAAAACTTATAAACCAAACAAGTTTTGGGAAATTTTTTTGAGAAAATTTGTTTGGTTTGATTATTTTTAAAAACTTATTTTTGAGAATTTTTCCCAAAAATTTAATCTTCTAGAAGCAAATAATCTTTTTGCTGTGCTATGTCAGCAGCACACAAACAAACAATGCCTTATTTTGGAGACGTTATTAGTTGGTAAAGGAGATAAAATTTATAATTTTATATTAAATAACTAAAAAAATAAGAGAATATAAAAATTTATGATTAACTTAGAACATGTCGCATAGTGCTACAGGAGCAACCAATCACTCTATTTCGGTTTTGTTTCTAGAATTCATTTTTTTTTAAATTTCTATTTTTTTTGTATTTTTTGTTTTCACTAATTTTTTTTAATATTTTAAGTAATTTTTTTTTAATTTTTAGACACACTTAACATAAATACACTTAAAAAGTATAATGTTTGCGAAAAATATTTTAAAAAAAAACAAAACTTTAGTATATTTTTCAAATTTTGTCTATTTATTAATTTTTTAAAATATTTTTTTTTACAAATATTTTACTTTAATAAAAAAATTATTTAAAAATTTAAAAATATTCACTAAAAATAAATAAATATATATATATATATAATAAGGTTATTTTGGATGATTTAAATAAGTATATTTTTTAACTTTTTATGAAAAAATATACAAAAAAAAAGAGAGAGATAATGTGACAAAAATAAATAAATAAAAAAGTATACTTTTTTTTTTAGTACACTCCAAACAAGTTGAAATAATTTTCATAAAGCGTTTGCGAAACATCTAAAACGAGAGAGAGGGAGAGAGAGCAAAGTGGTTTCATTTACAAATTGAGTGGTTTTCATCTTGTGTGTGCAAGGCAGCGTGGGTTTCCGTTCAAAAAGTCAACGGCTGTTAACTATTAGACCTAGAGTCAAAAACCAAATTGTGGGGCAAAATTGATGCAATTAGAAATATAGGGACCAAAATGAAATCACGGGTAAACTATAAGGACTATTCCTGTAATTTTTCCTGTATATTATATACTGGATGCATGCAATTTAAAAACGTAATGGAGGTATTGATGTAATTTCATATTTTAATAAATAAGATTTATTTTGTATTATAGTTTTCTTTTTTTCTCCTAATCAATTTAGACTACATTTATTTCATCGTAGAGAGTGTGAGTGGAGCAGTTGCAATGCTCTTGGAGTTTACAAATTAATGGAACCAGAACCTCGGCTAGGAGGTGCGATTTCAAGCAGCTTGGAAAGCAAGAAACTTGATTCTTGACACTAGTGGACAGTAAAGTCTAGGGAACTTTGAGGTCGGCGAGTTTGATCTCGGACAGAGGGGCACATATGAACGAACAGTGTAGGTTCCATCACCTCAAAATGCCGAGGTGATAGAACCTAGGGGACAGTTATGGGGATATATTTTCTGAGTACCAACACGTGGCAAGGTGACGCCGACGTGTCAGCCGAGGTGCCACGTGTCTTGGTCGTAACGCCGAGGTGATCTCGGCAAGGCCGATGTTATATCCGAAGATATCGGAATCTGAGATAAGTGGATAAAGGACAAGAGTCCTAGAATGAAAAGAGAACTCAACCTGGATGAGGGACAAGAGTCCTAGAATGAGAAAAGACTTCAGTTTGTATTAAGATAAGACTCTTGGAGAGTTTATCCTAATCTTACTGGGAGTTCAAGATTAGCAGTAATCCTGAGTCCATTAAAGTTAGGCTTCTATTAGGACTAGGATTGTGTTGGCTATAAAAAGGAGATACCCCAATGGGTCTAAAGGATGTCTTTTATACTCTGTCTAGTGAGTTAAGCATTATTGATTATCTTTGAGAGATATTTTACTGACTTGATCATCGGAGTGCCCCCGGGTGGACGAACCACCGCGGGATTCTTATATTTCTGTTGCAGGTCAGTCAGGTGCCATCTATTCTGCCAGTGCTCTCCAGCTGAATAACTGAGTTGGCAGTGTGGTCGGAAAATTTCTCACACAATTTGGCGCCGTCTGTGGGAAAGAAAGAAGAATAAATGGCCAATAACGGACAGAAGGATCAGACTGGAGACAACGCTCCTGCTGGGAATGGGAGATATATCAACCTCGACGTTGAAGGGGACAATAGCAACACAGAAACTCGTGACCAGAGTCACGGAGTGAAAGACGCCAACCAGGAAGGTGACGCACCAAAGACAACAGATCGAAGCGGATACTACAACGAAGATGACCTCCAGGTATGGAAGGATAGATACCTGCGGAGGAACGAAGACCCTTCTAGAAGGGATGCAAAGACAGGGGCATGAGCGCTCCCAAGGAGATAACATTCAAGTATAGAAGAACTCGTCCTGAGTGAGCAGATCCCGGATTCCAGATCCTGGATCTCGGATTCGAGAAGACATGATCTCAGCCTAGACAAGTAGGCTCGAGAAGACGAGAGCTCAACCTAAGTGAGCAGATCCCGGATTCCAGATCCTGGATCCTAGAAGACATGATCTCGGCCTAGATGAATAGGTCCGAGAAGAGAAGAGCTCAACCTGAGTGAGCAGATCCAAGATTCTAGCAGACAAGATCTTGGCACTTAAGTCCGAAAAGAGAAGAGCTCAGTGAGCAAATCTCAGATCCCAGAAGATAAAAAAGAAAACACACAAGGTTGGACTGCAGTTAGTCAGGTTGAAGACCTTTTATAAGGTTCGCAAAGGAGTATGTAGAAGCCATGCAGGGGGCAGAGAGAAGAAGAATATGTTTACCACTTGTTGAAATTTGTAGCAATTTACAAGTTGGTTAAACCGAGATGATGTTTACCACTTGTTGAAATTTGTAGCAATTTACAAGTTGGTTAAACCGATATGATGTTTACCACTTGTTGAAATTTGTAGCAATTTCCAGGTTGGTTAAACTGAGATGATGTTTACCACTTGTTGAAATTTGTAGCAATTTACAAGTTGGTTAAACCGATATGATGTTTACCACTTGTTGAAATTTGTAGCAATTTACAAGTTGGTTAAACCGAGATGATGTTTATCACTTGTTGAAATTTGTAGCAATTTATAAGTTGGTTAAATCGAGATGATGTTTACCACTTTTTGAAATTTGTAGCAATTTACAGGTTGGTTAAACTGAGATGATGTTTACCACTTGTTGAAATTTGTAGCAATTTACAAGTTGGTTAAACCGATATGATGTTTACCACTTGTTGAAATTTGTAGCAATTTACAAGTTGGTTAAACCGAGATGATGTTTAACACTTGTTGAAATTCTGTGTGAATTTATAAGTTGAAGTTAAACCGAGATCATATTTAACACTTGTTGAAATTCTGTGTGAATTTACAAGTTGAAGTTAAACCGAGATGATATTTAACACTTGTTGAAATTCTGTGTAAATTTACAAGTTGAAGTTAAACCGATGTGATATTTAAACACTTGTTAAAATTCTGTGTGAATTTACAAGTTGAAGTTAAACCGGGGTCATGTTTAACACTTATTGAAATTCTGTGTGAATTTACAAGTTGAAGTTAAACCGAGATGATATTTAACACTTGTTGAAATTCTGTGTGAATTTACAAGTTGAAGTTAAACCGATGTGATATTAAACACTTGTTGAAATTTTGTGTGAATTTACAAGTTGAAGTTAAACCGATGTGATATTTAAACACTTGTTGAAATTCTGTGTGAATTTACAAGTTGAAGTTAAACCGAGATGATGTTTAACACTTGTTGAAATTCGGTGTGAATTTACCAGTTGATGTTAAACCGAGGTCATGTTTAAACACTTGTTGAAATTTTGTGTGAATTTACAAGTTAAAGTTAAACCGATGTGATATTTAACACTTGTTGAAATTCTGTGTGAATTTACAAGTTGAAGTTAAACCGAAGTCGTATCGGAAGAAGATTGGTTTAAACGCTTGTTGAAATTCTGTGTGAATTTACAAGTTATAATCAAACCGAGGTTATGATAAAGGAAGATGGTTTAACACTTGTTGAAATTTTGAGAAAAATTTACAAGCTGAAGTTAAGCCGAGGTTATGATAAAGGATGATGGTTAAACACTTGTTGAAAATTTTTGAGAAAAATTTACAAGTTAAAGTCAAGTTCAAGCAATATCTGCGTACTTGCCGAGACTACCAGGTTGTCAAAACTTGAAATATGGAAAATTGAAGTCTTGATAGAAGACATTGAGAAAGTGATAAGTCCTAAGCAACACTTGTGAAAATATTTGTTCCAATATTTTCAAGTGTTAGGACAAAGCCGAGATGAGCAAGATTAGAAGTTGTGACAGAGGTATTTTACCCGAAGAGATTGTACAGTCAAGGTCTACTTTGAAGACATGCAAATTATTCTAAGTATAGAATCATACAAGAGCAGAAAAAAGAAGACATACATTCAAAGAAGAAATCAGATAAATGCATTTAAAGAAGAAAGAAGGCACTTCGGCCTGAATATTGAAAAATAAATTATTCAGACTACAAAAATGGCACGTCGGCCGGATTAAAAGCATACAAAGACGGACAAAGTACAAGGTACAAGGTACAAGGAGTAAAAGAAGGAAACAAAACTACTCGGCATCAATGGCAGGATATAGAAGAAAGTTGGGAAGACTTCTCAACAGCCTTCTCGGCCTCGAGCTCAGCATCGATCTCCCGAAGAGTTTGATCAAGGCTCTTCTCGGCGATTGGCACCTCGGAGTTTGAAGACAAGGATTGAAAGCAAGAATCTGGAAAAAGACACAGAAAACAAAAACTAGAATGTAATTCGTAATCAAGAATGATGATGAAGCTATCAGGAAATCAAGACAAAAAGATTGCACAAGTGTGTCAAGCCAAGAACAGTGGCAGAAATCAACAGATGTGTGAACAGTGTGTATTCAAGAAGATGATTTGGAAACAACGGGTAAAACAGCAATGGTGATTAACAATGAAGCAGAGCTTCTTGGAAAGAAACAAGAAATAAAATCAAGAGGAACAATGGCTTACCAGAAAGAGGGAAGCCGGAATGAGAATTGTCGAAGTCTGACGACAATGACAGAATGACGTAAGCTTCACCGGAGGAGAGGAACGAAGACAGTTGCAGAAGCTTGAAAGCTTGGAACAATGACGGATTTAAGCAAAAGAGCTAGAAAGAGAAAAAACCAGAGGATTGAATGAAAAAAGAGAAAAATAGTCAAGAAGACGACAAAGTTCAAGAATAAAGCCAAATGCACAGGCACTAAGTAAGTATGTGAAGAACAAGAAAGTAATAACCCAGACACGATGCTAGCAACAAAAAGCGGATATGACAAGAACAGTGCCAGGCATTCAAACAATTCAAAACTTGAAGACAGACGAAAATAGAAGGCAACAGATGGCAAGTAAACAGATTCAGAAGAGTTATGAAAGATTGAGCTTAATAGCAAGTAAAGAGTTTATGAACCTACAAAGTGAAATGAACGCCGATGTGAAAATCGTCGAAGTCAAATAGATGACTGGAACTCGGGAACTCACCAGAGAGTGTGAGTGGAGTAGTTACAAAGCTCTTGGAGTTTACAAATTAATGAAACCAGAACCTTGGCTAGGAGGTGCGATTTCAAGCAGCTTGGAAAGCAAGAAACTTGATTCTTGATACCAGTGGATAGTAAAGTCCAGGGAACTTTGAGGTCGGTGAGTTTGATCTCGGACAGAGGGGCACAGATGAACGAACAGTGTAGGTTTCATCACCTCAAAATACCGAGGTAATAGAACCTAGGGGGCAGTTGTGGGGATATATTTTCTGAGTACCAACACGTAGCAAGGTGACGCCTACGTGTCAGCCAAGGTGCCACGTGTCTTGGTCGTGACGCCGAGATGATCTCGGCAAGGCCGAGGTTATCTCTGAAGATATCGGAATCCGAGATAAGTGGATAAGGGACAAGAGTCCTAGAATGAAAAGAGAACTCAACTTGGATGAGGGACAAGAGTCCTAGAATGAGAGAAGATTTCAGTTTGTATTAAGATAAGACTCTTAGAGAGTTTATCATAATCTTACTAGGAGTCCAAGATTAGCAGTAATCCTGAGTCCATTGAAGTTAGGCTTCTATTAGGATTAGGATTGTGTTGGCTATAAAAGGGAGATACCCCCATGGGTCTAAGGGATGTCTTTTATGCTCTGTCTAGTGAGTTAAGCATTATTGATTATCTTTGAGAGATATTTTACTGACTTGATTGTCGGAGTGCCCCCGGGTGGACGAACCACCGCGGGATTCTTATATTTCTGTTGCAGGTCAGTCAGGTGCCATCTATTCTGCCAGTGCTCTCTAGCTGAATTACTGAGTTGGCAGTGTGGTCGGAAAATTTCCCACACAGATTTTGACTGAAAAAAAAAATTATTTTTATTTTCTAATGTTTTGTTAACACTTAAAAATATTTTCTACACAAAAATTTTAAAAAAGAAATAATTATAAAGTAAATTCTAAAAACAAAAAAGAAAATAATATTTATACATAATTTTCATGTATAATTCAATACAAATGATGTGGCAATAACACTCTTACAATTATACTAATCTTATCATGCTAGATTGATGAGTTATATTTTAAGGATCAAAGAAGGCTAGAATTGGTGTAGATAGAAGCTTGTGTCGCGTTGAAATTGCTTGGAGTTGTTATCAAATGCTGGAAATTGCTTTGAACAGTTATCAAATTATTTTAATAGGTAATTATTAGATTGAAATCTGTTCAAGCTCGAATTACTTGGAGTTGTTACCAAATACTAAGAATTGCATGAAACAATTACTAATCCTATCCAGTTCCAAAAAAAAAAAAAAAAAAAAAATACTAATTGTTACATTTAATTGATTCGCACACCTAATTTTTATACAACGTTAGTGCTAGAGACCTCGATTTCGAGGCCTCGAATTTGCCTTGAATGCCTTTTTTTCCTTTTTCTTTTTTTGGCTGTGTTAGTTAGTTTTTTTGTTTTGTTTAGTTTTGTTTTGTTTTGTTTTTTTGTTTTTTTGTTTTTTTTTAAGGGTAGTTATGTATAGGGATGTGTCAAAAAAATTAGATATTCTGCACCAATTTATTGTATAAAATTATATGAAATTAACAAAACTTAAGTGACAGCTTAACTGATCAGTTAATTTTATCACTTAATCAGTTCAATCTAATTGACTAATCAGCTAGACTGCTAATTAAAATTTCTTAATTCCATATAATTTTGTGCGATGAATTGATGCAGGATGTCTAGTTTTTTGGCACACCTCTACATATAACTACCTTTAAAAAAAAAACAAACCAACACAGCCCAACAAATAAAATAAAATTAAATTAAAAAAAAAATTGATCAGTTAAATTTATCACCGAATCAGTCTGACCTAATTCACTTGCCGAATGTCTAGTTTTTTAGCATACTTCTATACATAACTACCCTTGCAAAAAAAAAAAAGAAGAGAGAATAAAATAAATAATAATAATTGAAATTCGGGACAAATTGGAGGCCTCAAATTGGAGGCCTCAAGCATTGTTCTTTGTACAAATGCAGCGCGTACTTAAGAGATCTCAAAAGTACCATTCCTATTTTTATTTTTTTTTAAATCAAATTCTCAAATTTTGAAAAATTGGGTGGCACTTTTTCATAAGACAATCTCTAACCCCTCCTCCCTCCTTCGAAATAAAAACTCACACACTTGGTTTATCTTTCTTTTATACGTCTGCCAAAACCCGTCCCAAGCACAGGATGTGAAAAAACAAATAAAATATATTTATAAAAAAATAGTATAAATAGTTAGATTTTTATATGGAAATTATGAAAATAATGAAATGTTAAAATCTATAATTGAAGTTTTACAATTTTATCATAATTTAGGTATTAATTTTTAATTTATCACAATTTCAATTATGTAACTTTCAATTCCCTTACTAGATGTAAATTTGGGCGAGTTCAATCCAATCAACTCGAGTCAAGCTTATAATACTTTAAAGATTGGGCAACATAATTTTTAATTCGGTAAGAACCTATGTAAAATTCAAAATTTTGAATAAATTTAAATGGGTTTGGGTAGAAATACCAAATAACCTGAGTGATCGAAATAAAATTGTATATATAAATATATAAAATTATTTGCAAATTTATTTTTTTAATAATAAATAAGATTAATTAAAATTTTAATATTAATAAACAAAAGCAAATATACCTTTTAGAAATTGATCATCGAAAAAGTTGATATTAAAAAGAAAATTACATTTTATAATGTCATAAAATAATTTAAATATAATAAAATTAAATTTCTTACAAAATAAAAGTATTTGGATAAAAAATTAAAAAAAGGTAAGAAGAAAATTTAGAATGGTATTCTCATTTGATCTTAAAATAATTCTAGATGACCAATAAATTATCACCTATAACCCTCATTCTTTTTCAACTAAAAAAAGATATTTCACGAACCATTACTTTTATTAGAAAAATAACATTTATTTCTATTTTTTTTAACAAAAGTCACTTTTTTTGCAATTTGAGCTAAAAAAATTTCATTTTTTTATTTAGTTTGTTTAATTGACAATTGAGATTTTAAAAAAAATTAACCGGATCCATCATATTTCGCAAGTACTAAAAAAGTCTAGAAAACAATAACGAAAATGTTTAAGACCCACAAAAAAAAATACCCACATTTGTACCCACAATGATGTTGTATCATATGTGTCAACTCTTGATTTGTTATACACTCAATGACATGGGGCCCAACTCCCTTACCACATCATTGTGGGTGAAAGTATGGGTCTATAGTATTACTGAAATAATAAATTATCGCGTGTAACTCTCATTTTCTTTTTTTTATTATATAAAAATAAATAAATTTCACCAACAATCACTTTTAAGAGAAAAAAAATGTTTATTTCTATTTTATTTTAACAAAAGTCACTTCTTAACTAATTAAGCCAAATTTTTTTTTATTTTAATTTGTTTAATTGACAATTGAGATAAAAAAAAAATTAATGGAATCCATTATGTGTTGTCAATTGTTGAAAAAGTCAATCATTTTCTTAATGTTTTTGTCTTTCGTTAAAAAAAAAAAAAGAATTGTATTAAAAAAAAATTATTGTTTAAGTCCTTGTAGTTTAGAAACAAATAAAAAAAATTATAAAATTTAAAACAAAAAATGATAAAAAATAAAAATATAAACTTTTGATAGCGATTAATAATTTGAATACGTGTATTTAATAACATCTTATGTTTAGACTAATAATATTATGACACATGTGAATATTAATCTCATTCTAATTGTAGTAACATAATTTTAAAAATAATTAAAATTAAAAATTTTATTTTATAATTCAATAAAAGATGCATAAATTAAGGAATGCATATTGATCTTATTCTGGTAACATAATTTAAGGAAGAATCTAAATTTAAAATTTTATTTTACGAATATAAAATTAATTTATAGACCAATTATATTGTGACACATATTAACAAAAATTAAACAAAATCAAAAAAAATAAAATACAAAAAATAATTGCAACTTTCAGCTTTAATAAGATGATAACGTTTTGCAATTATAATAGTATATAGATTTTGAGTGAGATTTTGAAATTCTCATAATATCTCTTCTTAAAAGTATTTTTTGTAATATATATAAATATATAAATAATTTCAATGTCACTCTTACTATTTTTTAATACAAAAATTATGATAATTTTAAATTTGTATTTGAAACTTACAAATCATGAGAGGATGATAACAAACATGTCACAGAAATCTCTGTTTGTTTCCATATCCACATTGACAATACTCCTATGTTAGTACAAACTCTCACCGACTAATGTTTGACATAGTTGTTGTTTCAATGATTTATGGTTTCACAGATTAGCTATAAGAAGTGGATGATAACAAACATGAGAGGATGATAACAAACATGTCACGCAAATCTCTATTTGTTCCTTATCCAGAGATCTCACACAAATCTCTATTTGTTCCTTATCCACGTTGACAATACTTCTATGTTGTTACAAACTCTATCCAACTAATGTTTGACACAGTTATTGTTTCAATGATTTATGGTTTCGTGTATTAGCTATAAGAAGTGGATCAATGGTCTCTTCTTTTTTCCATTGCAGGTGTTTCGCTACATCAGTCTTCATTCAAAATAGCCTCCTCTAAATCGGTATGACTCCATTTCCCAAGCTTATATTCATTTATTTTGGTCTTTGTATATGTGAGTGTATTGTTCTTAGATTACACTTTAAGCCCTTTTATTGTTTTATTATTTATTTATTAATGTTCATGTTCTACTCTTAATTTACATCAAAATGTGTATATAGTGGAGAAATTATAATTTTTTTTTATTTTATGTTTTCACAAAATAATTACAAATTCATGAATAAATTTAATATTTTTATTATTAATATTCATAAAGTTTAGTTTATCACTGATTTGAAATTATTTTGAAGAATTTATGCTGAATTTTAATTATCTCTATATTTCTTGTTATTCAATAAAAATAAAAACATTGCTTGTAGATTAAAAATAATTAAAGAATAGAGATAATAAATAATTTCACGTTCATGTTCTACTCTTAATATTGTTTATCACTGTACAAAATAATTACAAATTCATGAATAGATTTAAGATTTTAATTATTAATATTCATAAAGTTTATCACTTTATCAGTGATTTGAAATTATTTTAAAGAACTTACGCTGAATTTTAATTATCTCTATATTTTTTGTTATTCAATAAAAACAAAAATAAAAATATTGTTTGTAGATTAAAAATAATTAGAATATAGAGAAAACAAATATTTTCAAATCAGTGAAATTATTTATTAATGTTCATTTCCTACTCTTAATAATTTCAAATCAGTGAAAATATTGTTTGTAGATTAAAGAACTTGAATTTTAATTATCTCTATTTTTTTGTTATTCAATAAAAACAAAAATAAAAATATTGTTTGCAGATTAAGCAACTGTGTAGATGTTTATAATCAGTTCACATATTTGTAGTTGGAATTGGTTTTTTCCATCAATATATGAGTATATAGCAGTCAATTAACTTCTCCCACTATAACCACCCATCATGATTTTGTTTGACATTACTGGACTATGCCCTAAGCCTAGCCAATGGTCTGCGTTGCCCGACTCGGCCCTGAAAGTTAAGGCCTAAACCCATGTCCTTGATTTGCTAATTTCGCACAGCCGGCCCATCCTAAATCTTTAAAAATCAAACTCTACTTATTGGCTTAAAAATATGAATTTCAAGTCAAGCTTGCCCATATAAGCCCAACTTGGGCTTTAATTCAAATTTTTTAAAAAAATTAAATTCAACTAAACTAAAATAAATTATAATACAAAATTTTGAAGTGCATTACAGTAGTTAAAATTGAATATTGAATCATGAAAAATTAAAAACATAAACATTATTTACTAAAATACACAAATACATGCGATTAAATTGTATGCATCTTAATCCAGTAGTTACTAGTTTCATAGTTGATGCCAGGCCTTAAAAGTTCATAAGGCCATGAAAAGCTGTTCTGCCAAGCATAGGTGATATATTTTAGGGGCCGACTCAAGAGCTTCGTCAAATGGGTTTTAGGCTTTTGATCCTAATTTTGCCATTCAAATGACAATGAAATAACTATATTAATTTTTTTTTTAGAACATATTATTTTAATTGACTTTTTGACATTTTTACTAATAGAATCTGCAAAACAAAGTAGGAAGAAAAGTTGATTTTTTTATAGTAACTTTCTTTAACTTTTTGACCAAAATAACCCTTAATAAAATCAGGCAGAAAAAAATATCTTGGGTATGGTAAAGTAGGTTTTTTCTGCTGATTTTTTTTTTCCCCGAAATTTTTATTGAATTTGAGTTGAAATTCAACTGTTAGTGATTTATGTGATTAAGTTGAGCGGAATTATATTATAGCTTTCATCAAATTCATATTTGAGAGGTTTGTGGATCCCGAATTCTGTTTTGATGATCTAAATCGAAATTTTTATATTTTGTAAGGTGTTTTGTGCATATTATTTATGAAAAAAAATTAAATTATTCTGATAATCATAAGTTTTAATTTAATTATATTTATTTAAAAAGATAGATAATTTATTTTTAAAAGCGTACTTGTTTTTTTTTTTTGAAGATTAAGGTAATAAAATAAAATAAAAATTACAACTCTCGAATCAATTTAACTTTTTTCATAAATATTATATATTGAGGCTCCTAAGAAATGAACTATTTACATTATCTAAATAGAACCAATAATAAACCACAAATTCTCTCAAATTTACATTTAAACTTAAACGTGAAAAAGTCATTTGGGTTGCCACTTTTCAGTTACTGTCACACATTAGTTCTCTCTCTAGATACATTTACATACCACCAAGAATCCTCTAGAGTGAAATTTTCCTAAAGTTTCTTAGAGTGCTATATTGTATGGTTCAGATTTATTGGCAAGTCACATCAGAAAAATTGATGTGACTTGCCAGTAAATCTCAACCACACAATGTAGCACTCTATGAAACTTTAGGAAAAAATCACTCTAGAGGATCCTTGCTCTTTACATACGATATGAATATTTGAGGATCTTTCTTTGATTTGATTAATGTTTATTTTATTTTATTTTATTTTAATTTTTTTAAGTGACAATTGAGATTAAAAAAAAAAATTTAATAGAATCTATTATGTTTGGCAATTGTTAAAAAAGCCATTCATTTTCTTAATATTTTTGTCTTTTGTTAAAAAAAAAAAAAGAATTGTAATAAAAAAATTTATCATTTAAGTCCTTGTAGTTTAAAAAGAAATAAAAAAAATTATAAATTTTAAAATAAAAAATGACAAATAATAAAAATATAAACTTTTAATAGCAATTAATAATTTGAATACGTGTATTTAATAATATATTATGTTTAGACTAATAATATTATGGCACATGTGAATAAATCTCATTCTAATTGTAGTAACATAATTTTAAAAAGAATTTAAATTTAAAATTTTATTTTATAATTCAATAAAAGATGCATAAATTAAAGAATGCATATTGATCTTATTATGGTAACATAATTTAAGGAAGAATCTAAATTTAAAATTTGATTTTAAGAATAGAAAATTAATTTATAGACTAATCATATTGTGACACATAGTAACAAAAATTAAACAAAATCAAAAAAATAAAATACAAAAAATAATTGCAACTTTCAGCTTTAATAAGATGTCAATGTTTTGTAATTATAATAGTATATATAGATTTTGTATGAAATTTTAAAATCTCATAATTTTTCTTCTTAAAAGCATTCTTTTATAAAATATATAAATATATAAATAATTTTAATGTCACTCTTATTATTTTTTAATACAAAAATTATGATAATTTTAAATTTATATTTGAAACTTATAAATCATGAGAGGATCATAACAAACATGTCACGCAAATCTCTATTTGTTTCTTCTCCAAATATCTCACACAAATTTTTATTTGTTCGTTATCCACATTGACAATACTTCTATGTTGTTACAAACTCTATCCAACTAATGTTTGATACAGTTGTTGTTTCAATGATTTATGGTTACAGATATTAGCTATAAGAAGTGGATCAGTGTTCTCTTCTTTTTTTCATTGCAGGTGCTTCACTACATCAGTCCTCATTCAAAATCTCCTCCTCTAAATCGGTATGCCTCCATTTCCCACACTTATATTCATTTATTTTGGTCTTTGTACTTTAAGCCCTTTTATTGGTTTATTATTTATTTATTAATGTTCATGTTCTACTCTTAATTTACATCAATATGTATATATATATATATATATTGGAGAAATTACAATTTTTTTATTATTTATTTTTTATGTTTTCACAAAATAATTACAAATTCATGAATAAATTTAATATTTTAATTATTAATATTCATAAAGTTTATCACTTTATCACTGATTTGAAATTATTTTAAAGAACTTACGCTGAATTTTAATTATTTCAATATTTTTGTTATTCAATAAAACAAAAACAAAAATATTGTTTGTAGATTAAAAATAATTAAAATATAGAGATAACAAATAATTTCAAATCAGTGAAATTATTTATTAATGTTCATGTTCTACTCTTAATATTGTTCATGTTATACTCTTAATAATTTCAAATCAGTGAAAAATATTGTTTGTAGATTAAATAACTTACGCTGAATTTTAATTATCTCTATATTTTTTGTTATTCAATAAAAACAAAAATAAAAATATTGTTTGTAGATTAAGCAACTGTGGAGATGTTTATAATCAGTTCACATATTTGTGGTTGGAATTGGTATTTTCCATCAATATATGAGTATATAGCAGTCAGTTAAGAGTGTGTTTGTTTTGAAGGATTAGGTCATGAGATTGGACTATTAATCCCACCAGAATAATAGTCCATTATTTGTTTAAAAAGTTTTGCTCCGGACTAACAGTCCCCTAGACTATTAGTCCCATATTTGTGAGATTATTCTATCCCATGGGGGTGGGATAGAAACTATGGGATAACTCATCCCATCAGATTAACCAATGAAATTACATTTTTGCCCTATAGTATTTAATTATGTATTATATTTAGTAAAATTCAAAAAAATTTAAATGTCTCAATTTAAAAATAAAATAATTTTATTTAATTTTTATTTTTTTTTTATTTATTTAATTTTTTAAAATATTTTTTATGGATATTTTATTGATGTTTTATTTTAAAATTTTGTTTATATTTTATTTAATTTCATTATTTAAATTTTAATAGATGTTTTATTTTATTTCATTATTTAATTATTATTATTATTTAAAATTTTAATTAAAAAATAACATATATTTTTATTTATATTTAATTTATTTAATTAAAAAAATAAATTTATTTAATTGTGCAAAAAATAAAATAAAATAAATTTTTATTTAATCTAGCTAAAGATAATTAAAATATTAAAACTATGTTTAATATTGCTATTACTTAGTAAATAATTGAAAATGATAAAATAGTCATTTGAGCATTTATTCTTTTCCATAATATTCCAAACAAATATTGGATTCACTAAAAATAGTCCAATCCAGACATCTAATCCCATGACTAAACAAACATAGGATACAAATCCAGTCCAACCAAATAGTCCGAGGATAATATATTCCAAGACTAATAATCTGATGGATTACAATCCCCCCTTATCCAGTCCGTCCAAACAAACACACCCTTACTATAACCACCCATCATGATTTTGTTTGACATTACTGGACTATGCCCTAAGCCTAGCCAATGGTCTGGCTTGGCCTCACTCAGCCCTGAAAGTTAAGGCCTAAGACCATGTTCTTGATTTGTTAATTTCGCACAGCCGGCCCATGTTATATTTTTAAAAATCAAACTCTACTTATTGGCTTAAAAATATGAGTTTTTAAAAATATGAGTGTCAAGTCAAGCTTGCCCATATAAGCCTAACTTGGGCTTTAATTCAGATTTAAAAAAATTAAATTAAATTAAATTCTACTAAATTAAAATAAATTATAATACAAAATTTTGAAGTGCATTACAATAAATAAAATTGAATATTGAATCATGAAAAATTAAAAACATGAACTTTATTTACAAAAATACACAAATACATGCTATTAAATTGACTTCATTTTTAATCTAGCAGTTACTAGTTTCATAGTTGATGTCAGGCCTTGAAAGTTCATAAACGGCCATGAAAAGTTCATAAGGCCTGATATATTTTACGGCCGACCCAAGAGCTTGCGATGTCAAATGGGTTTTGGGCTTTTGACTCGGATTTTATCATTCAAATGACAATGAAATAATTATATATTATATATATATATATATATATATTTAGAACATATTATTTTAATTGGCTTTTTGACATTTTTACTAAAAGAATCTATTAAAAAAAAAAAAAAAAGGGAGAAAAGTTGGCTTTTTTATGGTAACTTTTTTTTAACTTTTTTACCAAAATAACCCTTAATAAAATCAGGCAGAAAAAAAGGAATGTTGGGTATGGTAAAGTAGGTTTCTTCTGAATTTTTTTTTTTCCCCAAAATTTTTATTGAATTTGAGTTGAAATTCAACTATTAGTGATTTATGTGATTAAGTTGAGCGGAATTATATTATGGCTTTCATCAAATTCATATTTGAGAGGTTTGTGGATAACGAATTCGTTTTTGATGATCCAAATTGAAATTTTTATATTTCAAATTGAAATTTTTATATTTGGTAAGGTGTTTTGTACATATTATTTATGAAAAAAAAATTAAATTATTCCGATAATTATAACTTTTTATTTTATTATATTTATTTAAAAAGATAGATGGTTTATTTTTAAGAAGAAATTACTCATAAATCCCATTTGAAAAAATGTTAATCTATTTAGTCTTATATGTTTTTTTGTAAATCAATTAGTCTTTTTTATTTGTAGTATGTATTATTGATTTGATTTATTAATATTAGAGTTTACTTTTTTACCCTTGTTTGATATTTGGTTTTTATTTTTTTTGGAATTTGGGTGTATGTGGGTAAGGTGTGGTTTAACATTTCCATTTTTAGGGATTTCGTGGAGTAATTGTGTGGGAATTGTTGATGTTACCTACTTGGTGTTAGCCTAAAATGATTGCATAAATTTTAATTGATAAAAACTAGTGGATTTCATATCCACAAAACGTATTAACCTACTAAAAAGTGTAATACTTCAATGTAACATTCAAACGTAATACTTCAATATAACACTAAAAAAAAAATGTTAGTGCAATACCCTAATGTAACACATAAAAATTCATTGTTGTAATTTTCTTAAACGTAATACTTCAATATAACACTCTAAAAGAATTCCTTAGGGTAACATTCTAATGTAACGTAAAAAAAAACTTGTTAGTGTATTATTTCCAAACGTAACACTCTAATATAACACTCCAAAAAATCTCCTTAGTGTAACATTCTAATGTAACATACAAAAAAACTCCTTAGTGTATTTTTTTCCAAACGTAATATAACACTCTAAAAAACATCCTTAGTGTAACACTCTAATGTAATACACAAAAAAAAACTCCTTATTGTATTTTTTTTTCCAAATATAGCACTCTAATATACACTCAAAAAAACATTCTTAGTGTAACACTCTAATATAACATACCAAAAAAAAAAAAAAAAAAACTCCTAAGTGTACTTTTCCTAAATGTAACACTCTAATATAATATTATTAAAAAACTCTTTAATTTAACACTCTAATGTAACACACAAAAACTCCTTAATGTAATATTCTAATGTAACACACAAAAAAATTTCTTAGTATACTTTTTTTAGATGTAACATTTTAATATAACACTTCAAAACAATTTCTTAGTATAACACACAAAAAAAAAACTATTTTATTAGTGTATTTTTCCTAAATGTAACACTCCAATGTAATATTAAAAAATAAAGGATGCGAGATTTTTCAAACCATTCCAAAATAAAGTACAAATATTCCTTAATAAGTTTTAGGCAAAAGAAATTCTATGCAGTAGGTCAAGGTGCTTCAGCCAAGGAGAGAGGAAAATGAATGGAGGAGGGTGGAAACCGGTGCTATATGGCAAGGGTAAGCAATCGTAGAGCCATAATGGAGGCCGAGCTGGTATTCACACAATCTTTGTTGACAATATCCCCTCATCCTTGAGCTCCAAGGGGCTCAATGATCTGTTCATGAAGTTTGGAATTGTTCGAGATGTATTCATTCCAAATAAGTTAAGGAAATCTACGCGGTCCAGGTTTGGTTTTGTTAGGTATGATTGTCCTGTAGCTGCTGAAGTGGCAATCCAAAAAGCTAATGGGTTGTGGTGTGACGATAAAGCCTTGAGAGTTAAGAGAGCAGAGTTTGAGAAGACAGCATCAGGTGGCAGAGGACGTCAAGATGGGCAACCAGGGAATGGATCTGGAAGAGAGGAGGGTGGATCTTGGTGGCAAAGGGACCAAAAAGGTCAAACAAACATAGGCTACAGGTCATATGCAGAAGCAGTGCAGCTGGGAGCCAGCAAGGAAAGTGTGGGTCTCTCGGTGGTAGCCCATGAGGCAGGTAATGGATGGCTATACGATAGCCTTATTGTTAAGTTGAAAAACTACTACTCATTTTCAAACTTCCAAAAAGCAGTCATGGAAAAAGGATCAGCAGAAATTCTGGTTAGGAGGGGGGAGGAAGAATGGCAGTGGTGTCATTTAAATCATTTGATGATATGAAGGAAAATGCATCAATATTAAAAGATTGCTTGAATGAATGGTGCGAATCAGTTTCAGAATGGAAGAGGTACGGGCACATAGAGCAAGAACGTGGAGTTTGGTTGAGCTGTTATGGAGTTCCACTTAATCTATGGAGTTCAGACACCTTTAAGAAGATTGGGGGATAGTGGGGTGAGGTAATCAGGTTGGATGAGGAGACAATCAACCAGTTATCTTTCAAATGTGGCCGATTTAAAATTGTTACCTCTTGTATGGGGTATATAAATTCAGTTGTTCAGGTGAGGTGCTCTGGCAGAAATTATCCAGTTAGAGTATGTGAAGAACAAGTTAGGGTATCTAAAGTTATTACAGAAGCTTGTAAGTGCTCTCTTCATGAAAGATGTAGCTCAAACAATATGGAGAACATGTATGGCAGTAATGGAGAACGAGTAGCAGAGGAGGTGGCTGAGGTGGAAGAAGAGTTGCAACTTGCAGTGGCAGATATTGGTGAGCAGACTGTCCAGAAGAGGCATGGCGTGGCAGCTTTGAAAAAGGATGTTGGGACGCATGGTATACAAGGGTCAGGTGAGTGGGAGGTGGATGACTCATCTCAGTCGATAGTGGGAGAAACAATCATTTCAAGTATGGGGAATGTAAATGGGGCAGCAGCATGCAAAAGTGGAAAAGATAATGTTTTTGCAACGGTAAACAAGAGGGGGAGTAATGAGAGGGAGGGAGAGGAGGAGGAAATTGTGACTCCTGGGTTCATGAAAAGTATAAGTGGATCTGGACTGGAAAGGCCTGGGATTCGAATTCAAGTATTGCTAGAGGAGGCCCAAAATAATAAGGTTGGGTCTAGGCCCAACCCAGAGGCTGTGAGTGTGGGCTTACTGGATATAGGCCAGAATGTGGAACAGAATGTGGATCGGAGAGTGATGAAATCTCAACATAGCAAGCTAGTAGGGAAGGAGAAAGCCACTGCGCCCAGGTTAAAGGGTGAGAGTGGTAAGTTAGCTCGGAAAGAGGGGAAGGGAGGTCGGAGTGGCGGACCATTTGCAATAGGAGTGTGGCATAAAGGACCTGCATTCAGAGTTGCTGCGGCTGTTTTATCTCGGCCAAGTTCGGCTTGTGTGGCAAAGAAGGGTGATGACCACGTCCTTCAGGAAGCACGGAAGACAGTGGAGGTGGGTAAATCTTTGGGCATCAGTTTTAAAGGGAAGGAAGAGGAAGTAGTTCACAGAATTATGGAGCTGGAAAAAAATGATGTGGACAGGGCAGCTCAAAGGGACGAAACTGTCTTAGTTTAGACGGTCTCCATGGGTGATTTAGGTGTTTCCTGTGACGTCTCCGATGAAATTGCTGTCTTGGAATATTAGGGGGTTTGGTAGGCCGGAAAAGAGAAGAAGAATCAGGTCTTTACTTAAAGAGAGGAAAATTGATTTTGCCTTTTTTCAAGAAACTAAGAAAAAAGGTATGTCAGATGATTTGGTCCGATCGATTTGGCATGTGGATGAATTGGAATATATGTATGTTGATGCGGATGGTTCGGCTGGTGGGCTGCTGTGCGTTTAGAAGCCTTCAGTATTCTCATTATCTCAGTGCTGTGGATCAAGAAGGTTCCTCTTACTGTTAGGTACATTACTTCCTAATTTTAGGTGTGTTTTGGTTAATGTCTATGCGCCAAATGATGCAGTTGATAGGAGGCAAGTGTGGAAAGTTATTACTAGTCTCAATCTAGGATTTCCAGAACCTTGGTGTGTAGGAGGGGATTTTAATGAAATTAGAAATTTAGGGGACAGAAAAGGGTGTCTAAGAAGGGACAGAGGGATGGTAGAGTTTAATGAGTTTATTGAAGGGTTAGCCTTGTTTGATGTCCCAATGCATGGTAGGCAATTCACTTGGAGTAATTCACAAGATGGGGGTAGTTGGAGTAGAATTGACAGAGTTCTCCTAGCACCTGAGTGGTTGAGTAGGTTCAATTTTAAGCTGTGGGGCCTTCCAAGGGGCGTGTCTGACCATTGTCCATTGGTATTGATGGAGGACGAAAGGGATTGGGGGCCAAAGCCGTTTAGGTTCTTAAATGCTTGGTTGTTACATCCTAAATTTCTAGATGTGGTCAAACAAATGTGGGAGGCATCAAATGTCTCTGGGTGGGCGGGGTTTGTCATCGCTACAAAACTTAGATATCTTAAGATGGAATTGAAAAAGTGGAATGATGAAGTGTTCGGCAATGTTTCCTACTCCCTCAAAAAAGAAGAGGTGGAGCTTCATGAGCTTGATCTGATGGCTGAGGCTAGAGACTTGTCAGAGGCTGAGATCGTCAGACGAAGGGAGGTCAAAAAGGAGGTGTGGTCTCTTAGGAAGAGGGATGAGTGGCTTTGGCTTCAGAAATCTAGACTAGACTGGAGCTTGAAGGGGGATAAGAATACAAGGTATTTTCATGTCATTGCATCCTCTAGACAGAACCGAAACTTGTTGAACTCAATTACAGTGGAAGGGGCACTCATTGAGGATCCCATTTTGGTGAAGCAGGAGGTGTTAAAGCACTTTAAAGGATTGTTTTATGAAAATTGGAGGAATAGGCCAAAGTTGATGGGTCAATTTAAATCTATTGGTCAGGATCAAGTGGCTGGAATTCTGGAAGCAGATTTTTCTGAGGATGAGGTGTGGAGTGCTATTAGGAACTGCGATGGGAATAAGTCTCCCGGGCCTGATGGGTTTAATCTGATGTTCTTTCAGAAGTGTTGGGATTGTTTGAAGTCTGATGTCCTTCAATTTTTCAAAGAATTTTATGTTAATGGGAAATTGGGGGCTGGTGTGAATAATTCTTTTATCACTTTGATCCCAAAAATTGAATGCCCTTCTAGTTTATCAGATTTTAGACCGATTAGTCTCATTGGGTCTCTGTACAAGATTGTGGCTAAGGTTTTGTCTAATAGAATCAAGAAGGTGATGCCTAAGGTGGTTGGAGAGGTTCAATCAGCGTTCTTGGGAGGTAGAAACATTTTCGATGGTGTACTCATTGCGAATGAGGTGGTTGATTGGTGGAAGAGGAGTCGGAGAAAAGGGTTGATCCTCAAGCTGGACTTTCAGAAGGCATTTGACTCTGTCAGTTGGGAGTGTCTCGTATTTATGATGGAAAATTTTGGGTTCGGGGCTAGGTGGAGAGGGTGGATCAAGGAGTGTTTATCATCGGCCAGAGTGTCTGTGCTAGTGAATGGCTCCCCTACGGCTGAGTTCACTCCTGAAAAAGGTCTTAGGCAAGGTGATCCGTTGTCTCTGTTCCTTTTTAATTTGGTAGCTGAAGGTCTCAATATGCTAATGGATCGAGCCAAATCTTTGGGGTTGGTTAAAGGAGCTGTAGTGGGCAAAGATAGAGTGGTGGTTTCACATCTCCAATTTGCAGATGATACAATAATATTCTGTGAAGCCAATTTGACGGAGGTCATGGTAATTAAACGAATTCTGAGGTGTTTTGAACTGGTTTCAGGGTTGAAGATTAATTTTCATAAGAGTTCCCTTTGTGGAATTGGTGTGTCTGATGAAGAGGTGAAGGAGTTTGCCTTTAGACTTAACTGTGCAAGCCAGAAGCTTCCGATGATGTACCTTGGTCTGCCTTTGGGGGCTAGTCCCAGGTTAAGAAAAACATGGAAACCAGTCATCGAAAAATGCAGAGTTAGATTAGCTTCTTGGAGGAGACGATTCCTATCTTTTGGTGGGAGGTTGGTACTTATAAAATCTGTGTTATCTAGTCTGCCTACCTATTATTTATCTATTTTCAAGATCCCTGTATCTGTGGCTAAGGCTATAGAAAGGATTCAAGCAAATTTTCTCTGGGGAGGGTCTGATTTGAAGAGAAAAGTTCACCTGGTCAGCTGGCTGGAAGCTACCAAAAGTAAAGAAAATGGGGGGTTGGGTATTAGAAGAGTCAAGATGGCTAACGACTGCTTGTTGATTAAATGGTGGTGGAGGTTTGGAGCTGAATCAAATACTTTGTGGAAAAGAGTTTTGTGTAGCAGGTATGGGTCAGTGGGTGGAAATTGGTTGCCTAGTACTTCCTTCTCTGGTTCCTACTCAAAAATCTGGAGTGGCATTATTAATATAGGTCAATCTAACCCACAGCTTTTGAGTGTTTTCCTGGACAACAGTCGGGTGGTGGTGGGAAATGGGATTAGAATTCAGTTTGGACTGACTACTGGATGGGGGCTTGCTGTGTTAAGAATGAGTTTCCTAGGCTGTATAGTCTCTCAACTGAAAAGGAGGTGTCTTTGAGAGTGGTGTCACAAAGGAATGAAGCCTCGCCTAGGTGGATTTTCAAGTTTAGAAGAAGGTTATTGGGTTGGGAGAATGATGAGCTTACAAGGTTGAGTACCTTCTTGGAGCAGAATTTGGTTGGCCTCTCGGATAGGGAGGATCGTCTTGGGTGGTTGGCATCTCCTTCTGCTGAGTTTTCGGTCTCATCTCTGTATGCTTTGGTTGTGCCTTCAGCTCGAGTAGTGGTAACAAAGTTAATCTGGAATAAATTTTCTCCCCCAAAGGTTCAATTTCTCGTTTGGCTAGCATGGAAGGGGAGACTAAAAACAGCTAGTTTTCTACAGAGGATTGGTGTGTTGGAGCCGGAAGCATCTGCCATGTGTGTGTTTTGTCATGAAGGGCTTGAATCTGTATTCCATCTCCTTATATGGTGCCCGTTTGCTTGGAGAATTTGGTGTGATCTGATGCAGTAGTGGGGATTGACTTGGGTAATTCCACAAACAGTGGAAGGGATTCTTAACTGGTGGAGGGGCTTCAAGTGGAGAAATAATCTGAATATGATCTGGCGAATTATACCATTTGCGGTTTTGTGGTCGTTATGGAAATTCAGGAATGAGAAAGTTTTCTGTGCAAGTCAAATGCACTTGGAGGAGCTGTGTGAATTAATCAAGACGAGGATTGCATTGTGGGCCAAATTCTACACTCAAGATTGCTGTTACTCAGTGCAGCAGATTATCTGTAACATTCAGGAGATTCGGCTGGAAAATGGCTAGTATATGATAGAGGGACTGGTCTTTAGGTTCTGTTTGGCTTAAGCTGCAGTTGTGTGGAATGTGATCTGCTGGTGGGTTTGGTGCAGCTGGTTGGTTTATTGGAATGTGATCTGCTGGTTGGTTTGTTGGTTTGTTCTGTTTAGAAGGTCTGCTAGCTGGAGTGTGGTGCAGCTGCAGTTGTGACTTGGTGGTGACAGACTTGTTTACTTGTTTAATTTCTGAGGTGGGTTTGGTGCAGCTGGTTAGTTTGTTGGAATGTGATCTGCTGGTTGGTTTGTTGGTTTGTTCTGTTTAGAAGGTCTGCTGGCTGGAGTGTGGTGCAGCTGCAGTTGTGACTTGGTGGTGACAGACTTGTTTGCTTGTTTGCTTGCTCTACTGGTGGTCTTATTGGTGAAGCATGAATATAGGAAGCCTGCTATTATGCTGAGTGTATCCAGGTTTCAAGCAGGAAAGTATGCTGCTGGTATGCTGCTGGTAGGTTGCTTCTCCGCTGCTGCTGGTATGGCTGTAGGGGTTGGATGAAGTGTATCAGGATTCCTAAATGGTTGTAGTCTTTCAGAGTCCCCTTTTTCTGCTCTGTCCTTGCTTTTCTTTTTCTTTTTCTATTCTCTCTGTTCCCTCTATTGGTTTCTCACCAATTTAGGGCCTTCTGCTTTCATGCTCTTCTATCTTTGTTGATGTAAGTTTGTTTGCCTTACTTTCTTCATCAATAAAGTTGCCTTTTGTTGATAAAAAAAAAAAAAAAAAAAAAGTTTTAGGCAAATGTGTAATTTCAAACTACGAGTATTACGTTTGGAAAAAGTAGACTAAATTTTTTTTTTTAGTGTTTTTGTGTGTTATATTGGAGTATGTTAAATTGAAGTGTTACGTTTGGAATTACATTGATTGAAGTGTTACGATTGGAAAAGTACACTGAAGATTTTTTTTTTTCTGTGTGTTACATTGGAGCGTTACGTTTGGAAAAAGTACACCAAAGATTTTTTTTTTTTTTTTTTTTTTTTAGTGTTACGTTGTTACGTTTGGAAAAAGTACACCAATGAGTTTTTTAGTGTGTTACATTAAAGTGTTACATTAGAGTGTTAGGTTATTGTTCGTAATGTGAGATTTGTTCTAGAATGAGGGAAAATCCAAAACTTCTATTGTGTAAATTACCTAAATATGTAATTTTACATTTTGAGAAACCCACTTTTATCCCTAAAAAATTAAGCCCAAACATGTAAATGACTATTCTTTTATGTAATTTTCATCTTAATGAGACATTTGGGTTTATAAGAAAAGAGAAAGACTAAACAGTTCATAAGATTATATTTTGAGACTTATTGGTGCTTCACCTTATTTTTAAAAGCATACTTGCTTATTTTTTTGAAGATTAACGTAATAAAATAAAATAAAAATTACTACTCTCGAATCAATATAATTTTTTTCATAAATGTTATATATTGAGAGTCCTAAGAAATAAACTATTTACATTATCTAAATAGAACCAATAATAAACCCCACAAATTCTCACAAATTTAAATTTAAACTTAAACTTGAAAAAGTCATTTCTCATGCATTAATTCTCTCGGTTGCCACTTTTCAGTTACTGTCACACATTAGTTCTCTCTCTAGATACATTTACGTACTGTATGGATATTTGAGGATCTTGCTTGGATTTGATTAATGTTTTTTTATTTTTATTTATTTTTTATTTTTTTAAGAATTGTGTAGGTTTATTGATTATCGAAGATGGGTGACAGTAAGTAATCTTCCAAGGATTTCTTTCTTTGTTGAGTTTAAGGTTAATTACTCTTTTATCCTTTTGATTATCACTAATCAGCATTTTATCCCCTCAATATTCTGGCCCATTTAGTATGATAGGTGAGAAAAAAACAAATGACAAAATTATATTTTCTGTGATTAAAAATAAAAATAAAAATAATTATGATACTTTATTATTTCATTTGGATGAACAATAAATAATTATGATTTTTTGTCATTTTTTTTGGATGACACAACTTAAATATTTAGGACAAAATTGAAACACTTTAATATATTGAGAAATAAATCAACACAATTTAAATATTGAGTTTTAAAATGACATAAGACTCATACTGTCAGGACAAATAATGAAAGGGCAAATTACACTGATGATCCTTATATTTTACCTCGTGTTATTTTGGTTCTTACACTTTCAATTGACTCAATTTTGATATTTAATTTTTTATTTTGTGTCAATTTGGTCCAATCTTATCATTAAATTAATTGAGGTTAACTCACTAAATTGAGTAAGATTATAATTTTTTTAAAAAAAAATATATATGATACATAACATTTATGTGCGTGTTTTTCTTTAAAAAAAAAAAACTAAGATTTGTATTCAATTGGACTAATTGAGACAAAATTATAAATTCAAGAATAAAATTGAACCAATTGAAATTATAATGACTAAAACAACACAATGACTAAAGTACGAGGACTACCATCGTAAATTGTCCATAATGAAATTAGCTCTTACTTCAATTAAGATAGGTAATTTAGATATTACATTTTTACGGATAATTATATTTTAATCCCCAAAATATGAGTTTTGTGTCCTTTTTATTCTCAATTTTTAAATTGTATCAATTTAGTTCCTAATATATAAAAGTATTTTAATTTATTTGGAGACTAAATTGAAACATTTTTTTTTTTAATACATTAGGGATTAAGTTAACACAATTTAAACATTGGAGGACTAAAATGGCACGTCATATTTTAGGAAGAAAAAATGTAATTAACCCAAAATCTTTTTATAAGAGTAATTTTATTAGGGTAAATTACACTAGTAGTCCGTATATATATATATATATATATATTTATTTTGTGTCATTTTGATCTCTATATTTTCAATTGGTTCAATATTGACCCCTAATTTTATATTTTCTATCAATGTGATCCAATGGATAATGGCGTTGAGGTTTTTACAAAAAATTATCACTGAATTGATCAAGTTTATAATTTTATCTTTAAAAACATGACACATGTCGCTCATGTATGCATTTTTCGTAAAAAAAATTAACTAAGGACAAAACCATAAATTCATTATCAAAATTGGGTCAATTGAAATTACATGACCAAAATGACACAAGAATCAAAATATATTTGTAACAACTAATAATGCAAAACATATATATAATTGAGATTATATATTTTCATACTTATTGCAAAACAAACGACGACAATAAAAAATTATGTATCTCACTAATCCAATTAATTAACCAATCTTATACTAATCTCATAAATTATTAATCATCTCACTATTAATCCTACTCCTCAAACATACTGCAAAGGACTACGGCGCTACGTATACACTATCACTTTATTGTTATTACTTGCTGTCATTGTTGTTGTACAGTAAATTTCTCAATTAACTATCTACCACATATTTTATGCATATTACAAATATATGTATATAGTTAAGCAATGTTTAAATTGTATGAATTTAGTTTTTAATGTATAAAACATATGTTTCAATTTGATTTTTAATATTTAAATTGTGTCAATTTAGTTTTTAATGTATAAAATGTGTTTGATTTAAGGCCTATGAGAAGTGGGTTTTTTAAAGTGATTCTTTAGGTTCCGTTTGTTTAGAAAGAAACAAATGATAGAAAATGAAAATATAATAGAAAGTAAAGTGAAAGAAAGGAAAAAGAAATTAAAATTTATTTTCTAGTACGCATTTGAATAGATGAAAATTTTTGTAAGAAAATGATGAGAAAAAAATATAATCACTACATAACAAGGAGTTGTGGAGAGAAATATAGGCAAAACTGAAAACAAAATAAAACTTGCGAAGATTTGTCAGAAAAAATAAATTATCTTGTATATTTTGCAAGAAATTGTTAGCATAATTAATAAGCTAATTTGAGTTGTATAGGAAACTTTAGTTTCCATTACTAACTAGGACTCTCTATCTAAACAAATAAATAAAAAATTATATGTTGTATACATGTTCGTGTCAAAAAATACTCAACCCTAACCCTCTAATTTCGTGTATGGTTCAAGTCGTGTTAGGAATTCCCACCCCTAGTGTTGTGTCGTTTTCGGGTCACGTCATATCCGATTCGCATGTCGAAAATATGAACACAAACATGACCTGTTTAATATATGTGTCGTATATGCAAACACTAACACGACCTGTTAATAATCATGTCAACTCATGAGTAACATAAATGACACGATTAATTTCTAAACCTATTTATTTACCATGGCACGACACGACACGACACGACAAGACAAGACAAGACATATTGACCCACAAAAAACCTGCTTGAGAGAGAGAGAGAGAGAGAGAGAGAGAGAGAGAGAGAGAGAGAAGCAAACATGAAAAATCTTGTTTGGAATAAAAGAAAAGAAAAAATCTTGTTTGGAAGAAAAGAAAAAGAAAAAAAATCAAGAGAACAAAAAATGTCATGTTATAATATAAAAGAGTTACACAAGTCGTAATCAAGTTGTGAAAGGTGAAATTATCTCCACAGGGAAAGCTGAGATGACATGTCTTGCTCTTTTACTTTGTCAAGAGAAACCAAACATTAGTGATCGAGATAGGTTAGGAGGACCCTCCGACGAAGTTAGTATACTAATCGGCTATAAGAATATATAATTTGTATTTAAAAGGAGTTTCTTAGATTACCTCATTCTTTCCTTGTGTTTTACATGCTTGTCCTTATATAGTTGCTTTGGTTTAAATCTCATCCATGGGATTACTACCCGATCAGAGGGTTCTGCTTTCATCTGGCTCTGGTCGAGCAACTTGCCAAGTTGCCTTTATCCTTGATCTTGGATTCTTGTCATGTGGATGGTTTGGATTATGTTAGATGCTAGTGGCCAACTTGCCAAACACTATGTCCGTAAATCAAGTTGATCGGATGGCCTTGCTTTCTACTAAACCTAGCCTATGTATTTGTCTTTACTGACTTATGTTTATAATCATCAGATTGAGGCTCAATCTGACGCTTCCCCTTCGTTCTACAGATATGTCTTCTAGAAGGCTATATTTATATTCGATTACCTCCCACGCACTTGGATTTATGCCAACCCTCTGTCAGCTGTCTTTCTTGGGCTTTAAGGAGTTGGTTTGGGATTGCCATTCTCTTTTTGGGGTAGTACCATTGGGCCTGGGCCTGAGCTCATGAGTTGTGTTCGTGTTAACAGGTTACACGCTAAAATGAATAGGTTAGATGTGTCATTTTCGATTTTTGCATGTTCAATTTGAATAAGATTTGTTTATTATACGCGTTCATGGGTCGTGTCATATACATGTTTGTGTTGGAAAATGCTCAATTCTAACCCACTAACTTCGTGTATGATTCGAGTTGTTTTATCGTGTCGTGTTAGGAATTCCCACCCCTAGTTTAGCCCCCTCTAGTTTAGAGTTCGTGCAACTGCTAGTGTGTCAAAGGCACAACACAACCAAGACAAGGAAACAAAGATTATGGTTTAATTAAGATGGTTAATTTAATAAATATTTATCAAACCTCCCCTCCCATCTTATAGTAGATTTGTTATTGTAGGCGAGAGAAACAAAAAGGGGTACTTACCAACTTGTCTCATTAAGGAGACTTAAATACCATTAAGTCTTATTAATTTTTTTATTCAATGATAAATTTATCAGTCTCTCTTATTTTTATGAATAAATTTACAGTAATGAATTTATCAATTAGCACTTGTAGATAAATAAGTCTAATCAATATGACTGGCCTGTTAATGCCTGTAACGCTCCCAAAATAATACAATAAACCTATCAATGTAACACACAAGAATCCACCGAAGATCAATTCTCTCTTTTATGAATAAAACAAAATAAACAAACCCTTTGATATAATTCACTTAATTTATGATATAATCTCTCATATATATCAAAGGAAACATGCAAAGAAGCTCCATATGAAAACCCTAATACCCAAGAAGAAGATCTGGAAGCCGTACCTTAGAAAACGAATTAATCGCAGATTTATAGAAAACCGATTTGTGATCTCCGCTCGAGTGCAGAAATAGCCGTTCGAGCAGACTTACTAAAACGCATGTTTCAGAACATGGATCTATGCTCGAGTGCAAAAACACAACTCCTAGCTCGATCCTCGACATAGTCAGCGAAGTGGCAAACATGATCGGATTAAGAACACAAACTCCTATGCATAGGCACAATTTGGGTTAGATTCGCATCTAAAATAAAAGAATGAATAAAATTACAACTGAAAGGAGTTTTGTTTAATAGGATTGCCAATAACAAAAACCTAACAATGAGTTTTCTCATAATGTTGAAATTACTAAATGCAACACTTAAAAAAAATTTCTTAGTGTATTTTTTTCAAACGTAACAATCCAATGTAACACACTAAAAAATTCTTTTGTATATTTTTCTTAAACATAACATTTCAAAAAAAATTATTAGTGTGTTTTTTCTAAACGTAACACTCCAATCAATGTAACACACAAAAACTCATTAGTGTGTTTTTTTAAACGTAACATTCCAATCAATGTAACACACAAAAACTCCTTAGTATGTTTTTTCAAAATGTAATATTCCAATATAATACACTAAAAAATTTATTAGTATACTTTTCTCAAACGTAACAACATAACATTAAAAAAAAAACTCCTCAATATACTTTTCTCAAATGTAACACTCCAATCAATGTAACACACAAAAACTCTTTAATGTACTTTTTCCAAATGCCACACTCCAATGTAACACTAAAAAACTCATTAGTGTATCTTTCTCAAACGTAACAATATAACATTAAGAAAAAAAAAAAACTCCTTAACCTATTTTTCCTAAAACGTAACACACCAATCAATATAACATGCAAAAATTTTTTAGTGTACTTTTTTCAAATGTAGCGCTCTAGTATAACACTCCAATGTAATATTAGAAAATCACACTAACAGAAATGTAGATTTTCACTCTCGACAATCAACATTTCAACCACCAATCCATCAAAAAAAAAAAAATCTTTCACACTTCACCTTTCCATTCCAATCACAAAAACAAATCAGAAAATTGAAAAAATGAATCACAAAAGGGCATTCATTTAAATTCAAGTGGCACTGAATCAAATAAATACAACTTTTCAAAACAAAAAATACTAGTTGGTTTATAAGAAAACTCTTAGGACTAAATGGATCAACATTCCCCCATATGAGATTTATAGATAAATTTTCTTATTATTATTCTCCTTGCAATGTTTTTGTGTTTTTTTTTCTTCTATCAAAGAATTAAACTTTGTTGAGCAAACACAAAAGTATTTGAGTCATGAAATGTCATGAATTAATAGACTGTTTGAAGCTAGATCAAATTATATCGATAATTCTATATAGTTTTTGTAATTTTAATTAGCTTGATTTAACATTGATATTATGATTTTGCCTTCATTTAATCTAATTAATTACCATTGTTTTTTTGATAGAAAATGTGTATATGAGTGGCATATGTTATATTTTTATGGATAAAACTATAAATTTATTTAATTCAATGAGTTAACATCAATCAATTCAGTAATTATTTTCCTTCAAAAATCCTAGTTATCAATTGGGCCAAATTAATAAAAAATTTAAAATTAATAGTTAAAAATGAAACTAATTGAAATTAAAATGATCACTTTGCTGAATTATTTATTTGGCACGAAAAATAAAAACTTAAAAATAAATGTATCCTTGCATTGAAATTTTGAAAAAAAAAAAAATGCCAATTAAAAGATTTCAATTTTTAAAAATAAAATAAAATATAAATAAAAATACATTATTTTTAAGTAGTTATTTTTTGTACCAGACAAATAATTTTAAACATGAATAGTATGATTTATATAGTCATATCCAAACCTGGCTCTTGCATAGGGTAGTGTGGATGCTGATTACTCAAGAGCTTATTTGATTAGATGAATTATAACATAACATTGAAATTATTAAGTCATTAGACTTACATTCTATTATTTTGTTGTAAATTTTATTATTCAGATTGGATTTTAATGGCCAAGCTATTCAACAAAATTGATAGACTTTTCAATCTTACAACTAATAATGTAAAATATAAATATAATTGTGATTATATATTTCCATATCTATTACAAAACAAACGTGGATGAGAGAAAATTATGTATCTCACTGTTAGTTAACCAATCCAATACTAATCTCATAGATTATTAATTTTCTCACTATTAATCTTACTAATCAAACATACTACAAAGGATTAGGGCGTTATAGATATACTATCTCTTTGTTGTTGTTACTTACTGAATAATTCTATGTATCCCACCTGATGATACAGCGAGTTCCAGATGGAACAGGTCGGTTTGATCCATGCTTCCTAAACTGATGCTCGAGATACCAAACCCTCGGAGAGACTTGCACAAGAGTTCAACGGGGAATGGGGAGTCCCCCAGCAAACCCTCCGATGAGCAAGTTAGAAAGAGAAAGATGGAATGTAGAGATGAATTAGTGATAGAGAAGCTTAACCTTCGCCTTGTCTTTGAAACCCGTTTATATCCTCTACTAATCATTTCCTTATCCCTTCCGACCTGTCCCGTTGGTCGAAAGTCTATGTTCTAGCTTGTCTTGTTCATGGTGAGGCTGTTCTGTTCCGACGGGGAGGGGTTATCGCAATAAATGCTGCAGGGAACCTCATTAATGGATGATGTGTGGTGCAATAACTTTGCAGGATCTTTGTCTGCCGATGTGGTTGGTTCTACTCTTGACAGCTATCTTGGTGTTATTGGTTCTTAATGCCACGTTGAGCTCCAGCACTGTTGGGCTTTAGTGTTTGAATTATGTATTGGGCTCTAAGTGATGGGCCAAATGCTTCTATAGGCCCACCTATGTTAGTAGTCTCCCATTCCCGAGTGCAACTTCAACCCAACGAAGGAAATAATAAAGAAGATGGAGGTTGTGAGATGTCGATTGGAGAGGATACCGACTGGGAGGGCCGACCACAAAGGGTGGCCGAGTGAACGGACTGATCGTTGGGAGGGCCGACCGCAAAGGGTGACTGAGTGGACGGACCAAGCATTGGGAGGGCCGACCGCAAAGGATGACCGAGTGGACGGACTGATTGTGGGGAGGGCGGACCGCAAAGGGTGACTGAGTGGACGGATCGATTGTGGGGAGGGCCGACCGCAGAGGGTGGTCGAGTGGACGGACCGAGCGTGGGGAGGGCCGACCGCAAAGGGTGACTGAGTGGATGGACCGATTGTTGGGAGGGCTGACCGCAAAGGGTGGCCCAGTGGACAGGGGAAGTGGCAGTACGCGGGGCTCGAGGAGCGGCGGGTTATGTGGTGAAGTGAAGTGGAATAGACAGGGAAGGGGAACGGAGTAGTGGATCATGGCCGTACACGTGGCAGAATCTCATAAATGGGGGAGGTTATGCGTTGGGCAAGAAATGAAGGGATAGGTTAATAGAGGGCGTTGAAAAGGCAGTTTTGGAAAAATGTTTGAAAATTTTCAAACTGGAAAAATTTAATCTTGACCCTTGGAATACAGGGAAGCCTTGGACGTTTGGGGTTATCCGCTTTACCTATCTTATTGCAAAGAACCAAATCGTCTCAGAAGTAAATTCGTTTGTGTCAAGTGATACACCTTTGTAACACTTTGCGAACTTCCTTGTATCAGCGTCTAAAGCTATACGCAGGCGTATAGAAGAGATAGCGCGAGATGATGTGCCCGCCATGAGATTGGATTCGTTAGGGGACGACGACGCGGAGGAGTTGGCAGAGCAATACAGGACGGAGAAGTGAGTAGAAAGTGAGGAGGAGCCGGCGGGGCGACCTCGCTCGTCCACGCTGATGGTGGCTGCGAAGCCAATCAGTCAGGTTGAGCCAAATCACTGGCACATAAAGGCCGACAAATCGACCTTTACTGCGGAGGAGCTGGAGGATATGCTCGAGAAGTATCAGATTCCCGCGAAAATAGAGTTAAAATTGCTGACATCAAAGGAGAGGCCATCTGACGCCTGATCGGGGGAGTTTGCCTTCTACAAAGAGGCGTTAAAGGGGGGGTTGAGGTTGCTGCTCCCCCGGATAGTAGTGGACGTGCTAAATTGGCTGGGGGTGGCTCCAGGTCAACTGATGCCCAACGCGTGGAAGATTTTATTGGCTTGCGCAAGTGCGTGGCCGCGGGCGAATGATGGAGCTGCAATGACGGTGGATGAGTTTTTTGCTTGCTACAAGGCTTCGGGCCAGCAAGAAACTTGGGTGACCCTACAGACGGCGGCGGGGTTGCTATCGTCAGTGAAGGAGTGGAGGCCACGGTGGTTTTATGTGTCAGCGAATGCAGGAGTGGGAGCGCGCGCAGTGTGGAGTGTGCCGACCAAGTCGGTGGAGCCAAGGTTGGAGGCAGGGGCAGATGAGAGGGTGAAAAAGGTGAAGGCGTGGAGGGAGAAGGAAGGCATCAAGTGGGACGACCTCGTTCAATCCTCAGCCTTATTTGCCTCGGGGCTGGGACCGCAGCCGATCGGTGGGGACCTCGCTCTAGCAGAATTAGAGGCGAGGAGGAGGGCATAGGAGACGGAGGATAGGACGATCGTTGCCAAGGCTGATAAATACAAAGAGTCACAGTTAGGCCGTTCGCCGAAACCGATCATGAGGGAACGAATTCGACCGCGCCCCAAGCCGCTGGGGGTAAAGGACTTGGGCGGTTTTGAGCCACTACAGCCCCCAGTGGATCCATTGAAAGAAAGAGGCGACAAGGAGGTGGAAGTTGTGTTGAAGATGGGGAAGAAGAAGAGGATAGGGAAAGAGAAAGAGGAGCCGGCGTTGAAGAGGATGAAGGAGGGAATGGCAGAGGTGACCTCTAAGGTGGGGTTGGAGAGTGCCATGGGCTCTGGAACACAAGTGGAAAGTGGGGTGGCTGGGCCTGAGCAGGGGACGGAGCAACCACCCAAGGGGACTTCTGTGCCTCTAGGAGAAGGAGGGGAGGCTAGGTTGAAGACCGCCATCTACCATGTGCAGGCAGTGTCTGGGCAGTTGGTAGGAGAAGGAGGTGAAGCCAGGACTATCGCAGACCGGCTCTTAGGAGTAGTGGAGGACGCGGCCGTGTGTTCGATGGCAAGTTTTACAGAGGCCGAACTGCTAAGGGGGCTTTGCTCGGCCCAGATGGAGGCGACGACCTTAGCAGGAGCCTTACTGAGCAAAGCGGCGCGCGCAAAAGGCGGAGTAGAGCCACTACAGAAAAAGTTGGAGGAGGTGAAGGCACAGCTGGAAAGTTTGAGGATGGAAATTGAGGGCTGGAGGAAAGCCGCGTAGAGTGCGTGTTCTAGGGGGCTAGATCATGCCTAGAAAGCCAAAAAGATGGAAGTGTTGGCGATGGTGCAGGGCTATTCAGCAGACCGTGCTAATGCTGAGCTGCTCGCGACCAAGTTAGAGCTGGAGACGGAACGCCGCAAGGTGGTATCGCTCTAGTTCCAGTTGGCTGGCGAGCAGAAGAAGCTTGAGGAGGCCCAGAAAGTCTGCATCGTCGCCAACGAAAAGTGGGATGAGGCCATGGTCTGCAATGAAGATCTACGCGCTCAGTCGATCAAGGAAAAGGAAGAAGCAGATCAGAAAATTGCTGAGTTGGAGAAAGCGCTGGTGGACGAGCAGACTAGACCAGCGGCTGAGAGGGCAGGGTATCCCGACCTGTGCAAGGCGGCGGTGGAACAATTCAAGGAGTTTGCTGACTTTTAGATAGCCATCGATGCCACAGTCGCCAGGAGCATGGCGAGGGAGGGGGATGGGAGGGCTAGGCCGTCGAGAACGGCCGCTGGAAGTAGGAGTGAAGAGGAAGTGATCCAGAGCTTCCAGCAGTCGGACTTCTACAAGCATGAAATGGCTGAGTTCTAGGATAGCGGCTGGAAGACCTTCAAACGCAAAGTGGAAAAGCTGTTCCCAGACTTGGACTTTAGCCAAGTGAAAATTGATGAAGACGACGTTGCCCAGACCCCCCTAGACGAAGGGATCGAGGAGGAGGCCTTGGCCTCTAGCGAGGATGAGTGATTGATGTAAATTTTTTGTATTTTGTGTGTTCTTGTTTGTAAATAAAATTTTTGTTGTTATTATTTTTTGTGTGTAATTTCTGTAGTGAATTATGTGTAAGTTTGTAAATAAAATAATGAGTTGTGCTTTTCGTACTGTTGTCTTTATTTCTTATATATTTGAAAATAATGAGAATGGGCATGAGAATAAGGCTTGTGCATAAATCTTTGTAAAAGTTGAGAAGTGGGAAGCCAGTCTAACTTGGGAGAAAACCATGATGCAAAGAATGTTAACAATGAAAACGTTGAAATGTAAAAGTCTTATAGTGTGAAACTTTGAATCATGGTGTAAAAGTGTTGAGAAATGAAAGATTAGTTTGGACCTGGATTAAACGTGTGGATTGTAACTGAATTAAAAATGTAAAGTTAAAAGTGTAAAGAATGTTAAGAGATGTTAAGAGTATGGACCTGGGTTTTTAATTAAGTATGGCTACTATGCTGTAATTATGAAATTACGAAAGCGGCCCGGCCGAACTCTCCGTTCGTGTTCAGTGCTAGGTCTATAAGTAACTCAGTCTGGCTGAGCCCTTCGTGCGCAGTCTGGCTGAGGCTTTAAGTGACTCAGTCTGGCTGAGCCCTTCGTGCTCAGTCTGGCTGAGGCTTTAAGTAACTTAGTCTGGCTGAGCACTTCGTACTCAGTCTGACTGAGGCTTTGAGTGACTTAATTTAGCAAGGTGTTGTTGAAATACCACGCAGATAACTGAGATATGAGATCGTTGTCATTTAAGGCGTAGCCCATTGATCACAAATTTACACCATGTATGAAAAGTACGAAAACAACCACGTGTGTAGTGCAAAAAGAACATACAACAATTGATTAATACAGAAATGGAACATGGCATTTTACTAAAAGTAACGCTTCAAGTGCTCGGCATTCCACGGGTGTGGGAGGTCTCGACCTTCTATGTCCTGAAGTCGATAAGTGCCCGATTGAGGCCTGGCCTTAACAACGTAAGGTCCTTCCCACTTGGCTGCAAGCTTGCCCTCGACCGGATTTTTGGTGGCAAGAGTAGCTTCGCGCAAAACTAGGTCCCCCACATCGAATTCCCTCGGTTAGACTTTGCGGTTGTAGTGCATTCGCATTTTCTGTTGATATGAGGCTCGTCTAATGGCAGAGGACTCTCGGAGCTCTTCGATCAGATCTAAGTTAGCTCGACGCAATTCTTCGGTTAGTTCTGGACTCGGGAGCAAAACCCTTAGGGTGGGTAGGCCGATTTCCACTGGGATAACCGCTTCAGCACCGTATGTTAAGCGAAAGGGGGTCTCTCCAGTTGGAGTTCGGGCTGTAGTGCAGTAGGCCCAGAGTACGTTTGGTAATTCCTCAGCCTAGAGTCCCTTAGCGGCTTCTAACTTAGTTTTGATGATCTTCAGAAGAGAACAGTTGGTAACCTTAACTTGGCCATTGGCTTAGGGATGACCTAGAGAAGAGAAACATGGCTGGATTTGGAGTTCTGCGCAGAATTTCCTGAACTTGGCATTGTCGAATTGCCTACCGTTGTCGGAGACGATGGCTTGAGGGATGCCAAATCGACATACGATTGACTGCCAGATGAATCTGGTTGTGTTCCGCTCAGCAATTGAGGCGAAGGGTTCTGCCTCCACCCATTTAGTGAAGTAATCGATGGCGATGATTGCAAACTTGGTTTGGCCTCGATCGGTGGGCAATGGGCCAACTAGGTCGATCCCTCATTTGGCAAATGGGTAGGGACTGTAAAGTGTGATCAGTTCTGTAGGAGGAGCGTGAGGGATGTTAGCAAAACGTTGGCACTCACACTTACGCACGAATTCAGTGGAATCTTGGTTGAGAGTAGGCCAAAAGTAACCAGTGCGAAGTATTTTATGGGCTAGTGACTTGGCACCCGAATGATTACCACATACACCTTTGTGGACTTCTCTCATCACGTAGGTCGCTTGAGCAGGATTGAGGCATCTCAGGTATGGGCGCGAAAAGCCACGTTTTTACAAGAGGCTGCTGATAAGAATGTAGTTAGACGATTGGGCCCTAACTTTGGCGGCCTGCTGTTTGTCGTCTGGTAATTCCCTATTTGTCAAAAATAGAAGGATGTCTGCCGCCCATGAAATAGGTTCATTTTGGAGGAAGTGGACTTGCTGCTGGTTTGGGGAAATGGCAGGATGGGCCAGGTATTCAAGGCGGACGCCATGGCTGAGGTCTGACTGGTCGGCGGAAGCTAATTGAGCCATTTCATCTGCCTTGGAGTTTTCCATCCGAGGGATGTGCTTGATGTGGAAAGTGTTGAAGAGGCGAACAAGGGGGAGTGCGATATCTTTGTAAACCCGCATTGTGTCTTCCTTGGCCTCGAATTCCCCCGTAATTTGTCCGACGATAAGCTGGGAATCATTGAACACCTGGATATGGCTTACGCCAATGTCTCTGGCTAGGCGGAGACCTGCTATCAATGTCTCATATTCAGCCTCATTATTGCTTGCGTCGAACAAGAAACGGAGAGCACACTTGAAATAACCACCCTTGGGGGTGGTGAGGATGAGACCAGCCCCACTGTCTTCTTTGCGGGATGATCCATTGACATTGAGGGTCTAAGAGTGGGGGTCTTCGGCCTCAGTGTTGAATTGCATGGGCGGGAGGGCTGTGGCTGGAGTGGGATTAGTGAATTCCAAGATAAAATCGGCGACAGCCTGTCCTTTGATCGCTGTTCGAGGTCTGTAGGAGATGTCAAATTGGCTGAGCTCGACTGACCATTGCATAAGTCGGCCGGATAACTCTGGTTGTTGTATTATCTTCTTCAAAGGTTGGTCAGTGAGGACGACAATGGGGTGGGCCTAGAAGTAAAGTCGGAGTCGTCTTGAGGCTATGACCAAGGCCATGGCCATTTTTTCGAGCAGTGGGTAGTTCTGTTCTGCTCCCCTGAGAGCCCCGACTAATGTAGTAGACCGATCGCTGGACAGAGCCGTCCTCCCTGATGAGGGCTGCACTGACTGCGGTGTTTGATACGGCTAAGTAGAGAAAAAGGGGCTCACCCGTGATCGCTTGAGAAAGTGGAGGGGGTTGGCCATGCACTGCTTCAATTGCTGAAAGGCTTCTTCGGATTCTGCTGTCCACTTAAAAGCCTGCCGAAGGACTTTGAAAAAGGGGAGGCACTTGTTTGTTGCGCGGGAAATAAAACGGTTGAGGGCGGCGACTCTGCTCGTAAGCCTTTGAACCTCTCTAACTGTTCTGGGTGACTGCATTTCTATCAGAGCCTTGATCTTTTCGGGGTTAGCCTCAATACCCCGTTGACTGACCGTGATACCCAGGAATTTCCCAGATCCGACGTCGAAAGCGCATTTCTCTGGATTCAGCCTCATTCGATACTTACGTAGAGTGTCAAAGGTCTCCCGCAGGTCTGCCAGATGATCAAAGGAGAGTTTGCTCTTGAAAAGCATGTCGTCGGCGTACACTTCCTCTGGTGATGAAAAATGGCATTGACTAACCGTTGGTAAGTTGCTCCGGCGTTTTTCAACCCGAATGGCATGACATGATAGTGGTAAGTCCCCCGGTCAGTTATGAAGGAGGTGTGTTCCTGGTTCGACGGGTGCATCAAAATTTGGTTGTAGCTAGAGAAAGCGTCCATGAAGCTGAGCATTTGATGTTTGGCCATGGCATCGACAAGTAGATCTATGCGAGGAAGGGGATAACTATCTTTGGGGCAAGCATGGTTGAGGTCAGAGTAGTCGACACAAAGTCGCCATTTACCATGGTTTTTACGGACCAGGACCACATTTGACAGCCATCTGGGGTAGTCCACGTTTTTGATAAACTGTACCTCAAGGAGCTTATCTACTTCAGAAGCAATAAGAGTATTGTGTTCCAGGTGAAAGATGCGTTGCTTCTGGTGGAAGGGTCGGAAATGGGGCTTAATGCTGAGATGATGAATGATGAAAGAGGGATTAATACCCAGCATGTCGGAGTGGGTCCAGGAAAACACGTCATTGTTCTTAATTAGGAGGGCTGTAAGGTCGGCCTTGGCTTGGGAGGGTCGGCCTTGGCTTGGGAGGATAGTTGGTTGCCGATCTTGGCAATTTTTGTAAGGTTGGTAGGATCGATGAGGACCTTAACAAGCTCTTCCACTGGTTCCCCTCTGACCAGCTCATCTTCATCTCTGACGTCAAGTCCTTCAATGATCATAGCCTCCTTCAGCTTGACCTCTTTAAGTGAAGTGATGTAACATTCTCTGGCCACGGTCTGTTCTCCCCTCACAGTGCCAACCCCAAGGTCGGTAGGGAATTTTACGGCTAGGTGAAAAGTGGATGTGATAGCTTGAAAAGCATTTAGGGTGGTGCGGCTGAGGATAATGTTGTAAGTAGAGGGGCAGTCGACGACGAGGACAGTGAGCAACTTTGTGGTCTGCCGCGGGTATTCTCCAATGGTGATGGGAAGATCGATGGAGCCTATGGAGGTCACCCGCTCTCCGGTGAAGCCAACCAGTGGGGTTTGGAGAGGGGACAAACTCTCTTTGCCGACCTTGAGTTGGCGATAGGCGTTTAGGAAGATGATGTCTGAAGAGCTACCGTTGTCGACGAGAACCCGTCTGACTTTGTAATTAGAGAGGAGGGCAGAGATGACAAGGGGGTCGTCATGGGGGTAACGGATGCCTGTACAGTCGGCCTCCGTAAAGTTGATGGGCTCCATCCACTGCTTGGGGTGTTTGAAAGGGCGGTCCAATGTGGTGACTTCTTTATCTGAGCCCCACCTTATTTTTCTGAGTTCTGCCCGTTGAGCCGAACGGGATGGTCCTCCACAAGCAAACCCGCCAGCAATAACTCTGATTTCTCCAACCGGGGGGGGGGGGGGCAGGGTTACCCTGTGCCTGGGGTTGTTGTGGGGGTCTATCATGACCTTGGTTAGGTTGTGCGAGTTGTCGAGGAGGGGTGCGCCGGTAGTTACTTCTGGTAGGTTCAGTCCTTTGCCTTTGCTAAGGACGGGCTGTCTTAAAATGACTGAGACGCCCCTGACGTATCAAGCCCTCGACCTGGTCTTTGAGGTTAACACACTCCTCGGTATTATGGCCGTTGTCCTGATGAAAGCGGTAGTATTTGAACTGGTCTCGCCGGTTGGAAGGAGACCGCGACGGTTAGGGCCATTTCAGGGGATAATCTCGTTGGATTTGGTTCAGGACTTGTTCTATGGGGGAATTGAGGGGCGTGTATCGTTCGAATCGGCCGGGCGGTCGGGTAGGTGTCGGTCGGTCGGTCGGTCGGCTCGGGCAGGTCGGTCGGTATACTGAGGTGTTTGGTGAGTGTACTGGGTGTTTTTGGTTTTAGAGTCCTTTCTCTTCTCTCTGGGGTTGGGTTTTTGGCTGTAGGATCTTGTCGGGTGGCTAGGGAATCTTTGGCGTTCATGTATTTTTGGGCTTTGGAAAGTAGGGTTGCCATAGAGGTCAAGGGGTTTTTGGAGAGAGAAAAAAGAAAATCAGACGATCGTAGACCGGCCATGAAAGCCGTGAGAATGACCTTGTCGTCGTTCTCCGCTGCCTGCAGGGCTTTAGTGTTAAAGCGAGTGACGAAGCTGCGCAGCGACTCCCCCTCAGTCTGACGGATGTTGAGTAGTTGGGTTGCCAGACGCCGTTGGCGCTGGGCACCAATGAAATGGCTGATAAGTGAGTCACTTAGGTGCTGGAAAGTGGAGATAGAGTCTGTTGGCAGTTGACTAAACCAGAGTCGAGTCGACCCCTTAAGTGTTGCGGGGAAAGCCCGGCACATGATCTCGTCAGGGAATACATGGAGGACCATAAGGGTCCTGTAAGTTTCCAAATGGTCGATCGGGTCTGTTGTACCGTCAAAAGAGTAGAGCGAGGTCATTTTGAACTTAGGAGGTAAGGGTTTGTCCCTAATGGAGGCAACGAACGGTGGGTTGGCTGTAGTAGATGGTTTATTCTGTATGTTCTGCATGACTCCTTGAAACTGGAGTTTCATGGCTTGGAGTTCTACATCCCAGAGAGGAACGTTGTCACCACCGGAATGTAGCGGAAGCTGGACACTACTGGCCTCTCCTTCGGGGGTGGGTGCCTGGACCGATAGATGTGGGGCCCGAGGTGGCGGGTTCATATCTGGGGGAGGGGGTCGCAAGCCTTCCAAGTTGGATGGGTGGGACTGTTAGATAGGATGGCTCGAGGCTCGTTCTTGGTTGGGTGGGATATTTTGAGGTGGAGGAGGAGGGATGAGAAGGTTTCTTTGAAGCAAAACATTGATCAGGGCTTGGTTTTGCTCGGCTAAGCAGTTGATGCTGTTGGTGAGTTCTGTGAAATACTGTGGTGGGTTGTTTGGGTTAGGAGGGTCAGCTTGGTGGTCGGCAATATTGTGGTGAGAAGCCATGGATCTGGTTGTGACCATCCACCTTGGTGGGTGGCAGGTAGGGGTTATTGGGAAGGGGTCTCCGGCAACAATGAGCACAACTGGCGCACGGAGCGAAAGGGTTCCCACAGATGGTGCCGACTGATGATACAGCGAGTTCCAGACAGAACGGGTCGGTTTGATCCACGCTTCCCAAATTGATGCCCGAGATACCAAACCCTCGGAGAGACCTGCACAAGAGTTTAACGGGGAACGGGGAACGGGGAGTCCCCCAGCGAACCCTCCGATGAACAAGTTAGAAAGAGAGAGATGGAATGTAGAGATGAATTAGTGATAGAGAAGCTTAACCTTTTTCTTGTCTTCGAAACCCGCTTATATCCTCTACTAATCATTTCCTTGTCCCTTCCGACCTGTCTCGTTGGCCGAACGTCTATGTTCTAGCTTGCCTTGTTCATGGTGAGCCCATTCTGTTCCGACGGGGAGGGGTTATCGCAATAAATGCTGCAGGGAACCTCATTAATGGTTGATGTGTGGTGCAATAACTTTGTAGGATCTTTGTCTGCCGATGTGGCTGGTTCTGCTCTTGACAGCTGTCTGGGTGTTTTTGGTTCTTAATGCCACGTTGAGCTCCAGCATTGTTGGGCTTTAGTGTTTGAATTATGTATTGGGCTCTAAGTGATGTGCCAAACACTCCTATAGGCCCACCTATGTCACCACCTATGGTTCTAAATTGTGGTATTAGATAATGTAACGGTATCAATCGAGAAGTATTGGTATCAGTAGTATCGGTCAGTACATATCAGGAATCGGGTGTCGCGGTTCGTGAAATTTCTTAACCATTTTTATAGGTTTTTCAACACTTTCTTTCTAGTGCTGGTTCGAACCGGTAAGTATTGGCTTGTCGTAAGTTATGTAACAATTACATCCCATTATGTAAGTGGAATCAATCGATTCTCTAGTGAATTTCATTCATAGCAGTATATCCGTGGGTATCCGAAACGGTGGCTCCATTTTTCGTTAAGAACCTGCTGTTGCGTAGTGTAACGGTTGTTTTTTAGAACCTTCCCTGCTTACGTATCCCGAATGAGATTGTATGATTGAGATTGAATTTGTATAGCATGAAATCTATATTTAGAATAAATCTGAAATACAAGATAATAATTTTAAATAATTTCTATGTAGTTAAGTATGAGTTTATAATATTACTTGTACTTACAATCATTGTTGTTGTATAGAAGATTTCTCAATTTTAACTACCAACCACATTTTATGCAAAATACAAAATTTTAGGTTAAGCAATGTTTAAATTGTATCAATTTAGTTTTTAGGCTTTGTTTGGCATGTGCCAAAATAGCACATGCTATTTTAACACATTATTCTATTTGGGTTACAATAATCTTATTTGGGTTATATCATCTTTCTATTACATTACTTCAAACTTAACTCATATTTCACGTTTTTTTTTTTCGTAAAAAATCAAAAAATATATTAATTTTGCACTTCCCAAACAACCCATTAATGTATAAAAGTGTTTCAATTTGATTTTCAATAGTTAAATTATGTTGATTTAGTTTCTAGATAGTATGTTTTGGAAGGACTTTCTAATATTTTACAACCCAAAAAAAAAAAAAAAAAAAAACTTGCAAAAAATAGAATGCATGGAAAAGAATATTTGACCTTTTTTATTTTTTTATTTTTTTATCCGCGTTGAGATTTTTGTTATTGTACAAAGATTTCTCTATAAACTAACCATCAACCATATATTTTATGTAGGATACGAAGTCTTTCCCTGGGCTTGGCATGGTTATATAGGTTTGCAATTTGGCATCCACATCTGGTATGAATTTTTGGAAATGGATGACGTGGACTCTAATGGAGATCGAGATAGTAGCATTAGAATATTATTGGTATTTGTGCATTCGTTTGCCTTATCTGCACAAGCACATGTTGTAGGATATAAAATTGCCACTGGTTCATATAACCCTTCAATGGAGAAGAAGCTTGGACCCTTTGCTAAGTCTGCAATCGATGTGTTCGTTATATGCATTGCTTTGATTTTGAGACGGTGTACGGAGGATATCTATTGTTTTTCATGGATATCATTTGTCCTTGGATTTCATGCTTTTAGGCAACTCCATTACAATTGTTGGGACTATAGCTTCTTGGATGTATTCTTGGTGGTTTTCATGGAAATTGTTGTTCTTTATCCGAAAGACAACGTATTTGTCTGGGTCGCAAAGCTTACAATATGTTTTGGGGTCATCTACAATAGGTATTGGTCCTATCCAAAATCCATTACTACTACTACTGCTGCTCCTAATTTCAATACCAAAGCCAAAGGTTCCAATGCCAAAGGTTATTGTGGGGTTTCACAACTGCATCAACAATTACTTATTCCAGACTAATTAGGTTTGATGTGTTTCAAGTGCAACTTTTCAAGTACATTATGTTTCTTTCAAGGTTCATTTTTCTTTTTCTTCCAAGTAATTTTATTGAATAGACTGTTAAATTTGCATAATTTAGGAGTTTGCTAATTATGTCAAGCTTGGATTTTTTTTTTTCTTTTTCTTTTTGAAATGTGTTATTTTAATAGCTTTGGTTGTTTTGTTATTGAGATTTGAAGTAGGAAATGAGACATAACTTTGGATTTATGCTATTTCTAGTTGTTTCACGTTTGCCGGAAAGCATATTGGTTAATATAAGAATCAAGAAGTCTAATATATTTTTGTTTGTTTATTTATTTGTTCACTTGGTCACCTATTTATCCATCATCATCACCAAAGGTTTTTTTTTTTATTTATATTTTATATTTATTTATTTTTACGGTGATGACTTTTTCAGTATGAGTGACTTTTTCAGCATGTTGTCGATTGTGGTAGTGAGTGACAATTGATAATAGTGTATATGAATACACTACAATAAAAAAAGTTTTTGGTGATATACTCATTTTGTCTCCAAACATCAAATTTTCGTCATCACTTAGTGATCTGCAACGAAATAATTTTGTCATCATGTTTGTCGCCTATGCATTGTTGCTGAAAGTAGTTGGTGACGAAAAATCATTTCATCGCCTATTTTTTATTTTTGGCGATGAAATTTTTCATCTCTAGATGTTGCGTTTTTTGTCCTCTGTAACATCAATTTCGTCACTAGAAGTAGATAATATTTTATTTTAATTGTTTTGGCCACGAAATATTTCATCATCAAGTATGAAGATAGAGGTTTTAATGACGAAATTTATCCTCACCAATAATATAGATTAAGGTGACAAAAAAATTGGTCACTAAAATAAGTACAAAACAAAATTCTTCAATGATAAAGAACATTTTGTTGCCAAATATTCCAATTTAGTGATGAAATATTCAGTAAATGTGACGAAATTATTTGTTTGGAACTATATCATTAGTGACAAAATTATTCGTCATGTTTGAAAACTAATAGCGACGGTTTTTTATTTCGTCGCTAACAATAATTAAATTTTTTTAAAAAATGAGGATAATATTTTCAATTTTCAATTTTTCTTTTTACAAAAAATTCCCTGCGTATTTTAATAATCTGTTCGACAAAATATCCATTACAGATCAATACAAAAATTTGTTCATTTTCATAAACACCACAGTCGAAATGTCTCATAATATCCACAAAAATACAATATCAACTGCGGATTACCAAGCACGTCTCCTAATATCCACAAAAAACATGTCTCCTAATATCCACAAAAATATAATATAAGTGCAAATTACTAAACATGTCCCCTAATACCCACAAAAATATAAAATTTACAACGCAACCAAAATACATATAAGGTAATATGAACAAAAACACAAAATGAGCAAGGTTTTGCTCTCCAGATTACCAGATATTTCCATATCTAATCTCCAACCTGCAACAAAACAAAACAAAAAAAAAAACAAAAAAAAAAAAAGAAAAAAAAAGAAAAAAAAGAAAGACAATTATTATCTTATCAATCAAATATACAATTTAACAATTTTCAAGCCTAAGTGTTGGAAAAGTGCATTTTTCGACTTAGTTTTCAAACTAGGAGTCCCTTGCTAGTTCCGTAAATTTTCACAACTTACATTGGTCCTTTTTGAGGAATTCGGGGTGTTCCCGGGCCTTCTTGTGGCTGTTTTACGATTTTGGCCCCCCATGGCCTATTTTCAAGCCTAAGTGTTGGAAAAATGCATTTTTCAACCGGGAGTCCCGTGCTAGTTCCATAAGTTTCTACAACTTACATTGATCCCTCCCAAGGTGTTCACGGTGTTCCCAAGCCTTCTCATAACTGTACACGATTTTGGCCCCCGATGGCCTATTTTTAAGTTTAAGTGTTGGAAAAGTACATTTTTTGACTTAGTTTTCAAACTAGGAGTCCCTTGCTAGTTTCGTAAATTTTCACAACTTACATTGGTCTCTCCCGAGGTGTTCGGGGTGTTCCTCGGTCCTTCTTGTGGCTGTTTTACAATTTTCGCCCCCCGATGGCCTATTTTCAAGCCTAAGTATCGGAAAAGTGCATTTTTCAAACCGGGAGTCCCGTGCTAGTTCCGTAAGTTTTCACAACTTACGTTGGTCCCTCCCGAGGTGTTCACGGTGTTCCCCAGGCCTTCTTATGGCTGATACATGATTTTGGCCCCTGATAGCCTATTTTTAAGCCTAATTGTTGAAAAAGTGCATTTTTTGACTTAGTTTTCAAACAGGGAATTCCGTGCTAGCTCTGTAAGTTTTCACAAGTTACAATGGTCCCTTCCGATTTGTTTGAGGTGTTCTCCAGGCCTTCTTGTGGTTGTTTCACGATTTTGGCCCCCGATGGCCTATTTTCAAGCTTAAGTGTTGGAAAAATGCATTTTTTGACTTAGTTTTTAAACCGGGAGTCCTGTGCTAGTTCTACAAGTTTCCAAAACTTACATTGGTCCCTCCCGAGGTGGTCAAGGTGTTTCTCGTGTCTTCTCGAGGCTGTTTCACAATTTTAACCCCTGATGGTCTACTTTCAAGCCTAAGTGTTGGAAAAGTGCGTTTTTAGACTTAGTTTTCAAATCGGGAGTCCTGTACTAGTTCCGTAAGTTTTCACAACTTACATGCATATTTCACTATTTTCTCGGGACCTTTTGCACCTAAATGTCAAAATAGTTTTTTATTCTACCCTAATTGAAGAAGAAATTTTCTGCTAAATTTACATAGAAATATAATATACTAACCATGAAGCTTGTCCATCAAAATCTGAACTTCCTCCACTCTCAAAATTTTTCTTCATACATTTTTGCCTCAAACACTCTATGATACTTTGTATCTTCTTGTTTTGTTTCTTCTCTGACTTTTGAAACCTTGCAATTTGTTCATTTTGTTGTGCTATTTGCATCTCAAGACGTTGAACATAGTCACTATTTTCAGTAGGTGCAACAGTTGTATTCATAGAAGAAGAAGGCCTCATGCTGAGTCCTTTCACATAACCTGACCTTGGCTTAAGCCCCTTGACTGACAACAATAAATAATTTTATCAAAATTAATATGCACTGGCTTGTACATACATAATTAACTTGGCTCTTTGACGAAATCCATTCATGCGTGTCCGAATTATAGTGGATGGACTTGTAAAATTCTACCAAATTGGGCACTTTTCCATTTGCAATTATCTGATTCATTTGTTTTTGAATGTTATTTCAAATATTTAAATAACAAAGCCTACTAATCCAACAAAATAAATTAGTAGAACACACCGAGCTGTATACCCTGACGGGGATTGATTTTGATCCACATCAATGTTTTGTTTTCATTTGCATCCTATTATTCACATTAGTTAGTGATTATTCCTACACAATTGAAACACCAATAAAAACAAGAAAACTTAACATTAGTAAGAAGAAACTTGATTTTTGACAATTAAGATAAAACATTTTATCTTGAATTTTTTATTATTCCACTTTTCAATTAGAGATGTCCACTGATTAAGAGTAACACTTGTAGGTGGGTGGCTTCTCACATACTCCTCCCCTCTGGCATCCTTAAGTTGCTTGTGTTGTTAGTGCAACTTATAGATGAAGCCACTCAATTGCCGACCAAACTGTATGTCTAAAGCCTTTGCTACATCACTCCGATTGCCTTGTAGATGAAATTGATTCTGCAAAATAAAAAAAAAAACCAGAGTATTCAATCTACCTATGAACTCTAAACAGGTCTGTGGCTGTAACATGGATATAATACTAATAAATAAATAACTACAAGTCTAGAGCTTGATATTTAAGCCTTGGCCTAACAAAGAGAGTAAATTCATGGAACTTATGATTTTTATCCTTGAAATTGTAGCTTGCTTTTCATGCTCCTCGGAGGGGTTTAGTTTCCTCGGATACGATAGCCCTACAGTTCGGGGCTCCCGTGATTCTGAATCTGTTTTCACAAGTGTAATGTGAAACATATAAGCACAAATGAGTCAAAATTCGGTAAATCTTTTAGAAAATCGATTTACAATCAAAATACCAAAAATGGACTACATTGCCAAATTTCAGAGTCTCCACCTCAATATTTTTGGGAATTTTAGGAAACTCATGACTTGTGCCAAAAGGCCACTTATCCGTCATTACCAAAGTGTCTTGTCTTGGGAACTTAGGTATGAGAGGGGAAGATCATGAATTGAGCACCCCACTCACTCGATCAAAGATCGGCCTCTACTAATCATGATGTGATTTTTATGTACAGTATATGCTATTTTTCTGATTATTATGCCATCTTTACTAGGTGATGCATACAAGTATAGACCGTGTTTGCTCAAGTTGGAATGCTTGATTTCATGTTCATTTAAAAAGTGTTTTGAATATGTGTTAATTGAGAAAGTGAACTCATATGTACATTAATCAAGTCATCCGAATTTAAGCAAAATAACCTTCATCCACCGGCATTCAAGAGATATATCAAATAAGCACTTAGCCTTATGAAATATGCTTAATATGACGACACGAACATACATGCAATATGCTAAAGCGAAAATGCTCACCTAGTACTCAATTGAGGCAAGCCAAAATAGAAGAAAATAGTTAGAAAAATGCATGCTCTAATATGCAAGTGCCTAATGCAACACATACAAAATGCAACTATGAGGTTCGGTTTCTTTAACACGGCATATGAATCAATTTGATTGCATGCGGTAACGCAAGTATTCAAGTAAGTAAGGAACAACCACAAGGTTAGAATGATGCACCGAACCAAATACATGCAAAGATGGATACAAGTTATGGTAATGTTTATGAAATCAAAACATGAGTGCAACCATCATAAGCAAGTAAATAAAAGGGAGAAAGAATGGGGGTTGGAAGACATACACGATATTACAAGTTCGCTCTTGTAAGAGGGTTCGAGTGTCCGAAAGTCCAAATTAATCTAAATATTACAAATTCGAGCAAATGAACTAATGCTAATTTAACTAGCGATTACAAGTTTTGAAGCTCGCTACTAATTAAGAACAACATATTCCTACTAAAGCATTAAGTTAGCGGGCCACGGAAAGTGGAAAGTAACATATGCATGAATGAGAACGTCCCTTGGAAAAGCTCACCGTTCACTGCCAGAAACCATTCTATTTGTAGGCAGAAAAATAATTTGTTTTTTCCCCAGCTCCTGCTCTGTTCTGCCATGAAAATGGCACTGCTTGCATAAAAATAGGTGGCCGGCCGACTATGGAAAGTGGTTTGCCAGATGGAGAGGTGGCCGACCGGCCACTGATTTTGAACACTGCCCTGCTGTAACAGAATGGAAACAGAACAAAAATAGAGTGTTTTCAGGGGATGTTTGTCCTCTCTACCTCTTCTTATCATGGAACTGATCAAGGGAGGAGTAGACTCGATTCACGAATCATCAATCAGCGTAAGGTTGTCGCACGATGATCTATGAATCGATGGGACATAGGCTCAATTAATGAAAAATCAAAGACCAACAAAAACTCCTCCCTATCATGGAATTACCTCAAGGGAGACGGTAGACATTAATTCTTAAGAGTATGAAATGACACAAGACTCAATGGGTTCAATATAACGTCCGATTGAACCCAACTCAATTTTATTATCCTGTGCTTCTTTTAGTCTAATTTTATTAGCCTTTTTTATTACCTTTCCATTCTTTAGCCATTTTTTTTGGTCTGAAAGTGATAGTTACGTCCACTAATGAAGAGAAGTGTCAAACAAGAGGTTGTTCTTAGCATGAGAGAGATGTCATGCCTTGGTAATGAATCTCCGAAGAGATTAAACCATTAAGCATGAAAGGTCTCTTTCTCATGCCTTAAATAATAATCTAATATTTGAAACAACTCTTAAACAAATAAAACCAAGAAAGGAGGGAGGGTGCAGAGATGGTTATTGCAAGTGCGAGTGTATATGTGTGAAACATATGAAATAAAAGCTATAAACTCAAATAGGTTGGTGTCTAAAGCTTAAACCACCAAACCTATGAGCACTTACAACAACACAAGCCTAACATTCGAACCGTAAACTAACTAAACAATTAGAACAAGCCCCAAAACAACAAAAATAGTGTTGTCATAGTGTGAAAAGCTAGAAAGAAAAGTAAGCAAAAATGGAATAGAATAAAAGCTAGTAAGCAAGCCTAAGGAGGGATGGCTAACCCCTCCACTTTTTGGACTTTAAAATCACATGTTTTAGCCTCCAAAACCTCTGCAAATCAGTAGCCAAAAATAGGGAAATGAGTGGGAAACACAAGGATAAAAGATTAGGGAATAAGGTTCGAGGAAGGGTGCTTAATCCCTCCACCTTTGGTAGCTTTAAATCATAAGTTTCAGCCCACCAAAAACAGTGTAAAAATAATATAAAAAAACAAGAAAAAGATGATAGAAGTAGTGCAAAGATGGAAAAAAGTTATATCTCTTGAAGAGGAGTTACTTTTTTGTTCACAAACCAAAAGATGCTCACTCTCAAAGGCTAAAATTATAGCTCAAGAATCTTAGCAAGGAGCCCTAAAATATTGGTTTTGGAAGTGTATGTATAGTGTATGTATATTGCAAGATAGAGAAGGAGAGTGTATTGCAAGGTTTGGGCACTTGGCAATTTTTTCTAACCTAAAACCAAGAGGGAAGGTCCCCTATTCGAAAATATCTGTATGGAGCCAGCTAGTGTAGTGCATGCACCTGTGGGATTAGCTGACAGCAAAATATCTGCTAGTCAGGAAACCTGGTTGGCTGGCCATGAAGGGGGACGGTTGGCCACTAAAAGTGGCCTGCCGGCCACCTTCTGGCCAGCAGGCCTTTGGGTGGTCAAGCTAGGAAAAAAAAGGTTTTGGTCTAAAGGAGATGCAAGGTTTCTAGGCTCTGAAACTCAAAACCGGAGCTTCTTGCTGAAGAAATTGAGCATTTGTACAGCGTATTATTTCATCATTAAGTGTTCAACCTGAGGTGCCTAAGTCTTAAGGGCGGTAAAAAATAGGGTGTCTATAGTTGCCCCTCTTTGATAGAGCTTAAAGTCATGAAATGACGTGAGTGAATGTCACGGCCCAAAGACGACCCATTTGACACGGCCGCAGAACTTGGGCAAGCAATCAAAACGTAAATGTAATTGGTTGAACTGGAAAGTTGCCTACGTATCTCTTTGCAAGGAACCAAACTAGTGTAGTTCATGGGCAAGATGCAAATGATATGTAGCAAGGATGCATTTTAAAAGTAAGACTTATACGCTGCGTGAAGCCGGCTACTTTTGAAAACTCACGATCATGCAAAATAATGCGATAAGCAAGATAATAGCATGAATGAAAAGCTTAAATCAAAACAAATCTAATCGTGCTTCGCACGGAAAGGAGTAAGCAAATAATGAGACAGTGCAACCGACAGAGACGTCTCATCGTATTACATATGGAGAAAGGGGAGAAGAGTAGAACGCACATCAACTATGTACTACGCAGAAGAGACGAAGGATACAAGCCAAATCACACTCACGTGATCAGGGTAATGGGATACCAGCCAAACTACGCTTCGTGCAGAAAGGGGAAAGCTCCATTCGAAACTACGTCTCACGTAGAAAGGATGGAGAGCGCAAGCCAAACTATGCTTCGCGCAGAGAGAAGCAAAGCTCTATTCCAAACTGCGTCTCATGCAGAGAGGACGGAGGGTGCAAGCCAAGTTGCACTCAGGCGATAAGGGAAAAAGGGTGCTAGCCAAACTACGCTTCGCACAGAGGAAGGAGAAGCTCCATTCCAAATAGCGTCTCATGCAGAGAGGGTGAAGGGTGCAAACCAAACTATGCTTCGTGCAGAGAGGAGAAAAGCTCCATTCCAAACTGCGTCTCACGCAGAGAGGGTGGAGGGTGAAAGCCAAACTACGCTTCGTGCAGAGAGGGGAAAAGCTCCATTTCAAATCGTGTCTCATATAGAGAGGGTGGAGTGTGCAAGCCAAACTATGCTTCACACAGAGAGGAGAAAAGCTCCATTCCAAATTGCGTCTCACATAGAGAGGATGGAGGGTGCAAGCCAACTACGCCTCACTATAGCTTGACTTTTTGTGCCCCCTTTCGGAAGACGAATAAGCCCTACAGTATCGGACTCCTGCAGTTCTGAATCTGATCACACAAGTGCAATGTGAAATAGATAAACACCAAATAGTCCAAATCTGGTAAATCCTTTGGAAAATCAATTTTGAATCAAAATGCCAAAAATGGATAGCTTTGCCAGATATAGAGTCGCAACCTAAATATTTTTTTTGGAAAATTTAGGAAACCCATGACTCGTGCAAAAGGTCACGTGTTCGTCATCACCAAGATTGTCTCGGCTCAGGAACTTGGGTACGACAGGGAAAGGTCATGAATTGAGCACCCCCGCTCGTCTGATCAAGGATCGACCTCCACTAATCATGATGTGAATCTTATGTACCTTATATGCTCTTGTTCCGATTTATTAGGCTAGCATTACTATGTGATGCACACACACAAGTATAGACTAACTTGCAAGAATTGGAACATCCTGTTCATGTTTGTTTTGAAAATTGTTTCGAATATGTACCACTTGAAAAAGTGATCGTATATAAGCATTACTCAAATTATTCCAATTCAAGCAATTAGCCTTCATCCACAGGCATTCCAGCAAATTTATCAAATAAGCACTTAGCCTCATGATAAGCATGCTAAACATGGCAACAACAACATGTCATATGCTAAAGCGAGTAAAGGCTCGCCTAGTACTCCAAGCCAAAAAGATGAAAGAGTTAGAAAAATGCATGATCCTAATTTATGCAATATGACTAATGCAATGCATAAAATATACAATTACTAGGCTCGGCTACTAATATAGCATATGAATCAATTTGATAGTATGCGGTCTAAGCACGTATTCAAAGAAGCATTTAAACTAACAATGCGAGTTAGAATGATGAACCGAGCCTAATGTATGCAAGACAATGGATGCAAGGCATGGGAGACGCTAAACGAAATATGATGCCCTAAACTAACCAACATAAGCGTGTAAATAAAAAGGAGAAAGATGTAGGGTTGGAAGACATACACATTAGTACAACATTGCGCCCTCACACTGGAGGGTCCGAATAAATTAACTAGCTAAGCTAATTATTATGAATTAACTAACTATTACAAAATGAAATGAATAAATTAGCTAAGCTACTTAACTAATTATTACAACAACAAATTAATAAACTATTCTAGCGATTTAACTAATTATTACAAGAAAAAATTAAATAACTAGTCTAGCTAACTAATTATTTACAACACTTTACAAAATTAACTAGCTATAACTAATTAATTACAACAAATATCTAAGCTAAGTAATTAGATTAAGCAGCCCCGGGAAGCGAGGAGTGCTCATGCGTGAGCGGACTTTTCACCCGAAAAAGCCACTATTTCTGCTGCAAAATCCTCTATTGCACAAGAGAACACTTACACTGATTTCTACCTAAGAACCAACTTTGTTCTGTTTCAAAAGTACACGACTGGATTTTCCGCAGGTGGCCGGCAAATAGCCTGCCGTCCACTGATGGTGTCCTGCCGGCCAATGATGACTGGATTGTCCTGCTGCAACAGAGAGCAAACAGAGCAGGGACATGGTATTCTCAAGGGTTTGTTTGCACAATTTACCCCTCTTTATCATTTGAACAGCTCAAAGAAGTAGTAAAACTTGATTCACAAACCACCAATGGATGTAATTTCATTGCATGATGGCTTATGAACCAAGTGTGCAAGTTCAATGAATGCAACGAAACAAGACTCTTAAAACCACCTCCCTATCATGAAAGATCAAGGGAAGTAGTTGATAATGAATCTTGAACCGTTTTCATCACTAATGCGTATGAAACGACTCAAGACTCAAGGATTCAATTAATGTCTGATAGAACCCTAACCAAATTATTATCTTCCATTTTTTTATTCACCAATTTTATTACTCCATTTTAGTTACCTCTCAATTCTTTAATCAATTAAGTCCCAAGTGAATTTTAAGTCCTCTAATGGAAAGAGAGCTCAAACCAAGTGTTTCATTGGGCATGAAAGAGACATCATACCATTGGTAATGAACCTCTAAAGGGATTAAACCATTAAGCATGACATCTCAATCTCATGCTTAAACAAACAAATAATTTGAAACCACTTTCAAAGCAAAGAGAAAGCCAAGAAATGAGGGAGGTTACAGAGGTGATTAAAGGTGAGAACAAGTAAGAAAAACACTAAATAAATGCAATCGACTCAAATATGGTGGTGTCTAAGGCCTAAAACACCAAACTTATGAGGACAATTACACTACAAGCATGCAATATAAGGCTCAAATGCAATGAACACTTAAAAATAGTCCTAAAACAGTGCTAAATAAGTCCTAAAATATGTTGAAATTAAGACAAAAATAGCTAGAATAATAAGCTAAAACATAGATCATGCTAGGCTAGTAGGCAAAACACAAGGAGGGGAGGCTAACCTCACCAATTTCGGACTTCAAACCATGATTTTAGCCACTAAAATGCCTCTGAAAATTAGTGTTTTAAAGTTCAAAAAAAGATAGTATAAAGGTGGGCAACACAAGGGTATAGGCCTTGAAAGCAAGGTGTAAAGAAGGATGAAACACCCCTCAACCCTTTATTGGCCTTAAAACCCAAGTTTCTGCCAAAAAATACAGAGTTTATATAGCCCAAAAATAGTGGGAAACAGTAGGAAAAAGAGTAAATAAAGCAAGAAGAGAGGCAAAACTTTATACCTCTTGAAGAGGAGAACCAATTCTAGGCAACAACACAAGGCTTACACACCCTCAAGAGCTCAAACAAGGCTCAAAGATATCTTAGTTCAAAGATGGAGAGGTTTGGTTAAGAGTGTATAGGCAAAAGCTTGCAAAAAACTAAGAAATTTCAAGACAAAGAGAGAATTGTAGAGAAAGAGAGAGGGATAATTTTTTGTTCTAAAAATTCCAACCTCTAAAATGAAAGGGGAGGCCTCCTATATATAGAAAACCATGCAACTCCCTCAAAAATATCAAGACATACATGTGTAGGAAGGTGCATGCATCTGTGCCAACAGCTGGCACAGCTGGCAGAAAAATATCTGCAAAACACATTGGTAGTCGACAACCAGGAACAATGGCTGGCAGCCAATAGAAGGGGCCGATAGGACACAAGAGGTTGCAGGCTTGAAAATCTCTAGTTTTGGTCCAAAAATAAGGTAATAGGTGTATAGCGTTTGAAAGGCTCAAAGCTGTGACATTCTGCTGAGGACCCTGAGCAATTAATAAGCATATACACTCATCATTGGGTGTGCAAACGATGACGTCCAAGTTGCAAGGGCGGTCAAAAATGGAGTACCTATAGTTGCCCCTCTTTGACAGAACTCGGAGTCATGAAATGACGTGAGTGAATGTTAAAGCCCGAAGACGACCCATTTTGACAAGGCTGTAAGACTTGGACAAACAAATAAGACAGAAATAAATGGTTGCGCCCGTAGGCTGCCTACGTATCCCTTTGCAAGGAATCAACGAGCGTAGTTCTGGGGCAAGATGCAAATGATATGCACAAAAACTTTGAAAACTGGACTCACACGCTTCGCGAAGCCGGCTATGATGAAAACTCATGCTCATGCAAGATGATGCAATAAGCAATAACAAGATGCAAAAAGCAATATAACAAGATAACAACATATGAATGAGCAGCTTCAAACTAACCAACACAAGTCCTATGCAAAAGACCTAAAACACAGTTTAACTACGCCAAAACACGAAACGAGGAAAGAAAACACCACTCAGGATTGCGTTTCACGCGTCCTGAGAAATATAGAAATGAAAACCGCTCAGGGTTGCGTTTCACGTATCCCGTGATGAAAGAAAAATTGCTTGGGCTTGCGCTTCACGCGTCCCGAGATACAACACACCTAGGGCCGTGCTTCATAAGTCTTGAGATACAAGAAAATTGCTTAGGCTCGCACTTCACGCGTCCCAAGATACAACCTCCTCAGGGTCGTGCTTCACGTGTCCTAAGAAACAAGAAAAACCACTTGGGCTTACGCTTTACGCATTTTGAGAAACAAGAGAAATCGCTCATGCTCGTGCTTCACGCGTCCTGAGATATAAAATGTCCAGGGTCGTATTTCATGCATCTTGAGAAACAACAAAACCACTCGGGCTTGTGCTTCACGTGTCCTGAGATACAACACGCCTGGGGCCGCGTTTTATGCATCCTGAGAAACAAAAAAATTGCTCGGGCTCGCGCTTCACGTGTCCCGAGATACAATAAACCCAGGGCCGTGCTTCACGTGTTCTGAGAAACAAAAGAAACTGCTCGGGCTCGCGTTTCACACGTCCCGAGATACAACACGCCTAAGGTCGCGCTTCACGCGCCCTGAGAAACAAGAAAATTGCTCGGGCTCGTGTTTCACGCGTCCCGAGATACAACACGAAAAGTGCGCGATAGACGCACTAAATGAACAAATGCGATACACAAAGTGAACAAGTCAATACAATGACAATGCATATTTCATGGAAGATAGACAACCAATGTATGATGTTAATTGAAGGCATGTTCTATGCAAGAAACAAAACAAAAGCATATTCTATGCAAAATTAACAGCATGTTCTATGCACGAATCATAAATGATGCAAGACACATAAGCGACATACGTATATATGCAATGCATATTCTATGCAATGGAAGAGAACAAAGACATAAATTGACAAAATGAATAAAACGATAGCCAGTGACAACCTCCAATTTACCTCTCGAGGGAATTACAACATGTTCAAAAAGATTACACCTCGTTCATAGTAGCAAGTGGGACACGTTCACATACCGGAACGCAGCTGCAAGCTTTCAAAACAGAACCTTCCATATATTACTCAGGAAGCAGAAGCATAGAATAGCACCAAAACCCAACTAAGAGCCACCGGCTACATGCCGGTCACCAGGACATGTCACCGGCCACTTACCGGCCTCCGTCTAGGCTTGCTGGCCACCAATAGTGGCTTGCCAGCCACCCGTGGTAGTTTCAGGGCAAAACAGTCTTTTTGGCTTGGGTCTTTGAGTATAGATCAACACACTTCATTTCCTCACACCCACAAGGCTGAAATCACTTCTCCTCTCTCTCTAGGTGCTTCTTCTCTCTAGATCTGTGCTTTACACGCGTTTTCCAATGCCCCACGTGAACTTTTTTTGTAAAACCCTCTTGATTCTCAACACTTTGAACCGATCAGATTTTGATTTTGTCACATTTTCTTCATTTTTACCACTTCAGGCTTGTTTCCCTCGAGTTTTCCTTGGGTTTCGTGAACTTTCTTGGGTTTTGACTTTTTATCCCATTTTCTCTCTCCTAGGGTTGACGTTTTCCAAGTTTATCCTTTTTTTCTCCATTTTTCTTCACATTTCACCTACTTTTCATCCATTTTCCAGATGGCAGACGATATACCTCACAATGGAGCTCTTCTCGAGATTCCACCTGTGCTTCCACCCATAGTCGAGGTAGAGGAGCCAGTAGTTGCCAAGGCTGGCAAGGCGGCGGAGGACATTAAGGCTAACCTTGAAGCGGAGTTTGCGCCATAGTTTGAGCCAGAGCCGTTACCACTAAGAGTGTGACCCTTTGATCCGGCGACATATCATCGCCGTACACACATATTACTGCCTGGAGGGATTAGGTGTTTCAGCAATTTTGCTCGCAGCGTACCAGAGGACGTCCTGCTGAGGGAGCCGACCTCCCACCTTTAATCCAGCGCTACCGAAGTATGAGCTCTGTTTTCATGCATTCATGCCTTTCCTTTAATTGGATTTCTCGCACTACTTTTCATCTGATTGCACTTTCATCACTGTCTGATTCACTTTTTTTCTCTGCCACAGGGAGACTTCCGTGCTTACAGGGGTTATGGAGCGATGATGGTGAGGGATTGGTACGATGAGCTCCCTGTCGGGGTCTGCGTCATCGTCGATGAGGTTGGCTTTGGCCTTTTCTGCTCTAGACTGACATGCGTTACAGCGAGCCTCCCCCTTCTAGGAACGCTAGTGGAGAGGTGGTGGGACACCACTAACTCCTTCCACCTCTCTACAGTCGGGGAGATGACGATGACTCCTTACGACTTTACCATGATCATAGGCATAGGAGTAGGGGGTGATCCAATCCCTTTTGACACAGACATAGGCGAGTGAGAGGCTTCTTGGGTCCATCTATTGGGAGGGGGCCCATCTCTTTACCGGCCGACCATGGTAAGATACAGTCGGTTCGCCAAGTAGTTCCGCGGGAGCGAGCCCGAGACACTGGAGGAGATGGAGTAGTACACCCGGGGCTTCCTGATGTTTGTCCTCGATACCACCTTATTTTTGAACTAGTGGAACACCATGGGTTTATATCTATTAAGCGCCCTAATGACCCTTCCTCGAATGCGATTCTAGGATTGGAGCGGAGTTGGCTTTGCTACCCTTTACGGCTACATGAGCTCTGCCTCCCGCATGAGGGGAGAGTGGATCGGAGGCTACTGGTGAGCTTGGGAGGTATGCATTTCAGTTCTCTCTTTGAATTCATACTTTTTATTTCACATTTTCTGTTTATATCTATTCAACCCCTATGCTTTCTACTTTGCACTTTCTGTTCATGCCCTGTGCTTTCTGCTTTGCACTTTCTACATCTGTCCATGCTTTGTGCTTTCTGTTGTGCACTTTCTACATATGTTCATACTGTTAATAACATCGTTGCCCTTTTCTTGCAGCTATTGGTTTACGTATATTTTCCAGCCCTCATTCCAGAGCCTATAGAGGAGGTCCCCCTTGTTATCCCTTATTTGTGATGATACAATGGTCAGTGTCAGCGCCGGAGTCATGAGACTTTCGCCTTCTTCCGCCATTATTTTCATACAGTGGTTGCTGCTGAGGTAACCCGGAACTCATAGTCATTTTTGCTTTGATACTGTTCTAATTCATACTTTGGCAACTGACGGCAACTAACAATCTGTACATTCTCTGTTTGTAGATCACGTGGCAGCCTTGGGCGATGATGGTGGCCAGAGTGAGAGACCAGTATGCGGGAGCTTGGGGCACATCGCGCTTCTGGATTCTGTTGGAGGGCCCAGTTTGCTAGGCTTAGTTTTTGAGCAAGAGATTCATTCGCCAGATTGTGGGCTTACTTGATCCAGTCGTTCCGATGCCACCCCCGGAGTCTATAAGGACAGTAGATAGCCTATCAATTGACGCAATCATTCAGTTCATGGTAGGCCTAGACGCTGACTTCTTCAGAGGAGAGGGCGATTACATGACATTTATTCAGACCCACCTTATACCTCCTCTGATGGGCGTTCATGTGGGCGAGCAAGTAGGGCCCCCTATGACGGGCGAGGTGCCTCGGGCGACTAGGGCCTATACTAGAGGGGTTCTCCCTGTTGAGCAGACTATCTGTTGGCCAGAGCTTCCCACTACGCTCACATGCTGGAGGCCGACTGGGACTGCTTATCAGATTCCGATCGAGCCGGCAGAGGCTGGGCACGAGTATGTCGGTGTTTGAGGCTCATCTTAGGTATGGACCATACTTTATAATTTGTACCCTCAACATTTCCATTTCAGATATGTTTATTCCAGACATTGATCACCCAAACGCACTTGCAGGCATCTATAAAGTATACAGGGAGCCTCCTCGAGCTGGTGGCTTCTTTGATGGGTATGGTGCAGAGAAGAGAGATGCTGCTTGGTCTCTACGGCATTAAAGTAATTTCCTTCAGTTCAGCATACATTTCATTACTAACTCTATTTGTGCATTGCACTATCATATTTCTACTGATACATCGGTATTTTAACTGTAGTCTTTCCCAAACTGCACTGATACACTGCATTGATACACTGTACTCACACACTGTACTCATTCTGTATCTGATTTTTGCATGACACTTATTCTGCATACCATGCCTGTATCTGATACACACACTGTAGCTAATATGTTGACAACTATTTTTTTTCCAGATTCCATCCGTGTTGAGGACACCAACGGTGGCAGCAGCAACACCAGCACCGGCAGTACCCCCTCCAGCAGCAAGGAAGAGAGAGAGACAAGCCCTATCTTGTGGCCAAGATGTGAGCCACGGTCGAGGCAGAGATAGGGGCACCTGAGGCCAGAGCAGTCCCACAGAGCCCATTTTGAGCAGCGATGATACTGAGACTAGTGACTCGGAAGAGGTAGTGAGTCGACATGCTGAGTCATCTGAGAGTGGAGATAAGGATGCTAGCTCGGGGTCTGAGAGTGGAGGTGGTGCCGAGACGGGCTCTGAGGCAGGGAGAGGAGATAATATTGGCTCCGGTTCAGAGTCTGATTCCAACAATGGTGCCGATGAAGATAGGGCTCTTGAGTCCCCTTCGACGAAGAGGACGAAGAGGGCCTCCCGGGCCTGAGATGACCGGCGCTGATGTTTTGTACTTTTTGCTTAGTTTCTTTTTTTGGTAGCATTAGCACATGTATAGCTTCAGGTAGGTTTTATTTTGCTTTTGAAACTTGTACGCCTCTTTTGTAAAAACCATAATCGAAATAAAACCTTGCAGTTTTTATGAAATGTGTTGTCATTTTTGCATCATGAGCATGATATTCGTATGAAATGGAAATGGAATTGAATTTGCCAAGAGAGCGCTTGATTGAAACAATGTTCTTAATCGGGTAATGAGCCGATCAACAACCAAAATACAAAATACAACTCGATAAACAAAACAAAAACAACTCAAATACAAATAAACACACTTGCTAAAACCAAAGGACTCAAAATAAGACCTCAAAACACAAAGATCGAGACAAAACACATGCTGCCAATACTGCCCAGCACACAGGTGGACGGTAGGCCAGAGACGGAAGCTACCGGCCAGAGATGGGATTTGCTGACTAGAGGAAGTGGCCTGCCGGCCACCAAAGTAGCCTGTCGGCCACCAGTGTGAGTAACCTCCAGATTGTTGACAGCTGGCTTCCATTCACAGCCTTATCTTCTACAAAAGGTTCTGCTTCATGATTTCTTCTCCAGAACCTCATTTCAGCTGCAATTTCTTCCACAAATGGAGATATTCCTTGTCGAGAAGCTCATGAATTGGATAGCTCCTTTAGACGGAACGGAAAAGGTAAATTTTCAGGGTTTTGACATAAATGCACTTTTTTCGTTGAGTCGTACTCCGCTTTGTTTTCCGTTCCTCCATGTCGTGGCTCGATGCTGGGACCCAATTACACATGTCTTTTGCTTTAGGGCATAAGAAATATGCCTGACACTTGAAGAATTTCAAGCACTAATGGAATCCTGGCGCGATGAGGAAATCATACCTCAGCTTTGTTTTGGCCACGCACAAGCTTTGGGACAGATGTGTGGGCTTACTCTGCACGAGGCTTGGTTTTTAGCCCATAATGGAGAACTAGACATACCCAGCTTGATTCATCGATTTTCCGACATCGGTGACAGAGGTGACCTTCTTTGGCGAGGTTTTTGATAACTTGCTCTCTAGTTATGTATGCTTGCTCATTTCCTTCTTGCCCATAGTTTTGGCGAATCTAACATTCGTTTGATTGAAGTGGTCCAAGGTCTGAAAGAAAGTAAGAGTTGCATTTGTTTGGCGCTGGCCGAGACCTTGATGGGCTTAGATGCCTTTCATCGGCAAGAGATGACCAGGTTCGCGGGTGTAGCTTGACTTTTTTTGCTCTCCTTTTTGGAAGACGAATAAGCCCCACAGTATCGAACTCCTGCAGTTCTGAATTTGATCTCACAAGTGTAATGTAAAATAGATAATCACCAAAGAGTCCTAATCCGACAAATCTTTTGGAAAATCGATTTTGAATCAAATTGCCAAAAATGGACTGTTTTACCCGATACAGAGTCACCACCTAAATAGTTTTTGAGAAATTTAGGAAACCCATGACTCGTGCCAAAGGCCACGTGTCCGTCATCACCAAGATTGTCTCAGCTCCGGAACTTGGGTACGAGAGGGGAATGTCATGAATTGAGCACCCCTGCTCACCCAATCAAAGATCGGCCTCTACTAATCATGATATGATTTTTATCTACATTATATGCTCTTGTTTCGGTTTATTAGGCTAGCATTACTATGTGATGCGCACACACACGAGTATAGACTAACTTGCAAGAATTGGAACATTTCGATTCATGTTTGTTTTGAAAATTGTTTCAAAATATATACCACTTGAAAAAGTGATCACATATAAATATTACTCAAATTATTCCAATTCAAGCAATTAGCCTTCATTCACAGGCATTCAAGAAGTTATAGCACTTAAGCAATTAGCCTCATGGCAAGTATGCTAACATGGCAACATCAACATGCGTTATGCTAAAGCGAGTAAAGGCTCACCTAGTACTCCAAGCCAAAAGAGAAACCAGTTAGAAAAATGCATGATTCCTAACTACACAATATGACTAATGCATCACATACAATATGCAACTAATAGGCTTGACTACTAAAATGGCATATGAATAAATTTGATAGCATGCGGTCTAAGCACGTATTCAAAGAACATATTTAAGTAACAATGCAAGTAAGAATGATGAACTGAGCCTTGACGCATGCAAGACAAGTGGATGCAAACATGAAGTATGCTAAACAAAACATGATGTCCCTAAACTAACCATCATAAACTAGTAAATAAAAGAGAGAAAGACGTGGGATTGGAAGACATACACATTATTACAACATGGCGCTCTCATGAAGGAGTGTCTGAATGAACTAACTAGCTAACTAATTAAAGCTAAACTAATTAATTAATTATTAAAAACCCAAAAGAATAATTTAGCTAAACTGCTTAACTAATTATAACAACAATAAATTAATTAACTAATCTAGCTATTTAAAATAATTAAAACACAAGATGAATTAGCTATTCTAACTAATTAAGTACAAAGCCACTATTTAGGCACGACTTTAATATATTAACAACATGGATCCCGAGGATCGATGGAGGGCTCATGCATGAATGTGGTTTCCTCCCAAAAAAGGCACTGTTTCTACTGCAGAATGTCTCTGTTGCATAGTAGAACACTTGCATTGATTTCCACCTCCAGACCAACTTTGCTCTGCTGGGGGAGTACACTGCTGGATTTTGCACTGGTGGTCGGCAGAGGGCCTGCCGGCCACTAATGCCAGAACTTCGTTGCTGCAACAGAGAGAAAAGAGAGTAGAGACATTGTATTCTTAAGGGTTTGTTTGCACAATTTACCCCTCCTTATCATTTGAACAACTTAAACGAGTAGTAAGTTTACTTCACAAACCACCAATGGATGCAATTTCATTGTATGATGACTTATGAATCAAGTGTGCAAATTCAATGAATGTAACAAAATAAGACTCTCAAAACCACCTCCCTATCATGAAAGATCAAGGGAAGTAGTTGACAATGAATCTTGAACCGTTTTCATCACTAATGAGTATAAAACGACTCAAGACTCAAGGGTTTAATTAACGTCCGATTGAGCCTAAACAAGTTATTAACTTGCTCACTTTTAATTCCAAGTTTTAATTACTCCATTTTAATTTACCAACCATTCCTTAATCAATTAAGTCCAAAGGTGAAGATTAAGTCCTCTAATGGAAAAGAGTATCAAACCAAAAGTTGTTTTAGACATGAGAGAAGCTTCATGTTGTTGGTAATGAACCCCAAAGGGATTAAACCGTTAAGTACAAGACCTCAATCTCATGCTTTAAACAAGCAAGTAGCTTGAAGCAACTTTCAAAGAAAATCAAAAGCCAAGAAAGGAGGGAGGTTGCAGAGGTGATTAAGAGTGATCACAAGTATGGAAGGTTATAAATAAACAATATCAACTCAAATAGGATGGTGGCTAAGGCCTAAACCACCAATCCTATGAGGACAATTACACTGCAAGCATGCAATACAAAGCTCAAATGTAATAAACACGTAAAAATAGTGCTAAAACAGGTCTAATACAGTCCTAAAACATGCTGGAATTAAGCTAACAAAAGTTACAATAATAGGCTAAAACATAGAGCATGCTAGGCTAGTAAACAAAACACAAGGAGGGGAGGCTACCCCCTCCATTTTTGGACTTCAAAATATGTTTTTAGCCATTGAAATAACTTTGAAAAATAGTGTTCAAAAGCTCAAAAGAAGATAGTGTAAAGATGGGAAACACAAGGGTAAAGGCTAGAACAACAAGGTGGAAAGAATGGTGAACCACCCCTCCACTCTTTAAGGCCTTAAACAAAAAGTTTTAGCCCCAAAATACAGGCTTTAAACAGTCCAAAAGATAGTCAAAAAAATGAAAACAAGTGGTGTAAAGATAGTACAAAGGCAAGAGAAAGTATACCTCTTGAAGAAGAATGAACCCTTAAGTCATAAACCAACAATTTCACACTCTCAAGCGCTTCAAGAGCTCAAATTCAAGCTCTAATCACCTCAGCAAGAAGCTCTCTAAGTTTGGTTTAGAGTGTTTGGGCAAAGGCTATGCAAGTAGAAAGGGAGAGAAAGAATTGTAGAGAGAGAGAGGAATTTTTCAAAATTATTTCCTCACTCCTAAATATTTCTAACCTTAAAACAATGAGGGAAGGTCATCTATATATAGAAACAGATGAGCCTCAATCGAAAATATCAAAAAAAGGACAGCTGGAGCTTTGTGGAAATTGCTGACAAAAATATCTGGGTTTTACACTAGTGGCTGGCAGGCCAGAAATGGTGGCTGGTATGGTGGCCTGCTGTCCACAAATGGTGGCTACCGGCCACCTGCCGGCCACAAAAAAATCTGCTTCCAGGCCCGACTTCAAATGGGCATATCTCCCTCATCCAGACTCGATTTTAGGTCATTCTTAAGTCTAAATTGAAGCCCCGAAAGTCTACTTTCTAATGGTGGCACCTCCACATCTAAATTATAAGTGTACAAAGAGATATGCCTATTTTAGTGAAGGTTTCTCATTTATATCTTAATCAGATTGATGCCTAACTTGAAACAGCCATACCTCCCTCATTCAGACTCAGCGTTAAGAGATTCTTGAGTCTCCAATGAAGCCCCAGAAGTACACTTTCCAATGGTGGTGGCCTCATAACTAAAGTATAATTGTGCAAAGAGATAGACCTAATTTAGTGAAGGCTGCTCATTTATCTCTTAACGGTTTGATGCCCAACTTCTTCCCTAACTAGTTTTCTTCCCTCTCCTCCAATTTTCTTCAACTCCAAACCTATAAATAAGAGGTTTTTAAAGATTTTTCAAAGAGTTCACCTATTTTCCATTTATTTCCACTTTTTCCTTGCTCGATTTACTGAAAAAGTGCAATTTCAAACGAAATACGAGCCTCGGAACATCGTAGAAACTTTTGGGAAAAATATTTTCAAAAAGAGGATTTTGAGGTCTAAAATAGTTTTGGTAAAAAATAGTTTTGGTCCAAAATGGGTTGTAAGATTGGGATTTAGAAGCTTTTCTTGCTGAAGAAATCGAACATTTGCACAACATAACTTTCATCATTGAGTGATCAATCAGTGGCGCCCAAGTCTTAAGGGCCGTAAAAAATGGGGTGTCTACAGCGAGGAGTCTACTACTTCTTCAGGTATTGTTTTCCACCATTTCTCATATGTGTTTCTCACATCACTCGGTATGGGAGCCGAATAATTAGCAGAATCAGAAGCGTACGCTCTAGAAGATAGACATTACTCGGCTCTAACCTGCATGATTAGGAGGCCGAATACAATAAATAGGCCGAGTAACTATTGAACTATGGGGTCGAATAAATAAGCAGATTATGAGCGAAAAGTGGACCAGGGCCCGAGGCCCTGGAAACGAGTATAAATAAAGGAAAAATAGTCAAAGAAAGGTATGTGAGAACTATTACACTTAACTTAAAATACAAGTAATTCAAAGTGTAGAGACTGACTTGCCCGTCGGAGTGCTAATTTCGGCACCCCCGACCGGAGTGTTAATTCTTTTTCAGGTGACTAGCTGAGGATCATTGACGTCCCCTAGGATCTAAAGAGTATTCCAAACCCTTTCTCCACAATTGGCGCCGTCTGTGGGAATATTCAAATACATCCATGGCGGGCGTAACAGAATAGTCACTGACGAAACCACACAAAGAGATGACCTCACTCCAACAAACATGCTTGGACCGGAGACTATCGCTGCAAGACGTGCCTTGAACTTCGGCTCACCCTCGACTTCGAAGCAGGAGACAATGCAGGCGATCATGGAACAAGCAAAGAAAAACGAACAGAGGTTGGAGAACATGATTGCTGAGAACGAACGTCTCCGTCAAGATTTAGCCTTGGAAGTGGCGAAGTCCAAACAAGCTGTACACCTAAATCCGGAATGACCTCCGAAGGCAGGTGGTAGACGACCTCGAGCCCGACAAGACGACACTGATAGCGACTCCGACTCATTATCCCCAGAGCCCAAGAAGAAGGGGCAACCTGAAACTACCAGTTCGTCTGAAGAGAGTCCCCGTATAAGGCATAAGCGAAGAAGAAACAGTTCGGATGAAGATCAACACTATCCCTTTGTACGACGGATTGCAAAGGCAGTGCTACCCAAGAAATTCAAAGCACCATCATTCACCTTGTACGATGGTAAATCAGACCCCACTGATCACATCCGCCATTACAAGGAAGCCATGACGCTGCATGTAGATGACGAGGCTTTGATGTGCAGAATATTTCTGAGCAGTTTGGGACCACTAGCTATCAGGTGGTATTATAAACTGGAGCCGACCTCGATTAAAAGCTTCCACCAACTCCAAAAATCCTTCAGGGCAAGGTTTATCACGAATGAGGTCCAGCCAAAGCAAGCCGATTCCCTCTGGGCAATGCAGATTCAACTGGGGGAAACCCTTTGTGCCTACTCGACACGGTATTGGGAATGTTTCAATCTAGTAGACGATGCTTGCAATGACTCCATGGCCATCACCGCCTTCAAGATGGGGCTGCATCCCGACAGCGCCCTCCACAGCTCTTTGACCAGACGGCTCCCCAAAACAGTTTGGTCGTTGATGAATAAAGTTGAAGAATATTGTAAAGTGGAAGATGACAACTTGAGGGTTAAAGCCAGAAATGTGACCATCAAGACGGCTCCTGCTGAAATTGCTCAGCCATTAAATTCTATAGCACCTCAGAGTTCTAAACCACAGCATCGGGCGAAACGAGGTAAGAGACGAGATTCTCGCCGATCAAGTAACCAATGCTCCCACCGAGCGAATGAACAACTGCAAATCGATAGCAGGCGCACAAGGCGTGCCGACAAGAAATATGCTGAGTTGTCAGAACCTTTCAGCACGGTCATGTCCAAAATCTAACATCTTCTGTTCTTCAAGTGGCCGTCAAAGATGGTGGGACCTCCCGACACTCGAAGACGGGATAGGCGGTGCGAGTATCACAAGAATCATGACCGTGAAACAAAGAGTTGTTATGCATTGAAGGATCACCTAGAGGACTTGGTGCAGGATGGTCGGCTACAACAGTACGTCCGAAAGGGCAACTCAACCAAAGCAATAGCCTTGAGACAGGATTCTCCTCCACTCAGCGTGATCCATATGATATACAGCCTGTCAATTTCATCAGCGGTGCATATGATTCAGTCGAATCTCGACCCTCAAAATCAAATTACTCCGGCTAAACGGCCCCATGAAGCTGCAAGCATCTCTTTTGATGATTCAGATCTGGCCGGAGTGACACTTCCTTACATCGATCCCTTGGTAATTGAGTTACGTGTAAATCGATTCACCGTTGAGCGCGTACTCATTGATCTGGGGAGCACATCAGAGGTTATGTATTACAAGACATTCACCAAACTCGGCTTCTCAGAATCGGATCTCTCTCCGGCTCCTTATCCATTATTCGGTTTTAACGCCAATCCAGAGTACCTATTGGGGAAAATCACACTACCAGTTCGAGCGGGCTCCCGAACAATGGATGTGGAATTCTTGGTTGTCAGGCTGCCATTGTCGTATAATCTCATCATGGGGCGATCGTGGTTGCATGTGATGCAGGCCGTGCCGAGCACCTATCAGTAGCTGCTACGCTTCCCCACAGAACGCGACATTGAGCAAATCCGTGGCTCTCAGAAATCGGCACAAGCATGTTACCTCCTTGCTCAAAAGACTCCAAAGGAGTTGTAAGTGAATTCTATTGAGATAATAGATCGTGAGAGCCTCGAAGACGTTGGGTGGCTCCCAAATGAAAAGGCCACGGGAGGCCTAGATCGAGTTGAAATCAACGGCAACCCAGATTGGCGCCTCCCTCAATCAAGCCGACCAACAGGAGCTAATTTCGTTCCTGCTCGGCAACCTTGATATATTTGCGTGGACTCCATATGAGATACCGGGTGTAGATCCGTCTGTTTCACAACACCGTTTAAATGTTGACCCTAAATGCAAGCCGATCATCCAGCAAAGCCGGCGATCAGCCGCAGAGCACACTGCTGCAGTTGTTAAAGAAGTTGACCGGTTGCTTGACGCTGGGGCAATCAGGGAAGTGACCTACCCTACATGGCTCTCTAATACTGTGGTTGTGAAGAAGAAGAATGGGACCTGGCGAGTCTGCGTTGATTTCACGGACCTAAACAAAGCTTGTCCCAAAGACTATTTTCCTCTCCCAAGGATAGACCAACTGGTAGATGCTACAGCACGTCATCAGCGTATGAGCTTCCTCGATGCCTACAGAGGCTACCATCAAATTGCCTTGCATCCGAAGGATCAAGACAAGACTGCATTCCTCACCCCAAGAGGAACCTATTGCTACAAGGTTATGCCTTTTGAGCTGAAGAATGCAGGGGCAACTTACCAGAGACTAGTCACCATCATGTTCAAAGAGCAACTCGGCCACACTATGGAAGTATACATTGACGACATGGTGGTCAAATCCAAGGAAGAGCAGAATCATATAGCCGATCTGGAGGAGACATTCGGCATTCTACGCAAATACAAAATGAAGCTAAATGCTTCCAAGTGTGCGTTTGGGATCGGCTCTGGCAAGTTCTTGGGTTACATTATCAACCACTGAGGAATCGAGGCCAACCCGGGACAAATCACAGCAATCTTGGAACTCGGCTCCCCTCGTTCGGTAAAAGAGGTTCAAAAGTTGATGGGGATGGCCGCCGCACTCAACAGGTTCATCAGTCAGTCTACAGATCATTGCCGACACTTCTTCCATACACTACAGCAGGGAAAGTCTTTCGAATGGTCCGCCAAGTGTGAAGTCGCTTTCAACGGTCTCAAAACCTACCTTCGATCAGTTCCCCTCTTGACAACTCCCTCGTCAGGTGACCCGCTCATCTTGTATCTGGCAGTTTCTGACCGGGCCGTTAGCACTGTGCTGATTAAGGAAGAGCTGGAGAAGCAGCGACCAGTGTATTATGTGATCAAGGCAATGGTCGACGCCGAAACACGCTACCTGCCGCTGGAGAAACTCATTCTAGCCTTAGTCATGGCGGCAAGAAAACTGATGCATTATTTCTAGGGGCACAGCATCGGGGTGCTAACAGATTACCCCCTCCGATCAGTACTACGCAGTGCGGAAGCATCAGGACGCGTTTCAAAGTGGGCTCTTGAACTCGGCCAGTACGACATTCAATTTCTACCTAGAACCTCAATCAAGGGGCAGGTGCTTGCCAACTTTGTAGCTGAATTTACCGGGGGTCTTGCCGATTTCAAGACTGATGAAATTCGACCTAAGGCGAACTGGAGAATCTATGTTGGGGACATTTGGCAGTTGTACTGTGATGGATCATCCAATCAACGGGGCAGCGGTGCCGGAGTAGTAATCATGGCTCCCGACGGTGCAATAATTGAGCAGGCCGTCAAACTCGGCTTTGAAGCATCAAATAACGAGGCCGAATACGAAGCCCTTCTGGCCAGTTTGAGGAATGCACACCTTCTGGGTGCTCGCCGTTTGCTGGTATTTTGCGATTCAAAATTGATGATCAATCAGCTAAAGGGGGAGTACGCAACCAAAAATGACCGTATGGCGGCTTACATGAAATCGGCTAGCGCCTTATTGGCCAAATTTGACCATCATGAATTGAATCAGATAACACGTGACCAGAACACACATGCAGATGCTTTAGCTTGCCTAGCCTCCGCCATCAACTCAGAGATTAAACGGACCATCGAAGTAGGTTTCATCCCGGAGCTGAGCATTGGCCCTTCGGAGGAAATCCAGGTCAATGTCATAGAGTCAAGACCGAGTTGGATGGACCCCATTGCTGTATTCCTGTCTTTCGAACAGCTCCCAGCGGACAAAAAAGAAGTGCACAAGCTGCGAAACAAAGCCCTGCGATACTACTTGGATCCGCAAGGAAAGCTGTATAAAAAATCCCTTTCTGGTGCATACCTAGAATGTGTACACCCGGACAAAGTCGAAGAGCTCCTGACTGAAATACATGAGGGCAATTGTGGTGCCCATTCTGGCAGCTGCTCTTTGGCCCATCGAGCTATAACACAGGGGTATTACTGGCCGACAATGAGATCTGATGCCGAATGCTATGTGAAGAAATGTGAACAGTGCCAGAAATTCTCCCCGTTAACCCATCTGCCTGCTGAAGAGTTAAGCTCCATTACCAGTCCTTGGCCGTTCGCCCAGTGGGGACTTGATATCGTAGGACCATTGCCGAGGGCCCCAGGGAACAAGTGATACTTGATCGTCGCGACAGATTATTTCACAAAATGGGTCGAAGCGAAGGCATTAACTTACATTCGAGATGCTGATATTAAGCGCTTTGTATGGAGAAATATCATAACACGATTCGGCATTCCAAGAGCTCTAATTTCAGACAATGGCACCAAGTTTGATTGTGGCGTCTATTCAGAGCTGTGCAGCAAGTATGGTATCCGGCCTTACTTTTCTACGCCGGCTTACCCACAAAACAATGGTCAAGCCGAAGCCTCTAATAAATCCATCTTGGACGGCATCAAGAAGAGGTTGGAGAAAGCTAAAGGCAAATGGGTCAAAGAATTGCCGAGTGTATTGTGGGCTCATTGAACTACGCCGAGGCGATCTACTGGAGAAACGCCGTTTGCTCTTTGCTTTGGAACCCAGCCGATCATACCCCTGGAGATCGGTCACCCAACCCTGAAATCTCAAGTCTTTGATATGGGCCGAAATGATATGATGCTGGCTTTGGATTTAACTCTGATCGAAGAACGAAGAGACCGTGCCCTTGCATCCATGGTGCGGTACCAGCATCAGCTTGCTAAGTCATATAATCAACGTGTTCAGCTGCGCTGCCACACATCAGGAGAGTTGGTCCTAAAGAAGGTACTTTCAACTGCTAAGAAACCGACTGATGGAAAATTGGGTCCTAACTGGGCGGCCCCTATCAGATTGATTTGATCGCAGGAGTAGGGGCATATCGGCTCAAAGACATGTCAGGAAGGAGTCTGTCACGGCCTTGGAATCCCACGCATTTACGCAAATTTTATCATTGACCCGACTTGTGGGGCATTATACTTGTTATGAACGGTTCACCATGTACATGTCATTTTCTGTAATGCAAAGATCTCTATTTACTGACTACAAAATCCAGTTCAAAGGTGTTCTGAAAAGCCTCCAGATTCGGAGTGCCCTTCGTGGATATCACGATTGGCCAAGTAAAGCATCCGGATTCGGAGCCCCATCGGCGCACGACATCTTTGGGCCGAAAAAGCCTCCAGATTTGGAGCGCCCTTCGTGGATATCACGATTGGCCAAATAAAGCCTTCGGATTCGGAGCCCCATTGGCACGAGACGTCTCTGGGCTGAAAAAGCCTCCGAATTCGGAGCGCCCTTCATGGATATCACGATTGGTGAAATAAAGCCTCCGGATTCGGAGCCCCATCGGCGCACAATGTTTTTGGGCCGATTAAGCCTCTGGATTCGTTGGCCAAATAAAGACTCCAGATTCAGAGCCCTAACGGCGTATGACGTCTTTGGGCCGATTAAGCCTCCGGATTCGTTGGCCAAATAGACTGCGGATTCGGCTGATTAAGCCTCCGGATTTGGAGCCGCAACGGCGTATGACATCTTTGGGCCGATTAAGCATCCGGATTCGGAGCCCCAATGGTGTATGACATCTTTGGGCCGATTAAGCCTCTAAATTCGGAGCGCCCTTCATGGATATCATGATTGGCCAAATAAAGCCTCCAGATTCGGAGCCCCATCGGCGCATGACGTCTTTGGGCCAAAAAAGCCTCCGGATTCGGAGCGCCCTTCGTGGATATCACGATTGGCCAAATAAAGCCTCTGGATTCGGAGCCCCATCGGCGCATGACGTCTTTGGGCTGAAAAGCCTCTGGATTCGGAGTGCCCTTCGTGGATATCACAATTGGCCAAATAAAGCCTTCGGATTCGGAGCCCCATCGGCGCACGACGTCTTTGGGCCGAAAAAGCCTCTGGATTCGTTGGCCAAATAAAGACTCCAAATTCGGAGCCCCATTGGCGCATGACTCCTTTGGGCCGATTAAGCCTCCGAATTTGTTGGCCAAATAGACTCCGGATTCGGCCGATTAAGCCTCCGGATTCATTGGCCAAATAAAGACTCCGAATTCGGCCGATTAAGCCTCCGGATTTGGAGCCCTAACGGCGTATGACGTCTTTGGGCCGATTAAGCCTCTGGATTCGGAGCCCCAACGACATATGACATCTTTGGGCTGATTAAGCTTCCGAATTTGGAGCCAGACTCCGGATTCAGAGCCCCGTCGGCGCATGACGCCTGTGAGCCGATTAAAATATGGCATTCGTACCGATCATATAAACAAAGGCCGAGAAATGGAAATATTCAAAATGAGATTATTCAAGTCAGTCTCTAATTAATTATTCAAAATGAGATTGTTCAAGTCAGTCTCTAATTATTCAAAATGAAATGACATTCGTACCTGCCATGTTCAAATCAGTCGCATAAACATAATCTAAGACGTGCGAACATTCAGAATAAAATGTGTACTAAAATAAATAACAAGTACGCTACAAGTTAAAAACTAAGCGTTTTATTAAAATCAGCCATTAAATACATAATTTCACTTTCAATCTACATAAGCATTACAAGGTCTTCTTTTATTCGGCGGCTCCTTCATCATCACTCTTCTCAATTTCGAAAGCGGAGAAGAAGAAATCATTCTGCTAGTACAACGGCAATGCAGAATCCAACCCTGTTGCCTGGAGGGCCTCAGCCTGCTGAAGTGCCTTGATCCAGCCATGCTTAAATCCATGATTTTCACATCAGCAAACTTCTTCGGCGAGTTTCGCTTTGGTCTTCTGAATTCCGACTAGTTGGCCGTCATGGAAGCCTTTTTCATAAGCTGCGGCCCTCGCAATCTCAATCGCGAACATGCTAGCCGTGTTACAATCGACGATCGTATCATTAATCAGCCTTTGAGTAACCCTCTCTTCCACAACCGAGCTGGGGTGGTTGGCTGATTGGGGCTCGGCAGACTTGATTTTTCTTAGCTTACGCTCGGCCTTCTTGGCGCGAGCTTCTAATTTCCGAATGCGTTCATCTCTCTGCTCTATATCTCGGCGAGCGGCGCGGAGACGCATCCCGATCTCATAAACGGCGTACAGTCCCTTTACCGCCCCGTGAACGCCTTCATGAAACACTTCAAAGTCCTGCCGACCTACCATCGACTGCTGAACTTCGAGTGAAAAAATCTGTCGAGCGAACTCGACTGCCACATTTGGATCTCGAATGATCGAATCCGCCTCTGTCATTGGTCTATTATTCACAAAGACTGCAAAACTCAATGGGCGAGGAGTCACGTTGGATTCCCTTCCAGGACGGGGTTGAGGAGACTTACGCTGTGGCTGCTTGTCCCTCCTGGGTGACCTACTTCGACGATGAGGAGATTGGTGTCTTTCCCGATCCCTTGAAGTCCTACTGCCAGTGCGTGAAGGTTCACCACTTCGACTCATGGCTCCTTCTAGCTCAGCTAGCGTCTTCGCTTCACCTCTGCTGTTGAAGAAAAGTCTATTTGACATTCACACTTGTTTAATCTTCCTCAAAGAGCTGGACTGAGTTGCTGACTGAGCACATAAATAGGACCCTCGTTCACGAAGTACACGCCCATTTATTCCCTATGAGGGCAGCACCTCCGAGGCAATCTCATTAATATTGAAACGTCAACAGCCCGGCGCCGACTGAGTCATGCCCCAATTGCCCCAACCTCTGTTATTCAGCATTTAATGTTCGTGAACCAGCTGGGGCAAGGGTAGATTCATCAATCTAGTCGGCTTGAATGCCCCAACCGCTCTACGTTCTTTAGTACGATATTCATAAGTAACGTGTTATTCGGCGTTCTAAGTTCATGAACCAGCTGGGGCAAGGGCAGATTCATCAATCTAGGCGGCTTGAGTGCCCCAGCCATTCCACGAATCAATTCATCAGTATAATATTTATAAGTTCATTTTATTCGGCACCTCATGAATTCATTTTGTTTATGATTAAATCAGATCCATAAATTTAATCGACTTTTAAGTTTGCCGTCTCACGTAATCATGACATTTTGTTCTAACTGCTGATTCTCCTAGTTATGTACTCATATAGCAAACAATACAAGAAATAACTTGAGAGCATAGAAAATTTTCATTCATAAATTGGGCGCTAGCAGTGGACATTTTACATATGAAAATCCAAAAAAGTTGAAAATCAACTAACAAAAAACATACATTGAAATTAAAAATACATAACAAAAATAATTTAATCCCTAAAATCAATCCTCGGGATCAGACTCTAGTAGCTCAACATCCACTTGCTCGTATGGAATCGACATGTCCAATGTCACTCTAGTAGCAGCAAGGGCTTTGAGCCAGCCATGTTTGAATCCCCGATTCTTGAACTTGGGGACCTCTTCTACATAGTTTTTTAGAGCGGCGCTCTGCCCGGCTTCAAAGGCTTCGGAAGCCTCAGAGTCGGTTTTTTCCTTCGCCACCTTCAACTCTGCCAATTCGGCCTCCAGCTTGGTAAGCGCCTCCTTGGCTAACTTGAGCGATTCCTCACTCGTGTTCACCCTCTCCTCGGCGTCCGATCGGAGCTGGTCAGCAGTCCGCACCCTTTCCTTCTCAGCTTCGGCCTGCGCGCTCTCCATTGTGGCTCTCATCGCCTCAAACTCGACCTTGCTCCTCTGACCGTCCACTTCTAACTGCAAATGACCAATCCTTTCCACGGCATCATGTTGGCAGCGGCCTAATTCGACGATCCTTCCGACTGTCTACAAAACAATTTGGGATCCTCAGATACCAAGAAATACCTTATGCAAACAAAATCAAAACAAGGAGTTGGGATAAAGTCACTTACCAGAAGGGCCGACTGGGCAGCTAATGCTATGGCCATCAAATCCAGCTCGGCGTGAAAGACTGCCTTGTCAACCGGCAACTAGAGTGAAGTAGCCAAGCTTAGCGCCACGGCTGGATCTTTCAAAGCCGACGCTTTAGAGGAGATCGGCATGTTCTTTATTTTTGGTTCAATAACAAAAGGAGCGACCACACTTGACTCCTTCAAGCGTGGTCTTTTATTGACGGGGCCCTCATCGGAGATGGCTTCGCTCTCGATTGTACGCATTTCTCCCTGATCTACCAAAATCGACTGTTCCTCTGTAACCGGCCGCTCGGCAACCTTTTCCAACTCGGCCTCATGAACTTGAGCTGTTTTCTCAACAATAATGGGTGCGGGAGATTCAGTCAAGGCAGGTTCAGAATTGGTGGCCTCGGCTTTCCGTCGGGCGGCCATGCATTCGACATTTCTCTTTCGCGCCATCTGCGTGAGATTTTCCCCAGCCATGCCCTTAGAATAAGCGTCGGGTAGGTCTCCCAAATTTGTAAAAATATCTCCGAAGGAAAATTCCGCCCGACCCGAAGTGGACGGTGAGTTAGGCAAGTTAAGACCCGCTGCCTCAAACACTAAGTTTAGAGCCTCATCGACCTCTTCGGCCTCCGCAGCAAACTCTTTCGTGGGTTCGGCAATTACCTCGACCACTGGCTCTACGTCTTATTCCGAATCGGAAGCTTCAAAACCAATTTGCCGAAGGGTCTTAAAGCTGGGGAAGACAAGGGCCGTAAGGTGTTGTTCGCCGGATGGGATCGGAATGTTGTCCGCGGCCAAAAACGTAGTATAAGTAGGCTCGTACCGCAAGAGTATATGGGCGGCTCTTCCTTGCTTCTGTACGTTTGGAGGGCCAAAATACTTGAGTGCGGTCTTAATTTCCGCAAGAACTTCGTCGTCAGCTGAGGTCAGAATCTTCTTCAACTTTTTGCTTGCAAAAACAAAGGATTAGACTTGAAAAAAAAGCCGAATAAAAGAAAGATCAATAAACACAAGGAGTTACACGGCAACCTGGTTCACCCCTTTTTCTGGGAACAGGGTCTAGGCGATCTTCGCCCTCGCCGAATTCCCAGTGGCCTTGGACATTGACCATTACATCGTCAACTCGTTTGCCAAAACTGGCAAGCATGGTTACCAAGTGATGGTCGGTGTCCTTGGCCTTGAGAAAGTAGCACCCGAGCCGACCGGAGGATTTGGCTAAAGCGTAGCAGTGCTGAATCGCCGAAATGCCAAGGTTGATCCTAAGGCGCCGGTTCAATTCTATGATTCCCATTATGATTCGAAAGAAATTCATATTGGGTTGGGAAGGAACCATACCCCAATGGCGGAGGACGGCCCTAAGGAATGGGTGTCGGGGAAAGTGAACCCCGCCCTCCACAATGGATAGGAGAGGAAAGACGATGGTATTTTGGTCCTTCCTCTCCATATCAAGGGTATTGTCTGTCACTAGAGATATGTGGACATCATCAGAGATAGAAAAATGTCTCCGGAACCCAGAAATACGACCCTCGGAAAGGAGGTCTTTCAAATGCTTAGCCATTCTAGTAAGGACTCAGGTATTCTAAATCAAAAATGAACACGAAAAATAGGATTACAAAGAGAAGAGAAGAAAACTTACGAGAGGCAAAGGAGACAAGGAGAGACAGGAAGAAGTTGCAGAAGACGCGAGATAGAGGAGGGATTCCGGCTGGCAATCCAGGAGGCTCTAATATTCAAAAAGTATGCATTCGAAGAGACTGGAGTTTCAAATCATAATAAATGCAAAAGATGCACGAATGAGGTGGGAACGTATAATGATGACCGAAAGGCGTGTGTGTTCTGACATTCACATTAGGATAGGTGAAACCGCCTAATTTATGTTTCACTTGACTTTTCAAATTCGAGACCAAACACACCAATTAACTGCCATCAATGGGGAGTTTGGGGGGCAATTGTGGAAGCCGAATAATTGGCAGAATTAGAAGCGTACGCTCTAGAAGATAGACATTACTCGGCTCTAACCTGCACGATTAGGAGGCCGAATACAATAAATAGGCCGAGTAACTATTGAACTATGGGGCCGAATAAATAAGCAGATTGTAAGCGAAAAGTGGACCAGGCCCCGAGGCCCTGGAAACGAGTATAAGTAAAGGAACAATAGTCAAAGAAAGGTATGTGAGAACTATTACACTTAACTTAAAATACAAGTAATTCAGAGTATAGAGACTGACTTGCCCGTCGGAGTGCTAATTCCGGCACCCCCGACCGGAGTGTTAATTCTTTTTCAGGTGACTAGCTGAGGATCATTGACGTCCCCCAGGATCTAAAGAGTATTCCAAACCCTTTCTACACACTCAGCACTCATTCTCTATTTTTCCTTCAAAGCCCTTTTCTTACCTTTCTCTCAACATATATCTCTCTATTCTTTAATCTCTCTTGTTTTTCATCCCTTCCCAGGTATGGCTTATGGATAAGCTGAAGGTAGTGTACTCTTGCCCTAAGTACTCAGCTCGAGATTATTTCTTCTGCCACCAACTAGTGGATTTCCCCAAACGAAGGATAGTGGTGCAACTGGATGTCCAGCAGGTCTGCTGCTGACATAGCTTGGCATTGCCCCTGGCTTAATCTGATCGAGATGAGTTACAACATAGCTCAGTAACCTGACATACAATTGATTGGCCTCATGCATTGCGTGTTCTACTTCCCTTTTCGGTTTAGACATCAGTTCGAGCATGATTAGACCTGCCCAGAGGAAGCAGTAGAATACCCAGTTTCATTCCCGATTCGTGGTTCACACTTGGCTAGGTACTCACTGCCTGGAGGACAAGGGAACTTCTGGCCCCTACCCCTAGTTTCAGTTATGCTTTTTTCTGGCGAATGTTTGGCTTGGCTCGAGGATGAGGTACAAACCCGGCCCACTTTGGCTTCACAAGCTTCCGCAAGCACGAGCGGAGGACGTAGGAGCACTTAACTCGCCTATACCCCTAGTTATTGCTTTGACCTTTCTTTTCAAGTTTTATGATGTAATAAAAGCAACTTTGATTTGTTTCAGAGAGTTGGAGAACTTTATGTTGAAATCAATGAAATTAAAGTTATGAGCGCTAAAAATTTTCCTTTTGGTCCATAAATGGTCTAAGTTGCAAAAGGAATTTTTTTGAACAAAATCAACTTTTATTAAAACTTTCCAAAATCATTTTCGAAAAGGATCACCACCTGACATGCACGGAATCAATCCTCAAGATGTACAACCCCAAATCAAAAGATCATAAATACCCCTGCATGAATACCACTGCTTTGCATTGTAACTAGCTCTATTTCCCAAAATAAAGATTACAACCGAACTCTCATATAAAAAACAGACAAAGATGACCTGATCAAACACATGGACAGGACAGTTGAGTTAGAGGTAATTACGACCGAACTTTAGGATAAAGTTGCTTACGTATCTCGAAGATGGAAATCAGGCCTTACTTAGTTCGGTTCAGGTTCACTCGAGTATAAACTCTCTCCTTTTGTGCTCTAACTTTTACCAAAGTCGCCCATTAGGGTTTTTAACCTTGCGAGTTCAGTTTTTCTTTATTTCTAATTTTCCATACTCTAACTTTTGCCTAGGTTGCCCTTCTGAGTTTTCGGTCTAGCGAGCCTCTCAAGGATAATATTTCTTCAACTTGTCCATGTTGATCAGTTGTGAAAATTCCAGACCATCCAAGTCCATGAGAATGATCGCTCCACCTGACCAGATAGCTTTGATGATATAAGGACCAGTCCAATTGGGTCTGAACTTGCACCTAGGGTCAAGAATGGGAGTTCGGTTGTCTTTCAGCACCATATCTCCCTCGTTGAGATTCTGAGACTTAACTTTCTTGTTAAAATCCCTAGCGATTCTGTATTGATTGCCCTGAACATGATACAATGCTTTCAGCCGTCTCTCATCAAACAACATCATCCCCTCAAATCTGCTCTGTTGCCAGTCCGCCTCTACTCTCTAACACTCAACCATAACTCGCAGTGACGGGACTTCTATTTCAATTGGCAAAATGACTTCCATCCCATAGACGAGAGAATAAGGAGTTGCCCCTGCAGACATCCAGATTGAAGTTCTGTAGGTCTCAACCATCTTCTACAAGATGTTCTTGATGTTCTTGTTGGCGGCTTCAACAGCTCCATTAGTTTGTGGCCTGTATGTAGATGACTTATGAAAAGCCACATTGTATTTCTCCAACAAGTCTATCACCTCTTTCTTGAAGTGGGAGCCATTATTTGATATGATCTCGTTTGGGACTCCATACCGACAAATGATATTGTTTCTGATGAACTTAGCCACATGCGATGCTTTCAACACTGCATATGACTGAGCTTTCACCCACTTTGTAAAGTAATCAATTGCCACTAAGATATATTCTTGCCTATTCGATCCTTTTGGCGTGACTGCGCCGATGACGTTGATTCCCCAGACTGAGAAAGGCCATGGCAAAGTCATGTTGTATAGTTTTGACGACGGGATATTCATGCGATTGGCATGAATTTGGCATTTGTAGCATCGCCAAACAAGACCAATACAATCCTTCTCCATGGTGGACTAGTAGTAACCTTGCCTGAGAATCTTCCGGGCTAGCACCACTCCATTTATGTGCTCCCCGCACTCTCCGCTGTGGATAGCCTCCATAAGGTGCTTTGATTCCTCTTCTTCGACACACAACTTGTGCATTCCTAGATGACCTCTTTTATACAGTTTGCCTCTACAGATGATAAATTGGACAGCTATTCATCATATTCCCCTTTTGTCCTTGGCATTTGCCCCTGGTGGATAAATCTCCTTTTCCAAGAAGTTCGAAATATCGTAGTACAAGGGTATTTTGTCTTGCACTTCATCTATCGCGGCAATAGTTTCATAAGTTGACGTATATTTCTGCTCGATAATGATTGGACGCATCCTGACTCCAAGTGGGATGTCTACCATAGAAGATAAAGTTGCTAAAGCATCAACGATCTCTTAGTAGATGCGTGAAAGTCAGATTTTCAAACCTAGGAATCAGAACATCCAAGGTCTGGTGGTAAACCTTCAACTTTTCTTCGTTAACTTTCTAGTCCCCATTCGCTTGAGAAATAACTAAGTTCGAGTCTCCGATAACGTCTAACCTTTTTGCCCCTAGTTCCAGGGTTGCTTCTAAACCAGCAATACATGCTTTACATTCAGCTTCATTATTGGACACCTTGAACAGGAGTTTGAAGCCTAAAGGTACATGGGAATCATCGGGTGCTATCAACAACACACCTATCCCATAACCGTACTGATTGGATGCTCCGTCAAAGTACGTCGTCCAGGTTTCCTCCTCAACTTACACAATGGCTTCATCTGGGAACAAGTATTCCACCACCTCATCCTCTTTTACTGGGTGGTGTAGACAACCCATTTTTGACCGCCCTTAAGACTTGGGGGCCTCAGGTTGATTGCTCGAGGATGAAGGCTATGTTGTGCAAAGGTTCGATTTCTTCGGCAAGAGGAGCTTTAAATCCCAACCTTACACCCTATTTTGGACCAAAACTATTTTGACCAAAATTATTTTAGACCTTAAAATCCTCTCTTTCAAAATATTTTTGAAAAAAAAGTTTCTACGATGTTCCGAGGCTCGCATTTCGTTAGATGTTGCACTTTTCGGTAACTCGGGCAAGGACAATGTGGAAATAAATGAAAGAGAGGTGAAATCTTTGAAAAATCTTTCAAAACACCTTATTTATAGGTTTGAAGTTGAAGAAAATAGGAGGGGAGGGAAGAAAACTAGTTAAGGAGAAGTTAGGCATCAATCCGGTTAGGACCAAAACTGAGCAGTCTTTACTAAAATAGGCATATCTTTTTTCACACTTGGAATTTTGATGTGAGGCTGAAACCATTGGAAAGTAGACTTCTGGGGCTTCAATTTAGACTCAATAATGACCTATAAAGGAGTCCGGATGAACGAGATATGCCTATTTAAAGTCGGGCTTGAAAAATAGATTTTTGTTGCTGACCATGGATGAAGTTTTCCGGCCCCTTGCCAACCATAGGTGAAGTTTGCCAGCCCTATGCTGCCCATGGATGATGTTTTCCGGCCATGGATGAAGTTTTCCGGCCACTGGTGTCAAAAATTATTAATTTTTTTTTTGCAGATTTACCTCCAGCTGTTTGCACAAAGTTCTAGCTGTCCATTTGATGATATTTTCGACCAAAGCTCACATTTTTCTGTGTATAGGTGTCCTATCTCTCATATTTCAAGGTTAGAAAAATTTTGGGAGTCTCTCTATCTACAATTCTCTCTCTCTACAACTATCTCTCTACATTTCTCTCTCTCTCTTGAACTTTTGTGCATACAAGTGTAGATTCACTTTAAGTTTGCCTATCAACCCTTAACCAAAGTTGCTTATCTTTGGGATGAGGTTACTTGGGACCCGCTTTGAGCTCTAGAAGGTGGTCTTGGCTTGATTTATTGCTTCATTTGTGTCCTCCCTTCAAGAGGTATAACACTCCCCTTTTACACTTGTTTTGCATACTTGTTTTGCTATCTCTTTCTACTGTTTTGGGGCTAATTATGAACTATAAAAAACTTTGTTTTGGTGGCCTAAAGGTGGTGGTTTGAGGCCATTTTTAGTAAGGGGGTGGTTCATCCTTCTTGTTTCTTTGCTTGTAAAGCTTTTGTACCTTTGTTCACCACTTTCAAACCAACTTTTTTTGGGCCCTTTAACCACTGAATTTCAAAGATTTTTTAATGGAAAAAAACTCATTTTGAAGTCCAAATTTGGAGGGGTTGGCCTCCCCTCCTTGTGTCTTGTTTGCATGCTTAATTAGCTTCATATGTTAGCATATTTTTCTAGCTTAACTTAGCTAAAGTCCAGCATGTTTTAGCCTCTGAAATAACCTGTTTTTGCTCTGTTTTGGGCTGGTTAGTTCATTTGAGTCTTGTTTTGCATAGTTGTAGTGTAATAGTCCTCACAAGTTGGTATTTTAGGGTCTTAGACACCTCTGTTTGAGTTGATAGCATCTTTTATTGTTGTTTGTCACTCCATTTCAGCATTATAAGCTCTGTAACCTCCCTCTTTGCTTCACTCTTTCATTTGCTTTTGAGGGTTGTTTCAAGCTTGCGATCCTTTAAGCTTGAGATTAAGGTCATGCTTAATGGTTTAATCCTCTTTGAGGGTCTATTATCAACGACATGATCTCCCTCTTGCTTTACATTATCCCTTGGTTGACACTTCTTTCATCTTAGATGACACTCACCAATGGACAAATTGATTAAAGGATGGTTGGAAACTAAAATGTGTAAACAAAAATTGGCAAGTAAAAGTAGCAAGATAAGCATTTCTTTGTGTTGCATTGCATGTGTTCAAATCGGACGTTAGTTTGAACACAAGAAAAATAGGACATTTCATACTCGAAAGTGATGAAATGTGCCACTTTCCTAGGTCTCCATTGCCCTTGATCATGCATGATAGGGTGATGGTTCTTGAATGTTTTGTTTTGCATTTATTAAGCTTGCACACCTTGAAGCACACGCCATCATGCAATGAAATTGTTTTTATTGGTGGTTTATGGTTTAAGTTCACAATTCCCTGGATTTGTCCATGAAAAGGAGAGGTGAATTGTGCATACAATCCTTGGAAAAACCTTCTTTTTGCTCTGTTTGTACGTTGTTGCAGCATGGTCATCCAATGCATCAGTGGCCGGCAATGCACCATCTGGGGCTAGCAGTGCACCATCCATGGTCGACAAACCACCCTTTTGGCCAATAGAGGGCCGGCAGCATCCATCCATGGCCAGCAGGCCACGAATGTAAACTTCAGTTGATTTTGGTAAGATGGAGCAGGAAAGTTCTGGAAATGCTCAACCCTACAAACAGAGGCTTTTGAGAGCAAAACGAAGGTCTTTTCAGGCCAAAACCGAGCATGTGCATCTTCCACTCCCCGAGATGGAGTAGTGGCAGTGTAGTTAAAGTCTTAATTGCTTAGTTTGTGTACATTTGTGTTGTAAATTAATTAATTAGTTTACTAGTTAGTTAAAAGTTTTGTAATAATTAGCAATTAGCCTAACTAGTTATTCAATTGGCTTACAATAATTAGTCTAATTAGTCTAGCTAGCTTAATTAGATTAGCTTAGTTGATAATTAGTTAGCTTTTATTCATTCGGACCCTCCTTCGCGAGGACGTAATGTTGTAATAAGTGTGCGTGCGTGCGTGTATGTCTTCCAACCCCACGTCTGTCTCCCTTTTACTTAACCGCTTGTGATGGTTAGATTAGGGTCACGTTTTAATTAGCATACCTCATGCTTGCATCCATTCATCTTGTATTGCATGCATCAAGGCTCGGAGCATCATTCTAACCGCATTGTCATTTTAATACCTTATTTGAATACGTGTTTAATCGCATGTTGCTTAAATCGATTCATATGCCATATTAGTAACCGAGCCTATTAATTGCATATTGCATGTGTTGCATTAGGCATCTTATATAGTTAGAAAGCATGCATTTTTTTTTTCCTTCTAACTTTGTCTTCTTAGCTCGGAGTACTAGGTGAGTTTTTATGCTTTAGCATACTCACATAAGTGTGAATGTTTCCATGTCTAGCATGCTTGCCATGAGGCTATGTACTTCAATGCTAAACTGCTTGAATGCCTGTGAATGAAGGCTTGTTGTTTGAATTGGAACAATTCAACGAATGTATGTTTTAAGTCCACTTTGTTGAGTGGCAAACCAATTTTAAGCCCACTATGTTTGATGGCAAATCCACAATCTTTAAGCCCACTTGAGGTGGAAAATTCAAACCATTTTCGCAAACAAACATGAGTTGAGTTGTTCTAATTCAAGCAAACTAGTCTATACTTGCTTGCACGCATCACATAGTAATGCTAGTTTAATAATCAGAATAAGAAAATATAATGTTTACAAAAATCATATCATGATTAGTAGATGCCGATCTTTGATGAGGCAAGAGGGGGTGCTCAATTCATGACCTTTCCCTCTCGTACCTAAGTTCCCGAGCTGATGCAACTTTGGTGATGACGGACACGTGGCCTTTGGCATGAGTCATGGGTTTCTAAATTTTCCCAAAAATAAAATATTTAGGTGGCGACTATGTATCTGGCAAAGCAATCCAGTTTTTGCATTTTTTGATTAAAAATCAATTTTCCAAAACGATTTTTCAGTTTTGGACTCTTTGGTGTTTATCAGTTTCACATTGTACTTATGAGATTAGATTCAGAACCACGAGAGTCCGACCTGTAGGGCTTTTTTCGAGTTTCCGAAAGGGGGTGCGAATAAGCCAGGCTACAATTTCTAGCAACTTTGCTGGGGATTTAGAGAACTTGACTTGAACTTATGATATGTTATTTTTTCTACACTTATGTGTTTCTTTGCATTTGCATTTGCATCGGTGCGCCTAAGTCACTGTGTTTGTCGTCTACTATTCCGGAACGGTTTGCTGGAGGCTTGCTTGGAAAAGCTTGCCAAAAGGTTGACCGGTTGTGGGCTCTGCCACAATGGGAACACAACCCTTGGATCTGGACTATCGCTGTACCGTTTGATCGTCCTTTCACTTCTTGGTGTTAGGTGTGAGAGGTATATTAGGTGGTCTTGCTGAGGTACCCTTTTTGACCAATCGGCCTAGTTGCACATCAAAAGCCGTAGAGACTGTTCCGCACTAGGACAGGTTGCTTACCCAAATTCAGAATTGTGTGAAACACTTTGCTTGAATAGTTAACCCTAGTTCCTGACGAAACTAGGACAGGGTAACCCTACCCCATCATAGGGGTGTTTTGGCTCACTTAACTGTTATGTGCATTTACAGTGAAACTGTACAGGAATGTGCATATCAGTTGCAAATGTGGTATCTGTTTTGGGGCAGAATTCAGTAGAGAGCATAGTCATTCAGCTGTGATCATATCCGTTCTAGTGAAATTAGGCTGAGATGCTGTCTATTTTCTCTTTCGCTAGATAGTCCTGGAACCATAGCTTCAGAAGGCTCCGATATCCCCTGGGTACCCTAGACTTGTATCGATAGACTTTGTTAGGTCGGAATTTGTTCAGAGGCAACCAGAGTTTACCTCACTTCCTCCACCGGGTACAAGACGGAGGAGAGTCAAGTAGGATTCAGTAATGTAGTGTCTACAGCAGTCACTCTTCGGTTCGCTAGTGTCCAGTCAAGTCTAGGAACGGTCATCTGCTTCTCACTCAGCACGAGTTCAAACGCTGATTCAAAATGGCACAATATCCCCCATCCAGTGTGGAAGAACTCATGCAACACCTACAACAAATAGTTGAAGCACTGCAGCATGACACTATTCATCAAGCCGAGGTCACAGCCCGTTAGGCTAAGGTGATAAACATGCTGCAAGAACAACAGCCATAGTCGGCCACGACTTCTGCATCTCATGCACCTCCTATGGGTAACCCGACACCCGGAGCCACTGCCTATACTGCTAATGTCCAAGAGAATCAGGGCAATCCAGCAGAGCTGATCCCACAACAAACTTCCAAAGCGCCTACGTCTCAAACCGAGGCTCCGTTTGAATTCAAGGTTAACCCAATTGCCCTCAAGGTCAATAAACTGGAGAAGTTATTCAAACAAGCCCAGTGAGTGAACTCCATCCCGGATATAGAGGACAGGTATACTGATTCTGCAGTTACCTTATCGGAGCGGTTTAAGATGTCGCATATTGATCGTTTCAATGGCTCTGAAGATTTGATGGTGTATTTGCATCTGTTTTCTGATATTCTGAGGCTAATGGGTTTGACTCGGGCCCAGAAGTTATCACTATTCGGCTGAACGATGTCTAGAATAGCCGCAATCTGGTATGCAAAATTGGAGGACTCTGTGAAACAGAACTGGGAAAAGATGGCTGAGGCTGTTATTGCTCAATACTCATACAATACACAGATCGATGTCACAACTCGTGATCTCGAAGCCACCCACCAAGAGCTAAAGGAGGGTTTCTCAAAGTTCATGACGAGATGGAGAGCGAAGGCCTCGATGATGACTACAAGGCCTTCCAAAAAAGATCGGATCAGGATGATTGTTCGGAATCTACATGGCAAGTTACTACAGAAGATGATCATTCTACCTCTGTTTACCTTTTCAGAGCTTCATGGAATGGGGGTTCAAATCGAGGATGCAATCAGACAAGGGATCTTTGTGGAAGATAATGAGCCTTTGAAGAAGAATATTGTTCGCAGTTCCAATGCTACAACTATTGGTAGCACAACTGCGAAATGCTCAGAAGTAAACACGGTCACACTCCCCTCAACGGCCAAAAACCAACCACTTCAACTCAGTCCTAAGCTTGAAATTTTTATCCTCTTTACATGAGTCTCTCTTAAGCTTTGAAACTGCTGCGAGAAAAAGGGTACCTAGTATTTCTAGAACCCCGATCCCTTCCAAATCCTCTTTCACCAAGATATGACCTAGCTAAATACTGTGCCTATCATCAACAACACAGTCATGATACAAACCGTTGCATCCGCCTCCGTCATAAGATTCAGGTTCTTATTGACGAAGAGATCATGGCTCCACTAAAAGGACCTCAGGACACCCCGAACCTATTACCTCCACATCTCAATCTAATCCATACACTGCCATCTACTTACAATGCCAGCATATACATCACCCTAGCCCATTTACCAAAGCCTGAGGTGTTCATTCTAGAAAGCATGGACTTGTGTATGATGGATGCACTTGAACCCCAATCATCTCAAACCCACAAATCCACTACTTCTGGGCTAATGAGCATGATTGAAGATCTTCAGAGAACTGTGGCAGATCTACCCTTTGGGATATTGGCTCTGTCATCGACCACATTACATACCAAGAATTTCGTGTCAAAAGGCCCCTCAATCTTGGGACGGGCTGCATTGGAAGAAGGACAATCCCTTGGCAAAGTGGAGGCAAATGGCAAGAACAAGGTAGGGGCAGGAATTGATCCCTATGAACATCTTCAGTGGGCTGTTGAGGCTTTGAAAGCTGAAGGACTGAACAAATAGCAAGTGCTCGCAGTTATTGCAAAGACTGTGGATGACACTTTTGCCACTCAAGATGAGAGCATTCTGAATCAAGGGGCAAGCCGAGAGAATGGATGTCGTACCAGAAACGCTCATTTCAGCTCCAATCCTACAAGCATAAGAGATCATCAAACCCAGTCATCACCTGCCAAGCCCTCTGTCAAGCCAGTCAGAACTGGTAACCGCACCTTCAATCCCCTCTACATGACCTTGTCCAAAGCTCTCCAAATCCTTATAGAACAACGCCATCTCAAACCCCTTGAGCCTCGACCTCTCCTGGATCCCCTTTCAGCCAGGCATAATGTTGCCAAGTACTGTGCCTTCCATCAACAAATCAGTCATGACGCTGACGGTTGTTATCATCTTTGCCATGAAGTTCAAGATCTGATTGACAACGAGGTAATCGTCATACCAAGTCCTACAAAGTCTATTAGTACTGGATCGATGAACTGGGGGGATAATGTAACTATGTGATCTGGGAGGAACCACATGCTGATGGCGCTCATTTTACTTCAAATATGGCGGATGGCACGCACTGTTTTGAGCAATTTGCAAATATTGTTTATTTTACTTTCTGACTTGGGTATTGGGTTAGTCTTGTTGTGTTATTTTGAGTCAGTCTTGTTGTATCGAGTCTGTCCTATTATGTCGGAGGTTGGCGATTTTGGGGGTGTTAACTCGGACATTACTTCCCTATTTATTTTGATTGTCTTTTCGCTTTTTCTTTTGAGGCTATTTCTATCATTGAGCCAGTTGCGCCAGAAGATTGAATGAAACGGTAGAGATTTTCACCTATTTTTCTGTGCCTTGAAATCATTACATTGACCTAAGTTTTTCAAAACTGTTTCCAAAAACTATGATGAAAACAAAAAGAAAGGAATTCCTTGGGATTTGTAAAAATTTGATCAACTGAAAGAAAGAGAGGCATGTTAAGCCCTTAATGAATGAGATCATGTTTGTTAATGTGGGTACTGGGAAGGATCCTGGCTTGATCCAGATTAGTTCTACATTGTCTTCAGAGGAGCCTGAGTGACTAGTCGCTTTATTAAAAGATTTCAAAGAATGTTTTGCGTGGTCCTACGATGCTTGGAATTGATTTTGAGCTTGTACAACATAGGATCACTCCCGGTCCCAGACTCGACCCCTTTGCTTTCAAACTTTGAACTTTGATTGAGAATGTTCAACGATCAACCAAAACATGAGGCTTCTATGGCCGGATCGGAAGCAGCCCTTGAACTAGGGGCAATAAGGTCAGATGTCATCAAAGGAAGCTTGCAAAGCTGGATGAGAAGCATCCCTTGAACTAGGGGCAAAAAGTCAGATGTTTTCAAAGATTCAAAATTGAGTCATCTCTCAAACCAATGAAGATTGGCAAGAAAGCCCAATCTCAGAATTTGAAAGAAGAAAATTTATTGCTGAAAGGACAATCGAGTTCCTATCCACAACACTAAGGGCAATTTCATACCTGATCAGATGGATTCCTACGTCATCAACGAACAACAGCCATTCTCCTGGATTCAGATGGCTTAGAGATCTCAAAATCGATCAACATGGACAAAGTTAAACTTTTCTATCCTTGAGAGGCTCGTTGGGCTGAAAACCCGGAAGGGCGACCCAGACAAAACTTAGAGCAAGAAAAAGAAAAAAAAAAGAAAAGAACAAAAATGAAAAAAAAAAAGAGAAGAAGAGAACAAAAATGAAGAAATGGAAATGAAGAAAAATGGAAAAAGAAGAAAAATAAGAGGAAAAGAAAAATGAAGAAAAATAGAGCTTGCAAGGTTGAAAACCTGAAAGGACGGCTTTCGTAAAAGTTAGAGCAGAAAAGGAGAGTGTTAATACCCAAGTGCACCTTAACCCCGGAACTACGTACAGCCTGATTACCATCTTTGGGATACGTAGGCAACTTCATCCTGAAGTTCGGCCCCAACCATTTTCAGCCTGCTTGGCTCATCCATGTTGATTGGCTTATCCTTGTTCAAACTTGGCTATCCTCTCCATGTGCAATTTGGCTCATTTTTGTGCTCATCTTTGTCCAAATTTGGTTATCCTATTCTGTTACAAGATTCAGCTGCAGGACAAATCAAGTTCAGATCTGAGATTGTGCATCTCGAGAGTAGGTTCCGTGTTCGTTGAGCAATGGCCATTTGCAAAAACAGTTTTGAGTTTTTTTTAATGAAGTTGACTAATTTTCTAAAAATTATTCTATTTTTCCAAAACTGGACCATATCTTGGACCCAAAAAAGGAAAATTTTCAGTGCTCACAACCTGACTTACATGATTTCAAATTAGAAATCGAACAAGCTTGTTAATCAAACTCTCATGTTGGTCAAAATTGTTTTAGCAGAAAGCCAAAAATAAATAATGGTGAAAATAATAAACTAGGGGCACAGTTGAGTTAGGTTTTCTGTCTTTTCTCCATTATCAACGTATGAGCCAGAAAAAGCACAACTGAAGCTAACAACAGAGGGCCAAAAGCTCTCTCATCCTCCAAGTAGCGAGGTATCAAGCTTAGTGTGAAGCACAGATTGGAAATGGTGCAAGATATTCACTCCCCTCATGGGATCCACAACTTTCAGCTTATTCGTTAATCACACCCAGAGGAGGGATAAAAAATAAAAGAGATTAAAGAATAGAGAGATGTGTGCTGAGAGGAAAAGTGAGGAAAGGGCTTGTCAGAGAAATAAGGATTGAGTGCCAAAGTGATGTGAGAATCACAAATAAGAAAGGGTAGGAAACAATACCTGGAGAAGCAGGCTCTCCATGAACCGAGAGGTCTCTCGCCACTAGAACATATCTGAGTGTTGTGTTTGTTGTTTTTATTTGTCTCGATTCTTGTTTGAGTCGTTGTGAATGTCAATAGATGTATTTAGGTTGTTTTACCTTCGTTTCCCTTTGTTGAGTTGTTTAGACTGTGGTCAGTCGCAAGCTCAATACCCGGTTAAGAAATCATTTCTCAATTTCAATTTCAAAAATAAATCATTTTGTGTTCAGAGTGCTGTGCCATTCTCCACAATTGTATAAAACAGGATTATTTCTTTCATAAACTGTAGGGTTCAACCCAGATCATGTGAGAACAACAGAACAAGAATATAGGTTCCGGACTGCAAAGCAAAAGAAAAGAGGGAAAATCGGAGCATCCAAGTTTGTTTCAACTTTAAAAAATTTCGAGATTGCATTCCGGATGTACCCCCTTAGGTCTTGTCAATGCTCTGAAATATGAGTGTACCTTGACCTCAAGCTCAAGCTCAAGCCTGCTTCAAGTCAGAATGGCGATCAAGTCTGCTTCAAGCCAGAATGGCGATCAAAGTGCTCTCCCTGAGCACCACTCCCCATCAAAGGCGTCTTGGCTGTGTTTGCAATGAGTTCCTAGGAGACCAACTGCAATAGTGGAAACAAGAGTTCAAATGGCCGAGGCCTAGAACGCAAATGTTTGGAATTTTTTAGACAGAAGTCTCCTAGGGGTGTATCCTCGGCTTGAAATCTGTATGGAAGCCCCATAGATTGAGATAGCATGTATGCGCCTTAATTTTAGATATTGAACCAACCTAGTCTGTCACCCCGTTGGAGAATAGGGAAAGTTGTGAATATGACCAGGAAGAAAAGCGGCATCCATGGTTTCTACATGAAGAACCCTTGTCAGCATTTGAGGGCCTTTGAACTGTGAGTTGAAGGTAAGAGTTCGACGAACACAAGGGGGAGATCCCTGTCAGAGTATAGCGGTTCATCGCTCTCACTCCATGAGGTGCTTTCTAAAGTGTCGCTTTGCTTGTTTATTGTATTCCCTAAACATCATGCACTAGATTGCTTGTAACGTGTATCATATCATCGCACTTATTGTATTTATTTGCATCTTTTGTTATCTTGTATCATTTATCCTTTTACGCTAAGCAGCGTTTAAGATTGTTGTCCCCCGAGGCTTTCTCAGGATGTGTGGAATGCGCTCCTGACGACTTTGTATAGACACCCCATTTTTGACCGACCTTAAGAATCAGATATCATTGTTTGAGTGCTCGATGATTGTGCATGTTTGTGCTCGTTTCGAGTTTCCAGAGTTTTCGGCTGAGTGCCTTGCCTCCGGGCCTCTGAACTCTTTGTGTCTTGGCTCAGTTTGTGACCAAGCCTTGTTGACCTTGCCCGGAGGGAGGGAGAGGTCTGGGAGACCACTTCTTGTGGTCATTGACCACTTTTCCCTTTGGTAGGCTCGTTTCCAGTTTTTGGAGCCTTCGGCCGTGTGCCTTGTCTCGGGACCACTTAACGTTCTCCTTTTGGCCCGGTTTTTGAACCATGACTTGTTGCCTTTGCCAAGAGGGACACTGAAGTTTGGGAGACCACTTTTTGTGGTCGTAAACCACTTTTCCCTCGTAGACCACCTTTGGTGTCCGTAGACTAGTTTTCGAGGCTCTCCGGCCGGGCGCCTTGACCCCCGGACTCTTGTCTTTCATCCTTTTTGGTTTTTTTTTTTTTGCAGAAACCATGTTTTCCATGCTTGAAGGGCGAAATGAGGGTGGGAGACTAGTTTCTCTCCCCATAAACCACTTTTCTTCCCCGCCAGCCAGTTTTCTGGTCGGCCAACTGGTTTTTGTGGTCTTTGGACCATCAAAAGTGGTCGGCCACCACATCATTGGCTTGTTTTCAGTGTGTAGGCCACTCCTGACCCCTGCAGGCCACTTTCTTTCCTGGCAGACCACTTGTGGTGGTCAGCTGACCACTACAGGTAGTGGTCGGCAGCTTTCCAGCACCTTTCTGAAGATCTTTTCTTGCCAGCTGTGATAGCTGGAGGGCACAGAAACCATCCTCCATACACGTGTATGGAGGGATGGCCTGAAGGCCTAAGCTTGTTCAACAAGCTTAAACTTTGGTTCTCTATAAAAGAGAACCTCCCCCCTCTTGCCTTAGGTTCAGAATTTTGTGCTTGAGCTATAGATACACACCTATCTCTATATTTGCCCATTCTCTCTTGTTTTGTGCTTAAAAGTGCATTTTCATCATACTATTGCACACAAACACATACTCAAACACCATACTCTTGTTGCTGAGGCACTTTGAAGCTAATCTTGGTGTTTTTGGACTAGTTTTGATCCAAGAAAGCTACTGGAGTTGTTGCTTGAAAGTGGTTCTACTAGGGTAAGCTTCTAACCTCTTAAACCCTTGTTTTTTATTAAGCTTTTGGACCTATTTTCATGCTTATTTTGGCTTGGCTTTCTACTACAAAAAGTTCTAATTTTACATGCTTGTAATGTTTGTTTTAGGTCTCTTTTGTATTGGGGGTGGTCTACCCCCTCTTGTGCCTTGTTTGGCTTTGTTTTACGCCATCACTTTAGGCCCTTGAGAGCATTTTCTCTTGGCCTTTTAACCAATGAAATCTAGTGGATTTTCAATGGTAAAACTTGTGTTTTGAGGTCTTAAATAGGGGAGGGTCATCCCCTCTCCTTGTATCTTGGATGCTTGCTTCATGTGCCTCATGTTTGAGCATGTTTGTTAAGCTTATGTTGACTCCATCTTAGCATGTATTTGGGGTTATTTTGACATGGCATACCATTGTTTTGACTAGGTTTGGTCACCCCTTGCATGCTTTATACACTTGTAGTGTAAATTTTGCAAACTAGCTTTGTGTGCCTTATGAAGTAGCATGTCTTTCTAGCATGTTTTGGCACCATATCAGCTTGTTTTTGGTGTTTTTTTAGCATGCCATAACTCTGTTTTGGGTTGGTTTGATAGCCCCTTGCATGCCCCATGCACTTGTAGTGCAATTCCATTCATTGGCCTAACATACATCATGCTTTTGGCTATCATTCTAGCATTATTGTGGCTTAACTCTGAGAAGCTTTTGGTCAGGTTTTAGCATACTCTAGGTCTAATTTATGTTGTTTTGGTCATGCATGCATTGCTTTTTATAGCCATGGTTCAATCTAGCTCATTAGCTTTGTGTGTTAGCATGCATTGCTTGGACTATTTTCATGATTTGACATCATTTCATATGTGATTTTAGAGCATGTTTCGTTGCCATATACTCACATCTTTCACTCTTTTAATGCATTGGAGAGTTTGTGCTTTATGCCTTAAACATGAGCCATTGTGTATGCCTTCATGCTTAAGCTTGCGAGCTATCATTTCAGTGTGTTTTTGGGGTTATTTTGCCATCTCAGGCTTGGTCTTGGTAGGTGTAGTGTAATCCTCCATATTGGCCTTGCATATTCCATGCTTCATGCCTTTATGCTAGCTTGTTTTGGCTATACTCCGTGCATGTTTTAACCTTGATTTAGCATGATCTAGGACTGTTTTGGGTTATAATGGCCATATGCTTCATGTTTTGCATAGTTATAGTGCAAGTGCTTATGCTAGTTTCAAGCTTTGAGCCTCCTAGCATGCTTCATTTGTGTTGTTTGGATGATTTGGCATCATTTAGCATGGTATTTCAGAGCATGTAGCATTGCCATGTTCCCACTTCTTTCACCCTTTGAGTGCCTCTAAGGGTTGTGCATTGTCGCCTTGCTTATGGCCTAGTGTGCATGCATGTGGGCTTAGACCTTTGAGCCCCATCTCAGCATGTTTTGGTCTTTGCTTAGACCTTTTTGAACTCTGTCCATGCTTGGTTCATGCATCTGTGCTATGTATTGCATGTCTCTAGAGTAGTTCTCCTTGGTAGCTTCATGCTTAAGGACTCTTGCATGCCATGCTTGTGTTGTTTGAATGATTTGGCATCATTTCACACTTGATTTCAGTGCATATAGTGTTGTTACACTTCCATGTTTGTCACTCCTTGAGAACTTTTGAGAGTTGTGTTCTTAGGCCTACTTGATGAGCCAATATTTGTGCCTTAGTTTCATCATTTTGGCCACTGTTTTGGGCATGATTGAGGTTTGTCCATATTTGGTTTAAGTCCATATAGCATGTTGTTTGCATGTTGCTTGTGTGTTGTCACATTGCATGTTGTTGCATGCTCATGTTACATTGCATAGTGTTTGGCATGCTTAAGTTGCATTGCATGTTTGGATTGGACGTCAATCCAAATACAAGAAATTAGGGACGTTTCATACTTGAAGTGATGAAATGTGCCTCATTTCTCGGTCACCGACTCTCTTGATCAAGCATGATAGAGGTTAAGGCTTTATGTGTTATGTGTGCATTCATTTACATTGACTCGTGCAATATTGCCTCTTTGGCCATCATGCACCGAGATGCGCGATTGGTGGCCCGAGAATCAAGAACTGCATTCCCTTGAGATCATGAAATGATAGGGAGGGTGGTTTTGCGCACATATCTTGCAAATACATTGCCATGCCCCTTCTTGTTCTCTGTTGCAGCAAATTGGAAAAATGAAGCAACAAGTGGTCGGTAGACTAGTAAAAGTGTCTGGCCGACCACTTTTTCTGGTCTGCAGCAAACATAAGTGGTCGGTAGGTGGTCTGCCACATCAACAACTAGTCTGCCACCCTCTTGGAGGTTCCCATGGTGGAGCAAAAGCTATCTGGAGCTTTTTACAGTGTTCTGAGAACAATTGAAAACAGAGGCAAGTTGGGGCATCGCGATGGATTTCCGAACGAGACGACAGAGCATGCATGCACTTTTCGCTCCGAGGCCCTTTCTATCTGCTTTACTTAGCTTCTTTGCTTAGCTAGCTAATGCTTTGGTTTTGTAATTAAGTAATTGTAATAACCCGACCCTCATATCTATTTCTGGTATATTTTCGGTCCTTTATTCTGTGCACTTAATTGCTTACTGTGAAATTTCATGTGAAATGAGGTTTAATTAAGCAAAACATACGAATATTGATTCATATCTGCTTAATAAGGAAGTATCTGTCACAATTAAAATGTTGGGATTAGAAATTGAGAGCCTTAGAGGCTTGATAATCCAAAATTGGTTTTACATTTGAGATTAGTATAATTTTTAGGTAATAATAAGCATTTCTGTGAAATTTCAATTTGAGATGATTAAACGATTGATTTTTGTCCTATTCACATTTTATATATATCTATGTACCAATGCTTTTTTAACACTTTGACTAAGAAGCTTTATTGAAAAATATCTGCTGAGAGAAAAGATTAGAGAAAGGTTTGAGAAGTAAGAGGAGAAGATCATCAAGAAGGTTGGGAATTTGAGAGACTCAAGCCTAAGGTAAATTTATTCATCATCTATGATTCTTCTTTTGAATTTGAGAGGGATTCCTCACAATCATGTGACTTAGGGTATGAGAGGGAAGTTAGTATTTGATTCTTGCTTAATTTGGAACATGGTTTATCACTTTGGTGTTTTGGAACTACTTTGGTGTTATATGTATAGGAAGTTACACTCTATTCCTTCTGTGGACATGTTTGAACTCAATTAGGTGGATATGGCCATGTGTGTGTATGTGTTTATGTGTGTATGAAGTTAGAATCTCATGAATTGAGTTACATTTTTGGTTATGGAATAAAGATCTAGTTTATATTTGGATCATCATATGTTGTACCTCCTAATTACATGATTTTTGAACCATGTTTTAGCAATTAAAGGATATATTTTGGACCTTGTTGATACCCACCAAAAATTGGATTTTGTATGAATTTCGGACTGTCAAACAGGGGCCAGGCCGCAAGTGCGGAGGTCATGGCCGCACGTGCGGAAAAGACGAAGAAAACTGGATTTGCATACTGTTTTTGGCCGCTCGAGCGGAGAAAGGGCACCGCACTTGCGGTCCATGTCCGCACGTGTGGGGGGGACGGTCGCACGTGTGGCCCAGGTCGGGAAAATTTGCCTGCTCCGTTTTAGGTGCTCGTCCCTCGGATATTTTTAAAATATGTATTTGAAGCCTTTTTGATATCTGTAAATTCATGTGAAACGAAGCGAACCCGAAAATGATTAACAATGGAAAAGGAAATAATTCATGAGTTGTGTATGTATGTAGGACATACTTCGGGAAGGACTAACGCTCCGGCACAACGCTATGAGTAACAGTACTATAAATGTACATTTCTTTATCGTTAATAACTATTGTTATTAACGTTTTGTTTCCCGTAAGTAATTACGTTAACATGTATATTGGTTGGAAATTGGTGTGAATTCATGTAACGTTGAAGGAGTTGTGTGCATCGGTATCACTCTGGAATTACTCTGTTCTATAAATTCTGTTAGGCCAATGGCTGTTCTGTAAGTTCTGCTTGGCCAATGGCCGTTCCGTAAATTCTGTTAGGCTGATGGCCTTTCTGGATATTCTGTTAGGCCGATGGCCGTTCTGGATATTACTGGGCTTAAGCAACTCTGTTTAAAAACTGGGCCTATGGCTGTTCTAGAAATAATTACAAGATAAAGTTAATGATATGCCTCTGTAGTTACATGCTTTATCATTCAAGATAATCATTGATTGTTTAGTACTATTATTCACTGAGCTTCGTTCACTCTGTACCTTGTCTGTTTCTGTAGGTAATCAACCTGGGAGCCAGTCTTAATTCTTGAGGCTTGTCTATCTTTTGTCAACCTCAATGTGTCCAGGCACTTAGGTAGAGCCATCTCATTTTTGTGGACTTTTGTCAAGCTTTGGCTTGTACTCTAATTGCCTGTTTAAGGTTGAATCGTATATAAACCCTTGACCCTGCCATGTTTTTGTCATACGCCCAATCTTAGGGTAGGGTCTGTATATGTAAATGTACTTAACTAGTTCTGCTGATGCATGTCACTGTATGTTACTTGCTTATGCAATGTTATGATCCTGGCATGGTAGTGGTAGCTCAATGGATGTTATTTTATGTCATTGTAGGATATTTATGCTTCCGTTCAGGCCCCATATGATATGTATATCAGGTTAAGTGTTTGTTTCTGAGTAGGTCATGCCCAAACTTTAAGGGGCGAGTTTGGGGTGTGACAAGTGGTATCAGAGCACAAGTTGCTATCTCACACACGGATCCATTGAGCCTTAGGATGTCGAGAAAAGATTTAGGCATCATGCATAACATTTTGGAAGTATATGAAAGATCGATGGCAACGTTAGATGTATTCTGCTAATGCTAAGGATTTTGAACTATGTCTGTTATACGTATATAATTGATTGTTATGTAGATTATGGTCAGAACAAGAACGGAAGACCCGGAAGATGCCACTTCTGCACGGTTGGATAGGATGGAGAGAATGATTATGGAAATGGCGGAAACCTTACGGCAACAACAGCAACAGCCTCAACCGCTCCCACCACCGGTGCCTCCACCAGTGGTACAAGATTTGCAAGCTGAGGACCGAGCCATTACACTCACAAAGGAGTTTAAAAAGATGAAACCACCATCCTTCAAAGGAGGAATAGAGCCAATGAAAGCTGAGGCATGGGTGTTGGGAATAGAAAAAATGTTTGAAGTATTTCCCTATACCGAGGATCAAAAAGTGCAATTGGCTGCCTTCACTCTCGAAGACGTGCGCGAAAGTGGTGGATGCTTACAAGAACTGTGCAACAAGGGTTAACATGGGGTAGATTCTTGGAATTGTTTTATGATAAGTACTTTCCTCAGAGTGTGCGAGACAAGAAAGTAACTGAATTTGAAACTCTTCGACAAGGGAACAAGACTGCAGTGGAGTACGAAGCTCAATTTGTAGAACTCGCTCGGTTTACACCGCAGATGGTGGATATGGATTATAAGACGGCACCGAAATTTGAAGGGGGATTACGGAGTGCTATCCTTGATAAAGTCAATATGTTAAAGCTACCTACCTATGTGGATGTGTTGGAGAGGGCTGTTATAACAGAGGGAAACCTTGATGCTCAGAGTCGGATTTCTGAATGGAGAGGAAAGAGGTAGAATAATCAATTGTCAAGGGGGTCAAGTGCTCCGCTAAACAAGAAGCAAAATTCAGGGATCTCCAACACTACCACTTCTACTCAAGATTCAGCCCCTGTGTGTTCAGAATGTGGAAGGAGGCACCGTGGAATTTGTCATCGATTATCTGAAGCATGTTTTCGATGTGGCAAAACGAGTCATTTGGTAAGGGATTGTCCTTAAATGAATCAACAGAATAACAATAAAAGTATTACAAGTTCAGTAGGATCTGCACCAGCTTCCAGCACCAAGTCGGCTGCCAAACCTGCTAACAATAAGGACACCGCGAGACAAGGCAGGGTGTTTGCATTGGTCCCGGCGGATTTGCAAAATGCGGCGACAGTAGTGTCAGGTACTTTTATTGTTCACGGTCATTCTGCTCATGTATTGTTTGATTCCGGCTCTACCCATTCCTTTGTATCAAAATTATTTGCTCAATATTTAGATAGATTTGAAGAAGTATTATCCTATATGCTATGTGTGTCCTCACCTTTGGGGGATTCTATGATCTGTACCTCTGTATATTTTGCTTGTGAACTCCTCAATGGGGATGTCCGGGTCTATGCCAACCTGTTACCTCTTGATATGATTTATTTTGATATTATTTTGGGAATGGACTGGTTGAGTGAATATGGTGCCACTATAGACTGTTTGACTAAGCAAATCAGTTTCCACCCTTCGGGAGAATCAGAGTCTATTTTTCAGGGACAGGAGGTGACTCCTCCTCCTTATTTGATTTCTACAGCAAATGCATGTAAATTAATTCAGAAGGGGTGTCAGGTGTATTTATGCAGTGTTTTGGAAGGGCCAATGATGAATGGGAGTATCGATATGATTCCAGTTGTTTGTGAATTCCCGAATGTTTTTTCGAAAGAATTACCAGGGGAATTAGTGGACCGTGAAATTGAGTTTACAGTTGAAGTAGAGCCGGGAACTTAACCCATTTCTAAGACTCCGTATAGAATGTCACCAGCTGAAATGAAGGAATTAAAGGTTCAGTTGCAAGATTTACTTGATAAGGGGTTCATTCGCCCGAGTGTTTCTCCATGGGGTGCACCAGTTCTGTTTGTGAAAAAGAAAGACGGAACACTCCGATTATATATAGACTACAGGGAGCTTAATAAAGTAACAATTAAGAATAAGTACCCACTGCCGCAGATTGATGATTTGTTTGACCAACTACAAGGGGCACAAGTCTTTTCGAAGATTGATTTACGATCCAGATACCATCAACTGAAGGTTAAAGCTGATGATGGTGAGAAAACAGCTTTTCGAACCCGATACGGTCATTATGAATTTCTAGTTATGCCTTTTGGAGTTATCAACGCGCCAGCAACATTTATGGATTTGATGAATCGTGTCTTTAAGCCTTATTTGGATGAGTTTGTGGTGGTCTTTATTGATGATATCGTCATTTACTCGAAGAATGCATGAGCTCATGCAAATCATCTTCGCTTAATTCTTCAGATCCTCCGAGAAAAGAAGCTGTATGCCAAGCTAAAGAAATGTGAATTCTGGCTACATGAGGTGGCCTTTCTGGTGCATGTTATAACAAAGGATGGAGTCTCTATTGATCCACATAAAATTGAGGCGATCGTGAACTGGCCAACCCCTACCAATGTGACCGAGGTGCGTAGTTTTATGGGGTTAGCCGGATATTACAGGAGGTTCTTTCAAGATTTCTCCAAAATCGCGGTACCGCTTACACAATTGACTTAAAAGGGAGTTGCGTTTGAATGGTCAGAACAGAGGGAAACTGCTTTTCCGAAATTAAAGACAAAGTTGACTACAGCTCCAGTCCTTGCTTTACCATTTGGTATTGAGGGATTTGTGATCTACAGTGATGCTTCACATAAAGGACTTGGTTGTGTGCTTATGGAAAACGGAAGGGTTATCGCTTATGCCTCTCGACAGGTTAAACCCCATGAGAAGAATTAGCCCACACATGACCTGGAACTAGCCGCAGTAGTTTTTGCTTTGAAAATATGGCGGCATTATCTCTATGGCATTACTTGCAAGGTGTACACCGATCATAAGAGCCTTAAGTATCTTTTTACGCAAAAGAAGCTGAATATGCGAAAGCGACGGTGGTTGGAACTTATTAAGGACTATGATTTGTAGATCCATTATCATCCTGGTAAAGCCAACACGGTAGCAGATGCGCTTAGTCGAAAGAATGTGGGACAGTTGGCAAATCTATTTACGGAGCAAAAGGAATTGATAGGTGAATTGGACAAAATGAAGGTAGATCTTGTGATGCATGAACAGGGGACTATAGTGGCAGCGGTGATAGCCCAACCGACATTACTCGAAGAGATCAAACTACGTCAAATGGAAGATGGAACTCTAAGGAAGATATGTGATGAGATGGAGACAAAACCGAAACCGGGATTTACTTTGATAGATTCTGTACTCAAATTTCAAAACCGAATATGTGTCCCTAATGTGTTAGAACTTAAACAGAAACTGTTGGAAGAATCACACGCCTCAAGATTTTCACTACATCCAAGAAGTACTAAAATGTACCGAGATTTGAAACAAAATTTTTTGTGGCCGAGTATGAAAAAGGAGATCGCGGAATTCGTCTCTAAATGTTTACAATGTCAGCAAGTAAAGGCAGAGCATCAGAGACCAGCAGGATTGCTGCAACCCTTTCCAATTCCGGAATGGAAGTGGGAACATCTTACCATGGATTTTGTTGTAGGCTTCCCACGGACTCCTCGGGGTATGAATTCTATATGGGTCATTGTAGACCGATTGACTAAGTCCGCTCACTTCCTACCTGTGAAAACCCAGTATAATGCAGACAAACTTGCTGTGATCTATGTGAATGAAATTGTAAGACTCTATGGTGTTCCGGTCTCAATGGTGTCAGACAGAGATCCAAAATTTATTTCTAGGTTCTGGCGAAGTCTACAGGATGCAATGGGTACAGAACTAAAGTTTAGCACAACCTTCTATCCTTAAACTGACGGACAATCTGAGAGGACGATACAGACGTTAGAGGATATGCTTCGAATGTGTGTTCTGGATTTTTAGGAAAGTTGGGAAACTCATCTGCCGTTGGTAGAGTTTGCACATAATAATAGTTACCATTCGAGTATTGAGATGGCACCCTATGAGGCTCTGTATGGAAGATCGTGTCGTTCCCACGTGTGTTGGGCTGAAATTGGAGATAGACCATTACTGGGGCCCGAAAATTGTTCAGTTGACAACTGAAAAGGTTAAAATTATTCAGGAAAGATTGAAAACTGCTCAAAGTAGGCAGAAGAGTTATGTGGATAACTGACGAAGGAATTTGGAATTTGAAGTGGATAGCCATGTTTTTGTGAAAGTCACTCCGATGAAAGGACATCCAATATTCGGGAAAAGGGGTAAGTTAACACCCTGATATGTTGGTCCATTTTCAATTTTGGAAAGAGTAGGTCCGGTAGCTTACCGAGTTGCCCTTCCGCCAAATATGAGTCAAGTTCATAACATGTTCCATGTTTCTATGCTTCGAGGATACCTACCAGATCCGTCACATGTTATAGATTATCACCAAATTGTGCTAGATGACAAGTTAACTTATGAGGAAAAACCAATTCGAATTCTGGACCGACAAGTGAAACAATTATGAAATCGAGAAATCCCAATGGTAAAAGTGCAATGGCAAGAACATTACGGAACCAAAGCAACTTGGGAAAAAAAAGAGGAGATGCAACACCAACATCCGCATCTGTTCTGATCTTGAGGTAAACAAGTTTGAGGGACCAAACTTATTTAAGGGGGGGAGAGTGTAATAACTAGACCCCCATATCTTTTTCTGGTATATTTTCGGTGCTTTATTTTGTGCACTTAATTGCTTATTGTGAAATTTCATGTGAAATGAGGTTTAATTAAGCAAAATGTATGAATATTGATTCATATCTGTTTAATAAGGAAGTATCTGCCACAATTAAAATGTTGGGATCAGAAATTGAGAGCCTTAGAGGCTTGATAATCCAAAATTGATTTTACATTTGAGATCAGCATAATTTTTAGGTAATAATAAGCATTTATGTGAAATTTCAATTTGGGATGATTAAACGATGGATTTTTGTCCTATTCACATTATATATATATATATCTATGTACCAATGATCTTTAAACACTTTGACTAAGAAGCTTCATTGAAAAATATCTCCTGAGAGAAAAGATTAGAGAAGGGTTTGAGAAGTAGGGGGAGAAGATCATCAAGAAGGTTGGGAATTTGGGAGACTCAAGCCTAAGGTAAATTTATTCATCATCTATGATTCTTCATTTGAATTTGAGAGGGATTCCTCACAATCATGTGACTTAGGGTATGAGAGGGAAGTTAGTATTTGATTCTTGCTTAATTTGGAACATGGTTTATCACTTTGGTGTTATATGTATAGGAAGTTGCACTCTATTCCTTCTATTGACATGTTTGAACTCAATTAGGTGGATATGTGTGTATGAAGTTAGAATCTCATGAATTGAGTTATGTTTTTGGTTATGGAATAAAGATCTAGTTTATATTTGGATCATCATATGTTGTACCTCCTAATTACATGATTTTTGAACCCTGTTTTAGCAATTAAAGGATCTATTTTGGACCTTGTTGATGCCCACCAAAAATTGGATTTTGTATGAATTTCGGACTGTCAAACAGGGGCCAGGCCGCACGTGCGGAGGTCACGGCCGCACGTGCGGAAAAGAGGAAGAAAACTGGATTTGCATACTGTTTTAGGCTGCTCGAGCGGAGAAGGGGCACCGCACGTGCGGTCCATGTATGCACGTGCGGAGGGTACGGCCGCACGTGCGGCCCAGGATCGGGAAAATTTGCCTCCTCCGTTTTAGGAGCTCGTCCCCTGGATGTTTTTAAAATATGTATTTGAAGCCTTTTTGATAGTTTTAAATTCATGTGAAATGAAGAGATCCCAAAAATGATTAACAGAGGAAAAGGAAATATTTCATGAGTTGTGTATGTATGCAGGACATACTCCGGGAAGAACTAACGCTCCGCCACAACACTGTGAGTAACAGTACCATAAATGTACGTTTCTTTATCGTTAATAACTATTGTTGTTAACATTTTGTTTCCCGTAAATAATTACGTTAACATGTATATTGGTTGGAAATCGGAGTGAATTCATGTAACATTGAAGGAGTTGTGTGCATCGGTATGACTCTGGAATTACTCTGTTCTGTGAATTCTGTTAGGCCGATGGCCGTTCTGTAAATTCTGTTTGGCCAATGGTCGTTCTGTAAATTCGGTTAGGCCAATGGCTGTTCTGTAAATTTTGTTAGGCCGATGGCCGTTCTGGATATTACTGGGCTTAAGCCACTCTGTTTAAAAACTGGGCCTACGGCCGTTCTGGAAATAATTACAAGATAAAGTTAATGATATACCTCTGCAGTTACATGCTTTATCATTCAAGATAATCATTGATTGTTTAGTTCTATTATTCACTGAGCTTCGCTCACTCTGTATCTTGTCTATTTCTGTAGGTAATTAACCTGGGAGCCAGTCTTAGTTCTTGAGGCTCGTCTCTCTTTTGTCAACCTCAATGTGTCCAGGCACTTAGGTGGAGCCGTCTCATTTTTGTGGACTTTTGTCAAGCTTTGGCTTGTACTCTAATTGCCTGTTTAAGGTTGAATTGTATATAAACCCTTGACCCTCCTATGTTTTTGTCATACGCCCAATCTTGGGGTAGGGTCTGTATATGTAAATGTACTTAACAGGTTCTGCTGATACATGTCACTGTATGTTACTTGCTTATGCAATGTTATGATCCTGGCATGGTAGTGGTAGCTCAATGGATGTTATTTTATGTCATTGTAAGATATTTATGCTTCCGTTCAGGCCCCATATGATATGTATATCAGGTTAAGTGTCTGTTTCTGAGTAGGTTATGCCCGAACTTTTAGGGGCGAGTTTGGGGCGTGACAAGTGGTATCAGAGCACGAGTTGCTATCCCACACACGGATCGATTGAGCCTTAGGTTGTTGAGAAAAGATTTAGGCATCATGTATAACATTCTGGAAGTATATGGAAGATCGATGGCAACGTTAGATGTATTCTGCTAATGCCAACAATTTTGAACTGTGTCTGTTATATGTATATAATTAATTGTTATGTAGATTATGGTGTGAACAAGAACGGAAGACCCGAAAGATGCCACTTCTGCACGGTTGGACAGGATGGAGAGAATGATTATGGAAATGGCAGAAACCTTACGGCAACAACAGCAACTGCCACAACCGCCCCCACCACCGGTGCCTCCACCTGTGGTACAAGATTTGCAAGCTGAGGACCGAACCATTACACTCACAAAGGAGTTTAAAAAGATGAAACCACCATCCTTCAAAGGAGGAATAGAACCAATGAAAGCCGAGGCATGGGTGTTGGGAATAGAAAAACTATTTGAAGTATTTCCCTATACCGAGGCTCAAAGAGTGCAATTGGCTGCCTTCACTCTCGAAGATGAAGCGCGAATATGGTGGATGCTTACGAGAACTGTGCAACAGGGGTTAACATGGAACATATTCTTGGAATTGTGTTATGATAAGTACTTTCCTTAGAGTGCGCGAGACAAGAAAGTGACTGAATTTGAAACTCTTCGACAAGGGAACGAGACTGTAGTGGAGTATGAAGCTCAATTTGCAGAAATCGCTCGGTTTGCACCGCATATGGTGGATACGGATTATAAGGCGGCACAGAAATTGGAAAGGGGATTACGGAGTGCTATCCTGGATAAAGTCAATATGTTAAAGCTACCTACCTATGTGCATGTGTTGGAGAGGGCTGTTATAGCAGAGGGAAACCTTGCGGCTCAGAGTCGGATTTCTGAATGGAGGGGAAAGAGGCAGAATAATCAATTGTCAAGGGGGTCAAGTGCTCCGCCAAACAAGAAGCAAAATTCAGGGATCTCCAACACTACCACTTCTACTCAAGATTCAGCCCCTGTGTGTTCAGAATGTGGAAGGAGGAACCGCGGAATTTGTCACCGATTATCTGGAGCATGTTTTTGATGTGGTAAAATGGGTCATTTGGTAAGGGATTGTCCTTAAATGAATCAACAGAATAACAATAAAAGTATTACAAGTTCAGTAGGATCTGCACCAGCTTCCAGCACCAAGTCGGCTGCCAAACCTGCTAACAATAAGGACACCGCGAGACAAGGCAGGGTGTTTGCATTGGTCCCGGCGGATTTGCAAAATGCGGCGACAGTAGTGTCAGGTACTTTTATTGTTCACGGTCATTCTGCTCATGTATTGTTTGATTCCGGCTCTACCTATTCCTTTGTGTCAAAATTATTTGCTCAATATTTAGATAGATCTGAAGAAGTATTATCCTATATGCTATGTGTGTCCTCACCCTTGGGGGATTCTATGATCTGTACCTCTGTATATTTTGCTTGTGAACTCCTCATTGGGGATGTCCGGGTCTATGCCAACCTGTTACCTCTTGATATGATTTATTTTGATATTATTCTGGGAATGGACTGGTTGAGTGAATATGGTGCCACTATAGACTGTTTGACTAACCAAATCAGTTTCCACCCTCTGGGACAATCAGAGTCTATTTTTCGGGGACAGGAGGTGACTCTTCCACCTTATTTGATTTCTGCAGCAAAGCCATGTAAATTAATTCAGAAGGAGTGTCAGGTGTATTTATGTAGTGTTTTGGAAGGGCCAATGATGAATGGGAGTATCGATATGATTCCAGTTGTTTGTGAATTTCCAGATGTTTTTCCGGAAGAATTACCAGCGAAATTAGTGGACCATGAAATTGAGTTTACAATTAAAGTAGAGCCGGGAACTTAACCCATTTCTAAGACTCCGTATAGAATGTCACTAGCTAAAATGAAGGAATTAACGGTTCAGTTGCAAGATTTACTTGATAAGGGATTCATTCGCCCGAGTGTTTCTCCATGGGGTGTACTAGTTCTGTTTGTGAAAAAGAAAGACGGAACACTCCGATTATGTATACACTATAGGGAGCTTAATAAAGTAACAATTAAGAATAAGTACCCACTGCCGCGGATTGATGACTTGTTTGACCAACTACAAGGGGCACAAGTCTTTTCGAAGATTGATTTACGATCCGGATACCATCAACTGAAGGTTAAAGCTGATGATGTTGAGAAGACAGCTTTTCGAACCCAATACGGTCATTATGAATTTCTAGTTATGCCTTTTGGAGTTATCAACGCGCTAGCAGCATTTACGGATTTGATGAACCGGGTCTTTAAGCCTTATTTGGATCAGTTTGTGATGGTCTTTATTGATGATATCCTCATTTACTCGAAGAATGCAGGAGCTAATGAGAGTCATCTTTGCTTAACTCTTCAGACCCTCCGAGAAAAGAAGCTGTATGCCAAGCTAAAGAAATGTGAATTCTGGCTACATGAGGTGGCCTTTCTGGGGCATGTTATAACAAAAGATGGAGTCTCTGTTGATCCACATAAAATTGAGGCGATCGTGAACTGGTCAACCCCTACCAATGTGACTGAGGTGCGTAGTTTTATGGGGTTAGCCGAATATTACAGGAGGTTCGTTCAAGATTTCTCCAAAATCGCTGTACCGCTTACACAATTGACTCAAAAGGGAGTTGCGTTTGAATGGTCAGAATAGCGGGAAGCTGCTTTTCAAAAATTAAAGACAAAGTTGACTACAGCTCCAGTCCTTGCTTTACCATCTGGTACTGAGGGATTTGTGATCTACAGTGATGCTTCACATAAAGGACTTGGTTGTGTGCTTATGCAAAACAGAAGGGTTATCGCTTATGCCTCTCGACAGCTTAAATGCCATGAGAAGAATTATCCCACACATGACCTGGAACTAGCCGTAGTAGTTTTTGCTTTGAAAATGTGGCAACATTATCTCTATGGCATTACTTGCGAGGTGTACACCGATCATGAGAGCCTTAAGAATCTTTTTACGCAAAAGGAGCTGAATATGCGAAAGCAACGGTGGTTGGAACTTATTAAAGACTATGATTTGCAGATCCATTATCATCCTGGTAAAGCCAACACGGTAGCATATGCGCTTAGTCGAAAGAATGTGGGACAGTTGGCAAATCTATTTACAGAGCAAAAGGAATTGATGGGTGAATTGGACAAAATGAAGGTAGATCTTGTGATGCATGAACAGGGGACCATAGTGACAGCGGTGATAGCCCAACCGGCATTACTCGAAGAGATCAAACTACGTCAAATGGAAGATGGAACTCTAAGGAAGATATGTGATGAGATGTAGACAAAACTGAAACCGGGATTTACTTTGATAGATTCTGTACTCAAATTTCAAAACCAAATGTGTGTCCCTAATGTGTTAGAACTTAAACGGAAACTAATGGAAGAATCACACGCCTCGAGATTTTCGCTACATCCAGGAAGTACTAAAATGTACCGAGATTTGAAACAAAATTTTTGGTGGCCGAGTATGAAAAAGGAGATCGCAGAATTTGTCTCTAAATGTTTACAATGTCAGCAAGTAAAGGCAGAGCATCAGAGACCAGCAGGATTGCTGCAACCCCTTCCAATTCCGGAATGGCAGTGGGAACATCTTACCATGGATTTTTTTGTAGGCTTGCCACGAACTCCTCGGGGTATGAATTCTATATGGGCATTGTAGACCGATTGACTAAGTCCGCTCACTTCTTACCTGTGAAAACCCGGTATAACGCATACAAACTTGCTGTGATCTATGTGAATGAAATTGTAAGACTCAATGGTGTTCCGGTCTCAATGGTGTCAGACAGAGATCTAAAATTTATTTCTAGGTTCTGGCGAAGTCTACAGGATGCAATGGGTACAGAACTAAAGTTTAGCACAGCCTTCCATCCTCAAACTGACGGACAATCCGAGAGGACGATACAGACGTTAGAGGATATGCTTCGAATGTGTGTTCTGGATTTTCAAGAAAGTTGGGAAACTCATCTGCCATTGGTAGAGTTTGCACATAATAATAGTTACCATTCAAGTTTTGAGATGGCACCCTATGAGGCTCTGTATGGAAGACCGTGTCGTTCCCCTGTGTGTTGGGAGGAAATTGGAGATAGACCATTACTGGGGCCCGAAATTGTTCAGTTGACAACTGAAAAGGTTAAAATTATTCGAGAAAGATTGAAAACTGCTCAAAGTAGGCAGAAGAGTTATGCGGATAACCGACGAAGGAATTTGGAATTTGAAGTGGGTAGCCACGTTTTTGTGAAAGTCACTCCGATGAAAGGACATCCAAGATTTGGAAAAAGGGGTAAGTTAACACCCCGATATGTTGGTCCATTTTCAATTTTGGAAAGAGTAGGTCCGGTAGCTTACCGAGTTGCCCTTCCGCCAAATATGGGTCAAGTCCATAACGTGTTCCTTGTTTTTATGCTTTGAGGATACCTTCCAGATCCGTCACATGTTATTGATTATCACCAAATTGTGCTGGATGACAAGTTAACTTATGAGGAAAAACCAATTCGAATTCTGGACCGACAAGTGAAACAATTATGAAATCGAGAAATCCCAATGGTAAAAGTGCAATGGTAAGAACATTACGAAACCGAAGCGACAAGGGAAAAAGAAGAGGAGATGCAACACCAACATCCGCATCTACTCTGATCTTGAGGTAAAACAAGTTTGAGGGACCAAACTTATTTAAGGGGGGGAGAGTGTAATAACCCGACCCTCATATCTGTTTCTGGTATATTTTCGGTCCTTTATTCTATGCACTTAATTGCTTACTGTGAAATTTCATGTGAAATGAGGTTTAATTAAGCAAAATGTATGAATATTGATTTATATATGTTTAATAAGGAAGTATCTGTCACAATTAAAATGTTGGGATCAGAAATTGAGAGCCTTAGAGGCTTGATAATCCAAAATTGATTTTACATTTGAGATCAGCATAATTTTTAGGTAATGATAAGCATTTCTGTGAAATTTCAATTTGGGATGATTAAACGATGGATTTTTGTCCTATTCAAATTATATATATATATATATATCTATGTACCAGTGCTCTTTAAACACTTTGACTAAGAAGCTTCATTGAAAAATATCTCCTGAGAGAAAAGATTAGAGAAGGGTTTGAGAAGTAGGGGGAGAAGATCATCAAGAAGGTTGGGAATTTGAGAGACTCAAGCCTAAGGTAAATTTATTCATCATCTATGATTCTTCTTTTGAATTTGAGAGGGATTCCTCACAATCATGTGACTTAGGGTATGAGAGGGAAGTTAGTATTTGATTCTTGCTTAATTTGGAACATGGTTTATCACTTTGGTGTTTTGGAACTACTTTGGTGTTATATGTATAGGAAGTTACACTCTATTCCTTGTGTGTATATGTTTATGTGTGTATGAAGTTAGAATCTCATGAATTGAGTTATGTTTTTGGTTATGGAATAAAGATCTAGTTTATATTTGGATCATAATATGTTGTACCTCCTAATTACATGATTTTTGAACCCTGTTTTAGCAATTAAAGGATCTATTTTGGACCTTGTTGATGCCCACCAAAAATTGGATTTTGTATGAATTTCGAACTGTCAAACAGGGGCCAGGCCGCACATGCGGAGGTCATGGTCGCACGTGCGGAAAAGAGGAAGAAAACTGGATTTGCATACTATTTTTGGTTGCTCGAGCGGAGAAGGGGCACCGCACGTGCGGTCCATGTCCGCACGTGCGGAGGGGACGGCCGCACGTGCGGCCCAGGATTGGGAAAATTTTCTTGCTCCGTTTTAGGTGCTCGTCCCTCGGATATTTTTAAAATATATATTTGAAGCCTTTTTGATATTTGTAAATTCATGTGAAACGAAGCGAACCCGAAAATGATTAACAAAGGAAAAGGAAATAATTCATGAGTTGTGTATGTATGCAGGACATACTCCGGGAAGGACTAACGCTCCGCCACAACACTGTCAGTGACAGTACTATATATGTACGTTTCTTTGTCATTAATAACTATTGTTATTAACGTTTTGTTTCTCGTAAATAATTACGTTAACATGTATATTGGTTGGAAATCGGTGTGAATTCATGTAACATTGAAGGAGTTGTGTGCATCGGTATGACTCTGGAATTACTCTGTTCTGTAAATTCTGTTAGGCCGATGGCCGTTCTGTAAATTCTTCTTGGCCAATGGCCGTTCTGTAAATTCTGTTAGGCCAATGGCCGTTCTGTATATTCTGTTAGGCCGATGGCCGTTCTAGATATTACTGGGCTTAAGCCACTCTGTTTAAAAACTGGGCCTATGGCCGGTCTGGAAATAATTACAAGATAAAGTTAATGATATGCCTCTGCAGTTACATGCTTTATCATTCAAGATAATCATTGATTGTTTTGTACTATTATTCATTGAGCTTCACTCACTCTGTATCTTGTCTGTTTCTGCAGGTAATCAACCTGGGAGCTAGTCTTAATTCTTGAGGCTCGTCTATCTTTTGTCAACCTCAATGTGTCCAGGCACTTAGGTGGAGCCGTCTCATTTTTGTGGACTTTTGTCAAGCTTTGGCTTGTGCTCTAATTTCCTGTTTAAGGTTGAATTGTATATAAACCCTTGACCCTCCTATGTTTTTGTCATACGCCCAATCTTGGGGTAGGTTCTGTATATGTAAATGTACTTAACCGGTTCTGCTGACGCATGTCACTGTATGTTACTTGCTTATGCAATGTTATGATCCTGGCATGGTAGTGGTAGCTCAATGGATGTTATTTTATGTCATTGTAGGATATTTATGCTTCCGTTCAGGCCCCATATGATATGTATATCAGGTTAAGTGTCTGTTTCTGAGTAGGTCATGCCCGAACTTTTAGGGGTGAGTTTAGGACGTGACAGTAAATATTGCACTTAGCTATTCAAGTTGTGTTGTAATAATTAATTGACTAGGATTAGTTAATTAGTTTCGTTTTGTGATAATTAGTTTAATTAGCTTAGATTAGCTAGTTAGCTTATTATTCGGACCCTCCGTCGAGAGGGCACAACTTTTGTAATAAGTGTGCGTGTGTGTGATGCATGTCTTCCAACCCCATGTCTTTCTCCCTTTTATTTACCAGCTTTTGATGGTTAGTTTTAGGGCATGTTACAATTAGCATCCTTATGCTTTGCATGTTTGCATTCATTCATCTGTCTTGTTTGCACCGAGCTCGGCGCATCATACAAATTACATTGTATTTCAATACGAATTTGAATACATGTTATCTAGTTGCATTCACATGACATCTTAGAATAGCCGAGCTTATCTTAGTTACATTTTTGCATGTGTTGTATTAGGCATTGTTGACATAGCTAGGATCATGCATTGATTTCTAACATAGCTTTTGTTTTGGCTCGGAGTACTAGGTAAGCTTTTACGCTTTAGCATCCTTGCATGTGTGTGAGTGTTGCCTTGTTTAGCATGCTTGCCATGACGCTATGTGCTTAACTGCTATAACTGCTTGAATGCCTGTGGATGGAGGTTTGATTGCTTGAATTGGAATAACTCGATGATTGTGAGTTTTAAGCCCACTTGAAGTGGCAAAATCATGTTTTTCTAAGTCCACTTGAGGGTGGCAAACCCGCATCTTAGCCTACTTGCGAGTAGCAACTTCAAACCACTTTAAAAAACAAACATGAATTGTTTTTTTCCAATCCGCGTGATTGAGTCTATACTTGTATGATGTGCGCATCACATAGTAAGCTAGCTAATAAACCGGAATAAAAACACATGTGTTTTCTAAAACAACATATCTTGTTAGTAAAGGCTGATCCTTTGATCGGGCGAGCGGGGGTGCTCATTTCATGACCTTCCCCCCTCGTACCCAGTTCCTGAGCCGAGGCAACTTTGGTGATGACGGATGCGTGGCCTTAGGCACGAGTTCGGGTTTCCTAAATTTCTCAAAATAAAACATTTAGGTGGCGACTTTGAAATCTGGCAAAGCAGTCCATGTTTGGCACTTCTTGATAAAAATCAATTTTTCAAAACGATTTGTCGGATTTGGACTCTTTGGTGATTTATCAATCTCACATTGCACTTTGTGAAATTAGATTCAGAACCGTGACATGAGTCGGAACTGTAGTAGCTAAGAACAACGATTCGCGCCCTCGCGAGCGGAGCTAGAGTTTGGGCGGTCTATAGTTTCTGGCGACTTTGCTGGGGATTTAGTGAACTTGACTCGAACTCCTAATATGTTGTTTTGACTACACTTATGTGTTTCTTTGCATTGCATTTGCATTGGTGCGCCTAAGTCACAGTGTTTGCCGTCTGCTATTCCTGAACGGTTTTCTGGAGGCTACGTACCATAAGGCAGACCGGTTATGGGCTCTGGCACGACGGGAACACAAAGCCCGGTTGTTACCGGGGCACCCTTTTTGACTATTCGACCTAGTTGCATATCGGAAACTGTAGTGACCATTCCAAGCTAGGATAGGTTGCTTACCCGATTGTAGGTTGTTTGAAACCACTGTGTGCGTAGTGAAACCCTAGCTTCTGACAGACTAGGACAGGGAAACCCTACCCCTCCATAGGGATGTTTTCACTCTCACTTGCTTACTATGTGCTTTTAGAGTGTGTCTCTACAGGAATGCATGTATCAGTTTGCAAGTCTGGGTATCAGACCCGCGGGCATCAGTATTTAAAGAATCAGTTTTACCTGAGGGTATCAGATCTGGGGCAGTGATTTGGGAATAGTGATCAGTATTGAGAACTGTGTGTTTCAGCTTACAAATATCAACTGTGTGTTGTGTTTATTTAAGTCGTTATGCTGTCCGTTTTTTTGGTTGTTTATTTCCTTATTATGCTTTATTTATCTTTTTGCAAGGTAGTTTAGCACCATTGCTTCCGATCAGGCAGATATTTCCCAAGCACTTTGGATCAGAGGTCGAAGACTTCATCGATCTGTGGATCTGATAGACGGACAAGCAGTGTTCCTTTCATTACCCCCGGTAACTAGACGGAGGTCAGTTAGGAACAGTTCATCAGCACAGCGATTACCAGATCAGTGGTCTTTATCCACCCCGTTAGTGAGTAGTCGGGTTGAGGATTCCGTTTCTGCTATAGAGAGAGATACACCTATTATTCAGTTGGATCAGCACCTTATAGCCGGTATGGAGGAGATGATGCATCAGCTCCAAGAGACTATGCAAACCATGAAGCGGGATGCTGTCTGCCAAATAGAGATTATGGCTCAACAAGAAGAGTTGATTGCCAAACATCAGCAACAATAGCAACCACAACCATAACAACATGCCGGAGCATCTGCTTCGCACCCACATCCACCCTCACCAAGGGTTTCGACACCCGGGGAAACAACAAACGTCTAGGAAAATACAGACATCCCAACGGGGCCGGTTCCACCCCCAATCCTACCTCAGCTGTCCAAAGTGCCCACCAACCTAGTCGATACACCGTTTGAATTTTAGGTGGATCCGACTGCACTGAAAGTGAGCAAATTAGAAAAGTTGTTCAAGAAGGCTCAAGGAGCTCGTTCCATTCTAGATATAGAGGATGGATACACTAACTCAGCCGTGACTCTACCAAACCGATTCAAAATGCCGCATATCGACCGTTTCGATGGTTCTGGGGATCCCATGGTGCACTTGCGGTTGTTTTCAGATGTCCTAAGGCCGATGGGCCTCTCCAGACTGCAAAAGCTTTCCCTCTTCGGTCGGACCCTGTCGAGTGTTGCGGCTATTTGGTATGCAAAGCTGGAGGACTCTATCAAGAGAAGCTAGGAGGAGATGGCTGAGGCCTTTATAGCTCAATACTTCTACAACATGTAGATCGGGGTCACAACTCGTGATCTCGAGATAACTATAGAGGAGCCGAAGGACAGCTTCTCTGACTTCGTAACCCGTTGGAGGGCCAAAGCCTCGATGATGATCATCAGGCCGGTTGACAAAGATCAAATACGGATGGTTGTGCGCAACCTCCAGCCCAAGCTTATGCAAAAGATGATCGTCCTCCCCCTTTCTACCTTTGCGGATCTACATGAGATTGGGGTGCAGATCGAGGACGCCATGAAACAGGGTCTGATTGATCATGAGAGAGTGTAGTCCAAGAGGGCATTCAACCGCAGTACGAATGCAGGCACGAGTAGTGCTGCAGCTGCCAGAACTTCAGACGTGGGCATGGTCACCACTACAACCCCAAAAACCCTTGCAGTTACACCCTTCACCGGTGTGTTTGGAAGTAGCTCCCAAACAGCCAGATATGCACCCCGAGGTCAGAGAGCCTTCACTCCACTATACATGCCCCTGTCCAAAGCTCTGGGGGTTTTGATCAAGAAAGGGCACTTAAAGCCCCTAGAGCCGCGACCATTGCCAGATAAACTTTCTCCCTCCCATAACCCGGCAAAGTACAGTGCCTTTTACCAATAGCACGGTCACGAAACCGACTAGTGCTTTAGATTGCGTCATGAGATTCAGGATCTCATCGACAACAGGGTGATTGTGCCTCCGGAAAAGCCGAATGTCACAACTAACCCTCTCCCACCACATAACCAAGCTCCACCTACCAAACGCATTAACCTTATCCAAACTGGGGTTGTGTCTTACGACCCTAGCATATATATCACTCCCTCGCACCTACCTAAGCTGGAGGTGTTCATTCCAGAAAGCACGAATTTGTGCATGTTGAGCACCTCCCTAATCCAACTCGAACCGGTAATGGTGACTATCGAAGATAGAACCGGGATGACTGTGGGGGCAGATGGAAATGATGGTTCAGAGCCTGAGGGGTCCGCAAGCGTTAAGTACAACCCGAGTGGTTACATCACATCAATGGGCCAGATTATGACGAGGATAAAGCTGCCGGTTGGGGCAGAGATCTGCGTGGTTAGGGAGGATGGACCCAGTCAGGGGTTAGATGACCTGGCAGAGCTGGAGAAGGATATCGCAAATCTATAATTCTTTGAAGAGAAGGACTCAAGGGACGTGACTGTCAACTGGTTCGACTTGGATGGGTCGGCAGAAGCTACAGGGTGGCTCAGTGACGAGCCAGATGTTGTTAAGCAGCCTCAGCCAGAATAGAGACCTCAGAAACGGGGATATCAATAGTGGCCGGAATGGATGAGAATCAGGGAGGATCGCCGGAGAGCACCGGTGTAAAAAATTTTGCTCAGAATACGGGCAGTTTGAGTACGGAAGATGCTGAACAATAGGCTGCACTGAAGCAGTTTGAGCAGGAAAAGATCGAAGATTTGGAAAGGGCTAGAAAAGCCAAAGCCCCTGCGGGGACAGAACGTGCTGTGTGCACTGAATATGCTATGAGCACAAGAATAGTTGCAACAGAATCGGACAGTTGTCTATTGGTTGTCGATGGTATGTGGTGGGAAGACGATGACTTATGTCTTGCCCACACCGATGAAAATTGGGAGCGGAACCAACTGGATGATACCTGGTATGTGGAAGAGGTTGACCACATGACCAAGAGTGGGCGGTATTTCAAGCCCCCACACTTGGATCAACCAGAGGCATCCGGGAAGGACAAGGAAGCGGAGAGGCAAAAAGAAAAATTGCTCAAGGAGGAGGCTGTACTGAAACAGCTTAAGAAAATTCAAGCAGACATCTCCATTTGGGGACTGCTTATGGCCTCAAGAGTTCATAGACAAGCTGTCCTTTCTGCAATGGACAAGGCCAAACTTTCAATCGACACCACACCTGAACAGTTGGTGGGGCTAGTTTTTTCGAGAGGAGCTTCCCCTACGTTAACCTTTACTAACAAGGAACTACTGCCTGAGGGCTCAAACCATAACAAACCGCTCTATATCTCTGTCGAGTGTAGAGATAAATGGGTACCGGTGGTCCTTGTTGATACGGAATCTGCTATCAATGTGTGCCCGTCGAGGACGGCATATGCTATCGGGTTGAAGCCTGCGGATTTTGTGCCTACAGCCCAGGTGATAAGGGCCTATGATAATACTAGCAGAGAGGTGATGGGCACTGTACAGATTCGGACTCAGGTTGGTCCAGGACAACACGATGTTGACTTTCATGTCTTGGACATTCTCGCAACCTTCAATCTACTCCTGGGGCGGCCGTGGCTGCACCAGGTGAAGGCTGTCTCTTTCACCCTGTACCAGATGTTTAAATACCCCCACAGGAAGGGGATGTCCATCGTTTTTGGGAATTCTTCAATCCATCTGTCGCAAGAGGTTTCTACACCAGTTCTGGAGATTGAACATGGCACGTAGGATGTGTTCCTGTCAGGATTTACCCTAACCAAGGCTCGGGTTGTACAAAATATCCTAGCTGTTGATGAGGGGCTATACGTCAGTGCACAATCAGTCTACCTTTTGAACAAGCTACAGCACATCCCTGGGATGGGATTAGGGCGAAGTGCCCGAGAAGGCGTTGCAGTATCGGCCGAAGTGCCGCACAACCCACATACCTTTGGTTTTGGTTATCTGCCTACCAAGAAGGACTGGGTGAGGAAAGGGAAAGAGATGGCCGGAACAGCCAAAGCCAAGCAGGCGGGGAAGCATTATGAGTTGATGCACCGACCTATCCAGGGTACCTTGAACGGATGCTTTGTCTGGGAGGGGGAGGACTTCCCGTTCTGCGGCTTCCCAGAGCCATGGCTAAATGTAGAGAAGCGGAGCTTGCCGGGGTTTGAGATTTTCTTTGACTTGCAATTGTCTGGGGATGATGTTGCCGAGGAATAGACAGACCCGACAGCTGAGGCTAAGCAGTGCACGGAGGAGGATTCCGAGAGTACAGAGATTAAAATGGGGGGTAGCACTGGCTTGTCTACTCTCAGATCCTCAAATCGTACAAGAGTGCTTGGGGGATGACTTCTCAGTGTCCATGATTAGGAATGAAGTGGCTGTGGGCCCATCTTCAAACATTTCGGATGCATCCATTGCACCCTCCCTCGTCTGGCAATACGATGAGGGTTTTTTATCAAAGCAGCATCGGGTCAGGTAGTGAGCAGGAATCTGATTCCACCGAGTCTGTGGAGTCAGAATCAGGTTCAAGTTCGTCTAAGTCTGAGTTCGATATTCTTGGGGGTGATAACTCGGATGCCACTGTCCTGTCCAGGTCATCTTTTTCTTTTTCCTTTGAGTCTGTCGTAACAGAGGAATCAGGTGGACTGGATGTTATTAATGAGAATGGTACGACTGTGGCTTTCGAGTACTTTTCTGTGCCTTTAATTTATTGCATTAATCAAAACTTTCAAAATTTTGATGAAAACGACAAGGAAGAAATTCCTCCGATTTTGTAATATTTGCTTGATCAAGAGCAGGAGAGGTTTGTTAAACCCTTGGTTGATGAAATCACCACAATTAATATTGGTGCTGAGAAGGACCCGCGACTGGTCCAAATCGGGTCCACGTTGTCTTCGGAGGAGCGCGAGCACTTAGTCGCTTTATTAAAAGATTTCAAAAACGTTTTCACATGGTCCTACGAAGACATGCCTGGAATCGATCCTGAGATTGTACAGCATCGGATCCCTCTTGACCTATTGGCCCGACCTGTTAAGTAGAAGCTCCGAAGGATCCGCCCGGACTGGGCTCTGAAGATCAAAGAAGCGGTCACCAAGCAAATTGACGCAGGGTTCCTGCTGGTATCTGAATGCCCAACTTGGTTGGCCAATATCGCTTCGGTGCCGAAGAAGGACGGCATAATTCGGGTATGTGTGGACTTCAGGGATTTGAATAAAGCCAGTCCGAAGGTCGACTTTCCCCTGCCGCATATCGACGAATTAGTGGACTTCACTACTGGGCATGCGCTGCTCTCGTTCATGGATGGGTTTTTAGGCTACAATCAGATTTTGATGGCACCCGAAGACCGGGAGAAGACTGCTTTTACCACCCCGTGGGGAACCTATTGTTATAGGGTGATGCCGTTTGGGCTGAAGAATGCTGGAGCTACGTATCAATGGGCTGCGACCACAATTTTGCATGATGTGATCCATAAAGAGGTTGAGGTGTACGTGGATAACATGATTGTCAAGTCCAAGGAAAGAGAGGGCCACTACACCGCCTTGCAGAAATTCTTCCAAAGGATCAGAGAGTATCGGTTGTGGCTGAATCCTCAGAAATGTACATTTGGTGTTACAACAGGGAAAATATTGGGGTTCTTGATCACACAGGGGAGGCATCGAAGTCGACCCTTCCAAAGTCAAGGCCATTTTAGAAATGCCACCACCAAGGACTGAAAATGAGGTGCAAGGCTTTCTGGGTAAAGTGCAATTCATAAGACGGTTTATTGTAAAATTAACCTTGACTTGTGAACCACTCTTTGGTCTCCTGAAGAAAGGAAAGAAGTTCCAATGGGACGATCGATGCCAAATTGCTTTCGATCAGATCAAGCAATATCTACAGAACCCACCCGTGTTGTCACCGCCTGAACCGAGAAAACCGTTGATTCTGTATCTTTCAGTGAATGAAAGTACAATGGGCTGCATGCTTATATAGGAGTCTGAGGACAGAGTGGAGAAGGCTATCTACTAGCTGAGCAAGAAAATGCTGGATTACGAGACCCGCTACACTCCGCTGGAGAAGGCTTGTCTGGCCTTGGTATGGGCTCCCAGGAAGCTAAGGCACTACCTGTTAGCTCACTCCATAATACTGGTTTCGAGATTAGATCCCATCAAATATCTCTTCGAGAAATCGGCACTTACGAGTAGGCTAGCTCGTTGGTTGCTTCTGCTTTCCGAATTTGATCTAAAGTACATGACGCGCAAGTCAGTAAAAGGGAGAGCGGTAGTGGAGTTCCTAGCCGATCACCCAGTTGAAGGGGTTGAAGCAGTTGAGTATTTGTTCCCAGACGAGGCCATTCTGCATGTCGAAGAAGAAACTTGGACGATGTACTTTGACGAAGCGTCAAACCAATACGGGTATGGGATAGGGGTGTTGCTGATAGCACCCGACAATTCCCGCATACCTCTAGCATTCAAACTCCGATTCAAAGTATCGAACAATGAGGCAGAATATGAGGCATGTATTGCTGGATTGGAAGTAGCCCTGGAACTACGGGCAAAACGGTTGGATGTCATCGAGGACTCAAACCTTGTTGTATCTCAAGCTAAAGGAGATTGGAAAGTTAAAGAAGAAAAGATGAGAATCTATCACCAGACCTTGGACGTTCTAATTCCTCGGTTTGAGAAATTGAACTTTGCCCATCTGTTAAGAGAGAACAACAGGTTTGCTGATTCATTAGCAACTCTATCTTCTGTGATAGACATCCCTTTCGGAGTCCGGATGCGTCCGATCATCGTTGAACAGAAATTCGTGCTACCCTACAAGCTTATTGCCACCATAGATGAGGTACAAGATGAGAATCCCTGGTATTACGACGTCTGGAACTTTTTGGAAAAGAAAGCGTATCCACCAGGGGCATATGCCAAAGATAAGAGGGCAATTCGAAGACTGGTTGCTCAGTTCATCGTCTGCGGGGGTAAACTGTACAAGAGGGGTCATCTCGGGATGCATAAACTGTGTGTTGATACTGAAGAATCCAAGCGCCTGATGGAGGCCATCCATAGAGGAGAGTGCGGAGCGCACATGAACAGGGTGATGCTAACCCGGAAGATCCTTAGACAAGGTTATTACTGGTCCACCGTGGAGGAGGATTGTATTGGCTTTGTCCGGCGATGCCACAAATTTCAGATCCATGCAAACCGCATGAACATCCCGCCGTCGAAGTTGTACAACATGACTTCGCCATTGCCGTTTTCAGTTTGGGGGATTGATGTGATTGGGGCTGTCACTCCGAAGGGGTCCAACGGGCATAAGTACATTCTAGTAGCGATAGACTACTTCACGAAGTGGGTTGAGGCCCAATCTTACGCGGTGTCAAAGGCATCGCACATTGCTAAGTTCATCGGGAACAATATCATCTGTCGCTACGGGGTCCCGAATGAGATTATTTCAGATAATGGTTCCCACTTCAAGAAGGAGGTGATCGACTTGTTGGAAAAGTACAATGTGGCTTTTCATAAGTCATTTACATATCGGCCACAAACCAATGGAGCTGTTGAGGCTGCTAACAAGAACATCAAACACATTCTGCAGAAGATGGTGGAAACCTACAGGGACTAGCCAAATAAGCTGCCATTTGCTCTTTGGGGCTACCAGACTTCAATTCGAACTTCTCCTAGCGCAACTCCGTATTCCTTTGTCTACGGGATGGAGGCTGTTCTACCTATCGAAGTTGAGTTTCCGTCATTGCGGGTATTAGCTGAGTGTCAGATAGCTGAGGCAGATTGACAGCAAAGCAGGTTCGAAGAACTCATGCTCTTTGACGAGAGAAGGCTGAAAGCACTATATCACGTCCAAGGTTATCAACGAAGAATTGCTAGGGCTTTCAACAAGAAGGTTAAGTCTAGGAATTTGAAAGAGAGGGATCTAGTGCTCAAAGACAACTGAGCTCCCATCCACGTCCCTAGGGGCAAGTTTAGACCCAATTGGACTGGCCCTTACATCATCAAGTCTATCTGGTCAGGCGGAGCTGTCGTTCTGATGGACTTAGATGGCCTTGAGTTCTCCCAGCCGATCAACATGGACAAGTTGAAGAAATGCTTTCCTTGAGTGGCTCGCTAGGCCGAAAACCCGAAAGGGCGACCTAGGCAAAAGTTAGAGCACAGAAAATTTGAAATAATAAAAACTGAGCTCGCAAGGTTGAAAACCCAGAAAGTGCGGCCTTGGCAAAAGTTAGAGCGCAAAAGGAGAGTGTTAATACACGAGTGAACCCCAGCTGAACTACGTAAGGCTTGATTCCTATGTTTGGGATACGTAGGCAACATCATTATGAAGTCCAGCCACAAACAATTCCCAATCAACTTTGTCCATGTGATCATGTTGGTCATCTTTGTCTATTTTGCATTCAAGAGCTCGGTTGTGATCTCCAGCGCAGTGCTATTCAGACTAGGGGCAACTTTCTAGTTGATGGGATCCAGGGTTGTACATCTCAGTGATAGATCTCGGGAGTGTCCAGTTGTGATCCGCATCGAAAATGGTTTTGAAAAGTTTTAATAAAAGTTGATTTTGCTCAAATTAATCTTTTTACAACTTCGACCATTTTTGGACCAAACGAAAAATTTTCAGTACCCACGACCTTCAATTACATTGATTTCAGTACAGAGTTCTCCTACTCTTGAATACAAATTGAAGTTCCTTTTTATTACATTCATAAAGAAAACTTGAAAGTACTGTTTAAAGAAAATAAACTCGGGGCATAGTCAGGTGTTCCTGCGCCCCCTCCCAGAGCTTATGGAAGCCTCTGATGCCAAAGTAGGCCCAACCTGCGCCTCCTCATCAAGCCAAGCTTTGCACTTATCAGAGAGGGTGCAATTGAAAGTGGGAGCTGGGGCCAGAAGCTCTCTCGTCCTCTAGGCTGTGGCATACCGAGCTAGCTGTGCACCTCGGACTGGAAATGTAGCAAGGTACTCTATCCCTTCTTCTGGACAAGTCTGATCATGTCTGAACTGGCTCCAGAATTGGAATGGAAAATAGAACACGTAGTGTGTCAGGCCAATCAACTGAATCCCGAGCTGCCGAGACATGGTGTAACTCATTGCCGGCAGATTGAGCCAAGGGCAGCGCCAAACAATACTGGTAGCGGATAGACTGCACATCCATTCGCACCACCATCCCTCATTAGGGGCATCAACTAGACGTTGCCAGAAGAAATAGCCGTGAGCTGAGTATTCTGGGCATGAGTCCACAACCTTCAACTTATCCATTAACCATATCCTGGGAGGGATGAAAAATGAGAGAATAAAGAATAGAGAGGTGTACGTGGAGAGAAAAGTGAGAAAAGGGTTTTGAGAGAAAAATCGAGCCTGAGGGCCGAGCGATGTGAGAAATATATGTGAGATAGGGTGGGAAAATTACCTGCAGTAGTAGTGGACTCCCCGCGAATCTAGTCGTCTCCCGGTGATGGAAAGAATCCAGGCCCATCAGTGTCTCGGCTAATGACATGACAATGCAACTCTTGCCCTCTCTTAAGCCTTAGGCAACCTCAATCAAATGGACGCTAGATCCTCCGAAGCCTGGGGCAAGCAAGAAATGAGACAACATGCACAAGCAAATGGCGTGTCGCCGAAAACCCTGCCAGTGATGGTCGCCACGGTCATCGGCATCAGAAAACCGATGAACCAAGCTGGGGATGTCCAATTCTCCATCGCGGATCAAAGACCGAGCGTCATGCTTAGTAAACGTGCACATCCGTCCTAAGGCTTGGATGTGGCCAAAACGGAATTGTGGTAAAATCACTTCTTCGCATTCGGATTCCATCAAAGATTGGAAGTCTTCGAAAGTAGGACATATCTCTTGACTGCCAAAGCTAAAAACGTGCATAATCGGATTCCAAAACCTTGTCGCGGCATAAAGGAACGGAAGATGCAGCGAGGTGCCACTCAACGTGAATAGTGCATTTATGCCGAAGCCCCGGAAATTCACCTTTTCCGAGCCATCCAAGGTAGCAATCCAATTTGTGAGATTTTGGACAAGAAATGCCTCTATTTTGGTGCAAAACTGAGTTAGAATGAGGGAACCACGAAGCTGGAACCTTTATGGAGGATAAGGCACTATTTGGAGGACAAGTGTTAGAAAACTGGAGGTCCCCAGGCCAAGTGGTCGGCCAGCCACTTTTGCTAGTCGACCAGCTACTTTTTTTGGCCTGCAGAATAAAAAATTGGTCGGCAGGCTCTTTTAGTGGTCGGCCATGAACAAAAAGTGGTCGGTAGCCTTTTTCTTGTCTCTGGAAGAGAGTCTCTAGCTTTCCTGTGTGCTGGGAGTGCTGAAGGTCCGAGTTTACCTCTGTTTCGGATGCGTTCCGTCGATTTGTTTGTCTAAAATGCATTTGCATATCGAGTTGTTAAGTCTTGATTGTCGAGTTATTGCTCTTTGCTTGTCGAGTTGTTGCTCATTTGTTTATCGAGTTGTTGCTCATTTGTTTATCAAGTTGTTGCTCATTTGTTTATCGAGTTGTTGCTTATTTGTTTATCGAGTTTTTAATTCGTTTACCGAATTGTTTTTGAGTTAAGTTGTTTTGTTACGTTGGTTTACTACCTGACTTGGCAATATACGAGGTTCAATTTTCATTCAATCTCATTTTTGTTCAAAATGATGCGGTGCGATGCTCAGAATACAAATACAACACTTTTTGAACAAAAAGCTGTTTTCATTTCATCATGTTCTCTTTTTACAACAGGGTACAAGTTTTAAAGAAAATAATGCAGGAACATCTGCATCGATGCTATCTAGCTCAAGACCGAGAGGCCCACTTCGCCCTCTTCGGCTGAGCAGCCTCTGCGCCATCATCGTCGGCTTCTCCGTCTGAATCAAAGTCCCCATCCTTGGAATCCTCCGCGGCGTCGCCTCCGTCCTCAGAATCGGAACCAGAGTCGTTATCTCTGCCTGCAGATGTCTCTGACTGTAGATGTGCTGACTCCTCCTCCTCGTTGGACTCCTCGTCATGTCTGACAGGTGCTCTACGTCTCCCCCGGCTGCGAGTCGAGACCCCTCTCCCAGCTGCTCGAGAAGGCCTGGATGGCCCGGCCTGTAGTGGTGCGACCTGAAAAGGCAGTTTGAATACATCAACCAGAGTATGTATATCAGATGCAAGAATGACGCATGGAGTGAGTGCATACAAATATAGTATGTGAATGTGATGTGTTAGATGTGCTCTACACATGCAGTGAATCAACGTAGTGAAATATTCAGTTTTGATATGTCATTAGAAGTATGATAAATGCAAGGAAATTGAAAAGTACCGGAATGCTAGAGGCGTACAGTAGCGTCTCCCTCTGCAAGACCATGCTCTCGAGTGAGGCCACCACCTCGAGCAACCCCTCAGTATACTCTCTGGGAGGCTGCAGATGCAAGCTTAAGTCATCAGTGAATGAATGAATGTCTAAATAACTGAATGGTAAATGAAACCATGGAGCATACCGGTGGTGAGTCACTGTCACTGACATATTGATGATCCGGTAGTGGAGGCTCTAGCGGAATCTGGTATGGTGTCCCATACTGCCAGCCTATCAGCTCGGTCGGAAGGTCTGGCCATCCAGCATACTGCCAAATAAGGGGCATCCCCCTACTTCCGCCCCTCGATGTGCTAGCTCTGCTAGTCGAAGGATGTCTGCAGCTTGGGTGCGACTCGATGACGGCATATCAGCAGCTCTCCTCGTGGGGGTACGGACACCTGTCAGTGGAGGCATCGGGTATGTATGGCGATATGTCGCGTACTTCCCCTCCTCCAAGAAAAGAACTGCGTCAACACCCAATATAAGGTCGTCAACCTCCCAGGGAGTGAGGCTCTCTGTGGACCGCATGTCTAGTGGAGGCGGTGAGGGGATCTCCTGATCAAGATTACCCATCGTTTAGCGCATGAAGCGTTCCCTGAGAAGCCAGGCTCTGCCGACTGGTCCCTCAAGCAAAACCCTGTATCGTGAGGCACCCCATGCCCCAGCGAACTGGAACCGAGAATACCATAGCATGGCTATCCAAGGCTGCCAAGTGATCTGCGGATAGCAAGTGCATAAATTGATTAGTTGTCATAAATATGCAAGATGAATCAAAGCTGAAAGCATGAAGAACTGAGAGTTCTGGATTACCTCCGTCGCCCGTACGGTGTCAAAGAACTGCCGGAGATATGGTAATGTCTCCCGGGCCCTGGGCCGACACCGACCCTCGAACCTGTGCGAATAAGGGATCTCGAGAGGTGCCTCGACCTCGAGCTCAGAGGCGAGCTTCGGAAAGTAGGCGTAAACCCGCAGCTGTGAAAGGTAAGACAGTGGTTGTCAGAATATAGAATGTATAGAAAATCAAGAATGCTGAGTGCAGAATGCGAATACAGAATATATAGAAAATGCAGAATGTCGAGTGCAGAATACAGAGTACAGAATGTAATATGTGTAATGTGCAGTGTACAGATAATGAAAAGCAGTAATGTAAATCAAGAGGGCAGAATGTACCTCCCAGGCTCGCCAATAACCTCCAACTATGGTCCCACGCTCGCGGGAGGTCGGACTCATGTAGCAGTAAAGGGTAGCGAGACCAACGCCGCCCCAATCAAGGTGTCGGACCTGTGATAGGTCTACCAGAGCATTGAGAAGAAAAAGCTCGACGGTGTTCCCCCTATCGGAGAATAGTGTGGTCCTAAGAAGGAACATCAAAAATCCCGGGCATACTGCTGTATGGCCTCAAAAGTCTTGGGCGTAGTCCTCCTATACTGCTCGGTGAACTAGGTGTACCTGACCCTGCCTGGTGATCTGCAGGGCGGCGGATGGGCTCTGAGCAGATAAGTCCAAACTGCCTCCCACTCACCCATATCGGTATCGTATGGGATCGGTCAGCCTGCCACGTCAAGGCCCGTCATCATCGAAAAGTCATACGGGGTCATAGTCATGTCCCCGGTGGCTGAGAAATGGAAGGAGTTGGTGGTGTCCCACCATCTCTGTACAAGTGCGCCCAGAAGGGTCCTGCTTGCCGGATGACGCGACAACCCCATACAAAATGGGCCAAACCCTACCTCATCCACAATCTGTCAGACACCGTCTGGGAGCTCCATATACCACTCCCTCGCAATGATCGATCTGTAACCCCATGTGAAACGGGAAGATACCTGCGTTTAGAATGAACAGAGGTATTCAGTTTCATAAGTGAACAGAATACTGTGTTATGAACTGTGTGTTCAGATTGAACAGTGTGTTATGTTATGAGCTGCGTGCCATGTAAACAGAATACTGTGTTATGAACCGTGTGTTCAGATTGAATAGTGTGTTATGTTATAAGCTACGTGCCAAGTGAATAGAATACTGTGTTATGAACCGTGTGTTCAGATTGAACAGTGTGTTATGTTATGAGCTGTGTGCCAAGGGAACAGAATATTGTATTATGAGCTGCGTGCTGAATAAACAGAGTGTTGTGTTTGAGCTGCGTGCCAAATGAATAAAATACTATGTTGTGAGCTGCGTGCTGAATGAACAAAGTGTTGTATTATGAGCTGCATGCCAAATGAACAAAATCTTGTGTTGTGAGCTGTGCGTTTAGAATGAACACAATGTTGTGTTTGAGCTGTGTGCCGAATGAAAAGGATAATATATTATGAGCTGCGTGCCGAATAAACAAAATGTTGTGTTATGAGTTGTGTGCCAAGTCAGCATTGTGTTATGTATGGGCTGTGTGCCGAGTTAGTAGAATGCTATGTGGGAGTTGTGTGCCAAATGAATGAAGTGTTGTATATGTAAATTTGTTCAGAACGAGCAGATAAAATACGTAGCGAGAGCATGAAATATGCAAGAAATACAAAATACTTCGCAGAAATGTGAAAGTAAAGTACTCACCTCACACGCGTGATGAGATAGGTGGGACTCCGGCTCCCGTAGCAGCAAGTTTGCAGGTGCCCGTCGCGCAAAATCGGTGAAATGATAGAAGGTGCTGGGTGGTAAGATGTGCTCCTCTGGATGGTGTGTCGTAGGATCGAAAGGCCGAATCCTAGACGACAATGGCATAACGTCAGGCTCGTCCTCTACATACAGAGAACCCCCATCGTGCGGAATGTGGCCGACCATCTGAAAAGAGGTGCAAAATGAGCAAAAATGAGCGGAATAAGCCAAAATTACATGAAGTCAACAAAAGTCAACTCTCGGGAAGAGAAAAAGTCAACTAAAGTCAAAGCCCAGGAAAAGGTGCTAAACTTCGGGAGAAACTTACCTCAAGTGGTGAAAATAGAGAAAGAAGCTCCGAAAACAAATTCTGATCGATTTAAAACGAAGAGAATCGAAAGTTTTTCGCGAAACAACTTCGCAGGAGCGTTGAAATACGCGTATAAAGTGTAGATCTGAGAGAGAAAAGGGTCTAGAAAGGAGGAGAAATGTATTTCATCCTTGAAGTTGTGAGCAAAAATGTTTTGGAGTTGTATGCTTAAAGGGCTGACCTTAAAAAGACAAAACTACCCCAAATTGTGTAAACTGGTCGGCCAGCCGGTTTTTCTGGTCAACCGACCACTTAACTAGTCAACAACTGGTTGGCCAGCTATGTAGGTGGTCGGCCACCCTCCTGGATGATCTCCAGGGCTCCATTGTTCTCCCTGTGTGTTTTTGTGATGATTGAAGTCCTCGGCCCTCGAGAAAGTACAAGGAAAGTATACTTTTTCGGCTCAAAAGTCCCCGTGGGAACTTCGATTTAAGTCTTCGATGCGTGGCTCATCATCACTTGTCAAGAGCAAGGTGTATCCTTTTTAAGTACGTTGCGACCATTCCGAGAGGTAAATAAAAGTTACGGTCGAATTCGTCTCGTTAAGGCTTGTATCTCCTTTTTCAGCCTTTTGCTTTAAATACGCTTTTGGAGTCACACCTCTCTTGCATTTGTTATGCACCTTCACTACTTGCGTTGTCACGCACGTTTACCTTGCATTGTTATGCACCTTCTCCACTCGCGTTGTCGTGCATTTTTCACTTGCATTGCTATGCACCGCTTGCATTGTATAAGCACGCGTTTATCTCGTAGTGGAATTGTACCATGATGTAACATGGAACATGTGTTTCTAACTATATTGTACCTATTGAGTTTCATTCTTATGCAGGCACGATATTGTATGTACGGTTCATTTGGAGTTGGTGAAACCAGACGATATTGTGTGTACTTTGTGTGAGACACAGTGAGAATTGCATAATTTTCTCACATCCTTTCTGTTGGAATGTGTGGGAATGTGTGGGACTGTTGTTTCGCTTAAATTGTTGCATTTATTGTGTATAATTGCTTCATTACAGTTTTCTTCGCATGATCATCAGTTATGTTCGGCTTTGTGCATGTTATTTGCATTTTACCCCTGCCCGCGGGCGCATCTCTTTGTTATCTTGCCTATTTGTCTAAGTCTTCGGCTTTGTCAAAAATAGGTTATCTCTGGGCTTTGACATTCACTCCCGTCACTTCTTGACTTCCGAGTTCTACCAAAGAGGGGCAACTGTAGACACCCCATTTTTTACCGACCTTAAGACTCAGATGTCATCGTTTAAGCGCTCGATGATTGTGCATGTTTGTGCTCGTTTCGAGTTTCCGGAGTTTTCGGCTAAGTGCCTTGCCTCCGGGCCTCTGAACTCTTTGTGTCTTGGCTTGGTTTGTGGACCAGGCCTTGTTGACCACTTCTTGTGGTCGTAGACTACTTTTTGTGGTCGTAGACCACTTTTACCTTTGGTAGGCTCGTTTTCGGTTTTTGGAGCCTTCGGCCGTGCGCCTTGTCTCGGGATCGCTTAACGTTCTCCTTTTGGCCCGGCTTTCTAACCATGCCTTGTTGCCTTTGCCTAGAGGGACACTGAAGTCTGGGAGACCACTTTTTGTGGTCGTAAACCACTCTTCCCTCGTAGACTACTTTTGGTGTCTGTAGACTAGTTTTCGAGGCTCTCGGCTGCGCGCCTTGACCCCTGGACCCTTGTCTTTCATCCTTTTTGGTTTGGTTTTGGGACAAACCTTGTTTTCCTTGCTTGAAGGGTGGAATGAGGGTGGGAGACCAGTTTCTCTCCCCGTAAACCACTTTTCTTCCCCGCCAGCCAGTTTTCTGGTCGGCCAACTGGTTTTTGTGGTCTTTGGACCATCAAAAGTGGTCGGCCACCACACCATTGGCTTGTTTTAAGTGTGTAGATCACTCCTGACCCCTGCCGACCACTTTCTTTCCTGGCAGACCACTTCAAGTGGTCAGCAGCTTTCCAGCACCTTTCTGAAGATCTTTTCTTGCCAGCTGTGACAGCTGGAGGGCACAGAAATCATCCTCCATACACGTGTATGGAGGGATGGCTCGAAGGCCTAAGCTTATTCAACAAGCTTAAACTTTGGTTCTCTATAAAAGAGAACCCCCCCTCCCTCTTGCCTTAGGTTCAAAATTTTGTGCTTGAGCTATAGATACACACCTATCTCTATATTTGCCCATTCTCTCTTGTTTTGTGCTTAAAAGTGCATTTTCACCATACTATTGCACACAAACACACACTCAAACACCATACTCTTGTTGCTGAGGCACTTTGAAGCTAATTTTGGTGTTTTTGAACTGGTTTTGATCCAAGAAAACTGCTGGAGTTGTTGCTCTAAAGTGGTTCTACAAGGGTGAGCTTCTAACCTCTTAAACCCTTGTTTTTTATTAAGCTTTTAGACCTATTTGCATGCTTATTTTGGCTTGACTTTCTACTACAAAAAGTTCTGATTTTGCATGCTTGTAATGTTTGTTTAAGGTCTCTTTTGTGTTGGGGGTGGTCTACCCCCTCTTGTGCCTTGTTTGGCTTTGTTTTACACCATCACTTTAGGCCCTTGAGACCACTTTCTCTTTGCCTTTTAACCATTGAAATCCAATGGATTTTCAATGGTAAAACTTGTGTTTTGAGGTCTTAAATAGGGGAGGGTCATCCCCTCTCCTTGTATCTTGGATGCTTGCTTCATTTGCCTCATGTTTGCGCATGTTTGTTAAGCTTATGTTGACTCCATCTTAGCATGTATTTGGGGTTATTTTGACATGGCATACCATTTTTTGACTTGGTTTGGTCACCCCTTGCATGCTTTATACACTTGTAGTGTAAATTTTGCAAACTACCTTTGTGTGCCTTATGAAGTAGCATGTCCTTCTAGCATGTTTTGGCTCCATCTCAGCTTGTTTTTGGTGTTGTTTTAGCATGCCATAACTCTGTTTTGGGTTGGTTTGATAGGCCCTTGCATGCTCCATGCACTTGTAGTGCAATTCCATTCATTGGCCTAACATACATCATGTTTTTGGCTATCATTCTAGCATGATTTTCGCTTAACTCTGAGAAGCTTTTGGTCAGATTTTAGCATGCTCTAGGTCTGATTTATGTTGTTTTGGTCATGCATGCATTACTTTGTATAGCCATGGTTCAATCTAGCTCATTAGCTTTGTGTATTGAGTCCACTAGTATGCATTGCTCGGACTATTTTCATGATTTGGCATCATTTCATATGTGATTTCAGAGCATGTTTCATTACCATACACTCACATCTTTCACTCTTTTAATGCATTGGAGAGTTTGTGCTTTATGCTTTAAACATGAGCCATTGTGTATGCCGTCATGCCTAAGCTTGCAAGCTATCATTTCTGTGTGTTTTTGGGGTTATTTTGCCATGATATAACTCTGATTTTTGTTGGCGAAGCCATCTCATGCTTGGTCTTGGTAGGTGTAGTGTAATCCTCCATATTGGCCTTGCATATTCCATGCTTCATACCTTCATGCTAGCTTGTTTTGCTATACTCGGTGCATGTTTTAACCTTGATTTAGCATGATCTAGGGCTGTTTTGGGTTATAATGGCCATATGCTTCATGTTTTGCATAGTTATAGTGCAAGTGCTTATGCTAGTTTCAAACTTTGAGCCTCCTAGCATGCTTCATTTGTGTTGTTTGGATGATTTGACATCATTTAACATGGTGTTTCAGAGCATGTAGCATTGCCATGTTCCCACTTTTTTCACCCTTTGAGTGCCTGTAAGGGTTGTGCATTGTTGCCTTGCTTATGGCCTAGTGTGCATGCATGCAGGCTTAGACCTTTGAGCCCCCATCTCAGCATGCTTTGGTCTTTGCTTAGACCTATTTGAACTCTATCCATGCTTGGTTCATGCAATTGTGCTATGTATTGCATGTCTCTAGAGTAGTCCTCCTTGGTAGCTTCATGCTTAAGGACTCTTGCATGCCATGCTTGTGTTGTTTGAATGATTTGGCATAATTTCACACTTGATTTCAGTGCATATAGTGTTGTTACACTTCCATGTTTGTCACTCCTTGAACACTTTTGAGAGTTGTGTTCTTAGGCCTACTTGATGAGCCAATACATGTGCATGCATGTCTTGCCTTTTTGTGCCTTAGCTTCATCATTTTGGCCACTGTTTTGGGCATGATTGAGGTCTGTCCATATTTGGCTTAAGTCCATATAGCATGTTGTTGCATAGCCCTTGCATTGCATGTTGCTTGTGTGTTGTCCAATTGCATGTTGTTGCATGCTCATGTTACATTGCATTGTGTTTGGCATGCTTCAGTTGCATTGCATGTTTGGGTTGGACATCAATCCAAACACGAGAAACGAGAGACGTTTCATACTTGAAGTAATGAAACGTGCCTCATTTCTCGGTTGCCGACCCTCTTGATCAAGCATGATAGAGGTTAAGGCTTTATGTGTTATGTGTGCATTCATTTACATTGATTTGTGCAATCTTGCCTCTTTGGCCATCATGCACCGAGATCCGCGATTGGTGGCCCGAGAATCAAGAACTGCATTCCCTTGAGATCATGAAATGATAGGGAGGGTGGTTGTGCACATATATCTTGCAAATACATTGCCATGCCCTTCTTGTTCTCTGTTGCAGCAAATTGGAAAAGTGTAGCAACAAGTGGTCGGCAGACCAGTAAAAGTGGCTGGCCGACCACTTTTTCTGGTCTGCAGCAAACATAAGTGGTCGGCAGGTGGTCTACCACATCAACAACTGGTCGGCCACCGTCTTGGAGGTTCCCATGGTGGAGCAAAAGCTATCTGGAGCTTTCTACAGTGTTCTGAGAACAATTGAAAACAGAGGCAAGTTGCGGAATCACGATGGATTTCCGAATGAGGCGACCGAGCATGCATGCACTTCTCGCTCTGAGGCCCTTTCTATATGCTTTACTTTGTTTCTTTGCTTAGCTAGCTATTGCTTTGCTTTGTACTTAAGTAATTAATGCACTTAGCTATGCAATTTGTGTTGTAATAATAAATTAACTAGGATTAGTTAATTAGTTTCGTTTTGTGATAATTAATTTAATTAGCTTAGATTAGCCAATTAGCTTATTATTCGGACCCTCCGTCGAGAGGGCAAAACTTTTGTAATAAGTGTACGTATGTGTGATGCATGTTTTCCAACCCCACGTCTTTCTCCCTTTTATTTACCAGCTTTTGATGGTTAGTATTAGGGTATGTTTCAATTAGCATCCTTATGCTTTGCATGTTTGCATTCATTCATCTATCTTGCTTGCACCGAGCACGGCGCATCATACAAACTGCATTGTATTTCAATACCAATTTGAATACATGTTATCTAGTTGCATTCACATGACATCTTAGAATAGCCGAGCCTATCTTAGTTGCATGTGCTCTATTAGGCATTGTTGACATAGCTAGGATCATGCATTGATTTCTAACATAGCTTTTGTTTTGGCTCGGAGTACTAGGTAAGTTTTTACGCTTTAGCATCCTTGCATGTGTGTGAGTGTTGCCATGTTTAGCATGCTTGCCATGAGGCTATGTGCTTAACTGCTATAACTGCTTGAATGCCTGTGGATGGAGGTTTGATTGCTTGAATTGGAATAACTCGATGATTATGAGTTTTAAGCCCACTTGAAGTGGCAAAATCATGTTTTTCTAAGTCCACTTGAGGGTGGCAAACCTGCGTCTTAGCCTACTTGCGAGTAGCAACTTCAAACCACTTTAAAAAACAAACATGAATTGTTTTTTTCCAATCCGCGTGATTGAGTCTATACTTGTATGATGTGCGCATCACATAGTAAGCTAGCTAATAAACCGGAATAAGAACACATGTGTTTTCAAAAACAACATATCTTGTTAGTAAAGGCTGATCCTTTGATCGGGCCAGCGGGGGTGCTCATTTCATGACCTTCCCCCCTCGTACCCAGTTGCCGAGCCGAGGCAAGTTTGGTGATGACGGATGCGTGGCCTTAGGCACGATTCAGGGTTTCCTAAATTTCCCAAAATAAAACCTTTAGGTGGCGACTTTGAAATCTGATAAAAGCAGTCCATGTTTGGCACTTCTTGATAAAAATCAATTTTCCAAAACGATTTTTCGAATTAGGACTCTTTGGTGATTTATCAGTCTCATATTGCCCTTTGTGAGATTAGATTCAGAACCGTGACATGAGTCCGAACTGTAGTAGCTAAGAACAACGATTCCCACCCTCGCGCGCGGAGCGGGAGTTCGAGCGGTCTATACTTTTCTTTCGACCCCTTCTCACGATTTCAACGTGGTTAGAGTGTCCCTTTCCTCACACGATTTCAACGTGTTTGGAATTTATCTCATTATGCGTGGAACGCGCCCCTAATTGGTTTTTTTTAGGACCTCTTCTTATGATTTCAGCGTGGTTAGAGTGTTCCTTTCCTCACATGATTTCAGCGTGTTTGGGATTTATCTCGAGATGCGTGGAATGCGCTCCCGAGGGCTTTTCTTTTCACCTCTTGGAACGCGCTCCTGAGGGCTTTTCTTTCGACCTCTTGTCACGATTTCAGCGTGGTTAGAGTGTCTCTTTCCTCACACCATTTCAGCGTGTTTGGAGTTTATCTCAGGATGCGTGGAATGCGCCCCTAATTGGTTTTTCTTAAAACCTCTTCTCAAAATTTCAGCGTGGTTAGAGTGTCCCTTTCCTCACGCGATTTCAGTGTGCTTGGAATTTATCTCAGGACGCGTGGAACGCGCCCCTGATTGGTTTTTCTTAGGACCTCTTCTCATGATTTCAGCATGGTTATAGTGTCCTATTCCTCACAAGATTCAGCGTGCTTGGAATTTATCTCAGGATACGTGGAACGCGCCCCTATTTGGCTTTCTTTCGACCTCTTCTCACGATTTCAACGTGGTTAGAGTATTCTTTTCCTTACACGATTTTAGCATGTTTAGAATTTATCTCAGGATACGTGGAACGCGTCCTTGACTGGTTTTTCTTTGGACTTCTCCTCACGATTTCAGCGTGGTTAGAATGTTCTTTTCCTTACATGATTTTAGTGTGTTTGCAATTTGTCTCAAGATGCGTGGAACGCGCTCCTGCGGACTTTTCTTAGGACCTCTTCTCACTATTTTAGCACGGTTAGAGTGTTCCTTTCCTCACATGATTTCAGCGTGTTTGGAATTTATCTCAGGATGCGTGAAGCGTTACCTCGGACATGGTTCATCTCGGGACGCGTGAAACGCGACCTTGAGCAGTTTTCGATTATCAGTTTACCTTGAGCGGTATTTTCTTTCCACGTCCTATGTTTTGGCGTGGTTAGAGTTTGCTTTACAACTTTTTGCATGAAAGGTTGAAGCTGCTCATTCCTATGTTGTTATCTTACTTATTGCATCTGCTATTGTTTATTGTATCATCTCTCATGGTCATAAAGTTTTTCAAAATAGCCGGCTTCGCGTAGCAAGTGAGTCCAACTTTCAAATTGCTTTGCATTGTATATCATTTGTATCTTACCCCTGAACTACGCTAGTTTGATTCCTTGCAAAGGGATACGTAGGCAACCCTCTGGTTTAACCAACTGCTTCTGCATTTTGTTTGTTTGCCCAAGTCTTACGGCCTTCACAAAATGGGTCGTCTTCGAGCTTTGACATTCACTCACATCATTTCATGACTTTGAGCTTTGTCAAAGAGGAGCAACCGTAGACACCCTATTTTTTACCGCCTTTAAGACTTTGGGGCCTCAGGTTGATTGCTCGAGGATGAAGGCTATGTTGTGCAAATGTTCAATTTCTTCGGCAAGAGGAGCTTCAAATCCCAACCTTACAACCCATTTTGGACCAAAACTATTTTGACCAAAATTATTTTAGACCTTAAAACCCTCTCTTTCAAAATATTTTTGAAAAAAACGTTTCTACGATGTTCCGAGGCTCACATTTCGTTAAATGTTGCACTTTTCGGTAAATCGAGCAAGGACAAAGTGGAAATAAATGAAAGAGAGGTGAACTCTTTGAAAAATCTTTCAAAACAACTTATTTAGAGGTTTGAAGTTGAAGAAAATAGGAGGGGAGAGGGAAGAAAACTAGTTGAGGAGAAGTTAGGCATCAATCCGGTTAGAACCAAAACTGAGCAGTCTTCACTAAAATAGACATATCTTTTTTGCACACTTGGAATTTTGATGTGAGGCTATAACCATTGGAAAGTAGACTTCCGGGGCTTCAATTTAGACTCAAGAGTGACCTGCAAAGGAGTCCGGATGAAGGAGATATGCCCATTTAAAGTCGGGCCTGGAAAACAGATTTTTGTTGCCGACCATGGATGAAGTTTGCCGGCCCCTTGCCGGCCATAGGTGAAGTTTGCCAGCCCCATGCCGGCCATGGATGATGTTTTTCGGCCATTGGTGTCAAAATCAGTATTTTTTTTTTTTTTTGTAGATATTTACCTCTAGCTGTTTGCACAAAGTTCTAGCTGTCCATTTGATGATATTTTCAACCAAAGCTCACATTTTTCTATATGTAGATTACCTATCTCTCATATTTCAAGATTAGAAAAATTTTGGGAGTCTCTCTCTCTATATTTCTCCCTCTCTCTTGAACTTTTATGCAAACAAGTGTAGATACACTTTAAGTTTGCTTATCAACCCTTAACCAAAGTTGCTTATCTTTGGGCTGAGGTTACTTGGGACCCTCTTCGAGCTCATAAGGTGGTCTTGGCTTGATTTATTGCTTCATTTGTGTCTTCCCTTCAAGAGGTATAACACTTCCCTTTTACACTTGTTTTGCATACTTATTTTTCCATCTCTTTCTGCTATTTTGGGGCTGATTTTGGAGTGTAAAAATCTCTAATTCGGTGGCCAAAAGGGGCTGGTTTTAGGCCAGTTTTAGTAAGGGGGTGGTTCACCCTTCTTGCTTCTTTGCTTGTAAAGCTTTTGTACCTTTGTTCAACACTTTCAAACCAACTTTTTTTGCGCCCTTTAACAATTGAATTTTAGAGGTTTTTCAGTGTCAAAAAACTCGTTTTGAAGTCCAAACTTGGAGGGGTTAGCTTCCCCTCCTTGTGTCTTGTTTGCATGTTTAGTTAGCTTCATATGTTAGCATATTTTTCTAGCTTAACTTAGCTCAAATCCAGCATGTTTTAGCCTCTAAAATAGCCTACTTTAGCTCTGTTTTGGGCTGGTTAGTTCCTTAAGTCTTGTTTTGCATAGTTGTAGTGTTATAGTCCTTACAAGTTGGTGTTTTAGGGTCTTAGACACCTCTTATTTGAGTTGATAGCATCTTTTGGTATTGTTTTTCACTCCATTTCAACACTATAAGCTCTGCAACCTCCCTCTTTGCTTTGCTCTTTCATTTGCTTTTGAGGGTTGTATCAAGCTTGCGATCCTTTAAACTTGAGATTAAGGTCATGCTTAATGGTTTAATCCTCTTTGAGGGTCCATTATGAATGACATGATCTCTCTCTTGCTTTATATTATCCCTTGGTTGATACTTCTTTCATCTTAGATGACACTCACCAATGGACGAATTGATTAAAGGATGGTTGGTAAATAAAATGTGTAAACAAAAATTGGCAAGCAAAAGTAGCAAGATAAGCATTTCTTTGTGTTGCATTGCATGTGTTCAAATCGGACGTTAGTTTGAACACAAGGAAAATGGGACATTTCATACTCGAAAGTGATGAAATGTGCCACTTTCCTAGGTCTCTACTGCCCTTGATCGTGCATGATAGGGTGATGGTTCTTGAATGTTTTGCTTGCATTTATTAAGCTTGCACACCTTGAAGCACAAGCCATCATGCAATGAAGTTGCTTTGATTGGGGGTTTGTGGTTTAAGTTCACAATTCCTTGGATTTGTCCATGAAAAGGAGAGGTGAATTGTGCATACAATCCTTGGAAAAACCTTCTTTTTGCTCTGTTTGTACTCTGTTACAGCATGGTCATCCAATGCATCAGTGGCTGGCAATGCACCATTAGGGGCTGGCAGTGCACCGTCCATGGTCGACAAACCAACCTTTTGGCCAATAGAGGGCCGGCAACATCCATCCATGGTCGGCAGGCCACTAATGTAAACTTCAGTTGATTTTGGTAAGATGGAGTAGGAAGGTTCTGGAAATGCTCAACCCTGCAAACAAAGGCTTTCAAGAGCAAAACGAAGGCCTTTTCATGCCAAAACCGAGCATGTGCATCTTCTACTCCCCAAGGCGGAGCAGTGGCAGTGTAGCTAAAGTCTTTATTTCTTAGTTCGTGTACATTTGTGTTGTAAATTAATTAATTAGTTTACTAGTTAGTTAAAAAGTGTTGTAATAATTAGTAATTAGCTTAACTAGTTATTCATTTGGCTTGTAATAATTAGTCTAATTAGTCTAGCTAGCTTAATTAGATTAGTTTAATTAGCTTAGCTTAGTTGATAGTTAGTTAGCTCTTATTCATTCGGACCCTCCGTCGCGAGGGCGTAATGTTGTAATAAGTGTGCGTGCGTGCGTGTATGTCTTCCAATCCCACGTCTTCCTCCCTTTTACTTAATCGCTTTTGATGGTTAGATTAGGGTCACGTTTCAATTAGCATACCTCATGCTTGCATTCATTCATCTTGTATTGCATGCACTGAGGCTCGACGCATCATTCTAACCACATTGTCATTTCAATACCTTATTTGAATACGTGTTTAATCGCATGTTGCTCAAATTGATTCATATGCCATATTAGGAGCCGAGCCTATTAATTGCATATTGCATGTGTTGCAGTAGGCATCTTGTATCGTCAGGAAGCATGCATTTTTTTTCTTTTTTCTAACTTTGTCTTCTTAGCTCGGAGTACTAGGTGAGTTTTTATGCTTTAGCATACTTGCATAAGTGTGAATGTTGCCATGTCTAGCATGCTTGCCATGAGGCTGTGTGCTTCAATGCTAAACTGCTTGAATGCCTATGGATGAAGGCTTGTTGTTTGAATTGGAACAATTCAACGAATGTATGTTTTAAGCCCGCTTTGTTGAGTGGAAAACCTATTTTAAACCCACTATGTTTGGTGGCAAATCCGCAATCTTTAAGCCCACTTGAGGTGGCAAATTCAAACCATTTTCGCAAACAAACATGTGTTGAGTTGTTCTAATTCAAGCAAACTAGTCTATACTTGCTTCGCGCATCGCATAGTAATGCTAGTTTAATAATCGGAATAAGAACACATAATGTTTATAAAAATCATATCATGATTAGTAGAGGCTGATCTTTGATCAGGCGAGCGGGGGTGCTCAATTCATGACTTTCCCTTCTTGTACCTAAGTTCCCGAACCAAGGCAACTTTGGTGATGACGGACACGTGGCCTTTGGCACGAGTCATGGGTTTCCTAAATTTCCTCAAAAATAAAATATTTAGGTGGTGACTTTGTATCTGGCAAAGCAGTCCAATTTTGACACTTTTTTATTCAAAATCAATTTTCCATAATGATTTGCTAGATTTTGACTCTTTGGTATTTATCAGTTTCACATTGCACTTGTGAGATTAGATTTAGAACCATGAGAGTCCAAACTGTAGGGCTTCTTTTTGAGTTTCCAAAAGGTGGCGCAAAAAAGCCAGGCTATATGGGGTTTGTCAGGAACTCCGCTACAGCTCTTCCTTTAACCGACTTGCGGGTGACATAGTTGAGATCAAATTCAGAGAAAAGAAGCAACCAACGGTCTAGCCTACCCTTAAGTGCTAGTTTCTTAAAGACATATTTGATTGGATCTAATCTTGAAACGAGGGTTATAGAGTGGGCTAACAAGTAGTGCCTCAACTTCTTGGTAGCCCATACCAAGGCTAGGCAAGCTTTCTCCAACGGAGTATAGCGGGTCTCGTATTTCAGCATTTTCTTGCTCAAATAGTAGATGAATTTCTCCACTTTATCTTCAGATTCCTGACCGAGCATATATCCTATGGTCCCGTCTGTTACTGACAAGTATAGAATCAAAGGCTTCCCTGGCTCTGGCGACGACAACACAGGCAGATTCTGGAGTCACTGCTTCACTTGCTCTAAGGCAAATTGACATTGATCATCACATCGGAATTTGTTCCATTTCTTCAGGAGACCAAATAGTGGTTCACAAGTCAAGGTTAATTTGGAAATAAACCTTCTTATGAATTTCACTTTACCGAGAAAGCCTCGCACCTCCTTTTCAATCCTTGGTGGTGGCATTTCTAGGATGGCATTGATTTTGGAAGGATCTACTTCGATGCCTCTCTGTGTGATCAGAAAGCCCAACATTTTCTCTGCCGTTACGCCGAATGTGCATTTTACAAGTTTTACCTCAATTTATATTCTCTGATCCGTTGAAAGAATTTCTTTAAGGCGGTGTAGTGGCCCTCTCTTTCTTTGGACTTGACAATCATGTCGTCCACATACACTTCGACCTCTTTGTGGATCATGTCGTGCAGAATGGTAGTTGCAGCCCTTTGATAAGTTGCCCCGACATTCTTCAACCCAAACGGCATGACTCGGTAGTAATAGGTGCCCCATGGAGTAGTGAAAGCTGTCTTCTCCCTACCCGTGGATGCCATCAGGATTTGGTTTTACCCGGAAAACCCATCCATGAACGAGAGCAATGCATCGCCCGCAGTGAAGCCTACCAACTCATCAATATGCGACATCGAAAAATCATCCTTCAGACTAGCCTTATTCAAATCTCTGAAGTCGACACAGACTCTGAGTCTGCGATCCTTTTTTGGGACTGGAACAATAGTGGCCAACCATGTCGGATACTCAGATACAAACAAGAACCTTGTTTCAATCTGTTTGGTAACTTCTTCCTTGATCTTCAAAGCCCAATTTGGGCAAACTTTGCACAGCTTTCGCTTAACTGGTCAGACCTCGGGGTTAAGAGGGATCTGATGCTGTACAATCTCAGGATCGATTCTAGCATGTCTTCGTAGGACCATGCGAAAACATCTTTGAAATCTTTTAATAAAGCGACTAAGCGCTCGTGGTCCTCCGAGGACAACGTGGACTCGATCAGGACCAGACGTGAATCCTTCTCAGTACCCACATTAATAGTAATGTTTTCATCAGCACAGGGTTTAGCAAACCTCTCCTCTTCTCAATTAATCAAGTTTTTCAAAACTAAAGGAATCCTTTCCTTTTCATTTTCATTAAAATTCTAAAAATCTTACAATAAACCAACGGCATAAAGAAGTACATAGAATTCGCAGAGTTCTCATTCAAAAAGTCTAGATCTTCGGTTACAGACTCAAAAGGAAAGCTGTATGAAGACCTAGACAGGACTTTGGTATATGGGTTACCACTTCCAGAAATACTAGACTCAGACTTAGAAGAACTGGAATCTAATTCCGACTCCACAGACTTAGTGGAATCGGATTCTAGCGCATCACTCGACTCAGAACTAGACAAATAGCCTTCCTCCAGTTGCCAGATAAGAGATGGTGCCTCTGATGCATCGAAAATGCTACTGGTTGGGTTCACACTTGGTTCTTCCCTGTTCACGGAGATAGGAAGGTTATCCCCCAAGTCTTCTGAGTCGGCCGCAAGATCTGTCAGGAGACAAACTAGTGCTGCCCTGTAGACGCGCCCCTGGGCCTCATGCTACAGTTCAGACTCAAATGTCATGGTTCTTAATCTGATCTCACAATGTACAATGTCAGATTGATAAATCACCAAAGAGTCCAAATCCGGCAAATCGTTTTGGAAGACTGATTTTTGTGAAGAAGTGCCAAACATGGATTGCTTTGCCAGATACAGAGTCGCCACCTAAATATTTTATTTTGGGGGGATTTAGGAAACCTTGACTCATGCCTAAGGCCACGTGTCTGTCATCACCAAAGTTGCCTCGGCTCGGGAACTTGGGTACGATTGGGGAAGGTCATCTATGAGCACCCTCGCTCGCCCGATCAAAGATCGGCCTGTACTAAGCATGATATCTTGTTTTTGAAAACACATGTGTTCTTATTCCGGTTAATTAGCTAGAATTACTATGTGATGCGCACAGCAAAAACAAGTATAGACTAGATCGCCAAATTTGGAACACAACATTGCATATCCGTTTGTTTGGAAAATGGTTTGAAGTTTGCTACTCGTAAGTAGGCTAAAATGCAGATTTGATGAATTGTTCCAATTCAAGTAATCCAACCTTCACCTACAAGCATTCAGGCAGTTAAAACAATTAAGCAAATGGCCTCATGGCAAGCATGCTATCATGGTAACACTCACACACATGCAGTATGCTAAAGCGTAAACACTCACAGTGTACTCCGAGCCAAAACAGAAACTGGTTAGTAATCAATGCATGACCCTAGTTCATGTTAAGATGGCTAATGCAACACATGCAAAATGCAACTAGAAATAGGCTCGGCTATTCTAAAATGGCATATGAGATGCGACATTTGATAACATGTATTCAACTTGGAATCGAAATACAATGCGGTTAGTATGATGCGCCGAGCCCGGTGCATGCAATACGGATGAATGATGCAAACATGCATAGCATAAGGATGCTATTTGAAAAATGACCTAGAACTAACCATCGTAAGCGATTAAGTAAAAGGGAGAAAGACGTGGGGTTAGAAGACATGCACACACTCACGCACACTTATTACAAAATTCGCCCTCTTGACGGAGGGTCCGAATGAATAATACATGCCAACTAATTAACTAACTAACAAGCGAATTATTAATTACACAATTGAATTGAATAACTAGCTACAACTAATTATTACAAAACTTAATTAATTAACACATTAAGTAATTAAATTGCAAATTAAAGCTAACTAACAAGTAAGCATTTAAAATATGTAGGCTAGGCCGCCTCTGCTCTGCCTTGAAGAAGTTAAAGATGCATGCTCTCGGTTGCCGTCCCGGTAAGCTCTCCGGTTGCTCTTTAGAGGCTCTGCCTGCAGGGTGTCCTTGAGACCTTGCTGCTGGATCTTACCAAAAACATGCCGGGGAGTGCACCAGTGGCCTGCTGGCCATGAGGAGATGCTGCTGACCCTCCTGCCGACCAAGAATGGGCACTGTCGGCCAAGGATGTAAGGGTGCCGGCCATCTGTGTGGCACTGCCGGCCACTGATGTGATGTGACACCAAGCTGCAGCAGAGCACAAAATAGAGAAAATGGAGGGTCTCCCAAGGGTATGTATGCACTATGCCACTCCATATCACCTAAAAACATCAAGGTGGAGGCATAGTTGGATCCACGACCATCAATCATGCATCACGATGCATGATGGCCAAAGATCCAACTTGTGCATTTCAATGTAAAATGAATGCACAAAAACACATAAATGCCTAGAACTCTATCATGCATTGTCAAGAGCATCGACGACCAAGAATTGAGGCATGTTTCATCACTTGAAGTATGAAATATCCCTTGTTTCTCGTGCTCGGATTAATACTTAATCCAAACAACAATGCAACACAAGCATGGCAAACATGCAATATGTCCTAAGCATGCAACGACGAATAACGAAACTAGCATGCGACAACATGCAATGTACCAAGTATCTAATAAACATGTAACAACATGTAATGGAACTAGCATGCGACAACATGCAAAGATGGAGCAAGCATACAACAATATACAAGACAAGCATGCAACAACATGCAAATGATGGACTTAAACCAAAATAGGCAGACCTCAGATATGACCAAATCAGTGGCCATTAGTACTAAAATGATGATATGAAAAGCATGAAAAGGCAAGGCAAACATGCATGCCAATTGGTTCAAGGATCAAAGCATAAAGATGCAACTCTCAAACATGAGCAAAGAGTGGTAATGTGGCAATGAGGTAATCTCTGAAATCATGCAAGGAGTGATGCCAAACCACCCAAACAAGTCAAACATAGCATGCAAGAAAGCTCAAAGTACGAAACAAACAAAGGGACTTAAACCATGGCCATGCAAGGCAAGCCCCGAAGGACTAAGGGCACCTAAAACAGTCCCACGGCAGGTCAAGGTGAGACTAAAAACATGCTTGAACATAATTAATGTACTAAAAACATACTTGGATAGCATAAAACAGAGTTACATCATGGTATAACAAGACCAAAAATGCACTGATATGATGACCCAAAGGCCTAGGCTTAATGGTATGCACAATGATCAATTCATGAGGCATAAAACACAAACTCTACAAGTCATTCAAAGAATGTAAAATGCAGGTGTATGACCACATTTCATGGACTGAAATAACATTCGAAATGATGGCAAAACATGCAAACATCATATGTATGGCATGGTAGGGGCCTCAAAACCCAAGGCTAGCCAAAACATTTACACTATAGCTATACAAAACATGAGTGATATGACCATGGCAGCCCAAAATAGTCCTAGAACAGCCCAAAATAAGAATAAAATCATGCTGGAGCAAAGCCAAAATATGCTAGAATGATGGGTCAAATCAACATGCACATAAGGCTAGTAAGCAAGATTTGTTCTACAAGTATATGGAGCATGCAAAAGATGACCAAACCATCCATGGATAGAGTCAAGGCAGGTCCTAAAATTCACAAAAAAAGGCTTGAACCAAACCTCAAAAGTGTAGGGATACATGCTCCTTTGATAAGCCAAAAAATCAAGCAAATGAAAAACAAAAGAGAGGGGGTCACCCCCTCTGATTTGAGGCCTTAAAACCACATGCCTACCACTGAAAATCCACTGGATTTCAGTGGCGAAAAGGCCAAACCAAGACTAGCTCAAAGGCCTTAAGGCATGGCACAAAACAAAACCCAACAAGGCAAACAAGGGGGTTGTGCACCCTTAACACCAAGAAGACCTTAAATAATCATCAAAAACACTTAAATACAGAACTTTTTTCAGTTGAAAGCAAGGCGTAAAACAATATGCAAGGATTGCCAAAATGAGGTACAAATAAATGCTAAAAAGGGGAATATACTCACCCTTGAAGATCACCTTCGAAACCAGTAACTTCAGAGGCTAGAAACCAAGTTTCAGACCTCAAGTAACACTCTCAAGAACCTCAGTCCAAAGGTGGTGGTGTATCTCTATGTGTTGTAGTGTAAAATTGCAAGAAAAATGGACTTTAGAACACTATTCTATGCAATATATAGAGACAGTGTAAGAAATATAGAGAGAAAGAGAGATACAACTCCTTCAAAACTTTCTTCAACCTCTGATATAGAGGAAGGCCTCCTCCTTATATAGAAGAAAGTAAGAATAAGCCTATTAAACAAGCTTGGCAAGAGCTTCATCCCTCCATACACGTGTATGGAGGGGAAATGAGTGAAAACCAGCTGGCTCAAAAGATCTGGCATGAAACCTGCTGAGACAAGGGGTCTGTCGGCCATCAGCGGTGGCCGGCAGTGGCTCATTGATGGCCGACAGGCTCCATCAATGGCTAGCAGGGCAAAGTTGATGGCCGGCAGGGCCAAAAGGTGGTCGGCAGTGCTTCCAAAAAAGCATGCAGAAAGGGCCAACACATGGTCCAAAAATGGGGCAGGAAGGATACAGGGTTTGGAAAGCTCAAACCTGTGACGTTCCACCGTGGTAGTCGAGTACTCGGTGAGCAATCGAACTAGTTGTTGGGTGTACCTGCAAGCACAACCAAGTCTTGAGGATGGTCAAAAATGGGTGTCTACATGCCCCTACTCCAAGTTTGCTGTTGTCTGAGTCATTTTCCATGCTCTATTCAGCTTCAGTATTTGGTTCAGCCTTTTCCTCAGCATCACTATCTTGCAGCTGTAGATCAAAAAAGATCTCGAACCTAGGGACACGCTGCTTCATGGAATTCACCCAAGGCTCGGGAAAACGGCAAAAGGGGAAATCTTCTCCCTCTCGAACAAAGCGGCCATTCAGCGTTCCTTGGATTGGCCTGCAAATGAGCTCATAGTGTTTCCCGGGTTGGTTGGCCTTGGCTCTGCCTCTGATTTCCTCTTCTTTCCTGATCCAATCCTTGTTGGTGGGCACATAGCCTAGACCAAAGGCATGTGGGTTGTGCAGCACATCTGTCAATGCTACCACGCCTTTCCGACCACTTCTTCCAAGTCTCATTCCTGGAACATGCTGCAGTTTGTTGATGAAATCGATAGACTGGGCGCTAACGTACATGCCATCATCAGCGGCCAGAATGGTCTGCACTACCCGGACTTTAGCCAGAGTGAACCCTGAGAGGAATACATTCTCCTCGCCATGAGTGATTTCCAGTACTGGTGTAGTTACCTCTAGCGGGGGATGGAAGGTTGAATTCCCAAAAACAATCACCACTCATTTCCCGTGAGGGTATTTCAACATTTGGTGGAGGGTGGAGGAGACAGTTTTCACATGATACAACCAGGGCCTCCTTAGTAGTAAATTGAAGGTAGCCGGCACATCCAGGACATGAAACCCAACATCTTGCACAGCTGGGCCCACCTGGACTCTGATTTGCACCGTGCTCATGAGCTCCCTGCTCATATTATCATATGCCCAAATTACTTGGGCTGTGGGTACAAAGTTTGTTGGTCTAAGGCCGATTGCATAAGTTGTGCAGGACAGACAGACATTGATGGTCGAACCGATGTCTATCAACACCACTGACACCTATTTCTCCCTGTACTTAACAGATATGTACAAGGGTTTGTTGTGAGCGGGGCCTTCCGGGGGCAGTTCTTTGTCAGAAAGGTTAGGGTTGGCCTGGCGACTCCTAGGGAGACCAATCCCACAAGCTGTTCAAGAGTAGTATCAATGGACAATTTAACCTTGTCCATTGCTGATAGTACGACCTGTCGATGCACTTGGGAGGCCATAAGAAGACCCCAAATTGAGATGTCAACTTGGATTCTCTTAAGCTGTTTCAACACTGCCTCTTCTTCCAGCTGCTTCTCTTTCTATCTCTCGACCCCTCTGTCTTTTCCAGCTACCTCAGGTTGATCTAAGTGCAGTGGCTTAAAATACCGCCCACTTCTTGTCACGTGATTTATTTCTTCCACATACCACGTGTTGTCAAGAAGGCACTCACTCTAGTCTTCGTCGATGTGGGCTAGATATAGATCGTCATCGTCTCACCATACACCTTCAGCAGCCGACAAACAGTTGACTGGTTCTGTTTGTATTACCTTCACATCACAGGTATCCCCCACAGGGTGTTAGGCCATTATTGTTTTCTGGTTGTCTTTAACCCTCTCTTGTTCAAACTGCTTCAGTGCAGCTTCCTGTTCTGTGTTTGCAGTGCTCACAACGCCCAATTCCTGAGCTGAATTTTCTATGCTAGCGTTCTCCGGCAGCTTTCCCCTCTCATCGGCACTTCTGACTGCAACAGTAATTCCTGCTCCATTTTCTTCCAATTTCATTTCAGTTCCTTCCTCCTTATCTGGCTCATCACTCAGCCACCCAGAGTTGTCGATTGATCTATTTAAATCGAACCATCCAATCTGCACATCCCCTTGATCCTACTCATCAAAGAACTGCAGGTTGTCTAAATCCTCCTCGAGCTCTGCCAAATCATCTAACCCCAGGCTCGGGCCATCTTCTCTAACCACATTAACCTCTACTATAGTTGGCAACACCAATTCCGACTTGATTTGACCAGTCGGCACAATGTAGCAGCTTGGATCATACACCCCTTTAAGTAAGTCCTCAGAACTCTCCGGCAACGGAATCATGCTTTTCTCTATGGTCGGCCTCCCTTCTGCTGCAACTGTCACCACCACAGGCTTAGGTTGAAGTGCGGACGTGTCCATCATCCACAAGTCTGTGCTTTCGACAATGAACAGTGTTGAGAAGTGGTTTGGAAATACTCTTCAGATCTTGCAGGACGCTTGTGATCCTCAGCTAATCACCTGAAAAGGAATGAACCCTCCGGTCGGGGGTGCCAAAATTAGCACTGACGGATAAGTCAGTGTATACTCTCTAGATTACTTGTGTTTTGAGTTAAGCATACTAATTCTCACATACCTCTCTTTAGTTATTGTTCTTCTGTTTATATACGCTCGTGGTCTTCTAGGTAGGGCCTGCTCTTAATCTGTCATGTACTTATTTACTCGGCCCCACCCCCCATTATGCCGTATTACAACTTTTAATCAGCCCCCTGCTCGACTTATTCGGCATCTGAAACGGTAGGGCGGAGCCGAATGCTTACTATACATCGATTGGGAATTTATACACCGCATATCCGCGTTTGAATTTATTCGGCTACCACAATTGCCCTGCGAACACCCCACTAACTCTGTTTAGTCGGCGTGTTTGGTTTAAATCTTGAAAAGTCAAAAATTCGGAGGTTAACCTCATTCCAAAGCGTGTCAGAACGCACACGTTTTTTTAGTCATCATTACAAGTTCCCACCTCTTCGTACGCTTCCTCCATTTAATGTGGTTTAAAACTTTGTCTCTTCGAATGTATACTTTGAATACTCAAAATTTTTTGGTTCGCCTTCTAGTACAACTCCTCCACCTCGCGACCTCTGTAGCTCTCTTCTATCTCTCATTATCCCTTCCGCTCCCTGTGAGTTCTCTTCTCTTTCACTCCCAATACCATTTTCTCATTTACTATTAGTTTTGCATAACCCTTAGGCTGAGTACGATGGCAAGAAATTTGAAAGCTCTTCTTTCTCCGGATCAGATTTCTAGCTTTCGATGCCATTGTTCCATCCCCGATGACATTCATCCGTCACTTGTGGAAGACAGCACCACCGATATGCAGAGGACCGACGAGAGCACAATTGAAGGCAGCGTCCGTTTTCCCCTTCATCCGTTTTTTAGAGCCGTCTTTCGACATTGGGGCCTAATCCCTTCCCAGCCTAACGTGAATTTTTTTTCGCATCGTAATGGGGATCATAGAGTTAAACCGTCGTCTTAGGATTAACCTAGGCATTCCTGTAATTCGGCATTGCTATGTCTTAGCCAAGTCCACTGGCCGTCTAGGACGCTATTTTCTTAAGGCCAAGGATACCGATCATCATTTGGTGACCATGCCTGCCAGCTCTGGCAAGCGTGTTGACGATGTGATGGTCGTTGTTCAAGGCAACTGGAAATTCGGCGAGGGTGAAGATCACCTGGATCCCGTGCTAAGGAAAAAAGGTGATCTAGGTGGCCGTATAGCTCATTCTAGTTGCTTATATTTTCGTATATGTATTCGGCTCTCCTTTCAGGTACTTACTGTTTTGTTGGCGCAGGCAACGCATTGAAGAAAGTGTTGGTTTCGGCCGACAACGCTGTACTTGCGAATATTAAAACCGCTCTGCAATTCGTTGGCCGTCCAAATCTTCAGAAGTAAGGAAGGGCGGCCCATATTCTCTTGCGCTACGCGCCGTCCTACGCAATATTTTCCGCAGTAGACCATATACCAATTCCAAGAGGCGAAGATCATCTTACAGCCCTCATCTTTCCCAGCTTTAAAAATCTGAAGGAGATCAGTTTGGAAGCCTCCAATTCGAAACACGCAAAAGAACAAGTAGCCGATCAAATCGTCGAGGACCCGGACCAATTGGGAACTGATATAGATGAAGCCCTCAGGTCAGCGTTTGAGGAGGCTGGACTGAATTTGTTCGACCCTCCATCCACATCTGGCTGAGGGGACGTCATTGAGGACATTTTTACAAACTTAGGAGATCTTCCCAGCACTTACCCAGAGGATATGGCTGGGGAATCACTTCAACAACTTGCGTGAAAAAAGAATGCCAAGAGGATGGCCCCCAGGCGAAGGGCCGAGGCCGTCTGATCGGAGACTCCAACCGCCGCGGTCGCTGAGTCTACACCGGCCATGGTCGCTGAGTCTATTCCTCTGGTTATTGCCAAAGAGACAGCTCACCCTAAAAGGGCCGAGATGGAGCAGGTGGGGCAGGCCAACGAAGGCGAACAAAGGGGCGAGAAGCGCCCCGCCGATCGAGAGGCCGAGTACGAAGAGGACCAAAGCGATAAACGGCCTCAAGTTGAGGAGTCGGATTTGGTCCTTCCATTCACGATTCAACCAAGGATCAGAAATATGCCGATTTCCTCAGACTCCTTGGCTATGGGGGAACCGGCTATGGCGTTGAGCATGGCCGCCTCAATATCCCTGCCGGTTGACAGAGCCATATTTCGAGCGGAGCCAGATCTGATACTAATTGCTTTGGTCGCTCAGTCGGCCTTTTCGGTAAATATTTATAATTATTTGTTTGTCGTTTCTTTGTTTTGTAGGCGGTGGGCAGGATAGCCGAGATCGGCCGCCGAAAACACGACGCCATAGAACAGATCAGCGTATTGAAAGCCAAAATTGAAGATGAAAAGAAAAAGCTTGTGGCGGCCTCTCAAAGGGCCGATTATGAGGCAGCACAAGCGACTGTGGAACGTGTCAAAGCCGACTCGGAGGCCGAGTGAGCCAGAAATTTCGATCAGTTAAGGCTTGCCGCCTAGGAAAAGGCAAAGACCAGTGAGGAGGAGCTTAAGTTAGGCCAGGAGGCAATCACCAAGCTGGAAGCCGACTTGGAGGAATCAAAGAAGGCTAGGGAAAAGGCTGACTCCGAGACTTCTAAAGCATTCCAAGCTGGGCATGAGGCCGCCATGGAAAGCTATGCAGAAGAAGCGCCAAAGTTTGAGAATCGGGGCTTCAAACACGGCTTGGTCAAAGCCCTCCCTGCTGCGAATGTGACATTGGCACAGCCGATTCCGTATGAGCAGGTGGAGGTTGACCCGCTGGCGTCTGACCTTGAGGAATGATTAAGGCGTATTTTCATTTTTGGTAGGCATCTTAGATGCACAGTTTTTTTGTTAGTAAATTTTTATCTTTTTTCGATGTCGACCGATTTTAATGTGTAAAATATCCGCTGTTAGTGCCCAATTTATAAATGAAAATTTTCTATGCTCTCAAGTTAGTGCTTGTATTGTTTGTTATATGAGTACATAATTAAAAGAATCAGCAGTTAGAACAAAATGACAAGACTACGTGAGACGGAAAACTTATTAGCCGATTAAATTAATGAATATGATTGATGACTGAATAAAATGAATTCATGAGGTGCTGATAGATTAGTTCATGAGGCGGCTCGGGTACATAAGCCGATTAGATTGACGAATCTGCCCTTGCCCCAGCTGGTTCATGAACTGGAAAGCCGAATAAAATGAACTCATAAATATTGTACTGATAAATCGATTCATGAAGCGGCTGGGTCATGAACTAGAAAGCCGAATAAAATGAACTCATGAATATTGTACTGATAAATCGATTCATGGAGTGGCTGGGGCACTCAAGCCGACAAGATTGATGAATTTGCCCTTGCCCCAGCTGGGTCATGAACTAGAAAGCCGAATAAAATGAACTCATGAATATTATACTGATAAATCGATTCATGGAGCGGCTGGGGCACTCAAGCCGACTAGATTGATGAAACTGCCCTTGCCCCAGCTGGTTCATGAACTAGCACGCCGAATAACAGAGGTTCATGGGGCGGCTGGGGAAAATACGCTGATTATATTGACGAATCTGCCATTGCCCCAGCTGGTTCATGAACTAGAGCGTCGAATAACAGATGTTCATGGGGCGGTTGGGGCACATGACTCAATCGGCGCCGGGCTATGGAGGTTTTAATATTAATGAGATCACCTCGGAGGTGCTGCTCCCGTAGGGAATAAACGGGGCGTGTACTTCGTGCATGAAGGTCCTATTTATATGCTCAGAGCCAGTTCGTTGAGGAAGGTTAAACAAGTGCGAATGTCAGATAGACTTTTCTTCAGCAGTAGAGTAGAGGCGAGAACATTAGCTGAGTTGGAAGGAGGTATGAATCGAAGTGGCGAACCTATGCGCACGGAAAGTAGGACTTCGAGGGATCGGGAGAGACGCCAATCTCCTCGTCGTCAAAGTAGGTCGTCCAGGAGGGATAAGCAGCCACAGGGCAGATCTCCTCAACCCCGTTCTAGAAGGGAATCCGATGCGACACTGCGCCCATTGAGTTTTGCGGTCTTCGTGGGGAATAGACCAATGACAGAGGTGGATTCAATCATTCGTGATCCAAATGTGGCAGTCGAGTTCGCTCGACAGATTTTTTCACCCGAAGTCCAGCAGTCGATGGTAGGTCGATAGGATTTCGAAGTGTTTCGTGAAAGAAATCAACTACTGCCTGTCGGCTTGATTCAGGGAAGCGCTGACCATGAAGAACCTATCTAGATTTCCATCAATTTCGACTCGATCCAGGGCTTCCGTGGCCTTTTCACTTGGGAGGCGCCCAACATCGTCGAGGCTCTCTCGATCTGGCACCTCAATAGAATTCACTTGCAACTCTTTTGGCGTCTTTCCAACAAGGAGATAACATGCTTGTGCTGATTTCTAGGAGCCACGGATTTTCTCGATGCCGTGTTCTGTCGAGAAGCATAGCAGCTGATGATAGGTGCTTGGCATGGCCTGCATAGTATGCAACCAAGTTCGCCCCATGATGAGATTACACGGCGATGGCAGCTTGACGACCAAGAATTCCATATCCACTGTTCGGGAGCCCGCTCGAACGGGTAGCGTGATTTTCCCCAACGGGTATTCTGGATTGGCGTTGAAGCCGAATAATGGATAAGGAGCTGGCGAAAGGTCCGATTCGGAGAAGCCGAGTTTGGTGAATGTCTTGTAATACGTAACTTCCGATGTGCTCCCCGGATCAATGAGTACGCGCTCAACGGTGAATCGGTTTACGCGTAACTCGATTACTAAGGGATCGATGTGGGGAAGTGTCACTCCGGCCAAATCTGAATCATCGAAAGCAATGCTCACAGCTTCATGAGGCCGTTTAGCCGGAGTGAGTTGATTTTGAGAGTCGGGATTCGACTGAATCGTATGCACAGCGGATGACATCGGTAGGTTGTATATCATGTGGATCACACCGAGTGGAGGTGAATCATGCCATAAGGTTATTGCTTTGGTTGAGTTGCCTTTTCGGACATACTATTGTAGCCGACCATCTTGTACAACTCTCAGTATGATGGTCGTGACCCTTGTGATACTCGCACCACCTATCCCGTCTTCTCGTGTCGGGAGGTCCCACCATTTTGGACGACCATTTGAAGAACGAAAGGTGTTGGACTTTGGACATAACTGCACTGATCGGCTCTGATAACTAAGTATATTTCTTGTTTGCGCGCCTTGTGTGCCTGTTATCGACTTGCAGTTGTTCATTGGCTCGGTGGGAGCATTAGTCGCTTGTTTGGCGAGAATCTTGTCTCTTGTCTCGTTTAGCCCGATGCCGTGGTTCAGGGCTCTGAGGTGGTATAGAATTTAATGGCTGAGCAATTTCAGAAGGGGTCATCTTGTTGTCCATGTTTTTAGCTTTAACTTGCAAGGCGTCATCTTCCACTTTGTAGTATTCCTTAACTTTTTTCATCAATGACCAAACTGTTTTGGGGGGTTGTCAAGTCAAGGAACTGCAGAGACCACTGTCAGGATGCAAACCCATTTTAAAGGCGGTAATGGCCATGGAGTCGTTGCAAGCATCATCGACAAGATTAAAGCATTCCCAATAGCACGCCGAATACGCTCGTAAGGTTTCTCCCGGCTGGATCTGCATTGCCCAAAGAGAGTCGGCTTGCTTCGGCTGGACTTCGTTGGTGATGAACCTTGCCCTGAAGGATTTTTGGAGTTGGTGGAAGCTCTTGATCGAAGTCGGCTCCAATTTATAATACCACCTGACAGCTAGTGGTCCCAAATTGCTCGGACATATTTGACACACGAGGGCCTCGTCGTCTGCATAGAGCGTCATGGCTTGCTTGTAATGGCGGATGTGATCGGTGCGGTCTGATTTACCCGTACAAGGTGAAGGATAGTTCTTTGAACTTTTTGGGTAGCACGACCCTAGCAATCCGTCATACAAAGGGATCATGCTGGTCTTCTTCGTCTGAACTGTTTCTTCTTTGCTTATGCCTTATACGTACACTCTCTTCAAAGGAACTGGTAGCTTCGAGCCGACCCTTCTTTTTGGGCTCCAGGGATAATGAATCAGAGTCACTGTCAGTGTCTTGTTGTCAGGCTCGAGGTCATCCACCACCTGCCTTCAGAGGTCGTTCCGGATCTTGGCGTACAGCTTGTTTGGACTTCACCACTTCCAAGGCCAAATCCTGACGGAGATGTTCATTCTTAGCAATCATGTTCTCCAACCTCTGTTTGTTTTGCTTTGCTTGCTCCATAATCGCTTGCATTGCCTCATGTGCTGATGTCGAGGGTGAACCGAAGTTCAAGCCCTTCTTGTGGTAATGTTCTCTGGCCCAAGCATATTGCTTGGAGTGGTTTCATCTTGCGGCGTAAGGTCGACAGCGACTGCCGAAGGATGGATGTGCTTGAGTATTCCCACAGACGACGCCAATTGTGGAGAAGTGGTTTAGAAATACTCTTCAGATCCTGGGGGACACTCGTGATCCTCAGCTAATCACCTGAAAAGGAATGAACCCTCCGATCGGGGGTGCCGGAATTAGCACTCAGATGGATAAGTCAATGTATACTCTCTAGATTGCTTGTGTCGTAAGTTAAGCATACTAATTCTCACATACCTCTCTTTAGTTGTTGTTTTTCTATTTATATATGCTCATGGTCTTCTCGGTAGGGCCCGCTTTTGATCTGTCATGTACTTATTCACTCGGCCCCACCCCCATTATGCCATATTACAAGTTTTAATAGGCCCCATGCTCGACTTATTCGGCATCTGAAACGGTAGGACGAGGCCGAATGCTTATTATACACCGATTGGGAAATTATACACCGCCTATCCGCGTCTGAATTTATTCAGCTACCACAAACAGCGTTGGTCTTGGTAGGTGGGAAGGGGTAATATATGCGCTGGGGTTGTAGAGGATGGCCAGTGTATGGATTAAGTTTAGATTTTGAGATGGGAAAACTTGATTGTGGGCAGGGAGAAGGTTGTAGTTACATTTGGTTTCTGGGGTGGTGCGATCACCTTGTTGTCAATGAGGTCTTGAATCTCATCATGCAGTTGGAAGCATTGGTCGGTATCATGACCGTGCTAATGGTGAAACACGCAGTTGTAGACACCCCATTTTTGACCGACCTTAAGACTTAGACGTCACCAGTTGAGCGCTCAGTGATACTACATATTATGCTCGTTCAGAAGTCTCAGAGTCTCGGCTGTGAACCCTGCCTCCGGACTTCCGAACCCTCTTTTGTGCTTTGCCTCGGTTTGCGAACCAGGTTTGATTTTCTCTATTTCTTTTCCTGAGGGGAGGGAGAGGTCCCGTGGACCATCTCTCAGTGGCCGTGGGCTACGTTTTGTGGTCGTAGGCCATTTTGTCCATTTCGGAGCCCGGTTTCCGGTTTTCGGAGCCGTCAGGCCGTGTGCCTCGGTTCGGGACCGCTCAACCATCTCCATTTGCTCTGATTTTTGGCATACATCTTATTTTCTCCCTTTCAAGGGACACTGGGGTCAGAGAAACCCACTTCGTGGCCGAACGCCACTTTTGGTGCTTAGCAGCCCATTTTCGGGACCCCGAACTGCGCGTTTTGGCCCCCGAGCATTCGTTTTGCATCGATTTTCGTTCATCGTTGGAAGGTACCTTTGTTTCATCACCAGGAAGGCCGTAGAAGGGTGGGAGGCCAGAATTTATCTTGGCAACCAGTTATATTCCATTTTCGCCCTCCGGCACCCGTTTTTCTCACTTCCGAGCCAATGTTGAACACCTTGGGGCCACTTTCTTCAACCCCAAACCACATATTTGTGCTGTACACACATGGGAGGATCCTAATATCATATGGCCGGCCAGAAATTCCATTTGACCCTTTTGAACCCCTCTTAAAAATGGCCTATTCTCTCTTCTATTTTACAATTTCCAAATTCGAACCACAGGGTTGTGATGAGGGGACCTGGGAGGACACCTTTTTGTGGTGGCCGGCCAGAAAATCAACTTGACCTTTTTGACCCCTAGCCGGGCGGCTAGTGGGGTGGCCGGCCGGCCACTTGCAACTCCAAAAGGTGGCCGGCCATGATCCTCACAAAATGCACTTTACAGCTGTATAGCTGTTTCCCCCAGAAAACATTTGTATCTGGGGGATATTTTTTGGGGGAAAAATTGCCTCCTTTTCCCCTACCTTTTCCCCACCTTTTCTCTCTCTCTTTGGTCCATATAACCAGCAGGCAGCATTGGTCTTAGGGGTTAGAAAAAATTACCTTCAAGCTTGCATACAAAAATCCCCCTCCATCTATCTCTTTCAAGCAAAAAACTTTCTATGTTCTACCACCATTTCTTCTACACCACCAACCCCCACCCTTCCATCCTCCATTCCAGAAGTTTGAAGGTGTTCTCCAAGGCCTAAGGGTGCTACAAACTCAAGCCAAGAGTTGCTAAAGACTTGTCTTCAAGGGTGAGTTTCATTTCTCCTTTCTTGGGTCCATTTCTTGTATCATTTGTAAGCCATACATGCTTGCTGTTTTGAACTCTGCCCCTAACTGAAAGTGGCCTTATTTTGAGTTCTTTTTCACTTTTTCTTAAGGGATCAACACTGTTTGAGCCCCCCATCTTGCACTTGCTTCAATATCTCTTTGTTTGTCAATATTCTTGCATGCTTCACTAGCCTATCATTTTTCTATTTTTGGACCATGATTAGAACTGAAAGTGGCCTTATTTTGACCTTCTTAACATGTTTTATTCAGGGTCTTTGCTTTTTTGGTGAATGCTTTGTATACCTCATGTTATAGCCACTTTTGAGCCTCATTTTGCATTGCATTTCTAGGATGTTTGTATACTGATTTTGGGGCGGCCATAAACTGTAAATGTGCATATTTTTGGTCCCTCTTCAATGTTGTAGAAGGGAATTTTCCATTTTGGGCTTTGCATATACCACTTGCCACTTTGACCACCTTTTGGCCCATTTTCTTGCATAAGAGCTTAGCCATATCTATGTTTCTTTTTAGGGTTTTTACAGTTCTGTAAAGTGGCTTATTTTGGGCCCCTCTTCAATGTTGTTGAAGGGACCTAACCTGTTTGGGGTCAGAAGCTGTGAGTTGCTTCATAACCTCATATTTAGGGCCATTTTTGCATGCTATTTTTGCCCTATTTGTGTTTGCTGTTTGGCCATACTTTGAACAGGAAAAATGCTTATTTTTGGGCTGCCTTGCTACTGTCTATTCATTGCATGTCCATATTGTGCATGTTTGGTATAGCTATAGGCCATTTCATGCGCTAAATTTCATGTTTCGGGAGAAATTCCATGCATCGGGTGTACTTTCGCCTCATTCCGGGGCTGTTTTCCCCCACATTTCAGTGCTTAAATTCCATTAGCATGTTTCCATATCATTTTCCATGCCATTGCATTGCATATGCCATTGCCTCGGTTTGCGTGCCCGTGTGCACGCATTTCGAGGCGCTTCATTTTCATCCACTGGCCTCTTATGTGAGTGTGGCTGAGGCTCTCTCATGTTGGTGTAAGCCCATTATTGCATTGCGTATGCCATTTCATCCATAGCATTGTGTATGCTCGGTTGTGTATTACCTCGTGCAGCTTGTATGCCATTCCATAACATAGTGCATACTAGGATTGTATCTTAGTTGCATTTCATGCATGTCATGCATATTGCATCGCGTTCGGGATAGGAGTTAGCCCGAGCACGGGAAACGAGGTGCGTTTCGTACTCCAAGTGACGGAACATGTCTCAATTCCCAGTCACTGACACTCCGGATTATCCATGATGGAGTTAGGTTCTTGTTGTGTTTATATGTGCATTCATTCTACATTGAATTACACATTTCGACCCCTCGGCCATCATGAATCGATATGCGTGATTGGTGGCACGAGGATCGAGGCATGCATATATCTGTGAAAATACATTACCATGCCCCTTTCCTGCTCTCTGTTGCAGCAAAATGAAGAATCAGCAACTTTTTGGAGTTTGGCGCGCATTTCAAGAAAAGGTGTAAACAGAGGCTAATTGGGGCATCCCAGTGGATTTCCGTGCAAGGCAGCCCAGACATGCATCATTCATCAGAAGCAAGGCAGTCCCTGGCTTGCATGCCAGTTTTACAGTTTTCTTAGTTAATTTGATTAATTAATTAGGAATTTGTATATTATTTGGACTGTAACATTCGGACTGTACTATTCTTTTATTCGGGACTGTATATTTATTCGGACCCTCTGCGCGAGGGCACAACTGTAATAAGTGTGCGTGTGTGTGTTGTATGTCTTCCAACCCCACGTCTTTCTCCCTTTTATTTATCCGCTTTTGATGGTTAGATTAGGGCATATTTCAATTAGCATACAGTATGATAGCATGTTTGCATTCATTCATCTGTTTTGCACGCACCGGGCTCGGCGCATCATACTAACTGCATTGTACTTTCAATTCCAAATTGAATACATGTTAGTTGTAGCATTCCATATGCCATGTTTAGAATAGCCGAGCCTGCTATAGTTGCATTTTGCATGTGTTGCATTAGGCATTTCTGTATACTTAGGATTCATGCATGGATTTCTAATGAATGTCTGTTTTGGCTTGGAGTACTCGTTGAGCTTTATGCTTTAGCATCCTTGCATGCGTGTGAGTAAATGCCATGAATAGCATGCTTACCATGAGGCTATATGCTTATGTGATATAACTGCCTGAATGCCTGTGGATGAAGGTTGGGTTACTTGGATTGGAACAATTCATCAAATGTTTGTTTTAAGCCCACTAGATAGTGGCAAAACCATCTTTTCTAAGCCCACCTGCGGGTGGCAAAATCTGCATTTTAAGCCTACTTGCGAGTAGCAAACCATCTTTCAAATAAACGAACATGAAATGTTTTGTTCCAATTCAGGCGATCCAGTCTATACTTGTATGCTGTGTGCATCACATAGTAATCTAGGCTAATAACCGGAATAAGAACACACAAAGTTTTCAAAAATAGATATCATGGTTAGTAGAGGCCGATCTTTGATCGGGCGAGCGGGGGTGCTCACGAAGTGACCTTCCCCAATCGTACCCAAGTTTCCGAGCCGAGGCAACTTTGGTGATGACGGACACGTGGCCTTTGGCACCGAGTCAGGGTTTCCTAAATTTCCCATTAAAAAACATTTAGGTGGCGACTCTGTATCTGGCAAAGCAGTCCATGTTTGGCACTTCTTTTCAAAAATCTGTTTCTCAAAACGATTTGCCGGATTTGGACTCTTTGGTTCAGACTTAGAACCGTGACAAATTTGAGAGTCCTGAGCTGTAGTGACCCCAAAATGAACAGAACGGGAGCTCGTTCCTCCCGGGGCGTTCGGGGACGTCCACAGCAGTATTTTGTTGGGTTATGTTTGTGAGACCATTCGTGTCTCATTTGTAATCGTTTGGAAACTATTTGGTTGATAGTGGAATCGAATTTCGATCCCGTGGACGTACCTCACATTGAGGGAACCACGTAAAATTTCTTGTGTTGCTTTTGATTTAATTTTTCCGCATTAGTTTTTATTCCCATTGATTGATTTACTTGTGGGGAATCACATATTTTCCCTAACACTTTTTATCTATAGAATTTTCAATTCAAATGTTGAGTTAGAGTTCCATATTATATTCTTAGTTATGATCATGCATTTTTCAATTCCCTACTATACTATTAAATATGACCATGCACCTAGAATTATGGCCCTACTCTATTCTTAGATATGACCATGCACTTTTCTGTAGAATTATGAGAAAAAAAAAAAGAGGAGAAAAAATCTTAATTGGCGTAGCCCAAGAGGGCCTAGCCCATAGCTGAGGAAGGCCCAATCCACCTTTGTCCTAAGCCCTCTGGACAGTCGCATGGTTAAAACCTGGTAGCAATGAAAAGCCGATGCCGGTCCAGGTCCAGCAGTGTTTAGACACCTATTAGATAGAAAGTCAACCACGTAATTGACAAAGATCCTACAGAGTTATTGAACCACACATCAAGCATTAAATGAGGCTGTCATGGCATTAAATGCAGCAGTACCTCTCACGCCAGAGTATGCAAAATCACCGTGATCGATGGCAACTAGGTTACAGACTTTCGGTCAATGAGACAACTTGGAATGGATAAGGAAATGATTAGTAAGGGATATAAGGAAGCTTCTGAAGTACGTTTGGTAATGAGTAATACTCTCTCTCTTTCTCTTCTCTCGACGTTTGACTTTCTTTAATCTTTTCTCTTTCGACCACTTCCTATCTAACTTAACTATCGGAGAGTCCACGGGGAGGAACCACTCCAGTCTTGGTACCTTCCCCTTGGACCGTTTGCAAGCGCGTACCAAGAAGATGAAAGCCAGCAGACCCGTGGAGCACGTGAATCAATCCGACCCAATCAGTTCCGACTGTATTGCATTATCAAATCTTATTAGTTTAGATTTAATTCTTGTACGGTGGAATCCATATTTAGAATGAATTTAGGTCACACTTTATTTAGGGAAAGGAAAGCTACACTCGCAATAGTAAGAGAGTATCTCATTCATTAGGTCAATCCCGTGATTTTTAGATCACATATTGAGTGAGTCTAACAATTGTTTAGTTACATATACTCATGATTAATTGTATCTAAATTAGTGGGTTGTCCCTTGGGTGATTGTTAGAACTTTCAAACCTTTTAATTCAATTATATGCATTTTGCTTTCATGTCTCGTGACCCCATGGAAAACAATACAAACAAATAGAATGATGAATGCACTTTTCAGTGAAATTTTTATGTCTTTGTTGTATTACCAATGAATTGAATATGCTCTGCACGCTATGCCCTAGTGCATTTATAAATAGGTACAATTAGGTTGTCATTATTTTCAAATTGAATAGCTTGTTTTAAGAAAGACATTTTATTTTCTTTAATCAATGCACGAAATCTTTTGGGGGAAAAAAAATCAGTGGTTGAACTACAAGATCAACCTAAGTGGACCTCATGGTTTGTTGGCATTAAAAACAAATGCTAGATATAACAAACTCACTATGGTCTATTACATCCTAATGTGAAATTGATTGAAATTTCTTAAAACACAAGTGAAATGATAAATACCCAACTATCAATTTGTGAGAATTCTTGTGCAGAGCATGGATGGCTTCAGCTGAGAGACAACACCACCATCTTAAAATAGTATTTAAAATATAAGTAACAACCATTGAATTGAAGCATATGAATATAGAGGTGTAAATCTGGCTCGACCCACTCGGGCTCAGGCTTGGCCCGGCCCATGTCGGGCCTCACGGGTTCCCGCCAAAATTCGGGACGGGCCACGGGCCAAAAAAAATTAGGCCCAGCCCTAGGCCCAGGGGTATTCGGACCTTGGACGGGCCGGTGGGCCAGGCCTCGGTCCGGCCTGGTGGGCCTGGGCAGGCCTGACCATTTTTTTTATTTTATTTTTTTAACCAAAATTTTATTATTTTCTACTAAAAAAGACACTGGGCCTTGGGCGGCCAGACCTCAAGTTGGGTCTTGAGTGGGCCTTAAGCAAGCCGATGGGTTGGACCAGGTGGGCGGGCCCACAGGCTGGGTTTCAAAATGATGGCACAGGCCTAAATCTAGGGCTCGGGTTGGGCTCGAGCTCGGGCCGAAACAGGCCTAAATGGGCTGGGTCCATCTTGGACTACGGGCCCGCTTCAGGCCGCCCATGGACTGCGGACCATTTTTATACTCCTATATGAATGAGGAGAGAGAGAGAGAGAGAGAGGGGGGGGGGGAGGTAAGTTTAGGCTTAATTATAGATTGTTGAACAAGAAACAAGTATCAAAGTTGGTAAGTTTGTTGCTGACTTTTGGAGTAGCATATGAAGAAAAATAAGTACTTTAGGAAGTCCTTATGAATAGTATCATCAGTTCATTTTCACTCTCCTGCTGTTGTTGAGTTTTTGTTTTTCTCGTTTTTTGTTTCTATTTATTTATCAAATTCATGTGTTTTGAAAACTTATTTATAGAATGCAAGCTTTTTAACTTTTTTTTTTTTTTAAATTATGTTCTTTTGTGAAGTTGTGTTTTCAAAATATGACTTTCATTTATTTATTTTAAAACAATTTAAGATCAAGAATTTGATAACTGACTTGATAGACTAACTTGAATTTGGGAAAATATGTTTAAAGTTTTGGGTTGCATTGTTTCCTGTCCAAACTCGTGCTTTAACCACCACAAATCCTATTTTCATAATTTGATATGTTGATCCTTAAAATTTCAGTGTGTAGATCATTTATTAAAACTAAAATAATTTGATAATTGTAACAATATGATTTAATCACATTTTTCTTTAAAAATGTCTGTTTTAAAATTATGCATGCCATCCTTTTTTCTATCATTTTTTAAAAGACAAATATGATTACATTTATCACATCAATTTATTTATTTTAATTTATTATAGATCATTTACACACCAGAAAGCCTATGAAATTAACAATATGATCATCAAAGTGGCGCTTGTAGTGGACTCATTCACCTAAGTTAGATTGTCAAGTCATAAAAGAGGATTAAAAAAAAAAAGCTCTATTAACCAAAAAACCCTCTGTTTAAAAATAAAATATTTAGTAAGTCCGATCTACTACAAGGTTATGGGCTTACCACATAACAAGGTGATACATAATCATTTTGCCTAAAAATTAAAAAAGAAAAAAGTAAAAAAAAAAAAAAAAGAAGAGTAGTAGTAAATAAATTTTCATTGTTAAGAAATAAATTTTAAAAGAAGTCGAGTTGAAGAAACAGTAACTCTGTTCTTGTTGTTTTCATAGGCCATCGTTTTCGCAGTTAGTTATAAGTGCAGTGGGTGAGAGGTAATTTTGCATTGTCACTTCCTATTAATTAATCCAAATAAAAATACGATTAAGTCCTAAAAATAGAACCATACGTAAAACACTGAAAAAAGTAAATGCACAACAAGGGTTTTGTAAATGTATTGATGCTATGATTGCAAAGTTTAAAATTATACAAGATGAGTTTTCATTACTCAGATCAGATCATTATATATGGGTATGGAATTTTTAATTTTTAAATTATTTATTTATTTGTTTTAATGCATTCTTATCTAGACGATTTTGGGAAGTTAGGGTTCGTTTGAGATGTGTGTTGACTTTTTAATTTTTTGGCTATTGTAACCTTGGTTAAAAAGCTTTATTTGGGATGGACTTTTTAGTTTTTTATATTTTTGTAAGAGAAAAAATGAAATGATTATGATTTAGATGTGACATTTTGTCTTATTGACTTTTTAACTTATTTTGTTATTTTTTGGCTGCATTAACCCAAGATTTGGATACCAAACAAAGGCTGTGTTTTGAGAATTTCATTACATTGTCCAGTTAAAAATGCATAAGAGACATAATATCGCTTTTGTATGCTAAAATTCAAATGGAGTGCTTATTTGATGAAATCCAAAATTAACAATGAAATTTGGAATAAGTAATTATTCTATCAAAGTATTTATTCTCATGTTTAGTTCAATAAAAATGAAAGAAATGTACAATTCAAATAGAAAGATCATTCACTAATTTAATGGTTATTTCATTTGGAGACTAATAAATAGCCATTTCATTTATGATTAAAACGTTTAGACCATCTCCAATCTTTTATCAAATTTAAATTTGATGAAAAACTAATGAAAATGGTACTCCAATCATTTCATCAGTTTGGTATCAAATGAAAGAAGCGGTATATTTTTATTAAATCAAGGGAGCATTTAACTTTTCATCAAATTTTGTAAGTGACCGTTATCGGTCGACCGAGTGGACAACCGGATTGGGGAAGATTTGCTGAAAATTTACTCTAGGCTGGATGACCGGTCGGACGACTAGCCAAATTTGATGAAATGATTGGAGCGCATGATATCAGATCAAACTTTTACTCAATTTTTTACTTAAATTTAATGAAGCGTTAGAGATAATATTAGTAACAAATATTTAGTGTTGGTCTTTTAGACTTGTAAAATTTTAGGATGAATATGTCACTTGAGAATGAAAATGAAAATTACCATTGAGGGGAAATTATATTTTGCTTGAAGGGTAAATATAGGTGATGTCTAAATTTGAATTTTGGGCAAACTTCACTTTTCCCCTCTATGGTTTGGGTCATATGTAGATTGCCCCCTTATCATTTGGAAATAAACACATTATGGATTAAAATGCACGCTAACTTCTTTTAACATAACATATAAATTGACCTTTATTCCCTTATCTTCTTCTTTTCTCTCTTTCAAATTAACACTCCTATTTTCTTTCTTCTTCCTTCCATGGGCTGCAAAACCCCATCCACAGCTCATACGCACCCCAACAACCACCACCTGCAACCTTCATACCCCACCCCACTCAAGCAACCACCGCTTCGCAGCCTCCCCAAATCAACTTATTATGGTCAACTGTTTCGACTGCCATGGAAGCCATTGCTGGGCTCATCCAAATCAAAATCCAATTTTTAAGTGAAATCATATCAAAATCAAAATTTGAAATGAAATGAAGTAGACCTGCAGAATTAAGTTGCAAATCACTACTATCCTTATCTTGTTTCTTTTTTGCTTAATTGACCTGCATAATTCTTTGTACATAGTTGAAGAGTCTTATTTATTTATTTTCTTCTAACCTATAGAAAGATGATTGTAACCTAGAGGATTGATAAAACCAGTTAATGAAAAATCAGTAAATACCATCACATTAAGCCAATTGTGACAGACCTAACTACTATTGGTTAGAAATTGATAAGAACAACAATCGAGTTGGTTGTCCAATTATGTACAAAGAATTCTTATATTTTATCAATTATATATATCTATATCATATACAATAGTTCAAAAAAAAATTTACAAACCTAAATTCAAAATGCTTTGCAGCTGTATATATATAATCTATACATATATATGTGTATGGGGAGGAAATATTCATTGCTTTCCGTACTCCTTGGATCCAAGCTTCACGTTACACTGCAGCACGTCGTATGACCTGAGAACAAAACGACAGTGAGCTATCCGGCGGGTGTGTTGCCCGAACTCCCTTTCGATGGTCAAGTTAATACACTTGGAGAAGAAGATAGAGCCAAAAGAGACAAAAGAGTGATAGCTCTGATAGCCAGAAATTCCAAACATCTTGTATGGAGACGCCGCACCATTTGTATAGTTTCTGTACGCACTTCCGTGCTCGTCTTTTCCTAGTCACATGGGTGTACTATCCTTTCATCGCCTTACATGTGTATTTGTCAGTACTGCCAAACAACATTGACAAAACAACTTAACGGTATTGACGCGTACGAATGACGAAATCTCCTTTTTGCACTCTAATTGGGTCACGTGGCCATTCTCGCCGAGCTATCCATAGCTCAGTCTGACCTAGCTCTTCAATCCTAAATAACCTTCTGGGCTGAGCTGATGAACTAACTTGGGCTCGCCACATTCAATTCACTTCCACTTATTCATTAAGGCCAATCTCGCTTGATCCCGGTGCACAGATGGAACATTTAGCCCAGTCGAATGCACCATTACTTCATCTAGCTTGGCTCATGATTCGAGCATCCAGCCCGGTTCTTTATCTCGAATCTCACACTAGCTCAACTGCATGATCCAGAACTTTGGCCCAGACCATGATTAGCTCTATTAGCTTGGTCATATAGTCTCACAATTTGGCCCAAGCTCCAACTAGTTCGGCCTACTTGCTTGGTATAAATCCCCCTCTCAATTGCCCCTTAATTCCATTCATGCTCGCATGACTAGGATTACATATCTCAGCCAAGCTAAATCTTAAGCTTGCTTATTCGCCTGTCATGCTCGACTCAAAGATCCTTCGACACCGCTGCTCTTCTTTTTACGACTGACACTAGTCTTGTCATAGACACGTGTCATCTCCCAACTAGGCTAGTACGAATAACCCAGCTGTCGTGCACCATCCTTCTTAATTCAAAATTTGTCACCTTTTTTAATTATATACATATAACTCGCAAAGTTGACCTTTCACTTTCACTGTTCATCATCTCCTTTGAAGACGCCGCAGTGAACCAGAGTGCTTTCTTCTGATTTTTCATTTTTTCAGTTCAAATTGAGGTGTTTGTTTTGTGGATTTTGTCCCGTTTGTCGTTGCGGTGGCGTTTCTCTCCGATTGGAACGCTGATTGAAGCTTTATCCAGTAAGTTTTCTGTATCTTATGCCATTTCTCTTTTCTTTACATGTTCTTCGTGTTCTTGAGTCTATCCTAAGAGATTTGTGTTAGAAATTGGGAATGGGTATCTCGAACCCCATGAAACTTGGACAAATCTGGGTAGAATAGGGCTTTGCACTGTTTTTGCTTCTGAAATGCCCCTGGCCCCTTGATTTTCAAACTTAGTGTTCATCCTCTACGATGGACATGGGGGAATTTAGACTTGACCGGGCCAAAAAACCCTTGTCCAATCCAAGATTCTAGCTCCACCGAGCTTTTTTTTGTGTTTGTGATGTTTAAAGAAAACTGGGTCATACTCTAATGCCATGCTGCCAAGCTAACATCTGACTCATTAGCATGATCGAGCTAGGATCGAGCTAACCCCTGGCTCTCTTGCATGGCTATGGGGCCAAGTTAAAGCCTGCATTCACTACCAAGCTAAGACAACTCATCCTGCACGACCGCGCTGCCACTTATACTTTGATTTTTCACAGTGTAGAATCCTAGGAGACGAGGCACACCTTCATAAGCACTCTCAACGGCCAAGCAGTCGCTGTATCTAGGTAGGCCAACACATACTAACGAGCGGATCAGACCAAGCTAAATGGGGCACTATCACTTCCTTGTAAACACACTAGGCACACTGGCCTCGTTTCGCAGGGAATATGGCATCCCAGATGACGTGCATTTGAAGCTCGACAAGGAAGGGAAACTTCCTTGGGGAAAAGAGCATGCCTACCCCTTCATCGTGCTGTCAATTGTAGAGGGAGGCTGCGTTTCTCGATTCAACCCTTAATCTGCAAATTTTTAAGGCGAACCAGGTTGTGCCCCACCCAAGTATCCACCAATACATTTAGAATAATAAATGGAGTCGCCATGCTAAATCATCAGCTTGGTTTAAACTTTGGTTTGGCCGAGATACTGGGCCAGTACACCCTCGGCCATACGATTGATGGTTTCAACTAGTATTTAAAAGTAAGACCTGGTCACGAATGTCCAGTGATCGGCACACTGCACAAAGATCTTCACGACGATGATTGTTTTGGGTGACCGGTAACTACGAAACCATTGATGTGCTCGGTTGGTACATCAGTAAACACAAAGGCTTCACAAGTAAGCCGAGTTTTTTATTCAGTCAATTTGTTATGTTTTGTTTTTCCGAGCTAACTTTCTTTTTGTAGCCATCCTTGAGCTACAAGCATTATATCCTCACCCCAGCCAGGATGCAGTAAGAGCTGTGCTAAGATACAAGCACCGTGGTTGCCACGAACTCCTTGGATATGTGCTGAGCTATCGCTATTTGGCGAAACGAAAAAGTAAGGTCGCAAGTTTTCTCTTTAAGCATTTACCCCCAACAGGTCTAACTCTTCATGATGTTCCGCTTATCTAGTTGACCAAGGAAGAAAAAATAGCAAAAAGACTTCGTATTAAGAATCTCATCACTGCAACCTCTACCAAGTTACTATCCATCTCTCACCAGCACAATCCATCAGTCAAAGCTCGGAGGCCGTGATAGCTCTAGCTTCAAGCGATGCTCAGTCTATCAGTTGAGAACTACGCTGAGCTCACAAGAGAGCTCGTGAAACTGATCCCTCGGTTAAGCTGGTGGTCAAGCTAAGCACAAAATAGCAAGTAGAGGAGGTTCATCCCACATGGAAGCTGAAGTTGAAACACCAGGGCAAAGAGATCCCAGCCAATGCGTCTGTCATAGGCGATAAGGAACATCTCCTCACCTCTGACTTGCCGAAGTCTTTGTTGTTGCTGGGCGACATGCTCGGCCCTAACCATTTGTCGGACACTAGGATGGTCAAATCCGCGGTTAAGTCCATGACCAGGGTAAACGTTGCACCTAAAATTTTTTAACTGTTTGCTTAATTTGATTTTTTGATCGGTCTTACTTTATGTCATCTTCTTGTATACACCTTGCGCTGGACTGGGTTGTCGAGTTACGGCAGAAAATAGCTAACACCACTGCGCGGGGTAACCTTGAAATTGAGCTAGGGTGGGCCAAGGCTTTGCTAGATATAGCCAATGCTGATAATGCCAAACTTCTTGGCCAACTTGGGAGCACTTAGTAATAAAGGGACGCATTATGTGCCGAATTAGAAGAGTTAAAGAAGAAGAAAGATGAAGCCGAAAAGGATGTCGAAGACCGTGGCTTCATAGATGCTGAAGAGAGCTACATCAAGCAAGTTAATGCCACCAAGGACATCTTTTTTCAGTCCGGCTGGAAGGCTGCTTGCAAAAAACTCGGTCATGGTTCCTCAATCAAAGTGTTCTCTACTTCTCCCTTCTGCTTCCTGTCGGACTACATGGTTGCATATGCTGAGGGCATCTTTAACTCGTTGCAAGAGAAAGGGGCCGAGGAAGTAGGTGGGGCTGCCCAAGAGGAGCGCGGCGGGGAACAAGAGGCTGTTATTGATGAGCTAGTGAGAGCCACAACCGGAGATGATTTTCCTGATGATCTGTCTCCACTTGTGTAATTCGAAACACTTTTTTTTTTTTTTTTTTTTGTGGGTGAACTGTGTAACCAGGCTATCTGCCCAAACTTTTGTACTTAAATTCTCAATCAATAAAAATTTTGTAACTTTTTGTCACTTGCAAATTTGAATCATGCACATCCATCTTCAGGCTGTGCAACATCATCGCGACATTGAACAAAGCATCAACAAGTTTGGCTGAGCAAAAGAAGCTCAGCAAGAAGTTGGAAGTTGTACAATTCAACTCAACTTGTCGAGTAAATTTAGCTCGACAAAAAGGTTGGAGTTGAACAATTCATCAACTTATCTTGCCAAGCAAGTTCAGCTCGGCAAAAGGTAGGAGTTGAACAATTCATCAACTCATCTTGTCAAGCAAATTCAGCTCGACAAGAAGGTAGGAGTTGAATAATTCATCAACTCATCTTGCCGAGCAAATTTAGCTTGGGAAGAAGGTAGGAGTTGAACAATTCATCAGCTCAACTTGCCGAGCAAATTTAGTTCAGCAAGAAAGTAGTAGTTGAACAATTCATCAACTCATCTTGGTAAGAAAATTTAGGTCGGCAAGAAGGTAGGAGTTAAACAATTCATTAACTCATCTTGCCGAGCAAATTCAGCTCGGCAAGAAGGCAGAAATTGAACAATTCATCATCTTAACTTGCTGAGCAAATTCAGCTTGGTAGCTTGTTGCCCCTTGTCCATGGCAATCCATCAGAAAATGAAAAGGAGTATACCAATTTTTCAAGTAATATAAACCTTCACTTCCATTGCATACAGATCTCTAGCAAGATTGACAAATTACATCACATAATGGAGGGGTTACATCGAAGGCAAGGTTAAAAGCAAAATAACTTTAAATTTGCTGTGTTTTACAGTCGGGGTATGGCTTTGCCTTCAAAATCCTCCAAATTGTATGCCCCTTTTCCTGCCAAACCGGTTATCTTGTAGGGTCCTTCTCAATTTCCTCTAGTTTTCCTTCTCTTGGAATTAAGGTGTTGCACATCACCTTTTCTAAACCCCAATCTTGAATTGTATTTGATGAACTGTTTTATTATACATCTTAGACAGTTCTTCTTGGTATGTCGTGATGTGAATCAAAGCCTTTTCTCTTCGTTCTTCTGCGAGGTCTACCTCTAGAGCAATTGCTTCTTCGTTTAAGTCTGGCTCAAATTTTCACTTCGGATGGTAGGCATGTCGATCTTGAGCGATATGACTGCTTTCATGCCACATGCCAAGGCAAAAGGCGTCTCCCCTGTTGAGCATCTTGGCATTGTTCGATAAGCCCAGAGAACATTCGGGAGCTCTTTGGTCCATTTTCCCTTTGCTTTCTCTAGCCGCTTCTTTAACCTGTCCGAAATGGTCTTGTTTGATGCTTCAACTTGGCCATTAGATTAAGGTTAAGCAGGCTTCAAATTGTAGAATTCTATCTTTAATTCCTCGCAGAATCCTCTGAATAACTTTCCATCAAATTGGGTTCCATTATTGGATATCACGACCTTGGGGACACCAAACCACGTTATCACATTCTGCCAGACAAATTTCTTCACATTCTTCTCCTTAATGGTCGCCAGTGGCTCAGCCTTTACCCATCTAGTCAAATAGTATGTTGCCGCAATGAAGAATTTGTGATTTCCTCATGCGGTTGGGAGTGGACCCACTATGTCCAGCCCCTGCATCGCGAGTGGCCAAGGGCTTGTAGGGGAAAGTAATTCTCTGGCTGGTTGATGAATCTGATGTGCAAACTTCTGATATTTTTCATACTTCCTCATGTACTTCTGCTCATCGGCCTGCATGCATGGCCACCAATGTTCTTGTGAAATAGCGCAATAAGCCAAAGATCTTCTGTTGATGTGACTGCCACACATGCCTTCGTGGATTTCAAAAAGAAAGGCTTCGACTTTGCTCGAATAAACACATTTCAAGTATGGCCTAAAGAAGGATTTCTTATACAAGGCGCTAGATTGGGAGAGCCAAAACCGCTCAAACTTGGCCCAGATTTTGTTTGCTTCTTTCTTGTCGGTCGGTAGAACTCTATCATTGAAAAAAGTGGTGTTGGGGTCCATTCAAAAGGGTCCTAGCTTGGCACAATGGACTTCTCTTGCTTCTAATTCTTCGATGCTAGGCCTTAGAAGGAATTCAATCAGTAGAGGGTGAGGTGTTGATTTGTTAGCCATGGAGGCCAGGCTGGCTAACTCATCTGCCTGGCTGTTCCCTTCATGACTGATTTGCTCAACCCTAACTACTTGAAATTTCTTGAGCTTTTCCCTTACCAGGATCTGGTACTTGGTCATTCTATCATCCTTGGCTTCATACGCACAGGATACTTGGTTGACCACGAGTTGGGAGTCGCTGTAGACCATTAGTTTGGATGCCCTTTAGTTCGAGTGCACTTTTCAGTCCGGCTAGTAACACCTCATACTCAGCCTCATTGTTGGACGTTGGGAACCCAAGTGTGATTGAATGTTCTATCATTAGACCATTTGGCGAGATCAAGGTAATTCCAGTCTAGCACCATCCTTGTTTGAAACGCCATTGACGAAGAGTTTCCACATTTCACCGACGAAAACTTTCCAACACTATGAAGGATCTAGAGATTTTTGGGGAGCTGAGTGTTCTCCGTCTTTATTGCACTACTCAACAATTCTTGCTTCGAGAACGCCATTACTGATTGCAACCTGTATGACCTCTTCTCCTCCTTGCGATGCGTTATTTGGGCCAACAAATTATCCTGTTATTTCTAAACCCATCAGTGCATTGCTAGGTCCTACTTGTACAACTGGTAGGTTAATGGCCGGCACAAAACATTCGCAATGTCGTCCCTATTCTATTTGGTTGGTGGTTTGGGATAAGCTGGAGTGGGAGTTGGCTGTGCTACTTTTGCAGCGCCAACCTCTAGTTGTATAGCCATGTCAGTGAGATCCACCAGGCAAACTGAGTGTGTTCCTGGTGAAAATTCTACTACAAAGTCTTCCAGTGCTTGGGCTTTGATGGCAGTTCTGGGCTGAAATTTGATGTCAAATTGCCCTAACTCAATCGCCCATTTCAATATTCAACCGGAGAAGTTAGCCCTTTCAAACAAGGCTTTTAATGGAAACTCCGTTAGCACAATGATCGTATGGGCATGAAAATAATGTGCCAACTTTTTTAAGGCCATCACTAATGCCAAGGCAAGTTTTTCGAGTTGTAAGTATCTCGATTCTACAGGGAATAGGATCTTGCTCACATAGAAGATCGAAAAGTGTGTATGCCTTCTGCTTTAACAAGCACTGAACTTATGGCATGCCAGGAAATGGCTAGATAGAGGTAGACTTCTTCACTTTGCTTCGACGTGACAATGAGTGGAGCAAAGGACAGGTATGTCTTTAACTTGGCCAACGCTCTGTCACATTCTTCATCCCACGAAAACTTTGACTTTAGGGCTTGGAAGAAAGGACGGCAATGATCTGATGACCGACTTATAAATCTGTTAAGAGCGGCTGCCATCCTGGCAAGATATTGCATGTCTTTTACCGAATTTGGCTGTTTCAACTCTTGTATAGCTTTGATTTGAGAGGGATCCTCCTCAATCCCTCGGTTGGTTAGCAAAAAACCCAAAAACTTCCCCGATCCTATGCCGAAGGCGCACTTTGATGCGTTGAGAAGCAATTTATGCTACTTAAGGATGGTGAACATCTCTGCTAGATCGGTCAAGTGGTCGGCCTCATTCTTTCTTTTGACCACCATGTCATCAATGTATGCTTCCATTGTTCGGCCAAGGAGAGGGGCGAACATCTTGGTAACCATTCTCTAAAAAATCGCTCTTGTAACCCCCCGAAATAATTACAATAATCCAACCCATGGCAACGAATACAAGGTAACATAAATAAAAAAAATAAGCTTTCATTAATCAAAGTTAATGTACAAAAGGTGACAGATGCGATATATATTCATAAATAGTTCATCCTGAATCTACAACATGTGTTACAAATAGTAAAGAGGAATGAAAGGTAGACAGATATTCATATGCCCTAAAGGCTTACATCTTTCCAAGTCAAGACTTGGGTATAGCAAAAGTGAGTCGTAAGCTCAATACAAATAAAGCCCTAGGCTTGTACAAAAAAATGAATGCAAATTATAAAACTAAGCCTTCAGCTCCACAGTCCTCCCAAGCTAAGTCCTTAGCGGAGGCATATCACCAGTACTTGAAAATGGTTTTTCCCAAATAGGGTGAGCTAAAGCCCAGTAGAAACGATCTAACACAATATATTAATCATAACAAAGATATAAGTATGATATGCACATACAGTATTTGTGAAAAAATCATTTACAACTCTTTACAAAACCCTACTATGCCAAGCTTTATATTTCCATCCATTTATTTCAATCCATGTGTCATTCACCATTTCATTCAGACACCAAACTAAGGGTATAACCCAGTGGGTCTCCAACCAACACAACCATTATACAAACATTTACATTTTCCATTTTACAGATATTTCATCCGCAAGAATCGGCACCCATGTATACGCGCGGTTTTCAGGACTTTCACCCTGGACACATAGGCCAACTTAATTCAATCGAGTCTATCCCTTTTCTTCTCTCAAACATGGAGTACATTCTACTTTTTCTCCCAAACATCATACATTTATAATGTATTAAAGGCATAGTCATATTCAATAACAATAGGTAAGAGATTAGTTTCAATTCACCTAATCCTCATGCAATTTCTACAACAATATAGCTATCCTCCAACGATAGCCCAAAATAGATATTTCTAAACAAATATACAATCTCCAAAACAGATAAATTATCCAAATTTCCATAGGTGAGAGGTAATACATATCCAACTCCACCATTTATAAAAACATCCATCTAATTTCACATTCTCAATACCAATTTCATTTATTTAAACAAAATAACTATTTGAGACATTTTAGGGAAAAACTCCATTTTCTTCCAAAATTCATCCCGAGTATCAAATTAACCAATTTATCACAACACAACCTCACATCTACTCCCATGACCATTTTTAATACATACATTTGAAAACCCCTTTTCTGATTTTGAACCAAAACCCTAGGTTTCTTCAAAATCATCCCAAATACCAATATTGCTTACACATCAATGAATAGCTAAGTTAAAAATCATAGAAGAGTGTAGAAAGTCCCTACCTCAAACTTAGAAGACCAAGGAAGCAATGGAGGAACTTCAAAGACGTCGAAACCAAGTTTTGTTCGGACCAAAATGGAGCTCTAGACATGCTCTACCTTTTTAACAAAGGTACACAGGTAGGGAAACCATTAGATCTAGGTGAAAAAGTAGAGAGAAGTTGAGTTTTAGAGAGAGAGAGTGCCGATCTACGGTTTTGAGAGAAAAATATACGAAAAAGTGATGTAAAATGACCTTTTTATGAACTAATATAGGCACAGCCTGCATGAGCGTGAGAAGTGACCCTCGAGCGCCAGACACAAAAAGTTGTTCCACTGGAGCGCAAGAAGTGACGCTCGAGTGCAGAATGTACATTCCCAGTAGTTTTGTAGACAAAAGACCATCGCTCGAGCTCAAGAAAAGCCGCTTGAGCGTAAGATCGCTCGAGCACAGGAAACACCGCTCGAGCGTAGAATACACTCTCCCAGTAGTTTTGCACACCTACAAAAGTACTGAGAGTTCACAAATCCTGCTCAAACGCAAGAAGTGCCACTCGAGCAGAGGAGTAAAATTTTGAGCAATAAAAGTTTGAAAACCAAGCAACCAACCTGTACCAAACACAACCACTACAATCTAATAGCCAAACTCAAGGAAGTATCAGGGAAGTAAGACACAAACAACAATACGAAACCATGAAACCTAAGTCCAAGATACAAAATGGTTCAGGTCTAAACCAGAATCGCTATAATCTCCCCCCTTAAGGAATTTCGTCCTCGAAATTTCAAATCAAGTTTTAAAGTTATGATTAAACCAAATACAATATTGGTAATTAATCAATTCCATCACCATGACCTATTCTTCGGTCATTCATTCTCATCAACTCGATACATAAGTTCCACCATTGAAAGTACCATTCATATTTCCAAAACATATATAATGTTTATATTAAACCCGTGTTTCCAAAACACATACAACATATACAATGTTTCCATATTCTCAAAACATATACACTATTTTCATATTTTATTAACATAACAAAATTTCAATACATGCTCAAACACCAATAAATAAGTCCGGATACTTCTCATGGACTTCCAACTCACGTTCCCAAGTTGCTTCCTCAACCCCATGATTTTCCACAATACTTTAACCAAGGGAATTGTCTTGCCTCGCAAGACTTGGTCCCGAGTATCCAAGATTCTCACCGGTCTCTCCTCATACGAGGCATCCTCATCTACCTCTAAGTCAGTCTAATCCAACATGTGCGATGGATCTGACTCATACTTCCAAAGTATGCTAATATGAAACACATCATGAACCTCGAAAAGTTGTGGCGGCAAGGCCAAATGATAAACTACCTCTCCAATCTGCTCAAGGATCTCAAAAGGCCCAATAAATCGAGGGGACAAACTCTCACTCTTTCCAAACCTCATCAAATCCCTTTTAGGTGATATCTTCAAGAAGACGTGGTCTCCCATCTTAAAAGACAAGGGTCTCCTCCTACAGTTAGCATAATGTTTTTGACAACTCTGTGCAGTAGCCAACCTCTTACGAATAAGTGTGACTTTCTCAGTTGTTTCCCGAACTAACTCTGGACCCAACATCGGTGCATCACGCACCTCGAACCAACATACAAGAGATCTACACGGTCGGCCATACAAGTCCTCAAAAGATGCCATGCTAATACTCGACTGGAAGCTATTGTTATAGGCAAACTCCACCAAAGGCAAGTGCCTCTCCCACGAACCCTTAAAGTCAAGGACACAACCTCGAAACATATCCTCAAGGATCTGAATAGTACGCTCAGACTACCCATCTGTCTGAGGATGATATGCAGTACTAAAAGTCAATCTAGTACCCAAGGCACTCTGTAAACTCTGCCACAACAGAGTAGTGAAACACAGATCTCTATCCAAAACAATCATCACAAGGACCCCCTTTAACCTTACCATGTCCCTAATGTAAAGGTCGGCAAAATAATCTACCGAGTCACTCACGCACATAGGTATAAAGTGCGCCGACTTGGTCAACCTGACAACTACCTCCCAAATCATATCACTACCCTGTTGAGTCCTCGGAAGGCCCACAACAAAATTCATCGTGACATGCTCCCACTTCCACTCGGTTATAGCCAAGGGTTGCAACAAACCCGCTGTCCTCTGATGCTTAGCCTTCACTTGTTGACAAGTAAGGCACCTTGACACAAACACAGCTACATCCTTCTTCATGCCTCTCCACCAAAACTGGCGACAAAGGTCGTAATACATCGTTGTGCCTCCCAAATGCACAGCAAGGCATGAATGGTGAGACTCTTGGAGTACTTCCTCTCAGCAAGACTCCAGCACGAAGAGATAGTCAAGGTATCTAACACTCGAGTTGGAGTACATGTTCAAGCCTCTTTCGACCTTCCCACTGGAGATCTTCTCCCGGAGGGATTCTATCTCCAGGTCACCCCTCTGTGCTTCTATCACTCAGTTCACATGTGTAGGTTATGCAACTACTGAAAACAAGGATGCAGACTCAACGGACTCGTCAAGATGCAACTCGAACTCCCCAATAGCACCCAACATCTCCCATTCACGGATGGCAATACAAGCTACACTGCTAATAGATTTCCTACTCAAGGCATCAACCATAACATTAGCCTTTCCCGAATGATAATGTAACTCGAAGTCATAATCTTCTATGAACGTCATCCACCTCATCTGCCTCAAATTTAAGTCTTTCTATGTAAACAAATATTTCGGACTCTTGTGATCAAAAAGCACTTCAAACTTCTTGCCATACAAATAATGCCTCCAAATCTTTAAGGCAAAGATCACCGCCACTAAGTCTAGGTTATAAGTAGGGTAGTTCGTCTCATGTGTTTTCAACTACCGCGAACCATAGGCAATTCCCTTCCCCTTTTGCATCAAAACACAACCCAAACTTTCTCATGAAGCATCACAATACACCGAATAGCCCAAACCCCTCTCTAGAATAATCAAAACTAGAGCAGTAGTAAGTCTAACCTTAAGCTCTTGAAATGACTTCTTACAAGTCTCACTCCACACAAATTTGATCCATTTCCTTGTCAGTCTAGTCAATGGTGAGGCTAGCCTAGACAAATCCTTCACGAATCTACGATAACACCTGGCTAACCCCAAGAAACTACGGATCTCAAGAGCATTCTTAGGTGGTTCCCAATCTTGCACTACCTCTATCTTTGATAAACCTATAGTCACCCCTTCTCCGAATACCACATGACCTAAGAACGTAACTTCTCTCAGCCAGAATCACATTTTCCAAAGTTAGCACACAGTTTGTGGGCTCTAAGCAACTTAAGCACCACTCGCAAATGTTCCTTATGCTCCTCCTCAGAGGGTGAGTAAGATGTCGTCCACAAAGACGACTACAAAACGGTCTAGGAATTCACAGAAGATCCGGTTCATCAAATCCATAAACACGACTTGTGCATTGGTTAGCCCAAAGGGCATCACTAGAAACTCGTAATGGCCATACCACGTACGGAATGCCATCTTCTGGATATCCTCCTCTCTTACTCTCAACTGGTGATAACCCGATCTCAGATCTATCATAGAGAAACTACAAGACCCCCTCAATTGATCAAAAAAATCATCTATATAAGGCATTGGGTACTTGTTCTTAATAGTTACCCGGTTCAACTTCTGGTAGTCAATACACAATCGCAACGTGCCATCCTTCTTCTTAGCAAAGAGAGCTGGTACTTCCCAAGGCGAAGTGCTATGGAAGATAAAACCATTATCTAACAATTCTTGGAGTTGAATCTTCAACTCACTTAACTCAGCAGGTGCAAACCTATATGGTGCCATAGAAATCGGTGTCGCGCCAGACACTAAGTCAATAGAGAACTCGATCTCTCAGTGAGGTGGTAAACTAGTAAGATCCTCGGGAAAAACGTCTAAATATCCACAAACCACCATGGGCAACTCGACTAGGACTTCATCACACTCAGTACTCAAGAAGTTGGCAAGAAGGCAACTAAGCTCACTCCGCACACGCGGATCAAACACCGGTGATAAGGCCCTATCAACCCGATCCCCTAAGAAATAAAGGCAATCCCCGCTCAAGGTACATACAGTAACCTTTAACGGTAGCAATCTATGACAACCCGGTACGATGACAAGCAGTTCATACCCAAAATAACATCAAAACTAGACATGTCAATCAACACAAATACAAAAGGAAGTCAGCGGCTAGCAACCTCTATATCACAACCCCGACACCCCTGCTTCAAAATAATCTCATCACCAACAGGTAACTTTACATAGATAGGAGATACTAACCGAGCCAACTCTAACCCCAAAAATGATGCAAATGCAAACGAGATAAATGAATAGGATGCACCCATATCAATCAATACATTAGCAACTGAATTGCAAAACAAAAAGTACCTCTCACTACTGAAGGCGCTGGTACAAGATCTGGCATAGTAACAACATACACATGTCCTGTAGGTCTCTACTCAACTTGCTCACCCCTCGGAGCATAAGCCTGATGCATTGACTGGACTGAAGAGGCTCTCTGATTGGCCCTCAAGCCTTGTGCTGACTATGCAGGCTGGTGGCTCCGTGTCTGCCTCGAACCAGAGGCACCAGGTGTGCCACCCAACTAAGGGAAAAATCTCTTCATGTGCCCTGCCTGCCCACACTGATAACAAGTGAGTGATTGCCATCTCCTCTAACTCTGGCTCTGAGAACAAACTGAAGACAATGCAAACCGTTGCCCTACTCCTCTCTACAGGAAAGCAAGAGATTTGTGGCCAAACTGACCACATTTGAAACAAGTAATATCCCCCTGACCACCTCTCCCAGAACCCGAGCTCGGTACTAGAAAAGTGAACCTCAACTGAGCTCTTTGGGACAATTGGGGGTTAGAACCCATCTGCCTCTTACTGTCCCCTTGAATATCCTGACTTCTCCTGGAACCCCTCATCCATTCCTCTTCTATCTACATTACAGTCTTAAGATGAGCCGCTGCCTCCACAAGGCGTCCATAATCTCTAATCATTGACCCGGCCACTTTGAACATGAGTTTGATCCTCAATCTTTTCTCGAACTCTAAACAACAGCGCTCCTCAGTCGCCACAAGCTCTGGTGCAAACCTCGGCAAGTTAGTAAATGTGGCCTCAAACTCGACCAACGAAGTTTTCAACTGTACAAGCTTAGAGAACTGATCTGTCAACTTCTCCCTAACAGTAGGAGGCAAAAACTTATCCTAGAAGACACTGATAAAAGCCTCCCAAGTCACCCCAATGCCTACACACATACTTCTACCACTGACCCACATCTCCCTTCAGCTTGAAGGATGTCAAGGTCACTCTTAACTGGTCATCCTCGATGCCAAGCATCTCGAACGTTTTCACTATTTGCTCTAGCCACACATCCGCCTTTAGTGGCTCCTGAGGATCACCCAGAAACTCATCCGGGTTGGACCAGAAGAACTTTTGCTTCAGAAAAGACGGCCCCATTTTAGCAACATGGGCCTAGACTTGATTCTCAATCCTGAGAAAGTCCATGGATTCCCGCAATCCTCTGACCATTTCACAGGCTAAGGCACCCATAGCCTGTTGACCAACTGGTTCGGCCTCATTGGCCTAACCAACTCCTTCTTTCTGCACCGGAATCTCATCCGGTTAAGGCACCTCATGCCTTCAAGGCCTACCACGCCTACCACCACCACGTCCACATCCTGACATCCTAAAGAAGGTAACAAAAGAGATTAGCACATGACAAATGTGCCAAAGCTAACTCATTCACATCCTAATGCGGTGGACAATAATAATTCACTCCATGTAAGTATGCAGTCACGTAAACACATACGAATTTTCTTCCTAGCAAATGACCGTCCCGCAGCTTTGCCAGTGTTTCAATTAGAAACAACAGTGATCAACTACTCTTCTAACAGGACTTCTAGAAATCCGTAGACCCAATCAATATCTTAGGAATTAAATCTCATACCCATATATTCACATAAGCATGTTATCATGTAAACACACCGTACATACTACTATCGCTATCAAGCGAGACAAACCCATTGTGGCAATAACCACTTCCGACGTACCCAAAGTATTCAAACCCGGTACACTCTGATACCAAGTTGTAACGCCCCGAAATAATTACAATAATCCAACCCAAGGCAACTAATACAAGGTAACATAAATGAAATAATAAGCTTTAATTAATCAGAGTTAATATACAAAAAGGTGACACATGCGATATATATTCATAAATAGTTCATCTTGAATCTACAACATGTGTTACAAGTAGTAAAAAGGAATGAAAGCTAGACAGATATTCATATGCCTTAAAGACTTACATCTTTCCAAGTCAAGACTTGGGTACATCAAAAGTGAGTCGTAAGCTCAATACAAATAAAGCCCTAGGTTTGTACAAAAAATGAATGCAAATTATAAAACTGAGCCTTCAGGTCCATAATCCTCCCAAGCTAAGTCCTTGGTACAGGCATATCACCAGGCATTCTTCAAACCGAAGGGCATGACTTTATAGCAAAATAGCCCCTTTGGTGCCGTAAAAGAAGTAATCTCCTGGTCAGGCTCGTGCATGGTGATATAATGGTAGCTATGGTAGGCGTCTAAGAAATTAAGCCTATTGTGTCCAACTATAAGGTCCACTAGTTAATCAATTTGAGGCAATGGGAAGTTGCCTTTAAGGCAAGTTCTGTTGACGATTTTGTAATCGATGCAAACTCGCCACTTTTCATTTTTCTTCGGCACAATGACCGTGTTAAAGACCCACCAAGGGTAGTGCACCTATTGGATTGGCCCCACTTCTATTACATTCTCAACTTCTTTTACTACCACTTCGACGTGATGAAGCAATGATCGTCTTGTTCTTTGTATGACTGGCCAGGCGTCAAAGAAAACATTGAGTTGGTGGCAAATAAAGTTTAAATCGACGCTAGGCATATCGTAAGGCGTCCATGCAACCACTTTGATGTTTGCCACCAAGAAGTTTATAATTTCCAATGTCTCTTGGGCGGTCAAGGATGATTCTAGCAGAAAGAACCTGCGTGGATCGTTTTCGTCGATTTTTACATCCACCAAGTCCTCAATCGCCTTTTCTTCGCCCTTTTTGCTGACGTCATCTAGGACCTTCTAATCTTCCAGTCCTTCAATCATTTGCACGAAGCCTTTGGCAGTTCAGCTTCCATTTACGGCCATGAAACATTGCTTGGCCATGACTTGATCGTCCCATATGTCTTCTATCATCCCAATGGCAGAGAGGAACCTCATCACTTAGTGGTAAGTTGATGCCACCGCTTACATGGCATGAAGCCATCCTCTGCCCAGGATCAAGTTGTATGTTGAGGGTACCTTCAACACCCAAAATTCCACTTGCTTGATTACGGACCCCACTTTGACTAGCAAGATAATCTTTCCTACCAGCCATTCTGGTTGCAAATTGAAGCGGACCAGTGGTAAGGTTACTTGGGCTAAGTCCTGGTTGTCCAACTTAAGCTACTTGAATGTATTATAATACATTATTTCGATCGAGCTGCCCTGGTCGATCAAAATGCATTTAATGTCGAAGTCTCTGACATGCAGCGTGACTACCAACGCATCATTGTGTGGGGTTTGAATTTTTTCCTAATCTCTACTCGAAAAGCTGAGGTTATCTATCGTTTCAATCTTGCCTTTCTTCACAGCAGGTTTAACAGATAGAACTTCCCTCATGTGCTTTTCTTTCTTGATCATTCCCCTCAGGTCCCATACCTGCGCTGGCTCGATGATCCCATAGATTACATTGATTTCCCCTTAAAGAGGTGCGTCTAAAGTGGCCAAGCCATTAGGCTCGACTTAAGCTTGGGGTGCGGCCTTGACGCCCCCATCGATGTAACGATCTAGTGGTCGACTGCCCCAGACTCTTCTAAGTGTTGCTTTAAAGGTACACAGTCTTTTGTGCGGTGTCCATGCTCATCATGGTAGGTGCAGTGATATCTCAGGTTGAATCCTCTTTGTGTATTTCCCAGCTTAGCCCGCCATCAGACGTATGTTTTTCTCTTGGCATCATCTGTGGCATTACGAGCGTAGTCAGCATGGTCATTGTTTCGACCCTTATTCCGGTTGTTTCGGTTGGCACCGTGATTCTGCTCTCTTTCGCGATTGTTCAGATGGTTTGCCTCCTGTCCGACGACGTGAACATTTCTGGCCACCGTTTTGTCCGTTCCTACCGGATTCATCTTCACGGTAGCCGTTGTTGCTTCATCCTCAACGCGGATGTGCCCATTGATGTGCTGCATTAGCAGCTCCATGGCCGTTGGTTGGCTCATGGTGAGCGAGTTTCTAAGTCTATGTCGAACTGGGAGACCATGCTTGTATTGGGTGATTGCTACGTTTGTTGGGTAATCAAGAATCTTGTTGAATGTTTCCTAATACTTGGCATTGTATGCCTTCAAAGAGTCACCCGTGTCCATCTTGATTCCCAGAAAGTGGTCAACTTCTTTAGGAGTTTTGGTGTTAGTTTTGAATCATGTCATGAATGCTTCCGCCAATTGTTGCCACCTCTCGATGCTCTCTTCTGGCAGCCTGTCAAACTATTTCAGGCTTAACTCGTCCAAACTTGATGGAAAAATAAGGCACATCAAAGCATTATTTCACCTGTGTCCTACCAAAACCTACCGAAAGTGGCTTATGTGCATGTATGGATTGGTTTTTCCAACATGAAGCGTGAACTTGGGCTGGTGGAAGCCAGTTGGCGCATCTTGGGCTCTCAACTTGATTTCTAGGTGCTGAGTGTGAGATTCTCACCGTCGATGACGTCCTTCTAGGCTCAATGAGAGTCTAGAACTCCTTGCGCATTTGTCTTGCGTGTCTCTGCAAGGCCCTCGCATGGAGGTCTCTAAACTTGTGCAAGGATGGCGGGCAAGTCATCACGACGCCAAACTGATTTTGGAGTAATGCCGTCAACGACGGACTTCGGAATATGTCGTCGTTGTTTGCCATGAAAAGTTATCAGAAAAGCTTGGAGAATAAGGTTTTGTTTGTTCAAGTTCCCACAGACGCCCCCAATTGTACAGGAAAGAAATATCTGTTGCTCTTCGTACTCCTTGGGCCCAAGCTTCGCATTACTTTATAGCATATTGTATGACCTGAGAATAAAATGACGGTGAGCGATCCGACTCTGACGGTCAAGTTAGCACACTTGGAGAAGAAGATAGAACCAAAAGAAACAAAAGAGAGATAGCTTTGATAGCCAAAAATCCTGGACCTATTGCGTAGAGGCGCCACACCGTTTATATAGTTTCTGCGTGCACTACCCTGCTTGTCCTTTCATAGTCACGTGGATGTACTATCCTCTCGCCGCCTTACATGTGTATGCGTCAATACTGCCAAACAGCATCGACAAAATAACTTAACGGTATTAAAGCATACAAATGGCGGAATCTCCTTTTCACACATTGATTGGGTCACGTGGCCATTTTCGCCGACCAATCCACAGCCTGGTCTGACCTAGCTCTTTAGTCTTAAATAACCTTCTAGGCCGAGCTGATAAACTAACTTGGGCTCACCACATTCAATTCACTTCCACTTATTCGTTAAAGCCAATCTCGCTTGATCCCAACACACAGAAGGAACATCTAGCCTGATCGAATGAACCATTACTTTATCTAGCTCGGCTCATGATCCGAGCATCCAACTCAGTTCTATATCCCGGATCTCAGACTAGCTCAACTGCACGATCTAGTTCTTTGGCCCAGACCACAATTTGCTATATCAGCTCGGTTGTATAGTCTCAGAATTTGGCCCAAGCTCAAACTAGCTCAGCCCACTTACTTGGTATAAATCCCCCTCTCAATATGTATATATAATTTGTAAATGCATATATATTATCCAATCATTCAACATTGATTACAAGTTCATATATATGTACTTTTATTTTCTTGCTCAATGCCTAGTTGCCCCAGTCAAAGAAAGGGAAGAGGAAGTTGGTGTGGTACAATGAATTAGAGTTAAGGAAAAGAAAAAGAAATAGTAGAGAGAGGAGGAGGAAAAAGAATGGCATACTGTTTTCATGGGCTTGTGAACGTTACAGCTAGTTAAGTTGGATGGAAAAGTAGATAGTGCACTTTCGTCTACAAACCACGTGGGAGTTATGTGGTCATTTCCAAACATTAGAGGGGTAAACCGCACATGGCCCAAATCACATAGGATAAAGTGAAGTTTGCCCTTGAATTTTATTATACTAAAATCGTATCACTCACTATTTTTATGTCTTTTTTTGGGAGACAACATGACAAATATTCTAATGGGGCACTTACAGGCCGGTCGTGTTGACCAAACTTGTTTACCTATAAGTCATGTTCTTTTTTTTCGCCTATTACCTTCTTTATTTCTATTATCAACATTGCCATGACTCATTCCCTCCCCCAACCAGTGACCTCCAGCCACTATCTTTAGTTGTTGGTGACCACTTCCGACAACGGTCTTTGACCGCCAACAACCACTTTTGATCTCCGGCGATATTTTTTCCAACAATGTTTTTTAATAATTTATCAACCATTTATTCAGGAAAAATGTCCATCTCCACCGTGTCACTACTCCCACCACTTCTTTAGATTTGGTAATGACAAGAGAAAGTAGGGTAAGACAATGAAAATAAATTTATCACTAAAGTTATCAGCAATGTTATCTGTGATAAATTTATCACTGACACTATTTATCAATATTTATCTGACCATTTAATTAATTATTCTCTCTTATTCTCACATTCACACTCATTTAGTTATTCATTCATAGAAAAATACCCACGCACTTACATACACACACACACACAAAAAAAAAAAAAAAGGAACATAAATGATTGATAAATTTATCACTATAACTTTATTCATTGATAAATGCATTTAGATTTACAGATAACAGATCTCATTTAACTAGATCTTTACCAACAGATTGATGGAGATCCGTTACCATGTAGAGATAGACAGAGATAGAAAGAAACCTAATCTCACTAGTAAGAGCTCCAGTGACCATGTAATGGCTACATCTCAATGACAAACATGGTAATGGTAGCAAATCGACATCTAAGATAGTAGATCGATGTTGTGAAGAGCTAGATCTGAACAATGGCAGTGAAGATCAACGATGATGGAGATAGTTGGTGAATGGTAGCAATGGATCGACAACAATGAAATGTAAATCAAAGATGGTAAAGTGTAGATTGAAAATGGTGTAGTATATATCGTTGATGGTGGAGGTGGTTAGTGAATGGTGGTGGTAAATTAGCGATAGTAGTGTGTAGATCGACAACGATGAACGGTGGTAGTGCTCTATGGATGGTGGTGGTAGCCGACAACAGTAGAGGTGGTAGTGGCTAGCGATGGTGGAAGTAGAGGTTACTAGTGATGGTGTAAGACTCTTACGTTGTTTTTAGTTTGGAGACTTGGGAAGGGATTTGGCAAGGGAATGGGAAAAGAGAGGTGAAATGTGAATAAAATATACATACATTTCACATAGTTTCACACACTTTTTTCCTTTCCATTTCCAAATCCCTTCAGAAATGCCCCAACCAAACACAGTGTTAGAGAAACAGTATATATATATATATAGAGAGAGAGAGAGAGAGATAAGGGAGGTTATCTTTTGATTTCACAAAATAAGTAATGAGAGTATAGTAAGAATTTTAAGATTACCCAACAAAATATATATATTTAAAGATTTTTAATTTGGTGCATTTAAAAGATGTATAGGACCTAAAAGTATTTAAATCTATTTAATAAGACTCACCCGTAATTAACCTTATTCTAATATAACTAAAATGAAATAATGTTCCAAGATCACCAAAGACCTGGGTCGAAGGATGAGGTCCATAGGCCGTTCCATAAGCTTGGCTCATTGGGCTTTTCAAATCCTAGCCCTGTAGTTCCATCAGAAAAGTCATATTAGGTCCACGTACACTAAATAATCGGTTTTACTTTTTCTCCATTTTTCTTTTAAAAATGATTTTGTGCTAAGTCTTATAAAAAAGCCCAAAGCGCATGTGTCAGGGTCAGACCCAAGGATGGACCTGTGGGACCTTAAAATATATGGGTTGGGCTTGGGATTAAGGGTTGGATTTGTGGCCTAGCCTAATAAGCTTTTCGAAGCCTGACCCGCAGACCAACATCTTTTCTAATAATAAGAATTGCTCTGCTTTTCATTTTAGAAACTTTTTAAAAAATAAAAATTGTATCCTTAAGTGTTAATTAATGTGCTAAATTTTTCTATTAATTTCTCATCTATATATAGTTTATTTGGGTAGACAAGTGCAAATGATTGACAAAATTGTATGTGTTAACTGAGTTGGGGTTATATTTATCTTGTAGATGTAATTTTGTATTTCATTTAATAAACTTCATGATTATTTTTTTTAATTATGAAATGTGAAAATCTAATTGTAGTGATGAATTTTAAAATATTATATTATTTTTTACAAAAACAAAAAAATCAATTAATTTTGAATTTAATGAAGGGAAAATTACCCGGAGGTTCTGTTTGAAATATGTACACACTATTTAATCCAACAACTTTTTGAGTAGATCCAAAAGTCCTACACGTTTTCCTCTCTCTCTCTCTCTCTCTCTCTCTCTCTCTCTCTCTCTCTCTCTCCGCGTTTTCTCTCTTTCTTTACGATTTCCTCTCTCTCCTTTTTCTACGTTGTCCTCTCATTCTCTTTGTCATGTACGACGACCAGTGATCACACATTCCTTATTCTCTTTCTATTTCTAATATATAGTCACTAGTAACCGATGACCACCATTGATTGGTGTTCACCGGCAACCACCAACCACCGACATCAACTTGTTACTTTATGCTCATCGACGCGCGAAGAAAATGAGTAGATCTTCTCAAATCTAATGTAGATCTACATGAGATCCGACTAGATGTAAACCAAAAATAGTTCTCGGAGTACAACATTCTTTCGATATCTGTTCTTTCCTTGGATTTCTCAAATTTTTTACTTTTTCTCTGTTACACACATCTATTTTCTATTTTAATTGAGAAAATTTTCAAGTTCTGAATAAGTTATTTTTAGTTTTTAATTACAGGCGGTGAAAACAGTAAAATTTTACAGTTTCAGCTTTTTTGGTGCTGAAATGAATCATACTTTAAAACTGCAAAATTTTGTAGTTTCATAACATGCTTTCCAGCTTGATAGAATAATGCTTTGAAACTGTAACATTTTACAGTTTCAAAGCGTACTTTTTAATTTGATCAATATTACAGATTATTTGCTTAAACCCAACAAAAATTGAAAAATAATATATACTTTTTTCCATTGTTGTTTGTTGTTGTTATGTTTTATAACTATAAATTCTCCATTTATTCTTTTATATTTCTTTTTTGGGCAACATTCTGAATATTTCGATGAGTCTTTGATGATATTATTGACATTTTTCAGTGACATTCAGAAAACTCTGGCAAACTTCCGGTGATGCTCTGGTGACTTCCTAGGCTAGTTTTCAGTGAGTCTGATGGAAGAAGTCATTGGATGTAGCAACATTTTTAAAGTTATTAAAAAAAAAAGAGTTTTTGGTAACAATTAAAAATATGTAGGACTAATTAGTGCAAGTATTTTGTTTTGGGATTAGATAGATTTTGAACTTTGGATATGAGACTTATTGGTAAGTGCCCCTTTAATGAAAAAGGTCAAATTAGGCCCAAATGGTTCAAGCCCAATCTAAGCTCATAGATCCATATTAGAAAGCTCATGGGTAGAATATGGGAACCTAAGCCCCACTCCTTATCTAGTCAATCGCATGGGCCTAAATCTGGGCCGAGCCGGGCCATTACGAAGGCGAAGGGTACATATGCATTAAGACAAACTAGATGGAAAAAAAAAAAACAAACAAACAATTGAATAGATCAAAATGCATACAATTTTAATAGCATAATAGAGGTAATGATGTAATTTTGTATTTCAATAAATAATTTTTTTTTATTTTTCTATTTTTCTAGGTTCATGGACATATTTTTGGTTTGTCCACGTTACTTAGGTGCCACATGGGTGGTCATGGATTTCCGAGGTGTGATGCGATCATACTAGAACCTAAGATATTCGAATGAGGAGGATCAAACGCTATAGTGGTAATCTAGATCCAAGGGTTGTGTTTCCAGCGTGGTAGAGCCCACGACCGGTCAGCCTTTTGGCAAGCTTTTGGGCAAGCCTCTGACAAACTATCCAGGAATAGCAAATGGCAAACATGGTAACCTAAAGAACCAATGCAAGTGCAATGCAAAGAACATGTAAGTGTAGATAAAATTTCACATCATGAATTTCAAGTCAAGTTCTCTAAAGTCCCCAGTAGAGTCGCCAGAAACTGTAGCTCGACTTTTCGTGCTCCTTTCAGATACGATAGCCCTACAGTTCGAACTCTCGTGGTTCTAAATCTGATTCCACAAGTGCAATGTGAAATAGATAAACACAAAAGAGTCCAAATCCGGCAAATCTTTTGGAAAATTGATTTTGAATCAAAATGCCAAAAATGAACTACTTTGCCAAATACAGAATCGCCACCTAAATATTTTATTTTAGAAAATTATGGAAACTTGGGGCTCGTGCCAAAGGCCACTTATCCGTCATCACCAAAGTTGTCTCGCCTCGGGAACTTAGGTATGAGAGGGGAAGGTCATAAATTGAGCACCCCACTTGCCCGATCAAAGATCGGCCTCTACTAATCATAATGTGATTTTTATTTACATTATATGCTCTTGTTCCGATTATTATGCTAACTTACGATGTGATGTGCACACAAGTATGGAGTAATTTGCAAAAATTGGAACACTTTAATTCATGTATGTTTGAAAATTGTTTTGAATATGTACCACTTGAAAAAGTGATCACATATGTACATTACTTAAATTATTCCAATTCAAGCAATTAGCCTTCATCCATAGGCATTCAACCAATTTATCAATTAAGCAATTAGCCTCATGGCAAGCATGCTAGACATGGCAATAATCACACTCGTGCGATATGCTAAAGCAACAAAAATGCTCACCTAGTACTCCGAGGCAAGCCAAAAGAAACAAAGAGTTAGAAAACATGCATGCCCCTAACTAATGCAACATGACTAATGCAACACATGCAATAATGCAATTAATAGGCTCGACTACTAACTATGACATGTGAATCAATTTGATAACATGCGGTTTAAACACATATTCAACAAAGTATGTAAACTACTATGCTTTGTTAAAATGATGAACCGAGCCTTGATGCATGCAAGACAAGTGGATGCAAACAAGGGGAATGATAAAAGAAACATGATATTCTATCTACCCATTATAAGCAAGTAAATATAAGGGAGAAAAACATGGGGTTGGAAGACATACACATTATTACAAGCTTGGCCCTCACGCAAAAGGGTTCAAATGAATAGACTAGCTAATTAATTACCTAATTAACTAACTATTACAAACCAAATTAACAAACAAACTATGCTAGCTAATTATTACAACACCACAATTAATTAACTATTCTAACTAATTATTACAAATTTGGAACTAACTAATTAATTATACTAATTAATTAACAAATTAACAACACGAGTACAACCAAAGAAATGACTAAGCTAAACCAACGAAATGACTAAGCTAAGTAATCAACTACTCTAACTAATCAGCCCTAGGAAGTGAGGAATGCTTATGCATGCACGCAGATTTTCACCCGAAAAAAGCCCACTATTTTGCTGCCAGAATACCTCTGTTGTACAATTAAAAAACAAAATGCATTGTTTTCCACCTCAGCCTCTGCTCTGCTAGGAAAAGAACACTGCATGCCTTGAAAAAGTGGCCAGCAACCTAGAGGTAGTGGTCGGCAAGCCACTAATAGTGGGTTGCCGTCCAGAAGAAGTGGCCTGCAAGCCACTGATGTTGATTCTTTCCTGCAGCAACAGAGGACAAACGGAGCACAAACTAGAGTATTCTCTGGGGATGTTTGTCCACCCTGCCTCTCCTTATCAGCATTCAGGTCAAAAAATGGGTAGGTTTGGTTCGCAGGCCATCAATCGACGCAATTTTATTGTGTGATGACTTATGAACCAAAGGACACAATTCAATAAATGCATAACAAAAGACCAACAAAAAACCTTCTCCCTATCATGGATTGATCAAGGGAAGTGGTTGACATTGACTCTTGAACCGTTTACATCACTAATGAGTATGAAACAACTCAAGACTCAATGGGTTCAATTAACGTCTGATTGAACCTAAGTTGATTTTATCTTGCATCACTTTTAGTCCTAATTTTATTACTTCATTTTAATTACCATCCATTCCTTAGTTCATTAAATCCAAAAGTGAAGATTAAGTCCTCTAATGGAAAAAAGTACCAAACCAAGAGTTGTTTTAGGCATGTGAGATATATCATGCTGTTGGTAATGAACCCCCAAATGGATTAAACCATTAAGCACAACAACCTCAATCTCAAGCTTAAACAAGCAATTAGTTTGAAACAACTTTCAAAAGAAAAAGCCAAGAAAGGAGGGAGGTTACAGAGGTGATTAGATATGAATACAAGTATGGAAAGCAAGAAATAAATACTATCAACTCAAATAGGTTGGTGGCTAAGGCCTTAACCACCTAGCCTATGAGGACCATTACACTACAAGCATGCTATACAAAGCTCAAATGCAATGAGCAACTAAAAATAGTCCTAAAACAGTCCTAAAATAGGCCAAAAAAAGTGCTGGAATGAAGACAAAAATAGCTAAAACAATAAGCTAAAATATTAAGGAATTAATACTAGCACACAAGTACAAGAAGGGGAGGCCAACCCCTTCACTTTTGGGACTTCAAAACATGATTTTTGCCTTTGAAAAACCTTTGAAAATCAGTGGTAAAAAGCTCAAAAGAAAGATGATGAGAATATGGGAAACATAAGGGCAAAGACCTTAGAAACAAGGTTCAAAGAAGTGCTATCAACCCCTCTACCTTAAATGCCCTTAAACCACAAGTTTCAGCCCAAAAATACAAGTAATAAACAGCTTAAAAACAGCAAGAAAACATGGAAAACAAGTGGTGTAGAGATGGTACAAAAACACTAGAAGGTATACCTCTTGAAGACGAATGAGCCCTTGAGTTATAAACCACCAATTTCACATTCTCAAGTGCCTTAAGAGCTAAAATTCAAGCTCAAATCACCTCAGCAAAAAACTCTTTAGGTTTGGTTTAGAGTGTTTCAGCAAAGGTTATGTAAGTTGCAAGAGAGAGAGAGAGAGAATTTTCCAAAATTTGCTCTTCAAAAATATTTTCTTACTCCTAAAACCTTTAAACCAAACGAGAAGGTCATCTATCTATAGAAAACCATGTGTCTATCTCAGAAATATCTGTATAGGAATGGCTGGTGCAATTTAGGAACAACTAGCAACAAATATCTGTAAAAATCTGGCTTTTTACACAAGTGGCCAACAGGCCACTAAAGTTGGGTTGCCGGACACTAGTGGCCGGCAGGCAAAAATCTGCTTCCAGGCCTGATTTCAAACGGGCATATCTCCTTCATCCGGACTCGATTTTTGGTCATTCTTGAGTCTAAATTGAAGCCCCAGAAGTCTATTTTCTAATGGAGGTGGCCTCACATCTAAATTCTATGTGTGCAAAGAGATGTTTCTATTTTAGTGACGGCTGCTCATTTATATCCTAACATATTGATGCCCAACTTCCTCCTCAACCAGTTTTCTTCCCTCTCTCCTATTTCCCTTAACTCCAAACCTATAAATAATATGTTTTTAAAGATTTTTCAAAGAGTTCACCTTCCTTCCATTTATTTCCACTTTGTCCTTACTTGGTTTACCGAAAAGTGCAATATTTTAAACGAAATGCGAGCCTCGGAATATCGTAGAAACATTTTCAAAAATATTTTGGAAAAAAGGATTTTAAGGTCTAAAATTGTTTTGGTCAAAATAGGGTGCAAGATTGGGATTTAGAAACTCTTCTTACTGAAGAAATCAAACATTTGCACAACATAACTTTCATTATCGAGTGATCAGTCAGTGGCGCCCAAGTCTTAAGGGCAGTCAAAAATTGGGTGTCTACGGCTATCTATATCCCTATGTGTTCATTTGTGTGCTATTTTATATATTATTAGTTAGTATATATGTCTTTTCCTTCCTAGTTTCATTTAAAGTGTTTTCTTCCACCTTGATGGTTGCCCTTTATTCTTATTTTGGTTATTATATGCATAAGAAAATTGATATATAAATGTGGGAGCCGAATAAATGATGAAATGTGGAAAAAGAGCTTGACGACCGAATGTTATAAAAACCCGCTGGGCCGTAAGATATAGCCTAATAAACAGGGATAATCCTAATGGGTGCCGAATAGATAGTAACAAACGGCAGGCCCATATTGAAGCTAGGTTGTCCAATATAGGGAAGTGGGCCCAAAAGAAATGAAAAGGACATAGCAAGAGGAACAATAAAAGGGGATGGCAGGCTAAAACAAGAGGTATGTCTGATAAAATATAAAAATCTTAAGAGAGAAGAGAGGGCTAGAAAAACAGATAATAACGTGCTCGTCAGGGTGTTCTTTTCTATTTTATGTGACATCTCAAGGATATCGAAGGTCTGACTAGATCGAAGGAGTATTTCCAAATCTATTTTACCACAATTGGCGCCGTCTATGGAAATACTTATACTCATCCATGGCAGACCCGATTCAAGATCCATCAACTGACGGAGACAACATCCCATCCAAAATGGTATTTGGCCCAAAAAATACCCTAGCACGAAGATCTTTGAACTTTGACCTGATAACTCCTCTTGTGCCTTCGACCTCAGCGAAAGCTACCATGCAAACTTTGATAGACCAAACAAGACGAAATGAACAACGGCTGGAAGACATGGCAGTGGATAATGAGCAACTGCGCCAAGAGTTGGAAAAGTCCCAGCAAAATCCACTAAGCCGCGATTAGGGCCAATCTCCATAAAAGAGAGTTAAGTAACAATGCCAACATCGAAGATGTGATAGTAGCGATACATCGGATTCATCATCTATGGGGACCAGAAAGAAGGGTCGAGTGGACACTTTGAGTTCATCAGAAGGAATTCCACATATGCAACGCGGGCGTAAGAAAGGAGATCATGAATTGGATATAGCAGACAAACATGATCCCTTCATACGACGCATCGCCAAAGCCGTTCTACCTAAAAAGTTCAGGCACCTACGTTTACTCTGTATGACGGCCAGTCAGACCCTATAGACCATATTCTTCATTACAAACAAGCAATGACATTGCATACAAACGATGAAGCACTCATGTGCCAAATATTTCCCTGTAGCTAAGGACCACTAGTCGTCAGGTGATATTACAAACTTGAACCGGATTCGATCAAGAGTTTTCATCAACTCCAAAAATCTTTCAGGGCGAGGTTCATCACCAATGAGACTAAGCCAAAGTAGGCAGACTCATTGTGGGCAATGAGAATCAAGCCAGATGAAACTTTATGAGAGTACTCGGCGAGTCTGGACCTTGATGAAGAAGGTTGAAGAGTACTGCATGGTGGAAGATGATGCAATCCGAGTAAAGGCCGGCCAACAAGTTTTAGAAATGGCAGCGTCTGCCCTAGTACAGCCATTAAGCAACACCCTACCAGAAAGAACGAGAAGTCCGGACGGTCAAGAAGGGACAGCCGACGAGACTCTCATCGGCCAAATGATCAATATCATATGGAAAATAGGCACCCGAGGCAGTCGAACAAGAAATACATGGAGGTGTCGAAGCTGATCAGTAAGATCCTGCCCAAAGTCCAGCACCTTCTATTCTTTAAATGGCCGGCTAAGATGATCGGACCCCCTGACACGAGACACAGGGATCGGATGTGTAAATACCACAAAGATCACAGATATGAGATCAATAGATGCTATGTCTTAAAGGATCACCTGAGGGAATTGGCCCAAGATGGCTGACTACCGGAGTATGTCAACATCAAAACTAGACCGCCAAATGCAGTGGTCCAACGTCCCGATTCACCTCCAATTGGTGTAATCCATATGATATACAGCTTGCCTTATCCAAACAAAGTAAACACAATCCAGCTACAACAATCAAACCTATCTAAGCCATATACGTTGGCCAAACGGCCTCAATTGACAAACAAGATTAGTTTCTCTGATGTCGACCTCGGAGGAGTGACCCTCCCGCATGATGATGCCCTTGTGATTAAATTACGAGTGAATAAGTTCGCCGTTGAATGCATCCTGATTGAGCAAGGGAGCACTTCCGATATAATGTATTACAAAATGTTCCTCAAACTTGGCCTCTGTAACAAGCCCGCGGGGGACCTCGCTACAGCTCGGACTCGATTTTCGTAGTCACGGTTCTAAATCTGAACCAAAGAGTCCAAATCCGGCAAATCGTTTTAAGGAAACAGATTTTTTTTTAAAGAAGTGCCAAACATGGACTGCTTTGCCAGATACAGAGTCGCCACCTAAATATTTTATTTTTGGGAAATTTAGGAAACCCTGACTCGGTGCCAAAAGGCCACGTGTCCGTCATCACCAAAGTTGCCTCGGCTCGGGAACTTGGGTACGATTGGGGAAGGTCACTTCGTGAGCACCCCCGCTCGCCCGGTCATAGACCGGCCTCTACTAACCATGATATCTATTTTTGAAAACATTGTATGTTCTTATTCCGGTTATTAGCCTAGGTTATTATGTAATGCGCACAGCATACAAGTATAGACTGGATCGCCTGAATTGGAACAAAACATTTCATGTTCATTTTTTGAAAATGGTTTGCTACCCGCAGGTAGGCTTGAAACATTTGATGATTTATTCCAATTCAGATAACCCAACCTTCACCCACAGGCATTCAGGCAGTTATATCATATAAGCACATAGCCTCATGGTAAGCATGCTATTCATGGCAGCACTCACACGTATGCAAGGATGCTAAAGCGTAAAACTTACCGAGTACTCCAAGCCAAAATAGAAACTCATTAGAAATCATGCATGAATCCTAAGTATACAGAAATGCCTAATGCAACACATGCAAAATGCAACTATAGCAGGCTCGGCTATTCTAAGATGGTATATGAAATGTTACAACTATCATGTATTCAAATTAGAATTGAAAAATACAATGCAGTTATTATGATGCGCGTGCATGCAATACAAATGAATGAATGCAAACATGCTGTCATACTATATGCTAATTTAAACATGCCCTAATCTAACCATCATAAGTGGATAAATAAAAGGGAGAAAGACGTGGGGTTGGAAGACATACAACACACACACGCACACTTATTACATTTATGCCCTCGCGCAGAGGGTCCGAATAAATATACAGTCCCAAATAAAAGAATATTACAATCCGAATATTACAGTCCGAAAAATATACAAATTCCTACTTAATTAACAAATTAACTAAGAAAGCTGTAAAACTGGCGTGCAAGCCAGGGACTGCCTCGCTTCTGATGAATGATGTATGTTAGGCTGCTTTGCGCGGAAATCCACCAGGATGCCCCAATTAGCCTCTGTTTAGCAGTTATCCTTGAAAAGCGTGCCAAGTCCCGAAAAGTTGCTAATTCTTCATTTTGCTGTAACAGAGAGCAGGAAAGGGGCATAGCAATGTATTTTCACAGATATATGCATGCCTCAATCCTCGTACCACCAATCACGCATACCGAGGCATGATGGCCGAGGAGTCGAATTGCACAATTCAATATAGGATGAATGCACATGAAAACACAACAAAAACCTAACTCCATCATGGGTAATCCGGAGTGTCGGTGACTGGGGAATTGAGACACATTCCGTCACTCGGAGTACGAAATGCACCTCGTTTCCCGTGCCCAGGCTAACTCCTATCCCGAACACGATGCAATATGCATGATATGCATGAAATGCAACTAAGAGACAATCCTAACATGCACAATGCTATGAAAGCGATATGCCTCGAAATGCGTGCACACGGGCACGCAAACCGAGAAAATGACAGAATGCAATCTAAGATACAACCTAGTATGCACTATGCTATGAAAATGAAATGCCTCAAAATGCGTGCACATGGGCACGCAAACCGAGAAAATTACAGAATGCAATCTAAGATACAACCTAGTATACACTATGCTATGAAAATGATATGCCTCGAAATGCGTGCACACGGGCACACAAATCGAGAAAATGACAGAATGCAATCTAAGATACAACCTAGTATGCACTATGCTATGAAAATGATATGCCTCGAAATGCGTGCACACGGGCACGCAAACTGAGAAAATGACATACGCAATGTAAATGACATGAAAACATGATATGGGCTTATACCAACATGAGTGAGCCTCAGCCACACTCACATAGGACGCCGATGGATGAAAATGAGGTGCCTCGAAATGCGTGCACACGGGCACGCAAATCGAGGCAATGACAGAATGCGATGCAATGACATGAAAATGTGATATGGACTTATACCAACATGAGTGAGCCTCAGCCACACTCACATAGGACGCCGATGGATAAAAACGAAGTGCCTCGAAATGCGTGCACACGGGCACGCAAACCGAGGCGATGATAGAATGCGATGCAATGACATGGAAATGTGATATGGACTTATACCAACATGAGTGAGCCTCAGCCACACTCATATAGGATGCCGATGGATGAAAACGAATTGCTTCGAAATGCGTGCACACGGGCACGCAAACCGAGGCGATGATAGAATGCGATGCAATGACATGGAAATGGCATGCAATCATTCTAATGGAATTTCAGCACTAAAATATGGGGGAAAACAGTCCCGAAATGAGGCGAAATGACACCAAATGCATGGAATAGTCCCGAAATGCGAATTTAGGCGCCCGAAATGGCCTATAGCTATGCAATGTGTGCACAATATGGACATGTAATGCAAAGACAGAAGCTAGGCAGTCCCAAAAAAGGCACTTTCACAGTTATAAACATGGCCAAACAGCAAGCATAGGTAGGGCAAAAATGGCATGCAAGAATAGGGGCTAAGAGAGGGGTAATGAAGCAAGTGATATAAGAAAAATCCAAACTGAAAAATTCCCTTCTACAACACTGAAGAGGGACCAAAAATATGCACATTTACAGTTTATGGCAGCCTCAAAATCAGTATACAAACATGATAGAAATGCGATGCAAAATGAGGCTCAAAAGTGGCTATAACATGCAAAATATTCACCAAACAGCCAAAGACCCTTAATAAAACATGTAGAATGGGCCAAAATAGGACTATTTCCAGAACTGTAAAATGGCCAAAAACAAAAGCATGATAGGCTAACTAAACATGCAAGAATGGGGAATAAAAGAGAGATATAACATGAAGTGGCATATGGAGGTCCCAAACCATGAAAGGACCTAAATGAAACATGAAGAATGGACCAAAATAAGCACTTTTTCAGAACTGTAAAATGGCCAAAAACAAAAGCATGGTAGGCTGCCATTGCATGCAAAAAATGGGACCAAAAGGGGAGTATAAAGGTAAGTACAACATGGAAGTCCCAAATGGTGTTGAGCCCTTCTTCAATGTTGAAGAGGGGCTCAAAATAAGCCTAATATCAGTTTACAACATGCTCAAAAACAGATTACTCATGGGCCAAAAATAGCATGCAAGATTATGACATATAAGAGGATCAATGAAGCAAGTGCATCATGGAGGGCTCAAACAGGGTTGAGCCCTTAATGAAAAGTGAATATGAGCTCCAAAGAGGTCCACTTTCAGTTAGGGCCGGAGCTTGAAACAAAAAGCATATAGGGCTTACAAATGGATCAAGAAAAAGGGTCAAAAGAGGAGAAATGTCACTTACCCTTGAAGACCAAAGCTTTTGTTGCTTCTTGGACCAATTTGCAGCTCCTTTAGCCTTTGAGAAGCTCTCCTTGTTGCTGGAAATGAAGTGGTGATGGTAGATCTTGGTGGTGATGAAGAACACAAGGTATAGGACTTAAGGTTTTTTAGGGAAATGAGAAGGATGGAGGGAGATATGGATCTTGAGGCTTGAAGAACAATTTTTCCAACCCCTAATTCTGATGTGGCTTGCTGGTTATAAGGGCCAAAAAGGGGGTGTAAAGGTGGGGGAAAAGGAGGGCAACTTTCCCCCACAAAATATCCCCCGGATATTGATATTTTCTGGGGGATAAAGCTATACAGCTGTAAAGTGAACAGTGCAAGGATCTCGGCCGGCCAGGTATTTTTGCTGCAGGTGGCCGGCCGGCCCCACCCCCTAGCCGGCCGGCTAGGGGTCAAAAGGGTCAAGCAGATTTAGTGACCGGCCACCACATGATGGTGTCCTCCCATGTGTGTACTTCACAAATATGTGGTTTGGAGTTCAAGAAAGTGGGTCCAAGGTGTTCAACATTAGCCTGGAAGGAGGGGTTCAAAAGGGTCAAATTGAATTACTGGCCGGCCACCATTTTTTAGGGTCCTCCCAAGTGTGTACATCACAAATATGTGGTTCAAAGTTCAAGAAAATGGGTCCAAGGTGTTCAACATTAGCCCGGAAGGAGGGGTTCAAAAGGGTCAAATTGAATTACTGGCCAGCCACCTTTTTTTAGGGTCCTCCCAAGTGTGTACATCACAAATATGTGGTTCAAAGTTCAAGAAAATGCCCCCAAGGTGTTCAACATTAGCCCGGAAGTGAGAAAAACGGGCGCCGGAGGGCGTCGGAGGATGTATAACTGGTTGCTGCAACAATTACTGGCTTCCCACCCTTCAGTGACCTCCCCAGTGATAAAACAGAGGTACCTGTCAAAAATGAACGAAAACCGTTGCAAAACGAATGCTCGGGGACCAAAACACGCAGTTCGGGGTCCCGAAAATGGGCTGTTAAGCACCGAAAGTGGCATTCGGCCACGAAGTGGGTTTCTCAGGCCCCAGTGTCCCTCAAAAGGGAGAAAATAGGAAGTATGCCAAAAATCAGAACAAACGGAGGTGGTTAGGTGGTCCCGAACCGAGGCACACGACCAACGATCCCGAAAAACCGGAAACCGGACTCCGAAATGGGCAAAATGGCCTACGACTACGAAATGTAGCCTACGGACATTGAGAGATGGTCTACGGGACCTCTCCCTTCCCTCCAGAAAAGAAACAAAGAAAACCGAGCCTGGTTCGCAAACCGAGGCAAAGCACAAAAGAGGGTTCAGAAGTTTGGAGGCAGGGCTCACGGCCAAGACTCTGAAACTTCTGAACGAGCACGATATGCAACATCACCAAGCGCTCAATCGGTGACGTCTGAGTCTTAAGGTCGGTCAAAAATGGGGTGTCTACAGCCTCAATGATTCAGACCTTATGCCCACTGATTATCTCATATTTGGCTTCAACGTCAATGCTGAGTACCCTTTAGGGAAGACTACATTACCAGTATGCGCGAGCGCCAAAACAATTGATATGGAATTCCTAATCTCCAAGCTTCCATCACCTTACAACATGATCATGGGACGAACTTGGTTACACACGATGCAGGCGATACCACGCACTTATGATTAGCTTGTCCGTTTCCCAACTCAGCATGGCATCGAACAAATTTGGGGCTCTCAGAAGTCAACAAAGCATTGTTATCTCATCTCTTCAGCAAAGAAGCCTAGGGAATTGGAAGTAAACTCAATCGAAGTCTTAGATCAAGAAAGCTTGAAGGATGTGGGTAAGATCCCGACCGTAAAGGCAACAGAGGAATTGGGCCGAGTCAACGTCAATGATGACCTAGAAAAGTTATTCTTGGTCGGCATCTGTCTTAATACAGCCAAACGGTAAGAGTTGGTCTCCTTCTTACTCGGTAACATTGATGTTTTTGCATGGACACCTTACGAGATGCCAAGGGTGGACCCCGATGTAGCCATGTATAGCTTACATATTAACGCAAAAGCCAAGCCAATGGTTCAGAATAGTCATCAATCGGCCGGCCAGCATGCTTCGGTCGTAATTGACGAAGTAGACAAACTCTTGGAAGTTGGGATGATTTGGGAGGTAACTTACCCCACGTGGTTGTCCAACACTGTGGTGGTAAAGAAGAAATATAAATCATGCTGCATTTGTGTGGACTTCACCGATCAAAACAAAGCCTGCCGCAAGGATTGCTTTCCCTTGCCCCAAATTGACCAACTCGTGAATGCAACCGCCTAATATCAGCGCATGAGCTTTCTAGATGCTTATCGGGGCCTATCACCAAATCACCATGGATCCAGCCGACCAAGATAAAACGACATTCCTTACTCCAAAGAGAACCTACTGTTATAAGGTCATGCCGTTTGGATTGCAAAATGCCGAGGCAACATATCAACGACTAGTCACCACCATGTTCAAATACCAAATTGGCCGAACCATGGAAGTGTACATCGACGATATGGTCGTAAAATCCAAAGAAAATGATGCCCATTTAGTTGACTTAATAGTGACCTTCGACATTCTTCATAAATATAAATGAAGCTCAACGCCTCAAAATGTGAATCTGGTATTGGATCCAGCAAGTTCATCGGCTATATCATGAATCATCGTGAGATAGAGGCTAATCCAAAGCAAATAAAGGTCATCCTAGAACTCGGCTCTCCAGAATCAGCTAAAGAGGTACAAAAATTGATGGGGATGGCTGTGGCCCTTAGCAAGTTCATCAGCCGTTCTTCGGACCGATGTAGACCATTTTTTATACGCTTAGGCAGGGAAAAGCATTTAACGGGACCCCTAAATGCCAGGCTACTCTGAACGGGTTGAAAACTTGCCTCAGCTCCATCCCTCTTTTGGCAATCCCATCTCTAGAAGACGTGCTTATCTTGTATCTGGCAGTGTCCGAGCGAGCAGTAAGCACTATATTACTAAATGAGGAACTTAGTGAACAGAAGCCTACATTTTATGTCATCAAGGCAATGGTGGATGCCGAGACCCGATATTTACCCTTGGAGAAGCTCATCGTGGCTCTCGTACTACCTACCAGAAAACAGATGCATTATTTTCAAGCTCATACCATCAAAGTGTCGACAGATTTTCCCCTCTGTTCAGTACTCCGTAGTGCAAAGTTGTCAGGGCAAGTTTCGAAGTGGGCATTAGAGCTCGGCCAGTATGATCTTCAGTTTTTATCAAGAACGACCATTAAGGGGCAAGTGTTGGCCGACTTTGTTGACAAAGTTACAGGGTACCATGAACCAAATCTTGACCAGCATGCTCTCAGACCACAGCAGGATTAGAGAATGTATATCGGGAATATCTGGCAGATGTATTGTGATATGTCATCCAATCAGCGTGGCAGTGGGACAGGAGTTGTGATTATGACACCTAAGTGAGTAATACTCGAATAGTCGGTCAAGTTAGGTTTTGACACCTTAAACAACGAGGCCAAATATGAAGCTTTGCTAATTGGCCTTCGACACGCATTGCAACTAGGGGCTAAGAGATTATGGGTTTTCTACGATTCTAAATTGGACATCAACCAACTAAAAGGGGAGTACGCGGCCAAGAATAGTCGCATGGCAGTGTAGCTTGACTTTTCGCGCTCCTTTCGGAAGACGAATAGCCCCACAGTTCGGACTCCCGTGGTTTTGAATATGATTTCACAAGTGCAATGTGAAATAGTGAAAACACAAAAACAGTCCAAATCCATCAATTCTTTTAGAAAATCAATGTTTGAATCAAATGCCAAAAATGGACTGCTTTGCCAAATTTCAGAGTCGCCACCTAAATATTTTTGAAAAATTTAGGAAACCCAAGACTCGTGCCAAAGGCTATTAGTCCGTCATCACCAAAGTGTCTCGGCTCTGGAACTTAGGTACGAGAGGAGAAGGTCATGAATTGAGCACGCCACTCGCCCGATCAAAGATCGGCTTCTACTAATCATGATGTGATTTTTATTTACATTATATGCTCTTGTTCCAATTATTAGCTATTTTTCCTATGTGATGTGCCCACAAATATAAACTAATTTGCAAGAATTGGAACATTTGATTTCATGTTTTATTTGAAATCATTTTATGAATTTGCCACTTGAAAAGTGGGCTTAAAAGGGACATTTAATCAAATTATCCCAATTCAAGCAACTAGTCTTCATCCACAGGCATTCAAACAGTTATATCAATTAAACAATTAGCCTCATGGAAGTATGTTTTGACATGGTAACACAAACATTCAATGCAAGATGCTAAAATATAAAATTACTCACTTAGTACTCCAAGCCGAAACAAAGCAAAATAATTAAAAAAATATGCATGCTCCTAATTAATGCAATATGACTAACACAACACACACATTTTGTATTTTAATAGGCTCGGCTATGAACATGGCATGTGATTTCATTCAAGATGTACGATAAAGCACATATTCCAGCAATGAATTTGAACATTGATATTGGGTTAGCATGATGAGCTAAACCTTGGATGTATGCAAAACAATGGATGTAATGCATAAGAATGCCAATTTGAAAAATAATGTTCCTATAATAACCATCGTAAGCAAGTAAGTAAAAGGGAGAAAAACGTGGGGTTGGAAGACATACAACTTATTACATAATGGCCCTCGTGCAAGAGGATGCGAATCAAAGTCCGAAATTTGAATTAAATTAATTATTACAAAATCGAATGAATAAATTAAAGAATTAACTAGCTAACTGCTCTATTACAACAAGGATAATCATGAGAAGTAAACTAACTATCTAAGCTAACTAGCTATAACAATTACAAATAAACAATAATAATAATTACAACACTAATAATTAACAAGACTAATTGTAACAATAATAAATTAATTAATTACAACGCTAATAATGGGAGCATTAATCTACAACATTGAGGTAAGCAAAGATACACAAGGGTTGCATGCACAATGTCCAAGAACAGCTCTGTCTGCCCAGGTCTGCTCTATTTCACCTTCAGCTACTGCCCTCTATTTTCTGCAAAATACACTGGTGACCAAACATTTATGACTGGCCGGCCCTCAATGAAGCCTAGTCAGGCCTAAACAAGGCCGGTCGTGCCTCAATTTCATGCAAAATTCTATTTTGTGCTCTGAAGTGAAAACAATGCAGACAGAGTTATTCTAAACTCTGTTTGTCCCTCTCACACTTCTCTGTCATTGGAAAGCCTCGAGAGAAAGTTGGAATTGTTTCCAAAACCATCAATGAGTAAGTTGATTTCTTGATGATTTCAGGTACAATTTGGACAAAAATCAATAAATGAAAGGAACAACAACCACCCCTCCCTCCTATCATGGAGTGAACTCAAAGAGGGAGTTAGAGACGCTTCAAGGTTCATCAAAACATCGTGAATTGATTTCAGAAAACCATTGACACAATGGACTCGGCACAACGTACGGCCGAACCTCAAGCAATATAACTCATTTTCTTTATGTGGGTTGGTTCATTTTAAGCCAAATTCATTAGTCTTTGCCATTCTTTAATCCATTATGTCCAAGATGTTACATCCACTAAAGATTACATCCACTAAGTGAGAAATATGTCAAACGAGAGTGATTCTCAACATGAAAAAGAGTCTACGCCGTTGACAATGAACCTCCATAGAGATTAAGCCATTAAGTATAAATTGCTAGTTCACGTTTTGAATAACCGTCAACCAATTGAAACAACTCTCAAATAAAAGAGATGAATAACAAGTTGATTTATTAAAATGAAGTTCTTAAACATGGAAATCAGTTAAAGAAAAGCTAAGAACAATATACAACAAGCTATATAGCCAAAATTATGAGACAGCAACCAAGCTAATCAAAGCATGAACTATTAAAAACCTAGAACAGCCCAAAACAACCCTTAAGAGATGAAAAATAGTGGCTCAAAGTGCATGAAAAGAGCCTAGAAAGCTAATCAACAAAGAGAGAAAAAAAAGGCTAGTAAACAAGAACAAAGAAGGGTGGCTAACCCCTCCACTTTTGAGACTTCAAAGCATGATTTTTAGCCTCTTTTTAACTCTGAAAATCAATTTAGAAAGCAAATAAAAAGTGTGTAAAAGTAAGGATTTGAGCTATAGGTAAAGGTGTAAAAGGTGTAAGAAAGAGTGTAAATTCTCTCTACCCTTATGGTAGCTCTCCAAACCCAAACTCAAACACTTGGAAGAGAATCAAAACAACACAAAACTACAAGAACTAGATAGAAATAGATAAAACAAGAAGTAAAAGAGAGGATGACAAGCTCATACCTCTCAAAGAAGTGAGCTTTTGCTTATGAATCAAACTAAGTCTCAACACACTCGCAAACTAAGGTTCCTAGACTAAGGTGTGAAGGTGTATATGGTGTATGGATATAGAGTCAAGGTGATAGGATTGCTCAAAGGGTTGCTTGCACAAGAAGAAGGAGAAGAAGAAGCTCTCAAGAAGGTGTAGAGGCTTTTTAGAAATTCTTCAACCCTCAAAACAGAGATATATGGTCGTTTTTATAGAATTTGAGCAAGAGGGGTCATAAATATCTTCAAAAATAGACAGCTGGTGGGCTCCCGTCCAAAACAATCTTTCTCGCTACCAAGGCACAACCGGCCTTCAATAGCCATAGCCGGCCCTCAATGAGGCATGGCCGGGCCTCAATGTTTTCCCCTGTTTTTCTACTTCAAACTCAACATAGGGTAGTACAATGTGTAAAAATGGATTTCTTTGGTATAATCAGTGGCAATATAAGAGGTTTGGTATTGTTTAGGAGCTTAAATGTAGCCCCTTCGTTGAGACCTCGAACCACACACAACACCACTTTCATCATCGAGTTTACCGGGTAAAGCGCTCGAGCCTTGCGGGTGGTCAAAAATAGGGTGTCCACAGTTGCCGCTCTTTGACAAAGCTCGAAGTCATAAAGTGACATGAGTGAATGTCAAAGCCTGGAGATGATCCATTTGACAAGGCCGCAAGGCTTGTGCAAGAAATCAAGACATAAATGCAAAGATTAAACTCGATGGAAAAATGTAAAATGACAAGCAACAAATAACTTATGATCATGCAATGAAACATAATGTAAATGAAGCGATGAAGCAACGCTACAATCCAAACAAGAATGCAACGTTTGAACAAAAACTTAAATCAAAGAAAAACAAATCCCATCATGTCTTACACAGAAAGAAGTGAATAAATAGATACGTCTCACGTAAAAAGGACAAAGAAAGCACAAACCGACCTGCATCTCACGTAAAAAGGATGTAAGAAAAAAAGCAGACCTAACTACGCCTCACGTAGAAAGTGTGAAGGGCGACATAACCATCGAGCGCACCCGAGGTCTTAACCGAGATCTTAACGCACCTCGCGCGATAGAAGGAAGGGTGGTGTGAACAAATAGGCGCACTTGATGTTTTTAATCGAGGTAAAAAATCCTCACGCGTCACACGTGAAATGAGGAAAGATGAGGTGAATAACGAGTGTACCCGCTGTTTTTAACAGGGGTAAACAATCCTAACGTGTCGCACACAAGAGGAGGAAAGGTGGTGTGAGCAAACAGGCGCTCCTATTGTTTTTAACCGAGGGTATAATCCTAACACGTCACAAGCGAGAGGAGGGGAGGTGATGTGAACACCGGGCACACCCAATGTTTTTAACCGAATGAAAATAATCCTGACATGTCACGCGCGATAGGAGGAGAGGTGGTGTGAACACCGGATACACCCAATGTTTTCAACTGATTTGAACAATCCTAACGCGTTGCACGTGATAGGAGGGGAGGCAGTGTGAACATCTGGCGCACCCAATGTTTTAACCGATTTGAACAATCCTAACACGTCGCATGCGGTAGAAAGAGAGGTGGTGTGAACACTGGGAGCACCCAATGTTTTTAACTGAGGGTACAATCCTAACGTGTTGCACGCGAGAGGAGGAAAGGTGATGTGAAAACCGGGCGCACCCGATGTTTTTAACCGAGGTAAACAATCCTAATGCGTCACACGCAAAAGGAGGAGAGGTGGTGTGAACACCGGCTGCACCTGATGTTTTTAACCTAGGTAAACAATCTTAACGCGTCGCATGCGAGAGGAGGAGAGGTGGTGTGAACACAGGGTGCACCCGATGTTTTTAACTGAGGTAAACAATCTTAACGCATCGCACGTGAGAGAAGCAAAGGTGGTATGAACACCGGGCACACCTGATGTTTTTAATTGAGGTAAAAAATTCTAACGCATTGCACATGAGAGGAGGAGAGGTTGAATTGATAAAAGAACAAACAAATCGCATAAGCGTGAATTAGAAACATGCATTCCACACAGATATACGTAAAATCAAAACAATCAAAGCGATGTAGTAAAGTGAAAGCCAATTTGCCAATGTGTTAAAACAATGGGCATTAATCTGAACACAACACACTACCTTCCAATTTGATAGTAAAAAGGATGATGATTTTAATGTGGCACGAATAATTTTATCTGGAACTCCTATGAATGAAACGTACATACAATATCGTTTCTTTATGAAATAACAGAATGAACTACGATTCAGGCAAAACCATTTATAATCTAACGAAACAGTTTTAAATAAATTAAAATTTTTGAAACAAAACAAATCAACTTATAAGTTTAAACTTTGAGTTAAACAAATGAGACCAAGTAAATCAAACCAAGTAATCAAATTATGCATCAACATAATAAAACAAAATAGAATAGAATGGACAAAATTCTTCTCTTTATATTTTACCTGCTCATTTTTTTTCTTCTCTTATCTTCCGTTGTTCCTTTGTTCTTTTTTTTCCCTTTCATTGTTTTTCTTTTCTCTCTTTTTTTGCTTTTCTTTTTTTCAGCTCTTTTTTTTAGATTAAAACTCCATAACACAAGAAATAAAATAAAGGAAAAAAAATTGAACTGAGTTTACACTAAGAGTCGGATGGACCTTAATGAAGCATGGCCGAGCGTCGCGACAGCCGGTCAGGCTTCAATAGTGGCGGGGGCAATTCAGGCATTCCACGCGATATGTTTGTTTAAAACAAACTCAAACCCTTATTTTCTCACACCCTCTCATCCGAAACTCCCTCCCCTCTCTCTCTAACCTCCCTCTCTCTCTCTCTCTCTAGATTTCCCCTTTCCTTGAAGTACCCAACAACCCTCACCATTTTTCTTTGAAACCCTTCCCCTCCTCTATATTTTGAACCGAACAAACTTGATTTGGTGGAGTTTTGGGATTTCTCTTTGGTTTTTCTCACATTTGCCCACACTTTCTTTATATTCCCCTTTGATTTTCCACAATTTCTTCACTTTCTCTCACCTAGGGTTTGAAATTTGGGATTTTCACTTATTTTCACTCATCCCCTCACTTTTTCTTCACTTTCTCCATGTTTCTCCATGGCTAGTGACAGTTCCTATCCCAGACCCCGCTATTGGTATTGGGGCTGTCTTAAGCGCAGATATGAAGGCCGAGGACACTCCCGCATTGACAGGCCATTCGATACGGCCACTTACCAACCACGTACACATGTTCTGCCCCCAGGTGGTATCTTGAGATTTGAGGGCCTCATCCCCGGGATAGATGAGGACATCATGCTGCGAGTGCCCGCAGAGCACTTGTCCACTAATGCCAAAGCAACTTTCCTTTGTTTTGATACATTGTTGAATCTCATAAGTAGACCACTAGTTAATGCTATATACATTCCCCATTTACAGGTGAAAGCTAGGAGGATTGGCGGTTACGGATCCATATCTGGCCCCTGGCGCTGGTATGAGAGACTGCTCACAGAGGTCCGCGCACTGGTTGATGCTGCCTGCTTTAGGTCGTTCTGCTCAGGGCTTATACAGATGAGAGTCGAGTCGCTGCTGTACGGGGCCCTGGTAGAGAGATAGTGGGACACTATGGACTCATTTCACTTCTCATCAATCAGAGAGCTAACTCTGACCCCATACGATTTTTCGATGCTTACTGGCCTGCGGGTCGGGGTCGGCGGCCCGATCCCATGTGATCCTGACGTAGAGAGCCACACAGCGTCAGCTTCTCGGGGCGATCCCAGACACCACCAGTCACGGGATGGTCAGGTATAGTTGGTTCTTTGATCATTTCTCTGAGTCCCAACCCGCTACTACAGACGGGGTCGCCCAGTACACCCGTGGCTTCCTTATGTATCTCCTCAGTACTACCCTATTTGCGAACAGGGAAAATACCATGGGGTTATATCTTTTGAGGGCACTTGTGCACCTATCACAAGTGATAGAGTACGACTGGGGTGGTGCCGGACTGGCCGTCTTATACTGCTATATGAGCTCTGTATCCCGCCGTAAGGCAGACTCACTCAGCGGCTACTGGAGAGTTTGGAAGGTACACCTCATATTTACTTCTTCTATTCAACTTTACATTCTATTCAATTTTGCATTTCTTGCTCATCTTTGCTTTGCATCTCCTATTTATTCTACTCATTTACTTCGTCCATCTTTTTCTGCTTGCAGCTCTAGGTTTACACATATTTCACCTCTCTGGCTCCAGTCCCAGTGAGGCCGACTGAGTTGTCAGTACCCCGCTCTCGGTACTACAACTCCCGATTTGAGCACCGCCGCCGTGTAGACCGAGACTTCCCCTACTTTAGCCGCTTCTTTGACACGACCACTGCTAATCAAGTAACAAAATATCAACCCTTAACTTTTATATACTGTAAGCATACTGCACTATTTCCCATACTACACAGTCATTCTTATACTCTTGCTTCTACACTGCACTGTCTTTTTCATACTGCTTAGATTTCTAACATCTGACGTATGCTTCCACAAGTTGACTAGAATCCTTGGGCGGGCATTCCCCAAGCATCGAGGACGACCTATGTCGCTGTATGGCATGCCTTCACCATGCGGATTCTGTTTGAGGGCTCCTTTGGCCGGGCTTACTACTTAGGGAAGAGGTTTATCTGCCAGACACGAGGCGTCGCTGACCCCGACATTCCACATCCTCCTCCTCTCATCATGAGGGTAGTTGATGAGCTTCAGAACAATCTTGAAATCAACCTCCTAATGTTGGGAGAGGATGGTGATCATCATCATGAGCCCGGTGACTTCACCACCTTCTTACATACTCGGGTGATGGTGCCTCTTACCCTAGGCATGGTTCACGCTGTATCGAAGGTTGCTGCTACTAATGTTGCTGCTGCTGCGACTGGCGATGCCCCTGTTGGGGTGTCTCTATCGTTGCTCCCATTCCTGGGTTTCCCGTGATTCCCACTAAGATCATATGCATGCGTCCAGATGGAGTGATCAAGCAGATCCCCCATGAGCATATTGAGAAGAGGGACCGCAGGCTAGCATTCGCTCTTGGCATCGAGCAGGTACACATTTCTTTATGTTTCTACTCACTACACTCTATCTTGCTTTGTTTTCTACTATTTTTGTTCATTGTTCTCTATTACTTCTATCTACCTTTCACAAATTCTATTCCTTTTGTAGATACCCCGGGCATATGCTGATGGCCTCCTCCAGACGATCGACCGACTGCTCTTTATGGTACGGAGGAGACAGACCGCTTTCGTCACTCATGGAATTGAGGTATACTCTGTATGTAGTTCACTATTGTTGCCATACTGTTTATACTCCTATTAGTCCATACATTTCAGCTTGAGCTGATGTTAGCAGTGCCCAGAGGACCTTTTCCGACTGGGAGAAGAAGGAGACAGGGCCTAGTGAGGGGTCGAGGGAGAGCCGATCGAGTGAGAGGCCGAGCGAGGCAGCGCTCACCTTTTGAGAAGTCTTTTGACGGGTCTACAACCCCCGAGGACGAGGGAGAGGAGGTTTACTTACAATCCAGTAGCCCCAGCAATGACAGTGATGCACCTCCTCCACAGCCGAGGAGGAAGAGGGCGAGGATAGGTTACTGATGAGGAGGACGATTTTGTTTTTGTTTTTGTTTTTGTTTTTGTTTTTTTTTTTTTTTACTTTGTAGTTAAAGACTAGCTTCAGATAGACCCTTTTGTTTTTTTGAAGGATTTTCTTTTATTTTGTTGCCTTATAAAACAATGATCGGGGTTGGACCTACTAGTTTATAAAAGACAAGTTTTTTGAATGATCTCCTTGCACAATGTGATGAATGGCGTAACCTTTGCATGGTAACTTCACACAAGACTTAAAACAAATGAATATCTGCTCTGGCATTTATTCTTAAGTCGGATAGCAACCCATAACCGGAAAAAATATAAAATAAAACTCGATAATAGGGAAATGAAATGAAAATAACTCGAAAATACTAAAAAACACTTAGTACAAACAAAACAAGACTTAAAACAAGGTTGTGGTACGTCAAGACGAAGGCCAGCTTTTCTTGCAACTGCACTGATCTGAGCCACCATTTAGACCCAACCGGGCCTAAATAGGCACAGACTGGCTTCACTGAGGCACGGTCAGGCCTAAGTGTGAGGTCGGTCAGTGGTGCCCAGCTGTCATGTACTACTCCTGCTCATCCTATATAAATGATGCTTCCATGCTATTTTTCGGGTAGAATAGCAAGTTTTTGATATTTTGCTCTCAAGATAGAGACACTGTGCAACAATAGGCTCCGAAACTGGATAGCCACTTTGGACGGCTCGAAAAATGTGAATTTTTACAGTTTTGGCCTAAATGCCCTTTTTTCCCTAAGCCACACTTTTGTTTGCTTTCCATTTCTCCATGCCGCTGTTCGATGTTGGAACCTGATCACTCATGTATTTTAATTCGGATCACAAGAGGTGTGTCCGACAATCAAGGAATTTCAAGCTTTAATAGAGTCCCGGCGCGATGAAGAAATCTTGCCATAGCCCCGTTTTGGCCATTCCCAAGCTTTGGGACGGATGTGTGGGTTAACATTACACGAGGCTCAGTCGTTGGCACATGATGGAGTGCTAGACATCTCCGATTTAGTTCATCGATTTTCCAACATTGGAGATAGGAGTGACCTTATTTGGCGAGGTCCCCGACAACATGGTCTCTGTTTATGCCTCCTTGCACAATTCCTCCTTGCCCCTAGTTTCGGCGGAGCTAGTATTTGGTTAATCGAAGTGGCCCAATGTCTGAAAGAGGGTAAGAGTTGCATAGGTTTGGCACTAGTCGAAACCTTAATTGGTTTAGATGCTTTCCATCAATGAGAGACTACCTGATTGGCAAGGAGTCCGCTACTTCTCCAAATATTATTTTCCACCCTTCTAATTTATGATTCTTACATCACTCAACACTCATTCTCTGTTTTTCTCTCATAGCCTTTCTTACTTTTCTCTCATCGTGCACCTCTCTATTCTTTAATCTCTCTTATTTTTCATCCCTCCACAGGTATGGCTGATGGATAAACTGCAAGTAGTGGACCCTTGTCCTGGCTACTCAGCCCGATCTTATTTCTTTCACCAACGGCTGGTGGATTTCCCCTCAGAGAGTTTATGGTGTGATTGAATGTGCATCCGATCTGCAGCTGACATAACTTGGCATTGCCCCTGGCTTAATTTGGTTGAGATGAGCTACAGCATGTGTAGAAACCCCATTTTTGACCGACTTTAAGACTCAGACGTCATCAATTGAGTGCTTGGTGATTGTGCATGTTGTGCTCGTTCTGAGGTTTCGGAGTTTTTGGCTGAGAGCCTTGCCTCCGGGCCTCTGAACTCTTTGTGCTTTGGCTCGGTTTGTGGACCGAATCTTGTTTTCTCTTCATGGAGGGGAGGGAGAGGCCTTGTAGACCATCTCTTTGTGGTCGTAGACCACTTTTTGTGGTCGTAGGCCACTTTTCCTATTTGGAGACTAGTTTCCAATTTTTGGAGCCTTCGGCCGCGCGCCTTGTCTCGGGACCGCTTAACGTTCTCCGTTTGGCGTGGTTTTTGAGCCATGCCTTGTTGCCTCTGCCTAGAGGAACACTGTGGTCCAAGAGACCATTTTTGTGGTCGTATACCACTATTGATGCCAGTAGACTAGTTTTTGAGGCTTTCAGCCGCGTGCTTTGTCTCCCGATCTCTCGTCTTGCATCTGTTTTGGTTTCTTTTTGGTACAAATCTTGTTTTCCTTGTTTGGAAGGTGGTACAAGGGTGGGAGACCAGTTTTCCCCTTGGAGACCACTTTTCCTCCTGCCAACCAATTTTCTGGTCGAATAACTGGCTTTCTTGGTCTTGAGGCCACCTTTTCTAGTCGGCCACCACACCACTTGCTTGTTTTCAGTGTGTAGACTTCTCTTACCTCTGGCCGACCAATTTTTGTTGTGGGAGACCACTTGTAGTGGTCGGCCGACCACTTTTAGTAGCTAGCCGACCACTTCAAGCGGTCGGCTGATTTTTGTCACCTTTTTGGAGATATTTTCTTCTAGCTGGCATAGTTAGAAGGCACCAGAACCATCCTCCATACACGTGTATGGAGAGATGGCCTTGAAGCTTAGCTTCCTTGAGAAGCTTTAGCTTTTGTTCTCTATAAGAGGAAGGCTCCTCCTCCCTCCTCTAGGTTCAAAAATTGGTGGTTAGAGATAGAGATACACATATATCTCTATATCTCTCTTTTGCTCTTGTTTTGTGCCTTAAAGTGTTATTTTCTCTCACTTTTGTACACAAACACACACTCAAACACCATACTCTTGGAGCTGAGGTCCCTTGAAGTTGTTTTTGGAGTTCTGGAACTGGTTTGAGCTCAGAGAAGTTGCTGGAGTTGCAGCTTTGAAGGTGGTCTTCAAGGGTGAGTTTCTAACCCTTAAATCTCCCATTTTTGCTTAAGCTTTTAGCCTTATTTTCATGCTGATTTAAGCTTAACTTTCTACTGGAAAAAGTTCTATTTTTGCATGCTTAAAATGTTTGTTTAAGGTCACTTTTGTGTTGGGGGTGATCTACTCCCTCTTAGGCCTTGTTAGGCCTTGTTTTGAGCCATCTCTTTAGGCTCTTGTTGTAGCCTTTGCATGACCTTTCTACCACTGAAATCCAAAGGATTTTCAGTGGTGGAAAGGTGGTTTTGGGGTCCCAAATAGGAGAGGGTCCCCTCTCCTTGTGTCTTGTGTACTTGCTTCATATGCCTCATGTTTGAGCATGTTTATTAAGCTTGTGTTGGCTTGTTCTTAGCATGTATTTGGAGTTATTTTGAGATGGTGTGCCACTGTTTTTGGTTGTCTTGATCATCCCTTGCATGCATAATACACTTGTAGTGCAATCCTCATAAACTAGCTTTGCATGCTTCATGAAGTAGCTTGTCATTCTAGCTTATTTTGAGTCCATTTCAGCATGTCTTTGGTGATGTTTTGTCATGTCATACCTCTGTTAAGGTTTGGTTTGGTTGGCCTTTGCATGCTCCTTGCACTTGTAGTGCATTCCCATGAAGTAGCCTAATGTGTCTCATGCTTTGACATATTATTCTAGCATGCTTTTGGCCTAACTCTAAGAAGCTTTTGTCCATGTTTTAGCATGCTCTAGCTCTAATTTGTGTTGTTTTGGTCATGCATGACTTGATTTGTATAGCTATAATGCATTCTAGCTTGTTAGCTTTGTGTATCAAGTCCACTAACATGCATTGCTTGGCCTACTTGAATGATTTGGCATCATTTGTAATGTTATTTCAGTGCATGTAGCATGGTCATACACTCACATCTTTCATTTACTCAATGCGTTGGAGGGTTGGTCCTTTATGCCTTAAGAATGGGTCATTGCGTATGCCTTCATGCCTAAGCTTCCGAGCTATCATTTCAATGTGTTTTGGGGGGTATTATGCCATGATATAATGCTGATTTTTGTTGGTTAAGTTATTCCATGCTTGGTCTTAATAGGTGTAGTGTAATCCACCTTATTTGCCTTGTATGCATCATGCCTTATGCCCTCCATGCTAGCTTATTTTGGCTTCCTTCCATACATGTTTTAGTATCATTTTGACATGTTCTAGGACTTTTTTGGGTTGCCTTTTCCATACGCTTCATGTTTTGCATAGTCGTAGTGCAAGTGCCTATGCTTGCTTCAAGCTTTGGGCACCATAGCATGCTTCATTTGCATCATGTATATGATTTGGCATCATTTATCATGATATTTCAGAGCTTATAGCATTGCCATGTTCCCACTTCATTCACTCTTTAAGTGTCTTTGAGTGTTGTGTATGGTTGCCTAGTTTATGGCTTAGCTTGTATGCTTGCATGCCTAGGTCTTTGGGCCCCTATCTCAGCATGTTTAGGTCTTTGTTTTGACCTATTTAAGCTCTGTCCATGTTTGGTTCATGCACTTGTACCATGAATTGCATACCCCCTTTGTAGTCCTCTTTGTTAGCTTTAATGCTTTAAGGACCATTGCATGCTTTGCTTATGTTGTTTGAATGATTTGGCATCATTTCTTACCTTATTTCAGTGCACTTGGTGTTGTCACACTTCCATATTTGTCACTCTTTGAGCACTCTTGAGAGTTGTGCTCTTGGGCCTTGTTGATAGGCCAATGCATGTGCATGCGTGCCTGGCTTTTGTGCCTTCATTTCTTAGCATTGGCCACTGATTTGGGCATGACTGAGGTCTACCCCCTTTTAGTTTAAGTCCATTTAGCATGTTTATTTACATGTTGTTCGCATGCTTATTGTTCATTGCATTAAGTATGCCATCTTACATTGCATTGTGCATGCCATGTGGTTATTTGCATTTTGTATGTCAAGTTGTTTCTTTACATTGAGTATGCATGTCCCTAACATTGCTAAGTTGCCCTTGTAGCATTGCATTGTGCATGCATGCATTCACATTGTTCTCATGTCGTTAGCTTTGTTAAGTTGATCATGTCACATTGCATTGAGTATGCCATGTTGTTGTTTGCATTGTGTATGCCATGTTGTTGCATTGTTGTTTGGATTAAGTGTTAATCTGAGCACGAGGAACGAGGGACGTTTCATGCTTGAAGTGATGAAACATGCCTCAACTCTCGGTCGCCGACGCTCTTGATCAAGCATGATAGAGTTTTAGGCTTTATGTGTTTACTTGTGCATTCATTTTACATTGAAATGTGCAATTTGGCTTCTCGGCCATCACACATTGAAATGCACGATTGGTGGTCTGAGGGTCGAGAACTACACTCTCTTGAGCTCATGACATGATAGGGAGGGTGGTTGTGTACACATATCTTGCAAATACATTGCCATGCCCTTTATTGGTCTCTGTTGTCGCAAACTAGAGAAATGCAGCAACAACTGGTCGGCCAGCCAGAAAAACTAGCTGGCCGACCACTTTTTCTGGTTTTTCAACACAGAAAGTGGTCGGCAGGTGGTCTCCAATGCCAATAAGTGGTCGGCAGCCCTCCCATAGGTCTCCAAGGTGAGTTGGAAGCTTTCTAGAGCTTGGTGCAAGGTTCTGAAAACAATTGCAAACAGAGGCAAATTGGGGCATCGCGACGGATTTCCAAACGAGGCGACCGAGCATGCATCTAGTCTTCTCCCTCTGAGAACCTCTTGCTTTATTTAGCTTCTTCACTTGGCTAGATAATGCATTCGTTTGTACCTTTAGTAGTTAATGCGTTTAGCTATTTCAATTCGTTTTGTAATAATTAGTTAACTAGGATTAGTTAATTAGTTTGTTTTGTAATAATTAGCTTAATTAGCTTAGATTAGCTAGTTAGCTTCTTATTTGGTCCCTCCTTCAAGAGGGCATATTGTTGTAATAAGTGTGCGTGTGTGTGATGCATGTCTTCCAACCCCCATTTCTTTCTCCCTTTTACTTAACCGCTTACGATGGTTAGTTCTAGGGCATATTTCTTTTAGCATACCTCATGCTTGCATGCGTGCATCCATTCATCTGTATTGCATGCACCGGGCTCGGCGCATCATACTAACTGCATTGTATTTTCAATACATTTGCTTGAATACATGTTCAACAGCATGTTACCAAGTTGCATTTTCACATGACATTCTAGGTAGCCGAGCCTATCTTAGTTACATTTTCGCATATGTTGCATTAGCCATCTTAACATGAATTAGGATCTTGCATGATTTCTAACTAGTTCTTTGTTTTGGCTCGAAGTACACTGTGAGTGTTTACGCTTTAGCATATTGCATGTGTGTTAATGCTGCCATGTTAGCATGTTTGCCATGAGGCTAATTGCTTATTTGCTATAACTGCCTGAATGCCTGTGGGTGAAGGTTGGATTACTTGAATTAGAACAATTCATTGAAATCTGCATTTTAGCCTACTTGCGAGTAGCAAACTTCAAACCATTTTCAAACGAACATGCAATGTTTTGTTCCAACTTAGGCGATCTAGTCTATACTTGTATGCTGTGTGCATCACATAGTAATTCTAGGTTAATAATCGGAATAAGAACACATGTGTTTTCAAAAACAAGATATCATGTGAGTAAAGGCCGATCTTTGATCGGGCGAGCGGGGGTGCTCATTGCATGACCTTCCCCTCTCGTACCCAAGTTCCCGAGCCAAGGCAACTTTGGTGATAACGGACACGTGGCCTTCAATACGAGTCAGGGTTTCCTAAATTTTCCCAAAACAAAATATTTAGGTGGCGACTTTGTATCTGGCAAAGCAGTCCATGTTTGGCACTTCTTTATTAAAATCAATTTTCCAAAACGATTTGCCAGATTTGGACTCTTTGGTGATTTATTGATCTTACATCGCACATTGTGAGATTAGATTCAGAACCATGATATTGAGTCTGAACTTGTAGTAGCTAGAGAGCAAACGAATCCACACCTTCGCGCGTAGAGCTCGGGAGTTCTCGGGCACGTCTACAGTTTCTGGCGACTCTGCTGGGGAGTTAGAGAACTTGACTCGAACTCATGATATCTTGTTTTGTTCACACTTATGTGTCTCTTTGCATTACATTTGCATTGGTGCGCCTAGGACACCGTGTTTGCCGTATGCTATTCCTAAACGGTTTACCGAAGGCTTGCTTTGAAAAGTGTGCCATAAGGCTAACCGGTTGCGGGCTCTGCCACGACGGGAACACAAACCTCAGTTTGTACCGAGGCACCCTTTTTGACCATTCGACCTAGTGCATATCGGAATCTATAGTGACTATTCCAAACTAGGACAGGTTGCTTACCCGATTGTAGGTTGTTTGAAACCACTGTGTGCGTAGTGAAACCCTAGCTCCTGACAAAATAGGATAGGAAAACCCTACCCCTCCATAGGGGTGTTTTGGCTCTTACTTGCATGATATTTGCTGTTAGAGTGTGCCTCTACAAGGTTGTGTGTATCAGTTTGCAAGTCTAGGTATCAGGCCTACGGGCATCAGTTTTGGGAGAATCAATTTTACCTAAGGGTATCAGTTTTGGGACAGCAATTTGGGGAACAGTGATCAGTGTTGAGAACAGTGTGTTCAGCTTACAAGTGCCAACTGTGTGTTGTCAGGCCAACTGCGTGTTTTCTTTAATTTATTCAGCTCATAACATAGCACACTGCACGTTTTGATTGTTTATTTCCATATTATGCTTTATTTATCTTTTTGCAACGTAGTTTAGCACTGTTGCATCCGACTAGGCAGATATTTCCCGAGCACTCTTAGTTAGAGGTCGAAGACTTAATCGATCTGTGGATCTAATAGACAGACAACCAGTGTTCCATTCTTTACCCCCGGTTACTAGACGGAGGTCAGTAAGACGCAATGCATCAGTACAGTGGTTGCCAAATCAGTGGTCAGTGAGTAGTCGGGTTGAGATTTCTAAGTCTACTGCAAACATAGATATACCAGTTGTTCAGCTAAATCAGCACAATATGGCAGGCATGGAAGAGATGATGCGTCAGCTCCAGGAAACTATGCAAACCATGCAACGGGATGTTGCCCGTCAAGCTGAGGTTATAGCCCAGCAAACAGAGTTAATTGCCAGGCTACAGCAGCAAACCAGAGCATCTGCTTCACATCCACCCCCTCCCCCACCTGGAGTTCCAATACTCGGGGAGACAGCCACCGTCCAGGAAAATACGAACGTACCAACGGGGCCAGCTCCGCCCACAATCCTACCCCAGCTGTCCAAAGCACCCACCAACCTAGTGGATTCACCGTTTGAGTTCGAGGTGGATCCAATGGCGTTAAAAGTGAGCAAGCAAGAAAAGCTCTTCAAGAAGTCTCAAGGAGTTCATTCCATTTCGGATATAGAGGATGGATGTACCGACTCAGCCGTGACACTGCCGAACCGGTTTAAGATGCCGCACATAGACCGCTTTGATGAGTCTGGGGATCCTATGGTGCACCTGCGGCTGTTCTCGAGTATACTAAGGCCAATGGACCTCTCCAGATTGCAGAAGCTTTCTCTGTTTGGCCGAACCCTGTCGGGTGTAGCGGCTATTTGTTATGCAAAATTGGAGGACTCTGTCAAGAGGAGTTGGGAGGAGATGGCTGAGGCCTTTATAGCTCAATACTCCTACAATACGCAGATCGAGGTCACAACTCGTGATCGTGAGACAACTAGGCAAGAACCAAAGGAGAGCTTCTCCGACTTCGTAACCCGTTGGAGGGCCAAAGCCTCGATGATGACCATCAGGCCGGTTGACAAAGATCAGATACGGATGGTTGTGCGCAACCTCCAGCCCAAGCTTATGCAAAAGATGACCGTCCTCTCCCGTCCTACCTTTGCAGATTTACATGAGATTGGAGTGCAAATCGAGGATGCCATGAAATAAGGCCTCATTGATCATGAGAGAGAGCAGCCCAAAAGGGCATTCAACCGCGGTACGAATGTAGGCACAAGCAGTGTTGTAGCTACCAGATCTTCAGATATGGGTATGGTCACCACCACCACCCCCAAAACCCTTACAGCTACCCCATTCACCAATGCGCCCAGTAGTAGCTCACAAACAGCCAGATATGCACCCAGAGGCCAGAGAGCCTTCACTCCACGATATATGCCCCTATCCAAAGCTCTAGGGGTTTTAATCAAGAAAGGGCACTTGAAGCCCCTAGAGCCGCGACTGTAGCCAGAAAAACTTCCTCCCTCCCATAACCCAGCTAAATACTATCCCTTCCACCAACAGCATGGTCATGATACCGACCAGTGCTTCAGACTGCGTATGAGATCCAAGACCTCGTTGACAATAAGGTGATCGCACCTCCAAAAAAAGCAAACGTCATAACCAACCCTCTCCCACCACATAACCAAGCTCTACCTCCCAAACACATTAACCTAATCCAAACTGGGGTTGTGTCATACGACCCTAGCATATATATCACACCCTCCCACTCACCCAAGCCGGAGGTGTTCATTCCAGAAAGCACCGATCTGTGCATCTTGAGCACCTCCCTAATCCAACCCGAACCTGTGGTGGTGACTATCGAGGATAGAACCGAGATGATTGTGGGAGCAGATGGGAATGATCATTCAGAGCTTGAGGGGTCTGCGAGATTTTGGTACAACCCGAGCGGTTACATCACACCAACAGGTCAGCCTAAGCCAAGGGTGGAATTGCCAGCGGGGGTAGAGATCAATGTCGTATGGGAGGATGGACCTAATCAGGGGCTAGATGACCTAGCAGAATTGGAAGAGGACATAGCCAACCTTTAATTCTTCAATGAACAGGACTCAGGGGACGTGACTGTCAACTGGTTTGATCTGGAAGGGTCAGCGAAAGCTACAGGGTGGCTCAGCGATGAGCCAGTCGTTATTGAACAACCTCAGCTAGAACAAGGATCGTTAGAAATGGGAACATCAACAGTGGCCAGAATGGCCGGGAATTAGGAGCAACCGCCGGAGAGCACCGGTGTTAAGAATTTTGCTCAGAATACGGGCAGTCTGAGTACGGAAGATGGTAAACAGCAGGCTGCGCTAAATCAGTTTGAGCAGGAAAAGATCGATGATCTGGAAGGGCTAGAAAGGCCAAAGCCCCTGAGGGGACGGAATGTGCTGTGCGCGCAGGAGTAGTTGCAACAGAACCGGATAGCTGCCTGTTGATGGCCGACGGGATGTGGTGGGTAGATGACAATCTATGTCTTGCCCACACCGATGAAGATTGGGGGCAGAGCCAATCAGATGATACCTGGTACGTGGGAGAGGTTGACCACATGACTGGAAGTGGGCGGTATTTCAAGCCCTCGCACTTGGATCAACCAGAGGCGTCTGGAAAGGACAAAACGGCAGAGAAGCAGAAAGATAAACTGCTCGAAGAGGAGGCTATGCTGAAATAGCTTAAGAAGATACAAGCACACATCTCTATCCGGGGACTGCTTATGGCTTCAAGAGTTCATCGACAAGTTGTCCTTTCTGCAATGGACAAGGCCAAACTCTCAATCGATACCACGCCTAAGCAGCTGGTAAGGTTGGTCTTTCCGGGAGGAGCTTCCCCGACGTTGACCTTCACTGACAAGGAGTTGTCGCCTGAGGGGGCAAATCATAACAAACTACTCTACATCTCTGTCAAGTGTAGAGACAAATGGGTAACGGTGGTTCTTGTTGACACAAGATCCGCTATCAATGTGTGCCCGTCGAGGACGACATATGCAATCGGGTTGAAGCCCGCCGACTTTGTCCCTACTACCTAGGTGATACAGGTGTATGATAACACCAGCAGAGAGGTGATGGGGACTATACAGATTCGAACTCAGGTTGGTCCAAGACAACACGATGTTGACTTTCACGTCTTGGACGTTCCCGCAACTTTCAATCTACTCCTGGGGCAGCCGTGGCTGCACCAGGTGAAGGCAATCTCTACCACCATGCACCAGATGCTCAAATACCCTCACGGGAAGGGGGTGCCATTGTTTTCGAGAATTCTTCAATCCATCCGCCGCCAGAGGTTTCTACACCAGATCCGAAAATTGCACACGGCGCGGAGGATGTGTTCCTGTCAGGATTTACCCTAGCCGAGGCTCGGGTTGTACAGAGTATCTTAGCTGTTGATGAGGAGCTCTATGTCAGCGCACAATCAATCTAGTTTATGAACAAGCTACAGCATATCCCCGGGATGGGATTAGGGCGCAGTGGCTGGAAAGGCATTGCAACATCGGCCGAAGTGCCGCATAACCCACATACCTTTGGTTTAGGTTATCTGCCTACTAAGGAGGACTGGGTGAGAAGAGGGAAAGAGATGGCCGAAAGAGCCAGAGCCAAGCAGGCGGGGAAACATTTTAAGTTGATGCACCGATCAATCCGAGGTACCCTGAACGAACACTTTGTCCGAGAAGGGGAGCACTTCCCGTTCTGCGGCTTCCCAGAGCCATGGCTAAATGCAGAGAGGAGGCGCTTGCCGAGATTCAAGATATTCTTTGACTTGCAATTGTCTGGGGATGATGTTGCCGAGGAGTAGACAGACCCGATAGCTGAGGATAAGTAGTGCAAAGAGGAGGTTTCCGAGAGCACAGAGTTTGAAATGGGGGTAGCACTGACTTGTCTACTCTCAGATCCTCAGATCGTACAAGAGTGCTTGGGAGATGACCTCTCAGTGTTCATGATTGGGAATGAAACGGCTGTGAGCCCATCTTTAAACATTTTGGATGCATCCATCGCACCCTCCCTCGTCTGGCAATACGGGGAAGGCTTCTTATCAAGTAGCACCGGGTCAGGTAGTGAGCCGGAATTTGATCCCACTGAGTCTGAAGAGTCAGAATCAGGTTCTAGCTCATCTGAGTCTGAGTCCGGTATTCTTGAGGGTGACAGCCCAGATGCCACAGTCCTATCTAGGTCATTTTTTTCTTTTTCCTTTGAGTCTGTTGTAACAGAGGAATCAAGCGACTTGGAAGAGATTAATGAGAAAGGTGCGGCTGTGGCCTTCGATTACTTTTCTGTGCCCTTAATTTATTGCATAAATCAGGATTTTCAAAATTTTGATGAAAACGACGAGGAAGAAATTCCTCCGGTTTTGCAATATTTTCTTGATCAAGAGCAGGAGAGGTTTGTTAAACCCTTGGTTAATGAAATCACCCAAATTAATGTTGGTACTGAGAAGGACCCGCGACTGGTCCAAATCGGGTCCACGTTGTCTTCAGAGGAGCGGGAGCGCTTAGTCGCTTTGTTAAAAGATTTCAAAGATGTTTTCGCGTGGTCCTACGAAGACATGCCTGGAATCGATCCAGAGATTGTACAGCACTGGATCCCTCTTGACTCAAAGGCCCGACCTGTTAAGCAGAAACTCAGAAGGATCCGCCCAGACTCGGCTCTCAAGATCAAAGAAGAGGTCACCAAGCAAATTGACGCAGGGTTCCTACTGGTGTTTGAATACCCAACTTGGTTGGCCAATATCGTTCCGGTGTTGAAAAAGGATGGCAGAATTCGGGTATGTGTGGATTTCAGGGATTTGAATAAAGCCAGTCCGAATGACGACTTTCCTCTGCCGCATATCGATGAATTAGTGGACTTCACTGCGGGGCATGCGTTGCTCTCATTCATGGATGGTTTTTCAGGCTACAGTCAGATATTGATGGCACCCGAAGACCGGGAAAAGACTGTTTTCACCACCCCATGGGGAACCTATTATTATAGGGTGATGCCGTTTGGGCTGAAGAATGCTGGAGCTACATATCAACGGGCTGCGACCACGATCTTGCATGATATGATCCATAAAGAGGTTGAGGTGTACGTGAACGACATGATTGTCAAGTCCAAAGAAAGAGAGGGTCACTACACCACCTTGCAGAAATTCTTCCAAAGGATTAGAGAGTATCGGTTGCGGCTGAATCCTCAGAAGTATATATTTGGTGTTACAGGAGGGAAAATGCTGGGGTTCTTGATCACACAGAGAGGTATCGAGGTCAATCCTTCCAAAATCAAGGCTATCCTAGAAATGCCACCACCAAGGACTGAAAAAGAGGTGTGAGGCTTTCTGGGTAAAGTGCAATTCATAAGACGGTTTATCACAAAATTAACCTTGACTTGTGAACCACTCTTTGGTCTCCTGATGAAAAGAAAGAAGTTCCAATGGGACGGCCGATGCCAAGCAGCTTTCGAGCAGATCAAACAATATTTACAGAACCCACCTGTGTTGTCACCGCTTGAGCTGGGGAAACCGTTGATTCTGTATCTTTCAGTGACTGAAACTACAATGGGCTGTATGCTTGCACAGGAGTCTGAGGACAAAGTGGAGAAAGCTATCTACTATCTAAGCAAGAAAATGCTGGATTACGAGACCCGCTACACTCCGCTGGAGAAGGCTTGTCTGGCCTTAGTATGGGCTACCAGGAAGCTGTGGCATTACCTGTTAGCTCACTTCGTAATACTGGTTTCGAGATTCGATCCCATCAAATATCTCTTCGAGAAGCCAGCACTTACGGGTAGGCTAGCTCGTTGGTTGCTTCTGCTTTCCGAATTTGATCTGAAGTATGTGACGCGCAAGTTAGTGAAAGGGAGAGCAGTAGTGGAGTTCCTAGCCGATCACCCGGTTGAAGGGGATGAAGCAGTTGAGTACCTATTCCCAGATGAGGCCATTCTACATGTCGAGGAAGAGACTTGGACGATGTACTTTGACGGAGCGTCAAACTAATATGGGTATGGGATAGGGGTGTTGCTGATAGCACCTGAAAATTCCTTCATACCTTTAGCATTCAAACTCCGGTTCAAAGTATCGAACAATGAAACAGAGTATGAGGCATGCATTACTAGATTAGAAGCTGCCCTAGAACTAGGGGCAAAATGGTTGGATGTCATCGGGGACTCGAACCATGTTATATCTCAAGCTAAAGGAGATTGGAAAGTTAAAGAAGAAAATATGAGAATCTATCACCAGACCTTGGACGTGTTGATTCCTCGGTTTGAGAAATTGAACTTCGCTCATCTGTTAAGAGAGAACAACAGGTTCGCGGATTCACTAGCAACTCTATCTTCTATGATAAACATCCCTTTCGGAGTCTGGATGCGTCCGATCATCATTGAACAGAAATTTGTGCCGGCCTACGAACTGATTGCTGCCATAGATGAGGTACAAGATGAGAATCCTTGGTATTACAACATCTAGAACTTCTTGGAAAAGGAAGCGTATCCACCAGGGGCAAATGCCAAAGATAAGAGGGAAATTTGAAGAATGGCTACTCAGTTCATCGTCTGCGGGGGTAAAATATACAAGAGAGGTCATCTGGGGATGCATAAACTGTGTGTTGATGCTGAAGAATCCAAGCGCCTGATGGAGGCCATCCATGGAGGAGAGTGCGGAGCGCACATGAACGGGGTGATGCTATCCCGGAAGATCCTTAGACAGGGTTATTACTGGTCCACCATGGAGGAGGATTGTATTGGCTTTGTTCGGCGATGCCACAAATGTCAGGTCCATACGAACCGCATGAGCATTCCGCCGTCGAAGCTGTACAATATGACCTCGCCATGGCCATTTTCAGTCTGGAGGATTGATGTGATTGGGGTTGTCACTCCGAAGGGGTCCAATGGACATGAATACATTCTGGTAGCGATAGACTATTTTTCGAAGTGGGTTGAGGCCCAATCTTACGCGGTGTTGAAGGCATCGCATGTTGCAAAGTTCATTAAGAACAACATCATCTGTCGCTACGGGGTCCCGAACGAGATTATTTCGGATAATGGTTCCCACTTTAAGAAGGAGGTGGTCGACTTGTTGGAGAAGTACAACGTGGCATTTCATAAGTCATCTACATATCGGCCGCAAACCAACGGAGCAGTTGAGGCCACCAACAAGAACATCAAACACATTCTGCAGAAGATGGTGGAAACCTACCGGGACTGGCCAAATAAGTTGTCGTTTGCTCTTTGGGGCTACCAGACTTCAATTCGAACTTCTACTGGAGCAACTCCATATTCCTTGGTTTATGGGATGGAGGCTGTTCTGCGTATCGAAGTTGAAGTTCCGTCATTATGGGTATTGGCTGAGTGTCAGATAGCTGAGGCAGAATGGCAGCAAAGCAGGTTCGAAGAACTCATGCTCTTTGACGAGAGGAGGCTGAAAGCATAGTATCATGTTCAGGGTTATCAATGAAGAATTTCCAGGGCTTTCAACAAGAAGGTTAAGTCCAGGAGTTTGAAGGAAGAGGATCTTGTGCTCAAAGACAACCGAGCTCCCATCCATGACCCTAAGGGCAAGTTCAGACCCAATTGGACTGGCCCTTACATCATCAAGTCTATCTGGTCAAGTGAAGCTGTCGTTCTGATGGACTTAGATGGCCTAGAGTTCTCCCAGCCAATCAACATGGACAAGTTGAAGAAATACTACCCCTGAGTGGCTCGCTAGGCCGAAAACCTAAAACGGCGACCTAGGCAAAAGTTAGAGTATGAAAAATTTGAAACTATAAAAACTGAGCTCACAAGATTGAAAACCCAGAAATGACGGCCTTGGCAAAAGTTAGAACGCAAAAGGAGAGTGTTAATACACGAGTGAACCCAAGCCGAGCTACGTAAGGCTTGATTCCCATCTTTGGGATACGTAGGCAACTTCATTCTGAAGTCCAGCCATAAACACTTCCTCGATCAACTTCGTCCATGTGATCATGTTTGGTCATCTTTGTCTATTCTACATTCAAGAGCTTGGTTATGATCTCCAGTGCATTGCTATTCAGAATAGGGCAACTTTCCAGTTGATAGGATCCAGGGTTGTGCATCTCAGTGATAGATCACAAGCGTGTCCAGTTCTGATCCATATCGAAAATGGTTTTGAAAAGTTTTAATAAAAGTTGATTTTGCTCAAATTAATCTTTTTACGACTTAGACCATTTTTGGACCAAACGAAAAATTTTCAGTACCCACAACCTTCAATTGCATTGATTTCAGTACAGAATTCTCCTACTCTTGAATACAAATTGAAGTTGCTTTTTATTACATTCATAAAGAAAACTTGAAAGTACTGATAAAGCAATAAATTCGGGGCATGGATAAGTCAGGTGTTCCTGCGCCCCCTCCCAGAGCTGGTCGAAGCCTCTGATGCCAAAGTAGGCCCAACCTATGCCTCCTCAATAAGCCAAGCTATGCACTCATCAGAGAGGGTGCAACTAAAAGTGGGAGCGGGGTCCAGAAGCTCTCTCGTCCTCCATGCTGTGGCATACCGAGCTAGCTATACACCTCGGACCAGAAATACAGCCGAGTACTCTATCCCCTCTTCCAGATAAGTCTGATCATGACCGAACTGGCGCCGGAATCGAAACGGGAAGTAAAAGACACAGTGTGTCAGACCGATCAACTGAATCCTGGGCTGGCAGGTCATGCTGTAGCTCATCACCGGTAAATTTAGCCAAGGGCAGCGCCAAGCAATACTAGTAGCAGATGGACTGCACATCCATTCGAACCACCATCCCTCATCTGGGGCATCGACTAGATGTCGTCGGAAGAAATAGCCGCGAGCCGAATATGCTGGGCATGAGTCCACAACCTTCAATCTATCCATCAACCATATCTGGGGAGGGATAAAAATGAGAGATTAAATAATAGAGAGGTGTACGTGGAGAGAAAGGTGAGAAAAAGGGTTTTGAGAGAAAAATCGAGCCTGAGGGCCGAGTGTTGTGAGAAATATATGTGAGATAGGGTGGGAAACATTACCTGTAGCAGTAGTGGACTCCCCGCGAATCTGGTCGTCTATTGGCGAGAGAAAGCGTCCAAACCCATCAATGTCTCAACCAATGTCATGGCGATGCAGCTCTTACCTTCTTTTAAGCCCTTGGCGACTTCAATCAAACGAATGCTAAACCCTCCGGAACCTAGGGCGAGCAAGAAATAAGACAACATTCACAAGCAAAGTGCATGTCGCCGAAAACCCTGCCAGTCATGGTCGCTGCGGTCACCAGCATCAGAAAATCGACAAATCAAGCTGGGGATATCTAGTACTCCATCGCGAGTTAATGATCGAGCGTCATACAAAGTGAGCCCGCACATGCATCTTAAGGCTTGGACGTGGCCAAAACGAAATTGTGGCAAAATCTCTTCCTCGCGCTCGAACTTCATCAGAGCTTGGAAGTCTTCGAAAATAAGACATATCTCTTGTCCACCAAAGCTAAAGATGTGAGTTTCCGGATTCCAAAACCTTACCGCGGCATGAAAGAACGGAAGACGCAACGGGGTGCGACTCAGCGTGAATAGTGCATTTATGCCGAAGCCCCGAAAATTCACCTCTTTCGAGCCATCGAAGGTAGCAATCCAATTTGTGAGATTTTGGACAAGAAATGCCTCCATTTTGGTGCAAAACTGAGTTAGAATGAGGGAACCACAAAGCTGGAACCTTTATGAAGGATAAGGCACTGTTTGGAGGACAAGTGTTAGAAAACTGGAGGTCCCAGGCTAACTGGTCGGCCGACCACTTTTTCTGGCCGACCAGAATGGTCGACCAGCCAGTTTTTCTGGTCGGCCAGCTACTTTTCTGGTCTCCAGGCCAAGAAAGTGGTCGGCCAGCCACTTTTGGTGGTCGGCCATGGAGCAAAAGTTGTCTACAGCCTTTTCCTTGCCTCCAAAAGAGAGTCTCTAGCTTTCCTGTGTACGGAGAGTGCTGAAGGTCCAAGTTTACCTCTGTTTCAGATGCATTCCGTCGCCTTGTTTGTCTAAAATACATTTGTTTATCGAGTTGTTGCTCTTTGCTTATCGAGTTGTTGCTCATTTGTTTATCGAGTTGTTGTTTTTTGTTTATCGAGTTGTTGCTCTTTATTTATCGAGTTGTTACTCTTCGCTTATCAAGTTCTAAACTTGTTAAAGTCTTGTTGTTGCTTTTAGGATTGAGTCATTTTGTTGCGTTGGTTCACTACCTGACTTGGCAATGCACGATGTTCAAATTCCATTCAATCCATTTTTTGTGCAAAATGATGCAATGCGATGCTTAGAATACAAATACAACACCTTTTTGAACGAAAAGCCATTTTCATTCCATTATGTTTCCTTTTTACAACATTTTACAACAGGGTACAAGTTTTGAAGAAAATAAAACTGTCTAAGCTGTACAATGTGCTACAACTACATGTAAAAAGAATAATAAAACAGGAACATCTGCATTAGTGCTATCAAGCTCAAGACCGAGAGGCCCTCTTTACCCTCTTCGACTGAGCAGCCTCTGTGCCACCATCGTCAGCATCTCTGTCTGAATCGGAGCCACTATCCTCGGAAGCCTCCTCAGTGTCGCCTCCACCCTCCAAACCGGAACCAGAGCCATCATCCCTACCTGCAGATGTCTCTGACTGTGGATGCGCTGACTCCTCCTCCTCGCTAGACTCCTTGTCATAACTGACAGGTGCTCTGCGCCTGCCTTGGCCACGAGTCGATGCCCCTCTCCTAGCTGCTCGAGAAGGCCGGGATGGCCCGGGCTGTACAGATGCGACCTGAAAAGACAGTTTGAATACATCAGCCAGAGTATGTATATCAGATGCGAGAATGATGCATGGAGTGAGTGCATGCAGATATATTATGTGAATGTGGTGTGTTAGATGTGCTCTACACATGCAGTGAATCAATATGGTGAAATGTTTAGTTTTGTATGTCATCAGAAATATGATAAAAGTAAGAAGACTGGAAAATACTGGGATACTGTAGGAGTGCAGCAGTGTCTCCCTCCGTAAGACCATGCCCTCAAGCGAGGCCACCACCCCGAGTAACCCCTCAGTATACCCTCTGGGAGGCTGCAGACACAAGTTCCAGTCATCAGTGAATGAATGAATGTCTAAATATCTGAGTGATAAATGAAAACTGTGAAGCATACCGGTGGTGAGTCAGGGTCACTGATGTATCGGTGATCGAGCAATGGAGGCTCCAATGGAATCTAGTATGGTGTCCCATACTGCCAGCCTGTCAGCTCGGTCGAAAGATCTGGCCACCCGGCACACTGCCAAGTCGAGGGCATCCCTCTAGTCCCGCCTCTCGATGTGCCGGCCCCGCTGGTCGAAGGAATGTCTCCAGCTCGGGCGCGACTAGAAGAAGGCATGTCAGCAGCTCTCCTCCTGGGGGTACAGACACCTGACAGCGGAGGCATCAGGTACGTATGGCGATATGTCGCGTAATCCCCCTCCTCCAGGAAAAGGACCGCGTCAATACCCAACATAAGGTCCTCCGCCTTCCGGGGTGTGAGACCCCCTACGGACCGTATCTCTGGTAGAGGTAGTGAGGGACGTCCTGATCGGAGTTGCCTATCGTTTGGCGCATGAAGCGCTCTCCGAGAAACCAGGCCCTGCCGACTGGTCCCTCAAGTAGAACCCTGTATCGCGAGGAGCCCCATGCCCTAGCAAACAGAAATCAAGGATTCCCTGGCATGTCGATCCAAGGCTGCCAGGTCACCTGCGGGTAACAAGTGTATAAATTGATTAGATGTCATAAATATGCAAGATGAATCAAAGTTGAAAGCATGAAGAACTCAGAATTCTGGATTACCTCTGTCACCCGTACAGTATTGAAGAACTGTCGGAGGTAGGGCAGAGTCTCCCGGGGGCTGGGCCGGCGCCGACCCTCAAATCTACGTGAGTAAGGGATCTCAAGGGGTGCCTCGACCTCGAGCTCAGGGGCCAGCATCGGGAACTATGCATAAACCCACAGCTGTAAAAGGCAAGACAATGGCTATCAGAATACAAAATATATAGAAAATGCAGAATGCTGAGTGCAAAATGCGAATATAGAATGCATAGAAAATGCAGAATGCTGAGTGTGGAATGTAGAGTACAGAATGTAATGTGTGTAGTATGCAATGTACAGATAATGAAAAGCAGTAATGTAAATCAAGAGGGCAGAATGTACCTCCCAGGCTCGCCCGTAGCCTCCAACTATGGTCCCCCGCTCGCGGGAGGTCACGCTCATGTAGCAATAAAGGGTAGCGAGGGAAACGCCACCCCAATCAAAGGGTCGAACCTATGATAGGTCCACCAGGGCACTAAGAAGATAAAGCCCGACTGTGTTCCCCCTGTTGGAGAACAAAGTGGTCCCGAGGAGGAACATCAAAAATTCCCGGGCATACTGCTGTATGGCCTCAATGGTCTAGGGCGTAGTCCTCCGGTACTGCTCGGTGAACCAGGTGTACCTGACCCTGCCAGATGATCTGTCGATCGGCGGACGAGCTCCGAGCAGATAAATCCAAGCAGCCTCTCACTCGTCCATATCTGCGTCATATGGGATCGACCGGCCTCCCACGTCAAGGCTTGTCAGTATGGAGAAGCCATATGGGGTCATCGTCATGTCCCCGGTGGCTGAAAAAATGGAAGGAGTTTGTGGTGTCCCACCATCTCTCTACAAGTGCGCCCAAGAGGGTCCTGCTCACCGGATGACGTGACAATCCTGCATAAAATGGGCCAAACACTGCCTTGTCCACAATATGTCGGACAGCGTCTGGTAGCTCCATATACCACTCCCTCGTGAGGATCGATCCATAACCCCGTGTGAAACGGGAAGATACCTGCATTCAGAATGAAAAGTATGAGTTGTGTGTTCAGAATTGAAAAGTGTGAGCTGTGTGTTCAGAATGAAAGGTATGAGCTGTGTGTTCAGAATAAAAAGTATGAGTTGTGTGTTCAAAATGAAAAATATGAGCTGCATGCAAAGGAAAAAAGCATACTATGCTATGGACTGCGTGTTCAGATTAAGTAGTGTGCTATAAATCGAATATTGTGCTATGGACTGTGTGTTCAGATTGAGCAGTATGCTATGTTATGAAAAAGTACATTGTGTTATGAACTGTGTGTTCAGATTGAGTGGTGTGCTATGTTATGACAATAAACCGAATACTGTGTTATGGACTGTGTGTTCTGATTGAGCAGTATACTATGTTATGAAAAAGTACATCGTGTTATGAATTGCGTGTTCAGATTTAGCGGTGTGCTATGTTATGACAATAAACCGAATACTGTGTTATGGACTGCGTGTTCAGATTGAGCAGTATGCTATGTTATGAAAAAGTATATCGTGTTATGAACTGCGTGTTCAGATTGAGCGGTGTGCTATGTTATGACAATAAACCGAATACTGTGTTATGAACTGCGTGTTTAGATTGAGCAGTGTGCTATGTTATGAACAGGTATACTGTGTTATGAACTACGTGTTCAGATTGAGCAGTGTGCTATCTTATGAAAAGGTATACTGTGTTATGAATTGTGTGTTCAGATTGAGCAGTGTTATGAGCCGTGTGCCAACTAAACAGAATGTTGTGTTATGAACTATGTGTTCAGATTGAGCAGTGTTATGAGCCGTGTGCCAACTAAATAGAATGTTGTATTATGAACTGTGTGTTCAGATTGAGCAGTGTTATGAGTCGTGTGCCAACTAAACAGAATGTTGTGTTATGAACTGTGTGTTCAGATTGAGCAGTGTTGTGAGCCGTGTGCCAACTAAACAGAATGTTGTGTTATGAACTGTGTGTTCAGATTGAGCAGTGAAATGAGTTGTGTGCCAATTAAAGAGAATGCTGTGCTATGAACTGTGTTCAGATTGAGCAGTTTAATGAGCTGTGTGCCCAAAATGTGTTGTGTGCCAAAATGAGCTATGTGCCGAATTAACAAAGTGTTGTGTGGTGAGCTATGTGCCAAATTAGCAGAATGCTGTGTACGACCCGTGTGTTCAGAATGAGTAGAGTGCTGTGTATGTGAATATGTTCAGAACGAGCAGATATGATACATAGCGAAAACATGCAATGTGCGAGAAATGCAAAAGTAAAGTACGCACCTCATGCGCGCGATGAGATAGATGGGACTCCGACTCCCGTAGCAGCAGGTCTGCGGGTGCCCGCCGCGCGAAGTCCGTGAAGTGATGGAAGGTGCTAGGAGGTAGAATATGCTCCTGCGGGTCGTACTCCTCCCGGTCGAACGGCCGAATCCTCGGAGGCAACGGTATAATGTCAGGCTCGTCCTCTGCATATGGAGAACCTTCGCCATACGGAATATCGTTGGCCATCTGAAGAAATCTGCAAGATGATGCAAAAATGAGCGAAATGAGCCAAATTGCAAAAAAGTCAACAAAAGTCGACTCTCGGGAAGAGAAAAAGTCAACAAAAGTCAACGCCCGAGAAAAGGTGCTAAACTTTGAGGCAAACATACCTCAAGTGGTGAAAATGGAGAAAGAAGCTTCGAAAGAAAATTCTAATCGGTTCAAAACGAAGAGAATCAAAAGTTTTCGCGAGACAACTTCGGGTGGGGCATTGGAATACGCGTCTAAAGTGCAAATCTGAGAGAGAAAAGGGTCTAAGGGAGGAAGAGAAGTTGATTTCGGCCTTGGAGGTGTGAGCAAAACTGATTTGGAGTTGTATACTTAAAGATCCGAGTATTAAAAGACAAAACTGTCCCTATTTTCATAAACTGGTCGGCCAGCCAGTTTTCTGGTCGGCCGACCACTTTGGTGGTCAACAAGTGATCGGCCACTAGCCTAGGTGGTCGGCCATCCCTCCTGGGTGGTCTCCAAGGTCCCTTTGTTCTCCCTATGTGTTTTGGTGATGATTGGAGTCCTCAGCTCTCGAGAAAGTACAAGTACACTTTTCGGCTCAAGAATGTCTCTGCGGGAACTTCAATTCAAGTTTTCGATGCGTGGCTCATCGTTACTCGTCAAGAACAAGGTGTATCCTTTTTCAGTACGTTGTGACCCCTCCGAGAGGTAAATCGGAGGTTCCGATTAAACGGCTTTCTTTAAGGCTTGTACTTCTTTATTCAGCATTTTGTTTCAAACATGCTATTGAAGTTGCACTTTTCTTGCATTGATTATGCACACTTTCCTCTCTTGCATTTGCTATGCACACCACTTGTTGCATTGTTATGCACTTTGCTTGTATTGTTATGCACGTTTCTCGTTGCGTTGTCATGCACTCTCTACCCGCGTTGTCACGCACACTTTTTTTCGCATTGTTATGCACACTACTCATTGCATTGTTATGCACTCTATTTGCGTTATTGGGCATGTTTTACTCGCATTGTTATGCACACCACTTTGGTTGCATTGTTATGCACCCACACTTTGCTTGCGTTGTCACGCACGTTTCACTTGCATTGTTCTGTTCGTTCCGGTTGCATTGTTATGCACTTTTCACTTGCATTGCTATGCATGTTTCCATCGGCATTGTGTACGCATGCGTTTATCTCACATTAGAATTGCATCTTGATGTAATGATTGAACATGTGCTTCTAACTATATTGTACCTGTTGAGTTGTTTTCTTATGCAGGCATGATATTGTATGTACGGTTCATTTGAGGCTAGTACAACCAGACGGTATTGTATGTACTCCGTGTGAGACATAGCGAGAATTGTATAATTCTCTTACATCCTTTCTGCACGTAATGTAGTTTGGTTTGAATTTGCTTGCTTAAACTGTTGCATTTATTGTGTATAACTGCTTCATTATAGCTTTCTTTGCATTATCATAAGTTATGTTCGGCTTTGTGCATGTCATTTGCATCTTGCCCCAGCCTGCGGGCGCATCTCTTTGTTATCTTGCCTGTGTGTCTAAGTCTTCGGCCTTGTCAAAAATGGGTCGTCTCTGGGCTTTGACATTCAATCCCGTCACTTATGACTTTCGAGTTCTGTTAAAGAGGGGCAACTGTAGACACCCCATTTTTGACCGACCTTAAGACTCAGACGTTATCAATTGAGCGCTTGGTGATTGTGTATGTTGTGCTCGTTGTGAGGTTTCGGAGTTTTTGGCTGAGAGACTTGCCTCCGGGCCTCTGAACTCTTTGTGCTTTGGCTCGGTTTGTGGACCGAATCTTGTTTTCTCTTCCCAGAGGGGAGAGAGAGGTCTTGTAGACCATTTCTTCATGGCCGTGGGCCACTTTTCCCGTTTGGAGACTAGTTTCCAGTTTTTGGAGCCTTCGGCCGCGCGCCTTGTCTTGGGACCGCTTAACGTTCTCCGTTTGGCTTGGTTTTTGAACCATACCTTGTTGCCTCTTCCTAGAGGAACACTGTGGTCCGGGAGACCAATTTTGTGGTCGTATACCACTTTTGATGCCAGTAGACTAGTTTTCGAGGCTTTCAGCTGCGTGCTTTGCCTCCCGATCTCTCGTCTTGCATCCGTTTTGGTTTGTTTTTGGTACAAACCTTGTTTTCCTTGTTTGGAAGGTGGTACAAGGGTGGGATACCAGTTTTTCCCTTAGAGACCACTTTTTCTCCTACTAGCCAGTTTTCTGGGCGGATAACTGGCTTTCTTGGTCTTTGGGCCACCTTTTTTGGTCAGCCACCACATCACTTGCTAGTTTTTAGTGTGTAGACTTCTCCTACCCTTGGCCGACCAATTTTTGTTGTGGGAGACCACTTATAGTGGTCGGTCGACCACTTTTAGTAGCTGGCCTATCTTAGTTACATTTTCGCATGTGTTGCATTAGCCATCTTAACATGAATTAGGATCATACATGATTTCTAACTAGTTCTTTGTTTTGGCTCGGAGTACACTGTGAGTGTTTACGCTTTAGCATACTGCATGTGTGTTAATGCTACCATGTTAGCATGCTTGCCATGAGGCTAATTGCTTATTTGCTATAACTGCCTGAATGCCTGTGGATGAAGGTTGGATTACTTGAATTGGAACAATTCATTGAAATCCGCATTTTAGCCTACTTGCGAGTAGCAAACTTCAAACCGTTTTCAAACAAATATGCAATGTTTTGTTCTAACTTAGGTGATCTAGTCTATACTTGTATGCTGTGCACATCACATAGTAATTCTAGGTTAATAATCGGAATAAGAACACATGTGTTTTCAAAAACAACATATCATGTTAGTAAAGGCCGATCTTTGATCGGGGGAGCGGGGGTGCTCATTGCATGACCTTCCTCTCTCGTACCCAAGTTCCCGAGCCGAGGTAACTTTGGTGATGACGGACACGTGGCCTTCGGCACGAGTCAGGGTTTCTTAAATTCCCCCAAAACAAAATATTTAGGTGGCGACTCTGTATCTAGTAAAGCAGTCCATGTTTGGCACTTCTTTATTAAAATCAGTTTTCCAAAACGATTTGTCGGATTTGAACTCTTTGGTGATTTATCGATCTTACATCACACATTGTGAGATTAGATTCAGAACCATGACATTGAGTCCGAACTTGTAGTAGCTAGAGAGCAAACAAATCCGCGCCTTTGCGCGCAGAGCTTGGGAGTTCTCGGGCACGCTTACAGCATGTCCTGACAGTCGAGTGTAAAGTTGATTGACCTCACACATTGCGTATTCTATTTTCCTCTCTGGTTTCGACGCCAATTCGGGCATGATCAGATACATCCAAATGAGGGAGTGGAATACACAGCTTCATTTCCGGTTCATGCCTCGCACCTGCCCTGCCTGGAGGACGAGAGAGATTCTGGCCCCTACCATTAGTTTCAGTTACACCCTATCTAAGTAGTGTTTGGCTTGGCTTGAAGAGGAGGCAGAGGTTGGACCGTCTTTGAATAGAGCCACCTGACTTAGCTGTGCCCCTAGTTTTACTGCTTTGATATTTTCTTTTCAAGTTTTAAGATGTAAAAGCAACTTTGATCTAAATCAAAGAGTTGGAGAATGTACTTGTGTTGAAATCAATAATATTAAAGTTACGAGTACTAAAAATTTTCCTTTCGGTCCCAAAAATGGTCCAAGTTGTAAAAGGGTAAAATTTTGAACAAAATCAACTTTTATTGAAACTTTTCAAAACAATTTTCGAAAACGATCACCACCTGACACGCACGTAATTGATCCTCAAGATGTACAGTCTCGAATCAAACGATCATAATTGTCCATGATTGCATCGGCCACACCAGCTCTTCTACCAATATAAAGATCCCACAACCAAACTAATTGATAATGGAGAAAGATGACTTGATCAAGAAAATGGATAAGACAGTTGAATTGGGGATAGTTACGCTAAACTTCAGGGTGAAGTTGCCTACATATCCCAAAATGGGAATCAGACCTTACGTAGTTCAGTTCAGGTTCACTCGAGTATTAACTCTCTCCTTTTGCGCTCTAACTTTTGCCAAAGTCGCCCTTTAGGGTTTTCAACCTTGCGAGCTCAGATTTTCTTTATTTCTAATTTTTCATGCTCTAACTTTTGCCTAGGTCAACCTTTCGAGTTTTCGACCTAGCGAGCCTCTCAAGAGTAATATTTCTCAACTTGTCCATATGGATCGGTTGCGAGAACTCCAGGCCATCCAAGTCCATAAGAATAATTGCCTCTCCTGACCAGATTGACTTGATAATGTAAGGACCAATCCAATTGGGTTTGAACTTGCCTCTAGGGTCATGAATGGGAGCTCGGTTGTCTTTCAGTACCATGTCCCTTGCTTGAAGATTTCTGGACTTAACTTTCTTGTTAAAAGCCCTGGCAATTCAACGTTGGTAGCCCTGGACATGATGCAATGCTATTAGTCTTCTCTCATCAAACAACATTAACTCCTCAAACCTACTTTGCTGCCAATCTACCTCTACTATCTGACACTCATCCATAACTCGTAGTGAGGGCACTTCAATTTCGATCGGCAAAACAGCCTTCATCCTGTAAACAAGAGAATAAGGTGTCGCCCCTATAGATGTTCAGATTAAGGTCCTGTAGCCCTAGAGCGCAAATGGCAATTTATCTGGCCAATCCCTATAGGTTTCCACCATCTTCTGAAGAATTCTCTTGATATTTTTGTTTGCAACCTCAACTGCTCCATTGGTTTGTGGCATGTATGTACATGACTTATGGAAAGCCACGTTATATTTCTCAAGCAAGTCTATCACCTCTTCTTGAAGTGCGACCCATTATCGGAGATAATCTCATTTGGAACTTCATACTGGTAGATGATGTTGTTTTTGATAAATTTAACCATATGCGACACTTTTAGCACGGAGTAGGACTGGGCCTCTACCCATTTCATGAAGTAGTCGATTGTTACTAAGATGAATTCATGTCCATTTGACCCCTTTGGCGTGACTGCACCGATAACATCTACCCCCAAACAGAGAATGGCCATGGTGAAGTCATGTTGTAGAGCTTCGATAGCGAAATGTTCATGCAATTGGCATGAATCTGGCATTTGTGGCAGTGCTGTACAAAACCACAACAATCCTCATCCATGGTTGACCAGTAGTAGCCTTGTCTAAGGATTTTTTGGGCGAGCATCACACCATTCATGTGGGCTCTGCACTCTCCTCCATGAATGGCCTCCATAAGAAGCTTTGATTCCTCTTCCTTAACACACAATTTATGCATTCCCAAATGGCCTCTTTTGTACAACCTGCCTTCGTAGATGATAAATTGGATGGCCAGACGCCGTATTTGCCTTTTGTCCTTGGCATTTGCTCCTGGCGGATACACTTCATTTTCCAGGAAATTCCAAATATTGTAACACCAAGGGTTCTTGTCTGAAGCCTCATCTATTGCCACAATGGTTTCATAGGCCGGTGTGTACTTCTGTTCAATAATGATCAGACGCATCCTGACTCCCAATGGAATGTCTACGATAGAAGATAGAGTTGTTAGTGCATCAGCGAATCGGTTGTTCTCTCTTAGTAGATGGGCAAACATTAGCTTTTCAAACCTCAGAATTAGCATGTCCAAGACCTGATGGTAAACCTTCATTTTCTCTTCTTTTACCCATAATCTCCGTTGGCTTGAGACACAACCAAGTTCGAATCCCCGATGACGTCCAACCTTTTTGCCCCTAGTTCCAGGGCAGCTTCTAAACCAGCAATACACGCTTCATATTCTGTTTCGTTTTTGGATACTTTGAATCGGAGTTTTAAGTCAAGTGTTCTATCTTTTCCCCATCGTCAACCAACTCGCCAAAAAGGGCACCTTGTTTGCCAGAAAGGGCACAACTGAAGCTAACAACAAAGGGCTGAAAGCTCTCTCATCCTCCAAGCAACGAGGTATCAAGCTAAGTGCGAAGCACGAACTGGAATGGATCAAGATATTCCACTCCCTCATCTGGACAGGTCTAGTCACATCTGAACTGGCTAAGGGCGTCATCAATCGATGTCAGTTGCTGATCTGCTGCACTTCCAGTCGCACCACAACCCCTCTGCGGGAGAAGCTCGCTGTTCTGAGCAGAAGAATGAGAATCTAGCAGAATGCAAAGGCCAAGAGCCCACAACTTCTTGTTTATCCATCAACCACCCAGGGGAGGGATAAAATAAAAAAGAGAGAGATTGAAGAATAGAGAGATGTGCGCTAAGAGAAAAAGTGAGGAAAAGGGCTTTTTCAGAAAAATAGAGCCTGAGGGCTGAGTGATGTGAGAATCACAAATGAGAAAGGGTGGGAAACAATACTCGTAGAAACTGGCTCCCTGTGAACCAAGAGGTCTCTTGCCATTCAAATACGTCTGAGTGTCGTATCTTTTGTTTTGTTTGTCTCGATTCTTGCTTTGAGTCATTTCGAGTGCTTCTCGATGTGTTTAGGTTGTTTACCTTTTGTTTTTCTTTGTTGAGTCGTAGTGCGTTGTGTTCAGTTGTAGGCTTAATACCCGGTTAAGAACTCTTTTCTTAATTTCAAAATGAATCGTTTTGTGCTCATTGTGCAAAACAAGATTTGTTCTTTCATAAAAATCGCAAGGTTCAACCCAGGTCGTGTGAGAACGGTAAAACCAAGACCTATCTGAAGTTATATAGGTTTCGGACTGCAAAGAAAAAGAAAAGAGGAAAATTAGAGCATCTAAGTGTGTTTCAACTTCAGCAAATTCCGAGATTGTATTCCGGATGTACCTTCTCAAGTCTTGTCAATGCTCCGAAGTATGAGTGCGCCTCTACCTCAAGCTCAAGTTCAAGCCTGCTTCAAAGCCAGAATGGTGATCAGAGGTTCTCTCTCGAGTATCATTCCTTGCCAGGGGCATCTCGGCCGTGTTTACAATGAGTTCCTAGGAGACCAACTGCGGCGGTGGAAACTAGAGTTCGAATGGCTGTTACCTAGAACGCAAAGGTTCGGGATTTCCGAGACTAAAGTCTGGTTTAAATACCCAGGGGTGTATCCTCGGCTTGAAATTTGTATGGAAGCCCCATAGGTTGAGATAGCATGTATGCACCTCAATTTTGGATACTGAACCAACCTAGTCTGCCATCCCGTTGAAGAATAGGGAAAGTTGTGAATATGATCAGGAAAGAAAACGACATTTGTGAATTCTACATGCAGAAGTTACCCCTTGTCAGCGTTTCAGGACCTTTGTACTGTGAGTTGAAGGTAAGTGTTCAAAGAACACAATGGAGGGGAGATCCCCGTCAGAGTAGAGCGGTTTATCGCCACTCACTCCATGAGGTGCTTTCTAAAAACACCGCTTTGTTTGTTTATTGCATTCCCTAAACATCATGCTCTACATTGCTTGTAACATGTTGTAACATGTATCGTATCATTGCACTTATTGCAGTTATTTGCATTCTTGTGTTGTCTTCTAATCATTTATCCTTTCACGCTATGCAGCGTTTAGGATCGTTGTCCTCCGGGGCTATCTCATGACGCGTGAAACGCGGCCCTGGGCGTGTTTTATCTCAGGTTGCATTATGCGCGCACCTGGGCGGTTGTTTTCGGTCCTCTTCTCACGATTTCAGCGTGGTTAGAGTGTTCCTTTCCTCACACGATTTCAGCATGTTTGGAATTCATCTTCGGTTGCATTGTTATGCACCCTCTTTAACTTGCGCTATCACGCACGTTACTTGCATTGTTTTGCACATCTAACTTGCGCTGTCACACACGTTACTTGCATTGTTTTGCATATTTAACTTGCGCTGTTACGCACGTTACTTGCATTGTTATTCACCTCTTTAACTTGCGCTGTCACGCACGTTATTTGCATTGTTTTACACATCTAACTTGCGCTGTCACGCATGTTACTTGCATTGTTTTGCATATTTAACTTGCGATGTCACACACGTTACTTGCATTTTTTTGCACATTTAACTTGCGCGGTCATGCACGTTACTTGCATTGTTTTGCATATTTAACTTGCGCTGTTATGCACGTTACTTGCATTGTTATGCACCTCTTTAACTTGTGCTGTCACGCACGTTACTTACATTGTTTTGCACATCTAACTTGTGCTGTCACGCACGTTACTTGCATTGTTTTGCACATCTATCTTGTGCTGTCACGCACGTCACTTGCATTGTTATGCACATCTATCTTGCGCTGTCACGCACATTACTTGCATTGTTTTGCATATCTATCTTGCGCTGTCATGCACGTTACTTGCATTGCTATGCACCTCTTTAACTTGCGATGTCATGCACGTTACTTGCATTGTTTTGCACATTTGTCTTACGCTGTCACGCACATTACTTGCATTATTTTGCACATCTAACTTGCACTATCACGCACGTTACTTGCATTGTTTTGCACATCTATCTTGCTTTGTCACGCATGTCACTTGCATTGTTATGCACATGTATCTTGCGTTGTCACGCACATTACTTGCATTGTTTTGCATATCTATCTTACACTGTCACGCACGTTACTTGCATTGTTATGCACCTCTTCAACTTGCGCTATCATGCACATTACTTGCATTGTTATGCACCTCTTTAACTTGCGCTGTTACGCACGTTACTTGCATTGTTTTGCACATCTATCTTGCGCTATCACGCACGTTATTTGCATTGTTATGCACCTCTTTTACTTGCGCTGTCATGCACATTACTTGCATTGCTATGCACCTCTTTTACTTGCGCTGTCACGCACGTTACTTGCATTATTATGCACTCTTCACATGCGATGTCACGCACGTTCCACCTGCATTGTTATGCACCTTTCCACCCGCATTGTTATGTACTCTTCATATGCGTTGTCATGCACATTCCACCCACATTGTTATGTACCCACTCCACCTGCATTATTATGCACGTTTCAATCGCATTGTTATGCACACTCTTTAATTGCGTTGTCATGCACATTTTAATTACATTGTTATGCATACTCTTTACTTGCGTTGTCACGCACGTTCTACTTGCATTGTTATGCACCATTTTCAGTTGCATTGTTATGCGTGCTCCACTTGCATTGTCATGCACGTTTTGTTTGCATTGTTATGCGCGCTTCGATTGCATTATTGTGCACCCTCTTCACTTGCGTTGTCCATGCACGTTTTGCTTACATTGTTATGCGCGCTTTGGTTGCATTGTTATGCACCCTCTTCACTTGCGTTGTCATGCACGTTTTGCTTGCAGTGTTGTACGCACTTCGGGCGCTTCGGTTGTATTGTTATGCACCCTCTTCACTTGCGTTGTCACGCACGTTTTGCTTGCATTGTTATGCGCGCTTCGGTTGCATTGTTATGCACTCACTTGCATTGTTGTGCACCTCTTCACTTGCGTTGTCACGCATGTTCCAGTCACATTGTTATGCACCTCTCCACTTGTGTTGTCACGCACGTTCAATTGCATTCTTATGCACTTTTCACTTTCATTGCTATGCACGTTTCACTTGCATTGTTGTACACTTTTCACTTGCATTGTATGTGCATGCGTTTATCTTGTGTTGATATTGTATCTTGATAGAGCGTTGATCATGTGTTCCCATTATATTGTACTTGTCAAAATCTCTCTTTTGTGCAGGCACGATATTGTATGTACGGTTCATTTGAAGTTGATGAAACCAGACGTTATTGTATGTACGGTTCATTCTAGAGAAGTTCCAGTTCAGTTTGACTGCTACCTTTCTCCTCTCGCGTTTGACACGCGTTTGGATAACTGCGCTTTCTTGCGCAGTCATTCTCCTTTCGCGTTTGATACGCTAGGAGGTGTTTCATTTGAGACTTTGGGTGTTCCCAATAGTCGCTTTTAGTCTTTCCTGCATGAGTCGTAGTTAAGATTGCATAATTTTCTTATATCCTTCCTGCATGAAGTGTAGTTTGGTTTGTGTTGCTCACGCGTAACGTGTTTATTGGCTTACATCTTCTCATGTATGAGACTGTTGTAATTTGTCAATTTGCTTAAAATGGTGTATTTATTTTGCATAAATGTTTCATTACAGCCCTCTTTGCTTGATCATAAGTTATGCTCTTGCATCGTGCTTGTCATTTGCATTTTGCCCTAGCCTGCGGGCGCATCTATATTGTATTTTGTTTGTTTGTCCAAGTCTTCAGCCTTGTCAAAAATGGGTCATCTCTGGGCTTTGACATTCACTCATGTCATTTCATGACTCTGAGCTCTGTCAAAGAGGGGCAACTGTAGACACCCCATTTTTTACCGCCCTTAGGACTTGGGCGCCACTGATGGTTTACTTGGTGGTGAAAGTTGTGTCGTGCAATGGTTCGATTTTCTTCAGCAAAGAGAGAGTCAAATCCCAACTTCACACCCCATTTTTGGACTAAAACTATTTTGAATGGTTTTTAAATCTTAAAACCCTCTCTTTCAAAATATTTTTGAAAAGATGATTCTACGATGTTTCGACGCTCGCATTTTGTTAAATGTCGCGTTTTTCGGTAAATCGAGCAAGGACAAAGTGGCAATGAATGAAAGAGAGATGAACTCTTTGAAAAATATTTCAAGGCACCTTGTTTAGGGGTTTGGAGTTGAAGAAAAGAGGAGAAGAGAGAAGAAACCAAGTTGAGGGAGAAAATGGGCATGAACCGTTAAGAGATAGTCGAGCAGCGCTCGCTGAATCAAGCCTATTCATTTGCACACTTGGATTTCAGCCATGAGGCCACCACCGGTGGAAATAGGACTTCCAGGGCTTCATTTTTCACTCAAGAATCTCCTTAAGCCGAGGCCAAATGAGGGAGATATGATTGGTTGAAGTTGGGCATCATTTCGGTTGGACCGAAACTGAGTAGCCTTCACTAAAAGAGAGATATCTCTTAGCACAGTTAGAATTTTGATACAAGGCTATCACCATTGGAAATCTTACTTCTAGGGCTTCAATTTGCACTCAAGAATGACCTGAAAAGGCATCCAGATGAAGGAGTTAGGCTTGCTTCAAGTCGGGGACTAGGATTGATTTTTGCTGCCGGCCTCTATGGGAGTGTGCCAGCCATGAATGGCCAATGCCATCCAAAAGTGACCCCTACCGGCCAACAATAGTGTGGTACTGGCCAACAATGGTAAAGGTGCCAGCCAGTGATGAAAATATCAGTTTTGGACAGATATTTTATCTCCAATTGGCACAGTTGTCTCTCTTGAGATATTTTCGACCCAAAGCTCCATTTTTGCTATATAATGAAGCCTTATATCTCAATTTGAAGGGTTAGAACTTCTTAAGCAAGTTTGAGAGCTTCTCTCACCAAACTCCCTCTCTCTCTACAATTTTCAGAGCTTAATCTCTGCCTCTCTCTAGAGTTCACTCTCTCTTGCCCTTTTGTGCTAAAAGACTTGCATACAACCATCTTCAACCTATCAACCCTTAAGAAGACTTGATCACCATTGGGCTGAGGTCCCTTGGAACCTACTTTGGGTTGTTGAAGGCTGGTTTTGGCTCAGATTTGGGGCTGTTTTGCTGCTGTGCTTCAAAGGTAACCTCTTACCCTCTTTAAGCTTGTTTTGCATGCTTGTTTTACCACCTTTGCAAATTTTTTTTGGCTTGGTTTTGAACTGAAGAAAACTTTGTTTTTCAGTCCTAAAAATGTTGGTTTAAGCCTTGTTTGGCTAGGGGGTTGTCTCTCCCTTTTGTTCCTTAGCTTGTATAGCTTTTGAGCCATCTTTCAAGGCCTTTCAAAACAATTTTTTGTGGCCTTTTAACCACTGAAATCCAGAGGAATTTTAGTGGTAAAAACCCTATTTTGAGGCTCAAAATAGGAGGGGGTGGTCCCCCATCCTCTTGTCTTGTTTACTTGTGTTGATGGCCAATCAAATGAGCATGTGTTTTTACTTCTTTATGGCTTTGTTTAGGCTCATTTTTGTGACTTATCAGACCTGTCATAACTCTGTTTTTGGCTGTCATGGTCACCTCTTGCATGCTTATTGCACTTGTAGTGTAAATCCTCTTTGCTAGCCTTGTTAGCCTTACAAAGTAGCATACTTTTGTGGTTTGAATTAGCTTAGTTCAAGCATGTTTTTGGTGTTATTTTGACATGTTATAACTCTGATTTTGATTGGTGGATTCACTCCTTGCATGGTTTATACACTTGTAGTGTATTTCTCACAATCTAGTCTTGTCTGCTTCATGAAGTAGCATGTCTTTCTAGCATGATTTGATTCTATTTCAGCATGTTTTTGGTGATATTTTGCCATGTCATACCTCTGTTAAGGTTTGTTTTGGTTGGCCCTTCCATGCTCCATGCACTTGTAGTGCAATTCCATGAATTAGCCTAATGTGTATCATGCTTTAACATGGCATTCTAGCATGATTTTGGCTTAACTCTAAGAAGCTCTTGGTCATGTTTTAGCATTCTTAAGCTCTAATTTTTGTTGTTTTGGCAATGCATGCCATGATTTGTATAGCTATGGTTCATCCCAGCTTGTTAGCTTTGTGCATTAAGTCCACTAGCATGTATTGCTTGACCTATTTGAATGATCTGGCATCATTTGTTATGTGATTTCAGAGCATGTTTTATTGTCGTGCACTCACATCTTTCACTCTTTCAATGCGGTGAAGGGTTGGTCCTTTATGCCTTGAACATGAGCCTTTGTGTATGCCTTCATGCCTAAGCTTGCGAGCTATCATTTCAATATGTATTTGGCGTTATTTTGCCATGATATAACTCTGATTTTTGTTGGCAAAGCCATCTCACGCTTGGTCTTGATAGGTGTAGTGTAATCCACCTTATTTGCCTTGCATCCATCATGCCTTATGCCCTTCATGCTAGCATATTTTGGCTTCCTTCCATACATGTTTTAGACTCATTTTAACATGTTTTAGGACTTTTTTGGGTTGCCCTTGCCATATGCTTCATGTTTTGCATAGTTATAGTGCAAGTGCCTTGCTAGCCTTAAACTTTGAGCACCATAGCATGCTTCATTTGTATCATGTACATGATTTAGAATCATTCCACAAGACATTTCAGAGCGTGTAGCATTGCCATGTTCCCACTTTATTCACCCTTTGAGTGCCTCTAAGGGTTGTGCATTTGTTACCTTGTTTTGTGGCTTAGTGTGTACACATGCATGCCTAGGCATTTGTGCCTCAATCTTAGCATATTTTGGTCTTTGTTTAGACCTATTTGAACTCTGTCCATGATTGGTTCATGCCTTTGTACCATGTATTGCATACCTCCTTTGTAGTCCTCTTTGGTAGCTTTATGCTTTAAGGACCCTAGCATGCCATGCTTGTATTGATTGAATGATTTGACATCATTTCATACCTTATTTCAGTGCATATAGTGTAGTCACATTCTCATATACTTCATTTCTTCATGGCTTTTGAGGGTTGTGTATTATACCTGGCTTATAGGCTAACATGTGTGCATGTCTGTCTAGTCTTTTAAGCTTTATTTCCAGCATGTTTAGGCCACTATTTTGGGCATGATTGAGGTCTGTCCATATTCGGTTTAAGTCCATATAGCATGTTGTTTGCATGTTGTCGCATTGCATTGTGTTAGCATGTTGTTACATTGCATTGTTGTTTGCATACTTATTTTGCATTGCATTGTGTTTGCATGCCATTAGCATTGCTAAGTTCATCATGTTGCATTGCATTGTGTTTGCATGCTCATGTTACATTAGCATTGTTTGCATGCCATTAGCATTGATAGGTTGATCATGTTGCATTGCATTGTGTTCAACCCGATGTTGTGTTTGAACACAAGGTGGATTAGCTCATTTCATACTTGAAGTGATGAAATGAGCCAATCTTCCTTTGGTCTCCATTGCCTTTGATTTCTCACGATAAGGAGATGGTCTTGGTGTCTTATTTTTCATGCATTTATTGAATTTGCATATGTTGGATCTTTAGCCATCATGTATCGAGATACGTCATTAATGGTCTTGGATCCAATGATGCCCATTCCATTGATGTTTTGAAGTGATATGGAGTGGCATAGTGCGTACATACCCTTGGGAGACCCTCCTTTTTCTCTATTTTGTGCTCTGCTACAGCTTGGTGTCCCAGCACATCAGTGGCCGGCACCCTCTTATTTCTAGTCGGCACCCTCTTATTTCTGGCCGGCAGCCCTTCATCCGTGGTCGGCAGTGTGCACTCTTGGTTGGCAGGGGGGTCAGCAGAAGCTTCTCATGGCCGGTAGGCCACTGATGCACTCCCCAGCACTGTTTTAGTGAGATCCAGCAACTAATTCTCAAGGACACCCTACAAACAGAGCCTCAAGAGAGCAACCGGAGAGCTTTTCGGGGCGAGAAACCGAATGCGAGCATACATGTTCAACATCTTCAAACCAGAGCTGAAGCAGCGTATTTTAAAGCTTTATGTGTTAATTAGCTTGAATTTGTAATTTGATTAATTTGTTAATTAGTTAAATGTTGTAATAATTTAGTAGCTTAGTTTAGCTATTTCTTTATTGGTTTGTAATAATTAGTCTAATTAGCTTAATTAGATTAGTTGATTAGCTTAGCTTAGATTAGCTTAGCTTTCATTCGGACCCTCCGTTGAAAGGGCACAACTGTTGTAATAAGCATGCATGTGTGTGATGCATGTCTTCCAACCCCCATTTCTTTCTCCCTTTTACTTATCTGCTTTCAGTGGTTAGTTTTAGGGCATATTTCAATTAGCATCCTTATGCTTGCATGCGTGCATCATTCATTCGTATTGCATGCACCGGGCTCGGCGCATCATACTAACTGCATTGTATCTCAATACCTATTTGAATACATGTATCAAGTGTTACATTCACATGCCATCTTAGAATAGCCGAGCCTATTTCTAGTTGCATTTTGCATGTGTTGCATTAGGCATTGATAACATAGCTAGGATCATGCATTGATTTCTAACTAGCTATTGTTTTGGCTTGGAGTACTAAGTAAGCTTTTATGCTTTAGCATCTTACATGTATGTAAGTGACTGTCATGATAGCATGCTTGCCATGAGGTTATGTGCTTAAGTGATTAACTACATGAATGCCTGTGGGTGAAGGTTGGATTGCTTGAATTGGAACAATTCATCAAAATGTGTGTTTTAAGCCCACTTGAGGTGGCAAAATCATGTTTTCTAAGCCCACTCGAGGGTGGCAAATCCACGTCTTAGCCTACTTACGAGTAGCACCTTCAAACCATTTTCAAACAAACAAACATGAGATGTTTTGTTCCAACTTAGGCGATCTAGTCTATACTTGTATGTTGTGCACATCACGTAATAAGCTAGCTAATAAATCGGAATAAGAACGCATGTGTTTTCAAAAATAACATATCATGATAGTAAAGGCTGATCCTTTGATCGGGTGAGCGAGGGTGCTCATTGCATGACCTTCCGCTCTCGTACCCAAGTTCCCGAGCCGAGGCAACTTTGGTGATGACGGACACGTGGCCTTAGGCACAAGTCAGGGTTTCCTAAATTCCCCCAAAATAAAACATTTAGGTGGCGACTCTGTATCTGGCAAAGCAGTCCATGTTTGGCACTTCTTTATAAAATCAGTTTTCCAAAACGATTTTCCCAATTTGGACTCTTTGGTGATTTATCGGTCTTGCATTGCACTTTGCAAGATTAGATTTAGAACCGTGACATTGAGTCCAATTCTGCCAAACTCTTCCCTTCTCATTTGCTATTGAAGAATAACCTTCCAGACAAGCAATCTTGCTCACCCCGCTGAAAAGGAAAGCCTCTCAATGAACGAAACGAATAATCACCTTCCAGACATGTTATCCTTTTATCGCTTGTGCAACATTTATTTAAAACATCCAGGCCTTTAATGCCTGACTGTGCTATCTATTAATTACGAATGTACCCTTCACGAAGGCGACCATGGACAACGCCATCCCCACACCTATTCGGCGTCATCTGTCAACAAGTCAACTAGGGTAGGGGCAGATATATAAATCTATTCGGCATCACATCATTTACTATTCGACATCACATCATTGACATCCTTAGCATTGCAGTTAAACATCAAGCCAAATTGCCATGCTATACCCCACTTGAGAACTTTCACGTGATGCCTTTCCTTTGGGACCTATTCGGCGTAATCCGTACAGTAGTCTCAACTTGGGCAGGGCCAGATACATGAATCTAGTAATATCGAGTAATCTATTCGGCGTCATTAGTAATAAACAATCAAATGTTAACTCACATTTCAGCCATTACACAACTGCCGGTTAACAACTATTTGAACAATCTTATTTAACCAACATTATTTACTTCGATACATAATAGGACTCAATAAGACTATTTTCATTGATCAATAAGATCATTCTCATTAATAAACTGAACAGTTACAAACGTTTCAATTTATACATGAAAATGGCCCTACTATAATACTTGGCCAAAACAAAACTAATACAAAACGTTCTACTTTTGCTCCTCATCCAACCTAGCTTCAGAGTTCCTCAAGATCCGACTCCAGTGACTCTACTTCTTGTTGTTCATACAGAATCAGCACGTCAAGTGTTGTCTTTGTAGCCGCTAAAGCTTTGGGCCAGCCATGTTTAAATCCTTGATTTTGAAACTTCAAGGCTTCATCGGCATATTTTTCCATGGCTGCTGTTTCTCCGACATCAAAAGATTTGGTCGACTCTGACTCCGCTCATTCCTTTTCCTTCTCAGCCTCATGGAGATCGGCCTTGAGTCTCTCTATTTCCTCTTTTGCCTTCGTAAGACCCGTTTCTGTAATGTTGGCCCTTTCTTCGGCGACCATCCCAAGCAAGTCAACATGCTTCATTTTTTTCTCTTCAGCAAAGGCCTTTGATTGCACTTCTTCGACTCTCATTGCCTCAGCCTTAGCTTTTTTAGTCGCAACTGCTAAATTGGTAGTGGCTGCTTTAGCCTTATTTTTCTCGACTTCAACCTCTACTTTGAGTAAGTCGATTAGCTCGACGGCTTCATAATGACGGCAGCCAATTTCGACAATTTGCTCCGCCGCTTGGAAGGAAAACCAAAACAGTAAAGTAATGAACATGTGTAAAGGGCAATGATGCTAAAACTAAGAAATGATGCTCACCAGGATAGCTAATTGGGTGGCCAAGGCAATGGAAACTACGCCTGGCTCAGCACGGAATGTCACCTTATCCAATGGAAAGGAAATCGCCGATGCCACACTTAGGGCTAGGGCAAGATCCTTCACTGTCGATGCTCTAATGGGAACCAAAGATCCCTTGATCTTCGGTTGGATTGTAAATGGCTTAGCAAGATCAGGCAGAGGAAAAACTCTCGACCGTTTATTGATCAGTTGCTCAGATGATTCGGCCATAACTTTGGCGAATTTAGCGGGGCACTTCTCCCCTCTTTGTTCGGTCACTGTTTCTGTTGATTCCTCATGCTGATGAGCCGGATCATCAAGTACGATTTTGACAACCGTCTCCGTGTAGACCACGTCTGGCGAAGGAATTTCTTAACTTTCCCCAGTACTTTCTGCTCTCCTTCTTGTCGCAATCTTCTCGGCATTCCTCCTCCTAGAAAACTACACAAGCGATTCTCCTGCCATATTTTCAAAATCGGCTCCAAGCAAGTCTTCTAAATTAATAAAGATGTCTTCTTCACGGGAGATTAAATCTACTTGGCCAGAAGAAGATGGAATACCAACTCTTTCTTCGAGTTTGACTTGATTAAGGGATCAACTAGTTTCTCTATCTAGTTCATGCTCCTCTACCGAACGGACCTCCAACTCGACGGGAATGTTTAAGTCTGTGAGATCTAGTTGAATTTCTTTGATGCCTTGTTCACCCCCTTTTTCACCTTGGTTGCTGACTTTTCTCCCTGTTCACGGGCAGAAGATTCCCCAAGTCCAATATCCCTCAGATTGGTGAAACTTGGGAATATTAGAGTTGTGAGCTTCCGTTCACCTCTTGGAACTAGAATATGATCAACCGCCAAAAATGTCACGTATGTGGGGTCATGTCTTAACAATAGATGAGCGGCGTGCCCTTGTCCTTGAAGATTTGAACGACCACAAAACTAAGGACAGTCTTCATTTGAGCGAGCACAAGTTTGTCCGCCGAAGTGAGGAATCTTTTGAGGTCGTTGCCTGCACAAAAGAAAGACGATCAAATTACAGAACTTAAGCCGAACAATAATTGAATTGGCACAAGAAGCAAAAGATCTATTCGGTCACCTGGTTCGTCTTTCTGTCTAGGCACTGGGTCTAGGCGATTTTCTCCTTCGCCGAATTCCCAATTACCCTGGACGATGACCATGATATCGTCAACCCTCTTGCCAGAACTGGCAAGCATAGTCACTAAATGGTGATCTATGTCTTTGGCTCTAAAAAAATAACAACCTTGCCGACCAGACGATTTGGCCAAGACATAGCAATGCCGAACAACAGGAATTCCTATGTTAAGTTGAAGTCGACAGTTTAATTCTACTATACCCATTGTTATTCGGTAGAAATTTACGTTAGGTTGGGAGGAGATTAAACCCCAATAGCACAGAAGAAATGGATGGAGGGTGAAATGGACTCCACCCTCAGCGATCAATAGTAAAGGAAAAATGATTGTGTTCATATCCTTATTTCCATGTCAACCACGTCGTCTCCAATGAGGGCCAATCGAACGTCGTCTAGGATCGAAAATGACAACGAAAGGTAGCAACTCGATCCTCTGAGAGGAAAGCTTTCGAATGCTTTTCCATAATGACGGAATAGGAAGACCACAGCAAAAGCAAAGACGAATAAAAGAAGGTTGGACTGATATCATGTGAGAAAAGTAAAGAAAGAAGGCTTGGAAGACTTACAGAATGAAATGAAAGAAAAATAAATGGCAAATACGAAGATGGAGTAAAGTGCAGAGATTCTTGAAGATGAAGGGTTACAAGAGATGAACCAAGGGTAGACACCTTTCAAAAGATGAAAAGACGGAGAGTTTTCAAATCATATTAAATGAATACAGATACGAAGGGGCGGGAAGCTGCAATCATTTCATATTGCCTCTCCATTGACAACTCAGCAACAAACGGTGTGCGTGCGCCGTATTCTTGAATTCCAAGATGTTTTGACAACTCGAGCTGAGTTAAATATGCTCTTAACGGCCGAGAATATCGACTATGTTTTTTAGTTGAATACTCGATGGGCAATTGTGGGAGCCGAATAAATGATGAAATGTGGATAAAGAGCTCGACGACCCAGTGTTATAAAAATCCTCTAGGTCGTAAGACATAGCCGAATAAGCAGGGATAATCCTAATGGGTGCCGAATAGATAGTAACAAACGGCAGGCCCATATTGAAGCCAGGCTATCCAATACAGGGAAGTGGACCCAAAAGAAATAAAAAGGAAATAGCAAGAGAAACTATAAAAGGGGAAGGTAGGCTAAAACAAGAGGTATGTGTGCTAAAATATAAAATTCTTAAGAGAGAAAAGAGGGCTAGAAAAACAGATACTAACTTGCCCGTCAGAGTGATAATTCTGATACCACAGACCGGAGTGTTCTTTTCTATTTCAGGTGACATCTCAAGGATTTCGAAGGTCTAACTAGATCGAAGAAGTATTTTCAAATCCATTTCATCGCAATAAATTAACTTTTTCTTGAGATTTTAGTTAGAACTCCCTCATTAAAAAGTTTTACTAATATGACGACACATGAAAAATGTTTGGGGAAATTAAAAATTAATGACACCTTCACAAAATATTTATAAATTTATAAATATATATCTATATATATATATATAAATTTAATTATTAAAATTGATAAAATTTATCATTGATTTGATTTTTTTTTTTTCTTAAAACTTCCACTAAAGTGCAATTCCCCAAAATATTTCTTAGGTCAATTCTTCTAAATTTGTGAAGGTTATTCTCAGACGAAAATTCCCCAACACTAAAGCTGGGAAGCGTTGTTTTGTTGTGAAATAATTTAAAAACTTAAAATTCAATAATTTTTTTTATCTTGATATTTATTTATTTATTTATAAAATTAATATTTTTAGAATCCTTTCATTGAGATTTATCAAATAAGATTATGACAAATATGAAATTCTTATAGAAGAATTTGATAAAATTTTCACTAAATTTTCAATTACCTAACAATGAAAGTTCTCTTAGTTTAGTTAACAAAATTTCACTGATCTTTAGTCACCGTCAATGAAATTTCACCGAGTATAGTAAAATTTCAATGTCTACAAATTTGAAGTATCTAATTTCAAATTTAAGATAAAAATTTCAAATTGAATGCTACAAAATATAATTAAAAAATTCCTCTATTTTAAAATAATATTTTTTCTTTTAGAAAGACATTATTCTATCAACACCACTTGCTGCAACTCGCTGTATTGAAAATGAACTTTATTAGTTCCATGTGAGTTGGTCTTCTAACAGTTAATACATATTGATATTTGTCATGGTATGGAAGTCATATGCATCTCATATTCAGTTCAACTCTTCTATTTTTTTTTATTAGTGAAAAAAAAAATTATTAATATAAAAGCAAACAAACAACAATCCATGGTGATAAAATGCAACATTGCCAAATACGTACATCTCAAATAGGTTAAAAGATACAAAACAAGTTAATTATATGCACGCACCATGGAAATAAATAAATAAAATGAAAAAGTCTCACAAGTTAATTATATGCAAGCACCAAGGAAATAAATAAATAAAATGAAAAAGTCTCACGTAAAAACTTACATGATTTTATAAATTTCAAAAAATTTATAAATTAATTTAGGGTAAATTATGCAAATGGTCTATGTAGTTTACACGTTGTGTCATTTTGGTCCCTCTAATTTTAATTTGCTCGATTTGACCTTAAATTTTGAATTCTGTATCATTTTGGTCCAATTGAGAATGGATATTAAGAAATTGCTCAATTTTGACCTTAAATTTTTATCTTTGCCATCCGCTGCCGCCGCCGCCACAGCCAAACAACAATCCCAACATCATCAAATCATCATAACTATCAAAAATTACAAAACAAAATCCAATTTTCAACCCTAGATCAAAAATCACAACAAGAAATTAGCCACATTTCCAAATTTGAAATCCCATATGTACAAATCTCCATGACGAACAAAGGAAAAGAAACAAGAACAGAGAGAGAGAGAGAGAGAGAGAGAGAGAGAGAATAAGAGTGAGAGAAAAAAAATGGGTCACCATCATTGCTTGCTCCGTCATTGTTGGTTGCGCCGTTGATTGGGCATTTTTGATCATCAGCAACAATGGTGTGGTCCACAACAAAATCATTCAATGTTACATTCAATTCGCCATAGACATGTGAATTCGAAACTGAAGGTAAAAAATCCAATTCGATGATAGACAATTGGGATGTGTGAGACAACAAGCTTTCAGAGTCCTCTGCCACCAAAGAAGAGTGGTTTTGATTGTAATTGTAACTCTTCTCCGACGAAGCAGCTATGGATTCAAATTCATGCTTTTTCAAATCGTAAGCCCACGCTCCTTCAGCAATGTTGAAAGTGCCCAACCAGACTCTCTTTCTAGTGAAAAAGTCTCGAATCTCAGCAGCCTATTTGCCCTATTTTCGCTGTCGAACCCCTCTGTATTTCGCCCAGATGGCCTCGACCGATTAGGGTCTAGGGTTTTGGTTAAAACCCTCTTCTTTTTAGGGGCTCTCTCTTCATCGCGTCACCCTACCTCTCTTACAATCACGATGCCATCACCTCACCCATTTCATTCCAAACTCGCAATAGCAACTACCTTGCCAATCCCTCATAGGCCCTCGACACCACCTCTATCTCCTTCTCCCTCTCTCTCTCCCTTCTCCTCCCCCAACCCTTCGATGACACCTCCTCCTCATCATCATCATCATCTCTCTCTCTCGCTATGTGTACAGAGATATACATGTATATATCATTGAGTTAAATGGGAGTGAGTTAACTCACTTTGAGTTAAATGGATAAATCATTGAGTTAATTGAGAGTAAGAGCAAATTAGTTTTAAAAAATTAAAAAAACATTGAAAATAAACTCTGTCTTCCTAGATTAAGAAAACGGAAGGACTTAAACTTTGAATTATCTTTTGCTAGAACTCTATTATAGACTTGGATTGGAGGAGGCATTACTAATTTTCTTTTATTCATATTAACTAACGTGTCATGTACAAAAGGAACTTAAAAATTCAAAATAAAACACACTTCAATAATATAATAAAAATGTAGTAAAATTTGGAAAACATTACTTCATATAAATAAAATAATTGTTAATATGTCATCCATAGTGATGATATGGAACAATAGAATAGAGACAAAAAGAAGAAGAGGATTTTACATTCACCAACAACATCCTTAGGACGAAAAAAAATTCATTCAAATCGCATCAGCACTGATATATAGTTTCACTATACAATAGCATGTAAGTATAATATATCTTATCATATAGACTGTAATTACTAGATTGTTAGTTATTTTTTAGTTATAAAATTTACCGTCTAAGTATTATTATATTATTGATTGGTGATATCATGTATGAGTAATAACATGTGTCACCTTACTTATGAAGTTCTGAAGATGCTTGCTATTTTAAGGAATATAATTACATAGCCAACTACAGTATATGCTACAAAATATATAAAACTAGTTTTTCTAGCAACTCCATCCTTGCCCAAATAAAAATATTACATTCTAAAATAAAAAATAAAAAATCATTTAAATAAAGCGGTCCCAGTCCACAAATCCATTTCATGGACTTAAAAGGTCATAGATCCACGTGACTTTTTATTTGGGTCCACGAGGATAGCCGCATACTATCATGCAAAATTAAATGACCATAGATCCACACATTTCTATCCGTCCAAATTATGATACAAATTTAAAATTAATATTAAATTAATATTATGTACCATCTGTTCAAGCTGACATGTCCATCTGTCCAAATTATGGGACAAATTCAAATATGTTTAAATTGATGTATTTATCTGTCTATCTTTCCAAATTATGGGGACAAATTCAAAATTAATATTACGTACCATCTATTCAAATTGACGTGTCTATCTTTTCAAATCATGGAACAAATAAGTTAAAATAATTTGTAGAGATAAGCAAAAATACTAGGACAAATAGATTCGATTTGGGCAGATAGATTAAAACAATTTGGAAAGATAGATTAAAAATATTAAAATACTTTGGACAGATAGATTAAAAGTATAAAGATATTAGCATACATAGGTTAAAATAATTTGGATAGATTGGTTAAAAATATTAGAACAGATATGTTAAAATAATTTGGACAGATTAACATACCTAGGTTAAAATAATTTGGACAAATAGGTTAAAAATATTGAAAAAGATATGTTAAAATAATTTGGATAGATAGGTTTAAAAAATTGAACAAATATGTTAAAAATATTGAGAAGATAGGTTAAAATAATTTAGATAGATTGGTTAAAAAAATCGAATAGGTAGATAAAAATTTGGACAGATAGATATTTATGGAACTAAATTTCTTCAGCCCTTATTTATTTTTTAACTTGTTTTAATTTTTTAATTTTTTTTTCTCTCCAAGGTTGACAATCTAAACATTAGTCAGAACACCAATATACCTTCAAATCCTTCATATTCAACACATCTTGGAGGCAAATGAAAGATTGTTGTTGGTGACCAACTATTGATGTTGTGATCTTTTGTTATTGAACTTTGTTGTTGGTGAATCTTTACTTTTTGAACTTTGTTATATTGATGTCAAAGCTATCCCCCTAAGGTTATAGGAAAGTTTGTTGGTAGTTGTAAACATTTATTTGGAGACAAGTGAACTCTGTTTTTTTAACTCTAATTTTTTGAACTTTTGTCCAGCCAAATTTATTGGAAGTTTAGAGAAGTTGCAATGCTTTAAAGTGAAGTTGGTTTATAGATTTTTTTATTGCTTTATAGCTTTCCTAGAGTTCAAGGCTCAGCACCTTATGTGTTAATTACTAATCTGTTGGTTGATATGGTAGCCCTGCAACTTTTATTTACTTATATTAGCAGTTGTTATATCCATTGCAGGTCCAAGGGTTGACTATGTTTATCTTGTCTTTGATAAAAGAGATTAACACCAAAGCATTCTGAAACAAAATCATTTTATTCTTGGTAAGGACTAGGCAGTGACTCCAAATCAATCTGCGTCCTTAGCAAGCAGTTGCTGCTGCATCACTGTTGAAGGGCATGTTTCTCAAAATACATTAAAAAATAAAAAATAAAAAATCTAACACACACACATATACATAGATATATATATATATATATGGAAAAAATTAGTCCCCCAAAGTCATGATACAAAATCAATCTTTTGTTCATTCATCAAAATAAATTTACCAATGTCATTACAATGTTGAATGGTGCACTACCATTGCATTCTGTTAATCTCCATTACCATGCTTACAAAATAAGTAGAAAGTTCACATTTTGTCATACAAAGGTTTACATTTTTTGCCACAAAGTTAGTAGATTCATAAACAAGGAAGCAACCAAAGCAAACACCAACCACTTCAACTTTGCACAGTACTTATCTACTACTTGTAGCCCTACAACTTTGATCCTTGCTCGCAATCCACTTGTGCATCTAATATGCTTCCCTCAGTTGTTGAAACTTCGACCTTCACTAACACATGACAAAATAAGCATATTTTGCACCATAAGGGATCAAAATCTATGTGAAAGTCCTACAACGACGTTAATATTTAAAGACCAAATATTCATATCCGTCAACAACCAATAAATTAGGCAACAAATCCAATAAATGAAATTTTTTCTTATACTAATTTAGGTATGCAGATTTACAAATTAGGTTAAAAAATTTATATATGACATTAACATGTTTATATTTTTGTTCAACCTTTTATTATAGTGCTACAACTTGGATATCGGGCAAATTTATTACTTTGCCTCATGTCAAATACTATTAAAGAGAAGATTTTTTTTATGAGCATTAGCTGCTTCTGCAAACATATTGCAAAAATTGTGCTAAATTATTTTACTTTTTGGTCTATTTTGTATTAACAAATCTAAAAGTTAAAATAAATAAACAAATAAAATAAGCCCAAAAAGTCAATTGCATTTGGCTTTTTTGTGTGCTTTTTGAACCTTATTTTTATTTAATTCTTTTATTTTTCCGGTACATCTCCATTGCAGAGAGATAGGGAGAGAGTATAAGGTGCAAAGAGACTAGAGAGAGAGAGAAAACAGAGCTAAGCGAAGAAGACGACGAGAGAATAAGCTGAGAGTAGTGAACAACACAGGCCTAGACACACACACACACACACTCTCTCTCTCTCTCTCTCTCTCTACGAGTTTTGTATTTGGGGCAAATTTCAGCCTTAATCAATGAAATTAAAGATTTGGAGCTTTTATATGGGGTTAATAAAAAATGGCGTCATTTTGGGTTGGTTTTGGTGTCAAAAATGGCTTTCTCTGTTACTTCATGAAACGGAGATGGAGGGGCTTATATTGTGACACGGAATAAACTCTAGGGTTTTAATTGTCAAAATGAAAATTTAGGGTTTAAATTACAAAACACGCGAAACCTTGGAGTTTTTTTTTTTTTTTTTTTTGTAATTTGCTCCAAAAAAAATTAAGTATTGAAATGTCAATTTGGATGAGAATGAAAATGAAAACTACCACAAAACATAATTATTTTTATTCAATTATGGTTTTTAAACGACTTAAAAACAATTAAAAAAATGTTTTACGTCTGAAATTATTGAATATGCTCTTAGTTGAAAATGCTGAATTATATTATCCCAAAAAAGGAAAAAAAACAAATTAGTTGTACTTTCAAAAATTAACTACTGACACATGAAAAAAATTTTGTCCTTAAAAATTAAAATCTATAAATTTTATCATTAATTTTTTTTTTCCAAAAAACCTTAACATGTTATTCCCCTAAAAAAAAATTAAATAAATAAAATAAATAAATAAATTTCACATAACAATTGGTCGCCAAGATTTAATAAATTATTGAATATGTTTTTGTTGAATATCCACACCATGCATCAAGAATGAAGGCTGTAGATCTAGGCTACAGATTTGCTAAAGATTTTCAAACCTAGGGGTGGTTGTGTTAATGGCTCTCTATTTATTTTTGGTAATTGGTTGTTGGCAAGCAGCTCTCTCGTTTGCGTATAAATGGGAAGAGTTGTGAGCTGATATTGTAATGAGAGAGATGTCAGAGTGTGAAGAAAAAAGAGAGTTATAAAGAGTATATTTGTGACTTGAGTTGAGAGAATGAGCTCCTCTTCTTCTATTTTGTAATTTTTACACTGTTATAGTGCATTCTCATTTTCTTCTCCCGTGGACGTAAGCATTGGGCCGAACCACGTAAATATTTGTGTCTCAGTTATGTGCGATTGTTTGTAGATCAATTTGTGGGTGTGTTTAATCCTAACAAAGTGGTATCAGAGCCAGGTTGTGTGTTTTTTGAAAAAATAAAGTGTGTTCTTCAGAATTGCCCAAAAATCAAATTGGTCGAAATTCACTTTTTATCACGCTAGGTTAAAGCTCTCGACGAGACGAGCACACAAGAAAAAATCGCATAAAAAACGGAGATCGGAGAAGGTCGCATGCACTTCACGCGATACTGACGCCGTTCCCACGTGCTAGAGACTGGCCGCACGTACTTCACGCGCAAAACTAGGAAAGAAGACGACCCTTCTGTTTTTATGTAATAAATACTTATTTGTGAAGATATAAGACACAAGTTTTGTGTTAGTAGAGTTGGTAAAGCCCAAGTCTTGGAATTTAAGAGTTCAAAACTCTTTGGAAACAAAATAATTTTTTTTTTTTTCTAGAAAATTCACTAGAGATGAGCTGAAGCCAAGCCGAACCGAAACTGAGCCACCCAAGCCACTAACTGGAGTCGTTGACCAGAGCAGAGCGGCTTTGACCGAGCCACTGACCAAGTCACACCGCCAAGCTGCCAAGACGCTGATGTCAGCCTGACGCAAGCCGAACCAGAGGAATTATCCGATGCTTCTCAGGCATACCAGATTTCACTGATCTGAACCAATCAACCTATTTTGGCTTGATCTGAGCCATTCAGAGTCCGTTTTTGACGATCCAATAGTGCTTTTCAACTATTTAGAATGTTTTGAACACATCCGTATGGTCAAACTTTGCAAATCAGATTTCAAAAATTTACAGTCTTTATTTTGGCAATTTGAGGTGCTTTTTCGGCTAATTTGACTAGTTCTGACTCAACGACGAAGTCTGATTTTTCAAAGCAGAGATTATTTTTCCTGTAAGACAATTATTGATGGAGGAATCAATATCGACTTCGGGATCCATGATCAAGCTAAATGCTTCCAACTATGCAATTTGGAAGCCCAAAATAGAAGATGTCTTGTATTGCTGAGATTTGTTTGACCCCATTGAGCTTAATGGAGTTAAACCAGTTGCGGAGAAGGATGAAGACTGGAAGCGGAAAAACCAAAAGACCATTAGTCAGATCAGACAATGGATCGATCATAGTGTCTTCCACCATGTCGCCCAAGAGACTGATGCCTATGCTCTTTGGACAAAATTAGAAGGCATATACCAGTAGTTGGGAGACATTGATGGTGTCCCTCAGTAACTCTGCACCTGAAGGAAGACTGACCACGAACATGGTCACTGATGCTTTATTTAGTGAAGAGGCAAGAAAGAAAGACATGGGTGGAGATGAGTCCCATGCCCTCGTCACAGAAAATAAAGGTAGAGGCAGAGGTAGAAGAAAAAGCAAAAGTAGATAACACAGCAGAGGAAGATCTCAAGACAAAGGGAAGTCCAAAGAAGGTACGAGCCGGCCAAGGTTCAAGTGTTACCATTGTGGCCAGGAAGGTCACATAAAGAAATATTGTTATGTCATCAAAGGAGAACAAAAACAATGCAATAGAGAGCTAAAGACCGAAGATGGGAACATTGCAGTTACTATCTCAAAGGATATTGCATTATTCTCTGTTGAAGAACAAGAATGCCTTCATATGTCAGACAACACTGAGTGGATGGTAGATACATCAGCTTTTTACCACGTTACACCCCGGAAGGAGTTCTTTACTACATACCAAGCTGGAGATTTTGGTGCAATAAAGATGGGTAACTCCAGTTTTTCGAAGATTGTAGGAATCAGTGATGTTCGCATCCAAACAAAAGTTTGGTGCATGATGGTGTTGAAAGATGTCAGGCATGTTCCCGATTTACGCCTGAATCTTATTTCAGGGATAGCCTTAGATCGACAAAGCTATGATAACAACTTGGGCAAAGGCATGTGGAAATTGAAGAAGGGATCTCTAGTGGTAGCTAGAGGACAAGCAACTGGTACGCTATACAAGACTCATGTGAATGTGATTTCAGATAGTCTCAACGCAGCAGAAGATCAGGCATCACTAAATTTGTGGCACAAAAGGCTGGGTCACATGAGTGAGAAATGATTGCAGATTCTGACAAAGAAGACTCTTATTCCCTTAAATTTGCCAAAGATGTAAAATTAAATTCTTATGACAACTGCTTATTTAGGAAGCATCATAGAGTCGCCTTCCACTCATAATCCATAAGACAATCAGAGTTGTTGAGCAGAGTATACTTTGATGTATGCAATCCCATAGAAGTGGAATCTTTGGGTGGCAGAAAATACTTCCTAATGTTTATTGGTGACACATCACTGAAGGTATGGGTTTATGTCCTAAAGACTAAAGCTAAGGTGTTCCAACATTTTTAGACATTTCATGCTATGGTGGAAAGGGAGACCGAAAAGAAGCTGATGTGTCTCCGAACAGACAATTGAAGCGAGTACATGTCAAAGGAGTTTGCAGCCTACTGTGGTACTCGCGACACCCGACATGAGAAAACTGTTCCTGGAACCCCACAACACAATGGTGTAGCTGAGAGAATGGACCAGACCATTGTGGAGAAGGTTAGCTATATGCTCAAAATGGCAAAGCTGCCAAAGCCATTTTGGGGAAAAGCTGTTCGTGTTGCTTGCTATCTGATAAATAGATCGCCATCAGTTCCACTAAATTTTGAGATTCCAAAAAAAGTGTGGTCTGGAAGGGAGATTTCTTACCCTTATTTGAGAGTGTTTGGGTGCAAAGCATTTGCACATGTATCGAAAGAGCACAAGCAGAAAAAGGATGATAAAGCTACTCCATTCATTTTTATTGGCTATGGAAATGAAGAATTTGGATACAGATTGTGGGATCCAAAAAACAAGAAGGTCATTCGAAGTCGAGATGTAGTTGTAGACGTCCCCGAACGCCCCGGGAGGGATGAGGTCCCGTTCCGCTCGTATTGGGCTCACTACAGTTCAGGACTCTCAAATTGTCACGGTTCTAAATCTGAACCAAAGAGTCCAAATCCGGCAAATCGTTTTGAGAAAACAGATTTTGAAAGAAGTGCCAAACATGGACTGCTTTGCCAGATACAGAGTCACCACCTAAATGTTTTATTTTGGGGAGATTTAGGAAACCCTGACTCATTTGCCTAAGGCCACGTGTCCGTCATCACCAAAGTTGCCTCGACTCGGGAACTTGGGTACGATTGGGGAAGGTCACTTCGTGAGCACCCCCGCTCGCCCGATCAAAGATCGGCCTCTACTAACCATGATATCTATTTTTGAAAACATTATGCATTCTTATTCCGGTTATTAGCATAGATTTACTATGTGATGCGCACAACATACAAGTATAGACTGGGTCGCCTGAATTGGAACAAAACATTTCATGTTTGTTTATTTGAAAATGGTTTGATGGTGCTACCCGCAAGTAGGCTAAGACGTGGATTTGCCACCCTCGGGTGGGCTTAGAAAAAAAACATGATTTTGCCACTATCTAGTGGGCTTAAAACTCATGGTGAATGAATTATTCCAATCCAAATAACCCAACCTTCACCCACAGGCATTCAGGCAGATATATCACATAAGCAATTAGCCTCATGGTAAGCATGCTATTATGGCAGTCACTCACACGCATGCAAGGATGCTAAAGCATAAAACTTACCGAGTACTCCAAGCCAAAACAGAAGCTAATTAGAAATCCATGCATGATCCTAATTATACAGAAATGCCTAATGCAACACATGCAAAAGTGCAACTATAGCAGGCTCGGCTATTCTAGACATGGCATATGAAATGCTACAGCTAACATGTATTCAACTTTGGAATTGAAAATACAATGCAGTTAGTATGATGCACTGAGCCCGGTGCATGCAAGACAGATGAAATGAATGCAAACATGCTATCATACTGTATGCTAATTGAAACATGCCCTAATATAACCATCATAAGCGGGTAAATAAAAGGGAGAAAGACGTGGGGTTGGAAGACATACATCACACACGCACACACTTATTACAGTTTGTGCCCTCGCGCAGAGGGTCCGAATAAATAATATAGTCCCAAATGAATAATTACAGTCCAAATATGTACAAAATCTTAATTAATTAACAAATTAAATTAGGAAAGCAATAAATTGGCATGCAAGCCAGGGACTGCCTCAAATCCGCTCCGGATGATGAATGATGCATGCTCGGGTTGCCTTGTGCGGAGAATTCTTCGCGATGCCCCGGTTTGCCTCTGTTTGCAATTGTTCTTGGAATGCGTGTCAAGCTCCGGAAGGCTGTCGATTTCTGATTTTCTGCAACAGAGAGCAACAAAGGGGCATGGCAAAGTATTTTCACATATGTATGCATGACTACTCTTCAGGGAGTGTAGTCCTCAATCCTCGTGCCACCAATCACGCATATCGATGCATGATGGCCGAGGAGTCGAATTGCATGACTCAATATGAAATGAATGCACATATAAACACAACAAGGCCTGGACTCCATCATGGATAATCCGGAGTGTCGGCGACTGGGAATTGAGACACGTTCCGTCACTCGAAGTACGAAACGTCCCTCGTTTCCCGTGCTCGGGCTAACTCCTATCCCAAACACAATGCAATATGCATGACATGCATGAATACAATTCTAACATGCAACCTAGCATACACAATGCTATGAAGTGGCATACACAATGCACGATGTAACAAGGCATACACAATACTCTAACATATAACCTAGCATACGCAATACTATAAAATGAAATGGCATACACAATGCACAATGGACTTACACCAACATGAGTGGACCTCAGCCACACTCACATCAGTAGCCATGAGATGAAAATGAGACACTCGAAATGCGTGCACACATGCACGCAAACCGAGGACCAAGCCTAAGGCACAAATGCCACTCTAACAAGACATGGCAAGGCATGGAATATGGCATACAAACATGCAAGTTTCAGCACTGAAATTTGATGCAAAATGATCCTGAAACATGGAAACATGGCACCCGATGCATGGAATGGCCCCGAAACACAAAACTAGGCATGCGCATTGGCCTATAGCTATACAAAACATGCATTATTTTATCATGAAGCATGAAGACAGATGCAAGAAAGTACCAAAACATGCATATTTCCAGTTTATAACAAGTCCCAAAAATGAATGCAAATAGGGCTAATCTATCATGCAAAAATGGCCCCAAAAGAGAGATTAAACACAAAGGGACAGCAGCTGGCCCCGAATGGAAAAGAGCCCTTCAACAAAGTTAAGAGGGGCTTAAAAAAAGGAACTTTACAGTTTACATCAAGCCACGAAGATAATCACAAATAAGGCCAAACTATCATGCAAGAAAATGCCTAAAATAGGGATTAAACACAAAGGGACAGCAACTGGCCCCAAATGGCAAAGATCCCTTCAATAAAGTTGAAGAGGGGCTCAAAACAAGGCACTTTACAGTTTACATTAAGCCACAAAAATAATCACCAATATGGCCAAACTATCATGCAAGAAAAGGCCTAAAATAGGGATAAAGAGACAAGTGGCAGCTTCTGTTCTCAAACAGAGGAGAGCCCTTCAACAATGTTGAATAGGGGCTCAAAACAAGAGGTTTTACAGTTTATGGAAAGATTCAAAACAGCTCACAAATAGGCCTAAAGTACTACGCAAAAATTGGCCTAAAAGAGAGATAGAGAAGCAAGTGATATCAAGAGGCCTCAAACAGAGGAGAACCCTTCAAAAATGTTGAAGAGGGGCTCAAAACAAGCTATGTTACAGTTTATTTGAGCTATGTTACAGTTTATGGAAAAGTCCGAAACAGCTCACAAACAGGCCAAAAATACTATGCAAAAATAAGGCCTAAAAGAGAGTTAAAGAAGCAAGTGATAGCACGAGGCCTCAAACAGAGGAGAGCCCTTCAACAATGTTGAAGAGGGGCTCAAAACAATCTATTTTACAGTTTATGGAAAAGTCCGAAACAGCTCACAAGTAGACCTAAAATACTATGCAAAAATAAGGCCTAAAAGAGAGTTAAAGAGGCAAGTGATAGCTGGAGGTCTCAAACAAAGAAAGATCCTTAATTAAACATGAAAAGGGGCTCAAAATATGACTATTTAAAGTTTGGGTCGAAGCCCAAAAATCCAAGAAAGTATGGCTTAGATACAAAGCAAAATAAGGCACAAAAGAGGGAAAATGGGACTCACCCTTGTAGACCAATGGACCAGCAGCTCTTGGACCAAGTTTGGGAGCTCTTCACCTCTGGAAAGCAGCCTCAAGTTGCTGGAATAGAGGATGGAGGCCTTGTGCTATGGGTGTAGTGCAAATGGTGCAAGAATTTTAGGGTTTGGAGGGTTGGAAAAGAGAGATGGAGGATGTATGTATGCAAGGCTCCAAGCAATTTTGTTAACCCCTAAAATGCAGCTGAGGATGCTGGTTTTATAGGGAAAGGAGTGGAGGAAAGGGGGGGAAAATGGGGGGGGGAAAACCAATTCAAATTTCCCCCCAAAAGAAAAGACCCTCGGGTATAGGGTCTAGAGGAAAAAAAATTGCACACCTGGAACACACTTGGGGAGGGGATCATGGCCGGCCAGCTCAAAAGGGCCAAAACGGTCATCCAACCAGGTAAGTGGCCGGCCTGCCACCTTTTCTGGTCGGCCTGCTACTTTTCAGGACAAAAAATGGGTCTGCTGGAACGAAAGGTGGTCGTCCAGTGATTGGGAAGTCCAATGGTGGCCAGCCAGGTGTCCAAATTAAAGCCCCGGAAGTTATCTTTCCAATGGAGCAAACCTTGCATTAAAATTCCTCCTGTGGAAAACGTTATGCCTGTTTTGGTGAAGCCGCACAGATTCGGTCCAACCAGAGTGATGCCCTACTTCAATCAACCATATCTCCCCCGTCCGGAATTGGCTTTAGGAGATTCTTGAGTGCAAAATGATGCTCCAGAAGTCTTCTTTCCAACGGTGGTGGCCTTATAGCTTGATTCCAAGTATGAAAATGAATAGGCCCGATTCGGCGAGGGCTGCTTGCCTTTTTTTCTTAACGGTTCATGCCCATTTTCTCCCCCAACTAGATTTCTTCCCTCTTCTCCTCTTTTCTTTAGCTCCAAACCCCTAAGTAAGGTGTTTTGAAAGATTTTTCAAAGATTTCATCTCTCTTTCGTTCATTTTCACTTTGTCCTTACTCGGTTTACCGAAAAGCACAACATTTGACAAAATGCGAGCCTCGAAACATCGTAAAAACTTTATTTTCAAAACGTTTTGAAAGAGAGGGTTTCAAGTCTAAAATATTTTGATCAAGATTGTTTCGGTCTAAAAAAAAAGGGTATGAAATTGAGATTTGACTCTCTCCTTACCGAAGAAACCGACCCTTTGCACTGCACAACTTCCAAAACCATCAGTCATATCCAAGTCTTAAAGGCGGTCAAAAATGGGGTGTCTACAGTTGCCCCTCTTTGACAGAACTCAGAAGTCAAGAAGTGACGGGAGTGAGTGTCAAAGCCCAGAGACGACCCATTTTCGACAAGGCCGAAGACTTAGACAAACAGGCAAGACAAACAGAGATGTGCCCGCAGGCATGCCCGCAGGCAGGGGCAAAATGCAACCGACAATGCAAGAAGCCGAAGGTAACTTAATGATCATGCAAATGCAGCAAGCTGTAATGAAGCACATATTCACAATAGATGCAACAGTTTTAAGCAAGAATGCAAAGCAACAACTACATTTCATGCAGTTAAGAATGCGAAGAATTATTCAACTCTCGCCACGTCTCACACGAAGAAGATACAATAACTACGCGGTTCGTCTGGTCGTACCAGCCTCAAATGAACCGTACATACAATATCGTGCCTCATGCTGCTGGGGATCTCTCGCTTCTTCTTGATTGAGCCACAGGTACTACTTTTCTCCCTGATTATGGTCGCAGCTTTCCCTATTCTCCAACAGGGTGACAGACTAGGTTGATTCGGTATCCAGAATTGAGGCGCATACATATGCTATCTCAATCTATGGGGCTGCCATACAGATTTCAAGCCGAGGATATACCCCTGGGTATTTAAACCAGACTGTAGTCTTAGAAATCCCGAACCTTTGCGTTCTAGGCAAGAGCCATTCGAACTCTAATTTCCACCGTCTCAGTTGATCTCCTAGGAACTCACTGCTAACATAGGCAGGTGGCTATACCAAACCACTGGAAGTCGTTCGAGCATGACAAACACCAAAGGAATTGCACCTTTAGAGGATTTAAGGTCTCCTAGACCAGCGAAGGTGCCCAAGATAATGTGATGAAATGCAAGTAAAATGCAAGTATGATGCGCAAAACAGCGCGAATGATGATGTAGGATTTAAGGTCTCCTTAGACCGGAGGATTCAAGGTCTCCTGGTCCAGGTGAGTGCACAAGACAGTGCGAGCTAAAGGTGCACAAAACAGTGCGAGTGATGATGCAGGATTTAAGGTCTCCTTAGACCGGAGGATTTAAGGTCTCCTAGACCAGGTGAGTGCACAAGACAGTGCGAGCTAAAGGTGCACAAAACAGTGCGAGTGATGATGCAGGATTTAAGGTCTCCTTAGACCGGAGGATTTAAGGTCTCCTAGACCAGGTGAGTGCGCAAGACAGTGCGAGCTAAAGGTGCACAAAATAGTGCGAGTAGAGTGAATGCACAAAACAGTGCGATGCTAAAGGTGAGGTGCGCAAGATAGCGCGATAAAATGCATGCGCAATGCAAGTAATGGTCACGGCGCAAGATAGCGCGATGCAATACACTAACAAGTGCAGGTGAGGTGGGCAAGATAGCGCGAATGATACAATGCACAAAATAGTGCGATACGCTAAACAGCGTGATTGATTTGAAATGCGCAAGATAGTGCGATGTGATATGCAAAGCACAAAATAGCGCGATGAATGCAATGCACAAGATAGTGCGATGGAGGTGCGCAAAATAGCGCGAATGATAAACTGCACAAAACAGTGCGATTGTGGTGCGCAAAATAGCGCGAGTGATAAACTGCACAGAACAGTGCGATGGAGGTGCGCAAAATAGCACGAATGATAAACTGCACAAAATAGTGCAATTGAGGTGCGCAAAATAGCGCGAATGATTAGAAATGCACAAAACAGTGTGATACGCTAAACAGCGCGAGTGATTAGAAATGCACAAAACAGTGCGATACGCTAAACAGCGCGAGTGATTAGAAATGCACAAAACAATGCGATACGCTAAACAGCGCGATACGCTAAATAGCGTGAGTGATTTGAAATGCACAAGATAGTGCGAGTGAGATACGACCACAAGATGCACAAGACAGTGCTAGTGAGATACAAAGTGTAAGTGCACAAGACAGTGCGAGCGAGATAAAATGCACAAGAAAGTGCGATAAAATGCATCTTCTATGCAAGTATGGGGGCATTTTCCATGCAAAAGATACAAGAATTTTCTATGCAAGAAACAGGAGCATATTCTATGCAAGATTGAAAGCATATTCTATGCAGAATCAAAAGCAAGCATATTCTATGCATGAATCAAGGAAAACATATTCTATGCGGAATCGAAAGCAAGCATATTCTATGCATGAATCATAACGATGCGCGGCACGCATGCAACAACAGTGTATATGAAAGTTCACATTCTATGCAGTAGAAGAGCATCAAATATGTACTCCGGTGCCTCTGATTTACCTCTTAGAGGACTTTGCAACACACTCAGCTCAAAAAGGGCACACCCTGTTCATATTGGCGAGAGATAACATCTGCTGCTGCTTTAATTGCCATTCTGACTTGAAGCATGCTTAAGCTTGGGGTCGAGATACACTCATACTCCAAAGAAACAGCGAGGCCTGAGAAGGTGCACCTGGAATGCAGTCTCGGATTTTGCTATAGTTGAAACATGCTAAGATGCTCCAAATTTTCCCTCTTTTCTTTTGCTTTGCAGTCTGGAACCTAAAAAGCTTCAGATAGGTCCTTGTTTTACTATTCTGACATGACCTGGGTTGAACCCTGCGGCTTTATGAAAGAACTGATCCTTTTTTGCACAAATATGGAGAACGACACGGCACTCTGAGCACAAAACGATCTTTGAAATTGAAATAAGAAAAAGGGTTCTCAACCGGGTATTGAGCCTACAACTGACCATAGCCAAAACGACTAAACAATGGAAAACAAAGGTAGAATGACCTAAACACAACTCAACAAAGGAAAAACAAGGTAAAATGACCTAAACACATTTGTTGACACTCAAACGACTTAAAACAAGAAACGAGACAAACAAAACGCACAAACACAACACTCAGCTGTGTTACAAAGGTGAGAGACCTCTCGGTGCACGAGGAGCCAGTTTCTCCGGGTATTGTTTCCCACCCTTTCTCATTTGTGATTCTCACATCACTCAGCCCTCAAGCTCTATTTTTCTGAAAAAGCCCTTTCCTCACTTTTTCTCTTAGGGCACACCTCTCTATTCTTCAATCTCTCATTTTAAATCCCTCCCCTGGGTGGTTGATGGATAAACAGAAAGTTGTGGGCTCTTGCCCCTAGCATTCCGCTAGATTCTTCTTCTTCTGCACGCGGCTAGTGAGTTTCTCCCACAAAGGGGCTGCGCTACAACTGGGTGTATAGCAAATCTGCAACTGACATCGGTTGACGATGCTCTGCTGGGGAGTTTGGACGTGATCAGATCTGTCCAGTTGAGGGAGTGGAATATCTTGATCCATTCTAGTTCGTGCTTTGCACTTGGCTTGATACGTCGTTGCTCGGAGGGTGAGAGAGCTTTCAGCCCTTTTGCTGTTAACTTCAATTGTGCCCTTTTCTGGCAGGTAGAGTGCCCTTCTTGGCAAGTATTGTGGCAATGGGGAAAAGACAAAGCACCTGACTCAACTGTGCCCCTAGTTCATCATTTCGACCATTTTTTGTTTTTAGCTTTCTACTAAGACAATTTTGACCAAAATGAGAGTTCGATTAACATGCTTGTTCGATTTTCTGATTTAAAATCATGCAAGTTAGGTTATGAGCACTGAAAATTTTCCTTTTTGGGTCCAAGAAATGGTCCAGTTTTGGAAAAAATGAAATAGTTTTCAAGAGAAGATCAGTCAACCTTAGTAAAAATTCTCAAAAACTGTTTTTTTCAAACGACCACTGCTCAACAAGCATAGAACCCACTCTCGAGATGCACAACCTCAAATTCGAAGGAAAATTGCTCCTTGCTTGAGGGGAGCTGCATGGCAACAGATAGTCGCCCCTTGTTTGAACGGCACTGCAGCGCATTGAATGGCAACAGAAAGTTGCCCCTTGTTTGAACAGCACCACAGCGCATTGAATGGCAACGGAAAGTTGCCCCTTGTCTGAATGACCCCGCAGCGCATTGTAGTCAGTCCTCAAAGTGACGAACACAACCAAATTCTCGGATACAGAGAAAGCGAAGATGATCAAAACCATTACATGGGCACAGTCAATTTGAAGTGTTTTACGGCTGGACTTCAGAATGAAGTTGCCTACGTATCCCAAACATGGGAATCAAGCCTTACGTAGTTCGGGGTTAAGGTACACTCGGATATTTAACCTCTCCTTTTGCGCTCTAACGTTTGCCAAGGCCGCCCTTCCGGGTTTTCAACCTTGCGAGCTATGTTCTTCTTTTCTTTTCAATTCTTTTCTTTTCTTTTCTACTTTGTTCATTCTTTTTCAGAATTTTTCATTTCTTTTTCTTCATTTCTTCTTTTTTCTTGTTCTTTGCATTTTTCTTCTTTTTTTTTTTGTTCTTTTTCTTGCTCTAACTTTTGCCTGGGTCGCCCTTCCGGGTTTTCGGCCCAGTGAGCCTCTCAAGGGTAAAAGTGTAGCTTGGTCCATGTCAAATGGTTCTGAGATCTCGAATCTGTCTGAATCCAAGAGAGTGGCTCCTGTTCGCTGACGATGCAGGAGTCCATCCCGTGGAGGCTGAATTTGCCCCTAGTGTTGTAGATCGGAACTCAGTTTTTCTTCAGCAATACTTTCTTCTTTCTTTCCCTCTGGGATTTAGCATTCTTGCCGATCTTTGTTAGCTTGAGAAACATCCTAATTTTTTTGACTCTTCGAGCACATCTGATAGTTTTTCCCCTACTTTGAGGGCTTTTGATCTAGCTTCGCAAGCTTCCTTTGAAAACACTTGATTTTCTTGATCTGACTTTTCTTGCCCCCAGTTCGAGGGCTGCTTCGAATCTGGCCACGCAGGCCTCACATTATGGTTGACCTTTGAACTTTCTGAGTCCGAGTTTGAGGTTTGAAAGTAAGGGGTCGAGTCTCGAGGCTGAGAGCGATCCTAGGCTGCACAATCTCAAGAACGATTCCACACAGGTCTTCGCAGGACCGCACAAAACATTTTTTGAAATCTTTTAAGAAAGCGACTAGTCGCTTGCGCTGAAGACAATGTAGAACCAATCTGGATCAAGCCAGGATCCTTCCCAGTACTCACACTGACAAGCATGATTTCATTCATTAAGGGCTTAGCATGCCACTCTTTCTCTCAATTGATCAAATTTTTGCAAAACCCGAGGAATTCCTTCCTCTTCGTTTTCACCGCAGTGTTCAAAAAAATTTTTGAAAAACTTAGGTCAATGCAATAATTTCAAGGCATAAGAGAGCAGGTGGAATGCACTGCCGTTTCATTCAAATCCCGGCACAACTAGCAGACGGCAGAAGCAAACACAAGAGTGCGAAAATCACTGCTATTTCAATCAGAATCTGTTAGCACAACTGGCTCCAAGGCAGAAACAGACTCAAAAGAAAACGAAAAGACAAACACAAAACAAGCAAGTGATGTTCGAGGTAACACCCCCGAAATCACTTGACTCCAACAAAACAGGACTGACTCGATACACCAAGATAGACCCAAAACAAAAAGACTGACTCTATACAAAACAACAAGACTGACTCAATACCCAAGTTAGAAAGCACAAAAACTGGTGTTTGCATATTGCTCAGAACAGTGCATGCCATTCCCACGTCTGGAGTTAATCGAGCGCTGCCTGCAGGTGGTTCATCCCCCGATCACATAACATTATCCCCCCAAATTCACCGATCCAGTGCCGATAGACTTTGCTGAGCTCAGCGGGAGGATGACCACATTGTCAAATAGATCCTGTACTTCATGGCAAAGACGGAAGCAGTCGTCGGTAGTATGGCCAGTTTGTTGATGGTACGCGCAGTACTGGGTAGCATCATGTGTAGCCGGAAGAGGGTTCGGGAGAGGCCGAGGCTCAAGGGGTTTGAGATGGCCTTGTCCAACAAGGATTTGGATAGCTTTGGACAAAGGCATATAGAGGGCATGGAAGACCCTCCGACCTCGGGGTTGGTACTTCAAGGCTTGTGGATTTTTACTGGGTGCACCAGCAAAGGAATTAGCAGGTGCTGGCCTGGTTTGCCGATCTCTTCCGAGTGGAGGATTAGAGATAACAGGATCGTCTCTGGTATGACAGCCCTTCTCCCAATGTTCCCTTTGATTCAGACTGCCCCTAACTTGAGTAGCGAAAGTGTCATCCACAGCTTTTGCAACAACTGCGAGGACTTGCTCTTTGTTCAGTCCCTCGGCTTTCAAAGCCTCAACAGCCAACAAAAGATGTTCATGGGGATCCATGTCCGCCCCTATCTTGTTCTTTCCACTCGCCTCCACTTTGCCAAGGGATTGGCATTCCTCAAATACAGCCCGTTCCAAGACTGGGGAGCCTTTTGACACGAACTCCCTGGTATATGATGTGGTTGATGACGGAGCCAATGTCCCGGAGGCCAAATCTATCACAGTTCTCTGAAGATCTTCGATCATTCTCTTCAGCTCAGAAGTAGTGGGTTCACGGGTTTGAGATGATTGAGGTTCGGGTGCACCCATCATGCATAAGTCCATGCTTTCTGGGATAAACACCTCAGGCTTGGGTAAATGGGCTGGGGTGATGTATATGTTGGGGTCATAGGTGGATGGTAGTATATGGATAAGATTGAGGTAGGCAGGAGATTTTTGGTCATTGGGGTCTGAAGGTGGAGCTATCGTCCGATTGTCGATGAGATTTTGGACCTCATGACGAAGGCGGTAGCAACGGTCGGTGCCATGACCGCGCTGCTGATGGTACATACAGTACTTTGAGGGGTTATGTCTGGTTGGGAGTGGGTCAGGAAGAGGTTGAGGATTGAGGGGTTTGAGATGCCCTCTTTCCATCAGGAGTTTTAGTGTGCTAGTCAGGCTCATATAGAGGGGGGTGAAAGTTCTGCCCTGAGCTCGGGCTGGGCTGGCTGGTTGTAGGCTAGGTTTGGCAAAAGGGTCGGCTGTGGCGACTATACTGATTTCTGCGGGTTTGGGAATTGTGCTACTACCAGCATTGGTACTCCTTGAAATCACCCTCCTTGTTGGTTCACTTGTTCTGGGAATGACCCCACTGTTGAACGCATTCTCGATCTGAACCCCCAGTTCATGCAAACTTTTGAAAGTGAATAGCGGAGCGACTATCAACTTTTGCAACATAACATGCTCAAGGTTTCGCACCATCATCTGCACTTGATCCCTCTCAGAAGGGCGGCGATCTGTCATCTGTGCTGCCTTTGCTCTCCACCTCGCAATAAATTCCACAAAAGGCTCTGTTGGGTTCTGGCGAGTTGCTTCAAGCTCTTAGATGGTCATTTCAACTTGGGTATTGTAGGAATACTGATCGACAAAGGCCTCAGCCAATTTTTCCCAATTTTGCTTCACCTTGTCCTCTAACTTAGTGTACCAAGTGGCTGCTACACCCGATAGGGTTCTTCCATACAGAGAGAGTTTCTGTGGCTTAGTCAAACCCATCGGCTTCAGGACATCCAAGAAAAGTCGGATATGTACCATTGGATCTCCAGACCCGTCGAAACAGTCAATATATGGCATTTTGAATCTGTCTGGGAGCCGGATGGCAGCCTCGGTGTGCGCATCCTCAATGTCGGGAATGGAGTTAAGGCCCTGTGCCTTTTTGAATTGCTTTTCAAGGTTTGCAATTTTCACTGCAGTCGGATTGAACTCATCAACATGAAAGGGTTGAGTTCTCTCATTAGGCTGCACCAGGGGTCTGAGCACCTGAGCTTGAGTCAACCTTTCTCGAGGATTCGGACACTGCAAATCTTCAACTAGCGGAAGTGGGTCAAAGTTCGGCTGGGGTCCCAAAGCTGGATGTGAAACAGATGCCCCAGATGGGCACTGCGTTTCAATACTGGTCTCAACCTGCATGGCAGTTCCCTGATTTAACGCTGCTATCACGGCCACAAATTCTTCCGAACCCTGTGCCATCACGGGTCTACTGATGATGTGACTGGTGATTGTCGGATCAGATGAACCAATGAGCCCTATCTGGCCCTTCTTTGCCTTGCCTCAGCGAAAGAACACTGGTTGCCCTTGAATTGAATTTCTAACCTAACAAAGTCTATCAGCACTAGTCCAATGTACCCGAGGGATATCGAAGCCTTCTGAAGCTATAGTTCCAGGACTATCTAGCAAAAGAGAAAACATGCAGCATCTCAGCCTGATTTCACCAAAACAGATATGAGCATAACAGGATGACTGTGCCCTCTACTGAATTATGCCCCAAAATTCGACCTGTAAACTGTTACCCTTTGGGTAAAACTGATTCTTCACATTCTGATGCCCGCAAGCCTGATACCCAGACTTGCAAACTGATACATGCATTCCTGTAGAGACGCACTCTAAAAGCACATAACAGATAAGTGAGAGCCAAAACACCCCTATGTTGGGGTAGGGTTTCCCTGTCCTATTTTGTCAGGAGCTAGGGTTTCACTACGCACGCAGCGGCTTCAAACAACCTATCGGGTAAGCAACCTGTCCTAGCTTGGAATGGTCACTATGGATTTCGAATATGCACTAGGTCGAATGGTCAAAAGGGTGCCCCGGTAAAACCGGGGTTTGTGTTCCCATACTGGCAAAGTCCATAACCGGTCAGCCTTATGGTCATGCCTTGACAAGACAAGCCTCCAGCAAACCGTTCAGGAATAGAAGATGGCAAACACAGTGTCCTAGGCGCACCAATGCACATGCAATGCAAAGAAACACACAAGTGTAGTCAAAACAAGATATCATGAGTTCGAGTCAAGTTCTCTAAGTCCCCAGCAGAGTTGCCAGAAACTGTAGACGTCCCCGAACGCCCCGGAAGGGATGAGGTCCCGTTCCGCTCGTATTGGGCTCACTACAGTTCAGGACTCTCAAATTGTCACGGTTCTAAATCTGAACCAAAGAGTCTAAATCCGGCAAATCGTTTTGAGAAAACGGATTTTGAAAGAAGTGCCAAACATGGACTGCTTTGCCAGATACAGAGTCGCCACCTAAATGTTTTATTTTGGGCAGATTTAGGAAACCCTGACTCGTTTGCCTAAGGCCACGTGTTCGTCATCACCAAAGTTGCCTCGGCTCGGGAACTTGGGTACGAATGGGGAAGGTCACTTCGTGAGCACCCCTGCTAACCCGATCAAAGATCGACCTCTACTAACCATGATATCTATTTTTGAAAACATTATGCGTTCTTATTCCGGTTATTAGCCTAGATTTACTATGTGATGCGCACAGCATACAAGTATAGACTGGGTCGCTTGAATTGGAACAAAACATTTCATGTTTGTTTATTTGAAAATGGTTTGATGGTGCTACCCGCAAGTAGGCTAAGACGTGGATTTGCCACCCTCGGGTGGGCTTAGAAAAAAAAACATGATTTTACCACTAACTAGTGGGCTTAAAACTCACAGTGAATGAATTGTTCCAATCCAAATAACCCAACCTTCACCCACAGGCATTCAAGGAGATATATCACATAAGCAATTAGCCTCATGGTAAGCATGCTATTATGGCAGTCACTCACACGCATGCAAGGATGCTAAAGCATAAAACTTACCGAGTACTCCAAGCCAAAACAGAAGCTAATTAGAAATCCATGCATGATCCTAATTATACAGAAATGCCTAATGCAACACATGCAAAAGTGCAACTATAGCAGGCTCGGCTATTCTAGACATGGCATATGAAATGCTACAGCTAACATGTATTCAACTTTGGAATTGAAAATACAATGCAGTTAGTATGATGCGCCGAGCCCGGTACATGCAAGACAGATGAAATGAATGCAAACATGCTATCATACTGTATGCTAATTGAAACATGCCCTAATCTAACCATCATAAGCGGGTAAATAAAAGGGAGAAAGATGTGGGGTTGGAAGACATACATCACACACACGCACACTTATTACAGTTTGTGCCCTCGCGCAGAGGGTCCGAATAAATAATACAGTCCCAAATGAATAATTACAGTCCAAATATGTACAAAACCCTAATTAATTAACAAATTAAATTAGGAAAGCAATAAATTGGCATGCAAGCCAGGGACTGCCTCAAATCCGCTCCGGATGATGAATGATGCATGCTCGGGTTGCCTTGTGCGGAGAATTCTTCGCGATGCCCCGGTTTGCCTCTGTTTGTAATTGTTCTTGGAATGCGTGTCAAGCTTCGGAAGGCTGTCGATTTTTGATTTGCTACAACAGAGAGCAACAAAGGGGTATGGCAAAGTATTTTCACATATGTATGCATGACTACTCTTCAGGGAGTGTAGTCCTCGATCCTCGTGCCACCAATCACGCATATCGATGCATGATGGCCGAGGAGTCAAATTGCATGACTCAATATGAAATGAATGCACATATAAACGCAACAAGGCCTGGACTCCATCATGGATAATCCGGAGTGTCGGCGACTGGGAATTGAGACACGTTCCGTCACTCGAAGTACGAAACGTCCCTCGTTTCCCGTGCTCGGGCTAACTCCTATCCCAAACACAATGCAATATGCATGACATGCATGAATACAATTCTAACATGCAACCTAGCATACACAATGCTATGAAGTGGCATACACAATGCACGATGTAACAAGGCATACACAATGCTCTAACATACAACCTAGCATACGCAATGCTATGAAATGAAATGGCATACACAATGCACAATGGACTTACACCAACATGAGTGGACCTCAGCCACACTCACATCAGTAGCCATGAGATGAAAATGAGACACTCGAAATGCGTGCACACATGCACGCAAACCGAGGACCAAGCCTAAGGCACAAATGCCACTCTAACAAGACATGGCAAGGCATGGAATATGGCATACAAACATGCAAGTTTCAGCACTGAAATTTGATGCAAAATGATCCCGAAACGTGGAAACATGGCACCCGATGCATGGAATGGCCCCGAAACACAAAACTAGGCATGCGCATTGGCCTATAACTATACAAAACATGCATTATTTTATCATGAAGCATGAAGACAGATGCAATAAAGTTCCAAAACATGCATATTTCCAGTTTATAACAAGTCCCAAAAATGAATGCAAATAGGGCTAATCTATCATGCAAAAATGGCCCCAAAAGAGAGATTAAACACAAAGGGACAGCAGCTGGCCCCGAATGGCAAAGAGCCCTTCAACAAAGTTTAATAGGGGCTCAAAACAAGGCACTTTACATTTTATATCAAGCCACGAAGATAATCACAAATAAGGCCAAACTATCATGCAAGAAAAGGCCTAAAATAGGGATTAAACACAAAGGGACAGTAGCTGGCCCCAAATGGCAAAGAGCCCTTAAACAAAGTTTAAGAGGGGCTCAAAACAAGGTACTTTACAGTTTACATCAAGCCACGAAAATAATCACCAATAAGGCCAAACTATCATGCAAGAAAAGGCCTAAAATATGGATAAAGAGACAAGTGGCAGCTTCTGTTCTCAAACAGATGAGATCCCTTCAACAATGTTGAAGAGGGACTCAAAACAAGAGGTTTTACAGTTTATGGCAAGATTCAAAACAGCTCAGAAATAGGCCTAAAGTACTATGCAAAAATTGGCCTAAAAGAGAGATAGAGAAGCAAGTGATAGCAAGAGGCCTCAAACAGAGGAGAGTCCTTCAAAAATGTTGAAGAGGGGCTCAAAAAAAGCTATTTTATAGTTTATGAAAAAGTCCGAAACAGCTCACAGACAGGCCAAAAATACTATGCAAAAATAAGGCCTAAAAGAGAGTTAAAGAAGCAAGTGATAGAAGGAGGCCTCAAACAGAGGAGAGCCCTTCAACAATGTTGAAGAGGGGGATCAAAAAAAGCTATTTCACAGTCTATGGAAAAGTCCGAAACAGCTCACAAGTAGGCCTAAAATACTATGCACAAATAAGGCCTAAAGGAGAGTTAAAGAGGCAAGTGATAGCTGGAGGTCTCAAAAAGAGAAAGACCCTTAATCAAACATGAAAAGGGGCTCAAAATATGACTATTTACAGTTTGGGTCGGAGCCCAAAAATGCAAGAAAGTATGGCTTAGATACAAAGCAAAATAAGGCACAAAAGAGGGAAAATGGGACTCACCCTTGTAGACCAATGGACCAGCAGCTCTTTGACCAAGTTTGGGAGCTCTTCACCTCTGGAAAGCAGCCTCAAGTTGCTAGAATGGAGGATGGAGGCCTTGTGCTATGGGGTGTAGTGCAAATGGTGCAAGGGTTTTAGGGTTTAGAGGGTTGGAAGAGAGAGATGGAGGATGTATGTATGCAAGGTTCAAAGCAATTTTGTTAACCCCTAAAATGCAGCTGAGGGTGCTGGTTTTATAGGGAAAGGAGTGGAGGAAAGGGGGGAAATGGGGGGGAAAACCAATTCAAATTTCCTCCCAAAAGGAAAGACCCTCGGGTATAAGGTCTGGAGGAAAACAAATTGCACACCTAGAACACACTTGGGGAGGGGATCATGGCCGGCCAGCTCAAAAGGGGCAAAATGGTCATCCAACCAGGTAGGTGGCCAGCCTGCCACCTTTTCTGGTCGGCCTGTTACTTTTCAGGACAAAAAATGGATCTTCCGGAAAGAAAGGTAGTCGGCCAGTGATTGGGAAGTCCAATGGTGGCCAGCCAGGTGTCCAAATTGAAGCCCCGGAAGTTAGCTTTCCAATGGCGCAAACCTTGCATTAAAATTCCTCCTGTGGAAAAAGTTATGCCTGTTTTGGTGAAGCCGCGCAGATTCGGTCCAACCGGAGTGATGCCCTACTTCAATCAACCATATCTCCCCCGTCCGGAATTGGCTTTAGGAGATTGTTGAGTGAAAAATGAAGCTCCGTAAGTCTTTTTTCCAATGGTGGTGGCCTCATAGCTTGATTCCAAGTATGCAAATGAATAGGCCCGATTCGGCGAGGGCTGCTTGCCTTTTTTTCTTAACGGTTCATGCCCATTTTCTCCCCCCAACTGGATTTCTTCTCTCTTCTCCTCTTTTCTTCAACTCCAAACCCCTAAGTAAGGTGTTTTGAAAGATTTTTCAAAGATTTCATCTCTCTTTCGTTCATTTTCACTTTGTCCTTGCTCGGTTTACCGAAAAGCGCAACATTTGACAAAATGCGAGCCTCGAAACATCGTGAAAACTTTATTTTCAAAACGTTTTGAAAGAGAGGGTTTCAAGTCTAAAATCTTTTGATCAAGATTGTTTCGGTCCAAAAAAAAGGGTATGAAATTGAGATTTGACTCTTTCCTTACCGAAGAAACCGACCCTTTGCACTACACAACTTCCAAAACCATCAGTCGTATCCAAGTCTTAAAAGCGGTCAAAAATGGGGTGTCTACAGTAGTATTTCAAGAAGGCCAGACCTTAGAAGACTTTAGGCAACCAGCCAAACCCAAAGTTGATAATGTTTCAGATATTGTTCTGAATCGTGCACATCACAGCATGCCACTAATGAAGAAGAACTACCACAGCATACAGTCAATGATGTAGAGTTGCAGGATGGATTTCCAAAAGAAGAAGATCCGAAAGAAGAGGATGTTGAGTAGGGGGAGCCACAACCCCCTCCGCTAGAGACTGTTGGTCCACAGTTATGAAGATCAACAAAAGAGCCTAAGCCATCATCAAAATACCTTGCTTCTGAGTATATTTTGCTTACTAATGAGGGGAAGCCAGAAAGTTTTCAAGAAGCTCAGAATCATAAGGAGAAGAGTAGCTGGTAGCAAGCTATGCAAGAAGAGATGTAGTCCTTATAGAAAAATCAGACTTATGATTTGGTAAAACTTTCCCAAGGTCAAAAAGCACTGAAGAACAAATGGGTGTTCAAGTTGAAGGAAGATGACAGCGAAAAACTAGTCAAGTATAAGGCTTAATTGGTTGTCAAAGGTTTTGGGCAGAAGAAAGGTATTGATTTTGATAAAATCTTCTTGCCAGTTATGAAAATGACATCCATTCGAGTAGTTTTGGGACTAGCTGTGATATCCCTGTTCCGTAAAATGTTAATTGGTCCTTAATATGAGCATGATTATGTGTTTAATATGATTTTGGGTGCCATTATGTAAAAATATGTGGTTTTGAATTTCTATCTGTTCACCGTAGGAATATCTGTTTGATTATCTACTTTGGAAATTAAATTGAAGGCCTTATCAGCCACAGAATCTGAAATTAATTACGCCATTGTGATTAGCGTAATTTTTAGAGCCTACGGTGAAATTTAATTGGAAATTGATTCGGATCAAAATAATTAGATTCAGAACGATTAATTAAGTGCCCAATTATTTTAATATTGATATCTTTGATTAGTGGGACTTACCTTAAGGGCACTATACACTCAAAATCTCTCTTTTATTTCATTTGGCTGGTTTTGACTCCAAAAGAGAGAGGGAGAGTCGGCTATAGAGAGAGAAGGGGAGAGAATTGTGCAATTTTAGCTTAAAGCTTGGAAACCTTGAAGATTTCTCAAGAATTTGCTATAGATTGTGAGAATTAAAGCTCCTAGGTGAATATTTCATGGATTCTAGTTTGTAATTTTGTGTATTCAAGCTAGTTGGGTAGTCAAGAGTAAGAATTGAAATGAAATTGAGTTATTATGTTGAATTGAAGGTAGATGTATGAATGCATGTGTGTAATTGCTTTAAATATTGCATGTTTGAGCACAAAAGGTATGATCCATGTAAATTTGTAGTTGAAGCTCATGTTTTGATCACCTCTTCTTCATCTAAGTTGAGGGTAAGGGTTATATAGCACATGCATGTACAATTCATGAGGATATGAGCTTGAATGCATGACCTTGTTATGTTAGAATGAGTTTAATGGAAGATTGGGACATGCATATGATTTATTTGTGAAATTGAGCTTCATTGGGTTGTAATTTGGGGTTTATACCATGTTAGTACAAGTGTATTTGAAGTTTGAACTAATGCATGCAAGGAATGTTGGTTGAATGTCGAATTGGAGCTCAAGAACATGTTCTGGAAAACCCAGAAAAATTGATGTCCGCTCGAGCGGGGGAAACCACCGCTCGAGCGTGAATTTCGTGCTCCCATTATTTTTGCAGACTTGGATGTCCGCTCGAGCGGGGAACTTTATAGACAGACCTTTAGCTCGAGCGCCAGACTTCACGCTCGAGCGTAATTTTGACACATCCAGCACTCTTGCAGACATGGTGTCCGCTCGAGCGGGGTAATTTCACGCTCGAGCGGAGAGCCATGTAGTGAGGCCTTCCGCTCGAGCGCTAGACTTCAAGCTCGAGCGTAATTTTGATGCATCCAGTACTTTTGCAGGCCTTAAGGGTACGCTCGAGCAGGGAAGTCCACGCTCGAGCGAGGACCTTGTTTTCCAAAATTTTGAAAAGACATTATGTGTTTCATTTTCTGTTCTCTTTCACTTCCAAGTACTCTTAGGCATGCATTGAGCATTGTAATTGAGTTAAAGAGTTAAGAATGAAGCTTAAAGAGGAATATGTGAATTTGGAATGGATTGAATTGTTTGTGACCCTTTTGTGTTCATGGAATGTCTAGGGTCGAGCTCTAGGGTAAACCAACCAACCGATCACTGTGAGTAATATCGATATTTTGAAGTTGTCATTTGTCCAATTGCTTATCTTCTTATAAGCCTTATAAGTTTGCTAGTTTGAATTACGGACAAATATTGGATATGAAGAAATGAATGGGCCAGAGGCCAGTTTGACATGAATGAACGGGTCAGAGGCCAGTTTGACATGAATGAATGGGCTAGAGGACAGCTTGACATGAATAAAAGTTGGATGGGCCAAAGGCCAGTTTGACATGAAAATATGAATTGGGCCCAAGGCCGTTTGAAGCATGTTGTTCTACGTACCGTTTGTATAATTCCTTTATTTGATATTATTCACTGGGCTATCGCTCACGCTCATTCATGTGTTTGTAGGTGAGCCCAGAGAAGTCCAAACCCAGCCCCAGTGAAGTCTATGTGGAACAACAAAGGTTTTGGCAGAGTCAGCCTTGTGTCTTACGCACGAGACCCGTCTTCGCCCTTTTGTTATGTATTTATATTCTGTCATGTTGGCGAAGACTTTGCATATGTTGTATATAGTCGTGATGGGCTGACTTAGACTTATATGATCCTATATGTACAGAACCTGGCTTGACTTAGACTTTGCATATGTTGTATATAGTACATATTTTGTTGTGAGTTATTAATGTACATATGTATGGGTTGTTATGATGTGCCATGTAAGCACAATTCTATGGACAAAGTTTTAAATTGCTTCCGTTTGGCCCCCCGTTAACTCTGTTAAAATACGTTTGGTTTGGTTTGGTTTGAGGCCGTAGGTAATCTCATAATTACTGGCCAGTTATGTCCTTAACCCATGGAGGCGGGTTCAGGTCATGACACTAGCTGCCAATTTGAATTTGGAACTTGAACAAATGGATGTGAAGACGGCATTTTTCTATGGTAATTTGGAGGAAGAAATCTACATGGAGCAACCAAAAGGCTTTGAAGTAAAAATGAAAGAAAACTTAGTTCGCAAATTGAAGAAAAGTCTCTACGCCTGAAACAAGCACCGAGACAATGGTACAAGAAGTTTGACTCATTCATGGTAGGTCATGAGTACAAGAGAACTGCTGCAGACCAGTGTGTTTATGTCCGAAAATTTTCTGGTGGAAACTTCATCATACTCCTGCTCTATGTTGATGACATGCTAATTGTTATACAGGATGCCACAGAAATCAGATCAATGAAGAAGAGGTTATCACAGTCCTTTGACATGAAGGACCTAGGCCCTGCACAAAAAATTTTGAGCATGAAAATTATACGTGACAGGAAAGCCAAGAAGTTGTGGTTGTCACAGGAAAAGTATGTTGAACGGGGTGCTTGAAAAGTTCAACATGAAAGATGCCAAGCCAGTCAATACTCCGCTAGATAATCATTTCAAGCTGAGCAAAAGTTGTTGTCCCTCATCTACGAAAGAAATGGAAGAGATTAAGGCAATTCCCTACTCTTCTGCAGTAGGGAGTTTAATGTATGCAATAGTATCTACCCGACCAGATATTGCTCATACTGTTAGAGTTGTGAGTAGATTTCTTTCCAATCTAGGGAAAGAGAATTGGGAAGCAGTCAAGTGGATTCTGAGGTACCTTAAGGGTACATCTAAAATGTGTTTGTGCTTTGGAGGAGCTAAACCAATCTTGGAAGGCTATACTGATTCAGATATGGCAGGTGATCTTGATGGTAGGAAATCTACATCACGATTTCTATTTACTTTTGCAAGGGGAACTGTGTCTTGGCAGTCCAAGCTGCAGAAGTATATTACTTTATCCACGACCAAGGCAGAGTATATTGTCACAGTGGAAGCTAGAAAAAAGATGTGGTGGTTGATGCGATTTCTCCAAGAACTGGGACTAAAGCACGAAAAGTTCACGGTACATTGTGATAACCAGAGTGCCATAGACATAAGCAAGAATTCTATGTACCATTCTCGCATGAAGCACATTGATGTTCAATATCATTGGATACGCAAAGTGATGAAAAAGCAGTTATTGGAACTGGTCAAGATCCACACAGATAAAAATCCAACCAACATGCTTACAAAGGTGGTGTCGAGAGACAAACTCGAAGTATGCAGGGACATTGCTGGAATGGACTTCCAGTAAGGATCCTACTCCCCATCGGTGTAGAGAGGGAGAATTATTGAATATCCACACCATGCATCAAGAATGGAGGTTGTAGATCTGGGCTACAAATTTGCTGAAGATTTTCAAACCTAGCGGTGGTTGTGTTAATGGCTCTCTATTTATTTTTTGTAGCTGGTTGTTGGCAAGCAGCTCTCTCGTTTGTGTGTAAATGGGAAGAGTTGTGAGCTGAGATTGTAATGAGAGAGATATCAAAGTGTGAAGAAAAGAGAGAGTCGTAAAGAGTGTATTTGTGAGTTGAGTTGAGAGAGTGAGCTCCTGCTCCTCTATTTTGTAATTTTTACGCTGTTATAGTGCATTCTCATTTTCTCTTTCCCTGGACATAGGCATTGGGTCGAACCACATAAATATTTGTGTCTCAGTTATATGCGATTGTTTGTAAATCAATTTATGGGTGCCTTTAATCCTAACAGTTTTTAGTTCAAAATGCATAATTATATTATCCAAAAAAAAAATTCAAATAACAATTGGTCACCAAGGTTAATTGGCACTATTTTATTTTATTTTATTTTTTATGCACCATAAAAAAAAATGGTATTCTTTGGCATTTTGTGTTGAGCATGCAGCGCAAATCCGACAACACAAAGGTGGTGTTTGGGAAGCAAGTTCCCAAATTTTTTTCTCATTTTTTTCACTAAAAGACAAAAGTTTTGCAAAACCAAAAAAAACACATCCAAACAAAATATCACATCCAATCCCATAATCATTTCACTTTTTCTCTCACAAACATCACATCCAACCACATAAAAATCCAACTATCTTCCCAAACACCAAAAATTTTTTGTCTCATAAAAACCTACATCTACTAAAATCTACATAAAAACTCACTTCCCAAACACCATCAAAGTCTTATCCATTTGTCTCAATCCCACACCACACCAGACCAAAAACAATCTCTGCTGTGCTGCCTCAGGATCTGTGCTACCAACCCTTGTACCATTTTGCTAATTAAAAGAACGAATGAAAATAAATTTTCAAAAAATGCAACAGCAACTTTTGAAGTTGCCATCCGGCATTGCAGTGCTTTCACTGCTTTGTCATTTAGTCTTTCTCTCTCTAAAGTCCAACCTAAGTATATCAAGGATTTTTTAGAATGTTTTTTTTTTTTAATTTTTTAAAATAATGTATTGTGTGATTAAAATTTAATGTTAAAAAATTAATGTAACTTATTATTAAATCTCAACCACATAATACATCATTTTAGAAAATTTTAAAAAAAAAAAACTCTAAAAGAACCTTGCTCACCTAAGTAACCCCTTGCATTTCTTTCCTCATTCTGTCTGTGAACAAAGAGAGCGTAGTACACTTCGGTTGTGAAGTTTTTTTTGGCATTTTCTGTGGGCATTGGTTGTATTTCTCCATCCCAGAGCAAGTTATGCCCAGTGCCTTTCTGTTTGTGTTTTTCTACAGACCCACCCCAATCACAAGCATTACTCACAGGCTCACAGCGAGCGTGCTATTTTGCCTCTGCAGTTTTTTGGCGAAAGACAAAAATAAGAACATAAATGCAACCAAAAAAGAAAAAAGCTTTTGTACTATTCGGCCCCAGATTGGATATAAGGATTTCAAGATGATATATTATGTTTGGTTAAGATATGATATAATATGGATAAAAGGAGAGTGATTATTTTTAATCTTTGGATGAAAAATGAGTTATATCCAACGATGGTGATATATAATTCCATACGGGTGATATTGCATATCTTCTTTATCATATACTATCTAGACTCTCTACATCTAGAACAATTAAATATGAGATACAAGAAGACAAAAAAATATATGAGATCCACCTCATATTATATTCAATCCCACACCTATATCGGGTCTTTATATCTGCTAAACAAACCAGGCCTTCATATATTTGAATGTATGCATGTTCGGAAAAAATAAAAATGTATGCATGTTCACCTCCAGGTTGCTATTCATTTGGATTTTTTTTATGTCCATTTCATAAAAGTAATGTTAGGTATCATGAAAAGAATATCATGAAATGTTTCATGAAGATTTTGCATCATTTGATTAGTGTGTGGCATTTTATTATGTATGACCTGCACTTTTAAATCTAATTTCAATTTAGTTTTAACATTCAAATTGAATGTTAAAATTAACAATTTTGTGACAAGTGTCAGTCTCTTTAAGTATACACATGAAAAAAGTTGACGGTAATTTAGACCGAAGGATCACATTGAAACCAAATTTAAAATGTAAAAATTAAATTGTTCAAATTAAAATAATGGAAATTAAAGTAAAATTTAAGTTAAATTATAAAGGTGACAAGTATAATTTATCCCTTTTTTTCTTTTTTGTACTTTTGAAAGAAAAAATCATGGAAAAATTATAAAATAGCGAGAAGTGAAGAATAGGGATAATTTTATTTTCACACCCCATTTACTCTATATGAAAACAATTAATGAATTATTATTATTATTATATATATATATATATTTTACAATTCTACCATTAAATAAAATGACTAATATGGATATCAATAAATACACCAAATTTTAGAACTAGGTTTTTTCAATAGACTTTTGTTAACATAGAAATTCTGAGTACACATTTTTTTTTCCCTCAAAAAATTCACATCAAGCCGAAAATATGTAAACAAAGAGGATGAAAAAAAATTAAAATCTCATTCGAAAATATATAATTGAAAATACGTGAATAGTTTGGAATTATAAAACCAAAAATATATAAATAGTTCGGAAATATAGATTCAAAAGTATAAATTTAATTGGAAGTATGGAACCGAACGTTTTTCCTTTGTTCGATAGTTGTATGTCAAAAATTTATATTTTATATAGAAATATAGAATCAAAAATTATTGTTTTATTGGTTGTTGATTGCCGGATTTTTTAAATTTATTCAGATGACCAGTACCAATAGTTTTCATTTTCTTTCTCAGCCACTATAGACAAATAATAAAATTAGTAAAATAATAACCTAGTTTTTGCAAAAAAATAATTCAAAATTAGTAATTTTCAGAAATTATATAACTTAAAGAATGCGAGAGAATGTTGTGTTTTAGATACTTCTTTTATTGTGTGTATATATTATATTTAGATTTATGTTTAAGGGTGTAGTGAGTGTTTATGTTTTGAGTGGTGTGTATACATATATAATATGTTGGGTTTTTATATTGATTGGAATGTTCTAAATAAGTACACAATTTTTTGGACTAAAAAGTTGAAGAAAAAAAATATGATTGTTTGTGATAACTTTTTAACTTTTTACGAAAAAATGTGTATTAAAAAATTGTATAAATTAGTGTATAGGAGAAGATTGTGATAGAATAGGCAGTACAGTGGAATGTCCTAAGGGGCAGCGTGTGCAGAGTTTAGGCTAGAAGATGGTTCCCTTCTTTTCGAGCATTGAATTGGAGGATGCTGTTCGGCTCGTGGGGGCCCACCACGGGTCCCATTTTGCTAATTGGAACGGTTTAATATGTAGAACTCGTCGAGTACTATATGCTTGTAAAAAATCACGTTGACCGGATATTGATAGCTATCTGATCGGATTAGTTTTTTTTCAACCGTTAATTATAACACCATCTATTTTTTATACAAAACTGATTTGATCATATAGTTAGCGATATCTGATCAATGTGATTTTTTACAAGCACATAGTACTCGACGAGTTCTATATATTGACAGTTTAGATTATCAAAACGGGACCCGTGATGGGCCCCCACGGGCCGAACAGTACCGTGTTGTTTATGCACCTCATCTGTGCAATTTTTCCAAAAAAGTCAACCCTGTGTCTGTGGAGACGTCAGAGTTGTTTATAATAATTTTATGTAAAATTAATTTTTTTATATTTTTTTTTGGTGAATAGTGATAACTTTTTAATTTTTTTAGTAATTTTTTAACGTTTTGAATTTTTTGGGGTATGCCAAACCAGCCATCTTAGGCTAGGGTTATATTTAGAACATTCAGTGTGTGAAATGAATAAAATAAAAAATAAATAAATTTATAAATACCCGCCCCGCTTTTGAGTGGTTTTTCTGCATTTTTTCATCCACGGGTCAGAGTGGGTTGGTGAATACCCGGTTTTGTTAAAAAACAAAAACCGGCCAGTTAAACTTTTGTCCAGCAACACTCATTCAACACCTATAAATCGACTTCGCTCTCTACTTTTGAGAGCTCCTCTCTCTACCCTTTTCTTCTTCTAGGGTTTCCTTTTTGAGCGTCGTTGGGGGTGAGGGAGGGAGGCTCCGGCCTCCGGCCGCCTCTCTCCTCCTCTCTACGTCCTTTCTCTTCCGTTTTTCCTCTGCTATTTTCTGGTCAATAAGTTTTGGAAGCTTTGCTTTCTATTTTCTCCCTCCTTGTGAGGTGTGTTTCCCCTTTTGGTGGGTGTACAGTCTGTCTTTCTCCACTCTTCCTTCACTCTGCCTCACTCCAGCCGTAGCCCTCCACAGACCCACCGTCTACCTCCTCTGTGCTTCACGTTGGCATCGCCAACACCACATCGACCCCAACTCTGCCACTTCTCGCCAAATCTGCTGCCTCCACACACTGACCTCCTCGGTTTTGGCTTATAGGAGCTTATGTACAAGCCCATGGTGAAAGTGTGCTAACCCATTGGTTTGAGGTTGAGTTTTGGTCTTTTTGTTTTGTTTTTTTGGCTTGGTTTTGCCTATGGAATCCATAAGTGCTTGATGATGCTTACCCACTTTGTGGTTGTATTCTATGATCTATTCTCGGCATGCTCTACGGCCATTTGTTGGCCTCTGCTTGCAGTACGAGCACAAGCACTTGTTGTGCAGCTGGGTTTTCTTCATAGTTTTACTCCTATGTTTTCTTTGTTTCTCATCTTTCCTTTGATGGTGCAAGTGTTTTTTTTTTTTTTGGATGGATTTCCTCCTTATAAATGTCATTTGGCTAATTTAATGATATTCCTCTTCTAATAAAAAAAAAAACAAAAAAAAAAACTTTTGTCCAGTCAATGTAAATGTAAGAGTAGTACGATTCGAATTCATCATACCGATTGGATAGGTGAAGATGCCACCCACCAATACTAGTACAAACTACTTAGATTAGTTTCTAAAATAATTATTATATATTAGTTTTATCTGTATACTTGGCACATATATCAATTAGTGCTTTCCAATTTTGTTTTGTTCTCAGGTCTCATTTATCAATTATATATTTTATTTAAAAAATTAAAAAATCATTATAATTTATCATATTATTTTTTTTATTTTTTATATATATTTTTATAAAAAATCAAAAAATTATTAAAATAGCATATTCACAAACGAGGTCTCAATGTGTGTATTAAACTTTTAATTCTTCAAACTTTTTTAGTGTAAATCTCATATTTTTAATTTTTCTATTTAAGCCTTTCAATTTTCATAATTAAATCAATGTAGTCTAATTTGTAACTAAATATGGGAAAAAATTATTCTTTTATGTTATGCATTTCCTAATTTACTAAATTATAATTAAATTTTAAGAATATAAAAATAAAAAAAAATACGAACAATTCATATGAAATTTTTACCAATTCAGAGGAAATTATTATTATTATCATTATTATGAGCTGTTTTTTTTATTAAGGTTCCGTTTGTTTCAACATAAAAGAATTTTTTTTAAAAAATAATCTATTCATTTTTCATTGTTTGGTTGAACAAAAAAGTAAAAATATTTTTCATTATAATCCCCAAAACAATTTGACATTAAAAATTATAAAATTTACTCACAGTCACGACTCTTTCAATGCATTTTGTCTCTTCAAATATGCATCTTAACTCACCAAAGAGTCATAAGGAACACTTTATTGAACCAAAATTGCAATTTGGTAATAGAAATTTTTTTATTTATTTTTTATTTTTTCAACCAGAAAGCAGAAACAAATTTTTTTATTGTGCAAAATTAGTTACTTGAAAATTATTTTTTGTGTAAAATATTTTATATCGAAACAAACGGAACCTAAATTACTTATTCTTGGTACAAAATATAAAATTCATCTAGTATAATCTACAAATTTTTTGTTAAATTTTAATTTTTATTCTCTTTTTAATAATTTGAAAGTTATTTCTTTTAATTGATTTCTTCTTTCCTTCTTACTTACCTATAAATTTCATTTTGAGGAATGATAATTTATTTAGTTCCAAAGATTTTTTTATAGACCAATTTATGAGGAATGATAATTCATTTAGTTCCAAAGATTTTTTATAGACCAATTAGTCTCATTGATTTTGGAAAGCTAGATTTAATATCTTATTTAGAAATTAAATTCACAGTTATATCCTTATTTTTATTATGCTTCCTTCTCTTTTTTTCTTTTGTACTAGAAAAGTAATGTACACAATTTATGAGAATCAAATTTGAGATGAATTTTTATATAGGAATCTTTTTTATTTGGAAAACATTTCAAATTGAGTACAAAAATAACTTCAAATATGAGATCCTTCAAATATTCAAAAGGATATGAGATTTTTCAAACCTTTCAAATAGAGTACAAAATTTTTTTAGTAAACTTTAGACAAATGTATAATTTCAAACTGTAATACTCCAATATAACACTTAAACGTAACACTCCAATGTAACATTCAAAAAAAAAAAAAAAAACTTCTTAGTGTACTTTTTTCAAATAAAATACTCAAAAAAAAAAAAATTTCTTAGTGTAACACTTCAAAGTAACACTGCAATGTAACACACAAAAAAACTCTTTAGTATACTTTTTTCAAACATAATAATTCAATGTAATACTCCAAAAAAAGCATATGGGATTCTTCAAACCGTTCTAAAAGGATGTAGAATTCTTTGAACCATTCCAAAAATAATACAAAAATTCCTTAGTAAGTTTTGAGCAAATATATAATTTCAAATTATGAGTGTTACGTTTAAAAAAATTACATTAAGAAATTTTTTAGTATTTTTGTGTGTTAAATTGGAGTGTTACGTTTGGGATTATATTGATTGGAGTGTTACGTTCGGAAAAAGTATACTAAGGAGTTTTTTTGTGTGTTACATTGAAGTATTACGTTTAGAAAAAGTACCCTAATGAGTTTTTTTTTTTTTTTTTTGGAATGTTATGTTGTTATATTTGGGAAAAGTGTACCAATGAGTTTTTTTGTATTTTTCATTGGATATTACGTTAGTGTTACATTAAGAGTATTATATTATTTAGAGTGTTACATTTTTTTTCGTAATGTGGGATTTATTCTAGGAGGCAAAAATTCAAAACCTCTATAATACGAATTGTCCAAATGTATAATTTTACATATAGAAAAATCTACTTTTATCCTTAGAAAATTAAATCAAAACATGTAAGTGACTACATTTTTATACAATTTTCACGTTGATAGAATATATGAGTTCATAAGAAAAAATAAAAGATTAAACAGTTCATAAAATTATATTTTGAATATTGTTGATACTTCACCTATAACATTTTGGTGGACTAATGTTGTGTTTGGTTAGGAGAATTGGAAAGGGATTTGGAAAAGAAAAGGGAAAAATGTGTGAAATTAGGTGACATGTAAGTATATTTTATTCACATTTCACTTGTATTTTCCCTTTCTCTTTCTAAATTCCTTTCTAAATCCTCCAACCAAACACAGTATAAGGAAATGGGGTGGGGAAAATGGAACCGCAGTTAGGGATAGGGGTGGTAGTATAAGATTGAGCCCCGTTTGAAGTAGGGGATGGAAATGGTAAAATTAAAGATCGGGATAACAATTGTAAATCCACCCGTCCCCCGCTTCATTGCCATTTATAGTGGAGCAAGGATCCTCTCCTTACTCTCTCTCCTTACCTCTTTACTTGCTGAGCTATTGGGCTCACTTTTGGATTCAATTTCGATAATCCGAACTGTTCACATTTTAAAATTCGTTGAGTATATCATACTTGTAAAAAATCAAATTGATCGGATATCATAAATAATGTGTTCCTATCATTGAACTAAAAACCATTTTTTTTTAAAAAAATTAATAAACAGTTTTTCGAATACATGATTTCTGATATCCGATCAACTTAATTTTTTACAAGTATGATATACTCAACAAATCTTAAAATAAAAATGGTTCGGATTATCGAAATTGGGCCAGAAAGTAGACCCAGTGGCCCGGCAAGTTGGGAGAAAAGGAGAAAGAACAATGAGAGGATCCATGCTCTTTATAGTGAAGAGATTATTTACCAAAAATTAAGAGCATAATTTTTGTTGTGATTTATTTACGTAGAAAAAATTATAGATTATGCTATCAAATATATCTTCTTTTTTTTATAATTTTCTTATCTTCATTTGTAATTCACTCAAAAATCAAACATGCTATAACTATAGTACACACCTTTCAAATGATCTGTACTACATGTACATTATAATTAAAAAGAAAAATAACATTATTTCAATTTTCTGAGTCATAACTAAAAAAAAATGTCACAACTAAACACAATATGTTGCATAACTAAAGAACTCATGAGTCATAACTAAAGAAGAAAACCAATCATAACTAAATAAGAAAATAACATAACTATGAGTGTATATGGTACACCTTTTTTAAAAGAGCGTATATTAGAATTTCCTGTTAAATATATGTAAGGTACAAATGACTATACTATCAAATATAGAAAAAAAAATTAAACATTATTCATTGAAATATAAAATTCACAAGAAAATGATTGGTCCGTCGAATTTGAATTTGTCTGGATTGTCTGAATTACCTAAGCCGGATGACTTGTCAGACAATTGGTCGGATAACTACCCAGACAATTGGCGTCACCTTTGTCAACCGTAATTGTCATCCTTATCATTCAATGTGTCAATCGACATCTGTCCAGATGACCGACATCCTCCCTCCCAGATGATTGACCGGACAACCGCTCGGATGATCGGCTGAATGATCAGTATGCACAAATTCGAGCCATTTGGATAAGACAAAATTTGATTGATGTAGCATTACTGAATTTACAAATAGGTACAGACATGCAGCCAAAAAGATATATAGCTAAGGTCAAGGCAAATAGGTAATTATCTTAGGGGAAATATCAAATGAGTGGGTCATAGAAAATATAATTACTAATTAATAAAAAAAATTATAAATATTAATAATTAAACTTGTAAATTTTTTCATCATTTTGTAACAAGTTTTTGCTAGTACCACTGAAGGGTAATATCCCCATTATTTATAAGCAGACCTATCCAATCACTAAATGCAGTTTTTATACAAGACCAAATGAGATCATTCTTAAAGCCAGTGCTTAGAGCATCTCTAATGACAAATCTTATAATAATATTGTCATTGCTATAATTTGATAATGAATAGTAGAAAATGATAAAATTATAATGGTGCTTCAATGGTCAGATGCTATTTTAACAGAATCAAACACGGAAACTGGTGTGTTTGGGACGACCAAGTAACATCGTTCTAGATGCCAGTGGTTAAAGCATCTCCAATGACAAATCTTATACAATAACATTGTCATTGCTATAATTTGCTAGATCAGTACTGCATAGTAGAAAATGATAGAATTATAGCAATGGTACTTTAATGGTCAGATGCCATTTTAATAGAATCAAACATAGAAACTGGTGTGTTCGGGATGATTGGGTCATCCCGAACACACTAGTTTCTATATTTGGTTCTGCAAAAATAGCTATTTTACAAATTTTATCTGTTTTGTTGTGAGAGAGGGAGGTTTTATTGAGTTAACAGTCGTTCCGAACACACCAATTTCTGTATTTGGTTTTGCAAAAATGGTGATTTTGCAAAAATTTATCTGTTTTGCTGGGAGGGAGAGAGGTTTTGCTTGAGTCAGCACATATAGCAATTGTCAAAACTTGTCAAAGTTGGCATAAGCTTTGACATTTGCCAAATTTAATCGCTTCCATATAGCACTATTGGAGTACTATTTTATTCTCTAACTATCAAATTATAACAATAGCAACTCCAATGGCACAACAAAAAATTCACTTATAGCAGCAACCAAAACTGCTGCTAAAAGCAAGAAAAAGCGTTGCTAAAAACTAGAATGCTTTTACCCGCGGTTGAAATAACGGCAGCCAAACCGCCGGAATAGCCCCTTCGATATAGCTTTATAGTGATGTTTTCGTCAAACGCTGGTATAATTATCTTTATTGCGACGGTTGATGCAGCGACGGTTATAAATGTCGCTATATCTTAAATTTAACCATTACTTGATAACTTTATAGCAACGGGTAGACTACTGCTATATCATTCATTTTTGCGACATTTTGTGAACCGCTACAATATTATGATTCTATTTCATCAGTTTTACATTGTCGCTATAGCCATAGATTTTGTTTTGAATTTTATTGTGGAATTTGTTTTATGATTGCTAAACTAGTTAAAAGGGTGGAACATTTCAAAGTTTTTGTGTTGATGATAAATGTTCTTTAATTGTGTCTTTAGGTTCAACAAAAAAAGCGCGTACATAAATGTTGAATTTCCTCTAATCACATTATTAAGCCAAAAAAAATTACAAATTGTGCATTAAATTCATGGAAGGTTCAACAAAAAAAGCGCGTACATAAATGTTGAATTTCCTCTAATCACATTATTAAGCCAAAAAAAATTACAAATTGTGCATTAAATTCATGGACAACAATTTTTTAAACCAAAAAAAAAAAAAAAAACAAAAACAGAACAAACCAATAAAGAAAAAGATAGGCACTAACTATTTTTCCATTATGGCATTTTATCAAATACCTAGCATACATAATAGATAGAGATGATACACCTCTAGCCCTACTCAAACCGAACAAAATGCAAAACAAATCAAAAGCTAAGTTTCAAAAAATAAAAAATTAAAAAAATAAAAACATTAAAAGCAATGTAACTGTATTACCAATTCCATACACCTTTTTGTCAGTTTTACTGACTAATATTGGTGATTGGGTGAGTATGAAGTTAAACTTCGTTCATCACAAGCAAACAATATATGGACTAAATGTAATGTTGTTTGATACTAGTATTTATATTTTCATCTCTGTCTATTAGATTCTCAGCAGTGATATATTCTTATTCAAACACCTTTGCTTTAAATTTCAACCTATAAGTCCATAAAAATTTGTGGGTTAAATTAATCTTGAAATTTCCTTTTGTTTGTTTGTATTGTAAACAAGGCCACAACATTACCTGATGAATATCATAGATGATCATATATTAGAAGCAATGAATGGAAACAGAGACTAAAAGAAAGCAAAGAGGGGTAGAGAAACTGAGAAACCAGAAAAAAATAGAGGGATAGAGAAAGAGAAATGGAGAGAGCAGACTGACCTTCAAATCACAGTGGTGCTGTAGTTTGACATCGTCGATACACAGGTGGAGGATGAACGAGGGCTCAATGATGAAGTGCTGATAGACTAGGGCATACAATCGAGGCTTCAAGGAGTTGAACGGTTTTTTTTTTTTTAAGACTAATTTGATATGTTATTCACCAAAAAAACAAAAAAAAAAAAAACAAATTTGATAAGCACGAAATCATTTTTTTTTTTTTTTTTTGGGCGCCCATTTATTTTGCTTGGCTTATTGTATCGGTTGAGTACAAACCATCATTATAAAAAAACATATGACAGTGCTTTTTGGGAAAAATGTGACTAAAACTTGATTTTTCAACCGCGGCCAACAACCGTTACAATAGCCCATTTATAGCAACATTTTTCGGGCAGTTGCAGTAAAAAACGTTGATAAAACTCGATTTTCTTGTAATGTGGCAAACTATTGGATTTGCTCTTAATTGTTTTGTGTGCCACAATTCAAAATGGAGTAACGGTTTTGATGGACATCACAAAATTTTTAGTATTGAAATGTAATTTGGGAATGAAAATGGAAATAAAAAATACCACAAAACATATTTTGACTCTTTCTGGAAATATGTTATTTTAGGGGTAAATTACAAACACATCCCCTAAGGTTTACTTAAATTACAAATTGTCCCTTGTGGTTCTAGAAATTACATTATGCCCTCTTAAGGTTTCTAATTTCATAGCAAATGGGTCATTTTATTAATAAATCATCAAGTTAATTAATGGTATTTAATAATGTTAAAATTTTATTTCAATTAATAATTCAGATAATTTTATTATTCTATAAGTGAACAGTTAGAAATTTTACCTTTTCAATTAATTTTGTAAAATAAAAAATTATGACATAGTGATATTTGTAATTTTTTAAACCACATAAAGCAATTCGTATCTTAAACAAACCTCAGGAGTTGTATTTGTAATTTATCCTTATTTTAGTTACTTATTTGATATTTAAAAAAAAAAAATAGAGAGTATGGGATGGAGTGTTTTAATTTATTGACTATTTTAATTTGGAACAGACTATTTTAGTCCAACCCAGACACCCAATGATGATTTTTAACTGGACTTTAATTTAAAACTTTTTACCTACGAATTATATTACCCCAAATATTTTTCAAAAACAACTGTTCATCAAGATTAATTGGTGCTATTGTTATTATTATTATTATTATTATTTACTATTTTTTGCAGCCCAGAAAACAAAATAAATACTACAGTAAATAAAAAGAAATAAAAATGATAATTCTTTTAACATTTTGTGTGGAGTATCCGTTGTCCAACCCCAACCCAAACCCAAACCCAAACCCAAACCCAAACTTTGCTTTTATCCGTTCTCTCTGTCCAACAAACACTCTCAGATGTGCTGTCCCTAACTCAGCCTACCATTCGCAAATGAATTAAGGAATTAGTTATATATTTTAGCCAAAAGAAAAGGCATAACTTTCTAAGCTAGCCATCCGTCCCCATTGCTTTGGCCTTTTCTGTCTACAAAAGAAAAAGTGCTTTATCTTATATGAATGGTACACACATTTCCCACGAATTAGCAGAGGACAAAAGCTTTGCTTTTTTTTGTTTTTTTTTTGGGTCCTTGGCAAAAAAAATAAACACTGCATAGAACTGTACCCCCTCTTTAGAAAAATGCAAGAGCAAATTACAAATCAGTTGAGATTGTTTAAAATATTTATAAATTTATAAAAAAAATTATAATTATAATTATAATTATAATTATAATTATTAAAATTGATAAGATTTATTATTAGTTTAAAATTTATTTTTGAAATGCACAGGCACTGGTATAAAATAAGAATTTTTTTTTTTTTTTTTTTTTTTCGTTTTTGGATTGGCATGCAGGGCCAGCAGTAGACGCCAAAATGAGCAGAGAGACTTGGCAGCTACTAGTGTTAGTGGAAACAATCCTCTCTGATGGGTGATGGGGACAACACAGCCTACTTCCAATAAAATCATATTCAGACTGCCCGCGCTTAAATTGCACTTTGTTGTCGTCGTTATATTCGATCACTTTTTTTGGGGAAGCACTAACCAATTTTAAAATATGATTTTATGAACAGTAGTGACTTTTGTATTTGAATTTAATTTTTTAAAAATAAAATAAATTTCTCAAAATATAAAATTATATATTTGGATAATTTGTACTATAAGAGTTTTAAATCTTTCTTCATTTTAGAACAAATCTCATATTATGAACAAAAATATAACACTCCAATAACGTAATATTTTAATGTAACAAAAAAAAAAAAATTGGTATACTTTTCTTAAACGTAACAATATAATACTCAAAAAAAAAAAAAAAATTGGTGTACTTTTTCCAAACGTAACGCTTCAATATAATACAGAAAAAAAATTCTTAGTATACTTTTCCCAAACGTAACACTTTAATCAGTATACTTCCAAACGTAATACTCTAATGTAACATACTCCAATGTAACACACAAAAACACTAAAAAAACTCATTAGTATACTTTTTCTAAACGTAACACTCATAGTTTAAAATTATACATTTGCCCAAAACTTATTAAGGAATATTTGTACTCCTTTTGGAATGGTTTCAAGAAGCTCATATTTTTTTGTTTTCTAATATTACATTGAATTATACTTTGTTGGTTGAAATTATTGGTTCGAAATTGGCCCGAATACCCAAAACGACGTCGTTTTGGGTATTTTTTCTTTTTTCTTTTCTTTCTCTTGTGTTCAAATACAGAGGGAAGAGACGAGGGGAGAGAGAGAGAGAGACACGAGAGAAGAGAAGAGAAGAGGAAGAGAAAAGAGGCGACGGCGGTGATGGCGAGGAAGAGAAGGAAGATTGGCGGTGATGGTGGTCTCTCTCTGCCGGTGGGTATCACCCCTTTGTTTTCTCTACCTTTTTTTTTTTTTTCTCCTTTCCAGTAGATCTGGATTTGAGGATGAAAGGGGTAAAAAAAATTATTGATGAAGATGATGAAGATCTGGAGATGATGATGATGTTGTTGAAGATGATGATGATGATGTTGATCTGGAGATGATGATGATGTTGACCTAGATCTGAAGATGTTGATGAAAATGTTGTTGCAATGATTTCAAAATCTGAAGATAAAGGAAAAAAAAAAGTTATTGATGAAGATGTTGATGATGTGGATCTGGATCTGAAGATGTTGATGAAGATGTTGTTGCAATGATTTCAAAATCTAAAGATGAAGGGAAAAAAATAAATAAATAAAAATTGTTGATGAATATGAAGATGTTGTTGATGTTGATGAAACCCAGCAATAGACCCAGCTAATTTTTTTAGTCGGCAAAAGTAAAATATTTAGCTACTAATTTTTTTTAGTCAGCATATATTGATTATTAGCAACTAAAAAAGATTAGTCCCTAAAAATGTCAGAATTGGCGACAAAAAAAAAATTTAGTCTCCGTATATTTAGTTTTGGCTACTAAAACCATTTAGTCGCCGAATGAAAAATAAAAAATTATTTTTTAGCTTTGGCGACCAAATGTTTAGTCGCCAAAAACTTATTTTCAGCGACAAAAAAAAAAAAAAAATTAGTCGCTGTATATTGAGTTTTGGCTACTAAATCTATTTAGTCGCCGAATGGAAAATAAAAAATTATTATTTATTTTTGGCGATAAAAAATTTAGTCGCCAAAGACTTATTTTCAGCCACCAAAATATATATTTTAGTCACCAAAAAATTAAAATATTTGGCGGGATTTACAAAAATAATTGGCGACTAAAAAAATTTAGTCGCTAATGGTGTAATATATATATATATATATTTTTTTGGTTTCCAAACAACAAACCAGCGCCTGACTCTCTGTCCAGCGTCTCTCCCTCTTCCTCTCCGCTACTCTTCTCCCATTCCTCTCTCACTGCCGCTCTACCAGCCGTGCCTCCGCCGCTCCTCCTTGTGGTCGCCGGCAACTGGAGCACCGATTCACCTAGATTTGCCCTATATTCTTAGGCATCATAACTATTCTCAGTTCAAAACTTGAAACCCTAACCTACAGTTTCAAATTCGACTCTCTCCAATTCTCTCTCTATATATATAGGTAGGTGTGTATATATATATATATATTATATTTGTGATGGGTAGGGTATATAATTAAGGGATTTTTTCTGAACCCACCAACACCGTCCAACGCCCTACAATGGCGTCGGAGAACGACGACAAACCCACCCCCTCCTCCATCAATCGACGATTGACTTTACCCCAGGTATGTCTATATTCCGTCCTCTCTGTCTTTGTCTATGTCCCTGTCTCTCTCTCTCTCTCTCTCTCTCTCTCTCTGTGCATCTTCTTTCATTCGCACACTTTGACACAAACCCAGCCCTATGTGGGTATGGGTGTGGTCCGTAGGCGGTGATCAAGATTTTTGGGGGTAATGGAATTGAGTTTTTCCATGGTGGAAGAGATGGGTTTTTGTGACCCAACTTGGCTTCTTATTTTCGAGTTCTTCAAGCAATTCCTAACATTTGCACAAGATTTGATCTGATTGTCACTCTCTGTTTTTGCCCTCTGTGAACTGAAACCAATGTTAGATTTTCACTTTCTCATGTCTATGCTCAGTGATAATCTTTTTCTTGTATAGTATTAGCCTTTAGATTTTGTGGGTTGTGTTTGTTTTTTTTCTGGGTTGATTCTAGTTTTGAGCTTTGATCTCATAGTCACTCTATTTTGGCCTCTGTGAGTTGAAAACAAGGTTAGATTTTCACTTTGTCATGTCTTTGTTCAATGATAATATTGTTCTTGTCTAGTATTAGCCTTTAGAATTTGAGGGTTGTGTTTTTTTTTTTTACTAGGTTAATTCTAGTTTTGAGTTTTATCTCATAGTCACTCTGTTTAGGCCTCTGTGAGCTGAAAACAAGGTTAGATTTTCACTTTCTCATGTCTATGCTCATTGAGAATATTGTTTATTTGTAATATTAGCCTTTAGATTTTGTGGGTTCTGTTTCTTTTTTTTTTTTGGGGGGGGGGGGTTAATTCAAGTTTTGGGTTTGATTTTGTATGCACATATGTGAAATTTTAGGATCTAATTATCTGAAAAATTTATTCATTTAAGGTCGTGTCTGTGTGTGTACTTTTTGATGATCTGAGCAAGTATTGATCCATATATCAGTGTATAAAATTTGCTAATTTGAAATCAAGTAAGTTTGAATCAAAGCAACTAGAGCTTTGGTTATATAATTCTTGCTTGAAGAGCACAAACTTCGGTCTCTAATACAGTCAAAGAGGAAGAAGATGAATCACATTTTTATTGGGTTGATCATCTGAGTTTTTTGGTCTTGATAGAGCCTGTAAGGAAATGTGATGTTTTAAGCAACATATGAAGCATATTCACATAAAATTCCATTTTTGTTAGAGCATCTACAATCTTTCACTAATTCCTTTTTCACGCTGCATTTCTTTAGCTTCATTGCTTGAGGCGCACACTATTTTTTAGGTATGCCAATTGCATGCAATTATGATTTGGATTATGAGCACTTGTAGTAATGTTTGATCTGATTTTGTTAGGGATTTTTGATCAATATCCCCTCGTGCTGTGGCATTCTTCGATTGAATCTTACTATGTAGTTTACAAGGAGATTTAAGTATAGAACATGGACTGCCATTGCATTGACATATATGTGAGAAGAAAGTTGGGGCTTCAGGTTCCTTGATTCTGATCGTTGACGTTAGGCGCTGATTATGTAACATGTGCATATCATTAGAATTATTTCTCCTTTGACTATGACTTGGCGGTAGCAATCGATGCAAGTAAAAATCACCAGGTGGCTGGCATGCTTTTCCTTGTATGAGAGAAAGCACGGAAAACCCCCTCCATCCTGTAACATAGGGGAAAAAACTTTCCCCTAAATCATGAAAATTATATATATTACTGATGATATTTTTTCTTTGGGGCATTCCTGTTTTGGATTTCTTGGTGCATACTTTTACTTGCTAATGGTTCTATTATGTAATCATATGTATTATGTGTCCTAATCTCTAAACTTACACACTGGGCGTTGTATATTCTTACACACCTTTTTCACCTTCAAGTATTTTTGTAGCATTGGCATTGCGTTTCGATGTGTCTAGGGGGAAAGAAAGCCAGTATTTCAAGAGCGCTTTTCTAGGATATACCATTGGTTTAGTCCTTACTATTATTGTCATGAATTGGTTTCAAGCTGCACAGGTGTGTATTGCTCTTTTCTTTTACTATTATTGTCCTTACTTAACAGTTTCAATTTATTTCTAAACTGTCATTCTCGTCATGATGTAGAACCTGAACATCCAAGTGACAAATTGATGAAGAACAATTGTGAAAGGACCTTCAGCCCAACAATAGTGTCTCTAGCATCAGCATCAGCATCAGCATCATCACCACAATTGTTATTAAGATTTTCTTTAATTTGGATTTTAATTGTTGGTTTGGATAGTATATGTATTTGTTGGATTATACTATATTTATGGATTTTTATTTTGTTTGATATGTATGGTTAATAGTTAAGTTTTGTATGTGGTTGAAAATTGAATGGTACAGGTTGTAAAGAAATATTTTTATTGAATGGTTAAGAATTGAATGAATGAATGAATAGATGAATAATTTTGTATATGCATAGGATATAGGTGGCACAAAAAATATTACAGAATAAATTATAAAAACTAAATGAGACCTTTTGGTGACTAAACAAATGTCACGGGTTGGCTTTTGGCTACTAAAACTTTAGTTGCCAATTGTGAAAAAGTGAAACTTTTGGCTACTAAACTGTTAGTCACCAAATGTAAAAAAAGAAACTTTTGGCTACTAAAATTTTAGTCGCCAATTCTCAAAAAATAAAATTTTTGGCTACCAAATAATTAGTCGCCAAACATACATGCTCAATTGGCTACTAAATAATTTAGTCGCTAAAAGTAAATATATTTATATATTTAATTTTTTATAAAAAATATATGGCGACTAAAAAAAATATATGGCGACTAAGGTTTTAGTCGCCAATAGTCCACTTTTGGCTACCAAAAAAATTTTAGTTGCCGATTGTTTCCCCGACAAACTATGGGAGACCAAATGGGCGACCAAATATATTAGTCGGCAAAAGTGATTGGCGACTAAATATAAGGCTTTTGGCGACTAAAATTTTAGTCGCCAAAAGTGAAATTTCTTGTAGTGGAAGGGAAAAAAAATCAAAACGACGTCGTTTTGGCACTACCGCAGGGATAGCTGGCACAAAAGATGATCTGGACAAAGAGTAGTGCTACTGGGTTCTAAAACAAATCTTTTATTATTCATTATTCAAAGATAATCAACAAAAATAAAAACAAATAAATAACAAATAATATCACTCACATGTCTATTTTTAAATTTTCATAAATATATTTTAAAATTCTAAAACATTCTCTAATTTAATTTTTATAAATTATATAAAAACAAAAAAAGTTATTCACATTATATAGGCCTTGTTAGGTTTGTGTTTTAAGATTTTATTTTAAAAATAATTTTCTAGAAAGAGTTTAAAAAATTTAAAATTTTGTTTGTTTGTATATTTTGAAAATAATTTTAGCATTTTAGAATTTGGGATGATTTGATATTTTTTTTAATTTTTTTTTAGGTAAATATTTTTTTATAGTTGAATAGATGAATGTGAAAGAAAAAGTGTTTGAAAAAGTTAGAGGAGAGAAAAAAAGGATTGATTGATATATAGTAGAGTATTGTTAGAGACTCACAACTCGGATTCCTAAATCCACCTAAAATGACATGGCAAGAGATGTAGGCCATATACAATTGAGTATATGACAAATTAAAAATTTGACATACATTATACCACATTAGTATGGATCAAATTATGAGAAGTTTTTTTTTTTTTGTAGGTCTTAAATATTTTCCTTTAATAGGTCTACTGGGGCAAAAAAAGTTTTTTTATTTTTTTATTTTTATAGCAATGATAACCAATCATATTGTATGTGTTAAAAAAAATGTATTAAAAATATATAAAATATGTTTTTGTGGGTATTGATTTCCAACCTTACAACCAAATAGGGAACTTAGCTAAAGAGCATGCCACAAAATAGATTAAGCCAACCACCTGCCAACAAGAAAATGAGAATACCGCAGTGGTTCATCCACTTGAGGGCACTCCGACAATCAAGTCAATCAAACAATTTCTCAAAGACACTAAATAAGTACTAAACTCACAAAATAAAGCATACCTTAGACCCACGGGGGTGCCTCTCTTTTATAGTCAGTAGTGTCCTGGTCCCCTAGAAGTCTCACTTCATAAGACTCAAGCACAATGCATATCCCAGACTCTTAGCTAGATATGAATAAACTCCTTAAGAGCCTCATCCTTATCCCAACTAAGTGCCCCCTCTTATCTAGGACTCTTGTCCTCTATCCAAATATTTGGGATTTCGGCATTACTGCACCGAACCTCGGCAATACCACAATCACCTCGGCAAACATGATTAACCCACATGGCACCTCGGCCGACATCTCGAAGGCACCTTAGCATGTAGCGTCATTCTCAAAATACTTCCCCACAACTACCCCTAGGTTTTATTACCTTAATAACCTGAGGTGATGGAAACTATATCGTCTGATCTTCCAATGTATCGGCTAAACAACATGCTAGAGATATTCCTCCGACTGAGATCATGACTCGTCGGCTTCAAGTAACCAGGACTCAGTTGCCCACTTCGTCGAGAATCAAGAACCAAGAACCAAGTTCTTTCAACATCTCAACTGAGATTGATTCGCTAGCCGAGGTCATTAGCCCACTAGTCCGAGAATTCTGAGAATCTTAATTGTGCATGGCCGGTCACGCCCCATTATCCCAATCGTTTCTTTCACGTGTCATTACTTGCATGCGTCATTATGTCACACCAATTCTACCATGCCACCGGACATCAGAGCGGGCACTTCACCCTAGGTGGTTTTATCATGTTTTCTCACCTTTTTTCATTCTAACAAAATTCTCTCTTCTCTCTCCGTCTCTTTACTTTGCAAACACAACTCTCTCTATTCTCAAACTTTCTTTCTCTAAAATTTCTTAAACCTCCATTGATGTTCCTTCGAGCTTTCTACAACCGTTCCGTTCACCCCTTCCGGCGAGTTTTCCACCATTTCGTTCCAATTAAGATCACCATCTGACTTCGGCGAACACGAATCTGGTGTCCCTTTCCTTGGCCTTGCTCTGTAGGTCCTCGATTTCTTTCTTTTTAATTTCAGTTTCTTACTGTTCTTCGATACATTTCTTCGTTGACTATTGCACATCACACATTGCATTTGTGTTATCATTAAGCTTGTATCCTCATTCAAACGCTCTTGTTTCACACGTTCGTCCTCTAATTTACTTTCTGTTCTTCATGTTCTTGAACTTGCACTTATGTTTTCTGCATTTGTTTATGCCTCTGACTCTCTCACAATGGCACTAGATGTCACGGGTCAATTCTTGCACTTGAATCTGTCAATGTTCTATTTTTATTGTATTCTTGAATCTTTGATCACTGTTTCATGTTTTTAAGACTTGTTTTTTCTGTCTTTTCTTGATCGTTTCCAGATTACTACCTCTGAATCTTTGCCCATTCCTGTTAATGTTATATAGATTTAGGATTGAGATTTGCTAGAAACCATACTTAGGAAAAACTGAAACAAAACATTCCATAGATCTCCAAAATCTCTGCCTTAGTGCTCATTAGGGTTTCGCCGAGGTCCTTTAACCTACACAGTCCACATTTCTAATAGTAAACAATATCAAATTCACCTTAGTCGAGGTCATGGGTATATTTAAATAGAGGGTACACTCACCCAGTAAGTTAGAATATTTCTGCCAGGAGTTCAACATTCTAGCTGACGTTCAACTCAGGTTGGCTGGAAGAGAGGACTCCATGATGCCCGGAGAGACCTATATGCCCTTCCCTATAGTGTTAATTATCGATGATGGAATTAGATTCCTAGATTCCTCATTGACATCCTTTTTAGAGAGGTTCTCCGCTTTTATAAACTTGCAATCCTATGCAACTAGCAGTAAACACATTCAGAGTCATCAATGGTACATCATGTGTGGCCTTAACTCTTCTGGTGACTATACTTACTACCTCAAACCCTGATCCACCAAGTACAAACTGATAGCCGACTTTCCACACTCCAACAAAGGTGCTGGAGATAACCTGATTGTCTCGAGCAATTGGGAGTTCGAACCAGACGACGATCTTCATCTCTATCTTTTATACCGAGGAGTCTTTAAGGAAGAAGAGGGTAAGAACTTAGTCATCCCATAGTCCCATTTCGTTTTAACACTTATGAATTTATTTCTCTTTAATGTTCTAATGTTTTCTTGTTGTTGTTTGTAGAATTGCCTCAGCCTCCGAAGAATTTTCGCCAGACCTACATCCCTAACTAAGATCTCATCTAGCTTTTGGGTTTACCTATCGAAGTCTGCAAGGCTCTAATCCTTTTGAATTACGTGCCGACCTACCGCAGCCCACTACCGAACGTTTCCAGAAGGAGTAAGACACCACCATCAACATCAACTCAACAAGCCACTTCTTCACCATGGCCAGATCAGGTATCAATGTCTCATCCAGTGAATGAGCCATCCACATCTGCTCCAGCCCATCTTGTTCCTCCATCATAACACCAACATCGTCGTTGACCTCCAAACGCTCTTGTCAGCAGAACTCGGAGCACAAAGGGCAGAGGTTTGGACACATCGGCATATGATCTAGCGAACCCGCCAATCGCTCTTTCCGTAATTAAATCTGGCATTGGAGTAACCGTCGCTGCCACATCCAAGGAAATGGATCGCAAACCAGCTGTGCCCGAGTGTCACGACCCCATTCCGCCCCTAGTAGAATGGTGCCATGATGGCTAGTAATCCGAGAATACCAAAGGCCAACTTACAAAATTTCACACACAATCAGAGTATAAATATATGGGGCCTACATGTGCGGAAGCAAATTTAAATCTAAGTAGTCCATAAGAGTTGTGCATAGATCAAATGAAATGACATACATCTTAATATGGTTTTACAACTTGAATACAAATAAAATAAATATATAGTACATCTTGATCAAAAGGCTTCTCAAGCCGACATATACAAAAGAAATACAACAGGCGAGCCAAGAAGCATAATCTTCAAGAGGTTAGCAAAATGAATCCAAAACAACTTGCAAATAACATCTAGGCGTCACCGCCTTCTTGCTCGTCACCTACATATATATATATAAGGAGAGGGTGAGCTTGGATACTCAGTGAATGATATTAGAAATAAAGATTTGCATGACTGATATTCAAGATCTTTATCAACAATACATAGCATATCTTGTACAAAATCAAAGGATGAACCAAGTTCATCTGTCAAATCTTTCAAAGCTTCAAGGGATGCTTACTACCATCAATATAATACAAGGGATGACATTCCGGGCAAACCCACGTGGTAAACCGTTTGCGGCAAGGCAAAGGAGATCTCAAACAAGGGTACTAGTTGCATTATAGTCCCCTAGCACTAAGGACTTTTAAAACAAAGGTACTAGTTGCATTATAGTCCCCTAGCACTAAGGACTTTCCAAGAATGTCATCAAAAACAAATATAATACTTGTTACAAACTAGGAATAATCATTCATGCTTGATCAAATACTTTTTCAAAACGAAGCAAAGCTTTATCAAAACTTTATAACATAACTTTATTAAAAATACCACTCACATAGCTCTTCGGGTGTGGGGATTACAAGCAAGGATCCAAGGCCTACAAGTACATAAATAATCCCATTGAATGCATTTCAAAAAGACAGGGAAAGGATGCTCAAAGATGGATATGAAATGCATTCTTAAAACAAGCTTTGCATGAGTGTAAATGATCTCGACATTTCTCTCAAAACTAAGTCAAAACAAAGCAATCATGTGCTGGGAGTCAAACACTATTTTTCATCTCGGAAAACATGCTGGGTACCAACCAGATCTTGGCCGAGGTCCCACACCTCTTGGCCGAGGTATGGTCCCGACGACCACATTCAAGGAAATGAAGTCTGGGAAAATCCTTTGAAGAACATAAAGAATATGAACATGGAGAACATGAATGCTAAAATCATAGCTTCTTTATTCAAAATCTGAGATTTCATGAGATGAGTTCGAAAACATGGACCTGGGTACCCATACTTGAAAAACAAACACAAAAACATGGATCTTGATACAAACTTTTGGATCAAAACATGGTTTTTCTTCAAGAACACATGAACATCATTTTCTTTTTCTAAAACAAGCTTTAAATCAATGTATGGCTCATGAATCATGCTAGATCATGCAATGTAGTTGGATGAACAAAAAGAACAACAAGAGCAAATCAAGATTCTAACCTCAAAACACAAATCTAACGGTTCAAAGTGTGAAGATCAAGCTTGGAAATCTATTCTCACTCTAAGAACTCTTCTTCCTCTCTTCCTAGAGCTTCTCTCTCTACAAGGCTAGGATATGATAAAGTGATATGGGTTTCTCAGCTAGCACCTGACTTACACCTCTGCTGGGACACGTGGCGCTACCGGATTGGGTTTCCTAAAAAAGGTGACAGAATGATAAGACAAGAGTATGACAAAGTGTATACAACAAGCAAGATGACATGGGCACTCTGGCAGGTAATGATCTCGGATTAGGACATAGGCTTCGACAAGTAAGGTCTCAATGATCTCGGCTAGGAAGGATAATACTTGGCTTAGCTGTGCCACACCTCGGCCTAGATGTGCCACACCTCGGTCTAGGTCATACCAGTCCAGGAACAAGATCTCTAGGTGCAAGGATCAAGGATGCCTAGATGGTAACATCTCGGCTTAGATGATACATATCTCAGCCTTGGTGATGAACACCTCGGCCTAGATGATGACATCTCGGCCAATATGCTAGAGTGAAGGTGGAGGTCAACCATAGTGGTTCTAAGATGGTCCTAGGTGAAAAAGGTTCAAGGGGGTGACCTAGGCTTTAGGTGACCTCGGCTACACACACCAAGCAAGGGACAAAACGTACAAACAATACTCAAGCCAAAACAAATAGGTACAAAACAAGACGGGAACCCTATTTTAGGCGAAACAAGTCTGAAACCACAAATGTAAACTTAACAAAACAAAAACATGCACATGCACTCGAACATGACTAAGACGAGGATGAGGGTCACTACACCGAGGATCTACTTGCCAGCCTACCAGACGTTGTCACAGTTTAGTCTACGCCATCTCCCCAACCCAAGCCAAAGAGGGTAAAAAAGACTAAGGCAAAGGCCAAAGTCACCACTATTCCTTCTGACTTTGAGAAGGACATTGAGGATGCACTACCAATATCAATGTTGGTTGAGACCAAGAAGAGGTCAACCGAGGCTGAATCATCTGACGCCCCACAGCCAAAGAAGTCGAGGTCCGAAGGTCTGAAGGGCAGAAGTGGTTTCAACTTCAAGAAAACCTGGGCCTCCGAAGTTCTGGTTAGAGACCGACCTCTCAAGACTGGTGACAGAGCCATCGAGAGCCTTGAAGTTGGTGTTACTCTGTCAATGGTTGTTCGCCTGTCAACTGACATGAACCAGATGGTTTACTTCAATCAGTACGGGAACTTTGCGACGATGATGCGACATTTACTCTTGGTAAGTTTTTGACCTTCGGTCTTCCATTTAACTTTCATTTCAGTCATTTATACTTAGCCAAAATTTTCTAACTTGCTTATTCTCTTGCAGGCCATCCAGCATGCTCATTCCTATGTGGTCAAGGCCGAGTTGGTGAAGAAGGACCTCACGAAAAAGACCCAAGAAGCTTCAAGTCTCCTTACTTCACTCAACAAAGTCAAGACTCACATCAGGAGTTTGATGGATAAAACCAATGCTGCCAAGACTACTCAAAGCAAGGCAAAGACTGCTGCAAAGGAGGCTGAGGATGCAGCTAAGGCAACCGAAGTGAAGTACGCTGAGGCTGAGGCTAAGGCTGCTGAGGTCGAGGCTAAGCTTAAGTCGGCGCTGGAAATAAAGGAGGCTAAGATCAAGGCTGTCGATAAGAAGGCCTACGAGAAGGGGTAGGTCGATGTTTGGGACTAGTACAAGAAACAAGTGAACCTAGCCTGCAACAAAGGTTACTATCTCGGCTAGATGGCAGCACTCAAAAAGCTGTTTGTCCCCGAGGACTCGCCCCTTTGGGATATTGGCTAGCTCAAGGTGCCCTTTCTTCCTTTGCCCAACCAGTCGAAGGAAGAGGCCGAAGAGGAGACGCTGGTGCTGAAGAAGATAAGGTTGAGGCTGAACAAGAGGATGAAGCCGAAGTCATTGCTAGGGCCAAGTCCCCTACTCTTAACGATCAGATCCTAGACCTGACTGTAGAAGAGGAGGACGAGGTTTCCAAGAGCACCTCTCCCAAGAAGGCCACCTTTGACGTCGAAGTTCTCGCTACCGCGAAGAGCCTAGACCAAACCCTGCTAGAGATCGACATCAAGATAGTGGCTAAAAAGAATATGCCAATTGCTGAGGCTTACTCAACGCCTATGGCCAAGATTGATCACTCAAAGGATCATGACACTTAGATTTTTTTGTAGTTGTATTTTTTGCTTTCTTCTTTTTCTCTTGAACAATTTTTTTGTCTTTGTCGGGCCGAAGTGCCTTTGTATGTAATCGAACAAGTTCCTACTTTTTGAATACAAATCTTTCTTTGTTTTGTCTAAGTGTTGAATGTTTCTTCTGTATGGTTACTGCCTTTTCTTTATGCCTTGTGTGTTTTCATACATAGACTTTTTCTCATTTTTCTAAGTAGAAAACTTTGAACATCCACCTCGGGTTAAAACACTTCGGATAGTAATAAACCATCTCGGATCAGAACACTTCAGATAATTGATCATCTCGGATTATCATACCTCAGATAGAACTTCTGTCTATCACCTTGGGTAACTCTAACTTGTTAAATTTTTTATAAAAATTTTCACAATTGTTATACTCATTCATGCTTCATGTCCCTTAATGTGAACCTAAGTATCCTTTATGTTGACATTAAGGATGTATCGCTTGATTCTTGCCTAAGTTTGACTTGGACGTCCATGACCAAGGTCATCATGTTTGGCTCACCCAAACTAAACACTTAAGGCTTGACCTTAGTGTACCGAGAGTACCACCAACCTCAACTTTTCGCACAAACTGACCAAAACATGGCTAGTTTTGCATTGTTTCACATTGAAACATCGCCTCGTACTTAGTTCAAATCTAGCATCCATGGCAAGTCTAAGTTAATAGCCTTGTTTACCATGAGCATATCGTCTTAAGACTTTCTCAGTCCCATCTCACAATCATAAATTTTGTAAAAAACAAAATCAAACTAAGATTTTATTAATACTTCGGCTAATAATTGTTTACATAAAGACAGAAGGAAAATCAATGATAAAAAAAACCTTAAATTGCTAGTATTTTATGGCCTTGGCAATTCTTTTCCATCAGTGTCTTCAAGCCAGTAACCTCCATTGCCAGCAATCGAGATGATGTGATATGATACTTCCTAGTGTGGGTCGAGCTTACCCTTCATAGGATCCTTCTTATTGCCGATGACTTTCCTTAAAACGAGGTCTCTGATTTGGAACTCCGTAGGATTGACCTTCTTGTTGTATGCCCTGGCAAGTTATTGCTGGTTTGTCCCTAGTCGAATTGCTACTCTCTTTCTTCTTTTTTTCAATTAGGTCTAGATCTTGGGCTGGAATGCCTCGTTTGTTCCATTCTCCACTCCTTGGGTTCTAATCCCAGGGATGCTGATCTCGGGTGAAATGACTGCCTCTGTGCCATAAGCCATGGCAAAAGGAGACTCCCTAGTAGATCATCTCGGCATTGTGTGATATGCCCATAGGACATTCGGTAATTCCTTCACCCATTTGCCCTTGGCAGTTTCTAGTCTTTTCTTGATTCCATCCAAGATGGTCTTGTTGGACGCTTTAGCTTGACCATTTCTCTGGGAGAAGCTGAGAGTCGAATAATAGTTCTTGATCTTATACTTTGCACAAAAATTTTTGATCAGCTTGCTGTCAAACTGTATGCCATTGTCTACTACAATGGCTCTAGGGTCCTACATCTGGTGATGATGTTCTTCCAAATAAAGCTTCTGACAACCACATCTCGAATTTTGGCTAGAGGTTCAGCCTCTACCCACTCTGTAAAGTAATTAGTTGCTACAAGCAGAAACTTCCTCTGCCTAGTTGCCTTAGGCAGTTGTCCAACAAGATCTATGTTTCACTGGGCAAATGGTCAAGGACAAGATACTGAGTTCAAATCTCTAGCTGGCTGGTGTATTAAAGGTGCAAACATTTGACACTTCTCACACTTCTTCATGTAGTCTTTGGTATCTTTCTGCATGTAGGGCCATCAGAATCCCTATGATATAGTTTTGTGAGCAAGTGATCTGCCCTCTACATGGCTTCCACATACTCCCTCATGAATCTCGTACAAAAAGTCCTTTACTTGGGATGGATGTACACATCGCAGTAAAGGTCCAGTAAGAGATCTCCTATATGGGCAGAATCTAGCCAACTTCAGCCTGATCTTGTGAGCTTCCCTTCTGTCTTCTGGCAACTCGCCATCTCTGAGGAACATAACTATGGCGTCCATCCAATTTGGACCCATTTCTATACACATTGCTTTGTACTCTGTTATCAGAGGTTCTATACTTGGGCCTGATAGATAGTCCATCATGATTGTTCTTGGTTTATCTGATTTTATGGCACTGGCTAGGTTTACCAAGGCATTTGCATGGCTGTTGTCATCTCAGCTAACTTGCTGTAGTCGACAACTTTGGAATTGTGCTAGTAACTTGATGACCTCCTTGACATAGGCCACCGTCCTCTCATCTTGGGCTATGCACTCACCCATTGCTTGATTTAGAATGAGTTGGAAGTCACTAAAGATTACCACCTCGTCGATTTCCACTACTGCTGCTAGTTTCAGGCCAACAATTAGTGCTTTGTATTCTGCATCATTGTTTGAGACCTTGAACTCTAAACGGATGGATTGTTCGATCATTCGTCCATCTGGCAAAACCAAAAACACTCATGCCCCCGCTCCTTGTTGGTTTGAACTACCATCAACCAAAAGACAGAAGGAATCACCGATGTAAATATCGTAGGGCTTTAACTTCTATTCGCCCTTCTTCTGTCCGGCCGACGTGGGGTTCTGTGGTCCCAATTGATTTTCCTCCAGTTGTTCTGGGCATCCTAGACCAAGGTTCATTGGTGTCGGTCTTAGGCAAGCGCTTGGTGTGAATTCTGCCACAAAGTCAGCCAAAACCTAACCCTTTATTACTGTTCTTGGCCTGAATTACAAGTCGTATTGATCTAGAACTACCGCTCATCACACTACTCTGCCTATTAAGTGTCCCTGCTGTAACAGAGACTTCAGTGGGTACTTTGTAAGCACCATGATTTTATGAGCTTAGAAAAAATGGTTCAGTTTCTTTGATGCCATCACCGGAGCAAGTGTCAACTTTTCTAAGGGTAGGTACCTAGTTTCTGTACTGGCCAGGGTCTTGCTTACATAGTAAACTGCCCTTTGTTCTTCTTATTCTTCTCGGATAACAACGACACTAACAACATGGTCCGAAAATGCCAGATATAAAGACAACTCTTCTCCTAGTATCGGGTTCAACAACACTGGTGGAGTTGTCAGGTACCTTTTGAAGTCTGTCAGGGCGACTTCACACTCTTCTGTCCACAGGAAGTCTGTGGCCTTCTTTAACAACTGAAAAAATGGCTCACATTTGTCTGAACTCTAGCTGATGAATTTGTTTAGGGCTGTTGCCTTGCTGGTTAAAATCTGGACTTCTTTCATTGTTGTCAATCTCTTCCGATCAAGGATAGTCTTGATCAGATCAGGGCTTGCCTCGATTCCTCTTCTAGTTACCAGATATCCCAGGAACTTACCAGATCCTACTCCAAAAGCACACTTCAAAGCATTCAGTCGAAGCTGATATGTCTTTAAGATGTCAAAAACTTCCCTTGGGTTAGCAAGATAATCTCCAAGATCTTTACTCTTCACAACCATGTCGTCAATGTAGACTTCCACAGTCTTTCTAATTAGGTGCTTGAACATCCTGGTTACCAACCTTTGGTATGTCACTTCTACATTCTTCAGTCCAAAAGGCATTACCCTATAATAGTAAAGTCCTTTGGGGGTGATGAATGTTGTCTTCTTTTCATCTAGGGCATACATTGCTATCTAGTGATATCCTTTGTATGCATTGAGAAAGCTTATTCTTCCATGCCCTGATGCGGCATCCACAAGCTGGTCAATCTTTGGAAAAGGGAAACAATCCTTTGGACAAGCCTTATTCAGGCTTGTGAAGTCCATACAAACCCTCCACTTGTCATTCTTCTTCTTTACCACCACCGTATTGGACAACCAAGTGGGGTAGTTCACTTCTTAGATTGCCTGTGCCTCCAGTAGTTTTTCCATTTCTTCTTCTTCTTCATCTGCATGTATATGGATTAAAGTTGCCCTCATTGATCTCTGAATCACGGGTTTTGCCGACCTGTCCACATTGAGTCTATGGCAGGTGACCTTGGGGCTGACGCCTAACATCTCGTAGGGTGTCCAAGCGAACACCTCTATGTTTTCCCTCAAAAAACTTTTCAATTTTTTGTCTTCTTCCTTGGCTAAGTTGGGGTAGAGGAGGAAAAATCGTTCATCATCGCCTTCTTGTACCAAAACCTTTTTCAAGGGTTTTTTACTTTTGTCAGCAGGTTCCTTACCGACATCATCCAAGTCCTCTCGGTCTTCGTCTTCAATCTTTGCTATTTTTTCTTCCCTCACATTGCAAGTGTACTTCATTTCTACCATGGAGCAATTTTTCACTTGGACTTGATCTTCCCTCACTTTTTCAATCCCTTGCTTAGTTGGGAATCACAACAGTTGGTATAGTGTTGAGGAAACAACCTTCATTGCATGCAACCAAGGTCTTCCCAGAATGACATATGGGGAGGGGATATCTATCATTGTAAACTCTATAGTTACCATCTTGGTTCTTGTCTGCACCTCCAAACTCATGGTTGCTAGCGGCCATGTCGATGTCTCATTGAATCTGACTATAGGGTTGTCGGATTGCTCTAGATTATCCTTATGGAGACCGAAATTCTTATAACATTTGGCATACATGATATCACAAGAGTTGCCTTGATCGATCAAGATGTGCCTCACTTAGTAGTCTCCAATCTTCAAAGTTACCATCAGGGCATCGTTGTGCGGATGTTGTATTATATCTAAGTCTTTTTCGGTGAAAGATATCATTGGTCCCTGATGTCCATATGTTATGGGCTTCTTCTGATGGACCTGACAGAGATACTGCAAATGCCTTACCCTCTAAGTCTCCCTGTGAACTTTATTCTTGTTAACCTTCGAGTGAATCACATTGATTACCCGTGGTCTTTCTTCCTATTATTGTGGTAGAGGTGGTAGTGCTGCCGATGCCTGGGCTAACTTTGTTTGTTCCTCTCTTGTTTTGGTATTGTCAACTAGGTCTCACAGGTGTCCCTATCTAACCAAATCCTCCAAGTGTGACTTCAGAGCTCGGCATCCCTAGGTCATGTTTCCGGTTTCCCCATGGTAGGCGTAGTGCTTTCTGGGGCTCCTACTCATGTATTTTTACAAGACCTTTTACGGTGCTCTGTATGGAAATCTTGAAAACTGTATTTACTGCCTGCATTGCTCTTAAGCCTAACTCCGGCCTATTGGTGCCTCGGCTGCATTTAGGTGAGCCGTTTCTCTTTTCTTGTTTCATGGTGCTCATTTTTTTTTCCCGTCTTCTTCTACCCTAGTGTATTTTCGCACCATTAGTTCTTCCATATTCTTCGAGAGAGTCTTTGCAAGTGATTGCCGGAGTGGGCAATTATCATCCAAGTCGTTCTTAAAAGACACGCAAGTTCCTATTTACAAGCAGGGATCTGGTTATAAACCTCATAGTACCTCTTGGCATAGGCCCTAAGACCTTCACCATTGCTAATCTTTAAAGCCAGTAGGGAGTCTACCCTCAGTGGCTGCAATATGTTTGTAACAAATCTGGCCATAAACATCTCGGCTAGGCCTTCCCAACTCTTTATACATTCTTTCGACAGTTTGTGAAACTAATCAGATGTTATTTCCCTAAATGACGATGGGAACACTTTACACAATAGCTACTCCACAAATCCATTGAATTTAAGTATAAATCAACATGAAAGTTTGGGTCAAACTTACCATCATAGATCTGAAACCTCGGCATGCTAAACCTTTTTGGTGCTTCGAACGCATCAAACTCCACTGAGAATGGTGTCTTCGGCTGGGCGTTGGATGTGATCTTGGCATCGTGTCTCTTTCTTTGGAGGTAATTTCTCAAGTCGTCCTTCATTTGTCTGAGAGCTCGGCTGTCAGTCGACTTCAGCCTTTTCGGTGTGCTACTTCCTATGTTAGGGTGCGTTCTCTTGGACGTCTCTATGTCCCCTACATCATCGAAACAAAAGCCATGCCCGTGGATCTGCCAAGATCCCCTGACATATGTTCTCTTTGTCAATGGTGTCCTCTAGGACTCCCCCTTCCTTGGCTCTGTTCGCCCAGTATCTTGTGATTGCCGATGTGAGTTTCCTTGTCCCTTACCATGTTGCGGGACAGTTGGCATTGTCTTATGTCCTTCCTTCTAGACACTGGCCTTGGCTGCTAGTGCCGATGTATTTTGCGAAGGAAATGCTTGTTGCATCACATTGTTCTGCATCATGAAGTTGACCACTATCTGCAAGTCTATCAACTTGTTTACCATGCCCTTCAATTCCTCATCTCTTCTCAAACATCTATCCTTCTATACCTGGAGATCGCCTTCGTGGTAGTACTCATCTCGACTACATTTCTTGTTCCCGTTTCGACCCTTGGCGACATTGTTTGCCTCGGGGTCGACCTCCTGCACTTCTTTGTTATTGTTCCCTCCTCCAGTATTAGGATCCATGTGTTCCTCCTCACTATGGATGTCATCCCTGACCCTCACTTCATGTCCGTTGTTGGCCATCTATCCTTACTAAGTTCCCACAGACAACGCTAAATTGTGGCTGTTGATTTCCGACCTCACAACTAAATAGGGAACTTAGCTGGAGAGCACGCGGCAGAATAGATTAAGCCAACCACTTGCCAACAAGAAAATGAGAATACCGCAGTGGCTCGTCCACTTGAGGGCACTCCGACGATCAAGCCAGTCAAACAATCTCTCAAAGACACCAAATAAGTACTAAACTCACAGAATAAAGCGTACCCTAGACCTACGGTGGTACCTCTCTTTCATAGCCAACAGTGTTCTAGTCCCTTAGAAGTTTCACTTCATAGGACTCAAGCACAATGTCTATCTCGGACTCTTAGCTAGATATGGATAAACTCCTCAAGAGCCTCATCCTTATCCCGACTAAGTGCCCCCTCTTATCTAGGACTGTTGTCCTCTATCCAAATATCTGGGATTCTGTCATTACTGCATCGAACCTCGGCAATACCGCAATCACCTCGGCAAACATGATTTGCCTACGTGGCACCTCGACCGACGTCTCGAAGGCATCTTGGCTACGTGGCGTCATTCTCAAAATACTTCCCCATAGTTTTAAAATTTTTATTTTTTATCATTATTATTGTATTATTAATAAACAACTTTTAGGTATCCTTAACTGTACTCTCTCATCAAATAATACAAAGGGATATGTCAAGCTCCAATCCAAATTCCATCTTGCTATTGGGGATCACCCATTGGGCATTGTGCCTTCACTGGAACCAATCCCATTTTTGATAATGTTGTTTTTATGCCCCGATGACACATTAATGTAACTTTTGTAATGATGGACTTGAAAATATTGCGTGTTTCCTCATCTTCTATGGCCATTCTTATCAATGGAGTGGTTACGGATACTTTTTCCCCCTCTAGACCTATTCGCCAAGAACCTACATTTTTATTCTTTGAATGGAATCTCTATCCCTAACTATTTTTAATGCTTGTGATTAGAAAAATTAGAAACCAATCAAAATGTCTAGATTAGGCCCTTTACTCTCTCATATTTTCTTTGATGATGATTTGATCCTATTTGGTGAAGCCAGTGCTAAAAATGTGTCAACCATTTCCTCCATCATTCTTGATTTTTGCTCCCTCTCGGACCAAAAAATTAGCAAAGCCATGTCCAAAATCATATTTTCTAACAATGTAGAGGAGGGACTTTAAACTCAACTAGCTGCCCAACTTTGCATCCGCAATGCCACTGTCTTAGGCAAGTATCTTGGTTGTCATATTTTTCATGAGAGACCTAAAACTAGCGATTTCCAATTTATCATGGATAAGCTCACTAATAAACTCGTAGGGTGGAAAGCAAAATTCTTATCTATTGCGGGTCAGTATACCATCATAAAGTCTGTCAGTAGTGCCCTCCCTTCCTATGTAATATAGCGTGATTTCTTGCCCTACTTCACTTCCAATGACATTGACAAAGCCAATCGCAACTTCTTGTAGGTAACAAAACCTAAAAATTTTGGGGGGCTAGGTATTCGTCAAACTAGCCTAGTCAACAAAGTGTCTATGGCCAAGTTGAATTAGAGACTCACTCATGATGAGTCATCCTTTTGGACTAAAACCATCCTAGCCAAATATCCTTCAGAGAGAACTACCAAATTGTTCCCCTCTTGGCGTAGTATTTGAAGGGTAAAGAGCTTTTTGATAAGGGCTCAAAATTTCGGTTAGAGGTGGGTCCAACACATCTTTCTGGTTAACAGATTGGACAGGGGAGGCAATTTTGAGAAATCTAGTTATAGGCCCCCTTTTTGATGTAGATAACTTGCTTAAGGTTTGAGATTGCTGGGTTAATAATGTTGGAATACAAACTCAATATGAGTTTGAAGATAGAGAATTCTAGAAGATGAAGATTGAAAAAGGCTGTCGAAGCTGCTAGAAGATTAGAGAAGAAGAGGAAGCCAAATTAAAAAATGAAGATGAAGCTTCATGAAGGTTGCCATTGTTGAAGCTTAAGAATGAAGAAACACTGTGCACACACGGTTTGTACATGGATTGAAAATCTATAAATAGATGTGTTGTATGTTTGTCTGAGATAGAGTGAGAGAAATAAATATCTCTAGGAGTGAGAGATATCTAAGAGAGTTGAGAGATTGAGAGTTTTGAGAGTTATACAAAGAGTTGCTCTATTTGTGAGTTATTTGAGATTAATTGAATAAAAGAAGTGTTTGTTCAATTAACTCCTCTCTTTGTAAATTATAGATTGATTTATACCCATCTCCTGCTTTCCAACGGTGGTAATAGAGCCAGTTAGGCCCAAAACCTAGAAGAAACAGAAAAGAATATAGTGATTTCAAAATCTGTCCAACTTTCAAAGGTGTCGAAATTAATTTCTGTATATATCAAAGGGTTCGTGTCAAATAGAGGAGTCTAGAACCATTAACCACAAGAGCCAAGAAGTATCCGAAGTTTATCGATAAATGCAATATCCATAAATGAAAATTTTTGAAGTTGTTGAAGTCCATTTTTGAGCATAGAAGATTGAAGCACTCGTTGAGAGCATTCCAATGCAAAAAAATCACGTCAAAATCTAAGCTAAAATGAAGTCGCAATTGTTGAATCAAAGTTTGCTAGAAAATGACATGTCAGAGAAGACAAACCAGAGTGATAGAAAAATTAAAGGAATTATCCAGTGTTTCACGATTAAGCTACAACTGTCAATTTGAACCGTTCAGATTGTTTTGACTAGATTTGAACCATTTGAGGTCCGATTTTGACGATCCAACAGTGCTTTCCAACTATTTGGACTATTCCTGACACATCTCTATAGTTAGATTTTGCAAATTTCATACAAGTAATTTGCAGATTTTATAAAGTGAAGAAAATATTTTTTGAAGGATGAGTCAAAGAATACAACAAAGAAGATATCACAGATAAAGTGATAAAAGACGTCCCAAATATTGTGGCTAGACAGGCAACAGGTGGTTGTTCTATTACATTGAAGAAACATAAGTTAACAGGTGTTTGACTATAGTGGACAATAGGTGGCTGACTATAGTGGACAACAGGTGGTTGTACCACACAACAAACAACAGATGGTTGTTTCGAGAGAGATAGAAGTCAACAAAGGATTAACTCCAAAGATCATATAAGAGGTCATGATGATATCCACGAGCAGATATGAGGCATCGTATAAAGATTCCCACAAATTGAGTTTAAGGAAGAATGTTGAAATACAAACTCAATTTGAGTTTGAAGATAGAGAATTCCATAAGATGAAGATTGAAGAAGGCTATTGATGCTGCTAGAAGATTAGAGAAGAAGAGGAAGCCAAATTGAAGAAGGAAGAGTAAGCTTCATGAAGGTTGCCATTGTTGAAACTGAAGGATGAAGAAACATTGTGCACACATGGTTTGTACACGGATTGAAAATCTATAAATAAATATGTTGTATGTTTGTATGAGATAGAGTGGAAGAAATAAACATCTCTAGGAGTGAAAGATATCTAAGAGAGTTGAGAGATTGAGAGTTTTAAGAGTTATACAGAGAGTTGCTCTGTTTGGGAGTTGTTTGAGATTGGTTGAATAAAAGAAGTGTTTGTTCAATTAATTCCTCTCTTTGTAAATCATAAATTGATTTACACCCCTCTCATACTTTCAACAAATAACAATTGCAATTTTGAAAAACTCTCATTTCCTCTTCCCTAGAATGTAACCTAGAAAATCCATAGTATTTCACTCCAATGGTTTGACAATGAGGTAGATCGTGTGATTTGGAAAGAAAGAAAAAAAAAAAGCAGATGGCAACTTCCCATCTAAATCAACCTATTTTCTCACCAAAGAGTTTTCAATGTCCCCTTCTTTAAATGATTGGAACTAGGTTTGGAAAACTAAGGCTAGCCCTAGAATTGTACTCTTTCTTTGGTTAGTCTTGCACCAAAGAATTAGCTACAAAGTCCATTTTTATTACTAAAGAGTGTTGGACAACGAAGCATGCCGTCGCTGTGGTATAGCCACAGAAACAGCTGTACATGCCATTAGGGATTGTCATGATGGTAACGTTTTTTAGATGGAGCTAAGTGTGACTGACCCAAACTTTTTCTCTCTCAATCTTCATGACTGGATCCATCACAATTGTTTTAACCTCAAATCACACTCTCCGTCATTGACGCTTTAGGCGATCACCTTCTCCATAGCATGTTTTCTCATCTAGAAAAATAGAAATTCCCTTGTATTTAATCTTACTCAAGTCAATATCTTCAAACCCACTTACGCACTTGCAACTGCTATTGAGTGGCAATTCACCATGAACATTCTTGAAGACAAGCAAGTTAGTAAGATAATCCAAGTCCAGTGGGTGCCTCCAAAAGAGGGCTTTTTCAAGCTTAACACTGATGGAGCTTTAAGGGTAACCCAGGCAAAGCATTGTTGAGAGTCATCACTAACTTTCCTCACTTTTCTAGATGTTCTATCTAGAATATTCTAGAAGTTTCTACATGAATCTAGAAGACTCTAAAATGCCCTAGAGAAATCCGGAACATTCTAGAACATCCTAAAAGGTTCCAGAAGGGAAGGTTCTAGAATATTTTAGAAAAGTATAGAAACTCTAATATGTATTAGAGTAGTCTAAATTGTTCTAGAGTATAGTGAAAGTATGAGTGTATTCTAAAAAGTTCTTCACTAGTATAAATATGAGATAAGCTCATGTACTAGGCAATTTGACAATTGAGCAAAAGAGTGAAAGATGAGTGATAGAGTAGTCAAGCATTACAAGAGTAATCTAGTGTGAGGTGTCTCAAGGTCTTGTGTGAGGAAGACACAAAGTTTAAGTGTGAGTGCTTGAATGTATTGTAACAGTGACAAGTGAAGTGTATTAGGGTGTGATTGTGTATAAATGTTTTGAGTATGTTTATTTTTTTAGACAGAATGTTTTGTGTACTAAGTGTGATCAACAAAGGTATAATATTTTTGGCTTCCATTGTGTCAAACTCAACAAGCTTTTGTCGGTGTCATAATTAGAGATCATGAGGGTCGATGGATAGCAGGCTTCACCAGAAACATCATAACTGCTATAAGCTTGGAAGCAGACTTTTGGTCCTTGAGGGTGGCCTTAAGTTAGCCTTGGACAAAAACTTAAAAATCTAGAGATTGAAACTGATGCCTCTTTGTTAAAACAAATTAACAAACAAATTGTGATGGGCCAATCAAATGAATTGCACCAACTTACAAGTTTCATAACTGATTGCAGGTCCTTGTTGAAAAGCTTAGAGCTGGAAATAATCAACCATAGTTGTGCAAACGAGCTAGCAAATATAGGAGACAATTTTCAGCGAGGACTAGATGTCTTTTCTTTCCCCTTCTTATATTTCAGTATATTTAGCAGTTGCTAAAGGAGTTTATTTCCCTAGAGCTTTGTAACTGGACTCTTAGTTTATGACTACGCATTTTCAATTCCCTTTTACCCCCAAAAAGAAAAAGAAAAAACAAAAATTTGTCAAAGCTAAACACCTTGTTTGGTTTCAGAAAATTAAGCTCACTTTTTAAAAAATTAAGTATTTTTTTTTATAAAAAAAAAATTCAATGAGTCTTTTTTAATATTTTAAGCAAATTTTTTTTTTATAGTTTTTAGATACATCTAACATACATATACTTAAAAAGTAGGGGAAATTATGAAAAACCCCCAAGGTTTGACACTTCTAACAAAATAAACTCTGAATTTTTAATTTTGTCAATTTAAATTTGATTTGTTTTTAATCTAAACTATTTGTCTATTTTTGTTAAGCAAAATCGATGAAAAAGAGCATTTTAGTCATAAAACTCAATAAAAATAGGTATTTTAAATATTTTATGTATACACATACATTGACTTTAATAATTGACTGGAGCAAATGAAACAATTAGAAAATGAAACAATTAGTTGCCTAAGCTAATTAGTTCGTAGAACAAAAAGGAGAAGGACGAGAGAAAGACGTAAAGAGTTTGGGAGAAACATTCTTCTTGACAGGTACAAGAGAAACTTAGAAAAAAGAAAGAGAAAAATGAACAAAATCAAACGGAATTCAAATTCATCCTTTTCGACTTAAGAATTACACACTCATTTTTGGGTAATTAGAATTACACACTCATGTGATTTAGAAAACCTTAAATGAGGTGCTTAACCTAAACTAATATCGTTAAGTTACAATTTCTTAGTAAATTCTCTTTCTTAGAGGCTAAATGAGATTTGTTTGAGTTAAACTTGGCCACTTAAGCTAATGAAACAATTAGTTGCCTAAGCTAATTAGTTCCTAGAACAAAAAGAGAGAAGGGTGGAGAAGGACGGAGTGAGTCAGAGGGAGACTTTCTTCTTGGGAGATAGAAAAGAAAGTTAGAGAAAATAGAGAGAAATAGGAACAAAATCAATGGGAATTGCAATTCATTCTTTTGGACTTGAGAATTGAACACTTGGGTGAATTAGAAATCCATAAATGAGGTGCTTAAGTTGAACTACTATTGTTAACCTACAATTACTCAGTAAATTCTCTTTCTTAGAAGCTAAGCAAGATTAGTTGGGGTTAAACTAGGCCACTTAAGCTAATGGAACAATTTGTTGCCTAAGATAATTAGTTCCTAGAACAAAAGAAAGAAGGATGGAGAAGGACGAACAAAGTTAGAGACATACTTTGCTCTTGAGAGCTAAAAGGGGATGTCAGAGAAAAGAAAGAGAAATAGGAAGCAAATCAGAGGGAATTCAAATTCATCCGTCTGGACATGAGAATTGAACACTTAGGTGATTTAGAAAAATTTAAATGAGGTGCTTAAGTTGAACTAATATCGTTAAGTATAATTACTCAGTAAATTCCCTTTCATAGAGGCTAAACGAGATTAGTTTGAGACAACAGGAAAGGAAAAGGAAAAGAAGAATGATTCTTTGTCCTTCACTCCAGCAAATATCAACAGAAGACAACAAATACAGCACATCTCCTTTCGGCCAAAAGAAGATGCTTTGTCGGCCATCCAGCTTTAATCACCCAGCTGTCTAGCCAGCTGTCCCTTACCGACAATCGAATGACTAGATGTCTTTTCTTTCCCCTCCTTGTATTTCAGTATATTTAGCAGTTGCTAAAGGAGTTTATTTCCCTAGAGCTTTGTAACTTGACTCTTAGTTTATGACTACGCATTTTCAATTCCCTTTTACCCCAAAAAGAAAAAGAAATTTTTTTTTTTTGTCAAAGCAAAACACCTTGTTTGTTTTCAGAAAATTAAGTTCACTTTTTTAAAAATTAAATATTTTTTTTTATAAAAAAAATTCAATGAGTCTTTTTTAATATTTTAAGCAATTTTGTTTTTAGTTTTTAGATACATCTAACATACATACACTTAAAAAGTAGGGGAAATTATGAAAAACCCCAAGGTTTGACACTTCTAACAAAATAAACTCTGAATTTTTAATTTTGTCAATTTAAATTTGATTTGTTTTTAATCTAAACTATTTGTCTATTTTTGTTAAGTAGAATCAATGAAAAAGAGCATTTTAGTCATAAAACTCAATAAAAATAGGTATTTAAAATATTTTATGTATACATATACATTGAGTTTAATAATTGACGGGAGCCTGTGCGGCCTAACATGGGCGAGCCAAGTCGAATTTGGTTTTGATTGATTTTCTAAAAATTAAATTTTTTATTTTTGTATTTGTTTTAGTAATTTTTTTAATATTTTAAGAAATTTTTTTATTTTTAAATGCACCTAACTTAGATGTATTAAAAAAATAATAATAAATACACAAAAATATGAAAATATACAGAATTGTTATAATTTTTTGTATTTTATATTTAGTGAATTTTTTAAAGATTTTTTTTTTTTTTTTTTACAAATATGATACTTTTTAGGGACAATTAAAAAAATAAAAAATAAAAAATTGCAAAAGACCCCCACCACTCAAAGGGTTATGCATGAATGGTATCCGTTGATCCTCGAAAGGATTAATTTTCTTATCATTCCCTACAACCCATTACATACCTAATGCCAATAGCTCTTTGCCCCATAAGATGCTTCTCCAACCCCAAGAGGCTTTCTTAGAATGACTCATTGCAAGAAAATTCTGAGAATTACAATAATTTCCTAATAAGACCCTAGACAACAAAGAATCATGATTCAACAATAATCTCTACGCAAGCAAATCTCTTAACCCTAACCCTCCCCACCCTTAGGAAAAAACACTACATTCTATCGCTTCCAAGTAATTCCACTTCCCAATTTGATAACCAAAGGAATCTCCGAACTATGGAAGTGAACTTGTTAAGAAAAGATAATGTCATTTTAAAAATCGATGTCAAATAGACGGGAATTGAATGTAACACATGATTTATGAGCACACTCCGCCCCACAAAACTTAGGCCTCGTTTGGCAAGTGATTTTTTTAGTCAAAAAGTCAAAAAGTCACTAAAAAAAATCAAAAAGCTAACAACTCATACCAAAAAGTCAAAGATTTTCTTTTCTCTCTACTTTTTACACATCTTTTCGTAAAAATCCAAAAATCATCCCAAATATACTAGTTTTTTTAGCTCATATTTTAGCCAAATAGCCAAAAAGTTAAATTAACCTGTTCTCAAACGAGGCCTTAAAAGCCCACTTTTCCAGCCTTGAAGTTTACCCTAAACCTTATCTAGAATTGAATTACATAACTCCCTTTTTCAATCTTCCCGAGAACCCCAAATTGGCACCATGATATATACCCGGTTTTGCCATAACCTTAATTCCCAAGACCAAAACTAAAAAATCTATATGATCTTGCCGCATATTTGGACTAGTATAAAGCTCCAATTTTTTAAAATTAATTCATAAACCTATTTGAGCATAGAAAGCACTTAAAAACCACTGTAAACACCATATCTCCTCCATTTTAAAATTCATAAAAATGAAGCAATCATCTACAAAAAGCAAACGGGATATATAGGGTGAATGTCTACTAATGGATATCCCTCTGCAAATCCCTCTGATAAAACTTGCATTGTCAACGAGAAGAGATAAGGTGACAATGGGTCCCCTTGTCTAAGCCCAGCTTTAGAAATGAACAATTCCGATTGTTGACCATTAATAAGTAAAGAAAAAGTGACAGTTGAAACATTGTGAAATCAATTGAACCCACTTGTCACTAAAACTCTCTTTACGCAAAATAGCCAACAAAAACTCCCAATTGACCCTGTCATAGGCCTTATTCATATTCAATTTCAACCCAAATTCAGATATACATCCCATTTACTTATGTTTGATATGTTCTATCAATTTAGGAGCTAGAAGTGTATTATCCGATATTAATCTTCCTGTCAAAAAAGCACTCTAATTATAAGAAATTAAATCTGGCAACACCACTCTAAGCCTATTAGCTAGCACCTTAGCTCCAATTTTATATAATGCATTGCATATCTAATATGCCTATAGTCATGGACCAATAAGGGGCTTTTCTTTTTAGGAATTAAACAAATAAACGTTCTATTCAGTTCCTTAATTAAAAAGCCCATCGTAAGAAAACTAAGCATTGTATTAACCATCGACTACCCTACCTCATCCCAATATTTTTCATAAAATCTGGCAATAAACCGATCCGGCCCTGGTGCCTTAAATTTACCCATTTGAAACACAACGTGCTCAATTTCATATGGATAAAAAGGTTGATCTAACACCTCTAGTTAAGTTGAATTAAGCTTACTCTTAACTGCACTTAAAAGATTAAAGTGATGAGGAAAAGAACTTGAATTAGAAGAGTCAGGAATGGTGGAGTCCAAGCCTGAAAATAAATGTTTGAAGTGATCCACAAACACCCATTGAATCTCTACTGGCTCAGTAATTGTCTCCCAATCTGCATCTTAAATGAAGCTAATAGAATTTCTAGACCCTAAAACATTAACGAATCAACCAATTCCAACTCCCCAAACTCAAACCCTAAAACCCCTTTTTACATGATTTTGGAAAATCCTTTCACAAACATATTTTTAAATGCAATAAAAACTACCACATGTCTATCTATAAAGAGGTATTAAAGAGAAGCAAAAGAATCCCTACCTCTTGAAGCGAAGAGGAGATAACCCAAAAATCATCGGCGATAAAACGATGATTCGCATAGATTAAATAGAAACCCTCGTCGAGCTCTACATTGTGGTATATGGAACTATGGGTCAAAGATGTTTAGAAATAGATGAAATCAAGGTTAAAGAGCTTGAAAACTAAAAAATGGTGGAAAGAGAGAGAAGAGAGGGTGAAAAATGAAGAGAATTGACCCAAAAAGTGACTTTTAAAGATTAGATTTTGGACAGACTGCTTGAGCCGTCAAAAGTGTGCTTGAGCGGTGAATAAAACCTCTTAGGATCTATATAGACTCAAACAAGTCGCTCGAGCGATCAAAAATGCACAATGGTGAATTAAGACTTTCAGTATCTCAGATAATTTTGAAAAATAGAGCTGGAAAGGTCTATGGACTGCTCGAGCGATAAAACTTGCGCTCGAGCGAACTACGTACACAACATAGATTAGTAAACTTCAAACAGGTATAACTCTCTCGTACGGACTTCGTTAGGGTTGTTCTTGTGTCCAAATTGAAACCCCAGAAGTAAGTTTTCCAATGGTTTTAGCCTCAAATCAAGATTCAAAGTGTGGAGAGAGAAAATGATAAAAGAGTGAAGACTACTGAATAACATCTATTCGAATTTGGAGTTTTTGAATCAAACTTGCCTGACCACTATGGTAACACCTTAACCAAGGCTTAAATATCGACTAAGAAGGTTCTCAATCATGATAATTGTGTGTGTCAATTTCTGACCACACTGCCAATCAAGCACTCAGCTAGAGAACATTGGCAGAATAGATTAAGCTCGAACGACCTGCAACAGAAAGAAGAGATTCCGGCAGTGGTTCATCCACCCGAAGGCACTCCGACGATCAAGTCAGTAAAATATCTCTCAAAGATAATCAATACTGCTTAACTCACTAGACAAAGCATAAAAGACATATCTTAGACCCATGGGGGTGCCTTCCTTTTATAGCCAACATAATCCTAGTCCCAATAGAAGCCTAGCTCTAATAGACTTAGGATTACTGCTAATCTTGGATTCCCAGTAGGATTGGGATAAACTCTCTAAGAGTCTTATCTTTACCCAAACTGAAGTCTTCTCCCATTCTAGGACTCTTGTCTCTTATCCGCTTATCCCGAATTCCGATTTCTTCGCAGATAATCTCGACCTAACCGAGATCATCTCGGCGTCATGACCAGGACACGTGGCACTCGGCTGGCACTTCGGTGACACCTCAGCCACGTGTTGTCATTCAAAAATTATGTCCTCACATGTGTGCCAATTTTCGACCACACTGCCAACCAAGCACTCAGCTGGAGAACACTGGCAGAATAGATTAAGCCCGAACAACCTGCAACAGAAATAAGAGATTCTGGCGGTGGTTCGTCCACCCGGGGGCACTCCGACGATCAAGTCAGTAAAATATCTCTCAAAGATAATCAATACTGCTTAACTCACTAGACAAAGCATAAAAGACATCTTAGACCCATGGGGGTGCCTCCCTTTTATAGCCAACATAATCCTAGTCCCAATAGAAGCCTAGCTCTAATAGACTTAGGATTACTGCTAATCTTGGACTCCCAGTAGGATTGGGATAAACTCTCTAAGAGTCTTATCTTTACCCAAACTGAAGTCTTCTCCCATTCTAGGACTCTTGTCTCTTATCCGCTTATCCCGAATTCCGATTTCTTCGCAGATAATCTCGACCTAACCGAGATCATCTCGGCGTCATGACCAGGACACGTGGCACTCGGCTGGCACTTCGGTGACACCTCAGCCACGTGTTGTCATTCAAAAATTATGTCCTCACATGTGTGCCAATTTTCGACCACACTGCCAACCAAGCACTCAGCTGGAGAACACTGGCAGAATAGATTAAGCCCGAACAACCTGCAACAGAAATAAGAGATTCTGGTGGTGGTTCGTCCACCCGGGGGCACTCCGACGATCAAGTCAGTAAAATATCTCTCAAAGATAATCAATAGTGCTTAACTCACTAGACAAAGCATAAAAGACATACCTTAGACCCATGGGGGTGCCTCCCTTTTATAGCCAACATAATTCTAGTCCCAATAGAAGCCTAGCTCTAATGGACTTAGGATTACTGCTAATCTTGGACTCCCAATAGGATTAGGATAAACTCTCTAAGAGTCTTATCTTTACCCAAACTGAAGAATTCTCCCATTCTAGGACTCTTGTCCCTTATCCGCTTATCCTGGATTCTGGTTTCTTCGCAGATAATCTCGGCCTAGCCGAGATCATCTCGGCGTCATGACCAGGACACGTGGCACCTCGGCTGGCCCTTCGGTGACACCTCGGCCACGTGTTGTCATTCAAAAATTATGTCCCCACAACTGCCCCCGAGGTTCTATTACCTTGGCATCCTAAGGTGATGGAACATATATCATTCATTCTTTTAATCATGGCCCCGGTTTAACTTCAACTTGTAATTTTTCTTAAAATTTCAACAAGTGTTAAATATGTCCTCAGTTTAACTTCAACTTGTAAACTTTTCTCAAGTTTCAACAAATGTTAAACATGACCTCGGTTTAACTTCAACTTGTAAATTTTTAAAATGTCAACAAGTGTTAAATATCATCTCGGTTTAACTTTAACTTGTAAACTTTTCTCAAGTTTCAACAAGTGTTAAACATAATCTCGGTTTAACTTCAACTTGTAAATTTTTCTCAAGTTTCAACAAGTGTTAAACATCATCTCGGTTTAACTTTAACTTGTAAACTTTTCTCAAGTTTCAACAAATGTTAAACATAATCTCGGTTTAACTTCAACTTGTAAACTTTTCTCAAGTTTCAACAAGTGTTAAACATAATCTCGGTTTAACTTCAACTTGTAAACTTTTCTCAAGTTTCAACAAATGTTAAACATCATCTCGATTTAATTTTAACTTGTAAACTTTTCTCAAGTTTCAACAAGTGTTAAACATAATCTCAGTTTAACTTCAACTTGTAAACTTTTCTCAAGTTTCAACAAGTGTTAAACATAATCTGGGTTTAACGTCAGCTCTTAAACTTTTCTCAAGTTTCAACAAGTGTTAAACATAATCTCGGTTTAACTTCATCTTGTAAACTTTTCTCAAGTTTTAACAAGTGTTAAACATAATCTCGGTTTAACTTCAACTTGTAATAAATTGTGTGTGTCAATTTCCTACCACACTGCCAATCAAGCACTTAGCTGGAGAACACTAGCAGAATAGATTAAGCCCGAACGACCTGCAACAGAAAGAAGAGATTCCGGCGGTGGTTCGTCCACCCGGGGGCACTCCGACGATCAAGTCAGTAAAATATCTCTCAAAGATAATCAATAGTGCTTAACTCACTAGACAAAGCATAAAATACATACCTTAGACCCATGGGGTTGCCTCTCTTTTATAGCCAACATAATCATAGTCCCAATAGAAGCCTAGCTCTAATGGACTTAGGATTACTGCTAATCTTGGACTCCTAGTAGGATTGGGATAAACTCTCTAAGAGTCTTATCTTTACCCAAACTGAAGTCTTCTCCCATTCTAGGACTCTTGTCCCTTATCCGCTTATCCCAGATTCCGGTTTCTTCGCAGATAATCTCGGCGTCATGACCAGGACACATGGCACCTCAGCTGGTACTTCGGTGACACCTCGGCTGGCACTTCGGTGACACCTCGGCCGGCACTTCGGTGACACCTCGGCCGGCACTTCGGTGACACCTCGGCCACGTGTTGTCATTCAAAAAATTATGTCCCCACAACTGCCCCCTAGGTTCTATTACCTCGGCATCCTGAGGTGATGGAACCTATATCATTCCTTCCTTTAATCATGACCCCGATTTAACTTCAACTTGTAAATTTTTCTTAAAATTTCACCAAGTGTTAAATATGTCCTCGGTTGAACTTCAACTTGTAAACTTTTCTCAAGTTTCAACAAGTGTTAAACATGACCTCGGTTTAACTTCAACTTGTAAATTTTTCTTAAAATTTCACCAAGTGTTAAATATGTCCTCGGTTGAACTTCAACTTGTAAACTTTTCTCAAGTTTCAACAAGTGTTAAACATGACCTCGGTTTAACTTTAACTTGTAAATTTTTAAAATTTCAACAAGTGTTAAATATCATCTCAGTTTAACTTTAACTTGTAAACTTTTCTCAAGTTTCAACAAGTGTTAAACATAATCTCGGTTTAACTTCAACTTGTAAACTTTTCTTAAGTTTCAACAAGTGTTAAACATAATCTTGAGCATTATTCTTCAGCCGTTATGCCTCATTGCCGGCAACCTTTCTCAAGCTGAGGTCCCTAACTTTGAACTCTCTTGGGCTGACCTTCTTGTTTTAAGCGCTAGCAAGTTGTTACTGGTATGCCCCCAGCTGAATTGCTGCTTTCTCCTTTATCTTTTTCTAGCAAATTCATATCTCGGGCCAACAGTGCCCCATTGGTCCCGTTCTCTACTCCCTGGGAAGCCGACCTCCAGTGGAATGACTGCTTCTGTGCCATAAGCCATGGCAAATGAGGACTCCCCAGTTGATCTTTTTGGCGTAGTCCGATACGCCCACAGTACATTGGGCAACTCTTCTTCGGCCAAGCCCAAGCCGAGAAGGAAGAAGCGTTCTTCATCCCCTTGCTAGACATGGATTTTCTTCAGGACTTCCTCACTCTTCTCGACTGGCTTTTTGCAGACGTCTTCCAGGACTTCCATGTCCTCAATCTCTGTTTTTTTCTGGTTCTCGTATGTTGCAGGTAGACTTCTTTGCTTCCATGGAGCAATTCCTTGCCCGCACTTGATCCCCTCTAACCTCCTCTACTCCTGTTTCCTGTTTGTTGAATCCATTGTTACCTCGGCTTCACTTCGCAAACCGTTTCTTTTCTCTTGTTTGGACGCCTTTGTCCCCGGCATGTCTTCCTCAACTCTAGCATACTTTTCTATCCTGGGTATCAGCTCCTTCATGCTTTTCGGCAATGTCTTTGCCAGTGATTTTCAAAGCAGGCAGTCATACTTTAAGCTATTTTTAAACGACACGACCGCCACCTCTTGGTTGCATCCTGGTATTCGGTTAAATACCTCATAATACCTTTTGGCATAGGCCCTAAGGCTTTCATCCTCGTCGATCTTCAGGGCCATTAGGGCGTCCACCCTCAATGGCTGTAGCTTGTTTGTCACAAACTTGGCCACAAACATCTCGGCCAAGCCTTCCCAAGTTTTCATAGTTCCTTTCGGCAACTTGTGAAACCAATCCGATGTAATTTCTCCAAAGGATGAGGGGGACACCTTGCAAAGCAATGGCTCGTTCCCGGTGTACAACGCCATCGAGTTCAGGTACAAGCCGACGTGAAAGTTCGGGTCTGACTTACCATCGTATATCTGGAACCTCGGCATATTGAACCTTTTCGGGGCCTCAAATTTGTCCAATTCTACAGAGAACGGTGTCCTCGGCTTGACAAGAGAGGCTACCTCAGCATCTTATCGCTTTCTCTAGAGGTAATCCCTCAGATCCTCCTTGGTTCATCCAGGAGCTCGGCTATCTCCGGATTTTAGCCTCTTTGGTGCACTACTTCCAGTGTCATTATGAGTCCTTTTGGACTTCCCTCTATTGGTCGCGTCGAAATAGAGTTCCTTCCCCTGAACATGCCGATGTTCTTTGGGGTCAGCTTCCTTAGTGCGATGGGTCCTCCGTGAATCTCCCCTTCTTGATTCTCCTTGCCCGACCTCCCTTGAAGGCCGGTGAGAATGTTCCTTGGTCCTATCGTGCTGAGGAGTCGTAGGAGTTGTCTTATGCCCCCCTGTCTGGGCATCTTTCTTGGCTGCTGGAATCGGCGTATCTTGTAACGGGAACGGTGACTACATGACGTTATTTTGCATCATGAAATTGACCATTGTTTACAGGTTCGCCAATTTGTCTGCCATCACTTTCACCTCTACGTCCCTCCATTGGTATCTGTCTTTCCATACCTGGAGGTTATCTTCGTTATAGTACCCGCTTTGGTCTATTTTCTTTGGTACGCCGCCTTTCTGGCCAACGTCTCTCACTCCGTGATTCTGGTCACGAGTTTCTTCGTTACAATTGTCTTCTTCGACGTCAAGGTCAATAGGTCTGCCACTCCCAGTAGGAGTGTTATCCCCAATCTTCTCTTTCTGTCCGTCGTTGGCCATCTATTCTTCTTTCATTCCCACAGAAGGCGCCAAATTGTGTGTGTCAATTTTTGACCACACTGCCAATCAAGCACTCAGCTGGAGAACACTAGCAGAATAGATTAAGCCCGAACGACCTGCAACAGAAAGAAGAGATTCTGGCGGTGGTTCGTCCACCCGGGGGCACTCCGACGATCAAGTCAGTAAAATATCTCTCAAAGATAATCAATAGTGCTTAACTCACTAGACAAAGCATAAAAGACATACCTTAGACTCGTGGGGGTGCCTCCCTTTTATAGCCAACATAATCCTAGTCCCAATAGAAGCCTAGCTCTAATGGACTTAGAATTACTGCTAATCTTGGACTCCCAGTAGGATTGGGATAAACTCTCTAAGAGTCTTATCTTTACCCAAACTGAAGTCTTCTCCCATTCTAGGACTCTTGTCCTTTATCCGCTTATCCCGGATTTCGGTTTCTTCGCAGATAATCTCGGCCTAGCTGAGATCATCTCGGCGTCATGACCAAGACACATGGCACCTCGGTTGGCACTTCGGTGACACCTCGGCCACGTGTTGTCATTTAAAAAATTATGTCCCCACAATAATCAAAGAGTCAAATATAATTTCATTATATCAAGAAGTACGGAGTGCTACAGATTTACACACCTCTCTCACTTCCAAAGTGGTATCAAAGTTGATAAATGGAAATTACCATAATTTAATTTGCCATCAGTGGTATTAGAGCCATAATGATCCAGAGGAGAAAAGAGCCAGTTTGGGCCAAGTTCTGACAAAAAACAAAGAAGAACAAAGTGTGATTTCAAAATTTGCCCAGATTTTGAAGGTGTAGAAATCAATATCTAAATATATGAGAGGGTTCATATCGACTAGAGAAGTCTAGACCCGTTAACCAAAATAGCCAAGTAATAACCGAAGTTCGTCGATTATTGCGACACCTAGAAACGAAAATTTTCGAAGTTGTCAAAATCCAGTTTTGAAGATATTAGATTAAAGTACTCGTCAAGAGGATTTTGATGGTATAAAAAATGGCTTAAACGAAGTCCGAATGAACCTATACGGCTGCCAAGAAGTTAAATGCGTATATAGCAGTCGTCGTCCCTAAAATTTTGAAGTTGCAGAGGTGTTCAAGAGAAATTAGTCAATGAATTATGGCAAAGTTACAACCAAGCTACCGAGTTGAGTTGCCAAACCACCGAGCTGAGTTGCCAAATCTAGCCGCTGACATCACACTGACACATGTTGATGCAAGTTGATTGAAGAGGAATTATCCAGTGTTTCACTGTTGAGATGCAACCGTTGATCTGAATCGTCCAAATTGTTTTGGGTAGATTTAAGCCATTTGAGGTCCGATTTTGAAGATCCAATAGTGCTTTCTAACTATTTGGAATATTCGAGACACATCCATACAATTAGATTTTGCAAATTTTATCCAAGTAATTTGCAGATTTTATTTGAAGAGATGAAGTGAAGGAAATATTCTTTAAAGCGAGAGTCAAAGAATACAACAAAGAAGACATCACAGATTGATGATAGAAAACGTCCCAAATATCGTGGACGAAACAAGCAACAGGTGGTTGCTCTATGACATCAGAGAGACATAAGTCAACAGGTGATTGACTACAGTGGACAACAAGTGGTTGTACCACGCGATAGACAACAGACGGTTGATCTGCAAGAGAGAAGACAACAACAGGAGGTTGATAGCACCAAACAACTGGAGGTTATTCCGAGAGAGATAGAAGTCAACAAAGGATTGACTCCAAAGACCAGAAGAAGTCATCGACGAGCAGATATGAGGCATCGTGTAGAAAATCCAACAAATTAAGTTTGGGGGGGGATGTTGGAAGACAAACTCAATTTGAGTTTGAAGATGAGGCTGCTAGAGAAGAGAAGAACAAGCAAAAAGCTCATGGAGAGTTCCAAAGAGAAGAAGAGGAAGCCAAAATGAAGAAGAAGAAGAAGGAAGCATGAAGCTTCATTGTTGAAGCTTAATGATGAAGAAACACTGTAGCACACACGGTTTATACGCAGATTGAGAATATATAAATAGATAGGTTGTGTGATTGTTTTAGATAGAGTAGGATAAATAAATATCACTAGGAGTGAGAGATATCTAAGAGAGTTTGAGAGTTGAGAGATTAACCATTTATAGCAAAAATGGAAACTCTTTCGGTATGAGAGAATGAAGCTCAGTGGGAGTTGAGTGAGAAAGAGGGTGACCTCGGCATAACAACCAGGGCACGTGGCACCTCGGCTGACACGTCATCGTCACCTTGGCCACGTGTTGGTACTCAGAAAATATATCCCCACAACTGTCCCCTAGGTTCTATTACCTCGGCATTCTGAGGTGATGGAACCCACACTGTTCGTTCATCTGTGCCCCTCTGTCCGAGATCAAACTCGCCGACCTCAAAGTTCCCTGGACTTTACTGTCCACTTCTGTCAAGTATCAAGCTTCATGCTTTCCAAGCTGCTCGAGATCACACCTCCTAGTTGAGGTTCTTGTTCCATTAATTCGTAAACTCCAAGAGCTTTGCAACTGCTCCACTCACATTCTTTGGTGGGTTCCTGACTTCCAGTCATCTATTTGACTCCGGCGATCTTCATATCGGCGTTCATTTCTCTTGGTAGGTTCATAAACTCTTTTATTAAGCTCAATCTTTCATAACTCTTCTGAATCCGTTTACTTGCCCTCTGTTGTCTTCTATTTTCATCTGTTTTCAAGTTTTGAATTGTTTGAACGCCTGGCACTGTTCTTGCCATATCCGCTTTCTGTTGCTAGCATCGTGTCTGGGTCATTACTTTCTTGTTCTTCACATACTTACTTAGTCCATGTGCACGTGGCTTTATTCTTGAACTTTGTCGTCTTCTTGACTCTGATTTTTCTCTTTTTTCATTCAATCCTCTGGCTTTTTCTCTTTCTAGCTCTTTTGCTTAAATCCATTATTGTTCCAAGCTTTCAAGCTCTGCAACTGTTTTCGTTCCTCTCCTCCGGTGAAGCTTACGTCATTCTGTCATTTTCGCATCTGTCGTTAGACTTCGGCAATTCTTATTCCGGCTTCCTTCTTTCTGGTAAGCCACTGTTCCTCCTGGTTTTATTTCTTATTTCTTTCCAAGAAGCTCTGCTTCATTGTTAATCACCATTGCTGTTTTACCCATTGTTTCCAAATCATCTTCTTGAATACACACTGTTCACACATCTGTTGATTTCTGTCACTGTTCTTGGCTTGACACACCTGTGCAATCTTTTTGTCTTGATTTCCTGATAGCTTCATCCCCATTCTTGATTACGAATTACATTCTTGTTTCTGTTTTCTGTGTCTTTTTCCAGATTCTTGCTTTCAATCCTTGCCTTCAAACTCCGAGGTGCCAATCGCTGAGAAGAGCTTTGATCAAACTCTTCGGGAGATCGATGCTGAGCTCGAGGCCGAGAAGGCTGCTGAGAAGTCTTTCCAACTGTCTTCTATATCCTGCCATTGATGCCGAGTAGTTTTGTTTCCTTCTTTTAGTCCTTGTACCTTGCACCTTGTACTTTGTCCTTCTTTGTATGCTTTTAATCCGGCTGACGTGCCATTTTTGTAGTTTGAATAATTTATTTTTCAATATTCAGGCCGAAGTGCCTTCTTTCTTCTTTTAATGCATTTCTCTAATTTCTTCTTTGAATGAATGTCTTCTTTTTTTCTGCTCTTGTATGATTCTACACTTAGAATAATTTGCATGTCTTCAAAGTACACCTTGACTATGTAATCTCTTTGAGTAAAATACCTCTGTCACAACTTCTAATCTTACTCATAGGCTTTGTCCTAACACTTGAAAATATTGTAACAAATATTTTCATAAGTGTTGCTTAGGACTTGTCACTTTCTCAATGTCTTCTATCAAGACTTCAGTTTTCCATATTTCAAGTTTTGACAACCTGGTAGTTTCGGCAAGTACGCAGATATTGCTTGAGCTTGACTTTAACTTGTAAATTTTTCTCAAAAAATTCAACAAGTGTTTTAACCATCATCCTTTATCATAACCTCAGCTTAACTTCAGCTTGTAAATTTTTCTCAAAATTTCAACAAGTGTTAAACCATCTTCCTTTCGATACGACCTCAGTTTAACTATAACTTGTAAATTCACACAGAATTTCAACAAGTGTTTAAATATGACCTCGGTTTAACTTCAACTTGTAAATTCACACAGAATTTCAACAAGTGTTAAACATCATCTCGGTTTAATTTCAACTTGTAAATTGCTACAAATTTCAACAAGTGGTAAACATCATATCGGTTTAACCAACTTGTAAATTGCTACAAATTTCAACAAGTGTTAAACATCATCTCGGTTTAACTTCAACTTGTAAATTCACACAGAATTTCAACATGTGTTAAACAATGATTTCGGTTTAACTTAACTTGTAAATTGTCCACAAATTTCAACAAATGTTAAACATATTTTTCTTTCTTCTTCTCTCTGCCCCCTGCATGGCTTTCACATGCTCTTTTGTGAACCTTATAAAAGGTCTTCAACCTAGCTAACTGCAGCTGACCTTGTATGTTTTCTTTTTATCTTCTGGGATCTGAGATCTGCTCACTAAGCTCTTCTCTTATCGGGCTTAAGTGCCGAGGTCTTGTCTGCTGGAATCTTGGATCTGCTCTCTCAGGTTGAGCTCTTCTCTTCTCGGACTTACTCATCTAGGCCGAGATCATGCCTTCTGGGATCCGGGATCCAGGATCTGGAATCTAGGATCTGCTCACTTAGGCTGAGCTCTTGTCTTCTCGGACCTACTCATTTAGGCCGAGATCATGCCTTCTGGGATCCGGGATCTGGAATCCGGGATCTGCTCACTTAGGCTGAGCTTTTGTCTTCTCAGACCTACTTATTTAGGCCGAGATCTTGTCTTCTGGGATCCGGGATCCAGGATCTGCTCACTTGGACTGAGCTCTTCTATACTTGAATGTCATCTCCTTGGGAGCACTCATGCCCCATGTCTTTGCGTCCCTACTGGAAGGGTCTTCACTCCATTTATGTCGACACATTCTCCATCTTTGCTAAACTCGCCGTTTCTGATACGTTGATCTTGTACAGTGATGGCCATCTATTCTCCTTTCTTTCCCACAGACGGCGCCAAATTGTGTGGGTGATTTTTTGACCACACTGCAATCTTAGTATCCAGCTGGAGAGCACCGGCAGAATAGATGGCACCTGACTAACCTGAAACAAAAAGAGAAGACTCCGGCGGTGGTTCGTTCACCCGGGGGCACTCCGACGATCAAGTCAGTATATCTCTCAAAGATAAATCAAGTGCTAAACTCACAAGCTTGAGTATCAAAAGCATACCTTAGACCCATGGGAGTGCCTCTCTTTTATAGCCAACATAAACCTAGTCCCAATAGAAGCCTAACTTCTATGGACTCATGATTATTGCTAATCTTGGACTCCCAGTAAGATTAGGATAAACTCTCTAAGAGTCTTATCTTAATACAAACTGAAGTCTTCTCTCATTCTGGGACTCTTGCCCCTCATCCACTTATCTCGGATTCTGATATCTTCAGAGGTAACCTCGGCCTATCCGAGATGACCTCGGCATAACAACCAGGACACGTGGCACCTCGACTGACACGTCGTCGTCACCTTGGCCACGTGTTGGTACGCAGAAAATATATCCCCACATCCTCCATTGTAATCTCTTTGTAATTTTTATTATATAGTAAAAATGATTACTCTCCCATGGATGTAGGCAGTGAGACCAAATCACGTTAAATATTATGCCTCTTTATAAATCATATATTGATTTACACTCCTCTCTGACTTTCAAAGTGGTGTCAGAGTTGATCAAGAGAAATTACCATAATTTAATTTTCCATCCAATATTAAGTTGCATTACATACGACACAAAATGACGCACATCTAGAACAAATCCAACCAAGCATCGCTCCAGTTGATGGCGTTCAAGATCCCAAGTTGTATCCTCCATCCCCATACTAAGACCACTGTGAATGTGATGCCTTGATGGTGGAACAAAAGCTTGAGTATGAGGAAGATAACTACGTTCTTTAGGAAACTCACTTCTAAGTAACGTCCGTCCCACTGCTATTCGTCCAACCGCCTTCACGTATTAAAAGATTCATCATAAAGCAGTCCCTATACATAATGGGACCACATAATAAAGCAAGTAACAAGGAAACCTCACTGCAAGAAAAATAGGTTTTAACGGCGTTTTTTTAACGGCGTTTTTTTAAACGCCACTTTTTTTAATTTTTAATGGCGTTTTATAACTGCCACGTATTTGTTAACCAAAATGGCACCGTTTTATAATTGAAAACGCCTCCAAATGCGGTAGGCACACGCGCGTCCTCCGTCCTTCCTTATTTTGAATCTCAGCCTTTTCTTTCTCTCAACCCTTATACGCACACACATCTCTCTCTCTCTCTCTCTCTCTCTCTCTCTCTCTTTCTCTCTCTCTCAACCCTCTCTAAGCTCCATCGAAGCTCCATCTGCACCGGCGATTTCGAAGATTCAAAGCGATTTCGAAGCTCCATCGCCAGCACGATCTGCACCGGCGAGGTAGCGAGCTCCACCGTCTCTCTCTCTCTCTCTCTTTAGTGAGAGATTCAGAGCTCCACCGTTTTATTCTGACTTGATCATTGTTTGCAGAGATTCAGAGGTTCAGTGATTTCAGAGCGATTTCTATTTCGAAGCTCCGTCGCCACCACCATCTGCACCGCCGATTTCGATTTCACTAAGGTGAGCTCCACTGTCTCTCTCTCTCTCTCTACCTACACTTTCTATCGCTAAAACTCTCTTTTCTCATCTTCCAGAAGCTCAGATCTGAACTCTGACCCCTCGATTACTCGCTTTTCAAGCTCCAATGGCGGTAGCACAATAGCCAAGCCTATATGTTCAATCTGCTACGAAGATCTCAATCCAATCATCGAAGCCCTTCAATCAATCTCCATTTGCGGCCATGTCTTCCACGAGCTCTGGTCAGTCACTTCTATACTCACATATTATAGTTATATCTTCACAGTTGTTCACTTCAATCGATTATTATTCGAGAACGATCTTCAATTTGATGTGTTTTTTTGACAAACCTAACCTTCAACAATGTATCGAGTACTGTTCAAATGTGAAGAAAAAACGATGTCCTGTATGCAAGCAGGCCTTTTCGGAGGCCAATGTTAGTCGGCTTTATTTCCAATCAGTAGGCAACCTCTATCAGAAATTGATCAATTGCGAAGATAATCCAGGGGAGTTGCATAGGGAAATGGAGAAATTGGAAGGGAAGGTTTTAGGACTCAGATCGGCGATAGAGCGTCATCAGAAAGATGTCGAAGAACTCAATGAGGAGGTAATTTAATTTCATTGCTGTTCTTTTCAAATTGTTTTTTTCAGAGGCATACAGTTCTTTTCAAATTGTTGAGTGTGTTTTTTGTGTTTTACATGTTTACACAGGTTGATTGAAACCTTCTCATTTAGCTCCTTCCTTGTATAATAGGAACTTGATAGATCAACTTTGGAGTGCGTAAGGCTGCAGGAAAGGAATATGGTATTGGCCAAAGAGCTTGCAACGTTGAAACTGTAAGTCCCTTCATACTAGTGACAGAACCATTTATGTTTCGAGTCTCCAAACGAACTTTGTTGATTATTATGGCTGTCTGATCGAAACACTTCGAGATCGAATGTTTAGGCCCTAACACATTCATTGAAACACTTCGAGATCGAATGTTTAGGCCCTTTTTGTCTACAATCATTCCTGAGAATTCAAGGTAGGTAATATCTTCTCTGTTTTTTAGTTCCTTACATTGATTTTATTTTGTATATTATGTGGCTATTTTTGATAAAATAAATTTCCCAACATAATAGAAGTTGGATTACCAAGCAGGCCTTTTCGGAGGCCAATGTTACTCTGGATTTGTGCATTATTAATGGATAATAGGCAGCGTCTGAAATTTTCAAATGTTGGTATTTATTCATTTATTATTAATGGATAATGGTATTTATTCATTTATTATTTTTTTTTGTTGGGTATTCCCGTAGCTCTGTGATGGACGATTGCTTGCAAATAACGGGTGAGTTGCTGAGATGAGAGATACTTTATTGAAAAAAGAGAGTTGGTGAGAGATAAGCATGTGATGGGAGCAACTGGTGTTGTATTACCAAACAGTGGTAGCAAAGTGTATAGATTGTGATTTTTTTTTTGTCACATCTAGTTCCTTTGTTTTCTTTTGTTTTTACTTTGAAGGACATAATACGTATGGAGAGAATCAAAGTGTTTAGTTGCTTGTTGAGAGTGTCGCAGCTTGTCAACATATTGCCTTAAAATTTGAATCCTTGGTTCCTTACCATGTGCTCATATTGGTTGATACTTACTTTTATTTATCTAAAATGCCAAGATTTTTATTTTGTCATTAGCTGCAGTCTTTGAAGTTGGCCATTCTTTAATTTTAAGTTTTGCATGCCATGTCTGAGTCATTAGCCTTTTTGTCGGAGTTGCATTATCTTTCTGTAGTTTTCTTCCTGTTGTAATTTGTATGTCCTGCTAGCTCACTATTGTTTTTTCAGTTTGGATGTATATTGCCTCGTATGGATGGAATCTAACAGCTTTAACTAACTTGCAGTTCAAGAATTGCACAGCAAGGAGGTGAAATCGTCATCTGATTCATATTTGAAAGGTCTCATGATATTAAAGGTGATCTTGGGAACAGTTTGATGCTTAAAATACTTACAAGTTTCCCTGAACAAAGTGCTGAAGTGTTTAGTTGCATGGTTACCCAACAGGTTTTTACATATTTATGTGAGATTACTATTACTATCCCGTGGAGAATCTTATCAGCTAAATTCTGAGTGATCTGCCTCATTATGTTTTATCATGTGCGATCTTCAAATTTTCTAGTCTGATACTTATTGGAGCTTGTTTTAATTCTAAATTGCTATTGTTGTTCATTCACATTTGTGTTTTGTGTGAAGTGCAAAAGTCATGTTCTCGATATCCCTGTTGAAGCAGATTATTTACAGAAATTTCTATTATTTTTACCAAAAGTAGATAAAAATGGAGACACTACCTGAATAGCGTGGTTCTTAGCATCTATATAACCCTTAAAGCACAGGGTTGTAACACTGATATCTGTATGTTGTGAGAACAGCCTGAGAAAATGTTTATGGATTAAGATCATCATCTGCAAGGCTACAATGTGGATACTAAGAGAAGCAACTAGAAGCCTGGAATAGATGGTCTTCACATAGCAAAAGGACAAGAGAAATACCTAAAAAGAGTCGAAAGATAGAAAGGGGATATTTTTTGAATAACAAAAAATTTATCTTGATTACTATGGTTATAAGTCAATGTCCTCAGTACCTCAGTGCTGAAGGTGTACTTTGCCATATTAACCTGAATCAAGACAGCTTGAATTACTTCATCTATTGTTCCTGTCAACTAATCCCATTTTATTGAAGAGTATGACCACCAGAAGTTAAAAGAATATTGCTGTTATTAGCACGTGTGATTCAACAAACTTAAAAGAAAAAATTATTGTGTCATGTGCATTAACTTCTAGTAACATATCTTGTCTAGTTGTTTTGTCAGTTTCCTTCCTTCAAAGATTGTATATAAATTTATTTTCATTGAGAAAGCTGAATTATTCTATTAAGAGCATATATTGGCATCAATTATTTAAAATTTTGTTCCTTGCATAACTAAAATTTTGTTTCTTCCCCAGTTTATACTTTTTTTAATTGTGCACTGATTTCTTTTAACGGGTAATACTCTAATTTTTTTCATATTTTTCCTTGAGCATATTTTATGATTATTATACTGAATTTTGTATAACTTTGGTTCTAAATGTATATATAGAGCAGAGTTGGGCCAGTGGAATGGTTGAAACCGTACACCGATGACACTATCATTGAGCTAGGGCAGAAAGGAGTAAAAAACCTTCTAGCCGTCCCAATTAGGTATGTTGTACTGTCACTGCTAGTCTTGGTGTGATGTTTTCAGATTCTTTACTGTCAATAAGCTTTATAGTGTGGCATGTTAATTTTCATAAATTTTTTTGGTTAGAGTTTTATGCTTTACACCCTTGTCTTTGATACAGCTTTGTCAGTGAGCATATTGAAACTTTAGAAGAAATTGATGTTCAATACAAAGAGTTGGCTTTGAAATCTGGTATAGAGAAATGGGACGTGTTCCTGCACTGGGTTGTGAACCCACTTTCATTTCAGATTTGGCTGATGCTGTGATTGAAAGTCTTCCATACATTGGAGCGATGGCAGTCTCAAATCTTGAAGCTCGACAGGTCCGACTTTGGACATTTATATTTAAAACATGGAACTAATGTGGAATGCTAGTTATAATGTGGAACTAATAAGATCTTGTCTTTACTGATGTGCCATATTTTATTTCTTTATTTTGTTCTGACTGGAGGTTGTGGGTATGCCTTTTGCAGTCTCTAGTTCCTCTTGGAAGCATTGAAGAACTATTGGCAGGGTGTGATTCGCAGCGTCGGGAGCTTCCACCACCGGTCACAGTGTGGGAATGGGGATGGACAAAAAGTGCTGACACTTGGAATGGGAGATCAGCTATGTTGGCAGTGCTTGTTCTACTGGTCTTAGAAGTGACTACCAGTGAGGGGTTTCTGCATCAATGGGGTGTGTTGCCCCTATTTCACTGAAAGGAATCTATGCAACTCCCTCTCTCTCACCCTCTAATTCACTCTTCTGTTTGGTTGTAGAGAAATGATACGAAAAGAAATTGAAAATATGAATTTTTGGTTTTAAATATATTAAAAAAAATGCAAGTATTTGAGCTTAGGACTGATCTGGTGGTCTGAGGGTAAGTAAATGGATTAGTCATTATTACTATCAAGCTGGACCTATGAGGGAACAGTTATTCTGAAACTAATTATAGAACCAGACAAAATCATCTCACATGGGTGTCAGATTCACAAAAAAAGTAGGACTCATCTCATGTGAGAGGGTTATATCCAGTTCTATAATCTCTTTCAGTGTTTTTAAATTTATTCATGAGGGAATGGCGCTGCATCCTGCGTGACCCAATTTGGGGGAGAGGGAGCAAGGAGGGGGGATCACATTTATTGTAATTCTTTCCCTTTTCTTTTTTCCTTTTTGTTTTTTGTATTCACATTTATTGGTTTTTACTATTATAGATGTGAGGGAATAGTAATCTCACATAAATATGTCTATACAAAGTTTTATTCATTATTGTTATTTTACAGGTATATTTTTTAAGTTAAATCTCACAAAATTAGTATTTCAAAAAAAAAAAAAAAATCTATTGCGGCGTTTTTCAAAATGCCACTATAGTTATATATTTGAAATAACAAAAAAGCTTTTACGACGTTCTTGATGCGTCGCTAAATGCCTATGTGACGTCATGTTACCGTTGATTGTCACATTTAGCGGCGTTTTTATAAACGCCGTCTATAATAATTTTATGACGCTTTTAAAGCGTCATAAACTTACAGCGACGGCCGCGTCCTCGGCGTTTGGTAGTAAGTGTCACCAAAGGAATCAACGGCGTTTTTCAGACATATTTTAAACGCCGCTAAAAGTCATTTTTCCAGTAGTACCTTAAAAAGAAAAAGGAAAAAAAAGGTACTTATCTATAAGTCTTAATAAGTGGATTTATTATTTAATAGATCTTATAAAAAAAATTTATCATAAAAAAAGTCACTAATTGTAAGTTTTAGTGACAATTTATAAAAATCATGACAAAAAAAATCACTAATTGTCAATTTTTAGCGACATATATAAAAAATTGTCACAAAAAAATATTTTTAGCGACAATTTTACCAAGGCTTATTTTCAATAGAACTTGATGGGAATTACGTCTAACTATTAGGACCTATTGATAATTTACCCCCAAAAAAAAAAAAAAAAAAACACACACACACAATCCACTCCCTTTATAGACAATAACATCAATAAAAATTTGAGAGTTCCAGTTTTGAAACTCTAAAAAGAGTTTTAGTGTGTATCTATATATATATATAATTTTTTTTTCTTATTACATCATTAAAACTCTCTTTAAAATTCTAAAATTAAGGCTCTGTTTGGTAGAGTTTTGGAACTTTAGTTCCACCCTTCGGTTTGCACGTGATGTTTGTTTACAGTTTTCAAAAAAAATTTCACACTTACTTTTGAAAACTCTTTCCAAGGCGGAAAAATTTGAGCTAACCGATCGTCCTCCCAAATGTTGGGTCGGTTGACCGGAACAGTGCATTTTTTTTTATTTTTTTTACAATTACCACATGTTATTTTTTATATTTTAAATAAAAAAATTCAGAATTTTTTAAATTTTTTTATGAGTTTTTAATAGAATTTTGAGTTGTGTGTTTGATTATGAGTTGTAAGTTTTTATATCAAATATCATATATCACATTAAAAATTTCCCACTCAATTCAAAACTCTTTTTAAAACTCATTTACCAAACAAAATTTTCACACTTAAATCATAATTTTAAAACTTACAAACTCAAAATATAACTCCTATTATCAAATCATATTTAAAAAACTCTACTAAACGTTTCCTAAAACTTCTTATAATTGACAATAACACTATTTGTCTTGCAACGAGCCAGCATACGAAAAGGAAGCTTTAAGAAAGGAACAAAATACCTCACCCTGGGGGAACAGTAGGTCTTGTTTGGTTTGGTTTTGGGAAAAAGGATTTTTGAGAAAATTTTTAAAAATTTTGTTTGGTTTGTAATTTTTCTTAAAAATTTTTCAAAATCACTTTCTCTCTCCTACACATCAATCAATTACTTTTTCTCTCACCTTTCTCATTTTCAATTACTTTTTCTCTTACATACATCTACTCAATTACAATAAATATATATTTTTTAAGATCTTATAATCCTTAAAATGATCCACATCATGTGGTTGTGAATCGAGTACCAAAAAAAAGTCCCACTCATTTTCCCTTATTTATTTACTTTTTTTTTTAAAAACCACAAATCTATCTTTTAAGAGTTTTTTTAGTCTATGTTTTTTATTTTATTTTATTTTATTTCCTTTTATTTATTTACTTTTTTTTTAAATGCCAAATCTATCTTTTCAGAGTTTTTTAGTCTTTTTTTCTTTTTTTTTTAATTTCAACCTAACGTATTTAAAATATGTGACACTTTTTTATAAGTCTCTTTTGATCTACTTATGTTTCATTTAGTCCACAATATTATTTTAAATTTCAATAAATCTTATGATTGACATAATTACTAAAATACTGCTAATAATATTTACATTTACAATGTGAATGTTCCATGATGTGAATATTCATATCGTTAATGTGAATGTGAATGTTCACACTATCAATGTGAATGTGTCAATGTGAATATTCACATTGTAAAATATGAATGTTCACATCATCAAATTACTAACCGTTCAAAAAATATTTATAAATGTAGAAATATTCATAAAATACTTTAAATATGAGAATTATGATTTGGTAGAGCAAATATTAAAATAATAGGACTTATTGAAATACAAAAATATCTTATATACTAATTGGAATACAAACACTTAAAAAAAGATTTTCTAATAAATCTCTCTTAAAATATACACCGCACGAGTTTATTCTAATAAAATTTTGATTAAATATTTGAGTTAAAAATTGTAATTATTTTTAGGGGAAAGAACAAATCAATATAGGGGTTGAAAATAAAATTCGGACTTATGGTATAATTTATAAATTTTAATTATTTAAATTATAAATTTTTTTCAAGTAATTAATTTTGAAAATTAAATGTGATTTGTAATCTTTCCTTATTTTTATAAACAAATTCTATGATGTATTATTTTTTTTGGATTACTACATTTGAGATCTCTGATTTTAACTCATTGTGGTATTAGTTATGACTTAATCATATATATGGTGACAGTTATGATACCCCCAAAAAAAAAAAAACATTTTAATTAATTAGACTTTATGTAGTATTTGGTTATGACAATTTTTTTAATTATGATTTCAAAATTTTAATTATGACATTTGTGATAATTAATCATACAAATATCATAACATACATATAATACATATCCATACAAAATTATGCTTGTAAAAAGATCGGTTTGAAAATACCTAATAAAAAAATCATGAGTAAAGACACAATTTAATATTTTTCAACAAATTAATATAAAAAACAATAGAAGTGGCTCAACTTTTCTAGAGCATGAGGCAAACCATCAAAATGAAGCCTTTTATGTTTTTTTATATTTTAATTGTTTCTATTTAAAGTAAGAAATTGTTTATAAATAAAACAAATACTAACTATGATAAAAATAATGGGTAAATTATACTCATCTTTGTTCAGTTTGAAAAAATACACTTTAACCTTGTAAAGCTGAGATAATTTAATTATGTGAAAAATATTAAACTAAATTGTATTTTCATTAGAGATGGTTTGGGATTTACTTAAAGGTCATGTTTGTTGACCGACTTGGGTGGCTAGACTGGACTACTATGGCTGTAAGTCCCACCCACAACTTATTTGGTGGTGAAATGGGAGGGGCAGATTAATAGTCCAGAGGCTTAGTAATCCCCTTCAGTATGAGAATTAGCTTCGTTGAGTAGAGGGTAAGATTAGAAAAATAGTGAGTGGATTGGAGTCTATCCAGTCGTCTGCCCAGATGTCCCGCCGATCATTTGTCCGGTCATCCGGAACAGTTCAAATTTTTTTTACCATGTGCACCTATTTGTTTTAATATTTATTTTAGATTTTTTTCAAAAAGAAATAATTGTTTAATTTATTTTGTTTAAAAATAATTTAACAAACTCATTATTAACCATCTCTCACACTATCATCAAAATAAACAGACTTTTATTTAATCTCGTCACTAACAATCTCCATATTAGCAATCTCTTCACTAACTATTTCTTCACTAATAATCACATTCAACCTAATTCATCAAATAAACATGGTCAAAAGGTCTAATCGCAAAGAGTGATCTTTGGAGTTAGGCCCCTAAAGAGACAAGGCCTCAAAGGTCATTCTTAGGTGGTGCTATATAATAAGATCACTCAATGATATATAGCAGTAAGTTGCAGACTTGTACATAGACGGGAATTCAAACCTATACTCCTAACACTGAGTACAATTCGTCTAGGTCTGAAGGTTCGTCCTACCAATCATATGTGTTGTTGCCAGGTGGCTGCCCTAAGAAGAGTGGAATCTAATACCTCAAAATTTATGTCTCAAGGCCTTATCATAAGTTTTTTATTTTTTTCCTTTGACAGTTTCAATTTTTTCGAGTTTTTTTAATCTATTTTAAAAATTAATTTTTATAAAAAAATTATACAAAAAATTCTATTAACAATTACGTAGTATAAAAAAAAATATTATATATATCTCACATTCTTAACATAAATTTAAATTCTAATATAATAATATATTTTTATGTTGTGCAACAATTATTATTATATTTTTTTTAATCTAATTTTGAACAAAAATTAATTTTAAAAGTAAATTAGACAAAAATTAAAATATAAAAAGTGTAAAAATAAATTTTAAGAATCAAAATTAAAAAAAAAAAAGTTGTCAAATATAAACGGGACGTTTCGTTTTAAGAGCAGGTTAATTTTTAACTTTTTAATTATTTTAATTTGGGATTAAAAAGTTCGTTTAAATTGAACTTTTAATATTTTTCAAATTTTTATAAAAAAAAATAATTATAATTTAAATATGATATTTTATTTTATTAATTTTTTATTTTTTATTTTAACTAATTTAATAAATAAAAAAACTAACCCAATTCGCTTGCCAACGAGGACAAAATATAATTTAAGGGCGGACAATGAATATGACTTTAGGCTGTACTGTCCTCATCACATCGTCCCGTTTATAGCCCTAAATTAGAAGTTTTAAAATTACCACTAATAAAGTGGTAAGGGTAAGAAAAAAATAAAATAAAAGCTAAATTATCATATCAATAATAAGGTTTATATGATGTCATATCATTAGTAGTGCATTAATGATAAGAGTGAGCAACGGATATATCGATCTGCCAAAACTGACCGAACCAAACCGATTCATCGCATTTTTGACGAATGTATGATGACGAGCGGACGGTTGCAGATTGATTTTCTCCAATCCGCCAATTTGGCTGACGAATGACAGATTTGAGATTCCTTTGGCTGCAATCGAACTGCCAAACCGCGAACAACCCTCGTAATTTATAAGACTTTGTGTTTTTAGCTTGTTTAAATATTATGTTTGTATTTTCAATTAAAAAAGAGTTTAAATATTTTGTTGAAAAAAAAATTTCAACTTGAATATTTTTTTGAATTGAAAAAAATAGATGGATTATTTATCTATATTTTTTGGTTTTTAAATCTATCTCTAACAATAATAAATACAAAATATGATATATGCTGGTTGGTTTTTATTTTCAAAAATAGATATAGATATAACAATACAGAGACATACAATTTCTACTACTACTCTGTTCATGATTTTGGTGATTTCAATTATTTTTATATTTTAAGAACCACAGATTGTAATACTTTATGTCACTACAAGAAATTGTATTTTTCGCAACGCAACAAAATATGTTGCCAAAAGGGAAAATTCATTGGCAAAGAGTTTTGCCGACACACAAGGCTACGTTGGCAACCCGTAGGCAAAAGTGAGTTGGCAAAAGTTTTTGCCGACGAAATTATCATTGCGTTGGTAAAAGTAACGCCTTTAGTGACGAACATAGTCGTTGATAAAAGCCTTCATCCATCGTCGGCAATTTACCTTGCGTTGGTAAAAGTCATTCAAATATGATGATTGTGTGGCACTTTTCGCGACACAAATTTGCATGGGCAAAAAATATATTTTTAGCAACAAAATATGTGTCAACAAAAGTAGACTTTTGGCGACACATTTACGTCGGTAAATGTTGTCATTTGCCTACGATTTGTTTGTCGATAAAACTTCACTTTTGGCAACGACAAATCAGCATTAGCAAAAAATACACTTTTAGCAACACAATGAGTGGGCAAAAGTAAACTTTTGGCAACACATTTACGTCGGTAGATATTACCATTTGCCGACGATTTGTTTGTCGATAAAGGTTTACTTTTGGCAACGACAAATTGGCACTGGCAAAAAATACACTTCTAGCAACACAATATGAGTGAGCAAAAATAAACTTTTGACGACACATTTACTAACAAAAATAATTGAAAATAATTTATATATTTTTATAAGATTTACAGATTTACAAGAGGCATCCCTCAGGCACTACTATTACAAACTAATAACATTGATATGAAATCACCTAAAGTTGATGTGCAATCTTTCTCTAATAGGACTTTGAAACATTGACATGTTTGTCTCTTCTAGATTTCCTGCTTCAGAATTTTGAGAGGTACTTTCTGTTTCAAATGCTGATTTAGCAAGCAAGAGCGCATATGTTGTATGGAACTGAGTGTCTTCAGAGTCTTGATCTTCAATCAACCACTGGAGATATCTGCATCAAGAAAGTTTGGGATATTAAACAAAATAGCATGAGAAAAAAGTCGCTTAAACATAGACAGGAGCAAAAGAAAAAAGATAACAGAATAGAGAATGAAACATAGTTCCTCTGTTTTCTGTACTTTACCCTTTTCAAATTCTTTTTTTGTGCTTTAATCTCTCTATATTTTTTTCTTTATGTGCCAAATGGAAAATGATGGGGCTTGAATAAGTCTACTCCATACTAATAGGAAAACAATTAACAGAACTGAGAAATACCAAAATCATTAAGAACGATCATTTTGACCAGGAAAGTTCATGAAAAGTTTCCAAGGTGACACATCAAAGAGTAATCTACATATATATTTTTTTTCTTTTTGATAAATAAACAAACTTTATTAGAAAAGCATCAGAGTTGATGCAAGTAATACAAAAATCAAGCCTAGAGTAATCTACATATGTACCCACTAACTCATACTTGCAACCAGAAATTTGGAAGATCTATGAGGCCGCAGCCTTGACTAGAAACAAAACTAAAAAAATTAATTAATTAATTAATTGGTATTGATTCATTTTTTATGTTATCATTTTTCAAGTTTTTAGAAACAAAAATAATAAAAAGTTCAAAAACATCCATTCTTTTCATATCATGTTTACATTAGCAGTTGCGGTAACAAATCAAACAAACACAGAAGATAAAAGGTACTATCCCATTAAACAAACGCAGACAATAACAGATGCTAGCCCCTATGTTTGGAATTTTAACCATCCAAATGGCAGAAAAAAAAGACTGAAGGTCATAAGAACATAATTATGACAGAAAACTGCATGGGCTTTGCTACTATGAATTACTTTCCAGAGATAATGTCGCAGATACAATAACTTAGGAGGAGCATACCTTTGCAGAATTTCCACCTTCTTCGGATCTGTACGGGAAAGAAATAAACCTTCTCGTATAATCCTGTTGATCAAGTCTGCGCTCCTCTGTACGTCGTCGCTTTATCACCTGAAAACACAAACGTGAGCTAGCCGGCGGGTGTGTGCCGGAAACCTCTCCGATGCCTAAGTCAGTACGCTTGATAAATAGACAAAAGCTCTGTGTATTCAGAAAGCAAAGTTGTGTGTTACCTCTCCAAAGGTGATGTTTGTGAGCTTTTATAGGTTTCGTGTGGCACAATCCTAGTAGGACTTCTACTCCTCCATGCAGAGTCCTCCTAGGATTCATACTCTTGAAAGATAATACTTATCCTTCAACACCCCCCTCACTGCTTAAACCAAGTGAGACGGTTTTTACCATGGCCGAACTCCAATATGACCGAAGTAATCATGGCTATGTTGAGCCGCAGAGTAGGCCGAACTATCCATAGTTCGGTTCTTCCTTTCGCTACACCTTATCTCGGTTCTCTCATGTACAAACCATGGTGTGTTTAGACTGAGCTACCGAGTAGCAAGGTTCTGACTGTTCTAACCACAATATGCCATGACCGGGCTAGCTCTGAGACCGGCCTAACTCCAAGTTGCTTCCGGACCGGAGTAACATTACATTTCTCTCGGGTCGGAGAATTTTGTACCTCTCTTGGGCCGGAGTAACTTTACGGCCTTTTTACTCAGCCCTTCGTATTGTGGGCCATAATGACCATCTCCCAGCTCGGCCCAATTTTCACAAAAATTACCCTCTCAATTGCCCCTTAATTCCATCTGCACAGCATGATAGGGATTATCTGTCTATCAGTCGAGCTGAAGTTTTTAAGCCTTTCTAGCCGAGCTAAAAAACCCTTTAGCCTTTCCAGCCGAGCTAAAACTCTTAAGCCTTCCAGCCGAACTAATTTTACACCGGGCTCTGCTTGTCCGGTCAAAATGTCTCTTCAATCACAGTAACTGAATCGTTTCTCCTTCCTAGGACACGTTGCACGCCCTTACTGGCCTATCGCAGCTGTCACGCCGCCCTCGTACTTCGCACAATTTTGAACAGTTCCCGTCCTTCCACTTTCGTCATTTTCACAAAACAATCTCCTTATCTTTGAATTCACCACTGCATTTCTTATTTCCCTCATTCTCTCTTTCAAGCTCCATTGCTCTCCAACTTTTGCAACTGTGAAGCTTGCTTCGTGTTCCTCTTTTACCGCTGTTGCTTCCATCTCCAGGTCTTCTATTTCAATCTGGTAAGCAAATCCATCTTTCTTGCTCTGTTTGTTTTCGTATTTGTTCAATCCATATTTTGTTTTGTGTGCTTTTTGCAAACACTTTTTCTGTTTTAGCCTTCGTCTTTTCTGCAAAATATGTAATAGAACCACTCAACTTCATGAAACCTGTAGAACATCACTTTTGATCCACAACCCCAACACAACCGAACTAAAAAGTTGTTTGTGGCTGGCGCCTGCATAGCCAGGCTACCCACCGGACTAACACTTCACACAAAACTAGTAGTTTCGCCAAGTCAAACAACCTTCTGATTTACTTTAACCGAGATAAACGAACTGAATTAAGTTTGAACTAAGCAAACTGGAAACCTTTGCCTTCGACCGAGCCAAGTTATAGCGACCCCGGTCTTTTCCCATTTGATTATTGTATCCGGACTTAGGTTCCGTTTATTCTGTCATTGTATAATTGTTGTTGTCGCCCTTTATTTTATCATTTGGAGTTATAGGATGTGTTGGGCAGGTTTGTGTCAGGTTGGTTGGGTTCGTAAGCCAAGTGTTGCTGTCCAGTTTTTTGGGTTGGTCGCTCAAGCCAGGGCTTGGTCGCTCGAGCGAGGGTTGTATTTTGTGTCTTCTGGCTCGATCCAGCTTTGCTTCGCTCGAGCGAGCGATTGCGTCTAGTATAGACCTGAGGGCAGTGCTTATTCGCTCGAGCGAGATTTTCTTCGCTTGAGCGAGCGAGGTGTATGTTTTCGAGTTCCTTGCTCGAGCGAGCATTCTGTCGCTCGAGCGTGCTCCAGGGTTGCAGACCTGAAGCATTGTATTCTTGGCTCGAGCGAGCTTTTCTTCGCTCGAGCGAGGTTTTCGTGTGTCTAGTCGCTCGAGCGACCAAGTCTTCGCTCGAGCGAGCCTGTCAGGTTTAAATAGGCAGCAGCGTGTTTCAGATCAGTTTTTCATCCACTTTCAGATTCCAAAAGCCTAGTTACGAGTTCTCTCTCCCTCTACTCACCTTCTCTCTTAGGTTTGATCTATTTAGAGTGTGTTTCTACCCCAGATCCTTTATTAAAAAGATAGAGTGAGTCGAGGGCTTCCATTTAATCTGAACGTTTGGTGGTTTGGAGCACATTGGAATTTGGGTCTTCATCTTCGTCTTCTCCATTCGGGTTATTTTCTTCGAGGTAGGGATTTCCTACTCCAATGTATACGTTTTGTTCTAAGTTTTGGAATTTTAATAGGTTGGGGGTATTTTGGTAATTTTGGGAAAAACCCTAGTTGTTTAAATAAATTGAATTGTATATTTAATTTAAGGAACATTGGGGAAACTAGTTAAATTCATGAGGTTGAGCAATTTATTGATTAAATGGGGTAGTTGGTTAATTTAAATTACTCGTCCATTTAATTGTTGAGTTATTTATTTCCAAGTCTAGAAATAACTGTTTTGGGCTATCGGTGGAGGATAGTCGTGATTGTTGTAGACACTGCATGTGGATTAGGGATAACTGAAACTAATCATTGATTAAGTCATCAATTTTGACTGTTGAATTAATACAGACATTATGTGTATTGATTGTGTGTTGTATATGTTATGTGTTTACATACATTGTTTTGTGTGGGAGGAGATAGGGGATGTACTCCACGGTTTAGGGGAAGATAGGGGATGGACCTCTAAATCGGATTTTGTTTGGGAGGAGATAGGGGATGGACTCCATTAGCATCACTTTTATGTGTGCTTATTTATATTGAAGTGTTTTTATTGATACAGCACTAAAATGTGTATCAAACTGGAAGTATGAAGTGTTTTGATTTGAGCCTGAGTCTCATTTGTTTGTTGACATTGGAAGAATGTGAATATGATATATATAGTTCACTGTTGTAAGTTTGGCCAGGTTCTGAGCCTTATTGATAATAGACGTTAGTGTCATGAAACTGTATAAAGATGTAATTGATTATCTTGGTTAACCATCTATTGAATGCTATAGCTTTATTCAATGCTTATATTTGGTTTAGTATTTTTCTACTGGGCTGTGGCTCACCCTTTATGGGAACATCATTTTCAGGTCCAGGTGATAAGCTACCTCCAAGGACTTAGCTTGGAAGGATTTCGATTTTGAAGACTATCTTTAGTTATTTGTTTTTATTTGATAAACATTCAAGCCTAGGGCTTTATTTGTATTTGAGTTAGAACTCATATTTTTGTGTCCAAGTGTTGGCTTGGAAAGATGTAAGCCCATAGGGCATTTAATTTGATATTACATGTAATGTTTTCATTTAGTAATACTCTGATGAATGAGATAATGAATTGTTTTCTTTTAATATTGCATGCCAATGATATATATAATGGGTTTATTTTGAGGGTGTGACACAAGTCTTCGGGGCTAAGCCAGCTTTCCTAGTTTTTAAACCGAACTAAGAAAGCTGCCCCTATAGGTTTGACCGAGGTAACAAAACCCGTAGTTCAAACCGTGTAAAACCAATCCCACACACAAACCGATCTATCGAACCCCTTGCTCAATCCGAGCTACAAAGCACTTTGCTGAACCGAGATAATCCCTGTAGCATCCCCCGTAGGCCGAAGTAGGACTTCTTTATCTTTGTTTTTGATTTTGTAGCACGGTCAACGATCTGTGCTTAACACCTTTATTTTCCACTTTGCAGACTTAAGTTGCCCAGGCACTCCTCTGTGCGCTCAACCGAGCTACTGAGCATCGTTTTCCAACCGAACTAATTTATTTATAACTTAAACATAAATGGGGAAGTATAGGTTTTTGGTAGAAACTCCTGGAGGCCTAGCCGAATTTCGAAAGGATTACAACATCCCCGACGACGTACAACTTGTCTTAGCCAAAAAAGATGTCACACCATGGGGGAATGAGGGCTTCGTACCTTTTACCCTCCTTTCAATAATAGAAACCGGACTAAGATTTCCAGTCCAGCCATTAATTTGTGAATTCCTTAGACAAACATGATTATGCCCAACCCAGCTTTCCACCAATTCATACCGTATAATAATGGGAATAGCCGAATTAAACCGCCAAGCCGGTCTTAACCTCAGTCTAGCCGAAATATTCCACCAATATTCCTTAGGATCAAAAGAAGATGGGTGGGTCTACTATTTAAGAATACACCGTCGTCGAGAGAAGATAATAAAATATACACCGGATAAAGACTTAAACGATGACGATTTTTTTTGGGTGTTTGGGAACTTTGAGGATCATCAAGCCCAGATTCCTGGCCGACATATAAACTGGAAAAAAGGAATCCCCGGTATAACTTACTTCGGCTATATGCATGCTTTTGTTTTACTTCGGTTTCTGGTTTCATAACCGATTCTAACACTTGTATTCTTTTTGCAGACCCAGCTCATCTTGCATCCTTGTACAGTTACCCCAACCTGAACACACTCCGTGCCACGCTACGTGTTGAAGAAAGGAGTTGGGCTAAGCTGTTAAATTTTGAGCCGACCTATAGATACAGCGGTCGCTGTAAAGCCAGAGTGACCGATTTCCTTCTTGAAGACGCACCAGAACCGGACCCAACCTTGCCCCAAATCAACCTCGTCCCACTGATTGCTGAACAAGAAATGGCAAAAAGGAGCAGAGTAAGGGCGCTTCTAACCGAAACTAACAGACCCGAGGTACCACAAACCGGTTAGACGACTGAGACCATGGTAGCCCTTCCATCCCAGAAACCATCCTCATCTCAGGCGAACAAGCGTGCCCGGACTAGCCAAACCGAGCAACGACTTGTTGACGAGGATGAGGCCATTCTTCTGCCCAGCCCTCAACCGGAGTACTCTGACCGAGCTGACTTCTCCAAATGGGCTCCAAGTCTTACCTTTCAAAATCAAGATATTCAGGAAACTGACTCGGTTGTTGTTGGGAAGGATCACTTGATGGCTTTCAATCTAGCCAAGAGTGTTTGCCTTCCAAAAGACATGGAGCACCACAACAAACAACTAAACACCGAGCTGAAGGCCATCCGGTCATCAACAAAATCAATGGTCCTGGTAAGTGGCTCTCCCTTTTCTTTGTCTAACTTTTCCCAATTGTCAGTCCGGCTAAAGAGAGTCACTACTCTTTTGCAGGCCATTCAGAAGAACAACATTGCGCATAAGAAAGTGCTGGAGCTCCGCAAGACTACCAGGCAGGCCATGGCAGATGCCGAGGCAAAGACAGCCGAGCTGGAGCAAGCCAAGAAGCAGATAGTCGAGCTACAGTCCGAGAACGGTCGCTTGACCGGACTTGTTAGCTCGGCTGAAGCAGAAAAACAAAAAATTGCAGCAACGGTGAAAGACAAATACTTGCGCGAGTTGGCCAAACTTGAAGGGAAAAAAGACGTTGAAATAGCCGATCTGAAGAAGAAGGTCGGTGATGCCAATGCCAAAGGTTTCAAAGAGGCGGAGGGCCTCTACATTCCACAGTGTGAGGGGGCGAATGACTTATTCTTTAAGTGTGGCTGGAGGAGTGCTGTGGAACAGCTCGGCTGTGAGCCCGAAACCGAGGTCTACAATGCTCCGCAGTACTTTATTCCGGCCTCACTAGCGGAATACGCTGCTTCTGTCCAACAACAATTTTTGCAAGGTTCAGATGATGAAGATGAAGAAAACGAACCATCTGTTACTCCGGTAGTCAACGAGCAAGGCAACGATCAATCAGCTCGGTTGGAGGCAACGGTTGAAAACCTGACTGTTGAGCCGTCGACTGACATCGTTCTGCCAGTTGCTACTGAGACTGATCTTCCATCTGCAACCGGTGTTCAAGTCAATATTGACGCCGACCTTGAAGACCTTTTTACTTGATTCTGCACTTTCTTTTCGTTTGTTACTTTTTGCTCTTGTAACCGAGCTAAGGCCCCCCCTTTGTAATTGCTCTTTTGATGAATGAAAAATTCCTTTTTCTTATTTCGGTTGATCTGTATGTTTGTACTTGTAATGACTTTTCCATGATCTTTTTACTTCCAACTGTTATCTCGGTTTAAATTCCTGTTTGAACTTGCTTTCTAATAGTATTGTGGCCGAGATACTTTAATCTGGTCTCAGCTGAGTAATCTGACTGAGCATTCCAGCCAACCACTCTTTAGCCGATGTACTTATTTCGGCTAAAGAGTATTAAGAGTTGGTTTAATCCAGCCAACCACTCTTCAGCTTTAAACTTACATCAGCTGAAGAGTAACAAGAGTTGGTTTATTCCAGCCAACCACTCTTCAGCCTTAAACTTACTTCGGCTGAAGAGTAACAAGAGTTGGTTTAATCCAGCCAACCACTCTTCAGCCTTAAACTTGCTTTGGCTAAAGAGTAACAAGAGTTGGTTTAATCCAGCCAACCACTCTTCAGCCTTAAACTTGCTTTGGCTAAAGAGTAACAAGAGTTGGTTTAATCCAGCCAACCTCTAAGTTGGTTTTTTCAGCCAACTTAGAATAGATTGTTTGGTTATTCCGACCAAATGTCCTGCAGCCTGGATCCTTATCCTGGGCTTAGGAGGGGTGTTGGTTTAATCCAGCGAACCTCTAAGTTTTTCCAGCCAGCTTAGAATAAAGTGTTTGGTTATTCCGACCAAACGTCCTGCAGCCTGGATCCTTATCCTGGGCTTAGAAGGGGTGTTGGTTTAATCCAGCCAACCACTCTTTAGCCTTAAACTTACTTCAGCTGAAGAGTAACAAGAGTTGGTTTAATCCAACCAACCACTCTTCAGCCTTAAACTTGCTTTGGCTAAAGAGCAACAAGAGTTGGTTTAATCCAACCAACCATTCTTCAGCCTTAAATTTACTTCGGCTGAAGAATAACAAGAGTTGGTTTAATCCAGCCAACCTCTAAGTTGGTTTTTTCAGCCAACTTAGAATAGATTGTTTGGTTATTCCGACCAAACGTCCTGTAGCCTGGATCCTTATCCTAGGCTTAGGAGGGGTGTTGGTTTAATCCAGCCAACCTCTAGGTTAGTTTTTCTAGCCAACTTAGAATAAAGCGTTTGGTTATTCCGACCAAACGTCCTGCAGCCTGGATCCTTATCATGGGCTTAGGAGGGGTGTTGGTTTAATCCAGCCAACCTCTAAGTTAGTTTTTCCAGCCAACTTAGAATAAAGCGTTTGGTTATTCCGACCAAACGTCCTGCAGCCTGAATCCTTATCCTGGGCTTAGGAGGGGTTTTGGTTTAATCCAGCCAACTTCTAAGTTAGTTTTTCCAGCCAACTTAGAATAGAATGTTTGGTTATTTCGACCAAATGTCCTGCAGCCTGGATCCTTATCCTGGGCTTAGGAGGGGTGTTGGTTTAATCCAGCTAACCACTCTTTAGCCGATGTCTTTACTTTGGCTAAAGAGTTCTAAGTTAGTTTTTTCCAGCCAACTTAGAATAGAATGTTTGGTTATTCCGACCAAACGTCCTGCAGCCTGGATCCTTATCCTGAGCTTAGGAGGGGTGTTGGTTTAATCTAGCCAACCTATAGATTGGTTTTTCCAGCCAACCATACTTTTGATGTCCCTAACTCACTAATACAATCTTAGACAAAAAATAACTATGCTGAAAAAGAATTGACTTTGTTTTATTGAGAGAAAGGAAAATTACACATACGCGTAAAAAAAAAAAACTAAAAATAAAATAATTTGAGATTGGCAGTATTCCACGGCCTGGGAATTGTCTTGCCGTCCTCGTCTTCTAAGTGGTATGCCCCTTTGCCTGCTAATCCAACCATTTTGTAAGGTCCTTCCCAATTAGGCCCTAACTTGCCATCTCCGGGCACCAAAGTGTTTCCCATCACTTTGCGCAGTACCCAATCTCTAACCTTGAATTTTCTTGGATGAACTGTTTTATTGTATTTTCTGGATAACTCTTGTTGATACGAGGCGATGTGAACCAGTGCTCTTTCTCTTCTTTCCTCCGCAAGGTCGAGTTCCAAAGTTATGGCTTCGTCATTCAAGTCAGGATCAAAATTTTCGCTTCGAATTGTGGGGAGACCAACTTCCAGTGGGATCACTGCTTCCATGCCATAAGCTAAGGAGAATGGTGTTTCTCCAGTTGATCGTCGTGGTGTAGTACGGTAAGCCCATAAAACATGAGGGAGTTCCTCCGCCCACTTGCCTTTGGCTTTTTCTAAACGTTTCTTCAGTCCATCCAATACTACCTTGTTTGATGCTTCTGCCTGACCATTTGCTTGGGGATATGCTGGTGTAGAATTGTAGAACTCTATCTTTTACTCTTCACAAAAGCCTCTGAAGATTCTGCCGTCGAACTGAGTGCCGTTGTCTGAGATTAGGGCTTTTGGTATGCCAAACCGAATGATGATATTCTGCCAAACGAACTTCTTCACATCTTTTTCTTTGATTGATGCCAATGCTTCTGCTTCCACCCACTTTGTGAAGTAGTCTATTGCTGCGAGAAAGAACTTCCTGTTTCTGGGTGCTGTTGGAAGTGGTCCTACTATGTCCAAGCCCCACATTGCGAAAGGCCATGGGCTAGTCAATGGTAGGAGTTCTCTAGCTGGTTGATGTATTTGGTGTGCGAATTTCTGGCATTTCTCGCACTTCTTCACATATTTCTCCGAGTCTGCCTGCATGTATGGCCACCAGTATCCTTGCGAAATGGCCCTGTAAGCTAGCGATCTTCCTCCTTGATGGCTTCCGCACACCCCTTCGTGTATCTCGTATAAGAATGCTTCTACTTTGCTGGGGTGGACACACTTGAGATAGGGTCTTGAGAACGACTTTTTGTATAACGCCAAAGATGGGGAGAGCCAAAATCGCTGCGACTTCGCTCTTATTCTGTTGGCTTCTTTTTTCTCTTCTGGTAAGATGCTGTCTTTTAAGAACAGGATGATGGGATCCATCCAAGAGGGGCCTAGTTCTGCGCAACATACCTCTTCTGCTTCGGGGTCTTCAATGCTTGGTCTACGTAGGTAGTCGATCAGTAGTGGATGAGGGATGGAGGTATCTGCCATTGAGGCGAAGCCTGCTAGTTCGTCTGCTCTGCTGTTTTCCTCCCTGCCTATTTGTTCTATCCTTACTACTTCGAATTTCTTGATCTCTATTCTGACCAATTCTTGGTACTTGGCCATCCTGTCATCCTTTGCTTCATAGTCGCCAGAAATTTGGTTTACCACCAGCTGTGAGTCGCTGTAGACCATTAGTTCGGTGGCCTTTATATAGAATGCTGATTTGAGGCCTGCAAGAAGCACTTCATACTCTGCTTCGTTGTTTGATGCTGGGAAGCCAAGGTTGATTGCCTGCTCCACTACTAAGCCGTCTGGAGAGATGAGTACTATGTCAAGCCCTACTCCATGCCGATTGGATGCTCCATCCACGAAGAGCTTCCACATCTCTCCAACGAACAACTTCCAGTAAGTGGGGGATCAGATGATGTCGTGGGGTCAAGAATGTTGCTGGTATTTTCTTCAAGGTCCATGCTTGCTGCCTGCCCCTCGCTGTCTGATTGTACCAAGTCTTTATTTGTTGGTGAGTCTTGTTTTACTTCTTCCTTGCTGTCTTTAGTCTGGTCTGCCTTGGAGTCTGACCGAGTGTCTTCTGCTAGGGGTTGTGCTATTCCGGCATTAACTTCCATCCCTAGTTCGGTCGTTTCAGTAAGATCGACTGGGCAGATGTGATGACTTCCTGGAGTGAATTCTACGACAAAATCCGCCAATGCTTGAGCTTTTATGGCGGTCCTAGGTTGGAACTTGATGTCGTATTGCCCCAACTCTACTGCCCACTTCAGAATTCATCCAGAAAAGTTCGCCCTCTCAAACAAAGCTTTTAGTGGAAAGGCTGTGAGGACGACTATGGTGTGGGCGTGAAAGTAGTGTGACAGCTTCCTTGAGGCCATCATCAAGGCCAATGCCAGTTTTTCCAGCGGCAAGTACCTTGTTTCGGGGCCCAGTAATGTCTTGCTGACATAATAGATGGGCAGATGTTGGATTCCTTCTGCGTAGACCAACACTGCGCTAATTGCGTGCTGGGAGACGGCCAGGTATAGGAAGAGTTCTTCTCCAGGTACTGGGGTGACAAGAAGTGGTGGGGAAGACATGTATTCTTTTAAACTTTCCAAGGCGTGGTCGCATTCTTCGTCCCACTCAAACTTGGCCTTTAAGGCATGAAAAAATGGTCGTAGTCTATCTAACGACCGGCTTATGAACCGATTGAGCGCAGCTGCCATGCCGGTGAGATGCTGCACTTCCTTTACCGAGTTTGGTCTCTCTAAATCCTGGATTGCTTTGATCTGAGAGGGGTCTGCTTCTATACCCCGGTTGGTCACAAGGAAGCCCAGGAATTTGCCAGATCCTACTCCGAATGCACATTTGGATGCGTTGAGGCGTAACTTGTGCTTCTTCCGGATACCAAACATCTCGCCTAGGTCCTTGAGATGGTCATTCTCATCCTTGCTCTTGACCACCATGTCGTCGATGTAAGCCTCCATTGTTCTGCCTAACAATGGTTTAAATATCTTGGTGACCATTCGTTGGAATGTCGCCCCTGCGTTCTTTAGGCCAAAGGGCATGACCTTGTAACAGTACAGTCCTCTTGGAGTTGTAAACGATGTGACCTCCTGGTCTGGTTCATGCATGGCGATCTGGTGGTAGCCTCTGTATGCATCCAGAAAGCTAAGTCGGTTGTGCCCCGCCGTTAGGTCTACCAGTTGATCTATCCTTGGTAGAGGAAAGCTGTCTTTCGGGCACGCCTTGTTGACTGTTTTGTAGTCGACGCAGACACGCCACTTGCCATTCTTCTTTGGCACTACGACTGTGTTGGAGATCCATCTTGGGTAGTGTACTTCTCTAATTGCTCCTGCCTCCAGCAGGTTACCTACTTCTTCTGCCACTATCTCGGCGTGGTGGAGTGCCGATCTGCGTGTGCGTTGGATGATTGGTCTGGCGGATGGGTGGACATTAAGTTGGTGACAGATGAAGTTTGGATCAATGCCTGGCATGTCGTAGGGCGTCCAGGCGAACACTTCGATGTTAGAGGTTAAGAATTCCAAGACCTCTAATCTCTCAGTGCTGGACAATGATGAACCGAGTAAAAAGAACTTATCCGGGTTCCCTTCATCTATTCTCACTTCTACCAAGTCTTCCATCGCTTTCTGATTAGCCGCTTTGCCTACATCTGCGAACAGTTCATTACTCTCAGGTTCTTCCACCGAATGAACATATCCTTTGGCAGCGTGACTGTCGTTTACCGTGACAAAGCATTGCTTGGACATAATCTGATCTCCGTAGACCTCTTCAATTACACTGGTGTCGTTGGGGAACCGCATTACTTGGTGGTAGGATGACACCACCGATCGCATGGCATGCAGCCATGTTCTGCCCAAGATGATGTTGTAAGTGGAGGGGACCTTCAATACCCAGAACTCCACTTGTTTCGTCACGCTTCCTGCTCTGACTGGAAGAATTATTTTGCCGACGGGCGATTCTGACATGGAGTTGAATCCAATTAGGGGAGATACTACAGGCGCCAAGTCTTTGTCTTGTAGTTTCAGTTGTTTAAATGTTTCGTAGTACATGATTTCACATGAACTACCCTGGTCAATCAGAATCCGCTTAACGTCAAAATCCTTAACTCGGAGAGTGACGACCAGGGCATCATTGTGGGGGCAATATATCCGTTCTAAGTCTTTATCTGAAAAGGACATGACATTTGTAGCTTCTGTCTTCCTCTTCTTGATGGCAGGTTGGGCACTTAGAACCTCTCTTAAATGCTCGGCCTTTTTGATTGATCCCCTGAGTTCGCATACACGCTCAGGCTCGAAAACTCCATGTATCACATTGATAATGCCTTGAGGCGGGGCGTCGATTGGTATCCCATTGGGGTTATTATGGTCCTGGGGGGCTGGTTGCGTCCCTCCTTCAATGTATTTATCCAAGTGACCTGCCGCCACCAACTCCTCCAGGTGCTGTCTTAATGGTGTGCAATTCTCAGTGCGGTGCCCCTTTTCTTTATGGAAAGTGCACCGCGATCTTTCGTCATAGTCTTTCTGTGCTTCTCCCAGCTTAGCTGGCCACTTGACGAAAGGCTCATCTCTTATTTTGCTCAGAATCCGATATATCGGTTTCTTGAACACCGTGGTTATGACAGTGCGGATTCTTAACCATCTTTTATCCGGGTCTTCTCCGTTATCTCGTCTGCCACGTCCGTTTCTGTTCGGTCGATCTACCGTATTAACCTTCGCGGAGGTCTTATTTTCTGGTACTGTGGTCGCCCCAGATTTTGCTTGGGCACGCGCGCCATCCTCTTCTACCCTGATGTGCTGATGTACTCTTTCCATCAAGGCTTCCATGGTGAGGGGTGGCGTCATGGTGATCGAGTCCCTTAGTCTGTTCCCGATTGGAAGGCCTCTTTTATACTGTGCAATGGCGAGATTGGTGGGGCAGTCCCCAATCTGATTGAATGTCTCCCAGTAGCGACTATTGTAAGATCTTAGGGTCTCTTTATTGCCCATATCGATGGAGAGTAGCTGGTCGATTTCCACTGGGGTTTTAGTGTTTGTTCGGAACCGTGTTACGAACGCCTCTACCAATTGCGCCCAAGAGGCTATGCTGCCCTCTGGAAGTTTCTCGAACCAAGTCAAGCCTAGGTCGCCAAGGCTAGATGGGAAAAGTATGCACATTAAGGCCTCGTTTCGCTTGTATACAGCCATGACCTGGCGAAAGTGGCTCAAGTGTGAGTAGGGGTCCGTCTTCCCTTCATATGTAGTGAATTTGGGTTGAAGGAAGCCTGTTGGTAGGGGCGCGTTTTCAATTGCCGGAACAAACGGCGAAGTCTGCAGCCTTGCTAGTGCTTTGTCCGTTGGTTCGTAGGCAAGGCGCGGTATTGGCATTCCGACCTCGACGCTTCCATGCGTCCGAGGAGCCAACCGCTGTAAGGCAGAAACTCTGTGTGGATCCCGTGTCCTGGCATCCTTCTTGCATCGTGCCTTTTCTTCGAGCACGGTTCGTAAGTCGGATGATTTGGGTAACTCTGTCTGTCTAGATCTGGTTTGGTGCGTATGTGAGGGCCAATACGTGCTTCCTTCAGTGTATGATCTTTCAGATCTCGTCCTCTCAGACCTGGAGTGATGAGTTCCGGAAGACCTGGATTGAGTATCGCCTGTCCTGAGGCTTCTACTTTCTCCTTGCGAGGGTGTGGTATTCCTACTACGATTTTCTGAGTGGCGAGAGGGCGTCTTGTTTTTGCACCCCTCTCCTGTCGCCACTTCTTTTCTCTTCATCTGGCGCTTCAAGGCTTCCATGTCCGCCGCCATCTTCCTTATTAATTCATCTTGCTCCTTCACGCGGTCTTCCAGAGCTTGAGGATCAATCCTCCGCCTTTGCCTGTCAGGACTTTGAGAATGAGATTGACGGGGGCTGTGAGTCCGTCTTTCCCTAGTATCTCTCCTGGGGTTATGTCGTTGGGACTCCAAGTCCGCCATGGGAGGGATAGAAGGTAATCCTTCACGCCTTGCGCCCCCATCTGGAGTTTGCCCGTCGATGGCGGACTGTGGCAATTCTTCAATATGTGCCATTGTTCCAAGAGGTAAAACTTGATCAAGAGGTTTTGTCCTGTCTGATTTTCCCACAGACGGCGCCAATTGTACGGGAAAGAAATAAACCTTCTCGTATAATTCTATTGATCAAGTCTGCGCTCCTCTGTACGTCGTCGCTTTATCACCTGAAAACACAAACGTGAGCTAGCCGGCGGGTGTGTGCCGGAAACCTCTCCGATGCCTAAGTCAGTACGCTTGACAAATAAACAAAAGCTCTGTGTATTCAAAAAGCAAAGTTGTGTGTTACCTCTCCAAAGGTGATGTTTGTGAGCTTTTTATAGGTTTCGTGTGGCACAATCCTAGTAGGACTTCTACTTCTCCATGCAGAGTCCTCCTAGGATTCATACTCCTGAAAGATAATACTTATCCTTCAACACCCCCCTCACTGCTTAAACCAAGTGAGATGGTTTTTACCATGGCCGAACTCCAATATGACCGAAGTAATCATGGCTATGCTGAGCCGCAGAGTAGGCCGAACTATCCATAGTTCGGTTCTTCCTTTCGCTACACCTTATCTCGGTTCTCTCATGTACAAACCATGGTGTGTTTAGACCGAGCTACCGAGTAGCAAGGTTCTAACCGTTCTAACCATAATACGCCATGACTGGGCTAACTCTGAGACCGGCCTAACTCTAAGTCACTTCCGGACCGGAGTAACATTACATTTCTCTTGGGCCGGAGTAATTTTGTACCTCTCTAGGGCCGGAGTAACTTTACGGCCTTTTTACTCAGCCCTTCGTATTGTGGGCCATAATGACCATCTCCCAGCTCGGCCCAATTTTCACAAAAATTACCCTCTCAGGATCAATAGCAGAAATTACTTCATCTGTAACGAAAATTACATTAAAAATAAAGGTAACAAAACAGGAAAATTATTTTCCAAGTAAAAATAACATATGCACATCATTATAACTATTTATTAAGCATGTCCCAATGGTTAAGTGATAGAGGAAGACTATTTCAAGAAGTATAAATCACATGCAGAAATTTTTAATTATATTTGCAACAGAACACACAAACACACACACACACAAAGTCGTAATCCAAAACAAGGACGCACCATATACACTATTAATTAAAAAAAATTTGCTCCCGTCCTGTGCATCCTTTTTTCAGGCACTTAGGCATTTAGATATGAACTCTTGCAGCTATGTTCCAAATCTTCTCACATTCAGTACAATTATTCTTAAACCAAAGGAGTCATATAATATTGAAAAGTAACTACCAACAATGAATCTTTCTTATATACACTTTTTTTTCCTTCCGTCAATGAATAAACTTCATTTATTCGTAACAAAAATGGATGTGTTGCAAGAAAATTTAAGATCTAATTATATATAGACACATCTTGTTGCATTCCTTCCACTTTTTGAAAAGTAACTAGTCACAGATTGTATATGTTAAAATTAATGCCATATTTACATTAGATACATTGGATACATTGCATGCATTGGATACATTGAGTTCATACATTCTTTGTATTCATGTATTTTATATTTATTAAGTACATTGTCTAGATTATATTCATGTACCTAATTAATTACAAGGTTGTTTAGGTTCATGGATCTTATTCATTGAACTTATGTATAACCTTCTCTATATAAAAGGATGTAAGCCTATGGGCAATATGTATGAATCAATAAGTGATAAAAATTCAATACAAAATATAGTTCATTCTAAAGAGAGTTTTATCAAAAGCTAACATAAGTGGTATCAGAGCTTTGGTTGGGTCAAGAGCAAGCTGGACGTAGAGATCAGATACGGGAAAACAAGCCTCGAAGAAGAACAAATCGACGTCTATGGCGAATCCCATCAACCAAAATGTATCCACTCCTATCTTTAATGGTGAAAATTTTGATTTTTGGTATGTGAAAATGAGAACTATTTTTGTCTATACGGAGCTTTGGGATCTTGTTGAGAATGGGTTCGAGGAACCTGAAGATGAAGAAGCTTTGACAAATCCCCAAAAGAACCAATTAAAAAAGCAAAGGAAGAAGGATTCAAAGGCTCTCTCTTTTATTCAACAAGGAGTTTCAGAAGCAATCTTTCCAAGAATTATCAATGCAACAAAAGCGAAGGAGGCATGGGATATTCTTTAGAAAGAGTATAAAGGCAACTTGAAGGTAAGAAGCATCAAACTTCAGTCATTGAAAAGAGATTTTGAAAATTTAAAGATGAAGGATATGGAATTGTTGAAGGATTATTTTTCTAGGGTTATGGAACTTGTAAACCAAATGAAAATTTATGGGGATAATATTACTAATCAAAGAGTTGTTGAGAAAATTTTGATAAGTTTGCCGGAGAAATACAATCCCATTGTTGCTGTCATTGAAGAAACTAAAGATCTTGCTGATTTGAGTATTGAAGAATTGATGGGTTCAATTAAAGCATTTGAGCAAAGGTTGAGTAGGCAATTTGAAAAGTCAATTGAAAGTGCCTTTCAATCCAAGCTCAATGTTAGTACCTCTAATTCCCAAGGAAGAAGAAGAGGAGGAGGAAGAAATGCAACCGGAAGAGTAAGAAATGCAAGAGGAAGAGGAAGGTCTAATTTTCAAAGAAAGGAAAATGAAGAGTCTACTCAACAAAAGTGTGGAATTTGCAACCGAAGCACTCATGTTGATAAAGATTGTTGGTTTCGAGGAAAGCCAAAATGTTACACTTGCAACAAATTTGGGCATGTCAAGAAGGATTGCCTAGTCAAGAACACTCAACAAGCTAATTTTTCTGAGGAGCAAGAAAGTGAAGGGCACATGTTCTATGCTTGTCACAAGGCATCGGATCAAACCAAGGATGTATGGTTTCTCGATAGCAGATGTAGCAATCACATGACAGGAGATGAAATCATTTTTGTAAAAATGGATGCTTCCTCCAGTCCTCAAGTAAAAATGAGGAATGGTGCCTTAGTCCAAACAAAAGGAAAAGGTACTATTGCTATAGAAACCAAGATGGGTACAAGATTCATTTCCGATGTTCTCTTAGTTCCAGACTTAAAGCAAAATTTGCTAAGTGTTGGACAACTTATGGAGCGTGGATATCTTGTTCACTTTGAAGACGATTTTTGCAAAATTTTTGACAAATGGGGGAAAAGCCAAGTTGTAGCACAAATCAAGATGGAGAAGAATAGAAGTTTTCCTCTCATTTTTCGGTATAGCAAAAATGCGGCTTTGAAGATGGATGTGATTGATAATTCATGGCTTTGGCATAGAAGATTTGGGCACTTGAATTTTCAAAGCTTGAAGCATCTACAACAAAACAATATGGTTTTTGGGTTGCCAACCATTCATGAAGTGCAACATATTTGTGAAGGTTGTGCACTTGGAAAGCATCACTGGGAGTCATTTCCAAAGGAGAAAGCATGGAGAGCTAAACCACCATTGGAGCTTGTCCATACCGATGTGTGCGGACCTATGGATACACCAACTCATGAAGGTAACAAATACTTTATTATCTTTGTTGATGATTTTACTAGAATGACTTGGGTGTATTTCATGAGACAAAAGAGTGAAGTTTTCTCTATCTTCAAAAAATTTCAAAATCTTATTGAAAGACAAAGTGGTTGTTTGATGAAAGTACTGAGAAGTGATAGAGGCGGAGAATACAACTCAAATGAGTTTATGAAATTTTGTGAAGATATTGGAATGGAAAGGCAATTGACTGTTGGGTACACTCCACAACAAAATGGTGTGGCGGAAAGAAAGAATAGAACCATAGAGGAGATGTCCAAGTCTATGCTACATGAGAAGGGGCTACCCAAAACTTTTTGGGGTGAGGCTATGTATACAGCAGTTTACTTGATGAATAGATGTCCTACAAAAGCTCTTAAGGACAAAACTCCATTTGAAGCTTGGAGTGGAAGGAAACCATCGGTGAATCACTTGAAGGTGTTTGGTTCCATTTGTTATGCTCATGTTCCAAAAGAAGTGAGGCACAAGCTTGATGAAAATAGTAAGAAATGCATCTTTGTGGGTTATAGCTCGAAATCCAAAGGCTATAGACTCTTCAGCTTGGATCAAAAGAAGGTGATTATTTGTAGAGATGTTCTCTTTGATGAAAATGCGTCTTTTGATTGGAAGGAAAAGAAAGTCCAAGATCAAAGCATTACTTTCAATGAAGAATCGGAAAGTCAACAAGTTGAAGATGTTGCAACTCTTGAATCTCCACAAAGAGTGTCACCAATTGCTAGTTCACAATCTTCTCCAAGTTCAAGTTCAAGTCCAAGTTCAAGTTCAAGTTCAAGTTCAAGTTCAAGTTCAAGTTCTTCATCTCCAAGTTCAACTCCAAGAAATATAAGGAGTCTTAGTGATGTGTATGCAAGATGCAATTTATGCATTGTTGAACCTGAAAATTTTGAATAGGCAATTAAAGATGAAGCATGGAAGAAAGCAGTTGCTACTCCCTTGATTGTGAATGAAAAGTTGTCAAAGGAAGATGGAAGCAAAGAAGCTGAAGCATCTTGTTATAGAAGTTTGGTTGGAAGTTTGTTGTACTTAACTGCTACAAGACCGGACATCATGTATGCTACAAGTTTATTGTCTCGGTTCATGCACAATCCAAGCCAAATTCATTTTGGGGTTGCAAAAAGAGTGTTGAGATACATTCAAGGTACACTTGATTATGGAATTTTTTATGAGAAATTTCTTGATGCAAAGTTAATTGGATTTTGTGATAGTGATTGGGCCGGATGTGTTGATGATATGAGAAGCACTTCTGGGTATGCATTTTCTCTTGGATCGGGTGTAATTTCATGGTTATCCAAGAAACAACAAATTGTGGCACAATCATCTGCTGAAGCTGAATATATTTCAGCATCATTGGCAACTACACAAGCAATTTGGCTAAGAAGAATTTTGGATGATTTTGGTGAGAAGCAAGGTGAAGCTACTTCAATTATGTGTGATAATAAGCCTGCTATTGCTATGGCAAAGAATCCCGTCTACCATTCTCGTACCAAACACATTGCTATCAAACATCATTTCATTAGAGAAGTTGTGGAAGATGATGAGATTCAAATCAAGTATTGCAAGACTGAAGATCAAGTTGCGGACATCTTCACCAAAGCTCTACCAAGGGACAAATTTGAATTTTTTAGAGAAATGTTGGGTGTCACACAATATGGCATTAAAGGGGAGTGTTAAAATTAATGCCATATTTACATTAGATACATTGGATACATTGGATACATTGCATGCATTGGATACATTGAGTTCATACATTCTTTGTATTCATGTATTTTTATATTCATGTATTTTATATTTATTAAGTACATTGTCTAGATTATATTCATGTACCTAATTAATTACAAGGTTGTTTAGGTTCATGGATCTTATTCATTGAACTTATGTATAACCTATGGGCAATATGTATGAATCAATAAGTGATAAAAATTCAATACAAAATATAGTTCATTCTAAAGAGAGTTTTATCAAAAGCTAACAGTATAAAGCAAAACATAAAATAAAATAAATGCAAAACTAGTGATGTGTTCTCATTGGTAAACCCATTTTATTTTCCCTCTTTTTGGATAATACAAACACCAATGACGTCTGAATGGAATGGCAAAGACAAATGAAAATATTGTGCCAGGAGACTCTGTGAGTGAATCACCGCGTAAAATATATTTACATATATATGAAGACCTTTAACAAGTATTGGGCACCATAAAAAGTACCACAAAACAAATAAAAGCAGTCAATGAAAATAGAAAGTAAAACAACCAGAAACTTTTAAGATTATGAGGCCTGCCTGGTGAAAGCTGATCAGTTCTCTCTGATGTTAATACCCGAACGGTAAGTGCCTGGTCAACATCTGCAATCTAACATGAGAAACCAACATCCTATCAGCCATTGGATTCATGAATCACAGCAACTTTTAACCATTATAATTATCAACAGAATTTGATCAAAATAATTAAGCATACCCAACCAATATGTTGCAGTACTAAATCTTGATCAGACGACTTCTCAAGAATCTTTGACGCCTCAATTGCAGCAATCTCCTTGCCGGAAATTATGATTATTCAAGGAATGCTGTGAGTCCATTTCCACTCTAGGGTCTTTCCAGTGGCCAGATGAGTAATTTCTTGACAAGATATGCCATATAGCAAGAGCCTTAGTGCTCATCCCTTTACTTGCATACAGGAAGGCAAGCGCTCGCAAATTCCCAGAGTCGTTCAACAAAGTTTCTAACTCCTCCTGCACCGCCCATTGAAGTTGTATGGTCATCCTTCAAGCAGGCTTCTGACTGGCCTCCCGCTTTGAAATACATTGGAATGTAACATTCCACTGTTTACAAACAACTGCACATAGTGCATTGTCTTGAGGCCTACATACAAAGTTGATCCTAACCCTACAACTAACACAACACAATATTTTCAAACCCGGAAAAGAGTAGCAAGCTATAATTCACATTGCAACTATTGAAATCCACTAGAGATGTTTGCAGTGAAAACTATTCTCCTTATCACTGCAACTTATCCCAATCAGACAGTCATAAACTTGATTAAGATCCTTTTCTTTTCCCTAAAGAAAGAGATAGATATTCTAAAAATCAGTGCAATTCATTTCCCCAGCGTGTTCTCAATCAACACTAATTCTTATGTTTTTTAATGCAACTTGTAGGACACAAACAATTGATTTTTCTATAAATTAAAAATGCTTCAAATATTTTTCCATTTTTTATCTGTTCTTTTGTTCATAATATTAAGCGGAAAATGGAATCACAGTTCAAGCCTCTGACCCAAAGAGTTTGGCTACTGATGATGAACCACTCTCTTCCACATCTTCCTCAATAATCCCGGGTTTGAAAAATATTGTGTGTGAGATCACAGGTCAATCAAGTGACCCAGCACTTCAAAATGCTGGAGTCCCTTTTGCAGGTTCCTCGTAAGTATGGATAGGAAAATATGCAGAGTATAAGTACCTTAGGGGTTACAAGTCAATAAAAGTACAAAGCAAAAGGAAGATGTCACATACCACTATATATCTGTTCTCAGAAGATGCAAGCCTCTCCATATCTTCTACATGATTTAGGGCTCTATAGAGGTACATCAGAAGAGTGTCAACTCCTTCCTTCACCGAAGGACTCAGATCTTTTTCACGAGAAACATGTAAATACCTGTAGTGAAAGAAGGGGAGGTCAAGAAAAGCTTTAGCAACAATCCACCGCTACTTAAAGGCAATTTAACTTGAACCAGTAATATACAACTGTTAAACTTGCAAGCCATTTTGGTGATATGCTAAATACCTGGGACTGTGTTACAAGGCCGTTTGACAAATCTTTTAAATAAGATTATTTGGCTTACAGCTTTGGTGTGTTTGGCATAATTTATTGCATTCAACTTATATAGCTTAATGAACTTAATTTTAACAAACAAAAGCTAGCTTTTTTCAAGCTACCTGGGAGTGCTTTTCCAACTTAAATTTTTAAGCTTTTGAAAGTTGGACCAAAAGGCTCCTCAATATTTTCATAATTATGGACGTACTCCTTTAAAAATTGCTAGGTTTAAAAAAACTATGGCCATTTTGGTATTTACGATTTAAAAGGCTACTTTTTGGATTATTTGCCAACACTGTCAACTTTTCCAAATGTCATCCAAAAGTTGCACCAAATACTTTTACAACTTATTCAAAGCACTTTGAGCCTATAATCTAAAAATTCATAATCTCAATCTAAAGGTAACTTTTAGGTTTTTCCAGACGGCTTATATTCCACGCCCCTTTAAGAGCAAAAAGTAAGAGGAAGAATATATACACCTAATGATGTTTTCTATTGCCGATTGCAGTAAATCATCTCTATTTGGTGGATTCAAAAGAAAAGCATCATCTACTGCAGTCTCCACCCCTGCTTTTTTTAAGAAAAATAGCTCTTTGGATGGCCATCAATCCATCGTCAACAACATTTTCAAGTGGAGAAGGAGGAGGGTGCAAGCCCCAATACCGGTTCCTTGGCACCTGAAAATAAAAATTTAATCAACTTTAAATCAAAGTTCAAAAGCATTGATATGAGTTTATCAACAACTAAACAGCAGAAAAAAAGGGGGAAGGGAGGAGATAATTAACAGAAGTAAACTAGATAAACATACTTGCACTGCAATATTGTGCACCACCCCAAAACTGACACTCAGTACATATACCAAATCCAGCTAAGATAGCATCTTCCTGTTTCTGTTCTACTTTGAAATCGAGTAATTTCACAACAAATTGCCCCAAATAAGACCAGTCATCAAATATTTATATGCAAAGTTAAGTAACAGTGGAGTGCTCCACAACATGAAAAGTACCAAGGTATACAATTTCCTAATCTCTTTCTTAAATGCTATCACTACTACTTATCCCACAAATTTAGTAAAGTTCAAGCAAGCCCTCCCTTCTTACATACTTTGAGAAAAGACCAAACTCTTCAAGAGTGTATAGAACAATATTCCAAGAAAAACCAAGCAACTAGAGATAAAATAAATCTAAGAGATAAAGGACAAGTTCACATCATGTTGGGTTAAGAGTCCCTGAAACCATTTTTTCATATCAAATCGACCCATCTATTATCTTTTCACTTTCATTTAAAAAGATAAAGAAAATGGTGAGCAAGCATGCAAGCGCCTATATGGGAGAGAGAGAATCCCCCAGTCACAATATTGTTGGGATATACTAGTATGGAAGGTGGTGTGGGTGCCTCCCTGATTGCAATAAGGGGATACTTGGGGGTGGGGGGGGGGGGGGTTGCAACTCCAACTAAAGTAGTTCCGAGTTGTTATGTACAAGTGAGATTCTCTAACAATGTTTGTATCACATGAACTCCACAAGAATTAAATTAGAGCTTCCCTTCTGCAAGATTACCTAGATATTTTGGTTTGAATGATGGGAAAAAAAAGGGGGGGGGGGGGGTGGGGGGTGAAGTTCAAAAGTATTCAAAGTGTTTGATTAGATTCTAGTGATACAAAGGGCTTTGAGAAGTTCCGTAGAAGAAGAAATTCACAAAGTAAGAAAAAGAAAGGGAAAGAAATGAACCATAACCATGAATCATGACTGCTATCCCCATTCAAATCAACAAAAATTTCCGCAATCATTCATTAACCAAGACAAAGCATTCATTGTATTTAAACCTCATCTTACATCAAAGGCACAAGCAAAGTTATGACCAAATGGAACTCAAATTTTGAAGAAATTATTTAAGTTAATAACAGGCTGGATTAAAGACTCACAACCCAGCTCAAGTTAGAATTCAAATTAAATAGAAACTTTTAGAAAATACACTCATAAGAATACGTAGTTTCAGTAAATAAAACTTTTCCAGAATCCTAGACCAACACAAATAATAACTACCAACAATAGAGCAAGTAACAAAACCTCATAATAAAATACTTACTTTTAACACCAATCAACATGTAGAATTACCAAGAAACTCTCAAATTAAAAACTAGTGAGTAAAAAAATCTCTATGAAGCATTAGTTCGCAGGTCACTGCATCAATCATTATCTGTAATTAAGTGTGACAAAGCATAAGAAACCTTTAGTTTATGCAAGTGATGCATGATTTCCTAGTTTAAAACTCCAAAGAAACCATGAAACTGAACCAAAAAAGAAAAAGAAAAACAAAGTATAGCATAAAAACCATTCCTAGTTTGGTATTAGCTACTTATAATTTGTTAGAAAGAAAATTTTCCAGCCAAATTTGCTGATCAATAACTAGCACAATCAGCAGCCTTGTGTTGAAGCAATATCACAAGCAAATGTAGTATATATCATGACCATAGAAATAAGCAAGTGTAGTATATACCAGCAATGACCACCGATTTGGGTCTCGCATGATAAATGGGAATGCTTTGGAAGGCTGCGTAGTTTCTGACAGCAAGAAGTGATTTACTGCTTCCTCAAAATGCAAGTCAAACAGCAAGAGCAAACCCACTTGAGCATGAACAAAGGACAGCATTTCCTTTGTCATTTCACCTTCACTTTGAAGCTCCTCCACCAAGGAGATGGCTTCCTCAAAGTTCTTCTTGCGCAACAGGTCTTTGATTTGTTCTTACGACGGTACTTTCCTATAGCAAATAACCTGGCAATAACATAAAATAGTATGATTTTCCAAACATTCTACCACCCTAAGTACTAAATATACTAATAACTAAAACTGCAGGAAATACCCAACAGAACTTATTTACCACGAGGCCTCATTTTTTAAGTACAAGAGACCAGTATTGTGAACTTACAGGGCACAAGGATAAACAGCCAATATATAAACTGATCTGCAAGTACAGTTGATCTAAACTAGATTGTTAGAGTTGTTAGTTTTTCATATTATGTTAAAGGAAGTTTTGTAATCTCATATTGCACTAATATAAGTACATTCTGAGGTGCAGAGTAGATGATAAAGCCCTAAACTGATTTCTCTGCTCTTCTTCTTCCTTCTTCTCTTCTTACTTAACCCTAATTTTCATTCAGATGATTTAACCCAATAACCTAAAAATACCACTACGCATGCTGAAACACGTAAAATCCATTGATATATAAACATTGTTAGTTAAAACAACATTACACTGAAAAAACATACAACCAAAAACAAACACCACTTTAATGGAGTAATAATGCCCTTGAACAACTTTACAAATGCCTAGGTTAGGACAGGAAATGAACTCAGCCCGTCATGAAAACATGATCCCGTTGAAAAGCTCACTCATCAATAGACAAACCAAGCTCAAGCACTCCCTCGGCCAGTGGCAGAGTCAGAAAATTAATTTAGAGGGGACACTTACTAATTATAATAATTTTTACAAAAATATTTCACGTAAATTTTTTATAATTGATTTCAGGAAACATAAAAAAAAAAAAAAAATTATTTGTAACTAGTGTATCATGGATAATACAAAAAAAAATATGGATATAAGCCTCAAAATAAATTATATAATGATAAATTATTTTTTAATACAAAATTTGATTAAAAATTCTATATAATGGTAATACCATATCATCATTGGTATGTAACATCACCCACTAATGGTAAATAAACGCATAAAGAGTGAACCTCACATATCAAATGTAACTAACAATCTAATAAATTTCATACATTTGTAGTGAGATTACTTATACTCGCATATCACTAATAATGACATCGTCGTTACATTCAAAAATTTTCATAGCTAATATGGTTTATTTATAATAGTCTCTTCATTTTCAATCAAAACAACCATTATTGTTTTCATAATTTTTAAAATGTCATTGACATTTCACTCTAATAATATTTTTGTAATTTTTTATTTTAATTTTTTTTTATATTTGCAAAAAAAAAAAAAAAAAAAAAAACCAAAAATCCAGGGGGGGCACGTGACCCCCTGGTCACATGCTCCCTCCGCCACTGCCCTCGGCTTGGCTGAGGATTCCTGTCTCTACTCATAATTGCCATGCACAATGCCACCTCAACTCAATCGAACAACCTCCTAAATGAATGTTTCTCTGCCAATTCTTGTCCTCTGAAAACTAACACACACTCACTCTCCGGCCAAGTGTGCCCTTTTCATGACATTTGCTCAGTCTTGCCTTGGTTGGCTAATCAATCTCCACCGAGAAAAGGTCTCCAGAATCCAAAAGGCACCTCGATGCTACTAGGTTGGGAGTAGGGCCTAAGAAGCCCGTCTAGGTTGGTGTCATGGTCATGGGGCATTTGACCTCTGCTCGGGATCACTAAAGGACCTATGGCTTGGAGACTACAATTGAGGGTTCATCGAGGAGATTCATCATCCGCTCCCTCAAAGGGGCTTGCACCTTGACCGATCTTAGAGAGAGAGAGAGAGAGAGAGAGGAGCCTCCACAAGAAGACATAGCCAGACTTGACCAAGAAATGTGATACCTTATAGCTTCTTTTTATTACCTTTTGATGATAGCATACCTGCCCACTACACTCCTCCAACCCCCAAGGTCCAAGTGGAGGTACAATTGATAGTTGAGAAACCATCAAATTGTTGAACCAAGGCTGTCAAGCCACATGTGTTTAAGCATAAGACTTTGTGCAAAACTGAGCTGACCCCCATGGTTCTACAATCCTACACAAGGAGACCACCTCCATGCATGTAGATACACAATCAACCCTCAACTTCCTTTGGCAAGTTCAAAAGCCGTCTCTACTACCACTCTCCCATCTTCTAAGACCGCCTCAACTCTAATTAGTGCTTACCATCTTCCTAGAAGACCCCACTCTGGCCACCTCAGGGCAACCCTCCATAGTGAGATTCTAAGGATGCATTTGTTGTGAAGACTGCTAGTTTGACGACCATCATCCAATGTCAGGGTAAGAGATGCCTAGGAATGTTCGGGAATCAAATATTCCCATGCTAGTCTAGATACATTCAAAAATGTCACAAAAAAAGGGTTCGCTGTCACTGTGATATTTAGTTTGACTATATACAACAAAGAAAGAAAACAATTAAAGAATAAACTTTCAAAACAATATATCCTAAAACAAAATTATTTAATTTGGGGTTGAATGGGTAATGCCTCCTTTAGTTGCGACTCTTTTGCCTTGTTGAAGGAGTGGTCACCCTAGGCAGCGAAAGAAGAAACTTTGGGAGGCTATGCCCTTGTACGCCATGTGGTGTATTTGATAATGTATCTGCACCAGCTACAGCTACAGCAGCAGCTCAGTCTATATCTGCAGAAGAAGAGCTGCAGTTGAAGCCAAAAGAGTTGCAGTTGAGCTGCAGTTAAAGCCACAGAGCTGAGCTCATTTCTGCAGCAGAGTTATACAATAGAAGCTGCACAAATCTGTTACGAATCAGTTAGAGCTATTAGTGCACATGTTACATATAGTGATATGTTAGTTAGAAAGTTGTTATGTTCACTGTACCTTAGTTAACTGGTTACTAGAGTTACAATTGGTTTGTTGTGTATAAATATACCTGTGCTGAAGATATGTTGTATAATGAAATATAAAATTCATATTCTCTTTATGGTATCAAAGCCACATAGCTCTTGCGAGCATTAAAAGCTTTCTCTTCAATCTATCAACGGTGAATCTTCATCAAGAATCTGCAATGGCCGATCTTCCAGCAAGATCAACAACAATGGCAGCATCTTCATCTGGTATAACTACCAGTTCTTCTTTACCTCCTAATCTCACTCTGCTCATTTCCAATCTGAAGTCATTTGTTCCAATAAAACTTGAGTCTACAAATTATCTGATATGGAGAAGTCAATTCCAACACATCTTACGAGCTACAAATCTACTTGGATTTGTTGATGGCTCAAAGACCTGTCCTTCTTCCACAGTTCTTGATGAAAGTTGTAATGCTGTAGTAAATCCAGAATACACAGACTGGATCACTATTGATGCGCATTTACTCAGTTGTCTTACTGCTACACTATCTTCATCCATATATACCTCTGTTCTTCATTGTATCACTAGTCATGAAGTGTGGACTACATTAGCTGCACAATTCACCTCCTTGTCTAGGTCACATGTCCATCAATTGAAGACTAAGCTTAGTCATCTTACCAAGAAGAATTCCACAATGGAGGAATATCTCTGTCAAATCAAGACTATTGCTGATCAATTAAGTCTTGCTGGCTCACCAATTCATGATGAAGATCTGGTTTTACTTACTCTGAATGGATTACCTGATGAATACAATGCCTTTAAAACATCCATCCGTACCAGATCTGAACCTATCTCTATTACTGGCTTGTCTTCCTTATTATGTTCTGAATCCATTCACATTGAAGGCTTCCTGAAACAAACACATACAGCAGATCTCCCATTTGCTTATGCTGCTAATAGAACTTATTTTAAAGGGAATTCTAGAGGTTACACCAGAGATGGTTCTAAAAGTAACAACACAGGAAATTCAGGCAGATTTTATCAAAATACTTACAGAGGTGGAGGACAAGGTAACACCTATAGAGGTGGAGGACAAGGCAGAGGTGGAGGCAGATCATCTTTGCATCATTCAGACCAACATGGACTGATTTGTCAAATTTGTGGCAAATCAAACCACTCAGCCATGGATTGCTGGCACAGAATGGATCAAACTTTTCACTCCTCTTCTTTACAAGGAAAAGGATCACAGTCGAAGGCCTATGTTGCCTCTTCTTCTTCAACCACTTCTGCTACATCTGTCCCAGAATATCAGTCTGCCTATGCTGCATCTGTCCCTGATTCCAATTGGTTCTTAGATTCTGGAGCAACAACTCATTTCACCAATGATCTTAATAATTTCACTCAATTTCAGCCTTATCAAGGTTCTGATCATGTTACTATAGGAGATGGTTCTACTCTGCCCATTCATCACACTGGAAATGGTTTGCTTCCTACACCAAGTGCTTCTTTTCACCTTCATAATTTGCTTCATGTTCCTTCCATTTCTACCAATCTTTTGTCAGTTCATCAATTCATAAAAGATAACAACTGCACCATTACTTTTGATGCTGATTGTTTCATTATACAGGATAAGTTTTCCAAGCAAATTCTTCATAGAGGTCCTCACTCAGCTGGTCTTTACTCTCTCTCAGCTTCATCTGTTGTTCCTGGAACTTCTTCCACCACTTGCTTCAACACTTCCACTGCTTCTACCTGCAGCAAGAGCACTTGGCATAGTAGATTAGGTCATCCTTCTAGTAATAAGCTACAAGTGCTTGTATCTCAGAATTTGTTACCTACTAATGTACCTAGTTCTAATGATAATAAGTTGTGCACACATTGCTGTGTTTCTAAGAGTCATAGGTTGCCTTTTCATCTTTCCAATTCCACTGTAAATCAGCCATTGGCTCTTATTCATTCTGATGTATGGGGACCCTTTAATGCATCTGTTTCCCATTTCAAGTACTATGTTCTTTTTATTGATGATTACAGTAAATTCACTTGGCTATTTCCTTTGACTTACAAAAGTGAGGTCTTTTCTAAATTTGTTGAATTCAAGGTTTTTGTTGAGACTCAATTTACCACTAAGCTTCAAGTCCTTAGAAGTGATAATGAGGAGGAATATGTGGCACATAAATTTTAGCAATTTTTAAAAGATAAGGGCATTGAACATCAACTTAGTTGTCCTCATACTCCTGCTCAGAATGGAGTAGCTGAGAGGAAGCATAGGCACTTAATTGAAATTACTATTGCCCTAATGCATCAATCTGCTCTTCCTTTGTCCTATTGGTTTGATGCTCTTGCCACCTCAGTCTTTCTTATTAATAGACTTCCCACTTCCAAACTTAGTAATCTTACCCCTTTTCAAACTTTGTTTCATTATTCACCTGATTACTCCTTTCTCAAAGTTTTTGGTTGTAGGTGTTTTCCTTGGATTAGACCTTACAGAAGTCACAAACTTCAGCCTAGGTCTATCCCTTGTGTTTTTATTAGTTATGTTCCCTCTACCAAAGGGTATAAATGTCTTGATGTTACTAGTCATATTTTTGTTTCTAGGCATGTTATTTTTGATGAATGTACCTTTCCCTTCCAGTCTCAGTTTAGTTCTCCTGCTCAGTCTATTCCTCCTTCACTTTCTCAGCTGCAAACTTTCTTTTGGCCTGCCACTGGCTCAGTCCATTCCTGTTCTATTTCTCCACCTACAGGTTCTTCTCTCCCTGCTGTAAGTCCTGCTCACTCTGCTCCAGTTCTGTCTGGTTCTCATGTGTCTCCCTCTTCTAGTTCTGAACATGTTGAAGTTGCTGGTTCTGTTTCTGCACCAGTTGCAGTTATAGGTTCTGGTTCTGTTCCTGCACCAGCACCAGTTGCGGTTTCTGGTTGTGTTCCACCAATTCCCATTTCTTCAATCTCTATTGATTTACCTTTTTTCTCTTCTACTTCAAATACTCATCCCATGCTCACCAGGTCTAAGTCTCACACTCTCCCTGCTGGCTGCCTTCTCACTACTTCTTCTTCCCTTACTGAACCTGATACTTTTCAAGCTGCTGTTGTATCTCCTGAATGGCAGGCAGCTATGTTAGATGAGTTTCAAGCTTTGCAAAGACAAGGCACTTGGTCTCTTGTGCCTTTACCTCCAGACAAACTTGCTATTGGCTGCAAATGGGTTTATAGACTCAAAAGAAATTCAGATGGATCTATTGCTAGGTATAAGGCTAGGCTTGTCACCAAAGGATTTCTTCAAACTGAGGACATTGATTATCATGAGACTTTTAGCCCTGTTGCAAAGCAACCTACAGTCAGAGTTCTTCTGTCCTTAGCTCTGCATTTTCAATGGTCTATTAGGCAGCTTGATATATCCAATGCATTTTTGCATGGTGTGTTAGAGGAGGAAGTCTATATGCAACAACCTCAAGGATTCATTGATTCTTCTCATCCTCATTTGGTTTGCAAATTGCATAAGGCTCTTTATGGTCTTAAACAGGCTCCCCGGGCATGGTTTTCTACCTTTTCTTCCTTTTTACTGTCCTGTGGTTTTATCTCTAGTCATTGTGATTCATCCTTGTTTGTCAAGAAGACAGCAGATTCCATTACAATTCTACTCATTTATGTTGATGATATCTTGTTAACTGGTAGTGATTCTTCTTATATAACTGCTTTGGTTAATCAAATGCATGGTGCTTTTGCTATGAAGGAGCTTGGGTTGCTTAATTACTTTCTTGGTATCTCTGTGTCCTCATCTTCTATGGGCTATTTCTTATCTCAGCATAAGTATGCTTCTGAGTTGCTTGTGAAAGCTGGTATGGCTGACTGCAAGCCATACTCTTCTTCCATGGCTCTTAAACCTTCTTCTTCTCCTAATGATCATTTACCTTGTTCCAACCCCTCTCTCTACAGAAGTATTGTTGGAGGCCTTCAATATCTCACCATCACCAGACCAGATATTTCTTTTGCAGTCAATTTTGCTTGTCAATTTATGCACCAACCTCTTGTTCAACACTTTGTTATGGTTAAACGGCTTCTCAGATATCTCAAAGGCACTCTTGGCTATGGTCTTCAGTTTAGTCCTGGACCTCTTATCCTCCATGCTTTTTCAGATTCTGATTGGGCTGGAAATTCACTGGATAGACGTTCCACTACTGGCTTCTGTGTTTTTCTTGGTCCAAATTTAGTGTCCTGGTCTGCTAAAAAGCAGCCTACTGTGGCTAGATCATCTGCTGAAGCTGAATACAGAGCATTGGCTCACACTGTTGCTAAGTTAAGCTGGCTTGGCATGCTTCTCTCTGATTTGCATGTTCCTTCTCCTTCTCCTACTTTATGGTGTGATAATATAGCTGCCATATCTCTGTCTTCCAATCTTGTTTTTCATGCCCGAACTAAACATATAGAGGTGGATTATCACTATGTCAGAGAAAGGGTAGCTACAAAACAACTCTCCATTTGTCATATTCCAACTTCTGATCAGGTGGCAGATATTTTCACAAAACCTCTGTCTATTTCTCGCTTTACTTATCTTCAGTCCAAGCTTATGGTTCTTCCCTCTCCCATTCGCTTGAGGGGGCATGATAATATATCTGCACCAGCTACAACTACAGCAGTAGGTCAGTCTATATCTGCAGAAGAAGAACTGCAGTTGAAGCCAAAAGAGCTGCAGTTGAGCTGCAGTTAAAGCCACAGAGCTGAGCTCATTTCTGCAGCAGAGTTATACAGTAGAAGCTGCACAAATCTGTTACGAATCAGTTAGAGCTATTAGTGCACATGTTACATATAGTGATATGTTAGTTAGAAAGTTGTTATGTTGACTATACCTTAGTTAACTGGTTACTAGAGTTACAATTGGTTTGTTGTGTATAAATATACCTGTGCTGAAGATATGTTGTATAATGAAATATAAAATTCATATTCTCTTTAGTATTCGCCAGAAAAACTAGTAGGTCATTTGAGGGTAATTATCATTCTTTCTTTGTATTTTTTATGAGAAAACATTTCCCCTTTTGTAAGGGCTTCAACAAATACTTTGCAGGCCATTCATTTTACACCTTCTTTAACCATATGCTTATTTTCAAAAATATTGCAACAATAATTTCAGCTAATTGTTCTTGAGGTTACAACTTTAATTTAAAGTTGGAATATTGTTTTCACCGTTATACCTTTTTTGTTTAAATTATAAAATAAAATAAAAAACGTTAATTACATTTATTTTGTATAAATTAATAAATTTAAAGGTTAAGGTGAACGCATAACGGTAGTCGTATACCTCTCGTGAGGCAAAGCATAAGCCTCAAGGCATCAAGGCATAAGTATTTTCAAAGTTTTAATTTTTATATTTAGTAAATAAATGAAGTACTTTAAAATAGTAAAAGATATTTAAAATTAAATAAAGAAATGTCAACACTTTTTTCCTCAAGGCGTCCAATATTTTTGCTGCAAAGAAAGAAGTTTTCCCTTAATGAAGGTGAAATCGACACTCTTAGTTTCAATTATTGAGTCTCTTACTTGAACCTTCACAGTGTTCTCTTTTTATGTTTAGACCATGTATTAGACTAAAGTTTAACAACAGCCCAAGACAAGGTATCCATACATGTAGTCCTCATATGCTTATGTTTAAAAGATAGAAGCTATTGAGGCACATGTCTCAAAATGTGATGCACAAGATTCTGGAAGTGTTGCTTGAAAATAAAAACCTTGATATGTTTTACCATAGCCTAGCCTCATACCTTTGGAAACGTTTGTCTATAGTTTCTTATTTATGTCTAAAACCCAGGGAAAAAAGGGACAAAAAATAGAAATCTAACAGAGAACAAGAAATAGAGAACTTCAACTTGAGCTTGGCATATAAACAAACATGTAATATACACAAATAAATCCAAATATACATACACACAAGATTTGAAGGTAGAGAAAGTGAAGAGATTGGAGATCTGTACCTCAAGCTAAAGATAATCTTGAAAAGGAAAGTAAATGTATGTATGGGTAAGTGTATATTCAGAGATCTTTCAACTTTTTCAACATAACAGATCAGAAAATGATGTGTTTAGACACAAATCAACTCCTCCTCCTCATCTTCCTCTCTCTCTCTCTCTTTCTTTCTCTCTCTCTCTCTCTCTCTCTCTCTCACACACACACACACACACACACACACACACACACACACACACACACATCCGGACTTGAAGCAAATACTTAAATCTAGTTCAACGAAGCAGAGAGTGAAGAAAAGAAGAAAAGGATGTGTTCAGACACAAATCAACTTGTAGTTTCTTGCTTACAATTTCAATTTCAATAACCAAATCGAGAGAGACGGGAAGGATGAGCTTGAGAGAGGGAGAGAGAGAGAAATCGATACCTCGCTGGTGCATATGGCGGTGGTGGTGCAGATGGTGGTGGTGATGGAGCTTCGAAATCGAAATCAAAATCGAAATTACAGATTCAGATGAAATCGAAATCAGAGAAATCGAGCCGGTGCAAACGGTGGTGGCGGTGGAGCTTCGAAATCGAAATCTCTTTGAATCTGAAAGATGAATCGAGAGAGAGAACTTCGATTAGGGCTACATCGAGAGATGAATCGATCCGTTGAGACGGTTTAGAGAGAGAGCGAGAGAGAGCGAGCGAGAGAGACTGAGTGAGTGAGTGAGAGATTAGGGCTACAAAATATGTATTATATTTGATTTCGTCGCTCACCCATTTAAGAGAGACAGAGAGATGGGACATTCGAAGGCATTCACAAACGCCTCTGGTTATTGAAACGATGCCGTTTTGATTTAAAAAAAAAAAAAAGCAATGTTTAAAAACGTCGTTAAATATTATGTCGTTAAAACTCATTTTTCTTATAGTGAAGGGTGTGCGAGAGTGAAATCGTGGAGATTTTTTTTTTTTTTTTTGAACGGGTGAAATCGTGGAGATTAATGAGGAGAGATTTGATGAGGAAAAAAAAGAAGAGGGAATTTTAAGAAGGATTTTGCCATCGCCCGATAATCAGATCACAATCAAAATAATAATAATAATAATAACAATAGTAATAATAATAATAATAATAATAATAATAATAATAATAATAATAATAATAATAATAATAATGATTTCAAAACAATTTTTAGATTTGTTTTTTTGAAAAAATTAAAAATAATTTGAGAGCAATAAAAATCAAAATTATATTTTTAAAATTTTAAAAAGTATTTATGACGTAAAAGATAAAAATATACAAAAATAATCAGTATTTTTTTATTTCACCCAATTTTTTTTAGTTTTTTAGGGAGAAAAAAATTGAAACTAGTTTCTGAAAATAAAACCAAACATATTGAAATTGATAATCTAACCATATTATTTGAAAAAGTTTAAATTATCTCAAATTAGTCATCTCAACTTAAGAGTGTGTTTGGAGTTAATGGGTTCATTTTGTGATCTAATTCAATAATCATTTTAATTTTACAATTCAGTGATTAGAATATTTAAAACTCTTTGAAAAATTGTAATAAAAAATACAAATCACTATATCACATCATTCCACTAGCAAAACTTTTACCGACGAATAGTTTTATCGTCGCTAAATGGTTAACTCTTTGCCCATGCCAACTTGTCGTCGCCAAAAGTATGCACACTAATAGCAACGCTCATTGTATTGCTAAAACATAAGCGTCGTAGCTAAAAGTTCTGAAATTTTGGTGCCAACCAAAAATTTTGCCGCTAAAAGAATGTTATGCTTTTTTAGCGGCGGTAGCAAATTGCGTTGGTAAAAGTATACTTTTACTAACGAAATTGATCACTGTGTCGCCAAAAATTTTTGGCGATGAAAAATTGATGTCGTTGCCAAAAGTAGTTGCCAAAAGTGCAATTTCTTATAGTATGTCAATGAGACATGCTGTGATTGTAGTATGTGAATGAAGCATGCAGTGATTGTGATATTCTAAAATTTCAAACTTTCTTGCTTTGGATGAGACATGCAGTGATTGTAATATTTTTTTAAGTCATTAACTGTAATACTTTTTTTTTTTTTTTAAAAGAAGTGCACAAATTGAATTATGTTGGAAATTTATAAAATTTTAAACCGCCAAACCGATTCACATCCATCTGCCAAACCGCCAATCCGCTCAATCCACATCCGCCGGATTAGCGGACGGATGCGGATTGATTTTCTCCAATCCGCCAATCTGGCGGACAGATGGCGGATTAGAGGTTCCGTGGCCGCAACTGATCCGCGCCCACCCCTAATTAGTGATGTTGAATTAGTGGTATGAAACATTTTTCTTGGAAAAACAGTCCCAATGTAAAACACTAAATTAAAAGCTCTAAAAGTACCACTAATGAGGTGGCAAGTGTAAGGAAAAAAAAAAAAAAAAAAACAACAACAACAACAACAAAACAAAAGTCAAACTATCAATTTTAAAAAATAATTAATTAATAATTAATTAGTGATGTTGGTTTTCAAAAAATAATTAATTAATAATAAATTTTATTAATTTTAATAATTAAAATGACAAATTACACTAACGATTCCTATAGTTTAAATCTTATGTCACTTTGATTATTCATTTTCAATTGTGACATATTTGACTCTAAATTTTAAATCTTGTTTCAAATAAGGACAATTGAAGATATCATTGCTTAATTTTAAGTGCAAAGTCATTAATTTGATAAAATATAAACTAATTTGACAAAAATAAATGTCAAAAAAATATTTTGTGAATTTTTAAAAATTATGGCGAATTACACTAACAGTCCTTATAGTTTGAGGTTCGTGTTAGTTTGGTCTATGACTTTTCAATTGTGACACATTTGACTTTGAATTTTGAATCTTATTCCAAATAAGGACAATTGAAGATACCATTGCTTAATTTCAAGAGCAAAATTGTCAATTCGATAAAATATAAACTAATTTGACAAAAATAAATGTCAAAAAAATATTTTTAAATTTTTAAATTTATTTCTACCCATTAAAGATAAAATCATATAAAATTGAAATTTTTTTTACACATTTATTTATTTATTTATTTTACAAAATTAATTTTTATTATGTGTTTGGATGATGATTATATAATGGATGGTTGTTAGAATTATAATGTGTAATTGATATATTTAATATATGAAATGTTTTTAATTTTGGATTTTGGATTTGATGGATTGATTTAATAATGATATTAAAGTTGTCGCCATATTTAACTTTTGAAAAAATAAAAACTAATTTAATGAAAATAAAAACTACTTATTACATGATCATCATCCAAACACATAGTAAAAATTAATTTGATATAAATAAATAAATAAATATATAAATGTCTAAAAGATTTATCAATTTTACATAATTTTATCTTTAGTGGGTAGAAATAATTTTTAAATATTAAAAAAAAAATTGACATTTATTTTTATCAAATTAATTTGTATTTTATTAAATCGATGATTTTGTCCTTGAAATTAAGCAATAGTATATTCAATTGTCCTTATTTGTAACAAAATTAAAAAATATGGGTCAAGTATGTCACAATTGAAAAGTCAAAGACCAAAGTGACACAAGCCCCAAACTATAAGGTCCGTTACTGTAATTTTCCCTAAAAATTAGTTATATCCACTAAAGATAAAATTATGTAAATTGATAAATCTTTTAAATATTTGTTTATTTATTTTTATTAAATTAAATTTTGGCTCCGTTTGGCAAGAGCTAAACGGGGCTTTTTTGGCTATTTTAGTCACAAAAGACAAAATAGGCTATTTTAGCCACAAAAAATAAAATATCACATCCAACCCATAATCATTACATTATTCTCTCACAAAAAAAGTCAAAAAAGCCAAAAAGCCCTTCCCAAACCAAACTTTTTAGCCCAGGCTAAAATAGCCAAAAAGTTAAAAAATCAAAAAGTCAACCCACTTTCCAAACGGAGACTTTATTATGTGTTTGAATAATAATCATGTAATGAATGATTGTTTTTATTTTTATTAAATTAGTTTCTATTTTTTTAAATATCAAATATGACCATAATTTTGATATTATTATTAAACCAATCTATTAAATCAAAAAAATTCAACACTAAAAATATTTCATATATTAAATATATTGATTATATATTAAAAACTTCACAACCACCCATTACATAATCATCGTTCAAACACATAATAAAAATTAATTTAGTAAAAAAATAAATATCTAAAAGATTTATCAATTTTACATAATTTATCTTTGATGTGTAGAAATAATTTTTTAAAATTTAAAACATTTTTTTAATATTTATTTTTGTCAAAAAAGTTTATATTTTATCAAATTAACGACTTTGCCTTTAAAATTAAGTAACGATATTTGTAATTATCTTTATTTAGAATAAAATTTAAAATTTAAAATTAAATGTGTCATTGATAAGTCAAAAATTAAAATGATACGTGTCTCAAATTATAAAAATTGTTAGTATAATTTACTCCAATTAAAATTATAAATTTTTTTATAAATTTATAAATATTTTGAAAAATCTGAGCTGATCTGTAATTTGCCCTTGCGTTTTTCTACAAACCAAACCAGTAAACAAAGACGGGGTACGGTTCCTATGCAGTGTTTTTTTGGCCAAAGTACACAAAAAAAACAAAAGATTGAAAAGAAGCTTTTACACTACTATGGGAAATGTGTGTACCATTCATATAAAGCATTTTATTTTATTATTTTATTTTTTGTTTAGTTTAATTTTGGGAGATAAGTTTTTAAAAAATATTTTAAGTAGAGAGTTTAAAATTTTTTTGTAATTTTTGTAATTTATGTTTTAAAAATAATTTTAAAGTTTTTGAATTTAGAATGATTTGAAAGGCACGTATTTTTTTTTGAACGTAAATAAAACAGACTGAAATAATTCATTCTGGAAGCTGTGTTTGCAAAGTGATTTGATTTGATTGAAGATCATTATACTCTATCAGAGCGTAGTAACAGCACCTATAGAGTAGAAAATATCAGAAGAAAGAGACAAGACAAAAAGAAAATAGAGGGAAAAAAGCAGTGAGAGAAGAAAGGAGAGCTTGTTCAAAAAAAAAAAAAGAAAAAAAAGAAAGGAGAGAGAGAGAGGGAATAGAGGGAGAACGTGAGTGGAGTTTGGTCGTACTGAAGAGAGAGAGACTGAGGGAAGAAAGAAGGTGGGTGAGAGGGCTAATTATTTAATAATTTAAAAATATAAATATATGATATTTTATAATATTATGATTAGTAAAAGAATATAATATGTAATATTTTATAATATTATGATTAATATAAAAATATGAGTAGATGAAATATTATGTTAAGTAATTAAGAAATATAAAAAAATATTAAATAATGATTAATTAAAACATACATACACAGAATATTTCAAAAATATTAAGGCTCTGTTTGGTTGTGAATTCAAAATGTAATTCCACATGTGTATTTCAGTATGATGTTTGGTTGTGTGTTTGGAATCAACTTTTCAAACTTCTGCAGAGAGCTCTGTATTACAGTCGCATTTTTTGTTCAAATTTTGGCCAGGGGAAGACCACCCGGACGTCCTTAGGGACTACCGCCCGGACGTCCATGGGGACATCCACCTGGATGTCCTCTGCTGTACAGGAAATTTTTTTTTTTTTTTTTTTTTTTGCAATTGATTTATATAATTGGAAAAAAAAATTTCTGAATTTTTTTTAATTTTTAATGTGCTTTAAAATAATTTTGAGTTGTATATTTAGTTATGAGTTGTAAATTTTTGTATCACATATCAAATATCACATCAACAATTCCCCACTCAAATCAAACATCTTTTCCAAAACTATTTTCAAAACTCTTTACCAAACAAATTTTCTACACTCAAATCATAATTTTACAACACACAAATTCAAAATACAATTCATACTCTCAAATCACATTTACAAAACACAACCAAACGCAACCTAAATAATTTCCAGAGAGACAAACCCGTGAGTTCAGGATACAACCAGACTCCAAGTAAAAAAATTAGGGGAGATGCTAGAGAGCTCTAAATCTAGAGCTCTAATTTGAGCTCTAGTGATGTGTCCAAGCAATAAAAAAAAAAAAAAAAAACAAGGCAAGGCACAAACATCACATCAGAATAGGTCCCACATTCCCATTAGAGCTATTAGAGCTCCTATATTAGAGCTCTAAAGCATTTTTGAAAAAATTATGTGTATTGTCCTGATTTGTTTTTTCTTTATTACATACAAATAGGATCTTTAAGTTCACAGCAACTTTTAAGAAACTGATTAAAGCATGAAGATTTATCCTAAAATACCAAATAATATCTCATAAATACAAAACCCTAATATATATATTTTGTCATTTTCTGAAAGGATGTGCGACGCCAGCCACGAGACTCTCTCTCTCTATATATATATTTTGCCCCTCTCTCTCTCAACTATCCATTTGCTATATCACACTACAAGGTATGGAAGACAAGTAGCCGTTGGCTCCATCTCCACACCAGACTCTTTATATGCATGTGCCTCCCCTCTCTCTCTCATGCCCATTTGCTATATCACACTGCGAGACGAAGTAACCGTTTGCTCAAATCACCAGACTCTCTGCCTCTCTCTCTAGAATATCTATTTGCTATTCACACTGCGAGAGATGATGAGGAAGACGAACTAGCCATTGGCTCCATCTTCAGTCTTGCAGAAGGTTTGCATCTTCAGTTTTGCCGAAGAAAAAGGTTTGTATACTATCTTAGCGTGAGCTAATGATACTCTCTTTTGTTCATGTTTTTTTTTTTTTACTTTAACATCTAATCATAATTTTTCTTTCATTTTCAGGGAAACTCTTTTAGCATGGATGTCACTCACGGCCCACCTACTACGGATGTTGAAAATCCTCCGATGCGTGCTACGGAGGTTGATCCTACTAGGGATCTTGAAAATCCTCCAAATCGTCCATTACCCGTGGGACAAGATGAAAATCTTGAGATAGAGCCTGACATGCCTCCTCTGGAAACCATTGTTCCTATCAAACTTGATGAGAAGACCATTGTTCCTCTCAAATTTAGAAAACGTGTGAAGTGGTTTGCCTTAGTTTTGTCAAATATTTCTCTAGCGGCATGCTTTCTAATATTTCCCAAATGTGTTTTCTATAAGGATTATAAACTTGGGAAATACGATAGTCATATGTTTCGGATCACGCTTCAATTTATGCATAACTTTCTTTTGTGCCCAATCATATATTGGGGTCCATTCACTGTCAACCCGAGATTTAGGTTTTTGTATAAAAGTTTTATTGAACTTATATGTCTAGTTGGGACATCTTTGATACTCTATTTTACTGCACATCCTAGAGAGTTTCATCAACCGTTTAATGAACTGATTGACAATTGGAGCATATTACTCACCATGTGTTTAGCCTATCATACTTTTTTTGTATCCAAAATCCTACATCCAGACTTAGAGGTAGGATTTCCTACTGTCTTTTTAGACATGAGCATGCATTTTTCTATTGAATTATGCAGAAAGGTCAATCAGTATCTATTAGGTTTTGACATGTTTGGAGCATTTGTGCTTATAGTCTCTAACAATTTGTTAGAGAAATGTTTAGAGGAAATAGAAGAAAATGAAGCTGACCGTCATCGAGGTAGAGATGGATCCAATGGGGGAAACAATGGGCATAATGGACAAGGCCCTCCAGGTGAAATGGTTGAGGTTGATGACACAACTGCTGAAGGTGTAGAAAAAGTTGAGGATGAAAAAAAAGCTGGTAGAGGTGGACCTAATGGGGGAAATAATGGTCATGATGAAGAAGGCCCTCTAAGGGAAAAGGTTGAAGTTGATGACACAGCTGTTGAAGGTGAAGAAAAAGTTGATGAAAAACAGAATATTAAAAGTGAAGCACAGCAGCATCTGGTTGATAATGAAGACACTGGTAAAGCACAACATAATGACAAGCCGGTTGATAATGAAGAACTTGAATACACCGTTTCTGAAATTCAAGAGCAAGTTGAATACAGTGTCTTAGACACTGTTCAATCTAATGCTGTCAAAAAACAGAATGTTGAAAGTGAGGAGCAATTTGGTCAAATTGTTCAACACATTGACAATGGCGAGCTGGTTTATAATGACAGTAATGGCTTCAAAACCACTGAGCATAGGCGAAGTAAAGTTGGAAGGAAGGGTCGAGTCAATCACCAACCTGGGAAGGTGGCTATGAATGTTGCCATAGTATGTGGCACAGCAATTATAGTAATGGTGGGAATTGCTCGATCGCGAAACTAATTTTATGTCATTTCATTTCAATTGTAGCTAGGAGGGAAAGTATTATTTAGTTTAGAGTGTTATTTTGCCAAAACAATGAGTATTTGTAGTTTCAAAGTTTTAAGTTATTTAATTTTATTTTTTTTGTAAGTTAATTATGTTCTATTAGTTGTTTCTGATTATTTAGAGTGTTGTGTCTGGTTTATGTTATTGTAGTTATTTTCTTTGCTTTGTGCCAACCCAGTCAATGAATGTCATCACTCCAAATATCATATATAGTTTGTAAAAAAAATTATATATATATAGTTATTGAGTATTTTTATTTGTTTTGTGAGTTTAATTGTTAGTACATAACACTACTACAAATATGGCTTTTTGCGTCCTTTTTTTTGCGACGGATTGTTTAACGGTCGCAAAAAATCATTTTTTACATCAAAATCTAATTTTACTTAAAACTCGAAACATGTTTCACTGTTATTTCCCAATTCTGTCTCCATTTTGTGCTCACTTCGGCTGAAGAAGTGACCTCCAACAGTATCTCTCTCTCCCTCTCTCTCTCTCTCTCAAAATCTCACTCTCCACTCTCTCTTGCTCGACTCTCTTTCAATTCTCCACTCTCAATTTTATTGTTCATCTGAAGATTTCGATCAATTGTTGATGAAGATTTGAAGAGTTTGATTGATTTGTGATAAAGATTTTGATCGATTCATAATCGGTACGCCTAATTTCTATGAATGAATCCAACTCTCTCTCTCTCGTCTGCTGTGCCTCCTCTCCGTCATGGACGTTGCTCTTTCGCCAGAGCCGACTGTGGAGACCTCCAATTTTTCAATTCTAGGGTTTAATAGAGTATTTATTTTCAAATTCTTGAGATTTCTATCATTCTCATCTCTCTCTGTCGCTTGGGTTTAACCATTGATCGAATTCTAGGGTTTTCAATTGACGATTTCGGATTGCTCGTGAGAAAAGGGCAAATGAAGTAGTATTATTAGTAATAGCAGACACAAATGCTAATGAAGCTCGCTCATTCTCTCTCTCTCTCTCTCTCTATATATATATATATATATATATATATATATATATATGTACCAATTAGTTCGCTTCTGATAAAACTCTGGTGCATTGCATTTTGAATTTCGTTTTGAGTCGCATGAAGTTCAATGTGACTCATGTAACTTTGTTTTCTGAATTGATTCAAACATTATAATTTGCTATATTTTCTGTTAAAGAGGCTTCGTCATTGATAGTCTGATTTGAATTTCTGATGCGTTCTGTTTGTTTTTGTATTGCTGTTTGTTACCTGCCTCATTAGTCGTAGTTGATTTCTATATTGCTCTGTTTAATTCTGATTTCAAGCTCTGTATTGCTGTGCATTGCTTCTTTATGCTCTCTACCGGTAGGTTTGATTTTCTTTTAATTTGATCCTGTGTTGTATGATGTCAAATTTGTGTCTCAATTTGGTTGAATTGTTGTAGGAGCTGTATGTGTTTGTATGGGAAATGATGGGTTTAATTTCTGTTATTTTGACATTAATTGGTATAGATCTGTGTTTGTTTGGGGGGATTGAGATTGTGATCTCACTATACAAGCTGCTCCATTGCTAAGTGAATCAACAATTATTATATAGTTTCATATTTGATATGTTGAGGGCCTGATCAATTCGGTAATTTATAGGTGGTACAATTCAAAATGGATATGCCATAATTCAAAAAACACAATTCCTACCTGCGCAAACCCCTCCCCCCCTAAAAAAAAAAAAAATGAAAAAGAGAGAGAAAAAGAGAGAGAAAAAGAGAGAGAGGAGAATTAATTGAAGTCAATTGATTTGCAGATTGCTTAAGGCCTTTTTTGGAGGTTACTTAAGGCCTTTATTGATTTGGAGGTGACCAATTAAAACTTTGAATGGATTTTTATAATTTCAAAATATCCATTTTAGGATTTAAAATTGTCTTTCTATTTGCTTTTTGCAGTGCATGGCAAGGTTGGATAAGTCTGGTGATGGATCTGTATACGGTAAGTTGTTGCGAGTGAATTCCATTTTTCTTGTGTGTTTGGGTAAGTTTGTTTTATATTGCATCAATTTTGTTAATGTAAAATTGTCAGATAGTCAAACCTAAACATCTTTTGTTTTTGAGTTTTCGTGACTGCATGTGTTTTTAAGTAGCAAACAATAACAGAGACCACCAAGAAGATGGTACTTGTTGTAGACGTGTACCATTTTGTTTGTTGTGTCTAGCTATGATTGAAATCTACATTATGATTTATATGTTGTCGCATTTTAGTCTGATTTTCAGGAAGGGGAAAATACATATAATGAGTTTCTCAAAAGTTGCAAAAAAATCTTTGTTCTTAAATATATATATATATATATATATATGCCAATTGCAAGTAGATTTTATATTTGTTTGTGATAAGTTGACAACATTTTTTTTTCACCTTCTATAAACTGGTATGTGGACTGTGTTTCCGAAGGCAATTTGATTTTAGAAATTTCACCAACGGGGGAATTGAGTAAACAGTTAGCAAGATTTTCTCACATCTTTCTCGGATAAGAATAATTGAGCTGAATTTCCAGTTACTTTTATGGATATATTAATGTAAATTAAAAATTATCATGTGTGACTCCACTTTCCCTTAGTTATGCATTAAGAATGGCTTCCTCTTCCTCTATTTCCTTACTTTACATGTCATTTCTCTCCCACGCCCCTCCTATCCCCTTTATTATATTTATTTTAGTTTGAGCTCAAAATTTTAGAGGGGAAATGATAAAAAATTAATGTCAAAACTCTAGAAAGATTTGACCATCTCTGAATATAATTGCATTATAGTTTTTAAGGTTTCGCAGTGTAGACTTTCATGGACGACAATTAAGAAATACTAAAGGTTGGGAGGTTTAAGGTTGCCAAGAAAGTGATTCTCTGGATTAGGATTGTGAATATGGAATCAACTGAAGTCTAGATATTCCTACAGTTTAAAAGTTTAAATCCAGGTTACAGCTGAAGACATAAGGATTGCACCGATATTTGTCTGATTAGAGCTTCTTGATTTCTATGCCAATACACCATAACTGAATACTTGCTAGCTACCGTAAAACTTTGTGAATCAACTGCATTCATGTTTTAGCTCTACACTGCATCCATTTAGCTCTACACTGTAATAAGTACGTTGATTTATTGCAATTATACTTTTCTCCTCTTTGTCGTGTTTTGTACAATATAATAGTTCTCTCTCTCTCTCTCTCTCTCTCTCTCTCTCTCTCTCTCAATATAATGTTTTGCTCAATCAGTCACTATGAAATTATTCAGATACTTAGATGTGCATGATAATGAACAAACTATGACGACAGGATGAGTTGCTGCCAATGGTGCAGTTCAGCAATCTCACTTTGTCATTTTCATCTGAGAGCTCAATTGAGGAAGAATTGAAGAGAGAAAGTACTGCTGATGTTGTAAATATATTAGTAAGTCATGAAAAAATTTCTATGTGTATATGTATTACATGTTGATTGGTTCCTCTTTATGTGTCATGTACTGGAAACTAATTAAATAAATCCTTGTCAATAATTACACACTTATGGCCCAAATTTGCTTCTGACAATTTGTCTTTACTCTGTTTTCCCAATACTTATCAGATAAGCTATCTTGTAATGTTTGCTTATATATCAGTGACCTTGGGAGATGCACCACATTTGTCTACATTCTACATTTCGTCCAAGGTAGAACTTCACCTTTTTTCAGGTTTCGTTTTCTATTAATATATATGTGTGTGTGTGTGTGTATGTATAATCATTACTGAGGATAACTTTTTTTTGCTTTCATCAGGACGTTCAGTTTTTCCTTTTGCTAGATCTTCACATCTTAGTGATGTTTCTCCACTATTATTTCTATCTGTGCATTAGTTTTTAGAAATTAGTCAGGAGTTTATCTGGTCTCTGATATAATGTGCATTGAAGACATAATTCTAGTTTTCATATCTTTGTCCCTGGATAATGAAGTTTATTAAAATATTTGTCCTTGGGGGCACAAAGCTCAATCAAGGTTGTGTTTCTATTAATTGCTACCGTTTCAATAAACCTTATACATTCCTATGTGTCCTCATATTGAACTTTGTAGATATCATGGAGTGTTGAGGATACAAATATTTGAACTGTTGGCTTTTCCTTTTCTCACTGATGGTATATTTACCTTTCAAGTTTCTTTGCACATGCCAAGGTTGAATCTGTAAAATCTAAGGAAGTAGCTGAACAACGGATGCTTAAAAAGAAAGGTTGGTTTCCATTTAGAAGGTCTGTGAGAATGTTGTGGTCTTTATCAATTTCTTTCAATTGAATTACCTCCTTTTGTTTTTTCTGTTTTTCTTGTGTGCTTAGATCCTTTTTATCTGTGCTTAAGTGATTATTCTTCTTGTTGTCGTCCATTTGCTGTTGTCACCCTATTGTAGTTTCTTTTCTTATCAGAGTGAGATTGTTTGTGGTAGATATGAGCAACTCCTTGTATCCACTAAATTTAAACATCGGAGCACCCACTGTGATGTGACATCGAGGTTTTACAGATTGTCTGCCCCTAAAGGTTCACTTGTACAGGTTCATTTTTTCATTGTGCTGTGATTGTTATGTTCTCCATGGCAAGGTTTTGATTCACTTATGACAAATATGTTTTAAAATGTGATGGAATTTGGAACTTCAGTGCGTGTAAATTTCACAAACTCAACTAGTTTGACTGTTTTTAGTTTTAATGAGAATGTAGATGCTTTCATAATCGTCTAGTTGTATTGGAATCTTCTACATGTACTGCTCTGCTAACCATTGGAACGATAGTTGGCTTGAATGATTGTTCTAGTATGTTATTGTTGTTCTGCTAACCATTGGATCTTGAATGATTGTCCAGCTGGAATGATGCAATTAAACAATTGATAGTGGAATAAATATAATTTTTGTTTGGAAATGTTTGATTAGTTCTACAGTCAGTAGATTATTTGGATGAATGGTATTATAGAACTGGTGGTCGATGGATCTAGTGGGCAGCAAGCTTCAAAAGAAAATGAATAGGTATGCCACTCTACTATATTTCTGCATGTATTTATGATATTTGCTGTGTATGAAGTTCTTGAAGGATATCACTATATTTCCCCATGTATTATGTCGTATTAGGTCTGAAATTTATCCCTAGAGCATATCATATGGACAATCACAGCAAATTTAATAAATTGCTCTACTTATATATACATATATATACATATAGAGAGAGAGAGAGAGAGAGAGAGAGAGAGAATTAGACATTGGCACAGCTAAAATTCGGTTCAGTAACTAAATAATTGTTGCAGAACTTAAAAAATGAATTTAAATATGACCTCCCCTGCAGTTCTCTCTGCAACTGTCGCCTACGATGCAAGAGCTCGTTCAGCACATATGTGGGCATGTGCCATGTTTTCAACATAAGTGAAATCGTACATGTTCTTGCCATTACCAATGAGAAACTGCTCATTTTAAATAAAAACAAAGAAAACGAATGTTAAATTCTTTTCTTTTCTTTCCTTTTTTTTCTTTGTAAGTTAGATATCTGTGCACACATAATTATGCACCTCTCCTTTGGAGGTGGTGTGACTACCAAACTACTGGCAAAATAAATGTTAGAATTCAAGAGTGTACAAAGGACAATACCAATAAAAATTGAAAAGTAAGATCACAAAAACATATGAAATACAAATGTTTTCAGTTAGTAACTGGTTTAGTGTTTTACAGAAAGAGAGAATGTATGCAGCACAAATACTCAATTTTTCATGCCCTATGCGCCTCTCCTTCAGCTTTAGTGGCAGAATATGCATCATTGTGCTGGAACAGTTGCAGACACAAATATTTTTACTACAAATGAAATAAGTAAAGAAAACAAAAGAACAGGCAAAACAAAAAGGGAAAGTTAGTAGACTGCAGAGGAACAGAACATTGCTTCTTGCTGTTCATCATTTCATCAATAGAGTATTATATATATATATATATATATATATAGCAATGCTAAAGTTATGTCCACGGGAAGAGTGGCAATTTTAAGTGCCCATTCAATAATGATTTACAGACCAATCCATCTTGGCCATATTACATTAATGGTCAAGAAGCAGTTACCAAAAATCTTTTACACATAATTAGGAGCCACTTGATTTTTTATTGTTGTTACCAAAAATAGTAAAGAATTGTATATCATATCAGATACTTTGTAAAGAATTGTTACCAAAAATAGTAAAGAATTGTATATCGTAGAAAATGAGGAAATTCATGAAAAGCAAGAACAGGTGTGTTTAATTTGGTTTTTGTCCCCGCATTTTTTACCTTGTAATCTCATGTAATTCGTGTCAATTTTCTAATCTTTGATGTTGTCTTGTTGTGAAAATGCATTTTTTGGGGTCTTCATGTTATCACGTTGCATGGTTTTACATTCTTCGTATTGATGGCAAAATCTTTAAGGTTAGAGAATGGCTGCAAACCTAGGAATAGGTGATCAGACAACAGTTGTGCAAGATGATGATGAACATGATGATGAGACTGTTCCTTCACATCACAATGAAAGCACTAGAAGCAGGTGACCATTGATCACATTAGTTGTTTAGATGATTGAGAAAGCACAAAATATATCATTTCCACTATAATTGTAACAGTTCTTACAGGTAGTTTTTTGTTCAGAGATGTTCCATCTAGTGCTGCTCTTCTAATTATTCGACCAGCTCTTGGAAGGCAGCACTCCATATCAGACAGAGCAAAGGTTGCAATGCAAGGATACTTGAATCACTTCCTCAGCAAAATCGATATTGTGAACTCTCGCAAGGTATGCCAGGGGTCTTCTATTTCAGAGATGGTTGATGCTTCTTTACTGTAGTTATAGCTTCTAGTAGAAATTCAGATATATGTGAATGATTCTTGGTGTTTCTTTTTCTATGAAGTTGCAACTGTGTATTTGGTGGTGCTTGTATTAGTGCTGAAGTTTATTTTACACTGCTGGATGTTGCTTTGTAATGTGTTTTTCAATGTGGGAAGTCTTGTTAACAACTAATGCTATTGTTAGCCAAAGACCATGTTGCTTTAGCTTAATTCAGTCCAGTATGATCCCCCTTGCATTTACTTTATGTTAGTGGGCTGAAGGGTTTTTCCTTGTGAAACTTCCACTTATCAGGCTAATACACTGACTGCAGATGTTATGCTGCAATTTACACTCGTATGCAATAATTAACATGAATGCAGCTGGAAGACAAACTAAACAAGGCAAGATGTATCTTGGTTGATGGCCTTCTTTCCATCCCAGCACATCTGAGGGTGGATTTTTTCTCACTGATTTTACAGTTCCAATTTCACTGCTTTCTCTCCTTTTGAGCACGTTTTAGCCCGAAAGGAGAGACGATGCAGTGATTGTATGTGTTTTATTTTGGAAACCTTTCAATTGGAATGTGTTCTGAATAAACCAAACTTAATTTGCCAGTCTTAGTTTAGTTTGCAATGGTTAGTGTCCTCAGTGTTGTGGTGGTTTATCAATGTTATCATGTACTTCCTGTGACAGCTATTGGTGGGAGTTTTGTGATGATAAATGAGTGATGAGAGAGTGGTTCTGCAACTAGGGTGGATGGCCGTAGAGCTTTTTGATGAGACAATGGATAGTGATGAGGGTTTCACCCCCCTCCACAGAGAAGTAAGAGTTTAAGTTGTTGGATTTGGTTGCATCATGAGGAATCCGAGGTAGTTTATATTTTGTTGAGGGAAGTGATGGAAAATAATACTTGTGTATTAGAATTTTTGCAAATATCACTTTATATTTATTGTATATACTATATATATATATATATATATATATGAGAATATAGGTTGCTAAAACATTGTAGGTATTTTATTTATTTATATTTTTTTTGCGACGGTAACAAGATGGTCGCTAATACATTGTAGGTATTTTTTTAATTTTTTTGCGACAGCAAAATATTAGTCGCGATAAGTAGATTAGGCGGTCGCAAATAGTTTGCGACTGCTATTTTGCGGTCGCAAAAAGTATTTGCCACCCCCACATTCGCGACCCCCATTTGCCGTCGCATGGGCCGTCGCAAAAAGTCTTTTGCGACTGTTTTTTATTATTTGCGACGGTTTATAGCGGTCGCAAAAAGTGGTTTTTTTAGTAGTGTAATGCCCATTGAATGTCATCACTGCAAATATCATGTATAGTTTGTAAAAAAAAATTATATATATATATATATATTTATTGAGTATTTTTATTTATTTATTTTTATTTGTTTTGTGAGTTTAATTGTTAGTACATAATGCCCATTGTCATCATATTTTTATTAAGGTATACACTGACCTTTACAATATTTTTAGTACTTAAATGTACTAAGTTTGGCATTGAAAAATATATTGTATTATGTAACCATTTTTTTTATCAGAAAAAAGGATAATATTTTATTAAATAAAAAATTACAAAATAGAAAAAAAAAAGCATGAGGAGGCATATCAATTTTTTATTTTTTTAACAGTTGAGGCATATCAACTGAAAGAAGCCAAATGGCATAATGAACTTATAAACAAAATTCACAACTTCAAACTGCCTTGAAACAAAAGAGTAAATTGTTGATCCTGAAAGGAAACTTGCAAATTTAAATTGATTGAGAAATGAAAGTAAAGTAAAAACAAGTTCTTGTGACTCTCACGTGAATTTGCGGTTGTTTGGAATATTTTCCTCAAATGTGTATGCATATGCCCCTGGCCATGGTGCTTCTGATGGATTGTAATTGGATTCTGTCTGTGGTGGCGGTGGTGGTGGTGGGAAGATCCTCAACCATGTGGCTCCACCTCAGAAGTATAGCGGCACCACCACTGTGCTCATCACCCACGACAAACTTCTTGTGTGGTGCTCGTCACCCACGGCAAACTTCTTGTGGGTGTCACTTTAATGACTCAATTCATATTTGTTCCCTTTGAATGTCAACTTCAGAGGCTTGGAATAGGTACCTCCACATGTTTTAGACCTTTGATTGTTGATGGTTTAACTAAGACTGCCTCTCCAATATCCATAGAATTGGAACATCTTCCAGTCTTCCATAATAACACGACACGTTAGAATCAAATCAATAATTTCAATGGCTAGGTTTGCAGTAAATCAACCAATTCATTATTCGCAATGATTCATCCACGGAAAATTTTCCTCCCAAATCCCCCCACCATTCTGGAGGGTTCGAAAAAAAAATTTGTATGGATAAATCTTTAATCTTGTTAGGTTTTATTTCTTGACAATCCCGTTTGACAAAACTCTTTTCAGTTATATTTATTTTCGCACTTTTATTTCAGTGAGGCTATGAGTGTTTAGATGCGAATCCAACCCGAATTGTGCCTTTCAGAAAAGTTTGTGATAATAAAGCTTTCAAGATTGCCACTTCGCTGATTATGACGGGGCAGCGCCCCTTGGCGGGTCCAGGGCAGCGCCACGGCGGGGTCGAGGGGCAGCGCCCCCGAAACAAAATGCAAAAATGCATTCCAAGTTGCCTATCCGCTCGAGCGGACATTCCCCCGCTCGAGCGAAGAATCCTTGGTTCCAGCAGTTTTGGTTGCCTGCAAAAGTACTGAGATGTGTGATTTCGCACTCGAGCGGGTTCTATAGCGCTCGAGCGGACCTCTGTTATATCACGCGCATATTTTGCTGAAGCCGCTCGAGCGGGCTATTGGGCGCTTGAGCGGAGATCGCGGAACAGATTCTATAAATTCGCGTATTGGGTCAGATTTTAGGATTACTCCTCCAGATCTTCTTTTTGGGTTCTAGGGTTTATATCTGGGGATACCTTGTGAGTTTTCTTTGATGTTTTGATTGAGTATTTAACTCATGTTCTAAAGAGTATACATCAAAGGTTTTATTTGTTTTACAAGTTCTACAAAAGAGAGAGTTGTTCTTCGGTGGATTCTGAATAATTCGAGCCTGAAGCTTTGGTGGATTCCGGAGTAGCTCATCGTAAAGACAATTCTGAGGTGAAGACGGGTTGGAAGAGGCACATAGAGGTTGGTTCAATTAGGTGTGGATTCGCTAGGTAATTGAGAGTATACCTATGTAATTCCTTTAAATCTTCTTAGTGGATTGTTTTGTGGCTGTTGCCCGTGGTTTTTTTATCACAGTTGAAGATGTCCAATTGTGATTTTTTCCACGTAAAATCATTGTGTCTCTTTGTCTTGATTGTTTGATTGGGATTGTTATATTCTGCTTAAAATTAATACATAATCACAAATCAACATCTAGGGAATTTCTAAATTTTTCAATTGGTATCAGAGCGGGTTGTTCAATTCTTTTAGAACGAGATCTTGTTTGATTTGTGATAATTGATACAATTCGTGAACGAAATTCTATGGTTCGACCACCCTTACTTGACGGATCCAATTATTCTTTTTGGAAAGCTCGGATGAGATCTTTTTTAAAATCTATTGATGAAAAAGTTTGGCAATCCGTCATAAATGGGTGGACTGAACCAACAATTACTGTTGATGGAGTTACAATCCCCAAACCAATTGATAAGTGGGACACAACTGATTACCAAAATAGTAGCTGAAATAGTAAAGCTATCAATTCTCTCTTTTGCGCTGTCACACCTAAAGAGTTTAGTCGTATTTGCAATTGTGAAGTCGCAAAAGAGGCTTGGGATATCTTACAAACTATTCATGAGGGCACTCCTTCTGTTAAACACTCAAAACTTCAAAGGCTCACATCTAGTTTCGAAAATCTTTCAATGAAAGATAGTGAGACCTTTGATGAATTTTATGCAAAGTTGAGTGACATTGTAAATTTCAGTTTCAATTTAGGTGAAAAAATTCCAGAATCCAAAGTTGTGGGAAAAATTTTCAGATCCTTGCCCGATCGGTTCCAACCAAAGGTTACAGCTATTGAGGAGGCTCAAGATGTTCACAACCTCAAGCTGGATCAGTTGATTGGAAATCTCCAAACTTATGAGGCACACAAGAATTTCAAAACGAAACAAAAAGATATTGCTTTTAGTAGTGCTCATAAAGTTAGAGAGGATTCTGATGAGGATTGTGAGATAGATTCCAAAATTACGGCTGCTTTTGTTAAACAATTTAAAAAATCTTTTTTGAAAAAGAATCCTAATCTTTTGGAATCTACTCATTCTCATAAATCTAAAGGCAAAGATAAACTCAAAATTAATTCCATAGCCAAGAAGGAGAAAGGAAAGATACAAGGGAACTCTGAAAGACTCCAATGCTATGAATGCCAAGGATTTGACCACTTTGCTCAAGAATGCCCCACTCGGTTGAGGAAGAAGAAAGCCCTCGCTATCACTTGGGATGATGAATCAGAATCTGATGAAGATGAAAGTGATAACGAAGATCAAGGCGAAGAGGGACATAAACAATTTCTTGCTTTCATGGCGGCTTCTGAAGCTGAAGGACAAACTGATTCTCCGAAGATGTCAGTTGAGAATATCACTGATGATGAATCCGCGGAGAGTGATCATGAAGAGCTTGAGCAAGCTTATGAAAAGTTGTATAAGGAATTTCTTAACTTATTCAAATTGAATGACAAACTCACAAAGAAACTCAAAACATATGAAAGTGAGAATGTCAAACTTAAGGAAGAGATTTCCGAGGCCAGAATTAATGCCATCAAGGTAGCTGATGATCGACAAGTTCTTTGTGCAAAACTGTTGACTTGTGAGACAGAGAGGAATGAGCTGCTACAAACCCATGCCATGTATGAAGAAAAGATTGAATCTCTTGAGATGTCACAAGTTGCTTTGGAAGAACTAATGGTCAGGAAAGAGGAAGAGCTCAAGTGTGCTATGGCTACCATTGGTCTTTGGAGCAAAGGATCAAAGACTTTGGAGTATATCATTGGGTCTCAACAAATGAGTTGTGACAAAAGTGGCATTGGCTTTGGTGGTAAGAAAGAGCAAAAACAGAGTGCTTCACCATCTCATGATACAAGAACTCAAGGAAAGGGAGAACAAAAAATTCAACATAAGGATGGACTTCTCAAACTTCCTAGAGTTGGTAAGGTAAAAGAAAAGAAGGTACACCCTATTTTTATTTGTCATCATTGTGGTATGCATGGTCATATTCGCCCTTATTGTTATAAGTTGCATGAGAGAGTGTATTTGCCTAGACCTAGGAATAGGAAGTTGGAAACCATGTCGAGACGGGTTCCTATTGTAGGGGAAAGGAACCACAACGTCAAGACACCACCCAAGAACTGCAATTCTCACAACTTTGTACGTACTAAAGCAGATTTGGGTGAGGAAGCTTGACTTGTGCTAATTTTTTTTTGTTTTAGCTTTTGGTTTTTTGTGTGTTGTTTTTAATAAAAAAAAAATGTGTTCTTGTTCATTTTTTTTTTGTCTTGCTTTATTTAAAAAAAAAAAAAAAAAAAAAAAAAAAACCAAAAAGATTTTCTTAGTATAGTTTTGCAAGCTTGAAATTTTTGAGTGGTCCTTGCTGCATATTGGAATTGATGAGAATATCCATTACATGCTGATATATGTGAGCTTTCTGTGGTCATTACTCATTTTGGAGTGCGTGTTTTTTGATTAGTATGTCTCATTCTGTACACACTCTTGGATTAGCAAATATCGGAGTCTTCCGCCTTAGTGATTATTTTTTCTCTATAGACTTCTGTCATTGATCTTTTACTTTTCTAGAGGAATTGACCTATACTAGCATATCTTGGGTGATGTTGAGTCTCTTAACCACCTACCATCCTTTTGCATCTCCATGGCTTTCCCCTTAATTCTTTGCAGTCTAGCCATGAGGAAAAGGCTACCTCAGAGTCACCAACCAGGCCATCTTTATTATATCCATACTTCTCTGGTTCAGTTTCCATACTCTTGAGCGTGACAGCCACCAATGATTGTGCAAAAGAAAAAGAAAAAGAAAAAGAAAGAGAAAGAGAAGAAGACAAAATATGCAAAAGAAAGAAAAAAATGTGCAAAAGAAAGAAAGAAAAAAAAAGAAAAGATTCATTGATTGAGGGGGAGCCTCTGCCTTTACTCACCAAATATCCCTTGATTCCTAGTGGTTTGACTTTCCTTTATTGTGCTTAGATTCTCTTGTCGGAGGTCCAACTTTCATATCACTACTAGGATTGAATCTAGTGTTTGTCGAACTCCAAGTTTCACACACACACTTTTCTCATGGGATCTATGCTTTTCACATAATGCATCACTTTCTTTCATGAGGAATTTTCTACAGACTGTACACATTGTGTTTACTAGTAATTGTGCTTCTTGGATAATCTTGTGTGTTTTAAGGTACAAATCTGAAATTCCTTGCTTGCTCCACCATATTATTTTTATCGTTTTCTTCTTGTTCACTGTTTTCAGTGTTTGTGGTTGCTTTTAGTGAGGGGAAGTTTGGTTCATCTTGATTTGGGTTGGTAAGGGAGTTTGGTTTTTCATTGCAAGAGTTGTTTAGCATGAACACTTTGATATGTTTGATAAGGGAGATTGGCTATATGTTTTGCATGTTGCTATGCACTGTTTGCCCTTCTTACATACTCCTGGTATTTATATCGTCATATCATTGCTTGTGTGGTTTATGATCTTGCTTTTGTTGTTTGAGAGTTGTTGTTCATGAGTCTTAATTTTCATCTATTCATATTTTCCATCTCATGTTTCAAGAAAATCATGTCGTATGTCTATTGTTTTTTTTTTATATATACTCTTGTGAGACTAATAGTTGTTTTAGAGATTGTAGCACTAATAACTGTTTTGCAGATCAAGACCTTGAAAAAGAAGTTGGCTTTTGTTGGCTGTAATGGGTTGGAGTGTTTAGGATTTTATTTGTTAGATGTGTTTTGTCACGGCATTGCCAAAGGGGGAGATTGTTAGGTTTTATTTCTTGGCAATCCCGTTTGACAAAACTCCTTTCAGTTGTATTTATTTTCGCACTTTTATTTCAGTGAGGCTATGAGTGTTTAGATGCGAATCCAACCAGAATTGTGCCTTTCAGAGAAGTTTGTAATGATAAAGCTTTCATGATTGCCACTTCGCTGATTATGACGGGGATCGAGCTGATGCAAAAATGCATTCCAAGTTGCCTGTCTGCTCGAGCGGACATTCCCCCGCTCGAGCGGAGATTCCCTGGTTCCAGCAGTTTTGGTTGCCTGCAAAAGTACTGAGATGTGTGATTTCGCGCTCGAGCGGGTTCTATAGCGCTCGAGCGGACCTCTGTTATATCACGCGCATATTTTGCTGAAGCCGCTCGAGCGGGCTGTTGGGCGCTCGAGCGGAGATCGCAGGACAGATTCTATAAATTCGTGTGTTGGGTCAGATTTTAGGATTACTCCTCCAGATCTTCTTTTTGGGTTCTAGGGTTTATATCTGGGGATACCTTGTGAGTTTTCTTTGATGTTTTGATTGAGTATTCAACTCATGTTCTAAAGAGTATACATCAAAGGTTTTATTTGTTTTACAAGTTCTACAAAAGAGAGAGTTGTTCTTCGGTGGATTCGGAAGAATTCGAGCTTGAAGCTTTGGTGGATTCCAGAGTGGCTCATCGTAAAGACAATTCCGAGGTGAAGACGGGTTGGAAGAGGCACATAGAGGTTGGTTCAATTAGGCGTGGATTCGCTAGGTAATTGAGAGTATACCTGTGTAATTCCTTTAAATCTTCTTAGTGGATTGTTTTGTGGCTGTTGCCCGTGGTTTTTTTATCACAGTTGGAAGTGTCCAATTGTGATTTTTTTCACGTAAAATCATTGTGTCTCTTTGTCTTGATTGTTTGATTGAGATTGTTATATTCTGCTTAAAATTAATACATAATCACAAATCAACATCTAGGGGATTTCTAGATTTTTCAAATCTTATGCTTAAATCACTAACAGAGGCTCTGATTTTTGTTAAAGCTTCATAATCCCCTATTCCCTCATCATCCTTCCAAATTCAAAACATAAGGCACAATAGTATAACCACTTTTGTTTTGATTTCCTGTCAGATTGGTATCAAACTAATCAATTTTTTTAATTTTCCACGCCAAGAAGCATTGATATGTTTGTTTATTGATTATTTTCCACACCAAGAAGCATTGATATGGTTGTTTATCCAATTGACGTAGTTGCTTGTTGAGCATGTGAATAAAAATCATATTAATTTTATTAAATGAATCTATTTATTTATTTTATAAATATCGTTTGTGTAGAAATTGAGAAATTATTTAATGCTCAAAGAGTAATCTTCCATTTGATTTACTGTCTACTAGGGTTTGAATTGAGGCCATAGGGTTTGGATTGATGGATTGATTCTACGCCCCCTTGATATTTTTGAAAGGTAAATTCTATCTCTGATCATTTCTGTTCTTCAATTAATGCAATTCAATTTTGTTTCTTCTGTTAATTCTAGATCTTCTGTATACACGTGTTATATGTAAAGCCCCGTAGTGGAGCTTTTGTGATTAAACCATATGATTATTAATTTTAATTCTCTGACTCTTGTTCATAATCTAGAGGAATAGATATTAATTTTATTTCTCTAACTCTTGGTTGTTGATTTTATGTTAAAATTGTTGACAAAAATAGATCGTTTGTACCCACTTAAAAAAAATGACACATTATGCCTGGCACATGTTCGTAAAAATTGCAATGACAACATAGGATGCCTTGTAACACACTAACAATAGCAATTTTAGTCGGAGTCTTTAGTGTTCTAGGAGTGCTTCTTAATACTTCTAGTATACAAATAGAGAAACCTTCTTGTGGAGTGATGGTTGTTTAGAGGTTATTGATAATGATCAGCTTCTTTGGGTGGGTCTTAACAAAGTGGTTTTTAGCAATAGGAGATTTGGAACTATGTTTTGAATAAATATTCAATATGTTTTTGAACTCAAGTTTGAGAGTTGGAGAGTTCTGAGTTCAAAATTTGATTTAAATGATAATGTTCAAAAGTAAGAAAGACAATTGGATTTTGATAAAGTGGGCGTGAACTGCTTTCATAATATGCAAAACAAGTTTGCAAACAAAAAATTTGTACAAAAGAACACATCGAGATAGACTTATCAATGACATTTTTGAAATTATAAAGACAATAATAAGTGTTTTTTTTTTATTGGAATTGAAGGAACGATACAGAAAAGCCACCTCATTTTGAATATAAATTCTATTCATATTTTGTTATTCTTCTTAGAGAGGTGCTATTTTATTGGCCATGTGAAAGTTGAAATCCTAATTTTTCAATTTAACAATGATGCTTGATCAATATTTTCTAGAGGATTGATGGGGGAATATGCAAAAACTTGTAAGATCACAGTATGTAATGGATTTCAGTAAAGGGTTCAGGGTTGACCATGATTAACTGGTAACATTAAAGGATCTTGGCATAATAGGAATGTTCTTCATTTCAGTTTGTTTGGCATAATAAGAAGGATCTAGGCAGGCAACTAGATAATACTAATGCGCGGGAGTGATTCTGCAATGTAGAGAACACATGGGCTTTGTGGCTGAACTGCGCTCCTCCGAGAGGTGAAGGACTGAACAGATAACAAATGGTGAGACTGCCCAACCAAGGTTTGGTCGGAAACCCCTCCAATGATAAAGTCATATCAAAGAGAACACGGAGAAAACGAGAGAGAGAGAGAGAGAGAGAGAGTAATTGAATTCGGATCCCTTGTGAAGGGAGGTGAGGTTATTTTTTATAGGAAAGGCTCGATTTGCTCATAAAGCACCTCTCTCTGCCACCTGGCACTCTTTGTCATTTAGCTAGGTCACTCCTTATTGGAGGAAGATAGAGACTTTGCAATACACTTGAGTAAGCCGTTTTGTTATTCGCAGTTGCCATGTGCTCTCCACTCACATGGCATTGAGTGATCTATTAGAAGCTCACCTCAACTAAACTCACTTCAGAGCGAATAGGAGTCTTGAAGTCGCTACCAAGGACTTGCCCACTTTGGAGTGGGAAAATGGACTGAGGCTTAGGCCCATGGCATTGCCTCATTCGGAGTGGGGAACAAGGCTAGGGCTGGGCTCATGACTTCGCCCACTTCGACATGGAGAAAGGTGCTAGGGCCGAACCCCTAGATTAGCCTATTTCGTAGTGGGCCTTCTCCTCGACAGGCTAGGTTTTCCCACAAATGGGCTTTACTATTTATGCCCCCTTTAACTAATGTCAGTCTGTTTGCATACATGAAATGGATGCACCTATTTTCCTATACTTAATAGATATTGCAAAGTTGTTAAATCTTTTTCCTTTCCTATTTGCTAATTTGTTTAAATTATTTCAGAGTTTGATGAGTTTCCAGAACGTGTGCTATTTCTTCTCATCATATTAGACGCTTATAAATATTGTTTAGTTGTACTTATGAGTTTTACAAGAAGGATTAACAACAACACAAAAGAAGAGAAACAAGGTAACAAGAAAGGTTGAACAAAAACCAGAAAGCCATTTGAAACTGAAACATAAATGAAGAGAGAGCAAATGCTAGATATATATATATACATATATATATATATATATTTATATAAAGGAATTAATGAGAGAAATAAAATACGTGTCTAGCTAGAAAATCTATTGTTTCTAGTCCATATTTATACCAAAATCTAATTTCTTTAATGCCAATGATTACATGCAAGATCCAATAAGATGAATGTTTCAGCATTTTATTTTACCTAACCTTGTGTTAGCTCCTCTCATTTTTATTTAGCCTGAGATGAAAGAAAATATGGACAATTTGTTTTATAGAGTTAACACCCTGATTATATAATATATATAAATATATTATTCCTGTGATAGGCTCTATTATTGTCGAAAGTATATCGAAACTGCTTCTCTCTTTTTGCCCGGGCAACCTGCTACTTTTGTTTCTTGGTGGTGCTTTTGGTAAAAAGTATAGGACAATTTTATGAAATTACAGAGACCTCAATACAAATTACATTGCTCCATCTTTTATTGAACCCTGTTTTGTTTTATACCCAAAATTTCTTAAAGCATCCAAACCTTGCAACTATAGTCATGATTGTGTTGGCTGTTACTAGTGTTGGACAATGAATGCTTTGTTCCCTTAATCTTTTGGTAGTTGTATCCTCTCCTTAGTCCAAGACAATTGAATTAGTTTTAAGGCTTATGATTATGATAATGTATGATATATCTGACACCTTAAGCATCACTATTTGTATTTAAAGTTGCAGCCCATATCTGGAATCTTGCTAGTTATGCATCTTAAATAGGGGCCTATTTAGTTAGGCCAGTCTGAATTTAAGTTTTATTGCCTTAGTTATGTCATGAAAGTGAATATAGGGAGAAGTGCCAACAGATTTTTTGGGATGAGTGGTGGTGTTTGTGACAATTTAATTTTTCATAGTTCAGATTAGAGAACCTGTTTGGTGTGCGAGATTTTGACACACTAGCTGCAACCAAGGATTAATTAATAATATTGAATCTAATGGGCTTTACGATTTAAAACTGGAAAATTGATTCAGATTTGAATCACTCTCTTCTAATTTTGATTTCGATTTATTTATTTTTCTCCATAATCATGGTCAAAGCTGGATTTGTTGTGTCAAATGTTTTTTTTGGAATTACCTCCATTATCTTTGAGACTAAATACTCTTCTTCTTCTTTTTTCTGGTTAAGTTTTGTAATTGAATTTTGTTCTTCAATTTTATGAAAGTATTTGGTTAGACTTTATACGTGAGAACACTATATACCACTTAAAGTATGCAATTACAGACTTAAATGGGAATTGTGGGTGTTGATTTCTGACCTCACAATCAAATAGGAAACTTAGCTGGAAAGTACGTGGCAAAATAGATTAAACCAAACACCTGCATACAAGAAAATAAAGAGAAGCCACGGTGGTTCGTTCACCCGGGGAACGATCAAGTCAGTTACTTATCTATCAAAGATAGCAACTCAATTAATAGTGTACAAGTAAGAGCATATCTTAGACCCACAGGTGCCTCACTTTTATAGCCAGCAATGCTCTCGTCTCCTAAAAGTCTCACTTCATAGGACTCAAGCACAATACTTATTACGGATTCTTAGTTAGATATGGATGAACTCCTCAAGAGTCTCATCCCTATCCGAACTAAGTGCCTCACTTATTTAGGACTCTTATCCTCTATCTAAATATCTCGGATTCCGATATTACCGCACCATATCTTGGCAATACCAAATCATCTCGACAATCTAGCTCCCCATGTGGCACCTCAACCAACACCTCGGCCATGTGACACGACCCTAAAATTATGTCCCCACAGGAACTTTTGTTACAGTAACATAGCCTCCGCCGCCATTGCCAACTGGATTCTTCAATGGTAAGTTTGTTTCTTTTTTTCTTTTTTTATTTTTATTTCTTTTTTCTTTTGATTCATTCCAACATTCATACTCAAGTTCATTGCCCTATTGATTTTTGTTTTGATTCATTCACTTCACTCCACTACCTCAATTTGTTTTGACTTCCTTAAAAAAAAAAAAAAATTGGAATTTTGTTTACAGTGGAGGTTGATTACAGTTTTAGTTATGATTTTCTAAAAAAATTGGGTTTTGTTATGATTTTCCTTTTAAAAAAACAAAGGTTCTATTTTGATTCTCTTTTTTTTTTTTAAATAAAAAAAAAATTGGGTTTTGTTCTGATTTTCCTAAAAAGAGATTTCCAACTAAAAAATCTAGAAATTCCCTAAATATTGATTTGTGAGTATGTATCAATTTTAATGAGTAAATAGCAATCACAGTCAAACAATCAAAGACAAATCAATACAATGATTAAACGTGGAAAAATCACAATTGGAGCACCTCTAATTGTGATAAAAAAATTATGAGCAAAAGCCACAAAACAATCTATTAAGAAGACATAAAGGAATTATGCAAGTATACTCTCAATTACATAGTGAATCCACACCCGAATCGAACCGACCCCTATGTGCCTCTTCCAGCCCCGTCTTCACCTCAAAATTGTCTTGCCCAACGTTGAATCCACAACACCAATGTCGAATCACGACGATGAGCCACTCTGGAATCCACCAAAGCTTTAGGCTCGAATTCCACGGAATCCACCGAAGAACAATACTCTCTTTTGTATTGAACGAAACAAACAATCCTTTGATGTATACTTTTCAAACCAGATTTAAACTCAAACAAACAACAAAGAAACTAGCAAAGAAGCTCAAGATATAAACCCTAATATCCAAGAAGATATGGAAGCCGTAACCTTAAAAACGAATGAAACCATATATTTATAGAAAACTGATCCGTGATTTTCGCTCGACCGTAAGAATGACCACTCAAGCGAATTGACGCTTGAGCGCAAAACCACAACTTCCAGTACTTTTGCAAACAGTTTAAACTTCTGGAATCAAAGATTCTCTGCTAGAGCACACAAATGGCCGCTCGAGCGGACAAGCAACTTCGATTGCATTTTTGCTTTTGGCTTCGAGGGCGCTGCCCCTCGACCCCGCCTGGGCACTGCCCCCTCAACCCCCGCGAGCTGACCAGGCAGCTCGATTCCTGACATAGTCAGCGAAGTGGCAAACATGATAAGATTCAGGATCATAAACTCCTCTGCATAGGCACAATTCGGGGTGGATTCGCATCTAAATACTCATAGTCTCACTGAAATAAAAGATCGAATAAAATTACAACTAAAAGAAATTTTGTCAAATAAAAATGCCAAGAATAAAAACCTAACACCAACATAATAAGATTTCTTAAACCACTACAGGACATTGTTAACACCATCATTAGCAAAGAGTTTGGCCCCATTTGGTAGTGCTAGTGAGGTGCTTTTTAATTAAGAACTACGTAGATAAGAGGTTGCAGTAAAGAAGTATGTGTTGTTTGGTTACACAGTTCAAAAAGAGCTTGATTTCCTCTTCCTCGCCAAAGCATCTCACTACTGCTTCATTGAAGAGTACTTTTTGTGCCATACCACTAAAAGTCAAATTACTTCATAGATACAGCTAATGAAACCATCAACCACTTCAAGCAACCATAAAAATCTTCTAATGTGATCTCACCACAACACCAAATTGGGCCTTCATATCTTGTAATGTACTTCAAAGATTAGTTTGTCAGGAAGAGAACAGTTCAAAATGCAACTTCGAATAAGATTAATTAAAAACACCATCAATGGATCCTGCACACCATGATACTGCAACTTTCACCAAGACTTGCTTTTTTTTTTGTATTTTGGTGAAACTGTGACGTGGTTGATAGATGATTTTTTTTTTTTTTTTTTTTTTTTTTGAGAAAACAAAACAAAACAAACCAGCTAGAATTATATTAAGTTGGGAGCGAGCTAAGTCATGTGTTGGTTTAACCTCTTTCCGCTCAACCTTACGTACAACTAGATAATCAAAATATTTATTAAATGCCTTGATATTTACAATTAAAGTGGAAGAAGACCAGACGAGTCTAACTCTATTACATAAAACATCTACCAAAAGTTGTGAGCCGTCCACAATTCTAATTTTCACATACTTTGATCCTTCGCCCATTGAATCGCCCTATGACATGCCAACACTTCCGCCTCAAACGCTAACATGAGCTGAGAATGAAAAGCTCGTTGTGCTACCGGCTCACCATTGGCGTTATAAAAAAGCCACGCAACACCTGCACTACCATCTGCTTGTCTCCAAGAGCCATCCACTAGCACTTTGTATTCTTGTAAACAAACATTAGAACAAGAGGTGACCATTGGTTCAATGGTTATGTCTTGGCCTAACAATCTTGAAGTTATGAGTTCAAGTCTTGAGACCACCACTTTGTGTATTATGCCAAAAGTTAGGTATGTACTCAATCTTTCTCCTCCCAAACGCACATTAATGTGTACTAATTAGGTGTTGTTTTAGGGGTGATTATTGGTTCAATGGTAAAAACCTTAGCCTAATAACATTGAGGTTATGGATTCAAGTCACGGGACAACCATTTTGTGCACTATGCTAAAGGTGAGGTGTATACCCAATATTTCCTCTCCCAAACACATATTAATGTGTACTAATTGGACGTTGTTTAGATTCAGAAGATCGTAGTGTCAATTTCCTCTCTCGGGCATCCTACAAACTCTGATCCATCATATCTTCTAGACAATGATCCAAACAGATCATTAGCTAAATTAATGGCCTGCTCACAAGACAACATATTCTCATTAAAAATAACACTATTTCTTTGCTTCCAAATGGCCCAAAGCACAACAACAAGTTGGCAAATAAAATTCATATCTGAAGATTGCTGCTTCCAATTATCTGGCCATGCAAAAAATAAAACAGGCTTTCCAATTAAAAAAATCCAAGACTAATTGACTGCATCGCCAAATCCTAAGTGAACCAGGACATTTAAAAAACAAATGTTCTAACATCTCCTCCTCCTTCAAACATCTTAGACATAGTGCATCATTCAACACCTTTCGATGTTTCAACAAATGTCTAGCTGGAAGAATCTTATAAAGACATTTCCACAAAACCATAGATAATTTGAGAAGGATAACAACAGAGCAGGTTTGTTGCAATTATTACAAGTTTCTAGACAAAGATGAGGAGGATTATGACCTCTACACTTCAAGGGATTTAAAAACTTGCTTTAAAATAATTTCGAGGGATTTAAAAAACTTGTTTTTTTTTTGTTTTGTTTTTGTGGGTTACATTTTGTTTCATTTGGTACTTGTATGATGTAATTCAGTGTAATGGTTGTAGCGGTACATTTCATACTTGAGAATACAAATAAAGATGGTTACAGTTGTGTTGGTATATGGTTAATAATACATTTGGTACTTCAGAATGCCTAAGAATACGTTTTGTTTCATTTGGTATATGATTGGTGTAGCTGTGGTTTTGTTTCCTTTTATTTTGTTTCCTTTATATTTCCAGACCTTTGCCCACTACAATCTACTAGCAATAAACTTGATTTTGTAAATAAAACAGTACAAATTTTTTTTAAAGAATAAAACATTACAAAAAGAAAATAAAATAAAAAAAATCACCCAAAATTTCATTAGAAGAAAGGACCGTTGGCCAGAAGGCAACCTAACAATTACAATACACAACAGGAAAACAAACCAAAAACAACACTACCTAAACATTAATTCTAACAAACTAAAAATTAATTAGCTCAGTTGAATTCCCATCCAACAATACTTTTTTTTAATAGCCGAGTATCGGGGCCAGCACCCATTCAGAGTGACGCATCTCGACTAATCTCGGGGTTCTGAGCCGATCGACCAGGCAAAGACGCAGTGTCCCACCAGTAGCCAGCTAGGGATGGGATTCGAACCTAAGACCTAGAAAGGAGCATACTCGTAGGTCTTTGGTCCCTTACCCTCAACTAACTGGGCTACCCTTCTAGGTTCCCATCCAACAATACTAGTAGCCAATCTAGTAGTTCAAAGCATCAGGCATCATCTTCTTCTTGCAACCTGCTCAAGCCACCACCAAAATTGTTTACTTGTCTCCAAACTTTCAGTTATATCACCATTGTTTTAGATTAATAACATTTGACAAATAAGAAATAAAAATGAAGTTAATAAGTATACAAATAAAGAAATACCCAAAGACATGAATAGAAATGCTCAAATTATGAAGTGTCAACAAAACTGAAAATCAAAGTGCAGGACAATACTGGAGAGAACCATGAGGATCCTGATCCAAACCCCTCCCCCCTCCCCAACACGTCACTTACCTCCTCTTCCTCCCTTTCTCTCCAAAGCGCACATCACATCACACACCTCACTTTTTTTAATTAAAAAACAAAACAAATTTTATTTTAATAAAATACATATAATTTTTACTATATAAATTCAATTTTTATAAAATTAATATTATTCAAAAAATATCAACGAAATATTTAAAATGATACTTAAATTAATTCAAAAAATATACGAAAAAAACTTACATAATTAAAATGATTTGTATGATTTGAAATTAATGTAAATAATAATTATTTAGAATTACTTTTTGAACGGAAGAATATTATTTTTATTTATTAAAAAAACGTAAAGAATAATAAAAATTAAAATATTAACTCAAATTTTAGAAAATAATAATAATAATATTCAAACCATATAGATATCAACTCAGATTGTATAAATAAAAAATAATAATAAACCATACAAATAATAATAATATTATTTTATTTTGATAAATATTGTATAACTTGTAAAATATAAATAATTTTTTTTATAAAATTAATACTGTTAAAAATATATCGACAATTGGTTTAAAATGAGATTAATGTTAAATATATTTAATAAATTTAACATAATAATTTTAAAATTACATTATTTTAAATTATTTAAATGATTAAAATGAAATGTTTGATTAAAATTGATACAAATAAAAATTGAGCTTGTTAGGGAATCGAAAATTTTAGTTGATTTTTAGAATTTTTACAAGAAATGTGCAAAAAAGCAAAAAGATGAATAATGCTAGAGACCCACAATTTGGATTCTTACATGTACCCCACAATAAGGTGGCAAGAAAAGTAGGTCATACACAATTGAGTATATGATAAATCAAAAGTTTACATGTATCTTACCACATTATTGTAGATCAAATTGTGGGAGACTACTTGTGGGTCTTAAACATTTTTCTATAAACTACTTAAATTATTTAAATAAAAATAATTTTTTAATTTTTAAGACTTTAAACACTAATGATCACTATTTGGTTACATTTTCAAAATTATTCTTTTTTAAACTATATATAAGTTTGATGAAAAAAAGAGAGGATATTTTTTAAATCTTAAAATTACGTTTTTTTTAATTTAAAAACATATTTTTAAAATTTAAATTATCAAAAATAATTTTTTTTACCAACTTTAGCCACACATCACATTTTAATTATTCAAATATTTCAAAATAACGCAACTTTTTTTTTTAAATTGTTATTTTATACATTTTATTAAATATTCTTAATATTATTGTTGTTTTAAAAGTATAGTCCATATCATCTCAATGTTATTAATTTTTAAAAAGATCAGATTTATATTTTAAAATTTATACATAGTTTATAAAAATAAAAATAAAAAAGTCTCTAAAATTATCAACAAAAAAGAATAGTTATCAATAAAAAATAAGACTGAAACATAAAAATATTAACTCAAATCATATACTAAAAGTAGTTTCAAAAATTAGTTTAAAAATATTAATCATACAGTATATTTCAATTTTATACAAATTTATAAAGATAGCAAAAAATAGTCACAAAAAAACAATTCGCATGATATATTTTTAGTTTTAAAAATATTTGAGCGGGGTGCATTTAATTGCCTTGCAAGTCTAGTCTAGGTAGGGTGCAAGTTCAGTCTGTGTGGGTACAAGTTTAGTGTGTGTGGGATACAAGTTGAAGCTGTGTGAGAGTGCAAGTTGAATATATGTGGGGCTGCAGGTCCAATTTGTGTAGAATGCAAGTCGAATATATGTGATAGTGTAATGCAAGTCCAATTTGTCAATTAATATTTGTATGGTTTGAAAATTTGAATATGGTTTGAATTATATATATATATATTAATATTTGCAAGTCCAGTCTGTATAGATATATATATATATATATATATATATATTTTATTTGTATGATTTGAATTAATACTTGTACGGGTGGAATAGTTGAAACATAATATAAAAATTAATTTTGGTAACTAATTTTTGGTTGAAGCTTAAAAGTTGAAATAATTAGTTTAAAATTTGTTACCCAAAAGGCAACTTAAGAGGGAGGTGAATTGGGTTTCTACAAATTAAAACTAATAATTACCCAATAAAAACTTGACAATAAGTACAGTAGGTATAACATATAATAATCACAATAATATTAGATGAATATCACACTTAAAGCAATTTAAAGAGATGAGGAAAGAGAAGGCAAATAAGATTTATAATGGTTTAACTTTAACCAAATCTACGTCCACTCCTCAAGGTTCACTTGAGATTTTTCACTATTCTTCTAACTTCACTGGGGTGTTAGCAATATCATGCGCATGGAGCAATTCTTCACAAATTTTCTAGCATTACAAGCTCGCTAGTGACTTCTTACAAGATTGGAGATGAGCATTTTTGCTTTCAAAGAAAGCTACAAGGATAACCCCTCTCAGGTAGATATAAAATAATGAAACTTTTAGACTTTTTTGTAAAACCTCTCAAAGGAAAATAAGCTTAAGGCTAAGGCTCAGTGTATATTTTCTGAAGAATGAATGAAACAGAGATTTAGAACTCTTCAGATAACTCGGAGAAGATAGAGTGTGTGATTGATGAAGGATGAAAGAATATTTCTTGCACTTAGTTCTCTTCTCTCTGTTCCTCTGTTGTTTTTATCTTCTGTATGGAGCTTTGTTATATACAGAATTCAGTGCTCTGTATCTTTCTTTTTACCCTTGGTTTCTTCTGGTTAGGGATGGTGAAATAATATATATCAAATCAATGTCACCCTTTATGTTTAGCCCATGTGAGTTTTTCCCGTTGGAAGATAATCAGATAGCCGTTGTAAAGTTGAACTTGAAAAAAAGCCGTTGCAAAACTGATTCATACAGAGAGGGGTCATCTACCAGGATGTACCAAATGAACATTTTCTCTTGGTGGTCATTCACCCGAATGTCCCCTAGATATCCTTTCGGACGTCCAGTCACTCTCAGTTGTGAAGGATGACTAATGCGGTCGTCGAGCATACTGTTTGTTTGACAACCCGAACAAAACTAGAGCAGACCGAAACGAACTATGCAGGTTTGCCACCGCCGGTTGTTCCCCCCAAATGTCCGGTTGGTCAACCATCCCTTGGTGGTTTGACCTCTGCCCAGACGTCGAGCCAGTTGACCACCCCTTGGTGGTTTGACCTCCTCTTTTGCTGATGTTTTCTGTTGTGTTCTGCTGCTTCGGTTGCTTTGTTCTTTGTCTGTTTAAGGTTGAATTGTGGTCTCCAAAGAACATAGATTAGACATAGAGAAGATGAGTTATGTTGTTAGATTAATTATAATATTTCAATTAATTTAACTCTTTCAAATAAATCAAAACAAAATCATCAAAATCTATGTTATTCATGCTATGACTAACAAAAATATTACAAAAAATTAATTGTGACGCCCCAAATTTTTGGAATATCGAAGGAAATTAAATAAAAACTTAATTAAAAACTTGACATTTTAATTAGAAATTTCGACTTTCATATAATCAGAAGTCCAACAATGCCTAATAAAAACTTAAAATGTCAAATAATACATTAAACAAACCATAATGTCCTTAATTATTAATACATAAGATAATAAAATTTTATCCCTCTATGGTCATGACTTCAAGTCAACCAAGGCTTTATGTTAGTGTCAACTCCATTTTTAGCTTCCATTCCTTCCTCATAAAAATCTGACATAAAACGTCAGGGTAATAAAACTATGCTATGAGTTTCGCAACACAGTAAGAAAACACAATAAACCTATCTTTCTTTTTAAGAGAAAAATAACGAGATTATACAAATGATATAACAATATAATTGCAAATATAAATTACAACCATTAAAATAATTTCAACAATTTTAATAAATTATGTGACACTCAAAATCTCACTAAAGATATTTAACTTACTGACCACTAAGCCATGACCACAATTAATTTGAATCCCCTCTTCGTCAACTATTCAAGTGTTACCAACCGTAACTACTAGGGATGCCCACGTCCAAAGTTACATACTAAAATAGTGGCATCTGTGGTCTGCCCCAAGGGAACGGTCTACCAGAAGTACGTAATCTCCTTGTGTGTCATATGCACATCCACCCTTATTCCAAAACCAAAAATCGAAAATGGGTCAGATAAATCCCGTGCCATCTTAGGGTTTTGTGACACAATTTACGTACGAACTCTTAAAATCAAGGCTCACCCTGAACAACCAGTATTAATTGTCAACCGTTAATTTCGTACACTCCGTTGATTATTTTACTTAATTTCCATAATAATTACAAATATTTAAATCACCATTGATGTTATACCATTTTATTACAATTTTCAATTGAAAATATTAACACATACGTTTTGCAATAATCAACCAATGTACAAATTATTATAAACAGCTAAATTAAGCCATAGTGTGAAATAATAAATTTTAAATAATAAAATAAATCGCAACAACACACATGCATACTAATTTACAAGATCTAATTAAATAGATTAGTACAACACATATTTTTTAGTTCTAACAAATAATTGAAATGGTAATCTTGATTCATTAATATTCTGTCTAGAATTTTCAGAACATAATTTTTGTAATTAAAATTACAAATAAATTATTTTCAAAATTCTAAATTCGTGTAATTTTCAAGAATGTTTAACAAACATGTTATGGTCATTTTTTAGAAATAATTTCTCAAAAATAAATTATAAATAATTTTTAAAAATTATAAAACATTACATGACACAGATTCGTCACATTTTCTTAAAATAATTCCACATTGAAATTTATAAATCAAATCCATAACGTAAAAATCGAGGATGAAACTATATTTCTCAAATTTCATTTTTAACTCAAAAAATACCAAATTTAGTCTAATATAAGATTTTTTAGTTATTTTTCAAACATGAAGCAGAATTTGTTGAAAACTTCAAATTTAATTAAAATTTCATACAAATTTGTACAAAATTAGAATAATTAATGCAAAATTTATGGATGAATTAGGCATCATTATCAACAACTTTGTAGAAGAAAGCATCTTGAAATTTTGAGTATAAAATTATCTAAAAATTTGTACAATATTCTTACAGATTTAAGAACCATAAGACCAAACCAAACAAAATCTTCAATCGATTATTTAATATCACAAATTACAAATGCAATCCCAAATCCAAGATTATATCATGATTTTAATACTACTAATATATAGATAACCTTCAAACATACAAGTGTTACAACTTTTATTATATGGGATTTGATTGGGTGGATAGAAAATTGTTTGTCAAAGGACTATTGTGGTTTTGGCTAGTGATGTCGATGGTAGCCCTCTGTATTTTCTTAGTTCTATTCCCAAATTGTGTTTTCTACCAAGATTTCAAACTCGACAAATATGATACAACTCGGTTTCAGACTGCATTTTATGTCGTGCATTCCATACTCTTGACATTGTTCATATACCATGGTCTATACAATATCATAGTCAGATTTGGTTTGTATATAGAAGTATCACTGAATTAGTTTGTCTAGTTGGAACTGCTATTATAGTTTATTTGGTGGCCCACCCTAGAGAGTTCCACAAACAATTTGGTGATCTTGTGAATGCGTATAGTGTAGGAATTACCCATGCCTTAGCCTATTATGCTTATTTTATCTCTAAAATTTTTCATTCATATTGTGAGATAGATTTGCCTACGATATTTTTAAATATGAGTATGCATTTCTCTATTGAGTGATGGAAAAAAAAAAGTGAGAAAATGTTTAGTATGGATAGATTTGTTTTTTGCATTTATTCTTCTAATTTGGTAGAATTGGGTAGAGAACATGAAATAAGAGCATAAAGGGAAAAATAGGAGCAATGGAGGGGGAGAGAATAATGATGATGGAGGAAGGGGTAATGGAGGCAATAAAGGGAAAGAGAATAATGATGATGGTGGGGGCAATGGGGACAATGGTATGTAAGAGATTGATGAAGATGGAAGAGATAACGGAGGTAATGGAGGGTAAGAAAATGATGATTATGGAGGGGGCAATTGAGGGGGAGACAAATATGAAGATGGAGATGTCAGTAGTAGAGAGAAATGATGTCGGAATCGAAGTAGTTTGCCAATACAACGTTCAAGACAATATTATGAAATTTGTTGCATTAGTAAGGTATGTTACCTTTATATAGTTTTTCAACTCCTTAACGAATGATTATGATCAAATTAATCCAAAGGCCAATATGAAAATACACTAGGGCACTTTCCTTCCACTATATTCTATAATTTTCTAATTTACTATAGTACATAGTGAAATTTTCTACACTTCTCCAGAATATTTTAAAACCTTCCATATTTGTCCAAACTTCTCATGTTAATTCTTTTAGGATGTTTTAGAACCTTTTCAAATTTTCCGGAGTCTTCTAAGTTCTCCCAACTTTGTAAAATGTTGTGAAATTTTCGGAGTGTTCTAGATTCTCTTAACTTTGTAAAATGTTATGGAAGATTTTGTACAACGCTCATTCTTAATAATTAGAATTTTGCAAATAAAAAAGTCAACTGAAAATAAAGGTAACCAAATAATTAATTTTTTTCTCCAATCTAATCATATCATCAATTTTTACCTAAAGTGATATAGATGAATATTATCATTATCAAATATTTTAAAATAAAAACTCTATAGTATCTATTTAATTAAATTCTCTTTGATTATTTTAATGTGTAATCTCCCACTTATTCCTTCTTTTTCTCCAATATTCTTTTATTTTTTATTTTAAAATTTCCAGCAATAATTGAATTTCCTTTAATTGTTTTAACGTATAATCTCCTATTTCATCTTTTTTTATTTTTATCTTATTTTTTAATGTGTAATCTCCTATTTTTTATTTTCTATTTAACGTGATAGAAATGGTTGTTATCATTATCAAAACTATTTTTGCTTCTATTTTAAAAGAGAGATTTAGCCATAAGTCGCTCAGACCTTTCACTTCTTGTCAAAAGGACAAAAAATTTCAATACTTGCAAAACTCCCTCATAGCTCCTATTTTTTGTTAAAAGGACAAATTTTTACTTTGATTCATAGTAAAATTTTATTCTGAATCAAAGTAAAATTTGAGATTTCGCCTGTGAAAGAATAAAAAAGCAGAACGAACAAAAAATAAGGGTTTACAAGAGAATGAGAGAGAGAGAGAGAGAGAGAGAGAGAGAGAGAGAGAGAGAGAACAAACTATCGATTTTCAGATCTGAGACTGTCAATTTTCATATCTGAGGCCGTCAATCTCATATGAGATAGTGGAGACAAACAGTGACTATAAGAGTGATAAGAAGAATGCTTTTTAAAATACTAGGGATTTTTGAAAGTACTCATATAATTCTTGTCCTTTTGACAAGATGAGTGCCTCTTGAGGGATTTATGGCCAAATTTCCCATTTTAAAATAGAAACTGTATAGTATCTGTTTAATTCAATTTCCTAAAATTATTTTAATGTGTCATATCCAAAATTTGTTGTTATTAATTTCAAAGTCAAAATGAAAGAAAAATATAATGAGTTTTAATCAAAAACTACAAACTAAAAACTGATTAACTTTGATGTGTTTAAGTGTAACTTTTCAAATGGATTGTGTTTCTTTGAAGGTTCATCTTTTTTTTCTTCTTAATAATTTTGTTGAATAAACTCCTAAATTTTATTCTCTAGAAATTGGCAAAATATGTGAAGAGAGATTCTTAAATTGCTGATGGTGGTGGTAGGCGGTGATTGATAGTAGTGTATGAAAATAAAGAAAGAGTAAAAATTAAAAAAGTAAAAGGGTAAAAATAAAAAGGGGGACTTATGAGTCGATTCTATTAACTATACTTATTTACTTAAAATGATTGATAAATTTATCACTATAAATTTATTTATTAATATCCACCATTCTTACTTGAATTCATTCACTCACTAACAAGGATACTCCATCATCTTCCACATACACAAGAATAAGAAAGACTGATAAATTTATCACTAAAAAATAATCTGAAAACAAAGAAGATGGTGGTGATATGGCAATTGTGTAGATCGATGATGGTGGAGTGTAGATATACGATGATAAAATGTAGATCGGCGATGGTAGAGTGTAAATCTTTGACGATGGTGGACATAATTGGTGAACGGTGGCGGCATCCAAATAACAACAGCGGTGGTGGGCACATGGTAACGGTGGCCGCGATGGTGGCGGTGGTGGTAAACAATGGTGGTGTGAAACTTTTAGAAAAATAGTGGAAAAAGAGAAATATAGAGAAAGAAAAGAGAAATGAAAGAACTTGATCAGTATAGGTATTAGAAGTTATTGGTGTATTCAAAAAGTCAATATGACTTAGTAATACTTAAGCCTATTTAATAGGACTAGTAGGTAATTATCCTAAATAAAAAAACTATCATTAAAGTAATGATTTGTAATTCTCACTAATATATTTTATTAACCATATTCCTAAAATCAAAACAGAACTTAATGGCTCCAAAACAAAGTTTGAGCTTTAACAGAAGTTGTGCTTTTGATAGAACTAAGCAAAAAAATCACAAACCGATCCGATCCGATTCAGACAAAGTCGTACTGTTTAGTTTGGTTTTCTTTGTAACGCCCCAAAATTATTATAATAAACCATCCACAATATCCAATTATGACAACAATAATAAGAGAGATATCTTCCATTAAGTCCTATGTGATTTAAAAAAGAGAAACATATGCGGCATACATTCATGATGCCTAGCCTAGAATCTACAGCATATGTTGCAAGTTAAAAGAAAGAATGGAAGATAAGCAGATAAAAATGCCCCGAGGGCTTACATATTTCCAAGACAAGGGTTGGTTACAACAAAAGTGGACTTAAGTCTAATACAGTTAAAGTCCTCGGCTATATAAAAACGAGTACAACAAAAGAAGCACTTGCTCCATATCCTCCTAAGCTACTGCCTTGGTGGAGGCATATCATCAGCACCTGAAATTTTTTTTCCCACTTAGGGTAAACCAAAGCCCAGTAGAAATAATCCAACACAATGTATGAATCTTAACAAAGCTATAAGATGAATGCACATGCCATGTTCCTGCCAAACATATTTATATCTCTTTTCAAAACTATGCAGTGCTAGGTTAATATCTTGATTTACAAATCATTTCCATTACAATAGAAAATAGGGTGGTGATTCACACTTTGAGAATTTCAAAACAATACAACATTTCCCAGAAATTTTGTCCGGAGGAAACCGTAAGCCGAGACCCATGTAAATTTAGGCTATGCAAGCACTACTATTGCCATTTCACAGAAATTTTGTCCACGGGATCGGCACCCATGTATACGCGCGATTTTCGGGACTTTCACCCAGGACACTCAGGCCAACTTAGTTCAACAACACAATTCATGTTTCACAGATTCACTATTTTTTTTCAAAACGATAAACATTTTCAATGTGTAAGTGTGAATTAATACTCAATGCAAATGAATAAGAAACTAGTTACAATTCTTCTAGTTCACATGCAATTTCTACAACAATCATAGTTATCCTCCACCGATAGCCCAAAATAGATATTTCTAAACAAGTAGTTTATATTTCAAACAAATAAACTTCCCAAATTTCAAGAGGTGAGTAATAATACATATCTAACTCCACCATCCTCATCAACACCAATCAATTTCATTATTTCAATATAAATCTCAAAATTTATACAAAATTAACATTTGAGGTATTTTGGACAAAATCCATTTTCTTCCCAAAACCAACTCCAACATTCAAATCCACGATTTAAACCCCAACTCAACATCATTTTCCATGTCAAAATCATTTTCAAGGATCCATTTGAAAAGGAAAGAAAAAAAAAACCGTCTTTTAAATTTTCACCAAAAACCCTAGATTGTTCCAAATCTTCCAAAAATCTCAATATTGCTTAGAAATACAAATAATTAAGTTAAAACTCATAAAGAGTGTGGAAAGTATCCCTACCTCAAGCTAGAGCACGAGAGAGAGAGAGTGAGGGAAACCCAAAGATGCCAAAAACCAACTTTGCTCCGGTTAAAGCAAAACCCATGTCGAGCTCTATCTTTTTAACAAAGACTCACAGGTGAAAAGATCGACAGATCTAGGTGTATTTGAGGGAAATATGTGAGTTTTAGAGAGAGAGAGAGAGAGAGAGAGAGAGAGAGAGAAAATAGGGTTTTGAAATGTTTAGACAGAGAAAGATATGAAAAGTGACTTAAAATGGGCTATTTACGAACTGATATACGCACAGCTCACTCGAGTACAAGAGTTGTCACTCGAGCGACTAGACTCAATAAGTCGTTTCGCTCAAGCACAGATTACACACTTCCAAAAGTTTTGCAAATAGAGGTCGTCGCTTGAGCGCAGGAAGCTTCGCTTGAGCGAAGAATACAAATCCCCAGTAGTTTTGCAGACGTGCAAAAAATACTAGATGTTCACAAAGACCGCTCGAACGCAAGAAGCTTCGCTCGAGCGAAAAGACAAAAATTTGGGGAACAAAAGTTTGAAAAACAAGCTACCAACCTATTCCAAGCACAACCAACAGAACCCAATAGCTCAATTCAAAGAGAGAATAGCGGAAAACAAAACAAGAACAACTATATAAGGAAAGAAACCTGAATCCAAAAGTCAAATGGGCCAGGTTTAAACCAGGAATGCTATATTCTCAATGCATGATTCGGTCTTAGTTCTTAAAATAGATGGATCATACTTTACAATTTGATCCGTATTTTTATAGTTATGGTTCTAGTTTAGAATCGAACTATGTTGCTTAGATATATATATATATATATAATTCATTGTTTATAGTAGACACAAAATTTTTTTATTAGCATCATATATATATATATATATTCATAAGCTGTTAACATTTTGCTTATAAGTGTATTCTTGTATGATAGTAGATTTAGTTCTAAACAATTATTTAAACAATTTTATTTGTAAAATGATGATGTGTTACTTAATATTTGAGCAAATTGTGATTATATTGTGAATGATAAGAAAATTCTTCAAAATAGCAGTTCCAAATTGAAATGAGCCGAACCGAACTGAACCGCATTTTCATAGTTCAATTTGGTTTGATTCCAAGATTTTCATAATTTGATTTGATTTCAAATTTTATAGAACCGTAGATAGTAGTTTGATCTTGATTCATTTCAAAACTAAACCAAATCAAACAATGCTTAGCTCTAGTTTTTTTAGACATGACTTCTGGCATGAATTTTTGGGTCTTCATAAAGAACATTTATCAGCCAAAATAGCTTTAATTAATGGCCAATGTTAACAAATACTCTTTACAGTACAACATATAAAAGATTTAGAAACTAAATATTTTGGTCTCTAAAATTAAAAATTTTGTTGCAAAAGATATTTAGGAACCAATTTTTATTGTCATAAGAATAATCACTAAAAGAACGTTTCGAAAAGTCAAAAATAAGGCTTTTAGCAACAAAATTTTGAAAATGTCACTAATAAATAGAATTTTAGGGACAAAACAATTTGGCCTCAAAATGGTTTATTTTTTTAGACAAAAAATCTGGTTCCAAAAGGATAATATTTCATCACCAATGTCCAATTTTTCTTGCTATAAATATAATAACGATGCTTTCTAGAACAAAAATATTTAGTCACTAAAAAATAATTTTGTCTCTAAATTTTAGTCTCTAAAACCTTAATTTTTTATAGTGTCAGGCATGGTTTAATGTTGAGAAATGTGTAAAAAGTGTCTCCAAAATATGTAAAAATATTAAAAAGTGTATTGATTTCAATAAAAATACATTGAAATTAATAAAAAAAAATGTATTATATTTCATAAATATTTTATCTTTTATTTGTACCCTAGGACATTTGTTAATAAGTCCCTTAATTAATAAACTAGAGCATCCAATAGATTTGTTAATGGTGGTGCTACATGCACCAAATAGTGTACTAACTAGTGTACCAACATTAGTTATAATATTATTATTGACTCCACTCGTTATATAAATTATAAATATCAAAAATCTCATAAATTATATCACATTATTAATTAATATACTAATTAATGTATTAATTAATCCATATAACATTATTTATTTGTTAAACCCGCTAGTGTCACTTTTGTGTAAGATAATTAGCACACTTTTTTTTTTTTTTTGGCTCCAATGCAATTGTTAACTTTGATGTTAAGTTGAATGCTAGCTAGAAGTGTAGCTAACTGTACCCATGGGTTTAGCAAAGCAAAGCAAAGCAACGCAAGAGAGAGGCGCAAGGAGTGAGCTGTGGGATTATTTTAGTACTTCCGTTGTAGGGGTGTAAAAATAGTCCGTGGCTCATAGGCGATCCGAGGTGGGCCCGACCTATTTAGGCTCTCTTGGACCCAGGTCTAAGCCCAAGTCCGGCCCGTGGGCCCGTTTAAGGCCCACTTAGGGCCCTGCCCGAGGCCCAATGTATTTTTTAATGAAAAATAATAAAATTTTAATAGAAAAAATTTTAAAAAACAATAAAAAATGGTTAGGCCCGCCCAAGCATGAGCCCAGGCCCAAGCCCATTAGGCCAGCCCATCCAAGGCCCAAATACCCCTGGCCTAGGCTTAATTTTTTGGCCCATGGCCCGGCTCGGCCTAGGCCGAATTTTGGCAAGAGCCCGCGAGGCTTGGGCCGGGCCGGGCCGGACCAGACTAGATTTACACCCCTATTTTGTTGTAGTGCTTTCTTTTGTTTTTTAATAGTATTATTTTATCTAAGAATTTAATAATATTATTTTATATATATTTGAGTAGACCTTACACTTACCCAATATACATTTAACGCACACTTTAGCTACACTATTGAATCACACATCTACATTCCAAACTAACAAACACTTAATACGCTCAATTGAGCCCCACTTTTTCACTTTTTGTCATATAAGCAAATTTTTTTAATCATTCCATTAGAGGTCCTCTTAGCGCTCAACAAAAGGTTTTAATATCATGAAACTGATTCTTTAAAGTCTTTTGGGCTAAAATCGGACTTAAACTTTAAAGCCTTTGAAGCAATCTTTAGTAGTCAAATGGGTTGCAATTTGTACGTCAAGAGAGCAAAGAAATTAGGCTGTAATTTAGAGCTATATATTGGGCCATTTAAAGTATAAATGGAAAAATTTTATGGACTAATAATTAAGGCCTCAAAAGGCTCCAATTACAGATTTTATGGGCTGCAAATTTGAACCTTTAACTTGTTGGCCTGTTATATTTTTTATTTAATAGTATTGTTTTTTGGAAAAATTACAAAAAATAAAAAAAAAATCAAGATTTAAGCTTTATAACAAAATAAACCTTAATTTTTTAATTTTGTCAATTTAAATTCACCTATTTTCAATCAATAAAACTAATAGAAAAAAATATTTTAGTCATCTATCTACTATTATATAAACAAAAACGTTGTGGCCTCTTTAAGGATTGAAATCCCAACCTATTTTCCTCAATTTTTTGAATTTATAAAATTTAAAAATACACGTCATTCTACATATGGTTTAAAATCTATATTTTAATGGTACAAAAATCTCAATTTCAAAAGTGATCCTTTTCAAATTTTTAAATTTAGATTTCTAAATGAATTAATTAACTTTTTTTTTTGAAATATATAAATCAAGGCATAATAAGATTTTTTAAAAAAAATAATTCAATAAAAGTTGGAAGATTTTTTTTTAAATTTTAAAACTTATTAATTAACTTTCCTTTCAAATTTCTAAATTTGATTTTATAAATGAATTAATTAACTTTTCTTTTGAAATGTGTAAATTAAGGTATAATAATATATTTTTTTTAATAATTCAATAAAAGTTAGCTAATAGAAGATTTTTTAATTATTTAAAAAATAAGAATTTTAAAAAAATAGTATAAACGTTTAAGTTTCATAAGGCTCTTCTTATTAGAAACCCCATTTTCTTTAATATATAATATAGACAAGATTAGAAGCTATTGAATCTTGTAAGACAATCTTCACTGTATTTAAAAAGATTAAATTCTGTTGTGTACTTAACAACAACCAGAATATAAAAGAAATAAAAGAAATGAGAGAATTTTGTTTGATTACAAAAATCAAACTCGAAATAAAAATAAATAAATAAAAACAGATTTTATTTTGTTACAAAAATAAAATTAAAATCTGATTAAATAAACAAATAAAACAGAATAATAAATTAAACAACTTACTTGATTAATTTCTTTGAATAATTATCTGATCAAATCCAGTGTTTGACACTGTGTCCTTAAGACAGATTCGTCCTCTCCACGGTGTTTTCAGAATTTGGACGTCTATCTTCCAAGATAAAATGATCTACTACAAACAATAGTAGCACTACAAATTGTTTGCCTAACGAACATACTAAGTGTTTATACTCTCTCACAGAAGAAAATAATGCAGCAATATGAAAAGAATATTTGCAGAATTATGAAGGACGGGACAGAATTAGAGTTACAAAATCCAAATGAGGGCTGTCCCATTTATAGATGGAATTACGACTGTTGGGTTTGAATTAAACAGGTGCAAAACCTGTTTGAATAAGTATGAAACCTGTTCAATTTGAATAAACAGAAACAAACCTGTTGGATTCAAATTTGAACAGATAAAAACGGGAAGGGCCCTGTTTGGGTGTACAGTAAAGCTGGACCAGTTTATTACCAAAAATAAAATTAAATTCAAATATTTTTGGCCAAAAAAGATTAGTATTGGGCCGAACAAGCCCAATCCAATCTCACACCACGCACCCGCGCCCAAGCCCAGCCCGCCCGACTGGACGGACGGCGGCGGCGGCGCGCGCGTGGTGATTTTTGGGTCCAATGGGTCAGCCCATTTTGCCCATAACCTCTCCCTCTAAAACACTTGAGTACCCCTTGGGGCACACCTCAAGTACCAAACCCATGCCTTATAAACCCATTCAAAACTTCCCACCAAATCAATGTAGGACAAGCCATTTTACAACCTTAAGGAATTTCCACCAAAACTTCATTTTCATGGAGCACACTTTGGCTTCAATTTCCCATTCAGCAGGTAATGGTTTTGAGCAACCAAATATACCACATGAATCAAAACGCGGCATAGAACGCGTTATCACTTTAACCCGTGAAAATTAACGCACGGGGCCCACCTAAAAAATAGACCAAACTTAGGAAAAAATTCTGATTTTACCCAGAATTTTATAACCATTTTCAACAATCCCCCACATGAATGAAATTTGATGACAACGGAAATGCAACAATATGCATACTATATCGAAAGAGTATAAGTTGAAAATATCTTGTATCAGGATAGGTAGCTTTCGGCCTTGAACTTTCCCTGGTGATAACCTATCGGACTTACAGGCTAACCAATGGACGCGATGCCTTGAATTGTTCAGCCGTTTGTGTAAGCCAAGACAATAGATTTCACACAAAATATATTCTAACACATTGTGGTTCTCACTGTTGTGTTCATTTTGGCCTTGAACGCTCCTGGTTTTCATGAGTGTTTCTAGAGAATTTAGCCTTTTGCATTCTCATAGAACCGGCCCCAGTTCGACACCCATATAGGTGATTCTTATTGTGAGTATCTCCTTATACTCGTCTTGATTTTATGCCTTAATCAAGATATAAGTAATCATTAAATGCAAAGCTTATCCTTATACCCCTGCAGACAACACATGTTGCAGATATCACTCTCACCATAGGAATGGATAGGAAATTTTAATCCCTTGGTGATTTCTGGCGAGCCATACATAACTTAGTTGTCCCTTTGAACTTAGTTCTTGGGATCTCCAGTCATATAAGTAGGGTTATGTAGACATCCCCGAACGCCCCGAGAGGAACGAGCTCCTGTTCCGTTCGATATTGGGCTCACTACAGCTCAAAACTCTCAAATGTCACGGTTCTTAATCTGAACCAAAGAGTCTAAATCCGGCAAATCGTTTTGAGAAAACAGATTTTTAGAAAAGAAGTGCCAAACATGGACTGCTTTGCCAGATACAGAGTCACCACCTAAATGTTTTATTTTGGGAAATTTAGGAAACCCTGACTCGTTGCCTAAGGCCACGTGTCCATCATCACCAAAGTTGCCTCGGCTCGGGAACTTGGGTACGATTGGGGAAGGTCACTTCGTGAGCACCCCCGCTCGCCCGATCAAAGATCGGCCTCTACTAACCATGATATCTATTTTTGAAAAACATTGTGTGTTCTTATTCCGGTTATTAGCCTAGATTACTATGTGATGAGCACAGCATACAAGTATAGACTGGATCGCCTGAATTGGAACAAAACATTTCATGTTTGTTTGTTTGAAAATGGTTTGATGGTGCTACTCGCAAGTAGGCTAAGACGTGGATTTGCCACCCTCGGGTGGGCTTAGAAAAACATGATTTTGCCACTATCTAGTGGGCTTAAAACAAACAGTTGATGATTTATTCCAATCTAAACAACGCAACCTTCACCCACAGGCATTCAAGGCAGTTATATCACATAAGCAAATAGCCTCATGGTAAGCATGCTATCATGGCAGTCACTCACACGCATGCAAGGATGCTAAAGCATAAAAACTCACCGAGTACTCCAAGCCAAAACAGAAGCTAGGTTAGAAATCCATGCATGACCCTAATTATACAGAAATGCCTAATGCAACACATGCAAAAGTGAAACTATAGCAGGCTCGGCTATTCTAAACATGGCATATGAAATGCTACAGCTAACATGTATTCAACTTAGAATTGAAAATACAATGCAGTTACTATGATGCGCCGAGCCCAGTGCATGCAAAACAGATGAATGAATGCAAACATGCTATCATATTGTATGCTAATTGAAACATACCCTAATCTAACCATCATAAGCGGATAAATAAAAGGGAGAAAGACGTGGGTTTGGAAGACATACAACACACACACGTACACTTATTACAGTTGTGCCCTCGCGCAGAGGGCCCGAATAAATAGTACAGTCCAAATAATACAGTCCGAATATAAACAAATTCCTAATTAATTTACAAATTAACTAAGAAAAATAATAAACTGGCATGCAAGCCAGGGACTGCCTTGACTCTTCTTCAGATGATGGATGATGCATGTCTGGGCTGCCTTGCGCGGAAATCCACTGGGATGCCCCAATTAGCCTCTGTTTTACAATTACTCTTGGAAAGCGCGTCAAGCTCCAGAAGGTTGCTAATTCTTGATTTGCTGCAACAGAGAGCAGGAAAGGGGCATAGCAATGTATTTTCACAAATGTATGCGTGCCTCGATCCTCGTGCCATCAATCACGCATATCGATGTATGATGGCCGAGGAGTCGAATTGTGCAACTCAATATAGGATGAATGCACATAAAAACAAAACAAAACCTAGACTCCATCATGGATAATCCGGAGTGTCGGCGACTGGGAACTGAGACACGTTCCGTCACTCGGAGTACGAAACGTACCTCGTTTCCCGTGTTCGGGCTAACTCCTATCCCAAGCACAATGCAGTATGCATGACATGCATGAATGCAACTAATATACAACCTAGCATGCACAATGATATGAAATGGCATACACGATGCACGAGATAACATGGCATACACAATGCGTTAACATACAACCTAGCATACGCAATGCTATGAAATAAAATGGCATACACAATGTATAAATGGACTTACACTAACACAAGTGGACCTCAGCCACACTCGCATAAGAGGCCATTAGATGAAAATGAGACAACTCGGAATGCGTGCACACATGCACGCAAACTGATGACCGACCGTAAGGCACAAAATGTCACTCTAACAAGACATGGCAAGGCATGGAATATGGCATACAGGCATGCAAATTTCAGCGCTAAAATATGACCCAAAACAGTCCCGAATCAGGGCGATATAGTACCCAATGCATGAAATGAAACCGAAATGCAAAACTAAGCACATGAAATGACTTGTAGCTACATCAAGCATGCATTATTTGAGTATGACATGTGAAGACAGATTCAAGGCAGTCCCAAAAAAAGCATGTTTATAGTTTTAAGAAAGGCCAAACAATGAACACAAATGGGGCAAAACTAGCATGCAAAAATGGCACCAAATGTGAGATAAAGAAGCAAGTCATGGCTGCCGGTTCTAAACAGATGAGGGCCCTTAAACAAAGTTGAAGAGGGGCCCAAAACATGATATTTTCCAGTTGGTGGACAGACCCAAAACAGTGTACAAGAATGCTCAAAATGCTATGCAAAATAAGGCCAAAAAAGAGAGCTATAACACAAAGTATAAAAAGTATGCCTTAAACAGTAAAAGACCCTTAATTAAACATGAAGAGGGGGTCAAAATAAGGTCATTTGTAGTTCGGACCAGAGCCCAAAAATAGAAGCATAAGAGGCTAACAAATCATGCAAAAATGGAGGCAAAAGAGAGATATAAAGGTAAGTGGCAAATGGAAGCCTCAAACAGTGATGAGTCCTTCAACAATGTTGAATAAGGGCTCAAAATAAACAACTTTACAGTTTCTGATAGAGCTCAAAACAGTCTACACGTAGGCCAAAAATACTACACAAGGAATAGGCACACAAGAGGGGTAATGAAGCAAGTGTAACAAGGAGGCCTCAAACAGTGAGAGGCCCTTAAACAAACATGAAAAAAGCTCAAAATAAGCCTAGTTCCAGTTAGGGTCGGAGCCTAAAACAGCAAGCATGTATGGCTTAGAAAGGATACAAAAACAAGCTTAAAATAGAGAAAATGGTGCTCACCCTTGAAGACCAAACTTTAGCAGCCTTTTGGACCAAAATGCAGCACTCCTAGGCTCTGGAGAACAACCTCAAACCACTGGAATGGAGGATGGAAGGGTGGGGATATGGGTTGATGAAGAAATGAGTGTTGGACTTGAGAGGTTTTGAGCTTGGGAGTATAGAAGGAGAGAGATACAACAAGGGAGCTCAAAGGAAAAATTTCTAACCCTTAAAACCAGAGCTGGAGGCTGGTTTATATAGGCAAAAAGAGGGGGAAAAATGGGGGGAAATGAAGCCAAGTTTCCCTCCAAAATGGCAACCCCCTCCCAGATACAAAATCTGGGGAAAAGGAATACAGATTTGTAATGTACCAACCCTGAGGATCATGGCCGGCCAGTTTTCTTGGGCTTAGGTGGCCGGCCGGCCAAGGGTCAAAAAGGTCAATGAAGATTAGTGGCCGGCCATGCCATATTAGTGGCCTCCCATGTGTGCACAACACAACTATGTGGTAAAAAACTGGAGAAAGTGAACCAGGAGAGAGAATTTGTTACAAAAATCAGAGAAATGAGAGAATTTGTTTGATTACAAAAATCAAACTAGAAAAAATAAATAAATGAATAAAAACAGATTTTATTTTGTTACAAAAACAAAATTAAAATCTGATTTAAATAAATAATAATAACACCGAAAATAAATTAAATAACTTACTTGATTAATTTTTGAATAATAATCTGATCAAGTACAGTGTTTGACACTGTGTCCTTAAGACAGATTCGTCCTCTCCACGGTGCTTTCAGAATTTGGACGTCTATCTTCCAGGATGAAATGATCAACTACAAACAATAGCAGCGCTACAAATTGTTTGTCTTACAAACACACTAAGTGTTTACACTCATTTTTACAAGAAAATAATGAAACAAAATAAAGAATAAATTTGTAGAGCTCTTAAGGACGAAAATTATGAATGTTCTGAATGTTTTTCAACATGAAATGAGGACTGTCCTATTTATAGATGGATTGGTGGCTGCAAGTTTTGAATTAAACAGATGCAAACCTATTTGAACGGGTATGAAACCTTTTGGTTTTGAATTTAAACAGATTTGAATCTGTTGGGTTCACAATTCAAACAAATAAAAACGAGAAGAGCCCTGTTTGGGTGTACAGTAAAACCGGACCAGATTATTTTCGGTTTAATTTGAATTCTGGATTTTATTTTACCAAAAATAAAATTAAATTCAAATGTTTTTTATCCAAAAAGATAGGTATTGGACCGGACAAGCCCAACCCAACCTCACACCATGTACCCGCGCCCAAACCCAACCCATCCCGCTCGACCGACTGGATGGACGGCGGCGGCGACGCGCGCGCGTGTGTGGTGATTTTTGGGTCCAATAGGTCTATCCCATTTTGTCCATAACCTCCCTCTCTAAAACACTTGGATACCCCTTGGGGCACATCCCAAGTACCAAACCATGCCTTATAAACCCATTCAGAACTTCCCACCAAATCAATGTGGGACAAGCCTTGTTCAATACCTTTTAGGATTTTTCACCAAAACTCTATTTCCATAGAGCACACTTTGGCTTCAATTTTCTATTCACTCGGTAATGGTTTTGAGCAACCAAATATACCACGTGAATCACAATGCGGCATAGAACGTGTTACCACTTTGACCCGCGAAAATCGACGCACGGGTCTCATTTAAACATTAGACCAAAGTTAGGACAAAATCAGTTACAAACCCAGATTTTTTTTTCCAAACCATTTCCAACAATCCCCCACATGAATGGAATTTGATGACAACGGAAATACAACAATATGCAGACTTTATGGAAAAAGTATAAGTCGAAAATATCTTACATCAGGATAGGTAGCTTTTGGCCTTGAACCTTCCCTGGTAATAACCTATCGGACTTACTAGCTAACCAATGGACGCGATACATTGAATTGTTCAGCCGTTTGTGTAAGCCAAGACAATAGATTTCACACAAAATATCTTCTAACACATCATGGTTCTCACTGTTGTGTTCATTTTGGCCTTGAACGCTTCTGGTTTTCATGAGTGTTTCTAGAGAATTTAGCCTTTTTCATTCTCATAGAACCGGCCCCAGTTTGACACTCATATAGGTGATTCTTATTGTGAGTATCTCCTTATACTCGTCTTGATTTTATGCCTCAATCAAGATATAAGTAATCATTAAAAGCAAAGCTTATCCTTATACCCATGTATATAACATATGTTGCAGATATCACTCTCACCACAGGAATGGGTAGGGAATTTTAATCCCTTGGTGATTTCTGGCGAGCCATACATAACTTAGTTGTCCCTTTGAACTTAGTTCTTGGGATCTCCAGTCACATAAGTAGAGTTACCATTATGACGACTCTTATGTAATAGGCTTTAATCCCATCCCCTTCAATGAACTATACACTAGCTCTTTTGTCAAACCTTTTGTTAATGGATCTGCATTATTCTCTTTAGATTTCATATAATCTATTCAGATTATTCCGTTTGACAACAATTGCCTTACGGTATTATGTCGACGATGAATATGTCGTGACTTACCGTTATACATATGATTTTGTGCCCTGCCTATTGCAGATTGACTATCACAATGAATGCAAATAGCTGGCACAGGTTTTGGCCACATTGGAATATCTTCTAAGTAGTGACGAAGCCATTCTGCTTCTTCTCTTGCTTTGTCTAAAGTAATGAACTCGGATTCCATTGTGGATCGTGCGATGCATGTTTGTTTCATGGATTTCCAAGAAACAGCAGTGCCTCCAAGACTAAAGACATATCCACTAGTGGATTTTGAATCTTTAGTATCTAATATCCAATTTGCATCACAATAACCTTCAAGTACTGTTGGATATCGAGTAAAGTTCAAACCATGATCACGGGTGAATCTTAGATATCTAAGAACCCGAATGATCGCTTTCCAATGGTCTTCTCCGGGGTTACTAGTGTACCTACTCAATTTACTGATAGCATAAGCTATATCAGGACGAGTACAATTCATTAGGTACATTAGGTTTCCAATGATTTGGGAGTATTTTAACTGAGACACTGCATCACTTTTATTTTTCGATAAATAAAGACTGATGTCTACAGGTGTTCTAACTAAATTCATATCATCCTTGATAAATTTACCAAGAATTTTCTCAATATAATGTGATTGAGATAATGCATATCCGTCAGATATTTTAGTAATTTTCATTCCTAATATAATATCTGCGACCCCCACATCTTTCATATCAAATCTTTTGCTAAGCATTTGCTTAGTTGATTTGATCATGTTTTGACTGCTTCCAATGATAAGCATGTCATCCACATAAAGACAAATTATGACATATCCTTGGTCAGTGTTTTTAACATAGACGCATTTGTCACATTCATTTATCTTAAACCCATTAGTAAGCATTGCATGATCAAATTTTTCATGCCATTGCTTAGGTGCTTGTTTTAATCCATAAAGAGATTTTACAAGCCGACAAACTTTCTTTTCTTGCCCCGATACTACAAACCCTTTGGGTTGCTCCATATAGATCTCTTCATTTAGATCGCCGTTTAAGAAAGTTGTCTTAACATCCATTTGATGTATTTCTAAATTAAACAACGCTGCTATAGAAATAAGTATACGAATAGATGTTATTCTTATTACAGGGGAATATGTGTCAAAATAGTCCAGACCTTCCTTTTGTCTGTAACCTTTTATTACAAGTCTTGCTTTATACTTATCAATTGAACCATCTGCTTTCATTTTTCTCTTGAATATCTATTTATATCCAAGAGGTTTAGAACCTGGTGGAAGATCCACCAATTCCCAAGTATGATTTTGCATAATGGATTCAATTTCATTATTAACAGCCTTTTTCCACAAAGATGCATCAGGACCTGTCATTGCTGCCTTAAAGCTTTGAGGTTCATTTTCTAACAAGTATGTCAGAAAATCTGGACTAAAGGATTTTGATGTTCTTGCTCTCTTACTTCGTCGTGGTTCATCATCAGTTAAATCCCGTTGGTCGAGACCATTACTAGTCTCTTGTGTTTGATTGTCATTAGTCTCTTGACTTTGTGTACAATCATAAGTTCGTTTCTGTGAACTTAATTCCTGTCATTTCTTGTAAAGAAAGACATGTTCAAAAAACACAGCATTCCTTGACTCTATAATAGTGTTCACATTTATATCAGGTATTTCTGATTTATAAGTCAGAAACCGATATGCACTACTATTCTAAGCATAACCAATAAACACACAATCTACTGTTTTTGGTCCAATCTTAGTCTTTTTAGGAACAGGAATTTCAACTTTTGCCAAACACCTCCACACTTTTAAGTATTTTTAGGAAAGCGATCGACCTTTTCACAATTCATAAGGAATGCGTTTGGTTTTCTTGTGGGGTATTCTGTTAAGAACATAATTAGCAGACAATATTGCTTCCCCCCACAAGTTCTGTGGTAAGCCTGAACTTAGTAACATGGCATTCATCATTTCTTTTAGGGTTCTATTCTTTCTTTCAGCAATTCCATTTTGCTGAGGAGAATAGGGTGCTGTAGTTTGGTGAATAATGCCATGTTGTGCACAAAATTCATTCCATTTTGCTGAGGAGAATAGGGTGCTGTAGTTTGGTGAATAATGCCATGTTGTGTACAAAATTCATTTAATGGTGCATCATATTCACCACCCCTATCACTTCTAACCATTTTAATGGTTTTACCAAGTTGATTTTCAACTTCTGTTTTATAAAGTTTAAACATTTCTAAGGCTTCATCTTTACTTCTAAGTAAATAAACATAACAATATCTTGTGCAATTATCGATAAATGTTATGAAATATTTTTTACCTCATCTAGTTTGAACAAATTTTAGATCACATACATCAGTATGAATTAATTCTAGAGGTTCGGTTTTCCTTTCAACTGATTTAAATGGAGCCTTAGTTAGTTTCGCTTCTACACAAACTTCACATTTATGATTAGGATTAATTTCAAACTTTAGTTTATAATCCAAACCAATTAATCTACGCACAGCATCATAATTTACATAACCTAATCTACCATGTCATAAATTCGACTCAAGAATATAAGCAAAATATGTGTTATTCTCATTCATAACAACTTTTGGTACAACTGTCATTACATTTCGTTTAAAAAGACCATCACTCATGTATCCCTTACCAACATATATACCACTCTTTGTTAATACAAATTTATCAGACTCAAAAACAAGCCTAAAACCATTTTTACTTAACAAAGAATCAGAAACTAAATTCTTCCGGATATCAGGTACATGTAGTACGTTGTTAAGGGTCAATTCTTTTCCTGATGTCATCTTCAAGATCACTTTTCCTTGTCCAGCCACAGTAGAAGTAGAAGAATTTCCCATGAAAAGTTGTTCACCATGTGCAGCCTCATTGTAGGTAGTGAATATCTTCTTGTCCGTACAAATGTGACGAGTTGTTCCAGTGTCAACCCACCACTCTTTGGGATTTCCAACCAAGTTAGCCTCAGACACCACAGCAGAGAGGTTGATGTCATTCACTCCGTCAGAGATGTAATCTAGTTCAGTTACATTGGCCTGATTGGTAGTCTTCGTGCTTATACTTCCATGATCCTTCTTAGGGCGGCGGCAGTCAAAAGCCTGATGTCCAGTCTTGCCATAGTTATAGCATTTTCCTTTGAACTTCTTGTTGCTATCGCCTTGTTTAGGACCATCTCCAGTAAACTTCCTCTTTTTGTTATGTGGTTTATGAACTTGTTCAACCACATTAGCCTTGGACTTAATGGGATTTTTCCTATTCTTCTTTTCAGCCTTTCGGTTATCTTCCTCAATTCTTAGTCTTACAATAAGTTCATCTATGGTCATCTCTTTGCATTTATGTTTTAAATAATTTTTGAAATCTTTCCAAGCCGGTAGTAACTTTTCCACTAAAGCAGCGACTTGGAAAGACTCGCTAAGAGACATACCTTCTGAATGAATATCATGCAAAATTATCTGAAAACTTTGAACTTGAGAAATTACCGTTTGGGAGTGAACCATAACAAAATCCAGAAATTTACCGACAACAAATTTTTTCGTGCCGGCATCCTCTGTCTTGTATTTCTTCTCCAAAGAATCCCACAATTCTTTTGCTGACTTCAAAGGACTGTAAACATTATACAACATGTTGTCAAGGCCATTGAGGATGTAGTTTATGCACAGGAAATCTGAATGTTTCCAAGCATCTACAGCGGCAATAACTTGCTGATCACTTTCACCATCTTTAAGTGCTGGAGCCTCTTCATGGAGAAACCAAGCCAAATTCAAAGTTGTAAGATAGAACAACATTTTCTGCTGCCATCTCTTAAACTCAGTACCGTTAAATTTTTTCCGTTTTTCTCCATGATTTATTGGTACATGAACATGGTTCTAGATAGGGACCAGTGTTGATGTAACAATCGGAGTACCACTACCAGTTGCAGTTTCAGTTGTAGTAACCATAATCTTTGATTACAAAAATCAGAAAAAATTAAAACACAAATTAATTTTCTAGTTACTAAAATCAAAAAATAAATGATAACACAAAATAATTTTATTTTCCTTGTTACTAAAACTAGAAAAATAAAATATCACAATAATTATCTGTAACACAAATTAATATTCTGCAATTGTTAACGACACCAGTATATTACTACTAGTTGTCAAAGAAAAGAGACAGTATATTACTTCTATCTGTCAAATAGCATAAACACTATTTGTTTTTCCAATCAGAATATGTCTTTATGAAATCACAGAAAATTAAATACAATGAAGATACTAAAATAGATCTGTCTTAAGATTGTTGGACAATCTTCACTGTATTTAAATAGATTAAATTCTGTTGTGAACAACAACTAGAATATAAAGAAATAAAGGAAATGAGAGAATTTGTTTGATTACAAAAATCAAACTAGAAATAAAAAAAAAAAAAAACAGATTTTATTTTGTTACAAAAACAAAATTAAAATCTGATTTAAATAAATAATAATGACACTGAAAATAAATTAAATAACTTACTTGATTAATTCTTGGATAATAATCTGATCAAATCCAGTGTTTGACACTGTGTCCTTAAGACAGATTCGTCCTCTCCACGGTACTTTCAGAATTTGGACGTCTATCTCCCAGGATGAAATGATCAACTACAAACAATAGCAGCATTACAAATTGTTTGTCTTACGAACACACTAAATGTTTACACTATTTTTTACAAGAAAATAATGAAACAAAATGAAGAATAAATTTGTAGAGCTCTTAAGGACAAAAATTATGAATGTTTTGAATGTTTTTTAACATCAAATGAGGGATGTCCTATTTATAAATGGATTGGTGGCTGCAGGTTTTGAATTAAATAGATAAAAATAGGAAGGGCCTTGTTTGGGCGTACAGTAAAACAGGACAAGCCCAACCCAACCTCACACCCATGCCCAGCCCGACCGGACGAATGGCGGCGGCGGTGCGCGCGCGCGTGTGTGGTGATTTTTGAATCCAATGGGTCTAGCCCATTTTGCCCATAACCTCCATCTCTAAAACACTTTGGTACCCCTTGGAGCACACCCCAAATACCCAACCCATGCCTTATAAACCCATTCAAAACTTCCTACCAAATCAATGTGAGACAAGTCTTATTCAATACCTTTAAGGATTTTTTACCAAAACTCCATTTTTATGGAGCACACTTTGGCTTCAATTTCCCATTCACTCGGTAATGGTTTGAGCAACCAAATATACCACGTGAATCACAACGCAGCATAGAACGTGTTACCACTTTGACCCGCGAAAATCGACGCACGGGTCCCATCTAAACATTAGACCAAAATTAGGAAAAAATCTGTTATAAACCCAAATTTTTTTTTTCCAAACCATTTCCAACAATCACATTGATTTGGTGGGAAGTTTTGAATGGGGTTTATAACGCATGGGTTTGGTACTTGGGATGTGCCCCAAGGGGTACCCAAGTGTTTTAGAGAGGGAGGTTATGGGTAAAATGGGCTAGACCCATTGGACCCAAAAATCACCACACACGCGTACACACCGCCGCCGTCCGTCCGGTCGGTTGGGCAGGCTGGGCTGGGCTTGGGCGCAGGTGCGTGGTGTGAGGTTGGGTTGGGCTTGTCCGGCCCAATACCTATATTTTTTGGTTAAAAACATTTGAATTTAATTTTATTTTTGGTAAAATAAAATCCAGAATTCAAATTAAACTGGAAATAATCTGGTCCGATTTTACTGTACACCCAAACAGGACCCTTCCCGTTTTTATCTGTTTGAATTGTGAACCTAACATATTCAAATCTGTTTAAATTCAAAACCAACAGGTTTCATACCTGTTCAAACAGGTTTGCACCTATTTAATTCAAAACCTGCAGCCACCAATCTATCTATAAATAGGACAGCCCTCATTTGATGTTAAAAAACAGTCAGAACATTCATAATTTTCGTCTTTAAGAGCTCTGCAAATTTATTCTTCATTTTGTTTCATTATTTTCTTGTAAGAAAGAGTGTAAATACTTAGTGTGTTCGTAAGACAAACAATTTGTAGTGCTGCTATTGTTTGTAGTTGATCATTTCATCATGGGAGATAGACGTCCAAATTCTGAAAGTACCGTGGAGAGGACGAATCTGTCATAAGGACACAGTGTCAAACACTTGACTTGATCAGATATTATTCAAGAATTAATCAAGTAAGTTATTTAATTTATTTTCGGTGTTATTATTATTTATTTAAATCAGATTTTAATTTTATTTTTGTAACAAAATAAAATCTATTTTTATTTATTTATTTTTTATTTCTAGTTTGATTTTTGTAATCAAACAAATTCTCTCATTTCCTTTATTTCTTTATATTCTGGTTGTTGTTTAGTACACAACAGAATTTAATCTATTTAAATACAGTGAAGATTGTCCAACAATATATTTATATAGATAACTTGTTTCAACCATTTATATAAATTTAATAGCTTGTTTCATATTAGTGCTATTTTTTAGCTTTATTACAAGCCTTTTTTTTAATTCAATCATATAAAATTACACAATTCAAAAAAGAAAAAGAAAAAGAAAAAAAGATATAATGGCATTTCTCAAAACGCCACTATAATGCCAACAATTAGATTTTTAAAATGAAAAAAAAGAAAGAAAAGCTATGAAAGTGTTTTGAAAACTTTGCTAAATATCATCGTGACGTCATTTTACCATTAGGTACAACATTTAGTGGCGAATACTGCCTATAATAATATAACAATGTTTCTCAAGCACTACAATATTACAGCGACGGCCGCAACTTCGGCATTTGGTGGTAAGCATTACAAAAGGTATAAGCGCCGTTTTGGAGATCCATAGCGACGTTTTTTAAACGCATTTAAAAGCCGAATTTCTTGCAGTAATGCATAGAGATAATATTTGTAATTTTAAATACAAATATTTTTACAGTATCAAATTAATTTATTTTAATATTTTAAGCTGTATGTAGATATTTTTATAAAATAAAAATTATACATTAATTTTGAAATATTGTTAAAGGAAAACCTGAAAAGAACAAAAATAAAAAAGTACAAATTTTCAATTCCAAATACTAAAGTTTTACTATCAATATTTTAAAATAATGATTTTTTTAATTATTATTCCTACTAAAAGTTATATTGGTTTATGCTCGATGATTTTTTGAATTGTCAATATTTTAAAATTGTGATTTTTATATTAGTCCTTGTGTGGGTGAAAATCTGACCACACTGCCCGTTTAGTGATCAGCTGGAGAGCACAGGCAGAATAGATGGCTTTAGCAACCTGTAACAGAAAGAAAAAGCTCTGGCGGTGGTTCTTCCACCCGGGGGCACTCCGACGATCAAGTCAGTATATCTCTCAAAGATAATCAAGTACTAAACTGAATACTCAAAACATAAATTGCATACCTTAGACCCACGGGGGTGCCTCTCTTTTATAATATACTCAATCCAAGTCCCACTAGAAGTATGACTTCTATGAACTCCAATTTACTGTTTACTCTGGACTCTTTAAGAGATAAAGATAAACTCCCTAAGAGCTTTATCCTTATCTTGGTTAAGTCTCCTCTTTGCCTTAGGACTCTTGTCCCTTATCTCGGATTCCGATATCTTCGGAGATGGCCTCGGCTTCTCCGGGATTACCTCGGCTTAACTACCAGGGCACGTGGCACCTCGGCTGACATGTCGGCGTCACCATGCCACGTGTTGGTACTCAGAAAATATATCCCCACAACTGCCCCCTAGGTTCTATTACCTCGGCATTCTAAGGTGATGGAACCTATTCCGATATTTTGTCACTTCTTTTCTGAGTAATGGCTCAAAAACTGATTAGCCAAGATTATCTACTTCCAGCCGACGTGTTCTCTTCGGAGAACAAGGCTTCGGTCGTACTCTCCCACGCGCATGAGCTGTCATGCATATCAAACTGTTCTTTTCACGTGTTTTGTATTCATTGGAGCGTGTCAGTGACGCGCCTGAAAGCTGTCTGTTCATTCGTCTGCGCCGTCTGACGCGTGCGTTGCTCTAGGCGTAATAATTGCCCTAATTTTGCCGCCGTTTCACATTTTTGACAAAACATTTCCTTTGCCTCTATCTTTCTTTCACTTTTTCATTCTGCCTTCTTGCTCTTTCTCTCTCTGAAAGTTCTTTCTTCTTTGAATCTGCCATTGCTTCGATCTCTCTTCTGGAACTGCTCTTAATCCCTCATTCTTACGAAGCCTCTTTTGCTGTTGCAACCGGTTTCTGAGCTCGGCGAACATTGCCCCGACTCCATTCGTTCCGGTAAGATTTATTCCCTTCAATGTTGATTTCTTTATGTGCTTTTGTCTGCCTGTTGCCATTACTGATCTTGTTCGAAGCCTTGGATTTATTTGTATCTTGAATTTGTGGCTATACCTTGAACTTCTATACTTTTTCACCATTCTCTTTGCCACTGTTCTTGATTCTTTTTTCTTCCCTGTATCTCTATTGTTTCTGAGAGCTATACCTCTGTTCTTGAATCTGAAACTTCGTCTTTGTTTTCTCTTTTTTGTATCTGCCCCAGATCTGTGCCTTCAATCTTGATCTTCATAGTTCTTAGGTTTGGGATTTGTACGTAGAACCTTCAAATTTAGGGAAAACTGAAATAAGCCTTATCAGCCATTTCTTAGATCTTTACCGAGGTTCTTGTAACCCTTCCTAAAAACGCCCATCTTCTGAAACATATTTTAAATTGACATAATGGGTATGTGGAGGCACAGGGTAAATACCCCAACAAAACTTGAATACTTTAGGCAGGAATTCTCCATCCCAGCCGATGTTCATCTTAAACTGGCTGGGGACAGTGATACCATCATGCCCACAGACCATACGATGCCCTTCCCTATAGTAGCTTTCACCGAATGTGGACTCCGGTTTCCACTTCATCCTCTTTTCCGTCATGTTCTTTATTTCTATAAGCTGAACCCCATGCAACTTACTATTAACTCCTATAGGGTGATCAATGGTATTATAGCTTTAGCTAGGCAAGAGAACCTTAGAATTACCTTGGCCGACCTTCAATACTGCTATACCATGTGCCCTTTTGACCTGAAGGATAGGGGTTTCGTTTATTACCTTAAACCGAGATCTACTCAGTACAAAATCGTAGCCGACCTCCCAGACTCCAACAAGGGGGCTGGAGATGATTTTCTCATTGCTTCTGGAAATTGGGAATTTGGCCCAGATGAAGATGTCCACCTCTACCCTCTTCCTCGAACAATTACAGAGGGCAAGAGTAAGAGCCCTGAGTCAACACTTAGTTGTTTTTATTTAAGTCCTTAATACTTTTTTGTTTCTGACGTCTGTTTCTTTGTCCTGCAGATCTTCATCAGCCACTGAAAAATTTTCGTCAATCCTTCTTCCCAGGAACAGATCTAAAAACACTCCTTAACCTTCCAATCCATAAACGAAAAGCCCCAGTATTACTAAACTTCATCCCTATATATAAATCCACTTTACCCGACGTCCCAAGAAAAAGGAAGAAGAGTCTTTCTCCACCCACAGCCACAATCTTAACTGCTTCTACATCCCGGACAGATCAAGAGTCCACATCTGACCCAGCCGATCTTCCATCAACTTCGGCCCCCTACTTGATACCAATTCCTAAACGTAAACGTCGACGAAGGCTAGTAAAGACTGCCGAGATGGTTCATCCAAGGCCTGTCGTTCAAGACCTTCTCGCCGATCTTCCAACTGACGCCGAAGCCGCACCAATGCAATCAATGCTCCCACCCAAACCAAAGAGAGTTAAAAAGGCTCAGCCTAAGGCCAAGGCTATAGATGCCGAAGCTGAGGATGCTGTGCCTATTTCAAAGCTGGCAGAAAGCAGGAAATCAACCTCTGTCTCCACCAAGAGGTCAGCTGAGGGTCAACCCTCTGGGTCCACACAATCGAAGAAAGCGAGGTCATCGTCCGCGACGACCTCGGCTTCAAAGAAGCCCGACGTCCCCTGGGCCCCTGATCTATCCCTGGAGGATAGGCCCATTATGGCTAGTGAAAGTGCCGACGACATTAACGTTGGTGTCGCCCTCAGCACTGCTCTTCTCCTAGCGAATGACTTGGAGCGAAATGCTAAGCTTAGTGAGTATGAGAATTACGCTCTCATGCTCCAACACTCCGTTCAAGTAAGTGTTTCTGTTTGTACTTGTGATTTTTTCTTCCGTTTTTTACTGAGAATACTGTCTAACACTTCTGTTTTTCTGCAGGCCATTCAGCATGCCCATTCATTTTCAATGCAATCTTTTGAAAATCGTCAAAGGTTGGTTGATATGAAAAGGGAAGCATCTTCCATGAAGAGAGAGATAAAGTCCCTTGAAGCAAAAATGAAGAAACTGGAGGATCAAGCCGAGGCTGCAACTAAAGTTCAAACTTTAGCTCTTGAGAAGGCCGAAGCTACTGAGGCCGTTAGAAAAGTTGCTGAGGCCGAGAAAAGAGAGGCCGAGGCTCAGAAGGCCCAAGCGGAGAAAGAACTCCAGCAAGCTCTGGCCACGAAAGAGGCCGAAGTCAAAGAGGCCGATGAAAAGGCCTACGCCCAAGGTATGGCCGATGTCGCAGAAGATTATAAGCTTCAAGTCAGGCAGGCATGCAACAGGGGATTTTCCCTAGGTTGGATGTCCCTGATAAAGAAGCTTGATCTCCCTGTTGACTCGCCCCTTCGGAATGCTGATGCCATCCCTTTGCCATTTTCTCCACCTCCACCTGAAGGTGAATCAGAATCTGATGCTAATGCCGAGGATGAAGATAAGGAAACCAATGAAGAAGCCTTGGTCAGAAAACCCAAGGATGCCGTCGTAGCCAAGTCCCCTCCTCCTACTAAGCAGGTTATGGACTTAACCTTGGATGAGGAGGGTGATGAGGCCAAGGAGGCAACTAAGGAAACTGCTACTGGGCAACTATCATCTAATCTTCTCTTGATAGAAAGAAGTGTTGACTCAACAGTCGCAGAGATTGATGCCGAGATACAAGCGGAAAAAGTAGCCGACGAGGTACCACCAGAGTTGTCCGAGGTCCCAGTCCCTGCAGTGGCTAACACTGAAGAATCCTGAAAAAAATGTCTTTTGTACCTTTTTTTCCTTCTTTTTCTGTTTTTTGCGTTTTGTACTTTTTTTCTTTCTGGATAATGCAAAAACTCCTTCTTTTGGCCGATGTGGTTTCTTCAATATGTAACTGCAACAGTTCTTCTTCTGGATGTTTTAATCTTGTGATATTCTGTTGACTGCTTCTGCATAGTCTTGTACTTAGAAAATTTTTTGCATGCTTCCTCATGTTGCTTTCTTTGTGCAATCTTCTCGGGATTACATATCTCGGGTATAACCATAAGACTTTTACTTCGGCAAGATACTAACCTGCAAACTTTTCATAAATTTCAACAAGTATAGAACATATATTTCGGAATGTAAACTTTGCAAGCTTCTTCTCAATTCTTAACAAGTATTAAATGGTAATCTTAGTCTTACCTACTTGTAAATTGCTACAAATTTCAACAAGTAGCGAACAATATACTTAGCCTTTATTTTAACCTGTAACTTTCTGTATACCTCGGCGGGTGATCATATGTCGGCTTAACATAAACTTGTAAATTGCTACAAATTTCAACAAGTGTTAAGCATCTTCCCTAGGGTTTAATCAACCCACATATTGCTATGAGAACTTAAGCAATAACCTTGGCTTAACTTCATCTTGTAAATTGCTACAAATTTCAACAAGTGAAGATAAGGAATCAGCTTAATTCCAACTTGTAAATTGCTACAAATTTCAACAAGTGAATTAAGGAATAACATCGGCTTAACTTCAACTTGTAAATTGCTACAAATTTCAACAAGTGAAGGTAAGGAATCAGCTTAATTCCAACTTGTAAATTGCTACAAATTTTAACAAGTGAATTAAGGAATAATCTCGGCTTAACTTCAACTTGTAAATTGCTACAAATTTCAACAAGTGAAGATAAGGAATCAGCTTAATTCCAACTTGTAAATTGCTACAAATTTTAACAAGTGAATTAAGGAATAACATCGGCTTAACTTCAACTTGTAAATTGCTACAAATTTCAACAAGTGAAGGTAAGGAATCAGCTTAATTCCAACTTGTAAATTGCTACAAATTTTAACAAGTGAATTAAGGAATAACCTCGGCTTAACTTCAACTTGTAAATTGCTACAAATTTCAACAAGTGAAGATAAGGAATCAGCTTAATTCCAACTTGTAAATTGCTACAAATTTTAACAAGTGAATTAAGGAATAACATCGGCTTAACTTCAACTTGTAAATTGCTACAAATTTCAACAAGTGAAGGTAAGGAATCAGCTTAATTCCAACTTGTAAATTGCTACAAATTTTAACAAGTGAATTAAGGAATAACCTCGGCTTAACTTCAACTTGTAAATTGCTACAAATTTCAACAAGTGAAGATAAGGAATCAGCTTAATTCCAACTTGTAAATTGCTACAAATTTCAACAAGTGAATTAAGGAATAATCTCGGCTTAACTTCAACTTGTAAATTGCTACAAATTTCAACAAGTGAAGATAAGGAATCAGCTTAATTCCAACTTGTAAATTGCTACAAATTTCAACAAGTGAATTAAGGAATAATCTCGGCCTAGCTTCAACTTGTAAATTGCTACAAATTTCAACAAGTGAAGATAAGGAATCAGCTTAATTCCAACTTGTAAATTGCTACAAATTTCAACAAGTGAATTAAGGAATAATCTCGGCCTAGCTTTGCCTGAGTTTGATATGTCTTCAATAAACATCCATGCATAACTTAATCAATCGTACATGTTGAAAGGATTCTAAAAAGACTTTATTGATGATATCGGCCAAACAATGATGTTTATCTAGTGATAGAAAAATTTCAAATTACAAGTATTCCAAGGTCTGGGCAATGCTTTGCCCTCATTGTCCTCAAGCTGATAAGCTCCATTGCCTAATACTGAAGTAATTCTGTAGGGTCCTTCCCAGTTTGGGCCAAGCTTGCCCTCCCTGGGATCCTTCTTGTTCCCGACGACTTTTCTTAGGACTAGGTCGCCAACTTGAAAATCTCTTGGATTAACCTTCTTGTTGTAAGCTCTGGCAAGCTGTTGCTGGTATACTGCGAGCTGAATTGCAGCTTTCTCTCTTCGTTCTTCCAATAAATCCAGGTCTCGGGCTAAGAGTATGTCATTGGTGCCATTCTCTACTCCCTGGGTTCTGATCCCTGGGATTCCGATCTCCAAGGGGATGACTGCTTCTGTGCCATAGGCCATGGCAAAGGGGGATTCTCCTGTTGATCTTCTCGGCGTAGTCCGATATGCCCAAAGTACGTTGGGCAACTCGTCCACCCACTTTCCTTTTGCTGCCTGCAGCCTCTTCTTTATTCCATCCAGGATTACTTTGTTGGATGCCTCTGCTTGCCCATTGCTTTGAGGAAAACTTGGTGTTGAGAAATAATTCTTGATCTTGAATTTTGCACAAAAGTTTTTGATAAGTTTGCTGTCGAACTGTGTTCCGTTGTCGGCAACTATTGCTCTTGGAATCCCAAATCTTGTGATAATGTTTCTCCATATAAAATTCTTGACGTCCACATCTCGGATTTTGGCAAGAGGTTTTGCCTCTATCCATTTTGTAAAGTAGTCTGTTGCTACCAGCAAGTATTTTCTCTGCCCAGTTGCTTGGGAAAGTTGTCCAACCAGATCCATGCCCCATTGGGCAAACGGCCAAGGGCTGGATACTGGGTTTAGGTCGGCAGCTGGCTGATGTATCAAAGGTGCAAACCTTTGACATTGTTCACACTTCTTTACATAGGCTTCGGCATCCTTTTGCATGTAGGGCCACCAATACCCCTGGGTAATGGCCCTGTGGGCTAGCGATTTGCCCCCAGCATGGCTTCCACAAATCCCTTCATGAATCTCGTAAAGAAAATCTTCAACCTGCAAAGGGTGTACGCACCTTAAAAGTGGTCCAGTGAAGGACCTCCTGTACAGATGGCCTTCTGCTGTTAGACTGAATCTGGCCGATTTCAATCTAATTTTATGTGCTTCTTTATGGTCTTCTGGCAGCTTCCCTTCTTTTAGGAATGCAATGATTGCATCCATCCAACTTGGTCCCAAGTCTACGCACATTGCTTCATGTTTGGTGCTCTGTTTGTCTATGCTCGGGGCTGACATGTAATCGATCATAATTGTCCTTGTTTTTCCAGTTTGAATTGAACTGGCTAGGTTAGCCAACGCGTCTGCGTGGGTGTTGTCATCTCGGCTAACTTGGAGTAATTTGCAGTTCTGAAATAGGGCTGCCAGTCGGACGACTTCCTTTGCATATGCCGACATTCTTTCATCTCTGGCTGCAAATTGTCCTGTTGACTAGTTAACAATGAGTTGTGAATCACAAAAAACAATTACCTCGTCTGCCTCTGCTGCTGCTGCTAGCTTTAGCCCTGCAATTAATGCTTCATATTCTGCTTCATTGTTGGAGGCTTTGAACCCTAGACGGATGGACTGTTCTACAATTTCTCCATCTGGAGATATCAGCAGTACTCCTGCGCCTGCTCCCTGGCGGTTTGAACTTCCATCGACGAATAGTCTGAATGAATCGCCGATGTAGATGCTGCATGGTCTGAGCTTTTCTTTCTCTTGCTTTTTTGTCTTTGACTGGGATTCTTTTTGCTTGTTGGGGTGATGCTCATCTTGGCTCGACGGAGCCCGAGGTGTGATGGCTTCAGGTGTGAGTTCTGCGATGAAGTCGGCCAAAACTTGGCCCTTTATTGCTGTTCTTGGCCTAAATTCTAGGTCAAACTGGCCCAGTGTTACTGCCCATTTTGCTATCCTTCCTGTTAAGTCTCCTTGATGTAATAAGGACTTCAGTGGGTGCTCTGTTAGGACCACAATCTTGTGTGCCTGAAAGTAATGGCTCAATTTCTTTGAAGCCATTACCAAGGCTAGCATTAATTTTTCCAGTGGTAGGTATCTTGTTTCTGCGTCAGCCAAAGTCTTACTTACATAATAGACAGCCTTCTGCTCCCCTTTTTCTTCTCGGATTAGCACTGCACTAACTGCGTGTTCAGAGACTGCTAAGTACAAAAACAATTCCTCCCCTGGAACTGGGTTAGAAAGGACCGGGGTTGTGGTCAAGTACTTTTTTAGGTCGGCTAAGGCAGCTTCACATTCTTCTGTCCATAGGAAGTCTGTGGCTTTTTTCACCAGGTTAAAGAAGGGTCTGCACTTGTCTGAGCTTCTGTTGATGAATCGGTTTAGGGCTGCGGCCTTTCCAGTGAGCACTTGAACTTGTTTTGCCGATGTTGGACTCTGTAGTTCCGGGATGGCCTTGATTTGGTCTGGGCTGGCCTCAATGCCCTTTCTTGTTACCAGATATCCTAGAAATTTACCTGACCCAACTCCGAAGGCACACTTCGAGGCGTTGAGTCGGAGCCGATATCTTTTGAGTATATCAAAGACCTCTTTTAGGTCGGCAAGATGACCTTTTGATTCCTTGGTCTTTACGACCATGTCATCGATGTAAACTTCTACTGTTTTGCCAATCAGGTGTTTAAACATCTTTGTCACTAACCTCTGATAGGTTGCTCCTGCGTTTTTCAGCCCAAAAGGCATTACCTTGTAACAGTACAGGCCTTTCGGGGTGATGAACGCGGTCTTCTCCTCATCTGGGGGGTACATAGCAATCTGGTGGTACCCTCTGTATGCGTCTAAAAAACTCATCCTTTCGTGTCCCGAAGTGGCGTCTACCAGTTGGTCGATTTTGGGCAGAGGGAAGCTGTCTTTGGGACAAGCTTTGTTGAGGCTGGTAAAGTCTACACAAACCCTCCACTTGCCATTCTTCTTTTTTACTACTACTGTGTTGGACAGCCATGTTGGGTACTGAACTTCTCGGATGGCCCTGGCTTCAAGGAGTCTGTCTACCTCTTCCTCTACTGCTTCGACGTGCATTAACGTCGGCCTTCTGGCTCGTTGAATCACAGGCTTTGCCGATCTGTCGACATTCAGACTGTGGCAAGTGACCTCGGGGTCAATGCCAGGCATTTCATAAGGTGTCCAGGCGAACGCCTCTATGTTTGCCCTTAAAAAATCTTCCAGTTCTTTTTCCTCTTCTCTATCTAAGCCTGAGCCGAGAAGAAAAAATCGTTCTTCGTCGCCCTCCTGGACAAGGATTTTCTTTAGCGCCTCTTCGTTTTTCTCGGCTGGTTCTTTCCCGACGTCTTCTAGGACTTCCACGTCCTCATCTTCAACTTCTGCTTTCTTTGGCTCCCGTATACTACAGGTGGACTTTATTGCTGCCATGGAGCAATTTTTGGCTTGTAGTTGATCCCCTCTGATTTCTTCAATCCCATGCTCTGTTGGGAACCGGAGTAGTTGATGCAACGTCGAGGGAACTGCCCCCATTGCATGCAACCACGGCCTTCCCAAGATGATGTTGTATGGTGAGGGCGTGTCAATTACCAGGAATTCCGTCCTGATCTTTTTAGTGCCGGCTTGTACTTCTAAGCTTGTTGCACCCAGTGGCCATGTCGGTGTTCCATTAAAGCCGACCATCGGGCCGCTTGATTGTTCTAGGTCATCGGGGTGAAGGCCTAGTTCTTTGTAACATCTGACATACATGATGTCACAGGAGCTGCCTTGATCTATTAAGATGCGTTTTACTTGGCACTCCCCAACCTGGAGGGATACTACAAAGGCATCATTATGCGGATGTTGGACCAGTTCTAAGTCGGCTTCAGTAAAGGCTATCATTGGCCCTTGGCATTCTTCTGGCCGATGTCTCTTTTCCCCTACTTGGTAGATATGCTGTAAATGTCTTACCCTCTGGGTTTCTCCTCTGACTTCGTTTTCGTTGACCCTTGAGTGGATCACATTAACCACCCTCGGTTCTCCTGCTTGTGGTAGCTGTGCTGGGGGAGGGGGTGCTGCTGGTGCTTGAGGCAACCTTGCCTGCTCTTCCCTTGTTCTGGCCTCATCGACCAGGTCCCTCAGAAGGCCTTGTCTTACTAGGTCCTCCAAGTGTGCTTTTAAGGCTCTGCAACCTTGAGTTGGATGCCCTTCTTCATTGTGGTAGGCACAACGTCTACCAACGTTCCTTCCCATGAATTCCCCCGGTGCTCTTGCCGGAGCCCTGAAATAAGGTTGATTTCGAATCCGATCTAAGATTTTATGGATTGGGATCCAGAATACCGTTGTTACCACTTGTTTATTTCTTAATTCTATTTCTTGTTTGGTCGGCCCATTGTTGACTCGGCCTCGCTTTGGCGAGCCGTTTCCCTTTTCTTGTTTCACCTCTTTGTTTCCCGATGTATCTTCCTCGGCCCTGGCGTATTTCTCAATTCTTGCCATGAGTTCTTCCATGCTTTTCGGCAATGTTTTTGCCAAAGACTTCCGTAGTGGGCAGTCATCTTTCAGGCCGTTCTTGAAAGACACGACTGCTACTTCCTGGTTGCATTCGGGTATTCGGTTGAACACCTCGTAGTACCTCTTCGCATAGGCCCTAAGGCCTTCTTCCTTGGTGATTCTTAGGGCCATCAAAGCATCAACCCTCAGGGGTTGCAGCTTGTTGGTCACGAACCTGGCCACAAACATCTCGGCCAAGCCTTCCCATGTCTTTATGCTTCCTTTTGGTAACTTATGGAACCAATCAGATGCAATTTCCCCAAAGGATGAGGGGAATACTTTGCAGAGCAACGGCTCGTTCCCGCTGTATAATGCCATTGAATTTAGGTATAGCCCAACATGAAAGTTTGGATCTGACTTACCATCATAGATTTGAAACCTCGGCATACTGAACCTCTTGGGTGGTTCGAATTTGTCCAATTCCACCGAGAAGGCTGTCTTCGGTTTTACTGGGGAGTTTACCTCGGCTTCTGCATTCTGCTGCCTCCTCTTGAGGTAGTCCCTTAAGTCTTCTTTGCTCCGCCCTGGAGCTCGGCTGTCTTTAGATTTTAGTCTTTTTGGTACACTGCTTTCGGCCTCGTGGTGGGTCCGTTTGGACCTTTCTTCATGGGTTGTGTCAAAGTGGAGTACTTGCCCCTGAACATGTCGATGTTCTTTGGGGTCTGGATTCTTCATGTGGTGTGTCCTTCGGGATTCTTCTTGCCTCGACTTTTCCCGTCCGACTTCCCTGGAAGGCCGGTGAGAATGCCTTCCGCTCCTGGTATGCTGAGGGACCTCGGGGATTGTTTTTCTTCCACCCTTCTGGGTGTTGGTCGCTGGCATCGGCGTATCTTGCAGCGGGTATGGTGGCTGCATAACATTATTCTGCATCATGAAGTTGACGACTGACTGAAGGTCCGACAACTTGTTCGCCAGTTCTTTCACCTCCTCATCCCTTCGTAGGCACCTGTCCCTCCATACCTAGAGGTTATCTTCATTGTAGTACTTTCCCTGGTTTGTCTTTTTTAACGTGTCGCCTTCTGGGATGATGTCGTTCTCTCTTTGACCCTGGTCACGGGCTTCTGTATTGTGGTTGTCTCCTTCAATGTCAAGATCAATTGGTCTGCCACTCCCAGTAGGAGCGTCATCCCCAGTTTTTTCCTGTTGTCCGTTACTGGCCATCTATTCTTCCTTCGTTCCTACAGACGGCGCCAAATTGTGTGGGTGAAAATCTGACCACACTGCCCGTTTAGTGATCAGCTGGAGAGCACAGGCAGAATAGATGGCTTTAGCAACTTGTAACAGAAAGAAAAAGCTCCGGCGGTGGTTCTTCCACCCGGGGGCACTCCGACGATCAAGTCAGTATATCTCTCAAAGATAATCAAGTACTAAACTGAATACTCAAAACATAAATTGCATACCTTAGACCCACGGGGGTGCCTCTCTTTTATAATATACTCAATCCAAGTCCCACTAGAAGTATGACTTCTATGAACTCCAATTTACTGTTTACTCTGGACTCTTTAAGAGATAAAGATAAACTCCCTAAGAGCTTTATCCTTATCTTGGTTAAGTCCTCTCTTTGCCTTAGGACTCTTGTCCCTTATCTCGGATTCCGATATCTTCGGAGATGACCTCGGCTTCTCCGGGATTACCTCGGCTTAACTACCAGGGCACGTGGCACATCGGCTGACATGTCGGCGTCACCATGCCACGTGTTGGTACTCAGAAAATATATCCCCACAGTCCTGTTAAAGGTTATCTATCCTATATATAAAGTGAACACTTATGTGATATCATGAAGTCTTGGCTTCTCTATATGGAAAATGGATTTATTATTATTTTTTATTATAAAAAAAGGATAAAGAAGATAGTGAAACTTTGATAAAAAATACTATTACCACTTAAGTAGCACACAAGATGTAATATTTTTCTTTTTGTTTATTTGTACTTATTTGAATTGCACAAATATCGCGCGTGCTGACCGTTAGTATTGGTTGAAGTGAATTAGTCATTGGGCATATATGCTAATACATACATGTCTATCACTGAAAATTGAAAATTTTATCTAAAAATGATTTGAATTTTTAGTTTATCTATGACTTATTATCAATTGTATAATATTTCAGTACTTATAATAATGAGATTTTCTTATTCAATCTTAGGTGAAAATTTTTATTTGAATATTTTAACGTTAAAAATTAATTGAGTATCAATCATTTTAAGTAACATTCATTGGGTAAAATACCAATAAATCTCAAATTTTAATATGTTAAGCCATTTGGTTCTGTCTTTTATTTTGTAGACTAATAAGTCCTATTTGAATGTTAAAAGCTCACTATAGGCCTTTTTTAGATTTTCCTCATTTCCGAACATCAACAACATTAACTACACCAACAACATCATCAAACATCAACTACATCATCAAATATCATCAACATCACCAACATCATAAAACATTATCAACATTGATCAAACATCAACTATATCATCAAACATTATCAAACATCAACTACATCATCAAACATCATCAACATCACCAACATCATAAAATATCATCAACATCAACTACATCATCAAATATCAACTACATCATTAAACATCATCAACAACACCAACATCATAAAACATCATCAAACATCAACTACAACATCACCAACATCACCAACATTGTGAACATCATCAAACATCAACTACATCTTCAACCTCTTTAATACATTCATTTCTAGTTTTATCAAGATTTTGAAGTTTAATCACCATCTTATTTTAAAAATAAAAATAGTTTATTTTCTTAAATTTTAACAAATTTTGTTTAGATAATTTTTTTTACTATACTATTGTTCATAGGTGAAGTGAAATCATAGTTTTTTTATTTTAAAATAATTGAAATTTTAATTAATTAATTAATTAATTAATTTTTTTTTTTTGTATAAAATTGGGCCGGATTCAGGTCATACTTATACGAAAAAACTCTCGTGCCCAATCTCGGGTTCTGCCCAACTTAGGGCCCAAAAGACTTTTCCATACTCAGCTCTAAAATGTCATTTTCGGTATAACTTTTTTTTTTTTAAATAATATTAATGGGTGGAACTTTTAAAAAAAAAAATTAATTAGCAAAATACTTTTGTTTTGAAATTTTTTGTTTCATCAGCCATTAATAGGCATAAATTTTTTAAAAAAATAAATGTAAGTCATAAAAACTTATTTTGATTTTTTAGAATTTTTTTATTTATAATTTGTAATAGTATAAATAAATAGTTAAGGAAAAAAACACTAACGCATTATTTGGACCCGTAATTTATGTAGAGAGAAGAAAAGTGGGAGAGAGTAGCCTATTAAATTATACTGAAAAGTTACATGCAATTTATTTTAGAAAGAACCACATTTTATGCATAAAAATTAAACATGTATTAGAATTTTGACTTGATCATCATTTTTCTATTTCTATTTAAGTGAATGTTTTCTATATTTCGTATAAAATATTATATATACTTTCTGAAAATAATTGAAATTTTATTTTAATGGATAAATGAGAGTCAACTAATATGAGAATTTTAAATTATTTAAAAATAAAAAAATTAAGAAATTTAGAATTAAGTTTTAGAGCTTTCATGCCTCTTATTTCAAGATTAATCTTGATCTTTGGATATAATTTGAGTTAAAGCTTGACCTAAGGTTAAACGGAGGTTATTTTAGAGTTATTTGTTGGCATTTAATACGAGATAAATTAATTTCTCTCTTTACGCCCCTTTTGGCCAAACCCTTCCCCCTTTCTCTCTCCTTTTCTATTTTTCACCATTAATACATATTTAAAGTTTTAATTTTGTTCAACATTTTTGAGGTTTAATGTATGAGTAATGCTAGAAATTCTAAAAGTTCTATCAAAATTTCTACCAAATGTCTCACATGGGTATAAGAATAATATTATCAGATAAGTTTATTCTTGTGAATATTATTTCATATTAAGGATTGGTTTAGGTTTATAGGTTTATTCTTCTTTCCTATTTAGGATTAGGTCTAGAATTGGTATATATATATATCAGATGTACACATTGTATTGAAATACAATTGAATATATGAGTTTATTTAGAAATTCTTACATGGTATTAAAGCTGCTCCAAACCCTAGATGCAGTCTTTGAATCGTCTTCCTTATCAGATTCTCACTGAGTCGTGATCATAGGTCATCTCCTTCGTCTCTTTCAGAAAACAGCCCTCTAGTTTTATCTCTTTCTGAGTCGCAAGTCGTAACTCCCTCTGTTTTCGTTTGGATCGATCGAAGGTCATGAGTGTCTCGTATGATTCAATTGGTTCCTCATCTGCTTCGGAAAGACGACTTCATGCTCTGTCTTCACTAGTTGAATGAGTGTCATGTTGGCCTTGTCTCTCTAGGTCAAGTTCGACGTGATCCTCCTTTGGATTTCTCTGGTTCGTGATCATCAGACCTCTCTCTCTGGTCTTTGCCTCTGTTTCTGTTTCTCTTTCAGTTAAAGAACCAGGTTGCCCTAGGAACTAGGTCACTGGTTGTTGCGTTGTCACTCTCTCACTGTCATCGCTGTTCGAAGCCCTAGGAAGCTCCATCGCTGATCTTTGTTTCTGCTTCAGTCTCTCTTTCTTTCTATGATTCTATCTGACTAGGAATATTTGTGGGTTGGGTCATGACTCTAGTTATTATAAAGTGACCCACCTGGTCATTATGTATTTCATTCAAGACGTTGTTAAATTTGTGGGTTTGTTCGATAACTTTTTTGCTTATTACTGTTTGGTCCCTGTAGTTCTGATTTTGGGTTCTTACACTTGAACCCCTTAGCTTTCTGGTTATTATGAAGTCTCTAGCTTCAGATGAGTATGCCTTTTGTTATCAGAGGGGTGATTGGAAGTATCACTGTCCCAAGAAGGGATGTCTGTCTGGCTCGTATTCTCAACAATCTTGGACCCAGTTTTGTCATTCTTCTCCGAGTAATTTTTAGGCTCCCGTCAGTTCTACTGCATCTGCTCTAGTTCCTGATTCTGACTTAGCTTCCTTGAGTGGTCAGATTAGTCAGCTTCACCATACACTGTCTACCTCCCAGCCATCTCCGTTTGCCTCCACTGTTTCCTCTCTTCATTCAAGTTTGCTTGGGTCTTCTTCAAGTATATCTTCGTCTATTTGCATTTTTGACTCTGGTGCCTCTCATCATATGACTCTCCATCTCTTCTTACTTTAAAATTGTACTTCCCTTCCTTTTCCTATTACTATTAATACTACTAATGAATCAGTATGTCTATAATATTTGTTGGGTCTGTCTTACTGTCTGTTATGTCTGTTGTCACTATTCCATTTGTCTTTTATGTTCCTCAGTTATTTGTCAGTTTATTATCTATTACTCAGCTTGATGCCTCCTATTTTGATGTTATCTTTTTTTCTTCTATCTGTTATGTGCAAGATCGGATGTCCAAGCAGCAGATTGAGACTGGCTGTAGAGTTGGAGACCTCTATGTAGTGGAGAGCTTGAACCTACCTATGACAACTTCTCTAATTGCTTTTTCCTCTTTTCAGTTAGATTCTCTGTCCAATCCTTTCTACTTGTGGCAATTTAGATTAGGGCATTTGTCTGCTGATTGCTTACCGTCTTTAGCTCAGTCAGGTATATCGAGTAAAGTTTCTTCTAGTGAACTTACTGAATGTCGGGGATGTAAACTTGCCAAAATGGCAGCCTTACCTTTTCGTAAAAGTACTTCTATATCTGATACACTGTTTTCTTTAGTTCGTACTGATGTTTGGGGCCCTTCTCATGTTCTCACCAAGGGGGGTTTTGCATACTCTGTGTCACTTGTTGATGACTGCACTTGTTACACTTGGGTTTATCTTATGACTTATAAGTTCGATATCTATCAGATATACCGTACCTTTTAGTCTATGATTACTACTCAGTTTGAGTGTACAATTAAAGTGTTACGGCCTGACTTGGGTGGGAAATATTTAAAAAATGAGTTCTGTGAGTATTTGGCCAATTTGGGTACCATTCACCAAACTTCCTGTACAGATACACCTGCTCAAAATGGTTGAGCCGAGCATAAACACCGTTATCTCCTTGAGACAGCTAAGTCTTTTCTTCTCTCTGCCTCAGTTCTGGCTCTATTCTGGGGAAAGGCAGTTCTTACTGCTGCTTTTTTTCTCAACCACATGCCTACTCCCCTTCTTTCTGGTTAGTCTCCTTATAAGGCTTTGTTCTCCTAAATTCCTAACTACTCATTCCTTCGTGTGTTTGGGTCTGCCTGTTTTGTTCTTCTTCCCGGCAAAGATAGGACAAACTTAGTGCTCGGTTTGTCCTCTGTGTCTTTTTAGGTTATAGTCCTACTCAGAAAGACTATCGATGTTACGACCCTATTTCCCGTCGTCTTTATGTCTCCTGTCATGTTTCTTTTCTCGAATGTCTACCTTACTTTCAGCTTCCTCCTCTCACCACCCCAGTTTTCAAAGAGGATTTGGTTCATATTGATCCGTTTCCTTCTGAGGTCCCATCTAATGAGTACATCTCCATAGTTTCTCCTCAGCTTGTTCCATCTTCTCCTCCTACTTCACCTCTAGCTGCTTCTTCTCCTTTAGTTTCTTCTCCTCCTCCGTTGTTAGTTTACTCTTGTCGTAAGGCTCCTCATTAACCGATTGTCTCTGTCCCTGCTGCTGATCTTTCTGCTTCTGACGACTTTGATCTTGTTGTACACCAATATCCTACTTGAGCGCGTCATCCTCCAAACAGGTTAGGTTGGTCTAATACATGTTTTTCTACTTCCTATCGTACGTTTTTGTCTGCTATTTACTCTTTTTCAGAACCTTAGTTTTACAAGGAGGCCTGTCAGGATCCTCATTGGATTCAAGCTATGGAGGATGGGTTGTGAGTTGGTTTCTTTACTTGCTGGTAAGAATCTGGTTGGTTGCAAATGAGTCTACAAAGTCAAGACTTATTCTGATGGTTCTCTTGAGCACTACAAAGCTCGTCTGGTTGCCAAAGATTTCTCACAGGAGTATGGTATTGATTATGAGGAGACCTTTACTCTTGTTGCCAAGATGACTACTGTCCGTACTTTGATCTATGTCGTTGTTGTTCATTCTTGGCCTCTTTATTAGATGGATGTTAAGAATGCTTTTCTTAATGGCTGTCTCACTGAGAAGGTTTACATGCATCCTCCCCCTGGCCTTTACCATTCCTCTGGACAGACTTGTTGCCTTCGGCATGCTTTGTATGGTCTGAAGCAGTCTCCTCGTGCTTGGTATAATCGCTTTCAAACTGCTGTTACTGAGCTTGGGTTTTATCCTTGTGACTAAGATTCTGCTTTATTAATTATATGCAAGATACTTCATCCGTAAAAAGAAATCTGGAAAATCGGGCTTTTTTGCAATGAAATTAGATATGAATAAGGCCTATGATAGAGTCAGTTGAGGTTCTTACTTAAAGTTATGGAGGGCATGGGTTTTGGTCCTAAGTGGATTAGGCTTATTTCACAATATATTTCCACAGTTTCGTTCTCAATTTTGATTAATTCTCAAAGAACGGACTGGTTTCAACCTAGGTGTGGACTACGCCAAAGCGATCCTCTTTCTCCTTATTATTTCTTTTTGTTATCCAAGCTCTCTCTTCTGGTCTTGTGGGGATGGCCTCTCAAGGGATTTGTCATGGTATATCTATTTGTCGACAATGTCCATGCATTTCTCATCTGCTTTTTGTTGATGATTGTTTAATTTTTATGCCTTTTATAAAGGAGGAGGCGTGGTGTTTAAGGTGGCTTTTAGATGCTTTTTGTCATCAATCTGGGCCAAGGATTAATTTCCATAAGTTAGATTTGATGGTTAGTCCCAATCTTGAATCCTGTTTTCGGGAGTTTTTAAGTGATTGTTTTGGCATTTGAGAAGTGGTTAAGCCTGGCATTTATTTAGGAGCCTCTATGGATGTTTCGGGAAAGAAAGGGAATGTGTTTAGTTCCGTTATTCATAAATTCAAGACTAAACTTCAAGGGTAGAAAAGAGGATTATTGACCTTTGCAAGTAGGTGTGTTTTGGCTAAACACACCCTTTCAGCCATCCCGGTATATTTGCTTTCGGTTTTTAAGGCCCCTAAAGATTTTATTAAACAATGGAGAGTCCCTTTAGTTCGTGCGATGTTTCCACCAGAAAATCGTTAATCATATTCTTCATATTTACCTTTCTTCTAGAAGTGTTTCGGATCGAATTATTTGGAAAACTACTACAAGCACTACAAGAAATTTGATTTTTAGCAGCGTTTCAAAAGCGCCACTATATGCTTGAAAAACACTGCAATAAGTTTTTGCAACGTTTAATATTTTCGTCATAGATACGGCCGCCGCAATAGCTTAGCGGCGTTTCAAAAGCGTCGTTAAAAACATTAGACGGTGTTTTTTAAAACGTCGCAAAATCTTTAACAGTCATCTACTATTCCGTCACAATTAACCTATGATGTAATGATGACGTCATTTAGTGGCATTTTTTTGAAGAATCGCCACCTTTTTTCATTTTTAATACTTACCCAGATGTGATGTCATGATGACAACATTTAGTGACATTTTTTTCAAAAACGCCATTTCTAAATTTAAAAAAAAAAAAAAAGAATACAGGCCAATTAATTAAGAATTTAACTAGGAACAGAGATTGAAAATTAATTGATAATTTATGTAAAATAACACAGATTGACTCAAATTTAAATTACAATGCCAAATTGAAAACCATAAAAATTCTAGTTTATCTCCTTAGATATTTAACCCTACAACTTTCCAAATCTCAATCATATCATATATTGTCAAACAGTTTGAATTTTCTTCAAATCACCCCCTCATTTTGTTATTTAGTGCAAACCTTCAAATCTTTACTTTGCAACCAACAGAAGTCAGTTTGTTGACACTATGACAGCCTGTTCAAAAATTTAATGAAAATGTGAGCACACCCGATCAACAGATAAACAAACTTACAAAAAAAAAGAAAAAGAAAAAAAGACGGCAACATTGAGTTTTGATCAGTTCCATTATAAAGCCTGCACCAAAATTTGCAAATTCAGATCCAGAGAGAAAAAATAGTCAGCAACATTATACAAGTTACTCATTCATGGGCCAACACTTATTTAAGGAACAACCTGGCCAATTTTAGAAATTACACTGCAGAGTGGAACATCACCAATTTCTCTCTCCCTCGGGATGATATCCCCAAATTCGACCTCACAAAATAAGTGAAGGAAACTGCAAATTAAGTCAGAAGAAGAAGGAAAACCATAAGCCAAACTCATAAAAGTGAAGTATTGAGAAAAAAACCAAACAAACCTCAAAAGACCAATGGTGTCTAGTGAAGGAGCTTCCCTGAGAATGAACAATTGCCATCGAGCCTAGTTGGAGATTAGTCACACTTTCACCTACAGTCTCCACAATTTTAAGAAGGGACAATATAATTCTTACCAGAAGCATGCACAAAAGGAATCATGAATAACTATTTCACCACAGAACACAATAAATCTAACAAACTAAACAAACCATAATTTAAATAAATTATATGTATTCTCTACCTAAATTAAACAATACTCAAAACATAATTAAAAGAGGAAAAATGGATCAAAAAGGGAAACAAATAAATGAAGCAACACAAGTATAACAAGGGTAAATAGAGTAAAAAGGGGATCAAAGGTCAAATAGAGGAATTTGAATTCATACCATGTCCTTTGCCCACTACATTCTGAGTAACATATTTTGGGATCTACTTAATGGCTTCCAATGATTTCCAAGATCAGCATTGTGCAACATAAGTTCGAATGCATCCCCTATGGATGCAAATTAACAAATTTCAAAATAAAAGGGGAAACATGAAGTTCTAGTTCACCTGCTCAGTTAAAAAATTACTTTCAATAAAATAAACTAAATCCACATCACTATTCTTGCTCGCAATAAAATAAACTAAATCCACATCATTATTCTTGCTCGCAGCCTATTGTCAATGTCATAAACAAGCAATTGCCTCATATTGAAACTAAACAAAAATACTAAGCAACTTCAAATTTCAACTTCCTGGGACAATTTCTCCATGGATTGTATAGAACTTTCTAAGGAAATTATAGCAACAATAAACAAGACAATAAATAAATAAGGTATAGAATAGGGAAGCATTAACTACTTCAATATATGATTCTCTCGAATTAAAGCATGGAGTTACAAAGAATCACATAAAAAATAAATAATAAAATGTTGTAGAACATGCAAAATCCTAAAAATGCAAAACAAAATAGCGATCTAAGTCGAGAATTGGCGAGTTAAAGAGAAAATACCTCAATTGAGATGGTTTATATGATCAACATATCTAGGTCCACCACTGCTGCATCTGATAATCTATGATCAATTAGAATAAAGCTTTAGATCATCTATTTTAATATGTTGTCCAAAATAAAAAAACTAAACCTTAGTTTTTCCATTATAAACCTTTATGGTTTTTAAGACATATTGATATATATATATATATATATATTAAATTTTAGACATTGCTGGAAAATCTTGAAAGAAAATCATTTGTTGTCATTTTTTAAACATCAGCTTTGGGAAGGCTGCCGGTAACAAAGTTGTGAGGGAGAAGATCAGCATTTTTTTTTTAAATACAAATTTTAATCCTCAAAAGAACCTAGTTTTGACTGTTTATTATTGTAGCCGTTGGATCCAGTGTAGCAACCCACATTTTTGGCCAAGTCATGTTCGCATGCATGTATATATTTTGCCATGTTAGATTGCTGTAGCAACGCATATTCATGTTGTAGCCATGTTCATGTTCGTTTATATGGCTTTGTCTTGTTAAGTTTGCATCCATGAATCCTGACTTGTTTTGCCTGAGTAAGATCCATGCCTTGTTTTGATGCCTATGTGATTTGCCTAAGTGTTGTGTGCTTGCTTTGTTCCTTCCTTGGCACCCCAAGCCTAAGTTATGTTTAGCCGAAGTTATGCCAAGCCTAGGTTATGTTAAGCCGAGGTCATCTTCAGTCTAGAAGTATCTTGGAACCCCTTTGTTTGACCTCCACCCTCGCCCTGACATATTGGCCGAGATGTCATTATCTAGGCCGAGGTGTGAATCACCAAGGCCGAGATGTTACCTTTGCACCCGAGTGATCTTGTCCTGGAGTGGTATGACCTAGACCAAGGTGTGGCACATCTAGGCCAAGGTGTGGCATAGCTTAGTCAAGTGTCGTCCTTCCTATCCAAGGTCATTGTCACCTTAATTGCCGAAGCTTGTCCTTAGCCGATGTCATCACTTGCCGGAGTGCCATACTGAGTAGCTTGTTAGATACGCTTTGTCATTGCCTTGTCTTGTCAATCTATCACCTTTTTGAAGAGAACCAGTCAACCGCTGCCACGTGTCCGAGCTGAGAGTTAAGTTAGCCGGCAGAGAGAGAAACCTATCATTTGTTGTATCTTGTTTTGAAGAGTAGAGAGAGAAGCTCTAGAGGAGGGAGAAGAGTTCTTGAGAGAGAGTGGATTTCTAAGCTTGATTTCTTGGGATCGAACCGTTAGATCCGTGTTCTAAGGTTAGATTCTTGATCTGCTCATGTTGTTCTTTATGTTTATGTTATTGCATTGCATGATTGAATATGATTTGTAAGCCATGCATTGCTTTGAAGTTCGGTTTTAGAAAGAGAAAATGGCATTCATGTGTTCTCCAAGAAAAGTCATGTTTTGATCCGAAGGCTCATGCCTAGATCCATGTTTTTGTGTTTGTTTTCGCATGATTTTCAAGTATGGGTACCCAGGTCCATGTTTTCGAACTCATAGCATGAAATCCCAGATTTTTGTAATAAAGAAGTTATGATTTTAGCATTCATGTTCTTCATGACCTCCATGTTCTTGTTCTTCTTGTTCTTCACGGGTGGAAACCCAGATCTCCAGACCTCACTTCCCGAAGTGTAGTCGCCGAGATCACTCTCACTTAGACCTTACACTTAGGCCAAGCATTGTATCTCACCTTGGCCTACCTTGCATGATCACTTACACCTTTAGTTTGTTTTGTGTACACCTCGGCATGCAGCCGCACGCCGAAGCCTAGGTAACCACACCTCGGCCAGGAGGTGTGGGACCTCGGCAAAGACCTGGTTGGTACCCAGCATGTCTTTCTGACATGTAAAACAGTGTTTTGACGGCCAGCATGTTTTCTCGAGATCATTTGCATGCATGTGAGACCTGTTTTGAGAAGTATGTTCAGTATGCTTTGCCATGTGTTTGTAGGACTTGGACCCTTGCCTTGATCCCGACGTCCCAAGAACTATGTGAGTGGTATTTTTAATAAAGCTATGTTATACTGTTTTGATAAATCTTTCTTTGCTTTGTTTTGACGAAAGTATTTGTTAAGCATGAATGAATAGCTCTGTTTTGATATATCAAGTATAAGCTTTGTTTTGATGTCATCCTTGAAAAGTCCCTTGTGCTGGAGGACTCTAAACTTTCGCAGCACTAAGTACAAAAGGATACAGTCCTTCCTTGGAAAGACTATCGTGTTAAAGCGGGCTACGGGCCTAAGTAACACAAGACTATCGTATTAAAGCGGGCTACGAGCCTAAGTAACACAAGACTATCATGTTAAAGCGGGCTACGGGCCTAAGTAACACAAGACCATCGAGTTAAAAGGAGCTACGGGATTAAGTAACACAAGTCCCTTGTGCTGGAGGACTATAAACTTTCGCAGTACCTTAACTAATCGATTACGGATCGTGCAGTCTTTGTTTTGCCACTGACGGTTTACCGCGTGGATTTGTTTGTTCGGAAAGCTTGAATTGTGTTTTGCCGATGCCAGTGAGCATTCCTTGAGACTTGTAAGACTTGATAGATGAATACGGTACATCTCTTGTTTTGATAAAGTTTTGATGTGTTTTGCTCTGAAAGGATCTCGGCTAATACCCGTATGGTTTTGGCATGTTTTGTTTTGAAAGACTTCGGCTATATTCATGAAAAACCTTTATTACTAGTACCATTCACTGAGTATCCAAGCTCACCCTCCCTATGTATATATGTAGGTATCAAGCAAGAAGTCGGCTACGTCGAGATGTGTGTTTTGTATGCATGTTATGTCGGCAGTGAGGATGTCGGCAATCTTGAAGCTTTTGTATTTGAACATGTCGGCTTTAGAAGCCCTTTTGTTAAGATGTAATATGTATTTTTGTACTTCATTTCTATATGTATTCATGTTGTAAAGCTATGTAAAGATGTATGCCATCCCATTTGACTTATGCACTGCTCTTATGGACCACTTGTATTTAGATTATTGCTTCCGCATTTGTGAGCCCCGTTTATTATATTCTGATTGAGTAAACTTTTGAAAGTTGGCCTTCGGTAATCTCGGATTACTGGCCATCACGGCACCAAACTACTAGGGGCGGTTTGGGGTCGTGACATCCAGCCCCTGTCATGCTGTGGTGAAAACATAGCTAGATCATAGCAGAGGATAATACAACAGACAATTTGAATCCGATAATTTGCCCCCAAAAATTATCTACCTCTCCACTGGAATTTGTTAAAAACAGTGATTTGAATGGCTTGATGGTCCACCACCCGCGGAATGTAGTTCCACTACCTTCCCCCAGCTAGTCTGTACTGCTTGTCTTCCTCCTCCAAACCCCCAACAAGCCCTCTAAATCCTCCCCCAACTTCAGTCCAATGAATACCCACCTCCTAGATTCAGCTAACCTGTCCAAAATATAATAGTGAGGAGATGAGATAATAAGACAATATTGATAACAAAAGGCAAAAACACGACAAAATTGGGTTTCCAATTGCATATATGCACAACTACTTCCCAGAAAATGGTCCAATTGCATATATATCAAACAATGGACATGTACGGCCTAAATGGAGAAAATGTGATCTTGAGGAGCATCATCACATCTGTAACAATAGACACCGTTGATTTGCTCACTGTTGACATAAAGGAGGATACCTGACTTAGTCTGGTGATATTTGCTCACTGTTGGAATAACTAAACAATCCAATTTTGGTTTTCTTTAAAGAGAAGACTGAAGGAAAGGGGCACCAGTCACACAGTAAGCAAAAGAGGCTTCTATAAACTAACTGAAAGTACCAAAAAGAAACTTTTGTGGACTAATTTGAGTTTCTTTGACAAAAATTAATGCATCCAAAATAATAAACATGGGTTTTCAAGGAATAAAGCTGCAGATGAGAGGTTAAAAGAGATCTGATACACATCACCAGCAGAAATAATTAGGAAGAAATTGATTCCCCTTAAGCTCATTATTAAACCTGGATTACAAAATGAGAAAAGGGAGGATGAAAACCAAATAGATGTTTGTAGTAAATAATCAATCATGACAAAGTGAGGACAAATGAGAGGTTAAGAAACAAAAAGGAAAAAGATGAAATGTATCAAACCACGATAGAGCAGGTGTAGATTAAGAGATAATAACCCACTCAATCTAATGATTGACATTTAACGTAGCACCAGATTATCATGGTTAATGGTCCAGGGGAATCATGAATATCAGGAAGCACTAGATTATCATCAGTGAATGATAAATTCACTTATCAAGATACTGCTATACCAGTCTATCAAAAAAAAAAAAAAAAAAACAACAGATTAGCAAAATTTCCCAATCTCTCAATACAAAATAGGCGATTCAGAATAGTCTAATCCACACTTGTTCGAGTTTTCTTGGAACAGAAAAGCCTATCATTTCATCAGCTGGTTTCTAGCCAGGTACTGGTGAGAACGATTTTGTAGTTGCAGAGAAAAGCTCTTCCGGTGCTGATGGTGGTGGTTCGACAATGAAGACGGCATCTACGGCATTGGATTAGGCGGCAACATCCTCACCGCACCACCACCGCCGGCGACAGTGGCGACTCCATCGTCATCGTCATCATTCACGCTCTCCTTTGAACTGTCCTCACCACCATCTTCTCTATTGCCAATGTAAATCAACCTATCTCCTCTCCTCCTCTTGCTCCAACTCGCCCGATCTCGGTCCCAGTCCCTATCTCGATCCAGATGATCTCGATCCTTCTTCACTCAACTGGTCCATCTTCCTCTGCAAAATTATTAGAATCAGAATCAAGAAAAACAAAATACCGTCAAGAAATTTCAACCAAATTGATTCAAGAATCGATGGATTTAGAATTAGATCTGAACAAATAATCGAAATTGAACTGGTGAATCTCTCAAGGAGAATGAGGAGAGACACAGAAAACCCTAGATCTAGAGAAATGAGAGAAAACGATAAGAGAGAGACATAGAAAGCCCTAGATCTAGGACAGTGAGAGAAAACGATGAGAGAGAGAAATGGAGATAGAAAACAAAATGAAGGAAGAGAAATGGATACTGAGGAGACGGAACACCGTTATAAAAGTGAATGCGTGTTTATAAGAGAGGAGAACGCGTGTTTTTTAATTTTACTTTATGTGTTCCACAGCGTTTTTCAAAAAACGTTGTCCAACCAACGTGGTTATAGCCACTTTTTGTTGTAGTGAAGTGGTGAATTTTCAATAAAATCTGGTTACCTTTCTGCTGTAGGGATCGAGACCAGTCAAAATAGTGTGGGTGCAGAAGTTTGGGTTAAATTTTGGAAGAATCTCTAGAAACTTAACATTCCATCCAAGTGGCCTCTTTTTGTATGGAAACGAGTCCATGGAATTCTGCTCGTAAGAGCATTACTATTAAGAAGAGGAATAATTCTGCAAGCTATGTGTCCTTTTTGTAAGAAGGCGGAAGAATCTCTAGAACATTTTTTGTTTTCAATGCCCAATATCCAAATATGTTTGGCGAGGATCAAAGTTAGGATTGGATTTTGATGTAGGGGAAGAGTTGCTAGTTCAAGAGTGGTTTATACGTTGGTTCAACATTGCACCTGATGAGGCAGCTATTAGTGAGCTATTCAGGTATTATGGAGCCTATGGCTTTTCTAAAATAGAGCTTGTTTTGATGGGGTGATGGTTCATCCTTCTGCAATTATAGATTTTATACCCATCCTTAATTACAATCTTACAAGGTCTGTCTAGCAACCTTCGGAATGTGAAAATTGGGGCAACATGATCAATTCTAATAATCAACGAACGAAGCAAGAAGTTAATTGTTTTGTTGTTTCTAATCAATCTCAATGGTGTGCAGATGGAATTTTTGACAGATTACTTATTGATGGAGCTTGGCAGAAACAATCTTTGCAAGCAGGTGCAACATGGGTTGGATTATATGATGAGGGTAATCCAATTGTTAATTTCGACTGTCCTTTTTACCTTCTTCCCCGCTTGTGGCGGAAACTCGAGCATGTTTAGAAGCGCTAAAATGGTATTACCGTAGTCAAATCAAAGTCATTTATGTTCTCACTGATAGGCATGAGTTAGTACGCCAATTAAATTCAGAGGTTTGGGTGGATTGAAATTTACAAGTATTATTAGATGATATTAAGGCCTCGTTTGGGAACATGCTAATTTAGTAACTTTTTGGTTATTTTGCTAAAATATGAGCTAAAAAAAACTAGTATGTTTGAGATGACTTTTTGACTTTTTACGAAAAGATGTGCAAAAAGTAGAGAGAAAAGAGAATCTTTGACTTTTTGATATGAGTTGTTGCCTTTTTGATTTTTTTAGTGACTTTTTGGCTTTTTGGCTAAACGGGTCGATTCCTAAACGAGGCCTAAGCATATATTTAAGTCTTTTGATTATGTCTGTATATGTAAGGTGCCTAAATCAGAAGTAAATCTAGCCCATATGGAAGCTCGCAGAGCTTCTCTTTGCAGAAGCATGCTTTTGTAATCTTTTTTTTTTTTTTAATTGGTAAATGTTAGTTGTTAGATTGGTACCTATGGGAGAAAATCTCCCCACCCATGGCAAAGCACCTAAATGCTTGCACTCCCTTCATTCAATCCCCCTAAGGGGAATTGAACCCATGACCTCCTTGAGACTAAACCCTAAGAAAGGCATGGTGGCCAACTAGGCTAGGCCTAGTTGGTTGCATGCTTTTGTAATCTTGATACTTTGCTTTTGTATTTTTGTTTTGTATTAATGATATCTGCAATTTCTTTGTCCTCAAAAAATAAAAAACACCAAGGAAATAAATAAATAAAATGAAAAAGTCTCACGTAAAAACTCAAGTAATTTTATAAATTTCAAAATTTTTATAAATAAATTTAGATAAATTTATATTCAATTTACAAATTTTTATGAACTCTTGCATGATTTTATAAACTGTGCATGAGGTTGCATAACCAAATTCTTCCCCAAAATAATAATGTCCGCTGCCAATGCATTAGTGGCTTGAAAGATCACATCAACAATACTATTAAAAGAGTGTGTATAGAAATTTGGCTATTTTGATAAGTTATTTTAATTTTTAGTTATTTTGATAGGCTAAGATAATTATGTTTGGAAATTTGGTTGGATTTTTTTGTAATTGAATGTGAAGTTTGTGAAGAAAAAAAAAATGATTATGAATTTGACGTGATATTTTTTTATTAACTATGTTAATCTATTTTATCTTTTAATACTATTTTAATCCAAAAAAAACCTAAAAATTCTCTTCACAAACACTCCCTTCGATGGTTTGCCTCATGCTCTAGGAAAGTTGAGCCATTTCTGTTGTTTTTCATATTAATTTGTGAAATATAGTTTGAATAATATTATCATTTAATTAATTTGTGAAATTTTTTATTTGAATTTGAAATAAATATTAAATATTTTGGTTGAAATTATGAAAAATATTAAATTGTATCTTTACTCATGATTTTTTTATTAGATATTTTCAAACTGATCTATTTACCAGCTTAATTTTGTATGGATATGTACTATATGCAAGTTATGATATTTGTACGATTAATTATTACAAATGTCATAATTGAATCTTTTCAAGTCATAATTAATTTTTTTTTAATCATAACCAAACACTACATAAAGTATAATTAATTTTTTTTTTATTATAACTAATACCACAATATATATGAACAAATCATAATTAATACTATCCTGAGTTAAAACCAAAGATCACAAATGTGGTAATTCCAAAAAAGATGATATATCATAGAATTTTTTTATAAAAATAAGAAAAAAAATTACAAATCAGATGTAATTTTCAAGAATAATTACTTGAAAAAGTTTATAATTTTAACAATTAAAATTTATAAATTTTATCATAAGTCTGAATTTTATTTTCAAACCCTATATTGATTTGTTGTTTCCCCTAAAAATAATTACAAATTTTAACTCAAATATTTAACCAAAATTTTATTGGAATAAGCTTGTGCATTGTTTATTTTAAATACAGTAAATTAAAATAACAAAGGTCTTGTATGGAAAGTTGACTATTTTAGTAGGTCATTTTAGTTTTTGGCAATTTTAATAGGCTAAAATAGTTGTATTTGAAAAAATGGTTGAATTTTTTGATAGTTGGATGTGATATTTGTGGAAGAAAAAGTGAAATAATTATGAATTTTATGTGACATTTTATTTTATTAATTATTTTAACCTATTTTTATCTTTTAGGAGGTGTTTGGTATGTGCTAAAATAGAATAAACTATTTTAGCAAATCTTATTTGCGTTACAATCATCTTATTTGGATCACATTATCTCTCTACCACATTACTTTAAATTTAACTCATATTTAACAATGTTTTTATAAAAAAGTAAAAATATATACTTATTTAAATCATTCCAAATACTCTCTGAGAGGGAGAAGTATGATCTGGATTGGGCCATGATAATACCGGACATATTGTGGGCCGAACACGTTTGGGCCGTGGTATCCTGGGTCCACCCAGAAGCGATTTTTGCTCAGTAATGGCAAGGGCGTGTGGAACCGAGCTACTTGACCTTGTCGGCACGGAGGCCGGTCAAGTAAGGGTTCCACGGTTTATGCGTTGCGCGGTTGGAAAGCGCGCATCCATAGCTCGGCATGAAGGTTCATGCCTGAAGCTCGGCAGGAAGGCCTTTGGTTGACCGGTATGACCAATCTCAAGCTTGGCTTTGTCGGAATGCAATTGAGCATGGCTGGAAAGGAGCTCGGTTATTGGAGCACTTGGGCATGAAGCGCAGCATGGCCGTTTACAGCCGAGATGCTGCAGCTCGGCTGCCGAGCTCCCAGTAGAGTGGGCTGGCAGTTGGGTTAGGTGATGTTCAGCAAGATTTGTGCTGACAGATGGGATAGCAGCACCACGTGTCGAGAGATCACTGGGAGTAGGTTTGGGGCGTAGAAGGTATATAAGCATGTCTGCGCCCCCCATATCGGGGATGACATTCCAGTGAGGTAAACACTAAACACCACTCCAGTCCTCTCTCTCTCCATCCTTGTGTGTGTGGCTAACTTGATCGTCGGAGGGGTTTTCCGGCCACACACCACCGGGTAGCTTACCGCCGTTGTGCTCGCAGGTCGGTCAGACAGACTGGAGCTTGGAAGAAAGGAGTGCGGGCTTGCCTAAATATTTGCTCCCCGTACAATTGGCGCCGTCTGTAGGAATCTTGACAGACAAAACCTTGTCTTCCAGGCTCATCTGATCGCCGTCCATGGCGAACAACGACGAGATTCTGTTGTCTGCCATCAACGGAGTTACCCCGGAGTCAGGCAGATGGAGAGAAGGACATCCCACTATCATCCCTCCGATGGCGGACCTGGAGACTTCTCTAGGAGGACATTTAAGAGATGCGCGGGATAAGCGCGGAAGAAGCTTTGGTCATTCACGGAGTCTAGACGGTCATCGGCGGCGGAGAGAATCGCACGCTAGATGACTGGAACACAAGCTAAGGAACCAAGACGCCGTCATCCGGCGAATGGCGGTGGAGATGGAGGATCTTAAGCGACATGTCAAAAGAAAGGGTGTAGCTGGAGTGGGCGACCACAGTGAGCGCACCCCAACCACGCCGTTCAGGCAGCCAGAGCCAGCGGCGTACTCTGTCCATCTCAATCACCAGAAGTTACAAGGTTGGAGATTCCGACGCGCACGAAGCGAAGTCCAACGCGCAAGACAGCACTTACTGACCCTCATGTCCGGCGACGACGTCGAGTGTGGACGTCCCCCGAACGCCCCGGGAGGGTTAGTCCCGTTCTGTTCATTTGGGGTTACCACAGTTCGGACTCGATTTGTGTCACGGTTCTTAATCTGAACCAAAGAGTCCAAATCTGGCAAATCGTTTTGAGAAACAGATTTTTGAAAAAAGTAGTGCCAAACATGGACTGCTTTGCCAGATACAGAGTCGCCACCTAAATATTTTAAAATGGGGGAATTTAGGAAACCTTGACTCGGTGCCGAAGGCCACATGTCCGTCATCACCGGAGTTGTCTCAGCTCGGGAGCTTGGGTACGATCGGGGAAGGTCAGCTATGAGCACCCCCTTTCGCCCGGTCCGAAGACCGGCCTCTACTAACCGTGATATCCGTTTTTGAAAACTTTACGTGTTCTTAAACCGATTGTTAGCCTAGAATTACTATGTTATGCGCGCAGCAAACAAGTATAGACCAAATCGCCCAAATTGGAATAAAAACATTTCACATTTATTTTGAAAATGGTTTGCTACTCGCAAGTAGGCTAAAATACAGATTTTGCAACCCTCAAGTGGGTTTTTGGAAAAGACGGTTTTGCCACTATCTAGTGGGCTTAAAACAAATATAGTTTTAACGCATTATCCCAATTTAAGCAATTTGACCTCCACCCACAGGCATTCAAGCAATTTATCTCATGTAAACACTTAGCCGCATGGCAAGCATACTATTATGGCAACATTCACACGCATGTTGGATGCTAAAGCATAACCACTTACATTGTACTCCGTGCCAAAACAATAAACTAGTTAGCAAATGTGCATGTCCTAGTTCATGTTATTTTGCCTAATGCAACACATACAAGATGCAATTTTAGTTAGGCTCGGTTAACCTAAATATGGCATACGATATGCAACCAACTGATTCATGTATTCAATTTTGAAATTTGAAAATATGAATGCGGTTAGTATGATGTACCGAGCCCGGTGCATGTCAACAAATGCATGAATGCACGCATGCGTATCATAAGGTATGCTAATTTCAAAAATGCCCTAATCTACCATCATAAGCAGGTAAATAAAAGGGAAGAAAGAAATGGGGATTGGAAGACATACACACACTCACCCACACTTATTACATGTTTACCCTCACTCAGAGGGTCCGAATTAATATTACACTCCCAAATAATAAACAAACAAAATTATTACAAAGATTTCTAATTTAATTTAAAGGAAAGGTGGCGAAGGAAAGAAAAGGGTAGCCGCAGCCTCTGCCTCGGGATGCGCGAATGATGCATGCTCGAATCCGTCTTGCCCGGAAAACCCGTACTATACTCCTGTCGCCTCTGTTTGTACTGCCTTGTCTTTCTGAAAATTGCCAAAGTACTGGAGCAAGTTCCTTGTATCCTGCAGAGCACCACCGGCCGGACAGAATTACCACCGGCACTTCACAATTACCATCGGCATTTTATTGGATTTATCGGCACTCCAGATAATGCCGGTCGGCACTAAATTCTGCCGGTCGGCAGAAACTTCCTGCAGAAGACAATTTGACAGCAAACAGAGAACAGACAGTGCATGGCATGGAGTTCTTGGACACATGTAAGCATGGTCATACTTCTTATCATGTTTTGAACTCAAGGAAGCATGACTTTCGATCCTTGAACCATCAATGGTACATGGCGGGTCAAAGGATCGAATTTGCCATTTGATATGAAGATGCATGCAACAAACAAAATGAAAACCGAGGCCTTATCAAGTTAGAGTCAAAGGTCCCGATGACTGGGGATCGAGGCACATTACATCACTTGAAGTACGAATGGTCCTTGATTCCCACACTTGGTTTGACACCCCAAACCAAGTAAATGCAATGCATGTTATGCTCATAAGGCTCAAATGCACCATGCCACTAAGATGTAAAGCACAACAAGCATTATGCAACCAACATGACAAAATGTATGATGCCAAGCATACAAGGTACAAACATGATGCAAACATGGACCAATTTGACCATGGGATTGATATGCTACAAGGCTTAATGGAATAACCATGCAACAAACATGAAGCAAGCATGTAAGAGGGCCTAAAAGTGATAAAGGTGCAGACCTTTATTCTCCTCTAAACAGCACCAAAAATGCTCAAAATGATAGACAATCAACTCATGTGAACAAGCAAACTTATGGTCCCAAAGTTAAGGCACAAAAAGGGGACAACTTACCCCCACCAACATGACCTCTCATGCCATGATCAAAACAAGTAAAAACAGAATTTTTGCATGCAAAAAAGGGACCCCAAAACCTCCTAATAGGGCAGCTAAAGTATCTCCCGTGAAACATATGCGCTAAGGCTCATTCCTAGGCATGAGAGGACACACCCTCAAGGCATGAAAGAGGCCATGCATGCACACATACAAGCATGATTCTTGGACTAAAATGTGGCCCTTAGATGATGTTAAATCATGAGGGTAATCACAAACATACATGCTAGAGGTCAACATGCTCAAAGCTTTTAAGCCAAAATACAAAGCAACCCTAACAAACATGTCAAGCATGACTAAATGGATAACCAACAAACCTTAAGCATGGAAAGACAACACTAAAAACTTCATGGAACTAAGCCAACACACACAAGAATCATGGCCTAATCATGAGATGCACTTCTAAGCAAAATGGAGCAATACAAAGCAAGTATTACAAGCATACAAGGAGGCACAAATCTGACCAAAAACAGAGGTTACATATGACCTAAAATACCTAAAAAACTTCTGAAATGAGGCCAAGAAACATCAAGCACACATGCTACCCTTTTGAGCCCAAAAACAAGGAAACAAAACCATAAAGGGAGGGGGGTGTCCCTCCCCTATGCAAGACTTCAAACCAACTTTTTAAACACCAAAATGAACTGGTTTTTAGTGATGAAAAGATCAAAATGCTGAAGTGAACAAAACCTTATCAAAGAGGCACCAAAATGGACCAAACAAGGCCTATAAGGGTGAGTTTGCACTCAAACCACAAAGTGACCTTAATGAAAGTGCTAGAGCAGGAAAATATAAGCCTTTTTCATGTTATACATAAGAGCTAAAACAGCAAGCAAGATAGGTAGAAAACTATTGCAAGTTTGGGGAATAAAAAGCAAGATGCTCACCCTTGAAGAACCCTTGAAGAACAAATGGTCTAGCCCTCTTCTTTTGATCAAAACCAGTCCAAAAACTCAAGAAACAACCCCCCAAGTCCCTCAATCTCGGAATAAGGTGTAATAGTGTGTGTAATGGTGCAAAAGTAAGGTAAAAACCACCTTTTGAGCTAAGAAACACACACAAGAAGGGAGAGGGAGAGAGGTATAGAGATAATATGTATCTATATCTCTAAGGGCTGGTTTTTGCTTCTAACTTTCCAACCTAGAACCAAGAGGAAAGCCCCTCTCTTATAGGACTCCCTCTTGCAAAGCTTATACAACAAGCTTGGCTAGAGGGAAATCCCTCCATACATGTGTATGGAGGGGGGAAGAGTTGGTGCCAGCTATCACAGCTGGCACAAAATATCTCTATAAAGTGGATGAACAGTGGTCGGCTGCCCAAAAATGCTATTTCGGCAAAAAACAGTGCCGACCGGCAACAAACAATGCCGACCGGCATTAAAATGTGCCGACCGGCAAACAAAAGTGCCGACCGGCAAACAAAAGTGCCGATGGCAGAAAAAGACCAGCCGGTGGCCTCCAGCCACTGCCGGTGGTGTATGGGGATGTCTCACAAGGCATTCCCTGCCCCTCTAAGGCAAAACAAAAGTGTTCGGTGCAAAACCAGACACTAGACAGTCAAGTTCGGAAATTCTGAGGCAGGGCGCGCGAGCCGAGTCCTCCGGGAACTCCAAACGAACACAAACATGGATGATCACCGGGTGTTCAAACGGTGACGTCCAAGTCTTGAGGACGGTCAAAAATGGGGTGTCTACAGTTGCCCCTCTTTGACAGAACTCAAAAGTCATAACAATGACGGGAGTGAATGTCAAAGCCTAGAGACGTCCCATTTTTGACAAGGCCGAAGACTCAGACAAACATGCAAGACAAACAAGATATGCGCCCGAAGGCAGGGGCGAAATGCAAGACAATGCAGAGAGCCGAGCATAACTTATGATCATGCAAAGAAAGCTGTAACGAAGCATACATGCGACAGTTTTAAGCTAGCACACATCAAACTACACTATAATGCAGAAAGGATGTAAGAGAATTATGCCATTCTCAATACGTCTCACTCGGGAGATACAATACCTGTCCGGGTCGTCTGGTTGCACCAGCTTCAAATGAACCATACATACAATATCGTGCCTGAAGAGAAAGCAAACTTAACAGGTACAACATTGTTATCAACATGCAAAGTAGTGTACTCGAAATGCGTGACAGCGCGAAGCAAGTGGGGAGCATGACAATGCATATGGAGATACAACTAGGTACGTGGAGCAAGCGGTCTACACAGGCGACGAAATTGATCATAGGCACGCGGTCTACGCAGGTAATGAAACAAACAAGTGGTCTACGCTATTGAAACATGCGGTCTACACAGGTAATGAAATTGACATGCGGTCTACGCAAGTAATGGAACTAAGCATGCGGTCTACGCAATCAAAACATGCGGTCTACGCAGGTAATGAAATTAAGCATGCGGTCTACGCAATCAAAACATGCGGTCTACGCAAGTAATGAAATTAAGCATGCGGTCTACGCAATCAAAACATGCGGTCTACGCAGGTAATGGACTTAAGCATGCGGTCTACGCAATCAAGACATGCGGTCTACGCAAGTAACGAAATTAAACATGCGGTCTACGCAATCAAGACATGCGGTCTACGCAATCAAAACATGCGGTCTACGCAAGTAATGAAATTTAAACATGCGGTCTACGCAATCAAAACATGCGGTCTACGCAGGTATTGAAATTAAACATGCGGTCTACGCAATCAAAACATGCGGTCTACGCAAGTAATGAAATTTAAACATGCGGTCTACGCAATCAAAACATGCGGTCTACGCAGGTATTGAAATTAAACATGCGGTCTACGCAATCAAAACATGCGGTCTACGCAGGTAATGGAATTAACCATGCGATCTACGCAATCAAGACATGCGGTCTACGCAAGTAATGAAATTTAAACATGCGGTCTACGCAATCAAGACATGCGGTCTACGCAAGTAATGAAATTTAAACATGCGGTCTACGCAATCAAAACATGCGGTCTACGCGGGTAACGAAATTAAGCATGCGGTCTACGCAATCAAAACATGCGGTCTACGCAGGTAATGAAATTAAAGAAGATGCGGTCTACGCAATCAAAGCATGCGGTCTACGCAGGTAATGGAAGGATGTACCATTACATAGCATAATTGAAACAATTTGCGGAGTTCATAAAGCATGAAAAGGATACGGGGCGGGACATTCTTCGCACGCATCGAGCGTTGCTCTCAGAAGTTGTGGCCTGAGGTCAACTCAAAGGTTCACGTTTCAAAGGTGTGATTTCCCGTATTGTGAGGGCGTCCAACGACGCGGCTGACCCGAACAAAGATGCGGAAGGTGCGTTAATCGCAAGGGGAGTTTCACCGGTATCGATTCTAATACTTAGCTACCCTGCCATTTTACGTTTTATTTTCCTTTTTACTAGTAGTTTAAGCACATCGCACTGCCTCAGGCAGGTTTATTTTCTTTCTCAAAATTCACACACTTTGCAAAACATGTGATGGAAATGAAACGAATCATTTTATTCAAAAGATGTTGCATTTGGGGATCTTCTGTGTATCGCATCGCAGGGTATCACACCACAATGTGAACGAAATTGAACTTATTTTGGAAATTTGCCATCGTAATAATCAGGTAGTGAACCGACTTACAACTCGATAAGCAAAACAAGGACATGACCCAACCAAACAAGTGTGAATACAACTTGATAAACAAATCAAGAGCTCAAAGAGAGCGAAATACAACTTGATAAGCAAATGTTCAAAAACTCGACAAGCAGACAGGCGTGGCTCCGCAAGAGTCTATCGCCGGGGAGGGGGTTGGAGGTGGTGAAGTTCCCCAATTCTTAGCATAAACAGCTCAGGAAACCAGAAGGAAGCCCACTGGCATGGTGTAGGGACCACCGGCTGCAAGGAGTGGCTACCGGCCATATGCCTATTTTGTCGGCAAACTAAAATGGCCGGTCGGCAGATTTTTTTGGCCGGCCGGCACTAAACGAGGGGGACCACCAGAATGTTGACACCTGTCCCCCACTCAACCTTATCTCCTACAAAAGATCCCAGCTTCGTAGTTTTTCTCATTTTCACACTGATTTGCTCCAATGGAAGAGTTTCTTGCTCAAAATCTCACAGCTTGGATTGCTAGCTTGGATGGCTCGGAAAAAGTGAATTTCCGGGGTTTTGGCATAAATGCACTATTCACTTTGGGTCGTACCCCCTTGCACTTCCCATTTCTTCATGCCGCGGCAAGGTTTTGGAATCCGGTGACACATGTCTTTAGCTTCGCCGGGCAAGAGATGTGTCCTACCTTCGAAGATTTCCGAGCTCTTATGGAGTCCGAGCGCGACGAGGAGCTCCTGCCCCAACTTAATTTTGGTCATGCCCAATCCTTAGGGCGCATGTGCGGACTCAGCATGCGCGATGCTCGGTCTCTGATGGGCGACGGGATGTTAGACATTCCGAGTTTGGCCAATCAATTTTCTGATGCTGGTGATCGCAGCAACCATCACTGGCAAGGCTTCCGACGGCATGCCCTCTGTTTATGCATGCTATCCCATTTTCTATTTGTCTCGGGCTCTGGAGGGGCTAGTGTCCGGCTGATTGAGGTTGCCCAAGGCTTGAAGGAGGGCAAGAGCTGTATTGCCATGGCTCTGGCCGAGACGCTAATGGGCTTAGACGCCTTTTATCGTCATTAGACGTCTAGATTGGCGGGGAGTCCACTACTACTACAGGTAATGTTTCCCACCCAATCTCGCATTTATGTATCGCTCATATCACTCGGCCCTCAAGCTCGATCTTTTTCTCACAAAACCCCATTCACACTTTTCTCTCCTCGTACATCTCTCTATTCTTTATTCTCTCATTTTCAATCCCTCCCCATGTATGGTTGATGGACAAACTGCAGGTTGTGGACTCCTGCCCAGCATATTCAGCTCGCGGCTACTTCTTCCGGCATCGTCTAGTCAATGCCTTGGATGAGGAATGGTGGTTCGCTTGGATGTGCCACTTGTCCGCAGACCGTATTGCTTGGCGGTGCCCTTGGTTGAACCTTCCGGCAATGAGTTACAATATGCCTCGGCAGACTGGGATTCAACTGGTTGGTCTCACTCATTGTGTATTCTATTTCCCATTTCGGATTTGACGTCAATTTGGCCATGATCAGACTTGCCCGCCAGAGGGGATAGAGTATCCTGCTGCATTTCCAGCCCGAGGCGCGCAGCTTGCTTGGCAGGCCACTGCGTGGAGGATGAGAGAACTCCTGGCCCCCGCTCCTACTTTCAGTTGCACTTTGTCTGACGAGTGCATAGATTGGCTCAATGAAGAAGCACAGATCGGGCCCAGCTTGGCATCAGAGGCTGCGACCAGCTCCGAGAGGGGGCGCAGGAACACCTGACTTGACTATGCCCCAGATTTATTGCTTTATTAGTACTTTCAAGTTTTCTTTTATGAATGTAATAAAAAGCAACTTCAATTGTATGTAAGAGCAGGAGAACTCTGTTTTGAAATCAAAGAAATTGAAGGTTGTGGCACTGAAAATTTTCCACCTTGGTCCAAAAATGGTCAAAGTTGTAAAAAGATTATTTGAACAAAGTCAGCTTATATTAAAACTTTTCAAAGATATTTTTGATGTGGATCAGAACTGGACACGCCTAAGATCTGTCACTCGAGATGCACAACCCCAGATTCCTGCAACTGGAAAGTTGCCCCTAGTCTGAAGAGCGCCGCAGCACTGCATAGCAACGGAAAGTTGCCCCTAGTCTGAGTGGCACTGCACCAGAGATTCCAACGAATGCTGATGAACAAAGATGGCTGAGATGATCAAATGGACAAAGTTGATCGGGAAAATGTTATGGCTGAACTTCAGGATGAAGCTGCCTACGTATCCCAAACATGGGAATCAAGCCTTACGTAGTTCCGGGTTAGGTTCGCTCGAGTATTTTCACTCTCCTTTTGCGCTCTAACTTTTGCCAAGGCCGCCCTTTGCGGGTTTTCAGCCTTGCGAGCTCAGTTTTTATATTTTCTAATTTTTTGTGCTCTAACTTTTGCCAAGGTCGCCCTTTCGGGTTTTCGGCCTAGCGAGCCTCTCAAGGATAGTATTTCTTCAACTTGTCCATATTGATCGGTTGAGAGAATTCTAAACCATCTAAGTCCATCAGAACCACAGCTCCACCTGACCAGATAGCTTTGATGATGTAGGGACCAGTCCAATTGGGTCTGAACTTGCCCCTCGGGTAGTGGATGGGTGCTCGGTTGTCTTTGAGTACCAAATCCCCTTCCTTTAGATTTCTGGACTTAACCTTCTTGTTAAAAGCCCGAGCAATCCTGCGCTGATAACTTTGAACGTGGTACAGTGCTTTCAGCCTTCTTTCGTCAAAGAGCATAAGTTCCTCGAACCTGCTCTGCTGCCAATCTGCCTTAGCTATCTGACACTCGGCCAATACCCGTAAAGACGGAACTTCAATCTCAATAGGTAGAACAGCCTCCATTCCATAAACTAACGAATACGGAGTTGCTCCGGTAGAAGTTCTAATCGAAGTCCTGTAGCCCCACAGAGCGAACGGCAACTTATCTGGCCAATCTCGATAGGTCTCCACCATTTTCCGCAGTATATGCTTGATGTTCTTGTTGGCGGCCTCAACTGCTCCATTGGTTTGCGGCCGATACGTAGATGACTTATGAAAAGCCACGTTATACTTTTCCAACAAGTCGACCACTTCTTTCTTAAAGTGGGATCCATTATCCGAGATGATCTCATTTGGCACCCCATAGCGACAAATGATGTTGTTTCTGATGAACTTTGCGACGTGCGACGCTTTCAACACCGCGTATGATTGGGCCTCGACCCACTTTGTGAAATAATCTATCGCTACAAGGATATACTCATGTCCGTTCGACCCCTTCGGAGTAACAGCTCCGATCACATCGATCCCCCACACGGAAAACAGCCACGGGGAAGTCATGTTGTACAACTTGGATGGTGGGATATTCATACGGTTTGCATGGATCTGGCATTTGTGGCATCGCCGAACAAAGCCGATACAATCCTCTTCCATGGTCGACCAGTAATAGCCCTGTCTGAGGATCTTTCTGGCCAGCATTACTCCATTCATGTGTGCACCGCACTCTCCTCCGTGGATGGCCTCCATTAGGCGCTTCGACTCTTCAGCTTCTACACAGACCTTATGCATTCCCAGATGACCTCTTTTGTACAGCTTACCTCCGCAGATGATGAACTGAATAGCCATTCTTCTAATGGCCCTCTTATCCTTGGCACTTGCCCCTAGTGGATACGTCTCCTTTTCCAAGAAGTTCCAAATATCGTAATACCAGGGGTTGTCGTCTTGGGCCTCATCTATGGCGGAAATTGACTCGTATGCTGGCGCAAACTTCTGATCAATGATGACTGGACGCATCCGGACTCCGGACGGGATGTCTATCATGGAAGATAGAGTTGCTAATGAATCTGCGAACCTGTTGTTCTCTCTTACGAGGTGGGTGAAATTTAGTTTCTCGAACCGAGGAATTAACAAATCCAAGGTTTGGTGGTAGATTATCATCCTTTCCTCCTTGACCTTCCAGTCTCCTTTCGCTTGAGACACAACAAGATTCGAGTCCCCAATGACGTCCAACCGTCTTACCCCTAGCTCTAGGGCTGCTTCCAGACCAGCAATACACGCCTCATACTCTGCCTCATTGTTCGAGACTCTGAACTGGAGCTTGAATGCTAAAGGGATACGGGAATCGTCAGGCGCTATCAGCAACACCCCTATCCCATACCCATACTGGTTTGACGCTCCGTCAAAATACATCGTCCAAGTTTCATCCTCGATATGCAGAATGGCTTCATCTGGGAATAGGTACTCAACCGCTTCATCCCCCTCAACCGGGTGGTCGGCAAGGAACTCCGCTACCGCTCTCCCTTTCACCGACTTGCGTGTTACATACTTCAAGTCAAATTCGGAAAGCAATAGCAACCAACGAGCTAGCCTACCCATAAGTGCTGGTTTCTCGAAAAGATATTTGATGGGATCCAAACGTGAAACCAACATTACAGAGTGAGCTAACAGGTAGTGCCGCAGCTTCCTGGTAGCCCATACCAAGGCCAAACAAGCCTTCTCCAGTGGTGTATAGCGGGTCTCATAATCCAGCATCTTCTTGCTCAGATAGTAGATAGCCCTTTCCACTTTGTCTTCTGACTCCTGTGCGAGCATGCAGCCCATGGTGGTCTCAGTTACCGAAAGATACAGTATCAACGGTCTCCCCGGTTCTGGCGGTGACAACACAGGCGGGTTCTGTAAATACTCTTTGATCTGCTCAAAAGCTGCTTGACATCGGCCGTCCCATTGGAATTTCTTCCCTTTCTTCAGGAGGCCAAAAAGTGGTTCACAAGTCAAGGTTAATTTAGAGATAAACCGCCTTATGAATTGCACTTTACCTAGAAAGCCTCGTACCTCCTTTTCAGTCCTCGGTGGTGGCATTTCTAAGATGGCCTTGATTTTGGAAGGGTCGACCTCGATGCCCCTTTGCGTTATCAGAAACCCTAGCATCTTCCCTGCTGTAACACCAAAAGTACACTTCTGGGGATTCAGCCGCAGCCGAAATTCTCTGATCCTTTGAAAAAACTTTTGTAAGGCGGTGTAGTGGCCCTCTCTTTCTTTGGACTTGACAATCATGTCGTCCACATACACCTCGACCTCTTTATGGATCATATCATGCAATATTGTGGTTGCTGCCCGTTGATAGGTAGCTCCAGCGTTTTTTAGCCCAAATGCCATCACTCGATAACAATATGTACCCCACGGGGTAGTGAATGCAGTCTTCTCCCGGTCTTCGGGCGCCATTACTATCTGATTATAGCCTGAGAAACCATCCATAAACGAAAGCAAGGCGTGTCCTGCCGTGAAATCTATCAGTTCATCAATGTGCGGCAAGGGAAAGTCGTCCTTCGGACTGGCCCTGTTCAAATCTCTGAAGTCTACACAGACCCGAATTCTGCCGTCTTTCTTCGGCACCGGAACAATGTTGGCCAGCCAAGTCGGGTACTCAGACACCAACAGGAAGCCTGCATCAATCTGCTTGGTGACCTCTTCCTTGATCTTAATGGCCCAATCAGGGCGGATCCTCCTGAGCTTCTGTTTGACAGGTCGGGCCTCGGGATCAAGAGGGATCCGGTGCTGTACAATCTCAGGATCGATTCCAGGCATGTCTTCGTAGGACCACGCGAAAACATCTTTGAAATCTTTTAACAAAGCGACTAAGCGCTCGCGTTCCTCAGAAGACAACGTGGACCCGATCTGGACCAGCCGCGGGTCCTTCTCAGTACCAACATTCACAGTAGTGATTTCATCCATTAAAGGTTTAACAAATCTTTCCTGCTCTTGATCAATTAACCGTTGCAAAACCGGAGGAATTTCTTCCTCGTCGTTTTCATCAAAATTTTAAAATCCTGATTTAAGCAATAAATCAAAGGCACAGAAAAATACTCCGAAACCACATCCACGTCGTTCTCATTAAATACTTCCGAGCCGTCGGATTCCTCTGTTACAACAGACTCAAAAGAAAATGAAAAAGACGACCTAGACAGGACTGTGGCATCCGGGTTATCACCCCCGAGAATACCGGACTCAGACTCAGTTGAGCTGGAATCTGATTCCGACGTACAAGATTCGGTAGAATCAGATTCCGGCTCACTACCTGACCCGGTGCTGCTTGATAAAAAGCCTTCTTCATATTGCCAGATGAGAGAAGGTGCGATGGACGCATCCAAAATAGCTGATGGTTGGCCCGCAGCCGCTTCATTCCCAATCACACATACCGAGGAGCTATCCCCCAAGCACTTCTGTTCGATTGGAGGATCTGAAAGCAGACATGCCAGCGCTGCCCCCATTTCATTTTCAGCGTCCTCGGACTGTACTTCCTTACTTTGCTCAGCCTCAGCCGACAGATCTGCCTACCCTTCGGCGATGTCATCCTCAGGTAACTGCAAATCAAAGAAAATCTCAAATCCCGGTACGCGCTTCTTCTCTGCGTTGAACCACGGCTCTGGGAAGCCACAGAACGGAAAGTCCTCCCCCTCCCGGACGAAACGTCCGTTTAGGGTCCCCCGAATGGGCTGGTGCATTAAGTCAAAGGGCCTCCCCATCTGTTTTGCCCTGGCCCTTCCAGCCATTTCCTTTCCTTTCCTTATCCAATCCTCTTTGGTGGGTAGGTAGCCCAAACCAAAGGTATGGGGGTTATGTGGCACTTCGGCCGATGCTGCGGCACCTTTCCTGCCGCTCTTGCCTAATCCCATCCCGGGGATATGCTGGAGTTTGTTCATGAGATAGACTGCTTGGGCACTGACGTACACTCCTTCGTTAGCTGCCATGATGTTCTGTACGACCCGAGCCTCGGCCAAGGTAAAACCTGATATGAACACATCTTCTATACCGTGCTCAATTTCTAGAACAGGCGTAGATACCTCTGGTGGTGGATGAATTGATGAGTTTCCAAAAACAATGGCTACTCCCTTTCCATAGGGGTATTTCACCACTTGATGTAGGGTAGAGGAGACCGCCTTTACCTGATGCAGCCACGGCCGACCCAAAAGCAAGTTGAACGTTGCAGGAACCTCCAAGACATGGAAATCTATCTCGTGCTGTCCTGGCCCAACCTTTGTTTGAATCTTAACTGTCCCCATCACTTCCCGGCTTGTGTTGTCATATGCCCGAATCACCTGGGCCGTTGGCACAAAATCCGCGACTTTCAAACCAATCGCATATGCTGTCCTTGCCGGGCAGACGTTGATGGCGGACCCCGTGTCGACAAGTACCACAGGTATCCATTTATCTCTGCACTCGACAGAGATGTAGAGCGGCTTGTTATGGTTCGCACCCTCGGGTGGCAGTTCTTTGTCAGAAAAACTCAATGCCGGGGAACTTCCTCCTGAGAAGACTAAGCCCACCAGTTGTTCGGGCGTGGTATCTATGGAAAGTTTGGCCTTATCCATGGCTGAAAGGACAGCCTGCCTATGTACTCGAGAAGCCATAAGCAGTCCCCAGATGGAGATGTCTGCTTGTATCTTTTTCAATTGTCTCAATACGGCCTCGTCTTCGAGTTGCTTCTCCTTTTGTTTCTCTGCTTCATTATCTTTTCCAGACGCCTCTGGTTGATCTAGGTGTGGAGGCTTGAAATACCGTCCACTCCTAGTCATGTGATCGACCTCGCCGATATACCAGGTATCATCTGGTTGGTTACCTTTCCAATCCTCGTCTGTGTGGGCAAGACATAGATCGTCGTCTTCCCACCACATACCATCTGCAGCTGACAGGCATCTGTCTGGTTCTGGCACAACTGTCCCGATACTTGCAGTACCTTTTATCCCTATGCTCGCAGCATCCTTCATTTCCGTACTTGTGGCGGTTTCGACCCCCACGTGTCCTTTTGCTTTCCTGATCCTCTCAGAATCCCCAAATCTCTCTTGTTCTGACTGTGTCAATGCGGTAGATTGCTCACTGATCCCTGTACTTAAAATGCTCCATTCCCGAGCGAAACTCTCGACACCGGCGCTCTCCGGCGATGTATTCTGTTCTTCGACACTCCCGGCCATTGTGGATATTCCCACCCCTGCCGGGCCTTGTTCTGACTGGAACTCCCCTATTACATCTGGCTGATCGTCTAACCATCCCGTGGCCTCTGCTGATTCTTCATTATCGTACCAGTTGGTGGCTGAATATTCTAGATCTTGGTTATCGCAAAATTGGAACTTGGCAAAATCCTCTTTTACGGCTGTCAAATCATCCGTTCCCTGTCCTGAATTGTCCCCTCGGATTGCACACAGCTCTCCCCTGACTGGAAATTCGACATCTGGTCTATTCTGGCACGCTGGTGAAATGTAGTCACTCGGACTGTAAGCATTCCCAATATCATTCTCAGACTCCGCGGACTCTGGTTTAACAACCTCTTTCCTGTTCTCGATGGTCATCACCACTGGCTTGGGTTGGGTTATAGAGACGTCCATCATGCACAAATTGGTGCAACCAGGGAGGAAAACTTTAGGCTTAGGCAGGTAGGAGGGTGTGATATAGATACTAGGATCGTAGGACGCGACCCCAGTGTGGATGAAATTGATTCTTTTGGGTGGTGGAACTTGGTTATGTGTGGGGAGAGGATTTGTAGTAACATTGGGTTTCTCAGGGGGTAAAATCACCCCATTATCAATGAGATCTTGAATCTCATGACGTAATCGAAAGCATAGGTCGGTGTCATGACCGTACTGCTGGTGGAACGCACAATACTTGGCCGGATTGTGGGTGGCAGGCAGTCTTTCAGGTAAGGGCCGCGGCTCTAGGGGCTTCAGATGCCCTTTTCTGATCAAAACCCCCAAAGCTTTGGACAGGGGCATATAAAGTGGAGCGAAGGTTCTGGTGTTTCTGGGAGGGTATTTGGCTGTTTGTGAGTTGCTTCCGGACGCACCGGAGAATGGTGTGGCTGCCGTGTTTCTTGGGGAAGGGTTAGTGGTGACCATACTCACTTCGGAGGTTCTGGCAGTCGTAGCGCCGCTCGGGCCTGCATTAGCACTACGATTGAAATTTCTGCGGGGTTGCTCCCGGTCATTATCAATCCAACCTTGTCTCAAGGCGTCCTCGATCTGCACCCCCATTTCATGCAGATCAGTAAAGGTGGGAAAGGGGACTACAATCATCTTTTGCATTAGCTTCGGCTGAAGATTGCGCACAATCATCCGAATCTGGTCTTTGTCTGTGGGTCTCAAGGTCATCATTGAAGCCTTAGCCCGCCATCTAGTTACAAATTCTGAGAAGCTTTCCTTGGGTTCTTGCCTCGTTGTCTCGAGATCCCGGGTCGTGATCTCGATTTGCGTATTATACGAGTATTGCAGGATGAAGGCCTCAGCCATCTCGTCCCAATTTCTCTTGACGTCATCCTCTAACTTGGCATACCATGCGGCCGCCACACCCGACAAGGTCCGGCCGAATAAAGATAGCTTCTGCAATCTAGTGAGGGCCATTGGCCTTAAGACGTCTGAGAATAGTCGCAGGTGTACCATGGGATCCTCAGATCCGTCAAAACGATCAATTTGTGGCATCTTAAACCGATCTGGCAGCGTCACAGCTGTGTCGATGTATCCGTCACCAATGTCCGGAACGGACTTCGCACCTTGAGATTTCTTGAACAGCTTTTCAAGCTTGTGCATTTTCAATGTCACAGGGTCCACCTCGGACTCGAAAGGGGAATCTGATAAATTGACAGGAGTGGGCGCCTTGGATTGTTGAGGCGGAATCGGGGGTGGAGCTGGCCCCGTTGGGATGTCTGTATCCTCTTGGACATTCCGGGCGATTGGTATCTCTTCGGGTATCGGAACCCTTAATGGGGGAGGGACTTGTTGTGAAGCTGACGCCTCAGTTTGCTGCCGCAATCTCACAATTAAATCCGCTTGATCACTCATAACTGTGGCTTGTTGCCTGGCGAATTCTGCCTGTCGAACAGCATCTTGCTGCATCATTTTCATGCTTTCCTGAAGTTGGCGCACCATCTCCTCTAAGCTAGCCATACTGTTCTGCTCTGGTTGAATTACTGGTATGCGTTCCCTCTCTGTGGGTGAAACGGGATCCTGATCCCTACTGTACGCAGGCGGGGTAGACGAAGCCCTTTGCACTGACTGTTGAACCGATATCCTCTGCCTAGTTGCTTTCCGTTTAGTAACCGGGGGTAGAGAATGGTACACTGGTTGTCCTTCTATCAGATCCTCAGATCGATGGAGCCGGCGACCTCTGATCCAGAGTGCTTGGGGAATGTCTACTGGGTTAGACGCAATGATGCTAAACTACCCTAGCAAAAAGATAAATAAAGCAATAAATAAACCAACAACTGGACAGCACAACGGCATAAAATAAACAAATAATATACAGTTGGATATTCAAAACACATAGTCGATAAGCCGAACACACTGTTCCTTGATACTGATCGCTGTTCTCAAAATCTCTATTCCCAATACTGAACCTTGATACCCGCAGATAACTGATTCTCTTAAAACTGATACTGATGCCCTCAGGCCTGATGCCCAGACTTACAAACTGGTGTGTTCATTTCCCTGCAAAAATACATTCTAAAAGCACATAGCAAGTAAAGAGAGCCAAAACACCCCTACATTGGGGTAGGGTTTCCCTGTCCTATTTTGTCAGGAGCTAGGGTTTCACTACGCACACAGCGGTTCTCAAACAACCTAATATCGGGTAAGCAGCCTGTCCTAATTTTGGAATGGTCACTATGGATCTGAATATGCACTAGGTCGAATGGTCAAAAAGGGTGCCCCGGTAAACCGGGGTTTGTGTTCCCATGCTGTCAGAGCCCATAGCCGGTCAGCCTTATGGACATGCCTTGACAAGACAAGCCTCCGGCGAACCGTTCAGGAATGGCAGATGGCAAACACTGTGTTCCTAGGCGCACCAATGCACATGCAATGCAAAGAAACACATAAATGAGATCAAAAACAGGATATCACGAGTTCGAGTCAAGCTCTCTAATACTCCCCAGCAGAGTCGCCAGAAACTGTGGACGTCCCCCGAACGCCTCGGGAGGGTTAGTCCCGTTCTGTTCATTTGGGGTTACCACAGTTCGGACTCGATTTGTGTCACGGTTCTTAATCTGAACCAAAGAGTCCAAATCTGGCAAATCGTTTTGAGAAACAGAATTTTGAAAAAAGTAGTGCCAAACATGGACTGCTTTGCCAGATACAGAGTCGCCACCTAAATATTTTAAAATGGGGGAATTTAGGAAACCCTGACTCGGTGCCGAAGGCCACATGTCCGTCATCACCGGAGTTGTCTCGGCTCGGGAGCTTGGGTACGATCGGGGAAGATCAGCTATGAGCACCCCCTTTCGCCCGGTCCGAAGACCGGCCTCTACTAACCGTGATATCCGTTTTTGAAAACTTTACGTGTTCTTAAACCGATTATTAGCCTAGAATTACTATGTTATGCGCGCAGCAAACAAGTATAGACCAAATCGCCCAAATTGGAATAAAAACATTTCACATTTATTTTGAAAATGGTTTGCTACTCGCAAGTAGGCTAAAATACAGATTTTGCAACCCTCAAGTGGGTTTTTGGAAAAGACGGTTTTGCCACTATCTAGTGGGCTTAAAACAAATATAGTTTTAACGCATTATCCCAATTTAAGCAATTTGACCTCCACCCACAGGCATTCAAGCAATTTATCTCATGTAAACACTTAGCCGCATGGCAAGCATACTATTATGGCAACATTCACACGCATGTTGGATGCTAAAGCATAACCACTTACATTGTACTCCGTGCCAAAACAATAAACTAGTTAGCAAATGTGCATGTCCTAGTTCATGTTATTTTGCCTAATGCAACACATACAAGATGCAATTTTAGTTAGGCTCGGTTAACCTAAATGTGGCATACGATATGCAACCAACTGATTCATGTATTCAATTTTGAAATTTGAAAATACGAATGCGGTTAGTATGATGTACCGAGCCCGGTGCATGTCAACAAATGCATGAATGCACGCATGCGTATCATAAAGTATGCTAATTTCAAAAATGCCCTAATCTACCATCATAAGCAGGTAAATAAAAGGGAAGAAAGAAATGGGGATTGGAAGACATACACACACTCACCCACACTTATTACATGTTTACCCTCACTCAGAGGGTCCGAATTAATATTACAGTCCCAAATAATAAACAAATAAAATTATTTCAAAGATTTCTAATTTAATTTAAAGGAAAGGTGGCGAAGGAAAGAAAAGGGTAGCCGCAGCCTCTGCCTCGGGATGCGCGAATGATGCATGCTCGAATCCGTCTTGCCCGGAAAACCTGTACTATACTCCTGTCGCCTCTGTTTGTACTGCCTTGTCTTTCTGAAAATTGCCAAAGTACTGGAGCAAGTTCCTTGCATCTTGCAGAGCACCACCGGCCGGACAGAATTACCACCGGCACTTCACAATTTCCATAGGCATTTTATTGGATTTATCGGCACTCCAGATAGTGCCGGTCGGCACTAAATTCTGCCGGTCAGCAGAAACTTCCTGCAGAAGACAATTTGACAGCAAACAGAGAACAGACAGTGCATGGCATGGAGTTCTTGGACACATGTAAGCATGGTCATACTTCTTATCATGTTTTGAACTCAAGGAAGCATGACTTTCGATCCTTGAACCATCAATGGTACATGGCGGGTCAAAGGATCGAATTTGCCATTTGATATGAAGATGCATGCAACAAACAAAATGAAAACCGAGGCCTTATCAAGTTAGAGTCAAAGGTCCCGATGACCGGGGATCGAGCCACATTACGTCACTTGAAGTACGAATGGTCCTTGATTCCCACACTTGGTTTGACACCCCAAACCAAGTAAATGCAATGCATGTTATGCTCATAAGGCTCAAATGCACCATGCCACCAAGATGTAAAGCACAACAAGCATTATGCAACCAACATGACAAAATGTATGATGCCAAGCATACAAGGTACAAACATGATGCAAACATGGACCAATTTGACCATGGGATTGATATGCTACAAGGCTTAATGGAATAACCATGCAACAAACATGAAGCAAGCATGCAAAAGGGCCTAAAAGTGATAAAGGTGCAGACCTCTATTCTCCTCTAAACAGCACCAAAAATGCTCAAAATGATAGACAATCAACTCATGTGAACAAGCAAACTTATGGTCCCAAAGTTAAGGCACAAAACGGGGACAACTTACCCCCACCAACATGACCTCTCATGGCATGATCAAAACAAGTAAAAACAGAATTTTTGCATGCAAAAAAGGGACCCCAAAACCTCCTAATAGGGTAGCTAAAGTATCTCCCGTGAAACATATGCGCTAAGGCTCATTCCTAGGCATGAGAAGACACACCCTCAAGGCATGAAAGAGGCCATGCATGCACACATACAAGCATGATTCTTGGACTAAAATGTGGCCCTTAGATGATGTTAAATCATGAGGGTAATCACAAACATACATGCTAGAGGTCAACATGCTCAAAGCTTTTAAGCCAAAATACAAAGCAACCCTAACAAACATGTCAAGCATGACTAAATGGATAACCAACAAACCTTAAGCATGGAAAGACAACACTAAAAACTTCATGGAACTAAGCCAACACACACAAGAATCATGGCCTAATCATGAGATGCACTTCTAAGCAAAATGGAGCAATACAAAGCAAGTATTACAAGCATACAAGGAGGCACAAATCCGACCAAAAACAGAGGTTACATATGACCTAAAACACCTAAAAAACTTCTGAAATGAGGCCAAGAAACATCAAGCACACATGCTACCCTTTTGAGCCCAAAAACAAGGAAACAAAACCATAAAGGGAGAGGGGTGTCCCTCCCCTATGCAAGACTTCAAACCAACTTTTTAAACACCAAAATGAACTGGTTTTTAGTGATGAAAAGATCAAAATGCTGAAGTGAACAAAACCTTATCAAAGAGGCACCAAAATGGACCAAACAAGGCCTATAAGGGTGAGTTTGCACTCAAACCACAAAGTGACCTTAATGAAAGTGCTAGAGCAGGAAAATATAAGCCTTTTTCATGTTATACATAAGAGCTAAAACAGCAAGCAAGATAGGTAGAAAACTATTGCAAGTTTGGGGAATAAAAAGCAAGATGCTCACCCTTGAAGAACCCTTGAAGAACAAATGGTCTAGCCCTCTTCTTTTGATCAAAACCAGTCCAAAAACTCAAGAAACAACCCCCAAGTCCCTCAATCTCGGAATAAGGTGTAATAGTGTGTGTAATGGTGCAAAAGTAAGGTAAAAACCACCTTTTGAGCTAAGAAACACACACAAGAAGGGAGAGGGAGAGAGGTATAGAGATAATATGTATCTATATCTCTAAGGGCTGGTTTTTGCTTCTAACTTTCCAACCTAGAACCAAGAGGAAAGCCCCTCTCTTATAGGACTCCCTCTTGCAAAGCTTATACAACAAGCTTGGCTAGAGGGAAATCCCTCCATACACGTGTATGGAGGGGGGAAGAGTTGGTGCCAGCTATCACAGCTGGCACAAAATATCTCTATAAAGTGGATGAACAGTGGTCGGCTGCCCAAAAATGCTATTTTGGCAAAAAACAGTGCCGACCGGCAACAAACTATGCCGACCGGCATTAAAATGTGCCGACCGGCAAACAAAAGTGCCGATGGCAGAAAAAGACCAGCCGGTGGCCTCCAGCCACTGCCGGTGGTGTATGGGGATGTCTCACAAGGCATTCCCTGCCCCTCTAAGGCAAAACAAAAGTGTTCGGTGCAAAACCAGACACTAGACAGTCAAGTTCGGAAATTCTGAGGCAGGGCGCGCGAGCCGAGTCCTCCGGGAACTCCAAACGAACACAAACATGGATGATCACCGGGTGTTCAAACGGTGACGTCCAAGTCTTGAGGACGGTCAAAAATGGGGTGTCTACATCGAGGTATTCTTATTCCGCTCATTCAGAGGATTTGCGGGCAGTCTTGAAGGAACGGGTTCGCCGGCGGGAGGCTCAGAGGGTGCCGGCGTTCCAGCGGCTGTCCTATGGGGCTCACCCCAGTGAAGAGGTCGGAATGCCTCCACCCCACCTAGTTGCACCTCTCCCTTTAGACACAGACTTGGCTAGGCTGAGTGCTACTCCTTTCTCCCTGGAGATAGAAACAACACCGCTTCCGACAGGGTTCCACCAGCCAAAGTTCACGCTCTACGACGGTAAAACTGATCCTTATATGCATGTAAGCCACTTCCGACAAGTCATGGCCGGACACAGGCGAAATGACGCCCTTATGTGCCTAATCTTCCCGTCAAGCTTGGGCGAGCTGGGCTTAAAATGGTTTGAGAGGTTGCCGGAGGGGAGCATAGAAAGGTGGCATCAGTTGGCCGAAGCCTTTGTGACGTGCTTCAAAACAAACACCAAAACATCGAAGGAAGTTGACTACCTACTGAGTGTCAAGATGAAACCGAGCGACACATTGAAGGCACACAACTCCAGATGTTGGGAGACCTTCAACGAGATCTTGGATTGCCCGGTCAACCTTACAATCACACAATACAAGCGTGGTCTCCCTGTCGGACATAGACTGCGGGACGCGCTTACCATGCACCAGCCGACATCCATGGGCCATCTAATGTAGCGCATCAATGAGCACATCTGAATGGAGGATGATGCGTCGGCATCTACCGCGAAGGCAACTCCGGTAGCAGCAGACAAGAGGTCGACTGGCAAAGTGCACGCGGTCGGATAAGAGTCTGGTCGTTCAAATGACCGCGCTGAGGAATCGGACTGTGGTTCAAATCGCAAAAATTGGGATAGGGGACGTCGGAATGACCGGGATGACTACCCCCGGGATGACGTAGCTGATGCAAACAGAAGGTTGAAGGCCAGGATAGGTATCACCACGGTCTTTAAGATTCTAATCTATCGCATACTTAGTGAAATCCGTGACGAGGAGTATGTCCGGTTTCCTGCTAAGTTGGGCGACGGACAGAAGGGCTTCAATCCGAGTTACCGTTGCACGTTTCACCGGGAGCGAGGCCATCGGACAGAGGATTGTTTGCCTTTGAGGCAACACTTGGAAGAGCTAGTCGCAGTCGGACACTTGGAAGAGCTAGTCGCAGCCGAACATCTGAACCTTTACATTGATGGGGGCGTGAAGGCAAATCAAGCTCCGGTTGATCCCCGGGGACCGGATGACCGGTGTAGCATGCCCGCGAACGCCCCGGGAGGGTGAGCTCCCGTTCCGTTCATTTTGGGGTCACTACAGCTCGGACTCGATTTGTGTCACGGTTCTTAATCTTGAACCAAAGAGTCCAAATCCGGCAAATCGTTTTGAGAAACAGATTTTTGAAAAGAAGTGCCAAACATGGACTGCTTTGCCAGATACAGAGTCGCCACCTAAATATTTTTTATGGGGGAATTTAGGAAACCCAGACTTGGTGCCGAAGGCCACATGTCCGTCATCACCGGAGTTGTGTCGGCTTGGGAGCTTGGGTACGATCGGGGAAGGTCAACTATGAGCACCCCCTTTCGCTCGGTCCGAAGACCGGCCTCTACTAACCATGATATCCGATTTTGAAAACGTTATGTGTTCTTATTCCGGTTATTAGCCTAGAATTACTATGTTATGCGCACAGCAAATAAGTATAGACTAGATTGCCTAATTTGGAAACAAGCATTGCATATCCGTTTGTTTTTAAAAAAAAAGTTTTGGAATTTGCTACTCGCAAGTAGGCTAAAATATGGATTTCAACGAGTTTTTCCAACTCAAACAATCCAACCTTCACCCACAGGCGTTCAAACAGTTTATCTCATATAAGCACTTAGCCACATGGTAAGCATGCTGTCATGATAGCATTCACATGCATGCGACATGCTAAAGCATAAATACTTACATCGTACTCCGTGCTAAAAACAGGAACATGTTAGCAATCAATGCATGATCCAAGTCCATGTTAAGTGCCTAATGCAACGCATACGGAATGTCACTAGAGTAGGCTCGGCTAGTCTATGAATGACATGTGAAAATGCACAACTAACACGTATTCAATTCGGAATTTGAAATACAGGTGTAGTTAGAATGATGCGCCAAGCCCGGTGCGTGTAAAACAAATGAATGAATGCACGCATGCATTGCATGAGGTATGCTAATTTAAACGTGCCCTAATACTAACCATCAAAGCAGGTAAATAAAAGGGAAGAAAGAAGTGGGGATTGGAAGACATACACACCACTCACACACACTTATTACAGATTTGCCCTCGCCCGGAGGGACCAAATAAATAATACAAATTAATTAACTACGCAAGCTAATTAAATATTACAAATTGCCTAATTAGTTAACAAACTAATTTAAACTAGGAAAAGCAGTAAACCGCCTCGGGAGGAGAGCCAGATGCAGCGCATGCTCGGGTCCCGCTCGGAAGTGCACAGCCATGCATAGTCTGCCTCTGTTTTCCCTGCTCTGCCTCTCTGAAGACTGCCAAAGTCTCAAGGATGCTTCTCTGGATACTGGGAATCACCACCGGCTGAGTAGAATTACCACCGGCAGTGAATTGTGGTCACCGGCACAAAATTAATCCATCGGCTGGTGATTTACTGCCGGTCGGCAAAGAATGCCTGCAGAACCTGCAACTCACAGCAGCAGAGGACAGAACTTGCATGGCAATACAATTCAAGCAATGTATGCACCAGTCATGTCCCCTATCATGTTTGTGACTCAAAGGGGCATGTGTCTCGATTCTCGGACCACCAATCACGCACTTCCATGCATGATGGCCCAAAGAATCAAGTGTGCAACTTTCATGTCAAATGAAATGCAAACCAAACAAACGAACCAAGGCCCAATTCCTATCACCAAGTCAAGGAACAAGGCATGCATGCAAGATGCAATGCAACCTAGGCATGCAAGCTAAGAATGCAACATGGCATGGCAAGACACTTATGCAAGCATACAAGCAAACATGAGGCAATGCAAACTGATGAAAAGGTGGACTTATACATGATTTAGGCAACTCTAAATAGGCCTAAAACAGTGGCCATAGTGCTATAAAATGAGGGCTAAATGACATGCAAACATGCATGCACACAAGGACCAACACTTAAGCATAAAAAGGCAATTCTCAAGCACACTTGAAAGAGGCATAACATGGACTAATGGCATGCAAGGTAAGCATTGAAAATCATGTTACAAAGGGTATTAAGCCAATTAAACAAGACAAACAAGGCATGCAAACAAGGCCAAAAACCCAAGGCAAGCCAAGAGGCTTAAACCAAGACTAAATCAACCAAACCTTACAAGGCTAAGAGGACTTAAAATAGGTCTAGTGCAGACCTAAACAACACCCAAGGGACACCTAGATGGCATCTAAATGGCTCAAAATCAAAAGCACGCACAATGACCAAAACATGGAGCATGCAAGTCAAGCTTCCAAAGCTTCAAAGAGGTGTCCAAAGCAAGCATACAAGCATGTCAAAGGGACTGAAATTATGCTATAAATGATGCCAAATCATTAGAATAAAGCAAGTAGTGCGTGCTACATACTCACACACTTGAGGCCAACAAGCCAAAATGCAAAGGGGGCATTTAATGCATGCCATGGCCGACCCAAAAAACTATGGACAGACCTCTAACATGGCAAAATAAGCACACAAGCTTCACAAAACTAGACCTAAAACATGCTAGAGCAAAGGCTAACAACCTAAGGCATATTAAGGCAATAAAGTGGCATTACAAGGTAGGTATGCTAAGCATGCATGGTGTACCAAAACCAACACACAACAAGGTTATATCATGGCATAATAAGCATGGAAAACAGCCAAGACATGATCAATACACACTCTAACATGATGCTCTCTCAAGAGGCCAAAAAGGGTCCCTTTCAAGGACAACAAGGAGAGGGGGTGGCCCTCCCCTTTTGGAGACTTCAAGGCACCATCTCCGCCACTGAAATCCCTCAAGATTTCAGTGGTGAAGAGGCCCAAACACCAAAGTCTCGAAACTTGCTCAAAATAGCACAAAATGGGGCCTTTCAAGGCCTAAGAGGGGTCAAACACCTCCAAACCACAAAACACTCTAAACAAACTATTTAGAGGGCCTAAAAAAAGAACTTTTTTGTATTATACACTAAGCTCAAAAACGATTTTAAGATAGGTAGAAAAGCAATGCAAAAATGGGGAATAAAAGGGAAGTTTCTCACCCTTGTAGGCCACCTTCACAAATGATGCTCCAACAGCCCTCCTTGGCTTGAATCCAACTCCAAAACACCAAAATTAGCCTCTTAGAACCTCAGTAGCTAAGTGAAGGTGAAACACTATGTGTTTGTGTGCAATAGTAAGACACAAACACACTTAAACACACACAAGAGGGAGATATAGAGATAGAATGTGTATGGATTCTAGCCCTAGAACTCAAAACCCTAAAAATGGCTTTCTAAACTCTCTAAAATGTCTCAAGCGTCTAACCCTTAAGGCCAAGAGAGAAGACTCTCTCTTATAGAGCCTTTTGTCTTGTAAAGCTTACAAGACAAGCTTCTAAAGAGAGAGATCCCTCCATACACGTGTATGGAGGGGAGCCAAATGCAAGACAGCTGTGATAAAATATCTGCAAAAGCAGATGCGCAGTAGTCGGCCGGCCAAAAATGCCATTTTGGCAAAAAGGAGTGCCGACCGGCAACAAAGAGTGCCGACCGGCAATATATATTGCCGATGGCAGCAAAAACCAGCCGGTGGCCTCTGGCCATGGCCGGTGGTGTGTGGGGATGCCTCACAAGGCATTCCCTGCCCCTCCAAGGCAAAACACAAGTGTTTGGTGCAAAACCAGACACAAAACGGTCGAGTTCGGAGATCCTGAGGCAGGGCGCGTAGCCAAGACCTCCGGGAGCTCCAAACGAACACAAACATGGATAATCACCGAGTGTTCAAATGGTGACGTCCAAGTCTTGAGGACGGTCAAAAATGGGGTGTCTACACCGGGATGCACCTCCACAAGGGGTTGTTAATGTCATCCACGGCATAGTGAAATCGGCGTGTGTAGGCGAGCTCCGCGGTATGATCAAGAAGGCAGAACATATGACGAGGAGTATGTCGGTTCAGCCTGCGATCAAGAGGGGGAAGACCGAAGAGAAAGATGTGATCAGTTTCTCCTCAAGGGACCTAGAGCACATTCAGGTGCCGCATAACGATGCCCTAGTGGTTACACTCCGCGTCAAAGAATTTGATGTCAAACGAATCTTGATCGATCAGGGAAGCTCGGTCGAGATCATGTATTACGACGCATTCAAGCAGCTCAAGCTCCGGGATACAGATTTGGCTCCGGAAACTTCGCCACTGGTTGGTTTCAACTCACAACTAGAGTGGCCTTTGGGAAAGATTATCCTGCTGGTTAAAGCAGGATCCGTGGTCAAGCAGGTGGAGTTCTGGGTGTTGCAGGTGCCATCTACTTATAACCTGATCCTTGGAAGAGGATGGCTTCATGCTATGCAAGCCGTGGCGTCAACCTACCACCAGGTAATGAGATTCCCCTCGGCTATGGGGGCAATTGAGGAGATTTAGGGGGATCAAGTCATGTCGAAGCAATGCTTCGTGGCAGTGAACGGGAGCCGGGTTGCCAAGGGCTTCGTCTAAATGATTGAGGGACCGGAAGACGGGGGAGTCCTTAATGATGTGGGTACTAAGGCCGAGGACAAAGCCGTTGAGGAATTGGTGGAAGTGCAAATTGATACAGAGAATTCGGACAAGTTCTTCTTGCTCGGCTCAAGCCTCACCACCCAAGAAAGAACCGAGATGGTGGAATTTTTGATGGCAAATATCGAAGTCTTCGCATGGTCGCCCTACGACATGCCCGGCCTCGATCCGAGTTTTATTTGCCATCACCTCAACATTTTCCCCGGAGCCAAGCCGGTCATACAGCGAACAAGGAGATCGGCGCTGCATCACACCGAGGTAGTTGCAGAGGAAGTGAAGAACTTGCTTGAGGCACGCGCCATTCAGGAAGTGCACTACCCTCGGTGGATCTCAAACACGGTCGTGGTGCCTAAGAAAAATGGGAAGTGGCGAGTCTGTGTGGATTACAAGATCGTCAACCGAGCCTGCCCGAAAGACAGCTTCCTTCTGCCCAGAATTGACCAGCTTGTGGATTTAACGGATGGACATAACAGGCTCAGTTTCTTGGATGCCTACCGCGGCTACCATCAGATTGCCATGCATGGCCCGGACCGAGACATCACCTTATTCACTACACCAAGGAGACTTTTCTACTATCGAGTCATGCCTTTTGGTTTGAAGAACGCCGAGGCGACTTTCCAAAGAATGGTGACGAAGATGTTTGTTCCTTTGCTGGGCCGGACAATGGAGGCTTACATTGATGATATGATGGTTAAAAGCAGGCATCAAGCAGACCACTTGTCCGACTTAGCCGAGATGTTCGCCATTCTCAAAACACACAAGCTACGCCTGAATGTGTCTAAGTGTGCCTTTGGCGTGGGATCCGAAAAATTCTTAGGCTTCCTAGTCACATACCGAGGCATCGAAGCAGACCCTGCACAGATCAGAGCCGTACAAGAATTGCAGCAGCCCAGCTCGGCCAAGGACGTGCAGCATCTGGCCGGAATGGACGCCGCGCTTAATCGATTTATAAGCCAGTCATCAGATCACTGCCGCCCTTTCTTTCATACATTGAAATCAAAGTTCTTGTGGGATGAAGAGTGTGACCGGGCTTTGGCCGAGCTAAAGGAGTATCTGTCTTCGGCGCCACTGTTGGTAACGCCGAAGCCCGGCGAAGAACTGTACCCTTATCTGGCTGTTTCGTAGCATGCAGTCAGTGTAGTGCTTGTCTGGTCAGAAGGAATCAAGCATCTCCCTATCTTCTACGTCAGCAAAACCTTGTTACCGGCGGAGTCGCGGTACTTGCTGCTAGAAAAACTTGCGTTGGCATTAATGATGGCCTCAAGGAAGTTGGCGCACTATTTCCATGCGCATACTATAATCGTTCTAACCGAGTTCCCCCTCAAAGCTTTATTCAAGCGGGCGGACTTCTCCAGTCGAATTCTTAAGTGGGCGGTCGAGTTGGGACAGTTTGACGTCAATTTCCAGCCGCGCACTGCCATAAAAGCCCAGACTTTGGCCGACTTCGTTGTTGAATTCTCACCCGGAACTCATCCGGTGTGCCCGGTCGATATTGCCGCGGCAGATGAAGAGGTGAATGTTAGCCTGACTGAAATACCACAGCTTGGCGATGTTGGCGCCACGAAACTTGCGCGCCCCGCCGAGGCACCTTCAGATAATCCGATGCGATCACGGAGTTGGGTATAATCGCCCAACCTGCTCTGTCTGGTACCGCATCACCAAGGGGGGAAGAAAAGGAAAAGCTCAGCACAGAGCCTGCGGCCGGCATAATACCGCAACCTGGCGATTCGCCTATGGACTTAGGCATTGTGTATCAACTTGCTGAGTCCGGCGCTGAATCATCAAGGGGGGCTGAGGTGGAACCGCTCAGCACGGAACTGAAAGCCAAACAGCCAAGCAACCGTGATCCCATCACCCTTCAAGCCTTTCAGGACCCCTTAGAGTGTTGGAAGCTTTTTGTTGGCGAGATGTGGAAACTTTTTGTTGATGGAGCCTCGAACCGTCACAGTGCCGGGCTGGGCATAGTTCTGATTTCGCCAGACGGACTAACTATTGAACATTCTATCACTCTTGGCTTCCCAGCATCCAACAATGAGGCCGAGTACGAAGCCCTCTTGGCTGGGCTCAAGAGCGCGCTTCAGATGCAAGCATCCGAGCTAATGGTGTACAGTGATTCGCAGCTTGTGGTTAACCAAGTTTTTGGGGTTTACGAAGCAAAGGATGACCGAATGATGAAGTACCAAGCTCTGGTCCGGGACCACATCAAGCGATTTCAGGCGATCAGGGTCCAACAGATCGGCCGAGAAGAAAACGGCCGAGCAGATGAGTTGGCCGGCCTTGCTTCCATGGTCGACAGCGCGTTCCCCAACCCTCTTTTGATTGAATTCCTTCCGAGGCCCAGCATTGAAGAAACTGGGCAGACAGAAGTACTCTACGCCGAGCTAGGTCCTTCTTGGATGGACCCTATCATCCATTTTCTCAGAGAGCGGACCCTTCCAGTCGGCAAGAAGGAAGCACATAAAGTGTGCGTGAAGTCAGAGCAGTTTTGGCTCTCTCCATCGGACGCTTTATACAAGAAGTCTTTCACCGGTCCCTACCTGAAGTGTGTGGACCCGAGCAGCATGGAAGTCTTCTTGTACGAAATCCACGAAGGCATTTGTGGCAGTCACATAGGGGGCAGGTCCTTGGCCTACCGAGCTATTTCGCAAGGCTATTGGTGGCCGTGCATGCAAGCCGACGCACAGAAGTATGTTCGCAAGTGTGAGAAATGCCAGAAGTTTGCCTACCAGATCCACCAGCCGGCCATGGAACTTCTTCCCCTCACCAGCCCTTGGCCATTTGCGATGTAGGGGCTAGATATAGTGGGACCACTCCCAACTACACCAGGCAATCAGAAGTTCTTCATCGCGGCCACAGACTACTTCACCAAGTGGGTTGAAGCAGAACCTTTGGCAACAATCAAGGAGAAAGACGTCAAGCGGTTTGTCTGGCAGAATATGGTAACGCGGTTTGGCATCCCCAAAATTTTGATCTCTAACAACGGCACCCAATTTGACAGACGCCTTTTCAGAGGTTTTGTGAAGACTTGAAAATAGAATTCTACAACTCCACCCCGGCTTACCCATAGTCTAATGGTCAAACCGAAGCGTCAAACAAGACCATCCTTGATGGGTTGAAGAAAAGGCTGGAGAAGGCAAAGGGAAAGTGGGCTGAGGAACTCCCCAGCGTCCTTTGGGCATACCGAACAACCCCGCGGCGATCTACTGGGGAAACTCCTTTTGCTTTGGCATATGGCATGGAGGCGGTCATACCTTTGGAAGTTGGAATGCCCACCCTCAGAAGTGAAAGTTTTGAGCAAAAGCTGAACGCCGAAGCCATTGCCCTGGAATTGGACCTCGTGGAAACGCCGAGAAAATGCTCTCATCCATGTGGCCGCTTACCAACAAGAGCTCTCAAGGAAATACAACAAAACGGTGCACCCCAGACCGTTCAAAGTAGGTGATTGGGTCTTGAGGAAAGTCATGGGCAATACCCTGGTGCCAGGTGAAGGCAAACTAGGGGCAAATTGGGAAGGACCCTACAAGATAACCAGTCTGGCGGGCAAAGGGGCATACCACTTGGAGGACTTGGATGGTAGAGGAATACCCCGGCCGTGGAATGCGGCCAACCTCAAACTGTATTATTTCTAGCTTTTGCTTTCTTTTTGTGCAAAGGAACTTTTTGCCTTACACTTCAAGATGTAATATTCTTTTTGTCAATATATAGAAGTGTCACATCTTTGCCTTGGCATTTTTATTGTTGCTTTGTGTTTAGTCATTCTCAACCAAGGTGCTTATTCCGGTTGAAAAAGTTGATGATTTGTTCAACTATGATTCAAACCGAGATGTTTACTCCAGTTGAAAGAGTTGATGTTTTGCTCAACTTAGTTATTCTCAACTGAGATGTTTACACCGGTTGAAAGAGTTGATGGCTTGCTCAACTTAGGTGTTCTCAACCGAGGTGCTTATTCCGGTTGAAAGAGTTGATGATTTGTTCAACTATGATTCAAACCGAGATGTTTACTCCGGTTGAAAGAGTTGATGATTTGTTCAACTGTGATTCTCAACTGAGATATTTATTCCGATTGAAAGAGTTGATGTTTTGCTCAACTTAGTTAGTCTCAACCGAGATGCTTATTCCGGTTGAAAGAGTTGATGGTTTGCTCAACTTAGGTGTTCTCAACCGCAACCGAGGTGCTTATTCCGGTCGAAAGAGTTGATGACTTGTTCAACTATGATTCAAACCGAGATGTCTTTTCCGGTTATTTCAGTTAATTAATGTGGTTTGTCTCGCCGAGGTATTTTGTTCGGCTGAAGTTATAAGGCTTGAAGACCGCACAAACACTTGATGAAATTAGAGCTTTTTCATTAATGTGAAAGTAAATACAAAAGGTGGGGACCTTAGCCCAGTTACATGTTTAGAGAAAAAGCAAGTAAAAAGAAAACTAGGCTAAGGGGGATAGGTTGGTGAATTCATCCTCGGTTGCTTGCAAGTTGACCGTTGGAGATTGGTCTTGGACGCCAGTTTCTGTTTGGCCGAGCTGCTCCTGCTCTTGGTGGTCCTCTCCCTCAGCATCTGCCTCAGCTGCTCCTTCAAGTCCTTCCTCGGCCTCAGCCTGCAACGCGCTGAAGACGTCGTTGGCATATGGCACGAGACAAGTCGATAGGAAGACAGCTAGAGGAGAGGCAAACACGTGGGTATCAGGACCTTGACCGAGCTGTTCGCAGGCAGACTTCCAACCCGTTTTGAAATAGATGTCTTGGGTGGCAAAGACCTGCTACTTATAGCTGTCCTCGGCCTCCTAAAAGCCGGCGTTGTTGGCGTCTTCGCACTCCTTCTCCCTTGACTCTTTAAGTGCGTCCAGCTCGGCCTGGAGCTCATCCCTCTTTTTCTCGACGTCGCCAAGCTGGCCGAGCAACTTGGTGTTGTCAGCGTTGGCAATCTGCAGTGAAGACTTTGCTCGGCCGAGCTCAGTTTGAAGACTTTGGACTTGGCTGGCAGTGTCGTTTGCCTTCTGCCGCAGTCGATGAATTCTCTCCATGACCAAGTGTTGCTTCTGGATGGCTTGCAGGAAGAAAGCTTGATCAGAGAAGAAACCGGGCAAACACTTGTGAAAATTTAAGTATAAGTTGGGACTTACCCTGGTCATGGACTTCACTACGAATTTCACTAACCGGGTGTCTGGCACGTGGTCGTTGCTGTAGACACCCCATTTTTGACCGACCTTAAGACTCAGACGTCATCGACTGAGCGCTCGGTGATGTTGTATGTTGTGCTCGCTCTGAGGTTGCGGGGTCTCGGCCGCGAGCCTTGCCTCCGGACTTCGGGGCTCTTTTGTACTTTGTCTCGGTTTGCGAACCAGGTCCTGTTTTCTCTATTTTTTCTTCCCGAAGGGAGGGAGAGGTCTCGTAGACCATCTCTCAGTGGCCATAGGCTACGTTTCGTGGTCGTAGGCCATTTTTCCCGTTTGGAGCCCAGTTTTCGATTTTCCGAGCCGTCGGCCGTGTGCCTCGGTTCGGGACCGCTTAACTACCTCTGTTTGCTCCGATTTTTGGCTCACACCTTATTTCCTTCCTTTAGAGGGACACTGTGGCCTGGGAAACCACCTTCGTGGTCATACGCCACTTCCGGTGCCTAACAGCCTGTTTTCGGGGCCCCGAACTACGCGTTTTGGCCCCCGAACCTTCGTTTTGCATCCGTTTTGGTCCGTTTTTGGTAGAGACCCTATTTTCACTGTTAGGGAGGGGGTAGTATGGTGGCTGGCCACCTTTTTTCCTGAAAAACCAGTTTTCTCATTTTCTCTCTCTAAAAGCTGGTTTTTCTGACAGAAAGCTGGTTTTTCTCACTTTTGAGCCACAATTTCTGGCTTTTCATACCACTATTGTGTTGTGCTCATCTGGGAGGCCACCAATATGGGTAGGCCAACCAGTAATTCTTCTTGACCCTTTTTGAACCTTGCTAAAAAGCTAGTTTTTCTCTCTCATGGGTCACTTTTTCTAGTTTTTCACTGCACAGCTGTGTTGCACTCATCTGGGAGGCCACCTTTTTGGGGTGGCCGGCCAGAAATTTTCGTTGACCTTTTTGACCCCTGGTCGGCCGACCAGAGGGAGTGGCCGGCCGGCCACCTTAGCTGGTTGGCCAACTTCCTGCTTTTTGCTCTTCTCAAGTGCAACACAGCTGTGCCAGCTGTTTTGCACTTGACCCACTGTCCGAGGGTTTTGTCCCTGTTTTGGTCCTTAAAAGGGGGTTTTGACCCCTTTGCTTGGGGAGTAAGAGGGATTGGCCCCTTTGGTCAAGCTTCTTGAGGAAGCTTGACCCTTTTGGTCTAGCTTCTCTAAGAAGCTTGACCCCTTTTGTTAAGCTTCCTTTAGAAGCTTTGAACCCCTCTCTTGGCTTCTCCAAGAAGCCTCACCCTTCTCCCTCTATATAACACACTCAACCTCCATTTGCAAGGGTTAGAAGCTTTGGGCTGAGACATATACATACAAACCTCCATCTTTCCACTTCAAGCCTCCAAACACCCTTGCTCTTGGCCATTTTACACTACAACTCCTAGCCTACCACCTCCACCATCCATTCCAGCCCCTTGAAGCTGATTTCTAGAGGTTGAAGGTTCACTAACTTGGTCCAAAAGCTCCAGCTTTGCTGCTCTTCAAGGGTAAGTGCCTATTTCCCTTAAACTTGCATTTTTTTGCATGATTGGTTAGCCTTATTTGCAAGCATTTCTGGGCTTCAACCCAAACTGTAAAGTGTCTTATTTTGACCTCCTCTTCAACTTTATTTAAGGGAACTTTGTTTTCTGAGGTCATTTACTTCCCCTTATCCTCTATCTCTCTTTTAGGGATATTTTTGCATCCTATTTTAGCCTTACTTGTGAGAATTTTTGAGATTTTCTATAAACTGGAAAAAGTCCTATTTTGACATCCTCTTCAAGTTTTGTTAAGGTCCTATTTCTGTTTGGGGTCATCTTCCCCCTATGCATGCTTCATCTCTTCATGATTAAGGCTATGCATTAGAACACTTGCATTGGCCATGGTTTGGCCTCTTAGCCACTGAAATCCAGTGGATTTTCAGTGGCTTAGATGCATTTTTGAGGGCCAAAATTAGAGGGGGGTGACCCCCCTCTCTCCTTGTCTTGTTTGGGGGTCTTTTGGGCCTTCCAAAGGGACCTTATTTTGCATGCATCGAAGTCATGTTTCAGGCCTTATTCTGTGAGTTTTGGGGTCTTCCTTGGCTCTGTCCAAGGCCCTTTTGGCCATATTTTATACCTACAATGCATGTGTAGAGCAATCCCATCCAAGGCTCTTCAAAGGAGCCTTTCCTTGCATGTTTCCTGGACTGATTTCAGAGCCTATTTGGTGAGTTTTAGGGTTTTCATAATCCATTTCCAGAGTTGGTTTTTCCATGCTAAGTGTCTATGTTGTATGTTCTTAACAACCCCTTACAAGGCCTTCCAAAGAAGCCCCTCATTTTTATATGCATTGGCTGCATTTCAGTGATTATTTAGGCATATTTTGGCATGTTTTATAAACTGTTTTTGGCTGGTTTGATGAGTTCTCATTTTCTTCATATACATGCCATGTAAACCATGCTTGCTAGCTAATGTTGCATGCTATTTTAGTCCATCATGTTAGCATCTTTTGGCCATGCTCTAAACTAGAAATGTGCATGTTTTGGGACTATCTTGGCTCTGTCTTTTGACTTCATGATCAAATAATGCTTGCTTTGTATACTTGTGGTTCAATACATGTGCATAGTTTTGAGTTTCGAGGCTTATTTCATGCATCGGGTGCCATATTTCCATGTTTCAGGACCATTTAGCATCATGTTTCAGCGCTGGAAATTACATGTTTGTATGCCATCTTTCATCCCTTGCCATGCTTTGGTAGAGTGGTATTTTATGCTTTAGGTTCGGTCCTCGGTATGCGTGCACGTGTGCACGCATTTCGGTTGTCTCTTTTCCATCTCATGGCCACTGATGCGAGTGTGGCTGAGGTCCACTCATATTGGTGTAAGTCCATCGTGCATTGTGTATGCCATTTCAATCCATAGCATTGCGTATGCTAGGTTGCATCTTAGAAAATTGTGTATGCCATGTTACATCACGCACATTGTGTATGCCATTTTAGTACAGAGCATTGCGTATGCTAGGTTGCATGTTAGTCGCATTGTGCATGCCATTCCATTTGCATGGTGCTTGGAATAGGGTTTAGTCCAAGCACGGGAAACGAGGGGCGTTTTGTACTCCAAGTGACGAAACGTGCCCCGATTCCCAGTCCCCGACGTTCTTGATTATCTATGACAGAATTGTTGGCTTCATATGTTCATACCCGCATTCATGTCATATTAAAACATGCAATTCGGTCTCTCAGCCATCATGCATCGAGATGCGTGATTGGTGGCTCGAGAACCAAGGACCACACTCCCTAGAGCTTGTGCAAGGACGGGGAGGAGCGGTCGCGCACACATATGTTGAAAATACATTGCTTTCTCTCTTTCTTGCCTTTGTTGCAGAAAACCAGAGTCCAAGGGCAGAAAGTGGTCAGCCGACTAGGTTTTCTAGTAGGCTGACCACCTTTTTTGGTTTTCACCATGAGGGGTGGTCGGCAGGTATTTCCCAAGCCAAGAGCTGGTCGGCAGCCTTCCCCAGGTGGAGTTTCAGCCTCCTGGAGCTTTGCGTAAGTTTCTGAAATCAGCTGCAAACAATGGCGGGACAAGGCATCGCGATGGAATTTACCGACAAAGCGCATCGAGCATGCATACATTCATTGTCATCCAAAAGAGAGCCGGGGCAGTCCATTTGCATGCCAGTTTATAGCTTACTTAGCTAATTTGTTAATTAGTTAGTGGTTGTGTAATAATTAGCTGTAATTCGTTATTCATGTCGGACTATATTATTTATTCGGACCCTCCGAGCGAGGGCACAATTGTAATAAGTGTGCGTGAGTGTGATGTATGTCTTCCAACCCCACGTCTTTCTCCCTTTTATTTACAAGTTTATGATGGTTAGATTAGGGCATGTTTCAATTAGCATACAATATGATAGCATGTTTGCATTCATTCATTTGTCTTGCATGCACCGGGCTCGGCGCATCATACTGACTGCATTTGTATTTCAATTCCGAGTTGAATACTTGTTAGTTGTAGCATTTCACATGCCATCTTTAGAATAGCCGAGCCTATCTTAGTTGCATTTTGCATGTGTTGCATTAGGCATTTCTGTATAGTTAGAATCATGCATGGATTTCTAACATAGCTTCTGTTTTGGCTTGGAGTACTCGGTAAGTGTTTATGCTTTAGCATCCTTGCATATGTGTGAGTGACTGCCATGATAGCATGCTTACCATGAGGCTATGTGCTTATATGATATAATTGCCTGAATGCCTGTGGGTGAAGGTTGCGTTATTTGAATTGGAACAATTCATTAATTGTGAGTTTTAAAGCCCACTAGATAGTGGCAAAATCATGTTTTTGTAAGCCCACCCGAGGGTGGCAAATCCATGTCTTAGCCTACTTGCGGGTAGCACCGTCAAACTATTTTCAAATAAACAAACAGGAAATGTCTTGTTCCAATTCAGGCGACCCAGTCTATACTTGTATGCTGTGCGCATCACATAGTAAATCTAGGCTAATAACCGGAATAAGAACGCATAATGTTTTCAAAACTAGATATCATGGTTCGTAGAGGCCGATCTTTGATCGGGCGAGCGGGGGTGCTCACGAAGTGACCTTTCCTAATCATACCTAAGTTCCCGAGCCGAGGCAACTTTGGTGATGACAGACACGTGGCCTTAGGCAACGAGTCAGGGTTTCCTAAATTTCCCAAAATAAAATATTTAGGGGGCGACTCTGTATCTGGCAAAGCAGTCCATGTTTGGCACTTCTTTCAAAAAATCTGTTTTCAAAAATGATTTGCCGGATTTGGACTCTTTGATGATTCATCGGTCTTGCATTGCACTCTGCAAGATTAGATACAGGACCGTGACTTTGAGTCTTGAACTGTAGTGAGCCCAATGAACAAAACCGGGGGGGGGGGGGGAGATTTCCTCCCGGGACGTTCGGGGACGTCTACAACTGCCAACCACGTCGCTCGGTAGAAGGAATGCTTTTGAAAGGTCAAAGACGAGCAGATGCTCTTTGTCGCCCTTGACGGAAGCGGTTGCCGGGATGTCTTTACCCTGGTGTTTGAGTTGGGGCCTCCATGCCGGTGTTGGGTCGACAGTGATGGCAGGTTGCTCGGTGCTGAGCTCGGTCACCAGCTCGGCAGAAGGATCCGCACGTGGTCTTTTGCCAGCACGGCATGTCTCTCCACTGGCTTGACTGACAGCTGGAGAAGCCAAGGCAACCATGACAAAATTTGAGAGTCCTGAGCTGTAGTGACCCCAATATCGAACAGAACGGGAGCTCGTTCCTCCCGGGGCGTTCGGGGACGTCTACAGTTTTTTTTTTGTGTATGCCATTTCATAGCATTGTGCATGTTAGGTTGTATATTAGTTGCATTCATGCATGTCATGCATATTACATTGTGCTTGGGATAGGAGTTAGCCCGAGCATGGGAAACGAGGTACGTTTCGTACTCTGAGTGACGGAACGTGTCTCAATTCCCCAGTCACCGACACTCCGGATTACCCATGATGGAGTTAGGTTTTAGTTGAGTTTTTATGTGCATTCATTTTATATTGAGTTGCACAATTCGACTCCTCAGCCATCATACATCGAGATGCGTGATTGGTGGCACGAGGATCGAGGCATGCATACATCTGTGAAAATACATTGCTATGCCCCTCTCTTGCTCTCTGTTGCAGCAAATCAAGAATCAGCAGTCCTCCGGAGCTTGGCGCGCTTTCCAAGAATAATTGCAAAACAGAGGCTAATTGGGACATCCCAATAGATTTCCGCGCAAGGCAGCCCAAACATACATCATTCATCAGAGTCGAGGCAGTTCCTGGCTTGCATGCCAGTTTATAGCTTTCCTAGATTAATTTGTAAATTAATTAGGATTTTTGTATTTATTGGGACTGTATTATTTATTCATTTGGGACTGTATATTATTCTTTCGGACCCTCCGTGCGAGGGCATAATTGTAATAAGTGTGCGTGTGTGGGATGTATGTCTTCCAACCCCACGTCTTTCTCCCTTTTATTTACCAGCTTATGATGGTTAGATTAGGGCATGTTTCAATTAGCATACAGTATGATAACATGTTGCATTCATTCATCTGTTTTGCATGCACCGGGCTCGGCGCATCATACTAACTGCATTGTATTTTCAATTCCAAGTTGAATACATGTTAGCTGTAGCATTTCATATGCCATGTTTAAAATAGCCGAGCCTGCTATAGTTGCACTTTTGCATGTGTTGCATTAGGCATTTCTGTATAATTAGGATCATGCATGGATTTCTAATAAGCTTCTGTTTTGGCTTGGAGTACTCTGTAAGTTTTTATGCTTTAGCATCCTTGCATGCGTGTGAGTGACTGCCATGAATAGCATGCTTACCATGAGGCTATGTGCTTATGTGATATGACTGCCTGAATGCCTGTGGGTGAAGGTTGGGTTGTTTAGATTGGAACAAATCATCAACTGTGAGTTTTAAGCCCACTAGATAGTGGCAAAACCATCTTTTCTAAGTCCACCCGAGGGTGGCAAATCCACGTCTTAGCCTACTTGCGAGTAGCACCATCAAACCATATTCAAATAAACAAACATGAAATGTTTTGTTCCAATTCAGGCGACCCAGTCTATACTTGTATGCTGTGCGTATCATATAGTAATCTAGGCTAATAACCGGAATAAGAACACACAATGTTTTTAAAAATAGATATCATGGTTAGTAGAGGCCGATCTTTGATCGGGCGAGCAGGGGTGCTCACGAAGTGACCTTCCCCAATCGTACCCAAGTTCCCGAGCCGAGGCAACTTTGGTGATGACGGACACGTGGCCTTAGGCAAACGAGTCAGGGTTTCCTAAATTTTCCCAAAATAAAACATTTAGGTGGCGACTCTGTATCTGGCAAAGCAGTCCATGTTTGGCACTTCTTTTCTAAAAAATCTGTTTTCTCAAAACGATTTGCCGGATTTGGACTCTTTGGTTCAAATTAAGAACCGTGACAAAATTTGAGAGTCCTGAGCTGTAGTGACCCCAATATCGAACAGAACGGGGGAGCTCGTTCCTCCCGGGGCGTTCGGGGACGTCTACAGGCTCCATCTCCAAAGGCTTATTGACAAGCCTATACACATCCACGCTTTGCTCTGACAACTGAAGACATCACCCATGCTCTGCTCCAATGGCTAGAAGACGTGCTTCTCTTCAACGACTAGAAGTCATTGAAGTCTATAAAGGACGCACTTCTTCAAATTTGAAAAGGTGAACTACTCTAAGCATTCAAGAACTATTTCTAATCAATCTTTGCTGAATATTACTCTTGTACTTTCACTTTCATATATGAGTTTATTCTGAGTGTATCTCAAAATTTCTTCTACTCTTACACTTTCATATACATCTTTTGAGAGAGAAATCTTGTAAAAGAGGATAGTTGCACCTCTTGTTCTTATTCCCTTTATTCTGAGTGAAATCTTGTAAAGTGAGGCATTTAATTGAGAGGTCCTCAACAGATAAAGTAAGCTCAATAAAAAAAAAATCCACAAGCGTGGTGAGGTTGTGGTGGTGTATTGATTTGATTCATAGTGAAGAAAATCTCGAAGAGGAACATTGATGAGTGGATGTAGGCAAGGTGTGCCGAACCACTATAAATCCTTGTGTTTGAGCTCTCATTCCTTTCTCTTTTATTTTCAGTATTATTGATTGCTTGCTAAAATTTATTTACTTGATTTATTACATTCAATATTCTACATTTGAAAATTTTTAAACCCAATTCACCCCCTCTTGGGTTGCCTACCTGGGTAACAATTATTATTAGAGCCTCATTTCTAGTTTTGTGACTTAACCGCCTTAGAGTGATTTATGGCAACCCCTAGCTCCTCTCTTCCGGAAGGTTAAGCCTCAAATAGACCACCTTTTTCAGTGGCACAAATTTCAATTATTGGAAAACCCGTATGATTATGCATATTCAATCCACTGATTATGAGGTGTGGAAAATCATTTGTGATGGTCCCAATGTGCCCACCAAAATCATGGATGACCTAAAGGTTCCCAAACTTGAGAGTGAATGGACTAGTGCCAATTATAAAGATATTCAAGCCAATGCCAAAGCTGTCAATATGTTGTATTGTGCACTTGATGCAATTGAGTTCAATTGGATTTGTACTTGTACAACAACGAAAGAAATTTGAGCTAAACTTATTATAACTCATGAGGGAACAACTCAAGTTAAAAAGTCTAGAGTGAGTTTGCTTGTTCATAGCTATGAGCTCTTCAAGATGAAACCTGATGAAAACATCTTCCAAATGTTTACTCATTTTATCGATATTATAAACAGCTTGAAATCTCTTAGTAAAACTTATACTAATGCTAAGGTTATGAGAAAAGTTCTCAGGTTATTGCCAAAGAGCTGGGAGAACAAGGTTGTTGCTGTGATAGAAGCCTGAGACTTGTCAACACAAAGTTTTGATGAGTTGATGGGATCTCTCTTAACTCATGAGATAATAATGCAAGAAGGAAAAGAAGAAGATGCAAGAACAAGAACAAAAGAATAACTTTTAAGTTCACCTTGAAATTTCAAGAAGATGAAGAAGATGATTCGGAGGAATATGATGAAGAAATGACATTCATCACCGAGAGGTTCAAAAGGTTTGTGAAGAAAAAATAAGGTGTAAGAAAGTTCTTTAGAAAAGATTTCAACAACAGAGATTTTCAAAAAGGAGAAAATCACAAAAAATCTAAAGTCACTTGCTACGAATGCAACAAACCAAGACACTATAAATAAGAATGTCCAGAGCTCAAGAAACAATTCAAGAATGAAAAGAAGAAAGCCATGATTATAGCATTTGGAGAAGATAGTGATGAAAGCGACTCAGAAACTGACACTTGCAAAAATGAGGTTGCTAACTTATTACATTTGATGAATTACATGTTGAATTTAAAAATCTGAGTTTGAAAAACAGTTGTCAAAAGAAAATGATTTCAAGTTTATCACAAGAAAATAAATCCTTGCTTCTAAGATAAATGCTTTAGAAAAATGAAGTCTTAACTTCGAAAGAGTCTTCCAATTTTGAAAAGAAAGTACATGATTTGCAAAAAGAAAATGAGATTTTGAAAAAGGAGAAAATTGTTTTAAATGAAAACATAGAAGATTTAAAAAATGTCATTTCAAAATTTACCCAAGGTAGAGATACTTTAGACAAAATTCTTAAAAGTCAAACTCAAACCTTTGGAAGAGTTGGAATTGTATACAAACCTTTTTCAAAAGTAAAAAATCTCAAAAAGATGTTTGTTCTTGCATCATCTATCATTCTCATCTTACATGTTATTTTTGTGGAAGAAAAGGTCACATATCTCCTTTATGTCCTGTTAAGAGAAATTCTTTTGTTAGAATGAAAAAGGAGCGGGTTTCAAAAAATACTTCAAATCCTAACTCTCATGGACCCAAGAAAGAATGGGTACCAAAAGGCCAACAAAAATCCAATTTTTGTAGGTGTGCTTTAGGACAAAATCCAACAACAACTGATGATATCTCAACAGTGCGTGCTCAAAGTACATGACCGGTGATAAAACAATGTTCTCATCACTTAAATCCAAATAAGGAGGTCATGTAACCTTAGAAAATAATAGCATAGGAAAGATTATTGGTGTAGGAAGTATTATTAGAACTTCTTCACCCATTATCGAGAATGTCTTATACTACTAGAAATATGACTTTTTTCGGCTTTTTTGTTTGTTTGTTTCGCGACTGATTGTTTAACCGTTGGAAAAAAATCATTTTTTTTTACATCAAAATCTAATTTTACTTTTAAACTCCAAACGTGTTTGACTGTTATTCCCAATTTTGTCTCCATTTTGCGCTCTCGTCAGCTGAAGAAGAGACCCCCAACAGTATGTCTCTCTCTCTCTCTCAAAATCTCACTCTTCACTCTCTCTCGCTCGACTCTTTTTTCGAATCTCCACTCTCAATTTTATTGTTCATTTGAAGATTTCGATCGATTCATAATCGGTAAGCCTAATTTCTAGGAATGAATTAAGCTCTCTCTCTCTCTCTCTCTCTCTCCCCTCTACTGTGCCTCATTTCTGTCACAGACGCATCTCTTTCTCTTTCTCGCCAAAGCCGACTATAGAGACCTCCAATTTTTCAATTCTAGGATTTAATAGAGTATTTATTTTCAAATTCTTGAGATTTTTATCATTCTTATCTCTCTCTGTCGCTTGGGTTTAACCATTGATCGAATTCTAGGGTTTTCAATTGACGATTTCGGATTGCTCGTGAGAAAAGGGCGAATCAAGTAGTATTATTAGTAATAGCAGACGCAAATGCTAATGAAACTCTCTCTCTCTCTCTCTCTCTATATATATATATATATATATATATGTACCAATTTGTTCGCTTCTGATGAAGCTCTGGTGCATTGCATTTTGAATTTCGTTTTGAGTCGCATGAAGTTCAATATGACTTATGTAACTTTGTTTTCTGAATTGATTCAAACATTCTAATTTGCTATATTTTATGTTTTCTGATTTGAATTTCTGATGCGTTGTGTTTGTTTTTTTATTGCTATTTATTACCTGCTTCATTAGTCGTAGTTGATTTTTATATTGCTCTGTTTAATTCTGATTTCAAGTTCTCTCTACAGTTTTCAATTTCAATTGTAAATTAAAATTGAAATGATCTTAAATCTGCGCTTGATTGCAATGATCTGAATTTTTGGTGCAAAGCGGAGGTCTCGTAACTCCTCCTCGAAGATTCTCACTGTAACGATCTGAAATCTACGCTTGATTGCATCTCTGATCGGTTCGTCGATGTCAACTTCATCGGTGCTGTGTGCTTGAACGTTTGAAAGGTAGAGCTATCATGTCGCAATGAATTGGCAAATGAGGTTCGCGTTGGGTATGAAAATTTCAAGACTGATGTCACGGCGTTTTTCCTTGCTGTTCATGTTGGAACTATGACTCTCATCATGAAACTATTGGTAATGTGATTTTAGTCTTTGATATTAACAAAGTCTAGGCACCACTCTCTCACCACTACAAACTCACGTTCATATATAAATAGCTAGATTAGCCCGAAATTTCAATTCAAAATCTTCATTCCAATTCTTCTTCATCTCTAAATAGCTTGATTCGCATCGATCTGATCTGCAAAACCCAAAAAATGGCAAGGGCTGGCCTCGCATACCTAGAGAGGTTTTACGCAGCTGCCTCGTACGTGGGCTTTGATCTCTGGACTCCTCTTCCAAAGGCGTCAGCTCCAAGTTCTCCAACGAAGTCGCTTTGCTTCTCTACGCTCTCTACCAGCAGGTTTAAATGATAAAATTACACAACTAAGATTGATTCTAAGACAGATATTGAAAATTGGTGGGCGTTGGGTTATGTTTATTTATATGCCATCTTGGATTTGGTGTTGAACAATTTATTTATATGATTTATTTGTTTGTATTGTTTGAAGGATTTCCTTTGCATGTGGAGCTACTGAAAATGATGGTTTTATATGTGGTGGGTTCCGATTTATTGCAAGCAATTGTAGGGCCTTGTAAAATTGCCAAACCTAGAGGTTGGAGTCCTGTTGAGCAAAGCAAATGGACAAGGTTTGTGTTTTCTTTTGTATGATCTTTTTTGCTAGACCTTCATTACTATATATGCTTGTCACATATCCTCTATATGGTGTACTAGGTTTTGATGATTTAGTGGTATGTTAGATTCTTGTTATATTAATTGTATGCATATGATTTATTTAGTTTTATTTTGGTTTAAAATAAAGAAAATACACTAAAGAGCAAAATACAAAATTATTGATGTAAAATTTGGCTTGATGTCGGCTACTCTGGGCTTGGGCATAGTATTTCTTTGTTTTTCTAGCTTAGGTCTAGCCCTGAAACCCGACCCAGCAGCCCTACCAAATTGATTGTGTTGTAATACTGAATATTTCTCAATGCAGGTTACTAAAGGTGGATTGGGCTCACCAGTGGATAAGGCCAAATGGTATATGAAGGCACGTCCTCCTTGGACATCTCCATCTAAAGATTATGTTGAATTCAAAATTCCATTAGCAATGGGAAGAGAAATTTTGAAGGAAGAAACACCATAAATTGTTGGAAATGTTCTCTCTTCATCAAAGGTGCTGCCATTTCATTCAATATCTTACTTTTACTAGCTTTTGATTTTTCTATTTCTATTGTACGTGGATGATGTTTCTCGCCAGAGCTGACTATGGAGCCTCTCTCTTTTGTGCACTCACAGTGTTTCTCAGTTCGCTTTCTCTATCCTCACCGATTTCGCTCATCCTCTCTCTCTTCAAACCCTCGATATTCTACCAAATTTTAATCTAACTTAGGTATTTATTCTCATTTTTCTGAGATTTTATCTTATTCTCTCGACTTAATTTCTCACATGTTTCTCTGTATTTCCATTTCCCTAAACCGTTTCAATTTTTTTTTTCTTTCTATTATTGATCTTTAGATTTTAATAAATTTGATTGTGTATTATATAGTCAATTTTGTTAATTGGATATTGACAATTTCAAGTTATATTCATACTACGTTTTTTGTTTTTTTGTTTTTTGTTTTTTATGTTCATTGTTTGGGTGCTAAGAAAACTGAGAAATGAGAAAATAAAATAAAACACCGATTCTTACATTTCCTTGCCGCTTTTAGTTTCTTATATATTAGGTTTAGTTGAAAGAGACTTTGACTTCTTGTTAGGTCACCATGATGAAAACTCTGAACTATCTACACCTTTTTGTGATCTTTTAGTTTTGTTACACAGGGGCTTTCAAAATACAATTGAATTTGATTAACTGTTATGTTCATGTGTAGTTTTTGGTGCATATGTTTAATACACAAATCTTTTAATTTTTTTTTAATTTGTTCATTAGTGTTTTAACTGGAGCAATATTGGCTTGTATTTTCTTATCTCAGTTGATACATTCGTGTGGGCTTTGCACTCTTCTCTATTCTTCCCTCCGCACTCAGTAGGCCAACTTTTGATTTGGATCAATTTCTTCTGCTAGGTAAAATTTACTGCTAGAGTTTGATTTGGTCTCAAACTGATATTTAGTTCGATTTACTTCTCTTTGTATCCATTCATGTGAATAATAAAATAATGTCAAGTATGTTCATAGTTGTGTATAGATGATGCAATATTAAAATCTAGGTCTTCTTTCTTGTGATCATGGACAGTTGATTAACTGTTTGTTTGCCTGTAGTTTTGATCAAGTAAAATAACAATACTTAATTGTGTTGAAAACATAACAAGCAAAAATAATAATTGAAAATGAGTGGTATCTTAATAATTGAAGGCTTTAGAAAGGGAAAGTGAGTAGTATCTTAAAAATTGAAGGCCCTAGAAAGGTTCTTCTTAGGTGGAGCTTATAGGTAGGTGTACATGACTTCTTTCTGCCCTAATTATTTAAACTGGTTTGGAAATGGTGTAACTGATTCACATTCCAGAAATGCTGATCAATCTGTTCTTTCAAAATTTTTATAAGCACATCCTGCTGATTTTTCTACCACTAAATTACAGGTCAGGCCGTACTTTTTGCAGATTTTTCTGAAGTATGAATTTACTTTTCCTATAATAGTTTCAAAATCTGCTTAGATAATGTTATATTTGTTTCATAAACTGCTTGATCTTTATGGCTTTGTAATGTTATCGGTTATTTGGTCCGTTGGTTCTTGAAGTGATTGTCTGTTGAGTTATAACAATTTTATTGAGCTTATCAGACATTATTGTTTAATATTGCTTTTAAGATTTGATTGATGTCTAATATTTGCATTTGGTGTTTGTATATTTTGTGGTTGTCTTTGGGTATGATGCATCTAATATTGTAGAATTTGTTTCTGACTTAGAATTCTTCATTTCCTTTAATATTAACCTTAATTTTTTGTTCAAACCAGAAAATGATTCATTTGATGAGAGAGGCATTTTCCTGCTGCTTTTAAGTGTTACCATAGCTTTCACAAAATTGGTTCTGTATCTAGTGACAACCTGTTCTTCAAAATGGTCATCCATGTCCACAGCGATTCAGCATTTTGACGATATCAGAAAGAGATGAGGTCCTATTTAAACTTAAGCTTGTAATGTAGTGATTCATCTGGTACTTTGGTCGATGTATATTATGGTTTATGTTATTCCTTGTCATTTTTTTGTCATGCATGTTCCTTGAATTTTCTGATTGAAAAACCTTTGGTATGTTTGCGGAACAAACCAGGATTGTGGCCTTTATATCGAGGTAACTGTCTTTCTTGTTGATCTTGTTTTAGTTCCTATTTAAAAGTTTAAATTTTACAACCCGAAGAATTTGTCCCTTCTGGATGGCCTTAAGGACATTTATTTACCCCCAACCACCTCAAAGGAAGTTATTTAACGTTCAACCATACTTGAATGTTGTCTGCCACATATTTCTCCATGTCTGTATGGCTACTTCTGTAATCAAAATACTTCTCCCTAATGTAGTGAGACTTGAAAGTGGAAATAGGGATTAGAAGATTCAGATCCCTTACACAGTTGTGGTAAAAAGATTTGGTACTGTTCGAAGTGACATTAACTATTAATGGTTTGGTACTCTTACAACCATGTAAGGAATTAGGATAATGAGGAGAATATGTTGTTGAGAAATGAAGGCTAAATGAATGTGTTAGGTAGTGATACTAGAAAATATAATAACACTTCCTATAGCAAGAATGATGTATTTGGAAGTATTTTTATGCAAAATTTTGATGCATACATGCATGCATAGTCTCTGCCAAAAGATACGGCAGACTGGCATAAATCAGTTGGTGATGCTTCTTTTCTTTTTCTTTTTCTTTTGCCAGGATTTTTTGTTGACTTAAATTTATTCAAGGAAAACAGGGAGAAAGTTGCTCAAACTGCAAAATACACCAATGATTTGCTTAAACATGTCAACAGTAGCAATGGAACATTAGCAAAAGATGATTTAGTAGATGAAGATGCAAATTTGATGATCAAACTGAAATTTCTTACATATAAGGTATGTGTAGGTGATGATCTTGTTGTTACCTTGATTTGTAAATATTTGGTGGAAAACTTACCCTTTCTATTGTGTGGTCCAATTTTTAATTTATTTATATTAATTTCATGGCTTTTTATTATTACATGGGAATTGTATATTATAAATTTTGGTAGCTGAATAAACCCTTGTTGATCCCACATAATAGGCCATTTGAATGATAGTAAGAATGTTGTTCATAAATTTCTAAGAGCTCTTTAGATCCCATATAAGAGTTGAAGCAAAAGTTATTATCTAGGGCCCATACCATGGTTATGATTATTGGCCGATTTGTACTTGTATTTTGGCCTTATGATACAGATACTTCTTCATATACCGTTGTGAATGAATATCGTTTGCAATCTGGCTGGTTCATTTTGCGACAGTTTGAATCGGATAAACAAACCATACAAATTAAAAAACTTCAAAAGAAGATGAACAGGTATTTTACTATTGTAGAACCTGAATTGATGAAATTGATCCAACAAGCTTCAAAAAAAGATGTATTTGTAAAGTTTCCTTAGTAGCAATGAATCAAATTGGAGCTGCAGCTAATTTTTTACGTTGAAAAGTTTGAATGTTACTTACATTTTAACTGTGGCTAATTCATTATGACCTGCTCATCCTCATGACTTTGTATACAAAATAGTTAGTAGTAAGCATTTTTGGTTTTTTGGTTTTCTTTTCCAAGAATAAATAGTAGGGAAGTTTTGAGATTGATCTGTGGATTAGTGTTCTTCTTTTGAACTGACATCTTCTTAAGATATATGATCCTTGAATATAATGAATTATTTTGTCTTACTGAAATTAGTTGTTAAGTTATATCTATATTGCATGTTTAAATTACTTTTGAGGAAGTCCTTAATCTCATATTCAATCACACTAGGAAGCTAGGGTTCAACCATATGTTTCCTTAAAGTTGTTTTAGTTTCACTTTCATAAATTTTGTTTTGCTAGTTTTCTTTTCTTCTTCAATTTATTGTAGTTTGTGGTTATATTGTCACTATTTATGCAGAGTTTCTCATGTTCTAGTCATATAGAAATTTATAATGTTGTTTAATGGTTGAAGACACCTTGAGCTTTTATGACCAAAGTTCTTAATAATCTATGTCATTGTTTGTGGATTGATGTAGTCCCAGACAAAACATACATGAATATAACACAGTATTTTGATGAGTGTTTCAATTTCATCGATGGAGCTAAAAGAATGCATGGCAGTGCGATGGTTCATTGTTTTGCTGGAATATCTAGAAGGTGAATTTTCATATTTACATTGTTTGCTATTCAGGGTTCATGTTGTATATCTGGTGAAGAAATATCGTAGAATGGTTAATACCCCACATCGCTTGGTCCTTAAATATTAAACTTGCACTTAGATTGTGGATAATAGTTTTATGACTCCTCTACGGTTGTAGTGGGGATTAAAATTAAACACTTATGAACTTTGAAATATTTTTATCAATCACAAGACTAATACACCACATTCATCTAATGCTTTGAATGTTGTTGTAAATGAGGCTACGCAGGTAGATTACTGGTATGCATTTGTTTAGCTCTGTTAATGTATATTGCACTTTTACTTTACCAGAGTTTGGTCTATCCTTTTTAAACTTAACTTCTTGTGTTGGTGAGCAATTGTTGAATTGATTATCATTAAATTGCACGTAGTTTCTATTCTGGCTTTTAATATGAAGATGGTTCTAAACATGCAATATCTTTTTTAAAATAGGATATAGGTTTTTCTTGGTACTTTGAATAATTTCTAATTCTATACCTTTTGTGCTGTTCTTTTCAGAGTTTGGGGTGTGAGAGACTCATAGGATCAACAATGAAGTTGGTGACAAATTGGAACTTGATTAGTGCCTTGTACAGTGGTGAACATCAGCATTGTAGATTTTGACTTTACTAACATTTTATCTAGATTGTGTTTTTGTCATAAAAGAACTTTTTCCAGGTTTTTAGTTGTAATAACTTTTACATATGGCTCCAATTTTGAGGCGCAAATGGAATGCCTGATTAAACTACAATGTTATATTGTCTGAATTCTTACGATTGATATTCCTAGAATGCTTAACGTTACACTTTTATGTTTCTTTATTTTATTTTATTTTATTTTTTTGTGACAGTAACAAGATGGTCGCCAAAAAACATGTTAGCATTTTTCTTTGTTTTTTGTGACGACAAAATAGCAGTCGCGAATAATTTGCGACCGTTGCTTTGCCGTCGCAAAAAGTATTTGCCACCCCACATTCGCGATCCCCATTTACCGTCGCATGGACCATCGTAAAGGGTTTTTTGCGATTGTATTTTTATTATTTGAGACGGCTTGTAGTGGTTCTAAAAAGTGCTTTTTTTAGTAGTGTTACTTGTTGAATGTTTAAAACATAACTTGCTTAGTATTAGTCGGTTGTGTGGAAAAGGTAATAGAGTTACTTTTGAAAAATCTCATTGCATTATTGAAAGTTTTGTTGATAACAAAGTGTTTTTTGTAGGTCAGACATGAAAATGTGTATGTGTTTAATATGCATAGTTTATCTTCCAATCATGATGTTAAGTGCTTATTTGCTATAAATGAATCGGGTTGGTTATGGCATAGAAGATTGGAACATGCTCATATGGATTTGCTTTCAAAGCTTTCACAATATGAGTTAGTTGTTGGTTTATCAAAAATTGCTTTTGAAAAGGATAGGTTTTGTGATGCTCGTCAACAAGGTAAACAAATAAAAGTTTATTTCAAATCCAAAAATATTATTTTTACATCTAGACCTCTTCAATTGCTGCATATTGATTTGTTTGGACCATCTAGGACTTTAAGTCTGGGTGGAAAATCATATTGTCTTGTTTGTGTGGATGATTATACTAGATTTACATGGGTGCTATTCTTGGCACATAAAAGTGATACTTTCTTTGCATTGTGTAAATGTATCCAGAATATGATTAATCTTGCTATTAGTTGTATTAGAAGTAATCATGGTAAAGAATTTGATAATGATGACTTTATTCTATTTTGTAACGAGCATGGTATCACTACTAAAAACTTGACTTTTTGCGACGGTCTCAAATGTAGCAAAAGGTCCATATATCGTCGCAAAAGACTTTTTGCGACAGAGCAGCGACGGAAAATGGGGGGTGGCGGAAAGGGACGTGACAAAAAGTATTTGCGACGGTTACAAACCGTTGCATTCTTGTTGCGATGGCTAATCAATAGTTTTTGCGACGGTTTCGCCTGACACAAAAAAGGGGAAAAAATGGCATTTTTAGTGACGATGTTGATTGCCGTCACAAAAAACCTTTTTTAGTGATGGTATTTGCTGTCGCAAAAGGTATTATTAGTGACGGTCTAAAACGTCGCCAAAAAAGTAGTATTAAGTTAACACCGTATTGGCAACAGTTTAAACTGTCGCAAAAGATTTATTTGTGACAGTTGAAACTGTCGCAAAAGATTGAAACTATTATGTATATGCGACAGGTTAACCCGTCGCTAATAAAATATAAGGAAATGAGAATTACATTAGCGATGGTTTATTATTGTCGCAACAAAATTACTTTTTATAAAATTATATTTTATTAAATATTTCCTATACAAATTATTAATATTTTTAAAAATACATCCACATCCACATCCACATCCACATTCAAAAAATCATACATACCAAGAATAATATATGTACCTTGTAACAATTGTCAATCAAATATTATTTACAAAAATATATAAAATAACTTTTAACAATACTAATAATTTTTGAAATTGAAGAACTCAAATTTTTAGTATCGACAATAGAAATAAAAAAATAAAAACAGATATAATGTAGCTTGTTTTGATATCAATAGTAAGCTCCCATATCGATATGCGAAGATATCACGTACTCAAAAGGTTTGCATCTGCAAAAAGAAACAAAAAAGAAAAAAAAATCATCATTTACAACATAATTATTTTCAAGCTTACAGAAAATATAAAACATTTGATATTTTTTCAAAAAATAAATAAATAAATAAATAAGATTGTAAACTCTAATAGCGATATGCAAAGATATCATCACGTACTCAAAAGGATTGCACCTGCAAAAAAAAACCAAAAAAAAAAATCATTTACAATATAATTAATCTCAAATTTACAGAAAATGTAAAACATTTGATATTTATTTCGATAAATAAATAAATAAGATTGTAACATATACATGAATCGAGCGCCACACAATGTATCTTCCCACAGCTTCTCCAACTGTTCTTAGACATCGGGAAGTTGTTTCCAAAATAGCGTTCGGCTTGTTCGCTTTTAAAACAAAAACTTTGCAAAATCCAGGTCCAATTGGAACTCCATGAATTTCACACAACGGATCAACACTAATAAGAAGTCCCTCCGCCAGTTGGACTCTTGGTATTACAGAACTCTCCAAAGAAACTTTAATTACATCCTACAATGATGATAATACTATTAAAAATAGGCAATGATTGTACACAATGAGCTATAATCTATAACAATAATCGAATAAATACAAAAAGAGTTTGTAACGAAGAAGTATTGATCAAGTTCCGTCTTCTCTTACAAGTCGTGTGTGCCAAGTATGTTGCGCGTGTCAAGTTTCGTTGACATCCGAACCTGTTTGAGCATTTAGTATGTCAACCGGTTTAGAGTTATTAAGTAACAAATTTTCATTAACGGAAATTAGGCTTTAGATTCAAAACCGGGAATCGATTTCGAGTTCCGTCTTATCCTACAAGTCATGTGTGGCTAGTATGTTGTGCGTGTGAAGTTTCGTTGACATCCGAACCCATTTGAGCATTTTCGTGTGTCAACCGGTTTAGAGTTAATAAGTAACAAGTTTTCATAAATGGAAATTAGGCTCTAGATTGAAAATCGGGAATCGATTTCGAGTTCTGTCTTATCCTACAACTCACGTGTGCCTAGTATGTTGTGCGAGTCAAGTTTCGTTGACATCCGAACTCATTTGAGCATTTTAGTTTGTCAACCGGTTTGAAAAAGAGTTATTAAGTAACAAGTTTTTATTAATGGAAATTAGGCTTTAGATTGAAAACCGAGAATCGGTTTCGAGTTCCGTCTTATCCTACAAGTCATGTATGCCTAGTATGTTGTGCGTGTCAAGTTTCGTTCACATCCGAACCCGTTTGAGCATTTTAGTGTGTCAACCGGTTTGAAAAAGAGTTATTAAGTAACAACTTTTCATTAACCGAAATTAGGCTCTAGATTAAAAACCGGGAATCGGTTTCGAGTTCCGTCTTATCCTACAAGTCATGTGTACCTAGTATGTTGTACGTGTCAAGTTTCATTCACATCCGAACCCGTTTGAGCATTTTAGTGTGTCAACCGGTTTGAAAAAGAGTCATTAAGTAATAAGTTTCATTAACGAAAATTAAGCTCTAGATTGAAAACCGGGAATCGGTTTTGAGTTCCGTCTTCTCCTACAAGTCATGTATGCCTAGTTTGTTGTGCATGTCAAGTTTCGTTAACATCCAAACCCGTTTGAGCATTTTAATGCGTCATCCGGTTTGGAAAAGAGTTATTCAGTAATAAGTTTTCATTAACGGAAATTAGGCTCTAGATTCAAAGCCGGGAATTGGTTTTGAGTTCCGTCTTATCCTACAAGTCATGTGTGCCTAGTATGTTGTGCGTGTCAAGTTTCGTTGACATCGAAACCCGTTTGAGCATTTTAGTATGTCAACCGGTTTGAAAAAGAGTCATTACGTAATAAGTTTTCATTAACGGAAATTAAGCTCTAGATTCAAAACCGAGAATCGGTTTCGAGTTCCGTCCTATCCTAATATTTATAATATAAGAAATCTAATATGGTTACAATAATAGTAAATACAATATTATTTATAGTATAAGCAGTGTAAATTTTCAAAAAGTATAAACATGGTGAACTGACATGTCTATTCAGAAAGGCACAAGTACGACAGGTTATTTTCAAGCAGACTAAGCATCTAACAAAGTAACCACTAGAATGTAAGATTTGGAACAAACAAAGGAATTAGAAATCATTGCAAGCTACGTTGTTGTAGCTCAAACTAAAATAGAGTTATGCTAGGGATCCCAAATAATCAACCAATTTTTCTACCAAACCTCTCACATGGGTGTGGGACCTACACCCATGTGAGAAAGACATGGAAGTGTAACACAGTCATACCTAGCTTTACCAAGCTTGGAATAATAAGAAAGCAAGACCTGAACTCATTAAACAACGGTTTTTCATTGTGGGTAAATAGTTTTTCCTCTTCTACTTACAATGAGAATTATAATGACAATGACAACAATAAGGTGGTGCTCAGTGAATTTATCTCACTCACAAAAGTCCATTAATTGACTGCAAATTCGCAGCATTTCTTCTTCTTCTTCTTTATTTTTTATTTTATTTTATTTTTTGTCATGGTCTGCTAATGATAGCAGTCATCCTCTGTAACAAACTACATCCAAACCCTCTTCAGCATTTCTACATCTTCTATAGCTTCATAACCTAACCTATGCTCACTTCTCAATCAAAACCAACCAAGTGTGCTCCCATAGCTAGTAAACTTAAAACCAAGTATGCACTTAGCTACGAACATCACTGACTACAACTACCTTACTATCTAATGCTTCATAACCTAACCTATGCTCACTTCTCATTTTCTTCACATGCTTGTTTGCTAGCCAAACATTATGCTCTGCACAGCAGACCAAGTCATCTCACATCAATGTGATAAAATTGTGTCAGTTACAATATATTTAGACACTCTACCCAACAAATTAAGCATCAAGTATCATTTTCCTGCATTCTGCAATTCTTAAACGACAACAAATTGAAATATCTAAATTGGCTGAGTAAACAATTTTGTAGTCCAGTTGATCTACTACAATCAACAATAGAAGCCAAAGTGCAAGGAATCTGAGTGCAGCATCAGAAGACAGGCAGATGATATAATAAGAAGAGTTAGTCTTTCCTCAAGTTCACCAAAAATAAACAAAATTCTCCTTGTAAGGTTATTCAAAGTACATCGAAGACCATATACTTGATCAGGTCAAACATAGCTTACAATAATGCAATCATATCCTAGTTGTTAATTTCATCAAACATAGATACAAACGAAGCATCGTTCACTCTTATACTCCCACTAGTTCAAACTTAGTTAAGTGGAGAACTTGATAGAAGTAGGAGAGCCACAGCATTTAAATATGGAATCCCCTCACATATATATAGATTGTTTCTTTTATTTGTTCTCTCTCTCTCTCTCTCTCTCTCAAGTGTATGACTGACTACACGTATGTGGTCAACAGAAGTACCAACTATGGTAAACAATGATGATGAATTTAGAAGGTCAAATTTCTAAGATAGTCTGGTAGGATGGGCACATGCATAGTCTTGAGAAAATCATTTCCATATGCAGCAGGAAAGGCCCAAGAAAAATAAGTAGCAGGGCACAGAAAAACAGCTCCCATGTACGTATATTTCCTAATTCTATTCAATTCATATTTTATAAAAATCATGCACTACATTGGGAACACCAGTTATCAGGCACTGAATGCATGTTAGAGGTTCAGCACAGAAGTGAATTAATCCTCAAAATCTACAAGACTAATGCAGACAGCAAATATGAGATGTAGACTAATGCAGCAAATATGAGAGTTAGTAGCAAATATGAAAAGTAATCATGAAATGTGCTGTTCATCATATTACACTTTCTAGTGAGATGTAGACTAATGCAGCGAAGCAAAATACTACTGTTAATGAAGTTAATTTGAATAATAGTGATTAGTGACCATCCATCCAGGCAAATATATGAAAAGAAGTGGAAAATTTCATGATGCTGCAAAGACAAATTTTGACTGGAATTTAAATTTGTAAGCAAGATGCTAAAAGAGAGTTAGTGTGCCTCTTGCCAAATGCCCCCTCCCCCTCTATGTTCCTACCTAAAGAGAAACTCATTTTTTTTACCTCATCGCCACCCTGTAAAGTCTTATTGCGCTGTGCTTAAATATGGTCTCAATGCGCCATAGGGATTGAAACCATAATACCTCCACAACCCCACATGTATTTGGGAGGCACACATGTCGATCACTTAAACACATAAGAAACACATATTAAGATTGGACAAAATAACTTGGGATTCAATGATAAAAAGAAAACCTATGTATATTAATATATTTATAACTATTATTCTTACCTACTTCAAAGTTTGGAAGTTAGATTTATGTTGTAATCTTTATTATCTTTAAAAGGAATGCTCATATATATGACAAGATAAATATATAAAACTATATTTACGCTCAAGTCCTCCACATGTTGTGTTCTGCATTGTGAAAATTTATCATGTCAACGTATCTATATCATATCATGTTGCATGTTCATGACCATGCTCTTATATACTTGTTCTGCAAGTAGGGGACAAGGGGGGCAATGGTAAATCTAGTGATGTCAAGTGTGAAGGTGCAGGCTTAGCTTTGAGGGCAGTGCTCTTCAAATGCATTAGATTATTCTAGGGGTAAAAGGAGAATTTTAAAATTTAAAATTGCTGACAGCATAAAATTCTTATAGTTGACCTAACGGTTGAAGAACAGAAGGGGTATTTGTTATGTGATTTGAAACCTCAGGGGACAGATGCATTTTCTAGAACCTAAGGAAATCAAATGTATTTGTCATAAACCAAAGGGGAAGTAATTGTTAATTTTTGACATTGGAAGCTCAAGACTTCTAAAGCAGGTAGAGGGAAATGAGAATATTTTAGACTAACATGAGGAGGATTACTTCTTTCTTTCCTTTTTTTTAAAGAGACTAATATGTGGAGGATGAATTTATCTATATAAATGGAACCGCTGACAGGTTGAATAACCATTCATGCATCAATGACCAGTGGCAAAAAAGGACAGAAGGGCACAAAACAGGCAATAAAAGCACAAAATACTTTAGCTTTTGTCACATAGGCCCCAAGAAGTAAATACATAAGTAACACCAATAGCACTTAGGTTGCATTCAGATTAACAGATTTGAAATGAAGGGATTTAGGATAAACTTGAAGAGGATGGAGCAATTAAGTTGTATTGAGAGATTTGAGGGAAATGCTAAAAGCTAGGCATGAGAGATGCATCCTAACTAAAATACACATGCACTTCAAATCCTTAGTAGGATGGATTTCTTTTTCTTTTTCTTTTTTTTCCTTGTAATCTGATTATTTCAAAATTATGATTTAGGCTTTTAAACTCAAGGTATATAGCTTCAAAATCCACTTATAGATTGTTCGAATATATGCTTATGTAGCAAACCTTTAAAATTAACTACAATCCACACATTTGAAATTCACTAATCCAAATGCAACATTGACTTCTAATACCAAACATATGATGTTTCCTTCCTATATGTTCACATCAAGCAATGGTGTATCTAACTACCTACCTAATAGCACTATCAATTTACATTTCACCTTTTTGCACACCAAAAATGCCACATAAAAGCATGTTTCAAAAAACAAAAGGTTAAGAACAAGACAAAAAAAGCTCCGTATACTGAGTTTGCAAGCTCGATGCACAACTATAAATAGGTTTACACATGCATAAACAGTAGACATGTCTAAGTCTTGTATGACTCATATTATGTAATTTATATGAGTAACTTTTGAAGTGCAAAAATACACAACAGTCATGACAAAGTCATGAAAGGTCATAAAAGGTGAATAATCCTAATTTGTAGTCAAATCCAAATGACAAAACTATTGTGATTTTATAGTCAGAAACCAAAGGAACAATATATTTCCTCTTGGCTGTTCTAACAGGATTTATTCATATCCACCGAGACAAGTCTTGGCTGTTCTAGCAAGATTTATCATATCTACCAGTGGCAAGTCAACCTAGATTACATGACATTGGCAACTTCTTTTATCAACTTTAGGTGCAACAGATCTTAGAAAGCTAGAACCCACCCAAAGATGCATATAAGCATTCTATGAATACAAAATTTAAAAGATAAACCTAATTCTTCAAAACACACATTATCTTCTAACAAACACCAGAACAGAGGATACACCAGCAGCAATACCGCCTATAGCATCAGACACCAGCAGCAATACACACCCTATAGCAGCAAACACCTCAAAATCTATCAGAAAACCACCTCTCATGCACCAGCAGACATCATAGCAGCAATACACACCCTATATCATACACCAGCAGACTAATAACAGCAGTTCACAACTCTGCACCAGCAGCTACGAAACAACTAACTCCACATTCATCAAACCAGACAGGCCAGCAGCTACCAACCATTCATCAAAACAGACCAACCAGCACCAAAACCCCAAAACAGCAACCAGAGGCAGATCATATATTCAAGCATTTGTTGATATTATGAATGCAGAATCAACCAACTCCACTACTGAGACTACTACTGATGGGGCAGATTTTGCTACAAAGGATGCAATGACCAAACTAATGAATAATACTCTTAGCATCCTTTGCAGATTTGGTAACACCAGGGCCCAATAGCAGAAACCTCCAGACAGCCCTTTCTAAGGCAAAGTAAGTCCTTGTCATGCATTTGAGCAAACTAAAGTGTATTTTGCATTTGATCAAGCCTAGCAACTACACCAACTAAATTAAACTCTCAACTGCAGCAGCATACAAACAAAACAGAAGCAGCAAACACACACATAGCAGCATACACACACAAAGCAAACTGAAATAAAATGACAGACTGAGGCAGAGGAATAGAGCCTGAGCCAAAGCAGCAGAAACTGAAGCAACACTGAAAAACAAAGCAGAGCAAAAAAAGACACTAGCATTGCATAACAGTCCATTCTCTCACAACAGCAGCATACCTTCACACCTGAGTAAGGCAGACCAGTAAAATAAGGCAGTCCATCCTACTCCATTCCATCTTGATTTGTTCTATTTCAAAAGTCTCCTAAATATGCATGTTAACACACATTCACACACACAAAGGTCAAAGCATGTTGATTTTTTTTATTATTATTTTAATTCATTGGTCCACCAGAAAGTCTAATTGTATATTACTAGTCTAACCTATTATTAATTATTATTAAAAAAAAGGTAACTAATATGTTATGTGTAGGTCCCCAAATCATCGAGTGTCGATACACCAATTTGTGTAGAATTGATTCCTCACCGGCGAAAACATCCCGAGGAATCCAATATTTCTGGCGATTTGTCCGGCCGCGCTGTTGTCGCCGCCAATGACTCCATTCCTCCCAGGTTTTAATTTTTTAATTTTTTTTTTAATGCTAGTTATTTCAAAACAGCTGTAATTGTAGTAGTATCCTAGTGTCTTAATTCATGGAGACATGAACATTTGGCAAATAAAATTATTCATGGGGGTGGGTTTGTTAAATTAACAACACAACATGCATGAAATTAAAACATTCAAAAAATGCATAGGATATGCGTTGTGTGATTTAGATTTATTTTAAGTATGATCCGTGTTGCCATCTTCATGATGAGAATGGTTTTTGAAAACCTTTCATAGGGATCATATTCATATGCAAGCATGTATCGACTTATGCCTAGCTTTTAATGGACATGGGATATGCAGTCTTACAAATGTGCAGATTTAAAAAAAAAAAAATGTGATCTTGGCGTACGATTGTCTACTTTCCAAGCTGTTAACGGATGGGGTGGCATTGGGTTTGTCTTTAGTCTTGTTCGCTTAAGAAATGTGATGAGAACATGTGCTCTTTGACCAAGCTCATAAGACAACAAACAAGTCGAGCTTCAAAATAGCTGAGCTCAACTCATTAAGCTCACAATTTTTTATTTATTTATTATAACAGCAAACTTGTTGAATCTCGTGTTCCTTCAACATCATTGAGGCTATGATACTTGCAACTTATCACAGCGTTATTATTCTATGAAACTATGACCTGTGAACCTAGGCACCTAAGCTTGCTATGATTGTTGACATAGTATGTGTAATTGCAGTATTTGTTTCCCCTTATATGTCGGGCCTGGGTCCCCTAATCTGTCACCCTAGGGTGGCTGATCACGTTCCAAAATGAGAAGCAACGAATTGAATGTCAATTCTTCCTCAATCCAGTGGATTTACATTTGTAAATTTGCGAATTCACTTCAAAAGCAACGAATCTGGACTTATTTCAGTTAAAATTGCCACAGGTCTCAGCTTTTAATCCTTTAACTTTAATAAAAGCAATTAAAGTCTATGTTAATGTTTCACAATATTGACCACGTAAAAGACAAACTCACCGAGGCAACGAGCACAGATGCCAGTGGCTGGAGCTTTTATAAACAAAAGCCTTCAATACTTTTACAACTCACTCGATAGTCTAAATATGCAACAGTTGAGTTTGGGTTTAAAAGGCCGCTGAACGCCTCAAAAGTTTTTTGCTTCCCACCGATGTGGGACTGCACAAATTGAAAATTTTGTGTATGGCTTGTATCAATGTGTATGGCTTATGTCAAGAGCTATCAAGTGATACAAGTCTCTGGTTCATAAATTGAAATTTATCTGAATACCTTACCTTTCTTATCAATGATGAGGGTGTTACAAATTGCACCTGATATCAGTGATCCACTTATACTGTCTATTGGGTTCCAGTGCATACGTCAAGTTTTATTGAATGTTGTCAGAATTGTCATATTGAGATGCTATAGTTTTGTACATTTTGTTCAACAACTTTAATGGTGTATAATTTCATACTTCCCATCATGTTTATTGTTTGCAATAAAGGATTTATTTGCATTTTGTTATTGTGCATTCTTGTCAAGATATGGAAAATGTGATTTGCACTCCCTAATTGCTTACCCCTAATAACAAAAGTGTTTCAACTATTTCAAGGATTAGGAGGATAGAGACTAACCACACCAGTTATCCTGTGCACAGTGGCATAGAGAGTTTCAAAGATATCAAAAATTATTTATTAGGTGAATTTAATTGTTGAAATTCTTTATATTGGTCTATTTAGGGTAGTTACCGTTGATCAATTTCTAAAATGACATTCACTTGTTAAGAATTTACTTTGGATTGAGGTAGACTCTAGGGGTGTCCGCGGTTCGGTTTGGGACGGTTTGCGGTTCGGTTTGGCCCCGCCCGCATCTATGCGATTTGGGGAAAAGTCAACCCGCAACCGCCCGCAATGCGGATTGCGGTTTGTGCGGATAGGGTTCGCGGATGTGCGGGCGGTTGCGAGCGGTTTGCGGATTGAACTTTTTTTCCAAAAATTTATTTTTAAACCTTTTTTGAAAACCATAAGCACTTTACTTGATAGGGGATGGGATTCATCCACTTTCCTGCTACCACTACAGAAAGCTCTTTCCTACACTGTAATGAATGGAACCAATGCTAGAATTTTTTTTTAAATTATGTATAGGATGAAACAATGGAGCACATTAGGTACATCAAATCAACTTCAAGACTTCAAATAAGTTTGTAGACATTTAAACTAGCACTTACAATTGAAATAATCCTTATGCACAAGCCTAGAACTTTTAACTAGAATGAAATGTGGTCGAAGGAACCATTCATTCGTTGCTTTAAATTACCTTGGTTTCAGAGTTCAGAATGATAAAATTAAAAAAATTTTAAAAAAAAAAATTGTGTAAAGCAGCTATAGAACAGCTAGAGAATCATAGAAGTCCCAGCCCATACAACTTGAAATACATTGCACACAGAAGAGCAGCAATATCTAAGGAACTCTCAAAAACATGGAATTTTTATCATATGCTACAAACATTTGAAATTCTAAATTTCAGGTCATTGGACCCAAATTCAACACAGATTCAACTAAGACAGATTCTGATTCAACACATATTTACACAGATTCAACTAAGACAGATTCAACACATTTACAGATTAATAACAGATTCAACTAAGACAGATTCTGATTCAACACATATTTACACAGATTCAACTAAGACAGATTCAACACATATTTACAGATTAATAACAGATTCTGCTTCAACTAAGACACAACTAAGATCAAAAAAGATTCATATTTACATTCCAAATAGAGGCCAAAACAGATTCATATTTACAGATTAATAACGGATTCATATTGGTCCACAACAAAACAAAAATCACTAATAGATTCCGAATCACAAAAATCACTAATAGATTAATACAAAACAAAAGAGATTAATAACTAAGATAAAAAAAAAACCAAACAAAACAAACACAGATTCCGAAAGAAAAGGAAGGCTATACCTGGATGCCGGAGGGAGAACTAGAGTGGCGCTGTTGTTGCCGTTGCTACAGACGCTGTTGTTGCCGCAGCAAGACAGACAGAACGACGACTGGGTGAGAGGGAGAGTCTCCGTGAGCAAGAGCGAGAGAAAAGAAGAGGGTTACCTAGACGAAGCTGTTGCCGCTGCAAGAGAGATAGAGTGACGATTGGGTAAGAGGGAGGGTGAGAGGGAGGGAGGGAGAGAGCAGTGAGATTATGTGAGATTAGGGTAGAGTATCGAAGGGAGAGAGCAGTGAGATAGAGGAAGGGTTTTTTTATTTATTTTTTATTCCAACAGATTACAGATAATTTGGAGATTTCGGGAAAGAGGCAGTGGGAGAGAATTTTGGTGCCAATTTAGGAATACTATTTGCGACGATATTAAGGCCCGTCGCGAGTGAATGAGAAAAAAAAAGAAAATTGTGACGGATTGTCAAAAGAGCGTCGCAAAAAAAAAAAAAAAAATTAAACCAGAAAAATTTTGCGACGTTCAACGTGCTGTCGTAAATAACCTTACTTTTTGCCACGGGCCTAGTTTTTCCGTCGCAACAAAAAAAATTTCGCGACGTCATTAAATACGACAGCACTTTAACCGTCGCAAATAGTTCTGTGGCAAATGCCCCATTTTCTAGTAATGTATTGATCATAATTTTTCTGCTTCTAGAACTCAACAAAATGGTGTTGTTGAAAGAAAAAAAACATAACTCTCGAGGAAATGGCTCGCACTATGTTTTGTGAAAATGATTTGCCTACATATTTTTGGGCTGAAGCTGTTAATACTGCATGCTATGTTGTAAATCGTGCCATGATTAGACGTACTCTCAAGAAAATCCCATATGAATTCTTGAAAGGTAGAAAACCCAACATTAGTCATTTGTGTGCCTTTGGTTGTAAATGTTTTGTGCTCAATAATAATAAAGATAATTTAGGAAAATTTGATGTGATATTTGATGAAGCTATGTTTCTTAGCTACTCTAATTCTAGTAAAGCTTACCGTATATTTAATAAAAGAACTTTACTTGTTGAAGAGTCTGTACACGTTGCTTTTGATGAATTTAACTCCTTTGTTTCAAAGAATGTTGAAAGTGAAGATGTTGTAGAATATAATCCAAGAATGGAATGGAACATTTACATATCAGAAAATAAAGAAAATCATTCTTCGAAACCCAATGATGGAGTCTCTATGGAAGATCTTCAAAAAGAATACACTCGTTCAGATAAGGAAAATGATTTACCTAAAAAATAGAAATATGCTTATGGACATCCAAAGGATCTCATCATAGGAGATGCAACACAAGGTGTAAGGACTTGCTCATCTATTCATAATGTTTGTGGTAACTTAGCTTTCGTTTCCCAAATAGAGCCAAATTTTTTTTCTGAAGCTGACATGATGAAAATTGGATTTTCACTATGCAAGAAGCATTAAATCAATTTGAAAGAAATGAAGTTTAGTTTTTAACTCCTCGACCTAAGATCATTATGTTATTGGAACAAAATGAGTTTTTCGAAACAAAATGGATAAATCCGGTGTTGTTACTCGAAACAAAGCTAGATTAGTAGCCCAAGGTTATAATTAAGAAGAGAGCATTGATTTTGATGAGACTTTTGCATCTGTTGCTCGTCTTGAAGCCGTCCGTATGTTGCATACATTTGCATGTTTTAAAGATTTTAAGCTTTATCAAATGGATGTGAAAAGTGTTTTTTTTAAATGGATACATTTCATAGGAAGTTTATGTTGGACAACCTCCCGTTTTTGAAAATCACAAATACCTGGACCATGTTTTTAAACTTTCAAAAGCTTTATATGGTTTAAAACAAGCACCTCGGGCATGATATGAATGACTGAGTAATTTTCTTCTTGATAAAGGTTTTTCTCGCGGTAAAATAGATACCCCTCTCCTCCTAAAAAATAAAATAAAAGGAAGACATTCTCATTGTTCAAATTTCTATCGATGATATCATATTTGGTGCTATCAATGAAAATTTATGCATGGAATTTGCTAAGGATATGCCTGGCGAATTTGAAATGAGTATGATAGGGGAGTTAACTTACTTTCTCGGACTGCAAATAAAACAAACCAAAGATGAAATCTATCTAAGTCAAGCTAAATATATCAAAGATCTCAAAAGGTTTAAAATGGATTTATCAAAGCTAGCAACAACTACAATGAGCACATCGATTCAAATCAACAAAGATGAGCAAGGTAAACCGGTAGATGAAAAGACATATCGAGGCATGATTGGTTCCTTACTTTATCTAACTGCTAGTAAACTCGACATAATGTTTAGTGTTTGTATGTGTGCATGTTTTCAATCTGCTCTAAAAGAATCACATGTCATCGCAGTTAAACGTATTTTTCGATGTCTAGTTTGGCACTCCAAATTTGGGTTTGTGGTATCCTAAAAGTAATGTTTTTGACCTTTATGGTTACTCAGATGCCGACTTTGCGGGATGTAAACTTGATCGAAAAAGCACTAGTGGCATTTGTCATTTTTTTGGAAACTCTCTCACATCATGGTTTTGTAAAAAACAAAATTCAGTAGCTTTGTTAATTGTTGAAGCATAATACATTATCGCCGCAAGTTGTTGTGCACAAATGCTTTGGATGAGAAAATAACTCCACGATTTCAGACTTCATTTTGATCACATTTCTATAAAATGCGACAACACTAGTGCCATTAATCTTTCAAAAAATCCTATTCAGCACTCACGCAATAAACACTTTGAAATAAGGCATCATTTTCTATAAGATCATGACATTGAACTCGAATTTGTGCCTACAAACTGTTAATTGGCGGATATTTTTACTAAGCCACTCAATGAGGAACAATTTTACTTTATTTGAACTGAGCTTGGCATGATGAATATTCCTATGTGATGGTTTAATTAAGATTTATATGCTTTCGCGTGAAATTTATCTTGAAAAACTCTACTTGTACACTGTCCGGACCTTTGAGGGTTGAACCCCGCTATATAGGGTCGACACCGTGTGGATCCTTTTTGTTCTTTTATTTATAAGGGTCAACACCTACCTTCGCGAGTGTCGACACCAGGATGTTTTTGGCATATTGTTTTTTAGGGTCGACACCTCTCTTCGCGAGGGTCGACACTTTCTTAAGGGTATATATACCCAGCGATCCTTTTCTATTCCTTTGTGACACCACTCAAAGCCCTAGCCCTAGCCCCTTTCACTTTTCTGGCGACTCAACCGTCATTTTCCCTTCCGATCTCCATTCTCCTCTTTCGCATACTCTCACGTTCAATCTCCATGGATCCTTGCCCTTCGGCCCCTTCGAGGAAATGACTTCGCTCATCCATCACTTCTACCACTGTCCCTGTTCCATCCAGTCCTCTATTGCGTTGAACGAAGCCAAGGCCGCCTTTAACAAAAACTTCAACCTACGAAAAGCACTCTCTGGGCGCACCATTGATATTAATTTCTTTGAGGAGCAAAACATCCCTATTAAAACTTGGTTTGAAAACCAAAAGTGGTCCTCTTTTCTTAAACTTGACTATGATGTCTACCCCTGTATTGTTAAAGAATTTTTTTTCTAATCTTTCTTACAATGAAGAATCTGCCCCTGGTTCTTTAGATTGTTTTGTTAGGGTTATGTTTTTCACTTTAAAACCCTCTGTTGTAAACTCTATTTTTAAAACCTCCAATGATGGTCAAAAAGTCTCTCCATCTTTGGTCATTAACTCACCCTACTACACTCATCTTATTGGCTTGAAATTCCTCACAAATAACCATACCCTAGATCACCATATCACTGTTTCTGGCAAAGATATCTCTCTCTTGAGATGAGACTCTTGCATCACATTATCACTCATAACATCATTCCTTGTTCTGGCCATTTTGACCCTGTTACCATTGGCCACACCTTTCTTATTTGGGCCTTATCCATTGGCTATCTTATTGATTTTGGCAATTTGGTGTGTCACGTCATCATTGATGCACACAAAAGACATAACCAAGCCCTTCCATATGGGATGATCTTCACCAAAAATTTTAAACATTTCAAATTTAATCTGAATGGTGAAGACAAAGTCCCTCGAGACCCAACCTGTTATGGTTTTGAAACCTGAGCCATATGGGCTATTCTTTGATTGATAGGTTATGTACCAAAACCAAAAAGGTTGTCTCTTCTCCTACTCCATCTACTCCTGCTCCATCTCTCTCCATCATTTCTAGCCTTTTCTCTTTGTAATTCTCCACCCCTAGTCTCTTCTTTTCTTCTATTGCACCACCACCTGATCTTTCCTCCTCTCTTTCTTTCTTTCTTTCTCTCTCTCTCTCTCTCTCTCTCTCTCTCTCTCTCTCTCTCTCTTTCTCACACACATACACACACACACAATTCTCTCTCTCTCTCTCTCTCTCTCCCTCACACACACACACACACAAAATTGATCACCTTGATTCCTTGGTTCAAGGTCCTTTGTTGGTTGGAATCGTTGAGTTAAACTCGAGGCTTGACAACCTTAATCTCAATCAACAATCCGCACAAGCTTCAAATATTCCATCATCCTCCCACTCTGTCTTTGCTTTATTCTCACCTGACCTGGCTTAAAAAGTTGATCAGTTGGCCTCCATGGTTCAACAACTTCTATCTCGACAAACGGATATGCAACATGACATCGACGAAATGAAGATTCAATAGTCTCAAGCTAGTGAAGCGACCAAAATGAGTGTTGAGAGCATGGTCATTGTTGTTTATGGGCTCAAGTACACAAACAAAGAATTTCGATAGATTTTCTAGCAGTGATAGGATGACGACTTTAACCAACAAATTTGCAAGTTCATGCTCTGTTTTGCTCAAGGATGGTGCGAAGCAACTCCCCATTAGCCTCGCAATCCTCCATCATTTTCACTAGCCCGTGCCCCTCTTTTTACTGATGACAAAGGGGGAGAAGAATTTTAGATGTTGTTTTGTTGTTTTGATGTTTATGACTGATAGTTTTGCACATGATAATCTGTTAATTTGTTTAACAAAAGGGGAAAAGAATGTTATGTTTTTGATTAATTATTTTGGATGCACAATAGTTATTTTTGATTAGATGGATGATAAACAATTGTGAATGATTTTGAAGAAATACTAATACAATGGTTTTTGTTTATGACTGTTCTTTATATACAGCAAAGGGTCAACACCAAGATATGAAATGGTCGACACCAAATTTCAGTGAGCTAAGGGTCGACTCCAGCACATGACAAGGGTCCACACTAAAAGACATAGAAAAGAGTTCCAGCAAACAAAGGGTCGATACCCAGTTATGGGAGGGTCGATAGCAGGAACACTTAACAGTCAAAGCAGAGAAGAAAATAGAACAAAGGGTCGACACCCAATCTGCAGGGGTCAACACCCTTATGTCTAGGTTTTAAAACCTAGCCGCCATTTTCTGATCTATAAGCAGACTTTGCAGTCTTCATTATGAGCAGACCTTGAGCAGACTTTGCTATCATCATTATGAAAACAATTCTTATCTCCACCTACCAAGATTTGTATTAATGGACATTGCATCTTTTGAGGAGGCTCCATCTCCAAAGGCTTGTTGACAAGCCTATACATGCCCATGCTTTGCTCTGACAGCTTGAAGATATCACCCATGCTCTGCTCCAACGGCTAGAAGACACACCCATGCTTTTCTCTAACGACTAGAAGTCATTGAAGTCTATAAAGGCAGCACTTCTCTAGATCTGAAAAGATGAACTACTCTGAGCATTCAAGAACTATTCCTAATCAATCTTTGCTGAATATTACTCTTGTGCTTTCACTTTCATATTTGAGTTTATTCTAAGTGTATTTCAAAATTCCATATGCTATTACACTTTTATATACATCTTTTGAGAGAGAAATCTTGCAAAATAGGACAGTTGTACCTCTTGTTTTTATTCCCTTTATTCTAAGTGAAATCTTGTAAAGTGAGGCATTTAGTTGAGAGGTCCTCAACAGATAAAGTAAGCCCTGTAAAAAAAATCCACAAGCTTGGTGAGGCTGTGGTGGTGTATTGATTTGATTCATAGTGAAGAAAATCTCGAGGAGGAACCTTGATGAGTGGAAGTCGGCCCGGTGTGTCGAACCACTATAAATCCTTGTGTTTGAGCTCTCCTTTATATCTCTTTTATTTTCAGTATTATTGATTGCCGGCTAAAATTTATTTACATGATTTATTAGATTCAATATTCCGCATTTAAAATTTTTTAAACCCAATTCACCCCCCTCTTGGGTTGCCTACCTAGGTAACACATACATTATCAGAGTCAAATTTGGATTTCTATATAAGAGTATCGCTGAATTACTTTGTCTAGTTGGGACTGTTGTTATACTTTATTTGGTTGCCCACCCTAGAGAGTTTCACAAACAATTTGGTGACCTTGTGGATACGTATAGTGTAAGAGTTACCCTTGCCTTAGCCTATTATGCTTATTTCAACTCTAGAATTTTCAATCCATATTTTGAGGTTGATTTGCCTACAATATTTTTAGATATGAGTATACATTTCTCTATTGAGTTATGGAAAAAAGAGGGAAAAGGTTTTGTTTGAATAGATTTATTTTTTTTGCATTTATTCTTCTAATTGGGAAGAATTTGGTAGAGAATATGGAAGAAGAGCATATAGGGGGAAATATGGGCAATGGATGAGGAGAGAATAATGAAGATGGAGGAGGGGGCAATGGAGGTAATAGAGAGAGATAGAATGATGATGATGGAAGGGGCAATGAGGACAATGGTAGGGGAGAGAATGATGATGAAAGAGAGGGCAATGGAAGGGGAGAGATTGATGATGATGGAAGGGACAATGGAGGCAATGGAGGCGATGAAGGGTAAGAGAATAATGATGATGGAGTAGGCAATGGAGGCAATGGATGGGGAGACAAAGATGATGATGGAGAGGCCAATGGTGGAGAGAAAGATGATGCCGAAATAAAAGTAGTTTGCCAATACAACGTTCAACACAGTTGTAAAATGAACACATGAAGTTAAAGGTTGTGAATAGGGATGAAACCGGGTAAAGGAAAAACAAAGGTTGGGGAAATGGAAATGGAACACTTGAAGTTGCTCTCAATATTGGAATAGTTTGTGGTGCAGCATTGGTCATGATGGTTGCAATGGCATGATCGGGGCAAAGGTAATATGTTTTTTTTATTTGAATAGCAACTGTACAAGTAAGAAATATACCTTGCATGAGTATTCCTTGTGATCAAGCTTGCTCTCCTCATATTGCTGTAATGTGACCTGAAAACACAACTTTAATGAGGGTTTGAGGATGAAATGGTTGAAAAACTTTGGCTTTTTTCTTCCTCTATTCTTCTTCTTCTTCTTTGTAGCACGTCATTGTCAGATTAATTTTTATTTTTTATTTTTTAGTTTCTTTGGTTCTACCCAATCTGCCAAGTAAAGGGAAAGAATACTAAACACTTCTATATAGAGAGTTTGAGCAGCCAAGTTTGCAATCATCATGCATGGGACATATCCCATCAGAATTTTTTTTACCCAAGATTACTCATCACTTTAGTCCTAACTTTGAATGCAAAGGCACAAGTGGTAGGGTGACTCACCCCTATAGGCCACCTAATACAATTTTTTTTTTTTTTTTGAATTCAATAATAAATTTATATAATTGTGTATTTGTATGGGTTCCTTAAAAATCAATCAAATAAAGTTTTCAACTAATGTATTTAGTAAGGATAATTATTAGGTTGAATCTTTGTCAAAAATAGTTACGAACGAAAAATATTGAATACCCACAAAATTATTTATTCTGAGTAATATTCTTGTTAGAGACTAAATTCGAATATTTTTAACTAATTTATACATTAACAAATTTATTACTATTAAATTGTCTTTAGATAAATTAATTTATTGTTCATATCTTATAATGCATTTATAAAAAGAATTAAATATTGGTTCTCACATTAATTTTTGTAAGCATTTTATATTTTGAACTATTTTTTTATATGGGATTTGATTGGGTGGATAGAAAATTATTTGGCAAAGGTCTACTGTGGTTTTGGCTAGCGGCGTCAACGGTAACCCTTTATATTTTCTTAGTTCTATTCCCGAATAATGTTTTCTACCAAGATTTCAAACTGGACAAATATGATATAACTTTGTTTCAAATTGTATTTCATGTCGTGCATACTAGATTCTTGACATTGTTCATATACCATGGTCCATACAATATCAGAGTCAGATTTGGTTTGTGTATAGGAGTATCACTGAATTACTTTGCCTAGTTGGGATTGCTGTTATACTTTATTTGGTGGCCTACCCTAGAGAATATTTAGTGATCTTGTGGATGCGTATAGTGTAGGAGTTACCCCTGCCTTATTTTATTATGTTTATTTCATTTGTAGAATTTTCCGTCCATATTTTGAGATAGATTTGTGTACGATATTCTTAGATATGAGTATGCATTTCATTATTGAGTAATGGAAAAAGAGGGGGAGGGGGAAGGTTTAGTATGGATAGATTTCTTTTTTGTATTTATTCTTCTAATTGGGAAGAATTGGGTAGAGAATATGGAAGAAGAGCATAAACGGGGAAATAGGGGCAATGGAGGGGGAGAGAATAATGATGATAGAGGAGGCAATAGAGGCAATAGATGGAGAGATAATGATTATGATGGAGGAGAGAATGGGGACAATGGTAAGGGAGATAATGATGATGATGGAAAGAGCAATAGAGGGGAAGAGATTGAGGCAATGAAGGGTAAAAGAATGATGATAATGGAGGGGGCAATGAAGGCTATAGAGGGGGAGACAAAGATGATGATGATGATGATGATGAAGAGGTCAATGGTAGAGAGAATGATGATGCCAGAATAGAAGTAGTTTACCAATACAACGTTTAACAAGTTGTGAAAGTGAACACATCAAGTTGAAGGTTGTGAATGGGAATGAAATTTGGCAAATGAAAAAGAAAGGTTAGGGTAATGGAAAAGGAATAGTTGAAGTTGCTCTTAATATTGGAATAGTTTGTGGTGCGGCATTGGTTATGATGGTTGCAATGGCACGGTCGACATGTAAGTAATTTGTTTTTTTTTTTTATTTGAATAACTACTATACGAGTAAGAAATATACCTCGCACGTGTATTCCTTATGCTCAAGCTTGCTCTCCTCCGAATGGCATATTGTGACGTGAAAACATAACTCCGATGAGCTTACCGACGGGTGTGTGCCGGAAAACCCCTCCGATATTTAAGTTAGGAGTTTTAAGATCAATATGGTGATAACTCTCAAGTATTCTATGAGTAAAGCTGCGTTACCTCGTTCTAGGTTATCTTTGAGCTTTTATGTGTTCTGCATGGTAGAATCATAGTAGGATTCTAATTCCTCTCCGTAGAGTCTTATCAGGGGTCCATCTCTTAAAGGATAAGGCCCATCCTTTAACACCCTTATCACCAAAGTCCCAGTGAAATGACCTAACTCCCAGACTGATAACCGAGATAAACAAACCATTAGCTCGGTTGCACGTTAATTGCATAACCACATAGGTTAAACCTTACTAATTCCAAGTAAGAACGCCGAGCTAAACATTACACCGTGCTAACCTTACTCGACAAACATTTGTCAAGCTAAACATATCGGTCAAAGACTTAGCATGACCTTCCAATCCGGTCTAGAACTTAGCATGCCTTTCTGCACAGTCAACATCATACATCGTTTGTCCGGCTGACACTCGCATGCTGTTTGCAAGGTCGACATCCAAGCTCCATTTGCTCGGGTGACATCTAAGCACCGTTTGCCCAGTCTAACTTGTTAAACCTAGCAAAATCCATTTGCAAGGTTTGTTTGCAAGGTTGCTAGAGTTGAGCCTAGCAAAGTCCATTTGCGGGGTTGTCGGAGTCAAGCCTACCAAGGTCCGTTTGCAAGGTCGCCAGAGTTAAGCCTAACAAAGTCCGTTTGCAAGGACGCCAGAGTTAAGCCTAGCAAAGTCCATTTGCAAGGTCACTAGAGTCAGACCTTGATGGGCTTTGCCCGACTCACTAGTCCGGTAGAAATGTAACTCTCAATTGCTTCTTACTTCCGTCTGTTGCTTTAGGCATGACTGGGATTACACTTCTTAAACTCCAAGCAAAAATTCTAGATTCCAATATGACCAAACTTGACTCTTGATTTGCATGGCTAACATTCCATTGCCTTTTAGACTGCTCAGCAACAACCTCACTTTCAAAACTTGGGCTTCGAAACATAACCAAGCCCAATCTTCTACCGTGTAGAATATGAACTAGGTTTGACCATGCACACTTTCAACATTTCACCTCTGAGCGAATCACAAACTGTGCAAGGCTTCTAAAATTCACCATGCACCATGCAGAAGCACATCTGCTCTATGGCCGTACAAACATAGGCAAATATCAAGCTTCAGAGATTGACCTTACGGCTTCCCCTCTCCCAAAAACAATCTGGGCTCCTGCCTTAAGTTACAAAGGCAAAGTAGTGATCCAAGCTGTATCGATTGCCCATGGTTTGTGCTCCACTGCATAATTAGGGTTTTCTCAAGGTTGAACAAGTCACCAACTGTTTACATCGAGCAAATTCAATTCGAAAAAGATAATTAAAGTTTAACCAAGGTGTTATAACCTAAACCTGCCCCTATAGGTTTAGCATCTTAACTAGCCAGTAATCTGTAGGTTACCGAAGGCCTCGTAACAATAATCAAATTATTAGGGGCTAGCGAAAGCAAATATACAAAATACAATATCCATAGAGCTGTGCAGACGTGTATGGGACATAAAATTTTTAAACTTATATTCACATAAATAGTGATGTCTTATAGACATATACATCATTATCTTACGTCACCTACTTAGAATCAAACAGAAAGGGACTTTGCCTCAAATACAGATTAAACAAAAGAAAAGGAAGACAAAAATAGACACCATGTGTACTTGACTTGAACATTTGAAACACTTGGGAACCTCCACGGGAGGCACGTCGGTTGGCTTGACAAAACAAAACTCCAGGCTAGCAATTTAGGCCTAGTCTCGCGCCTGATCCCCTACATACATAAATAATACAATGAACTGGAGCCCAGTGAATAACAACATACTAAAAAGTTTATGAATGGTGTCCAAAATAGATTAAAAAATCAGAATTCAGATCAATACAAATTCAGATTCACATATTTATACAGATTCCATAAACAGTTATACGTGGTACATCCATTAGCTCACAAATCACTTGGTCATAAAGACCCACTTTTACTTGGAATGGTTATAAAGACCTACTTTCACTTGGAACGGTCTTAAAGACCTACTTTCACTTGGACTGGTCTTAAAGACCCACTTTCACTTGGGATGGTCATAAAGACCTACGTGCAGATCATATAAGCGGTTATGCATAACCAGTTCCATGGATGGAACCAACTTGAAACCCTGGTACCAAGTCACATGAACACATGATGCTAAGGATACCACGAATACATTTCAAAAAAACTGGACAATCATTCATGCTTCACAAAATAGCATTTTATAAAACAGATCATATCGTATCATTCTGAAAATACTTATTGTCACGATCCAAATCTACCCCTAAAAGTTTAGGACATGACCGACCTATACTTAGGCCTCAAATTAAAATCAAAGGATATAATTTATTCAACAAAAAGGCCTAAAGTGAAAATAATTAAATAATACAACGTCCATCGAGCCGTGTGTATGTGCCAGGATCATTACACAACTTCCTTTAAACGAAGAAGTTTACATGCGCTGTTCAGATATAAATACAGTCCAAGGCAGGTATATGTACAAATAGTTAATAACCCAAAAGTTACATGACCATAAAATGTTCAACAAAGCCACCAAAAACATTACAAAAATGTGGCATTGAACTCCATAAGCAACAAAAAGACTCCATTTGGGCTTAACCAAAAATTTCCACAAAAAGGCGCCTGAAGTTGACCTAGGGCTAGCCTCTAAGCTGACCACCTACAAAACATACATGAATACGGAATGAGCCAGGCTCAGTGAATAATAATAATATAATAAAGCATATAAACGAGCATGTGTCTTGTAAAACGTAAAACATGTATGTAACACATGTATGTCCTTTATATCAATACATTTCAAAACGGCCTCGGGCCCCATCATAATAACAGAATGGCTTCGGACCCAATAATAACAACAGAACGGCCTCGGGCCCAATACATATAAACGCACACATAATCACACATCTAATGAGAGATTTAAGCATGTAAGAGGGTCGGGTTATTACACTCTTCCCCCTTTAAAGAAGTTTGGTCCCTCAAACTTATTTTACCTCAAGTTGAGAATAACTCTGGATACCGTTGTTTCATTTCCTCTTCTCTCTCCCAAGTGGCTTCCTTCCCGTAGTGTTCTTGCCATTCAACTTTCACCATCAGAATTGTTTTGTTTCATAATTGTTTTACTTGATGATCTAGAATTTGAATTGGTTTGTCCTCATAGATCAAATTGTCATCCAAAGTAAGTTCATGGTAATCTATGATATGGGACGGATCTTGGAGGTAACCCTGTAACATGGATACATGAAAGACGTTATGTACTTGTCTCATACTCGGTGGAAGAGCAATACGATAAGCCACCGGACCCCTTTTCTCCAAAATTTGAAACGGACCTACATACCGAGGTGCTAATTTACCCTTCTTGCCAAATCTTGTGTGTCCTTTCATTGGAGTGACTTTCACAAAAACATAATTTCCCACCTCAAATTCCAAATCCTTTCGTCGATAATTCGCATAACTCTTTTGCCTTCTTTGAGTAGTTTTCAATCTTTCCCAATGACTTTGATTTTTTCTGTCGTCATTTGTACAATTTCAAGCCCAAACAATGATCTATCACCACTTTCAGCCCAACACACTGGGGAGCGGCATTTTCTTCCGTACAAAGTTTCATATGGTTCCATCCCTATGCTTGAGTGAAAACTATTGTTGTATGCAAACTCTACTAACGGTAGGTACATTTCCCAACTCCCTTGGAAATCCACAGCGCACATCCGAAGCATATCCTCCAACGTTTGTATTGTTCTCTCCGATTGGCCATCTATTTGAGGGTGGAATGCCGTACTGAATTTCAACTCTGTTCCCATGGCATTCTGTAAACTCTGCCAAAATCTGGATACAAATTTTGGATCTCTATCGGATACAATTGAAATCGGGACACCATATAGCCGGATAATTTCATTCATATACACAGCAGCAAGTTTATCCGCATTATATTGAGTTTTCACAGACAAAAAATGGGCAAATTGAGTTAATCTATCAACAATAACCCATATGGAATTCATACCTAGGGGTGTTTGGGGCAAACCCACAATAAAATCCATCGTCAGATGTTCCCACTTCCACTCCGGAATTGGGAGAAGTTGAACTAGACCCACCAGTTTTTGGTGCCCTGCTTTACTTGTTGACATTGTAAACATTTTGAAACAAATTCTGCAATTTCTTTGTTCATGCTTGGCCACCAAAAATTTTGCTTCAAATCTTGGTACATTTTTGTATTACCGGGATGTAGGGAAAATTTAGACATATGTGCTTCCTCCATAATTCTTCTTTTGATTTGTGAAACATTTGGGACACACAATCTGTCTTTAAACTTCAACACCGAATTTTCAAGAATGAACCCGGGCCTTGGCTTTGTTTCCATCTTAACACAAATTTTCTTCAGAAACTCATCTTCCACTTGCCATTGCTTGATTTCTTCAATAAGAGCCGGTTATACTGACATTGTTGCTAATACCGCGTCTTGACCATGTAACACAAGTTCTATATCCATTCTTTCCAAATCAAGTAACAACTCTTGCTGTCCAGTGAGCAAACTTGCCAAAGTCCCCATACCTTTTCGGCTAAGAGCATCCGTAACTGTATTAGCTTTGCTGGGGTGGTAATGGATTTGCAAGTTATAATCTTTGATAAGATCTAACCACCGTCTTTGTCTCATATTTAACTACCTTTGGGTAAAGAAATACTTTAAGCTCTTATGGTTCGTGTAAAACTCACATGTCGTACCATACCAATAGTGACGCCATATTTTCAAAGCAAAGACCACTGCAGCTAGCTCTAAGTCATATGTAAGATAATTCTTTTCATGTGGCTTGAGTTGGCGAGAAGCATATGCGATGACCCTTCCATGCTGCATTAGTTCATAGCCCAATCCTTTGTAAGAAGCATCGCTATAAATCACAACCCCTCGGTACCAGATGGTAAGGCAAGAACTGGTGCTGTAGTTAACCTTGTCTTCAACTCCTGAAAGGCAATTTCCTTTTGTTCTGTCCACTCAAACATAACCCCTTTTTGGGTCAGTTGGGTGAGTGGTGTTGCAATCTTGGAGAAGTCTTGTACAAATCTTCTGTAGTACCCTGCTAAGCCCATGAAACTACACACCTCTGTTACATTCGTAGGAGTTGGCCAATTCACAATGGATTTTATCTTGTGTGGGTCAATAGAAACACCTTCTTTATTAATTACGTGCCCCAAAAACACCACTTCATGTAGCCAAAACTGGCACTTCTTCAATTTCGCATATAGGCTCTTATCTCAAAGTATCTGCAGAATTATTCGTAATTGGTTCTCATGTGCTTCCGTGTTTGTCGAATAAATGAGAATGTCATCAATAAACACAACTAGGAAGTCATCCAGGTACGGCTCAAAATCACAGTTCATTAAATCCATGAAGGCCACCGGTGCATTAGTAACCCCAAACAGCATAATCAGAAATTCATAATGCCCATATCGGGTGCGGAAAGCAGTCTTCTCAATGTCTTTAGTTTTCACCTTTAACTCATGGTATCTAGATCGTAAATCTATTTTCAAAAAGACTTGTGCACCTTGAAGTTGATCAAATAGATAATCGATCCTAGGAAAGGATACTTGTTCTTTACAGTTACCTTATTAAGCTCCTGATAGTCAACACATAACCGAAGTGTCCCATCTTTCTTCTTAACAAAAAGAACTGGTGCGCCCCAAGGAGAAGTGCTCGGACGAATGAATCCTTTATCAAGTAAGTCTTGCAGCTGTATCTTCAACTTTTTCATTTCCATAGGTGACATTCTATAAGGGGCTTTTGAAATTGGTTGGGTTCCTGGTACTATATCAATCACAAATTCAATCTCATGGTCCACTAACTCTCCTAGCAACTCCTCTAGAAAAACGTTCAGAAATTCACGTACCACTAGAATGTTATCAACACACACCTCTACTAGTTGTCCATTCAAAATGCTACATAAATACCCTCAACAACCCTTTTGTAATAGCTTACACGCCTTCATGGCGGAGATTAAGTACGGTGGGGGAATCACCCCATGTCCCATAATCATAAATTCGGATTGCCCCGAAGGTCGAAATATGACTTGTTTAGACATACACTCAATAGTCACATGGTATTTACTTAGCAAATCCATCCCCAAAATTATATCAAAATAAGCCATGTCCAGCGGCAACATATTAGCAGATAACTGAACATTTCCAATAACGATCTCACAAGCAGAATAAATGAATGTACACAACATGGAGCCCCTCCATGGTGAAGAAACACATAGAACATAATATAATGATTCCTTAGGTCTATTCAATTTTCTAGCAAAGGTTTCTAACACAAAAGAATAGGTAGAACTCGAATCAAATATTACATGAGGAAAGTGACCATCGATAGGAAATGTACCTGACACCATAGCCTCAGTATTTTGCATATCACTGAGAATAAGAGCAAATACTCTCCCCTGCCTAGCATTGTCTCTGGTGTTGGTGGATTTTGCAGTAGTCTTTGTAGTTGAAGCTGGAGTTGAGCCGACTGAAGTTGTAGTAGTTCTATTCCTATTTTGCCGGTCTCTCTGAGGGCAATCTCTTGCTAAATGTCCTGTCTTTCTACACTTGAAGCAAGCCCCAGTTACCCAATAACAAGTCCGACGGTGCCTTTTCCCACAATCTGGACAAGTTGGTGCTGATTCACAAGTAGAGGCGGAAGTACTAGAAGTTCCCAAGTTCAACTTCTTGTTTTGTGACACTACTGATCCCCTTGGTGCTTGCGCATTCTGCCTCTTCCCCCACCACTCAGAAACCCAATTTTGAGCAGCTATATTACCTTCAGCCACTATCACCCTTTCCAGTACATCGACATAGGTAGGCAATTTTAACACATTAATCTTATCCAGAATCAAGTTCCGGAGTCCTTCTTCGAACTTTCTTGCTTTCTTGTAGTCCGTATCCACCATGTGTGGTGCGTAACGAGCTAACTCCGAAAATTATGCTTCATACTCTGCCACCATCTTGTTTCCTTGCCTCAACGTCTCAAATTCTGTCACTTTCTTATCCCGCATGCATTGTGGGAAATACTTATAATAAAAAGCTCCAAAAATTGAGCCCAAGGCAAACCTTAATGTTCATTTCGAGTGAGCATCCACCACCTCCATGCTTCGTCTTCAAGGGTAAAAGCTGCAAGCTGTACCTTCTGTGCTTCTGTGCACGGAAAGACCTCAAATAACTTCTTTATACCTAGTACCCACGCCTCAGCTTTCATTGACTCAATGCCCCCCTTGAACGATGACGGCTTCATTTTCTTAAATTCTTTGTCAGTGCAATGGTTCGGTCCTCAGCTTGATGGTCTTGCACCACTGGTGGCGGTGGTGGTTGCTGCTGTTGTTGTTCCTGTTGTCTCATAGTTTATGCCATGTCTGCAATCATCATTTCCAACAGATCCAGCCGTGCTGAGGTAGATTCTTCCATATCATCCATTCTTGTCCTCACCATGATTTACATATCAAAAGATTATAATACACACAAGAAGAGACATAAGTGTATATAGGCAATGATCATTAGTCATCTTTCATACGATATTCACAACGTAGAAAACATTATGCATGCAACCTAAGTCTTTTCTAGACTCCTTATAGCCCAATGGACACGTTTGTGAGATATTTACTCATGCTCTGATACCAACTATCATGACCCAAATCCGCCCCTAAAAGTTTAGGACATGACCGGCCTGTACTTAGGCCTCAATTCAAAATCAAAGAATATAATTTATTCAACAAAGGGGCCTAAAGTGAAAGCAATTAAATAATACATCGTCCATGGAGTCGTGCGTATGTGCCGGGATCATTACACAACTTCCCTTAAATGGAGAAGTTCACATGCGCTGTTCAGATATAAATACAGTCCAGGTAGGTATATGTACAAATAGTTAGTAACCCAAAATTTACATGACCATAAAATGTTCAACAAAGCCACCAAAAACATTACAAAAATGTGGCACTGAACTCCATAAGAAATAAAAAGACTTCACTTGGGATTAATAAAAAATTTCCACAAAAAGGCGTCTGAAGCTGACTTAGGGCTGGCCTCCAAGCTGACCACTTACAAAACATACATGAATACGGAATGAGCCAAGCTCAGTGAATAATAATAATGTAATAAAGCATATAAACGAGCACGTGTCTGGAAAAATGTAAACGTGTACGTAACACATGTATGTCCTTTATATCAATACATTTCAAAACGGCCTTGGGCCCCATCATAATAATAGAATGGCCTTGGGCCCGATCATAATAACAAAACGGCCTCGAGCCCAATCATAATAACAGAACGGCCTCAGGCCCAATAATAGCATAACAGTCTCGGGCCCAATAATAATAGAACGGCCTTAGGCCCAATATATTATACTATAAATAAGTCTCATCTCATATCCACATTCCATATTCCAATTCTTGTACCTCATTCATTCAAATAACATAACTTCAGAGAATTGCGCATTAACGTATCAAAATAAATACATGTAAGTACATCTTTACACCACTATTACTCATAGTGATTCGGTCGTGCAGTAGTCCCTTCTGGCGAATGACCTACACATCCCATACATAAAATGATAAGTAATGCATTCCTTTCTTAGCTTCTTCTTCTTCTTTTTTTTCTTTTTTTTTTTTTTCGTATTTCAGGGGTATAAAATATATAGATTAACAGGTTCAGAAGGTCAAAAGGGGTGTCAGAAAGAAACATAATTTTCCCTCTCTTCCCGCACACGCGGAGGTCCCTCACCACACCTACGGAGAGGTGTGCCGCACGTGCGGCCTCGCACGTCCATTTATTTCAGAAGCCAACACTTGTCTCCCTTGTTTTCTACATGTACAACTGTGAGCCCCACACGTGCAGTTGTGCATCCTGCACATGCGGCCATGAGCCCTGTACGTGTAGTCCTAGGCTCTATGTGAGCAGTCTGAAATTCAACAATTTCAGCTTTCCAAAGGTATTTCAAGGCTCTAATTCAAGCAAGTTCCATTTCAAAAACATAATATATAATCATAATACACGTGAACCTCAAGCTGAATTAGATCCTAGCTCATTTTAATTGTACATACACAACACAAATTGCTACCTTTCTGCCACTTTTTCATCTTTTCATGGTTAATGAAAACAACTATAGCTATACATATACAAGCATATACATAAATGAGCTCAAAGCATGTGAAACTAAATATTAGAAGGTAATTTCTCTCAATCTTACTCAAAACAACTCAAAACCTAAGGATCAACCTTTCATTTAACCAAATGCAAAGATTACATGTTCAATTTCATGATATAAATTCAACCATGGTAGTAACTCATAAACCTTAACTTCTATTGGTTTAAAAACTTCATTCTAAGGATTGATTCTAATCAATTAAGGAGAGGTTTAGAGTATTTGAGTTTACCTTGAGCCAATCCTTGACTTATTCTTCAATTTCCTTCAATCCTCCCACTTAGGTTAAGTTTTCTCCTCTTTCCTTCATTTCTCTTCTTCTCTCTCTTTCTCCAGGAGATTTGTTTAAGTGCTAACCTAAGCTCATATATGTATCTCTTATATCTACAAGACTTGAGTTTTGGGGTCCAAATAGTTTAATTAAGAGTTATAACCAAATTAAATCAATTTAATTTATTACGAATCAATTTCGATTTATCACGCCTCTAAGGCTTTCAATTTACAGTCCAAAGGTCGCAATTTCAACAGATTTTCTCATAATCGACAAATATAATTTCATAATTATATAATTCACACATTAAAACATGGAATTTCATGTCAAACATATAAACATGCATATAATCACACATCTAATGAGAGATTTAAGCATGTGATAGGGTCGAGTTATTACACTTATAATCAAACATAGCTTTACTGAGTTGTTACTCACAAATAGCTCCAATAGCAGAACATATCAATTGTATAGAATAAACTGATCAGGCGGGGGATAACACGTGACCTACACAAACACGTAACATATACACATTGAACACACGTCCCATAGATGCTTAACTTATCATTCTTCTATCTTAACGTGTGTTTCTAACTCTTATCCTCATTAATATGGCCAAAATCATGGCTTAAGAATGCCTAAGATGGATTGAGGATGCAAGAATGCACATTGAAACACTCTGCAAAATTTCTGAAAACAGGGTAGTTTGCTCGAGCGAAGCTTTGGTCGCTCGAGCGGTCTGCAAAGTCTATAAAAGTACTGGATGCTTGATTTTCACGCTCGATGGTTGCTCGAACTAACTACTGAGAAAAAAGATTTGTTATACAAGAAAGCAACCCAAGAGAGAGGGTGAATTGGGTAATTAAAATTTTGGCTAGAAAATAGATTTCAAAGACTAAGAGAATAAATGCAGTAGATAATAATATGTACATAGAAAATAAAGGAAAGTGTAGCTCGCCTTTTTTGTGCCCCCTTTCAGAAACTCGAAATAAGCCCAACAGTTTGGACTCCCACGGTTCTGAATCTAATCTCACAAGCGCAATGTGAAATAGATAAACACCAAAGAGTCCAAATTCAAAAAATCATTTGGAAAATTGATTTTGAATCAAAAATTCCCAAAATTGGATTGCTTTGCCAGATACATAGTCACCACCTAAATATTTTATTTTGGAGAAATTTAGGAAACCCATGACTCGTGCCAAAGGCCACGTGTCCGTTGTCATCAAGATTGTCTCGGTTCGGGAACTTAGGTACGAGGGGGGAAGGTCATGAATACATTTGAGTACCCCCACTCGCCCGATCAAAGATTGGCCTCTACTAATCATGATATGATTTTTATCTACGTTATATGCTCTTGTTCTGGTTTATTAAGCTAGCGTTACTATGTGATGCGCACACAAGTATATACTAAAATTACAAGAATTGGAACATTTCAATTTCATGTTTGTTTTTTTAAAAAAAGGGGTTTGATTTTGCCACTTAACAAAGTGGGCATAAAGTTTGTGAATTTGCCACTTGACAAAGTGGGCTTAAACGTACATTCATTGAATCATTCCAAGTCAAGGAATAAGCCTTCATCCATAGGCATGCAAGCAGTTATAGCACTTAAGTAGTTAGCCTCATGGCAACATTCTAAACATGGCAACAATCACACTCATGCGATATGCTAAAGCTAATAAAAGCTTACCTAGTACTCCAAGCCAAAAAAACAAAGTTAGAAAAAATGCATGATCCAAACTTATGTAATATGACTAATGCAACACATGTGATATGCAATTACCAGGCTCGGCTATTAATATGACATATGAAACAAGTAAATAGCATGCGGTCTAAGCACGTATTCAAAGAAGTATTGAAACTAACAATGCAGTTAGAATGATGAACCGAGCCTCGGTGCATGCAATACAAATGGATGCGAACATGCAATATGGTAATTGAAACGTGGTGTCCTTGATCTAATCATTACAAGCTGGTAAATAAAAGGAAGAAAGACGTGGGGTTGGGAGACATACACATTATTACAACATTGTGCTCTCACGAAGGAGAGTCCAAATAAATTAAGCTAACTAACTAACTAAGCTAAGCTAATTAAGCTAACTATTACAAACCGAAATAAATAAACTTGCTAAGCTACCTAACTAATTATTATAACGCTTGAATTAACTAACTAGTTAACCAACTAATTAAATAATTATAACACAGGTGTAATTAATGATTAAACTAAACAACTAACCACTATGCCTCGGGAAACGAGGGATGTGGATGCGCATGCTCGGTTTCCACCCAAAAAGACCACCATTTTGCTTCCGAATGCCTTTGTTTGCACAGATGAACACCAACTCTACTGCTCACTCTGCTCTGCCTTACCAACACTCTCCTGAATTTTGCATCAGTGGCTGGCTGGTCACTGGTCAAGGTTGTCGGCCACCAGCCGGCCATGGTTGAAGGTTGCCGGCCATGGATGATGGTCTACCGGCCACTGATGCATAGGTTCGTCTTGCTGCAATAGAGGAAAAATGGAGCATACACAGGGTATTTTAAGGGTTTGTTTGCATAACCTATCCCTCATTTTCATGAGAAAATCAAAGGAGTAGCAAGCTTTGGTTCACAAACCATCAATGGATGCAATTTCATTGCATGATGGCTTGTGAAACCAAGTGTGCAAGTTCAACAAATGCAAAATAAGACACAAGCCTCCTTCCTTTCATGAATGATCAAAGGAAAAAGTTAACCTTAGAGACTTGGATCATTTCATCACAGCAAGTATGAAATGGTTCATGCTTCCATGTGTTCAATTAACGTCCGATTGAACGCAACCAAATATTATCTTGCTCACTTCAAGTCCCAAGTTTTAGTTATTCATTTTAATATGCAAACCATTCTTTAATCCAATTAAGTCCAAAAGGTGAATTAAAGTCCTCTAATGGAAAGAGGGTTCAGAACACAAGCTGCTTTGGGTATGAAAGAAGCATCATACGGTTGGTAATGAACCCCCTAAGGGATTAAACCATTAAGTATAAAACCTCAATTTCATACTTGGGCAAGCAAGTGACTTGAAACCACTTTCAAAGAAAAATTAAAAGCCAAGAAAAGAGGGAGGTTGCAGAGATTATTAATGCTAAAATAAAGTATGAAAAGCCAAAAATAAGTGCTATCAACTCAAATAAGTGATGTCTAAGACCTAAAAAGTAAGCTTATGAGGACTATTACACTAGACGCATGCAAAACAAAGCTCGAATGTAAACTACAGCCCAAAATAGTGCTAAAGCAGGCTAAAATGTGTCCTAAAACATGCTAGAATTGAGCTAAAACAAGCTAGATTAAAATGCTAAAACATGGCACAACCTAGGCTAGTAAGCAAGACACAAGGAGGGGAGGCTAACCCCTCTAAATTTGGACTTCAAAACATGATTTTGGCTACTGAAATAACTTTGAAAATCAATGTTTAAAAGCTTGAAAAAAGATAGTAAAATGGTAGGAAATACAAGGGCAAAGGCCTCCAAAACAAGGTACAAAAGAAGGGCTATCAACCCCTCAACCTTTAATGGCCTTAAACCCAAGCTTCAGCCCCAAAAATACAAAGTTTTCATAGCCCAAAACAATGGAAAAACAGTAGGAATAGAAGAAAATAAAACAAAGCTACAAGCAAAGTATTATACCTTTGAAGAGAAGAGCAACTTCAAGCAACAAAACCAAGCAAACAACACCCTCTAGAGCTCAAACCAAGCTCAAAGTCACCTCAGCTCAAAAACAAGAAAATTTGGTTAAGGGTGTATAGCTAAAGGTTAAGGAATTGTAGGCAAAATTGTAGAGAATTTGTAGAGAGAGAGGAAAATTTTTGAATTCAAAATTTTCTAACCTTGCTACAAGAGAGAAGGGGTCCCTATATATAGAAAACATGAAATTCCCTCAAGGAGATCCATCCCTACATGTGAGGATAAATGGGTGTATCTGTGCAAACAGCTGGCACACCTGGCATAAAATATCTGTAAAATACACTTGTGGTCGGCCGGTCATCCCTGGAGGCCGGCAGCAGGCCGGCAACCAAGAAGTGATGGCCGACAGCCTAAAAGGGCGAGCTGGCAGGCCACCAGAGGCTGTAGGCTCGAAAACCAAAGGTTGGTCCAAGAATGAGGCAACAGGTGTACAAAGTTTGAAACGCTCAAAGTTGTGGTGTTCCGTTGAGGACTTCGAGCACTTGGTGAGCAGAAAGACTTATCATCGGCTGTGCATGCGATGACGTCCAAGTCATAAGGGTCGTCAAAAATGGGGAGTCTACAGTTGCCCGTCTTTGACAGAACTCAAAGTCATGAAATGACGTGAGTGAATGTCAAAGCCCGGAGACGACCCATTCTGACAAGGCCGTAAGACTTGGACAAACAATCAAGACAGAAATAAATGGTTGCACCCGTAGGCTGCCTACGTATCCCTTTGCAAGGAATCAAACGAGCGTAGTTCTGGAGCAAGATGCAAAATGATATGTACAATGCAACTTTGAAAGCTAGACTCACACGCTTCGCGAAGCCAGCTATTTTGAAAACTCATGATCATGCGATTTGATGTAATAAGCAATAACAAGATAACAACATATAAATGAGTAGCTTCAAGCTTAAAAGTGAAAAGATCCAAAACACACTCTAACCATGCCAACACAGGACAAAGAAAGAAAACAATGCTCAGGGTTGTGTTTCACATATCCTAAGAAACTGAGAAACAAAAGCTGCTCGAGGTCGTGTTTCACACGTCCAGAGAATAAGAAACCACTCAAGGTCGCGTTTCACGCAACTTGAGAAACAAGCAAAATCGTTCGGGGTTGTGTTTCACATGTCTTGAGAAACAAGAACAAAAATCGTTCGGGTCTGCTTTTCACGTGTCCCAAGATATAAGGACAAAAGCCGCTCGGGTCCGCGTTTCATGCATCTCAAAATATAAGAACAAAAACTGCTTGGGTCCGTGTTTTATGCGTCCCAAGATACAACCACTCAGGCACATACTTCGTACGTCCCGAGGTAAAACCCACCCAGGGCTGTGTTTCATGCGTCCTAAGAGACAATCACTCAGGAGTGTACTTCGTACGTCCCGAGGTCAAACTTGCCCAGGGCAGCGTTTTATGCGTCCTGAGAAACAACCACTCGGGTGCGTGCTTTGCACGTCTTGAGGTAAAAGAGAGAGGTGTGAAATAGATGCACGAAGTGAACAAGTGCGATAGATGCACAAAGTGAACAAGTGCGATAGATACACAAAGTGAACAAGTGTGATAGATGCACAAAGTGAACAAGTGTGATAGATGCACAAAGACTTCAACTGGAACTCCTTTGAATGAACCGTACATACTTCAACTGGAACTCCTCTGAATGAACCGTACATACAATATCGTTTACCTGTGTAAGAAAGAAACTTAACAAGTGCGATACAACAAGAATGCATGTTCTATGCAAGACAAACAACAGAGATACAATGTTAATTGAAGGCATGTTCCATGCGAGAAACAAAAGCATATTCTATGCGTGAAATAAGAACGAAAGCATATTTTATGCGTGATTCATAATGGATGCAAGACGTGCATGCAATATGCATGAAATGCATATTTTATGCAATAACGTGTGTGAAATGCATATTCTATGCAACAAAGTGACATGCATGTTTTATGCAACAAAGTGAAATGCATATTCTACGCAAGGTACAAAAGCATAATTTAACAAAAACAAATTGAATAACAACTTCTGATTTACCTCTCGGAAGAGTTATAATATGTTTAAAGGATACACCTCGTTCATGTTGACAAGTGACGAACATTGTGCACCAAAAACACAGTTTTGAGCTTCCGTAGAGACAATCTGAACCCAACAGTGAACCATCCCTATAGTTCTTGGAAACCAAGGACACAAAACAGTGTTAGGACTCCAAGGGAGGCCACCAGCCACAGGAGGAGGGTGTCGGCCACGGATAGGCCTTGCCGGACCCATGCTGGACCCATGCCGGCCACCGATGGCAGTTTGGGGCCTTTTTTTGTCTTTTCACCACGGGTCTTTAAATATGCAGCTCAACACTTCATTTCCTCACAACCCTAAAGTCAAAATTGCTCCTCCTCTCTCTCTAGGTGCTCATTCTCTCTAAATTTCCACTTTCTACGCGTTTTTCAACACCCCACGCGAAGTTGATTTGCTAAACCCTCTTAGTTCTCTTCACTTGAATCGATTGAAATTTGATTTCGACCCTTCTTTCCTCATTTTCACCCTTCTAGGCTTGTTCTTCTCGAGTTTCTCTCGGGTTTGGTGAACTTTCCCAGGCTTTGACTTTTTCTTCCATTTTCTCTCTCTTAGGGTTGACTTTTTGCAAGTTTACCCTATTTTCGGCATTTTTCTTCACTCTTTTACCTACTTCGCACCCATTTTTAGATGGCGGATGATTTACCATACGACGGGGCTCTTCCAGAGATTCCCTCCCGTATTTCTACCTGTTCTTGAGGTAGTACAGCTAGCGATTGACCTTGAAGCCGACCTTGAGGCAGAGTTCTAGCCTGAGGCAGAGCCAGAGCCGCTACCGTTGAGGGTACGGCCTTTCGATCTAGAGAGATACCATCCCCAGACATATATCTTGCTTGCCAGAGGCATCAGACGCTTCACTGAGTTTGCTCGCGGTGCACCGGAGGACCTCCTACTGAGGGAGTCGGCTTCTTACCTGTCAGCCATTGCTGTTGAGGTATGAACTCTGTTTTCATGCATTCCTGCCTTTCTTTACTTGTATTTCTTGCACTTCTTTTTACTTGACTATCCTATTATCACTGTTTTATCTGATCCATCTGTTCTTTATCTATTGCATTTGTTCTCTGCCACAGGGCGAGTCTCGTGTCTTCAGAGGGTACGGCGCTACCACCGCACGAGATTGGTATAACGAGCTCCTTGCTGGAGTCTGGGACATTGTAGATAAGGTTGGCTTCAGCCTCTTTTGCTCCGACCTAACGTGGGTCATCGCTAGCAGTCCCCTGCTGAGAGCACTTGTGGAGAGGTGGTGGGACACCACCAACTCCTTCCACTTCTCCACTGCGGGGGAGATGACGATGACTCCCTATGACTTTTCCATGATCACTGGCTTAGGAGTAGGGGGCGATCCGATCCCTCTTGATACAGACATAAGAGAGTGGAAGGCGGCCTGGATTGAGCTACTAGGATCGCATCCACCTTTATACCGGACAGATATGGTCAGATATACCTAGTTCATGGAGTAGTTCAGAGGGACCAAGCCCAAGACGATATAGGAGATAGAGCAGTACGCCAAGGGCTTTCTGATGTTCGTCTTGGGTACGACCTTGTTTTCAAACAGGTGGAACATCGTAGGCCTGTATCTGCTGAGTGCCCTGCTAACCCTTCCTCGGGTTCGCTTCTATGACTGGGGCGGAGCTGGCCTCACCACCTTATATGGCTACATGAGCTCAACCTCCCATTTGAGAGGAGACTTGATTGGAGGCTACTAGCGAGCCTGGGAGGTACGCATCTCAGTTTCCTCCTAGCACTTTACATTTTCTGCTTTACAGTTCCTGCTTTACATCTGTTCAACACTTGTGCTTTTTGCTTTGCACTTTCTATATTTGTTCATATATTGTGCTTTCTACTTTGCATTTTCTGTATCTGCTCATACTGTATTGATCACATATCACTGCATTTTCTCTGCAGCTGTGGGTCTATGCATATTTTCTGACTCTAGCCCCAGAGCCCATAGAGGAGCTTCCATTGGCAGTCCCCTACTTACGGAGGTATGACGGCCAGCTCCAGCGTAGGACCCGTGAGACCTTCACATTTTTCTGGCATTACTTTGACACGATAGCTGTCCATGAGGTAACCCAAAACACAGTCATTTTTGCTTTAACACTGTTCTGATTCACATTACAACTGACATCAATTAATCAACCGTACAACTTCTATTTGCAGATCATGTGGCAGCCATGGGCCATGATGCCAGCGGGGATTCAGGACCAGTATGCTGGGGCCTGGGCCGTTTCTCACTTTCATATTCTATTTAAGGGCCTAGTCTGTTGGGCCAGGTTCCTGAGCGAGCGGTTTATCCACCAGGCTGTGGGCCTACTTGACCCGATCGTCCCGATGGCTCCGCCAGAGTCCATGCGCTCAGCAGATAACCTATCCATTGATGAGGTCACTCAGTTTATGGTGGGCTTGGATGTTGACTACTTCCGAGCAGAGGGTGACTACACGACCTTCATTTAGACACATTTGATGCCACCTCTGACCAGTACTTGTGGAGGTGAGGAGGCGAGAGCTCCTGCTGCGAGAGAGATGCACAGAGTGACCAGGGCGACTAGGGCCCGTGCTAGAGAGGCTTTCCAGGTGAGGCAAAGGACCAGTTGGCCAGAGCTTCTGACTGCACTGACATGCTGGTGGTATACCGGAGATGCTTACCAAGTTGCGATTGAGCTTGCAGTGACTGGTCACGAGTTTGTCGGGGTTCGAGACCCAACTCAGGTGTGGACCATTCTTTACATTTGCACTCCACATTTCATTTTAGATATGTTCATTGCAGATACTGAACACCCAAATGCATTTACAGGCCTCCACAGAGTACATGGAGAGGGCTCTTGAGCTGATAGCCTACTTGATAGGCGTGGTATAGAGGAGAGAGGTGCTGCTCAGCCTCTACGGTATCCAAGTAATTTTCTTCAGTTTAAGCTTTATGCTATCAATTTTCCACCGATGCATTGGCATTTTAACTGTAGTCTGTTCAAAATTGCACTAATCTGATACACTGTATCTGATGCACTGCATTAACACATTGTATTCATACTGTACTCATATTGTATTTGATTTCTACATATACTCATTCTGCATATCATGCTGGCATCTGATATATACGCTATAACTGATATGTTGACAACTGTCTTTTCCAGATTCCAGCTGTACTAGCAGCACCAGTGATGGCACCAGCACTAGGACCAGCAGTACCTCCTTCAGTAGTATGGAGGAGAGGCAGAGGCAGAGGTGCTTGAGGCCGGTGCAGTCCTTCTGAGCCCATCTTGAGGGACAATGATGCTGAGACTAGTGGCTCAGGGGAGGCAGTGAGTCAGCATTCTGAGTCGTCCGAGAGTGGAGACGATAACATTGGCTCAAGTTTCGAGAGCGGAGGCAACGATGATGAGGAGGGTTCCGGGGCAGAGAGCGAAGACGATGTTGGTTCTGGTTCTGGCTTAGAGTTTGCTTCAGACAGCAGCGTTGATGGAGACTGTGCCCCAGAGTCCTCTTCTCTGAGGAAGAGGACGAAGAGGGCCTCTAGAGCATGAGGTTACTGGCGCTAATTTTTTGTACTTTTGGTTAGTTTCTTTTGTTGGTAGCATTAGCACATTGTATAGCTTTAGATAAGTTCTATTTGCTTTAAAAACTTGTACTCCTCTTTTCTAAAAACATGATCAGAATAAAACCTTGTAGTTTGTTTTTGAAAAAAGTGTTGCATTTTGCATCATGAGCACCATATAGCATGAACAGGACATAGAAATGAATTGGCCAAGATAACACTCTCGATTGAAACAAAATCTTAATCAGGTAATGAACCGACCAACAACTGAAATACAAAAAGCAATATACAACTCGATAAACAAAACAATATACAACTTGATATAGCAAAAAACAACGCAACAACAACTTAAATACAAAATAACAAACTTGCTAAAGTTGAAAAGACTCAAAACAAGACCTTAAAACACTCAAAGATCAAAACAAAACATATGCTTCCAGCAATGCCCAACACACAGGTGGACAGCAGGTCAGAGTAAGAGAGTGCCGACCACAAATAGAGGTTGCCAACCACATGCCGACCATGAGAGGTGACCTGCTGGCCACCAATGTCTCTTGTCGGTCGCCAATGTGGCTTGTCGGCTACCTGTCAGCCATCAATGTGAAGGACCTCTAGATTGTTGACACCTGGCTGCCACTCACTGCCTTATCTTCTAAAAAAGGTTGAGCTTCGTGATTTCTTTATTTCAATTGAAAATTCTTCACAAATGGAGCCATTTTTCACCGAAAAACTCTCAGATTGGATTTCGACTTTAGACGGCTCGGAAAAGGTGATCGAGGCAACCTTTTTTGGCGGGGTTTTCAGCAACACGCCCTGTGCTTATGTATGCTGGCTCATTTCCTTCTCGCCCCTAATTTCGGTGGTTCCAACATTCGGTTGGTTGTAGTGGCCCAAAGTTTGAAAGAAGGCAAGAGTTGCATTGGCTTGGTGCTGGCCGAGACTTTGATGGGCTTAGACGCCTTCCATCGGCGAGAGACTACCAAATTCGCGGGGAGTCCACTACTTCTTTAGATAATGTTTCCTACCCTTTCTCATATGTGTTTCTCCCATCACTCGACACTCATGCTCTGTTTTTCTTTAAAAGCCCTTTTCTCACTTTTCTCTCAACATACATCTCTCTATTCTTTAATCTCCCTTTTCTTTCATCCCTTCCCAGGTGTGGCTAATGGGCAAGATGAAGGTAGTGGACTCTTGCCCTGCATACTCAGCTCGAGCATACTTCTTCCACCAAGAGCTAGTGGATTTCCCTAATGAGGGGTGGTGGTTCCACTAGATGTGCAACAGGTCTGCTGCTGATATTACTTGGCGTTGCTCCTGGCTTAACCTGACCAAAATGAGCGACAGCATAACTCGACAACCTGGCATACAACTGATCGGCCTTACACACTGTGCATTCTACTTCCCTTTCCAGTTCAGACATCAGTTCGGGCATGACCGGACCTGCCCAGAGGAAGGGGTAGAGTACCTAGTTTCATTCCCCATTCGAGGTTCACACTTGGCTAGGTACCTCACTGATTAGAGGATGAGAGAGCTTCTGGCCCCTGCCCCTAGTTTCAATTGCACCATTTTTGGCAAGTGTCTGGCTAGGCTCGAGGATAAGGCATAATTTGGGCCCACTTTGGCATTAGGAGCTTCCAAGAGCACAAGTAGGGCACGCCAGAGCACCTGATTTACCCTAGTTTATTGCTTTGGCCTTACTTTTCAAGTTTTTATGATGTAATAAAAATAACTTTGATTTGTATCAGAGTGTTAGAGAACTTCATGTTGAAATCAATGAAATTAAAGTTGTGTGCCCTGAAAATTTTCCTTTTTGGTCCAAAAATGTAAAATGGTCTAAGTTGTAAAAGGTAAAATTTGAACAAAATCAACTTTTATTAAAACTTTCCAAAACCATTTACGAAAAGGATCACCACCTGACACACACAGAATCAATCCTCGAGATGTACAACCCCGAATCTAAAGATCACAAATTGCCCATTGATTGAATAGCACTGCTCAGCATTGTGACCAGCTCTTCTCTCGGAGTAAAGATCACAACCAAACCCTCAGGTATAAGATAAACAAAGATGACCTGATCAAACATATAGACAGGACAGTTGAGTTGGAGGTGATTACGGCCGGACTTCAGGATGAAGTTGCCTATGTATCCCGAAGATAGGAATCAGGCCTTATGTAGTTCGGTTCAGGTTCACTCGAGTATTAACTCTCTCCTTTTGCGCTCTAACCTTTGCCAACGCCCTTTAGGGTTTTCAACCTTGCGATTTCAGTTTTTCTTTGTTTCTAATTTTTTGTGCTCTAACTTCTGCCCAGGTCATCCTTCCGAGTTTTTGGCCTAGCAAGCTTCTCAGGGATAGTAATTCTTTAACTTGTCCATGTTGATCGGTTGGAAAAATTCTAGTCCATCTAGGTGCATGAGAATAACAACTCCACCCGACCAGATAGTTTTGATTATATAAGGACCAGTCCAATTGGGTCTAAACTTGCCCCTAGGATCATGGATGGGAGCTTTGTTGTCTTTCAACACCAAATCCCCCTCTTTGAGATTCTGGGACTTAACCTTCTTGTTAAAAGCCCTAGCAATCTTGCCTTGATAACCCTGAACATGGTACAATGCTTTCAGCCTTCTTTCATCAAACAACATCAATTCTTCAAACCTACTATGTTGCCAGTCCGCCTCTGCTATCTGACACTCAGCCATAACTCGCAGTGACGGAACTTCTATTTCAATTGGCAAAACAACCTCCATATCGTAGACAAGAGAATAAGGAGTTGCCCCTGTAGACGTCCGGATTGAAGTTCTATAACCCTAGAGTGTGAATGGCAATTTGTTTGGCCAGTCCCTGTAGGTCTCAACCATCTTCTGCAAAACATTCTTGATGTTCTTGTTGGCAGCTTCTATAGCTCCGTTGGTTTGTGACCGGTATGTAGATAACTTGTGAAAAGCCACATTGTATTTCTCCAACAAGTTGATCACCTCTTTCTTGAAGTGGGAGCCATTATCTGAAATGATCTCGTTTGGGACTCCATATTGGCAAATGATGTTTTTTCGGATGAACTTAGCTACATGCGCTGCTTTCAACACTGTATAAGATTGAGCCTCCACCCACCTTGTGAAGTAATCAATTGCCACCAGAATGTATTCATGCCTATTCGACCCTTTCGGTGTGACCGCTCCAATGGCGTCAATTCCCCAGACTAAGAAAGGCCATGGTGAAGTCATGTTGTATAGCTTCGATGGCGGGATATTCATGCGATTGGCATGAATTTGGCATTTGTGGTATCGCTGAACAAAACCTATACAATCCTCCTCCATGGTAGACCAGTAGTAACCTTGCTTGAGAATCTTTCAGGCTAACATTACTCCGTTCATGTGCGCTCTACACTCTCCCCCATGGATGGCCTCCATCAGGCGCTTTGACTCCTTTTCTTTGACACACAACTTGTGCATTCCCAGATGAGCTCTCTTGTACAATTTACCTCCGCAGATGATAAATTGAACGACTATTCACCGTATCCCCCTTTTGTCCTTGGCATTTGCCCCTGGTGGATAAACCTCATTTTCTAAGAAGTTCCAGATATTGTGGTACCAAGGGTTCTTGTCTTGCAGTTCATCTATTGCGGCAATGGTTTCATAAGCTGGCATGTATCACTGCTCAATGATAATTGGACACATCTGGACTCCTAGTGGGCTGTCTGTCATAGAAGATAGAGTTGATAAAGTATTAGCAAACCTGTTGTTCTGTCTCAATAGATGCGTGAAAGTCAATTTCTCAAACCTATGAATCAGAACGTCCAGGGTTTTGGTGATAAATCTTTATCTTTTTTTCTTTGACCTTCCAATGACACCCAACCTTTTTGCCCCTAGTTCTAGGGCATCTTCTAAACCAACGATACACGCTTCATACTCTGCTTCGTTGTTGGACACCTTGAGCCAGAGTTTGAAAGCTAGAGGTATATGGGAGTAGTCGGGTGCTATCAGCAACACACCTATCTCATAACCGTATTTGTTAGACGCTCCGTCAAAGTACATTGTCCAAATCTCCTCCTCAACTTGCAGAATGGCTTCATTTGGGAACAAGTATTCTACTGCTTCATCCCCTTCCACTGGGTGACCTGCCAGGAATTCTTCTACAGCTCTTCCTGTGACTGATTTGCGAGTAACATACTTGAGATCAAATTCGGAGAGAAGAAGCAACCAACGAGCTAACCTACCCGCAAGCACTGGTTTCTCAAAAAGATATTCGATAGGATCTAATCTCGAAACCAGAATTACAGAGTGAGCTAACAAATAGTACCGTAACTTCCTGGTAACCTATACCAAGGCTAAGCAAGCTTTCTCCAGCGGAGTGTAACGGGCCTCGTAATCCAGCATTTTCTTGCTCAAATAATAGATGGCTTTCTCCACCCTATCCTTAGATTCCTGAACAAGCATGCATCTCATGGTTGTGTCTGTTACTGATAGATACAGAATCAAAGGCTTCCCCGGCTCTGGCGGCAACAACACAGGCGGATTCTGAAGATACTGTTTGACCTGCTCAAAAGCAAATTGACATCGATCATCCCATCGAAATTTCTTTCCTTTCTTCAGAACACCAAATAGTGGTTCACAAGTCAATGTTAATTTGGAGATAAACTGTCTTATGAATTGCACTTTACCCAGAAAGCCTCGCACCTCCTTTTTAGTTCTTGGTGGTGGCATTTCTAGGATGGCCTTGATTTTGGAAGGATCTACCTCGATGCCCCTCTGTGTGATCAAGAAGCCCATCATTTTCCCTACTGTAAAGCCGAAAATACATTTTTGCAGATTCAACCTCAGTCTATATTCTCTGATCCGTTGAAAGAATTTCTTCAAGGTGGTATAGTGGCCCTCTCTTTCTTTGGACTTGACAATCATGTCATCCACGTATATCTTGACCTTTTTGTGGATCATATCATGCAGAATAGTGGTTGCAGCCCTTTGATAGGGAGCCCCAGCATTCTTCGGCCCAAACGACATCACCCGATAGCAGTAGGTTCCCCACGGCATAGTAAATGTAGTTTTCTCTCTGTCCTCGGGCGCCATCAGAATCTGGTTATACCCAGAATATCGATCCATGAAGGAGAGCAATGAATGACCCGGGGTGAAGTCTACCTACTCATCAATATATGGTAGGGGAAAATCATCCTTCGGACTAGCCTTATTCAGATGCCTGAAGTCGACACAGACTCTGATTTTACCATCCTTCTTTAGGACTAGAACAATGCTAGCCAACCACAGTGGATACTCAGATACAAGCAAGAATCCTGCCTCAATCTGTTTGGCAACTTCTTCCTTAATCTTCAAAGCCCAATTCGGGCGTATTCTCCGTAACTTTTGTTTGACGAGTCGGGCCTCGGGGTCAAGAGGGATCCGATGTTGTACAATATCAGGATCGATTCCATGCATGTCTTCGTAGGACCACACGAAAACATCTTTGAAATCTTTTAATAAAGCGACTAAGCACTTGCGCTCCTCCGAAGACAATGTGGACCCGATCTGGAACAAATGCGCATCCTTCTCAGTACCCACATTAAAAGCAATGATTTTATTAGCAAGGGGTTTGGCAAACCACTCCTCCTCTCGATTAATCAAAATTTTCAAAACCAGAGGAATTCCTTCCTCATCGTTTTCATTAAAATTCTGAAAATCTTGGTCAATGCAATAAACAAGCGGCATAGAGAAACACTCAGAATCAACAGCATCATTCTCGTTCATAAGGTCCAACTCATCCAACTCTTTGGTTATAATCGACTCGAATGCAAAAGAAAAAGAGGACCTGGAAAAGACTTTGGCATCCGGGTTATCACCCCTAGGAATACCAGACTCAGACTTAAAAGAACCAAAATCTGATTCCGACTCCATAGACTTTGTGGAATCAGATTCTGGTTCACTACCCGACTCAGAACTACTAGACAGGTAGCCCTTCTCCAACTGCCAGATGAGAGATGGTGCTTCAGATGTATCCAAAATGCTACTAGATGGGTTCACACCCAGCTGTCTCTTCTACCCTCCACCAAATGCTGAAATACTCTCATGGGAAAGGAGTGGCTATGTAGCTCGACTTTTTCGCGCCCCCCTTTCGGAGAGCTCGAATTGGTCCTACAGTTCGGACTCCTTTCACGGTTCTGAATCTAGTCTCACAAGTGCAATGTGAAATTGATAAACACCAAAGAGTCCAATCTGGCAAATCATTTTGGAAAATCAAATTTTGAATCAAATAATGCCAAAACTGGATTGCTATGCCAAAACTGGATTGCTTTGCCAGATTACAGAGTCGCCACTTAAATATTTTATTTTTGGGAAATTTAGGAAACCCTGACTCGTGCCAAAGGCCACGTGTCCGTCATCACCAAATTTGCCTCGGCTCGGTAACTTGGGTATGAGAGGGGAAGGTCCTGAAATGAGCACCCCCGCTCGCCCGATCAAAGATCGGCCTCTACTAATCATGATATGTTCTTTTATAAACATTATGTGTTCTTGTTCCGTTTATTAGCTAACTTTACTATGTGGCACACACAAGCAGGTATAGACTAAGTCGCAAGATTTGGAACAAATTCAACTCATGTTTGCTTTCGAAAATGGTTTGAATTTGCCACCCTCAAGTGGGCTAAAACGTAGATTTTCCATCAAACATGATGGGCTTAAAACTCACACTCGTTGAATTATTCCAATTCAAGTAACAAAGCCTTCATCCATAGGCATTCATGCAATTTAGCATTTAAGCACATAGCCTCATGGCAAGCATGCAAAAACATAGCAACACTCACACTCATGCAAGTATGCTAAAGCATAAAAGCTTACCGAGTACTCCAAGCCAAGAAAGAAAACAAAGTTAGAAAAATACATGATTTCTAACTATGTTAAATGACTAATACAACACATGCAATGATGTAATTAAATAGGCTCGGCTATCTAATCATGGTGTATGCAACACTTTGTAGCATGCTTTGAAACATGTATTCAAATAAGTATTGAAATTACGATGCAGTTTAAATGATGCACCGAGCCTTGGTGCATGCAAGACAAATGAATGATGCAAGCATAAGGTATGCTAATCGAAAATGTCCCTAATCTAACCATCGAAAGCAGATAAATAAAAGGGAGAAAGACGTGGGGTTGGAAGACATGCACACACGCATGCACACTTATTACAACATTGTGCCCTCGCGAAGGAGGGTTTGAATGAATAAGCTAACTAGCTACGCTAATTAAGCTAATTATTACAACACAATTGAAATAAATTAACTAACTATTCTAAGCTAGCTAAAATATTATAAACGAATTAAGCTAATTAATTACAACACATGTATGAATGAATTAGCTAACTTATTCTAAGCTAACAAAAGCGACTAAATGGCCTCGAGGGTGAGGGATGCATGCATGCTCGGTTGCTCCACCCGAAAATGCCCTTACCTTGCCATCGGATGCCTCTATTGGCATTCATTTGATCACTGAACATTGTACCAACTTCTAGATTGCCTCCACTCCAACTCAGGAACACATTTGTGCAAAAATTGACTGGTGGCCAATTGGCTACAAAAATTGGTTGTTGGCCACCCCAAGTGGCCGGTCGGCTACTTTAAGTGGCCGGTCGGCCACCCCCTTTTCTGGACTTCTGCTTTTGCTGCAACATAGAGCAATAGAGGCAAAGCAATACATTTTCAAGGAATGTGTGTACTGCTACCCTCCTTATCATCTCTCAAGCTCAAAGGAGTATAGTTCTTGGCTCTCAAGCCACCAACCAAGCATTTTCAATGCAGGATGGCTAGAGAACCAAGCTTGTACGAGCTTAATGAGTGCACAAATATGACTCGAAGGACCACCACCCTATCATGCATGATCAAGGGTGACGGTGACTAAGAAAAGTAGCACGTTTCATCACTTCGAGTATGAAACGTCCCAAATTTCTTGTGTTCGAATTAACGTCCGATCTGAACACATGCAATGCAACACAAAGATGTTTATCTTGCCTCTTTTACTTTGTTCATTTTGTTTACACATTTCACATTATTGATTAGTCCTTTAATCGATTAGTCCAAAAGGTGAATGTCCTCTAATGGAAAGAGGGCTTAAACCACAAGTACCTTGAGCATAAATGAGGCCTCATGTTGTTGGTAATGAACTCCCGAAGGAATTAAACCATTAGGCATGAGGGTCTCAATTCCATACTCAAGCCAACAAGAGGCTCAAAGCCACTTTCAAAACAAAGTAAAGATTGAAGAATAGAGGGAGGTTATAGATATTTTAGTGCTAACATGGCATGTAAAATGACATTCAACCATGCAAGCAACACATGCAAGTCATGTTTAAAAGCCTAACTCATTAAGTTAGTGAAGACCATTACACTATAGCCATGCAACATAAGCCTCAATTGACCAAAACCAGCTCAAAATAGACTTAAATAGGCCAAAATAGTGGCTAAAACATGCTGAAATTAAGGCACAAAAGGCTAGAAAAACATGCTCACATGTTAGCTTGCAAACAAGACTCAAGAGCAACTCTCAAAAGCAATGAAAGAGTGAAACAAATGAGCATGTGACAGAGGTATATACACTGAAATTACATGTTAAAAGACGCTACAACATGCAATCATTCCAAGCAAAACATGTTTAGAGGCCTTAAACACTAAACTAATGAAGCCATTTGCACTATAACTATGCAAAACAAGACTCATATGACCAAAGCAGCCCAAAATAGAGTTAAATCATGCCAAATCAAAGGCAAACACATGCTGGACATAAGCTAAGTTAGGCTACAAAAACATGCTACCATGTGATGCTAACTAGGCATGGAAGTGAGACACAAGAAGGGAAGGCTACCCCCTCCATTTTTGGACTTCAAAACATGATTTTTACCATTGAAATAACTCTGAATTTTAGTGGTATAAAGGCCCAAAAAGTGTGACTTTAATATGCTAAAAGATGGTGTAAAGGCTCACACAAATAAGCAACAAGAAGGGTAGACAGCCCGTTTAGCACGAAATGGCTTCAAACCAACATGTTAAGTTCCAAAAATCAGAAATTTTTGTAGTTGAAACTAGGCCCAAAACAGTATAAAAAGATAGCCAAGCAAGTGATTAAAACTAAGCCTACAAGGTAAAACTTATACCTCTTGAAGTTCAGCACAAAAAAGGCCCTCTTTTAGGCTCAAACAACCTTTTAACAGCCCAAAATAGGTTCCAAGGGACCTCAGCTCCAAGGTGGTCCAATTTGGCTAAGGGCTAGTGTGCAAATGTGTAGAGAATTCTAACTATTAAGCATAAAACAAGAGGAGAGAGAGAATTCTAGAGAGAGGAAGAAATTTGCTCAAAATTATCTAACCCTCTAAAATGGGGGATAGACCCCCTTATATATAGAAAATCAAGCTAAAGGCTTGTATTCATCCCTCCATACACGTGTATGGAGATGAGCATCAGTGAACAACAGCTGGCACAGCTGGCAAATAAATATCTAAAAAAAAAAAGAGAAAAATGGCCGTCGACCACTTTAGGTGGCCGACCGGCCACCTTAACTAGCCGATCGACCATTTTAAGTGGTCGACAAGTGGGAAAAGTGGCCGACAAGGCCCCTCTCCCTTCTAGGCAAGAGGCACCAAGGTTTGGCCCAAAAACAAGCACAAAACAAAAGGATTTAGAGGCCTAGAGACAAGGTGTTTTGCCGAGAACTTCGGGCGCTCAAACAAGCACAATCATCAAGTGCACAAGCGATGACGTCTAAGTCTTGAGGTCGGTCAAAAATGGGGTGTCTACAGGCTATCATTTTTGGGAATTCGGCTATCCATCCTGTGTTGGAAATTCATCTTTTGGAATTGAACTGTTCCAGCTTTCTGGTTGTTTTCACCCCTTTCTTGTTCAAACTGTTTCAGTGCAGTTTCTTGCTCTGTATCCATGGTACTAACAATGCCCAGTTCCTGAGATGATTGTTCCACACCGTTATTCTTCGGTAGTTTTCCCTTGTCTCCGGCTATTCCGGCCATTGCAGCAATTCTTGCTCCCTGTTCCTCTAGTTGTGTTTCAGTTTCTTCCTCTTTGTTAGGCTCGTCACTAAGTCACCGGGAGCTGTTTGTCGACCTATTCAGATCAAACCAGTCAATTTGCACGTCTCCCTGATCTTGCTCGTCAAAGAACTGCAGATTGTCTAAGTCCTCTTCTAGCTCCGCTAGATCATCTAGTCCCTGACTTGGGCCATCCTTTCTAACCACATTAACCTCCGCTGTTGTCGGCAATACCACTTTTGGTTTGGCTTGATCGGTCTGCACAATGTAACAGTATGGGTCATACACCCTCTCAGATAAGTCCGCAGAGCTCTCAAGCAATGGATTGACATTTTCCTGCAAGGACAACTTCCCTCCTTCTGCTATTGTCACCACCACGGGTTCAGGTTGGAGTGTGGACGTGCCCATCATGCATAAGGCCGTGCTTTCAGGGATGAACAACGTCAGTTTGGGTAGATGGGAAGAGGTAATATATACGCTAGGGTCATAGGGGATGGCCAGTGTATGTATTAGATTTAAGTACCGGGGTGGAGGGACTTGATTGTGGGCTGGGAGAGGGTTGGTGGTTACATTTGGCTTTTGGGGTGGTGCTATCACCTTGTTGTCGATGAGATCTTAAATCTCATGACGCAGCCTGAAGCATTGGTCGGTGTCGTGACCATGCTACTGGTGAAAAGCACAGTATTTGGCTGGGTTGTGTTTAGGTGGGAAAGGATCGGGTAGTGGGCAAGGCTCTAATGGCTTAAGATGCCCCTTTTTGATCAGCACCTTCATGGCTTGGGATAAAGGCATGTAAAGTGAAGTAAAGACCCTTTGGGATCGGGCCTGGTTGTTTGAGGTTTGTGGAGTTGTACTGGCGAAAGGGTTGGCAGTCTTGGCAGTGGTGGTGACAACACTCACATTAGACGGCTGCGCAGTTGTGCTTCCACTAGTGGTTATAATGGAACTGTGCGCAAAAGGCCACTTGGCCTGCTCCTTCTCATTGGTTGTCAACCCTTGTTTCATTGCATCTTCAATCTGAACCCCTATCTCATGGAGCTTAGTGAATGTGAACAATGGTAAGACGATCATCTTCTACAATAATTTTCCTTATAGATTGCGGAACACCATCCTGATTTGATCCTTCTTTGACGGCCTAGTAGTCATCATTGAAGCCTTGGCCCTTCACCTCATTACAAAGTCTGAGAAACCCTCCTTTGGCTCCTAACGGCTTGCCTCAAGATCACGGGTTGTGACCTCGATCTGCATATTGTTTGTGTATTGTGCGATGAAGGCCTCAGCCATTTCCTCACAGCTCCGCTTTACTGAATCCTCCAGCTTTGAATACCACATAGCCGCTTTTCCTAACAAGGTCCGGCCGAAAAGTGACAGCTTATACAGTCTGGTGAGGCCCATCGGCTGCAGGATATCGGTGACCAACTGTAGATGAACCATGAAATCTCCAGAGCCATTGAATTAATCTATGTGTAGCATTTTAAACTGGTATGACAAGGTTACTGCAAAGTCAGTATATCCATCTTCAATGTCGGGGATAGACTTCACGCCCTGTACCCGCTTGAAAAGCTTCTCCAGCTTGTTGACCTTAAGTACAGTCGGGTCAACTTCGAATTCAAATGGAGGCTCGGTTAGGTACACTGGTGCCTTGGAGGCTTGCGGTGTAATCGAGTCTACCAGATTGCCCAGATTCTCTTAGACATTAGCAGTGATTTCGGGTGTTGGGATACCTGCAGGAGGTGCATAGGAAGCAGAAGCCGATGCCGACTGTGGTTGCTGTTGCTGCAGCCTGTTTATCACTTCAGCTTGGTGGGCTGTAACTTCAGCTTGACGAGCAGTATCTTGTTGCATGATTTCCACTATTTGCTGGAGATGACGAATCAAGTCTTCCATGCTAACTGCAAGGTACTAAGTCATCTGAATATGCGAGTGATGTCTTGCTAGCCTAGATGTAAAAGATTGAGCCTGACTAGATGCAGGTGATTGCTGAACTGGTGAATTGTGCCTAACTCTCCTCCGCCTAGTAACCAGTGGGAGTGAAGCAAACACAGGTTGTCCCCTAACAAGATCTCCGAATCTGTAAAGTCTCCTTACACAGGTCTAGGGTGCTTGGTGGGTATCCGAACTGTCTAAAGCTATTGTGATAAACTACCTTGCAAAAAGAAATAAAGCAAAAAAGAAAGCAATAATCAAAAACCGCATAGCACCTCAGCTCAGATATTAACAACACACAGTTGTAATCAAAAGCTGTAGAATTGCACTCAACACTGATTTGTACCCTCAAATCTGATACCCAAACTTACAAGTGGTATGCACATTCCTGTAGAGTTTTACTCAAAAAGCACATACCAGCTAAGTGAAAGCCAAAACACCCCTATTAGGGAGGTAGGGTTATCCTGTCCTAGTTTCGTCAGGAACTAGGGTTGGTTATTTAAGCAAAGTGGTTTCACACAATAATGTATTCAGGTGAGCAACCTGTCCTAGTTTGGAACAGTCTTTATGGTTTTCGATATGCAGCTAGGCCGATTGGTCAAAAAGGGTACCTCAACAAGACTACCTAATATACCTCTCACACCTAACATCGAGAAGTGAAAGGAGGATCAAACGGCACAACGGTAGTCCAGATCCAAGGGTTGTGTTCCCATCGTAGTAGAGCCTGCGACCGATCAACCTTTTGGCAAGCTTTTCCAAGCAAGCCTCCGGCAAACCATCCAGGAATAGCAGATGGCAAACACAATGACTAAGGCGCACCAATGCAAATGCAATGCAAAGACACATATAAGTGTAAATAAAATTTCATATCATGAGTTTGAGTCAAGTTCTCTTCTTTTCCTAGCAGAGTTGCCAAAAACTGTAGCTCTTTTTCGCGCCCCCTTTCGAAAACTCAAAATAAGCCCTATAGTTCGGACTCCTGCGGTTCTGAATCTAATCTCACAAGCGCAATGTGAAATAGATAAACACCAAAGAGTTCAAATCTGGAAAATCATTTGAAAATTTGATTATGAATGAAAAAATGTCAAAATTGGACTGCTTTGCCAGATACAGAGTCGCCACCTAAATATTTTATTTTGGAGAAATTTAGGAAACTCATGACTTGTGCCAAAGGCCACATGTCTGTCGTCACCAAGATTGTCTCTGCTCGGGAACTTAGGTATGAGAGGGGAAGGTCATGAATATATTTGGGCAACCCCACTCGCCCGATCAAAGATCGGCCTCTACTAATCATGATATGATTCTTGTTCTAGCTATTAAGCTAGTGTTACTATATGATGCGCACTCAAGTATAGACTAAAATTGCAAGAATTGGAACATTATAATTTCATGTTTGTTTTTCAAAAAAAGGGGTTTGATTTTGCCACTTAACAAAGTGGGCTTAAACGTACATTCATTAAATCATTCCAATTCAAGCAATAAGCCTTCATCCATAGGCATGCAAGCAGTTATAGCACTTAAGCAGTTAGCCTCATGGCAAGCATTCTGAACATGGCAACAATCACACTCATGCGATATGCTAAAGCTAATAAAAGCTTACCTAGTACCCCAAGCCAAAAAAACAAAGTTAGAAAAAATGCATGATCCAAACTTATGCAATATGACTAATGCAACACATGTGATATGCAATTACTAGGCTTAGCTATTAATATGGCATATGAAACAAGTAAATAGCATGCGGTCTAAGCACGTATTCAAAGAAGTATTGAAACTAACAATGAAGTTAGAATGATGAACCGAGCCTTGGTGCATGCAATACAAATGGATGCAAACATGCGATATGCTAATTGAAACGTGATGTCCCTAATCTAATCATTATAAGCTAGTAAATAAAAGGAAGAAAAATGTGGGGTTGGAAGACATACACATTATTACAACATTGTGCTCTCATGAAGGAGAGTCTGAATAAATTAAGCTAACTAGCTAACTAAGCTAAGCTAATTAAGATAACTATTACAAACCGAAATAAATAAACTAGCTAAGCTACTTAACTAATTATTACAACACTTGAATTAACTAACTAGTTAACCAACTAATTAAATAATTAAATAATTACAACGCAAGTGCAATTAATGATTAAACTAAACAACTAACTACTACGCCTCAGGAAACGAGGGATGTGCATGTGCATGCTCGGTTTCCACCCGAAAAGACCACCGTTTTGCTTCCGAATGCCTCTATTTGCAAAGTTGAACACCAACACTGCTGCTCAGTCTGCTCTACCTTACCAACACTCTACTAAATTTTGCATCAGTGGCTAGCCAACCATTGGTAAAGGTTGTCGGCCACCAGCTGACCATGGTTGAAGGTTGCTGGCCATGGAAAGTGGCCTGCCAGCCACTAATGCACAGGTTCATCTTGCTACAACAGAGGACAAACAGAGCATATATAGGGTATTTCAAGGGTTTGTTTCCACAACCTACCTCTCATTTTCATGGGAAAATCAAAGAAGTAACAAGCTTTGGTTCACAAACCATCAATGGATGCAATTTCATTGCATGATGGCTTGTGAAACCAAGTGTGCAAGTTCAATAAATGCAAAACAAGGCACAAGCCTCCTCTCTTTCATGAATGATCAAGGGAAGAAGTTAACCTTGGTGATTTGGATCATTTCATCACTAGCAAGTACGAAATGGTTCAAGCTTCCATGTGTTCAATTAACGTTTGATTGAACACAGCCAAATATTATCTTGCTCACTTTTAGTCCCAAGTTTTAGTTACTGATTTTAATTTACCAACTATTCTTTAATCCAATTAAGTCCAAAAGGTGAATTAAAGTCCTTTGATGGAAAAAGGGCTCAAAACATAAGTTGCTTTGGGTATGAAAGAAACATCATACCATTGGTAATGAACCCCGCAAGGGATTAAACCATTAAGTATGAAATCTCAATTTCATACTTGGGCAAGCAAGTGACTTGAAACCACTTTCAAAGCAAAATTAAAAGCCAATAAAGAAGGAAAGTTGCAAAGATTATTAATGCTAAAATAAAGTATGAAAAGCCAAAAATAAGTGATGTCTAAGACCTAAAACATCAAGCTTATGAGGACTATTATACTAGAAGCATGCAAAACAAAGCTCGATGCAAACTACAGCCCAAAACAGCTAAAGCAGGCTAAAATATGTCCTAAAACATGCTGGAATTGAGCTAAAACAAGCTAGATTAAAATGCTAAAACATAGCACAACCTAGGCTAGTAAGCAAGACACAAGGAGGGGAGGCTAATCCCTCCAAATTTGGACTTCAAAACATGATTTTGGCCACTAAAATAACTCTGAAAATCAATATTTAAAAGCTAGGAAAAAGATAGTAAAAGGGTGGGAAACACAAGGGCAAGGGCCTCCAAAACAAGGTACAAAGAAGGGCTATCAACCAGTCAACCTTTAATGGCCTTAAACCCAAGTTTCAACCCAAAAAACAAAAAGTTTTGACAGCCCAAAACAATGGAAAAATAGTAGGAATAGAAGAAAATAAAACAAAGCTACAAGGAAAGTCTTATACCTTTGAAGAGAAGAGCAACTCCAAGCAACAAAACCAAGCAAACAACACCATCTAGAGCTTAAACCAAGCTCAAAGACACCTCAGTTCAAAGATGAGATGATTCGGTTAGGGGTGTGTAAACAAAGGTTAAGGAATTGTAGGCAAAAGTGTAGAGAATTTGTAGAGAGAGAAAATTATAGAGAGAGAGGAAAATTTTTGAGTTCAAAATTTTCTAACCTTGCTACAAGAGAGAAGGGGTCCCTATATATAGAAAACATGAAATTCCCTCAAAGAGATCCAGCCCTACACGTGGGGATAGATGGGTGCATCTGTGCAAACAATTGGCACAACTGGTATAAAATATCTGCAAAATACACTAGTAGTCGGCCGATCATCAGTGGTGGCCGGCCATCCATCAGTGGTGGCTGGCAAGCCACATTAGTGGCCGGTAGCAGACCGACAACCAAGAAGTGATGGCCGATAGCCTAAAAAGGGTGGCCGGCAGGCCACCAGAGGCTGCAGGCTCAAAAACCAAAGGTTGGTTCAAGAATGCGGCAACAGGTGTACAAAGTTTGAAAGACTCAAAGTTGTGGCACTCTGCTAAGGACTTTAAGCATCTGGTGGGCAGAAAGACTCATTATCGGGTGTGCATGCGATGGCTTCCAAGTCGTAAGGGCCATAAAAAATGGGGTGTCTACAGAAAGGAAAGAGGAACTTGACACAAGGATTTATAGTGGCTCGGCTCACCGGCCTACATCCACTTCTCAAGAGACCTCTTTGAGAATTTCTTTACTAGGAATTAATGCACCACCAAACATCGCCTAGCTTGTGGATTTTTACAAAGGACTTACGTCAATCTATTGAGGACCTCTCAACTAAATGCCTCACTTTACAAGTGTTTCACTCAGAAAATAAGGAACAATAACAAGAGGTACAACTGTCCTCTTTAACAAATATTCTCTCTCAACAGATGGATATGAAAGTGTAAGCACACAGGTAATTTAAAACTCACTTAAATATAAAAATGGAAATACAATGGAGTGTATTAAAGGCTCTTGATTGCTCTAGATTTTTTGTTTTGAAGAAGTGTATTCAATGAACAATGAGAGCTTCATCTTTATGGCATTAATGGCTTATAGTTGTTGGAGAGAGGAGATTTGAATCTCCTAGTTGTTAGAGCAAATCAAGGAGAATATCTTCCAGTTGTGCTTGATCAGAGTATGTAGAAAACAGACTGTATGTAGGTCTTGGGAAGAGAAGGATCATTAAACGCACAAACTTTTTATTTAATGCTCAACCTCATAAGTCAACTTCTTGGAGAAGATGTGGTGCCAAAAGATTTGCTCAGAGGTCAGAAATGATGACATATTCTGTACACAAATCTGAAAAAGTGGTTAAAAAAAGGTCTATGACAGTCCAGATCTAATTTGGTTGCTGGATTTTTCAAACCCAAATTTCGCAGGTGGCGACCCTTGCAACTTGGGTGTCGACCCTTTGCTTTTCTCTCTTCTCTGCCTTGAGTTTCAAATGTTCCTGGTATCGACCCTTATCATTCTTGGTGTCGACCCTTGCTGCTGGATTGCATCCTGAAATTTAGTGTCAACCTTTGTGGTTATTGGTGTCGACCCTTGTTGCTTAATTGTATTTTGAAAATTTAGTGTCGACCCTTGTTGTCTTGGTGTCGGCCTTTGTAGTTGGAACATTTAGGCATTTTGAGCTTTACTCTGGTGTCGACCCTTAGACCTGTTTTAAGCATGGATAGAGTTTTGCAACCAAGTGCTAATCTCATGTTTTGAGGGGCTAAAAACCATAGGAAAATAACATCCTAGAGCCATGTAACTTTTAGAAGAATTGAAGCATAATTTGTATACAATTATTTTGAGAACTTTGAATAACAAACTAAATTCAAAATATTTGCCAATAATCAAAATCAATAGAAATCTAAAGTTGAATAAGCTTGGGGCTAACAATCTCCTCCTTTTTGACGATGACACATATTTAAAGTTTTCAAAGTATGAGTGAAAGCATTAAGAAGTATTTGTCAAGGAGTTTTGTAAAAGAAGATTTTGAAAAAACAAAATGAGATTGAAAACTCCCCCTATAAAAAGGGCTTCATGACCAAAACAAAAATCATGAGGAATATATATATTAAGACAATAAAATAATCTTGATATAGATCAAGCTCCCTCTGTCAATATGCACTGAGATAATCGTTAGTAAAATCAATTTCTTCAATTTATTTTCATTGAATGAAATCACAAGCATTTTAAAACAAAAATCTTTCTAAGTGTGTGTTGTTGATAGATAATTACAATCATTCGCAATCAATACTAAAGAACATGTTTCATAACATTCAAGGAGAATTCACCAACATTCATATATATATATATATATATATATTTCCAAAACATATACTACCCAACTTGTGTTTCCCAAAAGTTTGTACCCAAAAGAAGTTTTACCAAGTCAACGTCATCTGTGTACGTCTATCATCTAAATAACGATATAAACATCCAACTACTATTAAAAATTACCAAGTCAACGTCATCCATATACGTCTATCATCTAAAGAACGATATAAATATCCAACTACTATTAGAATTAATTCTATCAATTCTAACAATAAATTTCTCCCCCTTTGTCATCATAAAAAGAGGGGATTAGAGCATCAACAAAATGAAGGAGGAGATCGAGGCCAATGCGGGGCAGCTTCGTGCCAACCTTGGGCAAACCATAGCATGAACTTGCGGATTTGTTCATCCAAATCATCGTCCCATCATTGTTAAAAGATTTGACGGAATTCTTCTTTGAAGTCCTTGATCCCATAGAATGCTATCACCATACTTTCTACACTTTCTTTAGCAGCTGCAATGACTTGGGCTTGTTGTAGCTTCATGCAATCAATGTCATTCTGCATTTCAATCTGTTAAGAAACAAGTTGAAGAACTAAGGAGGCCAACTCATCTACTTTTTGTTCCAAGGCAGAGGGGGATGAAGCAGAGACAGTGTGAGAGGATGAGGGAATATCAGAGGCAGGGATGGATTAGGAATCTAGGTTCAGATTGTTATGCCTAGAATTGATTGAAGCAATCCCATCCGTCAGGGGACCCTGAACCATAAAGTCCAGATGCTCGATTTTTTTAGAGAGAGAGAGGAGAGGTTAGAAGAATGTGGTAAAGTAGAGGGACCAGGGGTGGAGAAAAGAAGTGTAGGACTGGAAAGAGAAGAGCCATGGGTAAAGAGACCAGAGGAAGACCCAGTTTTTTTGGTCTCGATCCAGATGTTGTTGATTAGAGCATATCCCATATTTCTCAAAGTTTCAACCCCATATCGAGAGGGGCCAGGAGGGACTTTTTCTTCCCCCTTGAAATCAATTTTGAAATGCTTGAAAATTTTTGTGAAAATCATTCCATAGGGAAGAGTTTGGTTATTTTTCTTATGGGCATTGATAATACAGTGAATCACCAAAAAATCGGAATTAGTAGGAAAACCAGTGGATAGGGCCCAAATGAGATAAGTGTGACAATAGGTCACAGCATCAAAGTGACTGAACCTAGGGATAATGTTATGGATGATGATGTGATGCAACAGTCTCAGTTCTAGAGAAAGATCTTTCCCAGAGACAGTGACAAAATGATTTAGATCGGGGTTGTTTGTGAGGAGATAGAGACCAGTGAGATGGGAGTATTGGGGTGGTTTAAGAGTTACAGATGGATTGACCCTGTGTCCATCCTTGGAGGTTTTCAGAATGGAGTTAATGACAGAGGGTGTCAGAGTGAAAGGGATACCCTTTACAAAGCAGTCAAGGGCATGAGGAGACGAGGTTTCATCATAAGAAAGATTTGCAAAAAACTCTTTAATGAGAGTAGAATAGATGTCACAGTCGAGTTTTAAAAGGGATGACCATTTTTTATTGTCAAACCAAGCTTTCATGGAAATAGAATGTTTTTCAAAAAATACGGTGTCTATTGAGCATTAGAGATTACCTTTCATAGATTAAAGTCCTTGTTGAAACCAGATCTGCAATCAGGGTTCTTGAACCGAAGCACGGGAGGAGAGGTAGCGATGGCGGTGGAAGAGGAAGAGGTGCGTGGTCATTTTCATGTTGGAACAAGAGGAGGGGCTTGAGAATCCATGGAGAGAAAGAGTAGAGATCGTGAGAGAGATGAAGGAAGATTGGAATGGGAATCGTCGGAGAGAGTCGCCGAAATAGAAAAAAGGGCTAGGGCTAGATTTTGGAAGGGTCATACAAGAAAAGGGAAGGGTCGCGGTGTATATATATACCCTTGAGAGGGTGCCGACGCTCATAAAAAGAGGAGTCGACCCTTCAAATTTGAAAAGACCGCGCAGCAAAAACCTTACCCAAAAGGCCGGCGTCGACCCTTAGAGAAAGGGGGGTCGACACTGAAAAGCAGAGTCCTCAAAAGTTATAGGTGTCGACACCTTCGAAGAAGGGTGTTGACCCTTAACAATAAAAAGCACAAGGCTAGTTCACAAGGTGTCGACCCTATAGAACAGATGGTCGACCCTTAAGGGTCCTGCAAGACAAAAACTAGTGTTTTACTTTGTAAATTTTGCAATGAAGCATAATAACACATAGGCCCTGTTTGGTAGAGCTGTGGGAAAGTGCTTATAGCTTATGCTTAAACAGCTTATAGTTTATAACTATGAACATAAGCTGATTTCTAACTTATAAATTAAGCATCTCCTGCCCCACTCAAAGAATAAGCTGATTTCTGACTTCCAAAAAGGTATAAGCTATAAGCTAAACCAAACACATCAAAATAGCTTAAATTAAGTTGAAAGCTGAAATAAGCAGCTTTTAAGCTGCACCAAACAGGGCCATAGTTTAACATCACATAGGGATATTTAACATGCCAATCTCATTTCTAATAAAGTAGAATTGTTCCTTATTGAGAGGCTTGGTAAAGATATCGGCCAATTGTTGACTTGTAGGCACAAATTCGAGTTCAATGTCACCTTTAAGTACATGATCTCATAAAAAGTGATGCCTTATTTCAATATGTTTAGTGCATGAGTGATGTATGGGAATTTTTGAAATTATTGCATTTAATGGGTATGTGATCAAAGTGAAGTCCAAAATCAAAATGTTGTTTCATCCAAAGCATTTGAGCACAACAACTAGCGGCAACAATATATTCCGCTTCAGCTGTAGATAAAGCCACAGAATTTTGTTTTTTACAAAACCAAGGTGTGAGTGAATTTCCAAGAAAATGACAAGTGCCACTAGTGCTTTTACGGTCGAGTCTACATCCCGCAAAGTCGGCATTCGAGTAACCATGAAGGTCAAAAACATTTGTTTTAGGGTACCAAAGGCCCAAAAGTGGAGTACTGACAAGATATCTAAAAATGCGTTTTACTGTGGTGACGTGTGATTCTTTTGGAGCTGATTGAAAACATGCACACAAACACACACTAAACATGATATCGGGTCTACTAGCTATTAGATAGAGTAAGGAACCAATCATACCTTGATATTTCTTTTCGTCTACTGGTTTACCTTGCTCATCTTTGTCGATTTTAATCGATATGCTCATGGGAGTTGCTGCAGGTTTGGATAAGTCCATTTCAAACCTTTTGAGGAGATCTTTGATATATTTGGCTTGAGATAGATGAATGCCATTATGGGTTTGTTTTATTTGTAATCCAAGAAAATATGTCAACTCTCCCATCATATTCATTTCGAATTCTTCCTGCATATTCTTAGCAAATTCCTCGCACAAAGATTCACTAGTAGCACCGAATATGATATCATCAACATAAATTTGAACAATAAGCATATCATCATTTTTGGTTTTTATAAAGAGAGCGGTATCAATTTTTCCCCGAGAAAAACCTTTATCAATAAGAAAGTTGCTTAAACATTCATACCAAGCTCTAGGGACTTGTTTCAAACCATACAAAACTTTTGAGAGTTTAAAAAAGTGGTCCGGGTGTTCGTGGTTTTCAAAACCAGGAGGTTCTTCAACATACACTTCCTCTGAAATATACGCACTTAGAAAAGCACTTTTCACATCCATTTGGTAAAGTTTAAAATTTCTAAAACAAATAAATGCAAGCAACATGCAAATGGCTTCAAGACGTGTAACGAGTGCAAAAGTTTCATCAAAATCAATGCCCTATTCTTGGTTATAACCTTGGGCTACAAGTCTAGCTTTGTTTCGGATAACAACCTCAGATTCATCCATTTTGTTTCGAAAAACCCATTTAGTTCCAATAACGGAATGATCATTAGGACGAGGAGTCAAAAACTAAACTTCATTTCTTTCACACTGATTTAACTCTTCTTTCATAGCAAAAATCTAGTTTTCGTCGTGTTCATCCTCAGAAAAAGTTTTTGGCTCAATTTGAGAAACAAAAGCTAAATTGCCACAAACATTATGAATAGAAGAACGAGTTCTTACACCTTGTGTGGCATCTCCTATAATGAGATTTCTGGGATGTCCATGAGCATACTTCCATTCTTTGGGTAGATAATTTTCGTTCGTTGGATGGACATATTCTTTTTGAAGGTCTTCCATAGAGACTTCAATATTGGGTTCTGAAGAATGAAGTTCATCATTTTCGGATATATAAATGCCTTCAATTCATGGATTAGAATCTGCAACATCATCAATAGCAATATTCTTGGAAGCAAAGGAGTTAGATTCATCAAAAGCAACATGTATGGATTCTTCAAGTAAAGTTCTTTTATTAAAGACATGATATGCTTTACTAAAATTTGCATAGCCAAGAAACACGACTTCATCAGATTTTGCATCAAACTTCCTAAGATTTTCTTTATTGTTATTAAATACAAAACATTTACCGCCAGATGCACGAAATTGACCAATGTTGGGTTTTCTACCTTTCCATAATTCGTATGGTATTTTCTTAAGTATGGGTCTAATCATGGCACGATTAATAACATAACAAGCTGTATTGATGGCTTCCGCCCAAAAATATCTTGGCAAATTATTGTCACAAAGCATAGTCCGAGCCATTTCCTCAAGAACTCTATTTTTTTCTTTCTACCACACCATTTTGTTGAGGAATTCGAGGAGCAGAAAAATTATGATTAATGCCATGCTCATTACAAAATAGAATAAATTTATCATTATCAAATTCTCTACCATGATGACTTCTAATGGTACAAATAGTAAGACTAATCATGTTTTGAATACGTGTACAAAGAGCTATAAATGCAGAGAAAGTATCACTTTTGTGTGCCAAGAAAATCACCCAAGTAAATCTAGTATAATCATCCACACAAACAAGACAATAACATTTTCTACCAAGACTTAAGGTTCTAGATAGTCCAAACAAGTCAATATGCAACAATTGAAGAGGTCTAGATGTGGAAATAATATTTTTTGAATTAAAAAAAACTCTTGTTTGTTTTCCTTGATGACAAGCATCACAAAGTCTATCTTTTCCAAAATCAATTTTTGGTAAACCAACCAAGTCAAGTTTTGAAAGTTTTGAAAGCAAGTCCATATGAGCATGTCGTAGTGTAGACACCCCATTTTTGACCGTCCTCAAGACTTGGACGTCACCGTTTGAATACTCGGTGATCATCCTTGTTTGTGTTCGTCTTGAGTTCCCGGATGTCTCGGCTATGCGCCTTGCCTCAGGATCTCTCGACTCGACTGTTTTGTGTTTGGTTTGGCACCAAACACTTGTGTTTTTGCTTTGGAGGGCAGGGAATGGCTTGTTGGCCACCCCCACACTCCATCGTCCATGGCTTGAGGCTACCAGCTGTGTTTTGTTTCCATCGGCCAAATGTTTGGCCGACCAGCACTCTAGATGGTCGACCGGCCATCTATTTTGGCCAGATTGCATTTTTGGCTGGCCGACCACTGTTCATCTGCTTTTGCAGATATTTTTATGCCAGCTGTGCTAGCTGGCATATACACTTTGCTCCCCTCCGTATGGAGGGATCTCTCTCTTGGCTAGCTTGTATGGAAAGCTTTACAAGAGGGATTGTCTATAAGAGGGAGCCTCTTCTCCCTCCATTAGGGTTGACAAATTTTTCAAAGCTTTGAGTTTTAGGGTTAGGGTTTGTTCATACTCTATCTCTATATCTCTCCCTCTCTTGAGTGTTTAGTGTGTGTTTGTTCTTACTATTGCACACAAACACCTACCATTACACCTTTCCTTAGTTGCTGAGGCATTAGAAGGTTGATCTTGGACTTTTTGAGCTGGTTTTGATCCAAGAAGAGGTCTAGTCTTGTGATCTTGGAAGTGTTCTTCAAGGGTGAGTGTTCTTGCCCTTTATTCCCTATTTTTGCATAGCTTTTTTTGACTATCATGCAACTGTTTTTAGACTTTGCATATAACATATAAAAGTTCTATTTTTACCTGCTTAAAATAGTTGTTTAAGGTTGCTTTGAGCTTTGGGGTTGTTTGACCCTTCTTAGGCCTTGTTTGGCCCTATTTTTGTGCTATTTTGGTGAGCTCTGGGACCACTTTGTTTGGGCCTCCTCACCACTGAAATCTTGAGGGATTTCAGTGGTGAGGATGGTGGTTTAAGGTCCTAAGAAGGAGAGGGCCACCCCCTCTCCTTGTTGTCCTTGAAAAGGGCCATTTTAGCCTCATTAGTGAGCACCTTGTTTAAGTGTATGTTGGCCATGCCTTAACTATTTTTTATGACTATCTTGCCATGATATAGCATGTTCGTGAGTTGGCTTAGGCACACCATGCTTGCTTAGCATACATGTCTTGTAATGTCATAAATTGCCTTAACATGCCTTGTGCTTTGACCCTTATTTCTAGCATGTTTTTGGCTTAGCTTTGTGAAGCTTTTATGCTTGTTTTAGCATGCTAAAGGTCTGTTTTTGGTCATTTGAGTCGTCCATGCTTTGCTTTGTATAGCTACCATGCAAACTCTCTTGTATGTCTTGAGCATTGACCCCTCTAGCATGCCATCCTTGCATCATTTCAGTGGTTTGGCACTACTTATAGCACCATTTCAGTCCTCATGGTATGCTTGTATGCTTGCATTTGATGTCCCTTTAATGCCTTACAAGGTTGTCATCTTATCTCCATGTGTGGCCTCTTTTGTATGCTTGAATGTTCGGACCACTTATATGCCATCTAGGTGTGTCCTTAGCTTTGTTTAGGTCTACCTCGGACCTGTTTTAAGTCCTTTTAGCTTTGTGGGGCTTGTTTGACTTAGCCATGGTTTAAGCCCTTTAGGCTTTCCTTGAATCTTGGACCATTGTTGCATGTTTAGCTTGTCTTGTTTACCTAGTTTGGCACCTTTATAACAAAATTTTCAGAGCTTTCTGTGCATGCTATGTGTCCATGTTCATCCTCTTTTAAGTGTGCTTAAAATTTGTCTCCATATGCTTAAGTGTTTAGGCCTTAACATGTGCATGTTTGTGCGTGTTTTGCCTCTCATTCCTTAGTGTGTTGGCCACTATTTTGGGCCTAGTATAAGGCTGCCCAAATTGGTATAAGTCCATTGTTTGCATGTTGTTGCATGCTCACCTTGTGTGTTGTCATATACTTAGCCTATTGCATGTGTTGTATGCTTCAATCGCTTTGCATTTGGCACGCATTCTCTTGGCTAAGTTGCCTAACATGTTGTCCATGTTGCACCTTGCATGCTTGTATGGTTAAGCTTGCATAGCTATTCCATGTCTTGCATACTTATTTGCTTAAGTTATGTGCCTATTGCATGCTTACTTGTTTGCATCTCATGTTGCACACTTAGCTCACATGTCTAGGTTGCATATCATTGCATGCATCTTTCATCTCTTGATCAAGCCATGATAGAGGTTGAAAGCCCCTTTGTATGTTTCTATGTATTGCATTTCATTTGAAATCAAAATGCACGACTTGGTTCCTTGGGCCATCACGCATTGAAATGCGCGATTGGTGGTCTGAGAATCAAGGAACATACCCTTTTGAGTCACAAACATGATAAGGGATGCGTTGGTGCACATATTTGCTTAAAATGCATTGTCACGCCTTGTTTTGCCCTCTGCTGCTGTCAAAACAGTTTCTGCAGGAAGCTTTGGCCGGCCGGCCATCCATACTACCAACCGACCAATTGTTGATGGCCGAGAGCTCAACAAATGGTCGATGACCATCCGGACATGGTCGATGGGGTTTCCACTTGGTCGGTGGTGATCCACAGTGTCCATAGAGCATACCTTGGGAGTCGTGCAATTTTCAGAAGAACAGAGCAGGGGAAACAGAGGCAAACTTGTGCATAACAGTGGACTTCCGAGCGGAGCCGAGCACGCATTGCATCAGGCCCTCTCCCCGAGGTTATTTACTATTTTATTAGATTAGTTAATTTGCTTAACTAGTTTAATTGGTCTGTAATATTTAATTAGCTTGTAGGTTAGTTAAATCTGTATTATTCTTTCGGTCCCTCCGAGTGAGGGCAAATTTGTAATAAGTGTGGGTGCGTCTGTGCATGTCATCCAGCCCCCACTTCTTTCTCCCTTTTACTTACCTGCTTTGATGGTTAGTACTGGGGCATATTTAATTTAGCATCCTTATGCTATGCATGCGTGCATCATTCATCGGTATTGCATGCATCGGGCTCAGCACATCATGCTAACTGCATAGTATTTCAAATCTAACTTGAATACGTGCATCAAATGGTTGCATTTCACATGCCATCCTAGGATTAGCCAAGCCTATCCTGATTGCATTCGGTATGCGTTACATTAGGCACTTAACATGGACTTGGATCATACATTGATTGCTAACGAGTTCTTTGTTTTGGCTTGGAGTACACTGTAAGCTTTTACGCTTTAGCATCCTGGCATGCGTGTGAATGTTGCCATGACAGCATGATTACCATGAGGCTATTTGCTTATGTGATATAACTGCTCGAATGCCTGTGGATGGAGGTTGAATTACCTGAATTGGAATAATGCATTAAAACCATGAGTTTTAAGCCCACTTGAGGGTGGCAAAACCTGCATTTTAGCCTACTTACGAGTAGCAAACTGCTTTCAAAAAACAAACATGAAATGTTTTGTTCTAACTCAGGCGATTCAGTCTATACTTGTATGTTGTGCGCATCACATACTAAATCTAGGCTAATAACCGGAATAAGAACGCATAATGTTTTCAAAACAAGATATCACGATTAGTAGAGGCCGATCTTCGGATCGGGCGAGAGGGAGTGCTCATGGCTAACCTTCCCCAATCGTACCCAAGTTCCCGAGCCGAGGCAACTCTGGTGATGACGGACATGTGGCCTTAGGCAAACGAGTCAGGGTTTCCCAAATTCCCCCATTAAAAAAAATATTTAGGTGGCGACTCTGTATCTGGCAAAGCAGTCCATGTTTGGCACTTCTTTCTAAAAATCTATTTTCCAAAACGATTTGTCGGATTTGGACTCTTTGGTTCAGATTAAGAACCGTGACGATTTGAGAGTCCGAACTGTAGTGAGCCAAAAACGAATAGAACGGGACTCATCCTCCCGGGGCGTTTGGAGACGTCTACACCTAGCCTTCTATGCCATAACCATGCAGATTCATTTATAGCAGATAAGCACTTAACATCATGATTGGGAGACAAACTATGCAAATCAAATATATATGCATTTTCATCCCTAAGACCAACGAAAAGCACTTTGTTATCAACAGAATTTTTAATGGTGCTGTGGGATTTTTCAAAAGTGACATGATTGCCTTTATCGCACATTTGACTAATACTAAGCAAGTTATGTTTTAGCCCTTCAACAAGCAACACATTTTCGATAATGGGTGAAGAAGTTTTACCAATACTACCTTCGCCGATAATTCCCTTACTATTGTCTCCGAAGGTTACATGACCTCCTTCTTTGGATTTAAGGGTTGAGAACATTGATCTATCCTCAGTCATGTGCCTTGAGTACACACTATCAAGGTACCACCGGTTGTTGCTGGATTTTGACCTAAAGCACACTTGCAAAAATCATACTTTTGGCCTTTTGGTACCCATTATTTCTTGGGTCCATGAGAGTTAGGAGTTGAAGTGTTTTGGGGAACCCATTTTTTTTCATTCTAACAAATGAGTTTCTCTTAGTAGGACATGAAGGAGAGATGTGACCTTTTTTTCCACAATAATGGCATGTGAGATGAGAATGGTTAGATGAAGCATGAACAAAGGTCTTTCTGGAATTTTTTTCTTTTGAAAAAGGTTTATAGCCAATCCCCATTCTTCCAAAGGTTTGATTTTGACTTTTGAGAATTTTATCTAAGGTATCTCTACCTTGAGTAAATTTTAAAAGTACATTTTTTAAATCTTCTATATTTTCATTTAAGACAATTTTCTCTTTTTTCAAAATTTCATTTTCCTTTTGCAAATCATCTACTTTCTTTTCAAAAATGAAAATTCTTTTTCCTTCAAAAATTCTTTTTCCTTTTCCATTTTCAAGACTTCATTTTCTAAAGTCTTGATCTGAGAAGTCAAGGATTCCTTTTCTTGAGATAAACTTGAGATCATTTTCTTTTGACAACTACTATTCATACTTAATTTTTTAAATTCATCATGCAATTCATCAAAAGCAGTTTGTAATTCATCAAAGGTAAAGGAGTCATCATTTACCTCACTTTAAGTGCCATCAAGCATAGATTTGCGACTTCATTTTTGCAAATATCCGTCTCTGAGTCACAGTCATCACTGTCTTCTTATTCTTGAGGTAGACTTGAAAGCTATCCCTTTCTTCTTATTCTTGTCTTCTTCTTCTTTGTCTTCTTCTTCTTTTCCTTCTTGCATGATGATCTCATGGGTTAGGAGAAATCCTATTAGCTCATCAAGACTCAATGTTGACAAGTCTCTTACTTCTATCACTGCAATAGCTTTGTTCTCCCAACTTTTTGGCAATGATCGGAGAACTTTTCTAACAATTTATGCTTAGTATAAGTCTTCCCAAGAGATTTAAGATTGTTTATAATATCAGTAAAGCGAGTGAACATTTGGGATATGTTCTCATCTAGTTTCATCTTGAAGAGCTCATAGTTATGAATAAGTAAGCTCACTCTACACTCTTTGACTTGAGTGTTCCCTCATGAGTTACAATAAGTTTATCCCAAATTTCTTTTGCTATGGTACAAGTGCATATTCTGATAAATTCAGTAGCATCAAGTGTACAATACAACATCTTAACAGCTTTGGCATTTTATTGAATATCTTTATAATAAGCACTAGTCCACTCACTCTCAAGTTTGGGAACTAGCAGACCATCTATGGTTTTGGTGGGGACCTTAGGACCATCACAAATGATTTTCCAAACCTCATAGTCAATAGATTGGATATGCATAATCATATGGGTTTTCCAATAGTTAAAATTTGTGCCAGTGAAGAAGAGTGGTCTGTTTGAGGCTTGACATTTAGGAAAAAGAGGAGCTAGGGGTTTCCATAGATCACTCTAAGACGGGTAAGTCGCAATATTAGAGACGAGACTCTGATACCAATTGTTATACACGAAAGCAACCCAAGAGGGGGGTAAATTGGGTAATAAAAATTTTGGCTAAAAAATAGATTTCAAAGACTAAGAGAATAAATTCAGCAGATGATAATAAGTACACAGAAAATAAAGGAAAGGAAAGAAAAGCTTGACACAAGGATTTATAATGGTTAGACTCGCCGGCCTACATCCATTCCTCAAGAGACCTCATTGAGAATTTCTTCACTAAGAATCAATGCACCACCAAGCTTCTCCTAGCTTGTGGATTTTTACAAAGGACTTATTTCAATCTATTGAGGACCTCTCAACTAAATGCCTCACTTTACAAGTGTTTCACTCAGAAAATAAGGAACAATAACAAGAGTTACAACTGTCCTCTTTAACAAATATACTCTCTTAAAATATGGATATGAAAGTGTATGCTCACAGGTAATTTAAAACTCACTTAGATATGAAAATGGAAATACAATGGAGTGTATTAAAGGCTCTTGATTGCTCTTGAATGCTCTAGATTTTTTGTATTAAAGAAGTGTATTCGATGAACAAGGAAAGCTTCATCTTTATAGCATTAATGACTTCTAGCTGTTGAAGAGAGGAGATTTCAATCTCCTAGCTGTTGGAGCAAATCAAGGAGAATATCTTCCAGTTGTGTTTGATTAGAGTACGTAGAAAGAAGACTGTATCACTACAACAAAACTAACTATTTACAGCATCATGTTTACGACATGCATTAAATGCATGTCGTAGTTAGTACATTCTACGACAATTTTTTTTTTTTTGCAAGCCGTTAATGTTTTGTCAATAACAGCATACATACCATGTAAGTCATTGATTCATATATTTATAGCATGCAAAAGTATGCCATAAAAAATATATGTTTTTATGACTTACAAAAATATGTCGTAAAATATTTACATTTAAGACAATATACATTTCATGTTATAAAATATTATAACTTTACACGGCATACATTAACATGTCGTGAAAACTTCTGTAAAAAAAAATAATAATAATCAGAATTTTTTTATGGCATGCAAAAGCATGCCGTAAAAAATGTATATTTTCACGGCATACAAAAATATGTCATAAAATATTTGTACTTAAGATGACATACGTTTCATGTCGTAATTAGTATGTCGTGAAAACTTTTATTAAAAAAATTTCAATCCGATTTTTTTTTTTTTTTTTTTTTTGATTTAAAAAAGCTAACATTTTCCAACCAAGCTTCTCACCTTAAATTTTCCTAATTGAGGACAAAACATAAAAAAAAAAATTTAAACATTATTTTATACTTTAGTGTCTCTTTTAAGGGATAATTGCACCTAGTGGGATTTTGGGAAAAAAAAATTACACATTCATGAAAAAGTTTATAATTTTAATGATTAATATTTATATGGCTTCTCACTAATTTGTAATTATTATTTTTTTAAATTACCTTGATTTGATATTTTTCTTTCTTTTAATAATTTATTTATTTTTTACTTTTTAGATGTTCCTAATTTGAATACAACTAAAAAATAAAATATTTGTAAAAAAAATAATAAAATATAATATATATGAAATGTTTTAAATTTATATTTTTTTGAATTTAGTGATTTTTTTTTAAAACAAATTAAAAAGTAAAACATATTAAAATTAAAATAAAATATTTCTTTTAAGTATATGTAAATTATTTGAATTTAAAATATTACAAATATTACAATAACTAAAACAAAAAACTTGAAAAACATTTTAGGCCCTCTTACTCTCTCACTCAGTCTCTGGTCTCGATCTCTCTCTCTCTCTCTCTCTCTCTCTCTCTCTAAACCCTAATCTCTCTCAACCGATCGAATCAGCCTTCTTCAGCCCCGTTTGATCTAATCTCAGAGCGATTGGTGATTCATCTCAGATCCAATCTTAGAGCAATTGGTGATTCATCTCAGATTCAATCTCAGAGCGATTGGCAATTTCGAAGCTCCGCCGCCTCCACCATCTGCACCGGCGAGGGAAGTGAGGACCATCGTCTACTAAGGTGAGCACCACTCTCTCTTTCTCTCTCTCTCTCTCTCTCTCCTCAGTTTCGTATTCTCTTTCTCTCCCCCTCAAGCTCTTCTTTCCCATCGAGTTTGAGCAATTTGCTGTATAATAATTTGTTGATGGAATCTCAATTAAATTCCACTAGTGCTTCGTAGTGCTCTTTGATTTGATCAATTGTTTTTCGGGGAATCCTGGAAGCAATCTTCTCAATTCGTGCTATGGGTTCCTCTGCTTCTTCTCAGAAACCAGACAACATTCAAGATCTCTCTCTCTCTCTCTCTCTCTCTCTCTCTCTATGCTAGTACTTTTCTTGCTTTTTTAGGGTTTTCATGGTGACTCAATCAATTAGGTAATCTTTCTCAATTTGGTAATATGCTTCGTGGATGAAATTCTAGAAGAAACTTACAGGTGATGCAACTTTTTCCTTCATTTTTTTTTTTTTTTTTTGTTGTTGATGTTTGTTGTCATGAGATAATATAATTTGTATGTTTTTTATTGCTTCTATTGAATTGTTGAAATGAGATATTAATTTATGCTTATGATTGTGCGAAACCGTTCTCTTTTTTTGGCTATGTTTTGTAAAGAACTAAGTATCTTAAGAATCTAACTCCCCTGCGATTTGGTTAAGAAACTTTCCCTGTTTTTGAAGTATTGAATTGCAAAAGGAATTTTGGTCTAGATGAAAGCCCAAGTACGTAAATTTGATCTTCAAAGTAGTGGAAAAACCTTAACGCCGTGTTTGGTTAGGGAAATGCTATTTGTAGCTGACATGTAACATGGGTCATATTACAAATAAATCTCAGTTTTGCAACGTATTTTTCGTATTCTAATTTTGTGATTAGAATTTTTTGTGATTATTTTCTGTTGAATATTAAGGTTTCTGTTTTTCCCCATTTTGATTTTATGGAGAATTGAATTTTTCAGAAAGATCATTAGGCCATTGATATCCTTCTAGTAGAGATTGAGCTTGCTCTTTGTGAAGGTAATTTCTAATCTTTGAATACGCAAGCTTGCATTGTTAGGGAAATTCTATTTTTGTCTCAAATAAATTTCATTCATACGCAACCTTGGAAGTCCAAATCTGATCTTCTGATTTTGCTTGCTTTTGGTTTCTAGGTTGCTATGTTTGGGATGAAATGTTAACACTTTTGAAAATTTCTCTTTGTAAATGTTGAATAGCAAATGTATAATAATGCACAAGACATTCAAAGCACAATAAGTTGGACTGCACAAATACTCACATATCTTTACCCTTGAGGTGTTAGTCTTTATATGGTGTTAATCTTTATATAGAGTGTCTTACCGCCTCCAACAAGATCCCTTCTTTGTAGAATATCTTTCGTGTTGGAATTACATTGTTTCTATTCATTGTATATAAGTACAGATCAAATAGAACATGTAACTAGGGGGTATTTTCAAAAGTTGGTAAAAAGCTGACTTTTTAGCTTTTTTGCTTTTTTTTGGTGATTTTTTTGACTAAAAAAAGTGTTAAAACCAAGAAACTGACATTTTTAGCTTGCTGCCAGAAGACTTCTAGATAACCTGTTACAAAATTATCATACGGAAAAATTATTAGTTTAACACCATACCAGGTTCTTAATGTCCGAATTCCCTTTATCGTATCCAAGAGATTACCTGGGTCAAATTAACGCTTAATGTCAAAATTAAATACACAGTATGGTATAAAAGCATAAACTCTTATGAACTAAATTGGTATGCCCAACCAATAGTAGTGACTAACATCAATTCCTATTAACATCAACTCCTAGTAGAGATATGTATGGTTTATATAATTTAATTTATTTGTTTGGTTGACAAGAAATAGAATTGTAGTGCCCTTATTTTAAATTTTTGCTTCCCTCTTCTTTCATTGGAAATGGACTCATTTACTTGGGTTTGGATCCAGAGATTACATGTAGCTCTAAGCACAATCGTATCCAAGAGATTACCTGGGTCTACATGGATAAATCCTGGGTGCATCTTTCAAGGTTTTTTTTCTCAAACACAATAACTTTTAAGCTTTTATATGGTCAAGCAATCAATATTCTTATCTCACACTTATCTTTTGTTCTTTCTTTATTCATTCTGGATCCAAATTCCAATTCATTCATTTCGATTTCCTTTAATTTTCTTTTGCGTCTCGAGGAAATCTACTAATTAGTGTCTCGAAAAATTTTATTTATTTAATTATTATTTTTTTTTCTTTCTGTTTCTTTAGAATTGTTGAAGTTTGAGGAGTGAGTTAATCAATGGAAGTAATGTGATTGAAGGTAGTATTCATTTTGATGTGTAATGTGGATTCTTTTTCCCTATATTTTCCTGTTGTTTTCTTCAGGTTGTTCTTGAAAAAAAAAAAAAAAAGATTTAGTGTGAATCTCTCTTGAGAATTTATTCATCTTTGATAAGTAATCTCTATGGGAAAATTTACTATGTCTTGTATCAACTTTGAGGAGAGATGCTCAATAACTGTTCATAATTCTAACACATAGACTTTCGCTAATTGAAGATTTGTACAAAACTGAAGACAATTGTTAATGCAGTCATGTTGAATTTAGATCATTAGCTGGTTTTGTATTGTGGGATGATTTTATTTGAAGTTCTAACAATTTGTTTCTGAATTCGCATTTTAACTTATTTCTCCTGTAGTTGTTTTCGCATCAGGATTTGCAGAAAGATATGAAATTGAACAGAAAACTATAATGAGCTGCTGCTTTTCAGTTGTTAGTTGTTATTAATAGATATCAAACTAAGAGAAATAGCATTTCTAGGGGGGCAATTTTGTAGCAAAAGGATCTGAAGAGTTAATGGAGTATCAATATTCTATCCTAAGTTCCTGACATCCCGAAGTTGAGTTACAACTATCTTTTTTCAAAATAATGAGCAATAGATATCCCAATTATTATAATTTTGCTGAGCTGAGTTATAATGACGCTTATTTTATTTTTAGAATACTAATTGATTTGTATACTCCAGGCATCCAACTCAACACCATCTCGATTCAGGGAAGCAGTTTTACTGTTTTAATTCTGTTTCTCTGAAGTTAAAAAAATTCAATTGAATGCCATGGAGTTATAGTGACAGACACCAAATTCCCTACGTCTTTTACATTTATAGGGAATATCTACAATAAGAGGAAGCTCTCAGCTTGATGAAATCATCAAATCATAGATGGAAATGATGATTCTGCAGTTTTACATACCTCAGACGTTATAACCCAAGGAACTACTCCCATTCCTATTGAAAATTCTCCTATTTATACCTGATGAAGAAAAAAAGTTATCATATAGAATAAATTGATATTGGTGGAAATTTTGGTTTTAGAGAGTTGATAGTATTACCAGTATGCCAGTTACAACAAGTATTGGTGATGCATTGACTGCTATTTTGTGGACTTGGTCCACACAATGATCATTGTAGATCAAAATTAAAACCAAAAAAAAAAAAAAAAAAAAAGAAAGAAAGCAAAAAAACATGAGCGAAGCTCTTACTATTAATTGTTTGGAAATTACCTCTAGATAGAATGAAATAGCTGTTAGTGCACAACCTATGACCAATCCTGATCCAGAAACCTAGAATGAAAAGAAAAATCTGACCTTACTTGAGGAGGAACCGGAACCAGCTAATAGTACTTCATACTAGGATTTACCAATGAAAAGGGGTTTTCTTCCAGCTTTGTCGATTAAGGTTGCACCTAAACCAGTAATAGGTACCTAAAAGAACACTAGAACCAATTCATTGTAAGAAGAGATATCTAGATCTCCAGAAAACTAAGGGCGTGAACGTTGATAACCTGAATACATGCGTAGATTATAGTTCCAGTGCTGGAAGGAAATCTTGTGAGATTAGATATGCAATTATTGAGGTTGTTGATTATAAAATTAAACTGATGTTAACTTAATATTCAGAGTTGAGCAGTCGAATTTGCCTTGTGTCGACTTATTCTGAATGAATAGAAACTAGATATGTCCATTTATCATCCTCATCTATGAATATTGTTTCATTAGCCTTTGTGATTTATGGTTTTTCTGATAGGATATGTGAATAATGGAAATATGTCCAGGATAACCTCTTTCACAGGAAGGAAAATTAATGTTTAACAAACCTCTGCTAGTGATAGATCGAGATCGTCTGTGATGGCCAATTGAGTAGGTAATGAATAACCTGCCTGAACACCAACAAATTATGACACCTCAGAATTGCCACCAAAAAATTCTACTTTTCTAAGAAACTTATTCTGAATTTTTGCTTTGGTTTGTAATGTCTTCAACTGTTTCTTTCAGCTTTAATGAAACATGAAATGAAGTTTGGTTAAATGATTGGCACTTACACAGGTTCCAAATGCATAAGAACCACACACTGCGACAAAGGTACTAAGGTAAACCATCCATTCATGCTCCGTAGAACTGCTTTTGTGGCTCAAATCTTTGGGACCATAGCCATCTTCTTCATCAGCTTGAGTCTTGTCTTCTGGTATAAGTGGCTCCCTTATCTCTTCTTGCAAGCTGTTATCACCTTGCTCCAAAAATTAGAGAATTCAAATTTATGGTCAAGAATTTAATGGAGAATTCTAACCAAAGGTAGGCCTTTCAACTCAATTTTTTCATTCTATACTCATGCTTCCCTATTGTGACAGAAAACAGATTGGGCAAATTTCATTACCTTTCATCCTCTATATTTGATCCTTGCTGTCAACTTTTGCTTATGCATATCTCAGTGACTATTTTTTTGAAGTGATTCACTTATTCTTTTGAACAAGTTTCTCTTACTAATGAATTCATTACTAATGGTGCTCCTCTTGCCAGGTTACATATCCGACATCTCATCAACATGCCACTTGGTCCTTGGATGACTTGCCAAGAATAGTAGCTTGTACCATGCATCAAGGATCTGCTGTCACCAGCATGGATTTTCATCCTTCTCATCACACATTGCTTCTTGTTATGATGGTCTTTGATCAATGATTTTAACATACCACCTATGATTTCAATGGTTGAGCTCCTACTAAATAAATATACGAATTCTTCCTTTTCTTTCCTTTATTTGACGTAGATTCTCTTTTATACAGTTGGTTCTGCTACTGGTGAAATAATGCTTTGGGAAGTGGCGATGCGATATAAATTGGTTTCAAAGCCATTCAAGATATGGGACATGGCAAATTGTTATATGCTGCTTCAAGTTCCTTTTCTTCCTTTTCTTTCCTTGTTGCTTGTTATCTTAGCATTCTATGATGTGATATATATACCTATGATATGAGATATCTATGTAGGTTGTAAACAACATGTATAAATTAATTGTGACCAGATTATTTCTTGCTTGATTTGGGGACATTTATAATACTAATCTTCAACTAGCTATTGTCAAATATTATTATCATTATTATTATTATTAAATTCCCATTTGGAATGTTGAGATAAAAGTGATAATTTGGAAAAGAAGTCTCCAATTGATGTTAACATGCAGGAACCCTGATCTTTGTGTGTTGGACATTTATAATACTAATCTTCTGTAAGTTGTTGAGTTTGCCCTGGCTTTGCAGGAAGTTGGGTGGTTTTTTGTTGTTCTGAAATGTGTGCTTGCACCTGTTGCTGCTGCTGCTGTTGCAACATCTGCTCTTCGAATCCCTACCATTGGTATTGGGGCAGAGACTTTTTGTAGTGGCCAAGTTAATTGACTCTTTAGCTTTCTCTAATACTCCTAATAATGAATTAGACTTGACTGCTTGTATTGTATATAATCTTTTTGCTTTCATTTGTACATATAATTTGCTATTTGATCTTGTAATTTGCTTTTCAAGTACTAAAATGGGCATTTTAATGATATCGTGTGTTCATATATTGAGTTTACTCATATAATAAACTTTGAATTTGCTCTCTCTCTCTCTCTATATATATATATATATTAAAAATAACCTTCTACGGCATATAAAATTATGTCATGAAAAGTATAATGATTTATGACATGCAAGAAAATGCCGTAAAAGATTATATACGGCATACAAAGTATGTCATAAATATATTAAAAATGACCTTCTATGGCATACAAAATTATGTCGTGAAAAGTGTACTGATTTATGACATGCAAGAAAATGTCGTAAAATATTATATACGGCATACAAAGTATGTTATAAATATATTAAAATAACTTTCTACGACATGCAAAATTATGCCATGGAAAGTATGATGATTTATGGCATGGCAAAAATGTCGTAAAAAGTTATGTACGACATATAAAGTATGTCAATGATGTTTGATTTATTACTTTTTACAACTTTACCTGCATGCCGTAAAAGATGCTCAAATTTCCACGGCATGTCATATAACGGCATTTGTGTGCATGCCGTGAAAGAGTTTTTACGGCATACATTACAAGCCATAAAAATTCAATTTTGTTGTAGTGTATGTAGGTCTTGGGAAGAGAAGGATTGTTAAATGCACAAACTTTTTATTTAATGTTCAACCTCATAAGTCAACTTCTTAGAGAAGATGTGGTGCCAGAAGATCTGCTCAAAGGTCAGAAATGATGACATATTCTGTGCACAAGTCTGAAAAAATGGTTAAAAAAAGATCTGTGACAGTCCAGATCTAATTTGGCAGCTGGATTTTTCAAACCCAGATTTCGCAAGTGTCGACCCTTGCAACTTGGGTGTCGACCCTTTACTTTTCTCTCTTCTCTACGTTTAGTTTCAAATATTCCTGGTGTCGACCCTTGCTGCTGGATTGCATTATGAAATTTAGTGTCGACCCTTGTGGTTCTTGGTGTCGACCCTTGCTGCTAGATTGCATTATGAAATTAAGTGTCGACCCTTGTTGTTCTTAGTGTCAACCCTTACTACTAGATCGTATTATGAAATTTAGTGTTGACCCTAGATGTCAATCCTTGCTCTCTATTTCTTCCTCTCCCTCACGTTGAGCTCAAGTTGGAGAAGTCTAGAAGTGTGTGAATGTGTTCTAGAGCCAACAACTAGCCTTTTATAGGCTTGGTTCGGATTAGACTAATTAAGTATGATTAGTTCTAGTTAATTTATTCTAATTATTCGGTTCCAAATCAAATTTCAATTAAACCTACCATAAATATCTAAAAATTCCATATTACACTTTGACTTAGTCAATTTCGTGTTTAGTGGCCGAATAGGCCTTCAATTCACACATTGAAACAAAATTACAGATAAATAATCCTATGACCGACAGATAAAAATGCAAATAACACATGACACATGCAATTAACTCAGGATTTCATCTTAACTACTCATTAGGCATTCTTAATCATGGTTTATTAGCTAAGTACAGATCGGGGTTGTTACACAAGGGGTAGCAACATCACTTGCCCCTTAGACTGTGCTCAACTGCATGGTTATGATCAGTTCGACAAAACACCAACTTACTTTTTGTGGAGCAAAATAGTTCTACACAAAATTTCCTTTTTGGCGAGCAAAATCAACTCAACAAAGAACTTCCTTCTTGGTGAGCATAATTAGTTGGGCAAGGAATTCTTAAGTTAGTTCTTGGCGAATAAAATCAGCGTAGTAAGAAACTTCTTTATTGGTGACCAAAATCTGCTTAGCAAGGAATCCTAAAGTTAGATAAACCACCAACTTACTTCTCAGAGAGAAAAATTAGTTGGCAAGGAGTTTCAAAGTTGGACAAACTGCCAACTTCCTTCTTAGCAAGTAAAATTAGCTCGGCAAGGAATTTCAAAGTTGAACAAAACCTTCAGCGAACCTCTTGCGGAGCAAAATCCATTCGGTAAGGAATTCTAAAGTTGAACGAAACCTTCAACAAACCTCTCACTGAGCAAATTCTACTCAGTAAGGAATTCCAAAGTTTATCAAAACCATTAACAATTTCTGGCTGAGCAAAATTCGCTTGGTAAGGAACTCCAAAGTTGATCAACACCATTAACAAACCTCTTTTCGAGCAAATTTTGTTTGAAAAGAATTCCAAAGTTGATAAAAACCATCAACAAACCTCTAGCTGAGCAAAATTCGCTTAACAAAGAATTCCAAAGTTGATCAAAACCATCAATGAACCACTTAGCAAACAAATTTCGCTCAGTAAGGAATTCCAAAGTTAATCAAAACCACTAACAAACCTCTTGCCAAGCAAAATTCGCTCGGTAAGGAATTTCAAAGTTGATCAAAACTATTAACAAACCTCTTGCTGAGCAAAATTTGCTTGGCAAGGAAATTCAAAATTGAACAAAACTTTCAACAAACCTCTCACCTAGCAAAATCTACTCAGCAAGGAATTCCAAAATTAAACAAAACCTTCAACAAACCTCTTGTCGAGCAAATTTCGCTTGATAAGGAGTTCATTTTTAACCGAAGGGCAACAACATCCTTTGCCCCTTGGACCATACTTCCAATGCACAGCAAAGAATCTATGTCGCCGAGCAAATTTTGCTCGATAGAGACTTTGAGTTCATTATAACATGTAAATTCATAAAGAAATGACAATCTTGATAAAACAATCTACAAGTTATATGTCACTTTTCCTCGACCTTCTCACCGGCATCTTCCAAAATTGATCTCCCCTGATCTCTTCAATTGATCATTCCTCGAGAAGGAACATCTTCAATTGTCAGGCCATTTAGCAAGGCTTGTTCTTGAGGAGCAGCCCTGAACCCTCCATCAATGTAGTGATCCAAATACCCAGTAGCTGCCAACTCTTTCAAGTGTTGTTTGAGCGGCGTGCATTCTTCTATTCGGTGCCCTCTCTCATCATGGAAGGTGCAACATACCTTGGGTTATATCCCCTTTGTGTCTCACTTTGTTTTGTTGTCCACTGAACGTATGCACTACAAAAAATTAAGGTTTTAGAGATGAAAATTTAGGGACAAAATTATTTTTTAAGGACCAAATATTTTTGTTACAAAAAGTGTCATAATTAGATTTTTAGCAACTAAAATTGAACATTAGTGATGAATTATTATCATTTTGAGACCAAATTTTTTGTCTCAAAAAATAAACTATTTTGAGACCAAATTATTTTGTCCCTAAAAGGCTATTTATTAGTGACATTTTCAAAATTTTGTCGCTAAAAGCTTTGTTTTTGACTTTTCGGGACGACCTTTTAGTGACTATCCTCACGACGATAGAAATTGGTCCCTAAATGTCTTTTGCAACAAAATTTTCACTTTTAGAGACCAAAAAAATTGGTCTCTAAAACTCTTATATGTTATAGTGATGCCCCATCGCAGATTTCACTCAAGATACGGTAAATAAGTATAGTGAAGACCGTGCTAATGTCGGTGTATGCCTTCAATTTCCTTCTGACAATGCAAGAAGCCGAACATAACTCATGATCATGCAAAGAAAGCTGTAACGAAGCATAACATGCAACAGTTTTAAGCAATCTAACATAAATCCAACTACACTACAATGCAGAAAGGATGTAAGAGAATTATGTAATTCTCGCTACGTTTCACGGAGAATACAATACCTGTCCGGTTCGTCTGGTTGCACCAACTTCAAATGAACCGTACATACAATATCGCGCCTGTATAAGAGAGAAACTTAACAGGTACAATATTGTTAGTAACATGCACAACAATGCAATCGAAAGCTGCGTGACAACGCAATGCATTAACAAGTGCGAATGAGGTGCGCAAGATAGCGCGATGCGCAAAATAGCGCAATTGAAATGCATGCAAAATGCGAGCAAAGTGCACAAAACAGTGCGATGATATGCAAATGATATGCAAAATTACAAAACAATGTAAAAACAATGCAAATGATATGCAATGCGTTTGAAACATGATCAAACCATAAGCGGTTCAAAACCACACAAATGTCAAAGGGATGATGGAGATACAAAGTCCGTCTACCATAGAAAAGGTGCCACAACCCTCAAACCACAATACCAGCAGTGGAATAGGCACGTACACATGCAGAACTATGAGTAATGTAGACGGACACAAGAACAAGTAATTTGGTGGAATGACGTAAGTGGGGAAATGACCCGTTGAGGAAAGACCGTGATCCTAAATGCTGGACGTAACAAATTACACTACAATGTAGTATATACAATGGATAAGGCCTACGGCCAAACTGTATCTTGCCTAGGAAAGGCATGGACACATACAAACCGCGTCTAACACAGAAACGGTGCCATCACCCTCAAACCACAATACCAGCAGTGGAATAGGCACGTACACATAATATCATAACTGTGCTTCGACATGAAAAATATGGGCACATACCAGACCAAGCTCAACATGGAAAGGCGTAAGCCATAGATGGATGATGCATGCAATACTAAACTATGTGCAATACAATGCATGCATGGCAATGTAAGCTATATACAATGAATGCATGACATATGCACTATTTACAATGAATGCATGACATATGCAAAGTAAGGAAGAATGCATTACAATGCATGTAAGGAAAGATGCATGACAATGCAATATTTACAAGCTAAAATGCAATGGATGCAGTGGATAAGGCCTGCGGCCAAACCGTTTCTTCCCTAGGAAAGGCATGGACACATACAAACCATGTTTAACACGGAAACGATGCCGTCACCCTCAACATTAGGTGCGAACACATAATATCATAACCGTGCTTCAACGCAAAAAGTACGGGCACGTACCAATCCAAGCTCAACAAGGAAAGGCGCAAGCTGTGGGCGGGGGTGATGCAATGAATGCATGCAATCTACAATGCAATATATACAATATGCAATGGATGGATACTATGTACGATGCATTATATACAATGAATGCTATGTACAATGCAACCTGCTGGGAAGAATGCAACGGATGCAGTGGAAAAGGCCTGCGGCCAAGCCGTGTCTTGCCTAGGAAAGGCATGGACACATACAAACCGCATCTAACACAGAAACGGTGCCGTCACCCTCAAACCACAATACCAGCAGTGGAATAGGCGTGTACACATAATATCATAACTGCGCTTCGACGTGAAAAATATGGGCACATACCAGGCCAAGCTCAACCTGGAAAGGCGCAAGCCATAGGTGGGGGTGATGCAGGGAATGCATGCAGGCTACAATGCAATATATACAATATGCAATGGAATGTATGTAAATGCAATATTTACAGTGAGATGCATGACATATGCACTATTTGTAATGCATGACATATGCACTATTTATAGTGAAATGCATGACATATGCACTATATACAATGAATGCATGATAATGCAAAGTTTTTTTTTTTTTTTTGAAAATGCATGAAAAGTGCATAATGATGCATGTATTTATTTTTTGAATGCATGACGACGCGTGTCTTTTGAAAGGCATGACAATGCACATGACCTTGAATGCGCGACAACACGTGTCTCTTGAAATGCATGACAATGCATGTGAACTTGAATGTGTGACGACACGAGTCACTCGAAATGCATGACAATGCATGTGAAGTGCGCATGACAATGCAACATAAAGAAGATGCATACTAATGCAAGTATGGCATGCGCATGACAATGCGAGTGGAATGACGTATAACTCAATGCGCGTTTACGACAAAGCGTTGTAACGTATGCACGTGGGGCAACTTTTGAATCTCTTAGGAGACAAAAGGATATGTCGCGCACGTATTCAAGTGCTACGCACAGAAAACACGGTCCGGAGTCAAAACGGAGTCCAGTTGAGCTTCAAAAATGCACTCTCTTGCACTGTGTTGAGCAATGGAGGCCCCAAACCACATCAAAGACCCAATCAAAGGTGTAGAAGGTTCACCGGCCATCGGGGGAGGTCACCGGCCATCCATCGGCCTCAAAACAAATCCATCGGCCAAATATTTGGCCGATCGGCCAACAATGTGGCCGACCGGCCAAATCTGCCTAAATCAGGGCAGTTTGGACATTTCGGCACGGGTCTTTTAAAATAGGGCCTCTAGCCCTATTTCTTCACTTCCTCCTTGCTTGAAATCTCTTCCCCTCTTCCTCTAGGTCATTTTTCTTTCTTCTATTCTTTGTTTTCCTTGGTTTTAGAGCCCATTTCGACGTTTGATTCGCGAACACCTCATTGTTTCGCACGTTTTGAACCAAACGAATCTTCGTTTCAGTCCCTTTTTCTCAATTTTCACCACTCGGGGCTTGTTTCCCTCGAGTTTTTCTCAATCTCTGTGCCTTTTCCGCACCCCGACCTTTCCGGTCATTTTTCGCCCTCTCGGGGTTGACTTTTTAGTTGACTTTTCATATTGTAGACGCGTCCGCGTGGGGGGGGGCCCCGCTACTACAGTTCGGACTCAATTTGTGTTACGGTTCTTAACCTGAACCAAAGAGTCCAAATCTGGTGAATCATTTTGAGAAAACAGATTTTTAGAAAAAGAAGTGCCAAACATGGACTGCTTTGCCAGATACAGAGTCGCCACCTAAATATTTTTTATGGGGGAATTTAGGAAACCCTGACTCGGTGCCGAAGGCCACATGTCCATCATCACCAGAGTTGCCTCGGCTCAGGAGCTAGGGTACGATTGGGGAAGGTCAGCTATGAGCACCCCCTCTCGCCCGATCCGAAGATCGGCCTCTACTAACCGTGATATCCGTTTTTGAAAACATTACGTGTTCTTATTCCAATTATTAGCCTAGAATTACTACATTATGTGCACCGCAAACAAGTATAGACTAGATTACCTAATTTGGAAATAAGCATTGCATATCCGTTTGTTTTGGGAAAATGTTTTGAACCTTGCTACTCGCAAGTAGGTTAAAATACAGATTTCAACGAGTTTTTCCAACTCAAGCAATCCAGCTTTCACCCACAGGCATTCAAACAGTTTATCACATAAGCATCTAGCCACATGGTAATCATGCTGTTATGGCAACACTCACACGCATGCGGTATGCTAAAGCATAAAATACTTACATCGTACTCCAAGCCAAAACAATAAACTGGTTAGCAAACATGCGTGATCCTAGTTCATGTTAAAGTGGCTAATGCAACACATATAGAATGCGATTAAGATAGGCTCGGCTAACCTAAACATGGCATGTGAAATGCTACAACTATCACGTATTCAATTTGAAATTGAAGTACAAATGCAGTTAGAATGATGTGCCGAGCCTGGTGCATGCAAGGCAAATGTATGAATGCACGCATGCATAGCATAAGGTATGCTGATTTTAAATATGCCCTAGTCTACCATCATAAGCGGGTAAATAAAAGGGAAGAAAGACGTGGGGTTGGAAGACATACACACACTCACGCACACTTATTACATAATTACCCTCACTCGGAGGGTCCAAATAAATATTACAGTCCGAATATTAAACGCATAAATTATTACAGAATTTCTAATTAATTGACTGAATGAATGCAAAAAGAAAGGTGGCCACAGCCCCCGCCTTGGGATGCGCGAATGATGCATGCTCGAAACCGTCTCGTCCGAAAAGTCCGTACCATACCACTGCCGCCTCTGTTTACACTGCCCTGCTTCTCTGAAAATCGCCAAAGTTCTGGGACAGGTTCCTTGCATACTGTAAAATACCATCGGCTGGAGGAGATGCCCACCGGCCGTATGTAATTTCCATCGGCTTCTGATGGAGTTGTCGGCCATTCACAAATGGCCGGTCGGCATTGGATGTTGCCGGTCGGCAGAAGCTTCCTGCAGAAGACAGTTTTGACAGCAACAGAGGACAGACAGTATAGGGCATGGGATTTCAGGCACATGTGAGCATGGTCATGTTTCCCATCATGCTTTGAACTCAGGGAAGCATGGCCCTCGATCCTCGAGCCATCAATTGTGCATGATAGCCTAAGTGATCAAGCTTGCCATTTGATGTAAAAATGCATGCAACACACAAATGAGAACCAAGACCCTATCATGTCTAAGTCAAGGGCCCCGGTGACCGAGAGTTAAGACGCGTTACATCACTTATAGTATGAACGCTCCTTAATCCTCACACTTGGTTTGACACATCAAACCAACTAATGCAATGCATGTTATGCAAACATGACTCAAAAATGCAACATGAGATTTAAGATGCAAGGCATGCCAAATGCTATACAACTACCATAGCAAGTATGCAATGCTAGGCATGCAAGATGCAAATGCAATGCAAACATAGATGGTTTGAGCAATAGGATCATCATGTTACAACACCCTATGAAGCAATTATGCAACAAACATGAGACAAGCATGCAAGGGTGGCCTTAAACCATAAAGAGGCAGACCTCAATCCACCTCAAAACAGTGGCCAAAAGTGCCCAAAAAGGTGGACAGACACTCATGCCAACATGCAAGCCAATGGACCTAAGGCTAAGGCACAAAAGGGGGGTACTTTACATCCACTTGCATGACCATTCATGGAATGAATTAGACAAGCAAAACAGAAACTTAGCATGCAAAAATGGACTCCAAAACCCACTAATATGGTAGCTTAAGTGGCTCCGATGAGATGCATGCACCAAGACTCATGTTTGGGCATAAAAGGGCATATCCTTAAAGCATGAAAGAGGTCACATATGCACACATACAAACATGATTCATGGACTGAAATACGATCCTAAATGATGCCAAATCATGAGGATGGTCATAGCTACGCATGCTAGAGGTCAATATGCTCAAAGCTTACAAGCCAAAACACAAAGAGATGACACCAAACAAGGCAAGCATGACTGAAATAGATGGCCAACAAGCCTTAAACATGGTAAAATAATGCCAATACCTTCATGAAATTAGGCTAACACATGCAAGAATCATGGCCTAAACACAAGGTGCATTTCCAGGCCAAATAGGGGAATACAAAGCAAGTATGTTAAGCATGCAAGAGGGCACAAATCCGACCAAAAACAGAGATGACATATGACCTAGAGACACCAAAAAAACTCTGAAATAGGGCCAAAATCAATCAAGCATGCAAGTTGCCCTTTAAGCCAAAAGGCAAGAAAATAAGGCAATGAAGGGAGAGGGGTGTCCCTCCCCTATACAAGACTTCAAACCACCTTCCTCACCACTGAAAATCCACTGGTTTTCAGTGGTGAGAAGACCAAAACTCTCAAGCAAACAAGGCCTCACCAAGGAGGCAACAAAAAGGCCAAGTAAGGCCTAAGAGGGTGAGTTTGAACTCAAACCACAAAAGACCCTTAATGAAAGTTCTTAAGCATGAAAATATAAGCCTTTTTTATGTTATGCACAAAAACTGAATCAGCAAGCAAGATAGGTAAAAGACTAGTGCAAGTTTGGGAAAACTAAAGCAAAGTGCTTACCCTTGAAGCACACCTCAAGAACAGCCAATGCAACCCTCTTCTTTTGATCAAAAATAGTCCAAAAACTCAAGAATCAACCCTCAAAGCCCCTCAATCTTGGAGCAAGGTGTAATAGTGTGTGTATTAGTGCAAAAGTAAGGTAGAAATACACTTTAAGGCCACCAAACACACACAAAGGAGGAGAGAGGGGGAAATATAGAGAGAGAGTGTATGTATATGTATAAGCTCTGGTTTTCTCTTCAAACTTGCTAACCTAGAAGAAGGAGGAGAGCCTTCCTCTTATAGAAGTCCCCCTTGCAAAGCTTACACAACAAGCTTGCTTAGAGGGAAACAGAGTTGGTGCCAGCTATCACAGCTGGCACAAAATATCTACATAAAGTAGATGAACAGTAGTCGGCTGCTCAAAATTGCCATTTTGTCAAAATTGAGTGCCGACCGGCAACAAATGATGCCGACCGGCAATATATATTGCCGATGGCAACAAAACATCAGCCGGTGGCCTCTGGCCATGGCCGGTGATGTGTGGGGATGCCTCACAAGGCATTCCCTACCCCTCCAAGGCAAAACACAAGTGTTTGGTGAAAAACCAGACACCAAACAGTCGAGTTCGGAGATCCTGAGGCAAGGCGCGTAGCCGGGACCTCCGGGAACTCCAAACGAACACAAACATGGATAATCACCGGGTGTTTAAACGGTGACGTCCAAGTCTTGAGGACGGTCAAAAATGGGGTGTCTACACATATTTTCGCCCGATTTTCACATTCCCGGCCACTTTCACACTCTCTCTAAGATGGCAGACGATCTTCTAGGCGGCGGGGCTCCCTGGAGATGGATATGGACCCAAAGGCCGAGCTCTTGCCACTTCACATCCGGCCGTTTGATCCGGCGACATACAGACCGGCGATTCATGTGCTGCCTCCTGACAGACTTCGCCAGTTCAGGAGTTTTGATAGGAAGGTACCATCAGAGCTGCTTTTGTGTGAGCCAGAGACACACCTTTCATACGGTGCTTCCGAGGTATACTCTTCCCCGTTTCATTTTCTGCAAAGTAGAATACCTAACTGCCATAGTCGATTCTGCCTTTAACTATTTGATCCGAATACACCGATATACTATATGCTGTAGTTGACTGTGAACACACCTGTATTCGGTATCTGTTTGAATTGGAACATGCGCACACACACTATATTTGCCCTGAACCACTCAAACACTCCGACACATCATACACTATAGTTCACTGCGAGCACACTGGCATCCAATGTCTGTCTGAATCTGAACACGTGCACGCACGCTATATCTGTACTGAACCACTCAAACACACTAACACATCATATGTTGTAGTTCACTGCGAGCACACCGGCACCCGATGTCTGTTTGAATCTGAACACGTGCACACACGCTGCGTGGTTACCAATTCTGAATGCTCTTCAAAACTGTACATTGAATATTGCTTCGCAACTATTTGCTTTTGAATACAGAGGGCTTCCCATGCCTTCCGGGGGTATGGAAACATCGCCGCCCGAGATTGGTACATGGAGCTACCGGACGCAGTCCGTCACATTGTCGACCAGGCTGGCTTCGGCGCCTTCTGCAGGGGACTCTCACGCCTTACCGCGAGCAGGCCTCTTCTTGCCGCTCTGGTGGAGAGGTAGTGGGACACCACCGACTCCTTTCGCTTCTCTGCCACGGGAGACATGACGATGACTCCCTATGACTTCTCGATGCTCACCGGCATCGGGGTAAGGGGTGATCCGATCCCCTTTGACACAGACATGGACGAGTGGGAAGCCACTCAGATGCACTTGCTTGGCGACCTACCACCTCTTGCTCGTCCAGGCTTCGTTAGATACTCGTGGTTCGAGGACCACTTCCGGATTCAGCCAGCTTTAGCTAAGGAGGCACCGATGGCTCAGGAGGAGGCGGAGCGGTATGCACGCGGCTTCCTTATGTTCTTGCTGGGAACGACCCTCTTCGCCGACCGGGCGAACACCGTGCCTCTCTGTCTGCTGAGCGCTTTGGTGGACGTCACACAGATCCTGCGCTACGACTGGGGTGGGGCAGCCTTGGCCACACTCTATGGATACATGAGTTCATCATCTCGCCTCAGCGGACAGTTGCTCGGAGGCTACTGGCAAGCTTGGGAGGTACATCTTCTTTCTCTGTTTTACATTTCTGCTCTACATTATCTGTACTTTGTACACCGCACACACTGTGTATCACTCTTCATATACTGCACACACGGTACACATATAATCTGCTTTACACTGACTGTATACTGCACAATACTTCACATACTGCACAATCTGCTGCCAACTAACTGTACACTGCACACATTGTAAACATGTCATGCTTTACACTGACTGTATATTGCGCACACTGTACACTCTGCACAATACACTGCCCAATACACGGTTCTGCCATTTCTGCTTTATTCTGCATTCTGTTTTATCTGATAAGCACACTGGTATTTGCTCTGCAGTTGTGGGTCTACGCCTACTTCCCGAGGCTTGCCTCAGTACCCGATGAGGAGACCCCTCTCGGCGTTCCTTTCTCCCACTGCTTTGATGTGAGATGCGTGCGGAGACCCCGGGAGTCGTTCATATTCTTTCGGCGCTACTTCGACACCATCACCGCCACAGAGGTATGTTTAATTCTAGAGTTTATTTCAAGCTTCGCTTTGCACTGTATTTTCAATAACAGTAGATAACTGACTGCATATCACTTTCAGATCACCTGGCAGCCCTGGGCTCCATTGCCAGCTGCGGTTCGGGAGCGGTTTGCTAGTGCTGAGGAGACCGCCCGGTTCAGGATTTTGCTGGAGGCCCGGTCTGTCGGGCTTGGTACCTGGGCGAGAGCTTCCTGCCCAGACCCTGGGTTTACCAGAGCAGATAGTTCCAGGTCCGCCCCCGGTCCATATGAGGGACACAAAGAGGTACACCCTGGAGGAGATGGCCGATTACACGATCGGCTGGGATGCTAAGGGCTTCAGGGGCGAGGGCGACTACACGAAGTACGTCCAGACCTACATCATGCAGCCTTTGAGCAGTTGCCGTCGAGCTGAGAGAGAGAGACCAGGGGCGCCGGCGGCTAGGGCAGGAGCAGGAGTGCCGAGGGTGGCTCGGGTCTGTGGCAGGAGTGGGACCCAGAGAGGATGGGAGGCTAGTTGGCCAGCATTGCCCGCGATGACGACATGCCGAGGGCAGGGTGGAGAGACTATCAGATCCTCTTCGCTCCCCCTCTGGCTGATCACGAGTTAGTCGGGTTCTACGACTTGCCCCCGGTATGTACTATTGGATTTTGTATTTTGCATTGTCATTCCATTTCATTTGATGTTTCGCAGAATACTGATGTTTCAAACACTTTTGCAGGCTTCCTCCGAGTACACTCGTTAGTCCCTGATGCTGACTGCCTCTGTGATGGGGATGCTCCAGCGGAGCCTTGACCTGCTGGCCATTTACAGTATTCCGGTATGTTCTTCTGACCACAGTCTCAAACCATACATAAACTGTTTCACATAATCTGATGCATTGCACTGTCAACACAACACTCGATACACGGCCCTCACAGCATCTGATACACTGTAGCCCATAGACTGTTCACCGCATTACTCACGGCATTCATACATTGCACTCGGTCACTACATTTTGTACCGACACACTGTTCACAGCATTCATACACTGTACTCATACACTGCATTCTGTACTGATACACTGCTCACGACAGTCATGCACTGTACTCACACACTGTATTCGGCATTCATACCCTGTTTTGCGTAGCATACTGATGCATTTACCATTTGTGCTTTTCAGCCTCCATTCCAGATTCCTACTGCAGGAGGTGCTCCAGCTGGGCCTTCTGTTCCTGTCTGAGATGGCAGAGTATATCCCCGCACCAAAGCGGGGCACACTCATGTTGGGAGTAGCTCACGGGCACCAGTTCCCGATGATGATGAGTCGGAGGCCGAGGCAGAGACGGAGGCAGAGTCGTCCGAGGAGAAGACCGGAGATGGCTCGGGATCAGATGACGGTGCTAATGACGATGCTCCTGGACCTTCGTCCAGGAAGAGGACGAGGACAGACCCGTAGGCCTGAGATGATCGATGCTGATCCAAACTTTTACTACTTTTCTTTTTTGTTTTGCTTTACTTTTTGTTGATAGCTTGAGTACCTTGTACTGCCGCGGGCAGTTTTTTTTTTTATTTTCTCCAAAACTGTGTACTTGAAAAGACGATAAAATGAAACAAACTTTTTGTCTGAAAAAGTGTTACATTTGTAAATTCCATACTTCGCATTGCATTGCATCATATTAAACCTCAATGTAAATAAGACTGATCTTCTGTCTGAAAATCAAACACTTGTACTGCAATAACTAGGTAACGAACCAGCTATCGATAAAATAACTTGTACAACCCACTGCTCATTCTGAACATACAGCCCTTAACACAGCGCTTGGTTTATTCTGTACACAGCGGATCCACACAGCTCATACAACGCACTGCTTGTTCTGAACACTACTCATTCTGAACTCATAGCCCATAACACAGTATTCTTTTCATTTGCACATGACGGATCCTGAACAAACAGTCCAATCTAAAAAGACGGAATACAAAGGTGGAAGCTGCTGAAGCTGAAACACACTCAGATGCAATCCGGAACCCATATGTTCACTGTTTCCAAGTGACCCAGGTTGAACCCCTGCGGTGTTACAAAAGAACCAAACCTGTTTTGCAGAAATGTGGAGAATGACACAGCACTCTGAGCACTAAGCGATTTGAGAAAAGGGTTTTCAACCGGGTATTGAGCCTACGACTGAACATAGTGAAAAAGACTCAATAACGAAAAACAAAAGGTAAATAACCTAAACACAACGAGAAACGCCCGGAATCGACTCAAAACAAGAGTTGAGGTAAACAAAACAAAACAAAAGACACGAGACACAAACGTGTTACAAAGGCGAGAGAGCTCAGATCACAAGGAGCCAGTTTCTTCGAGTATTGTTTCCCACCCTTCTGATGTGTGATTCTCACATCACTCGGCCCTCAGGCTCGTTTTTTTTCTCTCAAAACCCTGTTCATACTTTTTCTCTCATCGCACATCTCTTTGTTCTTCAATCTCTCATTTTTCATCCCTCCCCAGGTATGGTCTGTGAATAAACAAGAGGTTGTGGGTTCATGCCCAACACTGTTAGCTCGCAGCTATTTCCTCCGGTGACGTTTAGTCGATGTTCCTGATAAGGGAGTGGAGTATCTTGATCCATTCCAGTCCGCGCTTCACACTTGGCTCGATACCTCGTTGCTCGGAGGTTGAGAGAGCTTTCAACCCTTTAATGACAGCTTCAGTTGTGCCCTTTTTGGCAAGTATGATGCCCTTTCTGGTAAGTGCGTTGATAAAGGGGGAAAAGACAGAAAACCTGACTCAACTGTGCCCCTAGTTCATTATTTTGACCATTTTTTGTTTTGGTTTTCTATTTAAACAATTTTGACCGAAATGAGAGTTAGATTAACATGTTTGTTCGATTTTTGATTTAAAATCATGCAAGTCAGGCTGTGAGCACTAAAAATTTTCCTTTTTTGGGTCCAAGAAAATGGTCCAGTTTTGGAAAAGATGGAATAATTTTCACGAAAATTAATCAACCTCAGTAAAAATTCTCAAAAATCATTTTTTGCAAAGGGCCACTGCTCAACAAGCATGGAACCTACTCTCGAGATGCACAACCTCGGATTGGAGGCAATGGAAAATTGCCCCTTGTCTTAGAGGGCACAGCACGGCAACGGGAAGTTGCCCCTGGATTGGACGGCGACTCATGGCAACGGAAAGTTGTCCTTTGTCTGGATAACGCCGCAGCATACTGTAGTCAGTCTTCATTAGTGATGATCACAACCGAACTCTCGAATACAGAAAAGACAAAGATGGTCAAAACCAATATATAGACACAGTCACTTTGAAAGTGCGTGGGGCTGGACTTCAGGATGAAGTTGCCTACGTATCCCAAACATGGGAATCAAGCCTTACGTAGTTCCGGGGTAAGGTACACTCGTGTATTATCCCTCACTTTTTTACGCTCTAACTTTTGCCAAGGCCGCCCTTCTGGGTTTTCAACCTTGCGAGCTTTGTTTTTCTTTTCTTTTCCATTCTTTTTTTGTATCTTTTCATTCCTTTTTTTTTTTTTTTTTCTCTCTTCTCTTTTCTTTTGCATTTTTCTTTCTCTTCCCTTTTTTTTTTTTCCTTCTTTTTTGTATTTTTCTCTTGCTCTAACTTTTGCCTAGGTCGCCCTTCCTGGTATTCGGCCCAACGAGCCTCTCAAAGGGTAAAAGTGTAACAAGTCCATGCCAAATGGTTTTACGATTTTGAAGCCATCCGTATTCAGGAGAGTAGCTGTTGTCTTGATTTACTGAAAGATCCATCTTCGACTCTTCGAGCACATCGGGCATTTTTGCCCCTTGTTCGAGGGGCGCTTCTGATTTAGCTTTGCAAGCTTCTTCGGATGAGGTCTGATCTTCTTGATCTGACTTTCTTGGCCTCTTGTTCGAGAGTTGCTTCAAATTTGGCCACGCAGGCCTCATGTTATAGTTGATCGTTGAATATTCTGAACTAAGGTCCAAGGTTTGAAAGCAAGGGCTCAAGTCCTGAGACTGAGAGCGATCCTAAGCTGCACAATCTCAAGAGCGATTCCACACAGGCCTTCGCAGGACTGCGCAAAACATTTTGTTTTTGAAAGTTTTTAAGAAAGCGACAAATCGCTCGCACTGAAGATAGTGCGGAACCAATCTGGATCAAGCTAGGGTCCTTCTTAGTACTCACGTTAACAAACATGATTTCAATCATTAAGGGCTTAGCATGCCTCTCTTTCTCTTAGTTTGATCAAAGTTTTGCAAAACCCGAGGAATTCCTTCCTCTTTGTTTTTATCACCGCAGTGTTCAAAAAGTTTTGAAAAACTTAGGTCAATGCAATAAGTTTGGAGTGCAGAAGAGTAAGTGAGATGCTCCGCCGTTTCATTCAAATCCTCTGGCACAACTAGCTCAAGGTAGTAATAAACACAAAAAACATGATAGCCGCAGCCGTTTCATTCAGATTTCCCTGGTTGCAACTAGCTCCACAGCAGAGACAGACTAAAAAAGAAAGCAAAAAGATAATTACAAAACAAAATGGTGTTCGAGGCAACAACATCGGAATCACCTGACATTCTATACAATGGGACTGACTCGATACAACAAGACAAACCTTTCAGCAAAAATATTGACTCAAGACAATGAGACAGATTCAAAACAAAAACAAAGAACTGACTCAAAACCCAAGCCAGAAATTACAAAACTGCATTCGCAAATGCTCCCAACAGTGCGTGCCAAACGCCACATCTGAAATACACCAAGCGCTGCCCACAGGTGGTCTAACCCCTGATCACATACTTGCAGTATCTTCAAAGTCCAACAACTCAGTGGTGACAGACTTTGCTGAGGTAGGTGGGAGGATGACCTCATTGTCGATCAAATTTTGCACTTCGTGGCGAAGGCAGAAACAACCGTTGGTGCTATGACCGGTTTGCTGGTGGTATGCGTAGTACAAGGCAACATCATGTGTAACAGGGAGATTCTTCGGGAGAGGTCGAGGTTCAAGGGGTTTAAGATGCCCCTTTTTAGCCAAAATTTGAAATGCCCTAGACAAAGGCATGTAGAGGGCATGAAAGACTTTGCACCCTCGAGGCAGGTACTTCGAAGTTTGAGGGTTCTTGCTAGACGCACTAGCGAAAGGGTCGGCAGGCACTGCCTTGGCTTTCTGATCTTTTCCCTGGTGCAGGGTTGGGAGCGGAAGGAACTGTTCTGGCATGACGGGGCCTATCCCGATGTTCCGCCTGGCTGGAACTGCCCTCAGCTGGAGTGGGGAAAGCATCATCCACAGCTTTAGTCATGACTGCGAATACTTGTTTGCTTATTCATCCCCCCGGCTTTCAAAGCCACGACTGCCCACAGCAGTTGTTCAACGGGAACAGCATCTGTTCCCACTTTGTTCTTACCTCTAGCCTCAGCCTGATCAAGGGTTTGGGTTGCTATATTAGAGCGGAACCCGGTTGTTGTTGACATGTCATTGCCATAGCTTGGGACAACCTCAGGCTGGCTAAGCTCGATCACAATTCGTCCCAGTAGCGGGGGTTCTTGTGGTATGAAATTCCCGGCATATGGTGCATTTGGTGGCGAAGCCGACATTCCGTAGGCCAAATCGACCACAGATCTCTGGAGATCGCCGATCATTCCCATCAATTCAAACATGGTGGGCTCACGAGCTTGAAACAACTGGGGCGTCCAGATCGGGTGCGCAACAGGCGACCTGGGTGGATGTGGTACATCGACATTGGTCTCATCCTGCAAGATGATTCCTTGGTCTAATGCGGCTATCATAACCACAATTTCCACTGAACTTTGGGTCATCATAAGTCCGTTGAACTTGAACGATGACTGACGGATCAGATATCTATCTTGCCTCAGCAAAGGAGGACGCTGGCTATTCTGAACTAACTCTCTGAACTGAAAGAGAAAACATGCAGCGTTTCAACCCAATCAGAACAGACAAAAGCATAGATGAATAACTGTACTCTACTACTGATCACTGTTCCCCAAAATCACTGCCTCAAAACTGAGTCGGATACCCGCAGATATAACTGATTCTCAAAATACCGATACTGGCGCCCTCGGGCCTGGTATTCGAACTTGCAAACTGACATGCGCATTCCCTGTAGAGATACACTCTAAAAACACATAGCAAGTAAATGAGAGCCAAAACATCTCTATGTTGGGGTAGGGTTTCCCTGTCTTATTTTGTCAGGAGCTAGGGTTTCACTACGCACGCAGCGGTATCAAACAACCTAACATCGGGTAAGCAACCTGTCCTAGTTTGGAATGGTCACTACGGTTTCGAATATGCACTAGGTCGAATGGTCAAAAGGGTGCCACGGTAAAATCGGAGTTTGTGTTCCCATACTGGCAGAGCCCGTAACCGGTCAACCTTATGGCACGCAGCCTCAGGCTAACCACTCAGGAATAGCAGTCGGCAAACACCGTATCCTAGGCACACCAATGCACATGCAATGCAAAGAAACACATAAGTGTAGTCAAAACAAGATATCATGAGTTCGAGTCAAGCTCTCTAACTCCCCAGCAGAGTCGCCAGAAACTGTAGACGTCCCCGAACGCCCCGGGAGGAAAATCCCGATTTGTTCATTTGGGCTTACTACAGTTCGGACTCAAATTGTCACGGTTCTTAATCTGAACCAAAGAGTCCAAATTCGGCAAATCGTTTTGGAAAACTGATTTTTGTAAAGAAGTGCCAAACATGGACTACTTTGCCAGATACAGAGTCACCACCTAAATATTTTATTTTGGGGGAATTTAGGAAATCCTGACTCGTTTGCCTAAGGCCACGTGTCTGTCATCACCAAAGTTGCCTTGGCTCGGGAACTTGGGTACGATTGGGGAAGGTCAGCTATGAGCACCCCCTCTCGCCCGATCTGAAGATTGGCCTCTACAAACCATGATATCTAGTTTTGAAAACGTTATACGTTCTTATACCGGTTATTAGCCTAGATTTACTATGTGATGCGCACAGCGTGACAAATATAGACTGAGTCGCCTGAATTGGGACAAAGCATCGCATATCCGTTTATTCGGAAATCGGTTTGAAATTTGCTACTCGCAAGTAGGCAAAAACATGGATTTCGACGAGTTGTTCCAACTCAAACAATCCAACCTTCAACCATAGGCATTCAGGCAGTTTATATCACATAAGCATATAGCCACATGTTAAGCATGCTGTCATGTTTAACATTCACACTCATGCGAGATGCTAAAGCATAAAACACTTACAGTGTACTGCAAGCCAAAACAATGAACATGTTAATAATCAAATGTACGATCCAAGTCCATGTTAAATGGCTAATGCATCGCATACAAAATGCAATCTAGAATATGCTCGGCTAATCTAAGAGTGGCATGTGGAATGCAACAAGTAACACGTATTCAAGTTAGATTTGAAATACTATGCAGTTAGTATGATGCGCCGAGCCCGGTACATGCAATACAAATGCATGGATGCACGCATGCATAGCATAAGGATGCTAAATTAAACATGCCCTAATACTAACCATCAAAGCAGGTAAGTAAAAAGAGAGAAAGAAGTGGGGGTTGGAAGACATGCACACACGCACCCACACTTATTACAAATTCGCCCTCGCTCGGAGGGACCAAAAGAATAATACACTTTAATTAACCTACAAGCTAATTAAATAATTTACAAACCATCTAATTAATTAACAAATTACTTAGGCTAAGGAAAGCATTAAAAGGCCTTGAGAAGAGGGATGCACACGTGCCTGGATTGGCTTCGCTCAGAAATCCAATGCCATGCGCAAGCTGCCTCTGTTTTCCCTACTCTGCTCCTCTGAAAATGGGACAATTCCCAAGGTACACCTCATGAACACTGGGGAATGACACCGGCCATGAGGAATGGTCACCGGCCAAAGGGAAGTGGTCATTGACCATCTATGGAGCTATCGGCCATCCATAATTGGTCGATCGACACTTAATGTAGTCGACCGGCCAAAACTTCCTCCAGAACCTGTTTTGACAGCAGCAGGGGGAAAAATAAGGCATGGCAATGCATTTCAAGCAAATGTGTGCACCAATACACCCCTTATCATGTTTATGACTCAAAGGGGGATGGTACTCGATTCTCAGACCACCAATCGCACATTTCAATGCGTGATGGCCCAAGAAACCAAGTGTGCATTTTGATTTCAAATGACATGCAAACCAAATAAACACATAAAGCTCAACCTCTATCATACTCAATTCAAGAGGCAAAGCATGCTAGCTAAATGTGCAATAAGAGCATGCAAACAAACAATGTATGCTAGGTACACAACCTATGCAAATAAGCATGCAAGGCATGGACCACTATGCTAATGACCAATCATGCAAGATGTAATCTAAACAAGCAAGCATGTAAGGCATGCAACATGTTAAGCAACTTAATCAAGGGAGATTGCATGCCAAATGCAACATGATTCAAGCATGCAACACATGCGATAGTCCAAGTATGCAACAACATGCAAACAATGGACTTATACCAATTTGGCAGCTCTCAAACAAACCCAAAACAGTGGCCAAATACTAAGGAAATGAGGTGCAAATATACATACAAACATGCATGCAAATGGACCAACACTTAAGCATAAAAGAAGCAACCTTTAAGCACACTTAAGAGTGGATAATCATGGACAAATGGCATGCATAATAAGCTCTGAAATCATGTTACAAGAGGTGCCAAACCAAGTAAACAAGACAAGCCAAGCATCCAACAATGCCCAAAACTCAAGACAAGCCAAGGGCCTTAAACCAAAGCTATATGAAACAAGCCCCAAAGGGCCATGGGGGCCTAAAACAGGTCCAATGCAGGTCTAAACAAGACCAAAGACGCATCTAGATGGCATCTAAATGGCCTAAACATGGAAGCATGCACAAAGGTCCAAACATGGAGCATAAGACACAAGCCTTTCAAAGCATTAAAGGGGCATCGAATGCAAGCATACAAGCATACCACGAGGACTGAAATGACATGGTAAGTGGTTCCAAACCACTGAAACAAAGCAAGTAAAGCATGCTAGAGGGGTCAACACTCAAGGCTCAAAAGGGGGATTACATGGTAGCTATACAAAGCAAAGCATGGATGACCCGAGCAACCAAAAACAGACCTTAGGCATACTAAAACGTGCATAAAAGCTTCACAAAGCTAAGCCAAAACAAGTAAGCATAGTGGTCTAAATGCTGGGCACATGTTAGGGCAATTCATGGCATTACATGACAAGTATGCAAGGCAAGCATGGTGTGTCTAAACCGGTTAAAAACAGTGCCAAATCATGGCAAAACAAGCAAAATAACCACATCTTTTCCTGCACAAAAATCCCGTAGGGTGAGTATAAAGCCCAGTAGGAAATCCTTAACAAAGTATATATATTTTATACAAGTCTCAAGAGATGAAATGCACATGCCATGCTATGCCCTTTTTAAAGATAAATCACATTTTCATCTTTTGAAAACCATCATGCTCAATGATGTCATGCAATTTCAATTGTTCAAAAATTAACAATTTATTTCAATGGCGGTAAATACGACTTTGGTAATCCCTAGGTTGGTATCTGCAAGTAAACTATACAAGTACTACCAAATTGTCATTTTTACCGGTATTAACCGGAAGGATCCACACCTATACGCGCGGGTTTTCGGTCTTTTCCTCCGGACTCTCAGGCCAACTTATTCAATATCATCTACACCACCTATCAAGACTTACCAACATATTTACCCCAAAACCATTTTATGAAAACTTGTTTCTCAACATTCTTTTCTCAATGCCAGTTTTCAAATCAACTTTCAAAGTTTAATGTAATCAAATGAATTGTTATGCCAATAACACAAGATGAATATAAATACTTTGATTCCAATTCATCATCCAAGGAATAACACAATTCCCTCTTCTCAAGTATCCTTAACAATTAGTCATTTCAAGACTACTTCAACGTTTTGAACAATAATTTCTAAAATGAATAACAATTCTCATATTCCCTGAAATTCATCATTTATATAAATATGAATAAGAAAATTTCCAAACATCCATTTATTTTGACACACAAAATAAATATAACAATATCATTCATGAATTTTCAGTATCTTTAAAAAAAAATCCCCAAATTCTAGGTTTTCTCACCAAAACTATACAACTCAAATCTTTTGAAACAAAACCTTCCGAAATCATCTTTTCTTCAATCAACAAAGATCAAAACCGATAAGATCATTTTAAAAGAACAAGAGACAAACCTACTTTCAAAAATCACTCAACTTCTTGAATTAACAATCAATTTTCAAAGCTATCGAAGGATGATTTTGAAAATCATCTAGATCTTGCAAAAATATATGTATAACTCTAAGAAAATCCCTACCTCAAGTTTTGAAAAAGAAATGAGATGAAACCCCCAAAATCAACTGTGTCTAAACTCGATCTTCACCGCATACAACGAAGCCCTCGGGATGATAACCAACTTTGGTGAAGAACTTAGGTCTAAATCCCAATGGATTTGGAGAAATCAAAAAGTGAAGATGACTGCTAGAGAGAGAAGCTCTCGATCTGGAATTTTGGAGAGTTTTAGAGAGAGAGAGGGGTCTAAAAAAGTGATCTGAAATTTCAGATTCACGAACTGATATAACATGGTCCGCTCGAGTGTGGAAAGCCCCGCTCGAGCGTCAAATACACTAACTCAGTACTTTTGCAGATAGGTCAAAGTTCTGAAACCAAACATTCTCTGCTCGAGCGCATAAACGGCCGCTCGAGTAGACAAGCAACTTTGAATGCATTTTGCATTTTTGCTTCGGGGGTGCTGCCCCTCGACCCCACCCGGGCGCTGCCCTTAAACCGGCCAAGGGGCGCTGCCCTCTCGACCCCCGTGAGCTGACCGGGCAGCTCGATCCCCGACCGGCCGAGTCGAAGTGGCAAAACATGAAAGAAGGATCGAAACTAGGATCGCTACAACCCTCCCCCCTTAAAGAATTTTGTCCCCGAAATTTCAAATCAACCTACCCAAACAAAGGGGTTTCTAGCGATCAAAGCCACGCTATTTCATTTTCAAATCACAATACTAACTCTCAACCAAATTTCACCATTTCCACCGTGGTTATCTCATTAACAACAACCTCCCAAATATGCATAAACATGAAAGGCTTGTTTGGTTTGTTTTTCAGAAAAAATTTTGGAAAAAATTCTCTACAAATAAATTTTCAAGAGTAATCAAACTAAACAAAATTTTCCAAAAAAAATCTCAAAATTTTGTTTGGTTACCTACTTTCAAAAATCACTCTCTCTCTCTCTCATACACATCAAATCACTCATTTTTTTTAAAACTCTCTCCCCAAAACAATTTTCCAAAACCATTTCTGAAAAAGGCAAAGCAAACAAGTTTTCATACTTTTTATCTCAAAAACTACTCTACAAACACAAACCAAACACACCAGAAATTTCCTAAAAAGTAATGGCAACTCTCAACAACCTTATGCTTAAAACAACAACGCACATATCAACATGTGGTTAACAACTTTAAATACGTTTCCCTCAACACTAGGGAATATTACAAAGAAAATCAACTTAAGCATTTTCAAACAAATCCGGATATTTGGAGCGGACTTCCGCCTCCCATTCCCACGTCGCTTCTTCAACCCCATGGTGTCTCCACAACACCTTTACCAACGGCATAGTTTTGCCCCGTAGCACTTGCTCCCGGGTATCTAATATTTGAACCGGTCGTTCTTTGTAAGAGGCATCCTCATCTACCTCCAAGTCAACCCAATCAAGAACATGAGAAGGGTCGGGTTCATACTTCCTAAGCATAGATACATGAAATACGTTATGAACTCCCAAAAGTTGTGGCGGTAAAGCTAATCGGTATGCTATTTCCCCAATTCGCTCTAAGATCTCAAAAGGCCCAATGAACCTTGAAGATAATTTACCACTCTTACCAAATCTCATCAAACCCCGTCTTTGAGAGATTTTTATAAACACATGGTCACCAACCTCAAAAGATAAAGGTCGTCTCCTCTTATCGGCATAACTCTTTTGTCGGCTTTGGGCCGTAGCTAACCTCTTTCAAATGAGAACAACTTTCTCGGTTGTCTCTCTAATAATTTATGGACCCAGTAACGATGCATCACCCACTTTGGCCCAACAAACCAGTGATCTACATGGTCAGCCATACAAGGCCTCAAATGGTGCCATCCCAATACTAGCTTGGTAACTATTGTTGTAAGCAAACTCAATCAATGGTAAGTGCCTTTCCCAAGTCCCCTTAAAATCAAGGACACAAGCTCTAAGCATGTCCTTCAAGATCTGAATGGTACGTTCCGACTATCCATCTGTTTGAGGATGATAAGTCGTGTTAAGAGTCAACTTAGTTCCCAACGCCTCTTGAAGGCTTTGCCATAATCGAGCAGTAAAACGAGGATCCCTATCCGACACAATAGTCACAGGGACTCCATGAAGTTGAACAATCTCTCTAATGTACAACTCTGCCAAGCATTCAACTAAGTCACTGGTGCACATCAGAATGAAATGTATAGACTTAGTCAACCTATCAACAATCACCCAAACGGCATCATTGCCTCGTTGTGTTCTAGGAAGCCCAACTACAAAATCCATGGTAACACGCTCCCATTTCCACTTGGCTATCAGTAAGGGTTGTAACAAACCCGTTGGTCTTTGGTGTTCGACCTTCACTTGTTCACAAGTAAGGCACTTTGATACAAATAAAGTGACATCTCGTTTCATACCCCTCCACCAAAACTGACGACTAAAATCATGATACATTTTAGTGCCTCCCGAGTGTACCACAAGGCGTGAGTGATAGAACTCCCGAAGTAATTCCTCTCTACAAGATTCTGGTACAAACAAACGGTCTATGTAACTATCACAACCAGAACCCGCCCCTATGGGTTAAGGCCATAACCGGCTAGTAATCACGAGAATACCTATGGCCTCAAACCAAATAAGACAAAACTCATCAGAGTAAAGGGGCCAAACGAAAGCAAATTTAAAACTTTGTCCATAGAGCCGTGCTTATATGCACATCATAACATTCCACATTTACATATGTTAATAACTCACCACAGAAAGTATAGTAACTTAAGGTTCTGTACAGACAGGATCATTCAAAACTAAGTCAGCCAAACAAAATCATACACAGACGTAAACCAAAGTCCTCGCCAACATGACGAAATACACATAATGGAAAAAGGGCGAAGACGTGTCTCGTGCGTGAGATGCAAGGGCTGACTCTTCAAAACTTTGGTTGTTCCATACCGACTTCACTGAGGCTGGGTCTGGACCTCTCTAGGCTCACCTATAAACACATGAATGAGCGTGAGCGAAAGCCTAGTGAATAATATCAAATAAAGAATATGCATTGGAACAATATACCTCAAACGGCCTTGGGCCCAGTTTATATTTCTAGCTAATACACACATACATAGACATCTGTAAGTTAAGTAATTGCGGTTCCAAACACATCATACAGCCTTGGGCCCAATTCATTAGTGTCATTCAGGTCAAACTGGCCTTTGGCCCATTCAGATGACAAACTGGCCTTTGGCCCATTCATTCTTTCAGGTCAAACTGTTATTCGTATCAAATTATCATTCGCGTCAAACTGTCATTCGTGTCGAACTGTTATTTGTGTCAAACTATCATTCGTGTCAAACTGTTATTCGTGTCAAACTATCATTCGCGTCAAACTAGCCTTTGGCCCATTCGTTTATTCATGTCGAAACGGCCTTTGGCCCATTCATTCATGTCCAAACAGCCTCTAGCCCATTCACTCATGCCAAAATGGCCTCTGGCCCATCCATTCATTCTTTTCAAAACAGCCTCTAGCCCATCCATTCATTCTTGTCAAAGCGGCCTCTGGCCCATTTAATCATTCTTGTCAAAACGGCCTCTGGCCCATTCATTCATTCTTGTCAAAACGGCCTCTGGCCCATTTAATCATTCATGTCAAAACGGCCTCCGGCCCATTCATTCATGTCAAAATGACCTCTGGCCCATTCATTTGGTATAGCAAACATTGTCCACCAATCGAATCAACGAACTTATAAAACTTACATAGAAGTAAACAATTGGACAACAACATATCCATCGAATCAACGAACTTATAAAACTTACATAGAAGTAAGCAATTGGACAACAACACAGTTCAGATATCTTTGTTATGATATTACTCACAGTGATCGGCTGGTTGATTTGATCTGGAGCTTGACCCTACACATCATATAACACATATGGGTCACAACCGATTCAATCCGTTCTTTAATTCACATATTCCTCTCTAGGCTTTATTCTTATCCTTCTAACTCAATTACAATGCTCAATGCATGCTTAAGAGTACTTAGAAGTGAAAGAGAACGGAAAACGAAACAAAGAATGTCTTTTCAAAATTTCAGAAAACAGAGTCCCTACTCAAGCGTGGACTTCTCCGCTCGACCGGACCCATGACGTCTGCAAAAGTACTGGATGCATCAAAATTACGCTCGAGCGTGAAGCCTGGCGCTCGAGCTAAAGGTCTGCCTACATAGCTCCCTGCTCGAGCGTGAACTTCCCCGCTCGAGTAGACATCCATGTCTGCAAAAATACTAGGAGCACGAATTCCCTGCTCGAGCGGCACTTCCCCCGCTCGAGCGGACATCAAAGATTCTGAGTTTTCCAGAACACATTCTTGAGCTTCAACTCGATGTTCAAAGGTTCCAAATGCATGATTTTGGCTCAAACTTCACATATACATATACCAACATGGTACCAACACCAAATTACAACACAATGGAGCTCAATTTCACAAATTAATCACATGCATGTCCCAATCTACACCAAATTTACTTTCAACATAACCATTTCATGCATTCAAGCTCATACTTCTTGTGAATGGTACATGCATGTGAGATATAACTTCCATTTCAACTCAAGTTGTACAAATGGTGGTCACAAGCATGGATTCTAGCCACAATTCTACATGGATCATATTTTTCATGCTCAACTATACAAATTCATGGCTATTATGCACATGCATGTATTCCATGACTTCAAATACAACAAAACCAACCCAATTTCATGTCAAATTTACTCTTGATTACCCAACTAGCTTGAATACACAAAATTACAAACTAGAATCCATGAAATACTCACCTGGGAGCTTTAATTTCACAATCTATAGCATGTTCTTGAGAAATCTTCAAGGTTTCCAAGCTTTGAGCCAAAATTGCACAATTTCTCTCCCTTTCTCTCTCTATAGCCAGCCCTCTCTCTTTCTAAGGCACAAAATCTGATTTTTGAGCTCAAGTGTATAAATTGAGTGTATAGTGCCTCTCTTTACAAGTCCCACTAGTCAAAATTATTAATATTAAATAATTGTGCACTTAATTAATCGTTCTGAATCTAATTATTTTGGTCCAAAAAAATTTTCAATTCAATTTCACCGTAGGCTCTAAAAATTATGCCAATCACAATAGCGCAGTCAATTTCGATTTTTACGGCCGATAAGGCCTTCAACTTAAATTTCAAAGTAGGTAATCAAACAGATATTCCTACGGTGAACAGATAGAAATTCAAAACCACATATTTCCACATAATGGCACACAAAACCATATCAAACACATAATCACATTCATAATAAGGACCAATTAGCTAAATACGGAACGAGGTTATCACAGTCTTCCCCCCTTTAGGAAGTTTGGTCCTCCAAACTTATTTTATCTCTAGTTGAAAGAAACTCGGGAGACTTCCTTATTCAACGGCTCCAATCCTTTTGATAGTTATCTGCTTTGTTTCAAAATCAAGCAACACTCTGTTCTCAATCAGTCAGAGACTTACCTTTCCCGCCATACAAGGCTTGTATGGTGCCATACCGAAACTAGAGTGTGAGCCGTTGTTGTTAGCAAAGTCTGCCAACGATGGATAGATTTTTCCAACTTCCCTGAAAAATTTAAGGCATGCATTTAGAGCATTCCTCCCAAAATCTAAAAGTTCTTTCTGGTTATACATCAATTAGCGGATGGAAGGTAGCGCTGACTCCCAATCCAGTTCTCATCACCTCTTGAAGGCTTGTCAGAATTCAAACACATTTTAGGATCCCTGTCTACAACAATAGATACTAGGATCCCATGCAAACGAGCAATCTTGTCGATGTAAACAGTTGCTAGTCTATAAGCATCATACGAAAATTTCACAGAGAGGAAACAAGCAAACTTAGTAATCCTATATACAATAACCCAAACGGGACTTACCCCTAGGTGCCCAAGGCAGCCCCACAATGAAATTCATAGTCACATATTTCTGCTTCCATTCCGAAATGGAGAGAAGTCGAAGTAGTCCCATCTATATCTGATGTTCAACTTTGACTTGTTGACACCGAAAACATTTGGACACAAATTCAACGATTTCCTCGTCACGGAAGTTCAATTTATTCTCCAATAATCCCACAATTCACAATCTAATTCGATATTTAGTTCAGCGACTCATCACAGTTTTCCAAGGCCAATCAAGAGTCTTCAGGAATATAAAGTGGATTCAGATACTGATTCCCAAATCAACAAAGGTAGCATCGAAGCAATTACCCATACAATGCACACAGTCCGCCTATCCCCATAATACTGACTGTAAAGTACAATAACATCGAAGCAGTCAATTTCTAACACAATACACGTGTTCTCAATTCATTCAACGGTTTACGGTTTACAATTCAGTTCAATATTCAATCCACTATTCCATCGAGTCTTTCCACATTATCAGATAGTCGTCAAAAGCATAACGCAATTCATATATAAACCCCTGTGATGTCAAAGACAATATCAAAGGAGTCAATCACACGTTAAGCACAATTTGCACATCTTCAGAGTCCCAATTATAGAATATAACGGCACTGAGCAGTTATTATAAGACGTACCCAATTCACATACTTACGGATAATCAAGGTTTTTCAAAGCTTCTTGGATGTCAATAACATCTTCATAATACCAAAGGATGACATTCCGGACAAAACAAATGAATAATCATCTCGGAATCAAAGCACACCCGTTCACGACCGTCGGTGGCCGGCCCGAGATCGATTAGACAAACCCACCCGTACAAAACCGTCGGTGGCAAAAGAGATATCTCAACAAAGGTGCTACATAGGCTTAACGTCCCCTAGCACGAAAGGACGTCTCAAGAATGTCATCAAAACAAACACAATACCACTCACATAACCTGATTTCCCAAAATCTGATAGCACTAAAGCAGACATATGAAACATATTCTGATTAGTCGAGGATAAATATTCATTAATGTTTACAATCAAATCAATCTGTTGTCATTGGCTTCCATAGCGTCAAATAAGCAAGGGTATGACAATACACAAACATTGTTCCTTAAGACACCCGATCACTGGATTTGCACAATTCAGTTCATTTCTAACACATATGTCCTCAATAGTTGAAGGTTGGTTCTCAACGGTGTTCATGGTTAGATCAATCTATTGATAGCCCACCAAAGGTCTTTCAAGTAAGTCAAGTACTCCAAATGGATTCAAGTTTTGGGTCTATCAATTTTCCTGCCAAGAATAGGCTGGTTATTTATTCATACGTAATGCGTACTTCCCCTTAACAAGGTCAAATCAGATAGAGGGTCTCATCAAATTAATCCCGTCAAAGGTCTTGCCAAATCAAATCAAGCAAAGGTCCCATCAAATTATATCAAATGAGGGTTCTAACAGGCCCAATCAAACAAAAGTTCTATCAGATTGAATCAGATAAAAGTTTTCTCAATGGGGTATTTTTGGTTCTGTAAGGCACTCTTCGTTGCTTAGGTACATAGTTGATAGTTTCACAACTGTTCTAAGTTCATCAGTTCTCAAAGTCATATCAGAGTCATTTATCACAACTGTTCATGTCAAAGTATTTCAAATCATGTACAATATGGCATTGTTCACATAAGTTCAGGTATAGTCGCATATGCAGGTGTTCATATAAGGAGGTATATATCATAATCAGTATAGAAATTCTCAAATAGGTCTTATATGCAAGCACATGGTACACAGTAACACATTAAACAAAATTCTTCGATTACACAATATAGGATTTGTCACGCAGAGGTTCCAAGTTAGTCACAAAAACATAGGTTTACGAGTCAAGCTTAACATAGTCACATAGTTCAGTCAATTTTCTACCAATCCAGGTAGATGATCTCGCAATTTATAGAGTTCGTTATTTGGAGTGCTCAACCCAGTCACACAATCACAGAGTCATAATTCTAGTGGTTTAGTCATTGAAGATAGTAATATAACAAATCACCCTGAGCACAGGTTCAGATGTACATGTGCATGTGCAGAGTTAATCGATATCCCAATACATATTTCACAAATTTCCCAAATGGAGCATATATATTCAATGAATACGGTCTCGATCTTGTGGGTCTAACCAGTCTGGATACACATGCAGCAGATACGAAAGAAGATGCCGATCCGAATCAAATAATATCCCAAGCAAAGATGTACACATGTACTAACTCAAAATCAATCAACACATAAGCATTCGTTTATAAACAGTATAGATACCTGGGATAACGGTCGCAGTATTCTGAGTGCTTTTCTGGGATGAGTGTAATTACTCTATCCTGATTAGTAATTCCTACCATTGGTACGAATCTAGCTGAGGCAGAGGATTTGTTCACATTTTGTTTAGTTCGGGGACAGTTCCTTACCATACTGTCCAATTTACCACACCTATAACAAGCCCCAGAAATTCGATAGCAAACTCCTCGGTGTTTCTTACACTAGTGGTGGCAAGGGTTCTTGCCATAGTGGCAACTGACGTTGTTGTCTTAAAATCTCTGCCATTTCTTGTACTATTCTTTGCAGTCTATCAAGTCGGGCTGTGGAAGAGTCTGCCAACTCGTATGCCCTTACTTTATCCATGTTCTACACAAATTCTTATTAAGCCTTGCCAAATACCAGGATGCCCAATACCAAAATAAACACAGATACACATGCGTACATTCGCACATAGGCATATTGTTATATTCCCATTTTATGTATCGTCATGGCACAATTAATCACGTACGTAACAGATGATTGCATACTTATCAAATATCGCATGCTCAACGTTTACTAAGTAGTTATATACTCAAATCATGTTCATATTTCACATAGACACCCATTTGCAGAATCGAACGCACATAAGTAACTTTTCATGACTCATATGTTCACGTATGTGCATTGTAACAAAACAAACTTGTTGTACACATTAGTGTAACAATTCATATCTCATATAATCACATGTTCTCACCATCTGATTAAACTTACATTATACTTTATACAAAAGATTCACAGGTATACATATACTAAAGAGCGTACGTATTCAAATAATTTGCAATGCAAGCAAATTACAAACTTATAATACATAATCGTTCACATTAAACATTTGAGTGTATTCTTGATGCTTTCATATTCATGCTTATCACATGAATGCATCCTAGATCTTCTCTAGATGCTTATTGCTCTTTTGGACAAGTGTGTGAGTTATTAACTGGTGCTCTGATACCACTCTGTCACGACCCGAACCCGCCCCTATGGGTTAAGGCCATAACCGGCCAGTAATCACGAGATTACCTGCGGCCTCAAACCAAATAAGACAAAACTCATCAGAGTAAAGGGGCCAAACGGAAGCAAATTTAAAACTTTGTCCATAGAGCCGTGCTTATATGCACATCATAACATTCCACATTTACATATGTTAATAACTCACCGTAGAAAGTATAGTAACATAAGGTTCTGTACAGACAGGATCATTCAAAACTAAGTCAGCCAAACAAAACCATACACAGACGTAAACCAAAGTCCTCGCCAACATGACGAAATACACAGAATAGAAAAAGGGCGAAGACGTGTCTCATGTGTGAGACGCAAGGGCTGACTCTTCAAAACTTTGGTTATTCCACACCGACTTCACTGAGGCTGGGTCTGGACCTCTCTAGGCTCACCTACAAACACATGAATGAGCGTGAGCGAAAGCTCAGTGAATAATATCAAATAAAGAATATGCATTGGAACAATATACCCCAAACGGCCTTGGGCCCAGTTTATATTTCTAGCTAATACACACATACATAGACATCTGTAAGTTAAGAAATTGCAGTTCAAAACACGTCATACGGCCTCGGGCCCAATTCATTAGTGTCATTTAGGTCAAACTGGCCTTTGGCCCAATCAAACTTTCTTTTGTGTCAAAACGACCTTTGGCCCATTCAGATGACAAACTGGCCTTTGGCCCATTCATTCTTTCATGTCAAACTGTTATTCGTATCAAACTATCATTCGTGTCAAACTGTTATTCGTGTCAAACTGTCATTCGTGTCGAACTGTTATTCGTGTCAAACTATCATTCGTGTCAAACTGTTATTCGTGTCAAACTGTCATTCGTGTCGAACTGTTATTCGTGTCAAACTATCATTCGTGTCAAACTGTTATTCGTGTCAAACTATCATTTGTGTCAAATTGTCATTTGTGTCAAACTATCATTCGTGTCAAACTGGCCTTTGGCCCATTCGTGTATTCATGTCGAAACGGCCTCTGGCCCATTCATTCATGTCGAAACGGCCTCTGGCCCATTCATTCATGCCAAAACAGCCTCTGGCCTATCCATTCATTCTTGTCAAAACGGCCTCTGGCCCATCCATTCATTCCTGTCAAAACGGCCTCTGGCCCATTTAATCATTCTTCTCAAAACGGCCTCTGGCCCATCCATTCATTCTTGTCAAAACGGCCTCCAGCCCATTTAATCATTCTTGTCAAAACGGCCTCCGGCCCATTCATTCATTTCAAAACGGCCTCCGGCCCATTTATTCGTGTCAAAATGGCCTCTGGCCCATTCATTTGGTATAACAAACATTGTCCACCAATCGAATCAACGAACTTATAAAACTTACATAGAAGTAAGCAATTGGACAACAACATATCCATCGAATCAACGAACTTATAAAACTTATATAAAAGTAAGCAATTGGACAATAACACATTTCAGATATCTTCGTTAAGATATTACTCACAGTGATCGGCTGGTTGATTTGGTCTGGAGCTTGACCCTACACATCACATAACACATATGGGTCACAACCGATTCAATCCATTCTTTAATTCACATATTCCTCTCTAGGCTTTATTCTTATCCTTATAACTTAATTACAATGCTCAATGCATGCCAAGAGTACTTAGAAGTGAAAGAGAACGGAAAACAAAACTCAGAATGTCTTTTCAAAATTTCAGAAAACAGGGTCCTCGCTCAAGCGTGGACTTCCCCGCTAGAACGGACCCATGAGGTCTGCAAAAGTACTGGATGCATCAAAATAACGCTCGAGCGTGAAGTCTGGCGCTCGAGCTGAAGGTCTGTCTACATAGCTCCCTGCTCGAGCGTGAACTTCCCCGCTCGAACAGACATCCATGTCTGCAAAAATACTAGGAGCACGAATTCCCTGCTCGAGCGGCACTTCCCCCGCTCGAGCGGACATCAAAAATTCTGGGTTTTCCAGAACACATTCTTGAGCTTCAACTCGATGTTCAAAGGTTCCAAATGCATGATTTTGACTCAAACTTCACATATACATATACCAACATGGTACCAACACCAAATTACAACACAATGGAGCTCAATTTCACAAATTAATCACATGCATGTCCCAATCTACACCAAATTCACTTTCAACATAACCATTTCATGCATTCAAGCTCATACTTCTTGTGAATCGTACATGCATGTGAGATATAACTTCCATTTCAACTCAAGTTGTACAAATGGTGGTCACAAGCATGGATTCTAGCCCCAATTCTACATGGATCATATTTTTCATGCTCAACTATACAATTCATGGTTATTATGCACATGCATGCATTCGATGACTTCAAATACAACAAAACTAACCCAATTTCATGTCAAATTTACTCTTGATTACCCAACTAGCTTGAATACACAAAATTACAAACTAGAATCCATGAAATACTCACCTAGGAGCTTTAATTTCACAAGCTATAGCAAGTTCTTGAGAAATCTTCAAGGTTTCCAAGCTTTGAGCCAAAATTGCACAATTTCTCTCCCTTTCTCTCTCTATAGCCGGCCCTCTCTCTTTCTAAGGCACAAAATTTGATTTTTGAGCTCAAGTGTATGAATTGAGTGTATAGTGCCTCTCTTTACAAGTCCCACTAGTCAAAATTATTAATATTAAATAATTGGGCACTTAATTAATCGTTTTGAATCTAATTATTTTGATCCAAAAAAATTTTCAATTAAATTTCACCGTAGGCTCTAAATATTATGCCAATCACAATGGTGCAATCAATTTCGATTTTTACGGCCGATAAGGCCTTCAACTTAAATTTCAAAGTAGGTAATCAAACAGATATTCCTACGGTAAACAAATAGAAATTCAAAACCACATATTTTCACATAATGGCACACAAAATCATGTCAAACACATAATCACATTCATAATAAGGACCAATTAGCTAAATACGGAACGGGGTTATCACAGTAATGTACCCTTAGATCCGAGTGAACGTTCAAACCTTTCTCTTCCTTCCCATTGGAAATCTTAACACAGATTGATTCCACATCACGGTCTCCTCATTGTGCCTCTATGACCTTACTAACCAAGGTAGGTTGAGCATTCAAAGTAAACAAGGTAGCACTCTCTCCGGACTCACCCAAGTGCAAATCAAACTTGCCAATAACATCTAGCATATCCCATTCCTGAATGGCCACAGTTGCCAAACTACTCACAAATTTTCGACTCAAAGCATCAGCCACCACGTTGGCCTTCCCCGAATGATAGTGTAACTCAAAGTCATAATCCTCCATAAAATTCCATCCACCTCCGTTGTTGTAAATTCAAGTCTTTTTGAGAAAATAAATACTTCAGACTCTTATGATCAGAGAAAACCTCAAACTTCTCACCATACAAGTAATGCCTCCAAATTTTCAAAGTAAAAATCACCGCTGCTAATTCTAGATCATGAGTGGGGTAATTTTTCTCATGAGTTTTCAATTGTCGTGAACTGTAGGCCACAACTTTCCCTCTTGCATCAAGACACAACCAAGTCCATCCCCGGATGCATCACAATAGATAGTGTAATTCAAACCCCTTTCCGGAATTATCAAAACTGATGCGGTAGTCAATCTAGTCTTAAGCTCTTGGAATGACGTTTCACACGCCTCACTCCATACAAATTTGATACCCTTTCTAGTCAACCTAGTCAAAGGTGAAGCTAGTCTAGAGAAGTCCCTTACAAAACGTCGATAATACCCCGCTAATCCCAAGAAACTCCAAATTTCAAAAACATTCTTGGGTTGTTCCCAATCCTGTACGGCATCTATCTTTGAGGAGTCCGCAGTTACTCCCTCTCTAGACACTACATGCCTCAAAAACTTCACCTTAGTTAACTAAAACTCGCATTTCTCAAATTTGGCATACAATTGGTGCTCACTAAGTAAACCCAGCACTACCCGCAAGTGAGTCTCGTGTTCCTCCTCGGAGGTTGAATAAATCAATATGTCGTCCACAAAGACGACCACAAAACGGTCCAAGTATTCCCAAAAAATTCTATTCATCAAATCCATAAAGGAAGCAGGTGCATTGGTTAACCCAAAAGGCATTACAAGGAATTCATAGTGGCCATAACGCGTACAAAAGGCCGTTTTCTGAATGTCCTCCTCCCGGACTCTCAACTGATGTTACCCCGACCTCAAATCTATTTTTGAGAAGCAACGAGACCCTCTAAGTTGGTCAAACAAATCATCTATTCTGGGTAGAGGATACTTGTTCTTAACTGTAACTCTATTCAACTTGCGGTAATCAATACATAACCACAACGATCCACTCTTCTTCTTCGCAAAGAGAGCCGGTGCTCCCCAAGGTGATATACTAGGACGAACGAAGCCCTTATTTAAAAGCTCTTGGAGTTGAATCTTCAAATCATTTAATTTGGCGGGTGCAAATCTATATGATGACATGGAAATCGGTGTCGTGCCAGGCACTAATTCAATGGAGAACTCGATCTCCCGGTGAGGTGGTAAACTAGTAAGATCTTCTAGAAAGACATTAGGGTATTCACAAACTACCCTTGGTAACTCAACAAGAGCCCCGCCACTCTCATTATGCAAGAGAGTTACAAAAAGGCCACTAAGTTTGCTCCTACTACGAGGGTCAACAACTGGCGACAAGGCTTTATCAACTCGGTTCCCTCGAAAATAGAAACGATCACCGCTCGAAGTGCACACTGTAACTCTTTGATGATAACAATCAATCACAGCTTGGTAAGAACACAACCAGTCCATGCCTAAAATGACATCAAAACTCAACATATCTAGCAACACAAAATCAAATGGAAGTCGACACCTGGCAACTTCTATTTCACAATCACGACAACCCCAGTCTAAATCAACTGTACCCCCAACAGGTGACTCTACTCTGAGTCGAGGCACTAATTGTGCTACCTCTAACCCCAATACAAAAGCAAATGCAATAGATATAAACGAATGAGACGCACCCGTGTCTATCAATACATTAGCCAAAGAATTACACACAACAAAAATACCTCTCGCAACTGAGGATTCTGGCAACTACTCTGGCACGGTAATAGCATCCACACGCCCCTGTGGCACCTGATTCACTTGTTCCCCTCTCGGAGCATAGGCCTGTTATACTAACTGAGCCGAAGTGGCTCCCTAATTAGCTCGCGAAGCTTGAACTGATTGAGCCTGCTGATGGCTCTGGGTCTGCCTCGACCCTGATGCGCCAAATGCGCCTCCCAACTGTGGGCAAGTTCTCTTCATATGCCCCGGCTAACCACACTGATAACAATTAAACCCTTGACCTTTATTCTGAGACTGAGACTAACTTTGAGATCGGTTAGGTGGTGGTAACATTAACTGCCCTCCTTCATTTTATGGGCATGAGAAAGATTTGTGACCCGGTTGGCTACACTTGAAACACAAGAAGCTACTCGATGCACTTTTTCCCGGACCTGCACTAGGCAAAGGAAAAGTGGATCTAGACTGCTGTGATTGGGACTAGGATGGATAAGTGTTCCTGCTCTTCTTGTTCTGCCAATAGTCTCCTTGAGACTCTTGGCCCCTAGACCTCGAACTCTGAAGCCTCTCATCCTCGGCTTGTATGGAAATTTCTACGTATGTCGCCGTCTCCACAAGACGGTCATATTCCCGAATCATATTTCCGACAAGCTTGAACATAATTTTTGTTTTCAATTTCTTTTCAAATTCAATACAATGGCGCTCTTCCGTTGCCACCAACTCTGGTGCAAATCTGGACAAACTAGAGAAGACTGCCTCAAACTCGACCATGGGCATGTCGAGTTGTTTGAGGTCTTTAAACTCTTGCCTCAATCTCTCCCTAGCAGTGGGAGGTATGTACTTATCTTGGAAAGCAACCGCAAAGGCTTCCTATGTTGGCTCCACTCTACCTTTGGCATATTTCCAACATTGACTCGCGTCTCCCTTAAGGTAGTAACTCGCTAGAGTCACTCTTAGTTCACTATCTTCAATGTGAAGCATCTCAAATGTCTTCACAGTTTGTTCGACCCACTCATCCGCTTTCTTGGGCTCGGGACCACCATGGAACTCATCCGGTTTGGCCCGCAAGAACTCTCTAGCAAGGAAACTCACCCTTGACTCCGCGGTGTTCTCTCGGGCTTGATTCTCCACCCTCAACAAGTTCATAGACTCTCTTAAAGCCCCTGCCATTTCTCGAGACAGGGCCCCCATTGCGGTTTGACCCGTTTGTCCCACCTGCTTGGCTACATTAGCTTGGCCTACTTACTCGGCCATATTAGCTTGGCCGAACCCTTCTTCTTGCACCGGAACCCTATGGACCGGTACCTCATGCACACCCCGGCGAGCCTTACCACGCCTCCCGCCTCTACCACCACAGATTTGACCTCTTCCTGACATCCTAATAAAGGACACAAGAGAAATAATTTAGCACATTAACTTATATGTGCTCGTAGCTTGACTCACACGTTTGACTACAACAATTTCATATATTTCTCTACCATATACACAATTCAATTTCACTCCACATAAGCACTTAGTCATGTAAACACATACGGATTATACTCCTATGATGAGATTCGTCTCACAAAGAACCAAGAATTCTTAGTAGAATGAGTATTGATCAAGTACCCTTCTAATAAGACATCAAAGAATTTAACAGGTGCAAACAACATCCCAAAAGTCCAATCCCATACCCATTTAGTCACATAAACATGTTATCACATAGTCACAAAATACATAACACTTCCTAAGCATGCTAAATGAACCCATTGTGGTTAAACAGCCACTTCCTACGAGCTCCAAGTATTCAAACTGGGTAGCTCTGATACCAAGTTGTAACGCCTCAAATTTCTAGCCCAAACAATAATACAACAATCATGGCTCTTTCAAGCAAAACCGAATATAAATCTCCAAACTAACATTACATGATACAATAGTTCTTCATGCAACAATGCATTAATCCAACAAGAAGTAAATAAGCAAATAAATACCCCCAAGGGTTTACAAGTTTCAAAGGCTTGTGCCTGGTTACACAAAACGGTTATTCAAACCCACACACATACAGCCCTTGGCTTACACACAGAGTCACAGCAAAATGAGAGTCTCGTACTCTCAACACACATTTCCTCGCCTTTAGTTAGGCGACATCACCACATCTTTTTCTGCACAAAAATCCCATAGGGTGAGCATAAAGCCCAGTAGGAAATCCTTAACAAAGTATATACATTTTATACAAGTCTCAAGAGATGAAATGCACATGCCATGCTATATCCTTTTTTAAGATAAATCACGTTTTCATCTTTTGAAAACCATCATGCTCAATGATGTCATGCAATTTCAATTGTTCAAAAATTAACAATTTATTTCAATAGTGGTAAATACGACTTTGGTAATCCCTAGGTCGGTGTCTGCAAGTAAACTATACAAGTACTACCAAATTGTCATTTTTACCGATATTAACCGGAAGGATCCACACCTATCCGCGTGGGTTTTCGGTCTTTCACCCTAGACTCTCAGGCCAACTTATTTAATATCATCTACACCACCTATCAAGACTTACCAACATATTTACCCCAAAACCATTTCATGAAAACTTGTTTCTCAACATTCTTTTCTCAATGCAAGTTTTCAAATCAACTTTCAAAGTTTAATGCAATCAAATGAATTGTTATGCCAATAACACAAAATGAATATAAATACTTTTATTCCAATTCATCATCTAAGGAATAACACAATTCCCTCTTCTCAAGTATCCTTAACAATTAGTCATTTCAAGACTATTTCAACGTTTTGAACAATAATTTCTAAAATGAATAACAATTCTCATATTCCCTGAATTCTAGGTTTTCTCACCAAAACTATACAACTCAAATCTTTTGAAACAAAACTTTTCAAAATCATCTTTTCTTCAATCAACGAAGATCAAAATCCATAACATCATTTTAAAAGAACAAGAGACAAACCTACTTTCAAAAATCGCTCAACTTCTTAAATTAACAATCAATTTTCAAAGCTATCGAAGGATGATTTCGAAAATCATCTAGATCTTGCAAAAATATATATATATATAACTCTAAAAAAATCCCTACCTCAAGTTTTGAAGAAGAAATGAGATGAAACCCCCAAAATCAACTGTGTCGAAACTCGATCTTCACCGCACACAACGAAGCCCTCGGTATGATAACCAACTTTGGTGAAGAACTTAGGTCTAAATCCCAATAGATTTGGAGAAATCAAAAAGTGAAGATGACTTCTAGAGAGAGAAGCTCCCGATCTGGAATTTTGAAGAGTTTTAGAGAGAGAGAGGACTGAAAAAGTGATCTGAAATATCGGATTCACGAACTGATATAACATGGTCTGCTCGAGCATGGAAGGCCCCGCTCGAGTGTCAAATACACTAACCTAGTACATTTTGCAGACAGGTCAAAGTTCTGAAACCAAACATTCTCCACTCGAGCACATAAACGGCCGCTCGAACGAACAAGCAACTTCAAATGCATTTTGCATTTTTGCTTCGGGGGCACTGCCCCTCGACCCTGCCAAGGCGCTGCCCTCGAACCCGCCAAGAGACGCTGCCCCCTGGACCCCCGCGAGCTGATTAGGCAGCTTGATCCCCGATCGGCCCAGTCAATGTGGCAAAACATGAAAGAAGGATCAAAACTGGGATCGCTACAGGTCTGAACTCTTTTTGGGACATCACCGTTCAAAGGATATGAAGGAGATAAATTGGTTACGTCAACCGCCGTCCTCATTGCCTCACCCTAAAAGGATCTTGGCAATTTAGCATGTGAAAGCAAACACCTTGTTCTTTCCACAATGATGCGGTTTATCCTCTCGGCAACACCATTTTGTTAATGAGTCTTTTTAATTGTCTTTTGGTGCCAAATACTTTGGCTGTGACAATACTCATCAAATGGCCCAATTTATTCACCACCATTGTCTGATCGGATACACTTCAATTTCTACCCTGTTTCTCTTTCAACCATGGTCTGAAAATGTTTAAATACATCCAGAACTTGATCTTTAGTTTTTAGTATAAAAGCCCAAACTTTTCTTGAATAATCATCAATGAAAGTAACAAAATAAAGTACACTACTATGTGTTCTAACTTTTAAAGGACCACAAATATCCGAATGAATTAACTCCAAAACATTTTTTTTTTTTAGAAACAACATTTTTATGAAGAGAAACTCTATGCTGTTTACCCGCCAAACAATGAACACAAGTTTTAAAATGTGTACCTTTTAAACCAGGTAGAAGATCTTTCTTGAACAAAACTTGCATCCCTTTTTCACCTATGTGCCCAAGTTGTTTGTGCCACAATTCGGTAAAAGTATTATCTTCAAGTGCATTGACAACACCTTCACAATTTTTTCCTTGCATCAAATAAAGTGTATGAGTCTTCTTGCACTTAGCCACCTGTAGACACCCCATTTTTAAACGCCCGCAAGACTTAGACGCTTGGTTCGATACACTCGATGATGAAAGTTGAATTGTGTTCTTTGAATTAACAGCGATTCGGATTCAATCAGACTCTCAAAATAACCTCAAATCTTCAACATTTACCTTGTTTGAACATGTGAGTTTCATTTTTGGACCATTTTCCACTCTGAGTTGAGTTTGAACCAAAAAACAAGGGAGGGCATCAAAGCCCGACCGTGCATCAGTGATGGCCGACCCTGGCTATGAATGGCCGATTGGCCCTTGGTGGCGAAAAACACTATTTTGGGCGAGAGGCCGCCAACTGTCCATTTTTGAAAATATTTATCACCTTTTGAGCTTCAATTCTATAAAAACGAAACTGTGTGATTGTTTTGAGGGTTGAACAAAAATTTAGAGAGCCTATATTCACCTTGAGAGCTCCTCCCTCCTCTTTCTTCCATTGCAAGCAACCTTTGAGCTAACTTAGCTTCCTTGTGTCATCTCTATACTCCATCTACAACCTTGTCTCACCACCTTAAAGCCTTGATTGATCTTGGACAAGCATAATTCAAGCTTGAGAGTGGGTTGAAACCAAGTTTGGATCACAAACAACAAGCTTACCCCTTGAAAGGTATAAGCTTGTTTTCTTCTCTCTTGCTTTCATTTCTTTCATCTGCTTCATCATTCTTACTGTTTTTTGGTGTTTTGAGTCTATTTGAAGTGTTTAAGGTTGGGTTTGAAGAGCTACCAAAAGGGTAGAGAGAGTTTGCTCTTTCTATACCTTTACCTATAGCTCAAACCATTCCTTTTCCACTCTTTTTCTTTGATATCTACACTAATTTTCAGAGTTTTCAAAGGGCCAAAAATCATGTTTTGAGGTTTCAAAAGTGGAGGGGTTAGCCACTCTTCCTTCTTCTTGCTTACTAGCCTTCATTCTTCTCTTTATTGTTTAGCTTTTTAAGCTCTTTCATGCATGTTTAGCCTCTGTTTTTCACATGTTAAAGGCTATTTTAAGGTTGTCCAAGCCTTTTAAATTGATTCATGCTTTGTTTAGTTCATTTGTTGTCTCATAAGTTGGCATACATAACTTGTTGCATGTTGTTCCAAGCTTTCCTTTGCTCGTTTCCATGTTTAAGAGTCTAACTTTAACAATTATTCCACCATTCATCTCTTTCATTCTTGAGAACAATTTCAACCGATTGGGGTTGTTCCATACATGTAAGGGAGACTCTTACTTAATGGCTTAATCTTTTCGAAGATTCATTGCCAACAGTGTGGTCTCTCTCTCATGCTTTAGAAGAACCTGTTATTTGACATTACTTCTTGTTTAGAGGACTTTAACATCACCATGGAAAAATGGACTAAAGAATGGAAAGACTTGATAAAATTGGTTTAAAACTTGGATCAACACACATAAAGAAAGTGGCTTAAATTGCTTCAACTTGGCCAGACGTTATGCCAAGTTCCTTGTGTCAAGAGTCGTCACATGCTAATCCATGGCATTTTGATGACTCTTGAAATGTCACTACCTCCCTTTTTGAGTTCATACTATGACAAGAGGGAGGGGTGGTCTTATTCTTTGCATTTTATTGACTTTTGTCCAAAATTGCATTCGAGACCATCAAGCAATCATTTTGCTCATTAATGGCTTTGGAATCAATTCCGACCTTCTCTCAAGGCTTTCCCATGACACAGGAGGAAGAAAGGGACAAACAGAGCTTGAGGACACTTTGTCTGCATTTGTTCACCTCAGAACACAAAAATAGAGCTTTGCACCAAATTGATGCCCTGCCGACCATCTGTAGGCCCAGCCAGCCATCAGTGATGCACGGTCGGCCCTCAATGTGTGGCCAGCAGTGCAGTTTTGCAAGAAATAGAGGCAGTGGCTGAAGGTGAAATAGAGTTGGCTTGGACAGACAGAGTAGCCCTCAAGCGCTGCGCATGCAACGTTCATCCATTTTAACTTACGCATTTTGTTGAATGTAGTTAATCTTGTTATAATTAATTGGTTTGTAGCTAATTAATTTGTAAAGTGTTGTATTTAATTAGTTAGTTCAACTAGTTATTCAATTTCGTTTTGTAATTAGTTAGTTAGAATAACTAATTGATTCAATTGTTGTAATAAAGTAGTTAATTAGCTTAGTTGAGTTAATTATTATTTGTTCATTCGATTTTGTAATAGTTAGCTTAATTTGGACTTTCGAACATTGATTCGCACCTTCATGCGTGAGGGATCAAAATGTTGTAATAATGTGTATGTCTTCTAACCTCACGTCTTTCTCCCTTTTATTTAACTGCTTATGATGGTCAGTTTATGGACATCACGTTTTATTAGCACTCTTCATATTTGTATCCACTTGTATTGCATGCACCGAGGTTCGGTTCATCATTCTAGCTGCATTTTCGTTTCAATACTTCTTTGAATACATGCTTAGATCACATGCTATTTCATCGATTCATATGCCATGTTTAGTAGCCGAGCCTATTAGTTGCATATCGCATATATTGCATTAGTCATCTTGCATAAGTTAGGAATCATGTATTTTTCTAACTATTTTGTTTATTTTGGCTTGGAGTACTAGGTGAGCTTTTATTCGATTCAGCATAATCGCATGCGTGTGAATGTTGCCATGTCTAGCATGCTTGCCATGAGGCTAATTGCTTAATTGATAAACTGCTTGAATGCCTGTGGATGAAGGCTTATTGCTTGAATTGGAATAATTTGAGCAATGTTTATATGCGATCACTTTTTCAAGTGGTCCATATTTCGAAGCAATTTTACAAAACAAACATGACTCGAGGTGTTCCAATTCTTGCAATTTTAGTCTATACTTGTGTGTTCATATTAGATTCAGAACCACGGGAGTCCAAACTGTAGGGCTTATATTCAAGCTTCCGAAAGGGGGTGCGAAAAAGTCGAGCTACAGTTTCTGGCAACTCTACTGGGGAAATTAGAGAACTTGACTTGAAATTCATGATATGAAATTTTATTTACACTTATATGTTTCTTTGCATTGCATTTGCATCAGTGCATTTAAGTCACTGTGTTTACAGAAAATGATTGTCCTACCTTTGTTCACATTCATTGAGCTCCATGAGATGGGTGTTCAGATTGAAGTTGCCATGAAACAGGGGTTGATAACTGATGAGAAAGAGTGGGCCAAGAGGCCTTTTGCACGCAGTTTCAATACAACCACTAGTGGAAGCACAGCTGAGCGGCTGTCGAATGTGAGTGTTATCACTACCACAACCAAGATCGTCAATCCCTTTGCAAATATAACTCCACAAACTTCAAACAACCTGGCCCAATCCTAGAGGACCTTCACCCCACTCTACATGCCTTTATCCTAAGCCCTGAGGGTGTTGATCAAAAAGGACACCTCAAGCCGTTAGAGCCTCGCCCGCTACCTGATCCCCTTCCACCAAAATACAACCGAACCAAGTACTGTGCGTTTCATCAGTAGCACGGTCATGACACCAACCAATGCTTCAGGTTGCGTCATGAGATTCAAGACCTCGTCGACAACAAGGTGATCGCACTACCCCAAAAGCCAAATGTGATTACTAACCCTCTCTCGACCCACAATCAAGTTCCTCCACCTCACAACCTAAACCTAATCCATACACTGGCCCTCCCCTACGACCTTAGCATATATATTACCCCTTCCCACCTACCCAGACCAACGGTGTTCATTCCTAAAAGCACAGATTTGTGCATGATGGGCACGTCTACACTTCAACCTGAACCCGTAGTGGTGGCAGTGGCAGAAAAATGGAAGCTGGTCTTAGAGGAGAGTACGAGTCTGCTACCTGAGTGCTCTGAGGACTTGCCAAAGGGGGTGTATGACCCATGCTGCTACATTGTGCCGGTAGATCAAGATAAACCGGAAGTGGTATTGCCAACAGCAGTGAAGGTCAATGTGGTTAGAGATGATGGCCCGATCCAAGGTTTGGATGATCTGGCAGAGCTAGAGGAGGACTTCGAAAATCTGCAGTTCTATGACGAACAAGATCAAGGAGATGTGCAAATTGACTGGTTTGATTTGAATGGGTCGACGGACAATTCTGGATGGTTGAGTGATGAACCCGACAGGGAGGAGGAAACTGAAACAAAACTAGAGGAAATGGAAGCAAGAATCGCTGCAGTGGCCGAAATGGCTGATGAAAAGGGAAAACTGATGGAGAGCACCGGCGTCGAGAATTTAGGTCAAGAATCGGGTACTGTGAATACCGTGAACACCAAACAAAAAGCTGTGCTGAAGTAGTTTGCACAAGAAAGTGATCAAGACAAACAGGAAGCTGGAATGGCCCAACACCCTGTAGGGGATACTCGTGATGTGAGAATGATAAGAACGGAACCAAACAATTGTTTGTTGGTTGCCGGAGGTGTATGGTGGGAGGATGACGATTTACTTCTGGCCCACACTGACAAGGATTGGGGTAAGTCCCTTCCATATAATACCTAGTACTTTGAAGAAGTAGATCACATGACAAGGAGTATGCGATATTTCAAGGCCCCACATTTAGACCAAGCCAAGGCCTCTACGAAAGAGAGAGAGGTAGAAAGACAAAAAGAGAAGCAGTTGGAGGAAAAGGCAGTTTTAAATCAACTAAAGAATATCCAAGCCGACATTTCGATCTAGGGTCTTCTTATGGCCTCCCCAGTGCATCAGCAAGCTGTGCTGTCAATAATGGACAAAGTCAAACTGTCCATTAACATCACCTCTGAATAGCTTGTGGGATTAGTTTTCCCAAGTGGTGCCAGTCCAACCCTAACCTTCTCTGAGAAAGAACTCCTGCTAGAAGGCTCAACACACAACAAGCCTTTGTATATATCCGTTGAGTGCAGAGAAAAATGGGTGCCAGTGGTGTTGGTCGATAGTGGGTCAGCCATCAATGTTTGTCTATCTTGTACAGCTAATGCCAGCGGCCTGAAACCAGCAGACTTCGTGCCCACAGCCCAAGTGATCCGGGCATATGATAACATGAGCAGGGAGGTGATGGGCACAATACAAATCCGAGTTCAGGTGGGCCTAGCGTAATAGGATGTCGAGTTCTATGTCCTAGATGTGCCAGCCATTTTCAACTTACTGCTAGGAAGGCCCTGGATGCACCTTGTGAGAGCAGTCTCTTCTACCATCTACCAAATGCTGAAATACCCTCACGAGAAGGAAGTGGCTATTGTGTTCAGGAATTTGTCCATACATCCTCCGCCAAAGGTAACTACACCAATACTGGAGATCGTTCATGGCGAGGAGGATGTATTCCTTTCAGGGTTTACTCTGGCCGAGGCTCGGGTGGTGCAGAACATATTGGCAGCTGATGAGGGCATGTATGTCAGTGTCCAGTCTGTGTATTTCATGAACAAACTCCAACATGTGCCCGGAATGGGATTAGGAAGAAGTGACCGGAAAGGCGTCACAGTATTGGCCGATGTACTGCATAATCCGCATGCCTTTGGTCTTGGCTATACGCCCACCAAAGAGGATTGGACCAGGAAAAGAGAAGAGATAGCAGGTAGAGCCAAAGCTAAGCGGGCTGGGAAATACTATAAGCTTGTTCACAGGCCGATCTGGGGAACACTGAATGGTCACTTTGTTCGGGAGGGAGAAGACTTCCCATTTTGTGGCTTTCCCAAGCCCTGGTTGAATTCTGCAAAGTAGCATGTTCCTGGCTTCGAAATCTTCTTCGACCTCCAGTTGCAAGAAAGTGATGCTGAGGACAAGGCTGAACCAAGTGCTGAAGCGGAACAGAACATCGGAAGTGACTCGGACAATAGTGAGCTTGGAGTAGGAGCAGCATTGGCATGTCTCCTTTCAGATCCTCCGGCCGACTTGGAGAGCTTTGGGGATATCCTTACCATCTTCATGATCGGGGACCAACCGGGTGTGAACCCATCTAGCAACATTTTGGATGCATCTGAAGCACCATCTCCTATTTGGCAACTCAATGATGGCTACATATCTATTTCTGAGTTGGGTAGTGAACCAGAATCTGATTCCACATAGTCTGTGGAGTTAGAATCAGATTCTGGTTCTCCTGAGTCCAAGTCCGGTATTCCTGGAGGTGATAATCGGGATACCAGGGTCTTGTTTAGGTCCTCTTTTTCTTTTGCTTTCGAGTCGGTTGTAACTAAAGAACTAGATGAGCTGGACTTTATGAATGAGAATGCCACTGCTATTTCTGAATATTTCTCTATGTCGCTTGTTTATTGCATTGACCAAGATTTTTAAAATTTTAATGAAAATGAAGAGAAAGGAATTCCTCCAGTTTTGAAAAACTTGATTAATCAAGAGGAAAAGAGATTTGCAAAACCCCTTGCTGATGAAATCATTGCTTTTAATGTAGGTGCTAAGAAGGATCCGCGTCTGGTCCACGTTGTCTTCGGAAGAGCGCGAGCACTTAGTCACTTTAATAAAAGATTTCAAAGATGTTTTCGCGTGATCCTACGAAGACATGCCTGGAATTGATCCTAAGATTGTACAGCATCGAATCCCTCTTGACCCCGAGGCCCGACCCGTTTAGCAGAAGTTGCAAAGAATACATCCAGATTAGGCTTTGAAGATTAAAGAAGAAGTTACCAAACAGATTGAGGCAGGGTTCTTGCTTGTGTCTAAGTATCCAACATGGTTAGCCAACATTGCTCTAGTCCTAAAGAAAGATGGCAGAATCAGAGTCTATGTCGACTTCAGGGATCTGAATAAGGCTAGTCTGAAGGACGATTTTCCCTTGCCGTATATTGATGAGTTGGTTGACTTCACCGCGGGTCATGCGTTGCTCTCTTTCATGGATGGATTTTCCAAGTATAACCAGATTCTGATGGCGCCCAAGGACAGAGAGAAAACTGCATTTACTACGCCGTGGGGTACCTACTATTATTGGGTTATGCCATTTGGGATGAAGAATGCCAAGGCTACCTACCAAAGGACTGCAACCACCAGTCTGCATGATATGATCCATAAAGAGGTCGAGGTGTATGTGGACGACATGATTGTCAACTCCAAAGAAAGAGAGGGCCACTACACCGCCTTGAAGAAATTCTTTCAACGAATCAGAGAATACAGACTGTGGTTGAATCCACAGAAGTGTACTTTCAGTGTAACAGCAGGGAAATTACTGGGTTTCTTGATCACACAGAGGGGCATCGAAGTAGATCCTTCCAAAATCAAGGCCATCCTAGAAATGCCACCACCAAGGACTGAAAAAGAGGTGCGAGGCTTTCTGGGTAAAGTGCAATTCATAAGACGGTTTATTTCTAAATTAACCTTGACTTGTGAACCACTTTTTGGTCTCCTAAAGAAATGAGAGAAATTCCGATGGGATGATCGATGTCAATTCGTTTTTGAGTAGATTATGTAGTACTTTCAGAATCTGCCCGTGTTATCACCGTCAGAGCCGAATAAGCCTTTGATTCTGTATCTGTCAGTAACAAACACCACAATGGGATGCATGCTTGCTAAGGAATCTGACGATAGGATGGAAAAAGTCATCTACTATTTGATCAAGAAAATGCTAGATTATGAGACCCGCTACACTTCGCTGGAAAAAGCTTGCCTAGCCTTAGTATGGGCTACCAGGAAGTTGAGGTACTACTTGTTAGCTCACTCCGTAATTCTGGTTTTAAGATTAGATCCCATTAAATATCTCTTTGAGAAACCAGCGCTTATGGGTAGGCTAGCCCGTTGGTTTCTTCATCTCTCTGAATTCGATCTTAAATATGTTACTCGTAAGTCAGTCAAGGGAAGAGTTGTAGCGGAATTCCTAGCAGATCACCCGGTAGAAGGGGATGAAGGGGTCGAATACCTTGTTCCCAGATGAAGCCATTCTACAAGTCGAGGAAGAGACTTGGACAATGTACTTTGACGAAGCGTCCAACCAATATGGTTATGGGATAGGTGTGTTGCTGCTAGCACCCGACAATTCTCATATACCTTTAGCCTTCAAACTCAGATCAAGGTATCCAATAACGAGGCAGAGTATGACGCATGTATCGTTGGTTTAGAAGCCGCCCTGGAACAAAGGGCAAAAAGATTGGACATCATCGGGGACTCGAATCTAGTTGTTTCTCAAGCAAATGGAGACTGGAAAGTCAAAGAAGAAAAGATGAAGGTTTATCACCAGACCCTGGATGTTCTGATTCCTAGGTCTGAAAAGCTAACTTTCACGCATCTACTGAGAGAGAACAATAGGTTCGCTAATGCCTTATCAACTCTATCGTCCATGATAGACATCCCTCTTGGAGTCCGGATGTGTCCAATCATCATTGAGTAGATACACGCGCGGCCTATGAGACTATCACCGCAATAGATGAAGCGCAAGATCAAAACCCTTGGTACTATGATATCCAGAACTTCTTAGGAAATGAGATCTATCCACCAAGGACAAATGCCAAAGACAAAAGGGCAATATGGCGGATGGCTGTTCAATTTATCATTTGCAGAGGAAAACTGTACAAGAGAGGTCATCTAGGAATGCACAAGTTGTGTGTCGAAGAAGAGAAGTCAAAACGCTTGATGGAGGCTATCCACGGGGGAGAGTGCAGAGCGCACAAGAACGGAGTAATGTTGGCCTGGAAATTCTCAGGAAGGGTTACTACTGGTCTACTATGGAGGAGGATTGTATTGGTTTTGTTCGGCAATGCCCCAAATGCCAAATTCATGCTAATAGCATGAATATCCCACCGTCAAAACTATACAACATGACTTCGCCATGGCCTTTCTCAGTAGCAGTCACACCAAAAGGGTCGAATGGGCATGAATGCATTATGGTGGCAATTGATTACTTTACAAAGTGGGTGGAGGCTCAGTCCTACGCAGTATTGAAAGCAGCGCATATGGCTAAGTTTATCAGAAACAATATCATTTGCCGATACGAAGTCCCAAACGAGATCATTTCAGATAATGGCTCCCACTTCAAGAAAGAAGTGATAGACTTGTTGGAGAAATACAATGTGGCTTTCCATAAGTCATCTACATACTGGCAAACCAATGGAGCTGTTGAGGCCACCAACAAGAACATCATGCATATTTTGCAGAAGATGGTTGAGACCTATAAGGACTGGCTAGATAAATTGTCGTTTGCACTCTGGGGCTACAGAACTTCAATCCGAACGTATACGAGGGCAACTCCATATTCTCTTGTCTATGGGATGTAAGTTGTTCTGCCAATCGAAATAAAAGTCCCGTTGCTGCGGGTTATGGCTGAGTGTCAAATAGCAAAGGCGGACTGGCAGTAAAGCAGGTTTAAAGAACTGATGTTGTTTGATAAGAGAAGGCTGACAGTATTGTACCATGTTCAAGGCTATCAACACATAATTGCTAGGGCTTTTAACAAGAAGGTTAAGTCCCGGAATCTCAAAGAGGGGGATTTGGTGCTAAAAGACAACCGAGCTCTCATCCATGACCCTAGGGGTAAGTTCAGACCCAATTGGAGTGGTCCCTACATCATCAAAACTATCTAGTCGGGTGGAGCTGTTATTCTCATGGACCTGGATGGCCTAGAATTTTTCCAACTAATAAACATGGACAAGTTGAGGCTCGCTGTTATTCTCATGATCTTTGGATTCGGAGTTGTACATCTTGAGGATTGATTCTGTGCGCGTCAAGTGGTGATCTTTTTCGAAAACAATTTTGGGAAGTTTTAATAAAAGTTGATTTTTCTCAAAATTTACCTTCTACAACTTAAACCATTTTTGGACCAACAGGAAAATTTTCAATGCTCGCAACTTTAATTTCATTGATTTCAACATGAAGTTCTCCAACTCTCTGATACAAATCAAAGTTGCTTTTATTACATTGAAAAACTTGAAAAGAAAGATCAAAGTAATAAACTAAGGGCATCGATGAATCAGGTGCTCCTGCGTCCCCCGCTTGTGCTTATGGAAGCTCTTGATGCCAAAGTGGGCCCGGTTTGTGCCTCATCCTCAAGCCAAGCCAAGCTTTTGCCAGAAAGGGCACAACTGAAACTAGAGGCAGGGGCCAGAAGCTCTATCATCCTCCAAGCAGTGAGGTACCTAGCAAAGTGTGAACCTCGGATGGGGAATGAAACCAGGTACTCTACCCCTTCTCTGGACGAATCTGATCATGCCCAAACTGACGTCTGAATCGAAAGGGGAAGTAGAATACACAGTGTGTGAGGCCAATCAGCTGTATGCTAGGTTACCGAGTCATGTTGTAGCTCATTTCGGTCAGATTAAGCTAGGGGCAACGCCAACCTATGTCAACAGCAGACCTGTTACACATCCAATGGCACCACCACCCCTCGTTCCGGAAATCTACTAGTCGATGGCGAATGAAATAGCCTCGAGCGGAGTACTTAGGGAAAGAGTCAACTATCTTCAGTTTATCCATAAGTCACACCTGGGAAGGAATGAAAAAAAAGAGAGATTAAAGAATAGAGAGATATACGTTGAGAGAAAAGTGAGAAAAGGGCTTTAAGAGAAAAATAGAGCATGAGTGTTGAGTGATGTGAGAAACACATATGAGAAAGGATAGGAAATATTACCTGCAGAAGTAGTGGACTCCCCACAAATTTGGTAGTTTCCCATTGATGAAAAGCGTCTAAGCCCATCAAAGTCTCAACCAGCACCAAGCCAATGCAACTCTTGCCTTCTTTCAAACCTTGGGCCACTTCGACTAACTGAATACTAGACCCGCCGAAACTTAGGGCAAAAGGAAATGAACCAGCATACACAAGCAGAGGGCATGTTGCTGAAAGCCTTGCCAGAGAAGGTCGCCTCGATCACTAACGTTAAAAAATCGATGAATCAGGATTGGAATATCCATCTCTCCGTCATGGACCAAAGATCGAACCTCGTGTAGAGTGAGCCCACACATCCGTCCCAAAGCTTGGATGTAGCCGAAACGGGGCTGAGGTATGATTTCCTTATCGCGCTGGAATTCCATTAGTGCCATAAATTCTTCAATTGACAGTCATATTTCTTGTCCCCCGAAGCTAAATACATGTGTGGCTGGGTTCCCACATCAAACCGCAGCATAGAGGAATGGAAAGCAAAGAGAAGTACGACTCAAAGGAAAAAGGGCATTTAGGCCAAAGCCGCAGAAATTCCCCTTTTCCGAGCCATCCAAAGTGGTTGTCTAGTCTCAAAGGCTGCTAACAAATAACATCTCCATCTTGAGAGCAAAATATCAAAGACTTGTGAGTTGGCTAGAAAAACAGGATGGGAGCACTATTTATAGAGTTTGAGAAGAAGCTGTTTGAGAAGAAGCTATGCATGACAGCTGGACAGCACTGACCGACATCACACTGATGGCTGGCCGTGCATCAGTGATGGTCGGTCATGCATCAATGAAGCCCAGCCGGGTCTTGATGCTGGTCCAATGCAGATCAGTTGTAGCAAAAGCTGGCCTTTGTTCGGGTGGACTTCGACTGTACTTTTGAGTCTTGTTTTGTGTGTACCAAGTGTTTTTTAGTATTTTTGAGTTGTTTTCGTTTCATTTTTCCATTATCGAGTTGTATTTTACATTTTAACCAATTGTAAGTCATTATCCGATTCATGAATCAATTCAAGAGCAAAGCATTCACAGTTCCAAAGGTTACAACGCAAGGGTTATGCCATTCATCACATGCAAATGCCATTTATCTTATTGTGCAAAAAGACCATTCAACAAAAACTTGTCTTTTATAACTAGTGGGTCCAACCTCGATCATTGTTTTACAAAACAAAAACAAAAGAAAAGTCTTCAAAAATAAAGGTCTATCCGAAGCTAGTATTTAACTACATAGCAAAATGAACCAAAAGCAAAATAGCAAATCATCATCATCAGTAGCCCATCCTAGCTCTCTTTCTTCCTCAGTTGTGGAAGAGGTACATCACTGTCATCGCTAGGGTTGCTCCACTGCAAGTCAATCTTCTCTCCCTCATCCTCGGGGGTCGTAGATCCGTCAAAAGACTCCTCGGAAGGTGAGCGCTGCCTCACTCAACGTCTCCCCCGATCGGCTCCTCCTCGGCCTCTCACCGGGCCCCGTCTCCGTCTACTGGATGCGGAAGGTCCTGCAGGCACTGTTGGCGCCGGCTCAAGCGGAAAAGAGGACAAATATCTATAGGAGTAAACAAAGTGTATAGTATGGCAACAATAGTAGACTACAGATAGAATGTACCTCAATCCCATAGGTAACTAGGGTAGTCTGCCTCCTCCGTACCATCAGGAGTAGTCGGTCAATCGTCCGAAGGAGCTCATCACCATACGCACGGGGAATTTGAGAAAGGCAGACAAAAGTAATAATAGAACAATGAATAGGAATGGCAGAAAACAATCTAAATTGCAATATGGACTAGCATAAAGAAATGTGTACCTGCTTAACGTTAAGGGCAAACACGAGCCTGCGGTCCCTCTCCTCGATGTACTCCAGTGGGATCTGCTCAATCACTCTGTTCGGACGCATGTATATGATCTCAGTGGGGATCACAGGAAATCCAAGAATGGGAGCAACGACAGGGGCACCTCCAGCAGACGCACCGCCAGCCCCAGCAGCAACAGCAGCAACAATCTCTGGCACAGCTCTAGTCATGCCTGGGGTAAGAGGCGCTATCACCTGAGTGTGTAAGAAGGCAATGAAATCGCCAGGTTCATGATGACGATCGCCATCCTCGCCTATCATTAAGAGGTCAAGCTCAGGACCATCTTGTAGATCATCCACTATCCTCATGCCGGGAGGAGGCGAATATGGAATGTCGGGGTCAGCAACACCCCGCGTCGGGCGAATGAACCTCTCTCCCAGGTAGTATGCTCAACCAAAGGAGCCCTCGAATAGGATCCTCATTGTAGAGGCATGCCAGGCAGCAACGTAGGTCATCCTCGACACTTGGGGAATGCCAGCCCAAGGGTGCCAGTCAACCTGTGAAATCAGCGCAGTGTCAGATATCAGTGCAACATGAGGAAATTAGTGTAGTGCCAGATGTTAATGTAGTGTGAAATCAATGCAGTGTCAGATGTTAGTGCAGTGTCAGAATAGCAGTGCGGTGTCAAAAATCAGTGCAATGTCAGAAGTCAGTATAGTATGAGAATGGTAATATGGTACAGATGTAATAACATGAGAATGACCGCGTAGTGTGGAACAGTGTAATATGTTTATAGTAGCTACTAGCTAAAGATTGGCATTATGTGTACCTGGTCCGCCGTGATCGTGTCAAAGAAGCGGCAAAAGTATGGGAAGGTTCGGTCTACAAGGCGACATCGCTCGAATCGCAAGTTATAGTACCGAAAGCGGGGTACTGACAACTCAATCGGCCTCACTGGAACTGGAGCCAGGGAAGTGAAAATGTGTAAACCCAAAGCTATAAACAGAAGGAAAACAGAAAATATGAGAAAATGGATCAGATGAGCAAGAGATGCAACAGTGAATAGAATGTAAAGCATATCAGAAAGGTGAGTGTAGGGTATACCTCCCAAACCCTCTAGTAGCTGCCGAGTGAATTCGCCTTGTGGCGAGAGACGGAGCTCATGTAGCAGTATAAGGTGGCCAGGCTGGTGCCACCCCAATCGTACTCCACCACCCGAGAAAGGTGTACCAGTGCCCCTAGAATGTATAATCCCACGGTATTTTTCCTATTCGCAAACAGGGTAGTACTGAGGAGATATATGAGGAAGCCGCGGGTGTACTAGGCAACCTCATTTGCAATAGCTAGCTAAGTGCCAGAAAAATGCTCCAAGAACCAGCTGTAGCGCACCATCCCGTGACTGGTGGTGTCTGGGATCACCCCAAGAAACTGAAGCTGTGCATCTCTCCACTGGGTCATATCCGAATCAAAGGGGATTGGGCCGCCGACCCCAACCCGCAAATCAGTCAGCATCGAGAAGTCGTATGGGGTCAGTGTCATCTCCCTAGTCGAAGAGAAGTGGAATGAGTCGGTGGTGTCCCACCATCTCTCTACCAGGGCCCCATAAAGCCAAGACTTGGCCCTTATCTATATGAGCCTAGAGCAGAAGGGCCCAAAGCTAGCAGCATTTACCAAAATGCGGACCTCTGCGGGAAGCCGCTCGTACCAATGTCGAGGGTCGGATATAGAGCCGTAGCTGCCTATCCTCTTGGCGATCACCTATCACTAGGACACTTTATTAGTATATGTACAATAGAGATGAGTAGTTTGTTTATCACTTTCAACATGTATGCAAAGTAAAATAAGGGGAAAATTTGCGTACCGTGGAGGCGTCCGCAGATACATGCTCCATGGGCTCTCGTAGTAGAGTGTCCTCATCTAGTCCTGGGATGAAACCCTCAAATCTCAAGATGCCGCCTGGGGGTGGCACATATGTACACGGTTGGTATGTAGCCACATCAAAGGGCCTCTCAACAACGGGAAGAAATGCAGCCTCCTCCGCTTCCATGTCTGCACCAAGGGCAGCACCAATACCTACGGCGGGGTGGGAGATAGGTACTTCATCGTTAGCCATAGAGAGGAGTTGAAAAGTGAAGAAAAAGTGAGTGGTTGGGTGTTTTTGGAGTGAAAATCACAAAACCAAAAACCCTAGGAGAGAGAAAATAAAGGGGAGACCAAAAAATCAAAGGAAGAAGGGGGAAAAGTTGGAAAAATATGTGAGGATCTAAGAAAAACCAAGAGGAAATTCAAAACTTCACCAAACCAAAATCCAATTGGTTCAAAAGATGGAGGATCAAGAGGGTTTTAAGGAAAAATTTTGCAAAGGTTGTTGGGTAACTCAAGAGGAATGGAAATCTAGAGAGAAAGGAAGTTTAGAGAGAAGGGGTGGGGATTTCGACCTAAGGTGTGATTCAAATGAGTCTTGAATTGTGTTTTAAACAGCCACGGGCATGGCTTTTACCGAACTGCCCCTTACCATTGTTGAAGGCTGGCCGGCTGTATCAAAGCCCGACCGTGCGTCGTCGAGGCCCGGCCGGCCTTTGGTGAATTCAGTTTTTTTTTTTTGTTGTTGTTTTGTTTTGTTTTGTTTTGTGTGTTGTTTATATTGTGCTATGTTAGTTTATTTCATTATTATTTTCTTTGGGTTTTAATTTTGGGTTTTAATTTGGGTGTAATAATGAGTTGTATGATAACAATAATGAGTGGAAAAAAAGAAAAAAAACGAGAAATGAAAAAAGAAAGAAGGGAGAAAACAAAGAACGAAGGCAAATAGCAAAGAGATCAAAAGAAATAAAGAGAGTGAGCAAAATATCCACGTTGTTTTGTTTTGTTGCGTGAGTGCATAATTTGATTTATTTTCATTCTTGATTGATTTTGTTTAATTTGTTTAAACTCATTGTTTAAATTTGTGATGTAACTTGTTTTAAAACTTTTATTGATGACTTGTTTTTTCTAGTTCGTAATTCATTCCGTCATTTCGTACCACACGATATTATATGTACGGTTCATTTAGAGGAGTTCAAGGTAAGTCATTTGTGTCTCAGTAGGAGAACCTGCATAGCTTTGTAGCTAAGATCTTGAGTGCATCTATCGCACTTGTTCACTTTTTGCATCTATCGCACACATTCACTTGTTCATTGAGTGCATCTATTGCACTTGTTTATTTTGTGCATCTATCGCACTTGTTCACTTTGTGCATTTATCGCACTTGTTCACTTTGTGCATCTATCACACACATTTACTTGTTTATTTTGTGCATCTATCGCATCTATTTACTTTGTGCATCTATCGCACACCTCTGGGTTTTATCTCGAGACGTGTGAAACACAGCTCTGAGTGGTTTTTTGTTTTTCAGGACGCGTGAAACGCAGCCCTAGATAGGTTTTATCTCAGGACGTGTGAAACGCGGCTCTGAGCAGTTTTTGTTTCTCAGGACGTGTGAAACGCAGCCCTAGGAGGGTTTTATCTCGGGACATGTGAAACACGGCTCTGAGCGGTTTTTGTTTGTCAGGACGCGTGAAACGCGGCCCTGGGCGGGTTTTAACTCAGGATGTGTGAAACATGACTCCAAGCGGTTTTTGTTTCTCAGGGCGCGTAAAACGCGGCCCTGGGCGGCTTTTAACTCAGGACGTGTGAAACACAGCTTCGAGCAGTTTTTGTTTCTTAGGACGCGTAAAATGCAGCCCTGGGTGGGTTTTATCTCAGGACGTGTAAAACACGACTCCGAGCAGTTTTTGTCTCTCAAGACGCGTGAAATGCGGCCTTGGGCGGGTTTTATCTCGAGACGTGTGAAACATGGTTTCGAGCAGCTTTTTGTTTCTGAAGAGGCTTGAAACATGGCCCTGGGCGGGTTTACCTTGGGATGTGTGAAACACAACCCCGATCAATTTTTTCTTTTATCTCAGGACGCATGAAACGCGACCTTGGATGTGTTTGCTCTTGGAACGCGTGAAACGCAATCCCAATCGATTTTGTTTCTATCTTAGGAAGGTTGATGTGCGACTCTAAGCTGTTTTTCTCTCATCTCGGGACGTGTGAAACACGACCCCAAGCAGTTTCGTCTACTTGTTTCTCAGGATGCGTGAAACACAGCCCTAAGTAGTGTTTTCTTCCCTCGTCTTGCATTTTGGCGTGGGTGGAGTATGTTTTGAATCTTTTCTCTTTAAGCTTGAAGCTGCTCATTCATGTGTTGTTATATCTTGTGTAGTCTACTTGTTATTGCTTAATTCATCATCTTGCATGATCATAAGTTTTCAAAATAGCCGGCTTTGCGAAGCGTGTCTGTCCGTCTTTCAAAGTTGCATCGTGTAGATCATTTTCATTTTGCCCCTGAACTGCGCTAGTTTGATTCCTTGAAAAGGGATACGTAGGCAACTTGCAAGTGCAACCAAGCTAATTTATGTCTGCTTTCTTATACAAGTCTTACGACGTTGTGAAAATGGGTCATCTTTGGGCATTGACATTCACTCACGTCATCTCGTGACTCCGAGCTCTGTCAAAGAGGGGTAACTGTAGACACCCCATTTTTGACCACTCACAAGACTTAGACGCTTGGTTTGATACACTCGATGATGAAAGTTGAATTGTGTGCTTTGAATTCACAGCGATTCGGATTCAATCAAGCTCTCGAAATAACCTCAAATCTTCAACATTTACCTTATTTGAACCTGTGAGTTTCATTTTTGGACCGTTTTCCACTCTGAGTTGAGTTTGAACCAAAAAACAGGAGAGGGCATCAAAGCCCGGCCGTGCATCTGTGATGGCCGGTCGTGGCTATGAATAGCCCGTAGGCCCTTGGTAGCGAAAAACACTGTTTTGGGCGGGAGGCCGCCAGCTGTCCATTTTTGAAGATATTTATCACCTTTTGAGCTTCAATTCTATAAAAACGAAGCTGTGTGATTGTTTTGAGGGTTGAACAAAAATTTAGAGAGCCTATATTCACCTTGAGAGCTCCTCCCTCCTTCTTCTTCCATTGCAAGCAACCTTTGAGCTAACCTAGCTTCCTTGTGTCATCTCTATACTCCATATACAACCTTGTCTCACCACCTTAGAGCCTCGGTTGATCTTGGAGAAGCATAATTCAAGCTTGAGAGTGAGTTGAAACCAAGTTTAGATCACAAGCAAGCAGCTTACCCCTTGAAAGGTATAAGTTTGTTTTCTTCTCTCTTACTTTCATTTCTTTCATTTGCTTCATCATTCTTACTGTTTTGTGTTATTTTGAGTCTATTTGAAGTGTTTAAGGTTGGGTTTGAAGAGCTACCAAAAGCATGCTCTTTCTACACCTTTACCTATAACTCAAACCATTCGTTTTCCACTCTTTTTCTTTGATATCTACACTGATTTTCAGAGTTTTCAAAGGGCCAAAAATCATGTTTTGAGGTTTCCAAAGTGGAGGGGTTAGCCACCCCTCCTTCTTTTTGCTTACTAGCCTTCATTCTTCTCTTTATTGTTTAGCTTTTTAAGCTCTTTTCATGCATGTTTAGCCTCTGTTTTTCACATGTTAAGGGTTGTTTTAGGGCTGTCCAAGCCTTTTAAATTGATTCGTGCTTTATTTAGTTCATTTGTTGTCTCATAAGTTGGCATACATAACTTGTTGCATGTTGTTCCAAGCTTTCCTTTGCTCGTTTCCATGTTTAAGAGTCTAATTTTAACAATTAATTCACCATCCATCTCTTTCATTCTTGAGAATGATTTCAACCGATTGGGATTGTTCAAGACATGTAAAGGAGACTCTTACTTAATGGCTTAATCTTTTTGAAGATTCGTTGCCAACGATGTGGTCTCTCTCTCATGCTTTAGAAGAACCTCTCATTTGACATTACATCTTGTTTCGAGGACTTTAACATCACCATGAACAAAAGGACTAAAGAATGGCAAGGTTTAATAAAATTGGTTTAAAACTTGGATCAACACACATAAAGAAAGTGGCTTAAATTGCTTCAACTTGGCCGAACGTTATGCCAAGTTCCTTGTGTCAAAAGTCGTCACATGCTAATCCATGGCATTTTGATGACTCTTGAAGCGTCGCAACCTCTCTCTTTGAGTTCATACTATGACAAGAGGGAGGGGTGGTCTTATTCTTTGCATTTTTGACTTTTGTCCAAAATTGCATTCGAGAATGATGTCTAAGTTTGTATTTACTCTAAAGAACTGCAGTGCCTTATGTTTCTATTTTCCGGAGGCTCAGTTATGCTATATGTAGTTAATATTTACATAGTGACCCTTGAATTAAGGTGCAATTCCAAAATCCCTGTTTTGCTATTTTTGTTTGTGATCAAGTCAATAAGTGTGTTTTTTTTCCTTTGTTATCTATGCGTGCAGGTTAGGTTTAATGTTTGTGGGAGGCCTAGTTTTGGCGTATGCTTCAGAACACCTGGGGATTGGATCATTTTTGAGAGGTTTTGAAGAGCATATGTTTCTTATGCTGATTTTCTTAGGCTTGTAAGGAAAGCTAATTTTTTTTTGAGCAATTGACTCAGAGGATGTTCAACATGCTGATTTTCTTAGGCTTTGTAAGGAAAGCTTATTTTTTTTTGTTGACATGAAATGTATGTTTCTAGGAAGGGTGGTGAACAATGTTATGTTATTGTTGCAGGAGCATGTTGAAGTATTCAAGTATTTAATCAAATTTTGATCTTTAAACAATGTTATTGTTATTGTTGCTATTTTACAGGTATATTTTTAAAGTTAAATATGACAAATTAATAGATTAAAAAAAAAAGAAAAAAAAAATCTATTGCGGCGTTTTTCAAAACGCCACCATAGTTGTATTTTTAAAATAACAAAAAGCTATTACAACGTTTTTGAAGCGTCGCGAATGCCTGTGTGACGTCATGTGACCGTTGGCTGCCACATTTAGCAAAACGCCGCCTATACTAATTTTACGACGTTTTTAAAGCGTCATATACTTACAGCGACGGCGGCGTCCTCGGCGTTTGGTGGTAAGCGTCACTGAAGGAATTAGTGGCGTTTTTAAGACATATAGCGGTTTTAAAAACGCCGCTAAAAGTCATTTTTCCTGCAGTGCAACTTATTTATTCACTTCTCCACTTCTCCACTTATCTGTCAAAGACTTTTTTTTTTTTTTTTTTTTTTACTTGACTTTTTCAACACTAGTGACTTACAAATAATATATGATTTGTCTTTCTCACTAATATATTTCTTTTTTCTTTTTCTTTTTCTTTTTCATTTTAAACAGAATCACACAAATATATTTTATTAACCATAATCGTGTACTTCTTACTAATATATTTTATTAATCATATTCTTAAAATCATAACAGGTCAATCACTAGACATAATATCATATAGATCTATAAAATTGAATCTCTGACCATTTTTTTAATAAAATCTACCTTAGATTTCTTCAAACCAAAGTTTAGGATTTAACTAGAAGTTGGGCATTTCAAACATCCAGGAGTCGTTTGACAATGTTTATAGTTTACTATTTTTAGTTTACAAAAAAAAATAAACATGTTTATGTTTATTTTGGTTAAAAACGAAATTAAAAAATATGGTTTGTTTGGTACAAAATATTTTAATTTGTTTTGAAAACAAGTGAAAAGAAATGGTTGTGGAAGGTGGTTGTCGATGATTGAAAATGATAGTAAGAAGTGGTTGTTGGCTGTGGGAGGTAGTGGTTGAAGGTGGTTGCCATCAGTGAGAGGTAGTTGGCAAGGTAGTTGTTGGCCACGAAATGTGGTGGCCGAAAATGATTACTAATGGTCGGAGATGGTGGTCGGTAGGTTACCTAAGGTAGTAGTTGAAGGTGGTTTTCTTTGATGTCTCAAGTATATAACCCATTTTATACCTTTCTTAATTGTGTTTAATTTCTTGTGTTCGGGATGTCAAAACTAATTCAAAGCCTTGTCGGCCGTATAAGTTCATCACTCTTGAAATCTTTTTCGAATTTACATCTCCATTTTTGGTTTCCAGAGTTGAGTTTTCTTGTTTCAAGAGCATAGTTAGATTCGGGATTGGTGGAAATCATCATGAGCTTGCAAAATTTAGAGTGGTAACAAAACCACACATGCAAGGATTGGAGCTGTACGAGCAGGAAGGTGTGCTGCACGTACGGTGAGGGTGTGTTTGTGAGGATTGGACCCTAAAATAACTACAGGAGCGGAGGGCACATGCGGGAATGGACGATGCACGTGTGGTGAGATAAGGTTTCTAAGAGTGTTTTTCTCTTAAATAAATGCACGTGCAATGGTGAGTGCCGCATGTGCGGAAGAGTACGCTTTACACGTGCGAGAAATACTGAGTGTCCGAATTTTTTTTTTTTTTCTCCTTGGGCTGAGTTTATCTCATTTTCACTCATATATATATATATATATATATATATCTGAAAACATATTTCATGTCCCTTCTCTCTACAAACACCCAACCACCACTATAAAATCTTGATTTCTTCAAATTTATTGGAGATTTAACCCAACTTCCTTCATAAATTTGGGAGAGCTCATCACGGACTACATTTTGTGTGGTACAGATCGGATTTCGACATCTTTGATTTTGGAGCTTTTCTCATCTTTCTCCTCCAAATCTTAAGGTAAGGAGTTTCTTTGAGTTATATATATTATTTTTGGTATGTCTTAATCTATTCTTGATAAAATCTTTGAGTTATGAGTTAGGGTTTGAGTAAAGGTTTTGAATGTGTTTAAAAACTGGTATTTCTCTTCCCTCTCATAAAATTGATTCTTATTTATGAAATGCGTGATTCTTGGAAGTCCATTGGCAAGAACACTTCTTAAAAAGGAAAGAAATTCATTTTGGGTAGAAACCCTAGATTTTGAAATTTGGGAAAAAGTTGGAATTATTGAAGAAAAACTTATGGGAACATGAGATTATGTAGAGAATGATGAAGAAAAATCATATGTTATTATGTTATTAAATCATCTATGAAATGGATGGATTTTTGCTGAGAAATCGCCATGGATAGTATAATGACAATACTTGGATCATGAAAAATTAGAAAATTGTATAGCATTGTGAATATGGATTGTGTCATATGTCACATGGATATGGTTATTGATTTTTAAATTGAGAAAATTGAGAGATGTTGATGATTGTATTGTATTAAGGACATAATATTGAGAAACATGGGAATTGTATAATTACATTTGCATACATTCATTTGCATAGTTTTGAATATTGATTATTATGGCTATGTTTTGAAAATTGATTTATTGTTTTGAAAAATCAATTGATGATCTGAAAGATGTTTTGAGGTAAATACGTTTGGCAAGTTTCAATAGAAGGTGTGGATTAGTATTGTTTAAGTTGACCTGAGTGTTCAGGGTAAAAGATCGAAAATACACGTGGAGTAAGTACCACGTGTCTTCTAGTTAGGAACCGGTAAAGTGGGGATTAATAGTGCTTGATATGCCTACTTGCAGACATCAGCTTAAGGATTACCTGAGTCATATTTACAGCCCCGTTTGTACATTTTAAATTTACTGAAATAATGAATTTTTGAAATGAGCATTGCATGTGGTTTCAAAAGAACAAAAATATAGATTTTGAAGCATGGCATTGCATGTCATTCATGTTATATGACTTCTTAAGTATATATATATAGACTTTGTTAAGATATTCCTATTGGGTTTTGTGCTCACTCCTTGTGGATTTGTGCAGAAAATGACGTGACGATTCCGCCTAGCTAAAGGCGAGGGTTATGTTTTGAGAGCACGAGGTTCTTTTTCTTTATTGTTATTTTTGACAAGCCAATGGCTTTACTTGTATGAGTTTTTGATAATCATCTTTGTATAATCGGACTTAAGTCTTGGAACTTGCAGTCCCTAGGGCATTCTTTTTGGTGTTATTTTTTTTTTGTTTAAACCATCTCACATACTATGGATTCACCCTTCAAGAAGATTAAATATGTATCGCATGTGGACTTCTTTGTAAATCTCTTATATGAACTGAAATACAAACGTAGAGATTTGATCAATTGAATTAAGATTGTTTAAATTGAATGGGTTAATCATATTTACTTTATGTCATTTACTTGGGAGCGTTACAATCAAAAAGATGTGATATCAGAAGGTGGTTACCGTTGATGGAAGCTAGTTGGTGGCGATGGCAAGTGGTGGCCGAAAGTGGTTAGTGGAGGATTTCATTGGCGATGGTAGCTAATAATGGGTGGTGGTCGGCTTTTATGTACTTTTGTAAACTGCTTACAAATTTTAAAAAATGAAAACGGAAATTAAACGAATTTTTATTTACAGTTTTCAAAAATTTTATAAATATAAATAAAAAGTTGTAAATGTAAATGTTACCTACCAAACAAGGCCTTAATTTTTCATCACCTCAAAATAGCTTTAAATTGTTGGAACTCAGTGCTCAACAAAACGTTAACATTATGAAAACTAATTCGTCAAAGCCTTCTTGTGGTGAAACTAGATTTAGGCCTTATGAAAACATCTAAAAAAATAAATTTATTGACTTATGAATTTACTTGAGTCATATTACCTTTCTATTTTTGTACATGTCTTTCTATAATAAATAATAAATATCAGTTTATAAGTCATACCCAAAACAATCCTTAATACTTTGAGCACTTTGAAGCAATTTTTAATAGTTAAATGGGTTGCAATTTGTAGGTCCAGAATAGAAAAGAAATTGGGCTATAATTTAGGGTTTTATCCATATTGGGTCATTTAAGATTTTTTGTGGACTGATAATTGAGCCCTTAAAATGCTCTAATTATTGGATTTTATGGACTTTGAATTTGGATATTTAACAGGTTGGTCCTCTTTAATTTTTATTTGTTATGTTTTAGAAAAAATTAGTCTAAGGTCCCTCTCCTATTTTTAGTAATGAAAGAGATTCACAATATTATTTTGTGATGTCTAAGGTCTCTCAATCCCACACCCATATTTGTGTTAAAATAACACATAGTTTGGAGCATATGTAAAGAGCTACTTCCCGAAGCGCATGAGATCGATTTATATAGTTCAGTGAGTCCTCTCTCTCTCGCTATCAGTTCCATAAAGACTTGTTGGGCTTCGAAGAAAGCACTCAGTCTAACACAACTTTTTCTAGGGTTTCTTTTTCTTAGATTCTCCTAATCGACTCGCTTTTCCTTCGAATTTCTATTTTTGGAGGTCTTTGGGATCAAATACGCAGTTGATCGAGACAGATTGATGGTTCAATTGATGAATTTTGGAAAATCTTTGCCGGAATTGGAATCTCAAAGCATTAAAATGGTGCTAGTGAAGCTGGAGGTGGAGAACCCTTTGGAGGACAAACATGGCCCCCTCAACAAACGATCTAAGCTATCCTCTCATTCCCTGGTTTGTGCTCTCTCTCTCTCTCTCTCTCTCTATATATATATATATATATACATGGTTGATTGCTAAGTGGGTCTGAGAGATAAGTAGAGAGACCAGCCATTGAAAATCACAGAAAATGTAATTTCTCTGGATTGGAAAGAATTTCTCTGAAAAGGTTTCTTTGGAAATTTCTCTAATTTTAAGAGAAATTCTCTAGATTGAAATGAATTACTCTAGAAAGTCCAGAAAAATTGGCGATAATTTCTGTATGAAGTCCAGAGAAATTCTTTGGATTGAATTTTTTCTGGATCAATTTGAGAGACCTTAGACATTATTAAAATATTGAATGTCTTCTATACTATAAAATCTTAATGCCAAGGACTTATGTGAAAAAGTCATAGGGCAATTCATAATGATATATTTAAATGGGATAATTGCACCTTAGCGAGATTTTGAAAAAAAAAATTAAATTAAATATTCACCAAAAAAAATTATAATTATAATCATTAATATTTATAAAATTTCTCAGTAATTTGTAAATATTTTTACAAAATTGCACTGATTTGATGTTTTTCTTATTTACATTATTTGACTAACTTTTTGGGTTATCCATTTTTGGCCTTTTAAGGCATAACGGATAGAACTTAGTAAGTTGTCAACTGCGACTTTTGAAAGACGTGTTAGGGAGTGACCCCAATTTAATTAATTGGAATGTTATTTTATTTTATTTTTTCTTAAAATCATCCACTTTGAGGTGGGCTGTTAATAAAATATGTGTAGCAAAAGTTTAATGGGGAACATTTAAAACTTTGTTCTGCTTTCCATTTTAAAAACTTTTTTAAAAATAAAATTATATCCGTAAGTGTTAATTAATGTGTTAATTTGTTTTTATTAATTCCTCATGTATTATGTATAGTTTATTTGGGTAAAAAAGTGCAAATGTTTGATAAAACTCTACGTGCTAACCTAGTTGGGGTTATATTTTTCTTGTAAATGTAATTTGTGTTTCATTTAGTAATAAAATTCATGTTTATTTTTTTAATTATAAAATATAAAAATCTAATTTTAGTGACGCATTTTAAAATATTATATTATAATTTTGTTTGTTTAAAAAAAAAATCAATTAATTTTTAATTTAATGAAAAAGTTCAAATTAGGCTTAAATGGTTCAAGCTCGATCTAAGCTCATAAGCCCATATTGGAAAGCTCATGGATTAGGGTATGGTCTTTAAGAATACATGATGGGACAGCCTAAGTCCAGATCGTGGACTAGTCAAATCCCATGGGCCGAGCCGGCCGTTGTCGAGCCCTAGTGTACATATCCATTAAGACAGCAAGATTAAAACAAAAATATGTATAATTAAGTAATTAGCAGCCCAAAATGCATAGTGGATATATATTCGGATAAATTATAACAATGGTCCCTATAGTTTACATATGATTTTGTTTTGATCCCTGTACTTCTAATTACATTAATTTTACCCCTATAATTTGATTTTTAACTCTATATGATCCAATAATTAATAATTATTAGCTTTTTGAACAGAACCAACACGTGCCTTACACGCATGGGATGAAACCACTCAATCATGCATGCGATCGTGCTCAGCTTAAGAGCTTCGGCTCAGCTACCTCTAATTTGGAGAAAATATCTTCAAATAATAAGCCTTAGTTCAATTAGGGAATCCAAAAAATAAGGGAGAAGTTGCGTATACAAATTGGTATATCAATTAGTGTATTAACATATATTATAGTATTATCACTTCAAAATTATACTCACCCATGATATATATTACAAAGACTCAAAATTTTTAAAATTATATCACATCATTCGTTAGTACATTAATTGGTATACGAATTAGTGTGTATAATTTTATTCTTTCAAAAATTAATTATAAAATTACGAAAGTGTTTATAATTTTGCATAAAACTTCTAAAATTATGTCACATCATTCGTTAGCATATTAATTGATATACTAATTAGTATGTACAATTTTCTTATTTCAAAAATTAATTATAAAATTATGAAGGTGTTTATAATTTTGCATATTAATGTTTATAATAAATGTTATTGATCTAAAAATATTTTTGTGAGTATACGTCGAAGTGATATTTCCTATAAAAAATATAAAAAAAAAAAAAAACTCAACTTTTTGTAATTTCCGTATTTTGTCTCTATCCATCATTCTTATGAACTTTTTTTATTCATGGGTAAATTGGTAATTTTACATAAAAATATAAAAATTGAAAAAATTACCAAACATTGCATGAGTCAAAAAGTTAACAATGTATCAAATAAATTAGTTTTTTCAGTATTAAATTTTTATAAGTTGATTTTGACTCAATAAATTATGCTTTAGCTAAAATTCCAATAAAAACTATATTTTAGCAAATAAACAGGTTACTTCATTACACCTCTATTTGGTTGAGTTTTAGAAATTATGTTTTGAAAAATATTAAAATTTTAAAAATTAGTTTGGTAAAAAAATAAAAATATATATTATTTTCATCTGATTTTTTATTTTTGGGAAGGAAATAATTTTAAATTTTTTGAAATTTTATTTTTGATATTTATTTATATTAAATTAATTTTTAATATTTAAAAAATAATAATTAAAAACTCAACCAAATGGAGCCTAAGCCAAGGAGGAGCGACAAGGGTATGTTTGGTTTGAGTTTGGGAGATGAGTTTTAGAGATAAAAAGTACGAAAAGTTGTTTGGTTTGATTTTTTTCAAAAGATGTTTTGAAAAATTATTTTGAGAGAGAGTTTTGAAAAAAGTGATTGATTTGTTGTGTATGAGAGAGAGATTTGTTTGGAAAACTTATAAACCAAACAAGTTTTGGGAAATTTTTTTGAGAAAATTTGTTTGGTTGGATTATTTTTAAAAACTTATTTTTGAGAATTTTTCCCAAAAATTTAATCTTCTAGAAGCAAATAATCTTTTTGCTGTGCTATGTCAGCAGCACACAAACAAACAATGCCTTATTTTGGAGACGTTATTAGTTGGTAAAGGAGATAAAATTTATAATTTTATATTAAATAACTAAAAAAATAAGAGAATATAAAAATTTATGATTAACTTAGAACATGTCGCATAGTGCTACAGGAGCAACCAATCACTCTGTTTCGTTTTTGTTTCTAGAATTCATTTTTTTTAAATTTCTATTTTTTTTGTATTTTTTGTTTTCACTAATTTTTTTTAATATTTTAAGTAATTTTTTTTTTAAATTTTTAGACACACTTAACATAAATACACTTAAAAAGTATAATGTTTGCGAAAAATATTTTAAAAAAAAACAAAACTTTAGTATATTTTTCAAATTTTGTCTATTTATTAATTTTTTAAAATATTTTTTTTTACAAATATTTTACTTTAATAAAAAAATTATTTAAAATTTTAAAAATATTCACTAAAAATAAATATATATATATATATATATATATATATATATATATATAAAATAAGGTTATTTTGGATGATTTAAATAAGTATATTTTTTAACTTTTTATAAAAAAATATACAAAAAAAAAAGAGAGAGATAATGTGACAAAAATAAATAAATAAAAAAGTATACTTTTTTTTTTAGTACACTCCAAACAAGCTGAAATAATTTTCATAAAGCGTTTGCGAAACATCTAAAACGAGAGAGAGAGAGAGAGCAAAGTGGTTTCATTTACAAATTGAGTGGTTTTCATCTTGTGTGTGCCAGGCAGCCTGGGTTTCCGTTCAAAAAGTCAACGGCTGTTAACTATTAGACCTAGAGTCAAAAACCAAATTGTGGGGGCAAAATTGATGCAATTAGAAATATAGGGACCAAAATGAAATCACGGGTAAACTATAAGGACTATTCCTGTAATTTTTCCTGTATATTATATATAATGGATGCATGCAATTTAAAAACGTAATGGAGGTATTGATGTAATTTCATATTTTAATAAATAAGATTTATTTTGTATTATAGTTTTCTTTTTTTCTCCTAATCAATTTAGACTACATTTATTTCATCGTAGAGAGTGTGAGTGGAGCAGTTGCAATGCTCTTGGAGTTTACAAATTAATGGAACCAGAACCTCGGCTAGGAGGTGCGATTTCAAGCAGCTTGGAAAGCAAGAAACTTGATTCTTGACACCAGTGGACAGTAAAGTCTAGGGAACTTTGAGGTCGGCGAGTTTGATCTCGGACAGAGGGGCACAGATGAACGAACAGTGTAGGTTCCATCACCTCAAAATGCCGAGGTAATAGAACCTAGGGGACAGTTGTGGGGATATATTTTCTGAGTACCAACACGTGGCAAGGTAATAACATTCAAGTATAGAAGAACTCGTCCTGAGTGAGCAGATCCCGGATTCCAAATCCTGGATCTCGGATCCGAGAAGACATGATCTCAGCCTAGACAAGTAGGCCCGAGAAGACGAGAGCTCAACCTAAGTGAGCAGATCCCGGATTCCAGATCCTGGATCCTAGAAGACATGATCTCGGCCTCGATGAATAGGTCCGAGAAGAGAAGAGCTTAACCTGAGTGAGCAGATCCAAGATTCTAGCAGACAAGATCTTGGCACTTAAGTCCGAAAAGAGAAGAGCTCAGTGAGCAAATCTCAGATCCCAGAAGATAAAAAAGAAAACACACAAGGTTGGATTGCAGTTAGTCAGGTTGAAGACCTTTTATAAGGTTCGCAAAGGAGTATGTGGAAGCCATGCAGGGGGCAGAGAGAAGAAGAATATGTTTACCACTTGTTGAAATTTGTAGCAATTTACAAGTTGGTTAAACCGAGATGATGTTTACCACTTGTTGAAATTTGTAGCAATTTACAAGTTGGTTAAACCGATATGATGTTTACCACTTGTTGAAATTTGTAGCAATTTCCAGGTTGGTTAAACTGAGATGATGTTTATCACTTGTTGAAATTTGTAGCAATTTATAAGTTGGTTAAATCGAGATGATGTGTAACAACCCTCATACTGTTTACCGATTAATGACTGATTTACCATTAAACTGAACTGATTATGACTGATAATTGGACTGGTTAAGGTAATGAACCGACTGATTGAACACTGGAACTGAATTGACCGAGTATATGTTAGTTAAATTGCATTCTATCTGTTTGACTGTATGATTATCTGTTCATGCTTATATGTTTAGACTGTAAGTTGAAGGTCTTATCGGCGGCCGAATCCAAAATTGATTGGTGTTTTATGATCCTCTTAATTAATGTGATTTTATGGTATAATTGTCTGAAAACTGATTAGGTATGATTAAATTAGATTAAAATGAGTTAATTGCAATAGTTGCCTTATTTACCTTATTGCCATTGTTAGTGGGCCCTTATTATAACATGTTAGAGCCTTGGTATGCTTGAATCAAACATTTTGCTCAGCTCATTTCTTGCTTTTGTCGACTAGAGGGAGAGAGTTAAGGGAGAGAGTTAGATTTCACCTCTTTTGGCTTGGTTTTGCTTGGAAATTGAAGGAATTGAAGTATAGATTGCATAATTGAGCTTCCTTGCCTATAATTCTAGACTTGGGTAAGAGATTTAACCTTCTAGTAATGTATTTGAGCTTGTTCATGCTTAGTTCTTGAGCCTCTAGTGATTTGAGCCTTGAATTGGAGCCTAGTTCATGCATGCATGCCTTTATTTTGAAGTTTTGAAGTTGTCTTTCATAAATTGTACATGCATGCTCATATTTTTACAAGAGACCATGAACTCATCATGTTTTGAAAGATTTGGCTCCTTAGAGCATCAAATTGAAGCTTTGAATTGATTTGAATTCATGCATGTTTGCATGTTCTTCATATTCTTGAAAATGGGTTTGAATGTGGTTTTAATTGACTCACCTTTGGGGCTTGAATTCATAAATTGAGCTTTGAAACTTGTTATACATTGAATTTAGTTATGTTTTCCAGAATTTGGGCCCAAGGGGTCGAGTTTGGAGTGGTAGAATGCTTGGTTTGAGCTTGGGAGGCAAATCTGGAAATTCCAGATTTGGCTTCCTCGCTCGAGCGAAGGATTCCTCGCTCGAGCGAGAACCTTTGTCCAGGGCTCCGCTCGAGCGAGCATCGAGCGGCCATCACGCGTAAAATCACAGCATCCAGTATTTTTACTGTTTTGCAGACCGCTCGAGCGAAGGATTCCTCGCTCGAGCGAAGCCTTTGATTTTGGAAGATCGCTCGAGCGGAGAAAGTCTCGCTTGAGCGAGGCTCCTATTTTCAGCAAATTTTGCGAAATGTTTCTAAGTGTATTTTTGCATCCTCATCCCATCCTAGGCATTCTTAGGCCTAGTTTAAGGCATGTTAATAAGGATATAGATGTAGAACACACCAAGGCAAATTAGGGATTAAGTTATACTATTTCCCAACTGTGTAGCTTAGTGTGTGTTCAACCTGTGAACTGTGTAGGGTTGGCAACTGGGGAGACACGCTCTAGCATACTGTAGCCCAAACTCTGTGAGTAACAATTGTGTAAAGATATGTTCAACTGAGAATGTTTTCTGACTGTTTAACGAAACTGTTTTCCGAAGTAATTATTGTTAATTGTTTGAATGTATGTCCTATATTCCGAAATGTATTGTGGCATCCTTAGCAACTGTTGTATACTGTTACTGCTACTGTTACAGAGATCTCTGTCGGTTCCCTTGTTGGAACCACTACTGTTTACTGACTGATGGCCATCATTACTGTTCGGTGTTTAAGACCTACTGTTTACTGCTATGCTAATGGATGTACCACATATGACTGAATAACTGTTCTGACTGAAAGACTGAAGTATTGTTTAATGAACTGATTTCATTACCGTAAGGACATTTCATTCATAACCCCTTTACGCATTATGTTATTCACTGGGCTTTAGCTCACTGCTCATATATATATGTAGGTGTTCAGGCACCAGACCGCAGCTAGGAGCGTCAGGGTTACTCCAGTTTTGTCAAGCCAGCCTTTGTGCCTCACTGCGAGGTTCCGAGCCTATCTGTTAAGGCTTAGGGGTGTCTTGGATTTCCCCCTTCTGTACTGTCTTACTATTCTGTAATAACTGAATCAATTGTATAGGCTAACTGTTTACTGTACCGTTCTGCAAGGGATGGAGTCCCTAGCCCGAATGACTGTATATATTGTGCATACTGTTCTGTACTGGTTATGTATAAATGTATGAAAAATCTTTTTGGCATACAGACTGTCACAGCTCAATGGACATTATTTACTTACTGAATTGGCTTCCGCCAGGCCCTGTACTCTATTCTACTGTATTACTGTCCTGCAGGCCTTCGGTAATCTCGGATTACTGGCCGGTTACGGTGCTAAACCCATAGGGCCGGGTTTGGGTCGTGACATGATGTTTACCACTTTTTGAAATTTGTAGCAATTTACAGGTTGGTTAAACCGAGATGATGTTTACCACTTATTGAAATTTGTAGCAATTTACAAGTTGGTTAAACCGATATGATGTTTACCACTTGTTGAAATTTGTAGCAATTTACAAGTTGGTTAAACCGAGATGATGTTTAACACTTGTTGAAATTCTGTGTGAATTTACAAGTTGAAGTTAAACCGAGATCATATTTAACACTTGTTGAAATTCTGTGTGAATTTATAAGTTGAAGTTAAACCGATGTCATATTTAACACTGGTTGAAATTCTGTGTGAATTTACAAGTTGAAGTTAAACCGAGTTGATATTTAACACTTGTTGAAATTCTGTGTGAATTTACAAGTTGAAGTTAAACCGATGTGATAGTTAAACACTTGTTAAAATTCTGTGTGAATTTACAAGTTGAAGTTAAACCGGGGTCATGTTTAACACTTGTTGAAATTCTGTGTGAATTTACAAGTTGAAGTTAAACCGAGATGATATTTACCACTTGTTGAAATTCTGTGTGAATTTACAAGTTGAAGTTAAACCGATGTGATATTAAACACTTTTTGAAATTTTGTGTGAATTTACAAGTTGAAGTTAAACTGATGTGATATTTAAACACTTGTTGAAATTCTGTGTGAATTTACAAGTTGAAGTTAAACCGAGATGATGTTTAACACTTGTTGAAATTCGGTGTGAATTTACAAGTTGAAGTTAAACCGATGTCATGTTTAAACACTTGTTGAAATTTTGTGTGAATTTACAAGTTAAAGTTAAACCGATGTGATATTTAACACTTGTTGAAATTCTGTGTGAATTTACAAGTTGAAGTTAAACCGAAGTCGTATCGGAAGAAGATTGGTTTAAACGCTTGTTGAAATTCTGTGTGAATTTACAAGTTATAATCAAACCGAGGTTATGATAAAGGAAGATGGTTTAACACTTGTTGAAATTTTGAGAAAAATTTACAAGCTGAAGTTAAGCCGAGGTTATGATAAAGGATGATGGTTAAACACTTGTTGAAAATTTTTGAGAAAAATTTACAAGTTAAAGTCAAGTTCAAGCAATATCTGCGTACTTGCCGAGACTACCAGGTTGTCAAAACTTGAAATATGGAAAATTGAAGTCTTGATAGAAGACATTGAGAAAGTGACAAGTCCTAAGCAACACTTGTGAAAATATTTGTTCCAATATTTTCAAGTGTTAGGACAAAGCCGAGATGAGCAAGATTAGAAGTTGTGACAGAGGTATTTTACCAGAAAAGATTGTACAGTCAAGGTGTACTTTGAAGACATGCAAATTATTCTAAGTATAGAATCATACAAGAGCAGAAAAAAGAAGACATACATTCAAAGAAGAAATCAGATAAATGCATTTAAAGAAGAAAGAAGGCACTTCGGCCTGAATATTGAAAAATAAATTATTCAGACTACAAAAATGGCACGTCGGCCGGATTAAAAGCATACAAAGACGGACAAAGTACAAGGTACAAGGTACAAGGAGTAAAAGAAGGAAACAAAACTACTCGGCATCAATGGCAGGATATAGAAGAAAGTTGGGAAGACTTCTCAACAGCCTTCTCGGCCTCGAGCTCAGCATCGATCTCCCGAAGAGTTTGATCAAGGCTCTTCTCGGTGATTGGCACCTCGGAGTTTGAAGACAAGGATTGAAAGCAAGAATCTGGAAAAAGACACAGAAAACAAAAACTAGAATGTAATTCGTAATCAAGAATGATGATGAAGCTATCAGGAAATCAAGACAAAAAGATTGCACAAGTGTGTCAAGCCAAGAACAGTGGCAGAAATCAACAGATGTGTGAACAGTGTGTATTCAAGAAGATGATTTGGAAACAACGGGTAAAACAGCAATGGTGATTAACAATGAAGTAGAGCTTCTTGGAAAGCAACAAGAAATAAAATCAAGAGGAACAATGGCTTACCAGAAAGAGGGAAGCCGGAATGAGAATTGTCGAAGTCTGACGACAATGACAGAATGACGTAAGCTTCACCGGAGGAGAGGAACGAAGACAGTTGCAGAAGCTTGAAAGCTTGGAACAATGACGGATTTAAGCAAAAGAGCTAGAAAGAGAAAAAGCCAGAGGATTGAATGAAAAAAGAGAAAAATAGTCAAGAAGACGACAAAGTTCAAGAATAAAGCCAAATGCACAGGCACTAAGTAAGTATGTGAAGAACAAGAAAGTAATAACCCAGACACGATGCTAGCAACAAAAAGTGGATATGACAAGAACAGTGCCAGGCATTCAAACAATTCAAAACTTGAAGACAGACGAAAATAGAAGGCAACAGATGGCAAGTAAACAGATTCAGAAGAGTTATGAAAGATTGAGCTTAATAGCAAGTAAAGAGTTTATGAACCTACAAAGTGAAATGAACGCCGATGTGAAAATCGTCGAAGTCAAATAGATGACTGGAACTCGGGAACTCACCAGAGAGTGTGAGTGGAGCAGTTGCAAAGCTCTTGGAGTTTACAAATTAATGGAACCAGAACCTTGGCTAGGAGGTGCGATTTCAAGCAGCTTGGAAAGCAAGAAACTTGATTCTTGATACCAGTGGATAGTAAAGTCCAAGGAACTTTGAGGTCGGTGAGTTTGATCTCGGACAGAGGGGCACAGATGAACGAACAGTGTAGGTTTCATCACCTCAAAATACCGAGGTAATAGAACCTAGGGGGCAGTTGTGGGGATATATTTTCTGAGTACCAACACGTGGCAAGGTGACGCCGACGTGTCAGCCGAGGTGCCACGTGTCTTGGTCGTGACGCCGAGGTGATCTCGGCAAGGCCGAGGTTATCTCTGAAGATATCGGAATCCGAGATAAGTGGATAAGGGACAAGAGTCCTAGAATGAAAAGAGAACTCAACTTGGATGAGGGACAAGAGTCCTAGAATGAGAGAAGATTTCAGTTTGTATTAAGATAAGACTCTTAGAGAGTTTATCATAATCTTACTAGGAGTCCAAGATTAGCAGTAATCCTAAGTCCATTGAAGTTAAGCTTCTATTAGGATTAGGATTGTGTTGGCTATAAAAGGGAGATACCCCCATGGGTCTAAGGGATGTCTTTTATGCTCTGTCTAGTGAGTTAAGCATTATTGATTATCTTTGAGAGATATTTTACTGACTTGATCGTCGGAGTGCCCCCGGGTGGACGAACCACCGCGGGATTCTTATATTTCTGTTGCAGGTCAGTCAGGTGTCATCTATTCTGCCAGTGCTCTCTAGCTGAATTACTGAGTTGGCAGTGTGGTCGGAAAATTTCCCACACAGATTTTGACTGAAAAAAAAAATTATTTTTATTTTCTAATGTTTTGTTAACACTTAAAAATATTTTCTACACAAAAATTTTAAAAAAGAAATAATTATAAAGTAAATTTTAAAAACAAAAAAGAAAATAATATTTATACATAATTTTCATGTATAATTCAATACAAATGATGTGGCAATAACACTCTTACAATTATACTAATCTTATCATGCTAGATTGATGAGTTATATTTTAAGGATCAAAGAAGGCTAGAATTGGTGTAGATAGAAGCTTGTGTCGCGTTGAAATTGCTTGGAGTTGTTATGAAATGCTGGAAATTGCTTTGAACAGTTATCAAATTATTTTAATAGGTAATTATTAGATTGAAATCTGTTCAAGCTCGAATTACTTGGAGTTGTTACCAAATACTAAGAATTGCATGAAACAATTACTAATCGTATCCAGTTCCAAAAAAAAAAAAAAAATACTAATTGTTACATTTAATTGATTCGCACACCTAATTTTTATACAACGGTAGTGGTAGAGACCTCGATTTCGAGGCCTCGAATTTGCCTTGAATGCCTTTTTTTTCCTTTTTCTTTTTTTGGCTGTGTTAGTTAGTTTTTTTTGTTTTGTTTAGTTTAGTTTTGTTTTGTTTTTTTGTTTTTTTGTTTTTTTTTAAGGGTAGTTATGTATAGGGATGTGTCAAAAAAATTAGATATTCTGCACCAATTTATTGTATAAAATTATATGAAATTAACAAAACTTAACTGACAGCTTAACTGATCAATCAATTTTATCACTTAATCAGTTCAATCTAATTGACTAATCAGCTAGACTGCTGATTAAAATTTCTTAATTCCATATAATTTTGTGCGATGAATTGATGCAGGATGTCTAGTTTTTTGGCACACCTCTACATATAACTACCTTTAAAAAAAAACAAACCAACACAGCCCAACAAATAAAATAAAATTAAATTAAAAAAAAAATTGATCAGTTAAATTTATCACCGAATTAGTCTGACCTAATTCACTTGTCGAATGTCTAGTTTTTTAGCATACTTCTATACATAACTACGCTTGCAAAAAAAAAAGAAAAGAGAGAATAAAATAAATAAAATAAATAATAATAATTGAAATTCGGGACAAATTGGAGGCCTCAAATTGGAGGCCTCAAGCATTGTTCTTTGTACAAATGCAGCGCGTACTTAAGAGATCTCAAAAGTACCATTCCTATTTTTTTTTTAAAATCAAATTCTCAAATTTTGAAAAATTGGGTGGCACTTTTTCATAAGACAATCTCTAACCCCTCCTCCCTCCTTCGAAATAAAAACTCACACTTGGTTTATCTTTCTTTTATACGTCTGCCAAAACCCGTCCCAAGCACAGGATGTGAAAAAATAAATAAAATATATTTATAAAAAAATAATATAAATAGTTAGATTTTTATATGGAAATTATGAAAATAATGAAATGTTAAAATCTATAATTGAAGTTTTACAATTTTATCACAATTTAGGTTTTAATTTTTAATTTATCACAATTTCAATTATGTAACTTTCAATTCCCTTACTAGATGTAAATTTGGGCGAGTTCAATCCAATCAACTCGAGTCAAGCTTATAATACTTTAAAGATTGGGCAACATAATTTTTAATTCGGTAAGAACCTATGTAAAATTCAAAATTTTGAATAAATTTAAATGGGTTTGGGTAGAAATACCAAATAACCTGAGTGATCGAAATAAAATTGTATATATAAATATATAAAATTATTTGCAAATTAATTTTTTTAATAATAAATAAGATTAATTAAAATTTTAATATTCATAAACAAAAGCAAATATACCTTTTAGAAATTGATCATCGAAAAAGTTGATTAAAAAGCAAATTACATTTTATAATGTCATAAAATAATTTAAATATAATTTTTCAAAAATTATAATAAAATATTTAAATATAATAAAATTAAATTTCTTACAAAATAAAAGTATCTGGATAAAAAATTAAAAAAAGGTAAGAAGAAAATTTAGAATGGTATTCTCATTTGATCTTAAAATAATTCTAGATGACCAATAAATTATCACCTATAACCCTCATTCTTTTTCAACTAAAAAAAGATATTTCACGAACCATTACTTTTATTAGAAAAATAACATTTATTTCTATTTTTTTTAACAAAAGTCACTTTTTTTGCAATTTGAGCTAAAAAAATTTCATTTTTTTATTTAGTTTGTTTAATTGACAATCGAGATTTTAAAAAAAATTAACCGGATCCATCATATTTCGCAAGTACTAAAAAAGTCTAGAAAACAATAACGAAAATGTTTAAGACCCACAAAAAAAAAATACCCACATTTGTACCCACAATGATGTTGTATCATATGTGTCAACTCTTGATTTGTTATACACTCAATGACATGTGGCCCAACTCCCTTACCACATCATTGTGGGTGAAAGTATGGGTCTATAGTATTACTGAAATAATAAATTATCGCGTGTAACTCTCATTTTCTTTTTTTTATTATATAAAAATAAATAAATTTCACCAACAATCACTTTTAAGAGAAAAAAAATGTTTATTTATATTTTATTTTAACAAAAGTCACTTCTTAACTAATTAAGCCAATTTTTTTTTATTTTAATTTGTTTAATTGACAATTGAGATAAAAAAAAAAATTAATGGAATCCATTATGTGTTGTCAATTGTTGAAAAAGTCAATCATTTTCTTAATGTTTTTGTCTTTCGTTAAAAAAAAAAAAAGAATTGTATTAAAAAAAATTATTGTTTAAGTCCTTGTAGTTTAGAAACAAATAAAAAAAATTATAAAATTTAAAACAAAAAATGATAAAAAATAAAAATATAAACTTTTGATAGCGATTAATAATTTGAATACGTGTATTTAATAACATCTTATGTTTAGACTAATAATATTATGACACATGTGAATATTAATCTCATTCTAATTGTAGTAACATAATTTTAAAAATAATTAAAATTAAAAATTTTATTTTATAATTCAATAAAAGATGCATAAATTAAGGAATGCATATTGATCTTATTCTGGTAACATAATTTAAGGAAGAATCTAAATTTAAAATTTTATTTTACGAATATAAAATTAATTTATAGACCAATTATATTGTGACACATATTAACAAAAATTAAACAAAATCAAAAAAAATAAAATACAAAAAATAATTGCAACTTTCAGCTTTAATAAGATGATAACGTTTTGCAATTATAATAGTATATAGATTTTGAGTGAGATTTTGAAATTCTCATAATATCTCTTCTTAAAAGTATTTTTTGTAATATATATAAATATATAAATAATTTCAATGTCACTCTTACTATTTTTTAATACAAAAATTATGATAATTTTAAATTTGTATTTGAAACTTACAAATCATGAGAGGATGATAACAAACATGTCACAGAAATCTCTGTTTGTTTCCATATCCACATTGACAATACTCCTATGTTAGTACAAACTCTCACCGACTAATGTTTGACATAGTTGTTGTTTCAATGATTTATGATTTCACGGATTAGCTATAAGAAGTGGATGATAACAAACATGAGAGGATGATAACAAACATGTCACGCAAATCTCTATTTGTTCCTTATCCAGAGATCTCACACAAATCTCTATTTGTTCCTTATCCACGTTGACAATACTTCTATGTTGTTACAAACTCTATCCAACTAATGTTTGACACAGTTATTGTTTCAATGATTTATGGTTTCGTGTATTAGCTATAAGAAGTGGATCAATGGTCTCTTCTTTTTTCCATTGCAGGTGTTTCGCTACATCAGTCTTCATTCAAAATAGCCTCCTCTAAATCGGTATGACTCCATTTCCCAAGCTTATATTCATTTATTTTGGTCTTTGTATATGTGAGTGTATTGTTCTTAGGTCATGTTTATTTAGGTGGACATGAGCTTGGGATTGGACTAATAGTCCAATAAAATTACTAATCCAATGTTTGATTAAACAATTGAAGTACGGACTAATTATTTTAAACTTGACTATTAGTTAAGATAGGATACATAATCCAATGGATTTGTACCCCTAGGACTATTAGTCATGGGAATGCTAATCCAGTCCGCCCAAACAAACATGGCCTTAGATTACACTTTAAGCCCTTTTATTGTTTTATTATTTATTTATTAATGTTCATGTTCTACTCTTAATTTACATCAAAATGTGTATATAGTGGAGAAATTATAATTTATTTTTTTATTTTATGTTTTCACAAAATAATTACAAATTCATGAATAAATTTAATATTTTTATTATTAATATTCATAAAGTTTAGTTTATCACTGATTTGAAATTATTTTGAAGAATTTATGCTGAATTTTAATTATCTCTATATTTCTTGTTATTCAATAAAAATAAAAACATTGCTTGTAGATTAAAAATAATTAAAGAATAGAGATAATAAATAATTTCACGTTCATGTTCTACTCTTAATATTGTTTATCACTGTACAAAATAATTACAAATTCATGAATAGATTTAAGATTTTAATTATTAATATTCATAAAGTTTATCACTTTATCAGTGATTTGAAATTATTTTAAAGAACTTACGCTGAATTTTAATTATCTCTATATTTTTTGTTATTCAATAAAAACAAAAATAAAAATATTGTTTGTAGATTAAAAATAATTAGAATATAGAGAAAACAAATATTTTCAAATCAGTGAAATTATTTATTAATGTTCATTTCCTACTCTTAATAATTTCAAATCAGTGAAAATATTGTTTGTAGATTAAAGAACTTGAATTTTAATTATCTCTATTTTTTTGTTATTCAATAAAAACAAAAATAAAAATATTGTTTGTAGATTAAGCAACTGTGTAGATGTTTATAATCAGTTCACATATTTGTAGTTGGAATTGGTTTTTTCCATCAATATATGAGTATATAGCAGTCAATTAACTTCTCCCACTATAACCACCCATCATGATTTTGTTTGACATTACTGGACTATGCCCTAAGCCTAGCCAATGGTCTGCGTTGCCCGACTCGGCCCTGAAAGTTAAGGCCTAAGCCCATGTCCTTGATTTGCTAATTTCGCACAGCCGGCCCATCCTAAATTTTTAAAAATCAAACTCTACTTATTGGCTTAAAAATATGAATTTCAAGTCAAGCTTGCCCATATACGCCCAACTTGGGCTTTAATTCAAATTTTTTAAAAAAATTAAATTCAACTAAACTAAAATAAATTATAATACAAAATTTTGAAGTGCATTACAGTAGTTAAAATTGAATATTGAATCATGAAAAATTAAAAACATAAACATTATTTACTAAAATACACAAATACATGCGATTAAATTGTATTCATCTTAATCCAGTAGTTACTAGTTTCATAGTTGATGTCAGGCCTTAAAAATTCATAAGGCCATGAAGAGCTGTTCTGCCAAGCATAGGTGATATATTTTAGGGGCCGACTCAAGAGCTTCGTCAAATGGGTTTTAGGCTTTTGATCCTAATTTTGCCATTCAAATGACAATGAAATAACTATATTAATTTTTTTTTTAGAACATATTATTTTAATTGACTTTTTGACATTTTTACTAATAGAATCTGCAAAAAAAAGTAGGAAGAAAAGTTGATTTTTTTATAGTAACTTTCTTTAACTTTTTGACCAAAATAACCCTTAATAAAATCAGGCAGAAAAAAATATCTTGGGTATTGTAAAGTAGGTTTTTTCTGCTGATTTTTTTTTTCCCCGAAATTTTTATTGAATTTGAGTTGAAATTCAACTGTTAGTGATTTATGTGATTAAGTTGAGCGGAATTATATTATAGCTGTCATCAAATTCATATTTGAGAGGTTTGTGGATCCCGAATTCTGTTTTGATGATCTAAATCGAAATTTTTATATTTTGTAAGGTGTTTTGTGCATATTATTTATGAAAAAAAATTAAATTATTCTGATAATCATAAGTTTTAATTTAATTATATTTATTTAAAAAGATAGATAATTTATTTTTAAAAGCATACTTGTTTTTTTTTTTTTGAAGATTAAGGTAATAAAATAAAATAAAAATTACAACTCTCGAATCAATTTAACTTTTTTTCGTAAATATTATATATTGAGGCTCCTAAGAAATGAACTATTTACATTATCTAAATAGAACCAATAATAAACCACAAATTCTCTCAAATTTACATTTAAACTTAAACGTGAAACAGTCATTTGGGTTGCCACTTTTCAGTTACTGTCACACATTAGTTCTCTCTCTAGATACATTTACATACCACCAAGAATCCTCTAGAGTGAAATTTTCCTAAAGTTTCTTAGAGTGCTATATTGTATGGTTCAGATTTATTGGCAAGTCACATCAGAAAAATTGATGTGACTTGCCAGTAAATCTCAACCACACAATGTAGCACTCTATGAAACTTTAGGAAAAAATCACTCTAGAGGATCCTTGCTCTTTACATACGGTATGAATATTTGAGGATCTTTCTTTGATTTGATTAATGTTTATTTTATTTTATTTTATTTTAATTTTTTTAAGTGACAATTGAGATTAAAAAAAAAAAATTTAATAGAATCTATTATGTTTGGCAATTGTTAAAAAAGCCATTCATTTTCTTAATATTTTTGTCTTTTGTTAAAAAAAAAAAAGAATTGTATTAAAAAAATTTATCATTTAAGTCCTTGTAGTTTAAAAAGAAATAAAAAAAATTATAAATTTTAAAATAAAAAATGACAAATAATAAAAATATAAACTTTTAATAGCAATTAATAATTTGAATACGTGTATTTAATAATATATTATGTTTAGACTAATAATATTATGGCACATGTGAATAAATCTCATTCTAATTGTAGTAACATAATTTTAAAAAGAATTTAAATTTAAAATTTTATTTTATAATTCAATAAAAGATGCATAAATTAAAGAATGCATATTGATCTTATTATGGTAACATAATTTAAGGAAGAATCTAAATTTAAAATTTGATTTTAAGAATAGAAAATTAATTTATAGACTAATCATATTGTGACACATAGTAACAAAAATTAAACAAAATCAAAAAAATAAAATACAAAAAATAATTGCAACTTTCAGCTTTAATAAGATGTCAATGTTTTGTAATTATAATAGTATATATAGATTTTGTATGAAATTTTAAAATCTCATAATTTTTCTTCTTAAAAGCATTCTTTTATAAAATATATAAATATATAAATAATTTTAATGTCACTCTTATTATTTTTTAATACAAAAATTATGATAATTTTAAATTTATATTTGAAACTTATAAATCATGAGAGGATCATAACAAACATGTCACGCAAATCTCTATTTGTTTCTTCTCCAAATATCTCACACAAATTTTTATTTGTTCGTTATCCACGTTGACAATACTTCTATGTTGTTACAAACTCTATCCAACTAATGTTTGATACAGTTGTTGTTTCAATGATTTATGGTTACAGATATTAGCTATAAGAAGTGGATCAGTGTTCTCTTCTTTTTTTCATTGCAGGTGCTTCGCTACATCAGTCTTCATTCAAAATCTCCTCCTCTAAATCGGTATGCCTCCATTTCCCACACTTATATTCATTTATTTTGGTCTTTGTACTTTAAGCCCTTTTATTGGTTTATTATTTATTTATTAATGTTCATGTTCTACTCTTAATTTACATCAATATGTATATATATATATATATATATATATATTGGAGAAATTACAATTTTTTTATTATTTATTTTTTATGTTTTCACAAAATAATTACAAATTCATGAATAAATTTAATATTTTAATTATTAATATTCATAAAGTTTATCACTTTATCACTGATTTGAAATTATTTTAAAGAACTTACGCTGAATTTTAATTATTTCAATTTTTTTGTTATTCAATAAAACAAAAACAAAAATATTGTTTGTAGATTAAAAATAATTAAAATATAGAGATAACAAATAATTTCAAATCAGTGAAATTATTTATTAATGTTCATGTTCTACTCTTAATATTGTTCATGTTATACTCTTAATAATTTCAAATCAGAGAAAAATATTGTTTGTAGATTAAATAACTTACGCTGAATTTTAATTATCTCTATATTTTTTGTTATTCAATAAAAACAAAAATAAAAATATTGTTTGTAGATTAAGCAACTGTGGAGATGTTTATAATCAGTTCACATATTTGTGGTTGGAATTGGTATTTTCCATCAATATATGAGTATATAGCAGTCAGTTAAGAGTGTGTTTGTTTTGAAGGATTAGGTCATGAGATTGGACTATTAATCCCACCAGACTAATAGTCCATTATTTGTTTCAAAAGTTTTGCTCCGGACTAACAGTCTCCTAGACTATTAGTCCCATATTTGTGAGATTATTCTATCCCATGGGGGTGGGATAGAAACCATGGGATAACTCATCCCATCAGATTAACCAATGAAATTACATTTTTGCCCTATAGTATTTAATTATGTATTATATTTAGTAAAATTCAAAAAAATTTAAATGTCTCAATTTAAAAATTAAATAATTTTATTTAATTTTTATTTTTTTTATTTATTTAATTTTTTAAAATATTTTTTATGGATATTTTATTGATGTTTTATTTTAAAATTTTGTTTATATTTTATTTAATTTCATTATTTAAATTTTAATAGATGTTTTATTTTATTTCATTATTTAATTATTATTATTATTTAAAATTTTAATTAAAAAATAACATATATTTTTATTTATATTTAATTTATTTAATTTTAAAAAAATAAATTTATTTAATTGTGCAAAAAATAAAATAAAATAAATTTTTATTTAATCTAGCTAAAGATAATTAAAATATTAAAATTATGTTTAATATTGCTTAGTAAATAATTGAAAATGATAAAATAGTCATTTGAGCATTTATCCTTTTCCATAATATTCCAAACAAATATTGGATTCACTAAAAATAGTCCAATTCAGACATCTAATCCCATGACTAAACAAACATAGGATACAAATCCAGTCCAACCAAATAGTCCGGGACAATATATTCCAAGACTAATAATCTAATGAATTACAATCCCCCTTATCCAGTCCGTCCAAACAAACACACCCTTACTATAACCACCCATCATGATTTTGTTTGACATTACTGGACTATGCCCTAAGCCTAGCCAATGGTCTGGCTTGGCCCCACTCAGCCCTGAAAGTTAAGGCCTAAGCCCATGTTCTTGATTTGTTAATTTCGCACAGCCGGCCCATGTTATATTTTTAAAAATCAAACTCTACTTATTGGCTTAAAAATATGAGTTTTTAAAAATCTGAGTGTCAAGTCAAGCTTGCCCATATAAGCCTAACTTGGGCTTTAATTCAGATTTAAAAAAATTAAATTAAATTAAATTCTACTAAATTAAAATAAATTATAATACAAAATTTTGAAGTGCATTACAATAAATAAAATTGAATATTGAATCATGAAAAATTAAAAACATGAACTTTATTTACAAAAATACACAAATACATGCTATTAAATTGACTTCATTTTTAATCCAGCAGTTACTAGTTTCATAGTTGATGTCAGGCCTTGAAAGTTCATAAAAGGCCATGAAAAGTTCATAAGGCCTGATATATTTTACGGCCGACCCAAGAGCTTGCGATGTCAAATGGGTTTTGGGCTTTTGACTCGGATTTTATCATTCAAATGACAATGAAATAATTATATATATTATATATATATATATATATATATATATTTAGAACATATTATTTTAATTGGCTTTTTGACATTTTTACTAAAAGAATCTATTAAAAAAAAAAAAAAAAGGGAGAAAAGTTGGCTTTTTTATGGTAACTTTTTTTTAACTTTTTTACCAAAATAACCCTTAATAAAATCAGGCAGAAAAAAAGGAATGTTGGGTATGGTAAAGTAGGTTTCTTCTGAATTTTTTTTTTTTCCCCAAAATTTTTATTGAATTTGAGTTGAAATTCAACTATTAGTGATTTATGTGATTAAGTTGAGCGGAATTATATTATGGCTTTCATCAAATTCATATTTGAGAGGTTTGTGGATAACGAATTCGTTTTTGATGATCCAAATTGAAATTTTTATATTTCAAATTGAAATTTTTACATTTGGTAAGGTGTTTTGTACATATTATTTATGAAAAAAAAAATTAAATTATTCTGATAATTATAACTTTTTATTTTATTATATTTATTTAAAAAGATAGATGGTTTATTTTTAAGAAGAAATTACTCATAAATCCCATTTGGAAAAATGTTAATCTATTTAGTCTTATATGTTTTTTTGTAAACCAATTAGTCTTTTTTATTTGTAGTATGTATTATTGATTTGATTTATTAATATTAGAGTTTACTTTTTTACCCTTGTTTGATATTTGGTTTTTATTTTTTTTGGAATTTGGGTGTATGTGGGTAAGGTATGGTTTAACATTTCCATTTTTAGGGATTTTGTGGAGTAATTGTGTGGGAATTGTTGATGTTACCTACTTGGTGTTAGCCTAAAATGATTACATAAATTTTAATTGATAAAAACTAGTGGATTTCATATCCACAAAACGTATTAACCTACTAAAAAGTGTAATACTTCAATGTAACATTCAAACGTAATACTTCAATATAACACTAAAAAAAAAATGTTAGTGCAATACCCTAATGTAACACATAAAAATTCATTGTTGTAATTTTCTTAAACGTAATACTTCAATATAACACTCTAAAAGAATTCCTTAGGGTAACATTCTAATGTAACGTACAAAAAAACTTGTTAGTGTATTTTTTCCAAACGTAACACTCTAATATAACACTCCAAAAAATCTCCTTAGTGTAACATTCTAATGTAACACACAAAAAAACTCCTTAGTGTATTTTTTTCCAAACGTAATATAACACTCTAAAAAACATCCTTAGTGTAACACTCTAATGTAATACAAAAAAAAAAAAACTCCTTATTGTATTTTTTTCCAAATATAGCACTCTAATATACACTCAAAAAAACATTCTTAGTGTAACACTCTAATATAACATACCAAAAAAAAAAAAAAAACTCCTAAGTGTACTTTTCCTAAATGTAACACTCTAATATAATATTATTAAAAAACTCTTTAATTTAACACTCTAATGTAACATACAAAAACTCCTTAATGTAATATTCTAATGTAACACACAAAAAAATTTCTTAGTATACTTTTTTTAGATGTAACATTTTAATATAACACTTCAAAACAATTTCTTAGTATAACACAAAAAAAAAAAAAACTATTTAGGTTTCGTTTGGCAAGTGCCCCTTTTAGCCAAAAAGTCAAAAATTACTAAAAAAATCAAAAAGCCAACAATCCATATAAAAAAATCAAAGATTCTCTTTTCTCTCTACTTTTTGCACATCTTTTCGTAAAAAGTCAAAAAGTCATTCCAAACATACTAATTTTTTTTTTACATCACATTTTAGCCAAAAAAGCCAAAAAGTTACTAAAAAAGCATGTTCCCAAACGAGGCCTTAGTATACTTTTTTCAAACGTAACGCTCTAATGTAACAAAAAAAAAAAAATTTATTAGTGTATTTTTCCTAAATGTAACACTCCAATGTAATATTAAAAAATAAAGGATGCGAGATTTTTCAAACCATTCCAAAATAAAGTACAAATATTCCTTAATAAGTTTTAGGCAAATGTGTAATTTCAAACTACGAGTATTACGTTTGGAAAAAGTACACTAAAATTTTTTTTTTAGTGTTTTGTGTGTTATATTGGAGTATGTTACATTGAAGTGTTACGTTTGGAATTACATTGATTGAAGTGTTACGATTGGAAAAGTACACTGAAGATTTTTTTTTTCTGTGTGTTACATTGGAGCGTTACGTTTGGAAAAAGTACACCAAAGATTTTTTTTTTTTTTTTTTTTTTTTTTTTTTTTTTTTTTTAGTGTTACGTTGTTACGTTTGGAAAAAGTACACCAATGAGTTTTTTAGTGTGTTACATTAAAGTGTTACATTAGAGTGTTAGGTTATTGTTCGTAATGTGAGATTTGTTCTAGAATGAGGGAAAATCCAAAACTTCTATTGTGTAAATTACCTAAATATGTAATTTTACATTTTGAGAAACCCACTTTTATCCCTAAAAAATTAAGCCCAAACATGTAAATGACTATTCTTTTATGTAATTTTCATCTTAATGAGACATTTGGGTTTATAAGAAAAGAGAAAGACTAAACAGTTCATAAAATTATATTTTGAGACTTATTGGTGCTTCACCTTATTTTTAAAAGCATACTTGCTTATTTTTTTGAAGATTAACGTAATAAAATAAAATAAAAATTACAACTCTCGAATCAATATAATTTTTTTCATAAATGTTATATATTGAGAGTCCTAAGAAATAAATATTTACATTATCTAAATAGAACCAATAATAAACCCCACAAATTCTCTCAAATTTAAATTTAAACTTAAACTTGAAAAAGTCATTTCTCATGCATTAATTCTCTCGGTTGCCGCTTTTCAGTTACTGTCACACATTAGTTCTCTCTCTAGATACATTTACGTAACTGTATGGATATTTGAGGATCTTGCTTGGATTTGATTAATGTTTTTTTATTTTTATTTATTTTTTATTTTTTTAAGAATTGTGTAGGTTTATTTGATTATCGAAGATGGGTGACAGTAAGTAATCTTCCAAGGATTTCTTTCTTTGTTGAGTTTAAGGTTAATTACTTTTTTATCCTTTTGATTATCACTAATCAGCATTTTATCCCCTCAATATTCTGGCCCATTTAGTATGATAGGTGAGAAAAAAACAAATGACAAAATTATATTTTCTGTGATTAAAAATAAAAATAAAAATAATTATGATACTTTATTATTTTATTTGGATGAACAATAAATAATTATGATTTTTTGTCATTTTTTTTGGATGACACAACTTAAATATTTAGGACAAAATTGAAACACTTTAATATATTGAGAAATAAATCAACACAATTTAAATATTGAGTTTTAAAATGACATAAGACTCATACTGTCAGGACAAATAATGAAAGGGCAAATTACACTGATGATCCTTATATTTTACCTCTTGTGTTATTTTGGTTCTTACACTTTCAATTGACTCAATTTTGATATTTAATTTTTTATTTTGTGTCAATTTGGTCCAATCTTATCATTAAATTAATTGAGGTTAACTCACTAAATTGAGTAAGATTATAATTTTTTTAAAAAAAAATATATATGATACATAACATTTATGTGCGTGTTTTTCTTTAAAAAAAAAAAAACTAAGATTTGTATTCAATTGGACTAATTGAGACAAAATTATAAATTCAAGAATAAAATTGAACCAATTGAAATTATAATGACTAAAACAACACAATGACTAAAGTATGAGGACTACCATCGTAAATTGTCCATAATGAAATTAGCTCTTACTTCAATTAAGATAGGTAATTTAGATATTACATTTTTACGGATAATTATATTTTTAATCCCCAAAATATGAGTTTTGTGTCCTTTTTATTCTCAATTTTTAAATTGTATCAATTTAGTTCCTAATATATAAAAGTATTTTAATTTATTTGGAGACTAAATTGAAACATTTTTTTTTTAATACATTAGGGATTAAGTTAACACAATTTAAACATTGGAGGACTAAAATGGCACAACGTCATATTTTAGGAAGAAAAAATGTAATTAACCCAAAATCTTTTTATAAGAGTAATGTTATTAGGGTAAATTACACTAGTAGTCCATATATATATATATATATATATATATATATATATATATATTTTGTGTCATTTTGATCTCTATATTTTCAATTGGTTCAATATTGACCCCTAATTTTATATTTTCTATCAATGTGGTCTAATGGATAATGGCGTTGAGGTTTTTACAAAAAATTATCACTGAATTGATCAAGTTTATAATTTTATCTTTAAAAACATGACACATGTCGCTCATGTATGCATTTTTCGTAAAAAAAATTAACTAAGGACAAAACCATAAATTCATTATCAAAATTGGGTCAATTGAAATTACATGACCAAAATGACACAATAATCAAAATATATTTGTAACAACTAATAATGCAAAACATATATATAATTGAGATTATATATTTTCATACTTATTACAAAACAAACGACGACAATAAAAAATTATGTATCTCACTAATCCAATTAATTAACCAATCTTATACTAATCTCATAAATTATTAATCATCTCACTATTAATCCTACTCCTCAAACATACTGCAAAGGACTACGGCGCTACGTATACACTATCACTTTATTGTTATTACTTGCTGTCATTGTTGTTGTACAGTAAATTTCTCAATTAACTATCTACCACATATTTTATGCATATTACAAATATATATATATAGTTAAGCAATGTTTAAATTGTATGAATTTAGTTTTTAATGTATAAAACATATGTTTCAATTTGATTTTTAATATTTAAATTGTGTCAATTTAGTTTTTAATGTATAAAATGTGTTTGATTTAAGGCCTATGAGAAGTGGGTTTTTTAAAGTGATTCTTTAGGTTCCGTTTGTTTAGAAAGAAACAAATGATAGAAAATGAAAATATAATAGAAAGTAAAGTGAAAGAAAGGAAAAAGAAATGAAAATTTATTTTCTAGTACGCATTTGAATAGATGAAAATTTTTGTAAGAAAATGATGAGAAAAAAATATAATCACTACATAACAAGGAGTTGTGGAGAGAAATATAGGCAAAACTGAAAACAAAATAAAACTTGCGAAGATTTGTCAGAAAAATAAATTATCTTGTATATTTTGCAAGAAATTGTTAGCATAATTAATAAGCTAATTTGAGTTGTATAGGAAACTTTAGTTTCCATTACTAGCTAGGACTCTCTATCTAAACAAATAAATAAAAAATTATATGTTGTATACATGTTTGTGTCAAAAAATACTCAACCCTAACCCTCTAATTTCGTGTATGGTTCAAGTCGTGTTAGGAATTCCCACCCCTAGTGTTGTGTCGTTTTCGGGTCACGTCATATCCGATTCGCATGTCGAAAATATGAACACAAACATGACCTGTTTAATATATGTGTCGTATATGCAAACACTAACACGACCTGCTAATAATCATGTCAACTCATGAGTAACATAAATGACACGATTAATTTCTAAACCTATTTATTTACCATGACACGACACGACAAGACAAGACAAGACATATTGACCCACAAAAAACCTGCTTGAGAGAGAGAGAGAGAGAGAGAGAGAGAGAGAGAAGCAAACATGAAAAATCTTGTTTGGAATAAAAGAAAAGAAAAAATCTTGTTTGGAAGAAAAGAAAAAGAAAAAAAATCAAGAGAACAAAAAATGTCATGTTATAATATAAAAGAGTTACACAAGTCGTAATCAAGTTGTGAAAGGTGAAATTATCTCCATAGGGAAAGCTGAGATGACATGTCTTGCTCTTTTACTTTGTCAAGAGAAACCAAACATTAGTGATCGAGATAGGTTAGGAGGACCCTCCGACGAAGTTAGTATACTAATCGGCTATAAGAATATATAATTTGTATTTAAAAGGAGTTTCTTAGATTACCTCATTCTTTCCTTGTGTTTTACATGCTTGTCCTTATATAGTTGCTTTGGTTTAAATCTCATCCATGGGATTACTACCCGATCAGAGGGTTCTGCTTTCATCTGGCTCTGGTCGAGCAACTTGCCAAGTTGCCTTTATCCTTGATCTTGGATTCTTGTCATGTGGATGGTTTGGATTATGTTAGATGCTAGTGGCCAACTTGCCAAACACTATGTCCGTAAATCAAGTTGATCGGATGGCCTTGCTTTCTACTAAACCTAGCCTATGTATTTGTCTTTACTGACTTATGTTTATAATCATCAGATTGAGGCTCAATCTGACGCTTCCCCTTCGTTCTACAGATATGTCTTCTAGAAGGCTATATTTATATTCGATTACCTCCCACGCACTTGGATTTATGCCAACCCTTTGTCAGCTGTCTTTCTTGGGCTTTAAGGAGTTGGTTTGGGATTGCCATTCTCTTTTTGGGGTAGTACCATTGGGCCTGGGCCTGAGCTCATGAGTTGTGTTCGTGTTAACAGGTTACACGCTAAAATGAATAGGTTAGATGTGTCATTTTCGATTTTTGCATGTTCAATTTGAATAAGATTTGTTTATTATACGCGTTCATGGGTCGTGTCATATACATGTTTGTGTTGGAAAATGCTCAATTCTAACCCACTAACTTCGTGTATGATTCGAGTTGTTTTATCGTGTCGTGTTAGGAATTCCCACCCCTAGTTTAGCCCCCTCTAGTTTAGAGTTCGTGCAACTACTAGTGTGTCAAAGGCACAATACAACCAAGACAAGGAAACAAAGATTATGGTTTAATTAAGATGGTTAATTTAATAAATATTTATCAAACCTCCCCTCCCATCTTATAGTAGATTTGTTATTGTAGGCGAGAGAAACAAAAAGGGGTACTTACCAACTTGTCTCATTAAGGAGACTTAAATACCATTAAGTCTTATTAATTTTTTTATTCAATGATAAATTTATTAGTCTCTCTTATTTTTATGAATAAATTTACAGTAATGAATTTATCAATTAGCACTTGTAGATAAATAAGTCTAATCAATATGACTGGCCTGTTAATGCCTGTAACGCTCCCAAAATAATACAATAAACCTATCAATGTAACACACAAGAATCCACCGAAGATCAGTTCTCTCTTTTATGAATAAAACAAAATAAACAAACCCTTTGATATAATTCACTTAATTTATGATATAATCTCTCATATATATCAAAGGAAACATGCAAAGAAGCTCCATATGAAAACCCTAACACCCAAGAAGAAGATCTGGAAGCCGTACCTTAGAAAACGAATTAATCGCAGATTTATAGAAAACCGATTTGTGATCTCCGCTCGAGTGCAGAAATAGCCGTTCGAGCAGACATACTAAAACGCATGTTTCAGAACATGGATCTATGCTCGAGTGCAAAAACACAACTCCTAGCTCGATCCTCGACATAGTCAGCGAAGTGGCAAACATGATCGGATTAAGAACACAAACTCCTATGCATAGGCACAATTTGGGTTAGATTCACATCTAAAATAAAAGAATGAATAAAATTATAACTGAAAGGAGTTTTGTTTAATAGGATTGCCAATAACAAAAACCTAACAATGAGTTTTCTCATAATGTTGAAATTACTAAATGCAACACTTAAAAAAAAAATTTCTTAGTGTATTTTTTTCAAACGTAACAATCCAATGTAACACACTAAAAAATTCTTTTGTATATTTTTCTTAAACATAACATTTCAAAAAAAATTATTAGTGTGTTTTTTCTAAACGTAACACTCCAATCAATGTAACACACAAAAACTCATTAGTGTGTTTTTTTAAACGTAACATTCCAAGCAATGTAACACACAAAAACTCCTTAGTATGTTTTTTCAAAATGTAATATTCCAATATAATACACTAAAAAATTTATTAGTATACTTTTCTCAAACGTAACAACATAACATTAAAAAAAAAACTCCTCAATATACTTTTCTCAAATGTAACACTCCAATCAATGTAACACACAAAAACTCTTTAATGTACTTTTTCCAAATGCCACACTCCAATGTAACACTAAAAAACTCATTAGTGTATCTTTCTCAAACGTAACAATATAACATTAAAAAAAAAAAAAAACTCCTTAACCTATTTTTCCTAAAACATAACACTCCAATCAATATAACATGCAAAATTTTTTTAGTGTACTTTTTTTAAATGTAGCGCTCTAGTATAACACTCCAATGTAATATTAGAAAATCACACTAACAGAAATGTAGATTTTCACTCTCGACAATCAACATTTCAACCACCAATCCATCAAAAAAAAAAAAATCTTTCACACTTCACCTTTCCATTCCAATCACAAAAACAAATCAGAAAATTGAAAAAATGAATCACAAAAGAGCATTCATTTAAATTCAAGTGGCACTGAATCAAATAAATACAACTTTTCAAAACAAAAACTACTAGTTGGTTTATAAGAAAACTCTTAGGACTAAATGGATCAACATTCCCCCATATGAGATTTATAGATAAATTTTTTTATTATTATTCTCCTTGCAATGTTTTTGTGTTTTTTTTTCTTCTATCAAAGAATTAAACTTTGTTGAGCAAACACAAAAGCATTTGAGTCATGAAATGTCATGAATTAATAGACTGTTTGAAGCTAGATCAAATTATATCGATAATTCTATATAGTTTTTGTAATTTTAATTAGCTTGATTTAACATTGATATTATGATTTTGCCTTCATTTAATCTAATTAATTACCATTGTTTTTTTGATAGAAAATGTGTATATGAGTGGCATATGTTATATTTTTATGGATAAAACTATAAATTTATTTAATTCAATGAGTTAACATCAATCAATTCAGTAATTATTTTCCTTCAAAAATCCTAGTTATCAATTGGGCCAAATTAATATAAAATTTAAAATTAATAGTTAAAAATGAAACTAATTGAAATTACAATGATCACTTTGCTGAATTATTTATTTGGCACGAAAAATAAAAACTTAAAAATAAATGTATCCTTGCATTGAAATTTTCAAAAAAAAAAATGCCAATTAAAAGATTTCAATTTTTAAAAATAAAATAAAATATAAATAAAAATACATTATTTTTAAGTAGTTATTTTTTGTACCAGACAAATAATTTTAAACATGAATAGTATGATTTATATAGTCATATCCAAACCTGGCTCTTGCATAGGGTAGTGTGGATGCTGATTACTCAAGAGCTTATTTGATTAGATGAATTATAACATAACATTGAAATTATTAAGTCATTAGACTTACATTCTATTATTTTGTTGTAAATTTTATTATTCAGATTGGATTTTAATGGCCAAGCTATTCAACAAAATTGATAAACTTTTCAATCTTACAACTAATAATGTAAAATATAAATATAATTGTGATTATATATTTCCATATCTATTACAAAACAAACGTGGATGAGAGAAAATTATGTATCTCACTGTTAGTTAACCAATCCAATACTAATCTCATAGATTATTAATTTTCTCACTATTAATCTTACTAATCAAACATACTACAAAGGATTAGGGCGTTATAGATATACTATCTCTTTGTTGTTGTTACTTACTGAATAATTCTATGTATCCCACCTGATGATACAGTGAGTTCCAGATGGAACGGGTCGGTTTGATCCACGCTTCCTAAACTGATGCTCGAGATACCAAACCCTCGGAGAGACTTGCACAAGAGTTCAACGGGGAATGGGGAGTCCCCCAGCAAACCCTCCGATGAGCAAGTTAGAAAGAGAAAGATGGAATGTAGAGATGAATTAGTGATAGAGAAGCTTAACCTTCGCCTTGTCTTTCAAACCCGTTTATATCCTCTACTAATCATTTCCTTATCCCTTCCGACCTGTCCCGTTGGTCGAAAGTCTATGTTCTAGCTTGTCTTGTTCATGGTGAGGCTGTTCTGTTCCGACGGGGAGGGGTTATCGCAATAAATGCTGCAGGGAACCTCATTAATGGATGATGTGTGGTGCAATAACTTTGCAGGATCTTTGTCTGCCGATGTGGCTGGTTCTACTCTTGACAGCTATCTTGGTGTTATTGGTTCTTAATGCCACGTTGAGCTCCATCACTGTTGGGCTTTAGTGTTTGAATTATGTATTGGGCTCTAAGTGATGGGCCAAATGCTTCTATAGGCCCACCTATGTTAGTAGTCTCCCATTCCCGAGTGCAACTTCAACCCAACGAAGGAAATAATAAAGAAGATGGAGGTTATGAGATGTCGATTGGAGAGGATACCGACTGGGAGGGCCGACCACAAAGGGTGGCCGAGTGAACGGACTGATCGTTGGGAGGGCCGACCGCAAAGGGTGACTGAGTGGACGGACCAAGCATTGGGAGGGCCGACCGCAAAGGATGACCGAGTGGACGGACTGATTGTGGGGAGGGCGGACCGCAAAGGGTGACTGAGTGGACGGATCGATTATGGGGAGGGCCGACCGCAGAGGGTGGTCGAGTGGACGGACCGAGCGTGGGGAGGGCCGACCGCAAAGGGTGACTGAGTGGATGGACCGATTGTGGGGAGGGCTGACCGCAAAGGGTGGCCCAGTGCACAGGGGAATGGCAGTACGCGGGGCTCGAGGAGCGGCGGGTCATGTGGTGAAGTGAAGTGGAATAGACAGGGAAGGGGAACGGAGTAGTGGATCATGGCCGTACACGTGGCAGAATCTCATAAATGGGAGAGGTTATGCGTTGGGCAAGAAATGAAGGGATAGGTTAATAGAGGGCGTTGAAAAGGCATTTTTGGAAAAATGTTTGAAAATTTTCAAACTGGCAAAATTTAATCTTGACCCTTGGAATACAGGGAAGCCTTGGACGTTTGGGGTTATCCGCTTTACCTATCTTATTGCAAAGAACCAAATCGTCTCAGAAGTAAATTCGTTTGTGTCAAGTGATACACCTTTGTAACACTTTGCGAACTTCCTTGTATCAGCGTCTGAAGCTATACGCAGGCGTACAGAAGAGATGGCGCGAGATGATGTGCCCGCCATGAGATTGGATTCGTTAGGGGACGACGACGCGGAGGAGTTGGCAGAGCAATACAGGACGGAGAAGTGAGTAGAGAGTGAGGAGGAGCCGGCGGGGCGACCCCGCTCGTCCACACTGATGGTGGCTGCGAAGCCAATCAGTCAGGTGGAGCCAAATCACTGGCACATAAAGGCCGACAAATCGACCTTTACTGCGGAGGAGCTGGAGGATATGCTCGAGAAGTATTAGATTCCCGCGAAAATAGAGTTAAAATTGCTGACATCAAAGGAGAGGCCATCTGACGCCTGATCGGGGGAATTTGCCTTCTACAAAGAGGCGTTAAAGGGGGGGTTGAGGTTGCCGCTCCCCCGGATAGTAGTGGACGTGCTAAATTGGCTGGGGGTGGCTCCAGGTCAACTGATGCCCAACGCGTGGAAGATTTTATTGGCCTGCGCAAGTGCGTGGCCGCGGGCGAATGATGGAGCTGCAATGACGGTGGATGAGTTTTTTGCTTGCTACAAGGCTTCGGGCCAGCAAGAAACTTGGGTGACCCTACAGACGGCGGCGGGTAAGGGTCTGGTGGCGGGGTTGCCATCGTCAGTGAAGGAGTGGAGGCCACGGTGGTTTTATGTGTCAGCGAATGCAGGAGTGGGAGCGCGCGCAGTGTGGAGTGTGCCGACCAAGTCGGTGGAGCCAAGGTTGGAGGCAGGGGCAGATGAGAGGGTGAAAAAGGTGAAGGCGTGGAGGGAGAAGGAAGGCATCAAGTGGGACGACCTCGTTCAATCCTCAGCCTTATTTGCCTCGGGGCTGGGACCGCAGCCGATCGGTGGGGACCTCGCTCTAGCAGAATTACAGGCGAGGAGGAGGGCGCAGGAGACGGAGGATAGGACGATCGTTGCCAAGGCTGATAAATACAAAGAGTCACAGTTAGGCCGTCCGCCGAAACCGATCATGAGGGAACGAATTCGACCGCGCCCCAAGCCGCTGGGGGTAAAGGACTTGGGCGGTTTTGAGCCACTACAGCCCCCAATGGATCCATTGAAAGAAAGAGGCGACAAGGAGGTGGAAGTTGTGTTGAAGATGGGGAAGAAGAAGAGGGTAGGGAAAGAGAAAGAGGAGCCGGCGTTGAAGAGGATGAAGGAGGGAATGGCAGAGGTGACCTCTAAGGTGGGGTTGGAGAGTGCCATGGGCTCTGGAACACAAGTGGAAAGTGGGGTGGCTGGGCCTGAGCAGGGGACGGAGCAACCACCCAAGGGGACTTCTGTGCCTCTAGGAGAAGGAGGGGAGGCTAGGTTGAAGACCGCCATCTACCATGTGCAGGCAGTGTCTGGGCGGTTGGTAGGAGGAGGTGAAGCCAGGACTGTCGCAGACCGGCTCTTAGGAGTAGTGGAGGACGCGGCCGTGTGTTCGATGGCAAGTTTTACAGAGGCCGAACTGCTAAGGGGGCTTTGCTCGGCCCAGATGGAGGCGACGACCTTAGCAGGAGCCTTACTGAGCAAAGCGGCGCGCGCAAAAGGCGGAGTAGAGCCACTACAGAAAAAGTTGGAGGAGGTGAAGGCACAGCTGGAAAGTTTGAGGATGGAAACTGGGGGCTGGAGGAAAGCCGCGTAGAGTGCGTGTGCTAGGGGGCTAGATCATGCCTAGAAAGCCAAAAAGATGGAAGTGTTGGCGATGGTGCAGGGCTATTCAGCAGACCGTGCTAATGCTGAGCTGCTCGCGACCAAGTTAGAGCTGGAGACGGAACGCCGCAAGGTGGTATCGCTCGAGTTCCAGTTGGCTGGCGAGCAGAAGAAGCTTGAGGAGGCCCAGAAAGTCTACATCGTCGCCAACGAAAAGTGGGATGAGGCCATGGTCTGCAATGAAGATCTACGCGCTCAGTCGATCAAGGAAAAGGAAGAAGCAGATCAGAAAATTGCTGAGTTGGAGAAAGCGCTGGTGGACGAGCAGACTAGACCGGCGGCTGAGAGGGCAGGGTATCCCGACCTGTGCAAGGCGGCGGTGGAACAATTCAAGGAGTTTGCTGACTTTTAGATAGCCATCGATGCCACAGTCGCCAGGAGCATGGCGAGGGAGGGGGATAGGAGGGCTAGGCCGTCAAGAACGGCCGCTGGAAGTAGGAGTGAAGAGGAAGTGATCCAGAGCTTCCAGCGGTCGGACTTCTACAAGCATGAAATGGCTGAGTTCTAGGATAGCGGCTGGAAGACCTTCAAACGCAAAGTGGAAAAGCTGTTCCCAGACTTGGACTTTAGCCAAGTGAAAATTGATGAAGATGACATTGCCCAGACCCCCCTAGACGAAGGGATCGAGGAGGAGGACTTGGCCTCTAGCGAGGATGAGTGATTGATGTAAATTTTTTGTATTTTGTGTGTTCTTGTTTGTAAATAAAATTTTTGTTGTTATTATTTTTTGTGTGTAATTTCTGTAGTGAATTATGTGTAAGTTTGTAAATAAAATAATGAGTTGTGCTTTTCGTACTGTTGTCTTTATTTCTTATATATTTGAAAATAATGAGAATGGGCATGAGAATAAGGCTTGTGCATAAATCTTTGTAAAAGTTGAGAAGTGGGAAGCCAGTCTAACTTGGGAGAAAACCATGATGCAAAGAATGTTAACAATGAAAACGTTGAAATGTAAAAGTCTTATAGTGTGAAACTTTGAATCATGGTGTAAAAGTGTTGAGAAATGAAAGATTAGTTTGGACCTGGATTAAACGTGTGGATTGTAACTGAATTAAAAATGTAAAGTTAAAAGTGTAAAGAATGTTAAGAGATGTTAAGAGTATGGACCTGGGTTTTTAATTAAGTATGGCTACTATGCTGTAATTATGAAATTACGAAAGCGGCCCGGCCGAACTCTCCGTTCGTGTTCAGTGCTAGGTCTATAAGTAACTCAGTCTGGCTGAGCCCTTCGTGCTCAGTCTGGCTGAGGCTTTAAGTGACTCAGTCTGGCTGAGCCCTTCGTGCTCAGTCTGGCTGAGGCTTTAAGTAACTTAGTCTGGCTGAGCACTTCGTACTCAGTCTGACTGAGGCTTTGAGTGACTTAATTTAGCAAGGTGTTGTTGAAATACCACGCAGATAACTGAGATATGAGATCGTTGTCATTTAAGGCGTAGCCCATTGATCACAAATTTACACCATGTATGAAAAGTACGAAAACAACCACGTGTGTAGTGCAAAAAGAACATACAACAATTGATTAATACAGAAATGGAACATGGCATTTTACTGAAAGTAACGCTTCAAGTGCTCGGCATTCCACGGGTGTGGGAGGTCTCGACCTTCTATGTCCTGAAGTCGGTAAGTGCCCGATCGAGGCCTGGCCTTAACAACGTAAGATCCTTCCCACTTGGCTGCAAGCTTGCCCTCGACTGGATTTTTGGTGGCAAGAGTAGCTTCGCGTAAAACTAGGTCCCCCACATCGAATTCCCTCGGTTAGACTTTGCGGTTGTAGTGCATTCGCATTTTCTGTTGATATGAGGCTCGTCTAATGGCAGAGGACTCTCGGAGCTCTTCGATCAGATCTAAGTCAGCTCGACGCAATTCTTCGGTTAGTTCTGGACTCGGGAGCAAAACCCTTAGGGTGGGTAGGCCGATTTCCACTGGGATAACCGCTTCAGCACCGTATGTTAAGCGAAAGGGGGTCTCTCCAGTTGGAGTTCGGGCTGTAGTGCAGTAGGCCCAGAGTACGTTTGGTAATTCCTCAGCCTAGAGTCCCTTAGCGGCTTCCAACTTAGTTTTGATGATCTTCAGAAGAGAATAGTTGGTAACCTCAACTTGGCCATTGGCTTAGGGATGACCTAGAGAAGAGAAACATGGCTGGATTTGGAGTTCTGCGCAGAATTTCCTGAACTTGGCATTGTCGAATTGCCTACCGTTGTCGGAGACGATGGCTTGAGGGATGCCAAATCGGCATACGATTGACTGCCAGATGAATCTGGTTGTGTTCCGCTCGGCAATTGAGGTGAAGGGTTCTGCCTCCACCCATTTAGTGAAGTAATCGATGGCGACGATTGTAAACTTGGTTTGGCCTCGATCGGTGGGCAATGGGCCAACTAGGTCGATCCCTCATTTGGCAAATGGGTAGGGACTGTAAAGTGTGATCAGTTCTGTAGGAGGAGCGTGAGGGATGTTAGCAAAACGTTGGCACTCACACTTACGCACGAATTCAGTGGAATCTTGGTTGAGAGTAGGCCAAAAGTAACCAGTGCGAAGTATTTTATGGGCTAGTGACTTGGCACTCGAATGATTACCATATACACCTTTGTGGACTTCTCTCATCACGTAGGTCGCTTGAGCAGGATTGAGGCATCTCAGGTATGGGCACGAAAAGCCACGTTTTTACAAGAGGCTGCTGATAAGAATGTAGTTAGACGATTGGGCCCTGACTTTGGCGGCCTGCTGTTTGTCGTCTGGTAATTCCCTATTTGTCAAAAATAGAAGGATGTCTGCCGCCCATGAAATAGGTTCATTTTGGAGGAAGTGGACTTGCTGCTGGTTTGGGGAAATGGCAGGATGGGCCAGGTATTCAAGGCGGACGCCATGGCTGAGGTCTGACTGGTCGGCGGAAGCTAATTGAGCCATTTCATCTGCCTTGGAGTTTTTCATCCGAGGGAAGTGCTTGATGTGGAAAGTGTTGAAGAGGCGAACAAGGGGGAGTGCGATATCTTTGTAAACCCGCATTGTGTCTTCCTTGGCCTCGAATTCCCCCGTAATTTGTCCGACGATAAGCTGGGAATCATTGAACACCTGGATATGGCTTACGCCAATGTCTCTGGCTAGGCGGAGACCTGCTATCAATGTCTCATATTCAGCCTCATTATTGCTTGCGTCGAACAAGAAACGGAGAGCACACTTGAAATAACCACCCTTGGGGGTGGTGAGGATGAGACCAGCCCCACTGTCTTCTTTGCGGGATGATCCATTGACATTGAGGGTCTAAGAGTGGGGGTCTTCGGCCTCAGTGTTGAATTGCATGGGCGGGAGGGCTGTGGCTGGAGTGGGATTAGTGAATTCCAAGATAAAATCGGCGACAGCCTGTCCTTTGATCGCTGTTCGAGGTCTGTAGGAGATGTCAAATTGGCTGAGCTCGACTGACCATTGCATAAGTCGGCCGGATAACTCTGGTTGTTGCATTATCTTCTTCAAAGGTTGGTCAGTGAGGACGACAATGGCGTGGGCGTAGAAGTAAGGTCGGAGTCGTCTTGAGGCTATGACCAAGGCCAGGGCCATTTTTTCGAGCAGTGGGTAGTTCTGTTCTTCTCCCCTGAGAGCCCCGACTAATGTAGTAGACCGATCGCTGGACAGAGCCGTCCTCCCTGATGAGGGCTGCACTGACTGCGGTGTTTGATACGGCTAAGTAGAGAAAAAGGGGCTCACCCGTGATCGCTTGAGAAAGAGGAGGGTGTTGGCCATGCACTGCTTCAATTGCTGAAAGGCTTCTTCGGATTCTGCCGTCCACTCAAAAGCCTGCCGAAGGACTTTGAAAAAGGGGAGGCACTTATTTGTTGCGCGGGAAATAAAACGGTTGAGGGCGGCGACTCTGCTCGTAAGCCTTTGAACCTCTCTAACTGTTCTGGGTGACTGCATTTCTATCAGAGCCTTGATCTTTTCGGGGTTAGCCTCAATACCCCGTCGACTGACCGTGAAACCCAGGAATTTCCCAGATCCGACACCGAAAGCGCATTTCTCTGGATTCAGCCTCATTCGATACTTACGTAGAGTGTCAAAGGTCTCCCGCAGGTCTGCCAGATGATCAGAGGAGAGTTTGCTCTTGAAAAGCATGTCGTCGGCGTACACTTCCTCTGGTGATGAAAAACGGCATTGACTAACCGTTGGTAAGTTGCTCCGGCATTTTTCAACCCGAATGGCATGACATGATAGTGGTAAGTCCCCCGGTCAGTTATGAAGGAGGTGTGTTCCTGGTTCGACGGGTGCATCAAAATTTGGTTGTAGCTAGATAAAGCGTCCATGAAGCTGAGCATTTGATGTTTGGCCATGGCATCGACAAGTAGATCTATGCGAGGAAGGGGATAACTATCTTTGGGGCAAGCATGGTTGAGGTCAGAGTAGTCGACACAAAGTCGCCATTTACCATTGTTTTTACGGACCAGGACCACATTTGACAGCCATCTGGGGTAGTCCACGTTTTTGATAAACTGTACCTCAAGGAGCTTATCTACTTCAGAAGCAATAAGAGTATTGTGTTCCAGGTGAAAGATGCGTTGCTTCTGGTGGAAGGGTCGGAAATGGGGCTTAATGCTGAGATGATGAATGATGAAAGAGGGATTAATACCCAGCATGTCGGAGTGGGTCCAGGCAAACACGTCATTGTTCTTAATTAGGAGGGCTGTAAGGTCGGCCTTGGCTTGGGAGGGTCGGCCTTGGCTTGGGAAGATAGTTGGTTGCCGATCTTGGCAATTTTTGTTAGGTTGGTAGGATCGATGAGGACCTCAACAAGCTCTTCCACTGGTTCCCCTCTGACCAGCTCATCTTCATCTCTGACGTCAAGTCCTTCAATGATCATAGCCTCCTTCAGCTTGACCTCTTTAAGTGAAGTGATGTAACATTCTCTGGCCACGGTCTGTTCTCCCCTCACAGTGCCAACCCCAAGGTCGGTAGGGAATTTTACGGCTAGGTGGAAAGTGGATGTGATAGCTTGAAAAGCATTTAGGGTGGTGCGGCTGAGGATAATGTTGTAAGCAGAGGGGCAGTCGACGACGAGGACAGTGAGCAACTTTGTGGTCTGCCGCAGGTATTCTCCAATGGTGATGGGAAGATCGATGGAGCCTATGGAGGTCACCCGCTCTCCGGTGAAGCCAACCAGTGGGGTTTGGAGAGGGGACAAACTCTCTTTGCCGATCTTGAGTTGGCGATAGGCATTTAGGAAGATGATGTCTGAAGAGCTACCGTTGTCGACGAGAACCCGTTTGACTTTGTAATTAGAGAGGAGGGCAGAGATGACAAGGGGGTCGTCATGGGGGTAACGGATGCCTGTACAGTCGGCCTCCGTAAAGTTGATGGGCTCCATCCACTGCTTGGGGTGTTTGAAAGGGCGGTCCAATGTGGTGACTTCTTTATCTGAGCCCCACCTTATTTTTCTGAGTTCTGCCCGTTGAGCCGAACGGGATGGTCCTCCACAAGCAAACCCGCCAGCAATAACTCTGATTTCTCCAACCGGGGGGGGGGGGGGCAGGGTTACCCTGTGCCTGGGGTTGTTGTGGGGGTCTATCATGACCTTGGTTAGGTTGTGCGAGTTGTCGAGGAGGGGTGCGCCGGTAGTTGCTTCTGGTAGGTTCAGTCCTTTGCCTTTGCTAAGGACGGGCTGTCTTAAAATGACTGAGACGCCCCTGACCTATCAAGCCCTCAACCTGGTCTCACCGGTTGGAAGGAGACCGCGACGGTTAGGGCCATTTCAGGGGATAATCTCGTTGGATTTGGTTCAGGACTTGTTCTATGGGGGAATTGAGGGGCGTGTATCGTTCGAATCGGCCGGGCGGTCGGGTAGGTGTCGGTCGGTCGGTCGGCTCGGGCAGGTCGGTCGGTATACTGAGGTGTTTGGTGAGTGTACTAGGTGTTTTTGGTTTCAGAGTCCTTTCTCTTCTCTCTGGGGTCGGGTTTTTGGCTGTAGGATCTTGTCGGGTGGCTAGGGAATCTTTGGCGTTTATGTATTTTTGGGCTTTGGAAAGTAGGGTTGCCATAGAGGTCGGGGGGTTTTTGGAGAGAGAAAAAAGAAAATCAGACGATCGTAGACCGGCCATGAAATCCGTGAGAATGACCTTGTCGTCGTTCTCCGCTGCCTGCAGGGCTTTAGTGTTAAAGCGAGTGACGAAGCTGCGCAGCGACTCCCCCTCAGTCTGACGGATGTTGAGTAGTTGGGTTGCCAGACGCCGTTGGCGCTGGGCACCAATGAAATGGCTGAGAAGTGAGTCACTTAGGTGCTTGAAAGTGGAGATAGAGTCTGTTGGCAGTTGACTAAACCAGAGTCGAGTCGACCCCTTAAGTGTTGCGGGGAAAGCCCGGCACATGATCTCGTCAGGGAATACATGGAGGACCATAAGGGTCCTGTAAGTTTCCAAATGGTCGATCGGGTCTGTTGTACCGTCAAAAGAGTAGAGCGAGGGCATTTTGAACTTAGGAGGTAAGGGTTTGTCCCTAATGGAGGCAACGAACGGTGGGTTGGCTGTAGTAGATGGTTTATTCTGTATGTTCTGCATGACTCCTTGAAACTGGAGTTTCATGGCTTGGAGTTCTACATCCCAGAGAGGAACGTTGTCACCACCGGAATGTAGCAGAAGCTGGACACTACTGGCCTCTCCTTCGGGGGTGGGTGCCTGGACCGATAGATGTGGGGCCCGAGGTGGCGGGTTCATATCTGGGGGAGGGGGTCGCAAGCCTTCCAAGTTGGATGGGTGGGACTGTTAGATAGGATGGCTCGAGGCTCGTTCTTGGTTGGGTGGGATATCTTGAGGTGGAGGAGGAGGGATGAGAAGGTTTCTTTGAAGCAAAACATTGATCAGGGCTTGGTTTTGCTCGGCTAAGCAGTTGATGCTGTTGGTGAGTTCTGTGAAATACTGTGGTGGGTTGTTTGGGTTAGGAGGGTCGGCTTGGTGGTCGGCAATATTGTGGTGAGAAGCCATGGATCTGGTTGTGACCATCCACCTTGGTGGGTGGCAGGTAGGGGTTATTGGGAAGGGGTCTCCGGCAACAATGAGCACAACTGGCGCACAGAGCGAAAGGGTTCCCACAGATGGTGCCGACTGATGATACAACGAGTTCCAGACAGAACGGGTCGGTTTGATCCACGCTTCCCAAATTGATGCCCGAGATACCAAACCCTCGGAGAGACCTGCACAAGAGTTTAACGGGGAACGGGGAATGGGGAGTCCCCCAGCGAACCCTCCGACGAACAAGTTAGAAAGAGAGAGATGGAATGTCGAGATGAATTAGTGATAGAGAAGCTTAACCTTTGTCTTGTCTTCGAAACCCGCTTATATCCTCTACTAATCATTTCCTTTTCCCTTCCGACCTGTCTCGTTGGCCGAAAGTCTATGTTCTAGCTTGCCTTGTTCATGGTGAGCCCATTCTGTTCCGACGGGAAGGGGTTATCGCAATAAATGCTGCAGGGAACCTCATTAATGGCTGATGTGTGGTGCAATAACTTTGCAGGATCTTTGTCTGCCGATGTGGCTGGTTCTGCTCTTGACAGCTGTCTGGGTGTTTTTGGTTCTTAACGCCACGTTGAGCTCCAGCATTGTTGGGCTTTAGTGTTTGAATTATGTATTGGGCTCTAAGTGATGGGCCAAACACTCCTATAGGCCCACCTATGGTTCTAAATTGTGGTATTAGATAATGTAACGGTATCAATCGAGAAGTATTTGTATCAGTAGTATCGGTCAGTACATATCAGGAATCGGGTGTCGCGGTTCGTGAAATTTCTTAACCATTTTTATAGGTTTTTCAACACTTTCTTTCTAGTGCCGGTTCGAACCGGTAAGTATTGGCTTGTCGTAAGTTATGTAACAATTACATCCCATTATGTAAGTGGAATCAATCGATTCTCTAGTGAATTTCATTCATAGCAGTATATCCGTGGGTATCCGAAACGGTGGCTCCATTTTTCGTTAAGAACCTGCTGTTGCGTAGTGTAACGGTTGTTTTTTAGAACCTTCCCTCCTTACGTATCCCGAATGAGATTGTATGATTGAGATTGAATTTGTATAGCATGAAATCTATATTTAGAATAAATCTGAAATACAAGATAATAATTTTAAATAATTTCTAAGTAGTTAAGTATGAGTTTATAATATTACTTGTACTTACAATCATTGTTGTTGTATAGAAGATTTCTCAATTTTAACTACCAACCACATTTTATGCAAAATACAAAATTTTAGGTTAAGCAATGTTTAAATTGTATCAATTTAGTTTTTAGGCTTTGTTTGGCATGTGCCAAAATAGCACATGCTATTTTAACACATTATTCTATTTGGGTTACAATAATCTTATTTGGGTTATATCATCTTTCTATTACATTACTTCAAACTTAACTCATATTTCACGTTTTTTTTTTCCGTAAAAAATCAAAAAATATATTAATTTTGCACTTCCCAAACAACCCATTAATGTATAAAAGTGTTTCAATTTGATTTTTAATAGTTAAATTATGTTGATTTAGTTTCTAGATAGTATGTTTTGGAAGGACTTTCTAATATTTTACAACCCAAAAAAAAAAAAAAAAAACTTGCAAAAAATAGAATGCATGGAAAAGAATATTTGACCTTTTTTATTTTTTTATTTTTTTATCCGCGTTGAGATTTTTGTTATTGTACAAAGATTTCTCTATAAACTAACCATCAACCATATATTTTATGTAGGATACGAAGTCTTTCCCTGGGCTTGGCATGGTTATATAGGTTTGCAATTTGGCATCCACATCTGGTATGAATTTTTGGAAATGGATGATGTGGACTCTAATGGAGATCGAGATAGTATCATTAGAATATTATTGGTATTTGTGCATTCGTTTGCCTTATCTGCACAAGCACATGTTGTAGGATATAAAATTGCCACTGGTTCATATAACCCTTCAATGGAGAAGAAGCTTGGACCCTTTGCTAAGTCTGCAATCGATGTGTTCGTTATATGCATTGCTTTGATTTTGAGACGGTGTACGGAGGATATCTATTGTTTTTCATGGATATCATTTGTCCTTGGATTTCATGCTTTTAGGCAACTCCATTACAATTGTTGGGACTATAGCTTCTTGGATGTATTCTTGGTGGTTTTCATGGAAATTGTTGTTCTTTATCCGAAAGACAACGTATTTGTCTGGGTTGCAAAGCTTACAATATGTTTTGGGGTCATCTACAATAGGTATTGGTCCTATCCAAAATCCATTACTACTACTACTGCTGCTCCTAATATCAATACCAAAGCCAAAGGTTCCAATGCCAAAGGTTATTGTGGGGTTTCACAACTGCATCAACAATTACTTATTCCAGACTAATTAGGTTTGATGTGTTTCAAGTGCAACTTTTCAAGTTCATTATGTTTCTTTCAAGGTTCATTTTTCTTTTTCTTCCAAGTAATTTTATTGAATAGACTGTTAAATTTGCATAATTTAGGAGTTTGCTAATTATGTCAAGCTTGGATTTTTTTTTTCTTTTTCTTTTTGAAATGTGTTATTTTAATAGCTTTGGTTGTTTTGTTATTGAGATTTGAAGTAGGAAATGAGACATAACTTTGGATTTGTGCTATTTCTAGTTGTTTCACGTTTGCCGGAAAGCATATTGGTTAATATAAGAATCAAGAAGTCTAATATATTTTTGTTTGTTTATTTATTTGTTCACCTGGTCACCTATTTATCCATCATCATCACCAAAGGTTTTTTTTTATTTATATTTTATATTTATTTATTTTTACGGTGATGACTTTTTCAGTATGAGTGACTTTTTCAGCATGTTGTCGATTGTGGTAGTGAGTGACAATTGATAATAGTGTATATGAATACACTACAATAAAAAAAGTTTTTGGTGATATACTCATTTTGTCTCCAAACATCAAATTTTCGTCATCACTTAGTGATCTACAACGAAATAATTTTGTCATCACGTTTGTCGCCTATGCATTGTTGCTGAAAGTAGTTGGTGACGAAAAATCATTTCATCGCCTATTTTTTATTTTTGGCGATGAAATTTTTCCTCTCTAGATGTTGCGTTTTTTGTCCTCTGTAACATCAATTTCGTCACTAGAAGTAGATAATATTTTATTTTAATTGTTTTGGCCACGAAATATTTCATCATCAAGTATGAAGATAGAGGTTTTAATGACGAAATTTATCCTCACCAATAATATAGATTAAGGTGACAAAAAAATTGGTCACTAAAATAAGTACAAAACAAAATTCTTCAATGATAAAGAACATTTTGTTGCCAAATATTCCAATTTAGTGATGAAATATTCAGTAAATGTGACGAAATTATTTGTTTGGAACTATATCATTAGTGACAAAATTATTCGTCATGTTTGAAAACTAATAGCGACGGTTTTTTATTTCGTCGCTAACAAAAATTAAATTTTTTAAAAAAATGAGGATAATATTTTCAATTTTCAATTTTTCTTTTTACAAAAAATTCCCTGCGCATTTTAATAATCTGTTCGACAAAATATCCATTACAGATCAATACAAAAATTTGTTCATTTTCATAAACACCACAGTCGAAATGTCTCATAATATCCACAAAAATACAATATCAACTGCGGATTACCAAGCACGTCTCCTAATATCCATAAAAAACATGTCTCCTAATATCCACAAAAATATAATATAAGTGCAAATTACTAAACATGTCCCCTAATACCCACAAAAATATAAAATTTACAACACAACCAAAATACATATAAGGTAATATGAACAAAAACACAAAATGAGCAAGCTTTTGCTCTCCAGATTACCAAATATTTCCATATCTAATCTCCAATCTGCAACAAAACAAAACAAAAAAAAAAAAAACAAAAAAAAATAAAAAAAGAAAAAAGAAAAAAAGAAAGATAATTATTATCTTATCAATCAAATATACAATTTAATAATTTTCAAGCCCAAGTGTTGGAAAAGTGCATTTTTCGACTTAGTTTTCAAACTAGGAGTCCCTTGCTAGTTCCGTAAATTTTCACAACTTACATTGGTCCTTTCTGAGGAATTCGGGGTGTTCCCGGGCCTTCTTGTGGCTGTTTTACGATTTTGGCCCCCCATGGCCTATTTTCAAGCCTAAGTGTTGGAAAAATGCATTTTTCAACCGGGAGTCCCGTGCTAGTTCCATAAGTTTCTACAACTTACATTGATCCCTCCCAAGGTGTTCACAGTGTTCCCAAGCCTTCTCATAACTGTACACGATTTTGGCCCCCGATGGCCTATTTTTAAGTTTAAGTGTTGGAAAAGTACATTTTTCGACTTAGTTTTCAAACTAGGAGTCCCTTGCTAGTTTCGTAAATTTTCACAACTTACATTGGTCTCTCCCGAGGTGTTCGGGGTGTTCTTCGGTCCTTCTTGTGGCTGTTTTACAATTTTCGCCCCCCGATGGCCTATTTTCAAGCCTAAGTATCGGAAAAGTGCATTTTTCAAACCGGGAGTCCCGTGCTAGTTCCGTAAGTTTTCATAACTTACGTTGGTCCCTCCCGAGGTGTTCACGGTGTTCCCCAGGCCTTCTTATGGCTGATACATGATTTTGGCCCCTGATAGCCTATTTTTAAGCCTAATTGTTGAAAAAGTGCATTTTTTGACTTAGTTTTCAAACAGGGAATTCCGTGCTAGCTCAGTAAGTTTTCACAAGTTACAATGGTCCCTTCCGATTTGTTTGAGGTGTTCTCCAGGCCTTCTTGTGGTTGTTTCACGATTTTGGCCCCCGATGGCCTATTTTCAAGCTTAAGTGTTGGAAAAATGCATTTTTCGACTTAGTTTTTAAACCGGGAGTCCTGTGCTAGTTCTACAAGTTTCCAAAACTTACATTGGTCCCTCCCGAGGTGGTCAAGGTGTTTCTCGTGTCTTCTCGAGGCTGTTTCACAATTTTAACCCCTGATGGTCTACTTTCAAGCCTAAGTGTTGGAAAAGTGCGTTTTTAGACTTAGTTTTCAAATCGGGAGTCCTGTACTAGTTCCGTAAGTTTTCACAACTTACATGCATATTTCACTATTTTCTCGGGACCTTTTGCACCTAAATGTCAAAATAGTTTTTTATTCTACCCTAATTGAAGAAGAAATTTTCTGCTAAATTTACATAGAAATATAATATACTAACCAAGAAGCTTGTCCATCAAAATCTGAACTTCCTCCACTCTCAAAATTTTTCTTAATACATTTCTGCCTCAAACACTCTATGATACTTTGTATCTTCTTGTTTTGTTTCTTCTCTGACTTTTGAAACCTTGCAATTTGTTCATTTTGTTGTGCTATTTGCATCTCAAGACGTTGAACATAGTCACTATTTTCAGTAGGTGCAACAGTTGTATTCATAGAAGAAGAACGCCTCATGCTGAGTCCTTTCACATAACCTGACCTTGGCTTAAGCCCCTTGACTAACAACAATAAATAATTTAATCAAAATTAATATGCATTGGCTTGTACATACATAATTAACTTGGCTCTTTGACGAAATCCATTCATGCGTGTCCGAATTATAGTGGATGGACTTGTAAAATTCTACCAAATTGGGCACTTTTCCATTTGCAATTATCTGATTCATTTGTTTTTGAATGTTATTTCAAATATTTAAATAACAAAGCCTACTAATCCAACAAAATAAATTAGTAGAACACACCGAGCTGTATACCCTGACGGGGATTGATTTTGATCCACATCAATGTTTTGTTTTCATTTGCATCCTATTATTCACATTAGTTAGTGATTATTCCTACACAATTGAAACACCAATAAAAACAAGAAAACTTAACATTAGTAAGAAGAAACTTGATTTTTGACAATTAAGATAAAACATTTTATCTTGAATTTTTTATTATTCCACTTTTCAATTAGAGATGTCCACTGATTAAGAGTAACACTTGCAGGTGGGTGGCTTCTCACATACTCCTCCCCTCTGGCATCCTTAAGTTGCTTGTGTTGTTAGTGCAACTTATAGATGAAGCCACTCAATTGCCGACCAAACTGTATGTCTAAAGCCTTTGCTACATCACTCCGATTGCCTTGTAGATGAAATTGATTCTGCAAAATAAAAAAAAAAACCCAGAGTATTCAATCTACCTATGAACTCTAAACAGGTCTGTGGCTGTAACATGGATATAATACTAATAAATAAATAACTACAAGTCTAGAGCTTGATATTTAAGCCTTGGTCTAACAAAGAGAGTAAATTCATGGAACTTATGATTTTTATCCTTGAAACTGTAGCTTGCTTTTCATGCTCCTCGGAGGGGTTTTGTTTCCTCGGATACGATAGCCCTACTGTTCGGGGCTCCCGTGATTCTGAATCTGTTTTCACAAGTGTAATGTGAAACATATAAGCACAAATGAGTCAAAATTCGGTAAATCTTTTAGAAAATCGATTTACAATCAAAATACCAAAAATGGACTACATTGCCAAATTTCAGAGTCTCCACCTCAATATTTTTGGGAATTTTAGGAAACTCATGACTTGTGCCAAAAGGCCACTTATCCGTCATTACCAAAGTGTCTTGTCTTGGGAACTTAGGTATGAGAGGGGAAGATCATGAATTGAGCACCCCACTCACTCGATCAAAGATCGGCCTCTACTAATCATGATGTGATTTTTATGTACAGTATATGCTATTTTTCTGATTATTATGCCATCTTTACTAGGTGATGCATACAAGTATAGACCGTGTTTGCTCAAGTTGGAATGCTTGATTTCATGTTCATTTAAAAAGTGTTTTGAATATGTGTTAATTGAGAAAGTGAACTCATATGTACATTAATCAAGTCATCCGAATTTAAGCAAAATAACCTTCATCCACCGGCATTCAAGAGATATATCAAATAAGCACTTAGCCTTATGAAATATGCTTAATATGACGACACGAACATACATGCAATATGCTAAAGCGAAAATGCTCACCTAGTACTCAATTGAGGCAAGCCAAAATAGAAGACAATAGTTAGAAAAATGCATGCTCTAATATGCAAGTGCCTAATGCAACACATACAAAATGAAACTATGAGGTTCGGTTTCTTTAACACGGCATATGAATCAATTTGATTGCATGCGGTAACGCAAGTATTCAAGTAAGTAAGGAACAACCACAAGGTTAGAATGATGCACCGAACCAAATACATGCAAAGATGGATACAAGTTATGGTAATGTTTATGAAATCAAAACATGAGTGCAACCATCATAAGCAAGTAAATAAAAGGGAGAAAGAATGGGGGTTGGAAGACATACACGATATTACAAGTTCGCCCTTGTACAAGAGGGTCTGAGTGTCCGAAAGTCCAAATTAATCTAAATATTACAAATTCGAGCAAATGAACTAATGCTAATTTAACTAGCGATTACAAGTTTTGAAGCTCGCTACTAATTAAGAACAACATATTCCTACTAAAGCATTAAGTTAGCGGGCCACGGAAAGTGGAAAGTAACATATGCATGAATGAGAACGTCCGTTGGAAAAGCTCACCGTTCACTGCCAGAAACCATTCTATTTGTAGGCAGAAAAATAATTTGTTTTTTCCCCAGCTCCTGCTCTGTTCTGCCATGAAAATGGCACTGCTTGCATAAAAATAGGTGGCCGGCCGACTATGGAAAGTGGTTTGCCAGATGGAGAGGTGGCCGACCGGCCACTGATTTTGAACACTGCCCTGCTGTAACAGAATGGAAACAGAACAAAAATAGAGTGTTTTCAGGGGATGTTTGTCCTCTCTACCTCTTCTTATCATGGAACTGATCAAGGGAGGAGTAGACTCGATTCACGAATCATCAATCAGCGTAAGGTTGTCGCATGATGATCTATGAATCGATGGGACATAGGCTCAATTAATGAAAAATCAAAGACCAACAAAAACTCCTCCCTATCATGGAATTACCTCAAGGGAGACGGTAGACATTAATTCTTAAGAGTATGAAATGACACAAGACTCAATAGGTTCAATATAACGTCCGATTGAACCCAACTCAATTTTATTATCCTGTGCTTCTTTTAGTCTAATTTTATTAGCCTTTTTTTATTACCTTTCCATTCTTTAGCCATTTTTTTGGGTCCGAAAGTGATAGTTACGTCCACTAATGAAGAGAAGTGTCAAACAAGAGGTTGTTCTTAGCATGAGAGAGATGTCATGCCTTGGTAATGAATCTCCGAAGAGATTAAACCATTAAGCATGAAAGGTCTCTTTCTCATGCCTTAAATAATAATCTAATATTTGAAACAACTCTTAAACAAATAAAACCAAGAAAGGAGGGAGGGTGCAGAGATGGTTATTGCAAGTGTGAGTGTATATGTACGAAACATATGAAATAAAAGCTATAAACTCAAATAGGTTGGTGTCTAAAGCTTAAACCACCAAACCTATGAGCACTTACAACAACACAAGCCTAACATTCGAACCGTAAACTAACTAAACAATTAGAACAACCCCCAAAACAACAAAAATAGTGCTGTCATAGTGTGAAAAGCTAGGAAGAAAAGTAAGCAAAAATGGAATAGAATAAAAGCTAGTAAGCAAGCCTAAGGAGGGATGGCTAACCCCTCCACTTTTTGGACTTTAAAATCACATGTTTTAGCCTCCAAAACCTCTGCAAATCAGTAGCCAAAAATAGGGAAATGAGTGGGAAACACAAGGATAAAAGATTAGGGAATAAGGTTCGAGGAAGGGTGCTTAATCCCTCCACCTTTGGTAGCTTTAAATCATAAGTTTCAGCCCACCAAAAACAGTGTAAAAATAATATAAAAAAACAAGAAAAAGATGATAGAAGTAGTGCAAAGATGGAAAAAAGTTATATCTCTTGAAGAGGAGTTACTTTTTTGTTCACAAACCAAAAGATGCTCACTCTCAAAGGCTAAAATTATAGCTCAAGAATCTTAGCAAGGAGCCCTAAAATATTGGTTTTGGAAGTGTATGTATAGTGTATGTATATTGCAAGATAGAGAAGGAGAGTGTATTGCAAGGTTTGGGCACTTGGCAATTTTTTCTAACCTAAAACCAAGAGGGAAGGTCCCCTAGTGCATGCACCTGTGGGATTAGCTGACAGCAAAATATCTGCTAGTCAGGAAACCTGGTTGGCTGGCCATGAAGGGGGACGACTGGCCACTAAAAGTGGCCTGCCGGCCACCTTCTGGCCAGCAGGCCTTTGGGTGGTCAAGCTAGGAAAAAAAAGGTTTTGGTCTAAAGGAGATGCAAGGTTTCTAGGCTCTGAAACTCAAAACCGGAGCTTCTTGCTAAAGAAATTGAGCATTTGTACAGCGTATTATTTCATCATTAAGTGTTCAACCTGAGGCGCCTAAGTCTTAAGGGTGGTAAAAAATAGGGTGTCTATAGTTGCCCCTCTTTGATAGAGCTTAAAGTCATGAAATGACGTGAGTGAATGTCACGGCCCAAAGACGACCCATTTGACACGGCCGCAGAACTTGGGCAAGCAATCAAAACGTAAATGTAATTGGTTGAACTGGAAAGTTGCCTACGTATCTCTTTGCAAGGAACCAAACTAGTGTAGTTCATGGGCAAGATGCAAATGATATGTAGCAAGGATGCATTTTAAAAGTAAGACTTATACGCTGCGTGAAGCCGGCTACTTTTGAAAACTCATGATCATGCAAAATAATGCGATAAGCAAGATAATAGCATGAATGAAAAGCTTAAATCAAAACAAATCTAATCGTGCTTTGCACGGAAAGGAGTAAGCAAATAACGAGACAGTGCAACCGACAGAGACGTCTCATCGTATTACATATGGAGAAAGGGGAGAAGAGTAGAACGCACATCAACTATGTACTACGCAGAAGAGACGAAGGATACAAGCCAAATCACACTCACGTGATCAGGGTAATGGGATACCAGCCAAACTACGCTTCGTGCAGCAAAGGGAAAGCTCCATTCCAAACTACGTCTCACGTAGAAAGGATGGAGAGCGCAAGCCAAACTATGCTTCGCGCAGAGAGAAGCAAAGCTCTATTCCAAACTGCGTCTCATGCAGAGAGGACGGAGGGTGCAAGCCAAGTTGCACTCAGACGATAAGGGAAAAAGGGTGCTAGCCAAACTACGCTTCGCACAGAGGAAGGAGAAGCTCCATTCCAAATAGCGTCTCATGCAGAGAGGGTGAAGGGTGCAAACCAAACTATGCTTCGTGCAGAGAGGAGAAAAGCTCCATTCCAAACTGCGTCTCACGCAGAGAGGGTGGAGGGTGAAAGCCAACCTACGCTTCGTGCAGAGAGGGGAAAAGCTCCATTTCAAATCGTGTCTCATATAGAGAGGGTGGAGTGTGCAAGCCAAACTATGCTTCACACAGAGAGGAGAAAAGCTCCATTCCAAACTGCGTCTCACATAGAGAGGATGGAGGGTGCAAGCCAACTACGCCTCACTATAGCTTGACTTTTTGTGCCCCCTTTCGGAAGACGAATAAGCCCTACAGTATCGGACTCCTGCAGTTCTGAATCTGATCACACAAGTGCAATGTGAAATAGATAAACACCAAATAGTCCAAATCTGGTAAATCCTTTGGAAAATCAATTTTGAATCAAAATGCCAAAAATGGATAGCTTTGCCAGATATAGAGTCGCAACCTAAATATTTTTTTTGGAAAATTTAGGAAACCCATGACTCGTGCAAAAGGTCACGTGTTCGTCATCACCAAGATTGTCTCGGCTCAGGAACTTGGGTACGACAGGGAAAGGTCATGAATTGAGCACCCCCGCTCGTCTGATCAAGGATCGACCTCCACTAATCATGATGTGAATCTTATGTACCTTATATGCTCTTGTTCCGATTTATTAGGCTAGCATTACTATGTGATGCACACACACAAGTATAGACTAACTTGCAAGAATTGGAACATCCTGTTCATGTTTGTTTTGAAAATTGTTTCGAATATGTACCACTTGAAAAAGTGATCGTATATAAGCATTACTCAAATTATTCCAATTCAAGCAATTAGCCTTCATCCATAGGCATTCCAGCAAATTTATCAAATAAGCACTTAGCCTCATGATAAGCATGCTAAACATGGCCACAACAACATGTCATATGCTAAAGCGAGTAAAGGCTCGCCTAGTACTCCAAGCCAAAAAGATGAAAGAGTTAGAAAAATGCATGATTCTAATTTATGCAATATGACTAATGCAATGCATAAAATATACAATTACTAGGCTCGGCTACTAATATAGCATATGAATCAATTTGATAGTATGCGGTCTAAGCACGTATTCAAAGAAGCATTTAAACTAACAATGCGAGTTAGAATGATGAACCGAGCCTAATGTATGCAAGACAATGGATGCAAGGCATGGGAGACGCTAAACGAAATATGATGCCCTAAACTAACCAACATAAGCATGTAAATAAAAAGGAGAAAGATGTAGGGTTGGAAGACATACACATTAGTACAACATTGCGCCCTCACACTGGAGGGTCCGAATAAATTAACTAGCTAAGATAATTATTATGAATTAACTAACTATTACAAAATGAAATGAATAAATTAGCTAAGCTACTTAACTAATTATTACAACAACAAATTAATAAACTATTCTAGCGATTTAACTAATTATTACAAGAAAAAATTAAATAACTAGTCTAGCTAACTAATTATTCACAACACTTTACAAAATTAACTAGCTATAACTAATTAATTACAACAAATATCTAAGCTAAGTAATTAGATTAAGCAGCCCCGGGAAGCGAGGAGTGCTCATGCGTGAGCGGACTTTTCACCCCAAAAAGCCACTATTTCTGCTGCAAAATCCTCTATTGCACAAGAGAACACTTACACTGATTTCTACCTAAGAACCAACTTTGTTCTGCTTCAAAAGTACACGACTGGATTTTCCGCAGGTGGCCGGCAAATAGCCTGCCGTCCACTGATGGTGTCCTGCCGGCCAATGATGACTGGATTGTCCTGCTGCAACAGAGAGCAAACAGAGCAGGGACATGGTATTCTCAAGGGTTTGTTTGCACAATTTACCCCTCTTTATCATTTGAACAGCTCAAAGAAGTAGTAAAACTTGATTCACAAACCACCAATGGATGTAATTTCATTGCATGATGGCTTATGAACCAAGTGTGCAAGTTCAATGAATGCAACGAAACAAGACTCTTAAAACCACCTCCCTATCATGAAAGATCAAGGGAAGTAGTTGATAATGAATCTTGAACCGTTTTCATCACTAATGCGTATGAAACGACTCAAGACTCAAGGGTTCAATTAATGTCTGATAGAACCCTAACCAAATTATTATCTTCCATTTTTTTATTCACCAATTTTATTACTCCATTTTAGTTACCTCTCAATTCTTTAATCAATTAAGTCCCAAGTGAATTTTAAGTCCTCTAATGGAAAGAGAGCTCAAACCAAGTGTTTCATTGGGTATGAAAGAGACATCATACCATTGGTAATGAACCTCCAAAGGGATTAAACCATTAAGCATGACATCTCAATCTCATGCTTAAACAAACAAATAATTTGAAACCACTTTCAAAGCAAAGAGAAAGCCAAGAAATGAGGGAGGTTACAGAGGTGATTAAAGGTGAGAACAAGTAAGAAAAACACTAAATAAATGCAATCGACTCAAATATGGTGGTGTCTAAGGCCTAAAACACCAAACTTATGAGGACAATTACACTACAAGCATGCAATATAAGGCTCAAATGCAATGAACACTTAAAAATAGTCCTAAAACAGTGCTAAATAAGTCCTAAAATATGTTGAAATTAAGACAAAAATAGCTAGAGTAATAAGCTAAAACATAGATCATGCTAGGCTAGTAGGCAAAACACAAGGAGGGGAGGCTAACCTCACCAATTTCGGACTTCAAACCATGATTTTAGCCACTAAAATGCCTCTGAAAATTAGTGTTTTAAAGTTCAAAAAAAGATAGTATAAAGGTGGGCAACACAAGGGTATAGGCCTTGAAAGCAAGGTGTAAAGAAGGATGAAACACCCCTCAACCCTTTATTGGCCTTAAAACCCAAGTTTCTGCCAAAAAATACAGAGTTTATATAGCCCAAAAATAGTGGGAAACAGTAGGAAAAAGAGTAAATAAAGCAAGAAGAGAGGCAAAACTTTATACCTCTTGAAGAGGAGAACCAATTCTAGGCAACAACACAAGGCTTACACACCCTCAAGAGCTCAAACAAGGCTCAAAGATATCTCAGTTCAAAGATGGAGAGGTTTGGTTAAGAGTGTATAGGCAAAAGCTTGCAAAAAACTAAGAAATTTCAAGACAAAGAGAGAATTGTTGAGAAAGAGAGAGGGAGAATTTTTTGTTCTAAAAATTCCAACCTCTAAAATGAAAGGGGAGGCCTCCTATATATAGAAAACCATGCAACTCCCTCAAAAATATCAAGACATACATGTGTAGGAAGGTGCATGCATCTGTGCCAACAGCTGGCACAGCTGGCAAAAAAATATCTGCAAAACACATTGGTAGTCAACAACCAGGAACAATGGCTGGCAGCCAATAGAAGGGGCCGATAGGCCACAAGAGGTTGCAGGCTTGAAAATCTCTAGTTTTGGTCCAAAAATAAGGTAATAGGTGTATAGCGTTTGAAAGGCTCAAAGCTGTGACATTCTGCTGAGGACCCTGAGCAATTAATAAGCATATACACTCATCATTGGGTGTGCAAACGATGACGTCCAAGTTGCAAGGGCGGTCAAAAATGGAGTGCCTATAGTTGCTCCTCTTTGACAGAACTCGGAGTCATGAAATGACGTGAGTGAATGTTAAAGCCCGAAGACGACCCATTTTGACAAGGCCGTAAGACTTGGACAAATAAATAAGACAAAAATAAATGGTTGCGCCCGTAGGCTGCCTACGTATCCCTTTGCAAGGAATCAACGAGCGTAGTTCTGGGGCAAGATGCAAATGATATGCACAAAAACTTTGAAAACTGGACTCACACGCTTCGCGAAGCCGGCTATGATGAAAACTCATGCTCATGCAAGATGATGCAATAAGCAATAACAAGATGCAAAAAGCAATATAACAAGATAACAACATATGAATGAGCAGCTTCAAACTAACCAACACAAGTCCTATGCAAAAGACCTAAAACACAGTTTAACACGAAACGAGGAAAGAAAACACCACTCAGGGTTGCGTTTCACGCGTCCTGAGAAATATAGAAATGAAAACCATTCAGGGTTGCGTTTCACGTATCCCGTGATGAAAGAAAAATTGCTTGGGCTTGCGCTTCACGCGTCCCGAGATACAACACACCTAGGGCCATGCTTCATAAGTCTTGAGATACAAGAAAATTGCTTAGGCTCGCACTTCACGCGTCCCAAGATACAACCCCCTCAGGGTCGTGCCTCACGTGTCCTAAGAAACAAGAAAAACCACTTGGGCTCACGCTTTACGCATTTTGAGAAACAAGAGAAATCGATCAGGCTCCTGCTTCATGCGTCCTGAGATATAAAACGTCCAGGGTCGCATTTCATGCATCTTGAGAAACAACAAAACCGCTCGGGCTTGTGCTTCACGTGTCCCGAGATACAATAAACCCAGGGCCGTGCTTCACGTGTTCTGAGAAACAAAAGAAACTGCTCGGGCTCGCGTTTCACACGTCCCGAGATACAGCACGCCTAAGGTCGCGCTTCACGCGCCCTGAGAAACAAGAAAATTGCTCGGGCTCATGCTTCATGCGTCCCGAGATACAACACGAAAAGTGCGCGATAGACGCACTAAATGAACAAATGCGATACACAAAGTGAACAAGTCAATACAATGACAATGCATATTTCATGGAAGATAGACAACCAATGTATGATGTTAATTGAAGGCATGTTCTATGCAAGAAACAAAACAAAAGCATATTCTATGCAAAATTAACAGCATGTTCTATGCACGAATCATAAATGATGCAAGACACATATGCGACATACGTATATGTGCAATGCATATTCTATGCAATGGAAGAGAACAAAGACATAAATTGACAAAATGAATAAAACGATAGCCAGTGACAACCTCCGATTTACCTCTCGAGGGAATTACAACATGTTCAAAAAGATTACACCTCGTTCATAGTAGCAAGTGGGACACGTTCACATACCGGAACGCAGCTGCAAGCTTTCAAAACAGAACCTTCCATATATTACTCAGGAAGCAGAAGCATAGAACAGCACCAAAACCCAACTAAGAGCCACCGGCTACATGCCGGTCACCAGGACATGTCACCGGCCACTTACCGGCCTCCGTCTAGGCTTGCTGGCCACCAATAGTGGCTTGCCAGCCACCCGTGGTAGTTTCGGGGCAAAACAGTCTTTTTGGCATGGGTCTTTGAGTATAGATCAACACACTTCATTTCCTCACACCCACAAGGCTGAAATCACTTCTCCTCTCTCTCTAGGTGCTTCTTCTCTCTAGATCTGTGCTTTACACGCGTTTTCCAATGCCCCACGTGAACTTTTTTTGTAAAACCCTCTTGATTCTCAACACTTTGAACCGATCAGATTTTGATTTCGTCACATTTTCTTCATTTTTACCACTTCAGGCTTGTTTCCCTCGAGTTTTCCTTAGGTTTCGTGAACTTTCTTGGGTTTTGACTTTTTATCCCATTTTCTCTCTCCTAGGGTTGACGTTTTCCAAGTTTATCCTTTTTTTCTCCATTTTTCTTCACATTTCACCTACTTTTCATCCATTTTCCAGATGGCAGACGATATACCTCACAATGGAGCTCTTCTCGAGATTCCATCTGTGCTTCCACCCATAGTCGAGGTAGAGGAGCCAGCAGTTGCCAAGGCTGGCAAGGCGGCGGAGGACATTAAGGCTAACCTTGAAGCGGAGTTTGCGCCATAGTTTGGGCCAGAGCTGTTACCACTAAGAGTGTGACCCTTTGATCCGGCGACATATCATCGCTGTACATACATATTACTGCCTGGAGGGATCAGGCGTTTCAGCAGTTTTGCTCGCAGCGTACCAGAGGACGTCCTGCTGAGGGAGTCGACCTCCCACCTTTAATCCAGCGCTACCGAAGTATGAACTCTGTTTTCATGCATTCATGCCTTTCCTTTAATTGCATTTCTCGCACTACTTTTCATCTGATTGCACTTTCATCACTGTCTGATTCACTTTTTTTCTCTGCCACAGGGAGACTCCCGTGCTTACAGGGGTTATGGAGCGATGATGGTGAGGGATTGGTATGATGAGCTCCCTGTCGGGGTCTGCGTCATCGTCGATGAGGTTGGCTTTGGCCTTTTCTGCTCTAGACTGACATGCGTTACAGCGAGCCTTCCCCTTCTAGGAATGCTAGTGGAGAGGTGGTGGGACACCACTAACTCCTTCCACCTCTCTACAGTCGGGGAGATGACGATGACTCCTTACGACTTTACCATGATCATAGGCATAGGAGTAGGGGGTGATCCAATCCCTTTTGACACAGACATAGGCGAGTGAGAGGCTTCTTGGGTCCACCTATTGGGAGGGTGCCCATCTCTTTACCGGCCGACCATGGTAAGATACAGTCGGTTCGCCAAGTAGTTCCGCGGGAGCGAGCCCGAGACACTGGAGGAGATGGAGTAGTACACCCGGGGCTTCCTGATGTTTGTCCTCGATACCACCTTATTTTTGAACTAGTGGAACACCATGGGTTTATATCTATTAAGCGCCCTAATGACCCTTCCTCGAATGCGATTCTAGGATTGGGGCGGAGTTGGCTTTGCTACCCTTTACGACTACATGAGCTCTGCCTCCCGCATGAGGGGAGAGTGGATCGGAGGCTACTGGTGAGCTTGAGAGGTATGCATTTCAGTTCTCTCTTTGAATTCATACTTTTTATTTCACATTTTCTGTTTATATCTATTCAACCCCTATGCTTTCTACTTTGCACTTTCTGTTCATGCCCTGTGCTTTCTGCTTTGCACTTTCTACATCTGTCCATGCTTTGTGCTTTCTGTTGTGCACTTTCTACATATGTTCACACTGTTAATAACATCGTTGCCCTTTTCTTGCAGCTATTGGTTTACGTATATTTTCCAGCCCTCATTCCAGAGCCTATAGAGGAGGTCCCCCTTGTTATCCCTTATTTGTGATGATACGATGGTCAGTGTCAGCGCCGGAGTCATGAGACTTTCGCCTTCTTCCGCCATTATTTTCATACAGTGGTTGCTGCTGAGGTAACCCGGAACTCATAGTCATTTTTGCTTTGATACTGTTCTAATTCATACTTTGACAACTGACGGCAACTAACAATCTGTACATTCTCTGTTTGTAGATCACGTGGCAGCCTTGGGCGATGATGGTGGCCAGAGTGAGAGACCAGTATGCGGGAGCTTGGGGCACATCGCGCTTCTAGATTCTGTTGGAGGGCCCAGTTTGCTAGGCTTAGTTTTTGAGCAAGAGATTCATTCGCCAGATTGTGGGCTTACTTGATCCAGTCGTTCCGATGCCACCCCCGGAGTCTATAAGGACAGTAGATAGCCTATCAATTGACGCAATCATTCAGTTCATGGTAGGCCTAGACGCTGACTTCTTCAGAGGAGAGGGCGATTACATGACATTTATTCAGACCCACCTTATACCTCCTCTGATGGGCGTTCATGTGGGCGAGGAAGTAGGGGCCCCTATGACGGGCGAGGTGCCTCGGGCGACTAGGGCCTATACTAGAGGGGTTCTCCCTGTTGAGCAGACTATCTGTTGGCCAGAGCTTCCCACTACGCTCACATGCTGGAGGCCGACTGGGACTGCTTATCAGATTCCGATCGAGCCGGCAGAGGCTTGGCACGAGTATGTCGGAGTTTGAGGCTCATCTTAGGTATGGACCATACTTTATAATTTGTACCCTCAACATTTCCATTTCAGATATGTTTATTCCAGACATTGATCACCCAAACGCACTTGCAGGCATCTATAAAGTATACAGGGAGCCTCCTCGAGCTGGTGGCTTCTTTGATGGGTATGGTGCAGAGAAGAGAGATGCTGCTTGGTCTCTACGGCATTAAAGTAATTTCCTTCAGTTCAGCATACATTTCATTACTAACTCTATTTGTGCATTGCACTATCATATTTCTACTGATACATCGGTATTTTAACTGTAGTCTTTCCCAAACTGCACTGATACACTGCATTGATACACTGTACTCACACACTGTACTCATTCTGTATCTGATTTTTGCATGACACTTATTCTGCATACCATGCCTGTATCTGATACACACACTGTAGCTAATATGTTGACAACTATTTTTTTTCCAGATTCCATCCGTGCTGAGGACACCAACGGTGGCAGCAGCAACACCAGCACCGGCAGTACCCCCTCCAGCAGCAAGGAAGAGAGAGAGACAAGCCCTATCTTGTGGCCAAGATGTGAGCCACGGTCGAGGCAGAGATAGGGGCACCTGAGGCTAGAGTAGTCCCACAGAGCCCATTTTGAGCAGCGATGATGCTGAGACTAGTGACTCGGAAGAGGTAGTGAGTCGACATGCTGAGTCATCTGAGAGTGGAGATAAGGATGCTAGCTCGGGGTCTAAGAGTGGAGGTGGTGCCGAGACGGGCTCTGAGGCAGGGAGAGGAGATAATATTGGCTCCGGTTCGGAGTCTGATTCCAACAATGGTGCCGATGAAGATAGGGCTCTTGAGTCCCCTTCGACGAAGAGGACGAAGAGGGCCTCCCGGGCCTGAGATGACCGGCGCTGATGTTTTGTACTTTTTGCTTAGTTTCTTTTTTTGGTAGCATTAGCACATGTATAGTTTCAGGTAGGTTTTATTTTGCTTTTGAAACTTGTACGCGTCTTTTGTAAAAACCATAATCGAAATAAAACCTCGCAGTTTTTATGAAATGTGTTGTCATTTTTGCATCACGAGCACGATATTCGCATGAAATGGAAATGGAATTGAATTTGCCGAGAGAGCGCTTGATTGAAACAATGTTCTTAATCGGGTAATGAGTCGATCAACAACCAAAATACAAAATACAACTCGATAAACAAAACAAAAACAACTCAAATACAAATAAACACACTTGCTAAAACCAAAGGACTCAAAATAAGACCTCAAAACACAAAGATCGAGACAAAACACATGCTGCCAATACTGCCCAGCACACAGGTGGACGGTAGGCCAGAGACGGAAGCTACCGGCCAGAGATGGGATTTGCTGACTAGAGGAAGTGGCCTGCCGGCCACCAAAGTAGCCTGTCGGCCACCAGTGTGAGTAACCTCCAAATTGTTGACAGCTGGCTTCCATTCACAGCCTTATCTTCTACAAAAGGTTCTGCTTCATGATTTCTTCACCAGAACCTCATTTCAGCTGCAATTTCTTCCACAAATGGAGATATTCCTTGTCGAGAAGCTCATGAATTGGATAGCTCCTTTAGACGGAACGGAAAAGGTAAATTTTCAGGGTTTTGACATAAATGCACTTTTTTCGTTGAGTCGTACTCCGCTTTGTTTTCCGTTCCTCCATGTCGTGGCTCGATGCTGGGACCCAATTACACATGTCTTTTGCTTTAGGGCATAAGAAATATGCCTGACACTTGAAGAATTTCAAGCACTAATGGAATCCTGGCGCGATGAGGAAATCATACCTCAGCTTTGTTTTGGCCACGCACAAGCTTTGGGACAGATGTGTGGGCTTACTCTGCACGAGGCTCGGTTTTTAGCCCATAATGGAGAACTAGACATACCCAGCTTGATTCATCGATTTTCCGACATCGGTGACAGAGGTGACTTTCTTTGGCGAGGTTTTTGATAACTTGCTCTCTACTTATGTAGGCTTGCTCATTTCCTTCTTGCCCATAGTTTTGGCGAATCTAACATTCGTTTGATTGAAGTGGTCCAAGGTCTGAAAGAAAGTAAGAGTTGCATTTGTTTGGCGCTGGCCGAGACCTTGATGGGCTTAGATGCCTTTCATCGGCAAGAGATGACCAGGTTCGCAGGTGTAGCTTGACTTTTTTTTCTCTCCTTTTTGGAAGACGAATAAGCCCCACAGTATCGAACTCCTGCAGTTCTGAATTTGATCTCACAAGTGTAATGTAAAATAGATAATCACCAAAGAGTCCTAATCTGACAAATCTTTTGGAAAATCGATTTTGAATCAAATTGCCAAAAATGGACTGTTTTACCCGATACAGAGTCACCACCTAAATAGTTTTTGAGAAATTTAGGAAACCCATGACTCGTGCCAAAGGCCACGTGTCCGTCATCACCAAGATTGTCTCGGCTCCGGAACTTGGGTACGAGAGGGGAATGTCATGAATTGAGCACCCCTGCTCACCCAATCAAAGATCGACCTCTACTAATCATGATATGATTTTTATCTACATTAGATGCTCTTGTTTCGGTTTATTAGGCTAGCATTACTATGTGATGCGCACACACACGAGTATAGACTAACTTGCAAGAATTGGAACATTTCGATTCATGTTTGTTTTGAAAATTGTTTCAAAATATATACCACTTGAAAAAGTGATCACATATAAACATTACTCAAATTATTCCAATTCAAGCAATTAGCCTTCATTCACAGGCATTCAAGAAGTTATAGCACTTAAGCAATTAGCCTCATGGCAAGTATGCTAACATGGCAACATCAACATGCGTTATGCTAAAGCGAGTAAAGGCTCACCTAGTACTCCAAGCCAAAAGAGAAACTAGTTAGAAAAATGCATGATTCCTAACTACACAATATGACTAATGCATCACATACAATATGCAACTAATAGGCTTGACTACTAAAATGGCATATGAATAAATTTGATAGCATGCGGTCTAAGCACGTATTCAAAGAACATATTTAAGTAACAATTCAAGTTAGAATGATGAACTGAGCCTTGACGCATGCAAGACAAGTGGATGCAAACATGAAGTATGCTAAACAAAACATGATGTCCCTAAACTAACCATCATAAACTAGTAAATAAAAGAGAGAAAGACGTGGGATTGGAAGACATACACATTATTACAACATGGCGCTCTCATGAAGGAGTGTCTGAATGAACTAACTAGCTAACTAATTAAAGCTAAACTAATTAATTAATTATTAAAAACCCAAAAGAATAATTTAGCTAAACTGCTTAACTAATTATAACAACAATAAATTAATTAACTAATCTAGCTATTTAAAATAATTAAAACACAAGATGAATTAGCTATTCTAACTAATTAAGTACAAAGCCACTATTTAGGCACGACTTTAATATATTAACAACATGGATCCCGAGGATCGATGGAGGGCTCATGCATGAATGTGGTTTCCTCCAAAAAAAGGCACTGTTTCTACTGCAGAATGTCTCTGTTGCATAGTAGAACACTTGTATTGATTTCCACCTCCAGACCAACTTTGCTCTGCTGGGGGAGTACACTGCTGGATTTTGCACTGGTGGTCGGCAGAGGGCCTGCCGGCCACTAATGCCAGAACTTCGTTGCTGCAACAGAGAGAAAAGAGAGTAGAGACATTGTATTCTTAAGGGTTTGTTTGCACAATTTACCCCTCCTTATCATTTGAGCAACTTAAACGAGTAGTAAGTTTAATTCACAAACCACCAATGGATGCAATTTCATTATATGATGACTTATGAATCAAGTGTGCAAATTCAATGAATGTAACAAAATAAGACTCTCAAAACCACCTCCCTATCATGAAAGATCAAGGGAAGTAGTTGACAATGAATCTTGAACCGTTTTCATCACTAATGAGTATAAAACGACTCAAGACTCAAGGGTTTAATTAACGTCCGATTGAACCTAAACAAGTTATTAACTTGCTCACTTTTAATTCCAAGTTTTAATTACTCCATTTTAATTTACCAACCATTCCTTAATCAATTAAGTCCAAAGGTGAAGATTAAGTCCTCTAATGGAAAAGAGTATCAAACCAAAAGTTGTTTTAGACATGAGAGAAGCTTCATGTTGTTGGTAATGAACCCCAAAGGGATTAAACCATTAAGTACAAGACCTCAATCTCATGCTTTAAACAAGCAAGTAGCTTGAAGCAACTTTCAAAGAAAATCAAAAGCCAAGAAAGGAGGGAGGTTGCAGAGGTGATTAAGAGTGATCACAAGTATGGAAGGTTATAAATAAACAATATCAACTCAAATAGGATGGTGGCTAAGGCCTAAACCACCAATCCTATGAGGACAATTACACTGCAAGCATGCAATACAAAGCTCAAATGTAATAAACACGTAAAAATAGTGCTAAAACAGGTCTAATACAGTCCTAAAACATGCTGGAATTAAGCTAACAAAAGTTACAATAATAGGCTAAAACATAGAGCATGCTAGGCTAGTAAACAAAACACAAGGAGGGGAGGCTACCCCCTCCATTTTTGGACTTCAAAATATGTTTTTAGCCATTGAAATAACTTTGAAAAATAGTGTTCAAAAGCTCAAAAGAAGATAGTGTAAAGATGGGAAACACAAGGGTAAAGGCTAGAACAACAAGGTGGAAAGAATGGTGAACCACCCCTCCACCCTTTAAGGCCTTAAACAAAAAGTTTTAGCCCCAAAATACAGGCTTTAAACAGTCCAAAAGATAGTCAAAAAGATGAAAACAAGTGGTGTAAAGATAGTACAAAGGCAAGAGAAAGTATACCTCTTGAAGAAGAATGAACCCTTAAGACATAAACCAACAATTTCACACTCTCAAGCGCTTCAAGAGCTCAAATTCAAGCTCTAATCACCTCAGCAAGAAGCTCTCTAAGTTTGGTTTAGAGTGTTTGGGCAAAGGCTATGCAAGTAGAAAGGGAGAGAAAGAATTGTAGAGAGAGAGAGGAATTTTTCAAAATTATTTCCTCACTCCTAAATATTTCTAACCTTAAAACAATGAGGGAAGGTCATCTATATATAGAAACAGATGAGCCTCAATCGAAAATATCAAAAAAAGGACAGCTGGAGCTTTGTGGAAATTGCTGACAAAAATATCTAGGTTTTACACTAGTGGCTGGCAGGCCAGAAATGGTGGCCGGTATGGTGGCCTGCTGTCCACAAATGGTGGCTACCGGCCACAAAAAAATCTGCTTCCAGGCCCGACTTCAAATGGGCATATCTCCCTCATCCAGACTCGGTTTTAGGTCATTCTTAAGTCTAAATTGAAGCCCCGAAAGTCTACTTTCTAATGGTGGCAGCTCCACATCTAAATTATAAGTGTACAAAGAGATATGCCTATTTTAGTGAAGGTTTCTCATTTATATCTTAATCAGATTGATGCCTAACTTGAAACAGCCATACCTCCCTCATTCGGACTCAGCTTTAAGAGATTCTTGAGTCTCCAATGAAGCCCCAGAAGTACACTTTCCAATGGTGGTGGCCTCATAACTAAAGTATAATTGTGCAAAGAGATAGACCTAATTTAGTGAAGGCTGCTCATTTATCTCTTAACGGTTTGATGCCCAACTTCTTCCCTAACTAGTTTTCTTCCCTCTCCTCCAATTTTCTTCAACTCCAAACCTATAAATAAGAGGTTTTTAAAGATTTTTCAAAGAGTTCACCTATTTTCCATTTATTTCCACTTTTTCCTTGCTCGATTTACTGAAAAAGTGCAATTTCAAACGAAATACGAGCCTCGGAACATCGTAGAAACTTTTGGGAAAAATATTTTCAAAAAGAGGATTTTGAGGTCTAAAATAGTTTTGGTAAAAAATAGTTTTGGTCCAAAATGGGTTGTAAGATTGGGATTTAGAAGCTTTTCTTGCTGAAGAAATCGAACATTTGCACAACATAACTTTCATCATTGAGTGATCAATCAGTGGCGCCCAAGTCTTAAGGGCCGTAAAAAATGGGGTGTCTACAGCGAGGAGTCCACTACTTCTTCAGGTATTGTTTTCCACCATTTCTCATATGTGTTTCTCACATCACTCGGTATGGGAGCCGAATAATTAGCAGAATCAGAAGCGTACGCTCTAGAAGATAGACATTACTCCGCTCTAACCTGCATGATTAGGAGGCCGAATACAATAAATAGGCCGAGTAACTATTGAACTATGGGGCCGAATAAATAAGCAGATTATGAGCGAAAAGTGGACCAGGGCCCGAGGCCCTGGAAACGAGTATAAATAAAGGAAAAATAGTCAAAGAAAAGTATGTGAGAACTATTACACTTAACTTAAAATACAAGTAATTCAAAGTGTAGAGACTGACTTGCCCGTCGGAGTGCTAATTTCGACACCCCCGACCGGAGTGTTAATTCTTTTTCAGGTGACTAGCTGAGGATCATTGACGTCCCCTAGGATCTAAAGAGTATTCCAAACCCTTTCTCCACAATTGGCGCCGTCTGTGGGAATATTCAAATACATCCATGGCGGGCGTAACAGAATAGTCACTGACGAAACCGCACAAAGAGATGACCTCACTCCAACAAACATGCTTGGACCGGAGACTATCGCTGCAAGACGTGCCTTGAACTTCGCCTCACCCTCGACTTCGAAGCATGAGACAATGCAGGCGATCATGGAACAAGCAAAGCAAAAAGAACAGAGGTTGGAGAACATGATTGCTGAGAACGAACGTCTCCGTCAAGATTTAGCCTTGGAAGTGGCGAAGTCCAAACAAGCTGTACACCTAAATCCGGAATGACCTCCGAAGGCAGGTGGTAGACGACCTCGAGCCCGACAAGACGACACTGATAGCGACTCTGACTCATTATCCCCAGAGCCCAAGAAGAAGGGGCGACCTGAAACTACCAGTTCTTCTAAAGAGAGTCCCCCGTATAAGGCATAAGCGAAGAAGAAACAGTTCGGATGAAGATCAACACTATCCCTTTGTACGACGGATTGCAAAGGCAGTGCTACCCAAGAAATTCAAAGCACCATCATTCACCTTGTACGACGGTAAATCAGACCCCACTGATCACATCCGCCATTACAAGGAAGCCATGACGCTGCATGTAGATGACGAGGCTTTGATGTGCAGAATATTTCTGAGCAGTTTGGGACCACTAGCTATCAGGTGGTATTATAAACTGGAGCCGACTTCGATTAAAAGCTTCCACCAACTCCAAAAATCCTTCAGGGCAAGGTTTATCACGAATAAGGTCCAGCCAAAGCAAGCCGATTCCCTCTGGGCAATGCAGATTCAACTGGGGGAAACCCTTTGTGCCTACTCGACACGGTATTGGGAATGTTTCAATCTAGTAGACGATGCTTGCAATGACTCCATGGCCATCACCACCTTCAAGATGGGGCTGCATCCCGACAGCGCCCTCCACAGCTCTTTGACCAGACGGCTCCCCAAAACAGTTTGGTCGTTGATGAATAAAGTTGAAGAATATTGTAAAGTGGAAGATGACACCTTGAGGGTTAAAGCCAGAAATGTGACCATCAAGACGGCTCCTGCTGAAATTGCTCAGCCATTAAATTCTGTAGCACCTCAGAGTTCTAAACCACAGCATCGGGCGAAACGAGGTAAGAGACGAGATTCTCGCCGATCAAGTAACCAATGCTCCCATCGAGCGAATGAACAACTGCAAATCGATAGCAGGCGCACAAGGCGTGCCGACAAGAAATATGCTGAGTTGTCAGAACCTTTCAGCACGGTCATGTCCAAAATCTAACATCTTCTGTTCATCAAGTGGCCGTCAAAGATGGTGGGACCTCCCGACACTCGAAGACGGGATAGGCGGTGCGAGTATCACAAGAATCATGACCGTGAAACAAAGAGTTGTTATGCATTGAAGGATCACCTAGAGGACTTGGTGCAGGATGGTCGGCTACAACAGTACGTCCGAAAGGGCAACTCAACCAAAGCAATAGCCTTGAGACAGGATTCCCCTCCACTCGGCGTGATCCATATGATATACAGCCTGTCAATTTCATCAGCGGTGCATATGATTCAGTCGAATCTCGACCCTCAAAATCAACTTACTCCGGCTAAACGGCCCCATGAAGCTGCAAGCATCTCTTTTGATGATTCAGATCTGGCCGGAGTGACACTTCCTTACATCGATCCCTTGGTAATTGAGTTACGCGTAAATCGATTCACCGTTGAGCGCGTACTCATTGATTTGGGGAGCACATCAGAGGTTATGTATTACAAGACATTCACCAAACTCGGCTTCTCAGAATCGGATCTCTCTCCGGCTCCTTATCCATTATTCGGTTTTAACGCCAATCCAGAGTACCTATTGGGGAAAATCACACTACCAGTTCGAGCGGGCTCTCGAACAATGGATGTGGAATTCTTGGTTGTCAGGCTGCCATTGTCGTATAATCTCATCATGGGGCGATCCTGGTTGCATGTGATGCAGGCCGTGCCGAGCACCTATCACTAGCTGCTACGCTTCCCCACAGAACGCGACATTGAGCAAATCCGTGGCTCTCAGAAATCGGCACAAGCATGTTACCTCCTTGCTCAAAAGACTCCAAAGGAGTTGCAAGTGAATTCTATTGAGATAATAGATCGTGAGAGCCTCGAAGACGTTGGGTGGCTCCCAAATGAAAAGGCCACGGAAGGCCTAGATCGAGTTGAAATCAACGGCAACCCAGATTGGCGCCTTCCTCAATCAAGCCGACCAACAGGAGCTAATTTCGTTCCTGCTCGGCAACCTTGATATATTTGCGTGGACTCCATATGAGATACCGGGTGTAGATCCGTCTGTTTCACAACACCGTTTAAATGTTGACCCTAAATGCAAGCCGATCATCCAGCAAAGCCGGCGATCAGCCGCAGAGCACACTGCTGCAGTTGTTAAAGAAGTTGACCGGTTGCTTGACGCTGGGGCAATCAGGGAAGTGACCTACCCTACATGGCTCTCTAATACTGTGGTTGTGAAGAAGAAGAATGGGACCTGGCGAGTCTGCGTTGATTTCACGGACCTAAACAAAGCTTGTCCCAAAGACTATTTTCCTCTCCCAAGGATAGACCAACTGGTAGATGCTACAGCACGTCATCAGCGTATGAGCTTCCTCGATGCCTACAGCGGCTACCATCAAATTGCCTTGCATCCGGAGGATCAAGACAAGACTGCATTCCTCACCCCAAGAGGAACCTATTGCTACAAGGTTATGCCTTTTGAGCTGAAGAATGCAGGGGCAACTTACCAGAGACTAGTCACCATCATGTTCAAAGAGCAACTCGGCCACACTATGGAAGTATACATTGACGACATGGTGGTCAAATCCAAGGAAGAGCAGAATCATATAGCCGATCTGGAGGAGACATTCGGCATTCTATGCAAATACAAAATGAAGCTAAATGCTTCCAAGTGTGCGTTTGGGATCGGCTCTGGCAAGTTCTTGGGTTACATTATCAACCACTGAGGAATCGAGGCCAACCCGGGACAAATCACAGCAATCTTGGAACTCGGCTCCCCTCGTTCGGTAAAAGAGGTTCAAAAGTTGATGGGGATGGCCGCCACACTCAACAGGTTCATCAGTCAGTCTACAGATCGTTGCCGACACTTCTTCCATACACTACAGCAGGGAAAGTCTTTTGAATGGTCCGCCAAGTGTGAAGTCGCTTTCAACGGTCTCAAAACCTACCTTCGATCAGTTCCCCTCTTGACAACTCCCTCGGCAGGTGACCCGCTCATCTTGTATCTGGTAGTTTCTGACCGGGCCGTCAGCACTGTGCTGATTAAGGAAGAGCTGGAGAAGCAGCGACCAGTGTATTATGTGATCAAGGCAATGGTCGACGCCGAAACACGCTACCTGTCGCTGGAGAAACTCATTCTAGCCTTAGTCATGGCGGCAAGAAAACTGATGCATTATTTCTAGGGGCACAGCATCGGGGTGCTAGCAGATTACCCCCTCCGATTAGTACTACGCAGTGCGGAAGCATCAGGACGCGTTTCAAAGTGGGCTCTTGAACTCGGACAGTACGACATTCAATTTCTACCTAGAACCTCAATCAAGGGGCAGGTGCTTGCCGACTTTGTAGCTGAATTTACCGGGGGTCTTACCGATTTCAAGACTGATGAAATTCGACCTAAGCCGAACTGGAGAATCTATGTTGGGGACATTTGACAGTTGTACTGTGATGGATCATCCAATCAACGGGGCAGCGGTTCCGGAGTAGTAATCATGGCTCCCGACGGTGCAATAATTGAGCAGGCTGTCAAACTCGGCTTTGAAGCATCAAATAACGAGGCCGAATACGAAGCCTTTCTGGCCGGTTTGAGGAATGCACACCTTCTGGGTGCTCGCCGTTTGCTGGTATTTTGCGATTCAAAATTGATGATCAATCAGCTAAAGAGGGAGTACGCAACCAAAAATGACCGTATGGCGGTTTACATGAAATCGGCTAGCGCCTTATTGGCCAAATTTGACCATCATGAATTGAATCAGATAACACGTGACCAGAACACACATGCAGATGCTTTAGCTTGCCTAGCCTCCGCCATCAACTCAGAGATTAAACGGACCATCGAAGTAGGTTTCATCCCGGAGCTGAGCATTGGCCCTTCGGAGGAAATCCAGGTCAATGTCATAGAGTCAAGACCGAGTTGGATGGACCCCATTGCTGTATTCCTGTCTTCCGAACAGCTCCCAGCGGACAAAAAAGAAGTGCACAAGCTGCGAAACAAAGCCCTGCGATACTACTTGGATCCGCAAGGAAAGCTGTATAAAAAATCCCTTTCTGGTGCATACCTAGAATGTGTACACCCGGACAAAGTCGAAGAGCTCCTGACTGAAATACATGAGGGCAATTGTGGTGCCCATTCTGGCGGGTGCTCTTTGGCCCATCGAGCTATAACACAGGGGTATTACTGGCCGACAATGAGATCTGATGCCGAATGCTATGTGAAGAAATGTGAACAGTGCCAGAAATTCTCCCCGTTAACCCATCTGCCTGCTGAAGAGTTAAGCTCCATTACCAGTCCTTGGCCGTTCGCCCAGTGGGGACTTGATATCGTAGGACCATTGCCGAGGGCTCCAGGGAACAAGTGATACTTGATCGTCGCGACAGATTATTTCACAAAATGGGTCGAAGCGAAGGCATTAACTCACATTCGAGATGCTGATATTAAGCGCTTTGTATGGAGAAATATCATAACATGATTCGGCATTCCAAGAGCTCTAATTTCAGACAATGGCACCAAGTTTGATTGTGGCGTCTATTCAGAGCTGTGCAGCAAGTATGGTATCCGGCCTTGCTTTTCTACGCCGGCTTACCCACAAAACAATGGTCAGGCCGAAGCCTCTAATAAATCCATCTTGGACGGCATCAAGAAGAGGTTGGAGAAAGCTAAAGGCAAATGGGTCAAAGAATTGCCGAGTGTATTGTGGGCTCATTGAACTACGCCGAGGCGATCTACTGGAGAAACGCCATTTGCTCTTTGCTTTGGAACCCAGCCGATCATACCCCTGGAGATCGGTCACCCAACCCTGAAATCTCAAGTCTTTGATATGGGCCGAAATGATATGATGCTGGCTTTGGATTTAACTCTGATCGAAGAACGAAGAGACCGTGCCCTTGCGTCCATGGTGCGGTACCAGCATCAGCTTGCTAAGTCATATAATCAACGTGTTCAGCTGCGCTGCCACACATCAGGAGAGTTGGTCCTAAATAAGGTACTTTCAACTGCTAAGAAACCGACTGATGGAAAATTGGGTCCTAACTGGGCGGCCCCTATCAGATTGATTCGATCGCAGGAGTAGGGGCATATCGGCTCAAAGACATGTCAGGAAGGAGTCTGTCACGGCCTTGGAATTCCACGCATTTATGCAAATTTTATCATTGACCCGACTTGTGGGGCATTATACTTGTTATGAACGGTTCACCATGTACATCTCATTTTCTGTAATGCAAAGATCTCTATTTACTGACTACAAAATCCAGTTCAAAGGTGTTCCGAAAAGCCTCCAGATTCGGAGTGCCCTTCGTGGTTATCATGATTGGCCAAGTAAAGCATCCGGATTCGGAGCCCCATCGGCGCACGACGTCTTTGGGCCGAAAAAGCCTCCAGATTTGGAGCGCCCTTCATGGATATCACGATTGGCCAAATAAAGCCTTCGGATTCGGATCCCCATTGGCACGGGACGTCTTTGGACTGAAAAAGCCTCCGAATTCGGAGCGCCCTTCATGGATATCACGATTGATGAAATAAAGCCTCCGGATTCGGAGCCCCATCGGCGCACAATGTTTTTGGGCCGATTAAGCCTTCGGATTCGTTGGCCAAATAAAGACTCCGGATTCAGAGCCCTAACGGCGTATGACGTCTTTGGGCCGATTAAGCCTCCGGATTCGTTGGCCAAATAGACTGCGGATTCGACTGATTTAGCCTCCGGATTTGGAGCCGCAACGGCGTATGACATCTTTGGGCCGATTAAGCATTCGGATTCGGAGCCCCAATGGCGTATGACATCTTTGGGCCGATTAAGCCTCTAAATTCGGAGCGCCCTTCATGGATATCATGATTGGCCAAATAAAGCCTCCAGATTCGGAGCCCCATCGGCGCATGACGTCTTTGGGCCAAAAAAGCCTCCGGATTCGGAGCGCCCTTCGTGGATATCACGATTGGCGAAATAAAGCCTCTGGATTCGGAGCCCCATCGGCGCATGACGTCTTTGGGCTGAAAAAGCCTCTGGATTCGGAGCGCCCTTCGTGGATATCACAATTGGCCAAATAAAGCCTTCGGATTCGGAGCCCCATCGGCGCACGACGTCTTTGGGCTGAAAAAGCCTCTGGATTCGTTGGCCAAATAAAGACTCCAAATTCGGAGCCCCATTGGCGCATGACTCCTTTGGGCCGATTAAGCCTCCGAATTTGTTGGCCAAATAGACTCCGGATTCGGCCGATTAAGCCTCCGGATTCATTGGCCAAATAAAGACTCCGAATTCGGCCGATTAAGCCTCCGGATTTGGAGCCCTAACGGCGTATGACGTCTTTCGGCCGATTAAGCCTCCGGATTCGGAGCCCCAACGGCATATGACATCTTTGGGCTGATTAAGCTTCCGAATTTGGAGCCAGACTCCGGATTCAGAGCCCCGTCGGCGCATGACGCCTGTGAGCCGATTAAAATATGGCATTCGTACCGATCATATAAACAAAGGCCGAGAAATGGAAATATTCAAAATGAGATTGTTCAAGTCAGTCTCTAATTAATTATTCAAAATGAGATTGTTCAAGTCAGTCTCTAATTATTCAAAATGAAATGACATTCGTACCTGCCATGTTCAAATCAGTCGCATAAACATAATCTAAGACGTGCGAACATTCAGAATAAAATGTGTACTAAAATAAATAACAAGTACGCTACAAGTTAAAAACTAAGCGTTTTATTAAAATCAGCCATTAAATACATAATTTCACTTTCAATCTACATAAGCATTACAAGGTCTTCTTTTATTCAGCGGCTCCTTCATCATCACTCTTCTCAATTTCGAAAGCAGAGAAGAAGAAATCATTCTGCTGGTACAACGGCAACGCAGAATCCAACCCTGTTGCCTGGAGGGCCTCAGCCTGCTGAAGTGCCTTGATCCAGCCATGCTTAAATCCATGATTTTCACATCAGCAAACTTCTTCGGCGAGTTTCGCTTTGGTCTTCTGAATTCCGACTAGTCGGCCGTCATGGAAGCCTTTTTCACAAGCTGCGGCCCTCGCAATCTCAATCGCGAACATGCTAGCCGTGTTACAATCGACGATCGTATCATTAATCAGCCTTTGAGTAACCCTCTCTTCCACAACCGAGTTGGGGTGGTTGGCTGATTGGGGCTCGGCAGACTTGATTTTTCTTAGCTTACGCTCGGCCTTCTTGGCGCGAGCTTCTAATTTCCGAATGCGTTCATCTCTCTGCTCTATATCTCGGCGAGCGGCGCGGAGACGCATCCCGATCTCATAAGCAGCGTACAGTCCCTTTACTGCCCCGTGAACGCCTTCATGAAACACTTCAAAGTCTTGCCGACCTACCATCGACTGCTGAACTTCGAGTGAAAAAATCTGTCGAGCGAACTCGACTGCCACATTTGGATCTCGAATGATCGAATCCGCCTCTGTCATTGGTCTATTATTCACAAAGACTGCAAAACTCAATGGGCGAGGAGTCACGTTGGATTCCCTTCCAGGACGGGGTTGAGGAGACTTACGCTGTGGCTGCTTGTCCCTCCTGGGCGACCTACTTCGACGATGAGCAGATTGGTGTCTTTCCCGATCCCTTGAAGTCCTACTGCCAGTGCGTGAAGGTTCACCACTTCGACTCATGGCTCCTTCTAGCTCAGCTAGCGTCTTCGCTTCACCTCTGCTGTTGAAGAAAAGTCTATTTGACATTCACACTTGTTTAATCTTCCTCAAAGAGCTGGACTGAGTTGCTGACTGAGCACATAAATAGGACCCTCGTTCACGAAGTACACGCCCATTTATTCCCTATGAGGGCAGCACCTCCGAGGCAATCTCATTAATATTGAAACGTCAACAGCCCGGCGCCGACTGAGTCATGCCCCAATTGCCCCAACCTCTGTTATTCAGCATTTAATGTTCGTGAACCAGCTGGGGCAAGGGTAGATTCATCAATCTAGTCGGCTTGAATGCCCCAACCGCTCTACGTTCTTTAGTACGATATTCATAAGTAACGTGTTATTCAGCGTTCTAAGTTCATGAACCAGCTGGGGCAAGGGTAGATTCATCAATCTAGGCGGCTTGAGTGCCCCAGCCATTCCACGAATCAATTCATCAGTATAATATTTATAAGTTCATTTTATTCGGCACCTCATGAATTCATTTTGTTTATGATTAAATCAGATCCATAAATTTAATCGACTTTTAAGTTTGCCGTCTCACGTAATCATGACATTTTGTTCTAACTGCTGATTCTCCTAGTTATGTACTCATATAGCAAACAATACAAGAAATAACTTGAGAGCATAGAAAATTTTCATTCATAAATTGGGCGCTAGAAATGGACATTTTACATATGAAAATCCAAAAAAGTTGAAAATCAACTAACAAAAAACATACATTGAAATTAAAAATACATAACAAAAATAATTTAATCCCCAAAATCAATCCTCGGGATCAGACTCTAGTGGCTCAACATCCACTTGCTCGTATGGAATCGACATGTCCAATGTCACTCTAGTAGCAGCAAGGGCTTTGAGCCAGCCATGTTTGAATCCCCGATTCTTGAACTTGGGGACCTCTTCTACATAGTTTTTTAGAGCGGCGCTCTGCCCAGCCTCAAAGGCTTCGGAAGCCTCAGAGTCGATTTTTTCCTTCGCCACCTTCAACTCTGCCAATTCGGCCTCCAGCTTGGTAAGCGCCTCCTTGGCTAACTTGAGCGATTCCTCACTCGTGTTCACCCTCTCCTCGGCGTCCGATCGGAGCTGGTCAGCAGTCCGCACCCTTTCCTTCTCAGCTTCGGCCTGCGCGCTCTCCATTGTGGCTCTCATCGCCTCAAACTCGACCCTGCTCCTCTGACCGTCCACTTCTAACTGCAAACGACCAATCCTTTCCACGGCATCATGTTGGCAGCGGCCTAATTCGACGATCCTTTCGACTGTCTACAAAACAATTTGGGATCCTCAGATACCAAGAAATACCTTATGCAAACAAAATCAAAACAAGGAGTTGGGATAAAGTCACTTACCAGAAGGGCCGACTGGGCAGCTAATGCTATGGCCATCAAATCCAGCTCGGCGCGAAAGACTGCCTTGTCAACCGGCAACTAGAGTGAAGTAGCCAAGCTCAGCGCCACGGCTGGATCTTTCAAAGCCGACGCTTTAGAGGAGTCGGCATGTTCTTTATTTTTGGTTCAATAACAAAAGGAGCGACCACACTTGACTCCTTCAAGCGTGGTCTTTTATTGACGGGGCCCTCATCGGAGATGGCTTCGCTCTCGATTGTACGCATTTCTCCCCGATCTACCAAAATCGACTGTTCCTCTGTAACCGGCCACTTGGCAACCTTTTCCAACTCGGCCTCATGAACTTGAGCTGTTTTCTCAACAATAATGGGTGCGGGAGATTCAGTCAAGGCAGGTTCAGAATTGGTGGCCTCGACTTTCCGTCGGGCGGCCATGCATTCGACATTTCTCTTTCGCGCCATCTGCGTGAGATTTTCCCCAGCCATGCCCTTAGAATAAGCGTCGGGTAGGTCTCCCAAATTTGTAAAAATATCTCCGAAGGAAAATTCCGCCCGACCCGAAGTGGACGGTGAGTTAGGCAAGTTAAGACCCGCTGCCTCAAACAATAAGTTTAGAGCCTCATCGACCTCTTCGGCCTCCGCAGCAAACTCTTTCGTGGGTTCGGCAATTACCTCGACCACTGGCTCTACGTCTTGTTCCGAATCGGAAGCTTCAAAACCAATTTGCCGAAGGGTCTTAAAGCTGGGGAAGACAAGGGCCGTAAGGTGTTGTTCGCCGGATGGGATCGGAATGTCGTCCGCGGCCAAAAACGTAGTATAAGTAGGCTCGTACCGCAAGAGTGTATGGGCGGCTCTTCCTTGCTTCTGTACGTTTGGAGGGCCAAAATACTTGAGTGCGGTCTTAATTTCCGCAAGAACTTCGTCGTCAGCTGAGGTCAGAATTTTCTTCAACTTTTTGCTTGCAAAAACAAAGGATTAGACTTGAAAAAAAAGCCGAATAAAAGAAAGATCAATAAACACAAGGAGTTACATGGCAACCTGGTTCACCCATTTTTCTGGGAACAGGGTCTAGGCGATCTTCGCCCTCGCCGAATTCCCAGTGGCCTTGGACATTGACCATTACATCGTCAACTCGTTTGCCAAAACTGGCAAGCATGGTTACCAAGTGATGGTCGGTGTCCTTGGCCTTGAGAAAGTAGCACCCGAGCCGACCGGAGGATTTGGCTAAAGCGTAGCAGTGCTGAATCGCCAAAATGCCAAGGTTGATCCTAAGGCGCCGGTTCAATTCTACGATTCCCATTATGATTCGAAAGAAATTCATATTGGCTTGGAAAGGAACCATACCCCAATGGCGCAGGACGGCCCTAAGGAATGGGTGTAGGGGAAAGTGAACCCCGCCCTCCACAATGGATAGGAGAGGAAAGACGATGGTATTTTGGTCCTCCCTCTCCATATCAAGGGTATTGTCTGTCACTAGAGATATATGGACATCATCAGAGATAGAAAAATGTCTCCGGAACCCAGAAATACGACCTTCGGAAAGGAGGTCTTTCAAATGCTTAGCCATTCTAGTAAGGACTCAGGTATTCTAAATCAAAAATGAACACGAAAAATAGGATTACAAAGAGAAGAGAAGAAAACTTACGAGAGGCAAAGGAGACAAGGAGAGACAGGAAGAAGTTGCAGAAGACGCGAGATAGAGGAGGGACTCCGGCTGGCAATCCAGGAGGCTCTAATATTCAAAAAGTATGCATTCGAAGAGACTGGAGTTTCAAATCATAATAAATGCAAAAGATGCACGAATGAGGTGGGAACGTATAATGATGACCGAAAGGCGTGTGTGTTCTGACATTCACATTAGGATAGGTGAAGCCGCCTAATTTATGTTTCACTTGACTTTTCAAATTCGAGACCAAACACACCAATTAACTGCCGTCAATGGGGAGTTTGCGGGGCAATTGTGGGAGCCGAATAATTGGCAGAATTAGAAGCGTACGCTCTAGAAGATAGACATTACTCGGCTCTAACCTGCACGATTAGGAGGCCGAATACAATAAATAGGCCGAGTAACTATTGAACTATGGGGCCGAATAAATAAGCAGATTGTAAGCGAAAAGTGGACCAGGCCCCGAGGCCCTGGAAACGAGTATAAGTAAAGGAACAATAGTCAAAGAAAGGTATGTGAGAACTATTACACTTAACTTAAAATACAAGTAATTCAGAGTATAGAGACTGACTTGCCCGTCGGAGTGCTAATTCCGGCACCCCCGACCGGAGTGTTAATTCTTTTTCAGGTGACTAGCTGAGGATCATTGACGTCCCCCAGGATCTAAAGAGTATTCCAAACCCTTTCTACACACTCAGCTCTCATGCTCTATTTTTCCTTCAAAGCCCTTTTCTTACCTTTCTCTCAACATATATCTCTCTATTCTTTAATCTCTCTTGTTTTTCATCCCTTCCCAGGTATGGCTTATGGATAAGCTGAAGGTAGTGTACTCTTGCCCTAAGTACTCAGCTCGAGATTATTTCTTCTGCCACCAACTAGTGGATTTCCCCAAACGAAGGATAGTGGTGCAACTGGATGTCCAGCAGGTCTGCTGCTGACATAGCTTGGCATTGCCCCTGGCTTAATCTGATCGAGATGAGTTACAACATAGCTCAGTAACCTGACATACAATTGATTGGCCTCACGCATTGCGTGTTCTACTTCCCTTTTCGGTTCAGACGTCAGTTCGAGCATGATTAGACCTGCCCAGAGGAAGCGGTAGAATACCCAGTTTCATTCCCGATTCGTGGTTCACACTTGGCTAGGTACTCACTGCCTGGAGGACAAGGGAACTTCTGGCCCCTACCCCTAGTTTCAGTTATGCTTTTTCTGGCGAATGTTTGGCTTGGCTCGAGGATGAGGTACAAACCCGGCCCACTTTGGCTTCACAAGCTTCCGCAAGCACGAGCGGAGGACGTAGGAGCACTTAACTCGCCTATACCCCTAGTTATTGCTTTGACCTTTCTTTTCAAGTTTTATGATGTAATAAAAGCAACTTTGATTTGTTTCAGAGAGTTGGAGAACTTTATGTTGAAATCAATGAAATTAAAGTTATGAGCGCTAAAAATTTTCCTTTTGGTCCATAAATGGTCTAAGTTGCAAAAGGAAATTTTTTGAACAAAATCAACTTTTATTAAAACTTTCCAAAACCATTTTCGAAAAGGATCACCACCTGACATGCACGGAATCAATCCTCAAGATGTACAACCCCAAATCAAAAGATCATAAATACCCCTGCATGAATACCACTGCTTTGCATTGTAACCAGCTCTATTTCCCAAAATAAAGATTACAACCGAACTCTCATATAAAAAACAGACAAAGATGACCTGATCAAACACATGGACAGGACAGTTGAGTTAGAGGTAATTACGACCGAACTTCAGGATAAAGTTGCTTACGTATCTCGAAGATGGAAATCAGGCCTTACGTAGTTCGGTTCAGGTTCACTCGAGTATAAACTCTCTCCTTTTGTGCTCTAACTTTTACCAAAGTCGCCCGTTAGGGTTTTTAACCTTGCAAGTTTAGTTTTTCTTTATTTCTAATTTTCCATACTCTAACTTTTGCCTAGGTTTCCCTTCTGAGTTTTCGGTCTAGCGAGCCTCTCAAGGATAATATTTCTTCAACTTGTCCATGTTGATCAGTTGTGAAAATTCCAGACCATCCAAGTCCATGAGAATGATCGCTCCACCTGACCAGATAGCTTTGATGATATAAGGACCAGTCCAATTGGGTCTGAACTTGCACCTAGGGTCAAGAATGGGAGTTCGGTTGTCTTTCAGCACCATATCTCCCTCGTTGAGATTCTGAGACTTAACTTTCTTGTTAAAATCCCTAGCGATTCTGTACTGATTGCCCTGAACATGATACAATGCTTTCAGCCGTCTCTCATCAAACAACATCATCCCCTCAAATCTGCTCTGTTGCCAGTCCGCCTCTACTCTCTAACACTCAACCATAACTCGCAGTGACGGGACTTCTATTTCAATTGGCAAAACGACTTCCATCCCATAGACGAGAGAATAAGGAGTTGCCCCTACAGACATCCAGCTCAACCATCTTCTACAAGATGTTCTTGATGTTCTTGTTGGCGGCTTCAACAGCTCCATTAGTTTGTGGCCTGTATGTAGATGACTTATGAAAAGTCACATTGTATTTCTCCAACAAGTCTATCACCTCTTTCTTGAAGTGGGAGCCATTATTTGATATGATCTCGTTTGGGACTCCATACCGACAAATGATATTGTTTCTGATGAACTTAGCCACATGCGATGCTTTCAACACTGCATATGACTGAGCTTTCACCCACTTTGTAAAGTAATCAATTGCCACTAAGATATATTCTTGCCTATTCGATCCTTTTGGCGTGACTCCGCCGATGACGTCGATTCCCCAGACTGAGAAAGGCCATGCCAAAGTCATGTTGTATAGTTTTGACGACGGGATATTCATGCGATTGGCATGAATTTGGCATTTGTGGCATCGCCAAACAAGACCAATACAATCATTCTCCATGGTGGACCAGTAGTAACCTTACCTGAGAATCTTCCAGGCTAGCACCACTCCATTTATGTGCGCCCCGCACTCTCCGCTGTGGATAGCCTCCATAAGGTGCTTTGATTCCTCTTCTTCGACACACAACTTGTGCATTCCTAGATGACCTCTTTTATACAGTTTGCCTCTACAGATGATAAATTGGACAGCTATTCATCATATTCCCCTTTTGTCCTTGGCATTTGCCCCTGGTGGATAAATCTCCTTTTCCAAGAAGTTCCAAATATCGTAGTACAAGGGTATTTTGTCTTGCACTTCATCTATCGCGGCAATAGTTTCATAAGTTGACGTATATTTCTGTTCGATAATGATTGGACGCATCCTGACTCCAAGTGGGATGTCTACCATAGAAGATAGAGTTGCTAAAGCATCAACGATCTCTTAGTAGATGCGTGAAAGTCAGATTTTCAAACCTAGGAATCAGAACATCCAAGGTCTGGTGGTAAACCTTCAACTTTTCTTCGTTAACTTTCTAGTCCCCATTCGCTTGAGAAATAACTAAGTTCGAGTCTCCGATAACGTCTAACCTTTTTGCCCCTAGTTCCAGGGTTGCTTCTAAACCAGCAATACATGCTTTACATTCAGCTTCATTATTGGACACCTTGAACAGGAGTTTGAAGCCTAAAGGTACATGGGAATCATCGGGTGCTATCAACAACACACCTATCCCACAACCGTACTGATTGGATGCTCCGTCAAAGTACGTCATCCAGGTTTCCTCCTCAACTTACACAATGGCTTCATCTGGGAACAAGTATTCCACCACCTCATCCTCTTTTACTGGGTGGTGTAGACAACCCATTTTTGACCGCCCTTAAGACTTGGGGGCCTCAGGTTGATTGCTCGAGGATGAAGGCTATGTTGTGCAAATGTTCGATTTCTTCGGCAAGAGGAGCTTTAAATCCCAACCTTACACCCTATTTTGGACCAAAACTATTTTGACCAAAATTATTTTAGACCTTAAAACCCTCTCTTTCAAAATATTTTTGATAAAAAAGTTTCTACGATGTTCCGAGGCTCGCATTTCGTTAGATGTTGCACTTTTCGGTAACTCGGGCAAGGACAATGTGGAAATAAATGAAAGAGAGGTGAAATCTTTGAAAAATCTTTCAAAACAACTTATTTATAGGTTTGAAGTTGAAGAAAATAGGAGGGGAGGGAAGAAAACTAGTTAAGGAGAAGTTAGGCATCAATCCGGTTAGGACTAAAACTGAGCAGTCTTTACTAAAATAGGCATATCTTTTTTCACACTTGGAATTTTGATGTGAGGCTGAAACCATTGGAAAGTAGACTTCTGGGGCTTCAATTTAGACTCAATAATGACCTATAAAGGAGTCCGGATGAACGAGATATGCCTATTTAAAGTCGGGCCTGAAAAATAGATTTTTGTTGCTGACCATGGATGAAGTTTTCCGGCCCCTTGCCAACCATAGGTGAAGTTTGCCAGCCCTATGCTGCCCATGGATGATGTTTTCCGGCCATGGATGAAGTTTTCCGGCCACTGGTGTCAAAAATTATTATTTTTTTTTTTGCAGATTTACCTCCAGCTGTTTGCACAAAGTTCTAGCTGTCCATTTGATGATATTTTCGACCAAAGCTCACATTTTTCTGTGTATAGGTGTCCTATCTCTCATATTTCAAGGTTAGAAAAATTTTGGGAGTCTCTCTATCTACAATTCTCTCTCTCTACAACTCTCTCTCTCTCTACATTTCTCTCTCTCTCTTGAACTTTTGTGCATACAAGTGTAGATTCACTTTAAGTTTGCCTATCAACCCTTAACCAAAGTTGCTTATCTTTGGGATGAGGTTACTTGGGACCCGCTTTGAGCTCTAGAAGGTGGTCTTGGCTTGATTTATTGCTTCATTTGTGTCCTCCCTTCAAGAGGTATAACACTCCCCTTTTACACTTGTTTTGCATACTTGTTTTGCTATCTCTTTCTACTGTTTTGGGGCTAATTATGAACTATAAAAAACTTTGTTTTGGTGGCCTAAAGGTGGTGGTTTGAGGCCATTTTTAGTAAGGGGGTGGTTCACCCTTCTTGCTTCTTTGCTTGTAAAGCTTTTGTACCTTTGTTCACCACTTTCAAACCAACTTTTTTTGGGCCCTTTAACCACTGAATTTCAAAGATTTTTTAATGGCAAAAAACTCATTTTGAAGTCCAAATTTGGAGGGGTTGGCCTCCCCTCCTTGTGTCTTGTTTGCATGCTTAATTAGCTTCATATGTTAGCATATTTTTCTAGCTTAACTTAGCTAAAGTCCAGCATGTTTTAGCCTCTGAAATAACCTGCTTTTGCTCTGTTTTGGGCTGGTTAGTTCATTTGAGTCTTGTTTTGCATAGTTGTAGTGTAATAGTCCTCACAAGTTGGTGTTTTAGGGTCTTAGACACCTCTGTTTGAGTTGATAGCATCTTTTATTGTTGTTTGTCACTCCATTTCAGCATTATAAGCTCTGTAACCTCCCTCTTTGCTTCACTCTTTCATTTGCTTTTGAGGGTTGTTTCAAGCTTGCGATCCTTTAAGCTTGAGATTAAGGTCATGCTTAATGGTTTAATCCTCTTTGAGGGTCTATTATCAACGACATGATCTCCCTCTTGCTTTACATTATCCCTTGGTTGACACTTCTTTCATCTTAGATGACACTCACCAATGGACAAATTGATTAAAGGATGGTTGGAAACTAAAATGTGTAAACAAAAATTGGCAAGTAAAAGTAGCAAGATAAGCATTTCTTTGTGTTGCATTGCATGTGTTCAAATCGGACGTTAGTTTGAACACAAGGAAAATAGGACATTTCATACTCGAAAGTGATGAAATGTGCCACTTTCCTAGGTCTCCATTGCCTTTGATCATGCATGATAGGGTGATGGTTCTTGAATGTTTTGTTTTGCATTTATTAAGCTTGCACACCTTGAAGCACACGCCATCATGCAATGAAATTGTTTTTATTGGTGGTTTATGGTTTAAGTTCACAATTCCCTGGATTTGTCCATGAAAAGAAGAGGTGAATTGTGCATACAATCCTTGGAAAAACCTTCTTTTTGCTCTATTTGTACGCTGTTGCAGCATGGTCATCCAATGCATCAGTGGCCGGCAATGCACCATCTGGGGCTGGCAGTGCACCATCCATGGTCGACAAACCACCCTTTTGGCCAATAGAGGGCCGGCAACATCCATCCATGGCCAGCAGGCCACGAATGTAAACTTCAGTTGATTTTGGTAAGATGGAGCAGGAAAGTTCTGGAAATGCTCAACCCTACAAACAGAGGCTTTTGAGAGCAAAACGAAGGTCTTTTCAGGCCAAAACCGAGCATGTGCATCTTCCACTCCCCGAGATGGAGTAGTGGCAGTGTAGTTAAAGTCTTAATTGCTTAGTTTGTGTACATTTGTGTTGTAAATTAATTAATTAGTTTACTAGTTAGTTAAAAGTTTTGTAATAATTAGCAATTAGCCTAACTAGTTATTCAATTGGCTTACAATAATTAGTCTAATTAGTCTAGCTAGCTTAATTAGATTAGCTTAGTTGATAATTAGTTAGCTTTTATTCATTCGGACCCTCCTTCGCGAGGACGTAATGTTGTAATAAGTGTGCGTGCGTGCGTGTATGTCTTCCAACCCCACGTCTGTCTCCCTTTTACTTAACCGCTTGTGATGGTTAGATTAGGGTCACGTTTTAATTAGCATACCTCATGCTTGCATCCATTCATCTTGTATTGCATGCATCAAGGCTCGGAGCATCATTCTAACCGCATTGTCATTTTAATACCTTATTTGAATACGTGTTTAATCGCATGTTGCTCAAATCGATTCATATGCCATATTAGTAACCGAGCCTATTAATTTCATATTGCATGTGTTGCATTAGGCATCTTATATAGTTAGAAAGCATGCATTTTTTTTTTCTTCTGACTTTGTCTTCTTAGCTCGGAGTACTAGGTGAGTTTTTATGCTTTAGCATACTCACATAAGTGTGAATGTTTCCATGTCTAGCATGCTTGCCATGAGGCTATGTACTTCAATGCTAAACTGCTTGAATGCCTGTGAATGAAGACTTGTTTGAATTGGAACAATTCAACGAATGTATGTTTTAAGTCCACTTTGTTGAGTGGCAAACCAATTTTAAGCCCACTATGTTTGATGGCAAATCCACAATCTTTAAGCCCACTTGAGGTGGCAAATTCAAACCATTTTCGCAAACAAACATGAGTTGAGTTGTTCTAATTCAAGCAAACTAGTCTATACTTGCTTGCACGCATCACATAGTAATGCTAGTTTAATAATCAGAATAAGAAAATATAATGTTTACAAAAATCATATCATGATTAGTAGATGCCGATCTTTGATGAGGCAAGAGGGGGTGCTCAATTCATGACCTTTCCCTCTCGTACCTAAGTTCCCGAGCCGATGCAACTTTGGTGATGACGGACACGTGGCCTTTGGCATGAGTCATGGGTTTCCTAAATTTTCCCAAAAATAAAATATTTAGGTGGCGGCTATGTATCTGGCAAAGCAATCCAGTTTTTGCATTTTTTGATTCAAAATCAATTTTCCAAAACGATTTTTCAGTTTTGGACTCTTTGGTGTTTGTCAGTTTCACATTGTGAGATTAGATTCAGAACCACGAGAGTCCGAACTGTAGGGCTTTTTTTCGAGTTTCCGAAAGGGGGTGCGAATAAGCCAGGCTACAATTTCTAGCAACTTTGCTGGGGATTTAGAGAACTTGACTTGAGTTATTTTTTCTACACTTATGTGTTTCTTTGCATTTGCATTTGCATCGGTGCGCCTAAGTCACTGTGTTTGTCGTCTACTATTCCAGAACGGTTTGCTGGAGGCTTGCTTGGAAAAGCTTGCCAAAAGGTTGACCGGTTGCGGGCTCTGCCACAATGGGAACACAACCCTTGGATCTGGACTATCGCTGTACCGTTTGATCGTCCTTTCACTTCTTGGTGTTAGGTGTGAGAGGTATATTAGGTGGTCTTGCTGAGGTACCCTTTTTGACCAATCGGCCTAGTTGCACATCAAAAGCCGTAGAGACTGTTCCACACTAGGACAGGTTGCTTACCCAAATTCAGAATTGTGTGAAACACTTTGCTTGAATAGTTAACCCTAGTTCATGACGAAACTAGGACAGGGTAACCCTACCCCATCATAGGGGTGTTTTGGCTCACTTAACTGTTATGTGCATTTACAGTGAAACTGTACAGGAATGTGCATATCAGTTGCAAATGTAGTATCTGTTTTGGGGCAGAATTCAGTAGAGAGCATAGTCATTCAGCTGTGATCATATCCGTTCTAGTGAAATTAGGCTGAGATGCTGTCTATTTTCTCTTTCGCTAGATAGTCCTGGAACCATAGCTTCAGAAGGCTCCGATATCCCCTGGGTACCCTGGACTTGTATCGATAGACTTTGTTAGGTCGGAATTTGTTCAGAGGCAACCAGAGTTTACCTCACTTCCTCCCCCGGGTACAAGACGGAGGAGAGTCAAGTAGGATTCAGTAATGTAGTGTCTACAGCAGTCACTCTTCGGTTCGCTAGTGTCCAGTCAAGTCTAGGAACGGTCATCTGCTTCTCACTCAGCACGAGTTCAAACGCCGATTCAAAATGGCACAATATCCCCCATCCAGTGTGGAAGAACTCATGCAACACCTACAACAAACAGTTGAAGCACTGCAGCAAGACACTATTCATCAGGCCGAGGTCATAGCCCGTTAGGCTAAGGTGATAAACATGTTGCAAGAACAACAGCCATAGTCGGCCACGACTTCTGCATCTCATGCACCTCCTATGGGTAACCCGACACCCGGAGCCACTGCCTATACTGCTAATGTCCAAGAGAATCCGGGCAATCCAGCAGAGCTGATCCCACAACAAATTTCCAAAGCGCCTACGTCTCAAACCGAGGCTCCGTTTGAATTCAAGGTTAACCCAATTGCCCTCAAGGTCAATAAACTGGAGAAGTTATTCAAACGAGCCCAGTGAGTGAACTCCATCCCGGATATAGAGGACAGGTATACTGATTCTGCAGTTACCTTATCGGAGCGGTTTAAGATGTCGCATATTGATCGTTTCAATGGATCTGAAGATTCGATGGTGTATTTGCATCTGTTTTCTGATATTCTGAGGCTAATGGGTTTGACTCGGGCCCAGAAGTTATCACTATTCGGCTGAACGATGTCTAGAATAGCCGCAATCTGGTATGCAAAATTGGAGGACTCTGTGAAACAGAATTGGGAAAAGATGGCTGAGGCTGTTATTGTTCAATACTCATACAATACACAGATCGATGTCACAACTCGTGATCTCGAAGCCACCCACCAAGAGCTAAAGGAGGGTTTCTCAAAGTTCATGACGAGATGGAGAGCGAAGGCCTCGATGATGACTACAAGGCCTTCCAAAAAAGATCGGATCAGGATGATTGTTCGGAATCTGCATGGCAAGTTACTACAGAAGATGATCATTCTACCTCTGTTTACCTTTTCAGAGCTTCATGGAATGGGGGTTCAAATCGAGGATGCAATCAGACAAGGGATCTTTGTGGAAGATAATGAGCCTTTGAAGAAGAATATTGTTCGCAGTTCCAATGCTACAACTATTGGTAGCACAACTGCGAAATGCTCAGAAGTAAACACGGTCACACTCCCCTCAACGGCCAAAAACCAACCACTTCAACTCAGTCCTAAGCTTGAAATTTCTATCCTCTTTACATGAGTCTCTCTTAAGCTTTGAAACTGCTGCGAGAAAAAGGGTACCCAGTATTTCTAGAACCCCAATCCCTTCCAAATCCTCTTTCACTAAGATATGACCCAGCTAAATACTGTGCCTATCATCAACAACACAGTCATGATACAAACCGTTGCATCCGCCTCCGTCATAAGATTCAGGATCTTATTGACGAAGAGATCATGGCTCCACTAAAAGGACCTCAGGACACCCCGAACCTATTACCTCCACATCTCAATCTAATCCATACACTGCCATCTACTTACAATGCCAGCATATACATCACCCTAGCCCATTTACCAAAGCCTGAGGTGTTCATTCTAGAAAGCATGGACTTGTGTATGATGGATGCACTTGAACCCCAATCATCTCAAACCCACAAATCCACTACTTCTGAGCTAATGAGCATGATTGAAGATCTTCAGAGAACTGTGGCAGATCTAGCCTTTGGGATATTGGCTCTGTCATCGACCACATTACATACCAAGAATTTCATGTCAAAAGGCCCCCCAATCTTGGGACGGGCTGCATTGGAAGAAGGACAATCCCTTGGCAAAGTGGAGGCAAATGGCAAGAACAAGGTAGGGGCAGGAATTGATCCCTATGAACATCTTCAGTGGGCTGTTGAGGCTTTGAAAGCTGAAGGACTGAACAAATAGCAAGTGCTCGCAGTTATTGCAAAGACTGTGGATGACACTTTTGCCACTCAAGATGAGAGCATTCTGAATCAAGGGGCAAGCCGAGAGAAGGGATGTCGTACCAGAAACGCTCCTTTCAGCTCCAATCCTACAAGCATAAGAGATCATCAAACCCAGTCATCACCTGCCAAGCCCTCTGTCAAGCCAGTCAGAACTGGTAACCGCACCTTTAATCCCCTCTACATGACCTTGTCCAAAGCTCTCCAAATCCTTATAGAACAAAGCCATCTCAAACCCCTTGAGCCTCGACCTCTCCTTGATCCCCTTTCAGCCAGGCATAATGTTGCCAAGTACTGTGCCTTCCATCAACAAATCAGTCATGACGCTGACGGTTGTTATCATCTTTGCCATGAAGTTCAAGATCTGATTGATAACGAGGTAATCGTCATACCAAGTCCTACAAAGTCTATTGGTACTGGATCGATGAACTGGGGGGATAATGTAACTATGTGATCTGGGAGGAACCACATGCTGATGGCGCTCATTTTACTTCAAATATGGCGGATGGCACGCACTGTTTTGAGCAATTTGCAAATATTGTTTATTTTACTTTCTGACTTGGGTATTGGGTTAGTCTTGTTGTGTTGTTTTGAGTCAGTCTTGTTGTATCGAGTCTGTCCTATTATGTCGGAGGTTGGCGATTTTGGGGGTGTTAACTCGGACATTACTTCCCTATTTGTTTTGATTGTCTTTTCGCTTTTTCTTTTGAGGCTATTTCTATCATTGAGCCAGTTGCGCCAGAAGATTGAATGAAACGGCAGAGATTTTCACCTATTTTTCTGTGCCTTGAAATCATTACATTGACCTAAGTTTTTCAAAACTGTTTCCAAAAACTATGATGAAAACAAAAAGAAAGGAATTCCTTGGGATTTGTAAAAATTTGATCAACTGAAAGAAAGAGAGGCATGTTAAGCCCTTAATGAATGAGATCATGTTTGTTAATGTGGATACTGGGAAGGATCCTGGCTTGATCCAGATTAGTTCTACATTGTCTTCAGAGGAGCCTGAGTGACTAGTCGCTTTATTAAAAGATTTCAAAGAATGTTTTGCATGGTCCTACGAAGACATGCTTGGAATTGATTTTGAGCTTGTACAACATAGGATCACTCCCGGTCCCAGACTCGACCCCTTTGCTTTCAAACTTTGAACTTTGATTGAGAATGTTCAACGATCAACCAAAACATAAGGCTTCTATGGCCGGATCGGAAGCAGCCCTTGAACTAGGGGCAATAAGGTCAGATGTCATCAAAGGAAGCTTGCAAAGCTGGATGAGAAGCATCCCTTGAACTAGGGGCAAAAAGTCAGATGTTCTCAAAGATTCAAAATTGAGTCATCTCTCAAACCAATGAAGACTGGCAAGAAAGCCCAATCCCAGAATTTGAAAGAAGAAAATTTATTGCTGAAAGGACAATCGAGTTCCTATCCACAACACTAAGGGCAATTTCATACCTGATCAGATGGATTCCTACGTCATCAACGAACAACAGCCATTCTCCTGGATTCAGATGGCTTAGAGATCTCAAAATCGATCAACATGGACAAAGTTAAACTTTTCTATCCTTGAGAGGCTCGTTGGGCCGAAAACCCGGAAGGGCGACCCAGACAAAAGTTAGAGCAAGAAAAAGAAAAAAAAAAGAAAAGAACAAAAACGAAAAAAAAAAGAGAAGAAGAGAACAAAAATGAAGAAATGGAGATGAAGAAAAATGGAAAAAGAAGAAAATAAGAGGAAAAGAAAAATGAAGAAAAATAGAGCTTGCAAGGTTGAAAACCTGAAAGGGCGGCTTTCGTAAAAGTTAGAGCAGAAAAGGAGAGTGTTAATACCCAAGTGCACCTTAACCCCGGAACTACGTACAACCTGATTACCATCTTTGGGATACGTAGGCAACTTCATCCTGAAGTTCGGCCCCAACCATTTTCAGCCTGCTTGGCTCATCCATGTTGATTGGCTTATCCTTGTTCAAACTTGGCTATCCTCTCCATGTGCAATTTGGCTCATTTTTGTGCTCATCTTTGTCCAAATTTGGTTATCCTATTCTGTTACAAGATTCAGCTGCAGGACAAATCAAGTTCAGATCTGAGATTGTGCATCTCGAGAGTAGGTTCTGTGTTCGTTGAGCAATGGCCATTTGCAAAAATAGTTTTGAGTTTTTTTTAATGAAGTTGACTAATTTTCTAAAAATTATTCCATTTTTCCAAAACTAGACCATATCTTGGACCCAAAAAAGGAAAATTTTCAGTGCTCACAACCTGACTTACATGATTTCAAATTAGAAATCGAACAAGCTTGTTAATCAAACTCTCATGTTGGTCAAGATTGTTTTAGCAGAAATCCAAAAATAAATAATGGTGAAAATAATAAACTAGGGGCACAGTTGAGTTAGGTTTTCTGTCTTTTCTCCATTATCAACGTATGAGCCAAAAAAAGCACAACTGAAGCTAACAACAGAGGGCCAAAAGCTCTCTCATCCTCCAAGTAGCGAGGTATCAAGCTTAGTGTGAAGCACAGATTGGAAATGGAGCAAGATATTCACTCCCCTCATGGGATCCACAACTTTCAGCTTATTCGTTAATCACACCCAGAGGAGGGATAAAAAATAAGAGAGATTAAAGAATAGAGAGAAGTGTGCTGAGAGGAAAAGTGAGGAAAGGGCTTGTCAGAGAAATAAGGATTGAGTGCCAAAGTGATGTGAGAATCACAAATAAGAAAGGGTGGGAAACAATACCTGGAGAAGCAGGCTCCCCATGAACCGAGAGGTCTTTCGCCACTAGAACATATCTGAGTGTTGTGTTTGTTGTTTTTATTTGTCTCGATTCTTGTTTTGAGTCGTTGTGAATGTCAATAGATGTATTTAGGTTGTTTTACCTTCATTTCCCTTTGTTGAGTTGTTTAGACTGTGGTCAGTCGCAAGCTCAATACCCGGTTAAGAACTCATTTCTCAATTTCAATTTCAAAAATAAATCATTTTGTGTTCAGAGTGCTGTGCCATTCTCCACAATTGTATAAAACAGGATTATTTCTTTCATAAACTGTAGGGTTCAACCCAGATCATGTGAGAACAACAGAACAAGAATATAGGTTCCGGACTGCAAAGCAAAAGAAAAGAGGGAAAATCGGAGCATCCAAGTTTGTTTCAACTTTAAAAAATTTCGAGATTGCATTCCAGATGTACCCCCTTAGGTCTTGTCAATGCTCTGAAATATGAGTGTACCTTGACCTCAAGCTCAAGCTCAAGCCTGCTTCAAGTCAGAATGGCGATCAAGTCTGCTTCAAGCCAGAATGGCGATCAAAGTGCTCTCCCTGAGCACCACTCCCCATCAAAGGCGTCTTGGCTGTGTTTGCAATGAGTTCCTAGGAGACCAACTGCAATAGTGGAAACAAGAGTTCAAATGGCCGAGGCCTAGAACGCAAATGTTTGGAATTTTTTAGACTGAAGTCTCCTAGGGGTGTATCCTCGGCTTGAAATCTGTATGGAAGCCCCATAGATTGAGATAGCATGTATGCGCCTTAATTTTAGATATTGAACCAACCTAGTTTGTCACCCCGTTGGAGAATAGGGAAAGTTGTGAATATGACCAGGAAGAAAAGCGGCATCCATGGCTTCTACATGAAGAACCCTTGTCAGCATTTGAGGGCCTTTGAACTGTGAGTTGAAGGTAAGAGTTCGATGAACACAAGGGGGAGATCCCTGTCAGAGTATAGCGGTTCATCGCTCTCACTCCATGAGGTGCTTTCTAAAGTGTCGCTTTGCTTGTTTATTGTATTCCCTAAACATCATGCACTAGATTGCTTGTAACGTGTATCATATCATCGCACTTATTGTATTTATTTGCATCTTTTGTTATCTTGTATCATTTATCCTTTTACGCTGAGCAGCGTTTAAGATTGTTGTCCCCCGAGGCTTTCTCAGGATGTGTGGAATGCGCTCCTGACGACTTTTTATAGACACCCCATTTTTGACCGACCTTAAGACTCAGATATCATTGTTTGAGTGCTCGATGATTGTGCATGTTTGTGCTCGTTTCGAGTTTCCAGAGTTTTCGGCTGAGTGCCTTGCCTCCGGGCCTCTGAACTCTTTGTGTCTTGGCTCAGTTTGTGACCAAGCCTTGTTGACCTTGCCCGAAGGGAGGGAGAGGTCTGGGAGACCACTTCTTGTGGTCGTTGACCACTTTTCCCTTTGGTAGGCTCGTTTCCAGTTTTTGGAGCCTTCGGCCGTGTGCCTTGTCTCGGGACCACTTAACGTTCTCCTTTTGGCCCGGTTTTTGAACCATGACTTGTTGCCTTTGCCAAGAGGGACACTGAAGTTTGGGAGACCACTTTTTGTGGTCGTAAACCACTTTTCCCTCGTAGACCACTTTTGGTGTCCGTAGACTAGTTTTCGAGGCTCTCCGGCCGGGCGCCTTGACCCCCGGACTCTTGTCTTTCATCCTTTTTGTTTTTTTTTTTTGCAGAAACCATGTTTTCCATGCTTGAAGGGCGAAATGAGGGTGGGAGACTAGTTTCTCTCCCCATAAACCACTTTTCTTCCCCGCCAGCCAGTTTTCTGGTCGGCCAACTGGTTTTTGTGGTCTTTGGACCATCAAAAGTGGTTGGCCACCACATCATTGGCTTGTTTTCAGTGTGTAGGCCACTCCTGACCCCTGCAGGCCACTTTTTTTCCTGGCAGACCACTTGTGGTGGTCAGCTGACCACTACAGGTAGTGGTCAGCTGACCACTACAGGTAGTGGTCGGCAGCTTTCCAGCACCTTTCTGAAGATCTTTTCTTGCCAGCTGTGATAGCTGGAGGGCACAGAAATGATCCTCCATACACGTGTATGGAGGGATGGCCTGAAGGCCTAAGCTTGTTCAACAAGCTTAAACTTTGGTTCTCTATAAAAGAGAACCTCCCCCCTCTTGCCTTAGGTTCAGAATTTTGTGCTTGAGCTATAGATACACACCTATCTCTATATTTGCCCATTCTCTCTTGTTTTGTGCTTAAAAGTGCATTTTCATCATACTATTGCACACAAACACATACTCAAACACCATACTCTTGTTGCTGAGGCACTTTGAAGCTAATCTTGGTGTTTTTGGACTAGTTTTGATCCAAGAAAGCTACTGGAGTTGTTGCTTTAAAGTGGTTCTACTAGGGTGAGCTTCTAACCTCTTAAACCCTTGTTTTTTATTAAGCTTTTGGACCTATTTTCATGCTTATTTTGGCTTGACTTTCTACTACAAAAAGTTCTAATTTTACATGCTTGTAATGTTTGTTTTAGGTCTTTTTTGTATTGGGGGTGGTCTACCCCCTCTTGTGCCTTGTTTGGCTTTGTTTTACACCATCACTTTAGGCCCTTGAGAGCATTTTCTCTTGGCCTTTTAACCAATGAAATCCAGTGGATTTTCAATGGTAAAACTTGTGTTTTGAGGTCTTAAATAGGGGAGGGTCATCCCCTCTCCTTGTATCTTGGATGCTTACTTAATGTGCCTCATGTTTGAGCATGTTTGTTAAGCTTATGTTGACTCCATCTTAGCATGTATTTGGGGTTATTTTGACATGGCATACCATTGTTTTGACTAGGTTTGGTCACCCCTTGCATGCTTTATGCACTTGTAGTGTAAATTTTGCAAACTAGCTTTGTGTGCCTTATGAAGTAGCATGTCTTTCTAGCATGTTTTGGCACCATATCAGCTTGTTTTTGGTGTTTTTTTAGCATGCCATAACTCTATTTTGGGTTGGTTTGATAGCCCCTTGCATGCCCCATGCACTTGTAGTGCAATTCCATTCATTGGCCTAACATACATCATGCTTTTGGCTATCATTCTAGCATTATTGTGGCTTAACTCTGAGAAGCTTTTGGTCAGGTTTTAGCATGCTCTAGGTCTAATTTATGTTGTTTTGGTCATGCATACATTGCTTTTTATAGCCATGGTTCAATCTAGCTCATTAGCTTTGTGTGTTAGCATGCATTGCTTGGACTATTTTCATGATTTGACATCATTTCATATGTGATTTTAGAGCATGTTTCGTTGCCATATACTCACATCTTTCACTCTTTTAATGCATTGGAGAGTTTGTGCTTTATGCCTTAAACATGAGCCATTGCGTATGCCTTCATGCCTAAGCTTGCGAGCTATCATTTCAGTGTGTTTTTGGGGTTATTTTGCCATCTCAGGCTTGGTCTTGGTAGGTGTAGTGTAATCCTCCATATTGGCCTTGCATATTCCATGCTTCATGCCTTTATGCTAGCTTGTTTTGGCTATACTCCGTGCATGTTTTAACCTTGATTTAGCATGATCTAGGACTGTTTTGGGTTATAATGGCCATATGCTTCATGTTTTGCATAGTTATAGTGCAAGTGCTTATGCTAGTTTCAAGCTTTGAGCCTCCTAGCATGCTTCATTTGTGTTGTTTGGATGATTTGGCATCATTTAGCATGGTATTTCAGAGCATGTAGCATTGCCATGTTCCCACTTCTTTCACCGTTTGAGTGCCTCTAAGGGTTGTGCATTGTTGCCTTGCTTATGGCCTAGTGTGCATGCATGTAGGCTTAGACCTTTGAGCCCCCATCTCAGCATGTTTTGGTCTTTGCTTAGACCTTTTTGAACTCTGTCCATGCTTGGTTCATGCATCTGTGCTATGTATTGCATGTCTCTAGAGTAGTTCTCCTTGGTAGCTTCATGCTTAAGGACTCTTGCATGCCTTGCTTGTGTTGTTTGAATGATTTGGCATCATTTCACACTTGATTTCAGTGCATATAGTGTTGTTACACTTCCATGTTTGTCACTCCTTGAGAACTTTTGAGAGTTATGTTCTTAGGCCTACTTGATGAGCCAATATTTGTGCCTTAGTTTCATCATTTTGGCCACTGTTTTGAGCATGATTGAGGTTTGTCCATATTTGGTTTAAGTCCATATAGCATGTTGTTTGCATGTTGCTTGTGTGTTGTCACATTGCATGTTGTTGCATGCTCATGTTACATTGCATAGTGTTTGGCATGCTTAAGTTGCATTGCATGTTTGGATTGGACGTCAATCCAAACACAAGAAATTAGGGACGTTTCATACTTGAAGTGATGAAATGTGCCTCATTTCTCGGTCACCGACTCTCTTGATCAAGCATGATAGAGGTTAAGGCTTTATGTGTTATGTGTGCATTCATTTACATTGATTCGTGCAATATTGCCTCTTTGGCCATCATGCACCGAGATGCGCGATTGGTGGCCCGAGAATCAAGAACTGCATTCCCTTGAGATCATGAAATGATAGGGAGGGTGGTTTTGCACACATATCTTGCAAATACATTGCCATGCCCCTTCTTGTTCTCTGTTGCAGCAAATTGGAAAAATGAAGCAACAAGTGGTCGGTAGACTAGTAAAAGTGTTTGGCCGACCACTTTTTCTGGCCTGCAGCAAACATAAGTGGTCGGTAGGTGGTCTACCACATCAACAACTAGTCCGCCACCCTCTTGGAGGTTCCCATGGTGGAGCAAAAGCTATCTGGAGCTTTCTACAGTGTTCTGAGAACAATTGAAAACAGAGGCAAGTTGGGGCATCGCGATGGATTTCCGAACGAGACGACAGAGCATGCATGCGCTTTTCGCTCCGAGGCCCTTTCTATCTGCTTTACTTAGCTTCTTCGCTTAGTTAGCTAATGCTTTGGTTTTGTAATTAAGTAATTGTAATAACCCGACCCTCATATCTATTTCTGGTATATTTTCGGTCCTTTATTCTGTGCACTTAATTGCTTACTGTGAAATTTCATGTGAAATGAGGTTTAATTAAGCAAAACATATGAATATTGATTCATATCTGCTTAATAAGGAAGTATCTGTCACAATTAAAATGTTGGGATTAGAAATTGAGAGCCTTAGAGGCTTGATAATCCAAAATTGGTTTTACATTTGAGATCAGTATAATTTTTAGGTAATAATAAGCATTTCTGTGAAATTTCAATTTGGGATGATTAAACGATTGATTTTTGTCCTATTCACATTTTATATATATCTATGTACCAATGCTTTTTTAACACTTTGACTAAGAAGCTTTATTGAAAAATATCTGCTGAGAGAAAAGATTAGAGAAAGGTTTGAGAAGTAAGGGGAGAAGATCATCAAGAAGGTTGGGAATTTGAGAGACTCAAGCCTAAGGTAAATTTATTCATCATCTATGATTCTTCTTTTGAATTTGAGAGGGATTCCTCACAATCATGTGACTTAGGGTATGAGAGGGAAGTTAGTATTTGATTCTTGCTTAATTTGGAACATGGTTTATCACTTTGGTGTTTTGGAACTACTTTGGTGTTATATGTATAGGAAGTTACACTCTATTCCTTCTGTGGACATGTTTGAACTCAATTAGGTGGATATGGCCATGTGTGTGTATGTGTTTATGTGTGTATGAAGTTAGAATCTCATGAATTGAGTTACGTTTTTGGTTATGGAATAAAGATCTAGTTTATATTTGGATCATCATATGTTGTACCTCCTAATTACATGATTTTTTAACCATGTTTTAGCAATTAAAGGATATATTTTGGACCTTGTTGATACCCACCAAAAATTGGATTTTGTATGAATTTCGGACTGTCAAACAGGGGCCAGGCCGCAAGTGCGGAGGTCATGGCCGCACGTGCGGAAAAGACGAAGAAAACTGGATTTGCATACTGTTTTTGGCCGCTCGAGCGGAGAAAGGGCACCGCACTTGCGGTCCATGTCCGCACGTGTGGAGGGGACGGTCGCACGTGTGGCCCAGGTCGGGAAAATTTGCCTGCTCCGTTTTAGGTGCTCGTCCCTCGGATATTTTTAAAATATGTATTTGAAGCCTTTTTGATATCTGTAAATTCATGTGAAACGAAGCGAACCCGAAAATGATTAACAAAGGAAAAGGAAATAATTCATGAGTTGTGTATGTATGTAAGACATACTTCGGGAAGGACTAACGCTCCGGCACAACGCTATGAGTAACAGTACTATAAATGTACATTTCTTTATCGTTAATAACTATTGTTATTAACGTTTTGTTTCCCATAAGTAATTACGTTAACATGTATATTGGTTGGAAATTGGTGTGAATTCATGTAACGTTGAAGGAGTTGTGTGCATCGGTATCACTCTGGAATTAATCTGTTCTGTAAATTCTGTTAGGCCGATGGCTGTTCTGTAAGTTTTGCTTGGCCAATGGCCGTTCCGTAAATTCTGTTAGACCGATGGCCTTTCTGGATATTTTGTTAGGCCGATGGCCGTTCTGGATATTACTGGGCTTAAGCAACTCTGTTTAAAAACTGGGCCTGTGGCTGTTCTAGAAATAATTACAAGATAAAGTTAATGATATGCCTCTGTAGTTACATGCTTTATCATTCAAGATAATCATTGATTGTTTAGTACTATTATTCACTGAGCTTCGTTCACTCTGTACCTTGTCTGTTTCTGTAGGTAATCAACCTGGGAGCCAGTCTTAATTCTTGAGGCTTGTCTATCTTTTGTCAACCTCAATGTGTCCAGGCACTTAGGTAGAGCCATCTCATTTTTGTGGACTTTTGTCAAGCTTTGGCTTGTACTCTAATTGCCTGTTTAAGGTTGAATCGTATATAAACCCTTGACCCTGTTATGTTTTTGTCATACGCCCAATCTTGGGGTAGGGTCTGTATATGTAAATGTACTTAACTAGTTCTGCTGATGCATGTCACTGTATGTTACTTGCTTATGCAATGTTATGATCCTGGCATGGAAGTGGTAGCTCAATGGATGTTATTTTATGTCATTGAAGGATATTTATGCTTCCGTTCAGGCCTCATATGATATGTATATCAGGTTAAGTGTTTGTTTCTGAGTAGGTTATGCCCAAACTTTTAGGGGCGAGTTTGGGGTGTGACAAGTGGTATCAGAGCACAAGTTGCTATCTCACACACGGATCCATTGAGCCTTAGGATGTCGAGAAAAGATTTAGGCATCATGCATAACATTTTGGAAGTATATGGAAGATCGATGGCAACGTTAGATGTATTCTGCTAATGCTAAGGATTTTGAACTATGTCTGTTATACGTATATAATTGATTGTTATGTAGATTATGGTGAGAACAAGAACGGAAGACCCGGAAGATGCCACTTCTGCACGGTTGGATAGGATGGAGAGAATGATTATGGAAATGGCGGAAACCTTACGGCAACAACAGCAACAGCCACAACCGCTCCCACCACCGGTGCCTCCACCAGTGGTACAAGATTTGCAAGCTGAGGACCGAGCCATTACAGTCACAAAGGAGTTTAAAAAGATGAAACCACCATCCTTCAAAGGAGGAATAGAACCAATGAAAGCTGAGGCATGGGTGTTGGGAATAGAAAAAATGTTTGAAGTATTTCCCTATACCGAGGATCAAAAAGTGCAATTGGCTGCCTTCACTCTCGAAGACGTGCGCGAAAGTGGTGGATGCTTACAAGAACTGTGCAACAAGGGTTAACATGGGGTAGATTCTTGGAATTGTTTTATGATAAGTACTTTCCTCAGAGTGCGCGAGACAAGAAAGTGACTGAATTTGAAACTCTTCGACAAGGGAACAAGACTGCAGTGGAGTACGAAGCTCAATTTGTAGAACTCGCTCGGTTTACACCGCAGATGGTGGATATGGATTATAAGACAGCACCGAAATTTGAAGGGGGATTACGGAGTGCTATCCTGGATAAAGTCAATATGTTAAAGCTACCTACCTATGTGGATGTGTTGGAGAGGGCTGTTATAACAGAGGGAAACCTTGATGCTCAGAGTCGGATTTCTGAACGGAGAGGAAAGAGGTAGAATAATCAATTGTCAAGGGGGTCAAGTGCTCCGCCAAACAAGAAGCAAAATTCAGGGATCTCCAACACTACCACTTCTACTCAAGATTCAGCCCCTGTGTGTTCAGAATGTGGAAGGAGGCACCGTGGAATTTTTCATCGATTATCTGAAGCATGTTTTCGATGTGGCAAAACGGGTCATTTGGTAAGGGATTGTCCTTAAATGAATCAACAGAATAACAATAAAAGTATTACAAGTTTAGTAGGATCTGCACCAGCTTCCAGCACCAAGTCGGCTGCCAAACCTACTAACAATAAGGACACCGCGAGACAAGGCAGGGTGTTTGCATTGGACCCGGGGGATTTGCAAAATGCGGCGACCGTAGTGTCAGGTACTTTTATTGTTCACGGTCATTCTGCTCATGTATTGTTTGATTCCGGCTCTACGCATTCCTTTGTATCAAAATTATTTGCTCAATATTTAGATAGATTTGAAGAAGTATTATCCTATATGCTATGTGTGTCCTCACCCTTGGGGGATTCTATGATCTGTACCTCTGTATATTTTGCTTGTGAACTCCTCAATGGGGATGTCCGGGTCTATGCCAACCTGTTACCTCTTGATATGATTTATTTTGATATTATTTTGGGAATGGACCGGTTGAGTGAATATGGTGCCACCATAGACTGTTTGACTAAGCAAATCAGTTTCCACCCTTCGGGAGAATCAGAGTCTATTTTTCAGGGACAGGAGGTGACTCCTCCACCTTATTTGATTTCTACAGCAAATGCATGTAAATTAATTCAGAAGGGGTGTCAGGTGTATTTATGCAGTGTTTTGGAAGGGCCAATGATGAATGGGAGTATCGATATGATTCCAGTTGTTTGTGAATTTCCGAATGTTTTTTCGAAAGAATTACCAGGGGAATTAGTGGACCGTGAAATTGAGTTTACAGTTGAAGTAGAGCCGGGAAGTTAACCCATTTCTAAGACTCCATACAGAATGTCACCAGCTGAAATGAAGGAATTAAAGGTTCAGTTGCAAGATTTACTTGATAAGGGGTTCATTCGCCCGAGTGTTTCTCCATGGGGTGCACCAGTTCTGTTTGTGAAAAAGAAAGACGGAACACTCCGATCATATATAGACTACAGGGAGCTTAATAAAGTAACAATTAAGAATAAGTACCCACTGCCACAGATTGATGATTTGTTTGACCAACTACAAGGGGCACAAGTCTTTTCGAAGATTGATTTACGATCCGGATACCATCAACTGAAGGTTAAAGCTGATGATGGTGAGAAAACAGCTTTTCGAACCCGATACGGTCATTATGAATTTCTAGTTATGCCTTTTGGAGTTATCAACGCGCCAGCAGCATTTATGGATTTGATGAATCGTGTCTTTAAGCCTTATTTGGATGAGTTTGTGGTGGTCTTTATTGATGATTTCGTCATTTACTCGAAGAATGCATGAGCTCATGCGAATCATCTTCGCTTAATTCTTCAAATCCTCCGAGAAAAGAAGCTGTATGCCAAGCTAAAGAAATGTGAATTCTGGCTACATGAGGTGGCCTTTCTGGTGCATGTTATAACAAAGGATGGAGTCTCTATTGATCCACATAAAATTGAGGCGATCGTGAATTGGCCAACCCCTACCAATGTGACCGAGGTGCGTAGTTTTATGGGGTTAGCCAGATATTACAGGAGGTTCTTTCAAGATTTCTCCAAAATCGCGGTACCGCTTACACAATTGACTTAAAAGGGAGTTGCGTTTGAATGGTCAGAACAGAGGGAAACTGCTTTTCCGAAATTAAAGACAAAGTTGACTACAGCTCCAGTCCTTGCTTTACCATTTGGTATTGAGGGATTTGTGATCTACAGTGATGCTTCACATAAAGGACTTGGTTGTGTGCTTATGCAAAACGGAAGGGTTATCGCTTATGCCTCTCGACAGGTTAAACCCCATGAGAAGAATTTGCCCACACATGACCTGGAACTAGCCGCAGTAGTTTTTGCTTTGAAAATATGGCGGCATTATCTCTATGGCATTACTTGCGAGGTGTACACCGATCATAAGAGCCTTAAGTATCTTTTTACGCAAAAGGAGCTGAATATGCGAAAGCGACGGTGGTTGGAACTTATTAAGGACTATGATTTGTAGATCCATTATCATCCTGGTAAAGCCAACACGGTAGCAGATGCGCTTAGTCGAAAGAATGTGGGACAGTTGGCAAATCTATTTACGGAGCAAAAGGAATTGATAGGTGAATTGGACAAAATGAAGGTAGATCTTGTGATGCATGAACAGGGGACCATAGTGGCAGCGGTGATAGCCCAACCGACATTACTCAGAGAGATCAAACTACGTCAAATGGAAGATGGAACTCTAAGGAAGATATGTGATGAGATGGAGACAAAACCGAAACCGGGATTTACTTTGATAGATTCTGTACTCAAATTTCAAAATCGAATATGTGTCCCTAATGTGTTAGAACTTAAATGGAAACTGATGGAAGAATCACACGCCTCGAGATTTTCACTACATCTAAGAAGTACTAAAATGTACCGAGATTTGAAACAAAATTTTTAGTGGCCGAGTATGAAAAAGGAGATCGCGGAATTCGTCTCTAAATGTTTACAATGTCAGCAAGTAAAGGCAGAGCATCAGAGACCAGCAGGATTGCTGCAACCCCTTCCAATTCCGGAATGGAAGTGGGAACATCTTACCATGGATTTTGTTGTAGGCTTGCCACGGACTCCTCGGGGTATGAATTCTATATGGGTCATTGTAGACCGATTGACTAAGTCCGCTCACTTCCTACCTGTGAAAACCCAGTATAATGCAGACAAACTTGCTGTGATCTATGTGAATGAAATTGTAAGACTCTATGGTGTTCCGGTCTCAATGGTGTCAGACAGAGATCCAAAATTTATTTCTAGGTTCTCGCGAAGTCTACAGGATGCAATGGGTACAGAACTAAAGTTTAGCACAACCTTCTATCCTCAAACTGACGGACAATCTGAGAGGACGATACAGACGTTAGAGGATATGCTTCGAATGTGTGTTCTGGATTTTTAGGAAAGTTGGGAAACTCATCTGCCGTTGGTAGAGTTTGCACATAATAATAGTTACCATTCGAGTATTGAAATGGCACCCTATGAGGCTCTGTATGGAAGATCGTGTCGTTCCCACGTGTGTTGGGCTGAAATTGGAGATAGACCATTACTGGGGCCCGAAAATTGTTCAGTTGACAACTGAAAAGGTTAAAATTATTCAGGAAAGATTGAAAACTGCTCAAAGTAGGCAGAAGAGTTATGTGGATAACTGACGAAGGAATTTGGAATTTGAAGTGGATAGCCATGTTTTTGTGAAAGTCACTCCGATGAAAGGACATCCAAGATTCGGGAAAAGGGGTAAGTTAACACCCTGATATGTTGGTCCATTTTCAATTTTGGAAAGAGTAGGTCCGGTAGCTTACCGAGTTGCCCTTCCGCCAAATATGAGTCAAGTTCATAACATGTTCCATGTTTCTATGCTTCGAGGATACCTACCAGATCCGTCACATGTTATAGATTATCACCAAATTGTGCTAGATGACAAGTTAACTTATGAGGAAAAACCAATTCGAATTCTGGACCGACAAGTGAAACAATTATGAAATCGAGAAATCCCAATGGTAAAAGTGCAATGGCAAGAACATTACGGAACCAAAGCAACTTGGGAAAAAGAAGAGGAGATGCAACACCAACATCCGCATCTGTTCTGATCTTGAGGTAAACAAGTTTGAGGGACCAAACTTATTTAAGGGGGGGAGAGTGTAATAACTAGACCCCCATATCTTTTTCTGGTATATTTTCGGTACTTTATTTTGTGCACTTAATTGCTTATTGTGAAATTTCATGTGAAATGAGGTTTAATTAAGCAAAATGTATGAATATTTATTCATATCTGTTTAATAAGGAAGTATCTGCCACAATTAAAATGTTGGGATCAGAAATTGAGAGCCTTAGAGGCTTGTTATCCAAAATTGATTTTACATTTGAGATCAGCATAATTTTTAGGTAATAATAAGCATTTATGTGAAATTTCAATTTGGGATGATTAAACGATGGATTTTTGTCCTATTCACATTATATATATATATATATATATATATCTATGTACCAATGCTCTTTAAACACTTTGACTAAGAAGCTTCATTGAAAAATATCTCCTGAGAGAAAAGATTAGAGAAGGGTTTGAGAAGTAGGGGGAGAAGATCATCAAGAAGGTTGGGAATTTGAGAGACTCAAGCCTAAGGTAAATTTATTCATCATCTATGATTCTTCATTTGAATTTGAGAGGGATTCCTCACAATCATGTGACTTAGGGTATGAGAGGGAAGTTAGTATTTGATTCTTGCTTAATTTGGAACATGGTTTATCACTTTGGTGTTATATGTATAGGAAGTCGCACTCTATTCCTTCTATTGACATGTTTGAACTCAATTAGGTGGATATGGCCATGTGCGTGTATATGTTTATGTGTGTATGAAGTTAGAATCTCATGAATTGAGTTATGTTTTTGGTTATGGATTAAAGATCTAGTTTATATTTGGATCATCATATGTTGTACCTCCTAATTACATGATTTTTGAACCCTGTTTTAGCAATTAAAGGATCTATTTTGGACCTTGTTGATGCCCACCAAAAATTGGATTTTGTATGAATTTCGGACTGTCAAACAGGGGCCAGGCCGCACGTGCGGAAAAGAGGAAGAAAACTGGATTTGCATACTGTTTTTGGCCGCTCGAGCGGAGAAGGGGCACCGCACGTGCGGTCCATGTCTGCACATCCGGAGGGTACGGCCGCACGTGCGGCCCAGGATCGGGAAAATTTGCCTCCTCCGTTTTAGGAGCTCGTCCCCTGGATGTTTTTAAAATATGTATTTGAAGCCTTTTTGATAGTTTTAAATTCATGTGAAATGAAGCGATCCCAAAAATGATTAACAGAGGAAAAGGAAATATTTCATGAGTTGTGTATGTATGCAGGACATACTCCGGGAAGAACTAACGCTCCGCCACAACACTGTGAGTAACAGTACCATAAATGTACGTTTCTTTATCGTTAATAACTATTGTTATTAACATTTTGTTTCCCGTAAATAATTACGTTAACATGTATATTGGTTGGAAATCGGAGTGAATTCATGTAACGTTGAAGGAGTTGTGTGCATCGGTATGACTCTGGAATTACTCTGTTCTGTGAATTCTGTTAGGCCGATGGCCGTTCTGTAAATTCTACTTGGCCAATGGTCGTTCTGTAAATTCTGTTAGGTCAATGGCTGTTCTGTAAATTTTGTTAGGCCGATGGCCGTTCTGGATATTACTGGGCTTAAGCCACTCTGTTTAAAAAATGGGCCTACGGCCGTTCTGGAAATAATTACAAGATAAAGTTAATGATATGCCTTTGCAGTTACATGCTTTATCATTCAAGATAATCATTGATTGTTTAGTTCTATTATTCACTGAGCTTCGCTCACTCTGTATCTTGTCTATTTCTGTAGGTAATTAACCTGGGAGCCAGTCTTAGTTCTTGAGGCTCGTCTCTCTTTTGTCAACCTCAATGTGTCCAGGCACTTAGGTGGAGCCGCCTTATTTTTGTGGACTTTTGTCAAGCTTTGGCTTGTACTCTAATTGCCTGTTTAAGGTTGAATTGTATATAAACCCTTGACCCTCCTATGTTTTTGTCATACACCCAATCCTGGGGTAGGGTCTGTATATGTAAATGTACTTAACTGGTTCTGCTGATACATGTCACTGTATGTTACTTGCTTATGCAATGTTATGATCCTGGCATGGTAGTGGTAGCTCAATGGATGTTTATTTTATGTCATTGTAAGATATTTATGCTTCCGTTCAGGCCCCATATGATATGTATATCAGGTTAAGTGTCTGTTTCTGAGTAGGTTATGCCCGAACTTTTAGGGGCGAGTTTGGGGCGTGACAAGTGGTATCAGAGCACGAGTTGCTATCCCACACACGGATCGATTGAGCCTTAGGTTGTTGAGAAAAGATTTAGGCATCATGCATAACACTCTGGAAGTATATGGAAGATCGATGGCAACGTTAGATGTATTCTACTAATGCCAACAATTTTGAACTATGTCTGTTATATGTATATAATTAATTGTTATGTAGATTATGTTGTGAACAAGAACGGAAGACCCGAAAGATGCCACTTCTGCACGGTTGGACAGGATGGAGAGAATGATTATGGAAATGGCAGAAACCTTACGGCAACAACAGCAACTGCCACAACCGCCCCCACCACCGGTGCCTCCACCTGTGGTACAAGATTTGCAAGCTGAGGACCGAACCATTACACTCACAAAGGAGTTTAAAAAGATGAAACCACCATCCTTCAAAGGAGGAATAGAACCAATGAAAGCCGAGGCATGGGTGTTGGGAATAGAAAAACTATTTGAAGTATTTCCCTATACCGAGGCTCAAAGAGTGCAATTGGCTGCCTTCACTCTCGAAGACGAAGCGCGAATGTGGTGGATGCTTACGAGAACTGTGCAACAGGGGTTAACATGGAACATATTCTTGGAATTGTGTTATGATAACTACTTTCCTTAGAGTGCGCGAGACAAGAAAGTGACTGAATTTGAAACTCTTCGACAAGGGAATGAGACTGTAGTGGAGTATGAAGCTCAATTTGCAGAAATCGCTCGGTTGGCACCGCATATGGTGGATACGGATTATAAGGCGGCATAGAAATTGGAAAGGGGATTACGGAGTGCTATCCTGGATAAAGTCAATATGTTAAAGCTACCTACCTATGTGCATGTGTTGGAGAGGGCTGTTATAGCAGAGGGAAACCTTGCGGCTCAGAGTAGGATTTCTGAATGGAGGGGAAAGAGGCAGAATAATCAATTGTCAAGGGGGTCAAGTGCTCCGCCAAACAAGAAGCAAAATTCAGGGATCTCCAACACTACCACTTCTACTCAAGATTTAGCCCCTGTGTGTTCAGAATGTGGAAGGAGGCACCGTGGAATTTGTCACCGATTATCTGGAGCATGTTTTTGATGTGGCAAAACGGGTCATTTGGTAAGGGATTGTCCTTAAATGAATCAACAGAATAACAATAAAAGTATTACAAGTTCAGTAGGATCTGCACCAGCTTCCAGCACCAAGTCGGCTGACAAACCTGCTAACAATAAGGACACCGCGAGACAAGGCAGGGTGTTTGCATTGGTCCCGGCGGATCTGCAAAATGCGGCGACAGTAGTGTCAGGTACTTTTATTGTTCACGGTCATTCTGCTCATGTATTGTTTGATTCCGGCTCTACCCATTCCTTTGTGTCAAAATTATTTGCTCAATATTTAGATAGATCTGAAGAAGTATTATCCTATATGCTATGTGTGTCCTCACCCTTGGGGGATTCTATGATTTGTACCTCTGTATATTTTGCTTGTGAACTCCTCATTGGGGATGTCTGGGTCTATGCCAACCTGTTACCTCTTGATATGATTTATTTTGATATTATTCTGGGAATGGACTGGTTGAGTGAATATGGTGCCACTATAGACTGTTTGACTAAGCAAATCAGTTTCCACCCTTTGGGACAATCAGAGTCTATTTTTCAGGGACAGGAGGTGACTCTTCCATCTTATTTGATTTCTGCAGCAAAGCCATGTAAATTAATTCAGAAGGAGTGTCAGGTGTATTTATGCAGTGTTTTGGAAGGGCCAATGATGAATGGGAGTATCGATATGATTCCAGTTGTTTTTGAATTTCCAGATGTTTTTCCGGAAGAATTACCAGCGAAATTAGTGGACCATGAAATTGAGTTTACAATTAAAGTAGAGCCGGGAACTTAACACATTTCTAAGACTCCGTATAGAATGTCACTAGCTGAAATGAAGGAATTAACGGTTCAGTTGCAAGATTTACTTGATAAGGGATTCATTCGCCTGAGTGTTTCTCCATGGGGTGCACTAGTTCTGTTTGTGAAAAAGAAAGACGGAACACTCCGATTATGTATACACTATAGGGAGCTTAATAAAGTAACAATTAAGAATAAGTACCCACTGCCGCTGATTGATGACTTGTTTGACCAACTACAAGGGGCACAAGTCTTTTCGAAGATTGATTTACGATCCGGATACCATCAACTGAAGGTTAAAGCTGATGATGTTGAGAAGACAACTTTTCGAACCCAATACGGTCATTATGAATTTCTAGTTATGCCTTTTGGAGTTATCAACGCGCTAGCAGCATTTACGGATTTGATGAACCGGGTCTTTAAGCCTTATTTGGATCAGTTTGTGATGGTCTTTATTGATGATATCCTCATTTACTCGAAGAATGCAGGAGCTAATGAGAGTCATCTTTGCTTAACTCTTCAGACCCTTCGAGAAAAGAAGCTGTATGCCAAGCTAAAGAAATGTGAATTCTGGCTACATGAGGTGGCCTTTCTGGGGCATGTTATAACAAAAGATGGAGTCTCTGTTGATCCACATAAAATTGAGGCGATCGTGAACTGGTCAACCCCTACCAATGTGACTGAGGTGCGTAGTTTTATGGGGTTAACCGGATATTACAGGAGGTTCGTTCAAGATTTCTCCAAAATCGCGGTACCGCTTACACAATTGACTCAAAAGGGAGTTGCGTTTGAATGGTCAGAATAGCGGGAAGCTGCTTTTCAAAAATTAAAGACAAAGTTGACTACAGCTCCAGTCCTTGCTTTACCATCTGGTACTGAGGGATTTGTGATCTACAGTGATGCTTCACATAAAGGACTTGGTTGTGTGCTTATGCAAAACAGAAGGGTTATCGTTTATGCCTCTCGACAGCTTAAATGCCATGAGAAGAATTATCCCACACATGACCTGGAACTAGCCGTAGTAGTTTTTGCTTTGAAAATATGGCAACATTATCTCTATGGCATTACTTGCGAGGTGTACACCGATCATAAGAGCCTTAAGAATCTTTTTACGCAAAAGGAGCTGAATATGCGAAAGCAACGGTGGTTGGAACTTATTAAAGACTATGATTTGCAGATCCATTATCATCCTGGTAAAGCCAACACGGTAGCATATGCGCTTAGTCGAAAGAATGTGGGACAGTTGGCAAATCTATTTACAGAGCAAAAGGAATTGATGGGTGAATTGGACAAAATGAAGGTAGATCTTGTGATGCATGAACAGGGGACCATAGTGACAGCGGTGATAGCCCAACCGACATTACTCGAAGAGATCAAACTACGTCAAATGGAAGATGGAACTCTAAGGAAGATATGTGATGAGATGTAGACAAAACTGAAACCGGGATTTACTTTGATAGATTCTGTACTCAAATTTCAAAACCAAATGTGTGTCCCTAATGTGTTAGAACTTAAATGGAAACTAATGGAAGAATCACACGCCTCGAGATTTTCACTACATCCAGGAAGTACTAAAATGTACCGAGATTTGAAACAAAATTTTTGGTGGCCGAGTATGAAAAAGGAGATCGCAGAATTCGTCTCTAAATGTTTACAATGTCAGTAAGTAAAGGTAGAGCATCAGAGACCAGCAGGATTGCTGCAACCCCTTCCAATTCCGGAATGGCAGTGGGAACACCTTACCATGGATTTTGTTGTAGGCTTGCCACAGACTCCTCGGGGTATGAATTCTATATGGGCATTGTAGACCGATTGACTAAGTCCGCTCACTTCCTACCTGTGAAAACCCGGTATAACGCATACAAACTTGCTGTGATCTATGTGAATGAAATTGTAAGACTCAATGGTGTTCCGGTCTCAATGGTGTCAGACAGAGATCTAAAATTTATTTCTAGGTTCTGGCGAAGTCTACAGGATGCAATGGGTACAGAACTAAAGTTTAGCACAGCCTTCCACCCTCAAACTGACGGACAATCCGAGAGGACGATACAGACGTTAGAGGATATGCTTCGAATGTGTGTTCTGGATTTTCAAGAAAGTTGGGAAACTCATCTGCCATTGGTAGAGTTTGCACATAATAATAGTTACCATTCAAGTATTGAGATGGCACCCTATGAGGCTCTGTTTGGAAGACCGTGTCGTTCCCCTGTGTGTTGGGAGGAAATTGGAGATAGACCATTACTGGGGCCCGAAATTGTTCAGTTGACAACTGAAAAGGTTAAAATTATTCGAGAAAGATTGAAAACTGCTCAAAGTAGGCAGAAGAGTTATGCGGATAACCGACGAAGGAATTTGGAATTTGAAGTGGGTAGCCACGTTTTTGTGAAAGTCACTCCGATGAAAGGACATCCAAGATTTGGAAAAAGGGGTAAGTTAACACCCCGATATGTTGGTCCATTTTCAATTTTGGAAAGAGTAGTTCCGGTAGCTTACCGAGTTGCCCTTCCGCCAAATATGAGTCAAGTCCATAACGTGTTCCTTGTTTCTATGCTTTGAGGATACCTTCCAGATCCGTCACATGTTATAGATTATCACCAAATTGTGCTGGATGACAAGTTAACTTATGAGGAAAAACCAATTCGAATTTTGGACCGACAAGTGAAACAATTATGAAATCGAGAAATCCCAATGGTAAAAGTGCAATGGTAAGAACATTACGAAACCGAAGCAACAAGGGAAAAAGAAGAGGAGATGCAACACCAACATCCGCATCTACTCTGATCTTAGGGTAAAACAAGTTTGAGGGACCAAACTTATTTAAGGGGGGGAGAGTGTAATAACCCGACCCTCATATCTGTTTCTGGTATATTTTCGGTCCTTTATTCTATGCACTTAATTGCTTACTGTGAAATTTCATGTGAAATGAGGTTTAATTAAGCAAAACGTATGAATATTGATTTATATCTTTTTAATAAGGAAGTATCTGTCACAATTAAAATGTTGGGATCAGAAATTGAGAGCCTTAGAGGCTTGATAATCCAAAATTGATTTTACATTTGAGATCAGCATAATTTTTAGGTAATAATAAGCATTTTTGTGAAATTTCAATTTGGGATGATTAAACGATGGATTTTTGTCCTATTCACATTATATATATATATATATATATATATCTATGTACCAGTGCTCTTTAAACACTTTGACTAAGAAGCTTCATTGAAAAATATCTCCTGAGAGAAAAGATTAGAGAAGGGTTTGAGAAGTAGGGGGAGAAGATCATCAAGAAGGTTGGGAATTTGAGAGACACAAGCCTAAGGTAAATTTATTCATCATCTATGATTCTTCTTTTGAATTTGAGAGGGATTCCTCACAATCATGTGACTTAGGGTATGAGAGGGAAGTTAGTATTTGATTCTTGCTTAATTTGGAACATGGTTTATCACTTTGGTGTTTTGGAACTACTTTGGTGTTATATGTATAGGAAGTTACACTCTATTCCTTGTGTGTATATGTTTATGTGTGTATGAAGTTAGAATCTCATGAATTGAGTTATGTTTTTGGTTATGGAATAAAGATCTAGTTTATATTTGGATCATCATATGTTGTACCTCCTAATTACATGATTTTTGAACCCTGTTTTAGCAATTAAAGGATCTATTTTGGACCTTGTTGATGCCCACCAAAAATTGGATTTTGTATGAATTTCGAACTGTCAAACAGGGGCCAGGCCGCACATGCGGAGGTCATGGTCGCACGTGCGGAAAAGAGGAAGAAAACTGGATTTGCATACTATTTTTGGTTGCTCCAGCGGAGAAGGGGCACCGCACGTGCGGTCCATGTCCGCACGTGCGGAGGGGACGGCCGCACGTGCGGCCCAGGATTGGGAAAATTTGCCTGCTCCGTTTTAGGTGCTCGTCCCTCGGATAGTTTTAAAATATATATTTGAAGCCTTTTTGATATCTGTAAATTCATGTGAAACGAAGCGAACCCGAAAATGGTTAACAAAGGAAAAGGAAATAATTCATGAGTTGTGTATGTATGTAGGACATACTCCGGGAAGGACTAACCCTCCGCCACAACACTCTGAGTGACAGTACTATAAATGTACGTTTCTTTATCATTAATAACTATTGTTATTAACGTTTTGTTTCTCGTAAATAATTACGTTAACATGTATATTGGTTGGAAATCGGTGTGAATTCATGTAACATTGAAGGAGTTGTGTGCATCGGTATGACTCTGGAATTACTCTGTTCTGTAAATTCTGTTAGGCCGATGGCCGTTCTGTAAATTCTTCTTGGCCAATGGCCGTTCTGTAAATTCTGTTAGGCCAATGGCCGTTCTGTATATTCTGTTAGGCCGATGGCCGTTCTAGATATTACTGGGCTTAAGCCACTCTGTTTAAAAACTGGGCCTATGGCCGGTCTGGAAATAATTACAAGATAAAGTTAATGATATGCCTCTGCAGTTACATGCTTTATCATTCAAGATAATCATTGATTGTTTTGTACTATTATTCATTGAGCTTCACTCACTCTGTATCTTGTCTGTTTCTGTAGGTAATCAACCTGGGAGCCAGTCTTAATTCTTGAGGCTCGTCTATCTTTTGTCAACCTCAATGTGTCCAGGCACTTAGGTGGAGCCGTCTCATTTTTGTGGACTTTTGTCAAGCTTTGGCTTGTGCTCTAATTTCCTGTTTAAGGTTGAATTGTATATAAACCCTTGACCCTGTTATGTTTTTGTCATACGCCCAATCTTGGGGTAGGTTCTGTTTATGTAAATGTACTTAACTGGTTCTGCTGACGCATGTCACTGTATGTTACTTGCTTATGCAATGTTATGATCCTGGCATGGTAGTGGTAGCTCAATGGATGTTATTTTATGTTATTGTAGGATATTTATGCTTCCGTTCAGGCCCCATATGATATGTATATCAGGTTAAGTGTCTGTTTCTGAGTAGGTCATGCCCGAACTTTTAGGGGTGAGTTTAGGACGTGACAGTAAATATTGCACTTAGCTATTCAAGTTGTGTTGTAATAATTAATTGACTAGGATTAGTTAATTAGTTTCGTTTTGTGATACTTAGTTTAATTAGCTTAGATTAGCTAGTTAGCTTATTATTCAGACCCTCCGTCGAGAGGGCACAACTTTTGTAATAAGTGTGCGTGTGTGTGATGCATGTCTTCCAACCCCATGTCTTTCTCCCTTTTATTTACCAGCTTTTGATGGTTAGTTTTAGGGCATGTTACAATTAGCATCCTTATGCTTTGCATGTTTGCATTCATTCATCTGTCTTGTTTGCACCGAGCTCGGCGCATCATATAAACTACATTGTATTTTAATACCAATTTGAATACATGTTATCTAGTTGCATTCACATGACATCTTAGAATAGCCGAGCCTATCTTAGTTGCATTTTTGCATGTGTTGTATTAGGCATTGTTGACATAGCTAGGATCATGCATTGATTTCTAACATAGCTTTTGTTTTGGCTCGGAGTACTAGGTAAGCTTTTACACTTTAGCATCCTTGCATGTGTGTGAGTGTTGCCATGTTTAGCATGCTTGCCATGAGGCTATGTACTTAACTGCTATAACTGCTTGAATGCCTGTGGATGGAGGTTTGATTGCTTGAATTGGAATAACTCGATGATTGTGAGTTTTAAGCCCACTTGAAGTGGCAAAATCATGTTTTTCTAAGTCCACTTGAGGGTGGCAAACCCGCATCTTAGCCTACTTGCGAGTAGCAACTTCAAACCACTTTAAAAAACAAACGTGAATTATTTTTTTCCAATCCGCGTGATTGAGTCTATACTTGTATAATGTGCGCATCACATAGTAAGCTAGCTAATAAACCAGAATAAAAACACATGTGTTTTGTAAAACAACATATCTTGTTAGTAAAGGCTGATCCTTTGATCGGGCGAGCGGGGGTTCTCATTTCATGACCTTCCCCCCTCGTACCCAGTTCCCGAGCCGAGGCAACTTTGGTGATGACGGATGCGTGGCCTTAGGCACGAGTTCGGGTTTCCTAAATTTCTCAAAATAAAACATTTAGGTGGCGACTTTGAAATCTGGCAAAGCAGTCCATGTTTGGCACTTCTTGATAAAAATCAATTTTCCAAAACGATTTGTCGGATTTGGACTCTTTGGTGATTTATCAATCTCACATTGCACTTTGTGAAATTAGATTCAGAACCGTGACATGAGTCGGAACTGTAGTAGCTAAGAACAACGATTCGCGCCCTCGCGAGCGGAGCTAGAGTTTGGGCGGTCTATAGTTTCTGGCGACTTTGCTGGGGATTTAGTGAACTTGACTCGAACTCCTAATATGTTGTTTTGACTACACTTATGTGTTTCTTTGCATTGCATTTGCATTGGTGCGCCTAAGTCACAGTGTTTTCCGTCTGCTATTCCTGAACGGTTTTCTGGAGGCTACGTACCATAAGGCAGACTGGTTATGGGCTCTGGCACGACGGGAACACAAAGCCCGGTTGTTACCGGGGCACCCTTTTTGACTATTCGACCTAGTTGCATATCGGAAACTGTAGTGACCATTCCAAGCTAGGATAGGTTGCTTACCCGATTGTAGGTTGTTTGAAACCACTGTGTGCGTAGTGAAACCCTAGCTTCTGACAGACTAGGACAGGGAAACCCTACCCCTCCATAGGGATGTTTTCACTCTCACTTGCTTACTATGTGCTTTTAGAGTGTGTCTCTACAGGAATGCATGTATCAGTTTGCAAGTCTGGGTATCAGACCTGCGGGCATCAGTATTTGAAGAATCAGTTTTACCTGAGGGTATCAGATCTGGGGCAGTGATTTGGGAATAGTGATCAGTATTGAGAACTGTGTGTTTCAGCTTACAAATATCAACTGTGTGTTGTGTTTATTTAAGTCGTTATGCTGTCCGTTTTTTTGGTTGTTTATTTCCTTATTATGCTTTATTTATCTTTTTGCAAGGTAGTTTAGCACCATCGCTTCCGATCAGGCAGATATTTCCCAAGCACTTTGGATCAGAGGTCGAAGACTTCATCGATCTGTGGATCTGATAGACGGACAAGCAGTGTTCCTTTCATTACCCCCGGTAACTAGACGGAGGTCAGTTAGGCACAGTTCATCAGCACAGCGATTACCAGATCAGTGGTCTTTGTCCACCCCGTTAGTGAGTAGTCGGGTTGAGGATTCCGTTTCTGCTATAGAGAGAGATACACCTATTATTCAGTTGGATCAGCACCTTATAGCCGGTATGGAGGAGATGATGCATCAGCTCCAAGAGACTATGCAAACCATGAAGCGGGATGCTGTCCGCCAAATAGAGATTGTGGCTCAACAAGAAGAGTTGATTGCCAAACATCAGCAACAATAGCAACCACAACCATAACAACAAGCCGGAGCATCTGCTTCGCACCCACATCCACCCTCACCAAGGGTTTCGACACCCGGGGAAACAACAAACGTCTAGGAAAATACGGACGTCCCAACGGGGCCGGTTCCACCCCCAATCCTGCCTCAGCTGTCCAAAGTGCCCACCAATCTAGTCGATACACCGTTTGAATTTTAGGTGGATCCGACGGCACTGAAAGTGAGCAAATTAGAAAAGCTGTTCAAGAAGGCTCAAGGAGCTCGTTCCATTCTAGATATAGAGGATGGATACACTAACTCAGCCGTGACTCTACCAAACCGATTCAAAATGCCACATATCGACCGTTTCGATGGTTCTGGGGATCCCATGGTGCACTTGCGGTTGTTTTCAGAAGTCCTAAGGCCGATGGGCCTCTCCAGACTGCAAAAGCTTTCCCTCTTCGGTCGGACCCTGTCGAGTGTTGCGGCTATTTGGTATGCAAAGCTGGAGGACTCTATCAAGAGAAGCTAGGAGGAGATGGCTGAGGCCTTTATAGCTCAATACTTCTACAACATGTAGATCGGGGTCACAACTCGTGATCTCGAGATAACTATAGAGGAGCCGAAGGACAGCTTCTCTGACTTCGTAACCCGTTGGAGGGCCAAAGCCTCGATGATGATCATCAGGCCGATTGACAAAGATCAAATACGGATGGTTGTGCGCAACCTCCAGCCCAAGCTTATGCAAAAGATGATCGTCCTTCCCCTTTCTACCTTTGCGGATCTACATGAGATTGGGGTGCAGATCGAGGACGCCATGAAACAGGGTCTGATTCACCATGAGAGAGTGTAGTCCAAGAGGGCATTCAACCGCAGTACGAATGCAGGCACGAGTAGTGCTGCAGCTGCCAAAACTTCAGACGTGGGCATGGTCACCACTACAACCCCAAAAACCCTTGCAGCTACACCCTTCACCGGTGTGTTTGGAAGTAGCTCCCAAACAGCCAGATATGCACCCCGAGGCCAGAGAGCCTTCACTCCACTATACATGCCCCTGTCCAAAGCTTTGGGGGTTTTGATCAAGAAAGGGCACTTAAAGCCCCTAGAGCCGCGGCCATTGCCAGATAAACTTTCTCCCTCCCATAACCCGGCAAAGTACAGTGCCTTTCACCAATAGCACGGTCACGAAACCGACCAGTGCTTTAGATTGCGTCATGAGATTCAGGATCTCATCGACAACAGGGTGATTGTGCCTCCGGAAAAGCCGAATGTCACAACTAACCCTCTCCCACCACATAACCAAGCTCCACCTACGAAACGCATTAACCTTATCCAAACTGGGGTTGTGTCTTACGACCCTAGCATATATATCACTCCCTCACACCTACCTAAGCTGGAGGTGTTCATTCCAAAAAGCACGAATTTGTGCATGTTGAGCACCTCCCTAATCCAACTCGAACCGGTAGTGGTGACTATCGAAGATAGAACCGGGATGACTGTGGGGGCAGATGGAAATGATGGTTCAGAGCCTGAGGGGTCCGCAAGCATTAAGTACAACCCGAGTGGTTACATCACATCAATGGGCCAGATTATGACGAGGATAAAGCTGCTGGTTGGGGCAGAGATCTGTGTGGTTAGGGAGGATGGACCCAGTCAGGGGTTAGATGACCTGGCAGAGCTGGAGAAGGATATCGCAAATCTATAATTCTTTGAAGAGAAGGACTCAAGGGACGTGACTGTCAAATGGTTCGACTTGGATGGGTCGGCAGAAGCTACAGGGTGGCTCAGTGATGAGCCAGATGTTGTTAAGCAGCCTCAGCCAGAATAGAGACCTCAAGAACGGGGATATCAATAGTGGCCGGAATGGATGAGAATCAGGGAGGATCGCCGGAGAGCACCGGTGTAAAGAATTTTGTTCAGAATACGGGCAGTTTGAGTACGGAAGATACTGAACAACAGGCTGCACTGAAGCAGTTTGAGCAGGAAAAGATCGAAGATTTGGAAAGGGCTAGAAAAGCCAAAGCCCCTGCGGGGACAGAACGTGCTGTGTGCACTGAATATGCTATGAGCACAAGAATAGTTGCAACAGAATCGGACAGTTGTCTATTGGTTGTCGATGGTATGTGCTGGGAAGACGATGACTTATGTCTTGCCCACACCGATGAAAATTGGGAGCGGAACCAACTGGATGATACCTGGTATGTGGAAGAGGTTGACCACATGACCAAGAGTGAGCGGTATTTCAAGTCCCCACACTTGGATCAACCAGAGGCATCCGGGAAGGACAAGGAAGCGGAGAGGTAAAAAGAAAAATTGCTCAAGGAGGAGGCTGTACTGAAACAGCTTAAGAAAATTCAAGCAGACATCTCCATTTGGGGACTGCTTATGGCCTCAAGAGTTCATAGACAAGCTGTCCTTTCTGCAATGGACAAGGCCAAACTTTCAATCGACACCACACCTGAACAGTTGGTAGGGCTAGTTTTTTCGGGAGGAGCTTCCCCTACGTTGACCTTTACTAACAAGGAACTACTGCCTGAGGGCTCAAACCATAACAAACCGCTCTATATCTCTGTCGAGTGTAGAGATAAATGGGTACCGGTGGTCCTTGTTGATACGGAATCTGGTATCAATGTGTGCCCGTCGAGGACGGCATATGCTATCGGGTTGAAGCCTGCGGATTTTGTGCCTACAGCCCAGGTGATAAGGGCCTATGATAATACTAGCAGAGAGGTGATGGGGACTGTACAGATTCGGACTCAGGTTGGTCCAGGACAACACGATATTGACTTTCATGTCTTGGACGTTCTCGCAACCTTCAATCTACTCCTGGGGCGGCCGTGGCTGCACCAGGTGAAGGCTGTCTCTTTCACCCTGTACCAGATGTTTAAATACCCCCACAGGAAGGGGATGTCCATCGTTTTTGGGAATTCTTCAATCCATCTGTCGCAAGAGGTTTCTACACCAGTTCTGGAGATTGAACATGGCACGAAGGATGTGTTCCTGTCAGGATTTACCCTAACCAAGGCTCGGGTTGTACAGAATATCCTAGCTGTTGATGAGGGGCTATACGTCAGTGCACAATCAGTCTACCTTTTGAACAAGCTACAGCACATCCCTGGGATGGGATTAGGGCGAAGTGCCCGAGAAGGCGTTGCAGTATCGGCCGAAGTGCCGCACAACCCACATACCTTTGGTTTTGGTTATCTGCCTACCAAGAAGGATTGGGTGAGGAAAGGGAAAGAGATGGTCGGAAGAGCCAGAGCCAAGCAGGCGGGGAAGCATTATGAGTTGATGCACCGACCTATCCAGGGTACCTTGAACGGATGCTTTGTCTGGGAGGGGGAGGACTTCCCGTTCTGCGGCTTCCCAGAGCCATGGCTAAATGTAGAGAAGCGGAGCTTGCCGGGGTTTGAGATTTTCTTTGACTTGCAATTGTCCAGGGATGATGTTGCCGAGGAATAGACAGACCCGACAGCTGAGGCTAAGCAGTGCACAGAGGAGGATTCCGAGAGTACAGAGATTAAAATGGGGGGTAGCACTGGCTTGTCTACTCTCAGAGCCTCAAATCGTACAAGAGTGCTTGGGGGATGACTTCTCAGTGTCCATGATTAGGAATGAAGTGGCTGTGGGCCCATTTTCAAACATTTTGGATGCATCCATTGCACCCTCCCTCGTCTGGCAATACGAGGAGGGTTTTTTATCAAAGCAGCACCGGGTCAGGTAGTGAGCAGGAATCTGATTCCACCGAGTCTGTGGAGTCAGAATCAGGTTCAAGTTCGTCTAAGTCTGAGTTCGATATTCTTGGGGGTGATAACTCGGATGCCACTGTCCTGTCCAGGTCATCTTTTTCTTTTTCCTTTGAGTCTGTCGTAACAGAGGAATCAGGTGGACTGGATGTTATTAATGAGAATGGTACGACTGTGGCTTTCGAGTACTTTTCTGTGCCTTTAATTTATTGCATTAATCAAGACTTTCAAAATTTTGATGAAAACGACAAGGAAGAAATTCCTCCGATTTTGCAATATTTGCTTGATCAAGAGCAGGAGAGGTTTGTTAAACCCTTGGTTGATGAAATCACCACAATTAATATTGGTACTGAGAAGGACCCGCGACTGGTCCAAATCGGGTCCACGTTGTCTTCGGAGGAGCGCGAGCACTTAGTCGCTTTATTAAAAGATTTCAAAAACGTTTTCACATGGTCCTACGAAGACATGCCTGGAATCGATCCTGAGATTGTACAGCATCGGATCCCTCTTGACCTAGAGGCCCGACCTGTTAAGTAGAAGCTCCGAAGGATCCGCCCGGATTGGGCTCTGAAGATCAAAGAAGAGGTCACCAAGCAAATTGACGCAGGGTTCCTGCTGGTATCTGAATACCCAACTTGGTTGGCCAATATCGCTTCGGTGCCGAAGAAGGACGGGATAATTCGGGTATGTGTGGACTTCAGGGATTTGAATAAAGCCAGTCCGAAGGTCGACTTTCCCCTGCCGTATATCGACGAATTAGTGGACTTCACTACTGGGCATGCGTTGCTCTCGTTCATGGATGGGTTTTTAGGCTACAATCAGATTTTGATGGCACCCGAAGACCGGGAGAAGACTGCTTTTACCACCCCGTGGGGAACCTATTGTTATAGGGTGATGCCGTTTGGGCTGAAGAATGCTGGAGCTACGTATCAATGGGCTGCGACCACAATTTTGCATGATGTGATCCATAAAGAGGTTGAGGTGTACGTGGATAACATGATTGTCAAGTCCAAGGAAAGAGAGGGCCACTACACCGCCTTGCAGAAATTCTTCCAAAGGATCAGAGAGTATCGGTTGTGGCTGAATCCTCAGAAATGTACATTTGGTGTTACAACAGGGAAAATATTGGGGTTCTTGATCACACAGGGAGGGCATCGAAGTCGACCCTTCCAAAGTCAAGGCCATTTTAGAAATGCCACCACCAAGGACTGAAAATGAGGTGCAAGGCTTTCTGGGTAAAGTGCAATTCATAAGGCGGTTTATTGTAAAATTAACCTTGACTTGTGAACCACTCTTTGGTCTCCTGAAGAAAGGAAAGAAGTTCCAATGGGACGATCGATGCCAAATTGCTTTCGATCAGATCAAGCAATATCTACAGAACCCACCCGTGTTGTCACCGCCTGAGCCGGGGAAACCGTTGATTCTGTATCTTTCAGTGAATGAAAGTACAATGGGCTGCATGCTTATATAGGAGTCTGAGGACAGAGTGGAGAAGGCTATCTACTAGCTGAGCAAGAAAATGCTGGATTACGAGACCCGCTACACCCCGCTGGAGAAGGCTTGTCTGGCCTTGGTATGGGCTCCCAGGAAGCTAAGGCACTACCTGTTAGCTCACTCCATAATACTGGTTTTGAGATTAGATCCCATCAAATATCTCTTCGAGAAATCGGCACTTACGAGTAGGCTAGCTCGTTGGTTGCTTCTGTTTTCCGAATTTGATCTAAAGTACATGACGCGCAAGTCAGTAAAAGGGAGAGCGGTAGTGGAGTTCCTAGCCGATCACCCAGTTGAAGGGGATGAAGCAGTTGAGTATTTGTTCCCAGACGAGGCCATTCTGCATGTCGAAGAAGAAACTTGGATGATGTACTTTGACGAAGCGTCAAACCAATACGGGTATGGGATAGGGGTGTTGCTGATAGCACCCGACAATTCCCGCATACCTCTAGCATTCAAACTCCGATTCAAAGTATCGAACAATGAGGCAGAATATGAGGCATGTATTGCTGGATTGGAAGTAGCCCTGGAACTAGGGGCAAAACGGTTGGATGTCATCGAGGACTCAAACCTTGTTGTATCTTAAGCTAAAGGAGATTGGAAAGTTAAAGAAGAAAAGATGAGAATCTATCACCAGACCTTGGACGTTCTAATTCCTCGGTTTGAGAAATTGAACTTTGCCCATCTGTTAAGAGAGAACAACAGGTTTGCTGATTCATTAGCAACTCTATCTTCTATGATAGACATCCCTTTCGGAGTCCGGATGCGTCCGATCATCGTTGAACAGAAATTCGTGCTACCCTACGAGCTTATTGCCACCATAGATGAGGTACAAGATGAGAATCTCTGGTATTACGACGTCTGGAACTTTTTGGAAAAGAAAGCGTATCCACCAGGGGCATATGCCAAAGATAAGAGGGCAATTCGAAGACTGGTTGCTCAGTTCATCGTCTGCGGGGGTAAACTGTACAAGAGGGGTCATCTCGGGATGCATAAACTGTGTGTTGATACTGAAGAATCCAAGCGCCTGATGGAGGCCATCCATAGAGGAGAGTGCGGAGCGCACATGAACAGGGTGATGCTAACCCAGAAGATCCTTAGACAAGGTTATTACTGGTCGACCATGGAGGAGGATTGTATTGGCTTTGTCCGGCGATGCCACAAATGTCAGATCCATGCAAACCGCATGAACATCCCGCCGTCGAAGTTGTACAACATGACTTCGCCATTGCCGTTTTCAGTCTGGGGGATTGATGTGATTGGGGCTGTCACTCCGAAGGGGTCCAACGGGCATAAGTACATTCTAGTAGCGATAGACTACTTCACGAAGTGGGTTGAGGCCCAATCTTACGCGGTGTTAAAGGCATCGCACATTGCTAAGTTCATCGGGAACAATATCATCTGTCGCTACGGGGTCCCGAATGAGATTATTTCAGATAATGGTTCCCACTTCAAGAAGGAGGCGATCGACTTGTTGGAAAAGTACAATGTGGCTTTTCATAAGTCATCTACATATCGGCCGCAAACCAATGGAGCTGTTGAGGCTGCCAACAAGAACATCAAACACATTCTGCAGAAGATGGTGGAAACCTACAGGGACTAGCCAGATAAGCTGCCATTTGCTCTTTGGGGCTACCAGACTTCAATTCGAACTTCTCCTAGCGCAACTCCGTATTCCTTGGTCTACGGGATGGAGGCTGTTCTACCTATCGAAGTTGAGTTTCCGTCATTGCGGGTATTAGCTGAGTGTCAGATAGCTGAGGCAGATTGACAGCAAAGCAGGTTCGAAGAACTCATGCTCTTTGACGAGAGAAGGCTGAAAGCACTATATCACGTCCAAGGTTATCAACGAAGAATTGCTAGGGCTTTCAACAAGAAGGTTAAGTCTAGGAGTTTGAAAGAGAGGGATCTAGTGCTCAAAGTCAACTGAGCTCCCATCCACGTCCCTAGGGGTAAGTTTAGACCCAATTGGACTGGCCCTTACATCATCAAGTCTATCTGGTCAGGCGGAGCTGTCGTTTTGATGGACTTAGATGGCCTTGAGTTCTCCCAGCCGATCAGCATGGACAAGTTGAAGAAATGCTTTCCCTGAGTGGCTCGCTAGGCCGAAAACCCGAAAGGGCGACCTAGGCAAAAGTTAGAGCACAGAAAATTTGAAATAATAAAAACTGAGCTCGCAAGGTTGAAAACCCAGAAAGTGCGGCCTTGGCAAAAGTTAGAGCGCAAAAGGAGAGTGTTAATACACGAGTGAACCCCAGCTGAACTACGTAAGGCTTGATTCCTATCTTTGGGATACGTAGGCAACATCATTATGAAGTCCAGCCACAAACAATTCCCAATCAACTTTGTCCATGTGATCATGTTGGTCATCTTTGTCTATTTTGCATTCAAGAGCTCGGTTGTGATCTCCAGCGCAGTGCTATTCAGACTAGGGGCAACTTTCTAGTTGATGGGATCCAGGGTTGTACATCTCAGTGATAGATCTCGGGAGTGTCCAGTTGTGATCCGTATCGAAAATGGTTTTGAAAAGTTTTAATAAAAGTTGATTTTGCTCAAATTAATCTTTTTACAACTTCGACCATTTTTGGACCAAACGGAAAATTTTCAGTACCCACAACCTTCAATTACATTGATTTCAGTACAGAGTTCTCCTACTCTTGAATACAAATTGAAGTTCCTTTTTATTACATTCATAAAGAAAACTTGAAAGTACTGTTTAAAGAAAATAAACTCGGGGCATAGTCAGGTGTTCCTGCGCCCCCTCCCAGAGCTTGTGGAAGCCTCTGATGCCAAAGTAGGCCCAACCTGCGCCTCCTCATCAAGCCAAGCTATGCACTTATCAGAGAGGGTGCAATTGAAAGTGGGAGCTGGGGCTAGAAGCTCTCTCATCCTATAGGCTGTGGCATACCGAGCTAGCTGTGCACCTCGGACTGGAAATGTAGCAGGGTACTCTATCCCTTCTTCTGGACAAGTCAGATCATGTCCGAACTGGCTCCAGAATCGGAATGGAAAATAGAACACGTAGTGTGTCAGGCCAATCAACTGAATCCCGAGCTGCCGGGACATGCTGTAACTCATTGCCGGCAGATTGAGCCAAGGGCAGCGCCAAACAATACTGGTAGCGGATAGACTGCACATCCATTCGCACCACCATCCCTCATTAGGGGCATCAACTAGACGTTGCCAGAAGAAATAGCCGTGAGCTGAGTATTCTGGGCATGAGTCCACAACCTTCAACTTATCCATTAACCATATCCTGGGAGGGATGAAAAATGAGAGAATAAAGAATAGAGGGGTGTACGTGGAGAGAAAAGTGAGAAAAGGGTTTTGAGAGAAAAATCGAGCCTGAGGGCCGAGCGATGTGAGAAATATATGTGAGATAGGGTGGGAAAATTACCTGCAGTAGTAGTGGACTCCCCGCGAATCTAGTCGTCTCCCGGTGATGGAAAGAATCCAGGCCCATCAGTGTCTCGGCTAATGACATGACAATGCAACTCTTGCCCTCTCTTAAGCCTTAGGCAACCTCAATCAAACGGACGCTAGATCCTCCGAAGCCTGGGGCAAGCAAGAAATGAGACAACATGCACAAGCAAATGGCGTGTCGCCGAAAACCCTGCCAGTGATGGTCGCCACGCTCATCGGCATCAGAAAACCGATGAACCAAGCTGGGGATGTCCAATTCTCCATCGCGGATCAAAGACCGAGCGTCATGCTTAGTAAACGTGCACATCCGTCCTAAGGCTTGGATGTGGCCAAAACGGAATTGTGGCAAAATCACTTCTTCGCATTCGGATTCCATCAAAGATTGGAATTCTTCGAAAGTAGGACATATCTCTTGACTGCCAAAGGTAAAAACGTGCATAATCAGATTCCAAAACCTTGTCGCGACATAAAGGAACGGAAGACGCAGCGAGGTGCGACTCAGCGTGAATAGTGCATTTATGTCGAAGCCCTAGAAATTCACCTTTTCCGAGCCATCCAAGGTAGCAATCCAATTTGTGAGATTTTGGACAAGAAATGCCTCTATTTTGGTGCAAAACTGAGTTAGAATGAGGGAACCACGAAGCTGGAACCTTTATGGAGGATAAGGCACTGTTTGGAGGACAAGTGTTAGAAAACTGGAGGTCCCCAGGCCAAGTGGTCGGCCAGCCACTTTTGCTAGTCGACCAGCTACTTTTTTTGGTCTGCAGAATAAAAAATTGGTCGGCAGGCTCTTTTAGTGGTCGGCCATGAACAAAAAGTGGTCGGTAGCCTTTTTCTTGTCTCTGGAAGAGAGTCTCTAGCTTTCCTGTGTGCTGGGAGTGCTGAAGGTCCGAGTTTACCTCTGTTTCGGATGCGTTCCGTCGATTTGTTTGTCTAAAATGCATTTGTATATCGAGTTGTTAAGTCTTGATTGTCGAGTTATTGCTCTTTGCTTGTCGAGTTGTTGCTCATTTGTTTATCGAGTTGTTGCTCATTTGTTTATCAAGTTGTTGCTCATTTGTTTATCGAGTTGTTGCTTATTTGTTTATCGAGTTTTTAATTCGTTTAACGAATTGTTTTTGAGTTAAGTTGTTTTGTTACATTGGTTTACTACCTGACTTGGCAATACACGAGGTTCAATTTTCATTCAATCTCATTTTTGTGCAAAATGATGCGGTGCGATGCTCAGAATACAAATACAACACTTTTTGAACAAAAAGCTGTTTTCATTTCATCATGTTCTCTTTTTACAACAGGGTACAAGTTTTAAAGAAAATAATGCAGGAACATCTGCATCGATGCTATCTAGCTCAAGACCGAGAGGCCCACTTCGCCCTCTTCGGCTGAGCAACCTCTGCGCCATCATCGTCGGCTTCTCCGTCTGAATCAAAGCCCCCATCCTTGGAATCCTCCGCGGCGTCGCCTCCATCCTCAGAATCGGAACCAGAGTCGTTATCTCTGCCTGCAGATGTCTCTGACTGTAGATGTGCTGACTCCTCCTCCTCGCTGGACTCCTCGTCATGTTTGACAGGTGCTCTACGTCTCCCCCGGCTGCGAGTCGAGACCCCTCTCCCAGCTGCTCGAGAAGGCCTGGATGGCCCGGCCTGTAGTGGTGCGACCTGAAAAGGCAGTTTGAATACATCAGCCAGAGTATGTATATCAGATGCAAGAATGACGCATGGAGTGAGTGCATACAAATATAGTATATGAATGTGATGTGTTAGATGTGCTCTACACATGCAGTGAATCAACGTAGTGAAATATTCAGTTTTGATTTGTCATTAGAAGTATGATAAATGCAAGGAAATTGAAAAGTACCGGAATGCTAGAGGCTTACAGTAGCGTCTCCCTCCGCAAGACCATGCTCTCGAGTGAGGCCACCACCTCGAGCAACCCCTCAGTATACTCTCTGGGAGGCTGCAGATGCAAGCTCAAGTCATCAGTGAATGAAGGAATGTCTAAATAACTGAATGGTAAATGAAACCATGGAGCATACCCGTGGTGAGTCACGGTCACTGACATATTGATGATCCGGTAGTGGAGGCTCTAGCGGAATCTGGTATGGTGTCCCATACTGCCAGCCTGTCAGCTCGGTCGGAAGGTCTGGCCATCCAGCATACTGCCAAATAAGGGGCATCCCCCTACTTCCGCCCCTCGATGTGCTAGCTCTGCTAGTCGAAGGATGTCTGCAGCTTGGGTGCGACTCGATGACGGCATATCAGCAGCTCTCCTCGTGGGGGTACGGACACCTGTCAGTGGAGGCATCGGGTATGTATGGCGATATGTCGCGTACTTCCCCTCCTCCAAGAAAAGAACTGCGTCAACAACCAATATAAGGTCGTCAACCTCCCAGGGAGTGAGGCTCTCTGTGGACCGCATGTCTAGTGGAGGCGGTGAGGGGATCTCCTGATCAAGATTACCCATCGTTTAGCGCATGAAGCGTTCCCTAAGAAACCAGGCTCTACCGACTGGTCCCTCAAGCAAAACCCTATATCGTGAGGCACCCCATGCCCCAGCGAACTGGAACCGAGAATACCATAGCATGGCTATCCAAGGCTGCCAAGTGATCTGCGGATAGCAAGTGCATAAATTGATTAGTTGTCATAAATATGCAAGATGAATCAAAGCTGAAAGCATGAAGAACTGAGAGTTTTGGATTACCTCCGTCGACCGTACGGTGTCAAAGAACTGCCGGAGATATGGTAATGTCTCCCGGGCCCTGGGCCGACACCGACCCTCGAACCTGTGCGAATAAAGGATCTCGAGAGGTGCCTCGACCTCGAGCTCAGAGGCGAGCTTCGGAAAGTAGGCATAAACCCGCAGCTGTGAAAGGTAAGACAGTGGCTGTCAGAATATAGAATGTATAGAAAATCAAGAATGCTGAGTGCAGAATGCGAATACAGAATATATAGAAAATGCAGAATGTCGAGTGCAGAATGCAGAGTACAGAATGTAATATGTGCAATGTGCAGTGTACAGATAATGAAAAGCAGTAATGTAAATCAAGAGGGCAGAATGTACCTCCCAGGCTCGCCAATAACCTCCAACTATGGTCCCACGCTCGCGGGAGGTCGCACTCATGTAGCAGTAAAGGGTAGCGAGACCAACGCCGCCCCAATCAAGGTGCCGGACCTGTGATAGGTCTACCAGAGCATTGAGAAGAAAAAGCTCGACGGTGTTCCCCCTATCGGAGAATAGTGTGGTCCTAAGAAGGAACATCAAAAATCCCGGGCATACTGCTGTATGGCCTCAAAAGTCTTGGGCGTAGTCCTCCTATACTGCTCGGTGAACTAGGTGTACCTGACCCTGCCTGGTGATCTGCAGGGCGGCGGATGGGCTCTGAGCAGATAAGTCCAAACTGCCTCCCACTCACCCATATCGGTATCGTATGGGATCGGTCAGCCTGCCACGTCAAGGCCCGTCATCATCGAAAAGTCATACGGGGTCATAGTCATGTCCCCGGTGGCTGAGAAATGGAAGGAGTTGGTGGTGTCCCACCATCTCTGTACAAGTGCGCCCAGAAGGGTCCTGCTTGCCGGATGACGCGACAACCCCATACAAAATGGGCCAAACCCTACCTCATCCACAATCTGTCAGACACCGTCTGGGAGCTCCATATACCACTCCCTCGCAATGATCGATCTGTAACCCCATGTGAAACGGGAAGATACCTGCGTTCAGAATGAACAGAGGTATTCAGTTTCATAAGTGAACATAATACTGTGTTATGAACTGTGTGTTCAGATTGAACAGTGTGTTATGTTATGAGCTGCGTGCCAAGTAAACAGAATACTGTGTTATGAACCGTGTGTTCAGATTGAACAGTGTGTTATGTTATAAGCTGCATGCCAAGTGAATAGAATACTGTGTTATGAACCGTGTGTTCAGATTGAACAGTGTGTTATGTTATGAGCTGTGTGCCAAGGGAACAGAATATTGTATTATGAGCTGCGTGCTGAATAAACAGAGTGTTGTGTTTGAGCTGCGTGCCAAATGAATAAAATACTATGTTGTGAGCTGCGTGCTGAATGAACAAAGTGTTGTATTATGAGCTGCATGCCAAATGAACAAAATGTTGTGTTGTGAGCTGTGCGTTTAGAATGAACACAATGTTGTGTTTGAGCTGTGTGCCGAATGAAAAGGATAATATATTATGAGCTGCGTGCCGAATAAACAGAATGTTTTGTTATGAGCTGTGTGCCAAGTCAGCATTGTGTTATGTATGGGCTGTGTGCCAAGTTAGTAGAATGCTATGTGGGAGTTGTGTGCCAAATGAATGAAGTGTTGTATATGTAAATTTGTTCAGAACGAGCAGATAAAATACGTAGCGAGAGCATGAAATATGCAAGAAATACAAAATACTTCGCAGAAATGTGAAAGTAAAGTACTCACCTCACACGCGTGATGAGATAGGCGGGACTCCGGCTCCCGTAGCAGCAAGTTTGCAGGTGCCCGTCGCGCAAAATTGGTGAAATGATAGAAGGTGCTGGGTGGTAAGATGTGCTCCTTTGGATGGTATGTCGTAGGATCGAAAGGCCGAATCCTGGACGACAATGGCATAACGTCAGGCTCGTCCTCTACATACAGAGAACCCCCATCGTGCGGAATGTGGCCGACCATCTGAAAAGAGGTGCAAAATGAGCAAAAATGAGCGGAATGAGCCAAAATTACAAGAAGTCAACAAAAGTCAACTCTCGGGAAGAGAAAAAGTCAACTAAAGTCAAAGCCCAGGAAAAGGTGCTAAACTTCGAGAGAAACTTACCTCAAGTGGTGAAAATAGAGAAAGAAGCTCTGAAAACAAATTCTGATCGATTTAAAACGAAGAGAATCGAAAGTTTTTCGCGAAACAACTTCGCAGGAGCGTTGAAATACGCGTATAAAGTGTAGATCTAAGAGAGAAAAGGGTCTAGAAAGGAGGAGAAATGTATTTCATCCTTGAAGTTGTGAGCAAAAATGTTTTGGAGTTGTATGCTTAAAGGGCTGACCTTAAAAACACAAATTGCCCCAAATTGTGTAAACTGGTCGGCCAGCCGGTTTTTCAGGTCGACCGACCACTTAACTAGTCAACAACTGGTTGGCCAGCTATGTAGGTGGTCGGCCACCCTCCTGGATGATCTCCAGGGCTCCATTTTTCTCCCTGTGTGTTTTTGTGATGATTGAAGTCCTCGGCCCTCGAGAAAGTACAAGGAAAGTATACTTTTTCGGCTCAAAAGTCCCCGTGGGAACTTCGATTTAAGTCTTCGATGCGTGGCTCATCATCACTTGTCAAGAGCAAGGTGTATCCTTTTTAAGTACGTTGCGACCATTCCGAGAGGTAAATAAAAGTTACGGTCGAATTCGTCTCGTTAAGGCTTGTATCTCCTTTTTCAGCCTTTTGCTTTAAATACGCTTTTGGAGTCACACCTCTCTTGCATTTGTTATGCACCTTCACTACTTGCATTGTCACGCACGTTTACCTTGCATTGTTATGCACCTTCTCCACTCGCGTTGTCGTGCACTTTTCAATTGCATTGCTATGCACCGCTTGCATTGTATAAGCACGCGTTTATCTCGTAGTGGAATTGTACCATGATGTAACATGGAACATGTGTTTCTAACTATATTGTACCTATTGAGTTTCATTCTTATGCAGGCACGATATTGTATGTACGGTTCATTTGGAGTTGGTGAAACCAGACGATATTGTGTGTACTTTGTGTGAGACGCAGTGAGAATTGCATAATTTTCTCACATCCTTTCTGTTGGAATGTGTGGGAATGTGTGGGACTGTTGTTTCGCTTAAATTGTTGCATTTATTGTGTATAATTGCTTCATTACAGTTTTCTTCGCATGATCATCAGTTATGTTCGGCTTTGTGCATGTTATTTGCATTTTACCCCTGCCCGCGGGCGCATCTCTTTGTTATCTTGCCTATTTGTCTAAGTCTTCGGCTTTGTCAAAAATGGGTTATCTCTGGGCTTTGACATTCACTCCCGTCACTTCTTGACTTCCGAGTTCTACCAAAGAGGGGCAACTGTAGACACCCCATTTTTTACCGACCTTAAGACTCAGATGTCATCGTTTAAGTGCTTGATGATTGTGCATGTTTGTGCTCGTTACGAGTTTCCAGAGTTTTCGGCTAAGTGCCTTGCCTCCGGGCCTCTGAACTCTTTGTGTCTTGGCTTGGTTTGTGGACCAGGCCTTGTTGACCACTTCTTGTGGTCGTAGACTACTTTTTGTGGTCGTAGACCACTTTTCCCTTTGGTAGGCTCGTTTTCGGTTTCTGGAGCCTTCGGCCGTGCGCCTTGTCTCGGGATCGCTTAACATTCTCCTTTTGGCCCGGCTTTCTAACCATGCCTTGTTGCCTTTGCCTAGAGGGACACTGAAGTCTGGGAGAGCGCTTTTTGTGGTCGTAAACCACTCTTCCCTCGTAGACTACTTTTGGTGTCCGCAGACTAGTTTTCGAGGCTCTCGGCTGCGCGCCTTGACCCCTGGACGCTTGTCTTTCATCCTTTTTGGTTTGGTTTTGGGACAAACCTTGTTTTCCTTGCTTGAAGGGTGGAATGAGGGTGGGAGACCAGTTTCTCTCCCCGTAAACCACTTTTCTTCCACGCTAGCCAGTTTTCTGGTCGGCCAACTGGTTTTTGTGGTCTTTGGACCATCAAAAGTGGTCGGCCACCACACCATTGGCTTGTTTTCAGTGTGTAGATCACTCCTGACCCCTGCCGACCACTTTCTTTCCTGGCAGACCACTTCAAGTGGTCAGCAGCTTTCCAGCACCTTTCTGAAGATCTTTTCTTGCCAGCTGTGACAGCTGAAGGGCACAGAAACCATCCTCCATACACGTGTATGGAGGGATGGCTCGAAGGCCTAAGCTTATTCAACAAGCTTAAACTTTGGTTCTCTATAAAAGAGAACCCCCCCTCCCTCTTGCCTTAGGTTCAGAATTTTGTGCTTGAGCTATAGATACACACCTATCTCTATATTTGCCCATTCTCTCTTGTTTTGTGCTTAAAAGTGCATTTTAACCATACTATTGCACACAAACACACACTCAAACACCATACTCTTGTTGCTGAGGCACTTTGAAGCTAATTTTGGTGTTTTTGGACTGGTTTTGATCCAAGAAAACTGCTGGAGTTGTTGCTCTAAAGTGGTTCTACAAGGGTGAGCTTCTAACCTCTTAAACCCTTGTTTTTTATTAAGCTTTTAGACCTATTTGCATGCTTATTTTGGCTTGACTTTCTACTACAAAAAGTTCTGATTTTGCATGCTTGTAATGTTTGTTTAAGGTCTCTTTTGTGTTGGGGGTGGTCTACCCCCTCTTGTGCCTTGTTTGGCTTTGTTTTACACCATCACTTTAGGCCCTTGAGACCACTTTCTCTTGGCCTTTTAACCACTGAAATCCAGTGGATTTTCAATGGTAAAACTTGTGTTTTGAGGTCTTAAATAGGGGAGGGTCATCCCCTCTCCTTGTATCTTGGATGCTTGCTTCATTTGCCTCATGTTTGCGCATGTTTGTTAAGCTTATGTTGACTCCATCTTAGCATGTATTTGGGGTTATTTTGACATGGCATACCATTTTTTGACTTGGTTTGGTCACCCCTTGGATGCTTTATACACTTGTAGTGTAAATTTTGCAAACTACCTTTGTGTGCCTTATGAAGTAGCATGTCTTTCTAGCATGTTTTGGCTCCATCTCAGCTTGTTTTTGGTGTTGTTTTAGCATGCCATAACTCTATTTTGGGTTGGTTTGATAGCCCCTTGCATGCTCCATGCACTTGTAGTGCAATTCCATTCATTGGCCTAACATACATCATGTTTTTGGCTATCATTCTAGCATGATTTTCGTTTAACTCTGACAAGCTTTTGGTCAGATTTTAGCATGCTCTAGGTCTGATTTATGTTGTTTTGGTCATGCATGCATTGCTTTGTATAGCCATGGTTCAATCTAGCTCATTAGCTTTGTGTATTGAGTCCACTAGCATGCATTGCTTGGACTATTTTCATGATTTGGCATCATTTCATATGTGATTTCAGAGCATGTTTCATTACCATACACTCACATCTTTCACTCTTTTAATGCATTGGAGAGTTTGTGCTTTATGCTTTAAACATGAGCCATTGTGTATGCCGTCATGCCTAAGCTTGCAAGCTATCATTTCAGTGTGTTTTTGGGGTTATTTTGCCATGATATAACTCTGATTTTTGTTGGCGAAGCCATCTCATGCTTGGTCTTGGTAGGTGTAGTGTAATCCTCCATATTGGCCTTGCATATTCCATGCTTCATACCTTCATGCTAGCTTGTTTTGCTATACTCGGTGCATGTTTTAACCTTGATTTAGCATGATCTAGGGCTGTTTTGGGTTATAATGGCCATATGCTTCATGTTTTGCATAGTTATAGTGCAAGTGCTTATGCTAGTTTCAAACTTTGAGCCTCCTAGCATGCTTCATTTGTGTTGTTTGGATGATTTGACATCATTTAACATGGTGTTTCAGAACATGTAGCATTGCCATGTTCCCACTTCTTTCACCCTTTGAGTGCCTGTAAGGGTTGTGCATTGTTGCCTTGCTTATGGCCTAGTGTGCATGCATGCAGGCTTAGACCTTTGAGCCCCCATCTCAGCATGTTTTGGTCTTTGCTTAGACCTATTTGAACTCTATCCATGCATGGTTCATGCAATTGTGCTATGTATTGCATGTCTCTAGAGTAGTCCTCCTTGGTAGCTTCATGCTTAAGGACTCTTGCATGCCATGCTTGTGTTGTTTGAATGATTTGGCATAATTTCACACTTGATTTCAGTGCATATAGTGTTGTTACACTTCCATGTTTGTCACTCCTTGAACACTTTTGAGAGTTGTGTTCTTAGGCCTACTTGATGAGCCAATACATGTGCATGCATGTCTTGCCTTTTTGTGCCTTAGCTTCATCATTTTGGCCACTGTTTTGGGCATGATTGAGGTCTGTCCATATTTGGCTTAAGTCCATATAGCATGTTGTTTGCATGTTGTTGCATAGCCCTTGCATTGCATGTTGCTTGTGTGTTGTCACATTGCATGTTGTTGCATGCTCATGTTACATTGCATTGTGTTTGGCATGCTTAAGTTGCATTGCATGTTTGGGTTGGACATCAATCCAAACACGAGAAACGAGAGACGTTTCATACTTAGTAATGAAATGTGCCTCATTTCTCGGTTGCCGACCCTCTTGATCAAGCATGATAGAGGTTAAGGCTTTATGTGTTATGTGTGCATTCATTTACATTGATTCATGCAATCTTGCCTCTTTGGCCATCATGCACCGAGATGCACGATTGGTGGCCCGAGAATCAAGAATTGCATTCCCTTGAGATCATGAAATGATAGGGAGGGTGGTTGTGCACATATATCTTGCAAATACATTGCCATGCCCTTCTTGTTCTCTGTTGCAGCAAATTGGAAAAGTGTAGCAACAAGTGGTCGGCAGACAAGTAAAAGTGGCTGGCCGACCACTTTTTCTGGTCTGCAGCAAACATAAGTGGTCGGCAGGTGGTCTACCACATCAACAACTGGTCGGCCACCCTCTTGGAGGTTCCCATGGTGGAGCACAAGCTATCTGGAGCTTTCTACAGTGTTCTGAGAACAATTGAAAACAGAGGCAAGTTGCGGAATCACAATGGATTTCCGAATGAGGCGACCGAGCATGCATGCACTTCTCGCTCTGAGGCCCTTTCTATCTGCTTTACTTTGTTTCTTTGCTTAGCTAGCTATTGCTTTGGTTTTGTACTTAAGTAATTAATGCGCTTAGCTATGCAATTTGTGTTGTAATAATTAATTAATTAGGATTAGTTAATTAGTTTCGTTTTGTGATAATTAATTTAATTAGCTTAGATTAGCCAATTAGCTTATTATTCGGACCCTCCGTCGAGAGGGCAAAACTTTTGTAATAAGTGTGCGTATGTGTGATGCATGTTTTCCAACCCCACGTCTTTCTCCCTTTTATTTACCAGTTTTTGATGGTTAGTATTAGGGCATGTTTCAATTAGCATCCTTATGCTTTGCATGTTTGCATTCATTCATCTATCTTGCTTGCACCGAGCACGGCGCATCATACAAACTGCATTGTATTTCAATACCAATTTGAATACATGTTATCTAGTTGCATTCACATGACATCTTAGAATAGCCGAGCCTATCTTAGTTGCATGTGCTGTATTAGGCATTGTTGACATAGCTAGGATCATGCATTGATTTCTAACATAGCTTTTGTTTTGGCTCGGAGTACTAGGTAAGTTTTTACGCTTTAGCATCCTTGCATGTGTGTGAGTGTTGCCATGTTTAGCATGCTTGCCATGAGGCTATGTGCTTAACTGCTATAGCTGCTTGAATGCCTGTGGATGGAGGTTTGATTGCTTGAATTGGAATAACTCGATGATTATGAGTTTTAAGCCCACTTGAAGTGGCAAAATCATATTTTTCTAAGTCCACTTGAGGGTGGCAAACCTGCGTCTTAGCCTACTTGCGAGTAGCAACTTCAAACCACTTTAAAAAACAAACATGAATTGTTTTTTTCCAATCCGCGTGATTGAGTCTATACTTGTATGATGTGCGCATCACATAGTAAGCTAGCTAATAAACCGGAATAAGAACACATGTGTTTTCAAAAACAACATATCTTGTTAGTAAAGGCTGATCCTTTGATCGGGTGAGCGGGGGTGCTCATTTCATGACCTTCCCCCCTCGTACCCAGTTGCCGAGCCGAGGCAAGTTTGGTGATGACGGATGCGTGGCCTTAGGCACGATTCAGGGTTTCCTAAATTTCTCAAAATAAAACCTTTAGGTGGCGACTCTGAAATCTGATAAAAGCAGTCCATGTTTGGCACTTCCTGATAAAAATCAATTTTCCAAAACGATTTTCCGAATTAGGACTCTTTGGTGATTTATCAGTCTCATATTGCCCTTTGTGAGATTAGATTCAGAACCGTGACATGAGTCCGAACTGTAGTAGCTAAGAACAACGATTCGCACCCTCGCGCGCGGAGCGGGAGTTCGAGCGGTCTATACTTTTCTTTCGACCCCTTCTCACGATTTCAACGTGGTTAGAGTGTCCCTTTCCTCACACGATTTCAGCGTGTTTGGAATTTATCTCATTATGCGTGGAACGCGCCCCTAATTGGTTTTTTTTAGGACCTCTTCTTATGATTTCAGCGTGGTTAGAGTGTTCCTTTCCTCACATGATTTCAGCGTGTTTGGGATTTATCTCGAGATGCGTGGAATGCGCTCCCGAGGGCTTTTCTTTTCACCTCTTGGAACGCGCTCCCGAGGGCTTTTCTTTCGACCTCTTGTCACGATTTCAGCGTGGTTAGAGTGTCTCTTTCCTCACACCATTTCAGCGTGTTTGGAATTTATCTCAGGATGCGTGGAATGCGCCCCTAATTGGTTTTTCTTAAAACCTCTTCTCAAAATTTCAGCGTGGTTAGAGTGTCCCTTTCCTCACACGATTTCAGTGTGCTTGGAATTTATCTCAGGACTCGTGGAACGCGCCCCTGATTGGTTTTTCTTAGGACCTCTTCTCATGATTTCAGCATGGTTATAGTGTCCCATTCCTCACAAGATTCAGCGTGCTTGGAATTTATCTCAGGATACGTGGAACGCGCCCCTATTTGGCTTTTCTTTCGACCTCTTCTCACGATTTCAACGTGGTTAGAGTATTCTTTTCCTTACACGATTTTAGCATGTTTAGAATTTATCTCAGGATACGTGGAACGCGTCCTTGACTGGTTTTTCTTTGGACTTCTTCTCACGATTTCAGCGTGGTTAGAATGTTCTTTTCCTTACATGATTTTAGTGTGTTTGGAATTTGTCTCAAGATGCGTGGAACGCGCTCCTGCGGACTTTTCTTAGGACCTCTTCTCACTATTTTAGCATGGTTAGAGTGTTCCTTTCCTCACATGATTTTAGCGTGTTTGGAATTTATCTCAGGATGCGTGAAGCGTGACCTCGGACATGGTTCATCTCGGGATGCGTGAAACGCGACCTTGAGCAGTTTTCGATTATCAGTTTACCTTGAGCGGTATTTTCTTTCCACGTCCTATGTTTTGGGGTGGTTAGAGTTTGCTTTACAACTTTTTGCATGAAAGGTTGAAGCTGCTCATTCCTATGTTGTTATCTTACTTATTGCATCTGCTATTGTTTATTGCATCATCTCTCATGGTCATAAAGTTTTTCAAAATAGCCGGCTTCGTGTAGCAAGTGAGTCCAACTTTCAAATTGCTTTGCATTGTATATCATTTGTATCTTACCCCTGAACTACGCTAGTTTGATTTCTTGCAAAGGGATACGTAGGCAACCCTCTGGTTCAACCAACTGCTTCTGCATTTTGTTTGTTTGCCCAAGTCTTACGGCCTTCACAAAATGGGTCGTCTTCGAGCTTTGACATTCACTCACATCATTTCATGACTTTGAGCTTTGTCAAAGAGGGGCAACCGTAGACACCCTATTTTTTACCGCCTTTAAGACTTTGGGGCCTCAGGTTGATTGCTCGAGGATGAAGGCTATGTTGTGCAAATGTTCAATTTCTTCGGCAAGAGGAGCTTCAAATCCCAACCTTACAACCCATTTTGGACCAAAACTATTTTTACCAAAATTATTTTAGACCTTAAAACCCTCTCTTTCAAAATATTTTTGAAAAAAACGTTTCTACGATGTTCCGAGGCTCACATTTCGTTAAATGTTGCACTTTTCGGTAAATCGAGCAAGGACAAAGTGGAAATAAATGAAAGAGAGGTGAACTCTTTGAAAAATCTTTCAAAACAACTTATTTAGAGGTTTGAAGTTGTTGAAGAAAATAGGAGGGGAGAGGGAAGAAAACTAGTTGAGGAGAAGTTAGGCATCAATCCGGTTAGAACCAAAACTAAGCAGTCTTCACTAAAATAGACATATCTTTTTTGCACACTTGGAATTTTGATGTGAGGCTATAACCATTGGAAAGTAGACTTCCGGGGCTTCAATTTAGACTCAAGAGTGACCTGCAAAGGAGTCCGGATGAAGGAGATATGCCCATTTAAAGTCGGGCCTGAAAAACAGATTTTTGTTGCCGACCATGGATGAAGTTTGCCGGTGTAGACACCCCATTTTTGACCGACCTTAAGACTCAGACGTCACCGATTGAGCGCTTGGTGATGTTGCATAATGTGCTCGTTCAGAAGTTTCAGAGTCGCGGCCGTAAGCCCTACCTCCGAACTTCCGAACCCTTTTCTATGCCTTGTCTCGGTTTGCGAACCAGACTCGGTTTTCTCTGTTTCTTTTCCTGAAGGGAGGGAGAGGTCTCGTAGACCATTTCTCAATGTCCGTAGGCTACATTTGGTGGCCGTAGGCCATTTTGCCCATTTCGGAGTCCGGTTCCCAGTTTTCGGAGCCGTCAGGCCGTGTGCCTCGGTTCGGGACCACCTAACCACCTCCTTTTGCTCTGATTTTTGGCATACATCTTATTTTCTCCCTTTTAAGGGACACTGGGGGCTGAGAAACCCACTTCGAGGTCGAATACCATTTTCGGTGCTTAACAGCCCATTTTCGGGACCCCGAACTGCGTGTTTTGGCCCCGGAGCGTTCGTTTTGCAACGATTTTCGCTCATTTTTGGCAGGTACCTCTGTTTTATCATAAGGAAGGTCACTGAAGGGTGGGAGGCCAGCAATTGTTGCAGCAACCAGTTATCTCTCCTCCGGGGCCTCCCGGCGCCCGTTTTTGCAACTTCCGGGCTAATGTTGAATACCTTAGGGGTAGTGTTGCCAACTTTCAACCACATATCTGTGATCTACACATCTGGGAGGCCACTAAAAGTTGGTGGCCGGCCATTAAGGTCACCTGACCCTTTTGACCCCTTTCTTCCGGGCTAATGTTGAACCCCTTGGACCTTTTTTCTTGAACTTTGAACCACATATCTGTGATGTACACACCTGAGAGGCCCCTAAAAGTTCATGGCCGGCCAGTAAGTCAACTTGACCCTTTTGACCCCCTCTTTCCGAGCCATTGTTGAACCCCTTGGGCCCACTTTCTTGGAATTTCAATTACATGGTTGTGTTGTACACACATAGGGCTACCTCCCCAATATCTGGCTGGCCAGAAAAGCTTGTTGACCCTTTTGACCCCTAGCCGGCCGGCTAGGGGGTGTGGCCGGCCGGCCACCTCCAGCCAAAGTGAGAGGCCGGCCGTGTTCTTCTCACTATACCCTTTCCAGCTGTGGGGCAATATCCCCCAGATATTTTCTGTATCCGGGGGATATTTTGGGAGAGAGTTTTCCTCTCCATTTCATCCCCCTTTTACACCCCTTTCTTGACCTTATAACCAGCTGAGGGTCTTCTTCTTGAGGGTTAGAAAAATTCTTCTCCAAGGACAAACCCTAAACTCCATTGTCTTCTTTTTCAATTCTTCAAAAAACCCTAAGTCTATAATCTTCATTCCTTCTACACCACCAAGCTCCACCACCACCATCTCATTTCCAGCAGCTAGGAGGGATTCTTGAAGGCTAAAGAAGCTGCAAATCAACCCAAGAAGTAACAAAAGCTTGGATCTTCAAGGGTAAGTTACACTTTGATCCTTTTGACCCTTTCCTTTGATCTATTTCTAAGCCTCATTTGTTTTTGGTTTCAAGCTTCGGCCCTAACTGAAAAGGGCCATATTTTGAGTTCATCTTCACTTCTCATTAAAGGCTCAACCCTGTTTGAGCCCTCCATAATACACTTGCTTCATTGACCATCTTGTATGTCATAATTTTGCATGCTATTTTTGACCCATGAGCAATTTATTTTCGAGCATGTTATAAACTGATATGAGGCATATTTTGAGCCCCCCTTCAACATTGGAGAAGGGCTCAACATTGTTTGGTGTTTCCATATGTCACTTGTAGTTATATCCCCTATTTAGCCCCATTTTTGCATAAATTAATAGCCCTCTTTGCTTCTGTTTTTGGACCTTGGTCCGAACTGAAAGTGGTCTTATTTTGGCCTATACTTCATGTTTCATTCACACTTTTTTTCTGTTTGGTGATTATTTTATACACTTCATGTTTTAGCACCTTTTGGGCCTTGTTTTGCATCCCATTTTTAGCATATTTGTATACTGATTTTGAGGCTGCCATATACTGTAAATGTTCATATTTTTGGTCCATCTTCAGTGTTGTAGAAGGAAATTTTTCAGTTTGGGTTTAGCTTATACCACTTGCTTCATTACCCCTATCTTGGGCCCCTATTCTTGTATGCTATTTTTTCCATACCTATATTTGCTGTTTGGCCATGTTTATAACTGGAAAAGTGGTTATCTTGGGGCTGTCTAGCTTCTGTCTTTGCATTGCATGTCCATATTGTGCATATTTAGCATGGCTATAGGCCATTTCGGGTGCCTAATGTTGCATTTCGGGACATTTCCTTACATTTCATATCATTTCGCTTCATTTCGGGACTGTTTTCCCCATATTTTGTTGCTGAAATTCCATTAGCATGCTTGCATATCATTTTTGCCATGTTTCATCGCATTCCATCATCGCCTCGGTTTGCGTGCCCGTGTGCACGCATTTCGAGGCACTCCATTTTTATCCGACGGCATCCGATGTGAGTGTGGCTGAGGTTCACTCATGTTGGTATAAGCCCATTTTTCATTTCCATATCATTTTAGCATCGCCTCGGTTTGCGTGCCCGTGTGCACGCATTTCGAGGCACTCCATTTTTATCCGACGGCATCCGATGTGAGTGTGGCTGAGGCTCACTCATGTTGGTATAAGCCCATTTGTCACTTCCATATCATTTTAGCATCGCCTCGGTTTGCGTGCCCGTGTGCACGCATTTCGAGGCACTCCATTTTTATCCGACGGCATCCGATGTGAGTGTGGCTGAGGCTCACTCATGTTGGTATAAGCCCATTTGTCATTTCCATATCATTTTAGCATCGCCTCGGTTTGCGTGCCCGTGTGCACGCATTTCGAGGCACTCTATTTTTATCCGACGGCATCTGATGTGAGTGTGGCTGAGGCTCACTCATGTTGGTATAAGCCCATTTGTCATTTCCATGTCATTTTCATTGTATCTATCATCGCCTCGGTTTGCGTGCCCGTGTGCACGTACTTCGAGGCATCTCATTTTCATTGTATCTGTCATCGCCTCGGTTTGCGTGCCCGTGTGCACGTACTTCGAGGCATCTCATTTTCATTGCATTCCGTCATTTTCTCAGTTTGCGTGCCCGAGTGCACGTATTTCGAGGCCTATCATTCCATAGCATTATGTATGTTAGGATTGTATATTAGTTGCATTTCATGCATATCATGCATATTGCATCATGTCCGGAATAGGAATTAGCCCGGGCACGGGAAACGAGGTACATTTCGTACTCCGAGTGACGGAATGTGTCTCAATTCCCCAGTCACCGACACTCCAGATTATCCATGATGGAGTTAGGTTTTAGCTGTAGTTTCATGTGCATTCATCCTATATTGAGTTGTGCATTTCGACTCCTCGGCCATCATGCCTCGGTATGCGTGATTGGTGGCACGAGGATCGAGACATGCATATATTTGTGCAAATACATTGCTATGCCCCTTTCCTGCTCTCTGTTGCAGCAAAACGAAGAATCAGCAATTTTTCGGGACTTGGCACGCTTTTCAAGAATAACAGGTGTAAACAGAGGCTGATTGGGGCATTCCGGTGGATTTCCACGCAAGACAGTCCGGACATGCATCATCCACCAGAAGCAAGGCAGTCCCCGGCTTGCACGCCAGTTTATTTGCTTTCTAGTTAATTCATTAATTAATTAGAATTCTGTAATATTTGGACTGTATTATTTATCCGGACCCTCTGCGCGAGGGCCACAACTGTAATAAGTGTGTGTGAGTGTGATGTATGTCTTCCAAACCCCACGTCTTTCTCCCTTTTATTTGTCCGCTTATGATGGTTAGATTAGGGCATATTTAAATTAGCATACAGTATGACAGCATGTTTGCATCATTCATCTATATTGCATGCATCGGGCTCGGCGCATCATACTAATTGCATTGTAATTTCAATTCCAAACTGAATACCTGATAGTTGTAGCATTTCATATACCATCTTAGAATAGCCGAGCCTGCTATAGTTGCATTTTGCATGTGTGGCATTAGGCATTTCTGTATACTTAAGATCATGCATGATTTCTAATGTAGTTTTTGTTTTGGCTTGGAGTACTCGGTAAGTTCTATGCTTTAGCATCCTTGCATGCGTGTGAGTGACTGCCATGATAGCATGCTTACCATGAGGCTAATTGCTTATGTGATATAACTGCCTGAATGCCTGTGGGTGAAGGTTGGGTTATTTGGATTGGAATAAATCATCAAATGTGAGTTTTAAGCCCACTAGATAGTGGCAAAACCATCTTTCTAAGCCCACTTGCGGGTGGCAAAATCTGCATTTTAAGCCTACCTGCGGGTAGCAAACCATTTTCAAAAAGGCGAACATGAAATGTTTTGTTCCAATTCAGGTGACCCGGTCTATACTTATATGCTGTGTGCATCACATAGTAACCTAGGCTAATAACCGGAATAAGAACTCACAATGTTTTCAAAAATTGATATCATGGTTAGTAGAGGCCGGTCTTTGACCGGGCGAGCGGGGGTGCTCACGAAGTGACCTTCCCCAATCGTACCCAGGTTCCCGAGCCGAAGCAGCTTTGGTGATGACGGACACGTGGCCTTTTGGCACCGAGTCAGGGTTTCCTAAATTTCCCAAAATAAAATATTTAGGTGGCGACTCTGTATCTGGCAAAGCAGTCCATGTTTGGCACTACTTTTTCAAAAATCAGTTTTCTCAAAACGATTTGCCAGATTTGGACTCTTTGGTTCAGACTTAGAACCGTGACTACAAATCGAGTCCGAGCTGTAGCGAGGTCCCCCCGCGGGCTTGCTACAGCCGGCCCCTTGCCGGCCATAGGTGAAGTTTGCCAGCCCCATGCCGGCCATGGATGATGTTTTTCGGCCACTGGTGTCAAAATCAGTATTTTTTTTTTTTGTAGATATTTACCTCTAGCTGTTTGCACAAAGTTCTAGCTGTCCATTTGATGATATTTTCAACCAAAGCTCACATTTTTCTATATGTAGATTACCTATCTCTCATATTTCAAGATTAGAAAAATTTTGGGAGTCTCTCTCTCTATATTTCTCCCTCTCTCTTGAACTTTTATGCGAACAAGTGTAGATACACTTTAAGTTTGCCTATCAACCCTTAACCAAAGTTGCTTATCTTTGGGCTGAGGTTACTTGGGACCCTCTTCGAGCTCATAAGGTGGTCTTGGCTTGATTTATTGCTTCATTTGTGTCTTCCCTTCAAGAGGTATAACACTTCCCTTTTACACTTGTTTTGCATACTTATTTTGCCATCTCTTTCTGCTATTTTGGGGCTGATTTTGGAGTGTAAAAATCTCTAATTTGGTGGCCAAAAGGGGCTGGTTTTAGGCCAGTTTTAGTAAGGGGGTGATTCACCCTTCTTGCTTCTTTGCTTGTAAAGCTTTTGTACCTTTGTTCAACACTTTCAAACCAACTTTTTTTGCGCCCTTTAACAATTGAATTTTAGAGGTTTTTCAGTGTCAAAAAACTCGTTTTGAAGTCCAAACTTGGAGGGGTTAGCTTCCCCTCCTTGTGTCTTGTTTGCATGTTTAGTTAGCTTCATATGTTAGCATATTTTTCTAGCTTAACTTAGCTCAAATCCAGCATGTTTTAGCCTCTAAAATAGCCTACTTTAGCTCTGTTTTGGGCTGGTTAGTTCCTTAAGTCTTGTTTTGCATAGTTGTAGTGTTATAGTCCTTACAAGTTGGTGTTTTAGGGTCTTAGACACCTCTTATTTGAGTTGATAGCATCTTTTGGTATTGTTTTTCACTCCATTTCAACACTATAAGCTCTGCAACCTCCCTCTTTGCTTTGCTCTTTCATTTGCTTTTGAGGGTTGTATCAAGCTTGCGATCCTTTAAACTTGAGATTAAGGTCATGCTTAATGGTTTAATCCTCTTTGAGGGTCCATTATGAATGACATGATCTCTCTCTTGCTTTATATTATCCCTTGGTTGATACTTCTTTCATCTTAGATGACACTCACCAATGGACGAATTGATTAAAGGATGGTTGGTAAATAAAATGTGTAAACAAAAATTGGCAAGCAAAAGTAGCAAGATAAGCATTTCTTTGTGTTGCATTGCATGTGTTCAAATCGGACGTTAGTTTGAACACAAGGAAAATGGGACAGTTCATACTCGAAAGTGATGAAATGTGCCACTTTCCTAGGTCTCTACTGCCCTTGATCGTGCATGATAGGGTGATGGTTCTTGAATGTTTTGCTTGCATTTATTAAGCTTGCACACCTTGAAGCACAAGCCATCATGCAATGAAATTGCTTTGATTGGGGGTTTGTGGTTTAAGTACATAATTCCTTGGATTTGTCCATGAAAAGGAGAGGTGAATTGTGCATACAATCCTTGGAAAAACCTTCTTTTTGCTCTGTTTGTACTCTGTTACAGCATGGTCATCCAATGCATCAGTGGCTGGCAATGCACCATTAGGGGCTGGCAGTGCACCGTCCATGGTCGACAAACCAACCTTTTGGCCAATAGAGGGCCGGCAACATCCATCCATGGTCGGCAGGCCACTAATGTAAACTTCAGTTGATTTTGGTAAGATGGAGTAGGAAGGTTCTGGAAATGCTCAACCCTGTAAACAAAGGCTTTCAAGAGCAAAACGAAGGCCTTTTCATGCCAAAACCGAGCATGTGCATCTTCTACTCCCCAAGGCGGAGCAGTGGCAGTGTAGCTAAAGTCTTTATTTCTTAGTTCGTGTACATTTGTGTTGTAAATTAATTAATTAGTTTACTAGTTAGTTAAAAAGTGTTGTAATAATTAGTAATTAGCTTAACTAGTTATTCATTTGGCTTGTAATAATTAGTCTAATTAGTCTAGCTAGCTTAATTAGATTAGTTTAATTAGCTTAGCTTAGTTGATAGTTAGTTAGCTCTTATTCATTCGGACCCTCCGTCGCGAGGGCGTAATGTTGTAATAAGTGTGCGTGCGTGCGTGTATGTCTTCCACTCCCACGTCTTCCTCCCTTTTACTTAATCGCTTTTGATGGTTAGATTAGGGTCACGTTTCAATTAGCATACCTCATGCTTGTATTCATTCATCTTGTATTGCATGCACTGAGGCTCGACGCATCATTCTAACCACATTGTCATTTCAATACCTTATTTGAATACGTGTTTAATCGCATGTTGCTCAAATCGATTCATATGCCATATTAGTAGCCGAGCCTATTAATTGCATATTGCATGTGTTGCAGTAGGCATCTTGTATCGTCAGGAAGCAAGCATTTTGTTTTTTTTTCTAACTTTGTCTTCTTAGCTCGGAGTACTAGGTGAGTTTTTATGCTTTAGCATACTCGCATAAGTGTGAATGTTGCCATGTCTAGCATGCTTGCCATGAGGCTGTGTGCTTCAATGCTAAACTGCTTGAATGCCTATGGATGAAGGCTTGTTGTTTGAATTGGAACAATTCAACGAATGTATGTTTTAAGCCTGCTTTGTTGAGTGGCAAACCTATTTTAAACCCACTATGTTTGGTGGCAAATCCGCAATCTTTAAGCCCACTTGAGGTGGCAAATTCAAACCATTTTCGCAAACAAACATGAGTTGAGTTGTTCTAATTCAAGCAAACTAGTCTATACTTGCTTCGCGCATCGAATAGTAATGCTAGTTTAATAATCGGAATAAGAACACATAATGTTTATAAAAATCATATCATGATTAGTAGAGGCTGATCTTTGATCAGGCGAGCGGGGGTGCTCAATTCATGACCTTCCCCTCTTATACCTAAGTTCCCGAACCGAGGCAACTTTGGTGATGACGGACACGTGGCCTTTGGCACGAGTCATGGGTTTCCTAAATTTCCTCAAAAATAAAATATTTAGGTGGTGACTTTGTATCTGGCAAAGCAGTCCAATTTTGACACTTTTTTATTCAAAATCAATTTTCCATAATGATTTGCCAGATTTGGACTCTTTGGTATTTATCAGTTTCACATTGCACTTGTGAGATTAGATTTAGAACTATGAGAGTCCAAACTGTAGGGCTTCTTTTCGAGTTTCCGAAAGGTGGCGCAAAAAAGCCAGGCTATATGTGGTTTGTCAGGAACTCCGCTACAGCTCTTCCTTTAACCGACTTGCGGGTGACATAGTTGAGATCAAATTCGGAGAAAAGAAGCAACCAATGGTCTAGCCTACCCTTAAGTGCTAGTTTCTTAAAGACATATTTGATTGGATCTAATCTTGAAACGAGGGTTATAGAGTGGGCTAACAAGTAGTGCCTCAACTTCTTGGTAGCCCATACCAAGGCTAGGCAAGCTTTCTCCAACGGAGTATAGTGGGTCTCGTATTTCAGCATTTTCTTGCTCAAATAGTAGATGAATTTCTCCACTTTATCTTCAGATTCCTGACCGAGCATATATCCTATGGTCCCGTCTGTTACTGACAAGTATAGAATCAAAGGCTTCCCTGGCTCTGGCGACAACAACACAGGCAGATTCTGGAGTCACTGCTTAACTTGCTCTAAGGCAAATTGACATTGATCATCGCATCGGAATTTGTTCCATTTCTTCAGGAGACCAAATAGTGGTTCACAAGTCAAGGTTAATTTGGAAATAAACCTTCTTATGAATTTCACTTTACCGAGAAAGCCTCGCACCTCCTTTTCAATCCTTGGTGGTGGCATTTCTAGGATGGCATTGATTTTGGAAGGATCTACTTCGATGCCTCTCTGTGTGATCAGAAAGCCCAACATTTTCTCTGCCGTTACGCCGAATGTGCATTTTACAAGTTTTACCTCAATTTATATTCTCTGATCCGTTGAAAGAATTTCTTCAAGGCGGTGTAGTGGCCCTCTCTTTCTTTGGACTTGACAATCATGTCGTCCACATACACTTCGACCTCTTTGTGGATCATGTCGTGCAGAATGGTAGTTGCAGCCCTTTGATAAGTTGCCCCGACATTCTTCAACCCAAACGGCATGACTCGGTAGTAATAGGTGCCCCATGGAGTAGTGAAAGTTGTCTTCTCCCTACCCGTGGGTGCCATCAGGATTTGGTTTTACCCGGAAAACCCATCCATGAACGAGAGCAATGCATCGCCCGCAGTGAAGCCTACCAACTCATCAATATGCGACATCGAAAAATCATCCTTCAGACTAGCCTTATTCAAATCTCTGAAGTTGACACAGACTCTGAGTCTGCGATCCTTTTTTGGGACTAGAACAATAGTGGCCAACCATGTCGGATACTCAGATACAAACAAGAACCCTGTTTCAATCTGTTTGGTAACTTCTTCCTTGATCTTCAAAGCCCAATTTGGGAAAACTTTGCACAGCTTTCGCTTAACTGGTCAGACCTCGGGGTTAAGAGGGATCTGATGCTGTACAATCTCAGGATCGATTCTAGCATGTCTTCGTAGGACCATGCGAAAACATCTTTGAAATCTTTTAATAAAGCGACTAAGCGCTCGTGCTCCTCCGAGGACAACGTGGACTCGATCAGGACCAGACGTGAATCCTTCTCAGTACCCACATTAATAGTAATGTTTTCATCAGCACAGGGTTTAGCAAACCTCTCCTCTTCTCAATTAATCAAGTTTTTCAAAACTAAAGGAATCCCTTCCTTTTCATTTTCATTAAAATTCTAAAAATCTTACAATAAACGAACGGCACAAAGAAGTACATAGAATTCGCAGAGTTCTCATTCAAAAAGTCTAGATCTTCGGTTACAGACTCAAAAGTAAAGCTGTATGAAGACCTAGACAGGACTTTGGTATATGGGTTACCACTTCCAGAAATACTAGACTCAGACTTAGAAGAACTGGAATCTAATTCCGACTCCACAGACTTAGTGGAATCGGATTCTAGCGCATCACTCGACTCAGAACTAGACAAATAGCCTTCCTCCAGTTGCCAGATAAGAGATGGTGCCTCTGATGCATCCAAAATGCTACTGGTTGGGTTCACACTTGGTTCTTCCCTGATCACGGAGATAGGAAGGTTATCCCCCAAGTCCTCTGAGTCGGCCGCAAGATCTGTCAGGAGACAAACCAGTGCTGCCCTGTAGACGCGCCCCTGGGCCTCATGCTACAGTTCAGACTCAAATGTCATGGTTCTTAATCTGATCTCACAATGTACAATGTGAGATTGATAAATCACCAAAGAGTCCAAATCCGGCAAATCGTTTTGGAAAATTGATTTTTGTGAAGAAGTGCCAAACATGGATTGCTTTGCCAGATACAGAGTCGCCACCTAAATATTTTATTTTGGGGGGATTTAGGAAACCCTGACTCATGCCTAAGGCCACGTGTCTGTCATCACCAAAGTTGCCTCGGCTTGGGAACTTGGGTACGATTGGGGAAGGTCATCTATGAGCACCCCCGCTCGCCCGATCAAAGATCGGCCTGTACTAAGCATGATATCTTGTTTTTGAAAACACATGTGTTCTTATTCTGGTTAATTAGCTAGAATTACTATGTGATGCGCACAGCAAAAACAAGTATAGATTAGATCGCCAAATTTGGAACACAACATTGCATATCCGTTTGTTTGGAAAATGGTTTGAAGTTTGCTACTCGTAAGTAGGCTAAAATGCAGATTTGATGAATTGTTCCAATTCAAGTAATCCAACCTTCACCTACAAGCATTCAGGTAGTTAAAACAATTAAGAAAATGGCCTCATGGCAAGCATGCTATCATGGTAACACTCACACACATGCAGTATGCTAAAGCGTAAACACTCACAGTGTACTCCGAGCCAAAACAGAAACTAGTTAGTAATCAATGCATGACCCTAGTTCATGTTAAGATGGCTAATGCAACACATGCAAAATGCAACTAGAAATAGGCTCGGCTATTCTAAAATGGCATATGAGATGCGACATTTGATAACATGTATTCAACTTGGAATCGAAGTACAATGCGGTTAGTATGATGTGCCGAGCCCGGTGCATGCAATACGGATGAATGATGCAAACATGCATAGCATAAGGATGCTATTTGAAAAATGACCTAGAACTAACCATCGTAAGCGATTAAGTAAAAGGGAGAAAGACGTGGGGTTAGAAGACATGCACACACTCACGCACACTTATTACAAAATTCGCCCTCTCGACGGAGGGTCCGAATGAATAATACATGCCAACTAATTAACTAACTAACAAGCGAATTATTAATTACACAATTGAATTGAATAACTAGCTACAACTAATTATTACAAAACTTAATTAATTAACACATTAACTAATTAAATTGCAAATTAAAGCTAACTAACAAGTAAGCACTTAAAATATGTAGGCTAGGCCGCCTCTGCTCTGCCTTGAAGAAGTTAAAGATGCATGCTCTCCGGTTGCTCTTTAGAGGCTCTGCCTGCAGGGTGTCCTTGAGACCTTGCTGCTGGATCTTACCAAAAACATGCTGGGGAGTGCACCAGTGGCCTGCTGGCCATGAGGAGATGCTGCCGACCCTCCTGCCGACCAAGAATGGGCACTGTCGGCCAAGGATGTAAGGGTGCCGGCCATCTGTGTGGCACTGCCGGCCACTGATGTGATGTGACACCAAGCTGCAGCAGAGCACAAAATAGAGAAAATGGAGGGTCTCCCAAGGGTATGTATGCACTATGCCACTCCATATCACCTAAAAACATCAAGGTGGAGGCATAGTTGGATCCACGACCATCAATCATGCATCACGATGCATGATGGCCAAAGATCCAACTTGTGCATTTCAATGTAAAATGAATGCACAAAAACACATAAATGCCTAGAACTCTATCATGCATTGTCAAGAGCATCGACGACCAAGAATTGAGGCATGTTTCATCACTTGAAGTATGAAATATCCCTTGTTTCTCGTGCTCGGATTAATACTTAATCCAAACAACAATGCAACACAAGCATGGCAAACATGCAATATGTCCTAAGCATGCAACGACGAATAACGAAACTAGCATGCGACAACATGCAATGTACCAAGTATCTAATAAACATGTAACAACATGTAATGGAACTAGCATGCGACAACATGCAAAGATGGAGCAAGCATACAACAATATACAAGACAAGCATGCAACAACATGCAAATGATGGACTTAAACCAAAATAGGCAGACCTCAGATATGCCCAAATCAGTGGCCATTAGTACTAAAATGATGATATGAAAAGCATGAAAAGGAAAGGCAAACATGCATGCCAATTGGTTCAAGGATCAAAGCATAAAGATGCAACTCTCAAACATGAGCAAAGAGTGATAATGTGGCAATGAGGTAATCTCTGAAATCATGCAAGGAGTGACGCCAAACCACCCAAACAAGTCAAACATAGCATGCAAGAAAGCTCAAAGTACGAAACAAACAAAGGGACTTAAACCATGGCCATGCAAGGCAAGCCCCGAAGGACTAAGGGCACCTAAAATAGTCCCACGGCAGGTCAAGGTGAGACTAAAAACATGCTTGAACATAGTTAATGTACTAAAAACATACTTGGACAGCATAAAACAGAGTTACATCATGGTATAACAAGACCAAAAATGCACTGATATGATGACCCAAAGGCCTAGGCTTAATGGTATGCACAATGATCAATTCATGAGGCATAAAACACAAGCTCTACAAGTCATTCAAAGAATGTAAAATGCAGGTGTATGACCACATTTCATGGACTGAAATAACATTCGAAATGATGGCAAAGCATGGAAACATCATATGTATGGCATGGTAGGGGCCTCAAAACCCAAGGCTAGCCAAAGCATTTACACTATAGCTATACAAAACATGAGTGATATGACCATGGCAGCCCAAAATAGTCCTAGAATAGCCCAAAATAAGAATAAAATCATGCTGGAGCAAAGCCAAAATATGCTAGAATGATGGGTCAAATCAACATGCACATAAGGCTAGTAAGCAAGATTTGTTCTACAAGTATATGGAGCATGCAAAAGATGACCAAACCAGCCATGGACAGAGTCAAGGCAGGTCCTAAAATTCACAAAAAAAGGCTTGAACCAAACCTCAAAAGTGTAGGGATACATGCTCCTTTGATAAGCCAAAAAATCAAGCAAATAAAAAACAAAAGAGAGGGGGTCACCCCCTCTGATTTGAGGCCTTAAAACCACATGCCTACCACTGAAAATCCACTGGATTTCAGTGGCGAAAAGGCCAAACCAAGACTAGCTCAAAGGCCTTAAGGCATGGCACAAAACAAAACCCAACAAGGCAAACAAGGGGGTTGTGCACCCTTAACACCAAGAAGACCTTAAATAATCATCAAAAACACTTAAATACAGAACTTTTTTCAGTTGAAAGCAAGGCGTAAAACAATATGCAAGGATTGCCAAAATGAGGTACAAATAAATGCTAAAAAGGGGAATATACTCACCCTTGAAGATCACCTTCGAAACCAGTAACTTCAGAGGCTAGAAACCAAGTTTCAGACCTCAAGTAACACTCTCAAGAACCTCAGTCCAAAGGTGGTGGTGTATCTCTATGTGTTGTAGTGTAAAAGTGCAAGAAAAATGGACTTTAGAACACTATTCTATGCAATATATAAAGAGAGTGTGAGAAATATAGAGAGAAAGAGAGATACAACTCCTTCAAAACTTTCTTCAACCTCTGATATAGAGGAAGGCCTCCTCCTTATATAGAAGAAAGTAAGAATAAGTCTATTAAACAAGCTTGGCAAGAGCTTCATCGCTCTATACACGTGTATGGAGGGGAAATGAGTGAAAACCAGCTGGCTCAAAAGATCTGGCATGAAACCTGCTGAGACAAGGGGTCTGTCGGCCATCAGCGGTGGCCGGCAGTGGCTCATTGATGGCCGACAGGCTCCATCAATGGCTAGCAGGACAAAGTTGATGGCCGGCAGGGCCAAAAGGTGGTCGGCAGTGCTTCCAAAAAAGCATGCAGAAAGGGCCAACACATGGTCCAAAAATGGGGCAGGAAGGATACAGGGTTTGGAAAGCTCAAACCTGTGACGTTCCACCGCGGTAGTCGAGTACTCGGTGAGCAATCGAACTAGTTGTTGGGTGTACCTGCAAGCACAACCAAGTCTTGAGGATGGTCAAAAATGGGTGTCTACATGCCCCTACTCCAAGTTTGCTGTTGTCTGAGTCATTTTCCATGCTCTATTCAGCTTCAGTATTTGGTTCAGCCTTTTCCTCAGCATCACTATCTTGCAGCTGTAGATCAAAAAAGATCTCGAACCTAGGGACACGCTGCTTCGTGGAATTCACCCAAGGCTCGGGAAAACGGCAAAAGGGGAAATCTTCTCCCTCTCGAACAAAGCGGCCATTCAGCGTTCCTTGGATTGGCCTGCAAATGAGCTCATAGTGTTTCCCGGGTTGGTTGGCCTTGGCTCTGCCTCTGATTTCCTCTTCTTTCCTGATCCAATCCTCGTTGGTGGGCACATAGCCTAGACCAAAGGCATGTGGGTTGTGCAGCACATCTGTCAATGCTACCACGCCTTTCCGACCACTTCTTCCAAGTCTCATTCCTGGAACATGCTGCAGTTTGTTGATGAAATCGATAGACTAGGCGCTAACGTACATGCCATCATCAGCGGCCAGAATGGTCTGCACTACCCAGACTTTAGCCAGAGTGAACCCTGAGAGGAATACATTCTCCTCGCCATGAGTGATTTCCAGTACTGGTGTAGTTACCTCTGGCGGGGGATGGAAGGTTGAATTCCCAAAAACAATCACCACTCCTTTCCCGTGAGGGTATTTCAACATTTGGTGGAGGGTGGAGGAGACAGTTTTCACATGATACAACCAGGGCCTCCTTAGTAGTAAATTGAAGGTAGCCGGCACATCCAGGACATGAAACCCGACATCTTGCACAGCTGGGCCCACCTGGACTCTGATTTGCACCGTGCTCATGAGCTCCCTGCTCATATTATCATATGCCCAAATTACTTGGGCTGTGGGTACAAAGTTTGTTGGTCTAAGGCCGATTGCATAAATTGTGCAGGACAGACAGACATTGATGGTCGAACCGATGTCTATCAACACCACTGACACCTATTTCTCCCTGTACTTAACAGATATGTACAAGGGTTTGTTGTGAGCGGGGCCTTCCGGGGGCAGTTCTTTGTCAGAAAGGTTAGGGTTGGCCTGGCGACTCCTAGGAAGACCAATCCCACAAGCTGTTCAAGAGTAGTATCAATGGACAATTTAACCTTGTCCATTGCTGATAGTACGACCTGTCGATGCACTTGGGAGGCCATAAGAAGACCCCAAATTGAGATGTCAACTTGGATTCTCTTAAACTGTTTCAACACTGCCTCTTCTTCCAGCTGCTTCTCTTTCTATCTCTCGACCCCTCTGTCTTTTCCAGCTGCCTCAGGTTGATCTAAGTGCGGTGGCTTAAAATACCGCCCACTTCTTGTCACGCGATTTATTTCTTCCACATACCACGTGTTGTCAAGAAGGCACTCACTCTAGTCTTCGTCGATGTGGGCCAAATATAGATCGTCATCGTCTCACCATACACCTTCAGCAGCCGACAAACAGTTGGTTGGTTCTGTTTGTATTACCTTCACATCACAGGTATCCCCCACAGGGTGTTAGGCCATTATTGTTTTCTGGTTGTCTTTAACCCTCTCTTGTTCAAACTGCTTCAGTACAGCTTCCTGTTCTGTGTTTGCAGTGCTCACAACGCCCAATTCCTGAGCTGAATTTTCTATGCTAGCGTTCTCCGGCAGCTTTCCCCTCTCATCGGCACTTCTGACTACAACAGTAATTCCTGCTCCATTTTCTTCCAATTTCATTTCAGTTCCTTCCTCCTTATCCGGCTCATCACTCAGCCACCCAGAGTTGTCGATTGATCTATTTAAATCGAACCATCCAATCTGCACATCCCCTTGATCCTACTCATCAAAGAACTGCAGGTTGTCTAAATCCTCCTCAAGCTCTGCCAAATCATCTAACCCCAGGCTCGGGCCATCTTCTCTAACCACATTAACCTCTACTATAGTTGGCAACACCAATTCCGACTTGATTTGACCAGTCGGCACAATGTAGCAGCTTGGATCATACACCCCTTTAAGTAAGTCCTCAGAACTCTCCGGCAATGGAATCATGCTTTTCTCTATGGTCAGCCTCCCTTCTGCTGCAACTGTCACCACCACAGGCTTAGGTTGAAGTGCGGACGTGTCCATCATGCACAAATCTATGCTTTCGACAATGAACAGTGTTGAGAAGTGGTTTGGAAATACTCTTCAGATCTTGCGGGACGCTTGTGATCCTCAGCTAATCACCTGAAAAGGAATGAACCCTCCGGTCGGGGGTGCCGAAATTAGCACTCTGACGGATAAGTCAGTGTATACTCTCTAGATTACTTGTGTCTTGAGTTAAGCATACTAATTCTCACATACCTCTCTTTAGTTATTGTTCTTCTATTTATATACGCTCGTGGTCTTCTAGGTAGGGCCTGCTCTTAATCTGTCATGTACTTATTCACTCGGCCCCACCCCCCATTATGCCGTATTACAACTTTTAATCAGCCCTCTGCTCAACTTATTCGGCATCTGAAACGGTAGGGCGGAGCCGAATGCTTACTATACATCGATTGGGAATTTATACACCGCATATCCGCGTTTGAATTTATTCGGCTACCACAATTGCCCCGCGAACACCCCACTAACTCTGTTTAGTCGGCGTGTTTGGTTTAAATCTTAAAAGTCAAAAATTCGGAGGTTAACCTCATTCCAAAGCGTGTCAGAACGCACACGTTTTTTTAGTCATCATTACAAGTTCCCACCTCTTCGTACGCTTCCTCCATTTAATGTGGTTTAAAACTTTGTCTCTTCGAATGTATACTTTGAATACTCAAAATTTTTTGGTTCGCCTTCTAGTACAACTCCTCCACCTCGCGACCTCTGTAGCTCTCTTCTATCTCTCATTATCCCTTCCGCTCCCTGTGAGTTCTCTTCTCTTTCACTCCCAATACCATTTTCTCATTTACTATTAGTTTTGCATAACCCTTAGGCTGAGTGCGATGGCAAGAAATTTGAAAGCTCTTCTTTCTCCGGATCAGATTTCCAGCTTTCGATGCCATTGTTCCATCCCCGATGACATTCATCCGTCACTTGTGAAAGATAGCACCACTGATATGCAGAGGACCGACGAGAGCACAATTGAAGGCAGCGTCCGTTTTCCCCTTCATTCGTTTTTTAGAGTCGTCTTTCGACATTGGGGCCTAATCCCTTCCCAGCCTAACGTGAATTTTTTTTCGCATCGTAATGGGGATCATAGAGTTAAACCGTCGTCTTAGGATTAACCTAGGCATTCCTGCAATTCGGCATTGCTATGTCTTAGCCAAGTCCACTGGCCGTCTAGGACGTTATTTTCTTAAGGCCAAGGATACCGATCATCATTTGGTGACCATGCCTGCCAGCTCTGGCAAGCGTGTTGACGACGTGATGGTCGTTGTTCAAGGCAACTGGAAATTCGGCGAGGGTGAAGATCACCTGGATCACGTGCTAAGGCAAAAAGGCGATCTAGGTGGCCGTATAGCTCATTCTAGTTGCTTATATTTTCGTATATGTATTCAGCTCTCCTTTCAGGTACTTACTGTTTTGTTGGCTCAGGCAACGCGTTGAAGAAAGTGTTGGTTTCGGCCGACAACGCTGTACTTGCGAATATTAAAACCGCTCTGCAATTCGTTGGCCGTCCAAATCTTCAGAAGTAAGGAAGGGCGGCCCATATTCTCTTGCGCTACGCGCCGTCTTACGCAACATTTTCCGCAGTAGACCATATACCAATTCCAAGAGGCGAAGATCATCTTACAGCCCTCATCTTTCCCAGCTTTAAAAATCTGAAGGAGATCAGTTTGGAAGCCTCCAATTCGAAACACGCAAAAGAACAAGTAGCCAATCAAATCGTCGAGGACCCGGACCAATTGGGAACTGATATAGACGAAGCCCTCAAGTCAGCGTTTGAGGAGGCTGGACTAAATTTGTTCGACCCTCCATCCACATCTGGCTGAGGGGACGTCTTTGAGGATATTTTTACAAACTTAGGAGATCTTCCCAGCACTTACCCAGAGGATATGGCTGGGGAATCACTTCAACAACTTGCGCGGAAAAAGAATGCCAAGAGGATGGCCCCCAGGCGAAGGGCCGTGGCCGTCTGATCGGAGACTCCAACCGCCACGGTCGCTGAGTCTACACCGGCCATGGTCGCTAAGTCTATTCCTCTGGTTATTGCCGAAGAGACAGCTCACCCTAAAAGGGCTGAGATGGAGCAGGTGGGGCAGGCCAACGAAGGCGAACAAAGGGGCGAGAAACGCCCCGCCGATCGAGAGGCCGAGTACGAAGAGGACCAAAGCGATAAACGGCCTCGAGTTGAGGAGTCGGATTTGGTCCTTCCATTCACGATTCAACCAAGGATCAGAAATATGCCGATTTCCTCAGACTCCTTGGCTATGGGGGAACCGGCTATGGCGTTGAGCATGGCCGCCTCAATATCCCTGCCGGTTGACAGAGCCATATTTCGAGCGGAGCCAGATCTGATACTCTTTGCTTTGGTCGCTCAGTCGGCCTTTTCGGTAAATATTTATAATTATTTGTTTGTCGTTTCTTTGTTTTGTAGGCGGTGGGCAGGATAGCCGAGATCGGCCGCCGTCAACACGACGCCATAGAACAGATTGGCGTATTGAAAGCCAAAATTGAAGATGAAAAGAAAAAGCTTGTGGCTGCTTCTCAAAGGGCCGATTATGAGGTAGCACAAGCGACTGTGGAACGTGTCAAAGCCGACTCGGAGGCCGAGTGAGCCAGAAATTTTGATCAGTTAAGGCTTACCGCCGAGGAAAAGGCAAAGACCAGTGAGGAGGCGCTTAAGTTAGGCCAGGAGGCAATCACCAAGCTGGAAGCCGACTTGGAGCAATCAAAGAAGGCTAGGGAAAAGGCTGACTCCGAGACTTCTAAAGCATTCCAAGCTGGGCAAGAGGCCGCCTTGGAAAGCTATGTAGAAGAAGCGCCAAAGTTTGAGAATCGAGGCTTCAAACACGGCTTGGTCAAAGCCCTCCCTGCTGCGAATGTGACATTGGCACAGCCGATTTCGTATGAGCAGGTGGAGGTTGACCCGCTGGCGTCTGACCTTGAGGAATGATTAAGGCGTATTTTCATTTTTGGTAGGCATCTTAGATGCACAGTTTTTTTGTTTGTAGATTTTTATCTTTTTTCGATGTCGACCGATTTTAATGTGTAAAATATCCGCTGTTAGTGCCCAATTTATAAATGAAAATTTTCGATGCTCTCAAGTTAGTGCTTGTATTGTTTGTTATATGAGTACATAATTAAAAGAATCAGCAGTTAGAACAAAATGACAAGACTACGTGAGACGGAAAACTTATTAGCCGATTAAATTAATGAATATGATTGATGACTGAATAAAATGAATTCATAAGGTGCTGATAGATTAGTTCATGAGGCGGCTCGGGTACATAAGCCGATTAGATTGACGAATCTGCCCTTGCCCCAGCTGGTTCATGAACTGGAAAGCCGAATAAAATGAACTCATAAATATTGTACTGATAAATCGATTCATGAAGCGGCTGGGTCATGAACTAGAAAGCCGAATAAAATGAACTCATGAATATTGTACTGATAAATCGATTCATGGAGTGGCTGGGGCACTCAAGCCGACAAGATTGATGAATTTGCCCTTGCCCCAGCTGGGTCATGAACTAGAAAGCCGAATAAAATGAACTCATGAATATTATACTGATAAATCGATTCATGGAGCGGCTGGGGCACTCAAGCCGACTAGATTGATGAAACTGCCCTTGCCCCAGCTGGTTCATGAACTAGCACGCTGAATAACAGAGGTTCATGGGGCGGCTGGGGAAAATACGCTGATTATATTGACGAATCTGCCATTGCCCCAGCTGGTTCATGAACTAGAGCGTCGAATAACAGATGTTCATGGGGCGGTTGGGGCACATGACTCAATCGGCGCCGGGCTATGGAGGTTTTAATATTAATGAGATCACTTCGGAGGTGCTGCTCCCGTAGGGAATAAACGGGGCGTGTACTTCGTGCATGAAGGTCCTATTTATATGCTCAGAGCCAGTTCGTTGAGGAAGGTTAAACAAGTGCGAATGTCAGATAGACTTTTCTTCAACAGTAGAGGAGAGGCAAGAACATTAGCTGAGTTTGAAGGAGATATGAATCGAAGTGGCGAACCTATGCGCACGGAAAGTAGGACTTTGAGGGATCGGGAGAGACGCCAATCTCCTCGTCGTCAAAGTAGGTCGTCCAGGAGGGATAAGCAGCCACAGGGCAGATCTCCTCAACCCCGTTCTAGAAGGGAATCCAATGCGACACTGCGCCCATTGAGTTTTGCGGTCTTCGTGGGGAATAGACCAATGACAGAGGCGGATTCAATCATTCGTGATCCAAATGTGGCAGCCGAGTTCGCTCGACAGATTTTTCCACCCGAAGTCCAGCAGTCGATGGTAGTTCGATAGGATTTCGAAGTGTTTCGTGAAAGAAATCAACTACTGCCTGTCGGCTTGATTCAGGGAAGCGCTGACCATGAAGAACCTATCTAGATTTCCATCAATTTCGACTCGATCCAGGGCTTCCGTGGCCTTTTCACTTGGGAGGCGCCCAACATCGTCGAGGCTCTCTCGATCTGGCACCTCAATATAATTCACTTGCAACTCTTTTGGCGTCTTTCCAACAAGGAGATAACATGCTTGTGCTGATTTCTAGGAGCCACGGATTTTCTCGATGCCGTGTTCTGTCGAGAAGCGTAGCAGCTGATGATAGATGCTTGGCATGGCCTGCATAGTATGCAACCAAGTTTGCCCCATGATGAGATTATACGGCGATGGCAGCTTGACGACCAAGAATTCCATATCCACTGTTCGGGAGCCCGCTCGAACGGGTAGTGTGATTTTCCCCAATGGGTATTCTGGATTGGCGTTGAAGCCGAATAATGGATAAGAAGCTGGCGAAAGGTCCGATTCGGAGAAGCCGAGTTTGGTGAATGTCTTGTAATACGTAACTTCCGATGTGCTCCCCGGATCAATGAGTACGCGCTCAACAGTGAATCGGTTTACGCGTAACTCGATTACTAAGGGATCGATGTGGGGAAGTGTCACTCCGGCCAAATCTGAATCATCGAAAGTAATGCTCACAGCTTCATGAGGCCGTTTAGCCGGAGTGAGTTGATTTTGAGAGTCGGGATTCGACTGAATCGTATGCACAGCGGATGACATCGGTAGGTTGTATATCATGTGGATCACGCCGAGTGGAGGTGAATCATGCCGTAAGGTTATTGCTTTGGTTGAGTTGCCTTTTCGGACATACTATTATAGCTGACCATCTTGTACAACTCTCAGTATGATGGTCGTGACCCTTGTGATACTCGCCCCACCTATCCCGTCTTCTCGTGTCGGGAGGTCCCACCATTTTGGACGGCCATTTGAAGAACGAAAGGTGTTGGACTTTGGACATAACTGCACTGATCGGCTCTGACAACTCAGTATATTTCTTGTTTGCGCGCCTTGTGCGCCTGTTATCGACTTGCAGTTGTTCATTGGCTCGGTGGGAGCATTAGTCGCTTGTTTGGCAAGAATCTCGTCTTTTGTCTCGTTTAGCCCGATGCCGTGGTTCAGGGCTCTGAGGTGGTATAGAATTTAATGGCTGAGCAATTTCAGAAGGGGTCATCTTGTTGTCCATGTTTTTAGATTTAACCTGCAAGGCGTCATCTTCCACTTTGTAGTATTCCTTAACTTTTTTCATCAATGACCAAACTGTTTTGGGGGGTCGTCAAGTCAAGGAACTGCAGAGACCACTGTCAGGATGCAAACCCATTTTAAAGGCGGTAATGGCCATGGAATCGTTGCAAGCATCATCGACAAGATTAAAGCATTCCCAATAGCACGCCGAATACGCTCGTAAGGTTTCTCCCGGCTGGATCTGCATTGCCCAAAGAGAGTCGGCTTGCTTCGGCTGGACTTCGTTGGTGATGAACCTTGCCCTGAAGGATTTTTGGAGTTGGTGGAAGCTCTTGATCGAAGTCGGCTCCAATTTATAATACCACCTGATAGCCAGTGGTCCCAAATTGCTCGGACATATTTGACACACGAGGGCCTCGTCGTCTGCATAGAGCGTCATGGCTTGCTTGTAATGGCGGATGTGATCGGTGCGGTCTGATTTACCCGTACAAGGTGAAGGACAGTTCTTTGAACTTTTTGGGCAGCACGACCCTAGCAATCGGTCATACAAAGGGATCATGCTGGTCTTCTTCGTCTGAACTGTTTCTTCTTTGCTTATGCCTTATACGTACACTCTCTTCAAAGGAACTGGTAGCTTCGAGCCGACCCTTCTTTTTGGGCTCCGGGGATATTGAATCAGAGTCACTGTCAGTGTGTTGTTCTCGGGCTCGAGGTCATCCACCACCTGCCTTCAGAGGTCGTTCCGGATCTTGGCGTACAGCTTGTTTGGACTTCACCACTTCCAAGGCCAAATCCTGACGGAGATGTTCGTTCTTAGCAATCATGTTCTCCAACCTCTGTTTGTTTTGTTTTGCTTGCTCCATAATCGCTTGCATTGCCTCATGTGCTGATGTCGAGGGTGAACCGAAGTTCAAGCCCTTCTTGTGGTAATGTTCTCTGGCCCAAGCATATTGCTTGAAGTGGTTTCATCTTGCGGCGTAAGGTCGACAGCGACTGCCGAAGGATGGATGTGCTTGAGTATTCCCACAGACGATGCCAATTGTGGAGAAGTGGTTTAGAAATACTCTTCAGATCCTGGGGGACACTCGTGATCCTCACCTGAAAAGGAATGAACCCTCCGATCGGGGGTGCCGGAATTAGCACTCAGATGGATAAGTCAGTGTATACTCTCTAGATTGCTTGTGTTGTAAGTTAAGCATACTAATTCTCACATACCTCTCTTTAGTTGTTGTTTTTCTATTTATATATGCTCATGGTCTTCTAGGTAGGGCCCGCTTTTGATCTGTCATGTACTTATTCACTCGGCCCCACCCCCATTATGCCGTATTACAAGTTTTAATAGGCCCCATGCTCGACTTATTCGGCATCTGAAACGGTAGGACGAGGCCGAATGCTTATTATACACCGATTGGGAAATTATACACCGCCTATCCGCGTCTGAATTTATTCAGCTACCACAAACAGCGTTGGTCTTGGTAGGTGGGAAGGGGTAATATATGCGCTGGGGTTGTAGAGGATGGCCAGTGTATGGATTAAGTTTAGATTTTGAGGTGGGGAAACTTGATTGTGGGCAGGGAGAAGGCTGTAGTTACATTTGGTTTCTGGGGTGGTGCGATCACCTTGTTGTCAATGAGGTCTTGAATCTCATCATGCAGTTGGAAGCATTGGTCGGTATCATGACCGTGCTAATGGTGAAACGCGCAGTTGTAGACACCCCATTTTTGACCGACCTTAAGACTTAGACGTCACCAGTTGAGTGCTCGGTGATACTACATATTATGCTCGTTCAGAAGTATCAGAGTCTCGGCTGTGAACCCTGCCTCCGGACTTCCGAACCCTCTTTTGTGCTTTGCCTCGGTTTGTGAACCAGGTTCAATTTTCTCTATTTCTTTTCCTGAGGGGAGGGAGAGGTCCCGTGGACCATCTCTCAGTGGCCGTGGGCTACGTTTTGTGGTCGTAGGCCATTTTGTCCATTTCGGAGCCCGGTTTCCGATTTTCGAAGCCGTCAGGCCGTGTGCCTCGGTTCGGGACCGCTCAACCATCTCCATTTGCTCTGATTTTTGGCATACATCTTATTTTCTCCCTTTCAAGGGACACTGGGGTCAGAGAAACCCACTTCGTGGCCGAACGCCACTTTTGGTGCTTAGCAGCCCATTTTCGGGACCCCGAACTGCGCGTTTTGGCCCCCGAGCATTCGTTTTGCATCGATTTTTGTTCATTTTTGGCAGGTACCTTTGTTTCATCACCAGGAAGGCCGTAGAAGGGTGGGAGGCCAGCATTTATCTTGGCAACCAGTTATATTCCATTTTCGCCCTCCGGCACCCGTTTTTCTCACTTCCGAGCCAATGTTGAACACCTTGGGGCCACTTTCTTCAACCCCAAACCACATATTTGTGTTGTACACACATGGGAGGATCCTAATATCATATGGCCGGCCAGAAATTCCATTTGACCCTTTTGAACCCCTCTTAAAAATGGCCTATTCTCTCTCCTATTTTACAATTTCCAAATTCGAACCACAGGGTTGTGATGAGGGGACCTGGGAGGACACCTTTTTGTGGTGGCCGGCCAGAAAATCAACTTGACCTTTTTGACCCCTAGCCGGCCGGCGAGGGGGGTGGCCGGCCGGCCACCTACAACTCCAAAAGGTGGCCGGCCATGATCCTCACAAAATGCACTTTACAGCTGTATAGCTGTTTCCCCCAGAAAACATCTGTATCTGGGGGATATTTTTTGGGGGAAAAATTGCCTACTTTTCCCCTACCTTTTCCCCACCTTTTCTCCCTCTCTTTGGTCCATATAACCAGCAGGCAGCATTGGTCTTAGGGGTTAGAAAAAATTACCTTCAAGCTTGCATACAAAAATCCCCCTCCATCTATCTTTTTCAAGCAAAAAACTTTCTAAGTTCTACCACCATTTCTTCTACACCACCAACCCCCACCCTTCCATCCTCCATTCCAGAAGTTTGAAGGTGTTCTCCAAGGCCTAAGGGTGCTACAAACTCAAGCCAAGAGTTGCTAAAGACTTGTCTTCAAGGGTGAGTTTCATTTCTCCTTTCTTGGGTCCATTTTTTGTATCATTTGTAAGCCATACATGCTTGCTGTTTTGAACTCCGGCCCTAACTGAAAGTGGCCTTATTTTGAGTTCTTTTTCACTTTTTCTTAAGGGATTAACACTGTTTGAGCCCCCCCATCTTGCACTTGCTTCAATATCTCTTTGTATGTCAATATTCTTGCATGCTTCACTAGCCTATCATTTTTCTATTTTTGGACCATGATCAGAACTGAAAGTGGCCTTATTTTGACCTTCTTAACATGTTTTATTAAGGGTCTTTGCTTTTTTGGTGAATGCTTTGTATACCTCATGTTATAGCCACTTTTGAGCCTCATTTTGCATTGCATTTCTAGCATGTTTGTATACTGATTTTGGGGCGGCCATAAACTGTAAATGTGCATATATTTGGTCCTTCTTCAATGTTGTAGAAGGGAATTTTTCATTTTGGGCTTTGTATATACCACTTGCCTCTTTGACCACCTTTTGGCCCATTTTCTTGCATAAGAGCTTAGCCATATCTATGTTTCTTTTTAGGGTTTTTACAGTTCTGTAAAGTGGCTTATTTTGGGCCCCTCTTAAATGTTGTTGAAGGGCCCTAACCTGTTTGGGGTCAGAAGCTGTGAGTTGCTTCATAACCTCATATTTAGGGCCATTTTTGCATGCTATTTTTGCCCTATTTGTGTTTGCTGTTTGGCCATACTTTGAACTGGAAAAATTCTTATTTTTGGGCTGCCTTGCTACTGTCTATTCATTTCATGTCCATATTGTGCATGTTTGGTATAGCTATAGGCCATTTCATGCGCTAAATTTCATGTTTCGGGAGAAATTCCATGCATCGGGTGTACTTTCGCCTCATTCCGGGGCTGTTTTCCCCCACATTTCAGTGCTTAAATTCCATTAGCATGTTTTCATATCATTTTCCATGCCATTGCATTGCATATGCCATTGTCTCGGTTTGCGTGCCCGTGTGCACGCATTTCGAGGCGCTTCATTTTCATCCACTGGCCTCTTATGTGAGTGTGGCTGAGGCTCTCTCATGTTGGTGTAAGCCCATTATTGCATTGCGTATGCCATTTCATCCATAGCATTGTGTATGCTCGGTTGTGTATTACCTCGTGCAGCTTGTATGCCATTCCATAACATAGTGCATACTAGGATTGTATCTTAGTTGCATTTCATGCATGTCATGCATATTGCATCGCGTTCGGGATAGGAGTTAGCCCGAGCACGGGAAACGAGGTGCGTTTCGTACTCTGAGTGACGGAACATGTCTCAATTCCCAGTCACCGACACTCTGGATTATCCATGATGGAGTTAGGTTCTTGTTGTGTTTATATGTGCATTCATTCTACATTGAATTACACATTTCGACCCCTCGGCCATCATGCATCGATATGCGTGATTGGTGGCACGAGGATCGAGGCATGCATATATCTGTGAAAATACATTACCATGCCCCTTTCCTGCTCTCTGTTGCAGCAAAATGAAGAATCAGCAACTTTTTGGAGTTTGGCGCGCATCTCAAGAAAAGGTGTAAACAGAGGCTAATTGGGGCATCCCAGTGGATTTCCGTGCAAGGCAGCCGAGACATGCATCATTCATCAGAAGCAAGGCAGTCCCTGGCTTGCACGCCAGTTTTACAGTTTTCTTAGTTAATTTGATTAATTAATTAGGAATTTGTATATTATTTGGACTGTAACATTCGGACTGTACTATTCTTTTATTGGGGACTATATATTTATTCGGACCCTCTGCGCGAGGGCACAACTGTAATAAGTGTGCGTGTGTGTGTTGTATGTCTTCCAACCCCACGTCTTTCTCCCTTTTATTTATCCGCTTTTGATGGTTAGATTAGGGCATATTTCAATTAGCATACAATATGATAGCATGTTTGCATTCATTCATCTGTTTTGCACGCACCGGGCTCGGCGCATCATACTAACTGCATTGTACTTTCAATTCCAAATTGAATACATGTTAGTTGTAGCATTCCATATGCCATGTTTAGAATAGCCGAGCCTGCTATAGTTGCATTTTGCATGTGTTGCATTAGGCATTTCTGTATACTTAGGATTCATGCATGGATTTCTAATGAATGTCTGTTTTGGCTTGGAGTACTCGGTGAGCTTTATGCTTTAGCATCCTTGCATGCGTGTGAGTGAATGCCATGAATAGCATGCTTACCATGAGGCTATATGCTTATGTGATATAACTACCTGAATGCCTGTGGATGAAGGTTGGGTTACTTGGATTGGAACAATTCATCAAATGTTTGTTTTAAGCCCACTAGATAGTGGCAAAACCATCTTTTCTAAGCCTACCTGCGGGTGGCAAAATCTGCATTTTAAGCCTACTTGCGAGTAGCAAACCATCTTTCAAATAAACGAACATGAAATGTTTTGTTCCAATTTAGGCGACCCAGTCTATACTTGTATGCTGTGTGCATCACATAGTAATCTAGGCTAATAACAGGAATAAGAACACACAAAGTTTTCAAAAATAGATATCATGGTTAGTAGAGGCCGATCTTTGATCGGGCGAGCGGGGGTGCTCACGAAGTGACCTTCCCCAATCGTACCCAAGTTTCCGAGCCGAGGCAACTTTGGTGATGACGGACACGTGGCCTTTGGCACCGAGTCAGGGTTTCTTAAATTTCCCATTAAAAAACATTTAGGTGGCGACTCTGTATCTGGCAAAGCAATCCATGTTTGGCAATTCTTTTCAAAAATCTGTTTCTCAAAACGATTTGCCGGATTTGGACTCTTTGGTTCAGACTGAGAACCGTGACAAATTTGAGAGTCCTGAGCTATAGTGACCCCAAAATGAACAGAACGGAAGCTCGTTCCTCCCGGGGCGTTCGGGGACGTCTAAAGTTTCTGGCGACTCCGCTGGGGATTTAGAGAACTTGACTCGAACTCGTTATATCTGTTTTTGACTACACTTGTGTGTTTCTTTGCATTGCATTTGCATTGGTGCGCCGAGGACACCGTGTTTACCATCTGCTATTCCTGAACGGTTTGCCGGAGGCTTGTCTTGTCAAGCCACGACCATAAGGCTGACCGGTTGTGGGCTCTGCCAGTATGGGAACACAAACCCCGGTTTTACCGGGGCACCCTTTTCGACCATTCGACCTAGTGCATATTCGGATCCATAGTGACATTCCAACTAGGACAGGTTGCTTACCCGATTTAGGTTGTTTGAAACTGCTGTGTGCGTAGTGAAGCCCTAGCTCCTGACAAAATAGGACAGGGAAACCCTACCCCAACATAGGGGTGCTTTGGCTCTCACTTATCTGTTATGTGCTTTTAGAGTGCGTCTCTACAGGAATGCATGTATCAGTTTGCAAGTTTGGGCATCAGGCCTGCGGGCACCAGTTCAGTATTTTGGGATCCAGTTTACCTGAGGGTATCAGTTTACGGGCAGAATTCAGTAGAGAGCACACTCATTCAAATAGGCTCATATCTGTTCAGGTGAAATCAGGCTGAGATGCTGCATGTTTCCCCTTTTGCTAGGTAGTCTTGGAACCATAGCTTCAGAAGGCTCCGGTATCCCCCGAGGTTCATCGAACTTGTGCTGATAGACTTTGCTAGGTCAGAGATTCAGTTCAAGGGCAATCAGTGTCCCTTTGCCAGAGGCAGGGTAAAAGGGCTAGTCGGGCACAAATCACCAGTTCAGCAGATACCAGATCAGTGGCCCTTATCCACCCCACCAGTGAACAGTCAGGCTGAGGTCTCAGTTTCTACTGCAGGGATAGATACCGGTCAGTCAGATGGATCAGCAGAACACATCAGGGATGGAGGTAATGATGCGCCAGATGCAAGAAAGTATGAAACTCATGCAGCAGGATGCTGCCCGTCAGGAGGAATTTGCCAAACAGCAGGCCGCGATCATGGCTCAGCAGGCCGAGCTCATCATCAAGCTGCAACAGCAAAGCGGCGCATCCGCTTCACAACAAGTTCCTCCCCCAGCAGGAGCTCCAGCGCCTGGGGAGACGCCAAACGTCCAGGATGATACGGACATTCCAGGCGGGCCGGCTCCGCCCCCAATTTTACCTCAACTATCCAAAACACCTACCAATCTACCGGACTCTCCCTTCGAGTTCGAGGTTGACCCCACAGCGTTGAAGTTGAGCAAGCTTGAAAAGTTGTTCAAGAAATCCCAGGGGGTAAAGTCCATCCCGGGCATTGAGGACGGGTACACCGACGCAGCTGTAACTCTGCTGGACAGGTTCAAGATGCCTCACATCGACCGTTTTGATGGGTCAGGAGATCCCATGGTCCACCTGAGCTTGTTTTCAGATGTTTTGCGCCCGATGAGCTTGACAAGATTACAGAAGCTCTCCCTTTTTGGCAGGACCCTGTCAGGTATTGCAGTCACCTGGTATGCCAAATTAGAGGATTCAGTGAAACAAAGCTGGGAGGAGATGGCCGAGGCGTTCGTCGCACAATATTCATACAATACCCAAATCGAGATTACGACCCGTGATCTTGAGACGATGAGGCAGGAGCCGAAGGAGAGCTTCTCAGAGTTCGTAGCCCGCTGGAGGGCCAAGGCTTCAATGATGACCCTTAGACCCACTGACAAAGATCAAATTCGGATGATTGTGCGCAATCTCCAGCCCAAGCTAATGCAGAAAATGATCGTGATCCCCTTCCCTACCTTTTCAGATTTGCATGAGATGGGAGTACAGATCGAGGACGCTATGAAGCAGGGCCTTTTTGACCAGGAGAAGGAGCAGCCCAGGAGGGCGTTTTCCCGCAGTTCGAATGCGACCACCAGTGGTGATACAGCTGCAAGATCTTCTGAAGTGGGCATGGTTACCACCACCGTATCAAAAATAGCTACCCCATTCACCGGTGCGTCCGGAAGTAGCTCACAAGGAACCAAGTACCCACCTCGAATCAAGAGGGCTTTTACCCCACTTCATGTGCCTTTGTCAAAGGCCCTAGAGGTCTTAATCCGGAAAGGACATCTGAAACTGTTGGAACAACGGCCCCTACCCGATCCTATCCCTGCAAAGCATGATCAGACTAAATACTGCGCCTACCATCAACAAACCGGTCATGACACCGACAGTTGCTTTCGTCTGCGCCATGATGTACAAGATCTGTTTGACAACGGGGTCATCCCTGCACCAGGTCCTGCAAAGTCTATCGGCACTTGATAAGTGAACTTGTGATGGGGGGATAATGTGATCTAATCAAGGAATGAACCACCTGCGGATGGCGCTCAGATTACTCCAGCTGTGGTGGATGGCATGCACTGTTTTGAGCAATGTACAAGTGCTGTTAATTTTGCATTCTGACCTGGGTATTGGGACAGTCTTGTTGTTTTATTTTGAGTCTGTCTTTTTGTTTTGAGTCAGTCTCTTTTTGTTTTGGGTCTATCTTGTTGTATCGAGTCAGTCTTGTTATATAGGAGTCGGGTGATTCCGGGGGGTGTTACCTCGGGCATCACCATTTTGTTTTGTGTCTGTCTTTTTCGTTTTGTTTTGAGTCTGTTTCTGCCAAGGAGCCAGTAACACCAAAAGATTTGAATAAAACAGCAGTAATTTTTGCACTTCTGTGTTCGCTTCTGCCGTGTGCTAGTTGTGACGAAATCTGAATGAAATGGCAGTACTTTTCGCCTACTCTTCTGCACCCCAAAATCATTGCATTGACCTAAGTTTTTCAAAACTTTTGAACACTGCGGTGAAAATGAAGAGGAAGGAATTCCTCGGGTTTTGCAAAATTTGATCATTTGAGAGAAAGAGAGGCGTGCTAAGCCCTTAATGAGTGAAATCATGCTTGTTAGCGTGAGTACTGAGAAGGATCCTGGCTTGATCCAGACTGGTTTCATACTATCTTCAGCGCGAGCGATTTGTCGCTTTCTTGAAAACTTTCAAAAACAAAATGTTTTGCGCGGTCCTGCGAGGACCTGTGTGGAATCGCTCATGAGATTGTGCAGCCTAGGATCGCTCTCAGCCTCGAGACTCAACCCCTTTGCTTCCAAACCTTGAAACTTGAATTCAGAAGGTTCAACGGTCAACTATGATGTGAGGCCTGTGTGGCCAGATTCAAAGCAGCCCTTGAATAAAAGGCAAGGAAGTCAGATCAAAAAGACCAGATGTCATCAAAAGAAGCTTGCGAAGCCAGAACAGAAACACCCCTCGAACTAGGGGCAAAAATGTCAGACATGTTCGAAGAGCCGAAGATGGATCCTTCTGCAAATCGATACAACAGCCACTCTCTTGGATACGGATGGCTTCGAGATCCTAAAACCATTTAGCATGGACTTGTTACACTTTTACCCTTGAGAGGCTCGCTGGGCCGAAAACCCGAAAGGGCGGCCTAGGCAAAAGTTAGAGCAAGAAAAAAAAAAGAGAAGAAAAGGAACAAAAAAAAAGAGAAAAGAACAAAAGAACAGAAAAGAAAGAACAAAAAAGAAAATCAAAAAAGAAATGAAATAAAAAGAAAAGAACACAAAAATTGAAAAGAAGAAAAACAAAGCTCGCAAGGTCGAAAACCCGTAACGGGCGCATTGGCAAAAGTTAGAGCCTAAAAAGGAGAGGTTAATACCCGAGTGTACCGTAACCCCGAACTACGTAAGGCTTGATTCCCATCTTTGGGATACGTAGGCAACTTCATTCTGAAGTCCAGCCGTAAAACAATTCGATTGTGTCCATGCGATGGTTCTGGTCATCTTTGTCTTTTCTGCATCCGGGAGTTCGGTTGCAATCATCGCTCTGAGGGCTGATTACAATACACTACGGTGCCATTCAGACAAGGGGCAACTTTCCGTTTCCATTCAATACACCGCGGTGTCATTCAAACAAGGGGCAACTTTCCGTTGCCATTCACTGCGCTGCGGTGCCATTCAAACAAGGGGTAACTTTCCGTTGCCATGCAGCTCTCTTCGAGCAAGGGGGCAATTTTCCCTCCCAATCCGAGGTTGTGCGTCTCAAGAGTAGGTTCCGTGCTTGTTAAGCATTGGCCGTTTGCAAAAATAGTTTTTGAGAATTTTTACTGAAGTTGACTAATTTTCTTGAAAATTGTTCTATCTTTTCCAAAAACTAGATCATTTCTTGGACCCCAAAAAGGGAAAATTTTCAGTGCTCACAGCCTAACTTGCATGATTTCAAATCAGAAAATCGAACAAGCGCGTTAATCTAACTTTATTTTGATCAAAATTGTTTTATAAAGCCAAAGCAAAAAATGGTCAAATTGATGAACTAAGGGCACAGTTGAGTCAGGCTTCCTGTCTTTTCCTCGTTGTCAATGCATTTGCCACAAAGGGCACTCTACTTGCTAGAAAGGGCATCGTATTCGCCAGAAGAGGGCACAACTGAAGTTAGCAGAAAAGGGCAGAAAGCTCTCACATCCTCCAAGCAACGAGGTATCAAGCAAAGTGCGAAGCACGAACTAGAATGAGGCAAGATATTCCACTCCCTCATCTGGACAGGTCTAACCACGTCCAAACTCCCTGACAGAGCATCATCAACCGATGTTAGCTGCAGATTTGCTACACATCCTGTTGTAGCACAACCCCTCTGAGAGAGGAACTCACTAGCTGCGCGCAGGAAAAGAAGAATCTAGCAGAATGCTAGCGGCACGAGCCCACAATTTGCTGTTTATCCATCAGCCAACCAGGGGAGGGACGAAAAATGAGAGATTGAAGAATAGAGAGATGTGCGATGAGAGGAAAAGTGAGAAGGGGGACTTTTCAGAAAAACAGAGCCTGAGGGCCGAGTGATGTGAGGATCACAAATGAGAAAGGGTGGGAAACACTACCCGGTAAAACAGGCTCCCTGTGTACGTCTGTGTGTCGTGTCTTTTGTTTTGTTTGTCTCGATTCTTGTTTTGAGTCGTTTCGAGTGTTACTCGATGTGTCTAGGTTGTGTGCCTTTTATTTCCATGTTGAGTTGTCTTGCTGTGTTCAGTCGTAGGCTCGATACCCGGTCAAAAGCTCATTTATCAATTCAAAAATAAAATCGTTTTGCGCTCCGAGTGCCGTGCCATTCTCCACATTTGTGCAAAACATGATTCGTTCTTTCATAAAACCGCAGGGTTCAACCCAGGTCATGTCAGAACAGCAAAACTGGGACCTATTTGAAGCTATATAGGTTCCAGACTACAAAGCAAAAGCAAAAGAGGAAATGTCAAGCATCTGAGTTTGTTTCAACTTCAGTAAGTTCCGAGACTACATTCCGTGTGTACCTCTTCAGGTCTTGCCAATGCTCCGAAGTATGAGTGTGCCTCTACCTCAAGCTCAAGATCAAGTCTGCTTCAAGCCAGAATGGCGATCAAATGTACTCTCCCTGAGTACCATTCCCTGCTAGAGGCATCTTGGCTGTGTTCGCAATGAGTTCCTAGGAGACCAACTGCGACGGTGGAAACTAGAGTTCGAATGGCTGATGCCTAGAACACAAAGGTTCGGGATTTCTGAGACTAAAGTCTGGTTTAAATACCCAGAGGCGTGTCCTCGGCTTGAAATCTGTATGGAAGCCCCATAGGTTGAGATAGCGTGTATGCACCTCAATTCTGGATACTGAACCAACCTAGTCTGTCACCCCGTTGGAGAATAGGGAAAGTTGTGAATATGATCAGGAAGAAAGGCAACATCCGAAGTGTTCTACGTAAAGAACCCTTGTCAGTATTTCAGAGCCTTTGTACTGTGAGTTGAAGGTAAGTGTTCGAAGAGCACGAGGGGAGATCCCCGTCAGAGTAGAGCGGTTCATCGCCACTCACCCCATGAGGTGCTTTCTAAAGCGCCGCTACGCTTGTTTATTACGTTCCTTAAACATTATGCATTGTACCTATCAAGTTTCTTTCTCATTCATGCACGATATTGTATGTACGGTTCATTCAAAGAAGTTCCGTTTGAGATCCTTTATTTAGTGTATCAATCACACTTCATTCAGTTAGTGTATCAATCACACTTCATTTCTTTAGTGTATCAATCACACCTCATTCACCCTTAGTGTATCTATCACACTTTCTTCGTTCGCTTAGTGTATCAATCACACTCTCTTCACTTAGTGTATCGATCACACTTCTTTCATTTTGTGTATCTATCACATACATTCTCGTTTTGTGTATCAATCACACTTCACTTCATTCACTTAGTGTATCAATCACACTTCATTCACTTTTGTGTATCTATCACACACATTCTCATTTTGTGTATCTACCATGCACATATTCACTTTAGTGTATCTATCACATATATTCTCGTTTAGTGTATCAATCACACTTCATTTAGTGTATCAATCACGCTTCATTCATTTAGTATATCAATCATACTTTGTTCACTAAGTGCATCTATCACACTTCGTGTTCACATTTAGTATATCAATCATACTTTGTTCACTAAGTGCATCTATCACAGTTCATGTTCACATTTAGTATATCAATCACACTCTGCTCACATTGTGCATCTATCACACTTCGTGTTCACATTTAGTGTATCAATCACACCTGTTCACTAAGTGCATCTATCACACTTCGTGTTCACATTTAGTATATCAATCACACCTGTTCACTAAGTGCATCTATCACACTTCGTGTTCATTTAGTGTATCCATCACACCCGTTCACTAAGTGCATCTATCACACTTCGTGTTCACCTTTAGTATATCAATCATACTCTGTTCACACAGTGCATCTATCACACTTTGTGTTCACATTTAGTATATCAATCATACTCTGTTCACACAGTGCATCTATCACACTTTGTGTTCACTTTCAGTATATCTATCATACTCCATTCACTAAGTGCATCTATCACACTTTGTGTTCACTTTTAGTGTATCAATAACACCTTGTTCACATAGTGCATCTATCACACTTTGTGTTCACTTTTAGTGTATCAATCACACTCTGTTCACATAGTGCATCTACCACACTTTGTGTTCTCTCTTAGTATATCCATCGTACATACTCACATTGTGCATCTATCACACTTTGTGTTCACCTTCAGTATATCTATCATACTCTGTTCACATAGTGCATCTATCACACTTTGTGTTCACTTTTAGTGTATCAATCACACTCTGTTCACATAGTGCATCTACCACACTTTGTCTTCGCTTTTAGTATATCCACCGTACTTACTCACATTGTGCATCTATCACACTTTGTCTTCACCTTCAGTATATCTATCATACTCTGTTCACATAGTGCATCTATCACACTTTGTGTTCACTTTTAGTGTATCAATCACACTCTGTTCACATAGTGCATCTACCACACTTTGTGTTCGCTTTTAGTATATCCATCGTACTTACTCACATTATGCATCTATCACACTTTGTGTTCACCTTCAGTGTATCAATCACACTCTGTTCACTTTGTGTATCTATCATACTTTGCTTCACTTGGTGTACCAATCACACTTTATTCATATAGTGTATTCAGCACACTCTCTTCATTTTTGTGTATCTATCACACTTGCTCGCTAAGACTGCATCATAACTATATGAAATGTAGTTGTTGCTTTGCATTCTTGCTTAAAACTGTTGCATCTATTTGCGAATACTTGCTTCATTACAGCTTGCTGCATTTGCATGATCATTGAGTTACCTTCGGCTCTGTGCATATCATTCGCATTCTGCCCCCTGCCTGCGGGCATGCTTGCGGGCACATCTTTGTTATCTTGCCTGTTTGTCTAAGTCTTCGGCCTTGTCAAAAATGGGTCGTCTCTGGGCTTTGACATTCACTCCCATCACTTATGACTTTCGAGTTCTGTCAAAGAGGGGCAACAGTAGACACCCCATTTTTGACCAACCTTAAGAGTTAGACGTCACCAGTTGAGCGCTCGGTGATACTACATATTATGCTCGTTCAGAAGTCTTAGAGTCTCGGCTGTGAACCCTACCTCCGGACTTCCGAACCCTCTTTTGTGCTTTGCCTCGGTTTGCGAACCAGGCTCAGTTTTCTCTATTTATTTTCCTGAGGGGAGGGAGAGGTCCCGTGGACCATCTCTCAGTGGCCGTGGGCTACGTTTTGTGGTCGTAGGCCATTTTGTCCATTTCGGAGCCCGGTTTCCGGTTTTCGGAGCCGTCAGGCCGTGTGCCTCGGTTCGGGACCGCTCAACCATCTCCATTTGCTCTGATTTTTGGCATACATCTTATTTTCTCCCTTTCAAGGGACACTGGGGTCAGAGAAACCCACTTCGTGGCCGAACGCCACTTTTGGTTCTTAGCAGCCCATTTTCGGGACCCCAAACTGCGCGTTTTGGCCCCCGAGCATTCGTTTTGCATCGGTTTTCGTTCATTTTTGGCAGGTACCTTTGTTTCATCACCAGGAAGGCCGTAGAAGGGTGGGAGGCCAGCATTTATCTTGGCAACCAGTTATATTCCATTTTCGCCCTCCGGCACCCGTTTTTCTCACTTCCGAGCCAATGTTGAACACCTTGGGGCCACTTTCTTCAACCCCAAACCACATATTTGTGTTGTACACACATGGGAGGATCCTAATATCATATGGCCGGCCAGAAGTTCCATTTGACCCTTTTGAACCCCTCTTAAAAATGGCATATTCTCTCTCCTATTTTACAATTTCCAAATTCAAACCACAGGGTTGTGATGAGGGGACCTGGGAGGACACCTTTTTGTGGTGGCCAGCCAGAAAATCAACTTGACCTTTTTGACCCCTAGCCGGCCGGCGAAGGGGGTGGCCGGCCGGCCACCTGCAACTCCAAAAGGTGGCCGGCCATGATCCTCACAAAATGGACTTTACAGCTGTATAGCTGTTTCCCCCAGAAAACATCTGTATCTGGGGGATATTTTTTGGGGGGAAAATTGCCTCCTTTTCCTCTACCTTTTCCCCACCTTTTCTCCCTCTCTTTGGTCCATATAACCAGCAGGCAGCATTGGTCTTAGGGGTTAGAAAAAAATTACCTTCAAGCTTGCATACAAAAATCCCCCTCCATCTATCTCTTTCAAGCAAAAAACTTTCTAAGTTCTACCACCATTTCTTCTACACCACCAACCCCCACCCTTCCATCCTCCATTCCAGAAGTTTGAAGGTGTTCTCCAAGGCCTAAGGGTGCTACAAACTCAAGCCAAGAGTTGCTAAAGACTTGTCTTCAAGGGTGAGTTTCATTTCTCCTTTCTTGGGTCCATTTCTTGTATCATTTGTAAGCCATACATGCTTGCTATTTTGAACTCCGGCCCTAACTGAAAGTGGCCTTATTTTGAGTTCTTTTTCACTTTTGCTTAAGGGATCAACACTGTTTGAGCCCCCCATCTTGCACTTGCTTCAATATCTCTTTGTATGTCAATATTCTTGCATGCTTCACTAGCCTATCATTTTTTCTATTTTTGGACCATGATCAGAACTGAAAGTGGCCTTATTTTGACCTTATTAACATGTTTTATTATGGGTCTTTGCTTTTTTGGTGAATGCTTTGTATACCTCATGTTATAGCCACTTTTGAGCCTCATTTTGCATTGCATTTCTAGCATGTTTGTATACTGATTTTTGGGCGGCCATAAACTGTAAATGTGCATATTTTTGGTCCCTCTTCAATGTTGTAGAAGGGAATTTTTCAGTTTGGGCTTTGCATATACCACTTGCCTCTTTGACCACCTTTTGGCCCATTTTCTTGCATAAGAGCTTAGCCATATCTATGTTTGTTTTTAGGGTTTTTACAGTTTTGTAAAGTGGCTTATTTTGGGCCCCTCTTCAATGTTGTTGAAGGGCCCTAACCTGTTTGGGGTCAGCAGCTATGAGTTGCTTCATAACCTCATATTTAGGGCCATTTTTGCATGCTATTTTTGCCCTATTTGTGTTTGCTGTTTGGCCATACTTTGAACTGGAAAAATGCTTATTTTTAGGCTGCCTTGTGACTGTCTATTCATTCCATGTCCATATTGTGCATGTTTGGTATAGCTATAGGCCATTTCATGCGCTAAATTTCATGTTTCGGGAGAAATTCCATGCATCGGGTGTACTTTCGCCTCATTCCGGGGCTGTTTTCCCCCACATTTCAGTGCTTAAATTCCATTAGCATGTTTGCATATCATTTTCCATGCCATTGCATTGCATATGCCATTGTCTCGGTTTGCGTGCCCATGTGCACGCATTTCGAGGCACTTCATTTTCATCCACCGGCCTCTTATGTGAGTGTGGCTGAGGCTCTCTCATGTTGGTGTAAGCCCATTATTGCATTGCGTATGCCATTTCATCCATAGCATTGTGTATGCTCGGTTGTGTATTACCTCGTGCATCTTGTATGCCATTCCATAACATAGTGCATACTAGGATTGTATCTTAGTTGCATTTCATGCATGTCATGCATATTGCATCGCGTTCGGGATAGGAGTTAGCCCGAGCACGGGAAACGAGGTGCGTTTCGTACTCCGAGTGACGGAACGTGTCTCAATTCCCAGTCACCGACACTCTGGATTATCCATGATGGAGTTAGGTTCTTGTTGTGTTTATATGTGCATTCATTCTACATTGAATTGCACAATTTGACCCCTCGTCCATCATGCATCGATATGCGTGATTGGTGGCACGAGGATCGAGGCATGCATATATCTGTGAAAATACATTGCCGTGCCCCTTTCCTGCTCTCTGTTGCAGCAAAATGAAGAATCAGCAACTTTTTGGAGTTTGGCGCGCATTTCAAGAAAAGGTGTAAACAGAGGCTAATTGGGGCATCCCAGTGGATTTCCGTGTAAGGCAGCCCAGACATGCATCATTCATCAGAAGCAAGGCAGTCCCTGGCTTGCACGCCAGTTTTACAGTTTTCTTAGTTAATTTGATTAATTAATTAGGAATTTGTATACTATTTGGACTGTAACATTCGGACTGTACTATTCGTTTATTCGGGACTGTATATTTATTCGGACCCTCTGCGCGAGGGCACAACTGTAATAAGTGTGCGTGTGTGTGTTGTATGTCTTCCAACCCCACGTCTTTCTCCCTTTTATTTATCCGCTTTTGATGGTTAGATTAGGGCATATTTCAATTAGCATACAGTATGATAGCATGTTTGCATTCATTCATCTGTTTTGCACGCACCGGGCTCGGCGCATCATACTAACTGCATTGTACTTTCAATTCCAAATTGAATACATGTTAGTTGTAGCATTCCATATGCCATGTTTAGAATAGCCGAGCCTGCTATAGTTGCGTTTTGCATGTGTTGCATTAGGCATTTCTGTATACTTAGGATTCATGCATGGATTTCTAATGAATGTCTGTTTTGGCTTGGAGTACTCGGTGAGCTTTATGCTTTAGCATCCTTGCATGCGTTTGAGTGAATGCCATGAATAGCATGCTTACCATGAGGCTATATGCTTATGTGATATAACTGCCTGAATGCCTGTGGATGAAGGTTGGGTTACTTGGATTGGAACAATTCATCAAATGTTTGTTTTAAGCCCACTAGGTATTGGCAAAACCATCTTTTCTAAGCCCACCTGCGGGTGGCAAAATCTGCACTTTAAGCCTACTTGCGAGTAGCAAACCATCTTTCAAATAAACGAACATGAAATGTTTTGTTCCAATTTAGGCGATCCAGTCTATACTTGTATGCTGTGCGCATCACATAGTAATCTAGGCTAATAACCGGAATAAGAACACACAAAGTTTTCAAAAATAGATATCATGGTTAGTAGAGGCCGATCTTTGATCGGGTGAGCGGGGGTGCTCACGAAGTGACCTTCCCCAATCGTACCCAAGTTTCCGAGCCGAGGCAACTTTGGTGATGACGGACACGTGGCCTTTGGCACCGAGTCAGGGTTTCCTAAATTTCCCATTAAAAAACATTTAGGTGGCGACTCTGTATCTGGCAAAGCAGTCCATGTTTGGCACTTCTTTTCAAAAATCTGTTTCTCGAAACGATTTGCCGGATTTGGACTCTTTGGTTCAGACTTAGAACCGTGACAAATTTGAGAGTCCTGAGCTGTAGTGACCCCAAAATGAACAGAGCGGGAGCTCGTTCCTCCCGGGGCGTTCGGGGACGTCTACAGCAGTATTTTGTTGGGTTATGTTTGAAAGGAAGAGGATCAGGTAGTGGGCGAGGCTCTAATGGTTTAAGGTGCCCTTTTTTGACTAGCACCTTCATGGCTTGAAATAAGGTCATGTAGGGTTGGGTGAAAGTCCTCTGGGATCGGGCAGGGTTAGTTGAAGTTTGTGGAGCTGTGTTGGCAAAGGGATTGGCAGTCTTGGCTGTGGTAGTGACAACACTCACATCTAATACCGCCGGTGGTAGCATTGGAACTGCGCACAAAAGGCCTTTTTGCCTGCTCTTTCTCATCTGTAATCAACCCTTGTTTCATGGCGTCTTCGATTTGCACCCCCATCTCATGGAGGTCGGTGAATGTCAGTAGAGGTAGGACAATCATCTTCTGTAACAGCTTCCCGTGCAGATTGCGAACTACCATCCTTATTTTATCTTTCTCGGAAGACCTTGTGGTCATCATTGAAGCTTTAGCCCTCCACATCGTCACAAATTCTAAGAAGCCCTCCTTCGGCTCTTAGCGCATTGCCTCGAGATCATGAGTTGTGGCCTCGATTTGTGTGTTATATGAGTACTGAGAAATAAAGGCCTCGACCATTTCCTCCTAATTTTTCTTAACAGAATCCTTCTACTTTGCATAACAAATGGCCGCTATACCAGACATTGTACAACCAAAAAGAGACAGCTTCTGCAATCTGGTCAGGTCCATCGACCGTAAGATGTTTGAAAATAACCGAACATGAACCATGGGATCTCCAAAGCCGTCGAATCGATTAATGTGCGGCATTTTGAACCGATCTGGCAATGTCATTGCAGAGTTGGTATACCCGTCCTCTATATCCGAGATAGAGTTAACACCTTGTGCTCTTTTGAATTGCTTCTCCAGTTTATTGACCTTGAGTACAGTTGGGTCAACCTTAAACTCAAATGGAGCTTCATTTGATACACAGGTGCTTTAGAGGCTTGTGCTGGGATTGCTCTATCGGATTGCCCTGATTCTCTTGGACATTAGCAGTATGGGTAGTAGCTCCGGGTACTGGGATACCCGTAGGAGGTGCATGGGATGTAGAGGTCACTGCCGGCTGCGGTTGTTATTGTTGTAGCCTGTTTATTACCTCAGCCGGACGGACTGTGACTTCGGCTTGATGGGTAGCATGTTGCTGTAGGGTTTCAACTATTTGCTAAAGATGATGTATAAATTCCTCCATACTGACTAGGGGATACTATGTCATCGGAATAGGCGAGTAATCTCGTGCTGGACTAGAAGTAGAAGACTATCCCTGAACCTGACTGGATACGAGTGAATTGAGGGGTGACTGTTGTAAAAACTGGACCGGTGAACTCTGCCTGACTCTCCTCCATCTTGTAATCGGTGGGAGTGAAGTAAACACGAGCTGTCCCTGAACAAGATCCCCGGCTTTGCAAAGCCTTCTAACTCGGGTCCAAAGTACTTGGGGGATATCTGAACTTTCTGAAGCTATGGTGTTAAACTATCCAGCAAAATGAAATAAAGCAAAAAGAAAGCAGTAATTAGAAACCACACAACACCTCAGCTAATGATGTTACCAACACAGATGTAATCAAAGCTGTAGGACTGCACTCAATACTGAATTTTTCCCCAAAAACGAATACCAGACTTGCAACTGATACACATATTCCTATACAGTTTCACTGTAAAGCACATACCAGTTAAGTGAGAGCCAAAACACCCCTATGAGGGAGTAGGGTTACCCTGTCCTAGTTTCGTCAGGAACTAAGGTTTACTACTCAAACAAAGCGGTTTCACGTAATGCTATAATCGGGTAAGCATCCTGTCTTATTTGGAACAGTCTCTATCGCTTTTCGATATGCAACTAGGTTAAATGGTTAAAATGGTATCTCAGTAAGATTACCTAATATACCTCTCACACCTAACACTGAGAAGTGAAAGGAGGATCAAACGGTACAACAAAAGTCTAGATTTAAGGGTTTTGTTTCCATCATGGAAGAGCTCGTGACCGGTCAGCCTTTTGGCAAGTTTTTAGGCAAGCCTCCGGCAGACCTCCTAGGAATAGCAGATGACAAACACAGTGACTTAAGCGCACCAATGCAAATGCAATGCAAAGAAACATATAAGTGTAGATAAAATTTTACATCATGAAGTTCAAGTCAAGTTCTCTAATTTCCCCAGCAGAGTCGCCAAAAGTTGTAGCTCGACTTTTCGTGCCCCTTTTTGGAACATGAATAACCTTACAGTATCAGACTCCCGTGGTTCTGAATCTGATCTCACAAGTGCAATGTGAAATAGATAAACACCAAAGAGTCCAAATTTGGCAAATATTTTGGAAAATCAATTTTGAATCAAAATGCCAAAAATGGACTGCTTTGCCAAATACAGTGTCGCCACCTAAATATTTTTTTGGAGAAATTTAAAAAACCCATGACTCGTGCCAAAGGCCACGTGTCCATCATCACCAAGATTGTGTCAGCTCGGGAACTTAGGTACGAGAGGGGAAGATCAAGAATTGAGCACCCCCGCTTGTCCGATCAAGGATCGGCCTCTACTAATCATGATGTGAATCTTATGTACATTATATGCTCTTGTTCTGATTTATTAGGCTAGCATTACTATGTGATGCGCATACACAAGTATAGACTAACTTGCAAGAATTGGAACATCTGGTTCATGTTTGTTTTGAAAATTGTTTCGAATAAGTACCACTTGAAAAAGTTATCGCATATAAACATTACTCAAATTATTCCAATTGAAGCAATTAGCCTTCATCCATAGGCATTCAAGCAAATTTATCAAATAAGCAATTAGCCTCATGGTAAGCATGCTAAACATGGCAACATCAACATGTAATATGCTAAAGAGAGTAAAGGCTCACCTAGTACTCCAAGCCAAAAAGATGAAAGAGTTAGAAAAATGCATGATCCTAACTTATGCAATATGACTAATGCAATGCATGCAATATGCAATTACTAGGCTCGGCTACTAATATGGCATATGAATCAATTTGATAACGTGCGGTCTAAGCACGTATTCAAAGAAGCATTTAAACTAACAATGCGAGTTAGAATGATGAACCGAGCCCAATGTATGCAAGACAATGGATGTAAGGCATGAGAGATGCTAAACAAAATATGATGCCCTAAATTAACCAGCATAAGCTAGTAAATAAAAGGGAGAAAGACATGGGGTTGGAAGACATACACATTATTACAACATTGCGCCCTCACACAGGAGGGTCCGAATAAACTAACTAGTTAAGCTAATTACTACGAATTAACCAACTATTACAAAACGAAATGAATAAATTAGCTAAGCTACTTAACTAATTATTACAACAACAAATTAATAAACTATTCTAGCGAATTAACTAATTATTACAAGACAAAATTAAATAACTAGTCTACCTAACTAATTATTTACAACACTTTACAAAATTAACTAGCTATAACTAATTAATTACAACAAATATCTAAGTTAAGTAATCAGATAAAGCAGCCCTGGGAAGCGAGGAGTGCTCATGCGTGCACAGACTTTCCACTCGAAAAAGCCATTGTTTCTGCTACCAAATGCCTCTGTTGCATAGGAGAACACTTGCACTGATTTCCACCTTAGAACTAACTCTGTTCTGCTTCAAAAGTGCACTGCTGGATTTTGTGCAGGTGGCTGGCAGATAGCCTGCCATCCACTGATGGTGGCCTGCCAGCCACTGATGACCAGATTGTCCTGCTGCAAAAAAGAACAAACAGAGCAGGGACATGGTATTCTCAAGGGTTTGTTTGCATAATTTACCCCTCCTTATCATTTGAACAGCTCAAAGGAGTAGTAAAACTTAATTCACAAACCACCAATGGATACAATTTCATTGCATGATGGCTTATGAACCAAGTGTGCAAGTTTAATGAATACAACGAAACAAGACTCTTAAAACCACCTCCCTATCATGAAAGATCAAGGGAAGTAGTTGAGAATGAATCTTGAACCGTTTTCATCACTAATGAGTATGAAATGACTGAAGACTCAAGGGTTCAATTCACGTCCGATTAAACCTTAACCAAATTATCTTGCACCTTTGTATTCACCAATTTTATTACTCCATTTTAGTTACCTCTCAATTCTTTAATCAATTAAGTCCACAAGTGAATTTTAAGTCCTCTAATGGAAAGAGAACTCAAACCAAGTGTTTCTTTGGGCATGAAAAAGACATCATTCCGTTGGTAATGAACCCCCAAAGGGATTAAACCATTAAGCGAGACATCTCAATCTCATGCTTAAACAAACAAATAATTTGTAACCACTTTCAAAGCAAAGAAAAAGCCAAGAAATGAGGGAGGTTGCAGAGGTGATTAAAGGTGAGAAAAAGTAAGAAAAACCCTAAATAAATGCAATCAACTCAAATAAGGTGGTGTCGAAGGCCTAAAACACCAAACTTATGAGGACAATTACACTAGAAGCATGCAATATAAGGCTCAAATGCAATGAACACTTAAAAATAGTCCTCAAACGGTGCTAAATATGCTCTAAAGCATGCTGGAATTAAGACAAAAATAGCTAGAATAATAAACTAAAGCATAGATCATGCTAGGCTAGGAGGCAAAACACAAGGAGGGGAGGCTAACCCCTCCAATTTTGGACATCAAACCATGATTTTAGCCACTGAAATATCTCTAAAAATTAGTGTTTAAAAGCTCAAAAAAATATAGTATAAAGGTGGAAAACACAAGGGTAAAGGCCTTGAAAGCAAGGTGTAAAGAAGGGTGAACCACCCCTCAACCCTTATTGGCCTTAAAACCCAAGTTTCAGCCCAAAAATATAGAATTTATACAACCCAAAAATAGTGGGAAAACAGTAATAAAAGGAGTAAATAAAGCAAGAAGAGAGGCAAAGCTTTATAACTCTTGAAGAAGAGAAGCAATTCTAGGCAACAACACAAGGCTTACATACCCTCAAGAGCTCAAACAAGGCTTAAAGATACCTCAATTCAAAGATTGAGAGGTTTGGTTAAGAGTGTATAGGGAAAAGCTTGCAAAAAGCTAAGAAATTTCAAGAGAGACAGAGAGAGAGAGAATTTTTTGCTCTAAAAATTCCAACCTCTAAAATGGAAGGGGAGGCCTCCTATATACAGAAAGCCATGCAACTCCCTTAGAAATATCAAGACATACACATGTAGAAAGGTGCATGCATCTGTGCTAACAACTGGCACAATTGGCAGAAAAATATCTGAAAAACACCTTGGTGGCCGGCAGGCCATTACTAGTGGCCGATGTAACAAGTCCGCGAGGGAGGCCGCTACAGTTCGGACTCGATTTGTGTCACGGTTCTAAATCTGAACCAAAGAGTCCAAATCCGGCAAATCGTTTTGAGAAAACAGATTTTGAAAGAAGTGCCAAACATGGACTGCTTTGCCAGATATAGAGTCGCCACCTAAATATTTTATTAAGGGGGAATTTAGGAAACCCTGACTCGGTGCCGAAGGCCACGTGTCCGTCATCACCAAAGTTGCCTCGGCTCGGGAACTTGGGTACGATCGGGGAAGGTCAGCTATGAGCACCCTCTCTCGCCCGGTTTGAAGACCGGCCTCAACTAACCGTGATATCTAGTTTTGACAGCGTTATGTGTTCCTATTCTGGTTATTAGCCTAGAATTACTATGTTATGCGCACAGCAAACAAGTATAGACCAAATCGCCTAAATTGGAACAAAACATTTCATGTTTGTTTTGAAAATGGTTTGCTACTCGCAAGTAGGCTAAAATGCAGGTTTTGCCACCCTCAAGTGGGCTTTTAGAAAAGATGGTTTTGCCACTATCTAGTGGGCTTTAAAATTCACAGTTTTAATGTGTTATCCCAATTTAAGCAATTCGACCTCCATCCACAGGCATTCAAGCAGTTATATCACATAAGCAGCTAGCCTCATGGTAATCATGCTATCATGGCAACATTCACACGCATGCGATATGCTAAAGCATAAAAGCTTACCTAGTACTCCGAGCCAAAACAGAAACTAGTTAGTAATCATATGCATGATCCCAGTTCGTGTTAAAAATGGCTAATGCAACACATGCAAAGATGAAATCTAAACAGGCTCGGCTATCCTAAAGATGGCATGTGAAATGCTGCAACTAACAAGTACTCAACTTGGAATTGAAATACAAGTGCAGTTAGCATGATGTGCCGAGCCCGGTGCATGTAAGGCAAATGTATGGATGCACGCATGCTATCATACTGTTATGCTAATTTAAATATGCCCTAGTCTACCATCATAAGTGGGTAAATAAAAGGGTGAAAGAAGTGGGGGTTGGAAGACATGCACACACGCACCCACACTTATTACAAGTTTGCCCTCGCTCGGAGGGACCAAAAGAATAATACAATCCGAATAATAAATTGACTATCCTAGCTAATAAATTATTACAGACCCTTAATTAATTAACAAAATAAATGCAGCAAGAAGGGGGCCGCAGCCCTGCCTTGGGATGCGTGAGTGATGCATGCTTGGATTCGTCTCGCCCGGAAAGCCCGTACCATAACATTGCCACCTCTGTTTATACTGCCCTGTCTCTCTGAAAATTGCCAAAACTCCAGGACAGGTTCCTTGCATGCTGCAGAGCACCACCGACTAGGGGAAATTCCCACCGGCAGTTCACAACTTCCATCGGCTGTTTTATTGGGTCACCGGCATTTCAAAAAGTGCCGGTCGGCACTAAATTCTGCCGGTCGGCAGAAGCTCCCTGCAGAAGACAGTTTTGACAGCAACAGAGAATAGACAGCATATGGCATAGGATTTCAGGCACATGTATGCATGGACACACTCCCTATCATGTAATGGACTCAAGGGAACATGGCCCTCGACCCTCGGGCCACCAATCACGCATTTCGATGCATGATGGCCAAAGAGTCATGTATGCATTTCAATGTCAAATGCAATGCACACAAAACATACAAGGGACCTAACCTCAATCATGGTTGGTCAAGAGGCGAGGCAATGCACAACAATGCACATGCGACCTAAGCATGCAAGCAAACATACAAACATGCAATATAACTACATGGCACACACAATGCTAACAACATAACATGCACAACGTATTGAAACATGGCATACACAATGCAAGATGGGCTTACACCAATACAAGTGGACCTCAGCCACACTCACATAGGAGGCCATAAGATGAAAATGAAGTGCCTCGAAATGCATGCACACGGGCACGCAAACCGAGGCAATGGCATATGCAATGCAATGGCTAAAATGGCATATAGAATGCAACATGGACTTATACTAACATGAGAGAGCCTCAGCAACACTCACATAAGAGGCCAATGGATGAAAATGAAGTGCCTCGAAATGCGTGCACACAGGCCCGCAAACCGAGGCAATGGCATATGCAATGCAATGGCATGGAAAATGATATGCAAACATGCTAATGGGATTTCAGCACTGAAATGTGGGGGAAAACAGCCCCGAAACGAGGCGAAATGACACCCGATGCATGGAATCTCTCCCGAAATGCAAATTAGGCGCATAGAATGAACTACAGCTATACAAAGCATGCATAATTGGTACATGGAATGAAAATACAGAAGCAAGGCAGCCCCAAAATTAGCATTTTACTAGTACAAATCATGGCCAAACAGCAAGCAAAGATAGGGCAACAATGGCATACAAAAATGGCCCTAAACATGAGGTTATGAGGCAACTCACAGCTGCTGACCCCAAACAGGTTAGGGCCCTTCAACAACATTAAAGAGGGGCCCAAAATAAGCTACTTTACAGAACTGTAAAAACCCTAAAAAACAAACATGGATATGGCTAAGCTCTTATGCAAGAAAATGGGCCAAAAGGGGGCCAAAGAGGCAAGTGGTATATGCACAGCCCAAAATGAAAAATTCCCTTCTACAACATTGAAGAGGGACCAAAAATATGCATATTTACAGAACTGTAAAAACCCCAAAACAGTATACAAACATGCTAGAAATGCAATGCAAAATGAGGCTCAAAAGAGGCTATAACACAAAGTCTACAAAATATTCCACAAACGGCCAAAGACCCTTAATGAAATATGAAGAATGGGCCAAAATAAGACTATTTTTAGTACTGTAAAAAGGCCAAAAACCGAAGCATAATAGGCTGCCAAAACATGCAAAAATGGGGACCAAAGAGGGAATATAAAGGCAAGTGTAGCATGGAGGTCCCAAACAGTGTTGAGACCTTCTTCAATGTTGAAGAGGGGCTCAAAATAACCCTATTTACAGTTTACATCATGCTCCAAAACAGATCACGTATAGGCCAAGAATAACATGCAAGATAATGGCATTTAAGAGGGGTAATGAAGCAAGTGCAAGCTACTGTCCTCAAACATCAAGAGGTCCTCAATCAAACATGAAGAGGCCCTCAAAATATGATGATTTACAGTTTGGGTCAAAGCCCAAAAATGCAATCAACTATGGCTTAGATATGAAGCAAGAAAAGACTAGAAAAGGGAAGAGGAGGACTCACCCTTGAAGACCAGCAAACCAGCACCTCTTGGACCAAGTTTAGGTGCTCCTAAGCTCTGAAGAACAGCCTCAAGTCACTGCAATGGAGTAAGGATGCCTTGTGCTATGAGTTGATGAAGAAATGGCCCAAGAACAAGGGTGTTTGATGGTTGAATGGGAGAGATATAGTGAGAGATGAAGAGATATATGTATGTATATATCAGGTATATCTATATATCTCTGGTTTTTGTTCCAAAAATCCAACCAAAACAATGGAGGAGGAGAGGCCCTTTATATAGGCAAGACTAAGCTTCTAAGACAAGCTACAAAGGGGCAAAGGGGTCTAAGGGGAGGCCAAGGCTTATTGGAGAAGCTAGGACAGCTGGTAAGCTTCTTAAGGAAGCCAAGATAAAGGGGTCAAGGCTTCCTCAAGAAGCCTTGAGCAAAGGGTGCAAAAAGAGGGGTCAAAGGTGGTCCAACGTGCAAAATAGCCACATATATGCACGGGGAGTAGGGTCTGTGCATCCCAGCTGGCACACCTGGCATGCACCATGCTTGAGGGATGAAAAAGGGGCATATCGGCCATGAAAGGAGGTCATCGGCAAAATAAATGGCCGGTCGGCACAATATATTGCCGACCTGCAATTTATACTGGCCGGTCGGATAAATATAGTGCCGGTGGATGGCCGGTAAGGTCAAAAAATGGCCGGTTGGTATCCAGAGTGAAGCCCCAGAAGTTAGCTTTCCAATGGCGCAAACCTTGCATTAACATTCCTCCTGTGGAAAACGTTATGCCCATTTTTGTGAAGCCGCGCAGATTCGATCCAACCGGGATGATGCCGAACTTCAGCTGCTCATATCTCCCCCACCCGGACTTGGCTTTAAGAGATTCTTGAGTGCAAAATGAAGCCCCGGAAGTAAGCTTTCTGATGGTGGTGGCCCCCATACCTAAAATCCAAGTGTACAGATAGACAAGCCCGATGCAGCGAGGGCTGCTCGACTCCTTCTACCCGGATTCATGCCGAACTTCTCCCAAACTAGTTTTCTCCTCTCCTTTCCTCTTTTCTTCAACTCCAAACCCCTAATTAAGGTGTTTTGAAAGGTTTTTTTTAAAGATTTCATCTCTCTTTCATTAATTTCCACTTTGTCCTTACTCGGTTTATCGAAAAGCGCATCAAAAATGTTTATTAAAGGTGTTTTGAGCCTCGGAACGTTGTAGAAACTTTATTTCAAAAATGTTTTGAAAGAGAGGGTTTTAAGGTCTGAAAACCATCCAAAATAACTTTGGTCCAAAATGGGGTGTGAAGTTGAGATTTGTCTCTCTTCTTGCCGAAGAAACTGAACCTTTGCCCTGCACACCTGTCTCCACCAAGTAAACCATCAGTAACGCCCAAGTCTTATGGGCTGTCAAAAATGGGGTGTCTACAGTTGCCCCTCTTTGACAGAACTCGGAAGTCATAAGAATGACGGGAGTGAATGTCAAAGCCCAGAGACGACCTATTTTTGACAAGGCCGAAGACTTGGACAAACAAACAAAATACCGATAAATAAATGGTTGTGCCCACAGGCTGCCTACGTATCCTTTTGCAAGGAATCAAGCCAGCGTAGTTCAGGGGCAGGATGCAAATGATATGCAGGAAGACTTTGATAATTGGACTTATACGCCACGCGAAGCCAGTTTGCACTCAAAACAATGCAATGTACTAACAAGTACAAGTGAGGTGCGCAAAATAGCGCGAATGTAGCTGTGATGAAGCAATTATGCAAAATAAATGCAACATTTTAAACGAATGCTATGCCAGCAAGTAGACATGAACCAAACTACGTCTCATGCAGAAAGAATGTAAGAGAATTATGCAATTCTCACGAACATGTGCGTTAGATACACAAAAGTGAACGAAGTGTGATAGATACACTAAGTGGACAAACATGTGTGATAGATACACAAAAGTGAAGAGAGTGTGATGGATACACTAGGTAAGCGTAGTGTGTTGGATACACTAAAGGTGAACACAAAGCGTGATAGATGCACCTAGTGAACAAGTATGATAGATATACTGAAAGCGAACACGAAGTGTGATAGATGCACTTAGTGAGCAAGTATGATAGATATACTAAAAGGGAACACAAAGTGTGATAGATGCACTATGTGAACAGAGTGTGATTGATACACTAAAAGCGAACACAAAGTGTGATAGATGCACAGTGTGAACAAAGTATGATTGATATACTGAAAATGAACACAAAGTGTGATAGATGCACTATGTGAACAGAGCGTGATTGATACACTAAAAGTGAACACAAAGTGTGATAGATGCACAGTGTGAACAAAGTATGATTGATATATTGAAAATGAACACAAAGTGTGATAGATGCACTATGTGAACAGAGTATGATTGATATACTGAAAATGAACACAAAGTGTGATAGATGCACTATGTGAACAGAGTGTGATTGATACACTAAAAGTGAACACAAAGTGTGATAGATGCACTATGTGAACAGAGTGTGATTGATACACTAAAAGTGAACACGAAGTGTGATAGATGCACTTAGTGAACAGAGTGTGATTGATACACTAAAAGTGAACACAAAGTGTGGTAGATGCACTATGTGAACAGAGTGTGATTGATACACTAAAAGTGAACACGAAGTGTGATAGATGCACTTAGTGAACAGAGTGTGATTGATACACTAAAAGTGAACACAAAGTGTGATAGATGCACTATGTGAACAGAGTGTGATTGATACACTAAAAGTGAACACGAAGTGTGATAGATGCACTTAGTGAACAGAGTGTGATTCATACACTAAAGGTGAACACGAAGTGTGATAGATGCACTCAGTGAACAAGTATGATTGATATACTAAAGGTGAACACAAAGTGTGATAGATGCACTTAGTGAACAAGTATGATCGATATACTAAATCAATGAAGTGTGATACAGAAAACGAGAATGTGTGTGATAGATACACAAAATGAAAGAAGTGTGATTAATACACTAAGTGAGAGTGCAATAGACACAAAAGCGAATATGTGCGTGATAGATACACAAAATGAGAATGTGTGTGATAGATGCACAAAATAAAAGAAATGTGATTGATACACTAAGTGAAGAGAGTGTGATTGATACACTAAATGAGAATGTGGGTGATAGATACTCAAAGCGAGTGAAGTGTGATTGATACACTAAGGCAAATGAAGTGTGATTGATACACTATATGAATGAGAGCGTAACTGAAGCGTGATTGATACACTAAGCGAATGAAGTGTGATTGATACACTAAAGTGAGTGTGTGTGATTGATACACAAAAGTGAATGACCTTAAAACGGAACTTCTTTGAATGAACCGTGCATACAATATCGTGCACGACTGAGGAAGAAACTTGATAGGTATAATGCATTACAATGCAAGTGAAGTGGGTGCATAACAATGTAAGTGGAAGAGTGCATAACCTTGAAGCAGGATTGATCTTGCGCCTGAGGTAGAGGTACACTCATATTTCGGAGCATTGACAAGGCCCTGAAGAGGTACGTCCGGAGTACAATCACGGAATTTTCTGAAGTTGACACAAACTCAGATACTTCGATTTTCGCTCTTTTGTCTTTGCTTTGCAGTTTGGAACCATCATTGCTTCAGATAGGTCCTGGTTTCACCGTTCACACTTATCGGGGTGGACCCTGCAGTTTTATGGAAAAAAGAATCTTGTTTTGCACAAACGTGAAGGATGACATAGCACTCTGAGCACAAAACGATTTATTTTTGAAATTGAGAGATGCGTTTTCGACCAGGTATTGAGCCTACGACTGAACACAGCGAGAAAGACTCAACAACGGAAAACAAAAGGTAAACAACCTAAACACGTCGAGACACGCTCGGAACGACTCAAAGCAAGAATCGAGACAAACAAAACGAAAGACACGACACACAGACGTGCACAGGGAGTCTGTTTCACAGGGTATTATTCCCACCCTTTCTTATTTGTGATTCTCACATCACTCGGCTCTCAAGCTCAGTTTTTCTCTCAAAACCCTTTTCTCGCTTTTTCTCTCAGCGTACATCTCTCTATTCTTTAATCTCTCGTTTTTCATCCCTCCCCTGGGTGGTTGATGGATAAGTTGGAAATTATGGGCTCTTGCCCCTGGTATTTTACCAGACTCTTGTTCACAACAGTAAGTTTCTCCCACAGAGGGGTTGTGCTACAACTGGGTGTGTAGCAAATCTGCAGCTAACATCGGTTGATGATGCCCTGCTGGGGAGTTTGGACGTGGTTAGATCTGTCCAGATGAGAGAGTGGAATATCTCGCCCCATCCCAGTTCGTGCTTCGTACTTGACTTGATTCCTCGTTGCTTGGAGGATGAGAGGGCTTTTAGCCCTTTGTTGTTGACTTCAGTTGTGCCCTTTTCTGGCAGGTAGAGTGCCCTTCTTGGCAAGTATGTTGAAAATGGGGAAAAGACAGGAAGCCTGACTCAATTGTGCCCCTAGTTCATCATTTTGACCATTTATTTTTGGTTTTCTACGAAAACAATTTTGACCAATATGAGAGTTTAGATTAACACACTTGTTCGATTTTTGATTTGAAATCATGCAAGTCAGGCTATGAGCACTGAAAATTTTCCTATTTTGGGTCCAAGAAATGGTCCAGTTTTTGGAAAAGATGGAACAATTTTCGAGAAAAGTAGTCAGCTTCAGTAAAAATTCTCAAAAACTATTTTTGCAGACGGCCAATGCTCAACAAGGACGGAACCTACTCTTGAGATACGCAACATCAGATCCGAAGGAAAATTGCCCCTTGCTTGAAAAGAGCTGCACGGCAACGGAAAGTTGCCCCTTGTTTGAACGGCACCGCAGTGCATTGAATGGCAACGAAAAGTTGCCCCTTGTCTGAATGGCACCGTAGTGTATTGTAATCAGTCCTCAGAGCGATGATTGCAACCGAACTCCCGGATACAGAAAAGACAAAGATGACTAGAACCATCACATGGACACAGTTGAATTTGAAGCGTTTTATGGCTGGACTTCAGAATGAAGTTGCCTACGTATCCCAAAGATGGGAATCAAGCCTTACGTAGTTCGGGGTTAAGGTACACTCGGGTATTTAACCTCTCCTTTTTAGGCTCTAACTTTTGCCAAGGCGCCCGATGCGGGTGTTCGACCTTGCGAGCTTTGTTTTTCTTTTCTTTTCAATTCTTTTCATTTCTTTTCATTTCATTTCCTTTTTTTGATTTTCTTTTTTGTTCTTTTCTTTACATTTTTTTTCTTTTTCGTATTTTTCTTTTGCTCTAACTTTTGCCTGGGTCGTCCTTCTGGGTTTTCGGCCCAGCGAGCCTCTCAAAGGGTAAAAGCGTAGTTTGGTCCATGCCAAATGGTTGTAGGATTTTGAAGCCATCCGTATCCAGGAGAGTGGCTGTTGATTTGCAAGAGGACTCATCTTCGGCTCTTCGAGCACGTCTGACATCTTTGCCCCTAGTTTGAAGGGTACTTCTGTTCTAGCTTTGCAAGCTTCTTCTGATGAGGTCTAATCTTCTTGATCTGACTTTCTTGCCTCTTGTCCGAGGGCTGCTTCGAATCTGGCCACACAGGCCTCATATGGCGGTTGACCATTGAACATTCTGAATTTAAGTCCGAGGTTTGAAAACAAATGGACAGAATCTTGAGGCTGAGAGCGATCCTAGGCTGCACAATCTCAAGAGCGATTCCACACAAGTCTTCATAGGACTGCGCAAAACATTTTTCGAAAGTTTTTAAGAAAGCGACAAATCGCTCGCGCTGAAGACAGTGTGGGACCAATCTGGATCAAGCCAGGATCCTTCTCAGTACTCACATTAACAAACATGATCTCATTCATTAAGGGCTTAGCACGCCTCTCTTTCCCTCAGTTTGATCAAATTTTGCAAAATCTGAGGAATTCCTTCCTCTTCATTTTTATCACCGCGGTGTTCAAAAAGGTTTTGAAAAGCTTAGGTCATTACAATGACTTCAAGGCACAGAAAAAGGCACAGCTTCTAGTCAAATATTGCCATCTCGTTTAGAATTTCTAGCACAACTGGCACACGGTAGAAGCAAATACAAGAGTGTGAAAATCACTGCTGTTCATTCAAATCTGTTGGCACAACTGGCTCCCCGGCAGAAACAGACTCAAAAGGACAAACACAAAGCAAAATAGTGATATCCGAAGTAACACCTCCGGAATCACCCGACTTCTGTACAATAGGACTGACTCGATACAACAAGACAGACCCTTAATCAAAAAGACTAACTCAAAACAAAGAGACAGACTCAAAACAAAACCACAAAACTGACTCAACACCCAAATCAGAAGCTACAAAAACCAGCATTCGCAAATGCTCAAAACAGTGCGTGTCACACGCCACATCTGGAGTAAACTGAGTGCCGTCCACAGGTGGTTCATCCCCTGATCACGTATTCATACTATCCCCCGAGTTCACTGATCCAGTGGTGATAGACTTTACTGAGCTGGTGCGGCAATGATCTTGTTGTCAAACAAATCCTGTACATCATGGCGCAGACGAAAGCAGCTATCGGTCTCATGACCGGTTTGTTGGTGGTACGCACAGTACTTAGCCTGGTCATGCTTTGCAGGGATAGGATCGGGTAGGGGCCATTTTTCCAACGGTTTCAGATGTCCTTTCCGGAGTAAGACCTCTAGAGCCTTTGACAAAGGCATATGAAGTGGAGTGAAGACCCTCTTGACTCGAGGTGGATATTTGGTTTTTTGTGAGCTACTTCCGGATGCACCGGTGAATGGGGTAGCTGTTTTTGATGCAGTGGTGGTAACCAAGTCTACTTCAGAAGATCTTGCACCTGCATCACCACTAGTGGTCGCATTCGAACTGCGGGAAAACGCCCTCCTGGGCTGCTCCTTCTCCTGGTCAATGAGGCCCTGCTTCATAGCATCCTCAATCTGTACCCCCATCTCATGTAAATCTGAAAAGGTGGGGAAGGGAAGAACGATCATCTTCTGCATGAGCTTGGGCTGGAGATTGCGCACAATCATCCGAATCTGATCTTTGTCAGTGGGCCTAGTGGTCATCATTGAGGCCTTGGCCCTCCAGCGGGCCACGAATTCTGAGAAGTTCTCCTTAGGCTCCTGCCTCGTCGTCTCAAGATCACGGGTCGTAATCTCGATTTGTGTATTGTATGAATATTGTGCGACGATGGCCTCAGCCATCTCGTCCCAACTTCTCTTGACGTCATCCTCCAATTTGGCATACCATGCGGCCGCTACACCCGACAGGGTCCGGCCAAATAAAGATAGCTTCTGCAGTCTAGTGAGGCCCATTGGCCTTAGGACGTCTGAAAATAGTCGTAGCTGCACCATGGGATCCCCAGACCCGTCAAAACGATCAATTTGTGGCATCTTAAACCGATTTGGCAGCGTCACGGCTGCGTCAGTGTATCCATCTCCAATGTCCGGAATGGACTTCACACCTTGAGATTTCTTGAACAGCTTTTCAAGCTTGTGCATTTTTAATGCCACGGGCTCCACCTCGGACTCGAAGGGAGAATCTGATTGGTTGATAGGAGTGGGTGCCTTGGATAGTTGAGGTAGAATCGGGGGTGGAGCTGGCCCGACTGGAATGTCCGTATCATCCTGGACATGGGTTGCCTCCCCGAGTATGGGAACTCTTGGTGGGGGAGGAGCCTGGTGCGAAGTAGATACTCCAGTTTGCTGCTCCAACCTAGCAATTGTCTCTGCCTGTTGGGCTATGACCACAGCCTGTTGCTTGGCGAATTCTGCTTGACGGACAGTGTCTTGCTGCATGGCTTTCATACTATCCTGGAGTTGGCGCACCATCTCTTCCAGACTCGACATACTGTTCTAATCTAACTGAGCAACCAGTATATTTGTGTCGGCAATAGGCTCGGAAATCTTAGCCCGACTGCTCAAAGATCACTGATCTGGTAGCTGTTGTACTGGTGGTCTGTGCCTGACTAGCCTTCTCTGGCCCTGATTACCCTTGAACTGAATCTCCGACCTGACAAAGTCTATCAGCACAAGTCCGATGAACCTCGGGGGATATCGGAGCCTTCTGAAGCTATGGTTCCAGGACTACCTTGCAAAAGGGAAAACAGAGAGCATCTCAGCCTAATTTCACTAGAACAGATTTGAGCATACTAGGATGAATGTACCAAATACTGATCACTGTTTCCCAAATATCTGCCTGTGAACTGATACCCTCAGGTAAAACTGATTCCCCAAATACTGATGCTGATGCCCACAAGCCTGATACTCAAACTTACAAACTGGTATATGCGCTCCTGTAGAGATACACTCTAAAAGCACATAGCAAGTAAGAGAGAGCCAAAACACCCCTATGTTGGGGTAGGGTTTCCCTGCCCTATTATGTCAGGAACTAGGGTTTCACTACGCACACAGCGATTCTCAAACAACCTAACATCGGGTAAGCAACCTGTCCTAACTTGGAATGGTCACTATGGATCCGAATATGCACTAGGTCGAATGGTCGAAAAGGGTGCCTCGGTAAAAACCGGGGTTTGTGTTCCCATACTGTCAGAGCCCATAACCGGTCAGCCTTACGGACATGCCTTGACAAGACAAGCTTCCGGCAAACCGTTCAGGAATGGCAGATGGCAAACACTGTGTTCCTAGGCGCACCAATGCACATGCAATGCAAAGAAACACATAAACAAAATCAAAACAGGATATCACGAGTTCGAGTCAAGCTCTCTAAACTCCCCAGCAGAGTCGCCAGAAACTGTAACAAGTCCGCGAGGGACGCCGCTACAGTTTGGACTCGATTTGTGTCACGGTTCTAAATCTGAACCAAAGAGTCCAAATCCGGTAAATCGTTTTGAGAAAACAGATTTTGAAAGAAGTGCCAAACATGGACTGCTTTGCCAGATACAGAGTCGCCTCCTAAATATTTTATTAAGGGGGAATTTAGGAAACCCTGACTCGGTGTCGAAGGCCATGTGTCCGTCATCACCAAAGTTGCCTCGGCTCGGGAACTTTGGTACGATCGGGGAAGGTCAGCTATGAGCACCCCTTCTCGCCCGGTCTGAAGACCGGCCTCTACTAACCGTGATATCTAGTTTTGACAACGTTATGTGTTCCTATTCTGGTTATTAGCCTAGAATTACTATGTTATGCGCACAGCAAACAAGTATAGACCAAATCGCCTAAATTGGAACAAAACATTTCATGTTTGTTTTGAAAATGGTTTGCTACTCGCAAGTAGGCTAAAATGCAGGTTTTGCCACCCTCAAGTGGGCTTTTAGAAAAGATGGTTTTGCCACTATCTAGTGGGCTTTAAAATTCACAGTTTTAATGTGTTATCCCAATTTAAGCAATTCGACCTCCATCCACAGGCATTCAAGCAGTTATATCACATAAGCAGCTAGCCTCATGGTAATCATGCTATCATGGCAACATTCACACGCATGCGATATGCTAAAGCATAAAAGCTTACCTAGTACTCCGAGCCAAAACAGAAACTAGTTAGTAATCATATGCATGATCCCAGTTCGTGTTAAAAATGGCTAATGCAATACATGCAAAGATGAAATCTAAACAGGCTCGGCTATCCTAAAGATGGCATGTGAAATGCTGCAACTAACAAGTACTCAACTTGGAATTGAAATACAAGTGCAGTTAGCATGATGTGCCGAGCCCGGTGCATGTAAGGCAAATGTATGGATGCACGCATGCTATCATACTGTTATGCTAATTTAAATATGCCCTAGTCTACCATCATAAGCGGGTAAATAAAAGGGAGAAAGAAGTGGGGGTTGGAAGACATGCACACACGCACCCACACTTATTACAAGTTTGCCCTCGCTCGGAGGGACCAAAAGAATAATACAATCCGAATAATAAATTGACTATCCTAGCTAATAAATTATTACAGACCATTAATTAATTAACAAAATAAATGCAGCAAGAAGGGGGCCGCAGCCCTGCCTTGGGATGCGTGAGTGATGCATGCTTGGATCCGTCTCGCCCGGAAAGCTCGTACCATAACATTGCCACCTCTGTTTATACTGCCCTATCTCTCTGAAAATTGCCAAAACTCCAGGACAAGTTCCTTGCATGCTGCAGAGCACCACCGGCTAGGGGAAATTCCCACCGGCAGTTCACAACTTCCATCGGCTGTTTTATTGGGTCACCGGCATTTCAAAAAGTGCCGGTCGGCACTAAATTCTGCCGGTCGGCAGAAGCTCCCTGCAGAAGACAGTTTTGACAGCAACAGAGAATAGACAGCATATGGCATAGGATTTCAGGCACATGTATGCATGGACACACTCCCTATCATGTAATGGACTCAAGGGAACATGGCCCTCGACCCTCGGGCCACCAATCACGCATTTCGATGCATGATGGCCAATGAGTCAAGTATGCATTTCAATGTCAAATGCAATGCACACAAAACATACAAGGGACCCAACCTCAATCATGGTTGGTCAAGAGGCGAGGCAATGCACAACAATGCACATGCGACCTAAGCATGCAAGCAAACATACAAACATGCAATATAACTACATGGCACACACAATGCTAACAACATAACATGCACAACGTATTGAAACATGGCATACACAATGCAAGATGGGCTTACACCAATACAAGTGGACCTCAGCCACACTCACATAGGAGGCCATAAGATGAAAATGAAGTGCCTCGAAATGCATGCACACGGGCACGCAAACCGAGGCAATGGCATATGCAATGGCTAAAATGGCATATAGAATGCAACATGGACTTATACTAACATGAGAGAGACTCAGCAACACTCACATAAGAGGCCGATGGATGAAAATGAAGTGCCTCGAAATGCGTGCACACGGGCCCGCAAACCGAGGCAATGGCATATGCAATGCAATGGCATGGAAAATGATATGCAAACATGCTAATGGGATTTCAGCACTGAAATGTGGGGGAATACAGCCCCGAAACGAGGCGAAATGACACCCGATGCATGGAATCTCTCCCGAAATGCAAATTAGGCGCATAGAATGAACTACAGCTATACAAAGCATGCATAATTGGTACATGGAATGAAAATACAGAAGCAAGGCAGCCCCAAAATTAGCATTTTACTAGTACAAATCATGGCCAAACAGCAAGCAAAGATAGGGCAACAATGGCATACAAAAATGGCCCTAAACATGAGGTTATGAGGCAACTCACAGCTGCTGACCCCAAACAGGTTAGGGCCCTTCAACAACATTGAAGAGGGGCCCAAAATAAGCTACTTTACAAAACTATAAAAACCCTAAAAAACAAACATGGATATGGCTAAGCTCTTATGCAAGAAAATGGGCCAAAAGGTGGCCAAAGAGGCAAGTGGTATATGCAAAGCCCAAACTGAAAAATTCCCTTCTACAACATTGAAGAGGGACCAAAAATATGCATATTTACAGAACTGTAAAAACCCCAAAACAGTATACAAACATGCTAGAAATGCAATGCAAAATGAGGCTCAAAAGAGGCTATAACACAAAGTCTACAAAATATTCCACAAACGGCCAAAGACCCTTAATGAAATATGAAGAATGGGCCAAAATAAGACTATTTTTAGTACTGTAAAAAGGCCAAAAACCGAAGCATAATAGGCTGCCAAAACATGCAAAAATGGGGACCAAAGAGGGAATATAAAGGCAAGTGTAGCATGGAGGTCCCAAACAGTGTTGAGACCTTCTTCAATGTTGAAGAGGGGCTCAAAATAACCCTATTTACAGTTTACATCATGCTCCAAAACAGATCACGTATAGGCCAAGAATAACATGCAAGATAATGGCATTTAAGAGGGGTAATGAAGCAAGTGCAAGCTACTGTCCTCAAACATCAAGAGGTCCTCAATCAAACATGAAGAGGCCCTCAAAATATGATGATTTACAGTTTGGGTCGAAGCCTAAAAATGCAATCAACTATGGCTTAGATATGATGCAAGAAAAGACTAGAAAATGGAAGAGGATGACTCACCCTTGAAGACCAGCAAACCAGCACCTCTTGGACCAAGTTTAGGTGCTCCTAAGCTCTGAAGAACAGCCTCAAGTCGCTGCAATGGAGTAAGGATGCCTTGTGCTATGAGTTGATGAAGAAATGGCCCAAGAACAAGGGTGTTTGATGGTTGAATGGGAGAGATATAGTGAGAGATGAAGAGATATATGTATGTATATATCAGGTAGGACAGCTGGTAAGCTTCTTAAGGAAGCCAAGATAAAGGGGTCAAGGCTTCCTCAAGAAGCCTTGAGCAAAGGGTGCAAAAAGAGGGGTTAAAAGTGGTCCAACGTGCAAAATAGCCACATATATGCACGGGGAGTAGGGTCTGTGCATCCCAGCTGGCACAGCTGGCATGCACCATGCTTGAGGGATGAAAAAAGGGGCATATCGGCCATGAAAGGAGGTCATCGGCAAAATAAATGGCCGGTCGGCACAATATATTGCCGACCTGCAATTTATACTGGCCGGTCGGATAAATATAGTGCCGGTGGATGGCCGGTAAGGTCAAAAAACGGCCGGTTGGTGTCCAGAGTGAAGCCCCGGAAGTTAGCTTTCCAATGGCACAAACCTTTCATTAAAATTCCTCCTGTGGAAAAAGTTATGCCCATTTTGGTGAAGCCGCGCAGATTCGATCCAACCGGGATGATGCCGAACTTCAGCTGCTCATATCTCCCCCACCCGGACTTGGCTTTAAGAGATTCTTGAGTGCAAAATGAAGCCCCGGAAGTAAGCTTTACGACGGTGGTGGCCCCCATACCTAAACTGCAAGTGTACAGATAGACAAGCCCGATTCAGCGAGGGCTGCTCGACTCGCTTCTACCCGGATTCATGCCGAACTTCTCCCAAACTAGTTTTCTCCTCTCCTTTCCTCTTTTCTTCAACTCCAAACCCCTAAGTAAGGTGTTTTGAAAGGGTTTTTTTTAAAGATTTCATCTCTCTTTCATTAATTTCCACTTTGTCCTTACTCGGTTTATCGAAAAGCGCATCATTTGACAAAATGTGAGCCTCGGAACGTTGTAGAAACTTTATTTCAAAAATGTTTTGAAAGAGAGGGTTTTAAGGTCTAAAAACCATCCAAAATAACTTTGGCCCAAAATGGGGTGTGAAGTTGAGATTTGTCTCTCTTCTTGCCGAAGAAACTGAACCTTTGCCCTGCACACCTGTCTCCACCAAGTAAACCATCAGTAACGCCCAAGTCTTATGGGCTGTCAAAAATGGGGCGTCTACAGCCGACATGCCACATCAGTGGCTGGCAACTAGGAGCAATGGCCGACAGCCAATAGAAGGGGCCGGCAAGCCACAAAAGGTTGCAGGCTTGAAAATCTCTAGGTTTGGTCCAAAAATAAAGTAACAGCTGTGTAGGGATTGAAAGGCTCAAAGTTGTGGCATTCCACTGAGAACCCTGAGCACTTAACAAGCATATACACTCATCATTGGGTGTGCAAACGATAACGTCCAGGTTGCAAGAGTGGTAAAAAATGGGGTGTCTACACTCGTTCAGAGAGGGGAAAAGCTCCATTCCAAACTGCGTCTCACGCAGAGAGGGTGGAGGGTGCAAGCCAAACTACGGCTCGCGCAAAGAGAGGAAAAGCTCCATTGCAAACTGCGTCTCACGTAGAGAGGGTGGAGAGTGCAAGCCAAACTACGCTTCGCGCAGAGAGGGAAAAAGCTCCATTCCAAACCGCGTCTCACACAAAGAGGGTGGAGGGTGCAAGCCTAACTACGCTTCGCGCAAAGAGGAGAAAAGATCCATTCCAAACTATGTCTCACGTAGGAAGGGTGGAGAGTGTAAGCCAAACTACGCCTTGCGTAGAGAGGGGAAAAGCTTCATTCCAAACAGGAAACTGATGGTAGAGTTGGTTCTAAATAGGAAACTGATTCATAAATTTTTAACTTTTTGCTTACAAGTGTGCTCTTGTATGATGGTAGAGTTGGTTCTAAATAGGAAACTGATTCTCTCCAGTTCACTATGTGGAATAGATCGTGTTGTTCGGGCCTATGGGGCTCACCATGAGTCCTGTTTTAATAATCTGAACCGTTAAATGTATAGAGTTCGTCAGATATTTCATTCTTCCAAAAAATCACGTTGATCGAATATCGATAGCTACTCAATTGGATGCGATTTCTGTCAATAATTTATTTTAAAAATCGTATTTATCATTAACAGAAATATGATTTGATTAAGTGGCTATCAATATCTGATTAACATGATTTTTTGCAGGGATGAAGTACTCAGCAAGTTGTACACATTAACGGTTCGTATCATCAAAACAAGATCTGTGGTGGGCCCTCACGTACTCAACAATACGTTCTAATCCGATCTCGGACTGAAAAGAAACCTGACCCTTCTAAATAATCATTTAAATAATTTTATTTGTAAAATCATAAAATATTAATTATCTCTCTAAACTCTCCTATAAAAAAAATAAAAAAAGAAAAAGAAAACTCCCTAACTAAATCCTTCTTTCCCGGCCTTACTGCTGGCTTGCCGCCGCCAATGGCCATGAAGGTCGATCGACTTAGTTTTTTTGCACGCATGCGTTCTGTTTTTCCTTTTAAATAAATTTGACTCACTATTAACTCGCCCATCCTCTCCTATGGCAAGATAACAAGACTAATGAACAAAATCTAATATCCAAGAAAAAGTAGCCGCAGCTAATCACGTGGGTTGGTGGGCCAAAGCAAATGGCATGAGTGATGTGTTTGTTTTTTCCATTAAAATGCATGAAAGTGTTCATTAAATGGGTCTTCAAAAAATACTTGTCAAACAATATTTAAAGGAATGTATTAAGTCCTCCACTAAAATATTTATAAGTTTATAAAAATGAAACTTTAAAATAAACTCAATCAATTAGATATAAAATGATTAAAATTTATCAACTTCAAATAAACCTCTTATAATAAATTAAATATGCTCAAGGTAGTCTTTACCATTTATATAATAATAAAAAAAAGACCAAATAGATAAATTTAAATTATAAATAAATTTAAATTAAATTAAATTTAAATCATGATGTTTAAATTAAATTCTCACCCGTAAGTCAAACATTGTCCAATCATATATCAAAATAGCCTACCATATTGTTGGGGGTATATCTCCTTATTGAAGTTTGAGACCCAATTAGTTTATTAAAAGAGTTTAATTTGGTTTGGTATTAGTATCTAATTTGTGAAAACCCAATTCAATTTGGATACAACTAGGGTTTTGATTAATAGTCCAAAAATCAACAATATACAATATATATATTGTCTTTGTCCCGTCATATAGAGTAGTGGCCGCCGATTAATATTTTTTGGTGAGATCGGTGTGATTGTGCTGGGTTTTTGTCAATTGGGGACTAAAATTGGTCATCAAGTCAATGCTTGGTTCTTAATTTATTGTTGCTGCTACTACCTTGGATTTGAAGCTAATTGGGGTTCGTTATTTTGGATCTTCTTCAACTTTAGTATTGAAGATTTTGTTCATCTATTCGATGCAAGGAAAAATTTGTAAAGGTGTTGTCAATGCAATTGAAAATGATACTTCTACTGAATTGTGGCACAAGCGGCTTGGCCATATGAGTGAAAAGGGGCTACAAGTTTTGTTCAAGAAAGAGCTTCTACCTGGTTTGAAAAGTACACATCTTAAAACTTGTGTTCATTGTTTGGCGGGTAAACAACATAGAGTTTTTTTTTCATAAAAATGTTACTTCTAGAAAAGAAAATGTGTTGGAGTTGATTCATTCGGATGTTTGTGGTCCTTTGAAAGTTAGAACACATAGTGGTACAGTTTATTTTGTTACTTTCATTGATGATTATTCAAGGAAAGTTTGAGTTTTTCTACTAAAAACTAAAGATCAAGTTCTAGAAGTATTTAAGCATTTCCAGGCCATGGTTGAAAGAGAAACAGTGCAGAAATTGAAGTGCATCCAATCAGACAATAGTGGTGAATACATTGGGCCATTTGATGAGTATTGTCGCCGCCAAGGTATTCGGCACCAAAAGACAGTTAAGAAGACTCCTCAACAAAATAGGGTTGCCGAGAGGATGAACAGCACCATTGTGGAAAGAATAAGGTGTTTGCTTTCACAAGCTAAATTACCAAGATCTTTTTGGGGTGAGGCAATGAAGACAGCGGTTAACATGATCAATTTGTCTCCTTCCTATCCTTTGAATGGTGATGTTCTTGAAAGAGTTTGGATCGGCAAAGATGTGTCTTATGAGCACTTGAGAGTGTTTGGTTGTCGAGCTTTTGTTCACATTCCAAAAGTTGAGAGGTCCAAGCTTGATAGTAAGTCAAGACAATGTATTTTTCTTGGCTATGGGCGTGATGAATTTGGGTATAGATTGTGGGATCCGGTCGACAAGAAAGTCATTCGAAGCCGTGATGTTGTGTTTCTTGAAGACCAAACAATTGAAGACTTTGGCAAAGGTGATCAACCGGAGCCAAAAACTAGTGATCTCATTGGCATAGATCAATCTCCTTCATCTTCAGTTGATGATGAAAATGGGGGAGATGTGTAGCCACCTATTGAAGATGTAGATGATGATGTTAATCCTAATGAAGTTGAGCCAGAAATTGAGGAAGAGCATCTAACTCAAGAACCGCCACCACAACTTGAGTTGAGGAAATCTACAAGCGACCGACAACCTTTGAGAAAGTATCCTCCCAATGACTTTGTGTTGATTTCTGATCAAAGGGAGCCCGAGAGCTATCAAGAAGCAATTGAGTATGCAAAGAAATGTGATTGGAAAAAGGCCATGGAAGAGGAGATGAATTCCTTACTTGAAAATCACACTTATGATTTAGTAAAGTTGCCTAAGGGGAGGAAAATTTTGAAAAATAAGTGGGTTTTCAAATTGAAGAATAATAGTAAGAATCTGAGGTACAAAGCACGTCTTGTTGTGAAAGGCTTTGGACAAAAGAAATGTATTGACTTTGATGAGATTTTCTCGCCGGTTGTGAAGATGTCTTCTATTCGGGTTGTACTTGGCATGGCTGCAAGTATGAACCTTGAAGTTGAGCAACTTGATGTGAAGACCGCATTTCTTCACGGTGATCTTGAAGAAGAAATTTACATGGAATAACCAGAAGGTTTTGTGGAAAAAGGAAAAGAGAAATTTGTTTGCAAATTGAAGAAAAGTTTGTATGGTCTCGAGCAAGCCCCGCGGCAATGGCACAAAAAATTTGACTCTTTCATGATAAATAATGGTTTTTCTAAAACCACTTCGGACCATTGTGTGTTTGTGAAAAATTTCCCGGATGGTAAATTTATTATTATCTTGCTTTATGTTGATGACATGTTAATTGTGGGTCAAGATTCTACCATGATTAACAAGTTAAAGTTAGAGTTGAGTAAATCTTTTGCTATGAAAGATTTGGGACTGGCAAAGCAAATATTTGGTATGAAAATTGTTCGTGATCGCAAAGAGGGACTGATTTGGTTGTCTCAAGAAAGCTACATTGAGAAAGTTCTTGAGAGGTTTAACATGAATAAAGCAAAGCCGGTTGGTTGTCCACTTGCGGGTCACTTCAAACTTAGTTTGAATCAATGTCCTACAAGTGAGAAAGACAAGGAAGAGATGCTGAAAATTCCTTATACTTCAGCAGTTGGTTCTTTAATGCACGCTATGGTTTTTACAAGGCCGGATATTGCTCACGCCGTTGGTGTGGTGAGTTGGTTTCTCTCTAATCCGAGTAAAGAATATTGGGCAGCGATAAAATGGATTCTAAGGTATCTTCGAGGGACTTCGAAGGTGTGTTTATGTTTTGGGGATGGTAAGCCGATACTTGATAGGTTCACAGATTCTGACATGGCCGGTGATATTGATTCTAGGAAATCTACTTCGGGATATTTGATGACTTTTGCAGGGGGAGCTGTGGCATGGCAATCTAAATTACAAAAATGTGTTGCTCTCTCAACTACCGAAGCTGAATTTATTGCCATTACAAAAGCTTGCAAAGAAGAGTTATGGTTGAAGAAATTTTTGCAAGAGTTGGGTTTGAAGCAAGAAAAGTATGTGCTTTATTGCGATAGTCAAAGTGCTATTCATTTGAGTAAAAATTCTACTTTTCATTCGAGATCGAAACACATTGATGTGAGATACCATTGGATTCATGATGTGTTACATTCGAAATTGTTGTAACTTGAAAAGGTTCACACAGATGATAATATTTTGGATATGTTGACTAAGACTTTGTCGAGGGGCAAACATGTAAAGTGTCGAACTTTGGCGGGTATGGTTGATGTCTCCACCTATGTAGATAGGGGAATAATTGTTGGGGGTATATCTCCTTATTGAAATTTGAGACCCAATTGGTTTATTAAAAGAGTTTAATTTGGTTTGGTATTAGTTATAATATATTCTTATATATTATATCTAATTTGTGGAAACCCAATTCAATTTGGATACAACTAGGATTTCGATTAATAGTCCAAAAATCAACAATATATAATATATATATTGTCTTTGTCCCGTCATACAGAGTAGTGGCTGCCGATTAATATTTTTTGGTGAGATCGGTGAGATTATGCTGGGTTTTTGTCAATTGGGGACTAAAATTGGTCATCACGTCAATGCTTGGTTCTTAATTTATTGTTGCTACTGCTACCTTGGATTTGAAGCTAATTGGGGTTCGTTATTTTGGATCTTCTTTAACTTTGGTTTTGAAGATTTTGTTCATCTATTTGGTAAGGTCTTTCCTCTTTGTTTATTTGTGATTATTTGGAATTCACCTAAGGCTGATTTTGTGAGACTATTCGTGTCTCGTTTGTAATCGTTTGGAAACTATTTGGTTGATAGTGGAATCGAATTTCGATCCCGTGGACGTACCTCGCATTGAGGGAACCACGTAAAATTTCTTGTGTTGCTTTTGATTTAATTTTTCCGCATTAGTTTTTATTCCCATTGATTGATTTACTTGTGGGGAATCACATATTTTCCCTAACACTTTTTATCTATAGAATTTTCAATTCAAATGTTGAGTTAGAGTTCCATATTATATTCTTAGTTATGATCATGCATTTTTCAATTCCCTACTATACTATTAAATATGACCATGCACCTAGAATTATGGCCCTACTCTATTCTTAGATATGACCATGCACTTTTCTGTAGAATTATGAGAAAAAAAAAGAGGAGAAAAAATCTTAATTGGCGTAGCCCAAGAGGGCCTAGCCCATAGCTGAGGAAGGCCCAATCCACCTTTGTCCTAAGCCCTCTGGACAGTCGCATGGTTAAAACCCGGTAGCAATGAAAAGCCGATGCCGGTCCAGGTCCAGCAGTGTTTAGACACCTATTAGATAGAAAGTCAACCACGTAATAGACAAAGATCCTGCAGAGTAATTGAACCACACATCAAGCATTAAATGAGGCTGTCATGGCATTAAATGCAGCAGTACCTCTCACGCCAGAGTATGCAAAATCACCGTGATCGATGGCAACTAGGTTATAGACTTTCGGTCAATGAGACAACTTGGAATGGATAAGGAAATGATTAGTAAGGGATATAAGGAAGCTTCTGAAGTACGTTTGGTAATGAGTAATACTCTCTCTCTTTCTCTTCTCTCGACGTTTGACTTTCTTTAATCTTTTCTCTTTCGACCACTTCCTATCCAACTTAACTATCGGAGAGTCCACGGGGAGGAACCACTCCAGTCTTGGTACCTTCCCCTTGGACCGTTTGCAAGCGCGTACCAAGAAGATGAAAGCCAGCAGACCCGTGGAGCACGTGAATCAGTCCGACCCAATCAGTTCCGACTGTATTGCATTATCAAATCTTATTAGTTTAGATTTAATTCTTGTATGGTGGAATCCATATTTAGAATGAATTTAGGTCACACTTTATTTAGGGAAAGGAAAGCTGCACTCGCAATAGTAAGAGAGTATCTCATTCATTATGTCAATCCCGTGATTTTTAGATCACATATTGAGTGAGTCTAACAATTGTTTAGTTACATATACTCATGATTAATTGTATCTAAATTAGTGGGTTGTCCCTTGGGTGATTGTTAGAACTTTCAAACCTTTTAATTCAATTATATGCATTTTGCTTTCATGTCTCGTGACCCCATGGAAAACAATACAAACAAATAGAATGATGAATGCACTTTTCAGTGAAATTTTTATGTCTTTGTTGTATTACCAATGAATTGAATATGCTCTGCACGCTATGCCCTAGTGCATTTATAAATAGGCACAATTAGGTTGTCATTATTTTCAAATTGAATAGCTTGTTTTAAGAAAGACATTTTATTTTCTTTAATCAATGCATGAAATATTTTGGGGGAAAAAAAATCAGTGGTTGAACTACAAGATCAACCTAAGTGGACCTCATGGTTTGTTGGCATTAAAAACAAATGCTAGATATAACAAACTCACTATGGTCTATTACATCCTAATGTGAAATCGATTGAAATTTCTTAAAACACAAGTGAAATGATAAATACCCAACTATCAATTTGTGAGAATTCTTGTGCAGAGCATGGATGGCTTCAGCTGAGAGACAACACCACCATCTTAAAATAGTATTTAAAATATAAGTAACAACCATTGAATTGAAGCATATGAATATAGAGGTGTAAATCTGGCTCGACCCACTCGGGCTCAGGCTTGGCCCGGCCCATGTCGGGCCTCACGGGTTCCCGCCAAAATTCGGGACGGGCCACGGGCCAAAAAAAATTAGGCCCAGCCCTAGGCCCAGGGGTATTCGGACCTTGGACGGGCCGGTGGGCCAGGCCTCGGTCCGGCCTGGTGGGCCTGGGCAGGCCTGACCATTTTTTTTATTTTATTTTTTTAACCAAAATTTTATTATTTTCTACTAAAAAAGACACTGGGCCTTGGGCGGCCAGACCTCAAGCTGGGTCTTGAGTGGGCCTTAAGCAAGCCGATGGGTTGGACCAGGTGGGCGGGCCCACAGGCTGGGTTTCAAAATGATGGCACAGGCCTAAATCTAGGGCTCGGGCTGGGCTCGAGCTCGAGCCGAAACAGGCCTAAATGGGCTTGGTCCATCTTGGACTGCGGGCCCGCTTCGGGCCGCCCATGGACTGCGGACCATTTTTATACTCCTATATGAATGAGGAGAGAGAGAGAGAGAGAGAGGGGGGGGAGGTAGGTTTAGGCTTAATTATAGATTGTTGAACAAGAAACAAGTATCAAAGTTGGTAAGTTTGTTGCTGACTTTTGGAGTAGCATATGAAGAAAAATAAGTACTTTAGGAAGTCCTTATGAATAGTATCATCAGTTCATTTTCACTCTCCTGCTGTTGTTGAGTTTTTGTTTTTCTCGTTTTTTGTTTCTATTTATTTATCAAATTCATGTGTTTTGAAAACTTATTTATAGAATGCAAGATTTTTAACTTTTTTTTTTTTTTTAAATTATGTTCTTTTGTGAAGTTGTGTTTTCAAAATATGACTTTGATTTATTTATTTTAAAACAATTTAAGATCAAGAATTTGATAACTGACGTGATAGACTAACTTGAATTTGGGAAAATATGTTTAAAGTTTTGGGTTGCATTGTTTCCTGTCCAAACTCATGCTTTCACCACCACAAATCCTATTTTCATAATTTGATATGTTGATCCTTAAAATTTCAGTGTGTAGATCATTTATTAAAACTAAAATAATTTGATAATTGTAACAATATGATTTAATCACATTTTTCTTTAAAAAATGTCTGTTTTAAAATTATGCATGCCATCCTTTTTTCTATCATTTTTTAAAAGACAAATATGATTACATTTATCACATCAATTTATTTATTTTAATTTATTATAGATCATTTACACACCAGAAAACCTATGAAATTAACAATATGATCATCAAAGTGGCGCTTGTAGTGGACTCATTCACCTAACCTTACAGGAAAAGGTGGTTATTGCGACGCTTCTTTTATGGCGTTTATGAAAAACGCCATTATAGATTATTTAAATACAACGTTTTTAAAAACGTTGTATCAGATCTCAGTTAAACGGCACCGTTTGGGTCAACTTGTGAACACCGTTCAATACTCTGTCCCTTTCAAAACGTCTCTCCCTCAGTCTCACTCTTGTCTCCCTCTCAGTCTCACTTTCTAAACTCAGATTCTCTCTCGCTCAGAAACCCTTTCGATTTGAAGCTCAAAAACCCCCACTCTCACTGATTTGAAACGCTCGATTTCAACCAATCTTTCTCGCTCGATTTCAAACACTTTCTCTCGCTCGATTTCAAACACTCTCAATTCGATTTCAGATCTATCGATTTCAGAACCTGTCGCAGATTTGAAGCTCTCCAGATCTCGCTCAATCGGTCTCTTTGTTTTGTTGCAGAACTCAAATCTGTAAGTTTTTATTATATATGCATTTGTTTTGTATGAACTCAGATCTCTGATTTGTCATTGTTTTGAGTTCATTGTTTTGGATTCATTGTGTTGGATTTGGTGGATGTATCTCACCTCTCTCTCACGCACGCACATCAAGCTATTAATGTTTCGTTTACATTTCTCACAACGGAAATAATAACAGTTTGATTCTTAATTTTTATTATTAGAGGGAGAAAAGACCTACATTAAGATAAAGGAAGACTACATATGAAATATTATTGAAATATTCAATAATATTGAAATATTATTGAATATTTGATGTAACAAACAAAGTAAATTATTGAATATTATTGAAATATTCAATTTGATTTTTAATTTTTAGTTTGATGTAACAAACAGAGTAAATTATTGAAATATTCTTCTAGATATTTGAAGCCTACCTTTCCCTCCTTTAAGTCTTTAGAAATTCGTGGAAATCAGTACCCCTCAGTGCTCAGCATCATCAAATTATTGAAATATTCTTCTAGTTATGTTTTCATTTTCCTATTTTTTGTTTTCGCTTTCTAGAAAACACAAAAACAGAGGGGATTCTTCGTTTTGGACTTTGGTTTTGTGTTCTCGAAAACAGTAACAAATGAAAGTTTGAAAATACCCATCATTTGTTTTAGTATTTATTTTTTTATCTTTCTTAATATGTAGAGGTTGTTTTCATAAATGATATTTTGAAAATTGTTTATGATTCACCAAACAAATATTTGTACAGAATTGCGCTTTGTGTTGCTATGGGACTAAAGGAGAGAACTGATGCCAATTGGATGAACCTTGTATTATTAATGTTGAAATATTTTCACTAAATCTCTGTGTAATTAAAAATCCCATTCTGAATTCGTTTTTCTTCTTTCTTTTTTCTACACAAAAACGAGGCAAATAATGCTAAAGATGGGATTAGCTTCATTGTTGCAACTTCAATATGTTACCTCAGTATGCTATTTTTAAACTTGTTATTTAATTATTTGAAAGTTACAGTATTAGGCTTATCAATGAACCTTTGAAATATCATATTCCTTAATGACAAAGAAAGACATTAAAAAAAATGTGTTAGTGTATGAATGAGTTGATATTTTTTTGAAGTCTGATGCAAAGTTACAAGTATGTGTGGTTTTGCAGTTCTTTATTCATCCCCTTTTTCCTTTTTTGCTTTTCCTGTTAGGCTATAGTTTGTTTGAACAATGAGTTAGTGGCTACTAAAAAGGTGAGAGAGCATATATGCTAGCCATTTGTTTTAGTTTAGACCTGCCTGGAAAGAGAGAGTGGCCCTGTTGTCATCTACAAAGAATATAAAAGGATCATAATAGAAATGTCCTCATCATACTATCTCATCTTAAACAATAATGTTAACTACTCAAAAAAGTGTTTACAAAAAGGGTTAGTTTTCAAATTTGAACTAATTTGAGTCACCTATGAGCTCACTACAGGTCCATGATCCACAGTATTTAACACCATTAAATCTTTTCACAATAAATTTCATGGTTACATTTTGAGGATGCATAAGTACCACTTTTTGGCTAACATGTGCTTTTTTTAATTGATTTTTTTTTTTTTGACTATTTTAACTTTTGCTAAAAAGTTCGTTTATGTTAATTTTTTTGATTTTTTTGACTTTTGTGAAAAAAAATAAAATGATTATAATTTGAGTGTGACATTTTATCTTATTAACATTTTAATTTTTTTTTTGTGTGTGTGTGTGTGGCGGTGTCTCTGTCGACCAACGCCGTAAAATTATACTCAGCAGTCACAGGTCACTACTTGGGGGAGTGTAAAGGCCATTCTTCCACTATTATTCAAATCTCATTCTCTGCTCCAACAACCCCTCACCTTCTTCACTCTTGCTCTTCCGATTCTACCATCAGAGCTTGGGACTCTAGATCATTCCAGCAGGTTTCTTTCTCTCTCTCTCTCCCCCTCCATATATTTATGTATGTATATGTATTTATCTCTATAGACTAGCAATACGATTGTAATTTTACATTTAGATTTTTGAATGGTTTGATAATTGAAAGGTCATTCATTTGATGAATGAGGAAAACCATTAACCATTTAGCAATATTCGGTAATTTGAATGAGAAAATCCCATTTACAGAAATCATTAAGTAGTTATTGAATGTTTCATTTATGTGAAGTGAAGGGCATTTTTTGAAGAACAAAACAAAACAAAACAAAAACTTGACAGTTATTAAATGTGAGGATATTTTTGAAAATGTAAAAAACTGTGACATTTTATAAAATACAACTGTCAATTTTTTCTATTTCATATTTTCTATCCCTTTTATTTCAATTGGTGGGTATGGGTCAATGGGTATCGTTCGGAAGTCTATTCTTATAGGCAATAAGGTAATTATATATAATTTAAACAACCTAAATCATTCATATAACCAAGCATCTTCATACCTACACTATATTAGACTACTTGCCGTTACAACCAAACATTAATATTCTTCTCCATCCATCCCTCATCCTCTCTCTTTCTCTGCCCTTTTACTTAGTTGTTCAAATTCTATAATGGCCTAGTCCTTTTATCATAAATGAATTGGTGGCGACAATGGTGGTAGTGAAGTGACAGTGGCAACAGTAGTGATGGTAAGGTGGAGGTGATGATGGTTATTGAGAAAGTGACGATAATAGAGTTTTGAGTGAAGTGACACTGGCAGCAGCAGTCCTTTTCTTATGAATTCACTGAATACTTTCAGTTTTTAGTGTTGAATTGAGTTGTCAAACAACTCCTTAGCCCTAGTGAAAGCAAGAAAGAGATTATGCCATGTGATTAACAATGTAATGCTTATACTTGATAAGAGTTGATCTTATAAGAATTTGGTATTTTGTTTTTTGTTTTTTCAAATTTTCTTAGAGACATAAATTATTAAAGGGTCAACTGTAGTTGCTCCCTTGTGTGAAAAATTTGTCCCCTTGTCTCTCTCTCCATTATTTTGAAATGTTGACTGACATGATCTGACTTGGTAATATGAATATAACCAAAAGTAAAGATCATTTTTCTGATGCTTCATAATTCATATGTTGGAGAATGTGGTACTTGGACTTGACAATATTTGCATTGAGATTACTAGAAGTAGAAATGTAGCAACAATGACTTTATGTATTACAGTCGAGTTTGTAGCGATGCACATATTCTATGGTATTTATGTAACTTTAACACGTCTCTATTAATAACTAAGGTATGTGTACATATGTTAGATCCGTTGATGGATCTGGTTGTTCTTGTAGAATCTTCATTAGAGATACCTAGTTTTTTTTTTTTTTTTGATAAATAGAGATACCTAGTCATGTTTTATGAATCTCTATATCATAATCTATCAAGAGAATTGTAGAAACTTTTAGTTTCTTCATTAATATGCTTCATGCTAGAAATGCTTCTAGTATGCTTGATAGTTTTGATTCAGGTTGCACCACCGGGATGCAATAATCATGACAGTTGTTAATTTAGCAAGTAATTATCCATGCATACATAAAAAGCCTTAGACCCGTCCAAGAATCTTCATTAGAGATACCTAGTCATCTTTGATGAAGCTCTTCTTGGATTGTCCAATTTGGACAGTTCAGGAGCACAAGTCTATGTTGTAATTAGTAGTTCTACTGCTTAAATGTAGTCCATCTCGTAGAGATTTCGTGTAGTAGCTTCTCATGTTCTCTGAGTGCATACTAGACAAGGTGTAGCAGTACACCTAGTCTATGTCGTGTACTTGGAGAATCATGGGGAGATGCTGCCGAAATTTCGTTAGTGATGGATAGAGCGGTATGAGCTACTTTTTACAATATAGACTGTGCATTCCTGAATGGGAAAGTAGGATGAACCAACCTATTAGAGAAGAGTTAGCGGTGAATGGTGTCATGTCGCATGCATTGTAATGTACTTAATTGAGGTTAAGAATAATTAAAATGAAATAATAATTTTGAACCTTGTTGATTTTGGCAGTGACATTTGTAGTGTAAGACGAAGTCAGATGGATAAAAGTTGGATAAATCAGCATAGGTTGCATCCAGAATATATAGAAGGGGTTAAGGAATTTGTTAAACTTGCATGCCAAAATAATCCTCTATCAAATGAAGTCACATGTCCATGTAAACGGTGTCGGAATGTCAAACTAGTAAAGAAAGACCTTTTGGGGGAACATTTAATGGTCAATGGGTTTCTTCCAAGCTACACCAGATGGATTTTTCACGGGGAAGATTTACCGGCGTCTGTGCCATTGAATGAGAATGTCAGTGATTCGAATGATGGCGATGAAGTCAATGAAATGATATATGAGGGGTTCGGACTTCCTACACCAAGCTTGGTTCATCGTGCTAGTAATGAGACAGGAAGTTCTAATATCGAACTAGGCCCGGATAAGAAAACTGAAAGATTTTTCAGTTTATTGAAGGAGGCCGAAAGAGAGTTGTATCCAGAGTGTCACAAGTTTTCAACGCTGTCATTTGTTGTTCGATTATTGCATATCAAGTGCCTTAGTGGATGGAGCGACAAGTCTTTCACGATGTTGCTTAAACTTTTGAAGGATGCATTCCCAAAAGGTGAAACTTTGCCAAAGTCGTTCTATGCAACGAGGGCACTCCTTAGGGAATTGGGCCTTGATTATCACAAGGTACATGCATGCCCAAGAGACTGCTCACTATATTGGAAGGAGACAGCTAGTAGGGATGATTGCATAGTGTGTCAGACGCCTAGATACAAACAGTTTGAGGGTGAGAAGAATGATTATAAAAAGAAGCAACAAAGAATTCCCCAGAAGATTGTGAGATACTTTCCTTTGATTCCAAGGCTTCAAAGATTGTTCATGTCATCCAAAACTGCTTCATTAATGAGATGGCATGTAGAGGGCCGAATTGATGATGGCAAAATGAGACATCCTGCTGACTCTCTTGTCTGGAAAAATTTTGATACTTTGTATCCCAAGTTTGCGAGTGAGCCTCGCAATGTCAGACTAGGTTTAGCAGCGGATGGATTTAATCCATTCAAGGCAATGAATGTTGCTCACAGCAGTTGGCCAGTTATTGTAATGCCTTATAATTTACCACCGTGGTTGTGCATGAAACAACCTCATATGATGATGATATTGCTCATTGATGGTCCTTCTTCACCTGGCAATAACATTGATGTCTACTTGCGCTTGTTAGTGGATGAACTGATTGAATTGTGGGAAAATGGTGTTCAGACGTACGATGCAGAAACTAATCAAATGTTCCAATTGCACGCGGTCTTACTGTGGACAATAAATGATTTTCCTGCATATGCAAATTTGTCTGGATGGAGCACGAAAGGTGCTTTAGCTTGTCCTTGTTGTAACATACGTACTCGACATCGGTATTTGAAGAATGGAAGGAAAATTTGTTACATGGGGCATCGCATATAAAAGACCTATAACAGCATATAAAAGTGCATTATGATTAATTTTTCAATTTTGAGTACTTTCACTCATTGTCAATCATTCATGATTAAATCATTGCTGCTGAAGGCAAAACACTTGTTTATTACTGACTGCATCATGCGATTGAGAATGTATTTACATAAAGAAGGGGTATCAATTTTGGAGACAAAAGATCCATGTCTATAGGTCTTGAAGAATGCTGTGCTAGATATGCTGGACTTGAAACAAATCATATCATGAGCAAGGTACAGAAAAAAAAAATTTGTAGTGTGCATTGATTGTCCCAATCAACAATAGATAAATACAAGACATCTAGGAAACAAATAGAACATGAACAATATAAGATCATTATGAAACTTTGTAGGTCTGGTGATAGATTCAACTCATTTAACTGGTGATGATAAAGTTGTTTCTCAAACTAGAGATGATTCAAGTAGACTTCAAACAACAAATTATCCCCAACAAGATCTCTTCTTCTTTCACCAGTGCCAACTAGCTAGGGTTGAAAATTTCAGAGAAGTCAAGAACCAAAACAAATCTGTTATCAAGTCCTAACAAAAATGAGTCAAAATTTATACAAATTTTTGATACGGAGAATGGCTTCGTTTACTTGTATACCTAAAGGATGCTAAATGAATAACCCTTTAACAAGAAAAGTCCATCAATCAAATGCTCTAAGGTTGCAATAGGATAGGATTCATTAACATCTTTAATGATTTACATACCGAGAAAATGAGGACATGCGCAACCTGTATAAGATGATTCAGATTGGTATCTTTCATATTTGGATAAGCTTTTTAGCTGTTTTTTTTATCGCCTTTTAGCTTTTTAACGAGCTCTTGTTTCAATAAGTAATCAATTTTTAAAATTTTTATAGGCTTTGTGTTTTTATTTATTTGTTCATAGCAGCCTTTTAGTAGAAATACGGAAGCTAGTGGTTCAAGACATCGGATAATTATTTTCTTCAATTAAGTGTCTCAAGACATACTTAAAAGCTTAGAATAGTTTATTGTGCTCTTATTATTATCATCGTCATTTTTTTGTGTGTACTTGGTTCATGTGAATGAAATTTTGAGCCTTTTGGAAGATTAAATTAGTTGCAGTCTGCACTCCTTTTCATACATTGTTCAATTGGAGCATTAGAACAAAATTATTTTAGATATAAAACTTCAGATGTGGTTTAGTGCACATCTTAAAACTATATCAACTTGCTTTCTTTTTCCTTTGTGACTTCTAATTATTTGATTTTTTTCTTCTTCTAGAGTGATGCAGATAAATTGAATAGGAGGCTTGTTCGCTTGAAGTCAACAAACCGTACTCGAGAAAGGTTGAGGCGTGATGGCTTTTTGGGATTGTTTGGACACAAGGTTGATCTTTTAGATTACCATGAAAAGAAGCTACAAGACTTGGAAGTCAACAAACCGTACTAAAATTTTTTTTGGTTGTCTTGAGTTTCTAAAACTTAATGTGGGCATGGAATCATTTGTTTGAATTGCGTCCTATGGAAACAATGTGTTACTGACTCATGGTTGTTTAGATGTCTTAGTTGACAATATGCATGTATATGACACTAGATGTGAAATTTTTACTTGAAATGATGATTCTGGTGAGATTATATTATGCATGTATATGGCATGTATTGAGGATTGATTTTAAATTTAGTAGTTTGGTTGCCTAGAGCAAACATAAAACATGAGATTCCCAAATTGTGAATTCAGTTTCCACCACCACCAGCAGGGAACCCACCAACCACCCCCCCCCCAAAAAAAAAGAAAAAAAAGTGGCGTTTTCTGAAAAACGCCACAAAATGACGTCACATATTTTATTACAAAAATAAAAACAGTGGCGTTTTTCGAAAAACGCCACTAAATGACGTCATTCTCACGTCACACGTTATTGGGGACGGACGGTCGTCAAATATTTTGCGGCGTTTTAAGAAACGCCGTATAATGTTTTTAGCGACGTTTTTCAAACGTTGTGTAGCTATTGCGGCGGCCCTATCAGCGGCGAAAATTTTACACGTCACTATAAGATATTACGGCGTTTTTCAGGATTTTCGCGACGTTTTTGAAACGCCGCTAAAAAACGAATTTCCTGTAGTGTAAGTTAGATTGTCAAGTCATAAAAGAGGATTAAAAAAAAAAAGCTCTATTAACCAAAAAACCCTCTGTTTAAAAATAAAATATTTAGTAAGTCCGATCTACTACAAGGTTATGGGCTTACCACATAACAAGGTGATACATAATCATTTTGCCTAAAAATTAAAAAAGAAAAAAGTAAAAAAAAAAAAAAGAAGAGTAGTAGTAAATAAATTTTCATTGTTAAGAAATAAATTTTAAAAGAAGTCGAGTTGAAGAAACAGTAACTCTGTTCTTGTTGTTTTCATAGGCCATCGTTTTCGCAGTTAGTTATAAGTGCAGTGGGTGAGAGGTAATTTTGCATTGTCACTTCCTATTAATTAATCCAAATAAAAATATGATTAAGTCCTAAAAATAGAACCATACGTAAAACACTGAAAAAAGTAAATGCACAACAAGGGTTTTGTAAATGTATTGATGCTATGATTGCAAAGTTTAAAATTATACAAGATGAGTTTTCATTACTCAGATCAGATCATTATATATGGGTATGGAATTTTTAATTTTTAAATTATTTATTTATTTGTTTTAATGCATTCTTATCTAGACGATTTTGGGAAGTTAGGGTTCGTTTGAGATGTGTGTTGACTTTTTAATTTTTTGGCTATTGTAACCTTGGTTAAAAAGCTTTATTTGGGATGGACTTTTTAGTTTTTTTTTATTTTTGTAAGAGAAAAAATGAAATGATTATGATTTAGATGTGACATTTTGTCTTATTGACTTTTTAACTTATTTTGTTATTTTTTGGCTGCATTAACCCAAGATTTGGATACCAAACAAAGGCTGTGTTTTGAGAATTTCATTACATTGTCCAGTTAAAAATGCATAAGAGACATAATATCGCTTTTGTATGCTAAAATTCAAATGGAGTGCTTATTTGATGAAATCCAAAATTAACAATGAAATTTGGAATAAGTAATTATTCTATCAAAGTATTTATTCTCATGTTTAGTTCAATAAAAATGAAAGAAATGTACAATTCAAATAGAAAGATCATTCACTAATTTAATGGTTATTTCATTTGGAGACTAATAAATAGCCATTTCATTTATGATTAAAACGTTTAGACCATCTCCAATCTTTTATCAAATTTAAATTTGATGAAAAACTAATGAAAATGGTACTCCAATCATTTCATCAGTTTGGTATCAAATGAAAGAAGCGGTATATTTTTATTAAATCAGGGGAACATTTAACTTTTCATCAAATTTTGTAAGTGACCGCTATCGGTCGACCGAGTGGACAACCGGATTGGGGAAGATTTGCTGAAAATTTACTCTAGGCTGGATGACCGGCCAGACGACTAGCCAAATTTGATGAAATGATTGGAGCGCATGATATCAGATCAAACTTTTACTCAACTTTTTACTTAAATTTAATGAAGCGTTAGAGATAATATTAGTAACAAATATTTAGTGTTGGTCTTTTAGACTTGTAAAATTTTAGGATGAATATGTCACTTGAGAATGAAAATGAAAATTACCATTGAGGGGAAATTATATTTTGCTTGAAGGGTAAATATAGGTGATGTCTAAATTTGAATTTTGGGCAAACTTCACTTTTCCCCTCTATGGTTTGGGTCATATGTAGATTGCCCCCTTATCATTTGGAAATAAACACATTATGGATTAAAATGCACGCTAACTTCTTTTAACATAACATATAAATTGACCTTTATTCCCTTATCTTCTTCTTTTCTCTCTTTCAAATTAACACTCCTATTTTCTTTCTTCTTCCTTCCATGGGCTGCAAAACCCCATCCACAGCTCATACGCACCCCAACAACCACCACTTGCAACCTTCATACCCCACCCCACTCAAGCAACCACCGCTTCGCAGCCTCCCCAAATCAACTTATTATGGTCAACTGCTTCGACTGCCATGGAAGCCATTGCTGGGCTCATCCAAATCAAAATCCAATTTTTAAGTGAAATCATATCAAAATCAAAATTTGAAATGAAATGAAGTAGACCTGAAGAATTAAGTTGCAAATCACTACTATCCTTATCTTGTTTCTTTTTTGCTTAATTGACCTGCATAATTCTTTGTACATAGTTGAAGAGTCTTATTTATTTATTTTCTTCTAACCTATAGAAAGATGATTGTAACCTAGAGGATTGATAAAACCAGTTAATGAAAAATCAGTAAATACCATCACATTAAGCCAATTGCGACAGACCTAACTACGATTGGTTAGAAATTGATAAGAACAACAATCGAGTTGGTTGTCCAATTATGTACAAAGAATTCTTATATTTTATCAATTATATATATCTATATCATATACAATAGTTCAAAAAAAAATTTACAAACCTAAATTCAAAATGCTTTGCAGCTGTATATATATAATCTATACATATATATGTGTATGGGGAGGAAATATTCATTGCTCTCCGTACTCCTTGGATCCAAGCTTCACGTTACACTGCAGCACGTCGTATGACCTGAGAACAAAACGATGGTGAGCTATCCGGTGGGTGTGTTGCCCGAACTCCCTTTCGATGGTCAAGTTAATACACTTGGAGAAGAAGATAAAGCCAAAAGAGACAAAAGAGTGATAGCTCTGATAGCCAGAAATTCCAAACATCTTGTATGGAGATGCCGCACCATTTGTATAGTTTCTGTACGCACTTCCGTGCTCGTCTTTTCCTAGTCACATGGGTGTACTATCCTTTCATCGCCTTACATGTGTATTTGTCAGTACTACCAAACAACATTGACAAAACAACTTAACGGTATCGACGTGTACGAATGACGGAATCTCCTTTTTGCACACTAATTGGGTCACGTGGCCGTTCTCGCCGAGCTATCCATAGCTCAGTCTGACCTAGCTCTTCAATCCTAAATAACCTTCTGGGCTGAGCTGATGAACTAACTTGGGCTCGCCACATTCAATTCACTTCCACTTATTCATTAAGGCCAATCTCGCTTGATCCCGGTGCACAGATGGAACATTTAGCCCAGTCAAATGCACCATTACTTCATCTAGCTTGCCTCATGATTCGAGCATCCAGCCCGGTTCTTTATCTCGAATCTCACACTAGCTCAACTGCATGATCCAGAACTTTGGCCCAGACCACGATTATCTCTATTAGCTTGGTTGTATAGTCTCACAATTTGGCCCAAGCTCCAACTAGTTCGGCCTACTTGCTTGGTATAAATCCCCCTCTCAATTGCCCTTTAATTCCATTCATGCTCGCATGACTAGGATTACATATCTCAGCCAAGCTAAATCTTAAGCTTGCTTATTCGCCTATCATGCTCGGCTCAAAGATCCTTCGACACCGCTGCTCTTCTTTTTACGACTGACACTAGTCTTGTCATAGACATGTGTCATCTCCCAACTAGGCTAGTACGAACAACCCAGTTGTCGTGCACCATCCTTCTTAATTCAAAATTTGTCACCTTTTTTAATTATATACATATAACTCGCAAAGTTGACCTTTCACTTTCACTGTTCATCATCTCCTTTGAAGACGCCGCGGTGAACCAGAGTGCTTTCTTCTGATTTTTCATTTTTTCAGTTCAAATTGAGGTGTTTGTTTTGTGGATTTTGTCCCGTTTGTCGTTGCGGTGGCGTTTCTCTCCGATTGGAACGCTGATTGAAGCTTTATCCAGTAAGTTTTCTGTATCTTATGCCATTTCTCTTTTCTTTACATGTTCTTCGTGTTCTTGAGTCTATCCTAAGAGATTTGTGTTAGAAATTGGGAATGGGTATCTCGAACCCCATGAAACTTGGACAAATCTGGGTAGAATAGGGCTTTGCACCGTTTTTGCTTCTGAAATGCCCCTAGCCCCTTGATTTTCAAACTTAGTGTTCATCCTCTACGATGGACATGGGGGAATCTAGACTTGATCGGGCCAAAAAACCCTTGTCCAATCCAAGATTCTAGCTCCACCGAGCTTTTTTTGTGTTTGTGATGTTTAAAGAAAACTGGGTCATACTCTAATGCCATGCTGCCAAGCTAACATTTGACTCATTAGCATGATCGAGCTAGGATTGAGCTAACCCCTGGCTCTCTTGCATGGCTATGGGGCCGAGCTAAAGCCTGCATTCACTACCAAGCTAAGACAACTCATCCTGCACGACCGCGCTGCCACTTATACTTTGATTTTTCACAGTGTAGAATCCTAGGAGACAAGGCACACCTTCATAAGCACTCTCAACGGCTGAGCAGTCGCTGTATCTAGGTAGGCCAACACATACTAACGAGCGGATCAGACCAAGCTAAATGGGGCACTATCACTTCCTTGTAAACACACTAGGCACACTGGCCGCGTTTCGCAGGGAATATGGCATCCCAGATGACGTGCATTTGAAGCTCGACAAGGAAGGGAAACTTCCTTGGGGAAAAGAGCATGCCTACCCCTTCATCGTGTTGTCAATTGTAGAGGGAGGCTGCGTTTCTCGATTCAACCCTTAATCTGCAAATTTTTAAGGCGAACCAGGTTGTGCCCCACCCAAGTATCCACCAATACATTTAGAATAATAAATGGAGTCGCCATGCTAAATCATCAGCTTGGTTTAAACTTGGGTTTGGCCGAGATACTAGGCCAGTACACCCTCGGCCATACGGTTGATGGTTTCAACTAGTATTTAAAAGTAAAGACCTGGTCACGAATGTCTAGTGATCGGCACACTACACAAAGATCTTCACGACGATGATTGTTTTGGGTGACCGGTAACTACGAAACCATTGATGTGCTCGGTTGGTACATCAGAAAACACAAAGGCTTCACAAGTAAGCCGAGTTTTTTATTCAATCAATTTGTTATGTTTTGTTTTTCCGAGCTAACTTTCTTTTTGTAGCCATCGCTGAGCTACAAGCATTATATCCTCACCCCAGCCAGGATGCAGTAAGAGCTGTGCTAAGATACAAGCACCGTGGTTGCCACGAACTCCTTGGATATGTGCTGAGCTATCGCTATTTGGCGAAACGAAAAAGTAAGGTCGCAGGTTTTCTCTTTAAGCCTTTACCCCCAACAGGTCTAACTCTTCCTGATGTTCCACTTATCTAGTTGACCAAGGAAGAAAAAATAGCAAAAAGTCTTCGTATTAAGAATCTCATCACTGCAACCTCTACCAAGCTACTATCCATCTCTCACCCGCACAATCCATCAGTCAAAGCTCGGAGGCCGTGATAGCTCTAGCTTCAAGCGATGCTCAGTCTATCAGTAGAGAACTACGCTGAGCTCACAAGAGAGCTCGTGAAACTGATCCCTCGGTTAAGCTTGTGGTCGAGCTAAGCACAAAATAGCAAGTAGAGGAGGTTCATCCCACATGGAAGCTGAAGTTGAAACACCAGGGCAAAGAGATCCCAGCCAATGCGTCTGTCATAGGCGATAAGGAACATCTCCTCACCTCTGACTTGCCGAAGTCTTTGTTGTTGCTGGGCGACATGCTCGGCCCTGACCATTTGTCGGACACTAGGATGGTCAAATCCGCGGTTAAGTCCATGACCAGGGTAAACGTTGCACCTAAAATTTTTTAACTGTTTGCTTAATTTGATTTTTTGATCGGTCTTACTTTATGTCATCTTCTTGTATACACCTTGCGCTGGACTGGGTTGTCGAGTTACGGCAGAAAATAGCTAACACCACTGCGCGGGGTAACCTTGAAATTGAGCTAGGGTGGGCCAAGGCTTTGCTAGATATAGCCAATGCTGATAATGCCAAACTTCTTGGCCAGCTTGGGAGCACTTAGTAATAAAGGGACGCATTACGTGCCGAATTAGAAGAGTTAAAGAAGAAGAAAGATGAAGCCGAAAAGGATGTCGAAGACCGTGGCTTCATAGATGCTGAAGAGAGCTACATCAAGCAAGTTAATGCCACCAAGGACATCTTTTTTCAGTCCGGCTGGAAGGCTGCTTGCGAAAAGCTCGGTCATGGTTCTTCAATCAAAGTGTTCTCTACTTCTCCCTTCTGCTTCCTGTCGGACTACATGGTTGCATATGCTGAGGGCATCTTTAACTCGTTGCAAGAGAAAGGGGCCGAGGAAGTAGGTGGGGCTGCCCAAGAGGAGCGCGGCGGGGAACAAGAGGCTGTTATTGATGAGCTAGTGAGAGCCACAATCGGAGATGATTTTCCTGATGATCTGTCTCCACTTGTGTAATTCGAAACACTTTTTTTTTTTTTTTGTGGGTGAACTGTGTAACCAGGCTATCTGCCCAAACTTTTGTACTTAAATTCTCAATCAATAGAAATTTTGAAACTTTTTGTCACTTGCAAATTTGAATCATGCACATCCATCTTCAGGCTGTGCAACATCATCGCGACATTGAACAAAGCGTCAACAAGTTTGGCTGAGCAAAAGAAGCTCAGCAAGAAGTTGGAAGTTGTACAATTCAACTCAACTTGTCGAGTAAATTTAGCTCGACAAAAAGGTTGGAGTTGAACAATTCATCAACTCATCTTGTCAAGCTAGTTCAGCTCGGCAAAAGGTAGGAGTTGAAAAATTCATCAACTCATCTTGTCAAGCAAATTCAGCTCGACAAGAAGGTAGGAGTTGAATAATTCATCAACTCATCTTGCCGAGCAAATTCAGCTTGGGAAGAAGGTAGGAGTTGAACAATTCATCAGCTCAACTTGCCGAGCAAATTTAGTTCAGGAAGAAAGTAGTAGTTGAACAATTCATCAACTCATCTTGGTAAGAAAATTTAGGTCGGAAAGAAGGTAGGAGTTAAACAATTCATCAACTCATCTTGCCGAGCAAATTCAGCTCGGCAAGAAGGCAGAAATTGAACAATTCATCATCTTAGCTTACTGAGCAAATTCAGCTTGGTAGCTTGTTGCCCCTTGTCCATGGCAATCCATCAGAAAATGAAAAGGAGTATACCAATTTTTCAAGTAATATAAACCTTCACTTCCATTGCATACAGATCTCTAGCAAGATTGACAAATTACATCACATAATGGAGGGGTTACATCGAAGGCAAGGTTAAAAGCAAAATAACTTTAAATTTGCTGTGTTTTACAGTCGGGGTATGGCTTTGCCTTCTAAATCCTCCAAATTGTATGCCCCTTTTCCTGCCAAACCGGTTATCTTGTAGGGTCCTTCTCAATTTCCTCTAGTTTTCCTTCACTTGGAATTAAGGTGTTGCACATCACCTTTTCTAACCCCCAATCTTGAATTGTATGGGATGAACTGTTTTATTATACTTCTTGGTATGTCGTCATGTGAATCAAAGCCTTTTCTCTTCGTTCTTCTGCGAGGTCTACCTCTAGAGCAATTGCTTCTTCGTTTAAGTCTGACTCAAAATTTTCACTTCGGATGGTAGGCATGTCGATCTTGAGCGATATGACTGCTTCCATGCCACATGCCAAGGCAAAAGGCGTCTCCCCTGTTGAGCATCTTGGCATTGTTCGATAAGCCCAGAGAACATTCGGGAGCTCTTTGGTCCATTTTCCCTTTGCTTTCTCTAGCCGCTTCTTTAACCTGTCTGAAATGGTCTTGTTTGATGCTTCAACTTGGCCATTAGATTAAGGTTAAGCAGGCTTCAAATTGTAGAATTCTATCTTTAATTCCTCGCAGAATCCTCTGAATAACTTTCCATCAAATTGGGTTCCATTATCGAATATCACGACCTTGGGGACACCGAACCACGTTATCACATTCTGCCAGACAAATTTCTTCACATTCTTCTCCTTAATGGTCGCCAGTGGCTCAGCCTTTACCCATCTAGTCAAATAGTCTGTTGCCGCAATGAAAAATTTGTGATTTCCTCATGCGGTTGGGAGTGGACCCACTATATCCAGCCCCTGCATCCCGAGTGGCCAAGGGCTTGTAAGGCAAAGTAATTCTCTGGCTGGTTGATGAATCTGATGTGCAGACTTCTGATATTTTTCATACTTCCTCATGTACTTCTGCTCATCGGCCTGCATGCATGGCCACCAATGTTCTTGTGAAATAGCGCAATAAGCCAAAGATCTTCTGTTGATGTGACTACCACACATGCCTTTGTGGATTTCAAAAAGAAAGGCTTCGACTTTGCTCGAATAAACACATTTCAAGTATGGCCTAAAGAAGGATTTCTTATACAAGGCGCTAGATTGGGAGAGCCAAAACCGCTCAAACTTGGCCCAGATTTTGTTTGTTTCTTTCTTGTCAGTCGGTAGAACTCTATCATTGAGAAAAGTGGTGTTGGGGTCCATTCAAAAGGGTCCTAGCTTGGCACAATGGACTTCTCTTGCTTCTAATTCTTCGATGCTAGGCCTTGGAAGGAATTCAATCAGTAGAGGTTGAGGTGTTGATTTGTTAGCCATGGAGGCCAGGCTGGCTAACTCATCTGCCTGGCTGTTCCCTTCACGACTGATTTGCTCAACCCTAACTACTTGAAATTTCTTGAGCTTTTCCCTTACCAGGATCTGGTACTTGGTCATTCTATCGTCCTTGGCTTCATACGCACAGGAAACTTGGTTGACCACGAGTTGGGAGTCGCTGTAGACCATTAGTTTGGATGCCCTTTAGTTCGAGTGCACTTTTCAGTCCGGCTAGTAACACCTCATACTCAGCCTCATTGTTGGACGTTGGGAACCCAAGTGTGATTGAATGTTCTATCATTAGACCATTTGGCGAGATCAAGGTAATTCCAGTCTGGCACCATCCTTGTTTGAAACGCCATTGACGAAGAGTTTCCACATTTCACCGACGAAAACTTTCCAACACTATGAAGGATCTTGAGATTTTTGGGGAGCTGAGTGTTCTCCGTCTTTATTGCTCTACTCAACAATTCTTGCTTCGAGAATGCCATTACTGATTGCAACCTGTATGACCTCTTCTCCTCCTTGCGATGCGTTATTAGGTCCAACAAATTATCCTGTTATTTCTAAACCTATCAGTGCATTGCTAGGTCCTACTTGTACAACTGGTAGGATAATGGCCAGCACAAAACATCCGCAATGTCATCCCTATTCTATTTGGTTGGTGGTTTGGGATAAGCTGGAGTGGGAGTTGGTTGTGCTACTTTCGCAGCGCCAACCTCTAGTTGTACAGCCATGTCAGTGAGATCCACCAGGCAAACTGAGTGAGTTCCTAGTGAAAATTCTACTACAAAGTCTGCCAGTGCTTGGGCTTTGATGGCAGTTCTAGGCTGAAATTTGATGTCAAATTGCCCTAACTCAATCGCCCATTTCAATATTCAACCGGAGAAGTTAGCCCTTTCAAACAATGCTTTTAATGGAAAATCCGTTAGCACAATGATCGTGTGGGCATGAAAATAATGTGCCAACTTTTTTAAGGCCATCACTAATGCCAAGGCAAGTTTTTCGAGTTGTAAGTATCTCGATTCTGCAGGGAACAGGATCTTGCTCACATAGAAGATCCAAAAGTGTGTATGCCTTTTGCTTTAACAAGCACTGAACTTATGGCATGCCAGGAAATGGCCAGATAGAGGTAGACTTCTTCACTTTGCTTCGACGTGACAATAAGTGGAGCAAAGGACAGGTATGCCTTTAACTTGGCCAACGCTCTGTCACATTCTTCATCCCACGAAAACTTTGACTTTAGGGCTTGGAAGAAAGGGCGGCAATGATCTGATGACCGGCTTATAAATCTGTTAAGAGCGGCTGCCATCCTGGCAAGATATTGCATGTCTTTTACCGAATTTGGCTGTTTCAACTCTTGTATAGCTTTGATTTGAGAGGGATCCTCCTCAATCCCTTGGTTGGTTAGCAAAAAACCCAAAAACTTCCCCGATCCTATGCCGAAGGCGCACTTTGATGCGTTGAGGAGCAATTTATGCTACTTAAGGATGGTGAACATCTCTGCTAGATCGGTCAAGTGGTCGGCCTCATTCTTTCTTTTGACCACCATGTCATCAATGTATGCTTCCATTGTTCGGCCAAGGAGAGGGGCGAACATCTTGGTAACCATTCTCTAAAAAATCGCTCTTGTAACCCCCCGAAATAATTACAATAATCCAACCCATGGCAACGAATACAAGGTAACATAAATAAAAAAAATAAGCTTTCATTAATCAAAGTTAATATTCAAAAGGTGACAGATGCGATATATATTCATAAATAGTTCATCCTGAATCTACAACATGTGTTACAAATAGTAAAGAGGAATGAAAGGTAGACAGATATTCATATGCCCTAACGGCTTACATCTTTCCAAGTCAAGACTTGGGTATATCAAAAGTGAGTCGTAAGCTCAATACAAATAAAGCCCTAGGCTTGTACCAAAAAATGAATGAAAATTATAAAACTAAGCCTTCAGCTCCACAGTCCTCCCAAGCTAAGTCCTTAGCGGAGGCATATCACCAGTACTTGAAAATGGTTTTTCCCAAATAGGATGAGCCAAAGCCCAGTAGAAACGATCTAACACAATATATTAATCTGAACAAAGATATAAGTATGATATGCACATATAGTATTTGTGATAAAATCATTTACAACTCTTTACAAAACCCTACTATGCCAAGCTTTATATTTCCATCCATTTATTTCAATCCATGTGTCATTCACCATTTCATTCAGACACCAAACTAAGGGTATAACCCAGTGGGTCTCTAACCAACACAACCATTATACAAACATTTACATTTGCCATTTTACAGATATTTCATCCCCAGGAATCGGCACCCATGTATACGCGCGGTTTTCAGGACTTTCACCTTGGACACATAGGCCAACTTAATTCAATGGAGTCTATCCCTTTTCTTCTCTCAAACATGGAGTACATCATACATTTATAATGTATTAAAGGCATAGCCATATTCAATGACAATAGATAAGAGATTAGTTTCAATTCACATAATCCTCATGCAATTTCTACAACAATATAGCTATCCTCCACCGATAGCCCAAAATAGATATTTCTAAACAAATATACAATCTCCAAAACAGATAAATTATCCAAATTTCCATAGGTGAGAGGTAATACATATCCAACTCCACCATTTATAAAAACATCCATCTAATTTCACATTCTCAATACCAATTTCATTTATTTAAACAAAATAACTATTTGAGACATTTTAGGGAAAAACTCCATTTTCTTCCAAAATTCATCCCGAGAATCAAATTACCCAATTTATCACAACACAACCTCACATCTACTCCCATGACCATTTTTAATACATACATTTGAAAACCCCTTTTTTGATTTTGAACCAAAACCCTAGGTTTCTTCAAAATCATCCCAAATACCAATATTGCTTACACATCAATGAATAGCTAAGTTAAAAATTATAGAAGAGTGTAGAAAGTCCCTACCTCAAACTTAGAAGACCAAGGAAGCAATGGAGGAACTTCAAAGACGTCGAAACCAAGTTTTGTTCGGACCAAAATGGAGCTCTAGACATGCTCTACCTTTTTAACAAAGGTACACAGGTAGGGAAACCATTAGATCTAGGTGAAAAAGTAGAGAGAAGTTGAGTTTTAGAGAGAGAGAGTGCCGATCTACGGTTTTGAGGGAAAAATATACGAAAAAGTGATGTAAAATGACCTTTTTATGAACTAATATAGGCACAGCCTGCATGAGCGTGAGAAGTGACCCTCGAGCGCCAGACACAAAAGGTTGTTCCACTGGAGCGCAAGAAGTGACGCTCGAGCGCAGAATGTACATTCCCAGTAGTTTTGTAGACAAAAGACCATCGCTCGAGCTCAAGAAAAGCCGCTTGAGCGCAAGATCGCTCGAGCGCAGGAAACACCGCTCGAGCGTAGAATACACTCTCCCAGTAGTTTTGCACACCCACAAAAGTACTGAGAGTTCACAAATCCTGCTCAAGCGCAAGAAGTGCCACTCGAGCAGAGGAGTAAAATTTTAAGCAATAAAAGTTTGAAAACCATGCAACCAACCTGTACCAAACACAACCACTACAATCTAATAGCCAAACTCAAGGAAGTATCAGGGAAGTAAGACACAAACAACAATACGAAACCATGAAACCCGAGTCCAAGATACAAAATGGTTCAGGTCTAAACCAGAATCGCTATAATCTTCCCCCTTAAGAAATTTCGTCCTTGAAATTTCAAATCAAGTTTTAAAGTTATGATTAAACCAAACACAATATTGGTAATTAATCAATTCCATCACCATGACCTATTCTTTGGTCATTCATTCTCATCAACTCGATACATAAGTTCCACCATTGAAAGTACCATTCATATTTCCAAAGCATATATAATGTTTATATTAAACCCGTGTTTCCAAAACACATACAACATATACAATGTTTCCATATTCTCAAAACATATATACTATTTTCATATTTTATTAACATAACAAAATTTCAATACATGCTCAAACACCAATAAATAAGTTCGGATACTTCTCATGGACTTCCAACTCACGTTCCCAAGTTGCTTCCTCAACCCCATGATGTTTCCACAATACTTTAACCAAGGGAATTGTCTTGCCTCGCAAGACTTGGTCCCGAGTATCCAAGACTCTCACCGGTCTCTCCTCATACGAGGCATCCTCATCTACCTCTAAGTCAGTCTAATCCAACATGTGCGATGGATCTGACTCATACTTCTGAAGTATGCTAATATGAAACACATCATGAACCCCGAAAAGTTGTGGCGGCAAGGCCAAATGATAAACTACCTCTCCAATCTGCTCAAGGATCTCAAAAGGCCCAATAAATCGAGGGGACAAACTCTCACTCTTTCCAAACCTCATCAAATCCCTTTTAGGTGATATCTTCAAGAAGATGTGGTCTCCCATCTTAAAAGACAAGGGTCTCCTCCTACAGTTAGCATAACGTTTCTGACAACTCTGTGCAGTAGCCAACCTCTTACGAATAAGTGTGACTTTCTCAGTTGTTTCCCGAACTAAATCTGGACCCAACATCGGTGCATCACGCACCTCGAACCAACATACAAGAGATCTACACGGTCGGCCATACAAGGCCTCAAAAGATGCCATGCTAATACTCGACTGGAAGCTATTGTTATAGGCAAACTCCACCAAAGGCAAGTGCCTCTCCCACGAACCCTTAAAGTCAAGGACACAACCTCGAAACATATCCTCAAGGATCTGAATAGTACGCTCAGACTACCCATCTGTCTGAGGATGATATGCAGTACTAAAAGTCAATCTAGTGCCCAAGGCACTCTGTAAACTCTGCCACAACAGAGTAGTGAAACACAGATCTCTATCCAAAACAATCATCACAAGGACCCCCTTTAACCTTACCATGTCCCTAATGTAAAGGTCGGCAAAATAATCTACCGAGTCACTCACGCACATAGGTATAAAGTGCGCCGACTTGGTCAACCTGACAACTACCACCCAAATCACATCACTACCCTGTTGAGTCCTCGGAAGGCCCACAACAAAATTCATCGTGACATGCTTCCACTTCCACTCGGTTATAGCCAAGGGTTGCAACAAACCCGCTATCCTCTGATGCTTAGCCTTCACTTGTTGACAAGTAAGGCACCTTGACACAAACACAACTACATCCTTCTTCATTCCTCTCCACCAAAACTGGCGACAAAGGTCGTAATACATCTTTGTGCCTCCCAAATGCACAGCAAGGCATGAATGGTGAGACTCTTGGAGTACTTCCTCTCAGCAAGACTCCAGCACGAAGAGACAGTCAAGGTATCTAACACTCGAGTTGGAGTACATGTTCAAGCCTCTTTCTACCTTCCCACTGGAGATCTTCTCCCGGAGGGATTCTATCTCCAGGTCACCCCTCTGTGCTTCTATCACTCAGTTCACATGTGTAGGTTATGCAACTACTGAAAACAAGGCTGCAGACTCAACGAACTCGTCAAGATGCAACTCGAACTCCCTAATAGCACCCAACATCTCCCATTCATGGATGGCAATACAAGCTACACTGCTAATAGATTTCCTACTCAAGGCATCAACCATAACATTAGCCTTTCCCGAATGATAATGTAACTCGAAGTCATAATCTTCTATGAACGTCATCCACCTCATCTGCCTCAAATTTAAGTCTTTCTATGTAAACAAATATTTCGGACTCTTGTGATCAAAAAGCACTTCAAACTTCTTGCCATACAAATAATGCCTCCAAATCTTTAAGGCAAAGATCACCGCCACTAAGTCTAGGTCATGAGTAAGGTAGTTCGTCTCATGTGTTTTCAACTACCGCGAACCATAGGCAACTACCTTCCCCTTTTGCATCAAAACACAACCCAAACTTTCTCATGAAGCATCACAATACACCGAATAGCCCAAACCCCTCTCTAGAATAATCAAAACTAGAGCAGTAGTAAGTCTAACCTTAAGCTCTTGAAATGACTTCTTACAAGTCTCACTCCACACAAATTTGATCCATTTCCTTGTCAGTCTAGTCAATGGTGAGGCTAGCCTAGACAAATCCTTCACGAATCTACGATAACACCTGGCTAACCCCAAGAAACTACGGATCTCAAGAGCATTCTTAGGTGGTTCCCAATCTTACACTGCCTCTCTCTTTGATAAACCTATAGTCACCCCTTCTCCGAATACCACATGACCTAAGAACGTAACTTCTCTCAGCCAGAATCACATTTTCCAAAGTTAGCACACAGTTTGTGGGCTCTAAGCAACTTAAGCACCACTCGCAAATGGTCCTCATGCTCCTCCTCAGAGGGTGAGTAAGATGTTGTCCACAAAGACGACTACAAAACGGTCTAGGAATTCACAGAAGATCCGGTTCATCAAATCCATAAACATGACTTGTGCATTGGTTAGCCCAAAGGGCATCACTAGAAACTCGTAATGGCCATACCACGTACGGAATGCCATCTTCTGGATATCCTCCTCTCTTACTCTCAACTGGTGATAACCCGATCTCAGATCTATCATAGAGAAACAACAAGACCCCCTCAATTGATCAAAAAAATCATCTATATAAGGCATTGGGTACTTGTTCTTAATAGTTACCCGGTTCAACTTCTGGTAGTCAATACACAATTGCAACGTGCCATCCTTCTTCTTAGCAAAGAGAGCTGGTACTTCCCAAGGCGAAGTGCGATGGAAGATAAAACCCTTATCTAAAAATTCTTGGAGTTGAATCTTCAACTCACTTAACTCAGCAGGTGCAAACCTATATGGCGCCATAGAAATCGGTGCCGCGCCAGGCACTAAGTCAATAGAGAACTCGATCTCTCAGTGAGGTGGTAAACTAGTAAGATCCTCGGGAAAAACGTTTAAATATCCACAAACCACCGTGGGCAACTCGACTAGGACTTTATCACACTCAGTACTCAAGAAGTTGGCAAGAAGGCAACTAAGCTCACTCCGCACACGCGGATCAAACACCGGTGATAAGTCCCTATCAACCCGATCCCCTAAGAAATAAAGGCAATCACCGCTCAAGGTACATACAGTAACCTTTAACGGTAGCAATCTATGACAACCCGGTACGATGACAAGTAGTTCATACCCAAAATAACATCAAAACTAGACATGTCAATCAACACAAATGCAAAAGGAAGTCAGCGGCTGGCAACCTCTATCTCACAACCCCGACACCCCTGCTTCAAAATAATCTCACCACCAACCGGTAACTCTACACAGATAGGAGATACTAACCGAGCCAACTCTAACCCCAAAAATGATGCAAATGCAAACGAGATAAATGAATGGGATGCACCCATATCAATCAATACATTAGCAACTGAAATGCAAAACAAAAAGTACCTCTCACTACTGAAGGCGCTGGTACAAGATCTGGCATAGTAACAACATACACATGTCCTGTAGGTCTCTACTCAACTTTCTCACCCCTCGGAGCATAAGCCTGATGCATTGACTGAATTGAAGAGGCTCTCTGATTGGCCCTCAAGCCTTGTGCTGACTATGCAGGCTGGTGGCTCCGTGTCTGCCTCGAACCAGAGGCACCAGGTGTGCCACCCAACTAAGGGCAAAATCTCTTCATGTGCCCTGCCTGCCCACATTGATAACAAGTGAGCGATTGCCATCTCCTCTAACTCTGGCTCTGAGAATAAACTGAAGACAATGCAAACCGTTGCCCTACTCCTCTCTACAGGAAAGCAAGAGATTTGTGGCCAAACTGACCACATTTGAAACAAGTAATATCCCCCTGACCACCTCTCCTAGAACCCGAGCTCGGTACTAGAAAAGTGGACCTCAACTGAGCTCTTTGGGACAATTGGGGGTTAGAACCCATCTGCCTCTTACTGTCCCCCTGAATATCCTGACTCCTCCTGGAACCCCTCATCCATTCCTCTTCTATCTACATTACAGTCTTAAGATGAGTCGCTGCCTCCACAAGGCGTCCATAATCTCTAATCATTGACCCGGCCACTTTGAACATGAGTTTGATCCTCAATCTTTTCTCGAACTCTAAACAACAGCGCTCCTCAGTCGCCACAAGCTCTGGTGCAAACCTCGGCAAGCTGGTAAATGTGGCCTCAAACTCGACCAACGAAGTTTTCAACTGTACAAGCTTAGAGAGCTAATCTCTCAACTTCTCCCTAACAGTAGGAGGCAAAAACTTATCCTAGAAGACACTGATAAAAGCCTCCCAAGTCACCCCATTGCGCCTACACGCATACTTCTACCACTGACCCACATCTCCCTTCAGCTTGAAGGATGTCAAGGTCACTCTCAACTGGTCATCCTCGATGCCAAGCATCTCGAACGTTTTCACTATTTGCTCTAGCCACACATCCACCTTTAATGGCTCCTGAGGATCACCCAGAAACTCATCCGGGTTGGACCAGAAGAACTTTCGCTTCAGAAAAGACGGCCCCATTTTAGCAACATGGGCCTAGACTTGATTCTCATCCTGAGAAAGTCCATGGATTCCCGCAATCCTCTGACCATTTCACAGGCTAAGGCACCCATAGCCTGTTGACCAACTGGTTCGGCCTCATTGGCCTAACCAACTCCTTCTTTCTGCACCGGAATCTCATCCGGTTAAGGCATCTCATGCCTTCAAGGCCTACCACGCCTACCACCACCACGTCCACATCCTGACATCCTAATGAAGGTAACAAAAGAGATTAGCACATGACAAATGTGCCAAAGGTAACTCATTCACATCCTAATGCGGTGGACAACAATAATTCACTCCATGTAAGTATGCAGTCACGTAAACACATACGAATTTTCTTCCTAGCAAATGACCGTCCCGCAGCTTTGCCAGTGTTTCGATTAGAAACAACAGTAATCAACTACTCTTCTAACAGGATTTCTGGAAATCCGTAGACCCAATCAATATCTTAGGAATTAAATCTCATACCCATATATTCACATAAGCATGTTATCATGTAAACACACCGTACATACTACTATCGCTATCAAGCGAGACAAACCCATTGTGGCAATAACCACTTCCGACGTACCCAAAGTATTCAAACCCGGAACACTCTGATACCAAGTTGTAACGCCCCGAAATAATTACAATAATCCAACCCAAGGCAACTAATACAAGGTAACATAAATGAAATAATAAGCTTTAATTAATCAGAGTTAATATACAAAAAGGTGACACATGCGATATATATTCATAAATAGTTCATCCTGAATCTACAACATGTGTTACAAGTAGTAAAAAGGAATGAAAGCTAGACAGATATTCATATGCCTTAAAGACTTACATTTTTCCAAGTCAAGACTTGGGTACATCAAAAGTGAGTCGTAAGCTCAATACAAATAAAGCCCTAGGTTTGTACAAAAAATGAATGCAAATTATAAAACTGAGCCTTCAGGTCCATAATCCTCTCAAGCTAAGTCCTTGGTACAGGCATATCACCAGGCATTCTTCAAACCGAAGGGCATGACTTTATAGCAAAATAGCCCCTTTGGTGCCGTAAAAGAAGTAATCACCTGGTCAGGCTCGTGCATGGTGATATAATGGTAGCTATGGTAGGCGTCTAAGAAATTAAGCCTATTGTGTCCAACTATAAGGTCCACTAGTTAATCAATTTGAGGCAATGGGAAGTGGCCTTTAAGGCAAGCTCTGTTGACGATTTTGTAATCGATGCAAACTCGCCACTTTTCATTTTTCTTCGGCACAATGACCGTGTTAAAGACCCACCAAGGGTAGTGCACCTATTGGATTGGCCCCACTTCTATTACATTCTCAACTTCTTTCACTGCCACTTCGCCGTGATGAAGCAATGACCGTCTTGTTCTTTGTATGACTGGCCAGGCGTCAAAGAAAACATTGAGTTGGTGGCAAATAAAGTTTAGATCGACGCTAGGCATATCGTAAGGCGTCCATGCAACCACTTTGATGTTTGCCACCAAGAAGTTTATAATTTCCAATGTCTCTTGGGCGGTCAAGGATGATTCTAGCAGAAAGAACCTGCGTGGATCGTTTTCGTCGATTTTTACATCCACCAAGTCCTCAACCGCCTTTTCTTCGGCCTTTTTGCTGACGTCATCTAGGACCTTCTAATCTTCCAGTCCTTCAATCATTTGCACGATGCCTTTGGCAGTTCAGCTTCCATTTACGGCCATGAAACATTGCTTGGCCATGACTTGATCGTCCCATATGTCTTCTATCATCCCAATGGCAGAGGGGAACCTCATCACTTAGTGGTAAGTTGATGCCACCGCTTACATGGCATGAAGCCATCCTCTGCCCAGGATCAAGTTGTATGTTGAGGGTACCTTCAACACCCAAAATTTCACTTGCTTGATTACGGACCCCACTTTGACTGGCAAGATAATCTTTCCTACCAGCCATTCTGGTTGCAAATTGAAGCGGACCAGTGGTAAGGTTACTAGGGCTAAGTCCTGGTTGTCCAACTTAAGCTACTTGAATGTATTATAATACATTATTTCGATCGAGTTGCCCTGGTCGATCAAAATGCATTTAATGTCGAAGTCTCTGACGTGCAGTGTGACTACCAACGCATCATTGTGTGGGGCTTGAATTTGTTCCTAATCTCTACTCGAAAAGCTGAGGTTATCTATCGTTTCAGTCTTGCCTTTCTTCACAGCAGGTTTAACAGATAGAACTTCCCTCATGTGCTTTTCTTTCTTGATCATTCCCCTCAGGTCCCATACCTGCGCTGGCTCGATGATCCCATAGATTACATTGATTTCCCCTTAGAGAGGTACGTCTAAAGTGGCCAAGCCATTAGGCTCGACTTAAGCTTGGGGTGCGGCCTTGACGCCCCCATCGATGTAACGATCTAGTGGTCGACTGCCCCAGACTCTTCTTAGTGTTGCTTTAAAGGTACACAGTCTTTTGTGCGGTGTCCATGCTCATCATGGTAGGTGCAGTGATATCTCAGGTTGAATCCTCTTTGCGTATTTCCCAGCTTAGCCCGCCATCAGACGTATGTTTTTCTCTTGGCATCATCTGTGGCATTACGAGCGTAGTCAGCATGGTCATTGTTTCGACCCTTATTCTGGTTGTTGCGGTTGGCACCGTGATTCTGCTTTCTTTCGCGATTGTTCAGATGGTTTGCCTCCTGTCCGACGACGTGAACATTTCTGGCCACCGTTTTGTCCGTTTCTACCGGATTCATCTTCACGGTAGCCGTTGTTGCTTCATCCTCAACGCAGATGTGCTCATTGATGCGCTGCATTAGCAGCTCCATGGCCGTTGGTTGGCTCATGGTGAGCGAGTTTCTAAGTCTATGTCGAACTGGGAGACCATGCTTGTATTGGGTGATTGCTATGTTTGTTGGGTAATCAAGAATCTTGTCGAATGTTTCCTAATACTTGGCATTGTACGACTTCAAAGAGTCACCCGTGTCCATCTTGATTCCCAGAAAGTGGTCTACTTCTTTAGGAGTTTTGGTGTTAGTTTTGAATCGTGTCATGAATGCTTCCGCCAATTGTTGCCACCTCTCGATGCTCTCTTCTGGCAGCCTGTCAAACTATTTTAGGCTTAACTTGCCCAAACTTGATGGAAAAATAAGGCACATCAATGCATTATTTCACCTGTGTCCTACCATAACCTACCAAAAGTGGCTTATGTGCATGTATGGATTGGTTTTTCCAACATGCAGCGTGAACTTGGGCTGGTGGAAGCCAACTGGCGCATCTTGGGCTCTCAACTTGATTTCCAGGTGTTGAGTGTGAGATTCTCACCGTCGATGACGTCCTTCTAGGCTCAATGAGAGTCTAGAACCCCTTGCATATTTGTCTTGCGTGTCTCTGCAAGGCCCTCGTGTGGAGGTCTCTAAACTTGTGCAAGGATGGCGGGCAAGTTATCACGACGCCAAACTGATTCTAGAGTAATGCCGTCAATGACGGACTTCGAAATATGTCGTCGTTGTTTGCCATGAAAACTTATCAGAAAAGCTTGGAGAATAAGGTTTTGTTTGTTCAAGGTTCCCACAGGCACCCCCAATTGTACAGGAAAGAAATATATGTTGCTCTTCGTACTCCTTGGGTCCAAGCTTCGCATTACTTTATAGCATATTGTATGACCTGAGAATAAAATGACGGTGAGCGATCCAGCTCTGACGGTCAAGTTAGCACACTTGGAGAAGAAGATAGAACCAAAAGAAACAAAAGAGAGATAGCTTTGATAGCCAAAAATTCTGGACCTATTGCGTAGAGGCGCCACACCGTTTATATAGTTTCTGCGTGCACTACCCTGCTTGTCCTTTCATAGTCACGTGGATGTACTATCCTCTCGCCGCCTTGCACGTATATGCGTCAATACTGCCAAACAGCATCGACAAAATAACTTAACGGTATTAAAGAATACAAATGGCGGAATCTCCTTTTCACACATTGATTGGGTCACGTGGCCATTTTCGCCGACCAATCCACAGCCTGGTCTGACCTAGCTCTTTAGTCTTAAATAACCTTCTAGGCCAAGCTGATAAACTAACTTGGGCTCACCACATTCAATTCACTTCCACTTATTCGTTAAAGCCAATCTCGCTTGATCCCAACACACAGAAGGAGCATCTAGCCTGATCGAATGAACCATTACTTTATCTAGCTCGGCTCATGATCCGAGCATCCAACTCAGTTCTATATCCCGGATCTCAGACTAGCTCAACTGCATGATCTAGTTCTTTGGCCCAGACCACAATTTGCTATATCAGCTCGGTTGTATAGTCTCAGAATTTGGCCCAAGCTCAAACTAGCTCAGCCCACTTACTTGGTATAAATCCCCCTCTCAATATGTATATATAATTTGTAAATGCATATATATTATCCAATCATTCAACATTGATTACAAGTTCATATATATGTACTTTTATTTTCTTGCTCAATGCCTAGTTGCCCCAGCCAAAGAAAGGGAAAATGAAGTTAGTGTGGTACAATGAATTAGAGTTAAGGAAAAGAAAATGAAATAGTAGAGAGAGGACGAGGAAAAAGAATGGCATACTGTTTTCATGGGCTTGTGAACGTTACGGCTAGTTAAGTTGGATGGAAAAGTAGATAGTGCACTTTCGTCTACAAACCACGCGGGAGTTATGTGGTCATTTCCAAACATTAGACGGGTAAACCGCACATGGCCGAAATCACATAGGATAAAGTGAAGTTTGCCCTTGAATTTTATTATACTAAAATCGTATCACTCACTATTTTTATGTCTTTTTTTGGGGAGACAAGATGACAAATATTCTAATGGGGCACTTACAGGCCGGTCGTGTTGACCAAACTTGTTTACCTATAAGTCATGTTCTTTTTTTTCGCCTATTACCTTCTTTATTTATATTATCAACATTGCCATGACTCATTCCCTCCCCCAACCAGTGACCTCCAGCCACTATCTTTAGTTGTTGGTGACCACTTCCGACAACGGTCTTTGACCGCCAACGACCACTTTTGATCTCCGGCGATATTTTTTCCAACAATGTTTTTTAATAATTTATCAACCATTTATTCAGGAAAAATGTCCATCTCCACCGTGTCACTACTCCCACCACTTCTTCAGATTTGGTAATGACAAGAGAAAGTAAGGTAAGACAATGAAAATAAATTTATCACTAAAGTTATCAGCAATGTTATCTGTGATAAATTTATCACTGATACTATTTATCAATATTTATCAGACCATTTAATTAATTATTCTCTCTTATTCTCACATTCACACTCATTTAGTTATTCATTCATAGAAAAATACCCACGCACTTACATACACACACACACAAAAAAAAAAAAAAAAAGAACATAAAAGATTGATAAATTTATCACTATAACTTTATTCATTGATAAATGCATTCAGATTTACAGATAACAGATCTCATTTAACTAGATCTTTACCAACAGATTGATGGAGATCCGTTACCATGTAGAGATAGACAGAGATAGAAAGAGACATAATCTCACTAGTAAGAGCTCCAGTGACCATGTAATGGCTACATCTCGATGACAAACATGGTAATGGTAGCAAATCGACATCTAAGATAGTAGATCGATGTTGTGAAGAGCTAGATCTGAACAATGGCAGTGAAGATCAACAATGATGGAGATAGTTGGTGAATGGTAGCAATGGATCGACAACAATGAAATGTAAATGAAAGATGGTAAAGTGTAGATTGAAAATGGTGTAGTATATATCGTTGATAGTGGAGGTGGTTAGTGAATGGTGGTGGTAAATTAGTGATAGTAGTGTGTAGATCGACAACGATGAACGGTGGTAGTGCTCTGTGGATGGTGGTGGTAGCCGACAACAGTAGAGGTGGTAGTGGCTAGCGTTGGTGCAAGTAGAGGTTACTAGTGATGGTGTAAGACTCTTACGTTGTTTTTAGTTTGGAGACTTGGGAAGGGATTTGGCAAGGGAATGGGAAAAGAGAGGTGAAATGTGAATAAAATATACATATATTTCACATAGTTTCACACACTTTTTTCCTTTCCATTTCCAAATCCCTTCATAAATGCCCAACCAAACACAGTGTTAGAGAAATAGTATATATATATATATATATATATATGTATATAGAGAGAGAGAGAGAGATAAGGGAGGTTATCTTTTGATTTCACAAAATAAGTAATGAGAGTATAGTAAGAATTTTAAGATTACCCAACAAAATATATATATTTAAAGATTTTTAATTTGGTGCATTTAAAAGATGTATAGGACCTAAAAGTATTTAAATCTATTTAATAAGACTCACCCGTAATTAACCTTATTCTAATATAACTAAAATGAAATAATGTTCCAAGATCACCAAAGACCTGGGTCGAAGGATGAGGTCCATAGGCCGTTCCATAAGCTTGGCTCATTGGGCTTTTCAAATCCTAGCCCTGTAGTTCCATCAGAAAAGTCATATTAGGTCCACGTACACTAAATAATCGGTTTTACTTTTTCTCCATTTTTCTTTTAAAAATGATTTTGTGCTAAGTCTTATAAAAAAGCCCAAAGCGCATGTGTCAGGGTCAGACCCAAGGATGGACCTGTGGGACCTTAAAATATATGGGTTGGGCTTGGGATTAAGGGTTGGATTTGTGGCCTAGCCTAATAAGCTTTTCGAAGCCTGACCCGCAGACCAACATCTTTTCTAATAATAAGAATTGCTCTGCTTTTCATTTTAGAAACTTTTTAAAAAATAAAAATTGTATCCTTAAGTGTTAATTAATGTGCTAAATTTTTCTATTAATTTCTCATCTATATATAGTTTATTTGGGTAGACAAGTGCAAATGATTGACAAAATTGTATGTGTTAGCTGAGTTGGGGTTATATTTATCTGGTAGATGTAATTTTGTATTTCATTTAATAAACTTCATGTTTATTTTTTTTAATTATGAAATGTGAAAATCTAATTGTAGTGATGAATTTTAAAATATTATATTATTTTTTACAAAAACAAAAAAATCAATTAATTTTGAATTTAATGAAGGGAAAATTACCCGGAAGTTCTGTTTGAAATATGTACACACTATTTAATCCAACAACTTTTTAAGTAGATCCAAAAGTCCTACACGTTTTCCTCTCTCTCTCTCTCTCTCTCTCTCTCTCTCTCTCTCCGCATTTTCTCTCTTTCTTTACGTTTTCCTCTCTCTCATTTTTCTACGTTCTCCTCTCATTCTCTTTGTCATGTACGACGACCAGTGATCACACATTTCTTATTCTCTTTCTATTTCTAATATATAGTCACCAGTAACCGATGACCACCATTGATTGGTGTTCACCGGCAACCACCAACCACCGACATCAACTCGTTACTTTATCCTCATCGACGTGCGAAGAAAATGAGTAGATCTTCTCAAATCTAATGTAGATCTACATGAGATCCGACTAGATGTAAACCAAAAATAGTTCTCGGAGTACAACATTCTTTCGATATCTGTTCTTTCCTTAGATTTCTCAAATTTTTTACTTTTTCTCTGTTACACACATCTATTTTTCTATTTTAATGGAGAAAATTTTCAAGTTCTGAATAAGTTATTTTTAGTTTTTAATTACAGGCGGTGAAAACAATAAAATTTTACAGTTTCAGCTTTTTTGGTGCTGAAATAAATCATACTTTAAAACTGCAAAATTTTGTAGTTTCATAACATGTTTTCCAGCTTGATAGAATAATGCTTTGAAACTGTAACATTTTACAGTTTCAAAGCGTACTTTTCAATTTGATCAATATTACAGATTATTTGCTTAAACCCAACAAAAATTGAAAAATAATATATACTTTTTCCCATTGTTGTTTGTTGTTGTTATGTTTTATAACTATAAATTCTCCATTTATTCTTTTATATTTCTTTTTTGGGCAACATTCTGAATATTTCGATGAGTCTTCGATGATATTATTGACATTTTTCAGTGACATTCAAAAAACTCTGGCAAACTTCCGGTGATGTTCCGGTGACTTCCTAGGCTAGTTTTCAGTGAGTCTGATGGAAGAAGTCATCGGATGTAGCAACATTTTTAAAGTTATTAAAAAAAAAAGAGTTTTTGGTAACAATTAAAAATATGTAGGACTAATTAGTGCAAGTATTTTGTTTTGGGATTAGATAGATTTTGAACTTTGGATATGAGACTTATTGGTAAGTGCCCCTTTAATGAAAAAGGTCAAATTAGGCCCAAATGGTTCAAGCCCAATCTAAGCTCATAGATCCATATTAGAAAGCTCATGGGTAGTGTCACGACCCGAACCCGCCCCCGTGGGTTAAGGACGTAACCGGCCAGTAATCATGAGATTACCTACGGCCTCAAACTGTCGGGAACGTATTTTAACAGAGTTGATGGGGGCCAAACGGAAGCAAAATTAAAAACTTTGTCCATAGAGCCGTGCTTATATGCACATCAAACAAACCATACTCAGATACGTTAATAACTCACATCAAAAGTACGGTTTCACAAAATTCATTACAGACAGGATCGTCCAAAACGAGTCAACCTATAACAGACTATGTACAGACATGCACTAGGTCCTTGCCAACAAGACAAAACATAGGTACATAGTGAAAGGGCAAGGATGGTCTCATGCGCGAGGCACAAGGCTGACTCTTCCAAAACTCCTGTTGTTTCTAGCAGACTTCACTGGGGCTGGGTTTGGACTTCCCTTGGCTCACCTACAAATACATGAATGAGCGTGAGCGATAGCCCAGTGAATAATATCAAATATAACAGTTACATAACAATATGTAGAACAACATGCTCCAAACGACCTTGGGCCCAATTCATACTTCTGTTTAACAACAACTTATATATATAACTATACGAAATGCAAGTCAAGTAACTGTAGTCCCAAACATTCTGGCCTTTGGCCCATTCAGATTTCCATTCATGTCAAAACGGCCTTCGGCCCATTCATCCTTATCAAAACGGCCTTCGGCCCACTCTTTCTTGTCAAAACGGCCTTCGGCCCATTCATTCATGTCGAAACGGCCTTCGGCCCATTCATTCTTATCAAAACGGCCTTCGGCCCATTCATTCATGTCAAAACGGCCTTCGGCCCATTCATTCTTATCAAAACGGCCTTCGGCCCATTCATTCATGTCAAAACGGCCTTCGGCCCATTCATTCATGTCGAAACGGCCTTTGGCCCATTCATTCATGTCAAAACGGCCTTTGGCCCATTCATTCATGTCAAAACTTTTGTCCACAATCCCAATTAACGACTCATAATATTTATAGGGGAATAACAATTGGACATTGACAAGTTTTCGAATATTGATATTACTCACAGTGATCGGCTTGTGGATGCGCCCTGGAGCTTGACCCTACACATTTCATGAATACAAAAGGGTCACTATCAGTTCAATCCGTTCTTTAATTCACATATTCCTCTTTAGGCTTTGTTCTTATCTCATTAACTCATTTACAATGCTTAACATATGCCTAGGAGTGCTTACAAGTGAAAGGGAACGGAAAACGAATCACAGAATGCATGAACAAAATTCCAGGAAACAGGGTCCCCGCTCGAGCGTAAACGTCTCCGCTCGAGCGGACCCTTAAGGCCTGCAAAAGTACTGGTTGCACGAAAGATGCGCTCGAGCGTGGAATAGAGCGCTCGAGCTGAAGGCCTGTTTACAAAAATCCACGCTCGAGCGTGGAGTGTCCCGCTCGAGCGGACATCCAACTCTGCAAAAATGCTGGGAGCACGATTTTCCCGCTCGAGCGGCCATTACCCCGCTCGAGCGGACCTCAAAAATCTGGGTTTCCCAGATCCTGTTCTTGAGCTCCAAATCGGTTTTCCATCTACATTTCTTGCATGCAATGGCTCAAATTACACATTTACACATGCTAGCATGCTACTGATGCAAGATTACAACATTAGGAAGCTCAATTACATGAATTATCTACATGCATGTCCCAAAATGTCTCAAACCCATCATCAACATGCTCAAATTCAAACATTCAAGACTTATACTCCCATGATTTGTACATGCATGTGGGAGATGCTCATCATTCTCAACTTAGATGGTACAAATGGTGGTTACAATCATGAGCTTTAACCAAACTCTACATGAATCATGTGTTTCAAGCTCAAATATGCAAATTCAAAGTAATTTCTCACATGCATGAGTTCTAAGACTTCAAACTCAACAAAAATCAACTCATTACATGTTCTTGATCACAAACAACCCTTGAACTTACAAATTACAAGTAAGGGTCCATGGATTCACTTACCTAAGAGCTTCAACACTCAAGCTCTAGCCAAATCTTGAGCTAGATCTTCAAATCCCCAAGTCTTGAGCCCAAATTACACAAATCTCTCCCTCTTTCTCTCCATGGCCGGCCTCTCTCTCACTCTCAATTGTCTAACTCAGATTTTGAGTTTTAAGAGAGCTAAAGGAGAGTGCAATACAAATATACAACAAGCACCACTAACAAATATTTTAATATAAAATAATGGGGTACTTAATTTATCAATTTAATCATTTTAAATTGACCAGAATCAAACTTCAATTAAATTTCACCGTAGGCTCTAAAAATTATGCCAACCACAATGGCGTAATCAATTTCGGTTCCGTGGCCGATAAGGCCCTCAATCAAATTTCCAAAGCAGGCTACTCAAACAGATATTCCTACGATGAACAGATAAAATTTCAAACCACATATTTTCACATAGTGGAACACAAAATCATATCAAAATACATAATCACATCATGTTAAGGACCGATTAGCATATTACGGAACAGGGGTATCACAGGTAGAATATGGGAACCTAAGCCCCACTCCTTATCTAGTCAATCACATGGGCCTAAATCTGGGCCGGACCGGGCCATTACGAAGGCGAAGGGTACATATGCATTAAGACAAACTAGATGGAAAAAAAAAAAAACAAACAAACAAACAAACAATTGAATAGATCAAAATGCATACAATTTTAATAACATAATAGAGGTAATGATGTAATTTTGTATTTCAATAAATATTTTTTTTTTTTATTTTTCTATTTTTCTAGGTTCATGGACATATTTTTGGGTTGTCCACGTTACTTAGGTGCCACATGGGTGGTCTTGGATTTTCGAGGTGTGATGCGATCATACTAGAACCTAAGATATTCGAATGAGGAGGATCAAACGGTATAGTGGTAATCTAGATCCAAGGGTTGTGTTTCCAGCGTGGTAGAGCCCACGACCGGTCAGCCTTTTGGCAAGCTTTTGGGCAAGCCTCTGACAAACTATCCAGGAATAGCAGATGGCAAACATGGTAACCTAAAGAACCAATGCAAGTGCAATGCAAAGAACATGTAAGTGTAGATAAAATTTCACATTATGAATTTCAAGTCAAGTTCTCTAAAGTCCCCAGTAGAGTCGCCAGAAACTGTAGCTCGACTTTTCGTGCTCCTTTCAGATACGATAGCCCTGCAGTTCGAACTCTCGTGGTTCTAAATCTGATTCCACAAGTGCAATGTGAAATAGATAAACACAAAAGAGTCCAAATCCGGAAAATCTTTTAGAAAATTGATTTTGAATCAAAATGCCAAAAATGAACTACTTTGCCAAATACAGAATCGCCACCTAAATATTTTATTTTGGAAAATTATGGAAACTCGGGACTCGTGCCAAAGGCCACTTATCCGTCATCACCAAAGTTGTCTCGCCTCGAGAACTTAGGTATGAGAGGGGAAGGTCATAAATTGAGCACCCCACTTGCCCGATCAAAGATCGGCCTCTACTAATCATGATGTGATTTTTATTTACATTATATGCTCTTGTTCCGATAATTATGCTAACTTACGATGTGATGTGCACACAAGTATGGAGTAATTTGCAAAAATTGGAACACTTTAATTCATGTATGTTTGAAAATTGTTTTGAATATGTACCACTTGAAAAAGTGATCGCGTATGTACATTACTTAAATTATTCCAATTCAAGCAATTAGCCTTCATCCATAGGCATTCAACCAATTTATCAATTAAGCAATTAGCCTCATGGAAAGCATGCTAGACATGGCAATAATCACACTCGTGCGATATGCTAAAGCAACAAAAATGCTCACCTAGTACTCCGAGGCAAGCCAAAAGAAACAAAGAGTTAGAAAACATGCATGCCCCTAACTAATGCAACATGACTAATGCAACACATGCAATAATGCAATTAATAGGCTCGACTACTAACTATGACATGTGAATCAATTTGATAACATGCGGTTTAAACACATATTCAACAAAGTATGTAAACTACTATGCTTTGTTAAAATGATGAACCGAGCCTTGATGCATGCAAGACAAGTGGATGCAAACAAGGGGAATGATAAAAGAAACATGATATTCTATCTACCCATTATAAGCAAGTGAATATAAGGGAGAAAAACGTGGGGTTGGAAGACATACACATTATTACAAGCTTGGCCCTCACGCAAAAGGGTTCAAATGAATAGACTAGCTAATTAATTACCTAATTAACTAACTATTACAAACCGAATTAACAAACAAACTATGCTAGCTAATTATTACAACACCACAATTAATTAACTATTCTAACTAATTATTGCAAATTTGGAACTAACTAATTAATTATACTAATTAATTAACAAATTAACAACACGAGTACAACCAAAGAAATGACTAAGCTAAACCAACGAAATGACTAAGCTAAGTAATCAACTACTCTAACTAATAGCCCTAGGAAGTGAGGAATGCTTATGCATGCACGCAGATTTCCACCCGAAAAAAGCCTACTATTTTGCTGCCAGAATACCTCTGTTGTACAATTAAAAAAAAAAATGCATTGTTTTCCACCTCAGCCTCTGCTCTGCTAGGAAAAGAACACTGCCTGCCTTGAAAAAGTGGCCAACAACCTAGAGGTAGTGGTCGGCAAGCCACTAATAGTGGGTTGCCGTCCAGAAGAAGTGGCCTGCAAGCCACTAATATTGATTCTTTCCTACAGCAACAGTGGACATACAGAGCACAAACTAGAGTATTCTCTAGGAATGTTTGTCCACCTGCCTCTCCTTATCAGCAAACAGGTCAAAAAATGGGTAGGTTTGGTTCGCAGGCCATCAATCGACGCAATTTTATTGTGTGATGACTTATGAACCAAAGGACACAATTCAATAAATGCATAACAAAAGACCAACAAAAAACCTTCTCCCTATCATGGATTGATCAAGGGAAGTGGTTGACATTAACTCTTGAACCGTTAACATCACTAACGAGTATGAAACAACTCAAGGCTCAATGGGTTCACTTAACGTCCGATTGAACCCAAGTTGATTTTATCTTGCATCACTTTTAGTCCTAATTTTATTACTTCATTTTAATTACCATCCATTCCTTAGTTCATTAAATCCAAAAGTGAAGATTAAGTCCTCTAATGGAAAAAAGTACCAAACCAAGAGTTGTTTTAGGCATGAGAGATATATCATGCTGTTGGTAATGAACCCCCAAATGGATTAAACCATTAAACACAACAACCTTAATCTCAAGCTTAAACAAGCAATTAGTTTGAAACAACTTTCAAAAGAAAAAGCCAAGAAAGGAGGGAGGTTGCAGAGGTGATTAGATATGAATACAAGTATGGAAAGCAAGAAATAAATACTATCAACTCAAATAGGTTGGTGGCTAAGGCCTTAACCACCTAGCCTATGAGGACCATTACACTACAAGCATGCTATACAGAGCTCAAATGCAATGAGCAACTAAAAATAGTCCTAAAACAGTCCTAAAATAGGCCAAAAAAGTGCTGGAATGAAGACAAAAATAGCTAAAACAATAAGCTAAAATATTGAGGAATTAATACTAGCACACAAGTACAAGAAGGGGAGGCCAAGCCCTTCACTTTTAGGACTTCAAAACATGATTTTTGCCTCTGAAAAACCTTTGAAAATCAGTGGTAAAAAGCTCAAAAGAAAGATGATGAGAATATGGGAAACATAAGGGCAAAGACCTTAGAAACAAGGTTCAAAGAAGTGCTATCAACCCCTCTACCTTAAATGCCCTTAAACCACAAGTTTCAGCCCAAAAATACAAGTAATAAACAGCAAGAAAACATGGAAAACAAGTGGTGTAGAGATGGTACAAAAACACTAGAAGGTATACCTCTTGAAGACGAATGAGCCCTTGAGTTATAAACCACCAATTTCACATTCTCAAGTGCCTTAAGAGCTAAAATTCAAGCTCAAATCACCTCAGCAAAAAACTCTTTAGGTTTGGTTTAGAGTGTTTGAGCAAAGGTTATGTAAGTTGCAAGAGAGAGAGAGAATTTTCCAAAATTTGCTCTTCAAAAATATTTTCTTACTCCTAAAACCTTTAAACCAAACGAGAAGGTCATCTATGTATAGAAAACCATGTGTCTATCTCAGAAATATCTGTATAGGAACGGCTGGTGCAATATAGGAACAGCTAGCAACAAATATATGTAAAAATCTGGCTTTTTACACAAGTGGCCAACAGGCCACTAAAGTTGGGTTGCCGGACACTAGTGGCCGGCAGGCAAAAATCTACTTCCAGGCCTGATTTCAAACGGGCATATCTCCTTCATCCGGACTCGATTTTTGGTCATTCTTGAGTCTAAATTGAAGCCCCAGAATCTATTTTCCAATGGAGGTGGCCTCACATCTAAATTCTATGTGTGCAAAGAGATGTTTCTATTTTAGTGAAGGCTGCTCATTTATATCCTAACATATTGATGCCCAACTTCCTCCTCAACCAGTTTTCTTCCCTCTCCTCCTATTTCCCTTAACTCCAAACCTATAAATAATATGTTTTTAAAGATTGTTCAAAGAGTTCACCTCCCTTCCATTTATTTCCACTTTGTCCTTACTTGGTTTACCGAAAAGTGCAATATTTTAAACGAAATGCGAGCCTCGGAATATCGTAGAAACATTTTCAAAAATATTTTGGAAAAACGGATTTTAAGGTCTAAAATTGTTTTGGTCAAAATAGGGTGCAAGATTGGGATTTAGAAACTCTTCTTACGGAAGAAATCAAACATTTGCACAACATAACTTTCATTATCGAGTGATCAGTCAGTGGCGCCCAAGTCTTAAGGGCAGTCAAAAATTGGGTGTCTACGGCTTTCTATATCCTTATGTATTCATTTGTGTGCTATTTTATATATTATTAGTTAGTATATATGTCTTTTCCTTCCAAGTTTCATTTAAAGTGTTTTCTTCCACCTTGATGGTTGCCCTTTATTCTTATTTTGGTTATTATATGCATAAGAAAATTGATATATAAATGTGAGAGCCGAATAAATGATGAAATGTGGAAAAAGAGCTCGACGACCAAATGTTATAAAAACCCGCTGGGCCGTAAGATATAGCCTAATAAACAGGGATAATCCTAATGGGTGCCGAATAGATAGTAACAAACGGCAGGCCCATATTGAAGCTAGGTTGTCCAATATAGGGAAGTGAGCCCAAAAGAAATGAAAAGGACATAGCAAGAGGAACTATAAAAGGGGATGGCAGGCTAAAACAAGAGGTATGTCTGATAAAATATAAAAATCTTAAGAGAGAAGAGAGGGCTAGAAAAACAGATAATAACGTGCTCGTCAGGGTGTTCTTTTCTATTTTATGTGACATCTCAAGGATATCGAAGGTCTGACTAGATCAAAGGAGTATTTCCAAATCTATTTTACCATAATTGGCGCCGTCTGTGGGAATACTTATACTCATCCATGGCAGACCCGATTCAAGATCCATCAACTGACGGAGACAACATCCCATCCAAAATGGTATTTGGCCCAAAAAATACCCTGGCACGAAGATCTTTGAACTTTGACCTTATAACTCCTCTTGTGCCTTCGACCTCAGCGAAAGCTACCATTCAAACTTTGATAGACCAAACAAGACGAAATGAATAGCGGCTGGAAGACATGGTAGTGGATAATGAGCAACTGCGCCAAGAGTTGGAAAAGTCCCAGCAAAATCCACTAAGCCGCGATTAGGGCCAATCTCCATAAAAGAGAGTTAAGTAACAATGCCAACATCGAAGATATGATAGTAGCGATACATCGGATTCATCATCTGTGGGGACCAGAAAGAAGGGTCGAGTGGACACTTTGAGTTCATCAGAAGGAATTCCACATATGCAATGCGGGCGTAAGAAAGGAGATCATGAATTGGATATAGCAGACAAACATGATCCCTTCATACGACGCATCGCCAAAGCCGTTCTACCTAAAAAGTTCAGGCACCTACGTTTACTCTGTATGACGGCCAGTCAGACCTTACAGACCATATTCTTCATTACAAACAAGCAATGACATTGCATACAAACGATGAAGCACTCATGTGCCAAATATTTCCCTGCAGCTAGGGACCACTAGTCGTCAGGTGATATTACAAACTTGAACCGGATTCGATCAAGAGTTTTCATCAACTCCAAAAATCTTTCAGGGCGAGGTTCATCACCAATGAGACTAAGCCAAAGTAGTCAGACTCATTGTAGGCAATGAGAATCAAGCCAGATAAAACTTTACGAGAGTACTCGGTGAGTCTGGACCTTGATGAAGAAGGTTGAAGAGTACTGCATAGTGGAAGATGATGCAATCCGAGTAAAGGCCGACCAACAAGTTTTAGAAATGGCAGCGCCTGCCCTAGTACAGCCATTAAGCAACACCCTACCAGAAAGAACGAGAAGTCCGGACGGTCAAGAAGGGACAGCCGACGAGACTCTCATCGGCCAAATGATCAATATCATATGGAAAATAGGCACCCAAGACAGTCGAACAAGAAATACATGGAGGTGTCGGAGCTGATCAGTAAGATCCTGCCCAAAGTCCAGCACCTTCTATTCTTTAAATGGCCGGCTAAGATGATCGGACCCCCTGACACGAGACACAGGGATCAGATGTGTAAATACCACAAAGATCACAGACATGAGATCAATAGATGCTATGTCTTAAAGGATCACCTGAGGGAATTGGCCCAAGATGGCTGACTACCGGAGTATGTCAACATCAAAACTAGACCGCCAAATGCAGTGGTCCAACGTCCCGATTCACCTCCAATTGGTGTAATCCATATGATATACAGCTTGCCTTATCCAAACAAAGTAAACACAATCCAACTACAACAATCAAACCCATCTAAGCCATATACGTTGGCCAAACGGCCTCAATTGACAAACAAGATTAGTTTCTCTGATGTCGACCTCGGAGGAGTGAACCTCCCGCACGATGATGCCCTTGTGATTGAATTACGAGTGAATAAGTTCGCCGTTGAATGCATCCTGATTGAGCAAGGGAGCACTTCCGATATAATGTATTACAAAATGTTCCTCAAACTTGGCCTCAATGATTCAGACCTTATGCCCACTGATTATCTCATATTTGGCTTCAACGTCAATGTTGAGTACCCTTTAGGGAAGACTACATTACCAGTATGCGCGAGCGCCAAAACAATTGATATGGAATTCCTAATCTCCAAGCTTCCATCACCTTACAACATGATCATGGGACGAACTTGGTTACACACGATGCAGGCGATACCACGCACTTATGATCAGCTTGTCCGTTTCCCAACTCAGCATGGCATCGAACAAATTTGGGGCTCTCAGAAGTCAACAAAGCATTGTTATCTCATCGCTTCAGCAAAGAAGCCTAGGGAATTGGAAGTAAACTCAATCGAAGTCTTAGATCAGGAAAGCTTGGAAGATGTGGGTAAGATCCCGACTGTAAAGGCAACAGAGGAATTGGGCCGAGTCAACGTCAATGATGACCTGGAAAAGTTCTTCTTGGTCGGCATCTGTCTTAATACAGCCAAACGGTAAGAGTTGGTCTCCTTCTTACTCGGCAACATTGATGTTTTTGCATGGACACCTTACGAGATGCCAAGGGTGGACCCCGATGTAGCCATGTATAGCTTACATATTAACGCAAAAGCTAAGCTAGTGGTTCAGAATAGTCGTCAATCGGCCGGCCAGCATGCTTCGGTCGTAATTGACGAAGTAGACAAACTCTTGGAAGTTGGGATGATTTGGGAGGTAACTTACCCCACGTGGTTGTCCAACACTGTGGTGGTAAAGAAGAAATATAAATCATGCTATATTTGTGTGGACTTCACCGATCAAAACAAAGCTTGCCGCAAGGATTGCTTTCCCTTGCGCCAAATTGACCAACTCGTGAATGCAACCGCCTAATATCAGCGCATGAGCTTTCTAGATGCTTATCGGGGCCTATCACCAAATCACCATGGATCCAGCCGACCAAGATAAAACGGTATTCCTTACTCCAAAGAGAACCTACTGTTATAAGGTCATGCCGTTTGGATTACAAAATGCCGAGGCAACATATCAACGACTAGTCACCACCATGTTCAAATACCAAATTGGCCGAACCATGGAAGTGTACATCGATGATATGGTCGTAAAATCCAAAGAAAATGATGCCTATTTAGTTGACTTAATAGTGACCTTTGACATTCTTCATAAATATAAATGAAGCTCAACGCCTCAAAATGTGAATCTGGTATTGGATCCAACAAGTTCATCGGCTATATCGTGAATCATCGTGAGATAGAGGCTAATCCAAAGCAAATAAAGGTCATCCTAGAACTCGGCTCTCCAGAATCAGCTAAAGAGGTACAAAAATTGATGGGGATGGCTGTGGCCCTTAGCAGGTTCATCAGCCGTTCTTCGGACCGATGTACACCATTTTTTCATGCGCTTCGGCAGGGAAAAGCATTTAACGGGACCCCTAAATGCCAGGCTGCTCTGAACGGGTTGAAAACTTACCTCAGCTCCATCCCTCTTTTGGCAATCCCATCTCTAGAAGACGTGCTTATCCTGTATCTGGCAGTGTTCGAGCGAGCAGTAAGCACTATATTACTAAATGAGGAACTTAGTGAACAGAAGCCTACATTTTATGTCATCAAGGCAATGGTGGATGCCGAGACCCGATATTTACCCTTGGAGAAGCTCATCCTGGCTCTCGTACTAGCTACCAGAAAACAGATGCATTATTTTCAAGCTCATACCATCAAAGTGTCGACAGATTTTGCCCTCTGTTCAGTACTCCGTAGTGCAGAGTTGTCAGGGCAAGTTTCGAAGTGGGCATTAGAGCTCGGCCAGTATGATCTTCAGTTTTTATCAAGAACGGCCATTAAGGGGCAAGTGTTGGCCGACTTTGTTGACAAAGTTACAGGGTACCATGAACCAAATCTTGACTAGCATGCTCTCAGACCACAGCAGGATTAGAGAATGTATATCGGGAATATTTGGCAGATGTATTATGATATGTCATCCAATCAGCGTGGCAGTGGGACAGGAGTTGTGATTATGACACCTAAGTGAGTAATACTCGAATAGTCGGTCAAGTTAGGTTTTGACACCTTAAACAACGAGGCCAGATATGAAACTTTGCTAATTGGCCTCCGAAATGCATTGCAACTAGGGGCTAAGAGATTATAGGTTTTCTACGATTCTAAATTGGTCATCAACCAATTAAAAGGGGAGTACACGGCCAAGAATAGTCGCATGGCAGTGTAGCTTGACTTTTCGCGCTCCTTTCGAAAGATGAATAGCCCCACAGTTCGGACTCCCGTGGTTCTGAATATGATTTCACAAGTGCAATGTGAAATAGTGAAAATACAAAAATAGTCCAAATCCATCAATTCTTTTAGAAAATCAATGTTTGAATCAAATGCCAAAAATGGACTGCTTTGCCAAATTTCAGAGTCGCCACCTAAATATTTTTGAAAAATTTAGGAAACCCAAGACTCGTGCCAAAGGCTATTAGTCCGTCATCACCAAAGTGTCTCAGCTTTGGAACTTAGGTACGAGAGGAGAAGGTCATGAATTGAGCACGCCACTCGCCCAATCAAAGATCGGCCTCTACTAATCATGATGTGATTTTTATTTACATTATATGCTCTTGTTCCAATTATTAGCTATTTTTCCTATGTGATGTGCCCACAAATATAAACTAATTTGCAAGAATTGGAACATTTGATTTCATGTTTTATTTGAAATCATTTTATGAATTTGCCACTTGAAAAGTGGGCTTAAAAGGGACATTTAATCAAATTATCCCAATTCAAGCAACTAGTCTTCATCCACAGGCATTCAAACAATTATATCAATTAAACAATTAGCCTCATGGAAGTATGTTTTGACATGGTAACACAAACATTCAATGCAAGATGCTAAAATATAAAATTACTCACCTAGTACTCCAAGCCGAAACAAAGCAAAATAATTAAAAAAATATGCATGCTCCTAATTAATGCAATATGACTAACGCAACACACACATTTTGTATTTTAATAGGCTTGGCTATGAACATGGCATGTGATTTCATTCCAGATGTACGATAAAGCACATATTCCAGCAATGAATTTGAACATTGATATTGGGTTAGCATGATGAGCTAAACCTTGGATGTATGCAAAACAATGGATGTAATGCATAAGAATGCCAATTTGAAAAATAATGTTCCTATAATAACCATCGTAAGCAAGTAAGTAAAAGGGAGAAAAACGTGGGGTTGGAAGACATACAACTTATTACATAATGGCCCTCGTGCAAGAGGATGCGAATCAAAGTCCGAAATTTGAATTAAATTAATTATTACAAAACCGAATGAATAAATTAAAGAATTAACTAGCTAACTGCTCTATTACAACAAGGATAATCATGAGAAGTAAACTAACTATCTAAGCTAACTAGCTATAACAATTACAAATAAACAATAATAATAATTACAACACTAATAATTAACAAGACTAATTGTAACAATAATAAATTAATTAATTACAACGCTAATAATGGGAGCATTAATCTACAACATTGAGGTAAGCAAAGATACACAAGGGTTGCATGCACAATGTCCAAGAACAGCTCTGTCTGCCCAGGTCTGCTCTATTTCACCTTCAGCCACTGCCCTCTATTTTCTGCAAAATACACTGGTGACCAAACATTTATGACTGGCCGGCCCTCAATGAAGCCTAGTCAGGCCTAAACAAGGCCGGTCGTGCCTCAATTTCATGCAAAATTCTATTTTGTGCTCTGAAGTGAAAACAATGCAGACAGAGTCCAAGAACAGCTCTGTCTGCCCAGGTCTGCTCTATTTCACCTTCAGCCACTGCCCTCTATTTTCTGCAAAATACACTGGTGACCAAACATTTATGACTGGCCGGCCCTCAATGAAGCCTAGTCAGGCCTAAACAAGGCCGGTCGTGCCTCAATTTCATGCAAAATTCTATTTTGTGCTCTGAAGTGAAAACAATGCAGACAGAGTTATTCTAAACTCTGTTTGTCCCTCTCACACTTCTCTGTCATTGGAAAGCCTCGAGAGAAAGTTGGAATTGTTTCCAAAACCATCAATGAATAAGTTGATTTCTTGATGATTTCAGGTACAATTTGGACAAAAATCAATAAATGAAAGGAACAACAACCACCCCTCCCTCCTATCACGGAGTGAACTCAAAGAGGGAGTTAGAGACGCTTCAAGGTTCATCAAAACATCATGAATTGATTTCAGAAAACCATTGACACAATGGACTCGGCACAACGTCCGGCCGAACCTCAAGCAATATAACTCATTTTCTTTATGTGGGTTGGTTCATTTTAAGCCAAATTCATTAGTCTTTGCCATTCTTCAATCCATTATGTCCAAGATGTTACATCCACTAAAGATTACATCCACTAAGTGAGAAATATGTCAAACGAGAGGTGATTCTCAACATGAAAAAGAGTCTACGCCGTTGACAATGAACCTCCACAGAGATTAAGCCATTAAGTATAAATTGCTAGTTCACGTTTTGAATAACCGTCAACCAATTGAAACAACTCACAAATAAAAGAGATGAATAACAAGTTGATTTATTAAAATGAAGTTCTTAAACATGGAAATCAGTTAAAGAAAAGCTAAGAACAATATACAACAAGCTATATAGGCAAACTTATGAGACAGCAACCTAGCTAATCAAAGCATGAACTATTAAAAACCTAGAACAGCCCAAAACAACCCTTAAGAGATGAAAAATAGTGGCTCAGAGTGCATGAAAAGAGCCTAGAAAGCTAATCAACAAAGAGAGAAAAAAAAGGCTAGTAAACAAGAACAAAGAAGGGTGGCTAACCCCTCCACTTTTGAGACTTGAAAGCATGATTTTTAGCCTCTTTTTAACTCTGAAAATCAATTTAGAAAGCAAATAAAAAGTGTGTAAAAGTAAGGATTTGAGCTATAGGTAAAGGTGTAAAAGGTGTAAGAAAGAGTGTAAATTCTCTCTACCCTTATGGTAGCTCTCCAAACCCAAACTCAAACACTTGGAAGAGAATCAAAACAACACAAAACTACAAGAACTAGATAGCAATAGATAAAACAAGAAGTAAAAGAGAGGATGACAAGCTCATACCTCTCAAATAAGTGAGCTTTTGCTTATGAATCAAACTAAGTCTCAACACACTCTCAAACTAAGGTTCCTAGACTAAGGTGTGAAGGTGTATATGGTGTATGGATATAGAGTCAAGGTGATAGGATTGCTCAAAGGCTTGCTTGCACAAGAAGAAGGAGAAGAAGAAGCTCTTAAGAAGGTGTAGAGGCTTTTTAGAAATTCTTCAACCCTCAAAACAGAGATATATGATCGTTTTTATAGAATTTGAGCAAGAGGGGTCATAAATATCTTCAAAAATAGACAGCTGGCGGGCTCCCGTCCAGAACAATCTTTCTCGCTACCAAGGCACAACCGGCCTTCAATAGCCATAGCCGGCCCTCAATGAGGCATGGCCGGGCCTCAATGTTTTCCCCTGTTTTTCTACTTCAAACTCAACATAGGGTAGTACAATGTGTAAAAATGGATTTCTTTGGTATAATCAGTGGCAATATAAGAGGTTTGGTATTGTTTAGGAGCTTAAATGTGGCGCCTTCGTTGAGACCTCGAACCACACACAACACCACTTTCATCATCGAGTTTACCGGGTAAAGCGCTTGAGCCTTGCGGGTGGTCAAAAATGGGGTGTCCACAGTTGCCACTCTTTGACAAAGCTCGAAGTCATAAAGTGACATGAGTGAATGTCAAAGCCTGGAGATGACCCATTTGACAAGGCCGCAAGGCTTGTGCAAGAAATCAAGACATAAATGCAAAGATTGAACTCGATGGAAAAATGTAAAATGACAAGCAACAAATAACTTATGATCATGCAATGAAACATAATGTAAATGAAGCGATGAAGCAACGCTACAATCCAAACAAGAATGCAACGTTTGAACAAAAACTTAAATCAAAGCAAAACAAATCCCATCGTGTCTTACACAGAAAGAAGTGAATAAACAGATACGTCTCACGTAAAAAGGACAAAGAAAGCACAAACCGACCTGCATCTCACGTAAAAAGGATGTAAGAAAAAAAGCAGACCTAACTACGCCTCACGTAGAAAGTGTGAAGGGCGACATAACCATCGAGCGCACACGAGGTCTTAACCGAGATCTTAACGCATCTCACGCGATAGAAGGAAGGGTGGTGTGAACACATAGGCGCACTTGATGTTTTTAATCGAGGTAAACAATCCTCACGCGTCACACGCGAAATGAGGAAAGATGGGGTGAATAACGAGTGCACCCGCTGTTTTTAACAGGGGTAAACAATCCTAACGTGTCGCACACAAGAGGAGGAAAGGTGGTGTGAGCAAACAGGCACTCCTATTGTTTTTAACCGAGGGTATAATCCTAACACGTCGCAAGCGAGAGGAGGGGAGGTGGTGTGAACACCAGGTACACCCAATGTTTTTAACCGAATGAAAATAATCCTGACGTGTCACGCGCGATAGGAGGAGAGGTGGTGTGAACACCGGATACACCCAATGTTTTCAACTGATTTGAACAATCCTAACGCGTTGCACGTGATAGGAGGGGAGGTAGTGTGAACATCGGGCGCACCCAATGTTTTAACCGATTTGAACAATCCTAACACGTCGTATGCGATAGGAAGAGAGGTGGTGTGAACACTAGGCGCACCCAATGTTTTTAACTGAGGGTACAATCCTAACGTGTTGCACGCGAGAGGAGGAAAGGTGATGTGAAAACCGGGCGCACCCGATGTTTTTAACCGAGGTAAACAATCCTAATGCGTCACACGCAAAAGGAGGAGAAGTGGTGCGAACACCGGCTGCACCTGATATTTTTAACCTAGGTAAACAATCATAACGCGTCGCATGCGAGAGGAGGAGAGGTGGTGTGAACACAGGGCGCACTCGATGTTTTTAACTGAGGTAAACAATCTTAACGCGTCGCACGTGAGAGAAGCAAAGGTGGTATGAACACCGGGCACACCTGATGTTTTTAATTGAGGTAAACAATTCTAACGCATTGCACATGAGAGGAGGAGAGGTTGAATTGATAAAAGAACAAACAAATCGCATAAGCGTGAATTAGAAACATGCATTCCCCACAGATATACGTAAAATCAAAATAATCAAAGCGATGTAGTAAAGTAAAAGCCAATTTGCCAATGTGTTAAAACAATGGGCATTAATCTGAACACAACACACTACCTTCCAATTTGATAGTAAAAAGGATGATGATTTTAATGTGGCACGAATAATTTTATCTGGAACTCCTATGAATGAAACGTACATACAATATCGTTTGTTTATGAAATAACGGAATGAACTACGATTCAGGCAAAACCATTTATAATCTAACGAAACAGTTTTAAATAAATTAAAATTTTTGAAACAAAACAAATCAACTTATAAGTTTAAACTTTGAGTTAAACAAATGAGACCAAGTAAATCAAACCAAGTAATCAAATTATGCATCTACATAATAAAACAAAATAGAATAGAATGGACAAAATTCTTCTCTTTATATTTTACCTGCTCATTTTTTTTCTTCTCTGATCTTCCGTTGTTCCTTTGTTCTTTTTTTTTCCCTTTCATTGTTTTTCTTTTCTCTCTTTTTTTGCTTTTCTTTTTTCAGCCCTTTTTTTTAGATTAAAACTCCATAATACAAGAAATAAAATAAAGGAAAAAAAATTGAACTGAGTTTACACTGAGAGTCAGATGGACCTTAATGAAGCATGGCCGAGCGTCGCAACAGCCGGTCAAGCTTCAATAGTGGCGGGGGCAATTCAGGCATTCCACGCGATATGTTTGTTTAAAACAAACTCAAACCCTTATTTTCTCACACCCTCTCATCCGAAACACCCTCCCCTCTCTCTCTAACCTCCCTCTCTCTCTCTCTAGATTTCCCCTTTCCTTGAAGTACCCAACAACCCTCGCCATTTTTCTTTGAAACCCTTCCCCTCCTCTATAATTTGAACCGAACAAACTTGATTTGGTGGAGTTTTGGGATTTCTCTTTGGTTTTTCTCACATTTGCCCACACTTTCTTTATATTCCCCTTTGATTTTCCACAATTTCTTCACTTTCTCTCACCTAGGGTTTGAAATTTGGGATTTTCACTTATTTTCACTCATCCCCTCACTTTTTCTTCACTTTCTCCACTTTTCTCCATGGCTACTGACAGTTCCTATCCCAGACCCCGCCATTGGTATTGGGGCCATCTTAAGCGCAGATATGAAGGTCGAGGACGCTCCCGCATTGACAGGCCATTCGATACGGCCACTTACCAACCACGTACACATGTTCTGCCCTCAGGCGGTATCTTGAGATTTGAGGGCCTCATCCCCGGGATAGATGAGGACATCATGCTGCGAGTGCCCGCAGAGCACTTGTCCACTGATGCCAAAGCAACTTTCCTTTGTTTTGATACATTGTTGAATCTCATAAGTAGACCACTAGTTAATGCTATATACATTCCCCATTTACAGGTGAAAGCTAGGAGGATTGGCGGTTACGGATCCATATCTGGCCCCTGGCGCTGGTATGAGAGACTGCTCACAGAGGTCCGCGCACTGGTTGATGCTGCCTGCTTTAGGTCGTTTTGCTCAGGGCTCATACAGATGAGAGTCGAGTCGCTGCTGTACGGGGCCCTGGTAAAGAGATAGTGGGACACTATGGACTCATTTCACTTCTCATCAATCAGGGAGCTAACTCTGACCCCGTACAATTTTTCGATGCTTACTGGCCTGCGGGTCGGGGTCGGCGGCCCGATCCCATGTGATCCTGACATGACGTAGTGGAGAGCCACACAGCGTCAGCTTCTTGGGGCGATCCCAGACACCACCAGTCACGGGATGGTCAGGTATAGTTGGTTCTTTGATCATTTCTCTGAGTCCTAACCCGCTTATAGACGAGGTCGCCCAGTACACCCGTGGCTTCCTTATGTATCTCCTCGGTACTACCCTATTTGCGAACAGGGAAAATACCATGGGGTTATATCTTCTGAGGGCACTTGTGCACCTATCACAAGTGATAGAGTACAACTGGGTTGGCGCCGGACTGGCCGTCTTATACTGCTATATGAGCTCTGTATCTCGCCGTAAGGCAGACTCGCTCGGCAGCTACTGGAGAGTTTGGAAGGTACACCTCATATTTACTTCTTCTATTCAACTTTGCATTCTATTCAATTTTTCATTTCTTGCTCATCTTTGCTTTGCATCTCCTGTTTATTCTACTCATTTACTTCGTCCATCTTTTTCTGCTTGCAGCTCTAGGGTTACACATATTTCACCTCTCTGGCTCCAGTCCTAGTGAGGCCGACTGAGTTGTCAGTACCCCGCTCTCGGTACTACAACTCCCGATTTGAGCACTGCCGCCGTGTAGACTGAGACTTCCCCTACTTTAGCCGCTTCTTTGACACGATCACTGCTAATCAAGTAACAAAATATCAACCTTTAACTTTTATATACTGTAAGCATACTGCACTATTTCCCATACTACACAGTCATTCTTATACTATTGCTTCTACACTGCACTGTCATTCTCATACTACATTGTCATTTTCATACTGCTTAGATTTCTAACATCTGACGTATGCTTCCACAAGTTGACTAGAATCCTTGGGCGGGCATTCCCCAAGCATCGAGGACGACCTATGTCGCTGTATGGCATGCCTTCACCATGCGGATTCTGTTTGAGGGCTCCTTTGGCCGGGCATACTACTTCGGGAAGAGGTTTATCTGCCAGACACGAGGCGTCGCTGACCCCGACATTCCACATCCTCCTCCACTCATCATGAGGGTAGTTGATGAGCTTCAGAACAATCCTGAAATCAACCTCCTAATGTTGGGAGAGGATGGTGATCATCATCATGAGCCTGGTGACTTCACCACCTTCTTACATACTCGGGTGATGGCGCCTCTTACCCTAGGCATGGTTCACGCTGTATCGAAGGTTGCTGCTATTAATGTTGCTGCTGCTGCAACTGGCGATGCCCCTGTTGGGGGTGTCTCTGCCGTTGCTCCCATTCCTGGGTTTCCCGTGATTCCCACTGAGATCATATGCATGCGTCCAGATGGAGTGATCAAGCAGATCCCCCATGAGCATATTGAGAAGAAGGACCACAGGCTAGCATTCGCTCTTGGCATCGAGCAGGTACACATTTCTTTATGTTTCTACTCACTACACTCTATCTTGCTTTGTTTTCTACTATTTTTGTTCATTGTTCTCTATTACTTCTATCTACCTTTCACAAATTCTATTCCTTTTGTAGATACCCCGGGCATATGCTGATGACCTCCTCTAGACGATCGACCGACTGCTCTTTATGGTACGGAGGAGACAGACCGCTTTCGTCACTCATGGAATTGAGGTATACTCTGTATGTAGTTCACTATTGTTGCCATACTGTTTATACTCCTATTAGTCTATACATTTCAGCTTGAGCCGACGTTAGCAGTGCCCAGAGGACCTTTTCCGACTGGGAGAAGAAGGAGACAGGGCCTAGTGAGGGGTCGAGGGAGAGCCGATCGAGTGATAGGCCGAGCGAGGTAGTGCTCACCTTTTGAGAAGTCTTTTGACGGGTCTACAACCCCCGAGGACGAGGGAGAGGAGGTTTACTTACAATCCAGTAGCCCCAGCAATGACAATGATGCACCTCCTCCGCAGCCGAGGAGGAAGAGGGCGAGGATAGGTTACTGATGAGGAGGACGATTTTGTTTTTGTTTTTGTTTTTGTTTTTTTTTTTACTTTTGTAGTTAAAGACTAGCTTCAGATAGACCCTTTTTTTTTTTTGAAGGATTTTCTTTTATTTTGTTGCCTTATAAAACAATGATCGGGGTTGGACCTACTAGTTTAAAAAAGACAAGTTTTTTGAATGATCTCCTTGCACAATGTGATGAATGGCGTAACCTTTGCATGGTAACTTCACACAAGACTTAAAACAAATGAATATCTGCTCTGGCATTTATTCTTAAGTCGGATAGCAACCCATAACCGGAAAATATGTAAAATAAAACTCGATAATAGAGAAATGAAATGAAAATAACTCGAAAATACTAAAAAAACACTTGGTACAAACAAAACAAGACTTAAAACAAAGTTGTGGTACGTCAAGACGAAGGCCAGCTTTTCTTGTAACTGCACTAATCTGAGCCACCATTTAGACCCAGCCGGGCCTAAATAGGCACAGCCTGGCTTCACTGAGGCACGGTCAGGCCTAAGTGTGAGGTCGGTCAGTGGTGCCCAGCTGTCATGTACTACTCCTGCTCATCCTATATAAATGATGCTTCCATGCTATTTTTCTAGTAGAATAGCAAGTTTTTGATATTTTGCTCTCAAGATAGAGACACTGTGCAACTATAGGCTCCAAAACTGGATAGCCACTTTGGACGGCTCGAAAAATGTGAATTTTTGCAGTTTTGGCCTAAATGCCCTTTTTTCCCTAAGCCACACTTTTGTTTGCTTTCCATTTCTCCATGCCGCTGTTCGATGTTGGAACCCGATCACTCATGTATTTTAATTCGGATCACAAGAGGTGTGTCCGACAATCAAGGAATTTCAAGCTTTAATAGAGTCCCGGCGCGATGAAGAAATCTTGCCATAGCCCCGTTTTGGCCATTCCCAAGCTTTGGGACGGATGTGTGGGTTAACATTACACGAGGCTCAATCGTTGGCACATGATGGAGTGCTAGACATCTCCGAGTTAGTTCATCGATTTTCCAACATTGGAGATAGGAGTGACCTTATTTGGTGAGGTCGCCGACAACATGGTCTCTTTTATGCCTCCTTGCACAATTCCTCCTTGCCCCTAGTTTCGGCGGAGCTAGTATTTGGTCGATCGAAGTGGCCCAATGTCTGAAAGAAGGTAAGAGTTGCATGGGTTTGGCACTAGCCGAAACCTTAATTGGTTTAGATGCTTTCCATCAATGAGAGACTACCTGATTGGCAAGGAGTCCGCTACTTCTCCAGGTATTATTTTCCACCCTTCTAATTTATGATTCTTACATCACTCAACACCCATTCTCTGTTTTTCTCTCATAGCCTTTCTTACTTTTCTCTCATCGTGCACCTCTCTATTCTTTAATCTCTCTTATTTTTCATCCCTCCACAGGTATGGCTGATGGATAAACTGCAAGTAGTGGACCCTTGTCCCAGCTACTCAGCCTGAGCTTATTTCTTTCACCAACGGCTGGTGGATTTCCCCTCAGAGAGTTTATGGTGTGATTGAATGTGCTTCCGGTCTGCAGCTGACATAACTTGGCATTGCCCATGGCTTAATTTGGTTGAGATGAGCTACAGCATGTGTAGAAACCTCATTTTTGGCCGACTTTAAGACTCAGACGTCATGAATTGAGCGCTTGGTGATTGTGCATGTTGTGCTCGTTCTGAGGTTTCGGTGTTTTTGCCTGAGAGCCTTGCCTCCGGGCCTCTGAACTCTTTGTGCTTTGGCTCGGTTTGTGGACCGAATCTTGTTTTCTGTTCATGGAGGGGAGGGAGAGGCCTTGTAGACCATCTCTTTGTGGTCGTAGGCCACTTTTCCTGTTTGGAGACTAGTTTCCAATTTTTGGAGCCTTCGGCCGCGCGCCTTGTCTCGGGACCGCTTAACGTTCTCCGTTTGGCGTGGTTTTTGAGCCATGCCTTGTTGCCTCTGCCTAGAGGAACACTGTGGTCCAAGAGACCATTTTTGTGGTCGTATACCACTGTTGATGCCAGCAGACTAATTTTCGAGGCTTTCAGCCGCGTGCTTTGTCTCCCGATCTCTCGTCTTGCATCTGTTTTGGTTTCTTTTTGGTACAAATCTTGTTTTCCTTGTTTGGAAGGTGGTACAAGGGTGGGAGACCAGTTTTCCCCTTCGAGACCACTTTTCCTCCTGCCAGCCAATTTTCTGGTCAGATAATTGACTTTCTTGGTCTTTATGCCACCTTTTCTGGTCGGCCACCTTTTTTGGTTGGCCACCACACCACTTGCTTGTTTTCAGTGTGTAGACTTCTCTTACCTCTGGCCGACCAATTTTTGTTGTGGGAGACCACTTGTAGTGGTCGGCCGACCACTTTTAGTAGCTAGCCGACCACTTCAAGCGGTCGGCTGATTTTTGTCACCTTTTTGGAGATATTTTCTTCCAGCTGGCATAGTTAGAAGGCACCAGAACCATCCTCTATACACGTGTATGGAGAGATGGCCTTGAAGCTTAGCTTCCTTGAGAAGCTTTAGCTTTTGTTCTCTATAAGAGGAAGGCTCCTCCTCCCTCCTCTAGGTTCAGAAATTGGTGGTTAGAGATAGAGATACACATATATCTCTATATCTCTCTTTTGCTCTTGTTTTGTGCCTTAAAGTGTTATTTTGTCTCACTTTTGTACACAAACACACACTCAAACACCATACTCTTGGAGCTGAGGTCCCTTGAAGTTGTTTTTGGAGTTCTAGAACTGGTTTGAGCTCAGAGAAGTTGCTGGAGTTGCAGTTTTGAAGGTGGTCTTCAAGGGTGAGTTTCTAACCCTTAAATCTCCCATTTTTGCTTAAGCTTTTAGCCTTATTTTCATGCTGATTTAAGCTTAACTTTCTACTAGAAAAAGTTCTATTTTTGCATGCTTAAAATATTTGTTTAAGGTCACTTTTGTGTTAGGGTTGATCTACTCCCTCTTAGGCCTTGTTAGGCCTTGTTTTGAGCCATCCCTTTAGGCTCTTGTTGTAGCCTTTGCATGACCTTTCTACCACTAAAATCCAGAGGATTTTCAGTGGTGGAAAGGTGGTTTTGGGGTCCCAAATAGGTGAGGGTCATCCCCTCTCCTTGTGTCTTGTGTACTTGCTTCATATGCCTCATGTTTGAGCATGTTTATTAAGCTTGTGTTGGCTTGTTCTTAGCATGTATTTGGAGTTATTTTGAGATGGCGTGCCACTATTTTTGGTTGTCTTGATCATCCCTTGCATGCATAATACACTTGTTGTGCAATCCTCATAAACTAGCTTTGCATGCTTCATGACGTAGCTTGTCATTCTAGCTTATTTTGAGTCCATTTCAGCATGTCTTTGGTGATGTTTTGTCATTTCATACCTCTGTTAAGGTTTGGTTTGGTTGGCCTTTGCATGCTCCTTGCACTTGTAGTGCATTCCCATGAAGTAGCCTAATGTGTCTCATGCTTTGACATATTATTCTAGCATGCTTTTGGCCTAACTCTAAGAAGCTTTTGTCCATGTTTTAGCATACTCTAGCTCTAATTTGTGTTGTTTTGGTCATGCATAACTTGATTTGTATAGCTATAATGCATTCTAGCTTGTTAGCTTTGTGTATCAAGTCCACTAGCATGCATTGCTTGGCCTACTTGAATGATTTGGCATCATTTGTAATGTTATTTCAGTGCATGTAGCATGGTCATACACTCACATCTTTCATTTACTCAATGCGTTGGAGGGTTGGTCCTTTATGCCTTAAGAATGGGTCATTGCGTATGCCTTCATGCCTAAGCTTCCGAGCTATCATTTCAATGTGTTTTTGGGGTTATTATGCCATGATATAACACTGATTTTTGTTGGTTAAGTCATTCCATGCTTGGTCTTAATAGGTGTAGTGTAATCCACCTTATTTGCCTTGTATGCATCATGCCTTATGCCCTCCATGCTAGCTTATTTTGGCTTCCTTCCATACATGTTTTAGTATCATTTTGACATGTTCTAGGACTTTTTTGGGTTGCCTTTTCCATACGCTTCATGTTTTGCATAGTCGCAGTGCAAGTGCCTATGCTTGCTTCAAGCTTTGGGCACCATAGCATGCTTCATTTGCATCATGTATATGATTTGGCATCATTTATCATGATATTTCAGAGCTTATAGCATTGCCATGTTCCCACTTCATTCACTCTTTAAGTGTCTTTGAGTGTTGTGTATGGTTGCCTAGTTTATGGCTTAGCTTGTATGCTTGCATGCCTAGGTCTTTGGGCCCCTATCTCAGCATGTTTAGGTCTTTGTTTTGACCTATTTAAGCTCTGTCCATGTTTGGTTCATGCACTTGTACCATGTATTGCATGCCCCCTTTGTAGTCCTCTTTGTTAGCTTTAATGCTTTAAGGACCATTGCATGCTTTGCTTATGTTGTTTGAATAATTTGGCATCATTTCTTACCTTATTTCAGTGCACTTGGTGTTGTTACACTTCCATGTTTGTCACTCTTTGAGCACTCTTGAGAGTTGTGCTCTTGGGCCTTGTTGATAGGCCAATGCATGTGCATGCGTGCCTTGCTTTTGTGCCTTCATTTCTTATAATTGGCCACTGATTTGGGCATGACTGAGGTCTACCCCCTTTTAGTTTAAGTCCATTTAGCATGTTTATTTACATGTTGTTTGCATGCTTATTGTTCATTGCATTAAGTATGCCATCTTACATTGCATTGTGCATGCCATGTGGTTATTTGCATTTTGTATGCCAAGTTGTTTCTTTACATTGAGTATGCATGTCCCTAACATTGCTAAGTTGCCCTTGTAGCATTGCATTGTGCATGCATGCATTCGCATTGTTCTCATGTCGTTAGCTTTGTTAAGTTGATCATGTCACATTGCATTGAGTATGCCATGTTGTTGTTTGCATTGTGTATGCCATGTTGTTACATTGTTGTTTGGATTAAGTGTTAATCCGAGCACGAGGAACGAGGGACGTTTCATGCTTGAAGTGATGAAACATGCCTCAACTCTCAGTCGCCGACGCTCTTGATCAAGCATGATAGAGTTTTAGGCTTTATGTGCTTACTTGTGCATTCATTTTACATTGAAATGTGCAATTTGGCTTCTCGGCCATCACACATTGAAATGCGCGATTGGTGGTCCGAGGGTCGAGAACTACACTCTCTTGAGCTCATGACATGATAGGGAGGGTGGTTGTGTACACATATCATGCAAATACATTGCCATGCCCTTTATTGGTCTCTGTTGCCGCAAACTGGAGAAATGCAGCAACAACTGGTCAGCCAGCCAGAAAAACTAACTGGCCGACCACTTTTTTTGGTTTTTCAACACAGAAAGTGGTCGGCAGGTGGTCTCCAATGCCAATAAGTGGTCGGCAGCCCTCCCATAGGTCTCCAAGGTGAGTTGGAAGCTTTCTAGAGCTTGGTGCAAGGTTCTGAAAACAATTGCAAACAGAGGCAAATTGGGGCATCGCGACGGATTTCCAAACGAGGCGACCGAGCATGCATCTAGTCTTCTCCCTCTGAGAACCTCTTGCTTTATTTAGCTTCTTCACTTGGCTAGATAATGCATTCATTTTGTGCCTTTAGTAGTTAATGCGTTTAGCTATTTCAATTCGTTTTGTAATAATTAGTTAACTAGGATTAGTTAATTAGTTTGTTTTGTAATAATTAGCTTAATTAGCTTAGATTAGCTAGTTAGCTTCTTATTTGGTCCCTCCTTCAAGAGGGCATATTGTTGTAATAAGCGTGCGTGTGTGTGATGCATGTCTTCCAACCCCCATTTCTTTCTCCCTTTTACTTAACCGCTTACGATGGTTAGTTCTAGGGCATATTTCTTTTAGCATACCTCATGCTTGCATGCGTGCATCCATTCATCTGTATTGCATGCACCGGGCTCGGCGCATCATACTAACTGCATTGTATTTTCAATACATTTGCTTGAATACATGTTCAACAGCATGTTACCAAGTTGCATTTTCACATGACATTCTAGGTAGCCGAGCCTATCTTAGTTACATTTTTGCATATGTTGCATTAGCCATCTTAACATGAATTAGGATCATGCATGATTTCTAACTGGTTCTTTGTTTTGGCTCGAAGTACACTGTGAGTGTTTACACTTTAGCATATTGCATGTGTGTTAATGCTGCCATGTTAGCATGTTTACCATGAGGCTAATTGCTTATTTGCTATAGCTGCCTGAATGCCTGTGGGTGAAGGTTGGATTACTTGAATTGGAACAATTCATTGAAATCTGCATTTTAGCCTACTTGCGAGTAGCAAACTTCAAACCGTTTTCAAACGAACATGCAATGTTTTGTTCCAACTTAGGCGATCTAGTCTATACTTGTATGCTGTGTGCATCACATAGTAATTCTAGGTTAATAATCGGAATAAGAACACATGTGTTTTCAAAAATAAGATATCATGTTAGTAAAGGCCGATCTTTGCTCGGGAGAGCGGGGGTGCTCGTTGCATGACCTTCCCCTCTCGTACCCAAGTTCCCGAGCCAAGGCAACTTTGGTGATAACGGACACGTGGCCTTCAATACGAGTCAGGGTTTCCTAAATTTCCCCAAAACAAAATATTTAAGTGGCGACTCTGTATCTAGCAAAGCAGTCCATGTTTGGCACTTCTTTATTAAAATCAGTTTTCCAAAACGATTTGCCAGATTTGGACTTTTTGGTGATTTATCGATCTTACATCGCACATTGTGAGATTAGATTCAGAACCATGACATTGAGTCTGAACTTATAGTAGCTAGAGAGCAAACGAATCCACACCTTCACGCGTAGAGCTCGGGAGTTCTCGGGCACAGCTACAGTTTCTGGCGACTCTGCTAGGGAGTTAGAGAACTTGACTCGAACTCATGATATCTTGTTTTGTTCACACTTATGTGTCTCTTTGCATTACATTTGCATTGGTGCGCCTAGGACACCGTGTTTGCCATATGCTATTCCTAAACGGTTTGCTGAAGGCTTGCTTTGAAAAGCGTGCCATAAGGCTAACCGGTTACGGGCTCTGCCACGACGTGAACACAAACCTCAGTTTGTACCGAGGCACCCTTTTTGACCATTCGACCTAGTGCATATCGGAATCCATAGTGACTATTCCAAACTAGGACAGGTTGCTTACCCGATTGTAGGTTTTTTGAAACCACTGTGTGCGTAGTGAAACCCTAGCTCCTGACAAAATAGGACAGGAAAACCTTACCCCTCCATAGGGGTGTTTTGGTTCTTACTTGCATGATATTTGCTGTCAGAGTGTGCCTCTACAAGGTTGTGTGTATCAGTTTGCAAGTCTGGGTATCAGGCCTACGGACATCAGTTTTGGAAGAATCGGTTTTACCTAAGGGTATCAGTTTTGGGACAGCAATTTGGGGAACAGTGATCAGTGTTGAGAACAGTGTGTTCAGCTTACAAGTGCCAACTGTGTGTTGTCAGGCCAACTGTGTGTTTTCTTTAATTTATTCAGCTCATAACATAGCACACTGCACGTTTTGGTTGTTTATTTCCATATTATGCTTTATTTATCTTTTTGCAAGGTAGTTTAGCACTGTTGCATCCGACTAGGTAGATATTTCCCGAGCACTCTTAGTTAGAGGTCGAAGACTTAATCAATCTGTGGATCTGATAGACAGACAACCAGTGTTCCATTCTTTACCCCCGGTTACTAGACGGAGGTCAGTAAGACGCAATGCATCAGTACAGTGGTTGCCAAATCAGTGGTCAGTGAGTAGTCGGGTTGAGATTTCTGAGTCTACTGCAAACATAGATATACCAGTTGTTCAGCTAAATCAGCACAATATGGTAGGCATGGAAGAGATGATGCGTCAGCTCCAGGAAACTATGCAAACCATGCAACGGGATGCTGCCCGTCAAGCTGAGGTTATAGCCCAGCAAACAGAGTTAATTGCCAGGCTACAGCAGCAAACCGGAGCATCTGCTTCACATCCACCCCCTCCCCCACCTGGAGTTCCAATACTCGGGGAGACAGCCACCGTCCAGGAAAATACGAACGTACCAATGGGGCCAGCTCCGCCCACAATCCTACCCCAGCTGTCCAAAGCACCCACCAACCTAGTGGATTCACCGTTTGAGTTCGAGGTGGATCCAATGGCGTTAAAAGTGAGCAAGCTAGAAAAGCTCTTCAAGAAGTCTCAAGGAGTTCATTCCATTTCGGATATAGAGGATGGATGTACCGACTCAGCCGTGACACTGCCGGACCGGTTTAAGATGCCGCACATAGACCGCTTTGATGAGTCTGGGGATCCTATGGTGCACCTGCGGCTGCTCTCGAGTATACTAAGGCCAATGGACCTCTCCAGATTGCAGAAGCTCTCTCTGTTTGGCCGAACCCTGTCGGGTGTAGCAGCTATTTGGTATGCAAAATTGGAGGACTCTGTAAAGAGGAGTTGGGAGGAGATGGCTGAGGCCTTTATAGCTCAATACTCCTACAATACGCAGATCGAGGTCACAACTTGTGATCTCGAGACAACTAAGCAAGAATCAAAGGAGAGCTTCTCTGACTTCGTAACCCGTTGAAGGGCCAAAGCCTCGACGACGACCATCAGGCCGGTTGACAAAGATCAGATACGGATGGTTGTGCGAAACCTCCAGCCCAAGCTTATGCAAAAGATGACCGTCCTCTCTCGTCCTACCTTTGCAGATTTACATGAGATTGGAGTGCAAATCGAGGATGCCATGAAATAAGGCCTCATTGATCATGAGAGAGAGCAACCCAAAAGGGCATTCAACCGCGGTACGAATGTAGGCACAAGCAGTGCTATAGCTACCAGATCTTCAGATGTGGGTATGGTCACCACCACCACCCCAAAAACCCTTACAGCTACCCCATTCACCAATGCGCCTAGTAGTAGCTCACAAGCAGCCAGATACGCACCCAGAGGCTAGAGAGCCTTCACTCCACGATATATGCCCCGGTCCAAAGCTCTGGGGGTTTTGATCAAGAAAGGGCACTTGAAGCCCCTAGAGCCGCGACTGTAGCCAGAAAAACTTCCTCCCTCCCATAACCCAGCTAAATACTATGCCTTCCACCAACAGCATGGTCATGATACCGACCAGTGCTTCAGACTGCGTCATGAGATCCAAGACCTCGTTGACAATAAGGTGATCGCACCTCCGGAAAAAGCAAACGTCATAACCAACCCTCTGCCACCACATAACCAAGCTCTACCTCCCAAACACATTAACCTAATCCAAACTGGGGTTGTGTCATACGACCCTAGCATATATATCACACCCTCCGACTCACCCAAGCCGGAGGTGTTCATTCCAGAAAGCACCGATCTGTGCATGTTGAGCACCTCCCTAATCCAACCCGAACCTGTGGCGGTGACTATCGAGGATAGAACCGAGATGATTGTGGGAGCAGATGGGAATGATCATTCAGAGCTTGAGGGGTCTGCGAGATTTTGGTACAACCCGAGCGATTACATCACACCAACAGGTCAGCCTAAGCCAAGGGTGGAATTGCCAGCGGGGGTAGAGATCAATGTCGTATGGGAGGATGGACCTAATTAGGGGCTAGATGACCTAGCGGAATTGGAAGAGGACATAGCCAACCTTCAATTCTTCAATGAACAGGACTCAGGGGACGTGACTGTCAACTGGTTTGATCTGGAAGGGTCAGCGAAAGCTACAGGGTGGCTCAGTCGTTATTGAACAACCTCAGCTAGAACAAGGATCGTTAGAAATGGGAACATCAACAGTGGCCGGAATGGCCAGGAATCAGGAGCAACCGCCGGAGAGCACCGACGTTAAGAATTTTGCTCAGAATACGGGCAGTCTGAGTACAGAAGATGGTAAACAGCAGGCTGCGCTAAAGCAGTTTGAGCAGGAAAAGATTGAAGATCTGGAAGGGCTAGAAAGGCCAAAGCCCCTGAGGGGACGAAATGTGTTGTGCGCGCAGGAGTAGTTGCAACAGAACCGGATAGCTGCCTGTTGATGACCAACGGGATGTGGTGGACAGATGACGATCTATGTCTTGCCCACACCGATGAAGATTGGGGGCAGAGCCAACCAGATGATACCTGGTACGTGGGAGAGGTTGACCACATGATTGGAAGTGGGCGGTATTTCAAGCCCTCGCACCTGGATCAACCAGAGGCGTCCGGAAAGGACAAAACGGCAGAGAAGTAGAAAGATAAACTGCTCGAAGAGGAGGCTATGCTGAAACAACTTAAGAAGATACAAGCACACATCTCTATCCGGGGACTGCTTATGGCTTCAAGAGTTCATGGACAAGCTGTCCTTTCTGCAATGGACAAGGCCAAACTCTCAATCGATACCACGCCTAAGCAGCTGGTAAGGTTGGTCTTTCCGGGAGGAGCTTCCCCGACGTTGACCTTCACTGACAAGGAGTTGCCGCCTGAGGGGGCAAATCATAACAAACCGCTCTACATCTCTGTCCAGTGTAGAGACAAATGGTACCGGTGGTTCTTGTTGACACAAGATCCGCTATCAATGTGTGCCAGTCGAGGATGACATATGTAATCGGGTTGAAGCCCGCCGACTTTGTCCCTACTACCTAGGTGATACGGGTGTATGATAACACCAGCAGAGAGGTGATAGGGACTATACAGATTCGAACTCAGGTTGGTCCAAGACAACACGATGTTGACTTTCATGTCTTGGACGTTCCCGCAACTTTCAATCTACTCCTGGGGCGGCCGTGGCTGCACCAGGTGAAGGCAATCTCTTCCACCATGCACCAGATGCTCAAATACCCTCACGGGAAGGGGGTGCCATTGTTTTCGGGAATTCTTCAATCCATCCGCCGCCAGAGGTTTCTACACCAGATCTGAAAATTACACACGGCGCGGAGGATGTGTTCCTGTCAGGATTTACCCTAGCCGAGGCTCGGGTTGTACAGAGTATCTTAGCTGTTGATGAGGAGCTCTATGTCAACGCACAATCAATCTAGTTTATGAACAAGCTACAGCATATCCCTGGGATGGGATTAGGGCGCAGTGGCTGGAAAGGCATTGCAACATCGGCCTAAGTGCCACATAACCCACATACCTTTGGTTTAGGTTATCTGCCTACTAAGGAGGACTGGGTGAGAAGAGGGAAAGAGATGGCCGAAAGAGCCAGAGCCAAGCAGGCGGGGAAACATTTTAAGTTGATGCACCGACCAATCCGGGGTAGCCTGAATGAACACTTTGTCCAAGAAGGGGAGGACTTCCCGTTCTGCGGCTTCCCAGAGCCATGGCTAAATGCAGAGAGGAGGCGCTTGCCAAGATTCAAGATATTCTTTGACTTGCAATTGTCCGGGGATGATGTTGCCGAGGAGTAGACAGACCCGATAGCTGAGGATAAATAGTGCAAAGAGGAGGTTTCCGAGAGCACAGAGTTTGAAATGGGGGTAGCGCTGACTTGTCTACTCTCAGATCCTCAGATCATACAAGAGTGCTTGGGAGATGACCTCTCAGTGTTCATGATTGGGAATGAAACGGCTGTGAGCCCATCTTCAAACATTTTGGATGCATCCATCGCACCCTCCCTCGTCTGGCAATACGAGGAAGGCTTCTTATCAAGCAGCACCGGGTCAGGTAGTGAGCCGGAATTTGATCCCACTGAGTCTGTAGAGTCAGAATCAGGTTCTAGCTCATCTGAGTCTGAGTCCGGTATTCTTGAGGGTGACAACCCAGATGCCACAGTCCTATCTAGGTCGTTTTTTTCTTTTTCCTTTGAGTTTGTTGTAACAGAGGAATCAGGCGACTTGGAAGAGATTAATGAGAAAGGTGCGGCTGTGGCCTTCGATTACTTTTCTGTGCCCTTAATTTAATGCATAAATCAGGATTTTCAAAATTTTGATGAAAACGACGAGGAAGAAATTCCTCCGATTTTGCAATATTTTCTTAATCAAGAGCAGGAGAGGTTTGTTAAACCCTTGGTTAATGAAATCACCCAAATTAATGTTGGTACTGAGAAGGACCCGCGACTGGTCCAAATCGGGTCCACGTTGTCTTCAGAGGAGCGCGAGCGCTTAGTCGCTTTGTTAAAAGATTTCAAAGATGTTTTCGCGTGGACCTACAAAGACATGCCTGGAATCGATCCTGAGATTGTACAGCACCGGATCCCTCTTGACTCAGAGGCCCGACCTGTTAAGCAGAAACTCAGAAGGATCCGCCCAGACTCGGCTCTCAAGATCAAAGAAGAGGTCACCAAGCAAAGTGACGCAGGGTTCCTACTGGTGTTTGAATACCCAACTTGGTTGGCCAATATCGTTCCGGTGTTGAAAAAGGACGGCAGAATTCGGGTATGTGTGGATTTCAGGGATTTGAATAAAGCCAGTCCGAATGACGACTTTCCTCTGCCGCATATCGATGAATTAGTGGACTTCATTGCTGGGCATGCGTTGCTCTCATTCATGGATGGTTTTTCAGGCTACAGTCAGATATTGATGGCACCCAAAGACCGGGAAAAGACTATTTTCACCACCCCGTGGGGAACCTATTATTATAGGGTGATGCTGTTTGGGCTGAAGAATGCTGGAGCTACATATCAACGGGCTGCGACCACGATCTTGCATGATATGATCCATAAAGAGGTTGAGGTGTACGTGAACGACATGATTGTCAAGTCCAAAGAAAGAGAGGGCCACTACACCACCTTGCAGAAATTCTTCCAAAGGATCAGAGAGTATCGGTTGCGGCTGAATCCTCAGAAGTATACATTTGGTGTTACAGCAGAGAAAATGCTGGGGTTCTTGATCACACAGAGAGGTATCGAGGTCGATCCTTCCAAAATCAAGGCTATCTTAGAAATGCCACCACCAAGGACTGAAAAAGTGGTGCGAGGCTTTTTGGGTAAAGTGCAATTCATAAGACGGTTTATCACAAAATTAACCTTGACTTGTGAACCACTCTTTGGTCTCCTGATGAAAAGAAAGAAGTTCCAATGGGACGGCCGATGCCAAGTAGCTTTCGAGCAGATCAAACAATATTTACAGAACCCACCTGTGTTGTCACCGCTTGAGCCGGGGAAACCGTTGATTCTGTATCTTTCAGTGACTGAAACTATAATGGGCTGTATGCTTGCACAGGAGTCTGAGGACAAAGTGGAGAAAGTTGTCTACTATCTGAGCAAGAAAATGCTGGATTACGAGACCCGCTACACTCCGCTGGAGAAGGCTTGTCTGGCCTTCGTATGGGCTACCAGGAAGCTGTGGCATTACCTGTTAGCTTACTTCGTAATACTGGTTTCGAGATTAGATCCCATCAAATATCTCTTCGAGAAGCCAGCACTTACGGGTAGGCTAGCTCGTTGGTTGCTTCTGCTTTCCGAATTTGATCTGAAGTATGTGACGCGCAAGTTAGTGAAAGGGAGAGCAGCAGTGGAGTTCCTAGCCGATCACCCGGTTGCAGGGGATGAAGCAGTTGAGTACCTATTCCCAGATGAGGCCATTCTACATGTCGAGGAAGAGACTTGGACGATGTACTTTGATGGAGCGTCAAACTAATACGGGTATGGGATAGGGGTGTTGCTGATAGAACCCGAAAATTCCTTCATACCTTTAGCATTCAAACTCCGGTTCAAAGTATCGAACAATGAAACAGAGTATGAGGCATGCATTGCTAGATTAGAAGCTGCCCTAGAACTAGGGGCAAAATGGTTGGATGTCATCAGGGACTCGAACCTTGTTATATCTCAAGCTAAAGGAGATTGGAAAGTTAAAGAAGAAAATATGAGAATCTATCACCAGACCTTGGATGTGTTGATTCCTCGGTTTGAGAAATTGAACTTCGCTCATCTGTTAAGAGAGAACAACAAGTTCGCAGATTCACTAGCAACTCTATCTTCTATGATAAACATCTCTTTCGGATTCTGGATGCGTCCGATCATCATTGAACAGAAATTTGTGCCGGCCTACGAACTGATTGCTGCCATAGATGAGGTACAAGATGAGAATCCTTGGTATTACGACAACTGAAACTTCTTGGAAAAGGAAGCGTATCCACCAGGGGCAAATGCCAAAGATAAGAGGGCAATTCGAAGAATGGCTACTCAGTTCATCGTCTGCGGGGGTAAACTATACAAGAGAGGTCATCTGGGGATGCATAAACTATGTGTTGATGCTGAAGAACCCAAGCGCCTGATGGAGGCCATCCATGGAGGAGAGTGCGGAGCGCACATGAACGGGGTGATGCTAGCCCGGAAGATCCTTAGACAGGGTTATTACTGGTCCACCATGGAGGAGGATTGTATTGGCTTTGTTCGGCGATGCCACAAATGTCAGGTCCATGCAAACCGCATGAACATTCCGCCGTCGAAGCTGTACAATATGACCTCGCCATGGCCATTTTCAGTCTGGGGGATTGATGTGATTGGGGTTGTCACTCTGAAGGGGTCCATTGGACATGAATACATTCTGGTAGCGATAGACTATTTTACGAAGTGGGTTGAGGCCCAATCTTACACGGTGTTGAAGGCATCACATGTTGCAAAGTTCATTAAGAACAACATCATCTGTCGCTACGGGGTCCTGAACGAGATTATTTCGGATAATGGTTCCCACTTTAAGAAGGAGGTGGTCGACTTGTTGGAGAAGTACAACGTGGCGTTTCATAAGTCATCTACATATCGGCCGCAAACCAACGGAGTAGTTGAGGCCACCAACAAGAACATGAAACACATTCTGCAGAAGATGGTGGAAACCTACCGGGACTGGCCAAATAAGTTGTCATTTGCTCTTTGGGGCTACCGGACTTCAATTCGAACTTCTACTGGAGCAACTCCATATTCCTTGGTTTATGGGATGGAGGCTGTTCTGCGTATCGAAGTTGAAGTTCCGTCATTATGGGTATTAGCTGAGTGTCTGATAGTTGAGGCAGAATGGCAGCAAAGCAGGTTCGAAGAACTCATGCTCTTTGACGAGAGGAGGCTGAAAGCACAGTATCATGTTCAGGGTTATCAATGAAGAATTTCCAGGGCTTTCAACAAGAAGGTTAAGTCCAGGAATTTGAAGGAAGAGGATCTTGTGCTCAAAGACAACCGAGCTCCCATCCATGACCCTAAGGGCAAGTTCAGACCCAATTGGACTGGCCCTTACATCATCAAGTCTATCTGGTCAGGTGGAGCTGTCGTTCTGATGGACTTAGATGGCCTAGAGTTCTCCCAGCCAATCAACATGGACAAGTTGAAGAAATACTACCCCTGAGTGGCTCGTTAGGCCGAAAACCTAAAACGGCGACCTAGGCAAAAGCTAGAGCATGAAAAATTTGAAACTATAAAAACTAAGCTCACAAGATTGAAAACCCAGAAAGGGCGGCCTTGGCAAAAGTTAGAATGCAAAAAGAGAGTGTTAATACACGAGTGAACCCAAGCCGAGCTACCTAAGGCTTGATTCCCATCTTTGGGATACGTAGGCAACTTCATTCTGAAGTCCAGCCATAAACACTTCCCCGATCAACTTCGTCCATGTGATCATGTTTGGTCATCTTTGTCTATTCTGCATTCAAGAGCTTGGTTGGGATCTCCAGTGCATTGCTATTCAGAATAGGGCAACTTTCCAGTTGATAGGATCCAGGGTTGTGCATCTCAGTGATAGATCACAGGCGTGTCCAGTTCTGATGCATATCGAAAATGGTTTTGAAAAGTTTTAATAAAAGTAGATTTTGCTCAAATTAATCTTTTTACGACTTAGACCATTTTTGGACCAAACGAAAAATTTTCAGTATCCACAACCTTCAATTGCATTGATTTCAGTACAGAGTTCTCCTACTCTTGAATACAAATTGAAGTTGCTTTTTATTACATTCATAAAGAAAACTTAAAAGTACTGATAAAGCAATAAATTCGGGGCATGGATAAGTCAGGTGTTCCTGCGCCCCCTCCCAGAGCTGGTCGAAGCCTCTGATGCCAAAGTAGGCCCAACCTACGCCTCCTCAATAAGCCAAGCTATGCACTCATCAGAGAGGGTGCAACTAAAAGTGGGAGCGGGGTCCAGAAGCTCTCTCGTCCTCCATGCTGTGGCATACCGAGCTAGCTATACACCTCGGACCAGAAATACAGCCGAGTACTCTATCCCCTCTTCCAGATAAGTCTGATCATGACCGAACTGGCGCCGGAATCGAAACGGGAAGTAAAAAACACAGTGTGTCAGACCGATCAACTGAATCTCGGGCTGGCAGGTCATGCTGTAGCTCATCACCGATAAATTGAGCCAAGGGCAGCGCCAAGCAATACTAGTAGCAGATAGACTGCACATCCATTCGAACCACCATCCCTCATCTGGGGCATCGACTAGATGTCATCGGAAGAAATAACCGCGAGCCGAATATGCTGGGCATGAGTCCACAACCTTCAATCTATCCATCAACCATATCTGGGGAGGGATAAAAATGAGAGATTAAATAATAGAGAGGCATACGTGGAGAGAAAGGTGAGAAAAAGGGTTTTGAGAGAAAAATCGAGCCTAAGGGCCGAGTGTTGTGAGAAATATATGTGAGATAGGGTGGGAAACATTACCTGTAGCAGTAGTGGACTCCCCGCGAATCTGGTCATCTCTTGGCGAGAGAAAGTGTCCAAACCCATCAATATCTCAACCAATGTCATGGCAATGCAGCTCTTACCTTCTTTTATGCCCTCGGCGACTTCAATCAAACGAATGCTAAACCCTCCGGAACCTAGGGCGAGCAAGAAATAAGACAACATGCACAAGCAAAGTGCATGTCGCCGAAAACCCTGCCAGTCGTGGTCGCCGCGGTCACTGGCATCAGAAAATTGACAAATCAAGCTGGGGATATCTAGTACTCCATCGCGAGTTAATGATCGAGTGTCATACAAAGTGAGCCCGCACATGCGTCTTAAGGCTTGGACATGGCCAAAACGAAATTGTGGCAAAATCTCTTCCTCATGCTCGAACTTCATCAGAGCTTAGAAGTCTTCGAAAATAAGACATATCTCTTGTCCACCAAAGCTAAAGATGTGAGTTTCCGGATTCCAAAACCTTACCGCGGCATGAAAGAACGGAAGACGCAGCGGGGTGTGACTCAGTGTGAATAGTGCATTTATGCCGAAGCCCCGAAAATTCACCTTTTCCGAGCCATCGAAGGTAGCAATCCAATTTGTGAGATTTTGGACGAGAAATGCCTCCATTTTGGTGCAAAACTAAGTTAGAATGAGGGAACCACAAAGCTGGAACCTTTATGAAGGATAAGGCACTGTTTGGAGGACAAATGTTAGAAAACTGGAGGTCCCAGGCTAACTGGTCGGCCGACCAGTTTTTCTGGTCGGCCAGCTACTTTTCTGGTCTCCAGGCCAAGAAAGTGGTCGGCCAGCCACTTTTGGTGGTCGGTGTAGACACCCCATTTTTGACCGACCTTAAGACTTAGACGCCACCAGTTGAGCGCTTGGTGAGGTTGCATATCGTGCTCGTTCAGAAGTTTCATAGTTGCGGCCGTGAGCCCTGCCTCCGGACTTCCGAACCCTCTTCTGTACCCTACCTCGGTTTGCGAACCAGACTCAGTTTTCTCTGTTTCTTTTCCTGAGGGGAGGGAGAGGTCCTGTAGACCATCTCTTAGTGGCCGTGGGCTACATTTTGTGGCCATAGGCCATTTTGCCCATTTCGGAGCCCGGTTTCCGGTTTTCGGAGCCGTCAGGCCTTGTTGCCTCGGTTCGGGCCGCTTAACCATCTCTATTTGCTCTGATTTTTGGCATACTTCTTTTTTTCTCCCTTTTAAGGGACACTGGGGTCTGAGAAACCCACTTCGAGGTCGAATACCATTTTCGGTGTTTAACGGGCAGTTTCCAGGGCCCCGAATTGCGTGTTTTGGCCCCCGAACATTCGTTTTGCATCGGTTTTCGTTCATTTTTGGTAGGTACCTCTGTTTTATCACTGGGAAGGCCGTAGAAGGGTGGGAGGCCAGCAATTGTTTCAACAACCAGTTTTTTACTCCTCCGGCGCCCTCCGACGCCCGTTTTTCTCACTTCCGAGCTAATGTTGAACAACCTGGGCCCTTTTTCTTGAACTTTGAACCACATATTTGTGATGTACACACATGAGAGGACCCTCAAAGTTGGTGGTCGGCCACTAATGTTGCTTGACCCTTTTGAACCCCTCCTTCCGAGCCAATGTTGAACAACCTTGGGCCACTTTCTTGAACTTTCAACCACATATTTGTGATGTACGCACATGGGAGGACCCTAAAAGTTGGTGGTCGGCCACTAATGTTGCTTGACCCTTTTGAACCCCTCCTTCCGAGCCAATGTTGAACAACCTCGGGCCATTTTCTTGAACTTTTAACCACATATTTGTGATGTACACACATGGGAGGACCCTAATATCATATGGTCGGCTACTAATTCTCATTGACCCTTGGCCGGCCGGCAAGGGGGGGTGGCCGGCCGGCCACCTGAAGCTCCAAAAAGTGGCCGGCCTTGTTCCTCACTGTGTGCACTTTACAGCTATGCACTTTTTTCCCCCAAAATATCTGTATCCGGGGGAAATATCTTTTGGGAAAAGGAACTTGGTCCTTTTTCCCACTCTTTCCCTCCCTTTGCTCCCTTTTTTTTGGTCCTTATAACCAGCTGCAAGCATTGGGCCACCTGAAGCTCCAAAAAGTGGCCGGCCTTGTTCCTCACTGTGTGCACTTTACAGCTATGCACTTTTTTCCCCCAAAATATCTGTATCCGGGGGAAATATCTTTTGGGAAAAGGAACTTGGTCCTTTTTCCCACTCTTTCCCTCCCTTTGCTCCCTTTTTTTTGGTCCTTATAACCAGCTGCAAGCATTGGTATTAGGGGTTGGAAAATTTCATCTTCAAACTTGCATACAAAAATCTCTCTCTATCCCTCTCTTTCAAGCAAGAAACTCCAAGCCCTACACCACCATTTCTTCTACAACACCAAGCTCCACCACCACCACTCCATTTCCAGCAGCAAGGAGGTATTCTCCAAGGACTAAGGGAACCACAAACTCAAGCCAAGAGGCAACCAAAGTCAAGCCTTCAAGGGTAAGTAGTGTTCTTCCTTTTTTGAGCTTATTTTGGTATCTTTTCTTAGCCATACATTCTTATTGATTTGAGCTCCGACCAAAACTGAAAAGGTCATTTTTTTGAGCTCATTTTCTTGTTTCATTAAGGGCTCAATCCGGTTTGAGCCCCCCATATTGCACTTGCTTCAATATCCCTTTGTATATCAATTTTCTTGCATGATTTATTAGCCTAGTGTGCTTCCATTTTTGGGCGTTTTACAGTTCTTTAAATAGGCTTATTTTGAGCCCCTCTTCAACATTGAAGAAGGGCTCATCACTGTTTGGGACCTCCATATGTCACTTCATGTTATATCTCTCTTTTGGTCCCCATTTTTGCATGCTTTGGCAGCCTATCATGCTTCTGTTTTTGGTCTTTTTACAGGCCTAGAGATAGCCTTATTTTGACCTTCTTAACATGTTTCATTAAGGGTCTTTGGCCATTTGTGGAATATTTTGCATACTTCATGTTATAGCCTCTTTTGAGCCTCATTTTGCATTGCATTTCTAGCATGTTTGTATATTGTTTTGGAGTTTTTACAGTTCTGAAAATATGCTTATTTTTGGTCCCTCTTCAATGTTGTAGAAGGGAATTTTTCAGTTTGGGCTGTGCATATACCACTTGCCTCTTTGGCCACCTTTTGGACCTTTTTCTTGCATAAGAGCTTAGCCATATCTATGTTTGTTTTTAGGGTTTTTACAGTTCTGTAAATGTGCATATTTTGGGCCCCTCTTCAATGTTGTTGAAGGGTTCTAACCTGTTTGGAGTTAGAAGCTGTGAGTTGCTTCATAACCTCATGTTTAGGGCCATTTTTGCATGCCATTGTTGCCCTATCTTTGCTTGCTGTTTGGCCATGATTCGTACTGGTAAAATGCTTATTTTGGGGCTGTCTTGCTTCTGTATTTTCATTCCATGTACCAATTATGCATGTTTGGTATAGCTATAGGCCATTTCGGGTGCCTAATTTTGCATTTCGGGAGAGATTCCATGCATCGGGTGTGTTTTCGCCTCATTTCGGGGCTGTTTTCCCCCACGTTTCAGTGCTTAAATTCTATTAGCATGTTTGCATGCCATTTCCATGCCATTGCATTGCATATGCCATTGCCTCGGTTTGCGTGCCCGTGTGCACGCATTTCGAGGCACTTCATTTTTCATCTACCGGCCTCTTATGTGAGTGTAGCTGAGGCTCTCTCATGTTAGTATAAGTCCATATCACATTTCCATGCCATTGCATTGCATATGCCATTCCCTCGGTTTGCGTGCCCGTGTGCACGCATTTCGAGGCACATCCACCGGCCTCTTATGTGAGTGTAGTTGAGGCTCTCTCATGTTAGTATAAGTCCATGTTGCATTCTCTATGCCATTTCCATGCCATTGCATTGCATGTGCCATTGTCTCAGTTTGCGTGCCCGTGTGCACGCATTTCGAGGCACTTCATTTTTCATCCATTGGCTTCTTATGTGAGTGTGGCTGAGGCTCTCTCATGTTAGTGTAAGCCCATATCACATTTCTATGTCATTTACATTGCGTATGTCATTTTCTCGATTTGCGTGCCCGTGTGCACGCATTTCGAGGCATCTCATTTTTACAGCATAGTGCATACTAGGTTGTATCTTAGATCGCATTCATGCATTTTCTCGGTTTGCGTGCCCGTGTGCACGCATTTCGAGGCATCTCGTTTTCATAACATTGTGTATGTTAGGATTGTATCTTAGTTGCATTTCATGCACACCATGCATATTGCATCGTGTTCGGGATAGGAGTTAGCCCGGGTACGGGAAACGAGGTGCGTTTCGTACTCCGAGTGATGGAACGCGTCTCAATTCCCCAGTCACCAACACTCCGGATTACCCATGATGGAGTTAGGTTTTGTTGTGTTTACACGTGCATTCATTCTATATTAAGTTGCACATTTCGACTCCTCTGCCATCATGAATCGATATGCGTGATTGGTGGCACGAGGATCGAGGCATGCATATATTTGTGAAAATACATTGCTATGCCCCTTTCCTGCTCTCTGTTGCAGTAAATCAAGAATTAGCAACTTTTTGGAGTTTGGCGCGCATTTCAAGAAAAGGTGTAAACAGAGGCTAATTGGGGCATCCCAGTGGATTTCCGCACAAGGCAGCCCAGACATGCATCATTCATCAGAAGCAAGGCAGTCCTTGGCTTGCATGCCAGTTTTACAGCTTTCTTAGTTAATTTGATAAATTAATTAGGAATTTGTACATTATTTGGACTGTAACATTTGGACTGTAATATTCTTTTATTCGGGGCTGTATATTTATTCGGATCCTCTGCGCGATGGCATAACTGTAATAAGTGTGGGTGAGTGTGATGTATGTCTTCCAACCCCACGTCTTTCTCCCTTTTATTTATCCGCTTTTGATGGTTAGATTAAGGCATATTTCAATTAGCATACAGTATGATAACATGTTTGCATTCATTCATCTGTTTTGCATGCACCGGGCTCGGTGCATCATACTAACTGCATTTGTATTTCAATTCCAAATTGAATACATGTTAGTTGTAGCATTCCATATGCCATGTTTAGAATAGTCGAGCCTGCTATAGTTGCATTTTGCATGTGTTGCATTAGGCATTTCTGTATACTTAGGATTCATGCATGGATTTCTAATGAATGTCTGTTTTGGCTTGGAGTACTCGGTAAGTTTTATGCTTTAGCATCCTTGCATGCGTGTGAGTGAATGCCATAAATAGCATGCTTACCATGAGGCTAATTGCTTATGTGATATAACTGTCTAAGTGCCTGTGGGTGAAGGTTGGGTTATTTGGATTGGAATAAATCATCAAATGTTTGTTTTAAGCCCACTAGATAGTGGCAAAACCATCTTTTCTTAAGCCCACCCGAGGGTGGCAAAATCTGCATTCTAAGCCTACTTGCGAGTAGCAAACCATCTTTCAAATAAACGAACATCAAATGTTTTGTTCCAATTCGGGCGACCCAGTCTATACTTATATGCTGTGCGCATCACATAGTAACCTAGGCTAATAACCGGAATAAGAACATACAATGTTTTCAAAAATAGATATCATGGTTAGTAGAGGCCGATCTTTGATCGGGCGAGCGGGGGTGCTCACGAAGTGACCTTCCCCAATCGTACCTAAGTTCCCGAGCCGAGGCAACTTTGGTGATGACGGACACGTGGCCTTAGGCAAACGAGTCAGGGTTTCCTAAATTTCCCCAAAATAAAATATTTAGCTGGCGACTCTGTATCTGGCAAAGCAGTCCATGTTTGGCACTTCTTTCAAAAATCTGTTTTTCTCAAAACGATTTGCCGGATTTGGACTGTTTGGTTTAGACTTAGAACCGTGACATTTTGAGAGTCCTGAGCTATAGTGACCCCAAATGAACAGAACGGGAGCTCACCCTCCCGGGGCGTTCGGGGACGTCTACAGTTTCTGGCGACTCCGCTGGGGATTTAGAGAACTTGACTCGAACTCGTGATATCTGTTTTTGACTACACTTGTGTGTTTCTTTGCATTGCATTTGCATTGGTGCGCCTAGGACACCGTGTTTGCCATCTGCTATTCCTGAACGGTTTGCCGGAGGCTTGTCTTGTCAAGGCATGACCATAAGGCTGACCGGTTGTGGGCTCTGCCAGTATGGGAACACAAACCCCGGTTTTACCGGGGCACCCTTTTTGACCATTCGACCTAGTGCATATTCGGATCCATAGTGACCATTCCAAACTAGGACAAGTTGCTTACCCGTTTATAGGTTGTTTGAAGCCGCTGCGTGTGTAGTGAAACCCTAGCTCCTGACAAAATAGGACAGGGAAACCCTACCCTTTCATAGGGGTGTTTTGGCTCTCACTTATCTGTTATGTGCTTTAGAGTGCGTCTCTACAGGAATGCATGTATCAGTGTATGAGTTTGGGCATCAGGCCTGCGGGCACCAGTTTGCGAATTTGGGCATCAGGCCTGCGGGCATTATTATTAGTATTTGGGAGTCAGCTTTACCTGTGGGTATCAGACTCAGATTTTGAGGCCGAATTTCGGGGCAGAATTCAGTAGAGGGCACACTCATTCAACTATGTTCGTATCTGTTCAGATGGAATCAGGCTGAGATGCTGTCTATTTTCTCTTTTGCTAGGTAGTCTGGGAACCATAGCTTCAGAAGGCTCCGATATCCCCCGAGTACATTGGACTAGTGCCGATAGACTTTGTTAGGTCAGAAATTCAATTCAGGGGCAACCAGTGTTCCTTCGCTGAGGTAAGGCAAAGGAGGGCCAGATAGGGTTCATTTTGTTCATCTGATCCGACTGTCACCAGTCACATCACCAGCAGACCCGTGATGGCACAGGGTTCGGAAGAATTTGTGGCCGTGATGGCAGCGCTAAATCAGGGAACTGCAATGCAGGACAAGACCAGTGCTGAAACGCAACACCCATCTGGGGTATCTGTTTCGTATCCAGCTTCGGGATCCCAGCCGAACTTCGACCCACTTCTACCAGCTGAAGATTTGCAGGGTCCAGATCCCCGAGAAAGGTTGACTCAAGCTCGAGTTTCCACAACCCTGGTGCAGCCTACTGAGAGGCTTCCTTTTTCTGATGTTAATGAATTCAATCCGACTGCAGTGAAAATTGTGAACCTTGAGAAGCAATTCAAAAGGGCACAGGGCCTTAACCCCATTCACAACATTGAGGATTGGTCCACTGAGGATTGGTCCACCGAGGTTGCCGAAAGGCTCCCAGTCGAGAGTCCCAATGCTGGTGATAACACTATTTCCAAACCTGCTAAAGTCAACGTAGTCGCCATAGCCGACCCTTTTGCCAAGGCCAGCCTACAAATAGCTAGCTCAGCCCGAGCTCAGGGTAGATTTTTCACCCCCCTCCATATGAGCCTAACCAGGGCATTCAAAGTTCTGATGGAAAGAGGGCACCTCAAACCCCTTAATCCTCAACCTTCGCCAAATCCACTCCCTGCCAGACATAACCCCAGCAAATACTGTGTATATCACCAACAGCGCGGCCATGGCACCGATGGTTGCTACCGCCTTCGTCATGAGATCCAGAATCTCATTGACAACCGGACAATAGTTCCACCTCAAAACCCCAAGGACCAAGTACCTCATCCACATCTCAACCTCAGCCAAACACTGCCACCCACCAACAACCCCAGTATATACACCACGACCCATATACTCAAACCCGAGATGTTTATCCCGGAAAGCATGGGCTTAAGCACGATGGATGCACTTGAACCCCAATCATCTCAAACCCATGAGCCCACGACTTCTGAGCTGAAGAGAATGATCGAGGATCTTCAGAGAACTGTGATAGGTTTGGCCTCCGGGACATCGGCTCCGTTATCAACCACATCACATGCCAGGGAGTTCATATCAAAAGGCTCCCCAATTTCGGAACGGGCTATATTTGAGAAATGCCAATCCCTTGGCAAAGTGGAGGCGAGTGGAAGGAACGAAGTAGGGATGGACATGGATCCTCATGAATATCTTCTGTTGGCTGTTGAGGCTTTGAAAGCCGAGGGACTGAACAAAGAGCAAGTGTTCGCGGTCGTTGCAAAAACTGTGGACGAAATTTTCGCCACTCAAGTTGGGGGCAGTTTGAATCAAGGGGCAAGCCGGGAGAAAGGTCGTTGTATCAGAAACGTTCCTTTCGGCTATAATCCTGCACTTGGAAAAGATCAGCAAACCAGGCCAGCACCTGCTAATCCCCCTGCCGGTGCGTCCAACAAAAATCCACAAACCTTGAAGTACCAACCCCGAGGTCGGAGGGTTTTCCATGCCCTCTATATGCCTTTGTCCAAAGCTCTCCAAATCCTTATTGGGCAAGGCCATCTCAAACCCCTTGAGCCTCGGCCTCTCCCGAACCCTCTTCCGGCTACACATGATGCTACCCAGTACTGCGCGTACCATCAACAAACTGGCCATACTACCGACGCCTGCTTCCGTCTGTGCCATGATGTACAAGATCTGTTTGACAACGGGGTTATCCCTGCACCAGGCCCTACAAAGCCTATCTGCACTTGATCAGTGAATTTGGGGGATAATGTGATATGATTGGGGAGATGAACCACCTGCGGGCAGCGCTCAGTTTACTCCGGATATGGTGGATGGCATGCACTGTTTTGAGCATTTGCAAATGCTAGCTTTTGTGCTTTCTGACTTAGGTATTGGGTCAGTCTTATTGTTTTGTTTTTGAGTCTGTCTTTTGTTTTGAGTCAGTCTCTTTTGTTTCGGGTCTGTCTTGTTATATCGAGTCAGTCCTGTTGTATAGGAGTCGGGTGATTCCGGGGGATGTTACCTCGGGCGTCACCATTTTGTTTTATGTCTGTCTTTTCGTTTTGTTTTGAGTCTGTTTCTGTCAGGGAGCCAGTTGTGCCACCAGATTTTGAATGAAACAGCAGTGATTTTCACGCTCTCGCATTTGCTTCTGCCTTGTGCTAGTTGTACCAGAAATTCCAAATGAGATGGCAGTATTTGATTAGAAACTGTGTCTTTTCTGTGCCTTGAATTCATTGCATCGACCTAAGTTTTTCAAAACTTTTCGAATACTGCGGTGAAAACGAAGAGGAAGGAATTCCTCGGGTTTTGCAAAACTTTGATCAATTGAGAGAAAGAGAGGCGTGCTAAACCCTTAATGAATAAAATCATGCTTGTTAGCGTGAGTACTGAGAAGGATCCTGGCTTGATCCAGATTGGTTCTACACTGTCTTCAGCGCGAGTGACGAGTCGCTTTCTTAAAAACTTTCAAAAACAAAATGTTTTGCGCGATCTTGCGAAGACCTGTGTGGAATCGCTCTTGAGATTGTACAGCTTAGGATCGCTCTCAGCCTCAACACTTAAGTCCTTGCTTTAAAACCTTGAACTTGAATTCAGAAGGTTCAACGGTCAACTACGACGTGAGGCCTGTGTGGCCAGATTTGAAGCAGCCCTCGAACAAGAGGCCAGGAAAGTCAGATCAAAAAGATCAAATCTCATCAGAGGAAGCTTACAAAGTGAAACAACAGCCATTCTCCTGGATTCAGATAATTTCAGGATCTCAAAACCATTTGACATGGACAAAGCTACACTTTTACCCTTGAGAGGCTCGCTGGGCCGAAAATCCGGAAGGGCGACCCAGGCAAAAGTTAGAGCAAGAGAAAAATACAAAAAAGAAGCAATAAGAAAGATGCAAAGAAAAGAACAAAAAAGAACAAAAAAGGAAAAGAAATGAAAAGAATTGAAAAGAAAAGAAGAACAAAGCTCGCAAGGTCGAAAACCCGCAACAGGCGCCTTGGCAAAAGTTAGAGCATAAAAAGGAGAGGTTAAATACCCGAGTGTACCTTAACCCCGAACTACGTAAGGCTTGTATCCCATCTTTGGGATACGTAGGCAACTTCATTCTGAAGTCCAGCCCTAAAACACTTCAAATTCGATCATGTCCATGTAATGGTTCTGTAATCTTTGCCTTCTCTGTATCCGAGAGTCCGGTTGCAATCATCGCTCTGAGGACTGACTACAATACACTACGGTGCCGTTCAAACAAGGGGCAACTTTCCGTTGCCATTCAATGCGCTGCGGTGCCATCCAGACAAGGAGCAACTTTTCGTTGCCATTCAACGCGCCGTGGCGGCGTTCAAACAAGGGGCAACTTTTCGTTGCCATTCAATGCGCCGTGGTGCTGCTCAAACAAGGGGAAACTTTCCGTTGCCATGTAGTGTCCTTCAGACAAGGGGCAATTTTCCTTTGCTATGGATCCGAGGTTGTGCATCTCGAGAGTAGGTTTCGTGCTCGTTGAGCAGTGGTCGTTTGCAAAAATAGTTTTTGAAAATTTTTACTAGGGTTGACTAAATCTTCTCGAAAAGTATCCCATTTTCAAAACTGGACCATTTCTTGGATCCAAAAAAAAAAAAAAGAGGAAAATTTTCAATGCTCATGGCCTGACTTGCATGATTTTAAATCAAAAATTGAACGAGCATGTTAATCTAACTCTCATTTTGGTCAAATTTTTTTAGGAGAAAACTAAAACAAGAATGGTCAAAATGATGAACTACGGGCACAGTTGAGTCAGGTGTTCTGTCTTTTCCCCATTGTCAACATACTTGCCGAAAAGGGCACTCTACCTGCCAGGAAAGGGCACAACTGAAGTCAACCACAAAAGGGCAGAAGGCTCTCTCATCCTCCAAGCAGCGAGGTATCAAGGCGAGTGCGAAGCACGAATTGGAATGGATCGAGATGCTCCATTCCCTCATCCGGCGCATCGACAGATGTCACCGAAGGAAATAGCCGCGAGCTGATTATGTTGGGTGTGAGCCCGCAACTTCCTGTTCATCCATCAACCACCCAGGGGAGGGATGAAAAATGAGAGAATGAAGAATAGAGAGATGTGCGATGAGAGGAAAAGTGAGAAGAGGGCTTTTTCAGAAAAACAGAGCTTGAGGGCCGAGTGATGTGAGAACCACAAATGAGAAAGGGTGGAAAACACTACCCGTTGAAATAGGCTCCCTGTGCACGTCTGAGTGTCGTGTCTTTTTTGTTTTATCTTGATTCTTGTTTCGAGTCGTTTCGAGTGTTACTCGATGTGTTTAGGTTGTGTGCCTTTTATTTCCTCGTTGAGTTGGCTTGCTGTGTTCAGTCATAGGCTCGATACCCGGTCAAAGCTCATTTATCAATTTCAAAAATAAAATCATTTTGCGCTCCGAGTGCCGTGCCGTTCTCCACATCTGTACAAAACAAGATTCGTTCTTTCATAAAATCGCAGGATTCAACCCAGGTCATGCGAGAACAGTAGAACTAGGACCTATTTGAAGCTATATGTGTTCCAAACTACAAAGCAAAAGCAAAAGAGGAAATGTCGGGCATCTGAGTTTGTTTCAACTTCTGTAAGTTCCGAGACTACATTCTGTGTGTACCTCTTCAAGTCTTGCCAAAGCTCCGAAGTATGAGTGTGCCTCTACCTCAAGCTCAAGATCAAGTCTGCTTCAAGCCAAAATGGTAATCAGAAGTGCTCTCCCTGAGTACCATTCCCCGCCAGAGGCATCTTGGCTGTGTTCGCAATGAGTTCCTAGGAGACCAACTGCGACGGTGGAAACTAGAGTTCGAATGGCTGATGCCTAGAACGTAAAGGTTCGGGATTTCCGAGACTAAAGTCTGGTTTAAATACCCAGAGGCGTGTCCTCGGCTTGAAATCTGTATGGAAGCCCCATAGGTTGAGATAGCGTGTATGCACCTCAATTCTGGATACTGAACCAACCTAGTCTGTCACCCCTTTGGAGAATAGGGAAAGTTGTGAACATAGCCAGGAAGGAAAGGTAGTAACTGCGGTTTAGAAGTACAGTCAAGAAAGTGCAAGAAGAACCCACTCTTTTCAGCTCAAAATGTTTCTGCGGAATTTTCAACTCATGTCTTCGATGTGTAGCTCATCGTCAGTCGGCATGCACGAGGTGTATCCTTTTTGGAATGTATCGTGACCCCTCCGAGAGGTAAATCGGAGGTTGCGTTTGGAAATTGGTCTACTTAAGGCTAGTATTCCCTTGTTCGGTATTTTGTTTCAAATATGCGTTGTCGCACACTCCACCTGCATTGTTATGCATCCTTCCACCCGCATTGTTATGCACATTTATTTAGCGTTGTTATGCTCATTTGTTGCATTGTTATGCACATTTATCTAGCGTTGTTATGCTCATTTGTTGCATTGTTATGCACATTTATCTAGCATTGTTATGCTCATTGCTTGCATTATTATGCACATCTATCCAGCATTGTTATGCTCATTACTTGCATTGTTATGTACACTTCACCTGCATCGTTATGCACCTTTTCACTTGCAATTGTCGCCTTTTCTCCTCTCGCATGCGGTGCGTTAGGACGTCTTCGGTTTCGAACATTCGGACGAGTTCCGGTGTTCATTCATATCTTTCCTCTCTTGCATATGATATACTGAGAGGTTTTCTCTTGCGTGTGATACGCTGAGAAATTTACCTTTTCTCTCTTGCATGTGATATGCTGAGATGTTTTTCTCTTGCGTGTGATACGCTGAGAAATTTACCTTTTCTCTCTTGCATGTGATATGCTGAGAGGTTTTCTCTTGCGTGTGATACGCTGAGAAATTTGCCTTTCTTCTCTTGCGTGTGATACGCTGAGAAGTTTACCTTTCCTCTTTTGCGTGTGATACGCTGAGAGGTTTACCTTCTTCCTCTCCTATGTGTGATACGCAGAGAGATGTTGTGAGTAAGATTTTGGATTTTTTTTTTCTCAGTAGTCGCTTTTAGCCTTCTCCGCGTGAGACGCATTCGGATTTCGAATCCACCTTTTCTCTTTTCACGTGAAACGTATTAGGATGTGACTTTTACCTGGTTAAAACCTTCCCTCTCTCCGTATGAAATACGTTGAGATATGCCTGTTGGTTACACCATTGTTATTCTCCCTAGTTAAAACCTTCCCTCTCTCCGTATGAAATACGTTGAGATATGCCTGTTGGTTACACCATTGTTATTCTCCCTGGTTAAAACCTTCCCTCTCTCCGTATGAAATACGTTGAGATACGCATGTTGGTTACACCATTGTTATTCCCCCCGGTTAAAACCTTCCCTCTCTCCGTATGAAATACGTTGAGATACGCCTGTTGGTTACACCATTGTTATTCCCCCCGGTTAAAACCTTCCCTCTCTCCGTATGAAATACGTTGAGATATACCTGTTGGTTACACCATTGTTATTCTCCCTGGTTAAAACCTTCCCTCTCTCCGTATGAAATACGTTGAGATATGCCTGTTGGTTACACCATTGTTATTCTCCCTGGTTAAAACCTTCCCTCTCTCCGTATGAAATACGTTGAGATACGCCTGTTGGTTACACCATTGTTATTCTCCCTGGTTAAAACCTTCCCTCTCTCCGTATGAAATACGTTGAGATATGCCTGTTGGTTACACCATTGTTATTCTCCCTGGTTAAAACCTTCCCTCTCTCCGTATGAAATACGTTGAGATACGCCTGTTGGTTACACCATTGTTATTCTCCCTGGTTAAAACCTTCCCTCTCTCCGTATGAAATACGTTGAGATACGCCTGTTGGTTACACCATTGTTTTTTTCTCCCCGGTTAAAACCTTCTCCCTCTCCGTATGAGATGCGGTTAGGTATGCCCGCTGGTTACACCACCTTCGCACCTTTCACGTGAAACGTGTTAGGATTTTGTGTTCATTTTCAGTATATCAATCATACTCTGTTCACACTGTGCATCTATCACACTTTGTGTTCATATTCAGTATATCAATCATACTCTGTTCACATTGTGCATCTATCACACTTTGTGTTCATTTTCAGTATATCAATCATACTCTGTTCACTAAGTGCATCTATCACACTTTGTGTTCATATTCAGTATATCAATCATACTCTGTTCACTAAGTGTATCTGTCACACTTCGTGTTCACATTTAGTGTATCAATCACATTTCATTCATATCTATCATACTTGTTCGTTAAGTGCATCTATCACACTTTATGTTCACTTTTTAGTGTATCAACCACACTCTGTTCACACTGTGCATCTATCACACTTTGTGTTCACATTTAGTATATCCATCATACTTATTCACTAAGTGCATCTATCACACTTCGTGTTCACATTTTGTGTATCTATCATACCTGTTCACACTGTGCATCTATCACACTTTGTGCTCACCCTTTTGTGTAACAATCACATGTTCGCTCTGTGTATCTATCACACATGCACACTGTATTTGCAGTGAGAATTCCATAATTTTCTTACATCCTTTCTGCACGAGGTGTAGTTTGGCTCGAGTTTACTTGCTTGCCTAGCATTCGCTTAAAATGTTGCATTCATTTCGCATAATTGCTTCATTACAGCTCTCTTTGCCTGATCATGAGTGATAACCGGCTTCGCGTAGCGTATAAGTCCAACTTTCAAAACCGGCTTCGCGTAGCGTATAAGTCCAACTTTCAAAACCGGATCCGCGTAGCGTATAAGTCCAATCTTCAAAATCTTCTTGCATATCATTTTGCATTTTGCCCCCCCTGCCTACGGGCATGCCTGCGGGCACGTATCTGTTTATCTTGTACATTTGTCTAAGTCTTCGGCCTTGTCAAAAATGGGTCGTCTCTGGGCTTTGACATTCACTCCCGTCACTTGTGACTTCCGAGTTCTGTCAAAGAGGGGCAACTGTAGACACCCCATTTTTGACCGACCTTAAGACTTAGAGGCCACCAGTTGAGCGCTTGGTGATGTTGCATATCGTGCTCGTTCAGAAGTTTCAGAGTCGCGGCCGTGAGCCCTGCCTCCGGACTTCCGAACCCTCTTCTGTACCCTACCTCGGTTTGCGAACCAGACTCGGTTTTCTCTGTTTCTTTTCCTGAGGGGAGGGAGAGGTCCTGTAGACCATCTCTTAGTGGCCGTGGGCTACATTTTGTGGCCATAGGCCATTTTGCCCATTTCGGAGCCCGGTTTCCAGTTTTTGGAGCCGTCAGGCCGTGTTACCTCGGTTCGGGACCGCTTAACCGTCTCCATTTGCTCTGATTTTTGGCATACTTCTTTTTTTCTCCCTTTTGAGGGACACTAGGGTCTGAGAAACCCACTTCGAGGTCGAATACCATTTTCGGTGTTTAACGGGCAGTTTCCGGGGCCCCGAACTGCGTGTTTTGGCCCCCGAACATTCGTTTTGCATCGGTTTTCGTTCATTTTTGGCAGGTACCTCTGTTTTGTCACTGGGAAGGCCGTAGAAGGGTGGGAGGCCAGCAATTGTTTCAACAACCAGTTTTTTACTCCTCCGGCGCCCTCCGACGCCCGTTTTTCTCACTTCCGAGCTAATGTTGAACAACCTGGGCCCTTTTTCTTGAACTTTGAACCACATATTTGTGATGTACACACATGGGAGGACCCTAAAAGTTGGTGGTCGGCCACTAATGTTGCTTGACCCTTTTGAACCCCTCCTTCCGAGCCAATGTTGAACAACCTTGGGCCACTTTCTTGAACTTTCAACCACATATTTGTGATGTACACACATGGGAGGACCCTAAAAGTTGGTGGTCGGCCACTAATGTTGCTTGACCCTTTTGAACCCCTCCTTCCGAGCCAATGTTGAACAACCTCGGGCCATTTTCTTGAACTTTTAACCACATATTTGTGATGTACACACATGGGAGGACCCTAATATCATATGGTCGGCTACTAATTCTCATTGACCCTTTTGACCCTTGGCCGGCCGGCAAGGGGGGTGGCCGGCCGGCCGGCCACCTGAAGCTCCAAAAAGTGGCCGGCCTTGTTCCTCACTGTGTGCACTTTACAGCTATGCACTTTTTTCCCCCAAAATATCTATATCCGGGGGAAATATCTTTTGGGAAAAGGAACTTGGTCCTTTTTCCCACTCTTTCCCTCCCTTTGCTCCCTTTTTTTTGGTCCTTATAACCAGCTGCAAGCATTGGTATTAGGGGTTGGAAAATTTCATCTTCAAACTTGCATACAAAAATCTCTCTCTATCCCTCTCTTTCAAGCAAGAAACTCCAAGCCCTACACCACCATTTCTTCTACAACACCAAGCTCCACCACCACCACTCCATTTCCAGCAGCAAGGAGGTATTCTCCAAGGCCTAAGGGAACCACAAACTCAAGCCAAAAGGCAACCAAAGTCAAGCCTTCAAGGGTAAGTAGTGTTCTTCCTTTTTTGAGCTTATTTTGGTATCTTTTCTTAGCCATACATGCTTATTGATTTGAGCTCCAACCAAAACTGAAAAGGTCATTTTTTTGAGCTCATTTTCTTGTTTCATTAAGGGCTCAACCCGGTTTGAGCCCCCCATATTGCACTTGCTTCAATATCCCCTTGTATGTCAATTTTCTTGCATGATTTATTAGCCTAGTGTGCTTCCATTTTTGGGCATTTTACAGTTCCGTAAATAGGCTTATTTTGAGCCCCTCTTCAACATTGAAGAAGGGCTCATCACTGTTTGGGACCTCCATATGTCACTTCATGTTATATCTCTCTTTTGGTCCCCATTTTTGCATGCTTTGGCAGCCTATCATGCTTCTGTTTTTGGTCTTTTTACAGGCCTAGAGATGGCCTTATTTTGACCTTCTTAACATGTTTCATTAAGGGTCTTTGGCCATTTGTGGAATATTTTGCATACTTCATGTTATAGCCTCTTTTGAGCCTCATTTTGCATTGCATTTCTAGCATGTTTGTATATTGTTTTGGAGTTTTTACAGTTCTGAAAATATGCTTATTTTTGGTCCCTCTTCAATGTTGTAGAAGGGAATTTTTCAGTTTGGGCTGTGCATATACCACTTGCCTCTTTGGCCACCTTTTGGACCTTTTTCTTGCATAAGAGCTTAGCCATATCTATGTTTGTTTTTAGGGTTTTTACAGTTCTGTAAATGTGCATATTTTGGGCCCCTCTTCAATGTTGTTGAAGGGCTCTAACCTGTTTGGAGTTAGCAGCTGTGAGTTGCTTCATAACCTCATGTTTAGGGCCATTTTTGCATGCCATTGTTGCCCTATCTTTGCTTGCTGTTTGGCCATGATTCGTACTGGTAAAATGCTTATTTTGGGGCTGTCTTGCTTCTGTATTTTCATTCCATGTACCAATTATGCATGTTTGGTATAGCTATAGGCCATTTCGGGTGCCTAATTTTGCATTTCGGGAGAGATTCCATGCATCAGGTGTGTTTTCGCCTCATTTCGGGGCTGTTTTTCCCCACGTTTCAGTGCTTAAATTCAATTAGCTTGTTTGCATGCCATTTCCATGCCATTGCATTGCATATGCCATTGCCTCGGTTTTGCGTGCCCATGTGCACGCATTTCGAGGCACTTCATTTTTCATCCACCGGCCTCTTATGTGAGTGTAGCTGAGGCTCTCTCATGTTAGTATAAGTCCATATCACATTTCCATGCCATTGCATTGCATATGCCATTGCCTCGGTTTGCGTGCCCATGTGCACGCATTTCGAGGCACTTCATTTTTCATCCACCGGCCTCTTATATGAGTGTATCTGAGGCTCTCTCATGTTTGTATAAGTCCATATCACATTTCCATGCCATTGCATTGCATATGCCATTACCTCGGTTTGCGTGCCCGTGTGCACACATTTCGAGGCACTTCATTTTTCATCCACCGGCCTCTTATGTGAGTGTAACTGAGGCTCTCTCATGTTAGTATAAGTCCATGTTGCATTCTCTATGCCATTTCCATGCCATTGCATTGCATGTGCCATTGCCTTGGTCTGCGTGCCCGTGTGCACGCATTTCGAGGCACTTCATTTTTCATCCATTGGCCTCTTATGTGAGTGTGGCTGAGGCTCTCTCATGTTAGTGTAAGCCCATATCACATTTCCATGTCATTTACATTGCGTATGTCATTTTCTTGATTTGCGTGCCCGTGTGCACACATTTCGAGACATCTCATTTTTACAGCATAGTGCATACTAGGTTGTATCTTAGATCGCATTCATGCATTTTCTCGGTTTGCGTGCCTGTGTGCACGCATTTCGAGGCATCTCGTTTTCATAACATTGTGTATGTTAGGACTGTATCTTAGTTGCATTTCATGCACACCATGCATATTGCATCGTGTTCGGGATAGGAGTTAGCCCGGGCACGGGAAACGAGGTGCGTTTCGTACTCCGAGTGACGGAACGCGTCTCAATTCCCCAGTCACCAACACTCCGGATTACCCATGATGGAGTTAGGTTTTGTTGTGTTTACAAGTGCATTCATTCTATATTAAGTTGCACATTTCGACTCCTCTGCCATCATGCATCGATATGCGTGATTGGTGGCACGAGGATCGAGGCATGCATATATTTGTGAAAATACATTGCTATGCCCCTTTCCTGCTCTCTGTTGCAGCAAATCAAGAATCAGCAACTTTTTAGAGTTTGGCGCGCATTTCAAGAAAGGTGTAAACAGAGGCTAATTGGGGCATCCCAGTGGATTTCCGCACAAGGCAGCGCAGACATGCATCATTCATCAGAAGCAAGGCAGTCCTTGGCTTGCATGCCAGTTTTACAGCTTTCTTAGTTAATTTGATAAATTAATTAGGAATTTGTACATTATTTGGACTGTAACATTTGGACTGTAATATTCTTTTATTCGGGGCTGTATATTTATTCGGATCCTCTGCGCGAGGGTATAACTGTAATAAGTGTGGGTGAGTGTGATGTATGTCTTCTAACCCCACGTCTTTCTCCCTTTTATTTATCCGCTTTTGATGGTTAGATTAAGGCATATTTCAATTAGCATACAGTATGATAACATGTTTGCATTCATTCATTTGTTTTGCATGCACCGGGCTCGGCGCATCATACTAACTGCATTTGTATTTCAATTCCAAATTGAATACATGTTAGTTGTAGCATTCCATATGCCATGTTTAGAATAGCCGAGCCTGCTATAGTTGCATTTTGCATGTGTTGCATTAGTCATTTCTGTATACTTAGGATTCATGCATGGATTTCTAATGAATGTCTGTTTTGGCTTGGAGTACTCGGTAAGTTTTATGCTTTAGCATCCTTGCATGCGTGTGAGTGAATGCCATAAATAGCATGCTTACCATGAGGCTAATTGCTTATGTGATATAACTGCCTGAGTGCCTGTGGGTGAAGGTTGGGTTATTTGGATTGGAATAAATCATCAAATGTTTGTTTTAAGCCCACTAGATGGTGGCAAAACCATCTTTTCTTAAGCCCACCCGAGGGTGGCAAAATCTGCATTCTAAGTCTACTTGCGAGTAGCAAACCATCTTTCAAATAAACGAACATCAAATGTTTTGTTCCAATTCGGGCGACCCAGTCTATACTTATATGCTGTGCGCATCACATAGTAACCTAGGCTAATAACCAGAATAAGAACATACAATGTTTTCAAAAATAGATATCATGGTTAGTAGAGGCCGATCTTTGATCGGGCGAGCGGGGGTGCTCACGAAGTGACCTTCCCCAATCGTACCTAAGGTCCCGAGCCGAGGCAACTTTGGTGATGACAGACACGTGGCCTTAGGCAAACGAGTCAGGGTTTCCTAAATTTCCCCAAAATAAAATATTTAGGTGGCGACTCTGTATCTGGCAAAGCAGTCCATGTTTGGCACTTCTTTCAAAAATTTGTTTTTCTCAAAACGATTTTCCGGATTTGGACTCTTTGGTTCAGACTTAGAACCGTGACATTTTGAGAGTCCTGAGCTGTAGTGACCCCAAATGAACAGAACGGGAGCTCACCCTCCCGGGGCGTTCGGGGACGTCTACAGTCGGCCATGGAGCAAAAGTTGTCTACAGCCTTTTCCTTGCCTCCAGAAGAGAGTCTTTAGCTTTCCTGTGTACGGAGAGTGCTGAAGGTCCGAGTTTACCTCTGTTTCGGATGCATTCCGTCGCCTTGTTTGTCTAAAATACATTTCTTAATCGAGTTGTTGCTCTTTGCTTATCGAGTTGTTGCTCATTTGTTTATCGAGTTGTTGTTTTTTGTTTATTGAGTTGTTGCTCTTTATTTATCGAGTTGTTACTCCTCGGTTATCAAGTTGTAAACTTGTTAAAGTCTTGTTGTTGTTTTTAGGATTGAGTCATTTTGTTGCGTTGGTTCACTACTTGACATGGCAATGCACGATGTTCAAATTTCATTCAATCCATTTTTTGTGCAAAATGATGCAATGCGATGCTTAGAATACAAATACAACACCTTCTTGAACGAAAAGCCATTTTCATTCCATCATGTTTCCTTTTTACAACATTTTACAACAGGGTACAAGTTTTGAAGAAAATAAAACTGCCTAAGCTGTACAATGTGCTACAACTACATGTAAAAAGAAAAATAAAACAAGAACATCTGCATTAGTGCTATCAAGCTCAAGACTGAGAGGCCCTCTTTACCCTCTTCGGCTGAGCAGCCTCTGTGCCACCATCGTCGGCATCTCTGTCTGAATCGGAGCCACTATCCTCGAAGGCCTCCTCAGTGTTGCCTCCACCCTCCGAACCGGAACTAGAGCCATCATCCCTACCTGCAGATGTCTCTGACTGTGGATGCGCTGACTCCTCCTCCTCGCTAGACTCTTCGTCATAACTGACAGGTGCTCTGCGCCTGCCTTGGCCACGAGTCGATGCCCCTCTCCTAGCTGCTCGAGAAGGCCGGGATGGCCCGGGCTGTACAGGTGCGACCTGAAAACACAGTTTGAATACATCAGCCAGAGTATGTATATCAGATTCAAGAATGATGCATGGAGTGAGTGCATGCTGATATATTATGTGAATGTGGTGTGTTAGATGTGCTCTACACATGCAGTGAATCAGTATGGTGAAATGTTTAGTTTTGTATGTCATCAGAAATATGATAAAAGTAAGAAGACTTTAAAATATTGGGATACTGTAGGAGTGCAGCAGTGTCTCCCTCCATAAGACCATGCCCTCAAGCGAGGCCACCACCCCGAGTAACCCCTCAGTATACCCTCTGGGAGGCTACAGACACAAGTTCCAGTCATCAGTGAATGAATGAATGTCTAAATATCTGAGTGATAAATGAAAACTGTGAAGCATACCGGTGGTGAGTCAGGGTCACTGATGTATTGGTGATCGAGCAATGGAGGCTCCAATGGAATCTAGTATGGTGTCCCATACTGCCAGCTTGTCAGCTCGGTCGAAAGATCTGGCCACCCGGCACACTGCCAAGTCGAGGGCATCCCTCTAGTCCCGCCTCTCGATGTGTCGGCCCCGCTGGTCAAAGGAATGTCTCTGGCTCGGGCGCGACTAGAGGAAGGCATGTCAGCAGCTCTCCTCCTGGGGGTACAGACACCTGACAGCGGAGGCATCAGGTACGTATGGCGATATGTCGCGTAATCCCCCTCCTCCAGGAAAAGGACCGCGTCAATACCCAACATAAGGTCCTCCACCTTCCGGGGTGTGAGACCCCCTACGGACCGTATCTCTGGTAGAGGTAGTGAGGGACGTCCTGATCGGAGTTGCCCATCGTCTGGCGCATGAAGCACTCTCTGAGAAACCAGGCCCTGCCGACTGGTCCCTCAAGTAGAACCCTGTATCGCGAGGAGCCCCATGCCCCAGCAACCAGAAATCAAGGATTCCCTGGCATGTCGATCCAAGGCTGCCAGGTCACCTGCGGGTAACAAGTGTATAAATTGATTAGATGTCATAAATATGCAAGATGAATCAAAGTTGAAAGCATGAAGAACTGAGAATTTTGGGTTACCTCCGTCACCCGTACAGTATTGAAGAACTGCCGGAGGTAGGGCAGAGTCTCCCGGGGGCTGGGCTGGCGCTGACCCTCAAATCTGCGTGAGTAAGGGATCTCAAGGGGTGCCTCAACCTCGAGCTCAGGGGCCAGCATCGGGAACTATGCATAAACCCACAGCTGTAAAAGGCAAGACAATGGCTGTCAGAATACAAAATATATAGAAAATGCAGAATGCTGAGTGCAAAATGCGAATATAGAATGCATAGAAAATGCAAAATGCTGAGTGTGGAATGTAGAGTACAGAATGTAATGTGTGTAGTATGCAATGTACAGATAATGAAAAGTAGTAATGTAAATCAAGAGGGAAGAATGTACCTCCCAGGCTCGCCCGTAGCCTCCAACTATGGTCCCCCGCTCGCGGGAGGTCGCGCTCATGTAGCAATAAAGGGTAGCGAGGGAAACGCCACCCCAATAAAAGTGTCGAACCTATGATAGGTCCACCAGGGCACTAAGAAGATAAAGCCCGACTGTGTTCCCCCTGTCGGAGAACAAACTGGTCCCGAGGAGGAACATCAAAAATTCCCAGGCATACTACTGTATGGCCTCAATGGTCTAGGGCGTAGTCCTCCGGTACTGCTCGACGAACCAGGTGTACCTGACCCTGCCAGATGATCTGTCGATCGGCGGACGAGCTCTGAGCAGATAAATCCAAGCGGCCTCTCACTCGCCCATATCTGCGTCATATGGGATCGGCCGGCCTCCCACGTCAAGGCCTGTTAGTATGGAGAAGCCATATGGGGTCATCGTCATGTCCCCGGTGGCTGAAAAAATGAAAGGAGTTTATGGTGTCCCACCATCTCTCTACAAGTGCGCCCAAGAGGGTCCTGCTCATCGGATGACGTGACAATCCTGCACAGAATGGGCCAAACCCTGCCTCGTCCACAATATGTCGGACAGCATCTGGTAGCTCCATATACCACTCCCTTGTGAGGATCGATCCATAACCCCGTGTGAAACGAGAAGATACCTGCATTCAAAATGAAAAGTATGAGCTGTGTGTTCAGAATTGAAAAGTGTGAGCTGTGTGTTCAGAATGAAAGGTATGAGCTGTGTGTTCAGAATAAAAAGTATGAGTTGTGTGTTCAAAATGAAAAATATGAGCTGCATGCAAAGGAAAAAAGCATACTGTGCTATGGACTGTGTGTTCAGATTGAGTAGTGTGCTATAAATCGAATATTGTGCTATGGACTGTGTGTTCAGATTGAGCAGTATGCTATGTTATGAAAAAGTACATTGTGTTATGAACTGTGTGTTCAGATTGAGTGGTGTGCTATGTTATGACAATAAACCGAGTACTGTGTTATGGACTGTGTGTTTTGATTGAGCAGTATGCTATGTTATGAAAAAGTACATCGTGTTATGAATTGCGTGTTCAGATTTAGCGATGTGCTATGTTATGACAATAAACCGAATACTGGGTTATGGACTGCGTGTTTAGATTGAGCAGTATGCTATGTTATGAAAAAGTATATCGTGTTATGAACTGCGTGTTCAGATTGAGCGGTGTGCTATGTTATGACAATAAACCGAATACTGTGTTATGAACTGCGTGTTTAGATTGAGCAGTGTGCTATGTTATGAACAGGTATACTGTGTTATGAACTGCGTGTTCAGATTGAGCAGTGTGCTATCTTATGAAAAGGTATACTGTGTTATGAACTGTGTGTTCAGATTGAGCAGTGTTATGAGTCGTGTGCCAACTAAACAGAATGTTGTGTTATGAACTGTGTGTTCAGATTGAGCAGTGTTATGAGCCGTGTGCCAACTAAATAGAATGTTGTATTATGAACTGTGTGTTCAGATTGAGCAGTGTTATGAGTCGTGTGCCAACTAAACAGAATGTTGTGTTATGAACTGTGTGTTCAGATTGAGCAGTGTTGTGAGCCGTGTGCCAACTAAACAGAATGTTGTGTTATGAACTGTGTGTTCAGATTGAGCAGTGAAATGAGTTGTGTGCCAATTAAAGAGAATGCTGTGCTATGAACTGTGTGTTCAGATTGAGCAGTTTAATGAGCTGTGTGCCCAAAATGTGTTGTGTGCCAAAATGAGCTATGTGTTGAATTAACAAAGTGTTGTGTGGTGAGCTATGTGCCAAATTAGCAGAATGCTGTGTACGAACCATGTGTTCAGAATGAGTAGAGTGCTGTGTATGTGAATATGTTCAGAACGAGCAGATATGATACATAGCGAAAACATGCAATGTGCGAGAAATGCAAAAGTAAAGTACGCACCTCATGCGCGCGATGAGATAGATGGGACTCCGACTCCCGTAGCAGCAGGTCTGTGGGTGCCCGCCGCGCGAAGTCCGTGAAGTGATGGAAGGTGCTAGGAGGTAGAATATGCTCATGCGGGTCGTACTCCTCCGGGTCGAACGGCCGAATCCTCGGAGGCAACGGTATAATGTCAGGCTCGTCCTCTACATATGGAGAACCTTCGCCATATGGAATATGGTTGGCCATCTGAAGAAATCTGCAAGATGATGCAAAAATGAGCGAAATGAGCCAAATTGCAAAAAAGTCAACAAAAGTCGACTCTCGGGAAGAGAAAAAGTCAACAAAAGTCAACGCCCGAGAAAAGGTGCTAAACTTTGAGGCAAACATACCTCAAGTGGTGAAAATGGAGAAAGAAGCTCCGAAAGCAAATTCTAATCGGTTCAAAACGAAGAGAATCGAAAGTTTTCGCGAGACAACTTCGGGTGGGGCGTTGGAAAACGCGTCTAAAGTGCAAATCTGAGAGAGAAAAGGGTCTAAGGGAGGAACAGAAGTTGATTTCGGCCTTGGAGGTGTGAGCAAAACTGATTTGGAGTTGTATACTTAAAGGTCTGAGTATTAAAAGACAAAACTGTCCCTGTTTTCATAAACTGGTCAGCCAGCTAGTTTTCTGGTCGGCCGACCACCTTGGTGGTCAACAAGTGGTCAGCCACTAGCCTAGGTGGTCGGCCATCCCTCCTGGGTGGTCTCCAAGGTCCCTTTGTTCTCCCTATGTGTTTTGGTGATGATTGGAGTCCTCAGCTCTCGAGAAAGTACAAGAAAAGTACACTTTTCGGCTTAAGAATGTCTCTGCGGGAACTTCAATTCAAGTTTTCGATGCGTGGCTCATCGTTACTCGTCAAGAACAAGGTGTATCCTTTTTGAGTACGTTGTGACCCCTCCGAGAGGTAAATCGGAGGTTCCAGTTAAACGGCTTTCTTTAAGGCTTGTACTTCTTTATTCAGCATTTTGTTTCAAACATGCTATTGAAGTTGCACTTTTCTTGCATTGATTATGCACACTTTCCTCTCTTGCATTTGCTATGCACACCACTTGTTGCATTGTTATGCACTTTGCTTGTATTGTTATGCACGTTTCTCGTTGCGTTGTCGCGCACTCTCTACCCACATTGTCGCGCACACTTTTTTTCGCATTGTTTTGCACACTACTCATTGCATTGTTATGCACTCTATTTGCGTTGTCGGGCATGTTTTACTCGCATTGTTATGCACACCACTTCGGTTGCATTGTTATGCACCCACACTTTGCTTGTGTTGTCACGCACGTTTCACTTGCATTGTTCTGTTCGTTCCGGTTGCATTGTTATGCACTTTTCACTTGTATTGCTATGCATGTTTCCATCGGCATTGTGTACGCATGCGTTTATCTCACATTGGAATTGCATCTTGATGTAATGATTGAACATGCGCTTCTAACTATATTGTACCTGTTGAGTTGTTTTCTTATGCAGGCACGATATTGTATGTACGGTTTATTTGAGGCTAGTACAACCAGACGGTATTGTATGTACTCCGTGTGAGACATAGCGAGAATTGTATAATTCTCTTACATCCTTTCTGCGCGTAATGTAGTTTGGTTTGAATTCGCTTGCTTAAATTGTTGCATTTATTATGTATAATTGCTTCATTATAGCTTTCTTTGCATTATCATAAGTTATGTTCGGCTTTGTGCATGTCATTTGCATCTTGCCCCAGCCTGCGGGCGCATCTCTTTGTTATCTTGCCTGTGTGTCTAAGTCTTCGGCCTTGTCAAAAATGGGTCGTCTCTGGGCTTTGACATTCACTCCTGTCACTTATGACTTCCGAGTTCTGTTAAAGAGGGGCAACTGTAGACACCCCATTTTTGACCGACCTTAAGACTCAAACGTTATCAATTGAGCGCTTGGTGATTGTGTATGTTGTGCTCGTTGTGAGGTTTCGAAGTTTTTGGCTGAGAGACTTGCCTCCGGGCCTCTGAACTCTTTGTGCTTTGGCTCGGTTTGTGGACTGAATCTTGTTTTCTCTTCCTAGAGGAGAGAGAGAGGTCTTGTAGACCATCTCTTTGTGGTCGTGGGCCACTTTTCCCGTTTGGAGACTAGTTTTCGATTTTTGGAGCCTTCGGCCACACGCCTTGTCTTGGGATCGATTAACGTTCTCCGTTTGGCTTGGTTTTTGAACCATACCTTGTTGCCTCTTCCTAGAGAAACACTGTGGTCCGGGAGACCAATTTTGTGGTCGTATACCACTTTTGATGCCAGTAGACTAGTTTTCGAGGCTTTCAGCTGCGTGCTTTGCCTCCCGATCTCTCGTCTTGCATCCGTTTTGGTTTGTTTTTGGTAAAAACCTTGTTTTCCTTGTTTGGAAGGTGATACAAGGGTGGGAGACCATTTTTTCCCTTAGAGACCACTTTTTCTCCTGCTAGTCAGTTTTCTGGGCGGATAATTGGCTTTCTTGGTCTTTGGGCCACCTTTTTTGGTCAGCCACCACATCACTTGCTAGTTTTCAGTGTGTAGACTTCTCCTACCCCTGGCCGACCAATTTTTGTTGTGGGAGACCACTTGTACTGGTCGGTCGACCACTTTTAGTAACTGGCCGACCACTTCAAGTGGTCGGCTGCTTTTTGTCACCTTTTTGGAGATATTTTCTTCCAGCCGGCACAGCTAGAAGGCACCAGAACCATCCTCCATACACGTGTATGGAGGGATGGCCATAAAGCTTAGCTTCCTTGAGAAGCTTTAGCTTTTATTCTCTATAAAAGGGAGGCTCCTCCTCCCTCCTCTAGGTTTAGAAATTGGTGGTTAGAGATAGAGATACACATATATCTCTATATCTCTCTTTTGCTCTTGTTTTGTGCCTTAAAGTGTTATTTTGTCTCACTTTTGTACACAAACACACACTCAAACACCATACTCTTGGAGCTGAGGTCCCTTGAAGTTTTTTTTGGAGTTCTTGAACTGGTTTGAGCTTAGAGAAGCTGCTGGAGTTGCAGCTTTAAAGGTGGTCTTCAAGGGTGAGTTTCTAACCCTTAAATCTCCCATTTTTGCTTAAGCTTTTAGCCTTATTTGCATGCTGATTTAAGCTTAACTTTCTACTGGAAAAAGTTCTGTTTTTGCATGCTTAAAATGTTTGTTTAAGGTCACTTTTATGTTGGGGGTGACCTACTCCCTCTTAGGCCTTGTTTTGAGCCATCCCTTTAGGCTCTTGTTGTAGCCTTTGCATGACCTTTCTACCACTGAAATTCAGAGGATTTTCAGTGGTGGAAAGGTGGTTTTGGGGTCCCAAATAGGAGAGGGTCATCCCCTCTCCTAGTGTCTTGTGTACTTGCTTCATATGCCTCATGTTTGAGCATGTTTATTAAGCTTGTGTTGGCTTGTTCTTAGCATGTATTTGGGGTTATTTTAAGATGGCATGCCACTGTTTTTGGTTGTCTTGATCATCCCGTGCATGCATAATACACTTGTAGTGCAATCCTCATAAACTAGGATTGTATGCTTCATGAAGTAGTATGTCATTCTAGCTTATTTTGAGTCCATTTCAGCATGTCTTTGGTGATGTTTTGTCATGTCATACCTCTGTTAAGGTTTGGTTTGGTTGGCCTTTGCATGCTCCTTGCACTTGTAGTGCATTCCCATGAAGTAGCCTAATGTGTCTCATACTTTGACATGTTATTCTAGCATGCTTTTGGCCTAACTCTAAGAAGCTTTTGTCCATGTTTTAGCATGCTCTAGCTCTAATTTGTGTTGTTTTGGTCATGCATGACTTGATTTGTATAGCTATAATGCATTCTAGCTTGTTAGCTTTGTGTATCAAGTCCACTAGCATGCATTGCTTGGCCTACTTGAATGAGTTGACATCATTTGTAATGTTATTTCAGTGCATGTAGCATGGTCATACACTCACATCTTTCATTTATTCAATGCGTTGGAGGGTTGGTCCTTTATGCCTTAAGAATGGGTCATTACGTATGCCTTCATGCCTAAGCTTGCGAGCTATCATTTCAATGTATTTTTAGGGTTATTATGCCATGATATAACTCTGATTTTTGTTGGTTAAGTCATTCCATGCTTGGTCTTAATAGGTGTAGTGTAATCCACCTTATTTGCCTTGTATGCATCATGCCTTATGCCCTCCATGCTAGCTTATTTTGGCTTCCTTCCATACATGTTTTAGTATCATTTTGACATGTTCTAGGACTTTTTTAGGTTGCCATTTCCATACACTTCATGTTTTGCATATTCGTAGTGCAAGTGCCTATACTTGCTTCAAGCTTTGGGCACCATAGCATGCTTCATTTGCATCATGTATATGATTTGGCATCATTTATCATGATATTTCAGAGCTTATAGCATTGCCATATTCCCACTTCATTCACTCTTTAAGTGTCTTTTAGTGTTGTGTATTGTTGCCTAGTTTATGGCTTAGCTTGTATGCTTGCATGCCTAGGTCTTTGAGCCCCTATCTCGGCATGTTTAGGTCTTTGTTTTGACCTATTTAAGCTCTATCCATGTTTGGTTCATGCATTTGTGCCATGTATTGCATGCCCCCTTTGTAGTCCTCTTTGTTAGCTTTAATGCTTTAAGGACCATTGCATGCTTTGCTTGTGTTGTTTGAATGATTTGGCATCATTTCTTACCTTATTGCAGTGCACTTAGTGTTGTTATACTTCCATGTTTGTCACTCTTTGAGCACTCTTGAGAGTTGTGCTCTTGGGCCTTGTTGATAGGCCAATGCATGTGCATGCGTGCCTGGCTTTTGTGCCTTCATTTCTTAGCATTGGCCACTGATTTGGGCATGACTGAGGTCTACCCCCTTTTAGTTTAAGTCTATTTAGCATGTTTATTTACGTGTTGTTCGCATGCTTATTGTTCATTGCATTAAGTATGCCATCTTACATTGCATTGTGCATGCCATGTGGTTATTTGCATTGTGTATGCCAAGTTGTTTCTTGGCATTGAGTATGCATGTCCCTAACATTGCTAAGTTGCCCTCGTAGCATTGCATTGTGCATGCATGCATTAGCATTGTTCACATGTCATTAGCTTTGTTAAGTTGATCATGTCACATTGCATTGAGTATGCCATGTTGTTGTTTGCATTGTGTATGCCATGTTGTTGCATTGTTGTTTGGATTAAGTGTTAATCCGAGCACGAGGAACGTGGGACATTTTATAATTGAATTGATGAAACGTGCCTCAATTCTCGGTCGCCGACGCTCTTGATCAAGCATAATAGAGTTTTAGGCTTTATGTGTTTACTTGTGCATTCATTTTACATTGATATGTGCAATTTGGCTTCTCGGCCATCACGCATTGAAATACGTGATTGGTGGTCCGAGGGTCGAGAACTACACTCTCTTGAGCTCATGACATGATAGGGAGGGTGGTTGTGGACACATATCTTGCAAATACATTACCATGCCCTTTCTTGCTCTCTGTTGCAGCAAACTGGAGAAATGCAGCAACAACTGGCCGGCCAGCTAGAAAAACTAGCTGGCCGACCACTTTTTCTAGTTTTTCAACACAGAAAGTGGTCGGCAGGTGGTCTCCAATGCCAATAAGTGGTCGGCTGCCCTCCCACAGGTTTCCAAGGTGAGTTGGAAGCTTTATGGAGCTTGGTGCAAGGTTCTTAAAACAATTGCAAACAGAGGCAAATTGGGGCATCACGACGGATTTCCAAACGAGGCGACTGAGCATGCATCCAGTCTTCTCCCTCTGAGAACCTCCTGCTTTATTTAGTTTCTTTACTTGGCTAGATAATGCATTCGTTCTGTACCTTTAGTAGTTAATGCGTTTAGCTATTTCAATTCGTTTTGTAATAATTAGTTAAATAAGATTAGTTAATTAGTTTGTTTTGTAATAATTAGCTTAGATTAGCTAGTTAGCTTCTTATTCGGTCCCTCCTTCGAGAGGGCATATTGTTATAATAAGTGTGCGTGTGTGTGATGCATGTCTTCCAACCCCCATTTCTTTCTCTCTTTTACTTAACCGCTTACGATGGTTAGTTCTAGGGCATATTTCATTTAGCATACCTCATGCTTGCATGTGTACATCCATTCATCTGTATTGCATGCATCAGGCTTTGCGCATCATACTAACTGCATTGTATTTTCAATACAAATACGTGTTCAACAGCATGTTACCAAGTTGCATTTTCACATGACATTCTAGGTAGCCGAGCCTATCTTAGTTACATTTTCGCATGTGTTGCATTAGCCATCTTAACATGAATTTGGATCATACATGATTTCTAACTAGTTCTTTGTTTTGGCTCGGAGTACACTGTGAGTGTTTCCGCTTTAGCATACTGCATGTGTGTTAATGCTGCCATGTTAGCATGTTTGCCATGAGGCTAATTGCTTATTTGCTATAACTTCCTGAATGCCTGTGGATGAAGGTTGGATTACTTGAATTGGAACAATTCATTGAAATCCGCATTTTAGCCTACTTGCGAGTAGCAAACTTCAAACCGTTTTCAAACAAACATGCAATGTTTTGTTCTAACTTAGGCGATCTAGTCTATACTTGTATGCTGTGCGCATCACATAGTAATTCTAGGTTAATAGTCGGAATAAGAACACATGTGTTTTCAAAAACAAGATATCATGTTAGTAAAGGCTGATCTTTGATCAGGCGAGCGGGGGTGCTCATTGCATGACCTTCCCCTCTCGTACCCAAGTTCCCGAGCTGAGGTAACTTTGGTGATGACGGACACGTGGCCTTCAGCAGGAGTCAGGTTTTCTTAAATTCCCCCAAAACAAAATATTTAGGTGGCGACTCTGTATCTAGTAAAGCAGTCCATGTTTGGCACTTTTTATTAAAATCAGTTTTCCAAAACGATTTGCCAGATTTGGACTCTTTGGTGATTTATCGATCTTACATCACACATTGTGAGATTAGATTCAGAACCATGACATTGAGTCTGAACTTGTAGTAGCTAGAGAGCAAACGAATCCGCGCCTTCGCGCGCAGAGCTTGGGAGTTCTCGGGCACGCATACAGCATGTCCTGACAGTCGAGTGTAAAGTTGATTGACCTCACACATTGCGTATTCTATTTTCCTCTCTGGTTTCGACGCCAATTCGGGCATGATCAGATACATCCAAATAAGGGAGTGGAATACACAGCTTCATTTCTGGTTCATGCCTCGCACCTGCCCTACCTAGAGGACGAGAGAGATTCTGGCCCCTACCATTAGTTTCAGTTACACCCTATCTAAGTAGTGTTTGGCTTGGCTTGAAGAGGAGGCAGAGGTTGGACCGTCTTTGACATAGAGCCACCTGACTTAGCTGTGGCCCTAGTTTTACTGCTTTGATATTTTCTTTTCAAGTTTTAAGATGTAAAAGCAACTTTGATCTAAATCAAAGAGTTGGAGAATGTACTTGTGTTGAAATCAATAATATTAAAGTTACAAGTACTAAAAATTTTCCTTTCGGTCCCAAAAATGGTCCAAGTTGTAAAAGGGTAAAATTTTGAACAAAATCAACTTTTATTGAAACTTTTCAAAACAATTTTCGGAAACGATCACCACCTGACACGCACGTAATTGATCCTCAAGATGTACAGTCTCGAATCAAAAGATCATAATTGTCCATGATTGCATCGGCCACACCAGCTCTTCTACCAATATAAAGATCCCACAACCAAACTAATTGATAATGGAGAAAGATGACTTGATCAAGAAAATGGATAAGACAGTTGAATTGGGGATAGTTACGCCAAACTTCAGGGTGAAGTTGCCTACATATCCCAAAATGGGAATCAGACCTTACGTAGTTCAGTTCAGGTTCACTCGAGTATTAACTCTCTCCTTTTGCGCTCTAACTTTTGCCAAAGTCGCCCTTTAGGGTTTTCAACCTTGCGAGCTCAGATTTTCTTTATTTCTAATTTTTCATGCTCTAACTTTTGCCTAGGTCAACCTTTCGGGTTTTCGACCTAGCGAGCCTCTCAGGAGTAATATTTCTTCAACTTGTCCATATTGATCGGTTGCGAGAACTCCAGGCCATCCAAGTCCATAAGAATAATTGCCTCTCCTGACCAGATTGACTAGATAATGTAAGGACCAATCCAATTGGGTTTGAACTTACCTCTAGGGTCATGAATGGGAGCTCGGTTGTCTTTCAGTACCATGTCCCTTGCTTGAAGATTTCTGGACTTAACTTTCTTGTTAAAAGCCCTGGCAATTCGACGTTGGTAGCCCTGGACATGATGCAATGCTATTAGTCTTCTCTCATCAAACAACATTAACTCCTCAAACCTACTTTGCTGCCAATCTACCTCTACTATCTGACACTCAGCCATAACTCGTAGTGAGGGCACTTCAATTTCGATCGGCAAAACAGCCTTCATCTGGTAAACAAAAGAATAAGGTGTCGCCCCTATAGATATTCGGATTAAGGTTCTATAGCCCTAGAGCGCAAATGGCAATTTATCTGGCCAATCCCTATAGGTTTCCACCATCTTCTGAAGAATTCTCTTGATATTTTTGTTTACAACCTCGATAGCTCCATTGGTTTGTGGCATGTATGTACATGACTTATGGAAAGCCACGTTATATTTCTCAAGCAAGTCTATCACCTCTTTCTTGAAGTGCGACCCATTATCGGAGATAATCTCATTTGGAACTTCATACTGGTAGATGATGTTGTTTTTGATAAATTTAACCATATGCGACGCTTTTAGCACGGAGTAGGACTAGGCCTCTACCCATTTCATGAAGTAGTCGATTGCTACTAAGATGAATTCATGTCCATTTGACCCCTTTGGCGTGACTGCACCGATGACATCTACCCCCAAACAGAGAATGGCCATGGTGATGTCATGTTGTAGAGCTTCGATAGCGAAATGTTCATGCAATTGGCATGAATCTGGCATTTGTGGCAGTGCTGTACAAAACCACAACAATCCTCTTCCATGGTTGACCAGTAGTAGCCTTGTCTAAGGATTTTTCGGGCGAGCATCACACCATTCATGTGGGCTCTGCACTCTCCTCCATGAATGGCCTCCATAAGGTGCTTTGATTCCTCTTCCTTAACACACAATTTATGCATTCCCAAATGGCCTCTTTTGTACAACATGCCTTCGTAGATGATAAATTGGATGGCCAGACGCCGTATTTGCCTTTTGTCCTTGGCATTTGCTCCTGGCGGATACACTTCATTTTCCAGGAAATTCCAAATATTGTAATACCAAGGGTTCTTGTTTGAAGCCTCATCTATTGCCACAATGGTTTCATAGGCCGGCGTGTACTTCTGTTCAATAATGATCAGACGCATCCTGACTCCCAATGGAATGTCTACGATAGAAGATAGAGTTGTTAGTGCATCAGCGAATCGGTTGTTCTCCCTTAGTAGATGGGTAAACATTAGCTTTTCAAACCTCAGAATTAGCATGTCCAAGACCTGATGGTAAACCTTCATTTTCTCTTCTTTTACCCGTAATCTCCGTTGGCTTGAGACACAACCAAGTTCGAATCCCCGATGACGTCCAACCTTTTTGCCCCTAGTTCCAGGGCAGCTTCTGAACCAGCAATACACGCTTCATATTCTGTTTCATTTTTGGATACTTTGAATCGGAGTTTTAAGTCAGGTGTTCTATCATTTCCCCATCGTCAACCAACTCGCCAGAAAGGGCACCTTGTTTGCCAGAAAGGGCACAACTGAAGCTAACAACAAAGGGCTGAAAGCTCTCTCATCCTCCAAGCAACGACGTATCAAGCTAAGTGCGAAGCACGAACTGGAATGGATCAAGATATTCCACTCCCTCATCTGGACAGGTCTAGTCACATCTGAACTGGCTAAGGGCGTCATCAATCGATGTCAATTACTGATCTGCTGCACATCCAGTCGCACCACAACCCCTCTGCGGAAGAAGCTCGCTGTTCTGAGCGAAAGAATGAGAATCTAGCAGAATACAAAGGCCAAGAGCCCACAACTTCTTGTTTATCCATCAACCACCCAAGGGAGGGATAAAATAAAAAAGAGAGAGATTGAAGAATAGAGAGATGTGCGCTAAGAGAAAAAGTGAGGAAAAGGGCTTTTTCAGAAAAATAGAGCCTGAGAGCTGAGTGATGTGAGAATCACAAATGAGAAAGGGTGGGAAAAAATACCCGTAGAAACTGGCTCCCTATGAACCGAGAGGTCTCTTGCCATTCGAATACGTCTGAGTGTCGTATCTTTTGTTTTGTTTGTCTCGATTCTTGCTTTGAGTCATTTCGAGTGTTTCTCGATGTGTTTAGGTTGTTTACCTTTTGTTTTTCTTTGTTGAGTCGTAGTGCGTTGTGTTCAGTCGTAGGCTCAATACCCGGTTAAGAACTCTTTTCTTAATTTCAAAATGAATCGTTTTGTGGTCATTGTGCAAAACAGGATTTGTTCTTTCATAAAAACCGCAGGGTTCAACCCAGGTCATGTGAGAACAGTAAAACCAAGACCTATCTGAAGCTATATAGGTTCCGGACTGCAAAGCAAAAGAAAAGAGGAAAATTATAGGTTCCGGACTGCAAAGCAAAAGAAAAGAGGAAAATTAGAGCATCTGAGTATGTTTCAACTTCAGCAAATTTCGAGATTGTATTCCGGATGTACCTTCTCAAGTCCTGTCAATGCTCCGAAGTATGAGTGCGCCTCTACCTCAAGCTCAAGTTCAAGCCTGCTTCAAAGCCAGAATGGTGATCAGATGTTCTCTCTCGAGTATCATTCCCTGCCAGGGGCATCTCGGCCGTGTTTACAATGAGTTCCTAGGAGACCAACTGCGACGGTGGAAACTAGAGTTCGAATGGCTGTTGCCTAGAACGCAAAGGTTCGGGATTTCCGAGACTAAAGTCTGGTTTAAATTCCCAGGGGTGTATCCTCGGCTTGAAATCTGTATGGAAGCCGGTAGACACCCCATTTTTGACCGTCCTCAAGACTTGGACGTCACCGTTTGAACACTCGGTGATTATCCATGTTTGTGTTCGTTTGGAGTTCCCGGAGGCCTCAGCTCGCGCGCCTTGCCTTAGGACCTCCGAACTCGACCGTTTAGTGTCTGGTTTCACACCAAACACTTGTGTTTTCCCTTGGAAGGGCAGGGAATGCCTTGTGAGGCATCCCCACTCACCACCGGCAGTGGCTAGAGGCCACCGGCTATTTGTTGCCGGTCAGCACTATTTAGTGCCGGTCGGCATTTTTTTTTGCCAAAATGACATTTTTGGCCGGCCGACTACTGTGCATCTGCTTTTGCAGATATTTTAAGACAGCTGTCTTGGTTTTTGCTCCCCTCCATACACGTGTATGGAGGGATCTCTCTCTTGGAAGCTTGTCTTGTAAGCTTTACAAGACAATAAGCCTCTATAAGAGAAAGCCTTGTCTCTTGTTGCTAGGTTAGACACTTGGGTTAGACACTTGAGATATTTTAGAGAGCTTAGACAGCCATTGTTAGGGTTTGAGTTCTAGGGTTAGGGTTTGATACACATTATCTCTCTCTTTTTCCCTCTTGTGTGTGTAAAAGTGTGTTTAGTCCATACTATTGCACACAAACACCTAGTGTTCCACCTTCATTTAGCTACTGAGGTTCTAAGGGACTTATTTTGGTGTTTTGGTGCTGGATTCAAGCCAAGGAGGGTCATTGGAGCACCATTGTTAAAGAGGTCTTCAAGGGTGAGAATCTTACCCCTTTTTACCCCAATCTTGCATTGTATTTTTACCTGTCTTAAATTCATTTTGAGCTTGGTGTATAATACAAAAAAGTTATGTTTTTTAGTCCTCTTGATTGTTTATTAAGAGTGTTTTGTGGTTTGAGGGTGTTTGACCCCTCTTAGGCCTTGAAAGGCTTCATTTTGTGCTATTTTGTGCTAGTTTTGGGACTTTGGTGTTTAGGCCTCTTCACCACTGAAATCTTGAGGGATTTCAGTGGTGGAGATGGTGCCTTGAAGTCTCCAAAAGGAGAGGGCCACCCCCTCTCCTTGTTGTCCTTGAAAAGGACCATTTTTGGCCTCTTGAGAGAGCATCATGTTAAAGTGTGTATTGACGATGTCTTGGCTGCTTTCCATGCTTAATATGTTGTATTATATCTCTGTTTTTTGTTGGTTTTGGTACTCCATGCATGCTTAGCATACCTACCATGTAATGCCTTGTTTATGCCTTAATATGCCTTAGGTTGTTAGCCTTTGTTCGAGCATGTTTTAGGCTTAGTCTTGTGAAGCATTTGTGCATATTTTGCCATGTTTTAGGTCTGTCCATGGTTGTTTGGGTCAGATTTGGCATGCATCATATAGCCCCTTTGCATTTTGGCTTGTTTAAGTGTATGAGTGTATAACATGACATTTTTGCATTGATTTGGTGATTTGGGACCATCCACCATGTCATTTCAGACCCTATAGTATGCTTGTAAGCTTGCATTTGATGTCCCTTTAATGCCTTGTAAGGTTGTCATCTCATGCTCCATGTTCGTGCCTTCATGCATGCCACCATGTTTAGGCCCTTAGGATGTCATGTCATTGTGTTCTTAGCTTTGTTTTAACATGCTAAACCTCTGATTTTGGTCCTTCCTTTCATGCCATGTTTGGTTCTATTAAGTGTGGTCCAATACTCTCTTTAGCTTGCTTTGAGCTTTGATCATGCTATCATGCATTGCTTGTGTTAATTGGTTGGTTTGGAACCTCTACTTCATGCATATTCAATGCTTACTTTGCATGCTAATTGCCCACATGATTACCTTCTTTCAAATGTGTTTGAGAGTTGTCCAATTTGTGCCTAAGCGTTGGCCCTTGTGTGCATGCATGTTTGCATGCCATTTAGCCCTCATTTTATAGCATTTTGGCCCTTGTTTTAGGCCTAATTAGAGCTGCCTAAATCATGCATAAGTCCATCTTTGCATCCATTTGCATGGCCCCATGTTTGCTTGTATGCTTACATAAGTTTGTTGCCATGCCATGTTGCATCCTTAGCTTGCATGCCTAGGTTGCATTGCATCTTGCATGCATGCCTTGTTCCTTGACTTGATGATAGGAATTGGGCCTTAGTTTGTTGGATTGGTTTGCATTTCATTTGACATGAAAGTTGCATACTTGATTCCTTGGGCCATCATGCATGGAAATGCGTGATTGGTGGTCCGAGAATCGAGGCACATGCCCCTTTGAGTCATTACCATGATAAGGGACATGGTTGGTGCATATATGCCTTGAATTGTGCTGCCATGCTTTGTCTTGCCCTCTGTTGCTGTGAGTTGCAGGTTTTGCAGACTTTCTTTGCCGACCGGCAGTATATATTGCCGACCGGCAGTAAATCACCAGCCAATAGCTTTGTTTTGTGCCGGTGACAACACAACACTGCCGGTGCCAATTCCATTCAGCCGGCGGTGATCCCCATTGTCCAAGGAAGCAGTCCTGAGGTTTTGGCAACCTCTAGAGGAGTGAAGGAAGGAAAACAGAGGCAGCCTATGCATGGCGGCGCATTTCTCGAGGCGGTTCATCTGTTTTTCTTAGCTTAAATTAATTTGCTTAGCTGATTAGGCAATTTGTAATATTTAATTAGCTTGCGTAGTTAGTTATTTGTATTATTTATTTGGTCCCTCCGAGCGAGGGCAAATCTGTAATAAGTGTGTGTGAGTGGAGTGTATGTCTTCCAATCCCCACTTCTTTCTTCCCTTTTACTTACCTGCTTTGATGGTTAGTATTAGGGCACGTTTAATTTAGCATACCTTATGCTATGCATGCGTGCATTCATGCATTTGTATTGCTTACATTAGGCTCGGTACAGCATGCTAACTGCATTTGTACTTCAATTCCAAATTGAATACGTGCATCGATTAATCGTATTTCACATGCCATGTTTAGGGTTAGCCGAGCCTGCCTAGATTGCATTTTTGCATGTGATGCATTAGCCATTTTTGACATGAACTAGGACATGCATGTTTGCTAACTAGTTTGTTGTTTTGGCACGGAGTACGATGTAAGTATTTATGCTTTAGCATCCCGCATGCGTGTGAGTGTTGCCATGACAGTATGCCTGCCATGCGGCTAAGTGCTTATGTGTTAAATTGTTTTAATGCCTGTGGGTAGAGGTTGAATTGTTTGAGTTGGAAAAACTCGTTGAAATCCGTATTTTAGCCTACTTGCGAGTAGCAAATCCCAAAGCATTTTTCAAAACCGAACGGATATGCAATGCTTATTTCCAAATTAGGCAATCTGGTCTATACTTGTTTGCTGCACGCATAACATAGTAATTCTACGTTAATAAATGGAATAAGAACACGTAACGTTTTCAAAATCGGATATCATGGTTAGTAAAGGCCGGTCTTTGGACCGGGCGAAAGGGGGTGCTCATAGCTGACCTTCCCCGATCGTACCCAAGCTCCCGAGCCGAGACAACTCCGGTAATGACGGACATGTGGCCTTCGGCACCGAGTCAGGGTTTCCTAAATTTCCCCATTAAAAAAATATTTAGGTGGCGACTCTGTATCTAGCAAAGCAGTCCATGTTTGGCACTTCTTTTCAAAAATCTGTTTCTCAAAACGATTTGCCGGATTTGGACTCTTTGGTTCAGATTAAGAACCGTGACAATTTGAGAGCCCGAGCTGTAGTAACCCCACAAATGGACAGAACGGGAGCCCATCCCTCCCGGGGCGTTCGGGGGACGTCTACAGTTTCTGGCGACTCTGCTGGGGACTTTAGAGAGCTTGACTCGAACTCGTGATATCCTGTTTTGATTACACTTATGTGTTTCTTTGCAATGCATGTGCATTGGTGCGCCTAGGAACACAGTGTTTGCCATCTGCCATTCCTGAACGGTTTGCCGGAGGCTTGCCTTGTCAAGGCATGACCATAAGGCTGACCGGTTATGGGCTCTGACAGCATGGGAACACAAACCCCGGTTTTTGCTGGGGCACCCTTTTCGACCATTCGACCTAGTGCATATTCGGATCCATAGTGACCATTCCAAGTTAGGACAGGCTGCTTACCCGATGTTAGGTTGTTTGAAAACTGCTGCGTGCATAGTAAAACCCTAGTTCCTGACAAAATAGGACAGGGAAACCCTACCCCAACATAGGGGTGTTTTGGTTCTCTTTACTTGCTATGTGCTTCTAGAATGTATTTCTACAGGGAAAGTACATATCAGTTTGCAAGTTTGAGTATCAGAACTGAGGACACCAGTATCAGTGTCAGTTATAAGAATCGGTTACCTGCGGGTATCGGGTTCGGTTTTTGGGGACGGTGATTTCTGGGAACAGTGATCAGCAGTAGAGTACAGTTGTTCAGCTACACCAGTGTTTGATCTGTTTGGGCTGAAATGTTGTTTGTTTCTCCTTTCAGTTCAGAGTGTCCAGAGCCAGTACAGAATAGCCAGCACCCCCCTTGCCGAGGCAGGGCTTATGATGACGCAGAATTCAGAAGAGATCGTGGTTATGGCAACCGCATTAGAGCAAGGGATCACCCCACAAGGTGAAGCCAGCATTGATGTGTCACATCCACCCAGGTCGCCTGTTGTGCACCCGGTCTGGGCACCCCAGTTATACCAGGCTCACGAGCCTACTACATTTGAGCTAATGGAGATGATAGGTGATCTCCAAAGGTCTGTGGCGGATCTCGCCTACGGAATGTCAACTTCACCCCCAGCGGCACCGTATGCCAGGAATTTCATACCGCAGGAGCCCCCGCTGTTGGGGCAGATTGTGATAGAGCTCAGCCAGCCAGAGGTGGCTTCCAGCTACAGCCACGACATGTCAGCAACAACCGGGCTTCGCTCTGAAGTAGCAACCCAAACCCTTGACCAGGCTGAGGCCGGAGAAAAAAACAAAATGAAGGCAGATGTCGATCCCATTGAACAACTGCTGTGGGCAGTCGATGCTTTGAAAGCCGGGGGGATGAACAAGCAACAGATATCCGCAGTTGTGGCAAAGACTGTGGAGGATGCTTTCCCCACTCCACCTGAGGGTAGTTCAAGCCAGTCAGAAAATCGGGACAGGCCCCGTCATGCCAAGGCAGTTCCTCCTATTCCCGCCCCTGCACCCGGGAAAGATCAGAAAGCCAAGGTGGCGCCTGCCGACCCCTTCGCCTATACAGCTAGTAAAGGCGCTCAAAAGTACCTGCCCCGGGGGCGCAGAACATTTCATGCTCTCTACATGCCTTTGTCCAAGGCACTTCAGATCCTTGCCGAGAAGGGGCACCTTAAACCCTTGGAGCCTCGGCCTCTCCCGAAGAATCTCCCCGCTACGCATGATGCTGCTCAGTACTGCGCGTACCACCAGCAGACGGGCCATGTGACTGACAATTGCTTCTGCCTCCGTCATGAGGTCCAAGATTTGATTGATAACGAGGTTATCCTCCCGCCCACCTCAGCCAAGTCCGTTACCACTCAACTATTGGATTTTGAGGACACAGATACTACAAGTATGTAATCAGAAGGTGAACCACCTGCGAGCGACATCCGGTGTATTTTGAATGTGGCGTCTGGCACGCATTTTTGAGTGGCTACGGACACTAACTTTGTAAATCCTGGCTTGGGTATCGAGTCAGTCTTTTGTTTTGAGTCCGTCTCTTTGTCTTGAGTCAGTCTTTTTGCTTAAGGGTCTGTCTTGTTGTAGCGAGTCAGTCCCCTTTGTATATAATACCAGGTGATTCTGGGGTTGTTGCCTCGAACACCGTTTTGTCTTGTAATTATCTGTTTAGTTTGTGAGTCTGTTTCTGCCGAGGGGCCGGTTACACCAACAAATCTGAATGAAACAGCTGTTGTTATCTCACTTTCATGCTTGCTTTCAGCATAAGTGCCAGAGAATTTGATTGGGCTGACAGTACATCTCGCCTGCTCTCCTGCGCGCCAAACTCATTGCATTAACCTAAGTTTTTCAAAAAAAAAAAAAACCTTTTGAACACTGCGGTGATGAAAACGAAGAGGAAGGAATTCCTCGGGTTTTGCAAAATTTTGGATCATTTTGAGAGAAAGAGAGGCATGTTAAGCCTTTTTATGAATGAAACCATGCTTGTCGGCGTGAGTACTAAGAAGGATCCTGGCTTGATCCAGATTGGTTCCACACTATCTTCGGCGTGAGCGATTTGTCGCTTTCTTAAAAACTTTCAAAAACAAATGTTTTACGCGGCACTGTGAAGACCTGTGTGGAACCGCTCTTGAGATTGTGCAGCCTAGGATCGCTCTCAGCCTCAAGATTCAACCCGTTCGTTTTTAAACTTTGAACCCGTTCAGAACGTTCAAAAAGTTCAACGGTCAAACGTCATGCAAGGTCTGTATAACCAGATCAGGAGCAGCCCTCGACCAAGAGGCGCCGAAATTGAATCAAGAAGATCAGATCTCACCAGAAGGAGCTCGTGGAGCGACCATGATGGATTCTTCGGCAAATCAGTGCAACAGCCGTTCTCCTAGACATAGAGAGGCTTCAACTTCAAAAACTATTTGGCATGGACTTGTTACACTTTTACCCCTTGAGAGGCTCGTTGGGCCGAAAACCCGGAAGGGCGACCCAGGCAAAAGTTAGAGCAAGAGAAAAATACAAAAAAAAACAAAAAAAAAGAAGCAAAAAAATACAAAAAAAAAAGAAAAAAGAAAAGAAAAGAAATGAAAAAAAAAAAGAAATAGAAAATGAAAAGAAGCTCGCAAGGTCGAAAACCCGCATCGGGCACCTTGGCAAAAATTAGAGCCTGAAAAGTGAAGGTTAAAATACCTGAGTGTGCCTTAACTGGAACTACGTGAGGCTTGATTCCCATGTTTGGGATACGTAGGCAACTTCATCATGAAGTCCAGCCCCCAACGCTTTCATAGCATCTCAGTCCATGCAATGGTTTCAATTTCATCTCAAAGTCCAGTCGCCAACGCTTCCAAGGTGACTGTGTCCATATATTTGTTGTGATCGTCTTCGTCATCTCTGTGTCCAAGAGTTCGACCATCGCCAATGAAGACTAATTGCGGACTGCTGCGGCATCATCCAAACAAAGGGCAACTTTCCGTTGCCATGAGCCGTCGTAAGCCGCCTTTCAAACTAGGGGCAACTTTCCGTTGCCTCCCACCCCCTTCAAACCAGGGGCAATTTTCCATTGCCTCCGATCCGAGGTTGCGCATCTCAAAGAGTAAGTTCCATGCCCGTTGAGCATTGATTGTTTGCAAAATAGTTTTTGAAAATTTTTACTGAGGTTGACTATTTTCTCGAAAAACTATTTTTCAAAACTGGACCATTGTCTTGGACCCAAAAGGAAAATTTTCAGTGCTTACAGCCTGACTTGCATGATCTTCAAATCAAAAATCGAACAAGTACGTTAATCCGACTCTCATTTTGATCAAAATTGTTTTAGTAGAAAAACCAAAACGAAAAGAATGGTTAAAATGATGAACTAGGGACACAGTTGAGTCAGGCGTTCTGTCTTTCCCCCGTCATCGACGTACTTGCCAGAAGAGCACTCTACCCGCCAGAAGAAATAGCCATGAGCTAACAGTGTTAGGCATGAACCCACACCCTTCTATTTATCCATTAATCACCCCGGGGAGGGATGGAAAATGAGAGAATGAAGAATAGAGAGGTGTAAGTTGAGAGAAAAGTGAGGAAAAGGGTTTTTGAGAGAAAAACCGAGTTTGAGTGCCAGAGTGATGTGAGAATCACAAATTAGAAAGGGTGGGAAACAACACCCAGAGAAACTGGCTCCTCATGATCAGAGATCCCCCGACTTCATTTATGTGTCTGTGTGTCGTGTCTCTTTGATTTGACGGTCTCGTCTTTTGTTTTTAGTCTTTCCCGAGCGTGTCTCATTGTGTTTAGGTCGTGTACCTCTTTGTTCGAGTCCTCCCCGCTGTGTCCAGTTGTAGGCTCGATACCCCGGTTAAGAAAACCCCTTTTCCAAAAGTTAATTGTTTATGCTCAGAATGTTGTGCCATTCTCCATATCTGATCGTATTTTAACTCTAGCTGGTTTCACCGCTGTAGTCCGTCTTGTCAGATTGGGCCGTTTGTTCAGAATTTTGCTGTGTGCAGAATGAACCGAATGCTGTGTTATGGGCTGTATGCAGATTAATCCCCAATAGAGCAAGGGCTGTGTATCCAAAATCAGACAGTGGGTTGCTTGGGTTTATTTTGCTGTTGGCTGTTTAGTTATCTGATTATTACAGTGCAAGTGTTCAATTTTCAGATAACCAATCAATTTCATTTACATTGAGGTGTAACATGATGGAATGCGATGCAATACATGAGATATGTAAATGTAACACTTTTTTTAAGCAAAAATCTGTTCATTTCATAATCTTTTTCAAGTACAAAGTTTTGAAGGAAACAAAATCTGCCTGCGGCAATACACGGTAATCTAACTACCAAGGAAAAGAGGAAAAGTACAAGAAAGAAGAAAAATAACAAAAATCCGTATCTGTGTCGAGCACTCCAAGGGCCGTCAGTCTGTCCTGGTCCTCTTCCTGGACGAGGGTCCAGGAGTATCATCAGCATCGTCGTCAGAGCCCGAGCTAGAACCGCCTCCGGTCTCTTCCTCCGATGACTCTGCCTCCGCCTCTGACTCCTCGTTATCATCATCGTCCGGGACTGGAGCTCGCGAGCTGCTCCCGACATAAGTGCGCCCCGCTTTGGAGCGGGGGAATACTCGGCCCTCCTCATCTCTCCCTCGGGCAGGGACGGAAGGTCCAGCTGGAGCGCCTCCTGCCATAGGAATCTGAAAAGGAGGCTGAAAAAAATACACAAAAGGCAACTGCATGAGAATACCGTGAGTAGTGTATCAGTGCAGAATACAGTGTATGAGTACAGTGTGTGGATGCCGTTGGCAGTTTAACGGTGCAGAATGCAGTGTATGAGTACAGTGTGTGTATGCCGTGGGCAGTTTAACAGTGCAGAATGCAGTGTATGAGTACAGTGTATGAATGCCGTGAGCAGTTTATCAGTGCAGAGTACAGTGCAGAATGCAGCGTATGCAGTGTATCAGATGCTGTGAGATCAGTGTATCAGGTGTTGTGCGGTGCATCAGATTATGTGAAGCAGTGTATGAATGGTTTGAGGCCAGTGTCAGAAGAACATACCGGAATGCTGTAGAGGGCCAGGAGATCGAAAGTCCGCTGGAGCATACCCATCATGGAGGCATTCATCTCCAATGACTGTCGGGTGTACGCAGAAGAAGCCTGCAAAAATATCAGATGCATCAATATTCTGAGGAATATCAAATAAACTGAAATGAAATGATTGTACAGAAATGCAGTAATACATACCGGAGGTAAGTCGGGGACACCGACGAACTCGTGATCAGCTGGCGGAGGGGCGAAGGGGATCTGATAGGTCGCCCCACCCTGCCCCTGGAAAGTCAGTGCAGCAGGCAGGGCGGGCCAACCAGCTTCCCGTCCTCCCTGAGCTCCGCCCCTGCCACGGACCCGGGCCCTCCTCGAAGCTCCCGCTCCCGCCCCAACTGCTGGCACCGCAGGCCTGGCTCCCTCCGCTCGACGGCCGCCGCTCAGAGGTCACATCAGGTACGTCTGCACGTACTCCCGATAGTCTCCGGTGCCTCTGAAGCGGGCCTCCTCCCAGCCAATGGTGTAGTCGTCCATCTGTTCGGTGGTGAGCCTCTCGGTCTCCCTCATGTCCGCAGGAGGGTGAACCGGGACTATCTGCTCAGGTAACCCCAGGGTCTTGCGTAGGAAACGCTCACCCAGGTACCAAGTCCGACAGACCGGGCCCTCCAATAGGATCCGGAAACGTGAGGTCTCATCGGCACCGGCAAACCGATATCGAGTCACAGCTGGCAATGGAGCCCACGGCCGCCAAGTGATCTGAAAGTGACAGACAGTTTGTTATCTACTGTTATTGAAATATGCAGTGGGAAAGCGAAGCTTAAATGAACTGCAAGTAAAACATACCTCGGCCGAGGTAATGGTGTCGAAGTATCGGCAGAAAAAGCCGAAAGTCTCTCGCGGCCGCCGGGTGCATCTCCCGTCAAAGCGGCGTGAAAAGGGAACAACCAGAGGGGTCTCTGTGACTGGTACGGGGGCAAGTCTAGGAAAGTAGGCGTAAACCCACAACTGCAAAACAGATGTCAGTATGACTATCAGATAAAGCAGAATACAGAATAAAGCAGAAATGGCAGAGCCGTGTGTTGTGCAGTGTATTGTGTGCAGTGTACAGTGTGAGCAGTGTACAGTCAGTGTGAAGCAGAATGTATGTGTGTGCCGTGTGTACAGTATACAGCAAGTATAGAGCAGACTACAGTGTGTGCAGTGTACAGAGTACAGAAAATATCGGACAGAAATGAAAAGCGGAGAAGAAATATACCTCCCAAGCCCGCCAGTAGCCTCCGAGCAACTAGCCGATGCTGCGCGAAACCAAGCTCATGTACCCGTAGAGAGTGACCAGAGCAGCGCCACCCCAGTCATAGTGCAAAATGTCCCGGACGTCCACCAGTGCGCTAAAAAGACAGAGAGGCACGGGGTTCGCCCTGTCGGCGAAGATGGTCGTCCCGAATAAGAACATCAAGAAGCCGCGGGCGTACCTCTCCACGTCCTCCTGAGTCATCTGCGCCTCCTCCTCCAACGCGGGCTGGACCCTAAACTGTACCTCAAACCAGGAGTACCGCACAAAGCCTGGACGAGCAAGAGGTGGGGCCTCCCCCAGCAAATGGACCTGAGCGGCGGTCCACTCGTCCATATCAATGTCAAAGGGGATCGGATCACCCCCTACCCCGATGCCTGTGAGCATCGAGAAATCGTAAGGGGTCATCGTCATGTCCCCTGCTGTGGAAAAGTGAAAAGAATCGGTGGTGTCCCACCACCTCTCCGCCAGAGCGGCAAGGAGAGGTCTGCATGTGGAAAGCCTGGAGAGTCATCGGCAGAAGGCGCCGAAGCCCGCCCGGTCCACTATGCGACGGACCGCGTCAGGGAGCTCGTCATACCACTCCCGAGCGCCAGTGTTCCCATACCCGCGGATGGTATGGGAATCCTCCTGTAAACAGAAAATAATAATGGCAAGGCAACATTCAAAATGCAGTTTTAAGAGACATACAGATATAGCATGTGTGCAAGTCTGACAGGTTTAAACAAATACCAGGTGCCGGTGTGCTTACAGTGAACTACAGTGTGTGATGCGTCAACATGTTTGGGGGGGGTCAGAACAGATATAGCATGCGTGCAAATTTAACAGATTCAGACAAATACCGGGTACCGGTGTGTTTGCAGTGAAAAACAGTGTGCACCGTGTGTTTGAGTGATTCGGGGTTAGTGCAGTGTGTGTGCATGTGCTAATCTCAAGAAGATGTCAGTTGTATGTATGTTTACAGTCAACTACAGTCTACGGTATATCAGATTTCAGCAGTTAAAGAATACAACTAACTACGGCAGTTTTGTATCCTACATTGCGGAAAGTAAAGCAGAAGACAGAGAATTACCTCGGAAGCGCCGAATGAGAGGTTGGAGGTAGGCTCGCGCAGTAATAGCTCGGGCGCCACGTGCCTCTCGAAGCTCCGGAACTGGCGCAGACCGTCGGGGGGCAGAACATGGATCACCGGTCGGTAGGTCGCCGGGTCGAACGGGCGCTCACTCAAAGGTAGGAGCTCGACCCCGGGATCCATCTCGTGGTCCGGGGGAGTCCCACCGCGTGGAATGTCGTCGGCCATGTCAGAAATGGTGAGAAAATAGCCGGAGGAAGGAAAACCGGGCCGGAATACGAAGAGTCAACCGAAAAGTCAACTCCCGAGAGGGTCGGAAATGGCCGGGAAGGCCGGAATGTGAAAAGGCACGGAAATCAAGAGGAAAGTGAGGGGAACAAACCCCAAAAAGGCGGGAACGCCAAACGAGGCACCGAAACAAAGTTTTGTTCGGTTGAAAATGTCCGAAACGCGAAGGAAATCGCGAATCCGACGACGAAACGGGCGTAGAACGCGAAGAAACGGGCGAAAGAGGAGAGGAAAAAGCTCTAGAGAGAGAGAGTGTAGGATTTCGGCAGAGGGGAAGTGAGAAAATAGGGTTTGAAACCCTATTTTAAAACACCTAGGGTGAAAAGTCGAATCTGCCCCGACTCAGCAACTGTTTGCCGGTCGGCAACATTTTGTGCCTGCCGGCAGTATATTGTGCCGATGGAGTTATTTTTCAGCCGGTGGACAGCCGGTGGCATCCCCTTCCGGCCGGTGGTGTTCCCACAGCCTTGTTTAGGCCATATGAGTAGTTTGTGGTCTTCATAGCTCAAGAAAGTGCATCCCCGACGCTCAACCGGCCTCCGTTTTGACCTCGGGTCGTGTCTCCTATGCGTGGCACTCGAATTTGTGCAAGGTGTATCCTTTTTGTATCCTTTTAAATTCAAAAGTTGCCCCATGTGCGTTGCACGCGTTCATCGCACCACTTCGGTGCATTGCATCGCGCGGTCCCGCGCCTCGCAGTCGCATTGTTATGCACATACTACATGCGTTGTAACATGCACCCCTTGCATTGTCATGCACATCTCTCATGCATTATCATTGCGTTTTTATTCCATGCATTGTCGTGCATTCCGCAACACATGCGTTGTTACGCATTTAAGTCCATTTACATTTCGTGTGGCGTGCGTGTCGCACTTAGCATCATTCTACATTTCGTGTGGCGTACGTGTCACACTTAGCCTCATTTTACAATTCGTATGGCATGCGTGTCACACTTCGCATCATTTCGTGTCCTATAAGGCATGTGTGTCTCATTTGTATCGTTTGCATCGGCACGTGCGCCTCGGTTCGCATCGGCACGTGTGCCTCGTTCGCATCAGCACGTGTGCCTCACTTGCATTGGCATGCGTGCCTCATTTCCATTGTCTTACATCCCTTGCGACCTGCATTGTCTTGCATTCATTATGCATGTTCAATTCTATTACTTGCATAGACCGCATGCTAATTACATTACCTGCGTAGACCGCATGTTTGTAATTAATTTTATTATTTGCGTAGACCGCATAATTGTTCAATTTCATTACTTGCGTAGACCGCATGCTAATTACATTACCTGCGTAGACCGCATGTTTGTAATTAATTTTATTAGTTGCGTAGACCGCATAATTGTTCAATTCTATTACTTGCGTAGACCGCATGCTAATTACATTACCTGCGTAGACTGCATGTTTGTAATTAATTTTATTATTTGCGTAGACCGCATAATTGTTCAATTTCATTACCTGCGTAGACCGCATGTATTGCTTGCATAGACCGCATAATTGTTCAATTCTATTACTTGCGTAGACCGCATGCTAATTACATTACATGCGTAGACCGCATGTTTGTAATTAATTTTATTATTTGCGTAAACCACATAATTGTTCAATTTCATTACCTGCGTAGACCGCATGTATTATTTACGTAGATCGTATAATTGTTCAATTCTATTACTTGCGTAGACCGCATGCTAATTACATTACCTGCGTAGACCGCATGTTTGTAATTAATTTTATTATTTGCGTAGACCGCATAATTGTTCAATTTCATTACCTGCGTAGACCGCATGTATTGCTTGCGTAGACCGCATAATTGTTCAATTCTATTACTTGCGTAGACCGCATGCTAATTACATTACCTGCGTAGACCGCATGTTTGTAATTAATTTTATTATTTGCGTAGACCGCATGTATTGCTTGCGTAGACCGCATAATTGTTCAATTCCATTACTTGCGTAGACCGCATGTTTTGCCCGCATAGACCGCATGTTTGTTCAAATCATTACTTGCGTAGACCGCATGCTTATGCTCGATCTCGTCACTTGCGTGGACCGCATGCCTATGATCAATTTCATTGCCTGCGTAGACCGCATGCTCCACTTACATGTCTGTACCTTCACAGCATTATTATGCTTCCCACTTGCTTTGCGTTGTCATGCATTTTCAAATACATTAATGTGCATATTGTTAATCATATTGTACCTGTTAGGTTTGTTTTCTTTGCAGGTACGATATTGTATGTACTGTTCATTTAAGGCTGGAGCGACCAGACGAACCGCGCAGGTATCAGACGGTCTAGGAGACCTTAAATCCTTGGAAGGTGTGAGACCTTTGGCACATTGATGTGCATAGTTCGCTTGCATTGTCATGCGTATCAAAAGCCACGCGTTGTCGTGCACTCCAAACCTTTGACAAAAAATATATAGTTGCATTGTCATGCATCATTATGATATAATGTAGACATTGCATCGTAGATCGCATGCATTCATTGCATCACCTTCCATCTATGGCTTGCGCCTTTCCATGTTGAGCTTGGTCTGGTATGTGCCCATACTTCTCGTGTCGAAGCATAGTTCAGTAGACCGTTCTATGTTAGACGTGGCTTGTATGCGTACATGCCCTACCTAGGCAAGATTTGGTTTGGCCCGTGTGCCATATTCATTTCCATTACATTGTAGTATAATTTTTGCATCCGGCATTAGGATCATTGTCTTTTCTCCAGCGGGTCGTTTCCCCACTTATGTCAATCCCCCCCAATACTTGTTCTTGTGTCTGTCTACGATGCTCATAGTTCAGTTGATCGTTCTATGGTAGACAGACTTGTTACCTCCATCAATCTATTTGACATAGGTGTGGTTTCGAACCACTCGTGATTGGATCGTGATTCAATTGCTTTGCATTTTAGTTTGCATTGTTTCAAATACATTGCATCTTCATTTGCATTGTTTATACATTGTTTTGTATATATTGCATATCATTTTGCATCCATTCTTGCATTGTCATGCATGTTGCTAACAATATTGTACCTGTTAAGTTTGTTTTCTTTTCAGGCACGATATTGTATGTACGGTTCATTTGAGGCTGGTGCAACCAAACGAGCCGCACAGGTATTGTATCCTCCGAGTGAGACATATTGAGAATTGCATAATTCTCTTACATCCTTTCTGCATTGTAGTGTAGTTTGGTGTATGCTAGCTTAAAACCGTCGCATGTGTGCTTCGTTACAGCTTTCTTTGCATGATCATAAGTTATGTCCAGCTCTGTGCATTGTCTTGCATTTTGCCCCTGCCTTCGGGCGCATATCTTGTTTGTCTTGCATGTTTGTCTGAGTCTTCGGCCTTGTCAAAAATGGATCGTCTCTGGGCTTTAACATTCACTCCCGTCATTGTTATGACTTTCGAGTTCTGTCAAAGAGGGGCAACTGTAGACACCCCATTTTTGACCGTCCTCAAGACTTGGACGTCACCGTTTGAACACTCGGTGATTATCCATGTTTGTGTTCGTTTGGAGTTCCCGGAGGCCTCGGCTCGCGCGCCTTGCCTCAGGACCTCCGAACTCGACTCTTTAGTGTCTGGTTTCATACCAAACACTTGTGTTTTGCCTTGAAAGGGCAGGGAATGCCTTGTGAGGCATCCCCACTCACCACCGGCAGTGGCTAGAGGCCACCGGCTGGTTTTTGCTACCACCGGCAATGTACATTGCCGGCCGGCACTATTTGTTGCCGGTCAACACTATTTAGTGTCGGTCGGCACTTTTTTTTGCCAAAATGACATTTTTAGCCGACCGACTACTGTGCATCTGCTTTTGCAGATATTTTAAGACAGCTGTCTTGCTTTTTGCTTCCCTCCATACACGTGTATGGAGGGATCTCTCTCTTGGAAGCTTGTCTTGTAAGCTTTACAAGACAATAAGCCTCTATAAGAGAAAGCCTTGTCTCTTGTTGCTAGGTTAGACACTTGGGTTAGACACTTGAGATATTTTAGAGAGCTTAGACAGCCATTGTTAGGGTTTGAGTTCTAGGGTTAGGGTTTGATACACATTATCTCTCTCTTTTTCCCTCTTGTGTGTGTAAAAGTGTGTTTAGTCCATACTATTGCACACAAACACCTAGTGTTCCACCTTCACTTAGCTACTGAGGTTCTAAGGAACTTATTTTGGTGTTTTGGTGCTGGATTCAAGCCAAGGAGGGCCATTGGAGCACCATTGTTGAAGAGGTCTTCAAGGGTGAGAATCTTACCCCTTTTTACCCCAATCTTGCATTGTATTTTTACCTGTCTTAAATTCGTTTTGAGCTTGGTGTATAATACAAAAAATTTATGTTTTTTAGTCCTCTTGATTGTTTATTAAGAGTGTTTTGTGGTTTGAGGGTGTTTGACCCCTCTTAGGCCTTGAAAGGCTTCATTTTGTGCTATTTTGTGCTAGTTTCGGGACTTTGGTGTTTGGGCCTCTTCACCACTGAAATCTTGAGGGATTTCAGTGGTGGAGATGGTGCCTTGAAGTCTCCAAAAGGAGAGGGCCACCCCCTCTCCTTGTTGTCCTTGAAAAGGACCATTTTTGGCCTCTTGAGAGAGCATCATGTTAAAGTGTGTATTGACCATGTCTTGGCTGCTTTCCATGCTTAATATGTTGTATTATATCTCTGTTTTTTGTTGGTTTTGGTACTCCATGCATGCTTAGCATACCTACCATGTAATGCCTTGTTTATGCCTTAATATGCCTTAGGTTGTTAGCCTTTGTTCGAGCATGTTTTAGGCTTAGTCTTGTGAAGCATTTGTGCATATTTTGCCATGTTTTAGGTCTGTCCATGGTTGTTTGGGTCAGATTTGGCATGCATCATATAGCCCCTTTGCATTTTGGCTTGTTGGCCTTAAGTGTATGAGTGTATAACATGACATTTTTGCATTGATTTGGTGATTTGGGACCATCCACCATGTCATTTCAGACCCTATAGTATGCTTGTAAGCTTGCATTTGATGTCCCTTTAATGCCTTGTAAGGTTGTCATCTCATGCTCCATGTTCGTGCCTTCATGCATGCCACCATGTTTAGGCCCTTAGGATGTCATGTCATTGTGTTCTTAGCTTTGTTTTAACCTGCTAAACCTCTGATTTTGGTCCTTCCTTTCATGCCATGTTTGGTTCTGTTAAGTGTGGTCCAATACTCTCTTTAGCTTGCTTTGAGCTTTGATCATGCTATCATGCATTGCTTGTGTTAATTGGTTGGTTTGGAACCTCTAATTCATGCATATTCAATGCTTATTTTGCATGCTAATTGCCCACATGATTACCTTCTTTCAAATGTGTTTGAGAGTTGTCCAATTTGTGCCTAAGCGTTGGCCCTTGTGTGCATGCATGTTTGCATGCCATTTAGCCCTCATTTTATAGCATTTTGGCCCTTGTTTTAGGCCTAATTAGAGCTGCCTAAATCATGCATAAGTCCATCTTTGCATCCATTTGCATGGCCCCATGTTTGCTTGTATGCTTACATAAGTTTGTTGCCATGCCATGTTGCATCCTTAGCTTGCATGCCTAGGTTGCATTGCATCTTGCATGCATGCCTTGTTCCTTGACTTGATGATAGGAATTGGGCCTTAGTTTGTTGGATTGGTTTGCATTTCATTTGACATGAAAGTTGCATACTTGATTCCGTGAGCCATCATACATGGAAATGCGTGATTGGTGTCCGAGAATCGAGGCACATGCCCCTTTGAGTCATTACCATGATAAGGGACATGGTTGGTGCATATATGCCTTGAATTGTGCTGCCATGCTTTGTCTTGCCCTCTGTTGCTGTGAGTTGCAGGTTCTGCAGATTTTCTTTGCCGACCGGCAGTATATATTGCCGACCGGCAGTAAATCACCAGCCGATAGCTTTGTTTTGTGCCGGTGACAACACCATACTGCCGGTGGCAATTCCATTCAGCCGGTGGTGATCCCCATTGTCCAAGGAAGCAGTTCTAGGGTTTTGGCAACCTCTAGAGGAGTGGTGGAAGGAAAACAGAGGCAGCCTATGCATGGCGGCGCATTTCCCGAGGCGGTTCATCTGTTTTTCTTAGCTTAAATTAATTTGCTTAGCTGATTAGGCAATTTGTAATATTTAATTAGCTTGCGTAGTTAGTTATTTGTATTATTTATTTGGTCCCTCCGAGCGAGGGCAAATCTGTAATAAGTGTGTGTGAGTGGAGTGTATGTCTTCCAATCCCCCCTTTTTTCTTCCCTTTTACTTACCTGCTTTGATGGTTAGTATTAGGGCACGTTTAATTTAGCATACCTTATGCTATGCATGCGTGCATTCATGCATTTGTATTGCATACATTAGGCTCAGTACATCATGCTAACTGCATTTGTACTTCAATTCCAAATTGAATACGTGCATCGATTAATCGTATTTCACATGCCATGTTTAGGGTTAGCCGAGCCTGCCTAGATTGCATTTTTGCATGTGATGCATTAGCCATTTTTAACATGAACTAGGACATGCATGTTTGCTAACTAGTTTGTTGTTTTGGCACGGAGTACGATGTAAGTATTTATGCTTTAGCATCCCGCATGCGTGTGAGTGTTGCCATGACAGTATGCCTGCCATGCAGCTAAGTGCTTATGTGTTAAATTGTTTCAATGCCTGTGGGTAGAGGTTGGATTGTTTGAGTTGGAAAAACTCGTTGAAATCCGTATTTTAGCCTACTTGCGAGTAGCAAATCAAAAAGCATTTTTCAAAACCGAACGGATATGCAATGCTTATTTCCAAATTAGGCAATCTGGTCTATACTTGTTTGCTGCACGCATAACATAGTAATTCTAGGTTAATAAATGGAATAAGAACACGTAACGTTTTCAAAATCGGATATCATGGTTAGTAGAGGCCGGTCTTTGGACCGGGCGAAAGGGGGTGCTCATAGCTGACCTTCCCTGATCGTACCCAAGCTCCCGAGCCGAGACAACTCCGGTAATGACGGACATGTGGCTTTCGGCACCGAGTCAGGGTTTCCTAAATTTCCCCATTAAAAAAATATTTAGGTGGCGACTCTGTATCTAGCAAAGCAGTCCATGTTTGGCACTTCTTTTCAAAAATCTGTTTCTCAAAACGATTTGCCGGATTTGGACTCTTTGGTTCAGATTAAGAACCGTGACAATTTGAGAGCCCGAGCTGTAGTAACCCCACAAATGAACAGAACGGGAGCCCATCCCTCCCGGGGCGTTCGGGGGAGGTCTACAGTTTCTGGCGACTCTGCTGGGGACTTTAGAGAGCTTGACTCGAACTCGTGATATCCTGTTTGGATTACACTTATGTGTTTCTTTGCATTGCATGTGCATTGGTGCGCCTAGGAACACAGTGTTTGCCATCTGCCAGTCCTGAACGGTTTGCCGGAGGCTTGCCTTGTCAAGGCATGACCATAAGGCTGACCGGTTATGGGCCCTGACAGCATGGGAACACAAACCCCGGTTTTTGCCGGGGCACCCTTTTCGACCATTCGACCTAGTGCATATTCGGATCCATAGTGACCATTCCAAGTTAGGACAGGCTGCTTACCCGATGTTAGGTTGTTTGAAAACTGCTGCGTGCATAGTAAAACCCTAGTTCCTGACAAAAAAGGACAGGGAAACCCTACCCCAACATAGGGGTGTTTTGGTTCTCTTTACTTGCTATGTGCTTCTAGAATGTATTTCTACAGGGAAAGTACATATCAGTTTGCAAGTTTGAGTATCAGAACTGAGGACACCAGTATCAGTGTCAGTTATAAGAATCAGTTATCTGCGGGTATCGGGTTCGGTTTTTGGGGACAGTGATTTCTGGGAACAGTGATCAGCAGTAGAGTACAGTTGTTCAGCTACACCAGTGTTTGATCGGTTTGGGCTGAAATGCTGTTTGTTTCTCCTTTCAGTTCAAAGTGTCCAGAGCCAGTACAGAATAGCCAGCGCCCCCCTTGCCGAGGCAGGGCTTATGATGACGCAGAATTCAGAAGAGATCGTGGTTATGGCAACCGCATTAGAGCAAGGGATCACCCCGCAAGGTGATGCCAGCATTGATGTGTCACATCCACCCAGGTCGCCTGTTGTGCACCCGGTCTGGGCACCCCAGTTATACCAGGCTCGCGAGCCTACTACATTTGAGCTAATGGGGATGATAGGTGATCTCCAGAGGTCTGTGGCGAATCTCGCCTACGGAATGTCAGCTTCACCCCCAGAGGCACCGTATGCCGGGAATTTCATACCGCAGGAGCCCCCGCTGTTGGGGCGGATTGTGATAGAGCTCAGCCAGCCAGAGGTGGCTTCCAGCTACAGCCACGACATGTCAGCAACAACCGGGCTTCGCTCTGAAGTAGCAACCCAAACCCTTGACCAGGCTAAGGCCGGAGAAAAAGACAAAATGAAGGCAGATGCCGATCCTATTGAACAACTGCTGTGGGCAGTCGAGGCTTTGAAAGCCGGGGGATGAACAAGCAACAGATATCCGCAGTTGTGGCAAAGACTGTGGAGGATGCTTTCCCCACTCCACCTGAGGGTAGTTCAAGCCAGTCAGAAAATCGGGACAGGCCCCGTCATGCCAAGACAGTTCCTCCTATTCCCGCCCCTGCACCCGGGAAAGATCAGAAAGCCAAGGTGGCGCCTGCCGACCCCTTCGCCTGTACAGCTAGTAAAGGCGCTCAAAAGTACCTGCCCCGGGGGCGCAGAACCTTTCATGCTCTCTACATGCCTTTGTCCAAGGCACTTCAGATCCTTGCCGAGAAGGGGCACCTTAAACCCTTGGAGCCTCGGCCTCTCCCGTAGAATCTCCCCGCTACGCATGATGCTGCTCAGTACTGCGCGTACCACCAGCAGACGGGCCATGCGACTGACAATTGCTTCCGCCTCCGTCATGAGGTCCAAGATTTGATTGATAACGAGGTTATCCTCCCGCCCACCTCAGCCAAGTCCATTACCACTCAACTATTGGATTTTGAGGACACAGATACTACAAGTATGTCATCAGAAGGTAAACCACCTGCGAGCGACATCCGGTGTATTTTGAATGTGGCGTCTGGCACGCATTTTTGAGTGGCTACGGACGCTAACTTTGTAAATCCTGGCTTGGGTATCGAGTCAGTCTTTTGTTTTGAGTCCGTCTCTTTGTCTTGAGTCAGTCTTTTTGCTTAAGGGTCTGTCTTGTTGTAGCAAGTCAGTCCCCTTTGTATATAATACCAGGTGATTCTGGGGTTGTTGCCTCGAACACCGTTTTGTCTTGTAATTATCTGTTTAGTTTGTGAGTCTGTTTCTGCCGAGGGGCCGGTTACACCAACAAATCTGAATGAAACAGCTGTTGTTGTCTCACTTTCATGCTTGCTTTCAGCATAAGTGCCAGAGAATTTGATTGGGCTGACAGTACATCTCGCCTGCTCTCCTGCGCGCCAAACTCATTGCATTAACCTAAGTTTTTCAAAAAAAAAAAAACCTTTTGAACACTGCGGTGATGAAAATGAAAAGGAAGGAATTCCTCGGGTTTTGCAAAATTTTGGATCATTTTGAGAGAAAGAGAGGCATGTTAAGCCTTTTTATGAATGAAACCATGCTTGTCGGCGTGAGTACTAAGAAGGATCCTGGCTTGATCCAGATTGGTTCCACACTATCTTCGGCGCGAGCGATTTGTCGCTTTCTTAAAAACTTTCAAAAACAAATGTTTTACGCGGCCCTATGAAGACCTGTGTGGAACCGCTCTTGAGATTGTGCAACCTAGGATCGCTCTCAGCCTCAAGATTCAACCCGTTCGTTTTCAAACTTTGAACCCGTTCAGAACGTTCAGAAAGTTCAACGGTCAAACGTCATGCAAGGTCTGTATGGCCAGATCAGGAGCAGCCCTCGACCAAGAGGCGCCGAAATTGAATCAAGAAGATCAGATCTCACCAGAAGGAGCTCGTGGAGCGACCATGATGGATTCTTCCGCAAATCAATGCAACAGCCGTTCTCCTAGACACAGAGAGGCTTCAACTTCAAAAACCATTTGGCATGGACTTGTTACACTTTTACCCCTTGAGAGGCTCGCTGGGCCGAAAACCCGGAAGGGCAACCCAGGCAAAAGTTAGAGCAAGAGAAAAATACAAAAAAAAAAAAAAGAAGCAAAAAAATACAAAAAAAAAAAGAAAAAAGAAAAGAAAAGAAAAGAAAAATGTGAAAAAGAAAAGAAATGAAAAAAAAAAGAAATAGAAAATGAAAAGAAGCTCGCAAGGTCGAAAACCCGCATCGGGCACCTTGGCAAAAATTAGAGCCTGAAAAGTGAAGGTTAAAATACCCGAGTGTGCCTTAACCGGAACTACGTGAGGCTTAATTCCCATGTTTGGGATACGTAGGCAACTTCATCATGAAGTCCAGCCCCCAACGCTTTCATAGCATCTCAGTCCATGCAATGGTTTCAATTTCATCTCAAAGTCCAGTCGCCAACGCTTCCAAGGTGACTGTGTCCATATATTTGTTGTGATCGTCTTCGTTATCTCTATGTCCAAGAGTTCGACCATCGCCGATGAAGACTATTTGCGGACTGCTGCGGCATCATCCAAACAAGGGGAACTTTCCGTTGCCATGAGCCATCGTAAGCCGCCTTTCAAACTAGGGGCAACTTTCCGTTGCCTCCCACCCCCTTCAAACCAGGGGCAATTTTCCATTGCCTCCGATCCGAGGTTGCGCATCTCAAAGAGTAAGTTCCATGCCCGTTGAGCATTGACTGTTTGCAAAATAGTTTTTGAAAATTTTTACTGAGGTTGACTATTTTCTCGAAAAACTATTTTTCAAAACTGAACCATTGTCTTGGACCCAAAAGGAAAATTTTCAGTGCCTACAGCCTGACTTGCATGATTTTCAAATCAAAAATCGAACAAGTACGTTAATCCGACTCTCATTTTGATCAAAATTGTTTTAGTAGAAAAACCAAAACGAAAAGAATGGTTAAAATGATGAACTAGGGACACAGTTGAGTCAGGCGTTCTGTCTTTCCCCCGTCATCGACGTACTTGCCAGAAGAGCACTCTACCCGCCAGAAGAAATAGCCGTGAGCTAACGGTGTTAGGCATGAACCCACACCCTTCTATTTATCCATCAATCACCCCGGGGAGGGATGGAAAATGAGAGAATGAAGAATAGAGAGGTGTAAGTTGAGAGAAAAGTGAGGAAAAGGGTTTTTGAGAGAAAAACCGAGTTTGAGTGCCAGAGTGATGTGAGAATCACAAATCAGAAAGGGTGGGAAACAATACCCAGAGAAACTGGCTCCTCATGATCAGAGATCCCCCGTCTTCATTTATGTGTCTGTGTGTCGTGTCTCTTTGATTTGACGGTCTCGTCTTTTGTTTTTAGTCTTTCCCGAGCGTGTCTTGTTGTGTTTAGGTCGTGTACCTCTTTGTTCGAGTCCTCCCCGCTGTGTCCAGTTGTAGGCTCGATACCCCGGTTAAGAAAACCCCTTTTCCAAAAGTTAATTGTTTATGCTCAGAATGTTGTGCCATTCTCCATATCCGATCGTATTTCAACTCTAGCTGGTTTCACCGCCGTAGTCCGTCTTGTCAGATTGGGCCGTTTGTTCAGAATTTTGCTGTGTGCAGAATGAACCGAATGCTGCGTTATGGGCTGTATGCAGATTAATCCCCAGTAGAGCAAGGGCTGTGTATCCAGAATCAGACAGTGGGTTGCTTGGGTTTATTTTGCTGTTGGCTGTTTAGTTATCTGATTATTACAGTGCAAGTGTTCAATTTTCAGATAACCAATCAATTTCATTTACATTGAGGTGTAACATGATGGAATGCGATGCAATACATGAGATATGTAAATGTAACACTTTTTTTAAGCAAAAATCTGTTCATTTCATAATCTTTTTCAAGTACAAAGTTTTGAAGGAAACAAAATCTGCCTGCGGCAATACAAGGTAATCTAACTACCAAGGAAAAGAGGAAAAGTACAAGAAAGAAGAAAAATAACAAAAATCCGCATCTGTGTCGAGCACTCCAAGGGCCGTCAGTCTGTCCTGGTCCTCTTCCTGGACGAGGGTCCAGGAGCATCATCAGCATCGTCGTCAGAGCCCGAGCTAGAACCGCCTCCGGTCTCCTCCTCCGATGACTCGGACTCCGCCTCTGCCTCCGCCTCTGACTCCTCGTCATCATCATCGTCCGGGACTGGAGCTTGAGAGCTGCTCCCGACATAAGTGCGCCCCGCTTTGGAGCAGGGGAATACTCGGCCCTCCTCATCTCTCCCTCGGGCAGGGACAGAAGGTCCAGCTGGAGCGCCTCCTGCCATAGGAATCTGAAAAGGAGGCTGAAAAAAATACACAAAAGGCAAATGCATGAGAATACCGTGAGTAGTGTATCAGTGCAGAATACAGTGTATGAGTACAGTGTGTGGATGCCGTGGGCAGTTTAACGGTGCAGAATGCAGTGTATGAGTACAGTGTGTGTATGCCGTGGGCAGTTTAACAGTGTAGAATGCAGTGTATGAGTACAGTGTATGAATGCCGTGAGCAGTTTATCAGTGCAGAGTACAGTGCAGAATGCAGCGTATGCAGTGTATCAGATGCTGTGAGATCAGTGTATCAGGTGTTGTGCGGTGCATCAGATTATGTGAAGCAGTGTATGAATGGTTTGAGGCCAGTGTCAGAAGAACATACCGAAATGCTGTAGAGGGCCAGGAGATCGAAAGTCTGCTGGAGCATACCCATCATGGAGGCATTCATCTCCAATGACTGCCGGGTGTACGCAGAAGAAGCCTGCAAAAATATCAGATACATCAATATTCTGAGGAATATCAAATAAACTGCAATGAAATGACTGTACAAAAATGCAGTAATACATACCGGAGGTAAGTCGGGGACACCGACGAACTCGTGATCAGCTGGCGGAGGGGCGAAGGGGATCTGATAGGTCGCCCCACCCTGCCCCCGGAAAGTCAGTGCAGCAGGCAGGGCGGGCCAACCAGCTTACCGTCCTCCCTGAGCTCCGCCCCTGCCACGGACCCGGGCCCTCCTCGAAGCTCTCGCTCCAGCTCCCGCTCCCGCCCCAACTGCTGGCACCGCAGGCCTGGCTCCCTCCGCTCGATGGCCGCCGCTCAGAGGTCGCATCAGGTACGTCTGCACGTACTCCCGATAGTCTTCGGTGCCTCTGAAGCGGGCCTCCTCCCAGCCAATGGTGTAGTCGTCCATCTGTTCGGTGTTGAGCCTCTCGGTCTCCCTCATGTCCGCAGGAGGGTGAACCGGGACTATCTGCTCAGGTAACCCCAGGGTCTGGCGTAGGAAACGCTCACCCAGGTACCAAGTCCGACAGACCGGGCCCTCCAGTAGGATCCGGAAATGTGAGGTCTCATCGGCACCGGCAAACCAATCTCGAGTCACAGCTGGCAATGGAGCCCACGGCCGCCAAGTGATCTGAAAGTGACAGACAGTTTGTTATCTACTGTTATTGAAATATGCAGTGGGAAAGCGAAGCTTAAATGAACTGCAAGTAAAACATACCTCGGCCGGGGTAATGGAGTCGAAGTATCGGCAGAAAAAGTCGAAAGTCTCTCGCGGCCGCCGGGTGCATCTCCCGTCAAAGCGGCGTGAAAAGGGGACAACTAGAGGGGTCTTTGTGACTGGTACGGGGGCAAGCCTAGGAAAGTAGGCGTAAACCCACAACTGCAAAACAGATGTCAGTATGACTATCAGATAAAGCAGAATACAGAATAAAGCAGAAATGGCAGAGCCGTGTGTTGTGCAGTGTATTGTGTGCAGTGTACAGTGTGAGCAGTGTACAGTCAGTGTGAAGCAGAATGTATGTGTGTGCCGTGTGTATAGTATACAGCAAGTATAGAGCAGACTACAGTGTGTGCAGTGTACAGAGTACAGAAAATATCGGACAAAAATGAAAAGCGGAGAAGAAATGTACCTCCCAAGCCCGCCAGTAGCCTCCGAGCAACTGGTCGCTGCTGCGCGAAGCCGAGCTCATGTACCCGTAGAGAGTGACCAGAGCAGCGCCACCCCAGTCATACTGTAAAATGTCCCGGATGTCCACCAGTGCGCTAAGAAGACAGAGGGGCACGGTGTTCGCCCTGTCGGCGAAGATGGTCGTCCCGAATAAGAACATCAGGAAGCCGCGGGCGTACCTCTCCACGTCCTCCTGAGTCATCTGCGCCTCCTCCTCCAGCGCGGGCTGGACCCTAAACTGTACCTCGAACCAGGAGTACTGCACGAAGCCTGGACGAGCAAGAGGTGGGGCTTCCCCCAGCAGATGGACCTGAGCGGCGGTCCACTCGTCCATATCAATGTCAAAGGGGATCGGATCACCCCCTACCCCGATGCCTGTGAGCATCGAGAAATCGTAAGGGGTCATCGTCATGTCCCCTGCTGTGGAAAAGTGAAAAGAATCGGTGGTGTCCCACCACCTCTCCGCCAGAGCGGCAAGGAGAGGTCTGCATGTGGAAAGCCTGGAGAGTCCTCGGCAGAAGGCGCCGAAGCCCGCCCGGTCCACTATGCAACGGACCGCGTCCGGGAGCTCGTCATACCACTCCCGAGCGCCAGTGTTCCCATACCCGCGGATGGTATGGGAATCCTCCTGTAAACAGAAAATAACAATGGCAAGGCAACATTCAAAATGCAGTTTTAAGAGGCATACAGATATAGCATGTGTGCAAGTCTGACAGGTTTAAACAAATACCAGGTGCCGGTGTGCTTACAGTGAACTACAGTGTGTGATGCGTCAACATGTTTGGGGGGGTCAGAACAGATATAGCATGCGTGCAAATTTAACAGATTCAGACAAATACCGGGTACCGGTGTGTTTGTAGTGAAAAACAGTGTGCGCCGTGTGTTTGAGTGATTCGGGGTTAGTGCAGTGTGTGTGCATGTGCCAATCTCAAGAAGATGTCAGTTGTATGTATGTTTACAGTCAACTACAGTCTACGGTATATCAGATTTCAGCAGTTAAAGAGTACAACTAGCTACGGCAGTTTTGTATCCTACATTGCGGAAAGTAAAGCAAAAGACAGAGAATTACCTCGGAAACGCCGAATGAAAGGTGGGAGGTAGGCTCGCGCAGTAATAGCTCGGGCGCCACGTGCCTCTCGAAGCTCCGGAACTGGCGCAGACCGTCGGGGGGCAGAACATGGATCGCCGGTCGGTAGGTCACCGAGTCGAACGGGCGCTCACTCAAAGGTAGGAGCTCGACCCTGGGATCCATCTCGTGGTCCGGGGGAGTCCCACCGCGTGGAATGTCGTCGGCCATGTCAAAAATGGTGAGAAAATAGTCGGAGGAAGGAAAATCGGGTCGGAATACGAAGAGTCAACCGGAAAGTCAACTCCCGAGAGGGTCGGAAATGGCCGGGAAGGCTGGAATGTGAAAAGGCACGGAAATCAAGAGGAAAGTGAGGGAAACAAACCCCGAAAAGGCGGGAACGCCAAACGAGGCACCGAAACAAAGTTTTGTTCGGTTGAAAATGTCCGAAACGCGAAGGAAATCGCGAATCCGACGACGAGACGGGCGTAGAACGCGAAGAAACGGGTGAAAGAGGAGAGGAAAAAGCTCTAGAGAGAGAGAGTGTGGGATTTCGGCGGAGGGGAAGTGAGAAAATAGGGTTTGAAACCCTATTTTAAAACACCCAGGGTGAAAAGTCGAATCTGCCCCGACTCAGCAACTGTTTGCCGGTCGGCAACATTTTGTACCGGCCAGCAGTATATTGTGCCGATGGAGTTATTTTTCAGCCGGTGGACAGCCGGTGGCATCCCCTTCCGGCCGGTGGTGTTCCCACAGCCTTGTTTAGGCCATATGAGTAGTTTGTGGTCTTCATAGCTCAAGAAAGTGCAAGAAAGTGCATCCCCGACGCTCAACCGGCCTCCGTTTTGACCTCGGGTCGTGTCTCCTGTGCGTGGCACTCGAATTTGTGCAAGGTGTATCCTTTTTGTATCCTTTTAAATTCAAAAGTTGCCCCATGTGCGTTGCACGCGTTCGTCGCACCACTTCGGTGCATTGCATCTCGCGGTCCCGCGCCTCGCAGTCGCATTGTTATGCACATACTACATGCGTTGTAACACGCACCCCTTGCATTGTCATGCACATCTCTCATGCATTATCATTGCGTTTTTATTCCATGCATTGTCGTGCATTCCGCAACACATGCGTTGTTACGCATTTAAGTCCATTTACATTTCGTGTGGCGTGCGTGTCGTACTTAGCATCATTCTACATTTCGTGTGGCGTGCGTGTCACACTTAGCCTCATTTTACATTTCGTATGGCATGCGTGTCACACTTCGCATCATTTCGTGTCTTATAAGGCATGCGTGTCTCATTTGTATCGTTTGCATCGGCACGTGCGCCTCGGTTCGCATCGGCACGTGTGCCTCGTTCTCATCGGCGCATGTGCCTCACTTGCATTGGCATGCGTGCCTCATTTGCATTGTCTTACATCCCTTGCGACCTGCATTGTCTTGCATTCATTATACATGTTCAATTCTATTACTTGCGTAGACCACATGCTAATTACATTACCTGCGTAGACCGCATGTTTGTAATTAATTTTATTATTTGCGTAGACCGCATAATTGTTCAATTTCATTACTTGCGTAGACCGCATGCTAATTACATTACCTGCGTAGACCGCATGTTTGTAATTAATTTTATTATTTGCGTAGACCGCATAATTGTTCAATTCTATTACTTGCGTAGACCGCATGCTAATTACATTACCTGCGTAGACCGCATGTTTGTAATTAATTTTATTATTTGTGTAGACCGCATAATTGTTCAATTTCATTGCCTGCGTAGACCGCATGTATTGCTTGCGTAGATCGCATAATTGTTCAATTCTATTACTTGCGTAGACCGCATGCTAATTACATTACATGCGTAGACCGCATGTTTGTAATTAATTTTATTATTTGCGTAGACCGCATAATTGTTCAATTTCATTACCTGCGTAGACCGCATGTATTATTTGCGTAGACTGCATAATTGTTCAATTCTATTACTTGCGTAGACCGCATGCTAATTACATTACCTGCGTAGACAGCATGTTTGTAATTAATTTTATTATTTGCGTAGACCGCATAATTGTTCAATTTCATTACCTGCGTAGACCGCATGTATTGCTTGCGTACACCGCATAATTGTTCAATTCTATTACTTGCGCAGACCGCATGCTAATTACATTACCTGCGTAGACCGCATGTTTGTAATTAATTTTATTATTTGCGTAGACCGCATAATTGTTCAATTTCATTACCTGCGTAGACCGCATGTATTGCTTGCGTAGACCGCATAATTGTTCAATTCCATTACTTGCGTAGACCGCATGTTTGTTGAAATCATTACTTGCGTAGACCGCATGCTTATGCTCGATCTCGTCGCTTGCGTGGACCGCATGCCTATGATCAATTTCGTTGCCTGCGTAGACCGCATGCTCCACTTACATGTCTGTACCTTCACAGCATTATTATGCTTCCCACTTGCTTTGCGTTGTCACGCATTTTCAAATACATTAATGTGCATATTGTTAATCATATTGTACCTGTTAGGTTTGTTTTCTTTGCAGGTACGATATTGTATGTACGGTTCATTTAAGGCTGGAGCGACCAGACGAACCGCGCAGGTATCAGACGGTCTAGGAGACCTTAAATCCTTGGAAGGTGTGAGATCTTTGGCACATTGATGTGCATAGTTCGCTTGCATTGTCATGCGTATCAAAAGCCGCGCGTTGTCGTGCACTCCAAACCTTTGACAAAAAATATATAGTTGCATTGTCATGCATCATTATGATATAATGTAGACATTGCATCGTAGATCGCATGCATTCATTGCATCACCTTCCATCTATGGCTTGCGCCTTTCCATGTTGAGCTTGGTCTAGTATGTGCCCATACTTCTCGTGTCGAAGCATAGTTCAGTAGACCGTTCTATGTTAGATGTGGCTTGTATGCGTACATGCCCTACCTAGGCAAGATTTGGTTTGGCCCGCGTGCCATATTCATTTCCATTACATTGTAGTATAATTTTTGCATCCGGCATTAGGATCATTGTCTTTTCTCCAGCGGGTCGTTTCCCCACTTATGTCAATCCCCCCCAATACTTGTTCTTGTGTCTGTCTACGATGCTCATAGTTCAGTTGACCGTTCTATGGTAGACAGACTTGTTACCTCCATCAATCTATTTGACATAGGTGTGGTTTCGAACCACTCGTGATTGGATCGTGATTCAATTGCTTTGCATTTTAGTTTGCATTGTTTCAAATACATTGCATCTTCATTTGCATTGTTTATACATTGTTTTGTATATATTGCATATCATTTTGCATCCATTCTTGCATTGTCATGCATGTTGCTAACAATATTGTACCTGTTAAGTTTGTTTTCTTTTCAGGCACGATATTGTATGTACGGTTCATTTGAGGCTGGTGCAACCAGACGAGCCGCACAGGTATTGTATCCTCCGAGTGAGATGTATTGAGAATTGCATAATTCTCTTACATCATTTCTGCATTGTAGTGTAGTTTGGTGTATGCTAGCTTAAAACCGTCGCATGTGTGCTTCGTTACAGCTTTCTTTGCATGATCATAAGTTATGTCCGGCTCTGTACATTGTCTTGCATTTTGCCCCTGCCTTCGGGCGCATATCTTGTTTGTCTTGCATGTTTGTCTGAGTCTTCGGCCTTGTCAAAAATGGGTCGTCTCTGGGCTTTGACATTCACTCCCGTCATTGTTATGACTTTCGAGTTCTGTCAAAGAGGGGCAACTGTAGACACCCCATTTTTGACTGTCCTCAAGACTAGGACGTCACCGTTTGAACACTCGGTGATTATCCATGTTTGTGTTAGTTTGGAGTTCCCGGAGGCCTCGGCTCGCGCGCCTTGCCTCAAGACCTCCGAAGTCGACCGTTTAGTGTCTAGTTTCACACCAAACACTTGTGTTTTGCCTTGGAAGGGCAGGGAATGCCTTGTGTGGCATCCCCACTCACCACCGGCAGTGGCTAGAGGCCACCGGCTGGTTTTTGCTGCCACCGGCAATGTACATTGCCGGCCCGGCACTATTTGTTGCCGGTCAGCACTATTTAGTGCCGGTCGGCACTTTTTTTTGCCAAAATGACATTTTTGGCCGGCCGACTACTGTGCATCTGCTTTTGCAGATATTTTAAGACAGCTGTCTTGCTTTTTGCTCCCCTCCATACACGTGTATGGAGGGATCTCTCTCTTGGAAGCTTGTCTTGTAAGCTTTACAAGACAATAAGCCTCTATAAGAGAAAGCCTTGTCTCTTGTTGCTAGGTTAGACACTTGGGTTAGACACTTGAGATATTTTAGAGAGCTTAGACAGCCATTGTTAGGGTTTGAGTTCTAGGGTTAGGGTTTGATACACATTATCTCTCTCTTTTTCCCTCTTGTGTGTGTAAAAGTGTGTTTAGTCCATACTATTGCACACAAACACCTAGTGATCCACCTTCACTTAGCTACTGAGGTTCTAAGGAACTTATTTTGGTGTTTTGGTGCTGGATTCAAGCCAAGGAGGGCCATTGGAGCACCATTGTTGAAGAGGTCTTCAAGGGTGAGAATCTTACCCCTTTTTACCCCAATCTTGCATTGTATTTTTACCTGTCTTAAATTCGTTTTTGAGCTTGGTGTATAATACAAAAAAGTTATGTTTTTTAGTCCTCTTGATTGTTTATTAAGAGTGTTTTGTGGTTTGAGGGTGTTTGACCCCTCTTAGGCCTTGAAAGGCTTCATTTTGTGCTATTTTGTGCTAGTTTCGGGACTTTGGTGTTTGGGCCTCTTCACCACTGAAATCTTGAGGGATTTCAGTGGTGGAGATGGTGCCTTGAAGTCTCCAAAAGGAGAGGGCCACCCCCTCTCCTTGTTGTCCTTGAAAAGGACCATTTTTGGCCTCTTGAGAGAGCATCATGTTAAAGTGTGTATTGACCATGTCTTGGCTGCTTTCCATGCTTAATATGTTGTATTATATCTCTGTTTTTTGTTGGTTTTGGTACTCCATGCATGCTTAGCATACCTACCATGTAATGCCTTGTTTATGCCTTAATATGCCTTAGGTTGTTAGCCTTTGTTCGAGCATGTTTTAGGCTTAGTCTTGTGAAGCATTTGTGCATATTCTGCCATGTTTTAGGTCTGTCCATGGTTGTTTGGGTCAGATTTGGCATGCATCATATAGCCCCTTTGCATTTTGGCTTGTTGGCCTTAAGTGTATGAGTGTATAACATGACATTTTTGCATTGATTTGGTGATTTGGGACCATCCACCATGTCATTTCAAACCCTATAGTATGCTTGTAAGCTTGCATTTGATGTCCCTTTAATGCCTTGTAAGGTTGTCATCTCATGCTCCATGTTCGTGCCTTCATGCATGCCACCATGTTTAGGCCCTTAGGATGTCATGTCATTGTGTTCTTAGCTTTGTTTTAACATGCTAAACCTCTGATTTTGGTCCTTCCTTTCATGCCATGTTTGGTTCTATTAAGTGTGGTCCAATACTCTCTTTAGCTTGCTTTGAGCTTTGATCATGCTATCATGCATTGCTTGTGTTAATTGGTTGGTTTGGAACCTCTAATTCATGCATATTCAATGCTTACTTTGCATGCTAATTGCCCACATGATTACCTTCTTTCAAATGTGTTTGAGAGTTGTCCAATTTGTGCCTAAGCGTTGGCCCTTGTGTGCATGCATGTTTGCATGCCATTTAGCCCTCATTTTATAGCATTTTGGCCCTTGTTTTAGGCCTAATTAGAGCTGCCTAAATCATGCATAAGTCCATCTTTGCATCCATTTGCATGGCCCCATGTTTGCTTGTATGCTTACATAAGTTTGTTGCCATGCCATGTTGCATCCTTAGCTTGCATGCCTAGGTTGCATTGCATCTTGCATGCATGCCTTGTTCCTTGACTTGATGATAGGAATTGGGCCTTAGTTTGTTGGATTGGTTTGCATTTCATTTGACATGAAAGTTGCATACTTGATTCCTTGGGCCATCATGCATGGAAATGCGTGATTGGTGGCCCGAGAATCGAGGCACATGCCCCTTTGAGTCATTACCATGATAAGGGACATGGTTGGTGCATATATGCCTTGAATTGTGCTGCCATGCTTTGTCTTGCCCTCTGTTGCTGTGAGTTGCAGGTTTTGCAGACTTTCTTTGCCGACCGGCAGTATATATTGCCGACCGGCAGTAAATCACCAGCCAATAGCTTTGTTTTGTGCCGGTGACAACACAACACTGCCGGTGGCAATTCCATTCAGCCGGCGGTGATCCCCATTGTCCAAGGAAGCAGTCCTGAGGTTTTGGCAACCTCTAGAGGAGTGAAGGAAGGAAAACAGAGGCAGCCTATGCATGGCGGCGCATTTCCCGAGGCGGTTCATCTGTTTTTCTTAGCTTAAATTAATTTGCTTAGCTGATTAGGCAATTTGTAATATTTAATTAGCTTGCGTAGTTAGTTATTTGTATTATTTATTTGGTCCCTCCGAGCAAGGGCAAATCTGTAATAAGTGTGTGTGAGTGGAGTGTATGTCTTCCAGTCCCCACTTCTTTCTTCCCTTTTACTTACCTGCTTTGATGGTTAGTATTAGGGCACGTTTAATTTAGCATACCTTATGCTATGCATGCGTGCATTCATGCATTTGTATTGCATACATTAGGCTCGGTACATCATGCTAACTGCATTTGTACTTCAATTCCAAATTGAATACGTGCATCGATTAATCGTATTTCACATGCCATGTTTAGGGTTAGCCGAGCCTGCCTAGATTGCATTTTTGCATGTGATGCATTAGCCATTTTGAACATGAACTAGGACATGCATGTTTGCTAACTAGTTTGTTGTTTTGGCACGGAGTACGATGTAAGTATTTATGCTTTAGCATCCCGCATGCGTGTGAGTGTTGCCATGACAGTATGCCTGCCATGCGGCTAAGTGCTTATGTGTTAAATTGTTTTAATGCCTGTGGGTGGAGGTTGGATTGTTTGTGTTGGAAAAACTCGTTGAAATCCGTATTTTAGCCTACTTGCGAGTAGCAAATCCCAAAGCGTTTTTCAAAACCGAACGGATATGCAATGCTTATTTCCAAATTAGGCAATCTGGTCTATACTTGTCTGTTGCACGCATAACATAGTAATTCTAGGTTAATAAATGGAATAAGAACACGTAACGTTTTCAAAATCGGATATCATGGTTAGTAGAGGCCGGTCTTTGGACCGGGCGAAAGGGGGTGCTCATGGCTGACCTTCCCCGATCGTACCCAAGCTCCCGAGCCGAGACAACTCCAGTAATGACGGACATGTGGCCTTCGGCACCAAGTCAGGGTTTCCTAAATTTCCCCATTAAAAAAATATTTAGGTGGCGACTCTGTATCTGGCAAAGCAGTCCATGTTTCGCACTTCTTTTCAAAAATCTGTTTCTCAAAACGATTTGCCGGATTTGGACTCTTTGGTTCAGATTAAGAACCGTGACAATTTGAGAGTCCGAGCTGTAGTAACCCCACAAATGAACAGAACGGGAGCCCATCCCTCCCGGGGCGTTCGGGGGACGTCTACAAAGCCCCATAGGTTGAGATAGCATGTATGCACCTCAATTTTGGATACTGAACCAACCTAGTCTGCCATCCCGTTGAAGAATAGGGAAAGTTGTGAATATGATCAGGAAAGAAAATGACATTTGTGGATTCTACATGCAGAAGTTACCCCTTGTCAGCGTTTCAGGACCTTTGTACTGTGAGTTTAAGGTAAGTGTTCAAAGAACACAATGGAGGGGAGATCCCCGTCAGAGTAGAGCGGTTTATCGCCACTCACTCCATGAGGTGCTTTCTAAAAACACCGCTTTGTTTGTTTATTGCATTCCCTAAACATCATGCTCTACATTGCTTGTAACATGTTGTAACATGTATCGTATCATTGCACTTATTGCAGTTATTTGCATTCTTGTGTTGTCTTCTAATCATTTATCCTTTCACGCTATGCAGCGTTTAGGATCGTTGTCCTCCGGGGCTATCTCATGACACGTGAAACGCGGCCCTGGGCGTGTTTTATCTCAGGTTGCATTATGCGCGCACCTGGGCGGTTGTTTTCGGTCCTCTTCTCACGATTTCAGCGTGGTTAGAGTGTTCCTTTCCTCACACGATTTCAGCATGTTTGGAATTCATCTTCGGTTGCATTGTTATGCACCCTCTTTAACTTGCGCTATCACGTATGTTACTTGCATTGTTTTGCACATCTAACTTGCGCTGTCACGCACGTTACTTGCATTGTTTTGCATATTTAACTTGCGCTGTTACGCACGTTACTTGCATTGTTATTCACCTCTTTAACTTGCGCTGTCACGCACGTTACTTGCATTGTTTTACACACCTAACTTACGCTGTCACGCACGTTACTTGCATTGTTTTGCATATTTAACTTGCTATGTCGCACACGTTACTTGCATTTTTTTGCACATTTAACTTGCGCGGTCATGCACGTTACTTGCATTGTTTTGCATATTTAACTTGCGCTGTTATGCACGTTACTTGCATTGTTATGCACCTCTTTAACTTGTGCTGTCACGCACGTTACTTACATTGTTTTGCACATCTAACTTGCATTGTCACGCACGTTACTTGCATTGTTTTGCACATCTATCTTGTGCTGTCACGCACGTCACTTGCATTGTTATGCACATCTATCTTGCGCTGTCACGCACATTACTTGCATAGTTTTGCATATCTATCTTGCGCTGTCATGCACGTTACTTGCATTGTTATGCACCTCTTTAACTTGCGATGTCATGCACGTTACTTGCATTGTTTTGCACATTTGTCTTACGCTGTCACGCACGTTACTTGCATTATTTTGCACATCTAACTTGCACTATCACGCACGTTACTTGCATTGTTTTGCACATCTATCTTGCTCTGTCACGCACGTCACTTGCATTGTTATGCACATGTATCTTGCGCTGTCACGCACATTACTTGCATTGTTTTGCATATCTATCTTACACTGTCACGCACGTTACTTACATTGTTATGCACCTCTTTAACTTGCGCTATCACGCACATTACTTGCATTGTTATGCACCTCTTTAACTTGCGCTGTCACGCACGTTACTTGCATTGTTTTGCACATCTATCTTGCGCTATCACGCACGTTACTTGCATTGTTATGCACCTCTTTTACTTGCGCTGTCATGCACATTACTTGCATTGTTATGCACCTCTTTTACTTGCGCTGTCACGCACGTTACTTGCATTATTATGCACTCTTCACATGCGATGTCACGCACGTTCCACCTGCATTGTTATGCACCTTTCCACACGCATTGTTATGTACTCTTCACATGCGTTGTCATGCACGTTCCACCCGCATTGTTATGTACCCACTCCACCTGCATTATTATGCGCGTTTCAATCGCATTGTTATGCACACTCTTTAATTGCGTTGTCATGCACATTTTAATTACATTGTTATGCATACTCTTTACTTGCGTTGTCACGCACGTTCTACTTGCATTGTTATGTACCATTTTCAGTTGCATTGTTATGCGTGCTCCACTTGCATTGTTATGCACGTCCCACTTGCATTGTCATGCACGTTTTGTTTGCATTGTTATGCGCGCTTCAGTTGTATTATTATGTACCCTCTTCACTTGCGTTGTCCATGCACGTTTTGCTTACATTGTTATGCGCGCTTTGGTTGCATTGTTATGCACCCTCTTCACTTGCGTTGTCATGCACGTTTTGCTTGCAGTGTTATACGCACTTCGGGTGCTTCGGTTGCATTGTTATGCACCCTCTTCACTTGCGTTGTCACGCACATTTTGCTTGCATTGTTATGCGCGCTTCGGTTGCATTGTTATGCACTCACTTGCATTGTTGTGCACCTCTTCACTTGCGTTGTCACGCATGTTCCAGTCGCATTGTTATGCACCTCTCCACTTGCGTTGTCACGCACATTCAATTACATTCTTATGCACTTTTCACTTTCATTGCTATGCACGTTTCACTTGCATTGTTGTACACTTTTCACTTGCATTGTATGTGCATGCGTTTATCTTGTGTTGATATTGTATCTTGATAGAGCGTTGATCATGTGTTCCCATTATATTGTACTTGTCAAAATCTCTCTTTTGTGCAAGCACGCTATTGTATGTACGGTTCATTTGAAGTTGATGAAACCAGACGTTATTTTATGTACGATTCATTCTAGAGAAGTTCCAGTTCAGTTTGACTGCTACCTTTCTCCTCTCGCGTTTGACACGTGTTAGGATGACTGCGCTTTCTTGCGCAGTCCTTCTCCTTTCGCGTTTGATACGCTAGGAGGTGTTTCATTTGAGACTTTGGGTGTTCCCAATAGTCGCTTTTAGTCTTTCCTGCATGAGTCGTAGTTAAGATTGCATAATTTTCTTATATCCTTCCTGCATGAAGTGTAGTTTGGTTTGTGTTGCTCACGCGTAACGTGTTTATTGGCTTACATCTTCTCGTGTATAAGACTGTTGTAATTTGTCAATTTGCTTAAAATGGGGTATTTATTTTGCATAAATGTTTCATTACAGCCCTCTTTGCTTGATCATAAGTTATGCTCTTGCATCGTGCTTGTCATTTGCATTTTGCCCTAGCCTGCGGGCGCATCTATATTGTATTTTGTTTGTTTGTCCAAGTCTTCAGCCTTGTCAAAAATGGGTCATCTCTGGGCTTTGACATTCACTCATGTCATTTCATGACTCTGAGCTCTGTCAAAGAGGGGCAACTGTAGACAACCCATTTTTGACCGCCCTTAGGACTTGGGTGCCACTGATGGTTGGCTTGGTGGTGAAAGTTGTGTCGTGCAAGGGTTCGATTTTCTTCAGCAAAGAGAGAGTCAAATCCCAACTTCACACCCCATTTTTGGACTAAAACTATTTTGAATGGTTTTTAGACCTTAAAACCCTCTCTTTCAAAATATTTTTGAAAAGATGATTCTACGATGTTCCGACGCTCGCATTTTGTTAAATGTCGCGTTTTTTGATAAACCGAGCAAGGACAAAGTGGCAATGAATGAAAGAGAGATGAACTCTTTGAAAAAAATTTCAAAGCACCTTGTTTAGGGGTTTGGAGTTGAAGAAAAGAGGAGAAGAGAGAAGAAACCAAGTTGAGGGAGAAAATGGGCATGAACCGTTAAGAGAGAGTCGAGCAACGCTCGCTGAATCAGGCCTATTCATTTGCACACTTGGATTTTAGCCATGAGGCCACCACCAGTGGAAATAAGACTTCCGGGGCTTCATTTTTCACTCAAGAATCTCCTTAAGCCGAGGCCAGATGAAGGAGATATGATTGGTTGAAGTTGGGCATCATTCCGGTTGGACCGAAACTGAGTAGCCTTCACTAAAAGAGGGATATCTCTTAGAACAGTTAGAATTTTGATACAAGGCTACCACCATTGGAAATCTTACTTCTAGGGCTTGAATTTGCATTCAAGAATGATCTGAAAAGGCATCCAGATGAAGGAGTTAGGCTTGCTTCAAGTCGGGGACTAGGATTGATTTTTGCTGCCGGCCTCTATGGGAGTGTGCCGGCCATGAATGGCCAATGCCATCCAAAAGTGACCCCTGCCGGCCAACAATAGTGTGGTACCGGCCAACAATGGTAAAGGTGCCAGCCAGTGATGAAAATATCAGTTTTGGACAGATATTTTATCTCCAATTGGCACAGTTGTCTCTCTTGAGATATTTTCGACCCAAACCTCCATTTTTGCTATATAATGAAGCCTTATATCTCATTTTGAAGGGTTAGAACTTCTTAAGCAAGTTTGAGAGCTTCTCTCACTAAACTCCCTCTCTCTCTACAATTTTCAGAGCTTAATCTCTGTCTCTCTCTAGAGTTCACTCTCTCTTGCCCTTTTGTGCTAAAAGACTTGCATACAACCATCTTCAACCTATCAACCCTTAAGAAGACTTGATCACCATTGGGCTGAGGTCCCTTGGAACCTACTTTGGGTTGTTGAAGGCTGGTTTTGGCTCAGATTTGGGGCTGTTTTGCTGCTGTGCTTCAAAGGTAACCTCTTACCCTCTTTAAGCTTGTTTTGCATGCTTGTTTTACCACCTTTGAAAATTGTTTTTGGCTTGGTTTTGAACTGAAGAAAACTTTGTTTTTCAGTCCTAAAAATGTTGGTTTAAGCCTTGTTTGGCTAGGGGGTTGTCTCTCCCTTTTGTTCCTTAGCTTGTATAGCTTTTGAGCCATCTTTCAAGGCCTTTCAAAACAATTTTTCGTGGCCTTTTAACCACTGAAATCCAGAGGCATTTCAGTGGTAAAAACCCTATTTTGAGGCTCAAAATAGGAGGGGGTGGTCCCCCATCCTCTTGTCTTGTTTACTTGTGTTGATGGCCAACCAAATGAGCATGTGTTTTTACTTTTTTATGGCTTTGTTTAGGCTCATTTTTGTGACTTATCAGACCTGTCATAACTCTATTTTTGGCTGTCTTGGTCACCTCTTGCATGCTTATTGCACTTGTAGTGTAAATCCTCTTTGCTAGCCTTGTTAGCCTTACAAAGTAGCATACTTTTGTGGTTTGAATTAGCTTAGTTCAAGCATGTTTTTGGTGTTATTTTGACATGTTATAACTCTGATTTTGATTGGTGGATTCACTCCTTGCATGGTTTATACACTTGTAGTGTATTTCTCACAAACTAGTCTTGTCTGCTTCATGAAGTAGCATGTCTTTCTAACATGATTTGATTCTATTTCAGCATGTTTTTGGTGATATTTTGCCATGTCATACCTCTGTTAAGGTATGTTTTGGTTGGCCCTTGCATGCTCCATGCACTTGTAGTGCAATTCCATGAATTAGCCTAATGTGTATCATGCTTTAACATGGCATGGCATTCTAGCATGATTTTGGCTTAACTCTAAGAAGCTCTTGGTCATGTTTTAGCATTCTTAAGCTCTAATTTTTGTTGTTTTGGCCATGCATGCCATGATTTGTATAGCTATGGTTCATCCCAGCTTGTTAGCTTTGTGCATTAAGTCCACTAGCATGCATTGCTTGACCTATTTGAATGATCTGGCATCATTTGTTATGTGATTTCAGAGCATGTTTTATTGCCGTGCACTCACATCTTTCACTCTTTCAATGCGTTGAAGGGTTGGTCCTTTATGCCTTGAACATGAGCCTTTGTGTATGCCTTCATGCCTAAGCTTGCGAGCTATCATTTCAATATGTATTTGGGGTTATTTTGCCATGATATAACTCTGATTTTTGTTGGCAAAGCCATCTCACGCTTGATCTTGACAGGTGTAGTGTAATCCACCTTATTTGCCTTGCATCCATCATGCCTTATGCCCTTCATGCTAGCATATTTTGGCTTCCTTCCATACATGTTTTAGACTCATTTTAACATGTTTTAGGACTTTTTTAGGTTGCCCTTGCCATATGCTTCATGTTTTGCATAGTTGTAAAGCAAGTGCCTTGCTAGCCTTAAACTTTGAGCACCATAGCATGCTTCATTTGTATCATGTACATGATTTAGCATCATTCCACAAGACATTTCAGAGCGTGTAGCATTGCCATGTTCCCACTTCATTCACCCTTTGAGTGCCTCTAAGGGTTGTGCATTTGTTACCTTGTTTTGTGGCTTAGTGTGTACGCATGCATGCCTAGGCATTTGTGCCTCAATCTTAGCATATTTTGGTCTTTGTTTAGACCTATTTGAACTCTGTCCATGATTGGTTCATGCCTTTGTACCATGTATTGCATACCTCCTTTGTAGTCCTCTTTGGTAGCTTTATGCTTTAAGGACCCTAGCATGCCATGCTTGTATTGATTGAATGATTTGACATCATTTCATACCTTATTTTAGTGCATATAGTGTAGTCACATTCTCATATACTTCGTTTCTTCATGGCTTTTGAGGGTTGTGTATTATACCTGGCTTATAGGCTAACATGTGTGCATGTCTGTCTAGTCTTTTGAGCTTTATTTCCAGCATGTTTAGGCCACTATTTTGGGCATGATTGAGGTCTGTCCATATTCAGTTTAAGTCCATATAGCATGTTGTTTGCATGTTGTTGCATTGCATTGTGTTAGCATGTTGTTACATTGCATTGTTGTTTGCATACTTATTTTGCATTGCATTGTGTTTGCATGCCATTAGCATTGCTAAGTTGATCATGTTGCATTGCATTGTGTTTGCATGCTCATGTTACATTAGCATTGTTTGCATGCCATTAGCATTGATAGGTTGATCATGTTGCATTGCATTGTGTTCAACCCGGTGTTGTGTTTGAACACAAGGTGGATTAGCTCATTTCATACTTGAAGTGATGAAATGAGCCAATCTTCCTTTGGTCTCCATTGCCTTTGATTTCTCACGATAAGGAGATGGTCTTGGTGTCTTATTTGTCATGCATTTATTGAATTTGCATATGTTGGATCTTTAGCCATCATGTATCGAGATACGTCATTAATGGTCTTGGATCCAATGATGCCCATTCCATTGATGTTTTGAAGTGATATGGAGTGGCATAGTGCGTACATACCCTTGGGAGACCCTCCTTTTTCTCTATTTTGTGCTCTGCTACAGCTTGGTGTCCCAGCACATCAGTGGCCGGCACCCTCTTATTTCTGGTCGGCACCCTCTTATTTCTGGCCGGCACCCCTTCATCCTTGGTCGGCAGTGTGCACTCTTGGTTGGCAGGGGGGTCAGCAGAAGCTTCTCATGGCCGGTAGGCCACTGATGCACTCCCCAGCACTGTTTTAGTGAGATCCAGCTGCTAATTCTCAAGGACACTCTACAGACAGAGCCTCAAGAGAGCAACCGGAGAGCTTTTCGGGGCGAGAAACCGAATGCGAGCATACATGTTCAACATCTTCAAACCAGAGCTGAAGCAGCATATTTTAAAGCTTTATGTGTTACTTAGCTTGAATTTGTAATTTGATTAATTTGTTAATTAGTTAAATGTTGTAATAATTAAGTAGCTTAGTTTAGCTATTTCTTTATTGGTTTGTAATAATTAGTCTAATTAGCTTAATTAGATTAGTTGATTAGCTTAGCTTAGATTAGCTTAGCTTTCATTCGGACCCTCCGTCGAGAGGGCACAACTATTGTAATAAGCATGCATGTGTGTGATGCATGTCTTCTAACCCCCATTTCTTTCTCCCTTTTACTTATCTGCTTTCAGTGGTTAGTTTTAGGGCATATTTCAATTAGCATCCTTATGCTTGCATGCATGCATCATTCATTCGTATTGCATGCACCGGGCTCAGCGCATCATACTAACTGCATTGTATCTCAATACCTATTTGAATACATGTATCAAGTGTTACATTCACATGCCATCTTAGAATAGCCGAGCCTATTTTTAGTTGCATTTTGCATGTGTTGCATTAGGCACTGATAACATAGCTAGGATCATGCATTGATTTCTAACTAGCTATTGTTTTGGCTTGGAGTACTAAGTAAGCTTTTATGCTTTAGCATCTTGCATGTATGTAAGTGACTGCCATGATAGCATGCTTGCCATGAGGTTATGTGCTTAAGTGATTAACTGCATGAATGCCTGTGGGTGAAGGTTGGATTGCTTGAATTGGAACAATTCATCAAAATGTGTGTTTTAAGCCCACTTGAGGTGGCAAAATCATGTTTTCTAAGCCCACTCGAGGGTGGCAAATCCACGTCTTAGCCTACTTACGAGTAGCACCTTCAAACCATTTTCAAACAAACAAACATGAGATGTTTTGTTCCAACTTAGGCGATCTAGTCTATACTTGTATGTTGTGCACATCACGTAGTAAGCTAGCTAATAAACCGAAATAAGAACGCATGTGTTTTCAAAAATAACATATCATGACAGTAAAGGCTGATCCTTTGATCGGGCGAGCCAGGGTGCTCATTGCATGACCTTCCGCTCTCGTACCCAAGTTCCCGAGCCGAGGCAACTTTGGTGATGACGGACACGTGGCCTTAGGCACGAGTCAGGGTTTCCTAAATTCCCCCAAAATAAAACATTTAGGTGGCGACTCTGTATCTGGCAAAGCAGTCCATGTTTGGCACTTCTTTATAAAATCAGTTTTCCAAAATGATTTTCCCAATTTGGACTCTTTGGTGATTTATCGGTCTTGCATTGCTCTTTACAAGATTAGATTTAGAACCGTGACATTGAGTCCGAACTGTAGTAAGCTAATGAACAAAACGGATTTCGTGCCCATTCGCGCGTGGAGCCGGGACGTTCGAGTCGTCTACAGCATCTCTACGTCCAATTCTGCCAAACTCTTCCCTTCTCATTTGCTATTGAAGAATAACCTTCCAGACATGCAATCTTGCTCACCCCACTGAAAAGGAAAGCCTCTCAATGAACGAAACGAATAATCACCTTCCAGACATGTTACCCTTTTATCGCTTGTGCAACATTTATTTAAAACATCCAGGCCTTTAATGCCTGGCTGTGCTATCTATTAATTACGAATGTACCCTTCACGAAGGCGACCATGGACACCGCCATCCCCACACCTATTCGGCGTCATCTGTCAACAAGTCAACTAGGGTAGGGGCAGATATATAAATCTATTCGGCATCACATCATTTACTATTCGACATCACATCATTGACATCCTTAGCGTTGCAGTTAAACATCAAGCCAAATTGCCACACTATACCCCACTTGAGAACTTTCACGTGATGCCTTTCCTTTGGGACCTATTCGGCGTAATCCGTACAGTAGTCTCAACTGGGGCAGGGCCAGATACATGAATCTAGTAATATCGAGTAATCTATTCGACGTCATTAGTAATAAACAATCAAATGTTAACTCACATTTCAGCCATTACACAACTGCCAGTTAACAACTATTTGAACAATCTTATTTAACCAACATTATTTACTTCGATACATAATAGGACTCAATAAGACTATTTTCATTGATCAATAAGATCATTCTCATTAATAAACTGAACAGTTACAAACGTTTCAATTTATACATGAAAATGGCCCTACTATAATACTTGGCCAAAACAAAACTAATACAAAACGTTTTACTTTTGCTCCTCATCCAACCTAGCTTCAGAGTTCCTCAAGATCCGACTCCAGTGACTCTACTTATTGTTGTTCATACAGAATCGGCACGTCAAGTGTTGTCTTTGTAGCCGCTAAAGCTTTGGCCAGCCATGTTTAAAGCCTTGATTTTCAAACTTCAAGGCTTCATCGGCATATTTTTCCATGGCTGCTGTTTCTCCGACATCAAAAGCTTTGGTCGACTCTGACTCCGCTCATTCCTTTTCCTTCTCTGCCTCGTGGAGATCGGCCTTGAGTCTCTCTATTTCCTCTTTTGCCTTCGTAAGACCCATTTCTGTAATGTTGGCCCTTTCTTCGGCGACCATCCCAAGCAAGTCAACATGCTTCGTTTTTTTCTCTTCAACAAAGGCCTTTGATTGCTCTTCTTCGACTCTCATCGCCTCGGCCTCAGCTTTTTTAGTCGCAACTGCTAAATTGGTAGTGGCTACTTTAGCCTTATTTTTCTCGACTTCAACCTCTACTTTGAGTAAGTCGATTAGCTCAACGACTTCATAATGACGGCAGCCAATTTCGGCAATTTGCTCCGCCGCTTGGAAGGAAAACCAAAACAGTAAAGTAATGAACATGTGTAAAGGGCAATGACGCTAAAACTAAGAAATGATGCTCACCAGGATAGCTGATTGGGTGGCCAAGGCAATGGAAACTACGTCTGGCTCAGCACAGAATGTCACCTTATCCAATGGAAAGGAAATTGCCGATGCCACACTTAGGGCTAGGGCAAGATCCTTCACTGTCGATGCTCTAATGGGAACCAAAGATCCCTTCATCTTCGGTTGGATTGTAAATGGCTTAGCAAGATCAGGCAGAGGAAAAACTCTCGATCGTTTATTGATCAGTTGCTCAGATGATTCGGCCATAACTTTGGCAAATTTGGTGGGGCACTTCTCCCCTCTTTGTTCAGTCACTGTTTCTGTTGATTCCTCACGCTGATGAGCCGGATCATCAAGTACAATTTTGACAACCGTCTCCGTGTAGACCACGTCTGGCGAAGGAATTTCTTAACTTTCCCCAGTACTGTCTGCTCTCCTTCTTGTCGCAATCTTCTCGGCATTCCTCTTCCTGGAAAACTACGCAAGCAATTCTCCTGTCATATTTTCAAAATCGGCTCCAAGCAAGTCTTCTAAATTAATAAAGATGTCTTCTTCGCGGGAGATTAAATCTACTTGGCCAGAAGAAGATGGAATACCAACTCTTTCTTCGAGTTTGACTTGATTAAGGGATCAACTAGTTTCTCTATCTAGTTCATGCTCCTCTACCGAACGGACCTCCAACTCGACGGGAATGTTTAAGTCTGTGAGATCTAGTTGAATTTCTTTGATGCCATGTTCACCCCCTTCTTCACCTTGGTTGCTGACTTTTCTCCCTGTTCACGGGCAGAAGATTCCCCAAGTCCAATATCCCTCAGATTAGTGAAACTTGGGAATATTAGAGTTGTGAGCTTCCGTTCACCTCTTGGAACTAGAATATGATCAACCGCCAAAAATGTCACGTATGTGGGGTCATGTCTTAACAATAGATGAGTGGCGTGTCCTTGTCCTTGAAGATTTGAACGACCACAAAACTAAGGACAGTCTTCACTTGAGCAAGCACAAGTTTGTCCGCCGAAGTGAGGAATCTTTTGAGGTCATTGCTTGCACAAAAGAAAGACGATCAAATTACAGAACTTAAGCCGAACAATAATTGAATTGGCACAAGAAGCAAAAGATCTATTCGGTCACCTGGTTCGTCTTTCTGTCTAGGCACTGGGTCTAGGCGATTTTCTCCTTCGCCGAATTCCCAATTACCCTGGACGACGACCATGATATCGTCAACCCTCTTGCCAGAACTGGCAAGCATAGTCACTAAATGGTGATCTATGTCTTTGGCTCTGAAAAAATATCAACCTTGCCGACCAGACGATTTGGCCAAGACATAGCAATGCCGAACAGCAGGAATTCCTATGTTAAGTTGAAGTCGACAGTTTAATTCTACTATACCCATTATTATTCGGTAGAAATTTACGTTAGGTTGGGAGGAGATTAAACCCCAATAGCACAGAAGAAATGGATGGAGGGTGAAATGGACTCCACCCTCAACGATCAATAGTAAAGGAAAAATGATTGTGTTCATATCCTTATTTCCATGTCAACCACGTCGTCCCCAATGAGGGCCAATCGAACGTCGTCTAGGATCGAAAATGACAACGAAAGGTAGCAACTCGGTCCTCTGAGAGGAAAGCTTTCGAATGCTTTTCCATAATGACGGAATAGGAAGACCACAGCAAAAGCAAAGACAAATAAAAGAAGGTTGGACTGATATTATGTGAGAAAAGTAAAGAAAGAAGGCTTGGAAGACTTATAGAATGAAATGAAAGAAAAATAAATGGCAAATACGAAGATGGAGTAAAGTGCAGAGATTCTTGAAGATGAAGGGTTACAAGAGATGAACCAAGGGTAGACACCTTTCAAAAGATGAAAAGACGGAGAGTTTTCAAATCATATTAAATGAATACAGATACGAAGGGGCGGGAAGCTGCAATCATTTCAATTGCCTCCCTACTGACAACTCAGCAACAAACGGTGTGCGTGCGCCGTATTCTTGAATTTCAAGATGTTTTGACAACTCGAGCTGAGTTAAATATGCTCTTAACGGCCAAGAATGTCGACTATGTTTTTTAGTTGAATACTCGATGGGCAATTGTGGGAGCCGAATAAATGATGAAATGTGGATAAAGAGCTCGACGACCCAGTGTTATAAAAATCCTCTAGGTCGTAAGACATAGCCGAATAAGCAGGGATAATCCTTATGGGTGCCGAATAGATAGTAACAAACGGCAGGCCCATATTGAAGCCAGGCTGTCCAATACAGGGAAGTGGACCCAAAAGAAATAAAAAGGAAATAGCAAGAGAAACTATAAAAGGGGAAGGTAGGCTAAAACAAGAGGTATGTGTGCTAAAATATAAAATTCTTAAGAGAGAAAAGAGGGCTAGAAAAACAGATACTAACTTGCCCGTCAGAGTTTTAATTCCGATACCACGGACCGGAGTGTTCTTTTCTATTTCAGGTGACATCTCAAGGATTTCGAAGGTCTAACTAGATCGAAGAAGTATTTTCAAATCCATTTCATCGCAATAAATTAACTTTTTCTTGAGATTTTAGTTAGAACTCCCTCATTAAAAAGTTTTACTAATATGACGACACATGAAAAATATTTGGGGAAATTAAAAATTAATGACACCTTCACAAAATATTTATAAATTTATAAATATATATATATATATATATATAAATTTAATTATTAAAATTGATAAAATTTATCATTGATTTGATTTTTTTTATTTTTTTTTTCTTAAAACTTCCACTAAAGTGCAATTCCCCAAAATATTTCTTAGGTCAATTCTTCTAAATTTGTGAAGGTTATTCTCAGACGAAAATTCCCCAACACTAAAGCTGGGAAGCGTTGTTTTGTTGTGAAATAATTTAAAAACTTAAAATTCAATAATTTTTTTTATCTTGATATTTATTTATTTATTTATAAAATTAATATTTTTAGAATCCTTTCATTGAGATTTATCAAATAAGATAATGACAAATATGAAATTCTTATAGAAGAATTTGATAAAATTTTCACTAAATTTTCAATTACCTAACAATGAAAGTTCTCTTAGTTTAGTTAACAAAATTTCACTGATCTTTAGTCACCGTCAATGAAATTTCACCGAGTATAGTAAAATTTCAATGTCTAAAAATTTTAAGTATCTAATTTCAAATTTAAGATAAAAATTTCAAATTGAATGCTACAAAATATAATTAAAAAATTCCTCTATTTTAAAATAATATTTTTTCTTTTAGAAAGACATTATTCTATCAACACCACTTGCTGCAACTTGCTGCATTGAAAATGAACTTTATTAGTTCCATGTGAGTTGGTCTTCTAACAGTTAATACATATTGATATTTGTCATGGTATGAAAGTCATATGCATCTCATTTTCGGTTCAACTCTTCTATTTTTTTTTTATTAGTGAAAAAAAAATTATTAATATAAAAGCAAACAAACAACAATCCATGGTGATAAAATGCAACATTGCCAAATACGTACATCTCAAATAGGTTAAAAGATACAAAACAAGTTAATTATATGCACGCACCATGGAAATAAATAAATAAAATGAAAAAGTCTCACAAGTTAATTATATGCAAGCACCAAGGAAATAAATAAATAAAATGAAAAAGTCTCACGTAAAAACTTACATGATTTTATGAATTTCAAAAAATTTATAAATTAATTTAGGGTAAATTATGCAAATGGTCTATGTAGTTTACACGTTGTGTCATTTTGGTCCCTCTAATTTTAATTTGCTAGATTTGACCTTAAATTTTGAATTCTGTATCATTTTGGTCCAATTAAGAATGGATATTAAGAAATTGCTCAATTTTGACCTTAAATTTTTATCTTTGCCATCCGCTGTCGCCGCCGCCACAGCCAAACAACAATCCCAACATCATCAAATCATCATAACTATCAAAAATTACAAAACAAAATCCAATTTTCAACCCTAGATTAAAAATCACAACAAGAAATTAGCCACATTTCCAAATTTGAAATCCCATATGTACAAATCTCCATGACGAACAAAGGAAAAGAAACAAGAACAGAGAGAGAGAGAGAGAGAGAGAGAAAGAATAAGAGTGAGAGAAAAAAAATGGGTCACCATCATTGCTTGCTCCGTCATTGTTGGTTGCGCCGTTGATTGGGCATTTTTGATCATCAGCAACAATGGTGTGGTCCACAACAAAATCATTCAATGTTACATTCAATTCGCCATAGACATGTGAATTCGAAACTGAAGGTAAAAAATCCAATTCGATGATAGACAATTGGGATGTGTGAGACAACAAGCTTTCAGAGTCCTCTGCCACCAAAGAAGAGTGGTTTTGATTGTAATTGTAACTCTTCTCCGACGAAGCAGCTATGGATTCAAATTCAAGCTTTTTCAAATCGTAAGCCCTCGCTCCTTCAACAATGTTGAAAGTGCCCAACCAGACTCTCTTTCTAGTGAAAAAGTCTCGAATCTCAGCAGCCTATTTGCCCTATTTTCGCTGTCGAACCCCTCTGTATTTCGACCCAGATGGCCTCGACCGATTAGGGTCTAGGGTTTTGGTTAAAACCCTCTTCTTTTTAGGGGCTCTCTCTTCATCGCGTCACCCTACCTCTCTTACAATCACGATGCCATCACCTCACCCATTTCATTCCAAACTCACAATAGCAACTACCTTGCCAATCCCTCATAGGCCCTCGACACCACCTCTATCTCCCTCTCCCTCTCTCTCTCCCTTCTCCTTCCCCAACCCTTCGATGACACCTCCTCCTCATCATCATCATCATCATCATCTCTCTCTCTCACTATGTGTACAGAGATATACATGTATATATCATTGAGTTAAATGGGAATGAGTTAATTCACTTTGAGTTAAATGGATAAATCATTGAGTTAATTGAGAGTAAGAGCAAATTAGTTTTAAAAAATTAAAAAAAAACATTGAAAATAAACTCTGTCTTCCTAGATTAAAAAAACGGAAGGACTTAAACTTTGAATTATCTTTTGCTAAAACTCTATTATAGACTTGGGTTGGAGGAGGCATTACTAATTTTCTTTTATTCATATTAACTAACGTGTCATGTACAAAAGGAACTTAAAAATTCAAAATAAAACACACTTCAATAATATAATAAAAATGTAGTAAAATTTGGAAAACATTACTTCATATAAATAAAATAATTATTAATATGTCATCCATAGTGATGATATGGAACAATAGAATAGAGACACAAAAAGAAGAAGAGGATTTTACATTCACCAACAACATCCTTAGGACGAAAAAAAATTCATTCAAATCGCATCAGCACTGATATATAGTTTCACTATACAATAGCATGTAAGTATAATATATCTTATCATATAGACTGTAATTACTAGATTGTTAGTTATTTTTTAGTTATAAAATTTACCGTCTAAGTATTATTATATTATTGATTGGTGATATCATGTATGAGTAATAACATGTGTCACCTTACTTTTGAAGTTCTGAAGATGCTTGCTATTTTAAGGAATATAATTACATAGCCAACTACAGTATATGCTACAAAATATATAAAACTAGTTTTTCTAGCAACTCCATCCTTGCCCAAATAAAAATATTACATTCTAAAATAAAAAATAAAAAATCATTTAAATAAAGCGGTCCCAGTCCACAAATCCATTTCATGGACTTAAAAGGTCATAGATCCACGTGACTTTTTATTTGGGTCCACGAGGATAGCCGCATACTATCATGCAAAATTAAATGACCATAGATCCACACATTTCTATCCGTCCAAATTATGATACAAATTTAAAATTGATATTAAATTAATATTATGTACCATCTGTTCAAGCTGACATGTCCATCTGTCCAAATTATGGGACAAATTCAAATATGTTTAAATTGATGTATTTATCTGTCTATCTTTCCAAATTATGGGGACAAATTCAAAATTAATATTACGTACCATCTATTCAAATTGACGTGTCTATCTTTTCAAATCATGGAACAAATAAGTTAAAATAATTTGTAGAGATAAGCAAAAATACTAGGACAAATAGATTCGATTTGGGCAGATAGATTAAAACAATTTGGAAAGATAGATTAAAAATATTAAAATACTTTGGACAGATAGATTAAAAGTATAAAGATATTAGCATACATAGGTTAAAATAATTTGGATAGATTGGTTAAAAATATTAGAACAGATATGTTAAAATAATTTGGACAGATTAACATACCTAGGTTAAAATAATTTGGACAAATAGGTTAAAAATATTGAAAAAGATATGTTAAAATAATTTGGATAGATAGGTTTAAAAAATTGAACAAATATGTTAAAAATATTGAGAAGATAGGTTAAAATAATTTAGATAGATTGGTTAAAAAAATCGAATAGGTAGATAAAAATTTGGACAGATAGATATTTATGGAACTAAATTTCTTCAGCCCTTATCTATTTTTTAACTTGTTTTAATTTTTTTATTTTTTTTTCTCTCCAAGGTTGACAATCTAAACATTAGTCAGAACACCAATATACCTTCAAATCCTTCATATTCAACACATCTTGGAGGCAAATGAAAGATTGTTGTTGGTGACCAACTATTGATGTTGTGATCTTTTGTTATTGAACTTTGTTGTTGGTGAATCTTTACTTTTTGAACTTTGTTATATTGATGTCAAAGCTGTCCCCCTAAGGTTATAGGAAAGTTTGTTGGTAGTTGTAAACATTTATTTGGAGACAAGTGAACTCTGTTTTTTTAACTCTAATTTTTTGAACTTTTGTCCAGCCAAATTTATTGGAAGTTTAGAGAAGTTGCAATGCTTTAAAGTGAAGTTGGTTTATAGATTTTTTTATTGCTTTATAGCTTTCCTAGAGTTCAAGGCTCAGCACCTTATGTGTTAATTACTAATCTGTTGGTTGATATGGTAGCCCTGCAACTTTTATTTACTTATATTAGCAGTTGTTATATGCATTGCAGGTCCAAGGGTTGACTATGTTTATCTTGTCTTTGATAAAAGAGATTAACACCAAAGCATTCTGAAACAAAATCATTTTATTCTTGGTAAGGACTAGGCAGTGACTCCAAATCAATCTGCGTCCTTAGCAAGCAGTTGCTGCTGCATCACTGTTGAAGGGCATGTTTCTCAAAATACATTAAAAAATAAAAAATAAAAAATCTAACACACACACATATACATAGATATATATATATATATATATATATATATATATATGGAAAAAATTAGTCCCCCAAAGTCATGATACAAAATAAATCTTTTGTTCATTCATCAAAATAAATTTACCAATGTCATTACAATGTTGAATGGTGCACTACCATTGCATTCTGTTAATCTCCATTACCATGCTTACAAAATAAGTAGAAAGTTCACATTTTGTCATACAAAGGTTTACATTTTTTGCCACAAAGTTAGTAGATTCATAAACAAGGAAGCAACCAAAGCAAACACCAACCACTTCAACTTTGCACAGTACTTATCTACTACTTGTAGCCCTACAACTTTGATCCTTGCTCGCAATCCACTTGTGCATCTAATATGCTTCCCTCAGTTGTTGAAACTTCGACCTTCACTAACACATGACAAAATAAGCATATTTTGCACCATAAGGGATCAAAATCTATGTGAAAGTCCTACAACGACGTTAATATTTAAAGACCAAATATTCATATCCGTCAACAACCAATAAATTAGGCAGCAAATCCAATAAATGAAATTTTTTCTTATACTAATTTAGGTATTCAGATTTACAAATTAGGTTAAAAAATTTATATATGACATTAACATGTTTATATTTTTGTTCAACCTTTTATTATAGTGCTACAACTTGGATATCGGGCAAATTTATTACTTTGCCACATGTCAAATACTATTAAAGAGAAGATTTTTTTTATGAGCATTAGCTGCTTCTGCAAACATATTGCAAAAATTGTGCTAAATTATTTTACTTTTTGGTCTATTTTGTATTAACAAATCTAAAAGTTAAAATAAATAAACAAATAAAATAAGCCCAAAAAGTCAATTGCATTTGGCTTTTTTGTGTGCTTTTTGAACCTTATTTTTATTTAATTCTTTTATTTTTCCGGTACATCTCCATTGCAGAGAGATAAGGAGAGAGTATAAGGCGGAAAGAGACTAGAGAGAGAGAGAGAAAACAGAGCTAAGCGAAGAAGACGACGAGAGAATAAGCTGAGAGTAGTGAACAACACAGGCCTAGACACACACACACACTCTCTCTCTCTCTCTCTCTCTTTACGAGTTTTGTATTTGGGGCAAATTTCAGCCTTAATCAATGAAATTAACGGTTTGGAGCTTTTATATGGGGTTAATAAAAAATGGCGTCATTTTGGGTTGGTTTTGGTGTCAAAAATGGCTTTCTCTGTTACTTCATGAAATGGAGATGGACGGGCTTATATTGTGACACGGAATAAACTCTAGGGTTTTAATTGTCAAAATGAAAATTTAGGGTTTAAATTACAAAACACGCGAAACCTTGGAGTTTTTTTTTTTTTTTTTTTTTGTAATTTGCTCCAAAAAAAATTAAGTATTGAAATGTCAAATGGGATGAGAATGAAAATGAAAACTACCACAAAACATAATTATTTTTATTCAATTATGGTTTTTAAACGACTTAAAAACAATTAAAAAAATGTTTTACGTCTGAAATTATTGAATATGCTCTTAATTGAAATGCTGAATTATATTATCCCAAAAAAGGAAAAAAAAACAAATTAGTTGTACTTTCAAAAATTAACTACTAACGCATGAAAAAAATTTTGTGCTTAAAAATTAAAATCTATAAATTTTATCATTAATTTTTTTTTTTTCAAAAAACCTTAACATGTTATTCCCCTAAAAAAAATTAAATAAATAAATAAATAAATTTCACATAACAATTGGTCGCCAAGATTTAATAAATTATTGAATACGTTTTTGTTGAATATCCACACCATGCATCAAGAATGAAGGCTGTAGATCTAGGCTACAGATTTGCTGAAGATTTTCAAACCTAGGGGTGGTTGTGTTAATGGCTCTCTATTTATTTTTGGTAATTGGTTGTTGGCAAGCAGCTCTCTCGTTTGTGTATAAATGGGAAGAGTTGTGAGCTGATATTGTAATGAGAGAGATGTCAGAGTGTGAAGAAAAAAGAGAGTTATAAAGAGTATATTTGTGACTTGAGTTGAGAGAATGAGCTCCTCTTCTTCTATTTTGTAATTTTTACCCTGTTATAGTGCATTCTCATTTTCTTCTCCCGTGGACGTAAGCATTGGGCCGAACCACGTAAATATTTGTATCTCAGTTATGTGCAATTGTTTGTAGATCAATTTGTGGGCGTGTTTAATCCTAACAAAGTGGTATCAAAGCCAGGTTGTGTGTTTTTTGAAAAAATAGAGTGTGTTCTTCAGAATTGCCCAAAAATCAAATTGGTCGAAATTCACTTTTTATCACACCAGGTTAAAGCTCTCGACGAGACGAGCACACAAGAAAAAATCGCATAAAAAACGGAGATCGGAGAAGGTCGCATGCACTTCACGCGCTACTGATGCCGTTCCCACGTGCTAGAGACTGGCCGCACGTACTTCACGCGCAAAACTAGGAAAGAAGACGACCCTTCTGTTTTTATGTAATAAATACTTATTTGTGATGATATAAGACACAAGTTTTGTGTTAGTAGAGTTGGTAAAGCCCAAGTCTTGGAATTTAAGAGTTCAAAACTCTTTGGCAACAAAATCATTTTTTTTTTTTCTAGAAAATTCACTAGAGATGAGCTGAAGCCAAGCCGAACCGAAACTGAGCCGCCCAAGCCACTAACTAGAGTCGTTGACCAGAGCAGAGCGGCTTTGACCGAGCCACTGACCAAGTCGCACCGCCAAGCTGCCAAAACGCTGATGTCAGCCTGACGCAAGCCGAACCAGAGGAATTATCCGATGCTTCTCAGGCATACCAGATTTCACTGATCTGAACCAATCAACCTATTTTGGCTTGATCTGAGTCATTCAGAGTCCGTTTTTGACAATCCAATAGTGCTTTTCAACTATTTAGAATATTTTGAACACATCCGTATGGTCAAACTTTGCAAATCAGATTTCAAAAATTTACAGTCTTTATTTTGGCAATCTAAGGTGCTTTTTCGGCTAATTTGACTAGTTCTGACTCAACGACGAAGTCTGATTTTTCAAAGCAGAGATTATTTTTCCTATAAGACAATTATTGATGGAGGAATCAATATCGACTTCGGGATCCATGATCAAGCTAAATGCTTCCAACTATGCAATTTGGAAGCCCAAAATAGAAGATGTCTTGTATTGCTGAGATTTGTTTGACCCCATTGAGCTTAATGGAGTTAAACCAGTTGCAGAGAAGGATGAAGACTGGAAGCGGAAAAACCAAAAGAGCATTAGTCAGATCAGACAATGGATCGATCATAGTGTCTTCCACCATGTCACCCAAGAGACTGATGCCTATGCTCTTTGGACAAAATTAGAAGGCATATACCAGTCGAAGACTGCTCGGAATAAAGCCCTCCTAATGAGAAGGCTCATAAATTTGAAGCTGAAAGGCGGTGTCCCTATTGTAGAACACACCAGTGAGTTCCAAAATCTGGTGAACCAACTAGCAACTATCAAAATGGAGTTGGATGATGAAATGCAGGCCCTATTGCTGCTCAGCTCCTTGCCAAATAGTTGGGAGACATTGATGGTGTCCCTCAGCAACTCTGTACCTGAAGGAAGACGGACCACGAACATGGTCACTGATGCTGGGTGGAGATGAGTCCCATGCCCTCGTCACAAAAAATAAAGGTAGAGGCAGAGGCAGAAGAAGAAGCAAAAGTAGATAACACAGCAGAGGAAGATCTCAAGACAAAGGGAAGTCCAAAAAAGGTACGAGCCGGCCAAGGTTCAAGTGTTACCATTGTAGCCAGGAAGGTCACATAAAGAAATATTGTTATGTCATCAAAGGAGAACAAAAACAAGGCAATAGAGAGCTAAAGACCGAAGATGGGAACACTGCAGTTACTATCTCAAAGGATATTGCATTATTCTCTGTTGAAGAACAAGAATGCCTTCATATGTCAGACAACACTAAGTGGGTGGTAGATACATCAGCTTTCTACCACGTTACACCCCGGAAGGAGTTCTTTAGTACGTACCAAGCTGGAGATTTTGGTGCAGTAAAGATGGGTAACTCCAGTTTTTCGAAGATTGTAGGAATCAGTGATGTTCGCATCCAAACAAAAGTTTGGTGCATGATGGTGTTGAATGATGTCAGGCATGTTCCCGATTTACACCTGAATCTTATTTCAGGGATAGCCTTAGATCGACAAAGCTATGATAACTACTTGGGCAAAGGCATGTGGAAATTGAAGAAGGGATCTCTAGTGGTAGCTAGAGGACAAGCAACTGGTACGCTATACAAGACTCATGTGAATGTGATTTCAGATAGTCTCAACGCAGCAGAAGATCAGGCATCACTAAATTTGTGGCACAAAAGGCTGGGTCACATGAGTGAGAAATGATTGCAGATTCTGACAAAGAAGACTCTTATTCCCTTAAATTTGCCAAAGATTTAAAATTAAATTCTTGTGACAACTACTTATTTAGGAAGCATCATAGAGTCGCCTTCCACTCATAATCCAGAAGACAATCAGAGTTGTTGAGCAGAGTATACTTTGATGTATGCAATCCCATAGAAGTGGAATCTTTGGGTGGCAGAAAATACTTCCTAATGTTTATTTGTGACACATCACTGAAGGTATGGGTTTATGTCCTAAAGACCAAAGCTAAGGTGTTCCAACATTTTTAGACATTTCATGCTATGGTGGAAAGGGAGACCAGAAAGAAGCTGATATGTCTCCGAACAAACAATGGAGACGAGTACATGTCAAAGGAGTTTGCAGCCTACTGTGCTACTCGCGACACCCGACATGAGAAAACTGTTCCTGGAACCCCACAACACAATGGTGTAGCCGAGAGAATGGACCAGACCATTGTGAAGAAGGTTAGCTATATGCTCAAAATGGCAAAGCTGCCAAAGCCATTTTGGGGAAAAGTTGTTCGTGTTGCTTGCTATCTGATAAATAGATCGCCATCAGTTCCACTAAATTTTGAGATTCCAAAAAAAGTGTGGTCTGGAAGGGAGATTTCTTACCCTTATTTGAGAGTGTTTGGGTGGAAAGCATTTGCACATGTATCCAAAGAGCACAAGCAGAAAAAGGATGATAAAGCTACTCCATTCATTTTTATTGGCTATGGAAATGAAGAATTTGGATACAGATTGTGGGATCCAAAAAACAAGAAGGTCATTCGAAGTCGAGATGTAGTTGTAGACGTCCCCGAACGCCCCGGGAGGGATGAGGTCCCGTTCCGTTCGTATGGGGCTCACTATAGTTCAGGACTCTCAAATTGTCACGGTTCTAAATCTGAACCAAAGAGTCCAAATCCGGCAAATCGTTTTGAGAAAACAGATTTTGAAAGAGGTGCCAAACATGGACTGCTTTGCCAGATATAGAGTCACCACCTAAATATTTTATTTTAGGGAGATTTAGGAAACCCTGACTCATTTGCCTAAGGCCACGTGTCCGTCATCACCAAAGTTGCCTCGGCTCGGGAACTTGGGTACAATTGGGGAAGGTCACTTCGTGAGAACCCCCGCTCGCCCGATCAAAGATCGGCCTCTACTAACCATGATATCTATTTTTGAAAACATTATGCGTTCTTATTCCGGTTATTAGCATAGATTTAATATGTGATGCGCACAGCATACAAGTATAGACTAGGTCGCCTGAATTCGAACAAAACATTTCATGTTTGTTTATTTGAAAATGGTTTGATGGTGCTACCCGCAAGTAGGCTAAGACATGGATTTGCCACCCTCGGGTGGGCTTAGAAAAAAAACATGATTTTGCCACTATCTAGTGGGCTTAAAACTCAAAGTGAATGAATTGTTCCAATCCAAATAACCCAACCTTCACCCACAGGCATTCAGGCAGATATATCACATAAGCAATTAGCCTCATGGTAAGCATGCTATTATGGCAGTCACTCACACGCATGCAAGGATGCTAAAGCATAAAACTTACCGAGTACTCCAAGCCAAAACAAAAGCTAATTAGAAATCCATGCATGATCCTAATTATACAAAAATGCCTAATGCAACACATGCAAAAGTGAAACTATAGCAGGCTCGGCTATTCTAGACATGGCATATGAAATGCTACAGCTAACATGTATTCAACTTTGGAATTGAAAATACAATGCAGTTAGTATGATGCGCCGAGCCTGGTGCATGCAAGACAGATGAAATGAATGCAAACATGCTATCATACTGTATGCTAATTGAAACATGCCCCAATCTAACCATCATAAGCGGGTAAATAAAAGGGAGAAAGACGTGGGGTTGGAAGACATACATCACACACACGCACACTTATTACAGTTTGTGCCCTCGCGCAGAGGATCTGAATAAATAATACAGTCCCAAATGAATAATTACAGTCCAAATATGTACAAAACCCTAATTAATTAACAAATTAAATTAGGAAAGCAATAAATTGGCATGCAAGCCAGGGACTGCCTCAAATCCGCTCCGGATGATGAATGATGCATGCTCGGGTTGTCTTGTGCGGAGAATTCTTCGCGATGCCCCGATTTGCCTCTGTTTGCAGTTGTTCTTGGAATGCATGTCAAGCTCCGGAAGGCTGTCAATTTTTGATTTGCTGCAACAAAGAGCAACAAAGGGGCATGGCAAAGTATTTTCACATATGTATGCATGACTACTCTTCAGGGAGTGTAGTCCTCGATCCTCGTGCCACCAATCACGCATATTGATGCATAATGGCCGAGGAGTCGAATTGCACGACTCAATATGAAATGAATGCACATATAAACACAACAAGGCCTGAACTCCATCATGGATAATCCGGAGTGTCGGCGACTGGGAATTGAGACACGTTCCGTCACTCGAAGTACGAAACGTCCCTCGTTTCCCGTGCTCGGGCTAACTCCTATCCCAAACACAATGCAATATGCATGACATGCATGAATACAATTCTAACATGCAACCTAGCATACACAATGCTATGAAGTGGCATACACAATGCACGATGTAACAAGGCATACACAATGCTCTAACATACAACCTAGCATACGCAATGCTATGAAATGAAATGGCATACACAATGCACAATGGACTTACACCAACATGAGTGGACCTCAGCCACACTCACATCAGTAGCCATGAGATGAAAATGAGACACTCGAAATGCGTGCACACATGCACGCAAACCGAGGACCAAGCCTAAGGGACAAATGCCACTCCAACAAGACATGGCAAGGCATGGAATACGGCATACAAACATGCAAGTTTCAGCACTGAAATTTGATGCAAAATGATCCCAAAACATGGAAACATGGCACCCGATGCATGGAATGGCCCCGAAACACAAAACTAGGCATGCGCATTGGCCTATAGCTATACAAAACATGCATTATTTTATCATGAAGCATGAAGACAGATGCAAGAAAGTCCCAAAACATGCATATTTCCAGTTTATAACAAGTCCCAAAAATGAATGCAAATATGGCTAATCTATCATGCAAAAATGGCCCCAAAAGAGAGATTAAACACAAAGGGACAGCAGCTGGCCCCGAATGGAAAATAGCCCTTCAACAAAGTTTAAGAGGGGCTCAGAAAAAGGAACTTTACAGTTTACATCAAGCCACGAAGATAATCACAAATAAGGCCAAACTATCATGCAAGAAAAGGCCTAAAATAGGGATTAAACACAAAGGGATAGCAGCTGGCCCCAAATGGCAAAGATCCCTCAACAAAGTTGAAGAGGGGCTCAAAACAAGACACTTTACAGTTTACATTAAGCCACGAAAATAATCACCAATAAGGCCAAACTATCATGCAAGAAAAGGCCTAAATAGGGATAAATAGACAAGTGGCAGCTTCTATTCTCAAACAGAGGAGAGCCCTTCAAGAATGTTGAATAGGGGCTCAAAAAAATAGGTTTTACAGTTTATGGAAAGATTCAAAACAGCTCACAAATAGGCCTAAAGTACTACGCAAAAATTGGCCTAAAAGAGAGATAGAGAAGCAAGTGATATCAGGAGGCCTCAAACAGAGGAGAGTCCTTCAAAAATGTTGAAGAGGGGCTTAAAACAAGCTATTTTACAGTTTATGGAAAAGTCCGAAACAGCTCACAAACAGGCCAAAAATACTATGCAAAAATAAGGCCTAAAAGAGAGTTAAAGAAGCAAGTGATAGAAGGAGGCCTCAAACAGAGGATAGCCCTTCAACAATGTTGAAGAGGGGATCAAAAAAAGATATTTTATAGTTTATGGAAAAGTCCGAAACAGCTCACAAGTAGGCCTAAAATACTATGCAAAAATAAGGCCTAAAAGAGAGTTAAAGAGGCAAGTGATAGCTGGAGGTTTCAAACAAAGAAAGACCCTTAATCAAACATGAAAAGAGGCTCAAAATATGACTATTTACAGTTTGGGTCGGAGCCCAAAGATGCAAGCAAGTATGGCTTAGATACAAAGCAAAATAAAGCACAAAAGAGGGAAAATGGGACTCACCCTTGTAGACCAATGGACCAGCAGCTCTTGGACCAAGTTTGGGAGCTCTTCACCTCTGGAAAGCAGCCTCAAGTTTCTGGAATAGAGGATGGAGGCCTTGTGCTATGGGTGTAGTGCAAATGGTGCAAGGATTTTAGGGTTCGGAGGGTTGGAAGAGAGAGATGGAGGATGTATGTATGCAAGGCTCCAAGCAATTTTGTTAACCCCTAAAATGCAGCTGAGGGTGCTGGTTTTATAGGGAAAGAAGTGGAGGAAAGGGGGGAAAAATGGGGGGGGGGGAAACCAATTCCAATTTCCCCCCAAAAGGAAAGACCCTCGGGTATAGGGTCTGGAGGAAAACAAATTGCACACCTGGAACACACTTGGGGAGGGGATCATGGCCGGCCAGCTCAAAAGGGCTAAAATGGTCATCCAACCAGGTAGGTGGCCGGCCTGCCACCTTTTCTGGTCGGCCTGCTACTTTTCAGGACAAAAAATGAGTCTGCCGGAAAGAAAGGTGGTCGGCCAGTGATGTGGAAGTCCAATGGTGGCCATCCAGGTATCCAAATTGAAGCCCCGGAAGTTAGATTTCCAATGGCGCAAACCTTGCATTAAAATTCCTCCTGTGGAAAACGTTATGCCTATTTTGGTGAAGCCGCGCAGATTCGGTCCAACCAAAGTGATGCCCTACTTCAATCAACCATATCTCCCCCGTCCGGAATTGGCTTTAGGAGATTCTTGAGTGCAAATTGAAGCTCCGGAAGTCTTCTTTCCAACGGTGGTGGCCTCATAGCTTGATTCCAAGTATGCAAATGAACAGGCCCGATTCGGCGAGGGCTGCTTGCCTTTTTTTCTTAACGGTTCATGCCCATTTTCTCCCCCAACTAGATTTCTTCCCTCTTCTCCTCTTTTCTTCAACTCCAAACCCCTAAGTAAGGTGTTTTGAAAGATTTTTCAAAAATTTCATCTCTCTTTCGTTCATTTTCACTTTGTCCTTGCTCGGTTTACCGAAAAGCGCAACATTTGACAAAATGCGAGCCTCGAAACATCGTAAAAACTTTATTTTCAAAACGTTTTGAAAGAGGGGGTTTCAAGTCTAAAATATTTTGATCAAGATTGTTTCGGTCTAAAAAAAAAGGGTATGAAATTGATATTTGACTCTCTCCTTACCGAAGAAACCGACCCTTTGCACTGCACAACTTCCAAAACCATCAGTTGTATCCAAGTCTTAAAGGCGGTCAAAAATGGGGTGTCTACAGTTGCCCCTCTTTGACAGAACTCGGAAGTCAAGAAGTGACGGGAGTGAGTGTCAAAGCCCAGAAACGACCCATTTTCGACAAGGCCGAAGACTTAGACAAACAGGCAAGACAAACAGAGATGTGCCCACAGGCAGGGGCAAAATGGAACCGACAATGCAAGAAGCCGAAGGTAACTTAATGATCATGCAAATGCAGCAAGCTGTAATGAAGCACATATTCACAATAGATGCAACAGTTTTAAGCAAGAATGCAAAGCAACAACTACATTTCATGCAGTTAAGAATGCGGAGAATTATTCAACTCTCGCCACATCTCACACGGAGAAGATACAATACCTGCGCGGTTCGTCTGGTCGTACCAGCCTCAAATGAACCGTACATACAATATCGTGCCTCATGCTGCTGGGGATCTCTCGCTTCTTCTTGATTGAGCCACAGGTACTACTTTTCTCCCTGACTATGGTCGCAGCTTTCCCTATTCTCCAACAGGGTGACAGACTAGGTTGATTCGGTATCCAGAATTGAGGCGCATACATATGCTATCTCAATCTATGGGGCTGCCATACAGATTTCAAGCCGAGGATATATCCCTGGGTATTTAAACCAGACTTTAGTCTCGGAAATCCCAAACCTTTGCGTTCTAGGCAAGAGCCATTCGAACTCTAGTTTCCACCGTCTCAGTTGATCTCCTAGGAACTCACTGCTAACACAGGTAGGTGGCTATACCAAACCACTGGAAGTCGTTCGGGCACGACAAACACCACAGGAATTGCACCTTTAGAGGATTTAAGGTCTCCTAGACCAGCGAAGGTGCCCAAGATAATGCGATGAAATGCAAGTAAAATGCAAGTATGATGCGCAAAACAGCGCGAATGATGATGCAGGATTTAAGGTCTCCTTAGACCAGAAGATTCAAGGTCTCCTGGACCAGGTGAGTGCACAAGACAGTGCGAGCTAAGGTGCACAAAACAGTACGAGTGATGATGCAGGATTTAAGGTCTCCTTAGACCGAAGGATTTAAGGTCTCCTAGACCAGGTGAGTACACAAGACAGTGCAAGCTAAAGGTGCACAAAACAGTGCGAGTGATGATGCAGGATTTAAGGTCTCCTTAGACCGGAGGATTTAAGGTCTCCTGGACCAGGTGAATGCGCAAGACAGTGCGAGCTAAAGGTGCACAAAATAGTGCGAGTAGAGTGAATGCACAAAATAGTGCGATGCTAAAGGTGAGGTGCGCAAGATAGCGCAATAAAATGCATGCGCAATGCAAGTAATGGTCACGGCGCAAGATAGCGCGATGCAATACACTAACAAGTGCAGGTGAGGTGCGCAAGATAGCGCGAATGATACAATGCACAAAATAGTGCGATACGCTAAACAGCGCGATTGATTTGAAATGCGCAAGATAATGCGATGTGATATGCAAAGCACAAAATAGCGCGATGAATGCAATGCACAAGACAGTGCGATGGAGGTGCGCAAAATAGCGCGAATGATAAACTGCACAAAACAGTGCGATTGTGGTACGCAAAATAGCGCGAGTGATAAACTGCACAGAAGAGTGCGACGGAGGTGCGCAAAATAGCGCGAATGATAAACTGCTCAAAATAGTGCAATTGAGGTGCGCAAAATAGCGCGAATGATTAGAAATGCACAAAACAGTGTGATACGCTAAACAGCGCGAGTGATTAGAAATGCACAAAACAGTGCGATACGCTAAACAGCGCGAGTGATTAGAAATGCACAAAACAGTGCGATACGCTAAACAGCGTGAGTGATTTGAAATGCACAAGATAGTGCAAGTGAGATACGACCACAAGATGCACAAGACAGTGCTAGTGAGATACAAAGTGTAAGTGCACAAGACAGTGCGAGTGAGATAAAATGCACAAGAAAGTGCGATAAAATGCATCTTCTATGCAAGTATGGGGCATTTTCCATGCAAAAGATACGAGCATTTTCTATGCAAGAAACAGGAGCATATTCTATGCAAGATTGAAAGCATATTCTATGCAGAATCGAAAGCAAGCATATTCTATGCATGAATCAAGCAAAGCATATTCTATACGGAATCGAAAGCAAGCATATTCTATGCATGAATCATAACGATGCGCGGCACGCATGCAACAACAGTGTATATGAAAGTTCACTTTCTATGCAGTAAAGGAGCATTAAATATGTACTATGGTGCCTCTGATTTACCTCTTAGAGGACTTTGCAACACACTCAGCTCAAAAAGGGCACAACCTGTTCATATTGGCGAGAGATAACATCTGCTGTTGCTTTAATTGCCATTCTGAGTTGAAGCATGCTTAAGCTTGGGGTCGAGATACACTCATACTCCAGAGAAACAGCGAGGCCTGAGAAGGTGCACCTGGAATGCAGTCTCGGATTTTGCTAAAGTTGAAACATGCTAAGATGCTCCAAATTTTCCCTCTTTTCTTTTGCTTTGCAGTCTGGAACCTAAAAAGCTTCAGATAGGTCCTTGTTTTACTATTCTGACATGACCTGGGTTGAACCCTGCGGCTTTATGAAAGAAATGATCCTTTTTTGCACAAATATAGAGAACGACACGGCACTCTGAGCGCAAAACGATTTTTGAAATTGAAATAAGAAAAAGGGTTCTCAACCGGGTATTGAGCCTACAACTAACCATAGCCAAAACGACTCAACAATGGAAAACAAAGGTAGAACGACCTAAACACAACTCAACAAAGGAAAAACAAGGTAAAATGACCTAAACACATTTGTTGACACTCAAACGACTTAAAACAAGAAACGAGACAAACAAAACGCACAAACACAACACTCAGCTGTGTTACAAAGGTGAGAGACCTCTCGGTGCACGAGGAGCCAGTTTCTCCGGGTATTGTTTCCCACCCTTTCTCATTTGTGATTCTCACATCACTCGGCCCTCAAGCTCTGTTTTTCTGAAAAAGCCCTTTCCTCACTTTTTGTCTCAGCGCACACCTCTCTATTCTTCAATCTCTCATTTTAAATCCCTCCCCCAGATGGTTGATGGATAAACAAAAAGTTGTGGGCTCTTGCCCCTAGCATTCCGCTAGATTCTTCTTCTTCTGCACGCAGCTAGTGAGTTTCTCCTACAGAGGGGCTGCGCTACAACTGGGTGTATAACAAATCTGCAACTGACATCGGTTGACGATGCTCTGCTGGGGAGTTTAGACGTGATCAGATCTGTCCAGATGAGGGAGTGGAATATCTTGATCCATTCCAGTTCGTGCTTCGCACTTGGCTTGATACCTCGTTGCTCGGAGGGTGAGAGAGCTTTCAGCCCTTTTGCTGTTAACTTCAGTTGTGCCCTTTTCTGGCAGGTAGAGTGCCCTTCTTGGCAAGTATTGTGGCAATGGGGAAAAGATAGAGCACCTGACTCAACTGTGCCCCTAGTTCATCATTTCGACCATTTTTTGTTTTTAGCTTTCTACTAAGACAATTTTGACCAAAATGAGAGTTCGATTAACATGCTTGTTCGATTTTCTGATTTAAAATCATGCAAGTTAGGTTATGAGCACTGAAAATTTTCCTTTTTGGATCCAAGAAATGGTCCAGTTTTGGAAAAAATAAAATAGTTTTCGAGAGAAGATCAGTCAACCTTAGTAAAAATTCTCAAAAACTGTTTTTTTCAAACGACCACTGCTCAACAAGCATAGAACCCACTCTCGAGATGCACAACCTCAAATTCGAAGGAAAATTGCTCCTTGCTTGAGGGGAGCTGCATGGCAACGAACAGTCGCCCCTTGTTTGAACGGCACTGCAGCGCATTGAATGGCAACGGAAAGTTGCCCCTTGTTTGAACAGCACCACAGCGCATTGAATGGCAACGGAAAGTTGCCCCTTGTCTGAATGGCCCCGCAGCGCATTGTAGTCAGTCCTCAGAGTGACGAACACAACCAAATTCTCGGATACAGAGAAAGCGAAGACGATCAAAACCATTAAATGGGCACAGTCAATTTGAAATGTTTTACGGCTGGACTTCAGAATGAAGTTGCCTACGTATCCCAAACATGGGAATCAAGCCTTACGTAGTTCGGGGTTAAGGTACACTCGGGTATTTAACCTCTCTTTTTGCGCTCTAACTTTTGCCAAGGCTGCCCTTCCGGGTTTTCAACCTTGCGAGCTATGTTCTTCTTTTCTTTTCAATTCTTTTCTTTTCTTTTCTTTTCTTTTCTACTTTGTTCATTCTTTTTCAGAATTTTTCATTTCCTTTTCTTCATTTCTTCTTTTTTCTTGTTCTTTGCATTTTTCTTCTTTTTTTTTGTTCTTTTTCTTGCTCTAACTTTTGCCTGGGTCGCCCTTCCGGGTTTTCGGCCCAGCGAGCCTCTCAAGGGTAAAAGTGTAGCTTGGTCCATATCAAATGGTTCTGAGATCTCGAATCCGTCTGAATCCAAGAGAGTGGCTCCTGTTCGCTGACGATGCAGGAGTCCATCCCGTGGAGGCTGAATTTGCCCCTAGTGTTGTAGATCGGAACTCAGTTTTTCTTCAGCAATACTTTCTTCTTTCTTCCCCTCTGGGATTTGGCATTCTTGCCGATCTTTGTTAACTTGAGAAACATCCCAATTTTTTTTACTCTTCAAGCACATCTGACAATTTTGCCCCTACTTTGAGGGCTTTTGATCTAGCTTCGCAAGCTTCCTTTGAAAACACTTGATCTTCTTGATCTGACTTTTCTTGCCCCTAGTTCGAGGGCTGCTTCGAATCTGGCCACGCAGGCCTCACATTATGGTTGACCTTTGAACTTTCTGAGTCCGAGTTTGAGGTTTGAAAGCAAGGGGTCGAGTCTCGAGGCTGAGAGCGATCCTAGGCTGCACAATCTCAAGAGCGATTCCACACAGGTCTTCGCACGACCGCGCAAAACATTTTTTGAAATCTTTTAAGAAAGCGACTAGTCGCTTGCGCTGAAGACAATGTAGAACCAATCTAGATCAAGCCAGGATCCTTCCCAGTACTCACATTAACAAGCATGATTTCATTCATTAAGGGCTTAGCACGCCACTCTTTCTCTCAATTGATCAAATTTTTGCAAAACCCGAGGAATTCCTTCCTCTTCGTTTTCACCGCAGTGTTCAAAAAAAGTTTTGAAAAACTTAGGTCAATGCAATAATTTCAAGGCACAAGAGAGCAGGTGGAATGCACTGCCGTTTCATTCAAATCCCGGCACAACTAGCACACGGCAGAAACAAACACAAGAGTGCGAAAATCACTGCTATTTCAATCAGAATCTGTTGGCACAACTGGCTCCAAGGCAGAAACAGACTCAAAAGAAAACGAAAAGACAAACACAAAGCAAGCAAGTGATGTTCGAGGTAACACCCCCGAAATCACTTGACTCCAACAAAACAGGACTGACTCGATACACCAAGACAGGCCCAAAACAAAAAGACTGACTCTATACAAAACAACAAGACTGACTCAATACCCAAGTTAGAAAGCACAAAAACCGGTGTTTGCATATTGCTCAGAACAGTGCATGCCATTCCCACGTCTGGAGTTAATCGAGCGTTGCCTGCAGGTCGTTCATCCCCCGATCACATAACATTATCCCCCCAAATTCACCGATCCAGTGCCGATAGACTTTGCTGAGCTCGGCGGGAGGATGACCCCATTGTCAAATAGATCCTGTACTTCATGGCAAAGACGGAAGCAATCGTCGGTAGTATGGCCAGTTTGTTGATGGTACGCGCAGTACTGGGTAGCATCATGTGTAGCCGGAAGAGGGTTTGGGAGAGGCCGAGGCTCAAGGGGTTTGAGATGGCCTTGTCCAACAAGGATTTGGATAGCTTTGGACAAAGGCATATAGAGGGCATGGAAGACCCTCCGACCTCGGGGTTGGTACTTCAAGTCTTGTGGATTTTTACTGGGTGCACCAGCAAAGGGATTGGCAGGTGCTGGCCTGGTTTGCCGATCTCTTCCGGGTGGAGGATTAGAGATAACAGGATCGTCTCTGGTATGACAGCCTTTCTCCCGATGTTCCCTTTGATTCAGACTGCCCCTAACTTGAGTAGCGAAAGTGTCATCCACAGCTTTTGCAACAACTGCGAGGACTTGCTCTTTGTTCAGTCCCTCGGCTTTCAAAGTCTCAACAGCCAACAAAAGATGTTCATGGGGATCCATGTCCGCCCCTATCTTGTTCTTTCCACTCGCCTCCACTTTGCCAAGGGATTGGCATTCCTCAAATACAGCCCGTTCCAAGACTGGGGAGCCTTTTGACACGAACTCCCTGGTATGTGATGTGGTTGATGACGGAGCCAATGTCCCGGAGGCCAAATCTATCACAGTTCTCTGAAGATCTTCGATCATTCTCTTCAGCTCAGAAGTAGTGGGTTCACGGGTTTGAGATGATTGAGGTTCGGGTGCACCCATCATGCATAAGTCCATGCTTTCTAGGATAAACACCTCAGGCTTGGGTAGATGGGCTGGGGTGATGTATATGTTGGGGTCATAGGTAGATGGTAGTATATGGATAAGATTGAGGTAGGCAGGAGATGTTTGGTCATTGGGGTCTGAAGGTGGAGCTATCGTCCGATTGTCGATGAGATTTTGGACCTCATGACGAAGGCGGTAGCAACGGTCGGTGCCATGACCGCGCTGCTGATGGTACATACAGTACTTGGAGGGGTTATGTCTGGTTGGGAGTGGGTCAGGAAGAGGTTGAGGATCGAGGGGTTTGAGATGCCCTCTTTCCATCAGGAGTTTTAGTGCGCTAGTCAGGCTCATATAGAGGGGGGTGAAAGTTCTGCCCTGAACTCGGGTTGGGCTGGCTGGTTGTAGGCTAGGTTTGGCAAAAGGGTCGGCTGTGGCGACTATATTGATTTCTGCGGGTTTGGGAATAGTGCTACTACCAGCATTGGTACTCCTTGAAATCACCCTCCTTGTTGGTTCACTTGTTCTGGAAATGACCCCACTGTTGAACGCATTCTCGATCTGAACCCCCAGTTCATGCAAACTTTTGAAAGTGAATAGCGGAGCGACTATCAACTTTTGCAACATATCATGCTCAAGGTTTCGCACCATCATCTGCACTTGATCCCTCTCAGAAGGGCGGCGATCTGTCATCTGTGCTGCCTTTGCTCTCCACCTCGCAATAAATTCCACAAAAGGCTCTATTGGGTTCTGGCGGGTTGCTTCAAGCTCTTGGATGGTCATTTCAACTTGGGTATTGTAGGAATACTGATCGACAAAGGCCTCAGCCAATTCTTCCCAATTTTGCTTCACCTTGTCCTCTAACTTAGTGTACCAAGTGGCTGCTACACCCGATAGGGTTCTTCCATACAGAGAGAGTTTATGTGGCTTAGTCAGACCCATCGGCTTCAGGACATCCAAGAAAAGTCGGATATGTACCATTGGATCTCCAGACCCGTCGAAACGGTCAATATATGGCATTTTGAATCTGTCTGGGAGCCGGATGGCAGCCTCGGTGTGCTCATCCTCAATGTCGGGAATGGAGTTAAGGCCCTGTGCCTTTTTGAATTGCTTCTCAAGGTTTGCAATTTTCACTGCAATCGGATTGAACTCATCAACATGAAAGGGTTGAGTTCTCTCATTAGGCTGCACCAGGGGTCTGAGCACCTGAGCTTGAGTCAACCTTTCTCGAGGATTCGGACACTGCAAATCTTCAACTGGCGGAAGTTGGACAAAGTTCGGCTGGGGTCCCAAAGCTGGATGTGAAACAGATGCCCCAGATGGGCACTGTGTTTCAATACTGGTCTCAACCTGCATGGCAGTTCCTTGATTTAACGCTGCTATCACGGCCACAAATTCTTCCGAACCCTGTGCCATCACGGGTCTACTGATGATGTGACTGGTGATTGTCGGATCAGATGAACCAATGAGCCCTGTCTGGCCCTTCTTTGCCTTGCCTCAGCGAAAGAACACTGGTTGCCCTTGAATTGAATTTCTGACCTAACAAAGTCTATCAGCACTAGTCCAATGTACCTGAGGGATATCGAAGCCTTCTGAAGCTATAGTTCCAGAACTATCTAGCAAAAGAAAAAACATGCAGCATCTCAGCCTGATTTCATCAAAACAGATATGAGCATAACAGGATGACTGTGCCCTCTACTGAATTCTGCCCCAAAATTCGGCCTGTAAACTGTTACCCTTTGGGTAAAACTGATTCTTCACATTCTGATGCCCGCAGGCCTAATACCCAGACTTGCAAACTGATACATGCATTCCTGTAGAGACGCACTCTAAAAGCACATAACAGATAAGTGAGAGCCAAAACACCCCTATGTTGGGGTAGGGTTTCCCTGTCCTATTTTGTCAGGAGCTAGGGTTTCACTACGCACACAGCGGCTTCAAACAACCTATCGGCTAAGCAACCTGTCCTAGCTTGGAATGGTCTCTATGGATTCCGAATATGCACTAGGTCGAATGGTCAAAAGGGTGCCCCGGTAAAACCGGGGTTTGTGTTCCCATACTGGCAGAGCCCATAACTGGTCAGCCTTATGGTCATGCCTTGACAAGACAAGCCTCCGGCAAACCGTTCAGGAATAGAAGATGGCAAACACGGTGTCCTAGGCGCACCAATGCACATGCAATGCAAAGAAACACACAAGTGTAGTCAAAACAAGATTTCATGAGTTCGAGTCAAGTTCTCTAAGTCCCCAGTGGAGTCGCCAGAAACTGTAGACGTCCCCGAATGCCCCGGGAGGGATGAGGTCCCGTTCCGCTCGTATTGGGCTCACTACAGTTTAGGACTCTCAAATTGTCACGGTTCTAAATCTGAACCAAAGAGTCCAAATCCGGCAAATCGTTTTGAGAAAACAGATTTTGAAAGAAGTGCCAAACATGGACTGCTTTGCCAGATACAGAGTCGCCACCTAAATGTTTTATTTTTGGCAGATTTAGGAAACCGTGACTCGTTTGCCTAAGGCCACATGTCCGTCATCACCAAAGTTGCCTCGGCTCGGGAACTTGGATACGATTGGGGAAGGTCACTTCGTGAGCACCCCCGCTAACCCGATCAAATATCGGCCTCTACTAACCATGATATCTATTTTTGAAAACATTATGCGTTCTTATTCCAGTTATTAGCATAGATTTACTATGTGATGCGCACAGCATACAAGTATAGACTGGGTCGCCTGAATTGGAACAAAACATTTCATGTTTGTTTATTTGAAAATGGTTTGATGGTGCTACCTGCAAGTAGGCTAAGACGTGGATTTGCCACCCTCGGGTGGGCTTAGAAAAAAAACATGATTTTGCCACTAACTAGTGGGCTTAAAACTCACAGCGAATGAATTGTTCCAATCCAAATAACCCAACCTTCACCCACAGGCATTCAGGCAGATATATCACATAAGCAATTAGCCTCATGGTAAGCATGCTATTATGGCAGTCACTCACACGCATGCAAGGATGCTAAAGCATAAAACTTACCGAGTACTCCAAGCCAAAACAGAAGCTAATTAGAAATCCATGCATGATCCTAATTATACAAAAATGCCTAATGCAACACATGCAAAAGTACAACTATAGCAGGCTCGGCTATTCTAGACATGGCATATGAAATGCTACAGCTAACATGTATTCAACTTTGGAATTGAAAATACAATGCAGTTAGTATGATGCGCCGAGCCCGGTGCATGCAAGACAGATGAAATGAATGCAAACATGCTATCATACTGTATGCTAATTGAAACATGCCCTAATCTAACCATCATAAGCGGGTAAATAAAAGGGAGAAAGACGTGGGGTTGGAAGACATACATCACACACACGCACACTTATTACAGTTTGGGCCCTCGCGCAGAGGGTCCGAATAAATAATACAGTCCCAAATGAATAATTACAGTCCAAATATGTACAAAACCCTAATTAATTAACAAATTAAATTAGGAAAGCAATAAATTGGCAAGCAAGCCAGGGACTGCCTCAAATCCGCTCCGGATGATGAATGATGCATGCTCGGGTTGTCTTGTGCGGAGAATTCTTCGCGATGCCCCGGTTTGCCTCTGTTTGCAGTTGTTCTTGGAATGCGTGTCAAGCTCCGGAAGGCTGTCGATTTCTGATTTGCTGCAACAGAGAGCAACAAAGGGGCATGGCAAAGTATTTTCACATATGTATGCATGACTACTCTTCAGGGAGTGTAGTCCTCGATCCTCGTGCCACCAATCATGCATATCGATGCATGATGGCCGAGGAGTCGAATTGCACGACTCAATATGAAATGAATGCACATATAAACACAACAAGGCCTAGACTCCATCATGGATAATCCGGAGTGTCGGCGACTGGGAATTGAGACACGTTCCGTCACTCGAAGTACGAAATGTCCCTCGTTTCCCGTGCTTGGGCTAACTCCTATCCCAAACACAATGCAATATGCATGACATGCATGAATACAATTCTAACATGCAACCTAGCATACACAATGCTATGAAGTGGCATACACAATGCACGATGTAACAAGGCATACACAATGCTCTAACATACAACCTAGCATACGCAATGCTATGAAATGAAATGGCATACACAATGCACAATGGACTTACACCAACATGAGTGGACCTCAGCCACACTCACATCAGTAGCCATGAGATGAAAATGAGACACTCGAAATGCGTGCACACATGCACGCAAACCGAGGACCAGGCCTAAGGCACAAATGCCACTCTAACAAGACATGGCAAGGCATGGAATACGGCATACAAACATGCAAGTTTCAGCACTGAAATTTGATGCAAAATGATCCCAAAACATGGAAACATGGCCCCCGATGCATGGAATGGCCCCGAAACACAAAACTAGGCATGCGCATTGGCCTATAGCTATACAAAACATGCATTATTTTATCATGAAGCATGAAGACAGATGCAAGAAAGTCCCCAAACATGCATATTTCCAGTTTATAACAAGTCCCAAAAATGAATGCAAATAGGGCTAATCTATCATGCAAAAATGGCCCCAAAAGAGAGATTAAACACAAAGGGACAGCAGCTGGCCCCGAATGGAAAAGAGCCCTTCAACAAAGTTTAAGAGGGGCTCAGAAAAAGGAACTTTACAGTTTACATCAAGCCACGAAGATAATCACAAATAAGGCCAAACTATCATGCAAGAAAAGGCCTAAAATAGGGATTAAACACAAAGGGACAGCAGCTGGCCCCAAATGGCAAAGATCCCTTCAACAAAGTTGAAGAGAGGCTCAAAACAAGGCACTTTACATTTTACATTAAGCCACGAAAATAATCACCAATAAGGCCAAACTATCATGCAAGAAAAGGCCTAAAATAGGGATAAAGAGACAAGTGGCAGCTTCTGTTCTCAAACAGAGGAGAGCCCTTCAAGAATGTTGAATAGGGGCTCAAAAAAATAGGTTTTACAGTTTATGAAAAGATTCAAAACAGCTCACAAATAGGCCTAAAGTACTACGCAAAAATTGGCCTAAAAGAGAGATAGAGAAGCAAGTGATAGTAGGAGACCTCAAACAGAGGAGAGTCCTTCAAAAATGTTGAAGAGGGGCTCAAAAAAAACTATTTTACAGTTTATGGAAAAGTCCGAAACAGCTCACAAGCAGGCCAAAAATACTATGCAAAAATAAGGCCTAAAAGAGAGTTAAAGAAGCAAGTGATAGAAGGAGGCCTCAAACAGAGGATAGCCCTTCAACAATGTTGAAGAGGGGCTCAAAAAAAGCTATTTCACAGTTTATGGAAAAGTCCGACACAGCTCACAAGTAGGCCTAAAATACTATACAAAAATAAGGCCTAAAAGAGAGTTAAAGAGGCAAGTGATAGCTGGAGGTCTCAAAAAGAGAAAGACCCTTAATCAAACATGAAAAGGGGCTCAAAATATGACTATTTACAGTTTAGGTCGGAGCCCAAAAATGCAAGAAAGTATGGCTTAGATACAAAGCAAAATAAGGCACAAAAGAGGGAAAATGGGACTCACCCTTGTAGACCAATGGACCAGCAACTCTTGGACCAAGTTTGGCAGCTCTTCACCTCTGGAAAGCAGCCTCAAGTTACTGGAATGGAGGATGGAGGCCTTGTGCTATGGGGTGTAGTGCAAATGGTGCAAGGATTTTAGGGTTTAGAGGGTTGGAAGAGAGAGATGGAGGATGTATGTATGCAAGGCTCCAAGAAATTTTGTTAACCCCTAAAATGCAGCTGAGGGTGCTGGTTTTATAGGGAAAGGAGTGGAGGAAAGGGGGGAAAACGGGGGGGAAAACCAATTCAAATTTCCCCCCAAAAGGAAAGACCCTCGGGTATAAGGTCTGGAGGAAAACAAATTGCACACCTGGAACACACTTGGGGAGGGGATCATGGCCGGCCAACTCAAAAGGGGAAAAATGGTCACCCAACCAGGTAGGTGGCCGGCCTGCCACCTTTTCTGGTCGGCCTGCTACTTTTCAGGACAAAAAATGGGTCTGCCGGAAAGAAAGGTGGTCGGCCAGTGATTGGGAAGTCCAATGGTGGCTGGTCAGGTGTCCAAATTGAAGCCCCGGAAGTTAGCTTTCCAACGGCACAAACCTTGCATTAAAAGTCCTCCTGCGGAAAAAGTTATGCCTATTTTGGTGAAGCCGCGCAGATTCGGTCCAACCAAAGTGATGCCCTACTTCAATCAACCATATCTCCCCCGTCCAGAATTGGCTTTAGGAGATTCTTGAGTGAAAAATGAAGCTCCAGAAGTCTTCTTTCCAACGGTGGTGGCCTCATAGCTTGATTCCAAGTATGCAAATGAATAGGCCCGATTCGGCGAGGGCTGCTTGCCTTTTTTTCTTAACGGTTCATGCCCATTTTCTCCCCCAACTGGATTTCTTCTCTCTTCTCCTCTTTTCTTCAACTCCAAACCCCTAAGTAAGGTGTTTTGAAAGATTTTTCAAAGATTTCATCTCTCTTTCGTTCATTTTCACTTTGTCCTTGCTCGGTTTACCGAAAAGCGCAACATTTGACAAAATACGAGCCTCGAAACATCGTAAAAACTTTATTTTCAAAACGTTTTGAAAGAGAGGGTTTCAAGTCTAAAATCTTTTGATCAAGATTGTTTCGGTCCAAAAAAAAAAGGGTATGAAATTGAGATTGACTCCCTCCTTACCGAAGAAACCGACCCTTTGCACTGCACAACTTCCAAAACCATCAGTCGTATCCAAGTCTTAAAGGCGGTCAAAAATGGGGTGTCTACAGTAGTATTTCAAGAAAGCCAGACCTTAGAAGACTTTAGGCAACCAGCCAAACCCAAAGTTGATAATGTTTCAGAAATTGTTCTGAATCCTACACATCACAGCATGCCACTAATGAAGAAGAGCTACCACAGCATACAGTCAATGATGTAGAGTTGCAGGATGGATTTCCAAAAGAAGAAGATCCGGAAGAAGAGGTTGTTGAGTAGGGGGAGCCACAACCCCCTCCGCTAGAGACTGTTGGTCCATAGTTATGAAGATCAACAAAAGAGCCTAAGCCATCATCAAAATACCTTGCTTCTGAGTATATTTTGCTTACTAATGAGGGGGAGCCAGAAAGTTTTCAAGAAGCTCAGAATCATAAGGAGAAGAGTAGCTGGTTGCAAGCTATGCAAGAAGAGATGTAGTCCTTATAGAAAAATCAGACTTATGATTTGGTAAAACTTTCCCAAGGTCAAAAAGCACTGAAGAACAAATGGGTGTTCAAGTTGAAGGAAGATGACAGCGAAAAACTAGTCAAGTATAAGGCTTAATTGGTTGTCAAAGGTTTTGGGCAGAAGAAAGGTATTGATTTTGATAAAATCTTCTTGCCAGTTGTGAAAATGACATCCATTCGAGTAGTTTTGGGACTAGCTATGATATCCCTGTTCCGTAAAATGTTAATTGGTTCCTAATATGAGCATGATTATGTGTTTAATATGATTTTGGGTGCCATTATGTGAAAATATGTGGTTTTGAATTTCTATCTGTTCACCGTAGGAATATCTCTTTGATTATCTACTTTGGAAATTAAATTGAAGGCCTTATCGGCCACAGAATCTGAAAATAATTACGCCGTTGTGATTAGCGTAATTTTTAGAGCCTACGGTGAAATTTAATTGGAAATTGATTCGAATCAAAATAATTAGATTCAGAACGATTAATTAAGTGCCCAATTATTTTAATATTGATATCTTTGATTAGTGGGACTTACCTTAAGGGCACTATACACTCAAAATCTCTCTTTTATTTCATTTGGCTGGTTTTGACTCCAAAAGAGAGAGGGAGAGTCGGCTATAGAGAGAGAAAGGGAGAGAATTGTGCAATTTTAGCTTAAAGCCTGGAAACCTTGAAGATTTCTCAAGAATTTGCTATAGATTGTGAGAATTAAAGCTCCTAGGTGAATATTTCATGGATTCTAGTTTGTAATTTTGTGTATTCAAGCTAGTTGGGTAGTCAAGAGTAAGAATTGAAATGAAATTGAGTTATTATGTTGAATTGAAGGTCGATGTATGAATGCATGTGTGTAATTGCTTTGAATATTGCATGTTTGAGCACAAAAGGTATGATCCATGTAAATTTGTAGTTGAAGCTCATGTTTTGATCACCTCTTCTTCATCTAAGTTGAGGGTAAGGGTTATATAGCACATGCATGTACAATTCATGAGGATATGAGCTTGAATGCATGACCTTGTTATGTTAAAATGAGTTTGATGGAAGATTGGGACATGCATGTGATTTATTTGTGAAATTGAGCTTCATTGGGTTGTAATTTGGGGTTTATACCATGTTAGTACAAGTGTATTTGAAGTTTGAACTATTGCATGCAAGGAATGTTGGTTAAATGTCGAATTGGAGCTCAAGAACATGTTCTGGAAAACCCAGAAAAATTGATATCCGCTCGAGCGGGGGAAACCGCCGCTCGAGCGTGAATTTTGTGCTCCCATTATTTTTGCAGACTTGGATGTCCGCTCGAGCGGGGAACTTTATAGACAGACCTTCAGCTCGAGCGCCAAACTTCACGCTCGAGCGTAATTTTGACACATCCAGCACTCTTGCAGACATGGTGTCCGCTCGAGCGGGGTAATTTCACGCTCGAGCGGAGAGCCATGTAGTGAGGCCTTCCGCTCGAGCGCTAGACTTCAAGCTCGAGCGTAATTTTGATGCATCCAGTACTTTTGCAGGCCTCAAGGGTACATTCGAGCAGGGAAGTCCACGCTCGAGCGGGGACCTTGTTTTCTAAAATTTTGAAAAGACATTATGTGTTTCATTTTCTGTTCTCTTTCACTTCCAAGTACTCTTAGGCATGCATTGAGCATTGTAATTGAGTTAAAGAGTTAAGAATGAAGCTTAAAGAGGAATATGTGAATTTGGAACGGATTGAATTGTTTGTGACCCTTTTGTGTTCATGGAATGTCTAGGGTCGAGCTCTAGGGCAAACCAACCAACCGATCACTGTGAGTAATATCGATATTTTGAAGTTGTCATTTGTCCAATTGCTTATCTTCTTATAAGCCTTATAAGTTTGCTAGTTTGAATTACGGACAAATGTTGGATATGAATAAATGAATGGGCCAGAGGCCAGTTTGACATGAATGAATGGGTCAGAGGCCAATTTGACATGAATGAATGGGCTAGAGGCCAGTTTGACATGAATAAAAGTTGGATGGGCCAAAGGCCAGTTTGACATGAAAATATGAATTGGGCCCAAGGTCGTTTGAAGCATGTTGTTCTACGTACCGTTTGTATAATTCCTTTATTTGATATTATTCACTGGGCTATCGCTCACGCTCATTCATGTGTTTGTAGGTGAGCCAGAGAAGTCCAAACCCAGCCCCAGTGAAGTCTATGTGGAACAACAAAGGTTTTGGGAGAGTCAACCTTGTGTCTCACGCACGAGACCCGTCTTCGCCCTTTTGTTATGTATTTATATTCTGTCATGTTGGCGAAGACTTTGCATATGTTGTATATTGTCGTGATGGGCTGACTTAGACTTATATGATCCTATATGTACAGAACCTGGGTTGACTTAGACTTTGCATATGTTGTATATAGTACATATTTTGTTGTGAGTTATTAATGTACATATGTATGGGTTGTTATGATGTGCCATGTAAGCACAGTTCTATGGACAAAGTTTTAAATTGCTTCCGTTTGGCCCCCTGTTAACTCTGTTAAAATACGTTTGGTTTGGTTTGGTTTGAGGCCGTAGGTAATCTCATAATTACTGGCCAGTTATGTCCTTAACCCATGGAGGCGGGTTCGGGTCATGACACTAGCTGCCAATTTGAATTTGGAACTTGAACAAATGGATGTGAAGACGGCATTTTTCTATGGTAATTTGGAGAAAGAAATTTACATGGAGCAACCAGAAGGCTTTGAAGTAAAAATGAAAGAAAACTTAGTTCGCAAATTGAAGAAAAGTCTCTACGCCTGAAACAAGCACCGAGACAATGGTACAAGAAGTTTGACTCATTCATGGTGGGTCATGAATACAAGAGAACTGCTGCAGACTAGTGTGTTTATGTCCGAAAATTTTCCGGTGGAAACTTCATCATACTCCTGCTCTATGTTGATGACATGCTAATTGTTGTACAGGATACCACAGCAATCAGATCAATGAAGAAGAGGTTATCACGGTCCTTTGACATGAAGGACCTAGGCCCTGCAAAACAAATTTTGAGCATGAAAATTATACGTGACAGGAAAGCCAAGAAGTTGTGGTTGTCACAGGAAAAGTATGTTGAACGGGGTGCTTGAAAAGTTCAACATGAAAGATGCCAAGCCAGTCAATACTCCGCTGGATAATCATTTCAAGCTGAGCAAAAGTTGTTGTCCCTCATCTACGAAAGAAAGGGAAGAGATTAAGGCAATTCCCTACTCTTCTGCAGTAGGGAGTTTAATGTATGCAATAGTATCTACCCGACCAGATATTGCTCATACTGTTAGAGTTGTGAGTAGATTTCTTTCCAATCTAGGGAAAGAGAATTGGGAAGCAGTCAAGTGGATTTTGAGGTACTTTAAGGGTACATCTAAAATGTGTTTGTGCTTTAGAAGAGCTAAACCAATCTTGGAAGGCTATACTGATTCAGATATGGCAGGTGATCTTGATGGTAGGAAATCTACATCACAATTTCTATTTACTTTTGCAAGGGGAGCTGTGTCTTGGCAGTCCAAGCTGCAGAAGTATATTACTTTATCCACGACCAAGGCAGAGTATATTGTCACAGTGGAAGCTAGAAAAAAGATGTGGTGGTTGATGCGATTTCTCCAAGAACTGGGACTAAACCACGAAAAGTTCACGGTACATTGTGATAACCAGAGTGCCATAGACATAAGCAAGAATTCTATGTACCATTCTCGCATGAAGCACATTGATGTTCAATATCATTGGATACGCAAAGTGATGAAAAAGCAGTTATTGGAACTGGTCAAGATCCACACAGATAAAAATCCAACCAACATGCTTACAAAGGTGGTGTCGAGAGACAAACTCGAAGTATGCAGGGACATTGCTGGAATGGACTTCCAGTAAGGATCCTACTCCCCATCGGTGTAGAGAGTGAGAATTGTTGAATATCCACACCATGCATCAAGAATGGAGGTTGTAGATCTGGGCTACAAATTTGCTGAAGATTTTCAAACCTAGCGGTGGTTGTGTTAATGGCTCTCTATTTATTTTTTGTAGCTGGTTGTTGGCAAGCAGCTCTCTCGTTTGTGTGTAAATGGGAAGAGTTGTGAGCTGAGATTGTAATGAGAGAGATATCAAAGTGTGAAGAAAAGAGAGAGTCGTAAAGAGTGTATTTGTGAGTTGAGTTGAGAGAGTGAGCTCCTGCTCCTCTATTTTGTAATTTTTACACTGTTATAGTGCATTCTCATTTTCTCTTTCCCTGGACATAGGCATTGGGTCGAACCACATAAATATTTATGTCTCAGTTATGTGCGATTGTTTGTAAATCAATTTATGGGTGCCTTTAATCCTAACAGTTTTTAGTTCAAAATGCATAATTATATTATCCAAAAAAAAAAAAATTCAAATAACAATTGGTCACCAAGGTTAATTGGTACTATTTTATTTTATTTTATTTTTTATGCACCATAAAAAAAAAATGGTATTCTTTGGCATTTTGTGTTGAGCATGCAGTGCAAATCCGACAACACAAACTCTTATCCATTTGTCTCTATCCCACACCACACCAGACCAAAAACAATCTCTGCTGTGCTGCCTCAGGATCTGTGCTACCAACCCTAGTACCATTTTGCTAATTAAAAGAACGAAAGAAAATAATTTTTAAAAAAATGCAACAGCAACTTTTGAAGTTGCCATCCGGCTTTGCAGTGCTTTCACTGCTTTGTCATTTAGTCTTTCTCTCTCTAAAATCGAACCTAAGTACACCAAGGAACTTTTAGAATATTTTTTTCTTAAAATTTTTTAAAATGATGTATTGTGTGATTGAAATTTAATACTGAAAAATTGATGTAACTTATCATTAAATCTCAACCACACAATACACCATTCTAAAAAATTTTAAGAAAAAAAAAAACTCTAAAGGAACATTGCTCACCTAAGTAACCCCTTGCATTTCTTTCCTCATTCTGTCTGTGAACAAAGAGAGCGTAGTACTCTTCGGTTGTGAAGTTTTTTTTTGGCATTTTCTGTGGGCATTGGTTGTATTTCTCCATCCCAGAGCAAGTTATGCCCAGTGCCTTTCTGTTTGTGTTTTTCTACAGACCCACCCCAATCACAAGCATTACTCACAGGCTCACAGCGAGCGTGCTATTTTGCCTCTGCAGTTTTTTGGCGAAAGACAAAAATAAGAACATAAATGCAACCAAAAAAGAAAAAAGCTTTTGTACTATTCGGCCCCAGATTGGATGTAAGGATTTCAAGATGATATATTATATTTGGTTAAGATATGATATAATATGGGCAAAAGGAGAGTGATTATTTTTAATCTTTGAATGAAAAATGAGTTATATCCAACGATGGGGATATATAATTCCATACGGGTGATATTGCATATCTTCTTTATCATATACTATCTAGACTCTCTACATCTAGAACAATTAAATATGAGATACAAGAAGACAAAAAAATATATGAGATCCACCTCATATTATATTCAATCCCACACCTATATCCGGTCTTTATATCCGCTAAACAAACCAGGCCTTCATATATTTGAATGTATGCATGTTCGGAAAAAATAAAAATGTATGCATGTTCACCTCCAGGTTGCTATTCATTTGGATTTTTTTTATGTCCATTTCATAAAAGTAATGTTAGGTATCATGAAAGGAATATCATGAAATGTTTCATGAAGATTTTGTATCATTTGATTAGTGTGTGGTATTTTATTATGTATGACCTGCACTTTTAAATCTAATTTCAATTTAGTTTTAACATTCAAATTGAATGTTAAAATTAACAATTTTGTGACAAGTGTCAGTCTCTTTAAGTATACACATGAAAAAAGTTGACGGTAATTTAGACCGAAGGATCACATTGAAACCAAATTTAAAATGTAAAAATTAAATTGTTCAAATTAAAATAATAAAAATTAAAGTAAAATTTAAGTTAAATTATAAAGGTGACAAGTATAATTTATCCCTTTTTTTCTTTTTTGTACTTTTGAAAGAAAAAATCATGGAAAAATTATAAAATAGTGAGAAGTGAAGAATAGGGATAATTTTATTTTCACACCCCATTTACTCTATATGAAAACAATTAATGAATTATTATTATTATATATATATATTTTTTTTTACAATTCTACCATTAAATAAAATGACTAATATGGATATCAATAAATACACCAAATTTTAGAACTAGATTTTTTCAATAGACTTTTGTTAACATAGAAATTCTTAGTACACATTTTTTTTTCCCTCAAAAAATTCACATCAAGCCGAAAATATGTAAACAAAGAGGATGAAAAAAAATTAAAATCTCATTCGAAAATATATAATTGAAAATACGTGAATAGTTTGGAATTATAAAACCAAAAATATATAAATAGTTCGGAAATATAGATTCAAAAATATAAATTTAATTGGAAGTATGGAACCGAACGTTTTTCCTTTGTTCGATAGTTGTATGTCAAAAATTTATATTTTATATAGAAATATAGAATCAAAAATTATTGTTTTATTGGTTGTTGATTGCCGGATTTTTTAAATTTATTCAGATGACCAGTACCAATAATTTTCATTTTCTTTCTCAGCCAATATAGACAAATAATAAAATTAGTAAAATAATAACCTAGTTTTTGCAAAAAAATAATTCAAAATTAGTAATTTTTAGAAATTATATAACTTAAAGAATGCGAGAGAATGTTGTGTTTTAGATACTTCTTTTATTGTGTGTATATATTATATTTAGATTTATGTTTAAGGGTGTAGTGAGAGTTTATGTTTTGAGTGGTGTGTATACATATATAATATGTTGGGTTTTTATATTGATTGGAATGTTCTAAATAAGTACACAATTTTTTGGACTAAAAAGTTGAAGAAAAAAAATATGATTGTTTGTAATAATTTTTTAACTTTTTACGAAAAATGTGTATTAAAAAATTGTATAAATCAGTGTATAGGAGAAGATTGTGATAGAATAGGCAGTACAGTGGGACGTCCTAAGGGGCAGCGTGTGCAGAGTTTAGGCTAGAAGATGGTTCCCTTCTTTTCGAGCATTGAATTGGAGGGTGCTGTTCGGCTCGTGGGGGCCCACCACGAGTCCCATTTTGCTAATCGGAACGGTTCAATATGTAGAACTCGTCGAGTACTATATGCTTGTAAAAAATCACGTTGACCGGATATTGATAGCTATCTGATCGGATTAGTTTTTTTTCAACCGTTAATTATAACACCATCTATTTTTTATACAAAACTGATTTGATCATATAGTTAGTGATATCTGATCAACGTGATTTTTTACAAGCACATAGTACTCGACGAGTTCTATATATTGACAGTTCAGATTATCAAAACGGGACCCGTGATGGGCCCCCACGGGCCGAACAGTACCGTGTTGTGTCCAAAAAAGTCAACCTTGTGTCTGTGGAGACGTCAGAGTTGTTTATAATAATTTTATGTAAAATTAATTTTTTTATATTTTTTTTTGGTGAATAGTGATAACTTTTTAATTTTTTTAGTATTTTTTTAACATTTTGAATTTTTTGGGGTATGCCAAACCAGCCATCTTAGGCTAGGGTTATATTTAGAACATTCAGTGTGTGAAATGAATAAAATAAAAAATAAATAAATTTATAAATACCCGCCCCGCTTTTGAGTGGTTTTTCCGCATTTTTTCATCCGCGGGTCAGGGTGGGTTGGTGAATACCCGGTTTTGTTAAAAAACAAAAACCGGCCAGTTAAACTTTTGTCCAGCAACACTCATTCAACACCTATAAATCGACTTCGCTCTCTACTTTTGAGAGCTTCTCTCTCTACCCTTTTCTTCTTTTAGGGTTTCCTTTTTGAGCGCCGTTAGGGGTGAGGGAGGGGGGCTCCGGCCTCCGGCCGCCTCTCTCCTCCTCTCTAGGCCCTTTCTCGTCCATTTTTCCTCTGCTATTTTCTGGTCAATAAGTTTTGAAAGCTTTGCTTTCTATTTTCTTCCTCCTTGTGAGGTGTGTTTCCCCTTTTGGTGAGTGTACAGTCTGTCTTTCTCCACTTTTCCTTCACTCTGCCTCACTCCAGCTGTAGACCTCCACAGACCCACCGTCTACCTCCTCTGTGCTTCACGCTGGCATCGCCAATACCACATCGACCCCAACTCTGCCACTTCTCGCCGAATCTGCTGCCTCCACACACCGACCTCCTCGGTTTTGGCTTATAGGAGCTTATGTACAAGCCCATGGTGGAAGTGTGCTAACCCATTGGTTTGAGGTTGAGTTTTGGTCTTTTTGTTTTGTTTTTTTGGCTTGGTTTTGCCTATGGAATCCACATGTGCTTGATGATGCTTACCCACTTTGTGGTTGTATTCTATAATCTATTCTCGGCATGCTCTACGACCATTTGTTGGCCTCTGCTTGCAGTACGAGCACAAGCACTAGTTGTGCAGCTGGGTTTTCTTCATAGTTTTACTCATATGTTTTCTTTGTTTCTCATCTTTCCTTTGATGGTGCAAGTATTTTTTTTTTTTTGGATGGATTCTCTCCTTTAAGTGCCATTTGACTACTTTAATGATATTCCTCTTCTAATCAAAAAAAAAAAAAAAAAAAAAACTTTTGTCCAGTCAATGTAAATGTAATAGTAGTACGATTCGAATTCATCATACCGATTGGATAGGTGAAGATGCCACCCACCAATACTAGTACAAACTAGGGGTGTTCGCGGATCGGTTTTGTGCGGTTTGCGGTTCGGTTTTGACCCGCCCGCATCTATGCGGTTTGGGAAAAAGTCAACCCGCAACCGCCCGCAGTGCGGTTTGCGGTTTGTGCGGGTAGGGTTTGCAAATGTGCGGGCGGTTGCGGGCGGTTTGTGGTTTACACTTTTTTTTTTAAAAATTAATTTTTGAGTTTTTTTTCCCAGCGAATTTAGGCATCAAATTCATTTTATATATTTATGATAACAATTTTTTGATGAGTTTACAAATAAAAATTGAATATCAATGCATTAAATGAAAGTACCCAAAACAAAGAAACCCTACACTAGCATTTTTGCCATGAAAAAAATGTATATCAATGCATTAAAGGTTGTACTCAATTAGAATTGCCAGTTCAGTAATCAATAATCAAACTATAAGTTCTATCGACCATTAGAAGGAAAATTTTATTAGGAAAAAGTGGATGAATCACCAATGAAAATCATATAAGAAACCAAGTTTAGGACTTGATAATTCTACGGCATTAAGAAAGTTGAAAAATACTTAAAAATAAGGATCCTAGTGTCATAGAGAATATAATGGTGCTCTTGTAAAAGTTACAAAGTTGGTATATAAAAAATAATAATAATAATAATAATTAAAGTGCGGGCGGTTTTTGCGGGTTGCGGGTTTAAACCGCGACCCGCCCGCAACCCGCAAATTTGTCATATTTCAAACCGCATCCGCCCGCATTATGTTTGCAAAACCGCCCATTTATATACGGATTGGGCGGTTTGAGCGGTTCGGATAAACCGTTGCCCACCCCTAGTACAAACTACTAGATTAGTTTCTAAAATAATTATTAGATATTAGTTTTATCTGTATACTTGGCACATATATCAATTAGTGCTTTCCAATTTTGTTTTGTTGTCAGGTCTTATTTATTAATTATATATTTTATTTAAAAAATTAAAAAATTATTATAATTTATCATATTATTCTTTTTATTTTTTTATACATATTTTTATAAAAAATTAAAAAATTACTAAAATAGTATATTCACAAACGAGGTCTCAATGTGTGTATTAAACTTTTAATTCTTCAAACTTTTTTAGTGTAAATCTCATATTTTTAATTTTTCTATTTAAGTCTTTCAATTTTCATAATTAAATCAATGTAGTCTAATTTGTAACTAAATATGGGAAAAAATTATTCTTTTATGTTATGCATTTCCTAATTTACTAAATTATAATTAAATTTTAAGAATATAAAAATAAAAAAAAAATACGAACAATTCATATGAAATTTTTACCAATTCAGAGGAAATTATTATTATTATCATTATTATGAGCTGTTTTTTTTATTAAGGTTCCGTTTGTTTCAACATAAAAGAATTTTTTTTAAAAAATAATCTATTCATTTTTCATTGTTTGGTTGAACAAAAAAGTAAAAATATTTTTCATTATAATCTCCAAAACAATTTGACATTAAAAATTATAAAATTTACTCACAGTCACGACTCTTTCACTGCATTTTGTCTCTTCAAATATGCATCTTAACTCACCAAAGAGTCATAAGGAACACTTTATTGAACCAAAATTGCAATTTGGTATTAGAAATTTTTTTATTTTTTTTATTTTTTCAACCAGAAAGCAGAAACAAATTTTTTTATTGTGCAAAATTATTTTACTTGAAAATTATTTTTTGTGTAAAATATTTTATATCGAAACAAACGGAACCTAAATTACTTATTCTTCGTACAAAATATAAAATTCATCTAGTATAATCTACACATTTTTTGTTAAATTTTAATTTTTATTCTCTTTTTAATAATTTGAAAGTTATTTCTTTTAATTGATTTCTTCTTTCCTTCTTACTTACCTATAAATTTCATTTTGAGGAATGATAATATATTTAGTTCCAAAGATTTTTTTATAGACCAATTTATGAGGAATGATAATTCATTTAGTTCCAAACATTTTTTTAGTTCCAAAGATTTTTTTATAGACCAATTAGTCTCATTGATTTTGGAAAGGTAGATTTAATATATTATTTAGAAATTAAATTCACAGTTATATCCTTATTTTTATTATACTTCCTTCTCTTTTTTTCTTTTGTACTAAAAAAGTAATGTACACAATTTATGAGAATCAAATTTGAGATGAATTTTTATATAGGAATCTTTTTTATTTGGAAAACATTTCAAATTGAGTACAAAAATAACTTCAAATATGGGATCCTTCAAATATTCAAAAGGATATGAGATTTTTCAAACCTTTCAAATAGAGTACAAAATTTTTTTAGTAAACTTTAGACAAATGTATAATTTCAAACTGTAATACTCCAATATAACACTTAAACGTAACACTCCAATGTAACATTCAAAAAAAAAAAAAAAGACTTCTTAGTGTACTTTTTTCAAATAAAACACTCAAAAAAAAAAATTTCTTAGTGTAACACTCCAAAGTAACACTGCAATATAACACACAAAAAAACTCTTTAGTATACTTTTTTCAAACATAATAATTCAATGTAACACTCCAAAAAAAGCATATGAGATTCTTCAAACCGTTCTAAAATGATGTAGAATTCTTTGAACCATTCCAAAAATAATACAAAAATTCCTTAGTAAGTTTTGAACAAATATATAATTTCAAATTATGAGTGTTACGTTTAAAAAAATTACATTAAGAAATTTTTTAATATTTTTGTGTGTTAAATTGGAGTGTTACGTTTGGGATTACATTGATTGGAGTGTTACGTTCGGAAAAAGTATACTAAGGAGTTTTTTTGTGTGTTACATTGAAGTATTACGTTTAGAAAAAGTACCCTAATGAGTTTTTTTTTTTTTTTTTTTGGAATGTTATGTTGTTATATTTGGGAAAAGTGTATCAATGAGTTTTTTTGTATTTTTCATTGGATATTACGTTAGTGTTACATTAAGAGTATTATATTATTTAGAGTGTTACATTTTTTTTCGTAATGTGGGATTTATTCTAGGAGGCAAAAATTCAAAACCTATGCGAATTGTCCAAATGTATAATTTTACATATAGAAAAATCTACTTTTATCCTTAAAAAATTAAATCAAAACATGTAAGTGACTACATTTTTATACAATTTTCACTTTGATAGAATATATGAGTTCATAAGAAAAAATAAAAGATTAAACAGTTCATAAAATTATATTTTGAAAATTGTTGATACTTCACCTATAACATTTTGGTGGACTAATGTTGTGTTTGGTTAGGAGAATTAGAAAGGGGTTTGGAAAAGAAAAAGGGAAAATGTGTGAAATTAGGTGACATGTAAGTATATTTTATTTACATTTCATTTGTATTTTCCCTTTCTCTTTCTAAATCCTCCAACCAAACACAGTATAAGGAAATGGGGTGGGAAAAATGGAACCACAGTTAGGGATAGGGGTGGTAGTATAAGATTGAGCCCCGTTTGAAGTAGGGGATGGAAATGGTAAAATTAAAGATCGGGATAACAATTGTAAATCCACCCGCCCCCGTTTCATTGCCATTTATAGTGGAGCAAGGACCCTCTCCTTACTCTCTCTCCTTACCTCTTTACTTGCTGAGCTATTGGGCTCACTTTTGGATTCAATTTCGATAATCCGAACTGTTCACATTTTAAAATTCGTTGAGTATATCATACTTGTAAAAAATCAAATTGATCGAATATCATAAATAATGTGTTCCTATCATTGAACTAAAAACCATTTTTTTTTTAAAAAAAATTAATAAACAGTTTTTCGAATACATGATTTCTGATATCCGATCAACTTAATTTTTTACAAGTATGATATACTCAACAAATCTTAAAATAAGAACGGTTCGGATTATCGAAATTGGGCCAGAAAGTGGACCCAGTGGCCCGGCAAGTTGGGAGAAAAGGAGAAAGAACAATGAAAGGATCCATGCTCTTTATAGTGAAGAGATTATTTACCAAAAATTAAGAGCATAATTTTTGTTGTGATTTATTTACGTAGAAAAAATTATAGATTATGCTATCAAATATATCTTCTTTTTTTATAATTTTTTTATCTTCATTTGTAATTCACTCAAAAATCAAACATGCTATAACTATAGTACACACCTTTCAAATGATCTGTACTACATGCACATTATAATTAAAAAGAAAAATAACATTATTTCAATTTTCTGAGTCATAACTAAAAAAAAATGTCATAACTAAACACAATATGTTGCATAACTAAAGAACTCATGAGTCATAACTAAAGAAGAAAACCAATCATAACTAAATAAGAAAATAACATAACTATGAGTGTATATGGTACACCTTTTTTAAAAGAGCGTATATTAGAATTTCCTGTCAAATATATGTAAGGTACAAATGACTATACTATCAAATATAGAAAAAAAAAATCAAACATTATTCATTGAAATATAAAATTCACAAGAAAATGATTGGTCCGTCGAATTTGAATTTGTCTGGATTGTTTAAATTACCTAAGCCGAATGACTTGTCAGACAATTGGTCGGATAACTATCCAGACAATTGGCGTCACCTTTGTCAACCGTAATTGTCATCCTTATCATTCAATGTGTCAACCGACATTTGTCCAGATGACCGACATCCTCCCTCCCAGATGATTGACCGGACAACCGCTCGGATGATCGGCTGAATGATCGGTATGCACAAATTCGAGCCATTTGGATAAGACAAAATTTGATTGATGTAGCATTACTGAATTTACAAATAGGTACAGACATGCAGCCAAAAAGATATATAGCTAAGGTCAAGGCAAATAGGTAATTATCTTAGGGGAAATATCAAATGAGTGGGTCTTAGAAAATATAATTACAAATTAATAAAAAAAAATTATAAATATTAATAATTAAACTTGTAAATTTTTTCATCATTTTGTAACAAGTTTTTGCTAGTACCACTGAAGGGTAATATCCCCATTATTTATAAGCAGACCTATTCAATCACTAAATGCAGTTTTTATACAAGACCAAATGAGATCATTCTTAAAGCCAGTGCTTAGAGCATCTCTAATGACAAATCTTATAATAATATTGTCATTGCTATAATTTGATAATGAATAGTAGAAAATGATAAAATTATAATGGTGCTTCAATGGTCAGATGCTATTTTAACAGAATCAAACACAGAAACTGGTGTGTTTGGGACGACCAAGTAACATCGTTCTAGAAGCCAGTGGTTAAAGCATCTCCAATGACAAATCTTATACAATAACATTGTCATTGCTATAATTTGCTAGATCACTGCATAGTAGAAAATGATAGAATTATAGCAATGGTACTTTAATAGTCAGATGCCATTTTAATAGAATCAAACATAGAAACTGGTGTGTTTGGGATGATTGGGTCATCCCGAACACACTAGTTTCTATATTTGATTCTGCAAAAATAGCTATTTTACAAATTTTATCTGTTTTGTTGTGAGAGAGGGAGGTTTTATTGAGTTAACAGTCGTTCCGAACACACCAATTTCTGTATTTGGTTTTGCAAAAATGGTGATTTTGCAAAAATTTATCTGTTTTGCTGGGAGGGAGAGAGGTTTTGCTTGAGTCAGCACATATAGCAATTGTCAAAACTTGTCAAATTTGGCATAAGCTTTGACATTTGCCAAATTTAATCACTTCCATATAGCACTATTGGAGTACTATTTTATTCTCTAACTATCAAATTATAACAATAGCAACTCCAATGGCACAACAAAAAATTCACTTATAGCAGCAACCAAAACTGCTGCTAAAAGCAAGAAAAAGCGTTGCTAAAAACTAGAATGCTTTTACCCGCGGTTGAAATAACGGCAGCCAAACCGCCGAAATAGCCCCTTCGATATAGCTTTATAGTGATGTTTTCGTCAAACGCTGGTATAATTATCTTTATTGCGACGGTTGATGCAGCGGCGGTTATAAATGTCGCTATATCTTAAATTTAACCATTACTTGATAACTTTATAGCAACGGGTAGACTACTGCTATATCATTCATTTTTGCGACATTTTGTGAACCGCTGCGATATTATGATTCTATTTCATCAGTTTTACATTGTCGCTATAGCCATAAATTTTGTTTTGAATTTTATTGTGGAATTTGTTTTATGATTGCTAAACTAGTTAAAAGGGTGGAACATTTCAAAGTTTTTATGTTGATGATAAATGTTCTTTAATTGTGTCTTTAGGTTCAACAAAAAAAGCGCGTACATAAATGTTGAATTTCCTCTAATCACATTATTAAGCCAAAAAAAATTGCAAACTGTGCATTAAATTCATGGACAACAATTTTTTAAACCAAAAAAAAAAAAAAAAAAAACCAAAAACAGAACAAACCAATAAAGAAAAAGATAGGCACTAACTATTTTTCCATTATGGCATTTTATCAAATACCTAGCATACATAATAGATAGAGATGATACACCTCTAGCCCTACTCAAACCGAACAAAATGCAAAACAAATCAAAAGCTAAGTTTCAAAAAATAAAAAATAAAAAAAATAAAAACATTAAAAGCAATGTAACTGTATTACCAATTCCATACACCTTTTTGTCAGTTTTACTGACTAATAGTATTTGGTGATTGGGTGAGTATGAAGTTAAACTTCGTTCATCACAAGCAAACAATATATGAACTAAATGTAATGTTGTTTGATACTAGTATTTATATTTTCATCTCTGTCTATTAGATTCTCAGCAGTGATATATTCTTATTCAAACACCTTTGCTTTAAATTTCAACCTATAAGTCCATAAAAATCTGTGGGTTAAATTAATCTTGAAATTTCCTTTTGTTTGTTTGTATTGTAAACAAGGCCACAACATTACCTGATGAATATCATAGATAATCATATATTAGAAGCAATGAATGGAAACAGAGACTAAAAGAAAGCAAAGAGGGGTAGAGAAACTGAGAAACCAGAAAAAAAGAGAGGGATAGAGAAAGAGAAATGGAGAGAACAGACTGACCTTCAAATCACAGTGGTGCTGTAGTTTGACATCGTCGATACACAGGTGGAGGATGAACGAGGGCTCAATGATGAAGTGCTGATAGACTAGGGCATACAATCGAGGCTTCAAGGAGTTGAACGGTTTTTTTTTTAAGACTAATTTGATATGTTATTCACCAAAAAAACAAAAAAAAAAACAAATTTGATAAGCGCGAAATCTTTTTTTTTTTTTTTTTTGGGCCCCCATTTATTTTGCTTGGCTTATTGTATCGGTTGAGTACAAATCGTCATTATAAAAAAACATATGACAGTGCTTTTTGGGAAAAATGTGACTAAAACTTGATTTTTCAACCGCGGCCAACAACTGTTACAATAGCCCATTTATAGCAACATTTTTCGGGCAGTTGCAGTAAAAAACGTTGATAAAACTCGATTTTCTTGTAATGTGGCAAACTATTGGATTTGCTCTTAATTGTTTTGTGTGCCACAATTCAAAATGGAGTAACGGTTTTGATGGACATCACAAAATTTTTAGTATTGAAATGTAAATTGGGAATGAAAATGGAAATAAAAAATACCACAAAACATATTTTGACTCTTTCTGGAAATATGTAATTTTAGGGGTAAATTACAAACACATCTCCTGAGGTTTACTTAAATTACAAATTATCCCTTGTGGTTCTAGAAATTACATTATGCCCTCCTAAGGTTTCTAATTTCATAGCAAATGGGTCATTTTATTAATAAATCATCAAATTAATTAACGGTATTTAATAATGTTAAAATTTTATTTCAATTAATAATTCAGATAATTTTATTATTCTATAAGTGAACAGTTAGAAATTTTACCTTTTCAATTAATTTTGTAAAATAAAAAATTATGACATAGTGATATTTGTAATTTTTCAAACCACATAAAGCAATTCGTATCTTAAACAAACCTTAGGAGGTGTATTTGTAATTTATCCTTATTTTAGTTACTTATTTGATATTTAAAAAAAAAAATAGAGAGTATGGGATAGAGTGTTTTAATTTATTGACTATTTTAATTTGGAACAGACTATTTTAGTCCAACCCAGACACCCAATGATGATTTTTAACTGGACTTTAATTTAAAACTTTTTACCTACGAATTATATTACCCCAAATATTTTTCAAAAACAACTGTTCATCAAGATTAATTGGTGCTATTGTTATTATTATTATTATTATTATTTACTATTTTTTGCAGCCCAGAAAACAAAATAAATACTACAGTAAATAAAAAGAAATAAAAATGATAATTCTTTTAACATTTTGTGTGGAGTATCCGTTGTCCAACCCCAACCCTCACCCAAACCCAAACCCAAACTTTGCTTTTATCCGTTCTCTCTGTCCAACAAACACTCTCAGATGTGCTGTCCCTAACTCAGCCTACCATTCGCAAATGAATTAAGGAATCAGTTATATATTTTAGCCAAAAGAAAAGGCATAACTTTCTAAGCTAGCCATCCGTCCCCATTGCTTTGGCCTTTTCTGTCTACAAAAGAAAAAGTGCTTTATCTTATATGAATGGTACACACATTTCCCACGAATTAGCAGAGGACAAAAGCTTTGCTTTTTTTTGTTTTTTTTTTGGGTCCTTGGCAAAAAAAATAAACACTGCATAGAACTGTACCCCCTCTTTAGAAAAATGCAAGAGCAAATTACAAATCAGTTGAGATTGTTTAAAATATTTATAAATTTATAAAAAAAAATTATAATTATAATTATAATTATAATTATTAAAATTGATAAGATTTATTATTAGTTTAAAATTTATTTTTGAAATGCACAGGCAATGGTATAAAATAAGAATTTTTTTTTTTTTTTTTTTTTTTTTTTCGTTTTTGGATTGGCATGCAGTGCCAGTAGTAGACGCCAAAATGAGCAGAGAGACTTGGCAGCTACTAGTGTTAGTGGAAACAATCCTCTCTGATGGGTGATGGGGACAACACAGCCTACTTCCAATAAAATCATATTCAGACTGCCCGCGCTTAAATTGCACTTTGTTGTCGTCGTTATATTCGATCACTTTTTTTGGGGAAGCACTAACCAATTTTAAAATATGATTTTATGAACAGTAGTGACTTTTGTATTTGAATTTAATTTTTTAAAAATAAAATAAATTTCTCAAAATATAAAATTATATATTTGGATAATTTGTACTATAAAAGTTTTAGATCTTTCTTCATTTTAGAACAAATCTCATATTATGAACAAAAATATAACACTCCAATAACGTAATATTTTAATGTAACACACAAAAAAAAAATTGGTGTACTTTTCTTAAACGTAACAATATAATACTCAAAAAAAAAAAAAATTGGTGTACTTTTTCCAAACGTAACGCTTCAATATAATACAGAAAAAAAAATTCTTAGTATACTTTTCCCAAACGTAACACTTTAATCAGTATACTTCCAAACGTAATACTCTCATGTAACATACTCCAATGTAACACACAAAAACACTAAAAAAACTCATTAGTATACTTTTTCTAAACGTAACACTCATAGTTTAAAATTATACATTTGCCCAAAACTTATTAAGGAATATTTGTACTCCTTTTGGAATGGTTTCAAGAATCTCATATTTTTTTGTTTTCTAATATTACATTGAATTATACTTTGTTGGTTGAAATTGTTGGTTCGAAATTGGCCCGAATACCCAAAACGACGTCGTTTTGGGTATTTTTTCTTTTTTCTTTTCTTTCTCTTGTGTTCAAATACAGAGGGAAAAGACGAGGGGAGAGAGAGAGAGAGACACGAGAGAAGAGAAGAGAAGAGGAAGAGAAAAGAGGCGACGGCGGTGATGGCGAGGAAGAGAAGGAAGATTGGCGGTGATGGCGGTCTCTCTCTGCCGGTGGGTATCACCCCTTTGTTTTCTCTACCTTTTTTTTTTTTTTTTTTTTCTCCTTTCCAGTAGATCTGGATTTGAGGATGAAAAGGCTAAAAAAAATTGTTGATGAAGATGATGAAGATCTGGAGATGATGATGATGTTGTTGAAGATGATGATGATGATGTTGATCTGGAGATGATGATGATGTTGACCTAGATCTGAAGATGATGAAAATGTTGTTGCAATGATTTCAAAATCTGAAGATGAAGGAAAAAAAAAAAAGTTATTGATGAAGATGTTGATGATGTGGATCTGGATCTGAAGATGTTGATGAAGATGTTGTTGCAATGATTTCAAAATCTAAAGATGAAGGAAAAAAAATAAATAAATAAAAATTGTTGATGAATATGAAGATGTTGTTGATGTTGATGAAACTCAGCAATAGACCCAGCTAATTTTTTTAGTCGGCAAAAGTAAAATATTTAGCTACTAATTTTTTTTAGTCAGCATATATTGATTATTAGCAACTAAAAAAAATTAGTCCCTAAAAATGTCAGAATTGGCGACAAAAAAAAAAATTTAGTCTCCGTATATTAAGTTTTGGCTACTAACACCATTTAGTCGCCGAATGAAAAATAAAAATTTATTTGTTAGCTTTGGCGACCAAATGTTTAGTCGCCAAAAACTTATTTTCAGCGATAAAAAAAAAAAAAATTAGTCGCTGTATATTGAGTTTTGGCTACTAAATCTATTTAGTCACCGAATGGAAAATAAAAAATTATTATTTATTTTTGGCGATCAAAAATTTAGTCGCCAAAGACTTATTTTCAGCCACCAAAATATATATTTTAGTCGCCAAAAAATTAAAATATTTGGCGGGATTTACAAAAATAATTGGCGACTAAAACAATTTAGTCGCTAATGGTGTAATATATATATATATATATATATATATATATTTTTGGTTTCCAAACAACAAACCAGCGCCTGACTCTCTGTCCAGCGTCTCTCCCTCTTCCTCTCCGCTACTCTTCTCCCATTCCTCTCTCACTGCCGCTCTACCAGCCGTGCCTCCACCGCTCCTCCTTGTGGTCGCCGGCAACTGGAGCACCGATTCACCTAGATTTGCCCTATATTCTTAGGCATCATAACTATTCTCAGTTCAAAACTTGAAACCCTAACCTACAGTTTCAAATTCGACTCTCTCCAATTCTCTCTCTATATATATAGGTAGGTGTGTATATATATATATATATTATATTTGTGATGGGTAGGGTATATAATTAAGGGATTTTTTCTGAACCCACCAACACCGTCCAACGCCCTACAATGGCGTCGGAGAACGAAGACAAACCCACCCCCTCCTCCATCAATCGACGATTGACTTTACCCCAGGTATGTCTATATTCCGTCCTCTCTGTCTTTGTCTATGTCCCTCTCTCTCTCTCTCTCTCTCTCTCTCTCTCTCTCTCTGTGCATCTTCTTTCATTCGCACACTTTGACACAAACCCAGCCCTATGTGGGTGTGGGTGTGGTTCGTAGGCGGTGATCAAGATTTTTGGGGGTAATGGAATTGAGTTTTTCCATGGTGGAAGAGATGGGTTTTTGTGACCCAACTTGGCTTCTTATTTTCGAGTTCTTCAAGCAATTCCTAACATTTGCACAAGATTTGATCTGATTGTCACTCTCTGTTTTTGCCCTCTGTGAACTGAAACCAATGTTAGATTTTCACTTTCTCATGTCTATGCTCAGTGATAATCTTTTTCTTGTATAGTATTAGCCTTTAGATTTTGTGGGTTGTGTTTGTTTTTTTCCTGGGGTTGATTCTAGTTTTGAGCTTTGATCTCATAGTCACTCTGTTTTGGCCTCTGTGAGCTGAAAACAAGGTTAGATTTTCACTTTGTCATGTCTTTGTTCAATGATAATATTGTTCTTGTCTAGTATTAGCCTTTAGAATTTGAGGGTTGCGTTTTTTTTTTTTACTAGGTTAATTCTAGTTTTGAGTTTTATCTCATAGTCACTCTGTTTAGGCCTCTGTGAGCTGAAAACAAGGTTAGATTTTCACTTTCTCATGTCTATGCTCATTGAGAATATTGTTTATTTGTAATATTAGCCTTTAGATTTTGTGGGTTCTGTTTCTTTTTTTTTGGGGGGGGGGGGGGGGGGGGGGGTTAATTCAAGTTTTGGGTTTGATTTTGTATGCACATATGTGAAATTTTAGGATCTAATTATCTGAAAAATTTATTCATTTAAGGTCGTGTCTGTGTGTGTACTTTTTGATGATCTGAGCAAGTATTGATCCATATATCAGTGTATAAAATTTGCTAATTTGAAATCAAGTAAGTTTGAATCAGAGCAACTAGAGCTTTGGTTATATAATTCTTGCTTGAAGAGCACAAACTTCGGTCTCTAATACAGTCAAAGAGGAAGAAGATGAATCACATTTTTATTGGGTTGATCATCTGAGTTTTTTGGTCTTGATAGAGCCTGTAAGGAAATGTGATGTTTTAAGCAACATATGAAGCATATTCACATAAAATTCCAGTTTTGTTAGAGCATCTACAATCTTTCACTAATTCCTTTTTCACGCTGCATTTCTTTAGCTTCATTGCTTGAGGCGCACACTATTTTTTAGGTATGTCAATTGCGTGCAATTATGATTTGGATTATGAGCACTTGTAGTAATGTTTGATCTGATTTTGTTAGGGATTTTTTTATCAATATCCCCTCGTGCTGTGGCATTCTTCGATTGAATCTTACTATGTAGTTTACAAGGAGATTTAAGTATAGAACATGGACTGCCATTGCATTGACATATATGTGAGAAGAAAGTTGGGGCTTCAGGTTCCTTGATTCTGATCGTTGACGTTAGGCGCTGATTATGTAACATGTGCATATCATTAGAATTATTTCTCCTTTGACTATGACTTGGCGGTAGCAATCGATGCAAGTAAAAATCACCAGGTGACTGGCATGCTTTTCCTTGTATGAGAGAAAGCACGGAAAACCCCCTCCATCCTGTAACATAGGGGAAAAAACTTTCCCCTGAATCATGAAAATTATATATATTACTGATGCTATTTTTTCTTTGGGGCATTCCTGTTTTGGATTTCTTGGTGCATACTTTTACTTGCTAATGGTTCTATTATGTAATCATATGTATTATGTGTCCTAATCTCTAAACTTACACACTGGGCGTTGTATATTCTTACACACCTTTTTCACCTTCAAGTATTTTTGTAGCATTGGCATTGCGTTTCGATGTGTCTAGGGGGAAAGAAAGCCAGTATTTCAAGAGCGCTTTTCTAGGATATACCATTGGTTTAGTCCTTACTATTATTGTCATGAATTGGTTTCAAGCTGCACAGGTGTGTATTGCTCTTTTCTTTTACTATTATTGTCCTTACTTAACAGTTTCAATTTATTTCTAAACTGTCATTCTCGTCATGATGTAGAACCTGAACATCCAAGTGACAAATTGATGAAGAACAATTGTGAAAGGACCTTCAGCCCAACAATAGTGTCTCTAGCATCAGCATCAGCATCAGCATCAGCATCATCACCACAATTGTTATTAAGATTTTCTTTAATTTGGATTTTAATTGTTGGTTTGGATAGTATATGTATTTGTTGGATTATACTATATTTATGGATTTTTATTTTGTTTGATATGTATGGTTAATAGTTAAGTTTTGTATGTGGTTGAAAATTGAATGGTACAGGTTGTAAAGAAATATTTTTATTGAATGGTTAAGAATTGAATGAATGAATGAATAGATGAATAATTTTGTATATGCATAGGATATAGGTGGCACAAAAAATATTACAGAATAAATTATAAAAACTAAATGAGACCTTTTGGTGACTAAACAAATGTCACGGGTTGGCTTTTGGCTACTAAAACTTTAGTTGCCAATTGTGAAAAAGTGAAACTTTTGGCTACTAAACTGTTAGTCACCAAATGTAAAAATAGAAACTTTTGGCTACTAAAATTTTAGTTGCCAATTCTCAAAAAATAAAATTTTTGGCTACCAAATAATTAGTCGCCAAACATACATGCTCAATTGGCTACTAAATAATTTAGTCGCTAAAAGTAAATATATTTATATATTTAATTTTTTATAAAAAATATATGGCGACTAAAAAAAATATATGGCGACTAAGGTTTTAGTCGCCAATAGGCCACTTTTGGCTACCAAAAAAATTTTAGTCGCCGATTGTTTCCCCGACAAACTATGGGAGACCAAATGGGCGACCAAATATATTAGTCGGCAAAAGTGATTGGCGACTAAAAATAAGGCTTTTGGCGACTAAAATTTTAGTCGCCAAAAGTGAAATTTCTTGTAGTGGAAGGGAAAAAAAATCAAAACAACGTCGTTTTGGCACTACCGCAGGGATAGCTGGCACAAAAGATGATCTGGACAAAGAGTAGTGCTACTGGGTTCTAAAACAAATCTTTTATTATTCATTATTCAAAGATAATCAACAAAAATAAAAACAAATAAATAACAAATAATATCACTCACATGTCTCATTTTTAAATTTTCATAAATATATTTTAAAATTCTAAAACATTCTCTAATTTAATTTTTATAAATTATATAAAAACAAAAAAAGTTATTCACATTATATAGGCCTTGTTAGGTTTGTGTTTTAAGATTTTATTTTAAAAATAATTTTCTAGAAAGAGTTTAAAAAATTTAAAATTTTGTTTGTTTGTATATTTTGAAAATAATTTTGAAATTTTAGAATTTGGGATGATTTGATATTTTTTTAATTTTTTTTTTAGGTAAATATTTTTTTATAGTTGAATAGATGAATGTGAAAGAAAAAGTGTTTGAAAAAGTTAGAGGAGAGAAAAAAAGGATTGATTGATATATAGTAGAGTATTGTTAGAGACTCACAACTCGGATTCCTAAATCCACCTAAAATGACATGGCAAGAGATGTAGGCCATATACAATTGAGTATATGACAAATTAAAAATTTGACATACATTATACCACATTAGTATGGATCAAATTATGAGAAGTTTTTTTTTTTTGTAGGTCTTAAATATTTTCCTTTAATAGGTCTACTGGGACAAAAAAAGTTTTTTTATTTTTTTATTTTTATAGCAATGATAACCAATCATATTGTATGTGTTAAAAAAAATGTATTAAAAATATATAAAATATGTTTTTGTGGGTGTTGATTTCCAACCTTACAACCAAATAGGGAACTTAGCTAAAGAGCACGCCGCAAAATAGATTAAGCCAACCACCTGCCAACAAGAAAATGAGAATACCGCAGTGGTTCGTCCACTTGAGGGCACTCCGACAATCAAGTCAATCAAACAATTTCTCAAAGACACTAAATAAGTACTAAACTCACAAAATAAAGCATACCTTAGACCCACGGGGGTGCCTCTCTTTTATAGTCAGTAGTGTCCTGGTCCCCTAGAAGTCTCACTTCATAAGACTCAAGCACAATGCATATCCCAGACTCTTAGCTAGATATGAATAAACTCCTTAAGAGCCTCATCCTTATCCCAACTAAGTGCCCCCTCTTATCTAGGACTCTTGTCCTCTATCCAAATATTTGGGATTTCGGCATTACTGCACCGAACCTCGGCAATACCACAATCACCTCGGCAAACATGATTAACCCACATGGCACCTCGGTCGACATCTCGAAGGCACCTTAGCATGTAGCGTCATTCTCAAAATACTTCCCCACAACTACCCCTAGGTTTTATTACCTTAACAACCTGAGGTGATGGAACCTATATCGTCTGATCTTCCAATGTATCGGCTAAACAACATGCTAGAGATATTCCTCCGAATGAGATCATGACTCGTCGGCTTCAAGTAATCAGGACTCAGTTGCCCACTTTGTCAAGAATCAAGAACCAAGAACCAAGTTCTTTCAACATCTCAACCGAGATCGATTCGCTAGCCGAGGTCATTAGCCCACTAGTCCGAGAATTCTGAGAATCTTAACTGTGCATGGCCGGTCACGCCCCATTATCCCAACCGTTTCTTTCACGTGTCATTACTTGCATGCGTCATTATGTCACATCAATTCTACCATGCCGCCGGACATTAGAGCAGGCACTTCACCCTAGGTGGTTTTATCATGTTTTCTCACCCTTTTTCATTCTAACAAAATTCTCTCTTCTCTCTCCGTCTCTTTACTTTGCAAACACAACTCTCTCTATTCTCAAACTTTCTTTCTCTAAAATTTCTTAAACCTCCATTGATGTTCCTTCGAGCTTTCTACAACCGTTCCGTTCACCCCTTCCGGCGAGTTTTCCACCATTTCGTTCCAATTAAGATCACCATCTGACTTCGGCGAACACGAATCTGGTGTCCCTTTCCTCGGCCTTGCTCTGTAGGTCCTTGATTTCTTTCTTTTTAATTTCAGTTTCTTACTGTTCTTCGATACATTTCTTCGTTGACTATTGCACATCACACATTGCATTTGTGTTATCATTAAGCTTGTATCCTCATTCAAACTCTCTTGTTTCACACGTTCGTCCTCTAATTTACTTTCTGTTCTTCATGTTCTTGAACTTGCACTTATGTTTTCTGCATTTGTTTATGCCTCTGACTCTCTCACAATGGCACTAGATGTCACGGGTCAATTCTTGCACTTGAATCTGTCAATGTTCTATTTTTATTGTATTCTTGAATCTTTGATCACTGTTTCATGTTTTTAAGACTTGTTTTTTCTGTCTTTTCTTTATCGTTTCCAGATTACTACCTCTGAATCTTTGCCCATTCCTGTTAATGTTATATAGATTTAGGATTGAGATTTGCTAGAAACCATACTTAGGAAAAACTGAAACAAAACATTCCATAGATCTCCAAAATCTCTGCCTTAGTGCTCATTAGGGTTTCGCCGAGGTCCTTTAACCTACACAGTCCACATTTCTAATAGTAAACAATATCAAATTCACCTTAGTCGAGGTCATGGGTATATTTAAATGGAGGGTACACTCACCTAGTAAGTTAGAATATTTCTGCCAGGAGTTCAACATTCTAGCTGACGTTCAACTCAGGTTGGCTGGAAAAGAGGACTCCATGATGCCCGGAGAGACCTATATGCCCTTCCCTATAGTGTTAATTATCGATGATGGAATTAGATTCCTAGATTCCTCATTGACATCCTTTTTAGAGAGGTTCTCCACTTTTATAAACTTGCAATCCTATGCAACTAGCAGTAAACACATTCAGAGTCATCAATGGTACATCATGTGTGGCCTTAACTCTTCTGGTGACTATACTTACTACCTCAAACCCTGATCCACCAAGTACAAACTGATAGCCGACTTTCCACACTCCAACAAAGGCGCTGGAGATAACCTGATTGTCTCGAGCAATTGGGAGTTCGAACCAGACGACGATCTTCATCTCTATCTTTTATACCGAGGAGTCTTTAAGGAAGAAGAGGGTAAGAACTTAGTCATCCCATAGTCCCATTTCGTTTTAACACTTATGAATTTACTTCTCTTTAATGTTCTAATGTTTTCTTGTTGTTGTTTGTAGAATTGCCTCAGCCTCCGAAGAATTTTCGCCAGACCTACATCCCTAACTAAGATCTCATTTAGCTTTTGGGTTTACCTATCGAAGTCTGCAAGGCTCTAATCCTTTTGAATTACGTGCCGACCTACCGCAGCCCACTACCGAACGTTTCCAGAAGGAGTAAGACACCACCATCAACATCAACTCAACAAGCCACTTCTTCACCATGGCCAGATCAGGTATCAATGTCTCATCCAGTGAATGAGCCATCCACATCTGCTCCAGCCCATCTTGTTCCTCCATCATAACACCAACATCGTCGCTGACCTCCAAACGCTCTTGTCAGCAGAACTCGGAGCACAAAGGGCAGAGGTTTGGACACATCGGCATATGATCTAGCGAACCCGCCAATCGCTCTTTCCGTAATTAAATCTGGCATTGGAGTAACTGTCGCTGCCACATCCAAGGAAATGGATCGCAAACCAGCTGTGCCCGAGTGTCACGACCCCATTCCGCCCCTAGTAGAATGGTGCCATGATGGCTAGTAATCCGAGAATACCAAAGGCCAACTTACAAAATTTCACACACAATTAGAGTATAAATATACGGGGCCTACATGTGTGGAAGCAAATTTAAATCTAAGTAGTCCATAAGAGTTGTGCATAGATCAAATGAAATGACATACATCTTAATATGGTTTTACAACTTGAATACAAATAAAATAAATATATAGTACATCTTGATCAAAAGGCTTCTCAAGCCGACATATACAAAAGAAATACAACAGGCGAGCCAAGAAGCATAATCTTCAAGAGGTTAGCAAAATGAATCCAAAACAACTTGCAAATAACATCTAGGCGTCACCGCCTTCTTGCTCGTCACCTACATATATATATATAAGGAGAGGGTGAGCTTGGATACTCAGTGAATGATATTAGAAATAAAGATTTGCATGACTGATATTCAAGATCTTTATCAACAATACATAGCATATCTTGTACAAAATCAAAGGATGAACCAAGTTCATCTGTCAAATCTTTCAAAGCTTCAAGGGATGCTTACTACCATCAATATAATACAAGGGATGACATTCCGGGCAAACCCACGCGGTAAACCGTCTGCGGCAAGGCAAAGGAGATCTCAAACAAGGGTACTAGTTGCATTATAGTCCCCTAGCACTAAGGACTTTTAAAACAAGGGTACTAGTTGCATTATAGTCCCCTAGCACTAAGGACTTTCCAAGAATGTCATCAAAAATAAATATAATACTTGTTACAAACTAGGAATAATCATTCATGCTTGATCAAATACTTTTTCAAAACGAAGCAAAGCTTTATCAAAACTTTATAACATAACTTTATTAAAAATACCACTCACATAGCTCTTCGGGTGTGGGGATTACAAGCAAGGATCCAAGGCCTACAAGTACATAAATAATCCCATTGAATGCATTTCAAAAAGACAGGGAAATGATGCTCAACTATGGATATGAAATGCATTCCTAAAACAAGCTTTGCATGAGTGTAAATGATCTCGACATTTCTCTCAAAACTAAGTCAAAACAAAGCAATCATGTGCTGGGAGTCAAACACTATTTTTCATCTCGGAAAACATGCTGGGTACCAACCAGATCTTGGCCGAGGTCCCACACCTCTTGGCCGAGGTATGGTCCCGACGACCACATTCAAGGAAATGAAGTCTGGGAAAATCCTTTGAAGAACATAAAGAATATGAACATGGAGAACATGAATGCTAAAATCATAGCTTCTTTATTCAAAATCTGAGATTTCATGAGATGAGTTCGAAAACATGGACCTGGGTACCCATACTTGAAAAACAAACACAAAAACATGGATCTTGATACAAACTTTTGGATCAAAACATGGTTTTTCTTCAAGAACACATGAACATCATTTTCTTTTTCTAAAACAAGCTTTAAATCAATGCATGGCTCATGAATCATGCTAGATCGTGCAATGTAGTTGGATGAACAAAAAGAACAACAAAAGCAAATGAAGATTCTAACCTCAAAACACAAATCTAACGGTTCAAAGTGTGAAGATCAAGCTTGGAAATCTATTCTCACTCTAAGAACTCTTCTTCCTCTCTTCCTAGAGCTTCTCTCTCTACAAGGCTAGGATATGATAAAGTGATATGGGTTTCTCAGCTAGCACCTGACTTAAACCTCTGCTGGGACACGTGGCACTACCGGATTGGGTTTCCTAAAAAAGGTGACAGAATGATAAGACAAGAGTATGACAAAGTGTATACAACAAGCAAGATGACATGGGCACTCTGGCAGGTAATGATCTCGGATTAGGACATAGGCTTCGACAAGTAAGGTCTCAATGATCTCGGCTAGGAAGGATAATACTTGGCTTAGCTGTGCCACACCTCGGCCTAGATGTGCCACACCTCGGTCTAGGTCATACCAGTCCAGGAACAAGATCTCTAGGTGCAAGGATCAAGGATGCCTAGATGGTAACATCTCGGCTTAGATGATACATATCTCAGCCTCGGTGATGAACACCTCGGCCTAGATGATGACATCTCGGCCAATATGCTAGAGTGAAGGTGGAGGTCAACCAAAGTGGTTCTAAGATGGTCCTAGGTGAAAAAGGTTCAAGGGGGTGACCTAGGCTTTAGATGACCTCGGCTACACACACCAAGCAAGGGACAAAACGTACAAACAATACTCAAGCCAAAACAAATAGGTACAAAACAAGACGGGAACCCTATTTTAGGCGAAACAAGTCTGAAACCACAAATGCAAACCTAACAAAACAAAAACATGCACATGCACTCGAACATGACTAAGACGAGGATGAGGGTCACTACACCGAGGATCTACTTGCCAACCTACCAGACGTTGTCACAGTTTAGTCTACGCCATCTCCCCAACCCAAGCCAAAGAGGGTAAAAAAGACTAAGGCAAAGGCCAAAGTCACCACTATTCCTTCTGACTCTGAGAAGGACATTGAGGATGCACTACCAATATCAATGTTGGTTGAGACCAAGAAGAGGTCAACCGAGGCTGAATCATCCGACGCCCCACAGCCAAAGAAGTCGAGGTCCGAAGGTCTGAAGGGCAGAAGTGGTTTTGACTTCAAGAAAACCTGGGCCTCCGAAGTTCTGGTTAGAGACCGACCTCTCAAGACTGGTGACAGCGCCATCGAGAGCCTTGAAGTTGGTGTTACTCTGTCAATGGTTGTTCGCCTGTCAGCTGACATGAACCAGATGGTTTACTTCAACTAGTACGGGAACTTTGCGACGATGATGCGACATTTACTCTTGGTAAGTTTTTGACCTTCGGTCTTCCATTTAACTTTCATTTCAGTCATTTATACTTAGCCAAAATTTTCTAACTTGCTTATTCTCTTGCAGGCCATCCAGCATGCTCATTCCTATGTGGTCAAGGCCGAGTTGGTGAAGAAGGACCTCACGAAAAAGACCCAAGAAGCTTCAAGTCTCCTTACTTCACTCAACAAAGTCAAGACTCACATCAGGAGTTTGATGGATAAAACCAACGCTGCCAAGACTACTCAAAGCAAGGCAAAGACTGCTGCAAAGGAGGCCGAGGATGCAGCTAAGGCAACCGAAGTGAAGTACGCTGAGGCTGAGGCTAAGGCTGCTGAGGTCGAGGCTAAGCTTAAGTCGGCGCTGGAAATAAAGGAGGCTAAGATCAAGGCTGTCGATAAGAAGGCCTACGAGAAGGGGCAGGCCGATGTTTGGGACTAGTACAAGAAACAAGTGAACCTAGCCTGCAACAAAGGTTACTATCTCGGCTAGATGGCAGCACTCAAAAAGCTGTTTGTCCCCGAGGACTCGCCCCTTTGGGATATTGGCTAGCTCAAGGTGCCCTTTCTTCCTTTGCCCAACCAGTCGAAGGAAGAGGCCGAAGAGGAGACGCTGGTGCTGAAGAAGATAAGGTTGAGGCTGAACAAGAGGATGAAGCCGAAGTCATTGCTAGGGCCAAGTCCCCTACTCTTAACGATCAGATCCTAGACCTGACTGTAGAAGAGGAGGACGAGGTTTCCAAGAGCACCTCTCCCAAGAAGGCCACCTCTGACGTCGAAGTTCTCGCTACCGCGAAGAGCCTAGACCAAACCCTGCTAGAGATCGACATCAAGATAGCGGCTAAAAAGAATGTGCCAATTGCTGAGGCTGACTCAACGCCTATGGCCAAGATTGATCACTCAAAGGATCATGACACTTAGATTTTTTTGTAGTTGTATTTTTTGCTTTCTTCTTTTTCTCTTGAACAATTTTTTTGTCTTTGTCGGGCCGAAGTGCCTTTGTATGTAATCGAACAAGTTCCTACTTTTTGAATACAAATCTTTCTTTGTTTTGTCTAAGTGTTGAATGTTTCTTCTGTATGGTTACTGCCTTTTCTTTATGCCTTGTGTGTTTTCATACATAGACTTTTTCTCATTTTTCTAAGTAGAAAACTTTGAACATCCACCTCGGGTTAAAACACTTCGGATAGTAATGAACTATCTCGGATCAGAACACTTCAGATAATTGATCATCTCGGATTATCATACCTCAGACAGAACTTCTGTCTATCACCTTGGGTAACTCTAACTTGTTAAATTTTTTATAAAAATTTTCACAATTGTTATACTCATTCATGCTTCATGTCCCTTAATGTGAACCTAAGTATCCTTTATGTTGACATTAAGGATGTATCGCTTGATTCTTGCCTAAGTTTGACTTGGACATCCATGACCAAGGTCATCATGTTTGGCTCACCCAAACTAAACACTTAAGGCTTGACCTTAGTGTACCGAGAGTACCACCAACCTTAACTTTTCGCACAAACTGACCAAAACATGGCTAGTTTTGCATTGTTTCACATTGAAACATCGCCTCGTACTTAGTTCAAATCTAGCATCATGGCAAGTTTAAGTTAATAGCCTTGTTTACCATGAGCATATCGTCTTAAGACTTTCTCAGTCCCATCTCACAATCATAAATTTTGTAAAAAACAAAATCAAACTAAGATTTTATTAATACTTCGGCTAATAATTGTTTACATAAAGACAGAAGAAAAATCAATGATAAAAAAAACCTTAAATTGCTAGTATTTTATGGCCTTGGCAATTCTTTGCCATCAGTGTCTTCAAGCTAGTAACCTCCATTGCCAGCGATCGAGATGATGTGATATGATACTTCCTAGTGTGGGTCGAGCTTACCCTTCATAGGATCCTTCTTATTGCCGATGACTTTCCTTCAAACGAGGTCTCTGATTTGGAACTCCGTAGGATTGACCTTCTTGTTGTATGCCCTGGCAAGTTATTGCTGGTTTATCCCTAGTCGAATTGCTACTCTCTTTCTTCTTTTTTCAATTAGGTCTAGATCTTGGGCTGGAATGCCTCGTTTGTTCCATTCTCTACTCCTTGGGTTCTAATCCCAGGGATGCTGATCTCGGGTGAAATGACTGCCTCTGTGCAATAAGCCATGGCAAAAGGAGACTCCCTAGTAGATCATCTCGGCAATGTGTGATATGCCCGTAGGACATTCGGTAATTCCTTCACCCACTTGCCCTTGGCAGTTTCTAGTCTTTTCTTGATTCCATCCAAGATGGTCTTGTTGGACGCTTTAGCTTGACCATTTCTCTGGGAGAAGCTGAGAGTCGAATAATAGTTCTTGATCTTATACTTTGCACAAAAATTTTTGATCAACTTGCTGTCGAACTGTATGCCATTGTCTACTACAATGGCTCTAGGGTCCTACATCTGGTGATGATGTTCTTCCAAATAAAGCTTCTGACAACCACATCTTGAATTTTGGCCAGAGGTTCAGCCTCTACCCACTCTGTAAAGTAATTAGTTGCTACAAGCAGAAACTTCCTCTGCCTAGTTGCCTTAGGCAGTTGTCCAACAAGATCTATGTTTCACTGGGCAAGTGGCCAAGGACAAGATACTGAGTTCAAATCTCTAGCTGGCTGGTGTATCAAAGGTGCAAACATTTGACACTTCTCACACTTCTTCATGTAGTCTTTGGTATCTTTCTGCATGTAGGGCCATCAGAATCCCTATGATATAGTTTTGTGAGCAAGTGATCTGCCCTCTACATGGCTTCCACATACTCCCTCATGAATCTCGTACAAAAAGTCCTTTACTTGGGATGGGTGTACACATCGCAGTAAAGGTCCAGTAAAAGATCTCCTATATAGATAGCCTTCTGCTGACGGGCAGAATCTAGCCAACTTCAGCCTGATCTTGTGAGCTTCCCTTCTGTCTTCTGGCAACTCGCCATCTCTGAGGAACATAACTATGGCGTCCATCCAATTTGGACCCATTTCTATACACATTGCTTTGTACTCTGTTATCAGAGGTTCTATACTTGGGCCTGATAGATAGTCCATCATGATTGTTCTTGGTTTATCTGATTTTATGGCACTGGCTAGGTTTACCAAGGCATTTGCATGGCTGTTGTCATCTCAGCTAACTTGCTGTAGTCGACAACTTTGGAATTGTGCTAGTAACTTGATGACCTCCTTGACATAGGCCACCGTCCTCTCATCTTGGGCTATGCACTCACCCATTGCTTGATTTAGAATGAGTTGGAAGTCACTAAAGATTACCACCTCGTTGATTTCCACTACTGCTGCTAGTTTCAGGCCAACAATTAGTGCTTTGTATTCTGCTTCATTGTTTGAGACCTTGAACTCTAAACGGATGGATTGTTCGATCATTCGTCCATCTGGCAAAACCAAAAACACTCATGCCCCCGCTCCTTGTTGGTTTGAACTACCATCGACCAAAAGACAGAAGGAATCACCGATGTAAATATCGTAGGGCTTTAACTTCTATTCGCCCTTCTTCTGTCAGGCCGACGTGGGGTTCTGTGGTCCCAATTGATTTTCCTCCAGCTGTTCTGGGCATCCTAGACCAAGGTTCATTGGTGTCGGTCTTGGGCAAGCGCTTGGTGTGAATTCTGCCACAAAGTCAGCCAAAACCTAACCCTTTATTACTGTTCTTGGCCTGAATTACAAGTCGTATTGATCTAGAACTACAGCTCATCACACTACTCTGCCTATTAAGTGTCCCTGCTATAACAGAGACTTCAGTGGGTACTTTGTAAGCACCATGATTTTATGAGCTTAGAAAAAATGGTTCAGTTTCTTTGATGCCATCACCAGAGCAAGTGTCAACTTTTCTAAGGGTAGGTACCTAGTTTCTGTACTGGCCAGGGTCTTGCTTACATAGTAAACTGCCCTTTGTTCTTCTTATTCTTCTCGGATAACAACGACACTAACAACATGGTCCGAAAATGCCAGATATAAAGACAACTCTTCTCCTAGTATCGGGTTCAACAACACTGGTGGAGTTGTCAGGTACCTTTTGAAGTCTGTCAGGGTGACTTCACACTCTTCTGTCCACAGGAAGTCTGTGGCCTTCTTTAACAACTGAAAAAATGGCTCACATTTGTCTGAACTCTAGCTGATGAATTTGTTTAGGGCTGTTGCCTTGCTGGTTAAAATCTGGACTTCTTTCGTTGTTGTCAATCTCTTCCGATCAAGGATAGTCTTGATCAGATCAGGGCTTGCCTCGATTCCTCTTCTAGTTACTAGATATCCCAGGAACTTACCAGATCCTACTCCAAAAGCACACTTCAAAGCATTCAGTCGAAGCTGATATGTCTTTAAGATGTCAAAAACTTCCCTTGGGTTAGCAAGATAATCTCCAAGATCTTTACTCTTCACAACCATGTCGTCAATGTAGACTTCCACAGTCTTTCTAATTAGGTGCTTGAACATCCTGGTTACCAACCTTTGGTATGTCGCTTCTACATTCTTCAGTCCAAAAGGCATTACCCTATAATAGCAAAGTCCTTTGGGGGTGATGAATGTTGTCTTCTTTTCATCTAGGGCATACATTGCTATCTAGTGATATCCTTTGTATGCATCGAGAAAGCTTATTCTTCCATGCCCTGATGTGGCATCCACAAGCTGGTCGATCTTTGGAAAAGGGAAACAATCCTTTGGACAAGCCTTATTCAGGCTTGTGAAGTCCATACAAACCCTCCACTTGTCATTCTTCTTCTTTACCACCACCGTATTGGACAACCAAGTGGGGTAGTTCACTTCTTAGATTGCCTGTGCCTCCAGTAGTTTTTCCATTTCTTCTTCTTCTTCATCTGCATGTATATGGATTAAAGTTGCCCTCCTTGATCTCTGAATCACGGGTTTTGCCGACCTGTCCACATTGAGTCTATGGCAGGTCACCTTGGGGCTGACGCCTAACATCTCGTAGGGTGTCCAAGCGAACACCTCTATGTTTTCCCTCAAAAAACTTTTCAATTTTCTGTCTTCTTCCTCGGCTAAGTTGGAGTAGAGGAGGAAAAATCGTTCATCATCGCCTTCTTGTACCAAAACCTTTTTCAAGGGTTTTTTACTTTTGTCAGCAGGTTCCTTACCGACATCATCCAAGTCCTCTCGGTCTTCGTCTTCAATCTTTGTTATTTTTTCTTCCCTCACATTGCAAGTGTACTTCATTTCTACCATGGAGCAATTTTTCACTTGGACTTGATCTTCCCTCACTTCTTCAATCCCTTGCTCAGTTGGGAATCACAACAGTTGGTATAGTGTTGAGGAAACAACCTTCATTGCATGCAACCAAGGTCTTCCCAGAATGACATATGGGGAGGGGATATCTATCATTGTAAACTCTATAGTTACCATCTTGGTTCTTGTCTGCACCTCCAAACTCATGGTTGCTAGCGGCCATGTCGATGTCTCATTGAATCTGACTATAGGGTTGTCAGATTGCTCTAGATTATCCTTATGGAGACCGAAATTCTGATAACATTTGGCATACATGATATCACAAGAGTTGCCTTGATCGATCAAGATGTGCCTCACTTAGTAGTCTCCAACCTTCAAAGTTACCATCAGGGCATCGTTGTGCGGATGTTGTATTATATCTAAGTCCTTTTCGGTGAAAGATATCATTGGTCCCTGATGTCCATATGTTATGGGCTTCTTCTGATGGACCTGACAGAGATACTGCAAATGCCTTACCCTCTAAGTCTCCCTGTGAACTTTATTCTTGTTAACCTTCGAGTGAATCACATTGATTACCCGTGGTCTTTCTTCCTATTATTGTGGTAGGGGTGGTAGTGCTGCCGATGCCTGGGCTAACTTCGTTTGTTCCTCTCTTGTTTTGGTATTGTCAACTAGGTCTCACAGGTGTCCCTATCTAACCAAATCCTCCAAGTGTGACTTCAGAGCTCGGCATCCCTAGGTCATGTTTCCGGTTTCCCCATGGTAGGCATAGTGCTTTCTGGGGCTCCTACCCATGTATTTTTACAAGACCTTTTACGGTGCTCTGTATGGAAATCTTGAAAACTGTATTTACTGCCTGCATTGCTCTTAAGCCTAACTCCGGCCTATTGGTGCCTCGGCTGCATTCAGGTGAGCCGTTTCTCTTTTCTTGTTTCATGGTGCTCATTTTTTTTTCCCGTCTTCTTCTACCCTAGTGTATTTTCGCACCATTAGTTCTTCCATATTCTTCGAGAGAGTCTTTGCAAGTGATTGCTGAAGTGGGCAATTATCATCCAAGTCGTTCTTAAAAGACACGCAAGTTCCTATTTACAAGCAGGGATCTGGTTATAAACCTCATAGTACCTCTTGGCATAGGCCCTAAGACCTTCACCATTGCTAATCTTTAAAGCCAGTAGGGAGTCTACCCTCAGTGGCTGCAATATGTTTGTAACAAATCTGGCCATAAACATCTTGGCTAGGCCTTCCCAACTCTTTATACATTCTTTCGACAGTTTGTGAAACTAATCAGATGTTATTTCCCTAAATGACGATGGGAACACTTTACACAATAGCTGCTCCACAAATCAATTGAATTTAAGTATAAATCAACATGAAAGTTTGGGTCAAACTTACCATCATAAATCTGAAACCTCGGCATGCTAAACCTTTTTGGTGCTTCGAACGCATCAAACTCCACTGAGAATGGTGTCTTCGGCTGGGCGTTGGATGTGATCTTGGTATCGTGTCTCTTTCTTTGGAGGTAATTTCTCAAGTCGTCCTTCATTTGTCTGAGAGCTCGGCTGTCAGTCGACTTCAGCCTTTTCGGTGTGCTACTTCCTATGTTAGGGTGCGTTCTCTTGGACGTCTCTATGTCCCCTACATCATCGAAACAAAAGCCATGCCCGTGGATCTGCCAAGATCCCCTGACATATGTTCTCTTTGTCAATGGTGTCCTCTAGGACTCCCCCTTCCTTGGCTCTGTTCGCCCAGTATCTTGTGATTGCCGATGTGAGTTTCCTTGTCCCTTACCATGCTGCGGGACAGTTGGCATTGTCTTATGTCCTTCCTTCTAGACACTGGCCTTGGCTGCTAGTGTCGATGTATTTTGCGAAGGAAATGCTTGTTGCATCACGTTGTTCTGCATCATGAAGTTGACCACTATCTGCAAGTCTATCAACTTGTTTACCATGTCCTTCAATTCCTCATCTCTTCTCAAACATCTATCCTTCTATACCTGGAGATCGCCTTCGTGGTAGTACTCATCTCGACTACATTTCTTGTTCCCGTTTCGGCCCTTGGCGACATTGTTTGCCTCGGGGTCGACCTCCTGCACTTCTTTGTTATTGTTCCCTCCTCCAGTATTAGGATCCATGTGTTCCTCCTCACTATGGATGTCATCCCTGACCCTCACTTCATGTCCGTTGTTGGCCATCTATCCTTACTAAGTTCCCACAGACAACGCTAAATTGTGGCTGTTGATTTCCGACCTCACAACTAAATAGGGAACTTAGCTAGAGAGCACGCGGCAGAATAGATTAAGCCAACCACTTGCCAACAAGAAAATGAGAATACCGCAGTGGCTCGTCCACTTGAGGGCACTCCGACGATCAAGCCAGTCAAACAATCTCTCAAAGACACCAAATAAGTACTAAACTCACAGAATAAAGCGTACCTTAGACCCACGGTGGTACCTCTCTTTCATAGCCAACAGTGCTCTAGTCCCTTAGAAGTTTCACTTCATAGGACTCAAGCACAATGTCTATCTCGGACTCTTAGCTAGATATGGATAAACTCCTCAAGAGCCTCATCCTTATCCCGACTAAGTGCCCCCTCTTATCTAGGACTGTTGTCCTCTATCCAAATATCTGGGATTCTGTCATTACTGCATCGAACCTCGGCAATACCGCAATCACCTCGGCAAACATGATTTGCCTACGTGGCACCTCGACCGATGTCTCGAAGGCATCTTGGCTACGTGGCGTCATTCTCAAAATACTTCCCCATAGTTTTAAAATTTTTATTTTTTATCATTATTATTGTATTATTAATAAACAACTTTTAGGTATCCTTAACTGTACTCTCTCATCAAATAATACAAAGGGATATGTCAAGCTCCAATCCAAATTCCATCTTGCTATTGGGGATCACCCATTGGGCATTGTGCCTTCATTGAAACCAATCCCATTTTTGATAATGTTGTTTTTATGCCCCGATGACACATTAATGTAACTTTTGTAATGATGGACTTGAAAATATTGCGTGTTTCCTCATCTTCTATGGCCATTCTTATCAATGGAGTGGTTACGGATACTTTTTCCCCCTCTAGACCTATTCGCCAAGAACCTACATTTTTATTCTTTGAATGGAATCTCTATCCCTAACTATTTTTAATGCTTGTGATTAGAAAAATTAGAAACCAATCAAAATGTCTAGATTAGGCCCTTTACTCTCTCATATTTTCTTTGATGATGATTTGATCCTATTTGGTGAAGCCAGTGCTGAAAATGTGTCAACCATTTCCTCCATCATTCTTGATTTTTGCTCCTTCTCGGACCCAAAAATTAGCAAAGCCATGTCCAAAATCATCTTTTCTAACAATGTAGAGGAGGGACTTTAAACTCAACTAGCTGCCCAACTTTGCATCCGTAATGCCACTGTCTTAGGCAAGTATCTTGGTTGTCATATTTTTCATGAGAGACCTAAAACTAGCGATTTCCAATTTATCATGGATAAGCTCACTAATAAACTCGTAGGGTGGAAAGCAAAATTCTTATCTATTGCGGGTCAGTATACCATCATAAAGTCTGTCAGTAGTGCCCTCCCTTCCTATGTAATGTAGCGTAATTTCTTGCCCTACTTCACTTCCAATGACATTGACAAAGCCAATCGCAACTTCTTGTAGGTAACAAAACCTAAAAATTTTGGGGGGCTAGGTATTCGTCAAACTAGCCTAGTCAACAAAGTGTCTATGGCCAAGTTCAATTAGAGACTCACTCATGATGAGTCATCCTTTTGGACTAAAACCATCCTAGCCAAATATCCTTCGGAGAGAACTACCAAATTGTTCCCCTCTTGGCGTAGTATTTGAAGGGTAAAGAGCTTTTTGATAAGGGCTCAAAATTTCGGTTAGAGGTGGGTCCAACACATCTTTCTGGTTAACAGATTGGACAGGGGAGGCAATTTTGAGAAATCTAGTTATAGGCCCCATTTTTGATGTAGATAACTTGCTTAAGGTTTGAGATTGCTGGGTTAATAATGTTGGAATACAAACTCAATATGAGTTTGAAGATAGAGAATTCTAGAAGATGAAGATTGAAAAAGGCTGTCGAAGCTGCTAGAAGATTAGAGAAGAAGAGGAAGCCAAATTAAAAAATGAAGATGAAGCTTCATGAAGGTTGCCATTGTTGAAGCTTAAGAATGAAGAAACACTGTGCACACACGGTTTGTACATGGATTGAAAATCTATAAATAGATGTGTTGTATGTTTGTCTGAGATAGAGTGAGAGAAATAAATATCTCTAGGAGTGAGAGATATCTAAGAGAGTTGAGAGATTGAGAGTTTTGAGAGTTATACAAAGAGTTGCTCTATTTGTGAGTTATTTGAGATTAATTGAATAAAAGAAGTGTTTGTTCAATTAACTCCTCTCTTTGTAAATTATAGATTGATTTATACCCATCTCCTGCTTTCCAACAGTGGTATTAGAGCCAGTTAGGCCCAAAACCTAGAAGAAACAGAAAAGAATATAGTGATTTCAAAATCTGTCCAACTTTCAAAGGTGTCGAAATTAATTTCTGTATATATCAAAGGGTTCGTGTCAAATAGAGGAGTCTAGAACCATTAACCACAAGATCCAAGAAGTATCCGAGGTTTATCGATAAATGCAATATCCAGAAATGAAAATTTTTGAAGTTGTTGAAATCCATTTTTGAGCATAGAAGATTGAAGCACTCGTTGAGAGCATTCCAATGCAAAAAAATCACGTCAAAATCTAAGCTAAAATGAAGCCGCAATTGTTGAATCAAAGTTTGCTAGAAAAAGACATGTCAGAGAAGACAAACCAAAGTGATAGAAAAATTAAAGGAATTATCCAGTGTTTCACGATTAAGCTACAACCGTCAATTTGAACCGTTCAGATTGTTTTGACTAGATTTGAACCATTTGAGGTCCAATTTTGACGATCCAACAGTGCTTTCCAACTATTTGGACTATTCCTGACACATCTCTATAGTTAGATTTTGCAAATTTCATACAAGTAATTTGCAGATTTTATAAAGTGAAGAAAATATTTTTTGAAGGATGAGTCAAAGAATACAACAAAGAAGATATCACAGATAAAGTGATAAAAGACGTCCCAAATATTGTGGCTAGACAGGCAACAGGTGGTTGTTCTATTACATTGAAGAAACATAAGTTAACAGGTGTTTGACTATAGTGGACAATAGGTGGCTGACTATAGTGGACAACAGGTGGTTGTACCACACAACAAACAACAGATGGTTGTTTCGAGAGAGATAGAAGTCAAAAAAGGATTAACTCCAAAGACCATATAAGAGGTCATGATGATATCCACGAGCAGATATGAGGCATCGTATAAAGATTCCCACAAATTGAGTTTAAGGAAGAATGTTGAAATACAAACTCAATTTGAGTTTGAAGATAGAGAATTCCATAAGATGAAGATTGAAGAAGGCTATTGATGCTGCTAGAAGATTAGAGAAGAAGAGGAAGCCAAATTGAAGAAGGAAGAGTAAGCTTCATGAAGGTTGCCATTGTTGAAACTGAAGGATGAAGAAACATTGTGCACACATGGTTTGTACACGGATTGAAAATCTATAAATAAATATGTTGTATGTTTGTATAAGATAGAGTGGAAGAAATAAACATCTCTAGGAGTGAAAGATATCTAAGAGAGTTGAGAGATTGAGAGTTTTAAGAGTTATACAGAGAGTTGCTCTGTTTGTGAGTTGTTTGAGATTGGTTGAATAAAAGAAGTGTTTGTTCAATTAATTCCTCTCTTTGTAAATCATAAATTGATTTACACTCCTCTCATACTTTCAACAAATAACAATTGCAATTTTGAAAAACTCTCATTTCCTCTTCCCTAGAATGTAACCTAGAAAATCCATAGTATTTCACTCCAATGGTTTGACAATGAGGTAGATCGTGTGATTTGGAAAGAAAAAAAAAAAAAGCAGATGGCAACTTCCCATCTAAATCAACCTATTTTCTCACCAAAGAGTTTTCAATGTCCCCTTCTTTAAATGATTGGAACTAGGTTTGGAAAACTAAGGCTAGCCCTAGAATTGTACTCTTTCTTTGGTTAGTCTTGCACCAAAGAATTAGCTACAAAGTCCATTTTTATTCCTAAAGAGTGTTGGACAACGAAGCATGCCGTCGCTGTGGTATAGCCACAGAAACAGCTATACATGCCATTAGGGATTGTCATGATGGTAACGTTTTTTAGATGGAGCTAAGTGTGACTGACCCAAACTTTTTCTCTCTCAATCTTCATGACTGGATCCATCACAATTGTTTTAACCTCAAATCACACTCTCCGTCATTGACGCTTTAGGCGATCACCTTCTCCATAGCATGTTTTCTCATATAGAAAAATAGAAATTCCCTTGTATTTAATCTTACTCAAGTCAATATCTTCAAACCCACTTACGCACTTGCAACTGCTATTGAGTGGCAATTCACCATGAACATTCTTGAAGACAAGCAAGTTAGTAAGATAATCCAAGTCCAGTGGGTGCCTCCAAAAGAGGGCTTTTTCAAGCTTAACACTGATGGAGCTTTAAGGGTAACCCAGGCAAAGCATTGTTGAGAGTCATCACTAACTTTCCTCACTTTTCTAGATGTTCTATCTAGAATATTCTAGAAGTTTCTACATGAATCTAGAAGACTCTAAAATGCCCTAGAGAAATCCGGAACATTCTAGAACATCCTAAAAGGTTCCAGAAGGGAAGGTTCTAGAATATTTTAGAAAAGTATAGAAACTCTAATATGTATTAGAGTAGTCTAAATTGTTCTAGAGTATAGTGAAAGTATGAGTGTATTCTAAAAAGTTCTTCACTAGTATAAATATGAGATAAGCTCATGTACTAGGCAATTTGACAATTGAGCAAAAGAGTGAAAGATGAGTGATAGAGTAGTCAAGCATTACAAGAGTAATCTAGTGTGAGGTGTCTCAAGGTCTTGTGTGAGGAAGACACAAAGTTTAAGTGTGAGTGCTTGAATGTATTGTAACAGTGACAAGTGAAGTGTATTAGGGTGTGATTGTGTATAAATGTTTTGAGTATGTTTATTTTTTTAGACAGAATGTTTTGTGTACTAAGTGTGATCAACAAAGGTATAATATTTTTGGCTTCCACTGTGTCAAACTTAACAAGCTTTTGTGGGTGTCATAATTAGAGATCATGAGGGTCGATGGATAGCAGGCTTCACCAGAAACATCATAACTGCTATAACCTTGGAAGCAGACTTTTGGTCCTTGAGGGTGGCCTTAAGTTAGCCTTGGACAAAAACTTAAAAATCTAGAGATTGAAACTGATGCCTCTTTGTTAAAACAAATTAACAAACAAATTGTGATGGGCCAATCAAATGAATTGCACCAACTTACAAGTTTCATAACTGATTGCAGGTCCTTGTTGAAAAGCTTAGAGCTGGAAATAATCAACCACAATTGTGCAAACGAGCTAGCAAATATAGGAGACAATTTTCAACGAGGACTAGATGTCTTTTCTTTCCCCTTCTTATATTTCAGTATATTTAGCAGTTGCTAAAGGAGTTTATTTCCCTAGAGCTTTGTAACTGGACTCTTAGTTTATGACTACGCATTTTCAATTCCCTTTTACCCCCAAAAAGAAAAAGAAAAAAAAAAAATTTGTCAAAGCTAAACACCTTGTTTGGTTTCAGAAAATTAAGCTCACTTTTTAAAAAATTAAGTATTTTTTTTTTATAAAAAAAAAATTCAATGAGTCTTTTTTTATATTTTAAGCAATTTTTTTTTTTTTTTTTTATAGTTTTTAGATACATCTAACATACATATACTTAAAAAGTAGGAGAAATTATGAAAAACCCCCAAGGTTTGACACTTCTAACAAAATAAACTCTGAATTTTTAATTTTGTCAATTTAAATTTGATTTGTTTTTAATCTAAACTATTTGTCTATTTTTGTTAAGCAGAATCGATGAAAAAGAGCATTTTAGTCATAAAACTCAATAAAAATAGGTATTTTAAATATTTTATGTATACACATACATTGACTTTAATAATTGATTGGAGCAAATGAAACAATTAGAAAATGAAACAATTAGTTGCCTAAGCTAATTAGTTCGTAGAACAAAAAGGAGAAGGACGAGAGAAGGACGTAAAGAGTTTGGGAGAAACATTCTTCTTGACAGGTACAAGAGAAACTTAGAAAAAAGAAAGAGAAAAATGAACAAAATCAAACGGAATTCAAATTCATCCTTTTCGACTTAAGAATTACACACTCATTTTTGGGTAATTAGAATTACACACTCATGTGATTTAGAAAACCTTAAATGAGGTGCTTAACCTAAACTAATATCGTTAAGTTACAATTTCTTAGTAAATTCTCTTTCTTAGAGGCTAAACGAGATTTGTTTGAGTTAAACTTGGCCACTTAAGCTAATGAAACAATTAGTTGCCTAAGCTAATTAGTTCCTAGAACAAAAAGAGAGAAGGGTGGAGAAGGACGGAGTGAGTCAGAGGGAGACTTTCTTCTTGGGAGATAGAAAAGAAAGTTAGAGAAAATAGAGAGAAATAGGAACAAAATCAATGGGAATTGCAATTCATTCTTTTGGACTTGAGAATTGAACACTTGGGTGAATTAGAAATCCATAAATGAGGTGCTTAAGTTGAACTACTATTGTTAACCTACAATTACTCAGTAAATTCTCTTTCTTAGAAGCTAAGCAAGATTAGTTTGGGTTAAACTAGGCCACTTAAGCTAATGGAACAATTTGTTGCCTAAGATAATTAGTTCCTAGAACAAAAGAAAGAAGGATGGAGAACGACGAACAAAGTTAGAGACATACTTTGCTCTTGAGAGCTAAAAGGGGATGTCAGAGAAAAGAAAGAGAAATAGGAAGCAAATCAGAGGGAATTCAAATTCATTCGTCTGGACATGAGAATTGAACACTTAGGTGATTTAGAAAAATTTAAATGAGGTGCTTAAGTTGAACTAATATCGTTAAGTATAATTACTCAGTAAATTCCTTTTCATAGAGGCTAAACAAGATTAGTTTGAGACAACAGGAAAGGAAAAGGAAAAGAAGAATGATTCTTTGTCCTTCACTCCAGCAAATATCAACAGAAGACAACAAATACAGCACATCCCCTTTCGGCCAAAAGAAGATGCTTTGTCGGCCATCCAGCTTTAATCACCCAGCTGTCTAGCCAGCTGTCCCTTACCGACAATCGAATGACTAGATGTCTTTTCTTTCCCCTCCTTGTATTTCAGTATATTTAGCAGTTGCTAAAGGAGTTTATTTCCCCAGAGCTTTGTAACTTGACTCTTAGTTTATGACTACGCATTTTCAATTCCCTTTTACCCCAAAAAGAAAAAGAATTTTTTTTTTTTTTTTGTCAAAGCAAAACACCTTGTTTGGTTTCAGAAAATTAAGTTCACTTTTTTAAAAATTAAATATTTTTTTTATAAAAAAAAATTCAATGAGTCTTTTTTAATATTTTAAACAATTTTTTTTTTAGTTTTTAGATACATCTAACATACATACACTTAAAAAGTAGGGGAAATTATGAAAAACCCCAAGGTTTGACACTTCTAACAAAATAAACTCTGAATTTTTAATTTTGTCAATTTAAATTTGATTTGTTTTTAATCTAAACTATTTGTCTATTTTTGTTAAGTAGAATCAATGAAAAAGAGCATTTTAGTCATAAAACTCAATAAAAATAGGTATTTAAAATATTTTATGTATACATATACATTGAGTTTAATAATTGACGGGAGCCTGTGCGGCCTAACATGGGCGAGCCAAGTCGAATTTGGTTTTGATTGATTTTCTAAAAATTAATTTTTTTATTTTTGTATTTGTTTTAGTAATTTTTTTAATATTTTAAGAAAATTTTTTATTTTTAAATGCACCTAACTTAGATGTATTAAAAAAATAATAATAAATACACAAAAATATGAAAATATACAGAATTGTTATAATTTTTTGTATTTTATATTTAGTGAATTTTTTAAAGATTTTTTTTTTTTTTTTTTTTTTTTTTACAAATATGATACTTTTTAGGGACAATTAAAAAAATAAAAAATTGCAAAAGACCCCCACCACTCAAAGGGTTATGCATGAATGGTATCCGTTGATCCTCGAAGGGATTAATTTTCTTATCATTCCCTACAACCCATTACATACCTAATGCCAATAGCTCTTTGCCCCATAAGATGCTTCTCCAACCCCAAGAGGCTTTCTTAGAATGACTCATTGCAAGAAAATTCTGAGAATTACAATAATTTCCTAATAAGACCCTAGACAACAAAGAATCATGATTCAACAATAATCTCTACGCAAGCAAATCTCTTAACCCTAACCCTCCCCACCCTTAGGAAAAAACATTACATTCTATCGCTTCCAAGTAATTCCACTTCCCAATTTGATAACCAATGGAATCTCCGAACTATGGAAGTGAACTTGTTAAGAAAAGATAATGTCATTTTAAAAATCGATGTCAAATAGACGGGAATTGAATGTAACACATGATTTATGATCACACTCCGCCCCACAAAACTTAGGCCCCGTTTGGCAAGTGATTTTTTTAGTCAAAAAGTCAAAAAGTCACTAAAAAAATCAAAAAGCTAACAACTCATACCAAAAAGTCAAAGATTTTCTTTTCTCTCTACTTTTTACACATCTTTTCGTAAAAAGCCAAAAATCATCCCAAATATACTAGTTTTTTTAGCTCATATTTTAGCCAAATAGCCAAAAAGTTAAATTAACCTGTTCTCAAACGAGGCCTTAAAAGCCCACTTTTCCAGCCTTGAAGTTTACCCTAAACCTTTTCTAGAATTGAATTAAATAACTCCCTTTTTCAATCTTTCCGAGAACCCCAAATTGGCACCATGATATATACCCGGTTTTGCCATAACCTTAATTCCCAAGACCAAAACTAAAAAATCTGCATGATCTTGCCGCATATTTGGACTAGTATAAAGCTCCAATTTTTGAAAATTAATTCATAAACCTATTTGAGCATAGAAAGCACTTAAAAACCACTGTAAACACCATATCTCCTCCATTTTAAAATTCATAAAAATGAAGCAATCATCTACAAAAAGCAAACGGGATATATAGGGTGAATGTCTACTAATGGATATCCCTCTGCAAATCCCTCTGATAAAACTTGCATTGTCAACGAGAAGAGATAAGGTGACAATGGGTCCCCTTGTCTAAGCCCAGCTTTAGAAATGAACAATTCCGATTGTTGACCATTAATAAGTAAAGAAAAAGTGACAGTTAAAACATTGTGAAATCAATTGAACCCACTTGTCACTAAAACTCTCTTTACGCAAAATAGCCAACAAAAACTCCCAATTGACCCTGTCATAGGCCTTATTCATATTCAATTTCAACCCAAATTCAGATATACATCCCATTTACTTATGTTTGATATGTTCTATCAATTTAGGAGCTAGAAGTATATTATCCGATATTAATCTTCCTGTCAAAAAAGCACTCTAATTATAAGAAATTAAATCTGGCAACACCACTCTAAGCCTATTAGCTAGCACCTTAGCTCCAATTTTATATAATGCATTGCATATCTAATATGCCTATAGTCATGGACCAATAAGGGGCTTTTCTTTTTAGGAATTAAACAAATAAACGTTCTATTCAGTTCCTTAATTAAAAAGCCCATCGTAAGAAAACTAAGCATTGTATTAACCATCGACTACCCTACCTCATCCCAATATTTTTCATAAAATCTGGCAATAAACCGATCCGGCCCTGGTGCCTTAAATTTACCCATTTGAAACACAACGTGCTCAATTTCATATGGATAAAAAGGTTGATCTAACACCTCTAGTTAAGTTGAATTAAGCTTACTCTTAACTGCACTTAAAAGATTAAAGTGATGAGGAAAAGAACTTGAATTAGAAGAGTCAGGAATGGTGGAGTCCAGGCCTGAAAATAAATGTTTGAAGTGATCCACAAACACCCATTGAATCTCTACTGGCTCAGTAATTGTCTCCCAATCTGCATCTTAAATAAAGCTAATAGAATTTCTAGACCCTAAAACATTAACGAATCAACCAATTCCAACTCCCCAAACTCAAACCCTAAAACCCCTTTTTACATGATTTTGGAAAATCCTTTCACAAACATATTTTTAAATGCAATAAAAACTACCACATGTCTATCTATAAAGAGGTATTAAAGAGGAGCAAAAGAATCCCTACCTCTTGAAGCGAAGAGGAGATAACCCAAAAATCATCGGCGATAAAACGATGATTCGCATAGATTAAATAGAAACCCTCGTCGAGCTCTACATTGTGGTATATGGAACTATGGGTCAAAGATGTTTAGAAATAGATGAAATCAAGGTTAAAGAGCTTGAAAACTAAAAAATGGTGGAAAGAGAGAGAAGAGAGGGTGAAAAATGAAGAGAATTGACCCAAAAAGTGACTTTTAAAGATTAGATTTTGGACAGACTGCTTGAGCCGTCAAAAGTGTGCTTGAGCGGTGAATGAAACCTCTTAGGATCTATATAGACTCAAACAAGTCGCTCGAGCGATCAAAAATGCACAATGGTGAATTAAGAATTTCAGTATCTCAGATAATTTTGAAAAATAGAGCTGGAAAGGTCTATGGATTGCTCGAGCGATGAAACTTGCGCTCGAGCGAACTACGTACACAACATAGATTAGTAAACTTCAAACAGGTATAACTCTCTCGTACGGACTTCGTTAGGGTTGTTCTTGTGTCCAAATTGAAACCCCAGAAGTAAGTTTTCCAATGGTTTTAGCCTCAAATCAAGATTCAAAGTGTGGAGAGAGAAAATGATAAAAGAGTGAAGACTACTGAATAACATCTATTCGAATTTGGAGTTTTTGAATCAAACTTGCCTGACCACTATGGTAACACCTTAACCAAGGCTTAAATATCGACTAAGAAGGTTCTCAATCATGATAATTGTGTGTGTCAATTTCTGACCACACTGCCAATCAAGCACTCAGCTAGAGAACATTGGCAGAATAGATTAAGCCCGAACGACCTGCAACAGAAAGAAGAGATTCCGGTGGTGGTTCGTCCACCCGAAGGCACTCCGACGATCAAGTCAGTAAAATATCTCTCAAAGATAATTAATAGTGCTTAACTCACTAGACAAAGCATAAAAGACATATCTTAGACCCATGGGGGTGCCTCCCTTTTATAGCCAACATAATCCTAGTCCCAATAGAAGCCTAGTTCTAATAGACTTGCTAATCTTGGACTCCCAGTAGGATTGGGATAAACTCTCTAAGAGTCTTATCTTTACCCAAACTGAAGTCTTCTCCCATTCTAGGACTCTTGTCCCTTATCCGCTTATCCCGAATTTCGGTTTCTTCGCAGATAATCTCGACCTAACCGAGATCATCTCGGCGTCATGACCAGGACACGTGGCACTCGGCTGGCACTTCGGTGACACCTCAGCCACGTGTTGTCATTCAAAAATTATGTCCTCACATGTGTGCCAATTTTCGACCACACTGCCAACCAAACACTCAGCTGGAGAACACTGGCAGAATAGATTAAGCCCGAACGACCTGCAACAGAAATAAGAGATTCTGGCGGTGGTTCGTCCACCCGGGGGCACTCCGACGATCAAGTCAGTAAAATATCTCTCAAAGATAATCAATAGTGCTTAACTCACTAGACAAAGCATAAAAGACATACCTTAGACCCATGGGGGTGCCTCCCTTTTATAGCCAACATAATTCTAGTTCCAATAGAAGCCTAGCTCTAATGGACTTAGGATTACTACTAATCTTGGACTCCCAGTAGGATTAGGATAAACTCTCTAAGAGTCTTATCTTTACCCAAACTGAAGTCTTCTCCCATTCTAGGACTCTTGTCCCTTATCCGCTTATCCTGGATTCTGGTTTCTTCGCAGATAATCTCGGCCTAGCCGAGATCATCTCGGCGTCATGACCAGGACACGTGGCACCTCGGCTGGCACTTCGGTGACACCTCGGCCACGTGTTGTCATTCAAAAATTATGTCCCCACAACTGCCCCCGAGGTTCTATTACCTTGGCATCCTAAGGTGATGGAACATATATCATTCATTCCTTTAATCATGGCCCCGGTTTAACTTCAACTTGTAATTTTTCTTAAAATTTCAACAAGTGTTAAATATGTCCTCAGTTTAACTTCAACTTGTAAACTTTTCTCATGTTTCAACAAATGTTAAACATGACCTCGGTTTAACTTCAACTTGTAAATTTTTAAAATGTCAACAAGTGTTAAATATCATCTCGGTTTAACTTTAACTTGTAAACTTTTCTCAAGTTTCAACAAGTGTTAAACATAATCTCGGTTTAACTTCAACTTGCAAATTTTTCTCAAGTTTCAACAAGTGTTAAACATCATCTCGGTTTAACTTTAACTTGTAAACTTTTCTCAAGTTTCAACAAATGTTAAACATAATCTCGGTTTAACTTCAACTTGTAAACTTTTCTCAAGTTTCAACAAGTGTTAAACATAATCTCGGTTTAACTTCAACTTGTAAACTTTTCTCAAGTTTCAACAAATGTTAAACATCATCTCGGTTTAATTTTAACTTGTAAACTTTTCTCAAGTTTCAACAAGTGTTAAACATAATCTCAGTTTAACTTCAATTTGCAAACTTTTCTCAAGTTTCAACAAGTGTTAAACATAATCTGGGTTTAACGTCAACTCTTAAACTTTTCTCAAGTTTCAACAAGTGTTAAACATAATCTCGGTTTAACTTCATCTTGTAAACTTTTCTCAAGTTTTAACAAGTGTTAAACATAATCTCGGTTTAACTTCAACTTGTAATAAATTGTGTGTGTCAATTTCCTACCACACTGCCAATCAAGCACTTAGCTGGAGAACACTAGCAGAATAGATTAAGCCCGAACGACCTGCAACAGAAAGAAGAGATTCCGGTGGTGGTTCGTCCACCCGGGGGCACTCCGACGATCAAGTCAGTAAAATATCTCTCAAAGATAATCAATAGTGCTTAACTCACTAGACAAAGCATAAAATACATACCTTAGACCCATGGGGTTGCCTCTCTTTTATAGCCAACATAATCATAGTCCCAATAGAAGCCTAGCTCTAATGGACTTAGGATTACTGCTAATCTTGGACTCCCAGTAGGATTGGGATAAACTCTCTAAGAGTCTTATCTTTACCCAAACTGAAGTCTTCTCCCATTCTAGGACTCTTGTCCCTTATCCGCTTATCCCGGATTCCGGTTTCTTCGCAGATAATCTCGGCGTCATGACCAGGACACATGGCACCTCGGCTGGTACTTTGGTGACACCTCGGCTGGCACTTCGGTGACACCTCGGCCACGTGTTGTCATTCAAAAAATTATGTCCCCACAACTGCCCCCTAGGTTCTATTACCTCGGCATCCTGAGGTGATGGAACCTATATCATTCCTTCCTTTAATCATGACCCCGATTTAACTTCAACTTGTAAATTTTTCTTAAAATTTCACCAAGTGTTAAATATGTCCTCGGTTGAACTTCAACTTGTAAACTTTTCTCAAGTTTCAACAAGTGTTAAACATGACCTCGGTTTAACTTCAACTTGTAAATTTTTCTTAAAATTTCACTAAGTGTTAAATATGTCCTCGGTTGAACTTCAACTTGTAAACTTTTCTCAAGTTTCAACAAGTGTTAAACATGACCTCGGTTTAACTTCAACTTGTAAATTTTTAAAATTTCAACAAGTGTTAAATATCATCTCAGTTTAACTTTAACTTGTAAACTTTTCTCAAGTTTCAACAAGTGTTAAACATAATCTCAGTTTAACTTCAACTTGTAAATTTTTCTTAAGTTTCAACAAGTGTTAAACATAATCTTGAGCATTATTCTTCAGCCGTTGTGCCTCATTGCCGGCAACCTTTCTCAAGCTGAGGTCCCTAACTTTGAACTCTCTTGGGCTGGCCTTCTTGTTTTAAGCGCTAGCAAGTTGTTACTGGTATGCCCCCAGCTGAATTGCTGCTTTCTCCTTTATCTTTTTCTAGCAAATTTAGATCTCGGGCCAACAGTGCCCCATTGGTCCCGTTCTCTACTCCCTGGGAAGCCGACCTCCAGTGGAATGACTGCTTCTGTGCCATAAGCCATGGCAAATGAGGACTCCCCAGTTGATCTTTTTGGCGTAGTCCGATACGCCCAGAATACATTGGGCAACTCTTCTTCGGCCAAGCCCAAGCCGAGAAGGAAGAAGCGTTCTTCATCCCCTTGCTAGACATGGATTTTCTTCAGGGCTTCCTCACTCTTCTCAACTGGCTTTTTGCCGACGTCTTCCAAGACTTCCATGTCCTCAATCTCTGTTTTTTTCTGGTTCTCGTATGTTGCAGGTAGACTTCTTTGCTTCCATGGAGCAATTCCTTGCCCGCACTTGATCCCCTCTAACCTCCTCTACTCCTATTTCCTGTTTGTTGAATCCGTTGTTACCTCGGCTTCACTTCGCAAACCGTTTCTTTTCTATCCTGGGTATCAGCTCCTTCATGCTTTTCGGCAATGTCTTTGCCAGTGATTTTCAAAGCAGGCAGTCATACTTTAAGCTGTTTTTAAACGACACGACCGTCACCTCTTGGTTGCATCCTGGTATTCGGTTAAATACCTCATAATACCTTTTGGCATAGGCCCTAAGGCTTTCATCCTCGTCGATCTTCAGGGCCATTAGGGCGTCCACCCTCAATGGCTGTAGCTTGTTTGTCACAAACTTGGCCACAAACATCTCGGCCAAGCCTTCCTAGGTTTTCATAGTTCCTTTCGACAACTTGTGAAACCAATCCGATGCAATTTCTCCAAAGGATGAGGGGGACACCTTGCAAAGCAACGGCTCGTTCCCGGTGTACAACGCCATCGAGTTCAGGTACAAGCCGACGTGAAAGTTCGGGTCTGACTTACCGTTGTATATCTGGAACCTCGGCATATTGAACCTTTTCGGGGCCTCAAATTTGTCCAATTCTACCGAGAACGGTGTCCTCGGCTTGACAAAAGAGGTTACCTCAGCATCTTGTCGCTTTCTCTAGAGGTAATCCCTCAGATCCTCCTTGGTTCGTCCAGGAGCTCGGCTATCTCCGGATTTTAGCCTCTTTGGTGCACTACTTCCAGTGTCATTATGAGTCCTTTTGGACTTCCCTCTATTGGTCGCGTCGAAATAGAGTTCCTTCCCCTGAACATGCCGATATTCTTTGGGGTCAACTTCCTTAGTGCGATGGGTCCTCCGTGAATCTCCCCTTCTTGATTCTCCTTGCCCGACCTCCCTTGAAGGCCGGTGAGAATGTTCCTTGGTCCTATCGTGCTGAGGAGTCGTAGGAGTTGTCTTATGCCCCCCTGTCTAGGCATCTTTCTTAGCCGCTGGAATCGGCGTATCTTGTAACGGGAACGGTGACTACATGACGTTATTTTGCATCATGAAATTGACCATTGTTTACAGGTTCGCCAATTTGTCTGCCATCCCTTTCACCTCTACGTCCCTCCATTGGTATCTGTCTTTCCATACCTGGAGGTTATCTTCGTTATAGTACCCGCTTTGGTCTATTTTCTTTGGTACGCCGCCTTTCTGGCCGACGTCTCTCACTCCGTGATTCTGGTCACGAGTTTCTTCGTTACATTTGTCTTCTTCGACGTCAAGGTCAATAGGTCTGCCACTCCCAGTAGGAGTGTTATCCCCAATCTTCTCTTTCTGTCCGTCGTTGGCCATCTATTCTTCTTTCATTCCCACAGAAGGCGCCAAATTGTGTGTGTCAATTTTTGACCACACTGCCAATCAAGCACTCAGCTGGAGAACACTAGCAGAATAGATTAAGCCCGAATGACCTGCAACAGAAAGAAGAGATTCTGGCGGTGGTTCGTCCACCCGGGGGCACTCCGACGATCAAGTCAGTAAAATATCTCTCAAAGATAATCAATAGTGCTTAACTCACTAGACAAAGCATAAAAGACATACCTTAGACTCGTGGGGGTGCCTCCCTTTTATAGCCAACATAATCCTAGTCCCAATAGAAGCCTAGCTCTAATGGACTTAGGATTACTACTAATCTTGGACTCCCAGTAGGATTGGGATAAACTCTCTAAGAGTCTTATCTTTACCCAAACTGAAGTCTTCTCCCATTCTAGGACTCTTGTCCTTTATTCGCTTATCCCGGCTTTCGGTTTCTTCACAGATAATCTCGGCCTAGCTGAGATCATCTCGGCGTCATGACCAAGACACATGGCACCTCGGTTGGCACTTCGGTGACACCTCGGCCACGTGTTGTCATTTAAAAAATTATGTCCCCACAATAATCAAAGAGTCAAATATAATTTCATTATATCAAGAAGTACGGAGTGCTACAGATTTACACACCTCTCTCACTTCCAAAGTGGTATCAAAGTTGATAAATGGAAATTACCATAATTTAATTTGCCATCAGTGGTATTAGAGCCATAATGATCCAGAGGAGAAAAGAGCCAGTTTGGGCCAAGTTCTGACAAAAAACAAAGAAGAACAAAGTGTGATTTCAAAATTTGCCCAGATTTTGAAGGTGTAGAAATCAATATCTAAATATATGAGAGGGTTCATATCGACTAGAGAAGTCTAGACCCGTTAACCAAAATAGCCAAGTAATAACCAAAGTTCGTCGATTATTGTGACACCTAGAAACGAAAATTTTCGAAGTTGTCAAAATCCAGTTTTGAATATATTAGATTAAAGTACTCGTCAAGAGGATTTTGATGGTATAAAAAATGGCTTAAACGAAGTCCGAATGAACCTATACGGCTGCCAAGAAGTTAAATGCGTATATAGCAGTCGTCGTCCCTAAAATTTTGAAGTTGCAGAGGTGTTCAAGAGAAATTAGTCAATGAATTATGGCAAAGTTACAACCAAGCTACCGAGTTGAGTTGCCGAACCACCGAGCTGAGTTGCCAAATCTAGCCGCTGACATCACACTGACACATGTTGATGCAAGTTGATTGAAGAGAAATTATCCAGTGTTTCACTGTTGAGATGCAACCGTTGATCTGAACCGTCCAAATTGTTTTGGGTAGATTTAAGCCATTTGAGGTCCGATTTTGAAGATCCAATAGTGCTTTCTAACTATTTGGAATATTCGAGACACATCCATACAATTAGATTTTGCAAATTTTATCCAAGTAATTTGCAGATTTTATTTGAAGAGATGAAGTGAAGGAAATATTCTTTAAAGCGAGAGTCAAAGAATACAACAAAGAAGACATCACAGATTGATGATAGAAAACGTCCCAAATATCGTGGACGAAACAAGCAACAGGTGATTGCTCTATGACATCGGAGAGACATAAGTCAACAGGTGATTGACTACAGTGGACAACAAGTGGTTGTACCACGCGATAGACAACAGACGGTTGATCTGCAAGAGAGAAGACAACAACAGGAGGTTGATAGCACCAAACAACTGGAGGTTATTCCGAGAGAGATAGAAGTCAACAAAGGATTGACTCCAAAGACCAGAAGAGGTCATCGACGAGCAGATATGAGGCATCATGTAGAAAATCCAACAAATTAAGTTTGGGGGGGGATGTTGGAAGACAAACTCAATTTGAGTTTGAAGATGAGGCTGCTAGAGAAGAGAAGAACAAGCAAAAAGCTCATGAAGAGTTCCAAAGAGAAGAAGAAGAAGCCAAAATGAAGAAGAAGAAGGAAGCATGAAGCTTCATTGTTGAAGCTTAATGATGAAGAAACACTGTAGCACACAAGGTTTATACGCAGATTGAGAATATATAAATAGATAGGTTGTGTGATTGTTTTAGATAGAGTAGGATAAATAAATATCACTAGGAGTGAGAGATATCTAAGAGAGTTTGAGAGTTGAGAGATTAACCATTTATAGCAAAAATGGAAACTCTTTCGGTATGAGAGAAGGAAGCTCAGTGGGAGTTGAGTGAGAAAGAGGGTGACCTCGGCATAACAACCAGGGCACGTGGCACCTCGGCTGACACGTCATCGTCACCTTGGCCACGTATTGGTACTCAGAAAATATATCCCCACAACTGTCCCCTAGGTTCTATTACCTCGGCATTCTGAGGTGATGGAACCCACACTGTTCGTTCATCTGTGCCCCTCTGTCCGAGATCAAACTCGTCGACCTCAAAGTTCCCTGGACTTTACTGTCCACTTCTGTCAAGTATCAAGCTGCATGCTTTCTAAGCTGCTCGAGATCACACCTCCTAGTCGAGGTTCTTGTTCCATTAATTCGTAAACTCCAAGAGCTTTGCAACTGCTCCACTCACATTCTTTTGGTGGGTTCCTGACTTCCAGTCATCTATTTGACTCCGGCGATCTTCATATCGGCGTTCATTTCTCTTGGTAGGCTCATAAACTCTTTTATTAAGCTCAATCTTTCATAACTCTTCTGAATCCGTTTACTTGCCCTCTGTTGTCTTCTATTTTCATCTGTTTTCAAGTTTTGAATTGTTTGAACGCCTGGCACTGTTCTTACCATATCCGCTTTCTGTTGCTAGCATCGTGTCTGGGTCATTACTTTCTTATTCTTCACATACTTACTTAGAACATGTGCACGTGGCTTTATTCTTGAACTTTGTCATCTTCTTGACTCTGATTTTTCTCTTTTTGCATTCAATCCTCTGGCTTTTTCTCTTTCTAGCTCTTTTGCTTAAATCCGTTATTGTTCCAAGCTTTCAAGCTCTGCAACTGTTTTCGTTCCTCTCCTCCGGTGAAGCTTATGTCATTCTGTCATTTTCGCATCTGTCGTTAGACTTCAGCAATTCTTATTCCGGCTTCCTTCTTTCTGGTAAGCCACTGTTCCTCCTGGTTTTATTTCTTATTGCTTTCCAAGAAGCTCTGCTTCATTGTTAATCACCATTGCTGTTTTACCCATTGTTTCCAAATCATCTTCTTGAATACACACTGTTCACACATCTGTTGATTTCTGTCACTGTTCTTGGCTTGGCACACCTGTGCAATCTTTTTGTCTTGATTTCCTGATAGCTTCATCTCCATTCTTGATTACGAATTACATTCTTGTTTCTGTTTTCTGTGTCTTTTTCTAGATTCTTGCTTTCAATCCTTGCCTTCAAACTCCGAGGTGCCAATCGCTGAGAAGAGCTTTGATCAAACTCTTCGGGAGATCGATGCTAAGCTCGAGGCCGAGAAGGCTGCTGAGAAGTCTTTCCAACTGTCTTCTATATCCTGCCATTGATGCCGAGTAGTTTTGTTTCCTTCTTTTAGTCCTTGTACCTTGTACTTTGTCCTTCTTTGTATGCTTTTAATCCGGCTGACGTGCCATTTTTGTAGTTTGAATAATTTATTTTTCAATATTCAGGCCGAAGTGCCTTCTTTCTTCTTTTAATGCATTTCTCTAATTTCTTCTTTAAATGAATGTCTTCTTTTTTCTGCTCTTGTATGATTCTACACTTAGAATAATTTGCATGTCTTCAAAGTACACCTTGACTGTGTAATCTCTTCGAGTAAAATACCTCTGTCACAACTTTTAATCTTGCTCATAGGCCTTGTCCTAACACTTGAAAATATTGTAACAAATATTTTCACAAGTGTTGCTTAGGACTTGTCACTTTCTCAATGTCTTCTATCAAGACTTCAGTTTTCCATATTTCAAGTTTTGACAACCTGGTAGTTTCGGCAAGTACGCAGATATTGCTTGAGCTTGACTTTAACTTGTAAATTTTTCTCAAAAAATTCAACAAGTGTTTTAACCATCATCCTTTATCATAACCTCAGCTTAACTTCAGCTTGTAAATTTTTCTCAAAATTTCAACAAGTGTTAAACCATCTTCCTTTCGATACGACCTCAGTTTAACTATAACTTGTAAATTCACACAGAATTTCAACAAGTGTTTAAATATGACCTCGGTTTAACTTCAACTTGTAAATTCACACAGAATTTCAACAAGTGTTAAACATCATCTCGGTTTAATTTCAACTTGTAAATTGCTACAAATTTCAACAAGTGGTAAACATCATATCGGTTTAACCAACTTGTAAATTGCTACAAATTTCAACAGGTGTTAAACATCATCTCGGTTTAACTTCAACTTGTAAATTCACACAGAATTTCAACATGTGTTAAACAATGATTTCGGTTTAACTTAACTTGTAAATTGTCTACAAATTTCAACAAATGTTAAACATATTTTTCTTTCTTCTTCTCTCTGCCCCCTGCATGGCTTTCACATGTTGAACCTTATAAAAGGTCTTCAATCTAGCTAACTGCAGCTGACCTTGTATGTTTTCTTTTTATCTTCTGGGATCTGAGATCTGCTCACTAAGCTCTTCTCTTATCGGGCTTAAGTGCCGAGGTCTTGTCTGCTGGAATCTTGGATCTGCTCTCTCAGGTTGAGCTATTCTCTTCTCGGACTTACTCATCTAGGCCGAGATCATGCCTTCTGGGATCCGGGATCCAGGATCTGGAATCTGGGATCTGCTCACTTAGGCTGAGCTCTTGTTTTCTCGGACCTACTCATTTAGGCCGAGATCATGCCTTCTGGGATCCGGGATCCGGGATCCGGGATCTGGAATCCGGGATCTGCTCACTTAGGCTGAGCTTTTGTCTTCTCGGACCTACTTATTTAGGCCGAGATCTTGTCTTCTGGGATCCGGGATCCAGGATCTGCTCACTTGGGCTGAGCTCTTCTATACTTGAATGTCATCTCCTTGGGAGCACTCATGCCCCCTGTCTTTGCGTCCCTGCTGGATGGGAGCACTCATGCCCCCTGTCTTTGCGTCCCTGCTGGAAGGGTCTTCACTCCATTTATGTCGACACATTCTCCATCTTTGCTAAACTCGTCGTTTCTGATACGTTGATCTTGTACAGTGATGGCCATCTATTCTCCTTTCTTTCCCACAGACGGCGCCAAATTGTGTGGGTGATTTTTTGACCACACTGCAATCTTAGTATTCAGCTGGAGAGCACCGGCAGAATAGATGACACCTGACTAACCTGAAACAGAAAGAGAAGACTCCGGCGGTGGTTCGTCCACCCGGGGGCACTCCGACGATCAAGTCAGTATACCTCTCAAAGATAAATCAAGTGCTAAACTCACAAGCTTGAGTATCAAAAGCATACCTTACACCCATGGGAGTGCCTCTCTTTTATAGCCAACATAAACCTAGTCCCAATAGAAGCCTAACTTCTATGGACTCAGGATTACTGCTAATCTTGAACTCCCAGTAAGATTAGGATAAACTCTCTAAGAGTCTTATCTTAATACAAACTGAAGTCTTCTCTCATTCTGGGACTCTTGCCCCTCATCCACTTATCTCGGATTCTGATATCTTCAGAGGTAACCTCGGCCTATCCGAGATGACCTCGGCATAACAACCAGGACACGTGGCACCTCGACTGACACGTCGTCGTCACCTTGGCCACGTGTTGGTACGCAGAAAATATATCCCCACATCCTCTATTGTAATCTCTTTGTAATTTTTATTATATAGTAAAAATGATTACTCTCCCCTGGATGTAGGCAGTGAGACCAAATCACGTTAAATATTATGTCTCTTTATAAATCATATATTGATTTACACTCCTCTCTGACTTTCAAAGTGGTGTCAGAGTTGATAAAGAGAAATTACCATAATTTAATTTTCCATCCAATATTAAGTTGCATTACATACGACACAAAATGACGCACATCTAGAACAAATCCAACCAAGCATCGCTCCAGTTGATGACGTTCAAGATCCCAAGTTGTATCCTCCATCCCCATACTAAGACCACTATGAATGTGATGCCTTGATGGTGGAACAAAAGCTTGAGTTTGAGGAAGATAACTACGTTCTTTAGGAAACTCACTTCTAAGTAACGTCCGTCCCACTGCTATTCGTCCAACCGCCTTCACGTATTAAAAGATTCATCATAAAGCAGTCCCTATACATAATGGGACCACATAATAAAGCAAGTAACAAGGAAACCTTAAAAAAAAAAAAGGAAAAAAAAATACTTATAATAAGTGGATTTATTATTTAATAGATCTTATAAAAAAAATTTATCATAAAAAAAGTCACTAATTATAAGTTTTAGCGATAATTTATAAAAATCATGACAAAAAAAATCACTAATTGTCAATTTTTAGCGACATATATAAAAATTGTCACAAAAAAATATTTTTAGCGACAATTTTACCAAGGCTTTTTTTCAATAGAACTTGATGGGAATTACGTCTAACTATTAGGACCTATTGATAATTTACCCAAAAAAAAAAAAAAAACACACACACAATCCACTCCCTTTATAGACAATAACATCAATAAAAATTTGAGAGTTCCAATTTTGAAACTCTAAAAAGAGTTTTAGTGTGTATCTATATATATATATATATATATAATTTTTTTTCTCTTATTACATCATTAAAACTCTCTTTAAAATTCTAAAATTAAGGCTCTGTTTGGTAGAGTTTTGGAACTTTAGTTCCACCCTTCGGTTTGCACGTGATGTTTGTTTACAGTTTTCAAAAAAAATTTCACACTTACTTTTGAAAACTCTTTCCAAAGCGGAAAAATTTGAACTAACCGGTCGTCCTCCCAAATGTTGGGTCGGTTGACCGGAACAGTGCATTTTTTTTATTTTTTTTACAATTACCACCTGTTATTTTTTATATTTTAAATAAAAAAATTCAGAATTTTTTAAAATTTTTTATGAGTTTTTAATAGAATTTTGAGTTGTGTGTTTGATTATGAGTTGTAAGTTTTTATATCAAATATTATATATCACATTAAAAATTTCCCACTCAATTCGAAACTCTTTTTAAAACTCATTTACCAAACAAAGTTTTCACACTTAAATCATAATTTTAAAACTTACAAACTCAAAATATAACTCCTATTATCAAATCATATTTAAAAAATTCTACTAAACGTTACCTAAAACTTCTTATAATTGACAATAACACTATTTGTCTTGCAACGAGCCAGCATACGAAAAGGAAGCTTTAAGAAAGGAACAAAATACCTCACCCTGGGGGAACAGTAGGTCTTGTTTGGTTTGGTTTTGGGAAAAAGGATTTTTGAGAAAATTTTTAAAAATTTTGTTTGGTTTGTAATTTTTCTTAAAAAATTTTCAAAATCACTTTCTCTCTCCTACACATCAATCAATTACTTTTTCTCTCACCTTTCTTATTTTCAATTACTTTTTCTCTTACATACATCTACTCAATTACAATAAATATATATTTTTTAAGATCTTATAATCCTTAAAATGATCCACATCATTTGGTTGTGAATCGAGTACCAAAAAAAAGTCCCACTCATTTTCCCTTATTTATTTACTTTTTTTTTTAAAAACCACAAATCTATCTTTTAAGAGTTTTTTTAGTCTATGTTTTTTATTTTATTTTATTTTATTTTATTTCCTTTTATTTATTTACTTTTTTTTTAAATGACAAATCTATCTTTTCAGAGTTTTTTAGTCCTTTTTTTTTTTTTTTTAATTTCAACCTAACGTATTTAAAATATGGGACACTTTTTTATAAATCTCTTTTGATCTACTTATGTTTCATTTAGTCCACAATATTATTTTAAATTTCAATAAATCTTGTGATTGACATAATTACTAAAATACTGCTAATAATATTTACATTTACAATGTGAATGTTCCATGATGTGAATATTCATATCGTTAATGTGAATGTGAATGTTCACGCTATCAATGTGAATGTGTCAATGTGAATATTCACATTGTAAAATATGAATGTTCACATCATCAAATTACTAACCGTTCAAAAAATATTTATAAATGTAGAAATATTCATAAAATACTTTAAATATGAGAATTATGATTTGGTAGAGCAAATATTCAAATAATAGGACTTATTGAAATACAAAAATATCTTATATACTAATTGGAATACAAACACTTAAAAAAAGATTTTCTAATAAATCTCTCTTAAAATATACACCGCACGAGTTTATTCTAATAAAATTTTGATTAAATATTTGAGTTAAAAATTGTAATTATTTTTAGGGGAAAGAACAAATCAATATAGGGGTTGAAAATAAAATTCGGACTTATGGTATAATTTATAAATTTTAATTATTTAAATTATAAATTTTTTTCAAGTAATTAATTTTGAAAATTAAATGTGATTTGTAATCTTTCCTTATTTTTATAAACAAATTCTATGATGTATTATTTTTTTTGGATTACTACATTTGAGATCTCTGATTTTAACTCATTGTGGTATTAGTTATGACTTAATCATATATATGGTGACAGTTATGATACCCAAAAAAAAAAAAACATTTTAATTAATTAGACTTTATGTAGTATTTGGTTATGACAATTTTTTTAATTATGATTTCAAAATTTTAATTATGACATTTGTGATAATTAATCATACAAATATCATAACATACATATAATACATATCCATACAAAATTATGCTTGTAAAAAGATCGGTTTGAAAATACCTAATAAAAAAATCATGAGTAAAGACACAATTTAATATTTTTCAACAAATTAATATAAAAAACAATAGAAGTGGCTCAACTTTTCTAGAGCATGAGGCAAACCATCAAAATGAAGCCTTTTATGTTTTTTTATATTTTAATTGTTTCTATTTAAAGTAAGAAATTGTTTATAAATAAAACAAATACTAACTATGATAAAAATAATGGGTAAATTATACTCATCTTTGTTCAGTTTGAAAAAATACACTTTAACCTTGTAAAGCTGAGATAATTTAATTATGTGAAAAATATTAAACTAAATTGTATTTTCATTAGAGATGGTTTGGGATTTACTTAAAGGTCATGTTTGTTGACCGACTTGGGTGGCTAGACTGGACTACTATGGCTGTAAGTCCCACCCACAACTTATTTGGTGGTGAAATGGGAGGGGCAGATTAATAGTCCAGAGGCTTAGTAATCCCCTTCAGTATGAGAATTAGCTTCGTTGAGTAGAGGGTAAGATTAGAAAAATAGTGAGTGGATTGGAGTCTATTCAGTCGTCTGCCCAGATGTCCCGCCGATCATCTGTCCGGTCATCCGGAACAGTTCAAATTTTTTTTACCATGTGCACCTATTTGTTTTAATATTTATTTTAGATTTTTTTCAAAAAGAAATAATTGTTTAATTTATTTTGTTTAAAAATAATATAACAATCTCATTATTAACCATCTCTCACACTATCATCAAAATAAACAGACTTTTATTTAATCTCGTCACTAACAATCTCCATATTAGCAATCTCTTCGCTAACTATTTCTTCACTAATAATCACATTCAACCTAATTCATCAAATAAACATGGTCAAAAGGTCTAATCGCAAAGAGTGATCTTTGGAGTTAGGCCCCTAAAGAGACAAGGCCTCAAAGGTCATTCTTAGGTGGTGCTATATAATAAGATCACTCAATGATATATAGCAGTAAGTTGCAGACTTGTACATAGACGGGAATTCAAACCTATATTCCTGACACTGAGTACAATTCGTCTAGGTCTGAAAGGTTCGTCCTACCAATCATATATGTTGTTGCCAGGTGGCTGCCCTAAGAAGAGTGGAATCTAATACCTCAAAACTTATGTCTCAAGGCCTTATCATAAGTTTTTTATTTTTTTCCTTTGACAGTTTCAATTTTTTCGAGTTTTTTTAATCTATTTTAAAAATTAATTTTTATAAAAAATTAGACAAAAAATTCTATTAACAATTACGTAGTATAAAAAAAAATATTATATATCTCACATTCTTAACATAAATTTAAATTCTAATATAATAATATATTTTTATGTTGTACAACAATTATTATTATATTTTTTTTAATCTAATTTTGAACAAAAATTAATTTTAAAAGTAAATTAGACAAAAATTAAAATATAAAAAGTGTAAAAATAAATTTTAAGAATCAAAATTAAAAAAAAAAAAGTTGTCAAATATAAACGGGACGTTTCGTTTTAAGAGCAGGTTAATTTTTAACTTTTTAATTATTTTAATTTGAGATTAAAAAGTTCGTTTAAATTGAACATTTAATATTTTTCAAATTTTTATAAAAAAAATAAAATAATTATAATTTAAATATGATATTTTATTTTATTAATTTTTTATTTTTTATTTTAACTAATTTAATAAATAAAAAAACTAACCCAATTCGCTTGCCAACGAGGACAAAATATAATTTAAGGGCGGACAATGAGGCCTCGTTTGGGGACTTACCTTTTTAGTCAAAAAGTCAAAAAGTTATCTTTTTAGCCAAAAAGTCAACAACTCATACCAAAAAGTCAAAGATTCTCTTTTCTCTCTACTTTTTGCACATTTTTTCGTAATTAGTCAAAAAGTCATCCCAAACATATAAGTTTTTTTTTACCTACTTTTTTGGCCAAATAGCCAAAAAGTTACTAAATTAGTCTGTTCCCAAACGAGGCCTGAATATGACTTTAGGCTGTACTGTCCTCATCACATCGTCCCGTTTACAGCCCTAAATTAGAAGTTTTAAAATTACCACTAATAAAGTGGTAAGGGTAAGAAAAAAATAAAATAAAAGCTAAATTATCATATCAATAATAAGGTTTATATGATGTCATATCATTAGTAGTGTATTAATGATAAGAGTGAGCAACGGATATATCGATCTGTCAAAACTGACCGAACCAAACCAATTCATCACATTTTTGACGAATGCATGATGACGAGCGAACGGTTGCGGATTGATTTTCTCCAATCCGCCAATTTGGCTGACGGATGACAGATTTGAGATTCCTTTGGCTGCAATCGAACTGCCAAACCGCGAACACCCCTCGTAATTTATAAGACTTTGTGTTTTTAGCTTGTTTAAATATTATGTTTGTATTTTCAATTAAAAAAGAGTTTAAATATTTTGTTGAAAAAAAAATTTCAACTTGAATATTTTTTTGAATTGAAAAAAATAGATGGATTATTTATCTATATTTTTTGGTTTTTAAATCTATCTCTAACAATAATAAATACAATATATGATATATGCTGGTTGGTTTTTATTTTCAAAAATAGAAATAGATATAACAATACAGAGACATACAATCTCTACTACTACTCTGTTCATGATTTTGGTGATTTGAATTATTTTTATATTTTAAGAACCACAGATTGTAATACGTTATGTCACTACAAGAAATTGCATTTTTCGCAACGCAACAAAATATGTTGCCAAAAGGGAAAATTCGTTGGCAAAGAGTTTTGCCGACACACAAAGCTACGTTGGCAACCCGTAGGCAAAAGTGAGTTGGCAAAAGTTTTTGCCGACGAAATTATCATTGCGTTGGTGAAAGTAACGCCTTCAGTGATGAACATAGTCGTCGATAAAAGCCTTCATCCATCGTCGGCAATTTACCTTGCGTTGGTAAAAGTCATTCAAATATGATGATTGTGTGGCACTTTTCGCGACACAAATTTGCATGGGCAAAAAATATACTTTTAGCAACAAAATATGTGTCAGCAAAAGTAGACTTTTGGCGACACATTTACGTCGGTAAATGTTGTCATTTGCCTACGATTTGTTTGTCGATAAAACTTCACTTTTGGCAACGACAAATCAGCATTAGCAAAAAATACACTTTTAGCAACACAATGAGTGGGCAAAAGTAAACTTTTGGCAACACATTTACGTCGGTAAATATTACCATTTGCCGACGATTTGTTTGTCGATAAAAGTTTACTTTTGGCAACGACAAATTGGCACTGGCAAAAAATACACTTCTAGCAACACAATATGAGTGAGCAAAAATAAACTTTTGACGACACATTTACTAACAAAAATAATTGAAAATAATTTATATGTTTTTATAAGATTTACAGATTTACAAGAGGCATCCCTCAGGCACTACTATTACAAACTAATAACATTGATATGAAATCACCTAAAGTTGATGTGCAATCTTTCTCTAATAGGACTCTGAAACATTGACATGTTTGTCTCTTCTAGATTTCCTGCTTCAGAATTTTGAGAGGTACTTTCTGTTTCAAATGCTGATTTAGCAAGCAAGAGCGCATATGTTGTATGGAACTGAGTGTCTTCAGAGTCTTGATCTTCAATCAACCACTGGAGATATCTGCATCAATAAAGTTTGGGATATTAAACAAAATAGCAAGAGAAAAAAGTCGCTTAAACATAGAACAGGAGCAAAAGAAAAAAGATAACAGAACAGAGAATGAAACATAGTTCCTCTGTTTTCTGTACTTTACCCTTTTCAAATTCTTTTTTTGTGCTTTAATCTCTCTTTATTTTTTTTCTTTATGTGCCAAATGGAAAATGATGGGGCTTGAATAAGTCTACTCCATACTAATAGGAAAACAATTAACAGAACTGAGAAATACCAAAATCATTAAGAACGATCATTTTGACCAGGAAAGTTTATGAAAAGTTTCCAAGGTGACACATCAAAGAGTAATCTACATATATATATATTTTTTCTTTTTGATAAATAAACAAACTTTATTAGAAAAGCATCAGAGTTGATGCAAGTAATACAAAAATCAAGCCTAGAGTAATCTACATATGTAACCACTAACTCATACTTGCAACCAGAAATTTGGAAGATCTATGAGGCCGCAGCCTTGACTAGAAACAAAACTAAAAAAATTAATTAATTAATTAATTGGTATTGATTCATTTTTTATGTTATCATTTTTCAAGTTTTCAGAAACAAAAATAATAAAAAGTTCAAAAACATCCATTCTTTTCATATCATGTTTACATTAGCAGTTGCGGTAACAAATCAAACAAACACAGAAGATAAAAGGTACTATCCCATTAAACAAACGCAGACAATAACAGATGCTAGCCCCTATGTTTGGAATTTTAACCATCCAAATGGCAGAAAAAAAAGACTGAAGGTCATAAGAACATAATTATGACAGAAAACTGCATGGGCTTTGCTACTATGAATTACTTTCCAGAGATAATGTCGCAGATACAATAACTTAGGAGGAGCATACCTTTGCAGAATTTCCACCTTCTTCGGATCTGTACGGGAAAGAAATAAACCTTCTCGTATAATCCTGTTGATCAAGTCTGCGCTCCTCTGTACGTCGTCGCTTTATCACCTGAAAACACAAACGTGAGCTAGCCGGCGGGTGTGTGCCGGAAACCTCTCCGATGCCTAAGTCAGTACGCTTGATAAATAGACAAAAGCTCTGTGTATTCAGAAAGCAAAGTTGTGTGTTACCTCTCTAAGGTGATGTTTGTGAGCTTTTATAGGTTTCGTGTGGCACAATCCTAGTAGGACTTCTACTCCTCCATGCAGAGTCCTCCTAGGATTCATACTCTTGAAAGATAATATTTATCCTTCAACACCCCCCTCACTGCTTAAACCAAGTGAGATGGTTTTTACCATGGCCGAACTCCAATATGACCGAAGTAATCATGGCTATGTTGAGCCGCAGAGTAGGCAGAACTATCCATAGTTCGATTCTTCCTTTCGCTACACCTTATCTCGGTTCTCTTATGTACAAACCATGGTGTGTTTAGACTGAGCTACCGAGTAACAAGGTTCTGACCGTTCTAACCACAATATGCCATGGCCGGGCTAACTCTGAGACCGGCCTAACTCCAAGTTGCTTCCGGACCGGAGTAACATTACATTTCTCTCGGGCCGGAGAATTTTGTACCTCTCTTGGGCCGGAGTAACTTTACGGCCTTTTTACTCAGCCCTTCGTATTGTGGGCCATAATGACCATCTCCCAGCTCGGCCCAATTTTCACAAAAATTACCCTCTCAATTGCCCCTTAATTCCATCTGCACAGCATGATAGGGATTATCTGTCTATCAGCCGAGCTGAAGTTTTTAAGCCTTTCCAGCCGAGCTAAAAAACCCTTTAGCCTTTCCAGCCGAGCTAAAACTCTTAAGCCTTCCAGCCGAGCTAATTTTACACCGGGCTCTGCTTGTCCGGTCAAAACGTCTCTTCAATCACAACAACTGAATCGTTTCTCCTTCCTAGGACACGTTGCACGCCCTTACTGGCCTATCGCAGCTGTCACGCCGCCCTCGTACTTCGCACAATTTTGAACAGTTCCCATCCTTCCACTTTCGTCCTTTTCACAAAACAATCTCCTTATCTTTGAATTCACCACTGCATTTCTTATTTCCCTCATTCTCTCTTTCAAGCTCCATTGCTCTCCAACTTTTGCAACTGTGAAGCTTGCTTCGTGTTCCTCTTTTACCGCTGTTGCTCCCATCTCCAGGTCTTCTATTTCAATCTGGTAAGCAAATCCATCTTTCTTGCTCTGTTTGTTTTCGTATTTGTTCAATCCATATTTTGTTTTGTGTGCTTTTTGCAAACACTTTTTCTGTTTTAGCCTTCGTCTTTTCTGCAAAATATGTAATAGAACCACTCAACTTCATGAAACCTGTAGAACATCACTTTTGATCCACAACCCCAACATAACCGAACTAAAAAGTTGTTTGTGGCTGACGCCTGCATAGCCAAGCTACCCACCGGACTAACACTTCACACAAAACTAGTAGTTTCGCCAAGTCAAACAACCTTCTGATTTACTTTAACCGAGATAAACGAACCGAATTAAGTTTGAACTAAGCAAACTGGAAACCTTTGCCTTCGACCGAGCCAAGTCTTCGGGGCTAAGCCAGCTTTCCTAGTTTTTAAACCGAACTAAGAAAGCTGCCCTTATAGGTTTGACCGAGGTAACAAAACCTGTAGTTCAAACCGTGTAAAACCAATCCCACACACAAACCGATCTATCGAACCCCTTGCTCAATCCGAGCTACAAAGCACTTTGCTGAACCGAGATAATCCCTGTAGCATCCCCCATAGGCCGAAGTAGGACTTCTTTATCTTTGTTTTTGATTTTGTAGCACGGTCAACGATCTGTGCTTAACACCTTTATTTTCCACTTTGCAGACTTAGGTTGCCTAGGCACTCCTCTGTGCGCTCAACCGAGCTACTGAGCATCGTTTTCCAACCGAACTAATTTATTTATAACTTAAACATAAATGGGGAAGTATAGGTTTTTGGTAGAAACTCCTAGAGGCCTAGCCGAATTTCGAAAGGATTACAACATCCCCGATGACGTACAACTTGTCTTAGCCAAAAAAGATGTCACACCATGGGGGAATGAGGGCTTCGTACCTTTTACCCTCCTTTCAATAATAGAAACCGGACTAAGATTTCCAGTCCAGCCATTAATTTGTGAATTCCTTAGACAAACATGATTATGCCCAACCCAGCTTTCCACCAATTCATACCGTATAATAATGGGAATAGCCGAATTAAACCGCCAAGCCGGTCTTAACCTCAGTCTAGCCGAAATATTCCACCAATATTCCTTAGGATCAAAAGAAGATGGGTGGGTCTACTATTTAAGAATACGCCGTCGTCGAGAGAAGATAATAAAATATACACCGGATAAAGACTTAAACGATGACGATTTTTTCTGGGTGTTTGGGAACTTTGAGGATCATCAAGCCCAGATTCCTGGCCGACGTATAAACTGGAAAAAAGAAATCCCCGGTATAACTTACTTCGGCTATATGCATGCTTTTGTTTTACTTCGGTTTCTGGTTTCATAACCGATTCTAACACTTGTATTCTTTTTGCAGACCCAGCTCATCTTGCATCCTTGTACAGTTACCCCAACCTGAACACACTCCGTGCCGCGCTAAGTGTTGAAGAAAGGAGTTGGGCTAAGCTGTTAAATTTTGAGCCGACCTATAGATACAGCGGTCGCCGTAAAGCCAGAGTGACCGATTTCCTTCTTGAAGACGCACCAGAACCGGACCCAACCTTGCCCCAATCAACCTCGTCCCGCTGACTGCTGAACAAGAAATGGCAAAAAGGAGCAGAGTAAGGGCACTTCTAACCGAAACTAACAGACCCGAGGTACCACAAACCGGTTAGACGACTGAGACTGTGGTAGCCCTTCCATCCCAGAAACCATCCTCATCTCGGGCGAACAAGCGTGCCCGGACTAGCCAAACCGAGCAACGAATTGTTGACGAGGATGAGGCCATTCTTCCACCCAGCCCTCAACCAAGCCCTCAACCGGAGTACTCTGACCGAGCTGACTCCTCCAAATGGGCTCCAAGTCTTACCTTTCAAAATCAAGATATTCAGGAAACTGACTCGGTTGTTGTTGGGAAGGATCCCTTGATGGCTTTCAATCTAGCCAAGAGTGTTTGCCTTCCAAAAGACATGGAGCACCACAACAAACAACTAAACACCGAGCTGAAGGCCATCCGGTCATCAACAAAATCAATGGTCCTGGTAAGTGGCTCTCCCTTTTCTTTGTCTAACTTTTCCCAATTGTCAGTCCGGCTAAAGAGAGTCACTACTCTTTTGCAGGCCATTCAGAAGAACAACATTGCGCATAAGAAAGTGCTGGAGCTCCGCAAGACTACCAGGCAGGCCATGGCAGATGCCGAGGCAAAGACAGCCGAGCTGGAGCAAGTCAAGAAGCAGATAGTCGAGCTACAGTCCGAGAACGGTCGCTTGACCGGACTTGTTAGCTCGGCTGAAGCAGAAAAACAAAAAATTGCAGCAACGGTGAAAGACAAATACTTGCGCGAGTTGGCCAAACTTGAAGGGAAAAAAGACGCCGAAATAGTCGATCTGAAGAAGAAGGTCGGTGATGCCAACGCCAAAGGTTTCAAAGAGGCGGAGGGCCTCTACATTCCACAGTGTGAGGGGGCGAATGACTTATTCTTTAAGTGTGGCTGGAGGAGTGCTGTGGAACAGCTCGGCTGTGAGCCCGAAACCGAGGTCTACAATGCTCCGCAGTACTTTATTCCGGCCTCACTAGCGGAATATGCTGCTTCTGTCCAATAACAATTTTTGCAAGGTTCAGATGATGAAGATGAAGAAAACGAACCATCTGTTACTCCGGTAGTCAACGAGCAAGGCAACGATCAATCAGCTCGGTTGGAGGCAACGGTTGAAAACCTGACTGTTGAGCCGTCGACTGACATCGTTCTGCCAGTTGCTACTGAGACTGATCTTCCATCTGCAACCGGTGTTCAAGTCGATATTGACGCCGACCTTGAAGACCTTTTTACTTGATTCTGCACTTTCTTTTCGTTTGTTACTTTTTGCTCTTGTAACCGAGCTAAGGCCCCCCCTTTGTAATTGCTCTTTTGATGAATGAAAAATTCCTTTTTCTTATTTCAGTTGATCTGTATGTTTGTACTTGTAATGACTTTTCCATGATCTTTTTACTTCCAACTGTTATCTCGGTTTAAATTCCTGTTTGAGCTTGCTTTCTAATAGTATTGTGGCCGAGATACTTTAATCTGGTCTCAGCTAAGTAATCTGACTGAGCATTCCAGCCAACCACTCTTTAGTCGATGTACTTATTTCGGCTAAAGAGTATTAAGAGTTGGTTTAATCCAGTCAACCACTCTTCAGCTTTAAACTTACTTCAGCTGAAGAGTAACAAGAGTTGGTTTATTCCAGCCAACCACTCTTCAGCCTTAAACTTACTTCGGCTGAAGAGTAACAAGAGTTGGTTTAATCCAGCCAACCACTCTTCAGCCTTAAACTTGCTTTGGCTAAAGAGTAACAAGAGTTGGTTTAATCCAGCCAACCACTCTTCAGCCTTAAACTTGCTTTGGCTAAAGAGTAACAAGAGTTGGTTTAATCCAGCCAACCTCTAAGTTGGTTTTTTCAGCCAACTTAGAATAGATTGTTTGGTTATTCCGACCAAACGTCCTGCAGCCTGGATCCTTATCCTGGGCTTAGGAGGGGTGTTGGTTTAATCCAGCGAACCTCTAAGTTTTTCCAGCCAGCTTAGAATAAAGCGTTTGGTTATTCCGACCAAATGTCCTGCAGCCTGGATCCTTATCCTGGGCTTAGGAGAGGTGTTGGTTTAATCCAGCCAACCACTCTTCAGCCTTAAACTTACTTCGGCTGAAGAGTAACAAGAGTTAGTTTAATCCAGCCAACCATTCTTCAGCCTTAAATTTACTTCGGCTGAAGAGTAACAAGAGTTGGTTTAATCCAGCCAACCACTCTTCAGCCTTAAACTTGCTTTGGCTAAAGAGCAACAAGAGTTGGTTTAATCCAACCAACCATTCTTCAGCCTTAAATTTACTTCAGTTGAAGAATAACAAGAGTTGGTTTAATCCAGCCAACCTCTAAGTTGGTTTTTTCAGCCAACTTAGAATAGATTGTTTGGTTATTCTGACCAAACGTCCTGCAGCCTAGATCCTTATCCTAGGCTTAGGAGGGGTGTTGGTTTAATCCAGCCAACCTCTAAGTTAGTTTTTCCAGCTAACTTAGAATAAAGCGTTTGGTTATTCTGACCAAACGTCCTGCAGCCTGGATCCTTATCCTGGGCTTAGGAGGGGTGTTGGTTTAATCCAGCCAACCTCTAAGTTAGTTTTTCCAGCCAACTTAGAATAAAGCGTTTGGTTATTCCGACCAAACGTCCTGCAGCCTGGATCCTTATCCTGGGCTTAGGAGGGGTGTTGGTTTAATCCAGCCAACTTCTAAGTTAGTTTTTTCAGCCAACTTAGAATAGAATGTTTGGTTATTTCGACCAAATGTCCTGCAGCCTGGATCCTTATCCTGGGCTTAGGAGGGGTGTTGGTTTAATCTAGCTAACCACTCTTTAGCCGATGTCTTTACTTTGGCTAAAGAGTTCTAAGTTAGTTTTTTCCAGCCAACTTAGAATAGAATGTTTGGTTATTCCGACCAAACGTCCTGCAGCCTGGATCCTTATCCTGGGCTTAGGAGGGGTGTTGGTTTAATCTAGCCAACCTATAGATTGGTTTTTCCAGCCAACCGTACTTTTGATGTCCCTAACTCACTAATACAATCTTAGACAAAAAATAACTATGCTGAAAAAGAATTGACTTTGTTTTATTGAGAGAAAGGAAAATTACACATACGCGTAAAAAAAAAACTAAAAATAAAATAATTTGAGATTGGCAGTATTCCACGGCCTGGGAATTGTCTTGCCGTCCTCGTCTTCTAAGTGGTATGCCCCTTTGCCTGCTAATCCAACCATTTTGTAAGGTCCTTCCCAATTAGGCCCTAACTTGCCATCTCCGGGCACCAAGGTGTTTCCCATCACTTTGCGCAGTACCCAATCTCTAACCTTGAATTTTCTTGGATGAACTGTTTTATTGTATTTTCTGGATAACTCTTGTTGATACGAGGCGATGTGAACCAGTGCTCTTTCTCTTCTTTCCTCCGCAAGGTCGAGTTCCAAAGTTATGGCTTCGCCATTCAAGTCAGGATCAAAATTTTCGCTTCGAATTGTGGGGAGACCAACTTCCAGTGGGATCACTGCTTCCATGCCATAAGCTAAGGAGAATGGTGTTTCTCCAGTTGATCGTCGTGGTGTAGTACGGTAAGCCCATAAAACATGAGGGAGTTCCTCCGCCCACTTGCCTTTGGCTTTTTCTAAACGTTTCTTCAGTCCATCCAATACTACCTTGTTTGATGCTTCTGCCTGACCATTTGCTTGGGGATATGCTGGTGTAGAATTATAGAACTCTATCTTGTACTCTTCACAAAAGCCTCTGAAGATTCTGCCGTCGAACTGAGTGCCGTTGTCTGAGATTAGGGCTTTTGGTATGCCAAACCGAATGATGATATTCTGCCAAACGAACTTCTTCACATCTTTTTGTTTGATTGATGCCAATGCTTCTGCTTCCACCCACTTTGTGAAGTAGTCTATTGCTGCGAGAAAGAATTTCCTGTTTCTGGGTGCTGTTGGAAGTGGTCCTACTATGTCCAAGCCCCACATTGCGAAAGGCCATGGGCTAGTCAATGGTAGGAGTTCTCTAGCTGGTTGATGTATTTGGTGTGCGAATTTCTAGCATTTCTCGCACTTCTTCACATATTTCTCCGAGTCTGCCTGCATGTATGGCCACCAGTATCCTTGCGAAATGGCCCTGTAAGCTAGCGATCTTCCTCCTTGATGGCTTCCGCACACCCCTTCGTGTATCTCGTATAAGAATGCTTCTACTTTGCTGGGGTGGACACACTTGAGATAGGGTCTTGAGAACGACTTTTTGTATAACGCCAAAGATGGGGAGAGCCAAAATCGCTGCGACTTCGCTTTTATTCTGTTGGCTTCTTTTTTCTCTTTTGGTAAGATGCCGTCTTTTAAGAACAGGATGATGGGATCCATCCAAGAGGGGCCTAGTTCTGCACAACATACCTCTTCTGCTTCAGGGTCTTCAATGCTTGGTCTAGGTAGGTAGTCGATCAGTAGTGGATGAGGGATGGAGGTATCTGCCATTGAGGCGAAGCCTGCTAGTTCGTCTGCTCTGCTGTTTTCCTCCCTGCCTATTTGTTCTATCCTTACTACTTCGAATTTCTTGATCTCTATTCTGACCAATTCTTGGTACTTGGCCATCCTGTCATCCTTTGCTTCATAGTAGCCAGAAATTTGGTTTACCACCAGCTGTGAGTCGCTGTAGACCATTAGTTCGGTGGCCTTCATATAGAATGCTGATTTGAGGCCTGCAAGAAGCGCTTCATACTCTGCTTCGTTGTTTGATGCTGGGAAGCCAAGGTTGATTGCCTGCTCCACTACTAAGCCGTCTGGAGAGATGAGTACTATGTCAAGCCCTGCTCCATGCCGATTGGATGCTCCATCCACGAAGAGCTTCCACATCTCTCCAACGAACAACTTCCAGTAAGTGGGGGATCAGATGATGTCGTGGGGTCAAGAATGTTGCTGGTATTTTCTTCAAGGTCCATGCTTGCTGCCTGCCCCTCGCTGTCTGATTGTACCAAGTCTTTATTTGTTGGTGAGTCTTGTTTTACTTCTTCCTTGCTGTCTTTAGTCTGGTCTGCCTTGGAGTCTGACCGAGTGCCTTCTGCTAGGGGTTGTGCTATTCCGGCGTTAACTTCCATCCCTAGTTCGGTCGTTTCAGTAAGATCGACTGGGCAGATGTGATGACTTCCTGGAGTGAATTCTGCGACAAAATCCGCCAATGCTTGAGCTTTTATGGCGGTCCTGGGTTGGAACTTGATGTCGTATTGCCCCAACTCTACTGCCCACTTTAGAATTCGTCCAGAAAAGTTCGCCCTCTCAAACAAAGCTTTTAGTGGAAAGGCTGTGAGGACGACTATGGTGTGGGCGTGAAAGTAGTGTGACAGCTTCCTTGAGGCCATCATCAAGGCCAATGCCAGTTTTTCCAGCGGCAAGTACCTTGTTTCGGGGCCCAGTAATGTCTTGCTGACATAATAGATGGGCAGATGTTGGATTCCTTCTGCGTGGACCAACATTGCGCTAATTGCGTGCTGGGAGACGGCCAGGTATAGGAAGAGTTCTTCTCCAGGTACTGGGGTGACAAGAAGTGGTGGGGAAGACATGTATTCTTTTAAACTTTCCAAGGCGTGGTCGCATTCTTCGTCCCACTCAAACTTGGCCTTCAAGGCATGAAAAAATGGTCGTAGTCTATCTGACGACCGGCTTATGAACCGATTGAGCGCAGCTGCCATGCCGGTGAGATACTGCACTTCCTTTACCGAGTTTGGTCTCTCTAAATCCTGGATTGCTTTGATCTGAGAGGGGTCTGCTTCTATACCCCGGTTGGTCACAAGGAAGCCCAGGAATTTGCCAGATCCTACTCCGAATGCACATTTGGACGCGTTGAGGCGTAACTTGTGCTTCTTCAGGATACCAAACATCTCGCCTAGGTCCTTGAGATGGTCATTCTCATCCTTGCTCTTGACCACCATGTCGTCGATGTAAGCCTCCATTGTTCTGCCTAACAATGGTTTAAACATCTTGGTGACCATTCGTTGGAATGTCGCCCCTGCGTTCTTTAGGCCAAAGGGCATGACCTTGTAACAGTACAGTCCTCTTGGAGTTGTAAACGATGTGACCTCCTGGTCTGGTTCATGCATGGCGATCTGGTGGTAGCCTCTGTATGCATCCAGAAAGCTAAGTCGGTTGTGCGCCGCCGTTAGGTCTACCAGTTGATCTATCCTTGGTAGAGCAAAGCTGTCTTTCGGGCACGCCTTGTTGACTGTTTTGTAGTCGACGCAGACACGCCACTTGCCATTCTTCTTTGGCACTACGACTGTGTTGGAGATCCATCTTGGGTAGTGTACTTCTCTAATTGCTCCTGCCTCCAGCAGGTTACCTACTTCTTCTGCCACTATCTCGGCGTGGTGGAGTGCCGATCTGCGTGTGTGTTGGATGATTGGTCTGGCGGATGGGTGGACATTAAGTTGGTGACAGAAGAAGTTTGGATCAATGCCTGGCATGTCGTAGGGCGTCCAGGTGAACACTTCGATGTTAGAGGTTAAGAATTCCAAGACCTCTAATCTCTCAGTGCTGGACAATGATGAACCGAGTAAAAAGAACTTATCCGGGTTCCCTTCATCTATTCTCACTTCTACCAAGTCTTCTACCGCTTTCTGATTAGCCGCTTTGCCTACATCTGCGAACAGTTCATTACTCTCAGGTTCTTCCACCGAATGAGTATATCCTTTGGCAGCGTGACTGTCGTTTACCGTGACAAAGCATTGCTTGGACATAATCTGATCTCCGTAGACCTCTTCAATTACACCGGTGTCGTTGGGGAACCGCATTACTTGGTGGTAGGATGATGCCACCGATCGCATGGCATGCAGCTATATTTTTCCCAAGATAATGTTGTAAGTGGAGGGGACCTTCAATACCCAGAACTCCACTTGTTTCGTCACGCTTCTTGCTCTGACTGGAAGAATTATTTTGCCGACGGGCCATTCTGGCATGGAGTTGAATCCAATTAGGGGAGATACTACAGGCGCCAAGTCTTTGTCTTGTAGTTTCAGTTGTTTAAATGTTTCATAGTACATGATTTCACATGAACTACCCTGGTCAATCAGAATCCACTTGACGTCAAAATCCTTAACTCGGAGAGTGACGACCAGGGCATCATTGTGGGGGCAATATATCCGTTCTAAGTCTTTATCTGAAAAGGACATGACATTTGTAGCTTCTGTCTTCCTCTTCTTGATGGCAGGTTGGGCACTTAGAACCTCTCTTAAATGCTCGGCCTTTTTGATTGATCCCCTGAGTTCGCATACACGCTCAGGCTCGAAAACTCCATGTATCACATTGATAATGCCTTGAGGCGGGGCGTCGATTGGTATCCCATTGGGGTTATTATGGTCCTGGGGGGCTGGTTGCGTCCCTCCTTCAATGTATTTATCCAAGTGACCTGCCGCCACCAACTCCTCCAGGTGCTGTCTCAATGGTGTGCAATTCTCAGTGCGGTGCCCCTTTTCTTTATGGAAGGTGCACCGCGATCTTTCGTCGTAGTCTTTCTGTGCTTCTCCCAGCTTAGCTGGCCACTTGACGAAAGGCTCATCTCTTATTTCGCTCAGAATCCGATATATCGGTTTCTTGAACACCGTGGTTATGGCAGTGCGGATTCTTAACCATCTTTTATCTGGGTCTTCTCCGTTATCTCGTCTGCCACGTCCGTTTCTGTTTGGTCGATCTACCGTATTAACCTTCGCGGAGGTCTTCTTTTCTGGTACTGTGGTCGCCCAAAATTTTGCTTGGGCATGCGCGCCATCCTCTTCTACCCTGATGTGTTGATGTACTCTTTCCATCAAGGCTTCCATGGTGAGGGGTGGCGTCATGGTGATCGAGTCCCTTAGTCTGTTCCCGACTGGAAGGCCTCTTTTATACTGTGCAATGGCGAGATTGGTGGGGCAGTCCCCAATCTGATTGAATGTCTCCCAGTAGCGACTATTGTAAGATTTTAGGGTCTCTTTATTGCCCATATCGATGGAGAGTAGCTGGTCGATTTCCACCGGGGTTTTAGTGTTTGTTCGGAACCGTGTTACGAACGCCTCTGCCAATTGCGCCCAAGAGGCTATGCTGCCCTCTGGAAGTTTCTCGAACCAAGTCAAGCCTAGGTCGCCAAGGCTAGATGGGAAAAGTATGCACATTAAGGCCTCGTTTCGCCTGTATACAGCCATGACCTGGCGAAAGTGGCTCAAGTGTGAGTAGGGGTCCGTCTTCCTTTCATATGTAGTGAATTTGGGCTGAAGGAAGCCTGTTGGTAGGGGCGCGTTTTCAATTGCCGGAACAAACGGCGAAGTCTGCAGCCTTGCTAGTGCTTTGTCCGTTGGTTCGTAGGCAAGGCGCGGTATTGGCATTCCGACCTCGACGCTTCCATGCGTCCGAGGAGCCAACCGCTGTAAGGCAGAAACTCTGTGTGGATCCCGTGTCCTGGCATCCTCCTTGCATCGTGCCTTTTCTTCGAGCACGGTTCGTAAGTCGGATGATCTGGGTAACTCCGTCTTTCTAGATCTGGTTTGGTGCGTATGTGAGGGCCAATACGTGCTTCCTTCAGTGTATGATCTTTCAGATCTCGTCCTCTCAGACCTGGAGTGACGAGTTCCAGAAGACCTGGATTGAGTATCGCCTGTCCTGAGGCTTCTGCTTTCTCTTTGCGAGGGTGTGGTATTCCTACTACGATTTTTTGAATGGCGAGGGGGCGTCTTGTTTTTGCACCCCTCTCCTGTCGCCACTTCTTTTCTCTTCATCTGGCGCTTCAAGGCTTCCATGTCCGCCGCCATCTTCCTTATTAATTCATCTTGCTCCTTCACGCGGTCTTCCAGAGCTTGAGGATCAATCCTCCGCCTTTACCTGTCAGGACTTTGAGAATGAGATTGACGGGGGCTGTGAGTCCTTCTTTCCCTAGTATCTCTCCAGGGGTTATGTCGTTGGGACTCCAAGTCCGCCATGGGAGGGATAGAAGGTAATCCTTCACGCCTTGCGCCCCCATCTGGAGTTTGCCCGTCGATGGCGGACTGTGGCAATTCTTCAATATGTGCCATTGTTCCAAGAGGTAAAACTTGATCAAGAGGTTTTGTCCTGTCTGATTTTCCCACAGACGGCGCCAATTGTACGGGAAAGAAATAAACCTTCTCGTATAATCCTGTTGATCAAGTCTGCGCTCCTCTGTACGTCGTCGCTTTATCACCTGAAAACACAAACGTGAGCTAGCCGGCGGGTGTGTGCCGGAAACCTCTCCGATGCCTAAGTCAGTACGCTTGACAAATAAACAAAAGCTCTGTGTATTCAGGAAGCAAAGTTGTGTGTTACCTCTCCAAAGGTGATATTTGTGAGCTTTTATAGGTTTCGTGTGGCACAATCCTAGTAGGACTTCTACTTCTCCATGCAGAGTCCTCCTAGGATTCATACTCCTGAAAGATAATACTTATCCTTCAACACCCCCCTCACTGCTTAAACCAAGTGAGATGGTTTTTACCATGGCCGAACTCCAATATGACCAAAGTAATCATGGCTATGCTGAGCCGCAGAGTAGGCCGAACTATCCATAGTTCGGTTCTTCCTTTCGCTACACCTTATCTCGGTTCTCTCATGTACAAACCATGGTGTGTTTAGACCGAGCTACCGAGTAGCAAGGTTCTGACCGTTCTAACCATAATACGCCATGACTGGGCTAACTCTGAGACCGGCCTAACTCTAAGTCGCTTCCGGACCGGAGTAACATTACATTTCTCTTGGGCCGGAGTAATTTTGTACCTCTCTAGGGCCGGAGTACCTTTACGGCCTTTTTACTCAGCCCTTCGTATTGTGGGCCATAATGACCATCTCCCAGCTCGGCCCAATTTTCACAAAAATTACCCTCTCAGGATCAATAGCAGAAATTACTTCATCTGTAACGAAAGTTACATTAAAAACAAAGGTAACAAAACAGGAAAATCATTTTCCAAGTAAAAATAACATATGCACATCATTATAACTATTTATTAAGCATGTCCCAATGGTTAATTGATAGAGGAAGACTATTTCAAGAAGTATAAATCACATGCAGAAATTTTAAATTATATTTGCAACAGAACACACAAACACACACACACACAAAGTCGTAATCCAAAACAAGGACGCACCATATACACTATTAATTAAAAAAAAATTTGCTCCCGTCCTGTGCATCCTTTTTTCAGGCACTTAGGCATTTAGATATGAACTCTTGTAGCTATGTTCCAAATCTTCTCACATTCAGTACAATTATTCTTAAACCAAAGGAGTCATATAATATTGAAAAGTAACTACCAACAATGAATCTTTCTTATATACACTTTTTTTTCCTTCCGTCAATGAATAAACTTCATTTATTCGTAACAAAAATGGATGTGTTGCAAGTAAATTTAAGATCTAATTATATATAGACACATCTTGTTGCATTCCTTCCACTTTTTGAAAAGTAACTAGTCACAGATTGTATATGTTAAAATTAATGCCATATTTATATTAGATACATTGGATACATTGCATGCATTGGATACATTGAGTTCATACATTCTTTGTATTCATGTATTTTTATATTCATGTATTTTATATTTATTAAGTACATTGTCTAGATTATATTCATGTACCTAATTAATTACAAGGTTGTTTAGGTTCATGGATCTTATTCATTGAACTTATGTATAACCTTCTCTATATAAAAGGATGTAAGCCTATGGGCAATATGTATGAATCAATAAGTGATAAAATTTCAATACAAAATATAGTTCATTCTAAAGAGAGTTTTATCAAAAGCTAACATAAGTGGTATCAGAGCTTTGGTTGGGTCAAGAGCAAGCTAGGCGTAGAGATCAGATACGCGAAAACAAGCCCCGAAGAAGAACAAACCGACGTCTATGGCGAATCCCATCAACCAAAATGTATCCACTCCTATCTTTAATGGTGAAAATTTTGATTTTTGGTATGTGAAAATGAGAACTATTTTTGTCTATACGGAGCTTTGGGATCTTGTTGAGAATGGGTTCGAGGAACCTGAAGATGAAGAAGCTTTGACAAATCCGTAAAAGAACCAATTAAAAAAGCAAAGGAAGAAGGATTCAAAGGCTCTCTCTTTTATTCAACAAGAAGTTTCAAAAGCAATCTTTCCAAGAATTATCAATGCAACAAAAGCGAAGGAGGCATGGGATATTCTTCAGAAAGAGTATAAAGGCAACTTGAAGGTAAGAACCATCAAACTTCAGTCATTGAAAAGAGATTTTGAAAATTTAAAGATGAAGGATATGGAATTGTTGAAGGATTATTTTTCTAGGGTTATGGAACTTGTAAACCAAATGAAAATTTATGGGGATAATATTACTAATCAAAGAGTTGTTGAGAAAATTTTGATAAGTTTGCCGGAGAAATACAATCCCATTATTGCTGTCATTGAAGAAACTAAAGATCTTGCTGATTTGAGTATTGAAGAATTGATAGGTTCAATTAAAGCATTTGAGCAAAGGTTGAGTAGGCAATCTGAAAAGTCAATTGAAAGTGCCTTTCAATCCAAGCTCAATGTTAGTACCTCTAATTCCCAAGGAAGAGGAAGAGGAGGAGGAAGAAATGCAACCGGAAGAGTAAGAAATGCAAGAGGAAGAGGAAGGTCTAATTTTCAAAGAAAGGAAAATGAAGAGTCTACTCAACAAAAGTGTGGAATTTGCAACCGAAGCACTCATGTTGATAAAGATTGTTGGTTTCGAGGAAAGCCAAAATGTTATACTTGCAACAAATTTGGGCATGTCAGGAAGGATTGCCTAGTCAAGAACACTCAACAAGCTAATTTTTCTGAGGAGCAAGAAAGTGAAGGGCACATGTTCTATGCTTGTCACAAGGCATCGGATCAAACCAAGGATGTATGGTTTCTCGATAGCAGATATAGCAATCACATGACAGGAGATGAAATCATTTTTGTAAAAATGGATGCTTCCTCCAGTCCTCAAGTAAAAATGGGGAATGGTGCCTTAGTCCAAACAAAAGGAAAAGGTACTATTGCTATAGAAACCAAGATGGGTACAAGATTCATTTCCGATGTTCTCTTAGTTCCAGACTTAGAGCAAAATTTGCTAAGTGTTGGACAACTTATGGAGCGTGGATATCTTGTTCACTTTGAAGACGATTTTTGCAAAATTTTTGACAAAGGGGGGAAAAGCCAAGTTGTAGCACAAATCAAGATGGAGAAGAATAGAAGTTTTCCTCTCATTTTTCGGTATAGCAAAAATGCGGCTTTGAAGATGGATGTGATTGATAATTCATGGCTTTGGCATAGAAGATTTGGGCACTTGAATTTTCAAAGCTTGAAGCATCTACAACAAAACAATATGGTTTTTGGGTTGCCAACCATTCATGAAGTGCAACATATTTGTGAAGGTTGTGCACTTGGAAAGCATCACTGGGAGTCATTTCCAAAAGAGAAAGCATGGAGAGCTAAAGCACCATTGGAGCTTGTCCATACCGATGTGTGCGGACCTATGGATACACCAACTCATGAAGGTAACAAATACTTTATTATCTTTGTTGATGATTTTACTAGAATGACTTGGGTGTATTTCATGAGACAAAAGAGTGAAGTTTTCTCTATCTTCAAGAAATTTCAAAATCTTATTGAAAGACAAAGTGGTTGTTTGATGAAAGTACTGAGAAGTGATAGAGGCGGAGAATACAACTCAAATGAGTTTATGAAATTTTGTGAAGATATTGGAATGGAAAGGCAATTGACTGTTGGGTACACTCCACAACAAAATGGTGTGGCGGAAAGAAAGAATAGAACCATAGAGGAGATGTCCAAGTCTATGCTACATGAGAAGGGGCTACCCAAAACTTTTTGGGGTGAGGCTGTGTATACAGCAGTTTACTTGATGAATAGATGTCCTACAAAAGCTCTTAAGGACAAAACTCCATTTGAAGCTTGGAGTGGAAGAAAACCATCGGTGAATCACTTGAAGGTGTTTGGTTCCATTTGTTATGCTCATGTTCCAAAAGAAGTGAGGCACAAGCTTTGATGAAAATAGTAAGAAATGCATCTTTGTGGGTTATAGCTCGAAATCCAAAGGCTATAGACTCTTCAGTTTGGATCAAAAGAAGGTGATTATTTGTAGAGATGTTCTCTTTGATGAAAAGGCGTCTTTTGATTGGAAGGAAAAGAAAGTCCAAGATCAAAGCATTACTTTCAATGAAGAATCGGAAAGTCAACAAGTTGAAGATGTTGCAACTCTTGAATCTCCACAAAGAGTGTCACCAATTGCTAGTTCACAATCTTCTCCAAGTTCAAGTTCAAGTCCAAGTTCAAGTTCAAGTTCAAGTTCAAGTTCAAGTTCAAGTTCAAGTTCTTCATCTCCAAGTTCAACTCCAAGAGATATAAGGAGTCTTAGTGATGTGTATGCAAGATGCAATTTATGCATTGTTGAACCTGAAAATTTTGAATAGGCAATTAAAGATGAAGCATGGAAGAAAGCAGTTGCTACTCCCTTGATTGTGAATGAAAAGTTGTCAAAGAAAGATGGAAGCAAAGAAGCTGAAGCATCTTGTTATAGAAGTTTGGTTGGAAGTTTGTTGTACTTAACTGCTACAAGACCGGACATCATGTATGCTACAAGTTTATTGTCTCGGTTCATGCACAATCCAAGCCAAATTCATTTTGGGGTTGCAAAAAGAGTGTTGAGATACATTCAAGGTACACTTGATTATGGAATTTTTTATGAGAAATTTCTTGATGCAAAGTTAATTGGATTTTGTGATAGTGATTGGGCCGGATGTGTTGATGATATGAGAAGCACTTCTGGGTATGCATTTTCTCTTGGAGCGGGTGTAATTTCATGGTTATCCAAGAAACAACAAATTGTGGCACAATCATCTGCTGAAGCCGAATATATTTCAGCATCATTGGCAACTACACAAGCAATTTGGCTAAGAAGAATTTTGGATGATTTTGGTGAGAAGCAAGGTGAAGCTACTTCAATTATGTGTGATAATAAGTCTGCTATTGCTATGGCAAAGAATCCCGTCTACCATTCTCGTACCAAACACATTGCTATCAAACATCATTTCATTAGAGAAGTTGTGGAAGATGATGAGATTCAAATCAAGTATTGCAAGACTGAAGATCAAGTTGCGGACATCTTCACCAAAGCTCTACCAAGGGACAAATTTGAATTTTTTAGAGAAATGTTGGGTGTCACACAATATGGCATTAAAGGGGAGTGTTAAAATTAATGCCATATTTACATTAGATACATTGGATACATTGGATACATTGCATGCATTGGATACAGTGAGTTCATACATTCTTTGTATTCATGTATTTTTATATTCATGTATTTTATATTTATTAAGTACATTGTCTAGATTATATTCATGTACCTAATTAATTACAAGGTTGTTTAGGTTCATGGATCTTATTCATTGAACTTATGTATAACCTATGGGCAATATGTATGAATCAATAAGTGATAAAAATTCAATACAAAATATAGTTCATTCTAAAGAGAGTTTTATCAAAAGCTAATAGTATAAAGCAAAACATAAAATAAAATAAATGCAAAACTAGCGATGTGTTCTCATTGGTAAACCCATTTTATTTTCCCTCTTTTTGGATAATACAAACACCAATGACGTCTGAATGGAATGGCAAAGACAAATGAAAATATTGTGCCAGGAGACTCTGTGAGTGAATCACCGCGTAAAATATATTTACATATATATGAAGACCTTTAACAAGTATTGGGCACCATAAAAAGTACCACAAAACAAATAAAAGCAGTCGATGAAAATAGAAAGTAAAACAACCAGAAACTTTTAAGATTATGAGGCCTGCCTGGTGAAAGCTGATCAGTTCTCTCTGATGTTAATACCCAAACGGTAAGTGCCTGGTCAACATCTGCAATCTAACATGAGAAACCAACATCCTATCAGCCATTGGATTCATGAATCACAGCAACTTTTAACCATTATAATTATCAACAGAATTTGATCAAAAAAATTAAGCATACCCAACCAATATGTTGCAGTACTAAATCTTGATCAGACGACTTCTCAAGAATCTTTGATGCCTCAATTGCAGCAATCTCCTTGCCGGAAATTATGTTTATTCAAGGAATGCTGTGAGTCCATTTCCACTCTAGGGTCTTTCCAGTGGCCAGATGAGTAATTTCTTGACAAGATATGCCATATAGCAAGAGCCTTAGTGCTCATCCCTTTACTTGCATACAGGAAGGCAAGCGTTCGCAAATTCCCAGAGTCGTTCAACAAAGTTTCTAACTCCTCCTGCACCGCCCATTGAAGTTGTATGGTCATCCTTCAAGCAGGCTTCTGACTGGCCTCCCGCTTTGAAATACATTGGAATGTAACATTCCACTGTTTACAAACAACTGCACATAGTGCATTGTCTTGAGGCCTACATACAAACTTGATCCTAACCCTACAACTAACACAACACAATATTTTCAAACCCGGAAAAGAGTAGCAGGCTATAATTCACATTGCAACTATTGAAATCCACTAGAGATGTTTGCAGTGAAAACTATTCTCCTTATCACTGCAACTTATCCCAATCAGACAGTCATAAACTTGATTAAGATCCTTTTCTTTTCCCTAAAGAAAGAGATAGATATTCTAAAAATCAGTGCAATTCATTTCCCCAGCGTGTTCTCAGTCAACACTAATTCTTATGTTTTTTAATGCAACTTGTAGGACACAAACAATTGATTTTTCTATAAATTAAAAATGCTTCAAATATTTTTCCATTTTTTATCTGTTCTTTTGTTCATAATATTAAGCGGAAAATGGAATCACAGTTCAAGCCTCTGACCCAAAGAGTTTGGCTACTGATGATGAACCACTCTCTTCCACATCTTCCTCAATAATCCCGGGTTTGAAAAATATTGTGTGTGAGATCACAGGTCAATCAAGTGACCCAGCACTTCAAAATGCTGGATTCCCTTTTGCAGGTTCCTCGTAAGTATGGATAGGAAAATATGCAGAGTATAAGTACCTTAGGGGTTACAAGTCAATAAAAGTACAAAGCAAAAGGAAGATGTCACATACCACTATATATCTGTTCTCAGAAGATGCAAGCCTCTCCATATCTTCTACATGATTTAGGGCTCTATAGAGGTACATCAGAAGAGTGTCAACTCCTTCCTTCACCGAAGGACTCAGATCTTTTTCACGAGAAACATGTAAATACCTGTAGTGAAAGAAGGGGAGGTCAAGAAAAGCTTTAGCAACAATCCACTGCTACTTAAAGGCAATTTAACATGAACCAGTAATATACAACTGTTAAACTTGCAAGCCATTTTGGTGATATGCTAAATACCTGGGACTCTGTTACAAGGCCGTTTGACCAATCTTTTAAATAAGATTATTTGGCTTACAGCTTTGGTGTGTTTGGCATAATTTATTGCATTCAACTTATATAGCTTAATGAACTTAATTTTAACAAACAAAAGCTAGCTTTTTTCAAGCTACCTGGGAGTGCTTTTCCAACTTAAATTTTTAAGCTTTTGAAAGTTGGACCAAAAGGCTCCTCAATATTTTCATAATTATGGACGTACTCCTTTAAAAATTGCTAGGTTTAAAAAAACTATGGCCATTTTGGTATTTACGATTTAAAAGGCTACTTTTTGGATTATTTGCCAACACTGTCAACTTTTCCAAATGTCATCCAAAAGTTGCACCAAATACTTTTACAACTTATTCAAAGCACTTTGAGCCTATAATCTAAAAATTCATAATCTCAATCTAAAGGTAACTTTTAGGTTTTTCCAGACGGCTTATATTCCACGCCCCTTTAAGAGCAAAAAATAAGAGGAAGAATATATACACCTAATGATGTTTTCTATTGCCGATTGCAGTAAATCATCTCTATTTGGTGGATTCAAAAGAAAAGCATCATCTACTGCAGTCTCCACCCCTGCTTTTTTAAGAAAAATAGCTCTTTGGATGGCCATCAATCCATCGTCAACAACATTTTCAAGTGGAGAAGGAGGAGGGTGCAAGCCCCAATACCAGTTCCTTGGCACCTGAAAATAAAAATTTAATCAACTTTAAATCAAAGTTCAAAAGCATTGATATGAGTTTATCAACAACTAAACAGCAGAAAAAAGGGGGAAGGGAGGAGATAATTAACAGAAGTAAACTAGATAAAAGTAATTAAAACATACTTGCACTGCAATATTGTGCACCACCCCAAAACTGACACTCAGTACATATACCAAATCCAGCTAAGATAGCATCTTCCTGTTTCTGTTCTACTTTGAAATCGAGTAATTTCACAACAAATTGCCCCAAATAAGACCAGTCATCAAATATTTATATACAAAGTTAAGTAACAGTGGAGTGCTCCACAACATGAAAAGTACCAAGGTATACAATTTCCTAATCTCTTTCTTAAATGCTATCACTACTACTTATCCCACAAATTTAGTAAAGTTCAAGCAAGCCCTCCCTTCTTACATACTTTGAGAAAAGACCAAACTCTTCAAGAGTGTATAGAACAATATTCCAAGCAAAACCAAGCAACTAGAGATAAAAAAAATCTAAGAGATAAAGGACAAGTTCACATCATGTTGGGTTAAGAGTCCCTGAAACCATTTTTTCATATCAAATTGACCCATCTATTATCTTTTCAATTTCATTTAAAAAGATAAAGAAAATGGTGAGCAAGCATGCAAGCGCCTATATGGGAGAGAGAGAATCCCCCAGTCACAATATTGTTGGGATATACTAGTATGGAAGGTGGTGTGGGTGCCTCCTTCATTGCAATAAGGGGATACTTGGGGGTGGGGGGGGGGGTTGCAACTCCAACTAAAGTAGTTCCGAGTTGTTATGTACAAGTGAGATTCTCTAACAATGTTTGTATCACATGAACTCCACAAGAATTAAATTAGAGCTTCCCTTATGCAAGATTACCTAGATATTTTGGTTTGAATGATGGGAAAAAAAGGGGGGGGGTGGGGGGGTGAAGTTCAAAAGTATTCAAAGTGTTTGATTAGATTCTAGTGATACAAAGGGCTTTGAGAAGTTCCGTAGAAGAAGAAATTCACAAAGTAAGAAAAAGAAAGGGAAAGAAATGAACCATAACCATGAATCATGACTGCTATCCCCATTCAAATCAACAAAAATTTCCGCAATCATTCATTAACCAAGACAAAGCATTCATTGTATTTAAACCTCATCTTACATCAAAGGCACAAGCAAAGTTATGACCAGATGGAACTCAAATTTTGAAGAAATTATTTAAGTTAATAACAGGCTGGATTAAAGACTCACAACCCAGCTCAAGTTAGAATTCAAATTAAATAGAAACTTTTAGAAAATACACTCATAAGAATACTTAGTTTCAGTAAATAAAACTTTTCCAGAATCCTAGACCAACACAAATAATAACTACCAACAATAGAGCAAGTAACAAAACCTCATAATAAAATACTTACTTTTAACACCAATCAACATGTAGAATTACCAAGAAACTCTCAAATTAAAAACTAGTGAGGAAAAAAATCTCTATGAAGCATTAGTTCGCAGGTCACTGCATCAATCATTATCTGTAATTAAGTGTGACAAAGCATAAGAAACCTTTAGTTTATGCAAGTGATGCATGATTTCCTAGTTTAAAACTCCAAAGAAACCATGAAACTGAACCAAAAAAGAAAAAGAAAAACAAAGTATAGCATAAAAACCATTCCTAGTTTGGTATTAGCTACTTATAATTTGTCAGAAAGAAAATTTTCCAGCCAAATTTGCTGATCAATAACTAGCACAATCAGCAGCCTTGTGTTGAAGCAATATCACAAGCAAATGTAGTATATATCATGACCATAGAAATAAGCAAGTGTAGTATATACCAGCAATGACCACTGATTTGGGTCTCGCATGATAAATGGGAATGTTTTAGAAGGCTGCGTAGTTTCTGACAGCAAGAAGTGATTTACTGCTTCCTCAAAATGCAAGTCAAACAGCAAGAGCAAACCCACTTGAGCATGAACAAAGGACAGCATTTCCTTTGTCATTTCACCTTCACTTTGAAGCTCCTCCACCAAGGAGATGGCTTCCTCAAAGTTCTTCTTGCGCAACAAGTCTTTGATTTGTTCTTCCGACGGTACTTTCCTATAGCAAATAACCTGGCAATAACATAAAACAGTATGATTTTCCAAACATTCTACCACCCTAAGTACTAAATGTACTAATAACTAAAACTGCAGGAAATACCCAACAGAACTTATTTACCACGAGGCCTCATTTTTTAAGTACAAGAGACCAGTATTGTGAACTTACAGGGCACAAGGATAAACAGCCAATATATAAACTGGTCTGCAAGTACAGTTGATCTAAACTAGATTGTTAGAGTTGTTAGTTTTTCATATTATGTTAAAGGAAGTTTTGTAATCTCATATCGCACTAATATAAGTACATTCTGAGGTGCAGAGTAGATGATAAAGCCCTAAACTTATTTCTCTACTCTTCTTCTTCCTTCTTCTCTTCTTACTTAACCCTAATTTTCATTCAGATGATTTAACCCAATAACCTAAAAATACCACTACGCATGCTGAAACACATAAAATCCATTGATATATAAACATTGTTAGTTAAAACAACATTACACTGAAAAAACATACAACCAAAAACAAACACCACTTCAATGGAGTAATAATGCCCTTGAACAACTTTACAAATGCCTAGGTTAGGACAGGAAATGAACTCAGCCCGTCATGAAAACATGATCCCGTTGAAAAGCTCACTCATCAATAGACAAACCAAGCTCAAGCACTCCCTCGGCCAGTGGCAGAGTCAGAAAATTAATTTAGAGGGAACACTTACTAATTATAATAATTTTTACAAAAATATTTCACGTAAATTTTTTATAATTGATTTCAGGAAACATCAAAAAAAAAAAAATTTATTTGTAACTAGTGTATCATGGATAATACAAAAAAAAAAATGGATATAAGCCTCAAAATAAATTATATAATGATAAATTATTTTTTGATACAAAATTTGATTAAACATTCTATATAATGGTAATACCATATCATCATTGGTATGTAACATCACCCACTAATGGTAAATAAACGCATAAAGAGTGAACCTCACATATCAAATGTAACTAACAATCTAATAAATTTCATACATTTGTAGTGAGATTACTTATACTCGCATATCACTAATAATGACATCGTCGTTACATTCAAAAATTTTCATAGCTAATATGGTTTATTTATAATAGTCTCTTCATTTTCAATCAAAACAACCATTATTGTTTTCATAATTTTTAAAATGTCATTGACATTTCACTCTAATAATATTTTTGTAATTTTTTATTTTAATTTTTTTTTATATTTGCAAAAAAAAAACCAAAAATCCAGGGGGGGCACGTGACCCCCTGGTCACATGCTCCCTCCGCCACTGCCCTCGGCTTGGCTGAGGATTCCCGTCTCTACTCATAATTGCCATGCACAATGCCACCTCAACTCAATCGAACAACCTCCTAAATGAATGTTTCTCTGCCAATTCTTGTCCTCTGAAAACTAACACACACTCACTCTCCGGCCAAGTGTGCCCTTTTCATGACATTTGCTCAGTCTTGCCTTGGTTGGCTAATCAATCTCCACCGAGAAAAGGTCTCCAGAATCCAAAAGGCACCTTGATGCTACTAGGTTGGGAATAGGGCCTAAGAAGCCCCTCTAGGTTGGTGTCATGGTCATGGGGCATTTGACCTCTGCTCGGGATCACTAAAGGATCTATGGCTTGGAGACTACAATTGAGGGTTCATCGAGGAGATTCATCATCTGCTCCCTCAAAGGGGCTTGCACCTTGACCGATCTTAGAGAGAGAGAGAGAGAGAGAGAGAGAGAGAGAGAGGAGCCTCCACAAGAAGACATAGCCAGACTTGACCAAGAAATGTGATACCTTATTAGGCGTAGCATACTAACCGTTATAGCTTCTTTTTATTACCTTTTGATGATAGCATACCTGCCCACTACACTCCTCCAACCCCCAAGGTCCAAGTGGAGGTACAATTGATAGTTGAGAAACCATCAAATTGTTGAACCAAGGCTGTCAAGCCACATGTGTTTAAGCATAAGACTTTGTGCAAAACTGAGCTGACCCCCATGGTTCTACAATCCTACACAAGGAGACCACCTCCATGCATGTAGATACACAATCAACCCTTAACTTCCTTTGGCAAGTTCAAAAGCCGTCTCTGCTGCCACTCTCCCATCTTCTAAGACCGCCTCAACTCTAATTAGTGCTTACCATCTTCCTAGAAGACCCCACTCTGGCCACCTCAGGGCAACCCTCCATAGTGAGATTCTAAGGATGCATTTGTTGTGAAGACTGCTAGTTTGACGACCATCATCCAATGTCAGGGTAAGAGATGCCTAGGAATGTTCGGGAATCAAATATTCCCATGCTAGTCTAGATACATTCAAAAATGTCACAAAAAAAGGGTTCGCTGTCACTGTGATATTTAGTTTGACTATATACAACAAAGAAAGAAAACAATTAAAGAATAAACTTTCAAAACAATATATCCTAAAACAAAATTATTTAATTTGGGGTTGAATGGGTAATGCCTCCTTTAGTTGCGACTCTTTTGCCTTGTTGAAGGAGTGGTCACCCTAGGCAGCGAAAGAAGAAACTTTGGGAGGCTATGCCCTTGTACACCATGTGGTGTATTTGATAATGTATCTGCACCAGCTACAGCTACAGCAGCAGCTCAGTCTATATCTGCAGAATAAGAGCTGCAGTTGAAGCCAAAAGAGTTGCAGTTGAGTTGTAGTTAAAGCCACAAAGCTGAGCTCATTTCTGCAGCAGAGTTATACAATAGAAGCTGCACAAATCTGTTACGAATCAGTTAGAGCTATTAGTGCACATGTTACATATAGTGATATGTTAGTTAGAAAGTTGTTATGTTAACTGTACCTTAGTTAACTGGTTACTAGAGTTACAATTGGTTTGTTGTGTATAAATATACCTGTGCTGAAGATATGTTGTATAATGAAATATAAAATTCATATTCTCTTTATGGTATCAAAGCCACATAGCTCTTGCGAGCATTAAAAGCTTCCTCTTCAATCTATCAACGGTGAATCTTCATCAAGAATCTGTAATGGCCGATCTTCCAGCAAGATCAACAACAATGGCAGTATCTTCATCTGGTATAACTACCAGTTCTTCTTTACCTCCTAATCTCACTCTGCTCATTTCCAATCTGAAGTCATTTGTTCCAATAAAACTTGAGTCTACAAATTATCTGATATGGAGAAGTCAATTCCAACATATCTTACGAGCTACAAATCTACTTGGATTTGTTGATGGCTCAAAGACCTGTCCTTCTTCCACAGTTCTTGATGAAAGTTGTAATGCTGTAGTAAATCCAGAATACACAGACTGGATCACTATTGATGCGCATTTACTCAGTTGTCTTACTGCTACACTATCTTCATCCATATATACCTCTGTTTTTCATTGTATCACTAGTCATGAAGTGTGGACTACATTAGCTGCACAATTCACCTCCTTGTCTAGGTCACATGTCCATCAATTGAAGACTAAGCTTAGTCATCTTACCAAGAAGAATTCCACAATGGAGGAATATCTCTGTCAAATCAAGACTATTGCTGATCAATTAAGTCTTGTTGGCTCACCAATTCATGATGAAGATCTGGTTTTACTTACTCTGAATGGATTACCTGATGAATACAATGCCTTTAAAACATCCATCCGTACCAGATCTGAACCTATCTCTATTACTGCCTTGTCTTCCTTATTATGTTCTGAATCCATTCACATTGAAGGCTTCCTGAAACAAACACATACAGCAGATCTCCCATTTGCTTATGCTGCTAATAGAACTTATTCTAGAGGGAATTCTAGAGGTTACACTAGAGATGGTTCTAAAAGTAACAACTCAGGAAATTCAAGCAGATTTTATCAAAATACTTACAGAGGTGGAGGACAAGGTAACACCTATAGAGGTGGAGGACAAGGCAGAGGTGGAGGACAAGGCAGAGGTGGAGGCAGATCATTTTTGCATCATTCAGACCAACATGGACTGATTTGTCAAATTTGTGGCAAATCAAACCACTCAGCCATGGATTGCTGGCACAGAATGGATCAAACTTTTCACTCCTCTTCTTTACAAGGAAAAGGATCACAGTCTAAGGCCTATGTTGCCTCTTCTTCTTCAACCACTTCTGCTGCATCTGTCCCAGAATATCAGTCTGCCTATGCTGCATCTGTCCCTGATTCCAATTGGTTCTTAGATTCTGGAGCAACAACTCATTTCACCAATGATCTTAATAATTTCACTCAATTTCAGCCTTATCAAGGTTCTGATCATGTTACTATAGGAGATGGTTCTACTCTGCCCATTCATCACACTGGAAATGGTTTGCTTCCTACACCAAGTGCTTCTTTTCACCTTCATAATTTGCTTCATGTTCCTTCAATTTCTACTAATCTTTTGTTAGTTCATCAATTCATAAAAGATAACAACTGCACCATTACTTTTGATGCTGATTGTTTCATTATACAGGATAAGTTTTCCAAGCAAATTCTTCATAGAGGTCCTCACTCAGCTGGTCTTTACTCTCTCTCAGCTTCATCTGTTGTTCCTGGAACTTCTTCCACCACTTGCTTCAACACTTCCACTGCTTCTACCTGCAACAAGAGCACTTGGCATAGTAGATTAGGTCATCCTTCTAGTAATAAGCTACAAGTGCTTGTATCTCAGAATTTGTTACCTACTAATGTACCTAGTTCTAATGATAATAAGTTGTGCACACATTGCTGTGTTTCTAAGAGTCATAGGTTGCCTTTTCATCTTTCCAATTCCATTATAAATCAGCCATTGGCTCTTATTCATTCTGATGTATGGGGACCCTTTAATGCATCTATTTCCCATTTCAAGTACTATGTTCTTTTTATTGATGATTACAGTAAATTCACTTGGCTATTTCCTTTGACTTACAAAAGTGAGGTCTTTTCTAAATTTGTTGAATTCAAGGTTTTTGTTGAGACTCAATTTACCACTAAGCTTCAAGTCCTTAGAAGTGATAATGGGGAGGAATATGTGGCACATAAATTTCAGCAATTTTTAAAAGATAAGGGCATTGAACATCAACTTAGTTGTCCTCATACTCCTACTCAGAATGGAGTAGCTGAGAGGAAGCATAGGCACTTAATTGAAACTACTATTGCCCTAATGCATCAATTTGCTCTTCCTTTGTCCTATTGGTTTGATGCTCTTGCCACCTCAGTCTTTCTTATTAATAGACTTCCCACTTCCAAACTTAGTAATCTTACCCCTTTTCAAACTTTGTTTCATTATTCACCTGATTACTCCTTTCTCAAAGTTTTTGGTTGTAGGTGTTTTCCTTGGATTAGACCTTACACAAGTCACAAACTTCAGCCTAGGTCTATCCCTTGTGTTTTTATTGGTTATGTTCCCTCTACCAATGGGTATAGATGTCTTGATGTTACTACTAGTCATATTTTTGTTTCTAGGCATGTTATTTTTGATGAATGTACCTTTCCCTTCCAGTCTCGGTCTAGTTCTCCTGCTCAGTCTATTCCTCCTTCACTTTCTCAGCTGCAAACTTTCTTTTGGCCTGCCACTGGCTCAGTCCATTCCTGTTCTATTTCTCCACCTACAGGTTCTTCTCTCCCTGCTGTAAGTCCTGCTCACTCTGCTCCAGTTCTGTCTGGTTCTCATGTGTCTCCCTCTTCTAGTTCTGAACATGTTGAAGTTGCTGGTTCTGTTTCTGCACCAGTTGCAGTTATAGGTTCTGGTTCTGTTCCTGCACCAGCACCAGTTGCGGTTTCTGGTTGTGTTCCACCAATTCCCATTTCTTCAATCTCTATTGATTTACCTTTTTCCTCTTCTACTTCAAATACTCATCCCATGCTCACCAGGTCTAAGTCTCACACTCTCCCTGCTGGCTGCCTTCTCACTACTTCTTTTTCCCTTACTGAACCTGATACTTTTCAAGCTGCTGTTGTATCTCCTGAATGGCAGGCAGCTATGTTAGATGAGTTTCAAGCTTTGCAAAGACAAGGCACTTGGTCTCTTGTGCCTTTACCTCCAGACAAACTTGCTATTGGCTGCAAATGGGTTTATAGACTCAAAAGAAATTCAGATGGATCTATTGCTAGGTATAAGGCTAGGCTTGTCACCAAAGGATTTTTTCAAACTGAGGGCATTGATTATCATGAGACTTTTAGCCCTGTTGCAAAGCAACCTACAGTCAGAGTTCTTCTGTCCTTAGCTCTGCATTTTCAATGGTCTATTAGGCAGCTTGATATATCCAATGCATTTTTGCATGGTGTGTTAGAGGAGGAAGTCTATATGCAACAACCTCAAGGATTCATTGATGCTTCTCATCCTCATTTGGTTTGCAAATTGCATAAGGCTCTTTATGGTCTTAAACAGGCTCCCCGGGCATGGTTTTCTACCTTTTCTTCCTTTTTACTGTCCTGTGGTTTTATCTCTAGTCATTGTGATTCATCCTTGTTTGTCAAGAAGACAGCAGATTCCATTACAATTCTACTCATTTATGTTGATGATATCTTGTTAACTGGCAGTGATTCTTCTTATATAACTGCTTTGGTTAATCAAATGCATGGTGCTTTTGCTATGAAGGAGCTTGGGTTGCTTAATTACTTTCTTGGTATCTCTGTGTCCTCATCTTCTATGGGCTATTTCTTATCTCAGCATAAGTATGCTTCTGAGTTGCTTATGAAAGCTGGTATGGCTGACTGCAAGCCATACTCTTCTTCCATGGCTCTTAAACCTTCTTCTTCTCCTAATGATCATTTACCTTGTTCTAACCCCTCTCTCTACAGAAGTATTGTTGGAGGCCTTCAATATCTCACCATCACCAGACCAAATATTTCTTTTGCAGTCAATTTTGCTTGTCAATTTATGCACCAACCTCTTGTTCAACACTTTGTTATGGTTAAACGGCTTCTCAGATATCTCAAAGGCACTCTTGGCTATGGTCTTCAGTTTAGTCCTGAACCTCTTATCCTCCATGCTTTTTCAGATTCTGATTGGGCTGGAAATTCACTGGATAGACGTTCCACTACTGGTTTCTGCGTTTTTCTTGGTCCAAATTTAGTGTCCTGGTCTGCTAAAAAGCAGCCTACTGTGGCTAGATCATCTGCTGAAGCTGAATACAGAGCATTGGCTCACACTGTTGCTGAGTTAAGCTGGCTTGGCATGCTTCTCTCTGATTTGCATGTTCCTTCTCCTTCTCCTACTTTATGGTGTGATAATATAGCTGTCATATCTCTGTCTTCCAATCTTGTTTTTCATGCCCGAACTAAACATATAGAGGTGGATTATCACTATGTCAGAGAAAGGGTAGCTGCAAAACAACTCTCCATTTGTCATATTCCAACTTCTGATCAGGTGGCAGATATTTTCACAAAACCTCTGTCTATTTCTCGCTTTACGTATTTTCAGTCCAAGCTTATGGTTCTTCCCTCTCCCATTCGCTTGAGGGGGCATGATAATGTATCTGCACCAGCTACAACTACAGCAGCAGGTCAGTCTATATCTGCAGAAGAAGAACTACAGTTGAAGCCAAAAGAGTTGCAGTTGAGCTGCAGTTAAAGCCACAGAGTTGAGCTCATTTTTGCAGCAGAGTTATACAGTAGAAGCTGCACAAATCTGTTACGAATCAGTTAGAGATATTAGTGCACATGTTACATATAGTGATATGTTAGTTAGAAAGTTGTTATGTTGACTATACCTTAGTTAACTGGTTACTAGAGTTACAATTGGTTTGTTGTGTATAAATATACCTGTGCTGAAGATATGTTGTATAATGAAATATAAAATTCATATTCTCTTTAGTATTCGCCAGAAAAACTAGTAGGTCATTTGAGGGTAATTATCATTCTTTCTTTGTATTTTTTATGAGAAAACATTTCCCCTTTTGTAAGGGCTTCAACAAATACTTTGCAGGCCATTCATTTTACACCTTCTTTAACCATATGCTTATTTTCAAAAATATTGCAACAATAATTTCAGCTAATTGTTCTTGAGGTTACAACTTTAATTTAAAGTTGGAATATTGTTTTCACCGTTATACCTTTTTTGTTTAAATTATAAAATAAAATAAAAAACGTTAATTACATTTATTTTGTATAAATTAATAAATTTAAAGGTTAAGGTGAACGCATAACGGTAGTCGTATACCTCTCGTGAGGCGAAACATAAGCCTCAAGGCATCAAGGCATAAGTATTTTCAAAGTTTTAATTTTTATATTTAGTAAATAAATGAAGTACTTTAAAATAGTAAAAGATATTTAAAATTAAATAAAGAAATGTCAACACTTTTTTCCTCAAGGCGTCCAATATTTTTGCTGCAAAGAAAGAAGTTTTCCCTTAATGAAGGTGAAATCAACACTCTTAGTTTCAATTATTGAGTCTCTTACTTGAACCTTCACAGTGTTCTCTTTTTATGTTTAGACCATGTATTAGACTAAAGTTTAACAACAGCCCAAGACAAGGTATCCATACATGTAGTCCTCTTATGCTTATGTTTAAAAGACAGAAGATATTGAGGCACATGTCTCAAAATGTGATGCACAAGATTCTGGAAGTGTTGCTTGAAAATAAAAACCTTGATATGTTTTACCATAGCCTAGCCTCATACCTTTGGAAACGTTTGTCTATAGTTTCTTATTTATGTCTAAAACCCAGGGGAAAAAGGGACAAAAAATAGAAATCTAACAGAGAACAAGAAATAGAGAACTTCAACTTGAGCTTGGCATATAAACAAACATGTAATATACACAAATAAATCCAAATATACATACACACAAGATTTGAAGGTAGAGAAAGTGAAGAGATTGGAGATCTGTACCTCAAGCTAAAGATAATCTTGAAAAGGAAAGTACATGTATGTATGGGTAAGTGTATATTCAGAGATCTTTCAACTTTTTCAACATAACAGATCAGAAAATGATGTGTTTAGACACAAATCAACTCCTCCTCCTCATCTTCCTCTCTCTCTCTCTCTGTCTCTCTCTCTCTCTCTCTCACACACACACACACACACACACACACATCCGGACTTGAAGCAAATACTTAAATCTAGTTCAACGAAGCAGAGAGTGAAGAAAAGAAGAAAATGATGTGTTCAGACACAAATCAACTTGTAGTTTCTTGCTTACAATTTCAATTTCAATAACCAAATCGAGAGAGACGGGAAGGAAGAGCTTGAGAGAGGGAGAGAGAGAGAAATCGATACCTCGCTGGTGCATATGGCGGTGGTGGTGCAGATGGTGGTGGTGATGGAGCTTTGAAATCGAAATCAAAATCGAAATTACAGATTCAGATGAAATCGAAATCAGAGAAATCGAGCCGGTGCAAACGGTGGTGGCGGTGGAGCTTCGAAATCGAAATCGAAATCGCTTTGAATCTGAAAGATGAATCGAGAGAGAGAACTTCGATTAGGGCTACATCGAGAGATGAATCGATCCGTTGAGACGGTTTAGAGAGAGAGCGAGCGAGAGAGACTGAGTGAGTGAGTGAGAGATTAGGGCTACAAAATATGTATTATATTTGATTTCGTTGCTCACCCATTTAAGAGAGACAGAGAGATAGGACATTCAAAGGCATTCACAAACGCCTCTGGTTATTGAAACGGTGCCGTTTTGATTTAAAAAAAAAAAGCAATGTTTAAAAATGTCGTTAAATATTACGTCGTTAAAACTCATTTTTCTTGTAGTGAAGGGTGTGCGAGAGTGAAATCGTGGAGATTTTTTTTTTTTTTTTTTGAACGGGTGAAATCGTGGAGATTGATGAGGAGAGATTTGATGAGGAAAAAAAAGAAGAGGGAATATTAAGAAGGATTTTGCCATCACCCGATAATCAGATCACAATCAAAATAATAATAATAATAATAACAATAGTAATAATAATAATAATAATAATAATAATAATAATAATAATAATAATAATAATTTCAAAACAATTTTTAGATTTGTTTTTTTGAAAAAATTAAAAATAATTTGAGAGCAATAAAAATCAAAATTATATTTTTAAAATTTTAAAAAGTATTTATGACGTAAAAGATAAAAATATACAAAAATAATCAGTATTTTTTTATTTCACCCAATTTTTTTTAGTTTTTTAGGGGGGAAAAAATTGAAACTAGTTTCTGAAAATAAAACCAAACATATTGAAATTGATAATCTAACCATATTATTTGAAAAAGTTTAAATTATCTCAAATTAGTCATCTCAACTTAAGAGTGTGTTTGGAGTTAATGGGTTCATTTTGTGATCTAATTCAATAATCATTTTAATTTTACAATTCAGTGATTAGAATATTTAAAACTCTTTGAAAAATTGTAATAAAAAATACAAATCACTATATCACATCATTCCACTAGCAAAACTTTTACTGACGAATAGTTTTATCGTCGCTAAATGGTTAACTCTTTGCCCATGCCAACTTGTCGTCGCCAAAAGTATGCACACTAATAGCAACGCTCATTGTATTGCTAAAACATAAGCGTCGTAGCTAAAAGTTCTAAAATTTTGGTGCCAACCAAAAATTTTGCCGCTAAAAGAATGTTATACTTTTTTAGCGGCAGTAGCAAATTGCGTTGGTAAAAGTATACTTTTACTAACGAAATTGATCACTGTGTCACCAAAAATTTTTGGCGATGAAAAATTGATGTCGTTGCCAAAAGTAGTTGCCAAAAGTGCAATTTCTTATAGTATGTCAATGAGACATGCTGTGATTGTAGTATGTGAATGAAGCATGCAGTGATTGTGATATTCTAAAATTTCAAACTTTCTTGCTTTGGATGAGACATGCAGTGATTGTAATATTTTTTTAAGTCATTAACTGTAATACTTTTTTTTTTTTTTGAAGAAGTGCACAAATTGAATTATGTTGGAAATTTATAAAATTTTAAACCGCCAAACCGATTCGCATCCATCTGCCAAACCGCCAATCCGCTCAATCCACATCCGCCGGATTAGCGGACGGATGCGGAATGATTTTCTCCAATCCGCCAATCTGGCGGACAGATGGCGGATTGGAGGTTCCGTGGCCGCAACTGATCCGCGCCCACCCCTAATTAGTGATGTTGAATTAGTGGTATGAAACATTTTTCTTGGAAAAACAGTCCCAATGTAGAACACTAAATTAAAAGTTCTAAAAGTACCACTAATGAGATGGCAAGTGTAAGGAAAAAAAAAAAAAAAAAAAAAAAAAACAACAACAACAACAACAAAACAAAAGTCAAACTATCAATTTTAAAAAATAATTAATTAATAATTAATTAGTGATGTTGGTTTTCAAAAAATAATTAATTAATAATAAATTTTATTAATTTTAATAATTAAAATGACAAATTACACTAACGATTCCTATAGTTTAAATCTTATGTCACTTTGATTATTCATTTTTAATTGTGACATATTTGACTCTAAATTTTAAATCTTGTTTCAAATAAGGACAATTGAAGATATCATTGCTTAATTTTAAGTGCAAAGTCATTAATTTGATAAAATATAAACTAATTTGACAAAAATAAATGTCAAAAAAATATTTTGTGAATTTTTAAAAATTATGGCGAATTACACTAACAGTCCTTATAGTTTGAGATTCGTGTTAGTTTGGTCTATGACTTTTCAATTGTGACACATTTGACTTTGAATTTTGAATCTTATTCCAAATAAGGACAATTGAAGATACCATTGCTTAATTTCAAGGGCAAAATTGTCAATTCGATAAAATATAAACTAATTTGACAAAAATAAATGCCAAAAAAATATTTTTAAAATTTTAAATTTATTTCTACCCATTAAAGATAAAATCATATAAAATTGAAATTTTTTTTACACATTTATTTATTTTACAAAATTAATTTTTATTATGTGTTTGGATGATGATTATATAATGGATGGTTGTTAGAATTATAATATGTAATTGATATATTTAATATATGAAATGTTTTTAATTTTGGATTTTGGATTTGATGAATTGATTTAATAATGATATTAAAGTTGTCGCCATATTTAACTTTTGAAAAAATAAAAACTAATTTAATGAAAATAAAAACTACTTGTTACATGATCATCATCCAAACACATAGTAAAAATTAATTTGATATAAATAAATAAATAAATATATATATGTCTAAAAGATTTATCAATTTTACATAATTTTATCTTTAGTGGGTAGAAATAATTTTTAAATATTAAAAAAAAAATTGACATTTATTTTTATCAAATTAATTTGTATTTTATCAAATCGATGATTTTGTCCTTGAAATTAAGCAATAGTATATTCAATTGTCCTTATTTGGAACAAAATTAAAAAATATGGGTCAAGTATATCACAATTAAAAAGTCAGAGACCAAAGTGACACAAGCCCCAAACTATAAGGTCCGTTACTGTAATTTTCCCTAAAAATTAGTTATATCCACTAAAGATAAAATTATGTGAATTGATAAATCTTTTAAATATTTGTTTATTTATTTTTACTAAATTAAATTTTGGCTCCGTTTGGCAAGAGCTAAACGGCGCTTTTTTGGCTATTTTAGTCACAAAAGACAAAATAGGCTATTTTAGCCACAAAAAATAAAATATCACATCCAACCCATAATCATTACATTCTTCTCTCACAAAAAAAGTCAAAAAAGTCAAAAAGCCAAAAAGCCCTTCCCAAACCAAACTTTTTAGCCCAGGCTAAAATAGCCAAAAAGTTAAAAAGTCAAAAAGTCAACCCACTTTCCAAACGGAGACTTTATTATGTGTTTGAATGATAATCATGTAATGAGTGATTGTTTTTATTTTTATTAAATTAGTTTTTATTTTTTTAAATGTCAAATATGACCATAATTTTGATATTATTATTAAATCAATCTATTAAATCAAAAAAATGCAACACTAAAAATATTTCATATATTAAATATATTGATTATATATTAAAAATTTCACAATCACCCATTGCATAATCATCGTTCAAATACATAATAAAAATTAATTTAGTAAAAAAATAAAAATAAATAAATATCTAAAAGATTTATCAATTTTACATAATTTTTCTTTGATGTGTAGAAATAATTTTTTAAAATTTAAAACATTTTTTTAATATTTATTTTTGTCAAAAAAATTTATATTTTATCAAATTAACGACTTTGCCTTTAAAGTTAAGTAACGATATTTGTAATTATCTTTATTTAGAATAAGATTTAAAATTTAAAACTAAATGTGTCATTGATAAGTCAAAAATTAAAGTGATACGTGTCTCAAATTATAAGAATTGTTAGTATAATTTATTCCAATTAAAATTATAAATTTTTTTATAAATTTATAAATATTTTGAAAAATCTGAGCTGATCTGTAATTTGCTCTTGCGTTTTTCTACAAACCAAACCAGTAAACAAAGACGGGGTACGGTTCCTATGCAGTGTTTTTTTGGCCAAAGTACACAAAAAAAACAAAAGATTGAAAAGAAGCTTTTACACTACTATGGGAAATGTGTGTACCATTCATATAAAGCATTTTATTTTATTATTTTATTTTTTGTTTAGTTTAATTTTGGAAGATAAATTTTTAAAAAATATTTTAAGTAGGGAGTTTAAAATTTTTTTGTAATTTTTTTAATTATATGTTTTAAAAATAATTTTAGAGTTTATGAATTTAGAATGATTTGAAAGGCACGTATTTTTTTTTGAACGTAAATAAAACAGACTGAAATAATTCATTCTGGAAGCTGTGTTTGCAAAGTGATTTGATTTGATTGAAGATCATTATACTCTATCAGAGCCTAGTAACAGCACCTATAGAGTAGAAAATATCAGAAGAAAGAGACAAGACAAAAAGAAAATAGAGGGAAAAAAGCAGTGAGAGAAGAAAGGAGAGCTTGTTCAAAAAAAAAAAAAAAGAAAAAAAAGAAAGGAGAGAGAGAGGGAATAGAGGGAGAACGTGAGTGGAGTTTGGTCGTACTGAAGAGAGAGAGACTGAGGGAAGAAAGAAGGTGGGTGAGAGGGCTAATTATTTAATAATTTAAGAATATAGATATGTGATATTTTATAATATTATGATTAGTAAAAGAATATAATATGTAATATTTTATAATATTATGATTAATATAAAAATATGAGTAGATGAAATATTATGTGAAGTAATTAAGAAATATAAAAAAATATTAAATAATGATTAATTAAAACATACATACACAGAATATTTCAAAAATATTAAATAATTTCCAGAGAGACAAACCCGTGAGTTCAGGATACAACCAGACTCCAAGTCAAAAAATTATAGTTTGATGTTAGGGCAACTATGTGTATTGTCCTGATTTGTTTTTTCTTTATTACATACAAATAGGATCTTTAAGTTCACAGCAACTTTTAAGAAACTGATTAAAGCATGAAGATTTATCCTAAAATACCAAATAATATCTCATAAATACAAAACCCTAATATATATATTTTGTCATTTTCTGAAAGGATGTGCGACGCCAGCCACGAGACTATCTCTCTCTCTCTATATATTTTGCCCCTCTCTCTCTCAACTATCCATTTGCTATATCACACTACAAGGTATGGAAGACAAGTAGCCGTTGGCTCCATCTCCACACCAGACTCTTTATATGCATGTGCCTCCCCTCTCTCTCTCATGCCCATTTGCTATATCACACTGCGAGACGAAGTAACCGTTTGCTCAAATCACCAGACTCTCTGCCTCTCTCTCTAGAATATCTATTTGCTATTCACACTGCGAGAGATGATGAGGAAGACGAACTAGTCATTGGCTCCATCTTCAGTCTTGCAGAAGGTTTGCATCTTCAGTTTTGCCGAAGAAAAAGGTTTGTATACTATCTTAGCGTGAGCTAATGATACTCTCTTTTGTTCATTTTTTTTTTTTTACTTTAACATCTAATCATAATTTTTTTTTTCATTTTCAGGGAAACTCTTTTAGCATGGATGTCACTCACGGCCCACCTACTACGGATGTTGAAAATCCTCCGATGCGTGCTACGGAGGTTGATCCTACTAGGGATCTTGAAAATCCTCCAAATCGTCCATTACCCGTGGGACAAGATGAAAATCTTGAGATAGAGCCTGACATGCCTCCTCTGGAAACCATTGTTCCTATCAAACTTGATGAGAAGACCATTGTTCCTCTCAAATTTAGAAAACGTGTGAAGTGGTTTGCCTTAGTTTTGTCAAATATTTCTCTAGCGGCATGCTTTTTAATATTTCCCAAATGTGTTTTCTATAAGGATTATAAACTTGGGAAATACGATAGTCATATGTTTCGGATCACGCTTCAATTTATGCATAACTTTCTTTTGTGCCCAATCATATATTGGGGTCCATTCACTGTCAACCCGAGATTTAGGTTTTTGTATAAAAGTTTTATTGAACTTATATGTCTAGTTGGGACATCTTTGATACTCTATTTTACTGCACATCCTAGAGAGTTTCATCAACCGTTTAATGAACTGATTGACAATTGGAGCATATTACTCACCATGTGTTTAGCCTATCATACTTTTTTTGTATCCAAAATCCTACATCCAGACTTAGAGGTAGGATTTCCTACTGTCTTTTTAGACATGAGCATGCATTTTTCTATTGAATTATGCAGAAAGGTCAATCAGTATCTATTAGGTTTTGACATGTTTGGAGCATTTGTGCTTATAGTCTCTAACAATTTGTTAGAGAAATGTTTAGAGGAAATAGAAGAAAATGAAGCTGACCGTCATCGAGGTAGAGATGGATCCAATGGGGGAAACAATGGGCATAATGGAAAAGGCCCTCCAGGTGAAATGGTTGAGGTTGATGACACAACTGCTGAAGGTGTAGAAAAAGTTGAGGATGAAAAAAAAGCTGGTAGAGGTGGACCTAATGGGGGAAATAATGGTCATGATGAAGAAGGCCCTCTAAGGGAAAAGGTTGAAGTTGATGACACAGCTGTTGAAGGTGAAGAAAAAGTTGATGATGAAGAAAAAGTTGATGAAAAACAGAATATTAAAAGTGAAGCACAGCAGCATCTGGTTGATAATGAAGACACTGGTAAAGCACAACATAATAACAAGCCGGTTGATAATGAAGAACTTGAATACACCGTTTCTGAAATTCAAGAGCAAGTTGAATACAGTGTCTTAGACACTGTTCAATCTAATGCTGTCAAAAAACAGAATGTTGAAAGTGAGGAGCAATTTGGTCAAATTGTTCAACACATTGACAATGGCGAGCTGGTTTATAATGACAGTAATGGCTTCAAAACCACTGAGCATAGGCGAAGTAAAGTTGGAAGGAAGGGTCGAGTCAATCACCAACCTGGGAAGGTGGCTATGAATGTTGCCATAGTATGTGGCACAGCAATTATAGTAATGGTGGGAATTGCTCGATCGCGAAACTAATTTTATGTCATTTCATTTCAATTGTAGCTAGGAGGGAAAGTATTATTTAGTTTAGAGTGTTATTTTGCCAAAACAATGAGTATTTGTAGTTTCAAAGTTTTAAGTTATTTAATTTTATTTTTTTGTAAGTTAATTATGTTCTATTAGTTGTTTCTGATTATTTAGAGTGTTGTGTCTGGTTTATGTTATTGTAGTTATTTTCTTTGCTTTGTGCCAACCCAGTCAATGAATGTCATCACTCCAAATATCATATATAGTTTGTAAATTTTTTTTTATATATATAGTTATTGAGTATTTTTATTTGTTTTGTGAGTTTAATTGTTAGTACATAATGCCCATTGAATGTCATCACTGCAAATATCATATATAGTTTGTAAAAAAAAATTATATATATATATATATATATTTATTGAGTATTTTTATTTATTTATTTTTATTTGTTTTGTGAGTTTAATTGTTAGTACATAATGCCCATTGTCATCATATTTTTATTAAGGTATACACTGACCTTTACAATATTTTTAGTACTTAAATGTACTAAGTTTGGCATTGAAAAATATATTGTATTATGTAACCATTTTTTTTATCAGAAAAAAGGATAATATTTTATTAAATAAAAAATTACAAAATAGAAAAAAAAAAAAAAAAAAAAAAAGCACGAGGAGGCATATCAATTTTTTATTTATTTTTTATTTTTTTAACAGTTGAGGCATATCAACTGAAAGAAGCCAAATGGCATAATGAACTTATAAACAAAATTCACAACTTCAAACTGCCTTGAAACAAAAGAGTAAATTGTTGATCCTGAAAGGAAACTTGCAAATTTAAATTGATTGAGAAATGAAAGTAAAGTAAAAACAAGTTCTTGTGACTCTCACGTGAATTTGCGGTTGTTTGGAATATTTTCCTCAAATGTGTATGCATATGCCCCTGGCCATGGAGCTTCTGATGGATCGTAATTGGATTCTGTCTGTGGTGGCGGTGGTGGTGGTGGGAAGATCCTCAACCATGTGGCTCCACCTCAGAAGTATAGCGGCACCACCACTGTGCTCATCACCCACGACAAACTTCTTGTGTGGTGCTCGTCACCCACGACAAACTTCTTGTGGGTGTCACTTTAATGACTCAATTCATATTTGTTCCCTTTGAATGTCAACTTCAGAGGCTTGGAATAGGTACCTCCACATGTTTTAGACCTTTGATTGTTGATGGTTTAACTAAGACTGCCTCTCCAATATCCATAGAATTGGAACATCTTCCAGTCTTCCATAATAACACGGCACGTTAGAATCAAATCAATAATTTCAATGGCTAGGATTGCAGTAAATCAACCAATTCATTATTCGCAATGATTCATCCACGGAAAATTTTCCTCCCAAATCCCCCCACCATTCTGGAGGGTTCGAAAAAAAATTTGTATGGATAAATCATTAATTTTGTTAGGTTTTATTTCTTAACAATCCCGTTTGACAAAACTCATTTCAGTTATATTTATTTTCGCACTTTTATTTCAGTGAGGTTATGAGTGTTTAGACGCGAATCCAACCCGAATTGTGCCTTTCAGAAAAGTTTGTGATGATAAAGCTTTCAAGATTGCCACTTCGCTGATTATGACGGGGCAGCGCCCCTTGGCGGGTCTGGGGCAACACCACGGCGGGGTCGAGGGGCAGCGTCCCCGAAGTAAAATGCAAAAATGCATCCCAAGTTGCCTGTTCGAGCGGACATTCCCCCGCTCGAGCGAAGAATCCCTGGTTCCAGCAGTTTTGGTCATCTGCAAAAGTACTAAGATGTGTGATTTCGCACTCGAGCGGGTTCTATAGCGCTCGAGCGGACCTCTGTTATATCACGCGCATATTTTGCTGAAGTCGCTCGAGCGGGCTGTTGGGCGCTTGAGCGGAGATCGCGGGACAGATTCTATAAATTCGCGTGTTGGGTCAGATTTTAGGATTACTCCTCCAGATCTTCTTTTTGGGTTCTAGGGTTTATATCTGGGGATACCTTGTGAGTTTTCTTTGATGTTTTGATTGAGTATTCAACTCATGTTCTAAAGAGTATACATCAAAGGTTTTATTTGTTTTACAAGTTCTGCAAAAGAGAGTTGTTCTTCGGTGGATTCTGAAGAATTCGAGCCTGAAGTTTTGGTGGATTCCGGAGTAGCTCATCGTAAAGACAATTCCGAGGTGAAGACGGGTTGGAAGAGGCACATAGAGGTTGGTTCAATTAGGCGTGGATTCGCTAGGTAATTGAGAGTATACCTATGTAATTCCTTTAAATCTTCTTAGTGGATTGTTTTGTGGCTGTTGCCCGTGGTTTTTTTATCACAGTTGGAGATGTCCAATTGTGGTTTTTTCCACGTAAAATCATTGTGTCTCTTTGTCTTGATTGTTTGATTGGGATTGTTATATTCTGCTTAAAATTAATACATAATCACAAATCAACATCTAGGGGATTTCTAGATTTTTCAATTGGTATCAGAGCGGGTTGTTCAATTCTTTTAGAACGAGATCTTGTTTGATTTGTGATAATGGATACAATTCGTGAACGAAATTCTATGGTTCGACCACCCCTACTTGACGGATCCAATTATTCTTTTTGGAAAGCTCGGATGAGATCTTTTTTAAAATCTATTGATGAAAAAGTTTGGCAATCCGTCATGAATGGGTGGACTGAACCAACAATTACTGTTGATGGAGTTACAATCCCCAAACCAATTGATAAGTGGGACACAACTGATTACCAAAATAGTAGCTGAAATAGTAAAGCTATCAATTCTCTCTTTTGCGTTGTCACACCTAAAGAGTTTAGTCGTATTTGCAATTGTGAAGTCGCAAAAGAGGCTTGGGATATCTTACAAACTATTCATGAGGGCACTCCTTCTGTTAAACGCTCAAAACTTCAAAGGCTCACATCTAGTTTCGAAAACCTTTCAATGAAAGATGGTGAGACCTTTGATGAATTTTATGCAAAGTTGAGTGACATTGTAAATTCCAGTTTCAATTTAGGTGAAAAAATTCCAGAATCTAAAGTTGTGGGAAAAATTTTGAGATCCTTGCCCGATCGGTTCCAACCAAAGGTTACGGCTATTGAGGAGGCTCAAGATGTTGACAACCTCAAGCTGGATCAGTTGGTTGGAAATCTCCAAACTTATGAGGCACACAGGAATTTCAAAACGAAACAAAAAGATATTGCTTTTAGTAGTGCTCATAAAGTTAGAGAGGATTCTGATGAGGATTGTGAGATAGATTCCAAAATTACGGCTGCTTTTGTTAAACAATTTAAAAAATCTTTTTTGAAAAAGAATCCTAATCTTTTGGAATCTACTCATTCTCATAAATCTAAAGGCAAAGATAAACTCAAAATTAATTCCATAGCCAAGAAGGAGAAAGGAAAGATACAAGGGAACTCTGAAAGACTCCAATGCTATGAATGCCAAGGATTTGGCCACTTTGCTCAAGAATGCCCCACTCGGTTGAGGAAGAAGAAAGCCCTTGCTATCACTTGGGATGATGAATCAGAATCTGATGAAGATGAAAGTGATAACGAAGATCAAGGCGAAGAGGGACATAAACAATTTCTTGCTTTCATGGCGGCTTCCGAAGCTGAAGGACAAACAGATTCTCCGAAGATGTCAGTTGAGAATATCACTGATGATGAATCCTCGGAGAGTGATCATGAAGAGCTTGAGCAAGCTTATGAAAAGTTGTATAAGGAATCTCTTAACTTATTCAAATTGAATGACAAACTCACAAAGAAACTCAAAACATATGAAAGTGAGAATGTCAAACTTAAGGAGGAGATTTCCGAGGCCAGAATTAATGCCATCAAGGTAGCTGATGATCGACAAGTTCTTTGTGCAAAACTGTTGACTTGTGAGACAGAGAGGAATGAGCTGCTACAAACCCATGCCATGTATAAAGAAAAGATTGAATCTCTTGAGATGTCACAAGTTGCTTTGGAAGAACTAATGGTCAAGAAAGAGGAAGAGCTCAAGTGTGCTATGGCTACCATTGGTCTTTGGAACAAAGGATCAAAGACTTTGGAGGATATCATTGGGTCTCAACAAATGAGTTGTGACAAGAGTGGCATTGGCTTTGGTGGTAAGAAAGAGCAAAAACAGAGTGCTTCAACATCTCATGATACAAGAACTCAAGGAAAGGGAGAACAAAAAATTCAACATAAGGATGGACTTCTCAAACTTCCTAGAGTTGGTAAGGTAAAAGAAAAGAAGGTACACCCTGTTTTTATTTGTCATCATTGTGGTATGCATGGTCATATTCGCCCTTATTGTTATAAGCTGCATGGGAGAGTGTATTTGCCTAGACCTAGGAATAGGAAGTTGGAAACCATGTCGAGACGGGTTCCTATTGTAGGGGAAAGGAACCACAACGTCAAGACACCACCCAAGAACTGCAATTCTCACAACTTTGTACGTACTAAAGCAGATTTGGGTGAGGAAGCTTGACTTGTGTTAATTTTTTTTTGTTTTAGCTTTTGGTTTTTTGTGTGTTGTTTTTAATAAAAAAAAAATGTGTTCTTGTTCATTTTTTTTTTTGTCTTGCTTTATTTAAAAAAAAAAAACCAAAAAGATTTTCTTAGTATGGTTTTGCAAGCTTAAAATTTTTGAGTGGTCCTTGGTGTATATTGGAATTGATGAGAATATCCATTACATGTTGATATATGTGAGCTTTCTGTGGTCATTACTCATTTTGGAGTGCGTGTTTTTTGATTAGTATGTCTCATTCTGTACACACTCTTGGATTAGCAAATATCGGAGTCTTCCGCCTTAGTGATTATTTTTTCTCTATGGACTTCTGTCATTGATCTTTTACTTTTCTAGAGGAATTGACCTATACTAGCATATCTTGGGTGATGTTGAGTCTCTTAACCACCTAGCATCCTTTTGCATCTCCATGGCTTTCCCCTTAATTCTTTGCAGTCTAGCCATGAGGAAAAGGCTACCTCAGAGTCACCAACCAGGCCATCTTTATTATATCCATACTTCTCTGGTTCAGTTTCCATACTCTTAAGCGTGACAGCCACCAATGATTGTGCAAAAGAAAAAGAAAAAGAAAAAGACAAAATATGCAAAAGAAAGAAAAAATGGTGCAAAAGAAAGAAAGAAAAAAAAAAGAAAAGATTCATTGATTGAGGGGGAGCCTCTGCCTTTACTCACCAAATATCCCTTGATTCCTAGTGGTTTGACTTTCCTTTGTTGTGCTTAGATTCTCTTGTCGGAGGTCCAACTTTCATATCACTACTAGGATTGAATCTAGTGTTTGTCGAACTCCAAGTTTCACACACACACTTTTCTCATGGGATCTATGCTTTTCACATAATGCATCACTTTCTTTCATGAGGAATTTTCTACAGACTGTACACATTGTGTTTACTAGTAATTGTGCTTCTTGGATAATCTTGTGTGTTTTAAGGTACAAATCTGAAATTCCTTGCTTGCTCCACCATATTATTTTTATCGTTTTCTTCTTGTTCACTGTTTTCAGTGTTTGTGGTTACTTTTGGTGAGGGGAAGTTTGGTTCATCTTGATTTGGGTTGGTGAGGGAGTTTGGTTTTTCATTGCAAGAGTTGTTTAGCATGAACACTTTGATATGTTTGATAAGGGAGATTGGCTATATGTTTTGCATGTTGCTATGCACTGTTTGCCCTTCTTACGTACTCCTGGTATTTACATCGTCATATCATTGCTTGTGTGGTTTATGATCTTGCTTTTGTTGTTTGAGAGTTGTTGTTCATGAGTCTTAATTTTCATCTATTCATGTTTTCCATCTCATGTTTCAAGAAAATCATGTCATATGTCTATTGTTTTTTTTTTATATACTCTTGTGAGACTAATAGTTGTTTTGGAGATTGTAGCACTAATAACTGTTTTGCAGATCAAGACCTTGAAAGAGAAGTTGGCTTTTGTTGGCTGTAATGGGTTGGGGTGTTTAGGATTTTATTTGTTAGGTGTGTTTTGTCACGGCATTGCCAAAGGGGGAGATTGTTAGGTTTTATTTCTTGGCAATCCCGTTTGACAAAACTCCTTTCAGTTGTATTTATTTTCGCACTTTTATTTCAGTGAGGCTATGAGTGTTTAGATGCGAATCCAACCCGAATTGTGCCTTTCAGAGAAGTTTGTAATGATAAAGCTTTTATGATTGCCACTTCGTTGATTATGACGGGGATCGAGCTAATGCAAAAATGCATTCCAAGTTGCCTGTCCGCTCGAGCGGACATTCCCCCGCTCGAGCGGAGAATCCCTAGTTCCAGCAGTTTTGGTCGCCTGCAAAAGTACTGAGATGTGTGATTTCGCGCTCGAGCGGGTTCTATAGCGCTCGAGCGGACCTCTGTTATATCACGCGCATATTTTGCTGAAGCCGCTTGAGCGGGCTGTTGGGCGCTCGAGCGGAGATCGTAGGACAGATTCTATAAATTCGTGTGTTGGGTCAGATTTTAGAATTACTCCTCCAGATCTTCTTTTTGGGTTCTAGGGTTTATATCTGGGGATACCTTGTGAGTTTTCTTTGATGTTTTGATTGAGTATTCAACTCATGTTCTAAAGAGTATACATCAAAGGTTTTATTTGTTTTACAAGTTCTACAAAAGAGAGAGTTGTTCTTCGGTGGATTCTGAAGAATTCGAGCTTGAAGCTTTGGTGGATTCCAGAGTGGCTCATCGTAAAGACAATTCCGAGGTGAAGACGGGTTGGAAGAGGCACATAGAGGTTGGTTCAATTAGGCGTGGATTCGCTAGGTAATTGAGAGTATACCTGTGTAATTCCTTTAAATCTTCTTAGTGGATTGTTTTGTGGCTGTTGCCCGTGGTTTTTTTATCACAGTTGGAGGTGTCCAATTGTGGTTTTTTTCACGTAAAATCATTGTGTCTCTTTGTTTTGATTGTTTGATTGAGATTGTTATATTCTGCTTAAAATTAATACATAATCACAAATCAACATCTAGGGGATTTCTAGATTTTTCAAATCTTATGCTTAAATCACTAACAGAGGCTCTGATTTTTGTTAAAGCTTCATAATCCCCTATTCCCTCATCATCCTTCCAAATTCAAAACATAAGGCACAATAGTATAACCACTTTTGTTTTGATTTCCTGTCAGATTGGTATCAAACTAATCAATTTTTTTAATTTTCCACGCCAAGAAGCATTGATATGTTTGTTTATTGATTATTTTCCACACCAAGAAGCATTGATATGGTTGTTTATCCAATTGACGTAGTTGCTTGTTGAGCATGTGAATAAAAATCATATTAATTTTATTAAATGAATCTATTTATTTATTTTATAAATATCGTTTGTGTAGAAATTGAGAAATTATTTAATGCTCAAAGAGTAATCTTCCATTTGATTTACTGTCTACTAGGGTTTGAATTGAGGCCATAGGGTTTGGATTGATGGATTGATTCTACGCCCCCTTGATATTTTTGAAAGGTAAATTCTATCTCTGATCATTTCTGTTCTTCAATTAATGCAATTCAATTTTGTTTCTTCTGTTAATTCTAGATCTTCTGTATACACGTGTTATATGTAAAGCCCCGTAGTGGAGCTTTTGTGATTAAACCATATGATTATTAATTTTAATTCTCTGACTCTTGTTCATAATCTAGAGGAATAGATATTAATTTTATTTCTCTAACTCTTGGTTGTTGATTTTATGTTAAAATTGTTGACAAAAATAGATCGTTTGTACCCACTAAAAAAAAATGACACATTATGCCTGGCACATGTTCGTAAAAATTGCAATGACAACATAGGATGCCTTGTAACACACTAACAATAGCAATTTTAGTCGGAGTCTTTAGTGTTCTAGGAGTGCTTCTTAATACTTCTAGTATACAAATAGAGAAACCTTCTTGTGGAGTGATGGTTGTTTAGAGGTTATTGATAATGATCAGCTTCTTTGGGTGGGTCTTAACAAAGTGGTTTTTAGCAATAGGAGATTTGGAACTATGTTTTGAATAAATATTCAATATGTTTTTGAACTCAAGTTTGAGAGTTGGAGAGTTCTGAGTTCAAAATTTGATTTAAATGATAATGTTCAAAAGTAAGAAAGACAATTGGATTTTGATAAAGTGGGCGTGAACTGCTTTCATAATATGCAAAACAAGTTTGCAAACAAAAAATTTGTACAAAAGAACACATCGAGATAGACTTATCAATGACATTTTTGAAATTATAAAGACAATAATAAGTGTTTTTTTTTTATTGGAATTGAAGGAACGATACAGAAAAGCCACCTCATTTTGAATATAAATTCTATTCATATTTTGTTATTCTTCTTAGAGAGGTGCTATTTTATTGGCCATGTGAAAGTTGAAATCCTAATTTTTCAATTTAACAATGATGCTTGATCAATATTTTCTAGAGGATTGATGGGGGAATATGCAAAAACTTGTAAGATCACAGTATGTAATGGATTTCAGTAAAGGGTTCAGGGTTGACCATGATTAACTGGTAACATTAAAGGATCTTGGCATAATAGGAATGTTCTTCATTTTAGTTTGTTTGGCATAATAAGAAGGATCTAGGCAGGCAACTAGATAATACTAATGCGCGGGAGTGATTCTGCAATGTAGAGAACACATGGGCTTTGTGGCTGAACTGCGCTCCTCCGAGAGGTGAAGGTCTGAACAGATAACAAATGGTGAGACTGCCCAACCAAGGTTTGGTCGGAAACCCCTCCAATGATAAAGTCATATCAAAGAGAACATGGAGAAAACGAGAGAGAGAGAGAGAGAGAGAGAGAGAGAGAGAGAGAGAGAGAGAGAGAGTAATTGAATTCGGATCCCTTGTGAAGGGAGGTGAGGTTATTTTTTATAGGAAAGGCTCGATTTGCTCATAAAGCACCTCTCTCTGCCACCTGGCACTCTTTGTCATTTAGCTAGGTCACTCCTTATTGGAGGAAGGCAGAGACTTTGCAATACACTTGAGTAAGCCGTTTTGTTATTCACAGTTGCCATGTGCTCTCCACTCACATGGCATTGAGTGATCTATTAGAAGCTCACCTCAACTAAACTCACTTCAGAGCGAATAAGAGTCTTGAAGTCGCTACCAAGGACTTGCCCACTTTGGAGTGGGAAAATGGACTGAGGCTTAGGCCCATGGCATTGCCTCATTCGGAGTGGGGAACAAGGCTAGGGCTGGGCTCATGACTTCGCCCACTTCGACATGGAGAAAGGTGCTAGGGCCGAACCCTAGATTAGCCTATTTCGTAGTGGGCCTTCTCCTCGACAGGCTAGGTTTTCCCACAAATGGGCTTTACTATTTATGCCCCCTTTAACTAATGTCAGTCTGTTTGCATACATGAAATGGATGCACCTATTTTCCTATACTTAATAGATATTGCAAAGTTGTTAAATCTTTTTCCTTTCCTATTTGCTAATTTGTTTAAATTATTTCAGAGTTTGATGAGTTTCCAGAACGTGTGCTATTTCTTCTCATCATATTAGACGCTTATAAATATTGTTTAGTTGTACTTATGAGTTATACAAGAAGGATTAACAACAACACAAAAGAAGAGGAACAAGGTAACAAGAAAGGTTGAACAAAAACCAGAAAGCCATTTGAAACTGAAACATAAATGAAGAGAGAGCAAATGCTAGATATATATATATACATATATATATATATATATATATATTTATATAAAGGAATTAATGAGAGAAATAAAATACGTGTCTAGCTAGAAAATCTATTGTTTCTAGTCCATATTTATACCAAAATCTAATTTCTTTAATGCCAATGATTACATGCAAGATCCAATAAGATGAATGTTTCAGCATTTTATTTACCTAACCTTGTGTTAGCTCCTCTCATTTTTATTTAGCCTGAGACGAAAGAAAATATGGACAATTTGTTTTATAGAGTTAACACCCCGATTATATAATAGATAAAAATATATTATTCCTGTGATAGGCTCTATTATTGTCGAAAGTAAATCGAAACTGCTTTTCTCTTTTTTCCCGGGCAACCTGCTACTTTTGTTTCTTGGTGGTGCTTTTGGTAAAAAGTATAGGACAATTTTATGAAATTACAGAGACCTCGATACAAATTACATTGCTCCATCTTTTATTGAACCCTGTTTTGTTTTATACCCAAAATTTCTTAAAGCATCCAAACCTTGCAACTATAGTCATGATTGTGTTGGCTGTTACTAGTGTTGGATAATGAATGCTTTGTCCCCTTAATCTTTTGGTAGTTGTATCCTCTCCTTAGTCCAAGACAATTGAATTAGTTTTAAGGCTTATGATTATGATAATGTATGATATATCTGACACCTTAAGCATCACTATTTGGATTTAAAGTTGCAGCCCATATCTGGAATCTTGCTAGTTATGCATCTTAAATAGGGGCCTATTTAGTTAGGCAAGTCTGAATTTAAGTTTTATTGCCTTAGTTATGTCATGAAAGTGAATATAGGGAGAAGTGCCAACAGATTTTTTGGGATGAGTGGGGGTGTTTGTGACAATTTAATTTTTCATAGTTCAGATAAGAGAACCTGTTTGGTGTGCGAGATTTTGACACACTAGCTGCAACCAAGGATTAATTAATAATATTGAATCTAATGGGCTTTACGATTTAAAACTGGAAAATTGATTCAGATTTGAATCACTCTCTTCTAATTTTGATTCCGATTTATTTATTTTTCTCCATAATCATGGTCAAAGCTGAGATTTGTTGTGTCAAATGTTTTTTTTGGAATTACCTCCATCATCCTTGAGACTAAATACTCTTCTTCTTCTTTTTTCTGGTTAAGTTCTGTAATTGAATTTTGTTCTTCAATTTTATGAAAGTATTTGGTTAGACTTTATACGTGAGAGCACTATATACCACTTAAAGTATGCAATTACAGCCTTAGATGAGAATTGTGGGTATTGATTTCCGACCTCACAATCAAACAGAAAACTTAGCTGGAAAGTACGTGGCAAAATAGATTAAACCAAACACCTGCATACAAGAAAATAAAGAGAAATCACGGTGGTTCGTTATAGCAACCAATCCTTAATATCTTATATTTATTTATGGGGTTTCATTACTGTTGTAACCTCTTGGTCATAAATGGAGGTTAAATATAATTCATGAACTTAGTTAATGGTCATTATTTTGGTGTAACCATTTTCTTGTTTAATGGTCATTATTTTTGGTGTAACTGTAAGGTCCTAATGGCTTGTTATATATCAGTAGGCAGCAGGGGGTTAAACATCATTTTTTTTAATCATCTTTTCTTTTGAAACCCTAGAGCTGACTCTCTCTCTCTCTCTCTCTCTCTCTCTAAAACTTGTCTTTTCTCTAAGAATTGATCTACCTAGGGTGAGTATCTAACCTTAGTCCTTTATTAAAAAGATAGAGTGGGTTGAGGGCTTCGTTTTAATCTGAGAAACTTGGGATTTGGAGCACGTTGGTCTTTGGTCATCATCTCTATTTGAGTTCTTCACTTCGAGGTAGGGATTTCCTACTCCATTCTATAAGCTTTGTTCTAAGTTTTGGTATTTTGATATGTTGGGGATACTTTGGTAATTTTGGGAAAAACCCTAGTTGTAATATTAAATTAATTTGTATAATTGATTTAAGGGAATTGGGGAATTTGGTTAAATTCATGAAATTGGGAAATTTATTGATTAAATGGTGTTGTTGGATAATGTAAATTACACGCCCATTGAATTGTTGATATATTTATTTCCAGTCTAGAAATAACTGTTTTGGGCTATCGGTGGAGGATAGTCGTGATTGTTGTAGACATTGCATGTGGATTAGGAATAACTGAAACTAATCACATTGCATTGATACAGAAAATACATGTATTGATTGAGCATTGCATTTGCATACATTGTTTTGTGTGGGAGGAGATAGGGGATGTACTCCACGGTTTAGGGGAAGATAGGGGATGGACCTCTAAACCGGATTTTGTTTGGGAGGAGATAGGGGATGGACTCCATTAGCATCACTTTTATGTGTGCTTATTTATATAGAAGTGTTTTTATTGATACAGCACTAAAATGTGTATCAATCTGGAAGTATGAAGTGTTTTGATTTGAGCTTGAGTCTCATTTATTTGTTGACATTGGAAGAATGTGAATATGATATATATATAATTCACTATTGTAAGTTTGGCCAGGTTCTGAGCCATATTGATAATGTTGGAAAGTGAAACGTGTCGTTGACAATAATGTCATGAGATTGGATAATGATGTAATTGATTATCTTGGTTAACCATCTATTGAATGCTATTGCTTTATTCAATGCTTATATTTGGTTTAGTATATTTCTACTGGGCTGTGGCTCACCCTATATGGGAACATCATTTTCAGGTTCAGATGATAAGCTACCTCCAGGGACATAGCTTGGAAGGACTTGGATTTTGAAGATTATTTTCAGTTATTTGCTTTCATTTATTAGTACATGTAAACACACAAGCCTAGGGCTTTATTTGTATTTGAGTTAGAACTCATACTTTTGTGTCCAAGTGTTGGCTTCGAAAGATGTAAGCCTGTAGGGCATTTAATTTGATGTTACATGTAATGCTTTTGTTTAGTAAGACTCTGATGAATATTATAATGAACTGTTTCCTTTTTAACATTGCATGTTGATGTTATATATATTTAATGGGTTTATTTCCGAGGGCGTTACAACTTGGTATCAGAGCGTACCGGGTTCGAATACTTTGGGTACGTGGGAAGTGATTAGTATCACAATGGGTTCGTCTCGCTTGATAGAGACTTAGATGTACTGTTATGTGCTTATATGATAACATGTTTATGTGACTATTTGGGTATGGAATGTAGTTTCTAGGATATTGGTTGGACCCTTGAGTTTCTGATAGTCTTGTTGGAAAGGCACTTGATCAATGCTGCTTCCAACCGGAACTATAGTAACGCCTCGGGACTGTCATTATCCAGGAATGAAATTCGTAGGTGCTTATGTGATTATGTGCTTACGTGGAATGAATTATTGTTGTCCAGCATTAGGACGCGAGTGTTATAGCTTCGGCACATTTATTAATGTGCTAACGTCTTTGTTATTTTTTTTTATTTTTTATTTTTTATTTTTTTTTTTTTAGGATGTCAGGACGAGGACGAGGACGTGGTAGGCGTGGTAGGCAGGAGGTGCCTATACCAGAGGAGGTTCCGGAGCAGCAGGAGGGTGTTGGCCAGGCCAATGTGGCTGAGCCAGTAGGCCAGCAGGCTATGGGCGCTTTGGCCCGAGAGATAGCAGGGGCATTCAGGGAGTCAGTTGGCATTCTTAGGGCTGATAATCAAGCCCAGGTTGTTGTTGCGGATGCAGGACCTTCTTTTCTGAAGAGGGAGTTCTTTCGGTCTAACCCGGACGAATTTGTGGGTGATCCCAAAGAGCCACTTAAGGCAGATGAATGGCTCGAACAGACAACGAAGACGTTTGAGATGCTTGGCATCGAAGATGAGGGGTTGAAAGTGACCTTGGCATCGTTCCAGCTGAAGGGGGATGCGGGTCAGTGGTGGAAGTTCACAAAGGGTCGTATAGGAGGTACGTGGGAGGCTTTTGTAAATGCTTTCCAGGAGAGGTTTTTATCTCCAGCTGTCAGGGAAAAGCTGAGAGACCAGTTCTGTCAACTTAAGCAGTCGAGTTCTTCAGTGGCCGAGTTTGAGGCTGCATTTACTAGTTTATCCAGGTTTGCACCTGAGTTGGTGGCGTCTGAGGAACGCCGTTGTATTGAGTTTGAGAGGAAGTTGAGGCGTGGCCTCAAGCTGAGAGTTGGAGGAACTATGATTCGGGATTATGGGCGTATGGTTGATGCTGCAGCCCATATGGAGATCATGATGCAGGAAGAGGAGGAAGGGCAGAAAGGCTCCAAGAGGAGTCAGGATGGCCAGAGTGATGGCAGGAGACAGAGAGGTTTCACTCCTCAACAGTCTCAGAGTAGCTTTTCTAGATCAACTTTTCCAGTGCCGAGTGCAGGTTCGGGGAAAGGCAGTCAGGGAGACATTACCTGTTTCAAGTGTGGTCAGCTGGGCCACAAGTCTCCGGTTTGCCCGCAGAGGGAAGGAGTACAGAGAGCAGCATCTTCTTCGGCTCGATCCCAGAGCCAGAGTCAAGGTAGAGGCCAGCCACTCTCGTGTTATCAGTGTGGTCAGCCAGGGCACATGAAGAGGTATTGCCCGCAGTTGAGTGGCACATCTGGTGCATCTGGTTTGAGGCAGACTCAGAGTCATCAGCCAGCTCAGTCGGTTCAGGCCTCGAGGGCCAATCAGGGGGTTTCATCGTCCCAGTCTGTGCAGCAGTCTTATGCTCCTAGGGGTGAGCAGGTTGATCAGAGACCATCTGGGCGCGTGTACGCTGTTACCGCGCAGGATCTTGTACCGGCCCCATCGGTTGTGAGAGGTACCTTGTTGTTTTGCAATTCGGTTGCTAGTGTTTTGATTGATACGGGTGCATCTCATTCCTTTGTGTCTGCTGCATTTGCATCTGTTTTGGAGTTGGAGTTAGCACTGTTAGCATCTCCTATTTGTGTAGTGTCACCTCTTGGGGGTGAATTGATCTTGAAACAAGGTGTTAGAGGTTGTGATATAGAGGTCGCCGATCATAGACTTCCGTTTCCTTTTGTAGTTATGCCCATGAAGGGCTTTGATGTTATTTTGGGTATGGACTGGTTATCGTCATACCGGGCAGTTATCGATTGCTACCGCCAGAGGGTCACACTATGTACCTTGAGCGGGGAGTGTTTTCATTTTCTGGGGGACCGGATTGGTAGTGTTTTGTCATCGGGTTATGATCTGCGAGGGCGGGGTGAGCTTAGTGGTCTACTTGCCAGCTTTGAGAGTGGTGAGTGTGATGAGACCCAGATGGTATTGCCAAGGGTGGTTTGTGAGTACTCGGACGTCTTTCCCGAGGATCTTGTTAGTTTGCCACCGCATCGAGAGATTGAGTTCTCTATTGATCTAGTGCCCGGCACGGCGCCGATTTCTATGGCACCTTATCGTTTTGCCCCAGCCGAGTTAGTTGAGTTGAAGATTCAGCTTCAGGAGTTACTAGATAAGGGCTATATACGTCCTAGTGTTTCACCGTGGGGAGCACCGGCCCTCTTTGTTAAAAAGAAAGGTGGTGCTTTGAGACTCTGTATAGATTACCGGAAGTTGGATCGGGCTACGGTTAAGAATAAGTACCCTATGCCTCGTATAGATGATCTATTCGATCAGTTGAAGGGTTCCCGTTGTTTCTCTAAGATAGACTGAAGATCGGGTTACCACCAGTTGAGAGTCAGGGAGGAGGACATTCCGAAGACGGCATTCCGTACACGGTATGGCCATTATGAGTTCCTGGTGATGCCTTTTGGGCTCACCAATGCACCGGCAGTCTTTATGGACTTGATGAACCAGATCTTCCGGGAATTCTTGGATCGTTTTGTGGTCATTTTCGTAGACGACATTCTCATTTATTCACCTTCAGAGGAGGAGCACGAGGAACACTTGAGGGTGGTGCTTGAGTTACTTAGAGCCCATAAGCTTTATGCTAAGTTTGGGAAGTGTGAGTTCTGGCTAGAAGAGGTGAAGTTCTTAGGCCATGTGGTTTCTGGGGAAGGGGTGTCTGTTGATACATCCAAGACGGAGGCAGTGCAAGATTGGGCACAGCCTAAGAGTGTGTTTGAGATCCGCAGTTTTCTGGGATTAGCTGGGTATTATCGTCGGTTTGTGAAGGATTTCTCTAGGTTAGCTTCCCCTTTGACCAGATTGACTCGGAAGGGAGTCAAATTTGTATGGAGTGAGACTTGTGAAACGTCGTTCCAGGAGTTGAAAGTTAGACTGACCACCGCTCCAGTCTTGATTATTCCGGAGAGAGGGTTGGGTTATGCAGTCTATTGTGACGCCTCACGAGAGGGTCTGGGTTGTGTGTTGATGCAAGAGGGGAAAGTGGTTGCCTATGGCTCACGTCAGTTGAAAATACACGAGAGGAATTACCCTACGCATGATTTGGAGTTAGCAGCTATGATTTTTGCCTTGAAGATTTGGAGGCATTATCTTTACGGTGAGAGGTTTGAGGTATTCTCGGATCATAAGAGTCTGAAATATCTATTTACACAGAAAGACTTGAATTTGAGGCAGAGGAGGTGGATGGAGTTCATTGAGGATTATGACTTCGAATTGCATTATCATCCGGGGAAGGCCAATGTAGTAGTCGATGCCCTTAGCAGGAAATCTGTTGGTGACATAGCTAGTATAGCCATCCGAGAGTGGAAGATGTTAGGTGCACTTGGGGAGTTTGATTTGCTTCTGAGCGAATCCGTTGAGGCTGCGGCCTTGTTTTCTGTTGTTGCGCAGCCTACACTTGTGACTCGAGTGTTAGAGGCTCAGAGAGGTGACCTTGAGGTAGAATCTCTCCGAGAGAAGATTTCCAGTGGGAAGGTTGAGAAGGGCTTGACGGTGTATCCTGACCTGAGTGTGAGATACCGAGACCGTCTGTTTGTGCCGGAGTCTTGCCGAGAGGAGGTACTCCGAGAGTTCCATCATTCACGCCTTGCGGTGCATCCGGGAGGTACTAAGATGTATCAAGATTTGGGTCGCCAGTTTTGGTGGCGGGGTATGAAGAGAGATGTGGCAGCTTTCGTGTCTAAGTGCCTTACTTGTCAGCAAGTGAAGGCCGAGCATCAGAGGCCAGCGGGTTTGTTGCAACCCTTGCCTATTGCCGAGTGGAAGTGGGAGCATGTCGCTATGGACTTCGTTGTGGGTCTTCCGAGGACTCAGCGAGGTAGTGATGCTATTTGGGTGATTGTAGACCGGTTGACTAAGTCGGCGCACTTTATCCCTATGCGCGTTAGAGATTCGGTAGATCACCTTGCTGACTTGTACATTCGGGACATAGTGAGGTTGCACGGGGTCCCAGTGACGATCGTCTCAGACAGAGATCCTCGTTTTACTGCTAGATTGTGGCAGAGTTTGCAGAGTGCCTTAGGCACTAAGTTGACATTTAGCACGGCTTATCATCCTCAGACTGACGGGCAGTCCGAGCGTACTATTCAGATCCTTGAGGATATGCTTCGGGGTTGTGTTCTTGACTTTAGTGGGTCGTGGGAGAGGCACTTGCCTTTGGTGGAGTTTGCCTACAACAATAGTTTCCAGTCTAGTATCGGTATGGCACCGTTTGAGGCCTTGTACGGCCGACCGTGTAGGTCTCCAGTTTGTTGGGCCGAGGTAGGTGAAGCACCTTTGTTGGGTCCAGAGTTGGTGAGGGAAACGACGGAGAAAGTTGAGCTTATCCGTAGGAGACTTGTTACAGCCCAGAGTCGTCAGAAATCTTATGCCGACCGTAGGAGGAGACCTTTGGTGTTTGAAGTGGGTGATCATGTCTTTATGAAAATATCACCTAGGCGGGGGTTGATGAGGTTTGGGAAGAGTGGGAAGTTGTCTCCTCGGTTTATTGGTCCTTTTGAGATCCTCGAGAGGATTGGCGAGGTTGCTTATCGTTTAGCATTGCCGCCGCAGTTGTCTGAAGTTCATGACGTGTTTCATGTGAGTATGCTTCGAAAATATGAGCCGGATCCATCGCATGTATTGGATTGGACCGACTTAGAGGTAGATGGGGATACCTCGTATGAGGAGAGGCCGGTTCGGGTCTTGGATAGGCGGGATCAAGTCTTGCGAGGCAAGACCATTCCTTTGGTAAAAGTTTTGTGGAAACATCACGGGGTGGAGGAAGCCACTTGGGAACGTGAGTTGGAAGTCCGCGAGAAATATTCGGACATGTTTGTTGATGTGTAATCATGTATTGAGATTTTGTAATATTATCGAACTTTAACGAACATTATATATGTCTTAAGTTGTAAAACATTGTAAATGTTTTGGTTTATGGAAATACATATTTTGAAACTTGCCTCGAAATGGAAGTTTAATGGAACATTGCATATGTTGAATATATTGAAAATTGTTGAAATTGAAAGAAAATTGCATAGTGTTAATGCAGGTTGAAATATATGTTATTTTACATATTGTGAAGTGCCTCTTGATAAGAGATGGAATGATCGGTATTGGATCAAATTGTTGATTATTGAAATGTCATATTTGAAAACTTATGCTTAATTTCGGGGACGAAATTCTTTAAGGGGGGAAGGTTATAGCAACCAATCCTTAATATCTTATATTTATTTATGGGGTTTCATTACTGTTGTAACCTCTTGGTCATAAATGGAGGTTAAATATAATTCATGAACTTAGTTAATGGTCATTATTTTGGTGTAACCATTTTCTTAGTTAATGGTCATTATTTTGGTGTAACCATTTTCTTGTTTAATGGTCATTATTTTTGGTGTAACTGTAAGGTCCTAATGGCTTGTTATATATCAGTAGGCAGCAGGGGGTTAAACATCATTTTTTTTAATCATCTTTTCTTTTGAAACCCTAGAGCTGACTCTCTCTCTCTCTCTCTCTCTCTCTCTAAAACTTGTCTTTTCTCTAAGAATTGATCTACCTAGGGTGAGTATCTAACCTTAGTCCTTTATTAAAAAGATAGAGTGGGTTGAGGGCTTCGTTTTAATCTGAGAAACTTGGGATTTGGAGCACGTTGGTCTTTGGTCATCATCTCTATTTGAGTTCTTCACTTCGAGGTAGGGATTTCCTACTCCATTCTATAAGCTTTGTTCTAAGTTTTGGTATTTTGATATGTTGGGGATACTTTGGTAATTTTGGGAAAAACCCTAGTTGTAATATTAAATTAATTTGTATAATTGATTTAAGGGAATTGGGGAATTTGGTTAAATTCATGAAATTGGGAAATTTATTGATTAAATGGTGTTGTTGGATAATGTAAATTACACGCCCATTGAATTGTTGATATATTTATTTCCAGTCTAGAAATAACTGTTTTGGGCTATCGGTGGAGGATAGTCGTGATTGTTGTAGACATTGCATGTGGATTAGGAATAACTGAAACTAATCACATTGCATTGATACAGAAAATACATGTATTGATTGAGCATTGCATTTGCATACATTGTTTTGTGTGGGAGGAGATAGGGGATGTACTCCACGGTTTAGGGGAAGATAGGGGATGGACCTTTAAACCGGATTTTGTTTGGGAGGAGATAGGGGATGGACTCCATTAGCATCACTTTTATGTGTGCTTATTTATATAGAAGTGTTTTTATTGATACAGCACTAAAATGTGTATCAATCTGGAAGTATGAAGTGTTTTGATTTGAGCTTGAGTCTCATTTATTTGTTGACATTGGAAGAATGTGAATATGATATATATATAATTCACTATTGTAAGTTTGGCCAGGTTCTGAGCCATATTGATAATGTTGGAAAGTGAAACGTGTCGTTGACAATAATGTCATGAGATTGGATAATGATGTAATTGATTATCTTGGTTAACCATCTATTGAATGCTATTGCTTTATTCAATGCTTATATTTGGTTTAGTATATTTCTACTGGGCTGTGGCTCACCCTATATGGGAACATCATTTTCAGGTTCAGATGATAAGCTACCTCCAGGGACATAGCTTGGAAGGACTTGGATTTTGAAGATTATTTTCAGTTATTTGCTTTCATTTATTAGTACATGTAAACACACAAGCCTAGGGCTTTATTTGTATTTGAGTTAGAACTCATACTTTTGTGTCCAAGTGTTGGCTTCGAAAGATGTAAGCCTGTAGGGCATTTAATTTGATGTTACATGTAATGCTTTTGTTTAGTAAGACTCTGATGAATATTATAATGAACTGTTTCCTTTTTAACATTGCATGTTGATGTTATATATATTTAATGGGTTTATTTCCGAGGGCGTTACATTCGTTCACCCGGGGAACGATCAAGTCAGTTACTTATCTATCAAAGATAACAACTCAATTAAAAGGGTACAAGTAAGAGCATATCTTAGACCCACGGGATGCCTCACTTTTATAGCCAGCAATGCTCTCGTCTCCTAAAAGTCTCACTTCATAGGACTCAAGCACAATACTTATTTCGGACTCTTAGTTAGATATGGATGAACTCCTCAAGAGTCACATCCCTATCCGAACTAAGTGCCTCACTTATTTAGGACTCTTATCCTCTATCTAAATATCTCGGATTCCGATATTATCGCATCATATCTCGGCAATACCAAATCACCTCGGCAATCTAGCTCCCCATGTGGCACCTCGGCCATGTGACACGACCCTAAAATTATGTCCCCACAGAACTTTTGTTACAGTAACATAGCCTCCGCCGCCATTGCCAACTTAGATTCTTCAATGGTAAGTTTGTTTCTTTTTTTATTTTTTTATTTTTATTTCTTTTTTCTTTTTTGTTTTGATTCATTCCAACATTCATACTCAAGTTCATTGCACTATTGATTTTTGTTTTGATTCATTCACTTCACTCCACTACCTCAGTTTGTTTTGACTTCCTTAAAAAAGAAAAATAAATAAAATTGGGATTTTGTTTACAATGGAGGTTGGTTACAGTTTTAGTTATGATTTTCTAAAAAAATTGGGTTTTGTTATGATTTTCCTTTTTAAAAAAACAAAGGTTCTATTTTGATTCTCTTTTTTTTTAAATAAAAAAAAAAATTGGGTTTTGTTATGATTTTCCTAAAAAGAGATTTCCAATTGAAAAATTTAGAAATTCCCTAGATATTGATCTGTGAGCATGTATCAATTTTAATGAGTAAATAGTATCAATTTTAATGAGTAAATAGCAATCACAATCAAAGACAAATCAATACAATGATTAAACGTGAAAAAACCACAATTGGAGTGCCTCTAATTGAGATAAAAAACTACGAGCAAAAGTCACAAAATAATCTACTAAGAATACATAAACTAATTACACAAGTATACTCTCAATTACCTAGTGAATCCACACCTGAATCGAACCGACTCCTATGTGCCTCTTCCAGCCCCGTCTTCACCTCAGAATTGTCTTGCCCAACGTTAAATCCACAACACCAATGTCGAATCACGACGATGAGCTACTCTGGAATCCACCAAAGTTTCAGGCTCGAATTCCACGGAATCCACCGAAGAACAATACTCTCTTTTGTATTGAACGAAACAAACAATCCTTTGATGTGTACTTTTCAAATCAGATTTAAACTCAAACAAACAACAAAGAAACTAGCAAAGAAGTTACATATATAAACCTTAATATCCAAGAAGAAGATTTGGAAGCCATAACCTTAAAAATGAATGAAACCATATATTTATAGAAAACTGATCCACGATCTTCGCTCGAGCGCAAGAATGACCACTCAAGTGAACTGACGCTTGAGCGCAAAACCACAACTTCCAGTACTTTTGCAGACAGTTCAAACTTCTAGAACCAAAGATTCTCCGCTAGAGCACACAAATGGCCGCTCGAGCGGACAAGCAACTTCGATTGCATTTTTGCTTTTGGCTTCGAGGGCGCTGCCCCTCGACCCCGCCTGGGCACTGCCCCAGACCCGCCAAGAGGCATTGCCCCCTCAACCCCCGCGAGTTGACCAGGTAGCTCGATCCCCGACATAGTCAGCGAAGTGGCAAACATGATAGGATTCAGGATCATAAACTCCTCTGCATAGGCACAATTTGGGGTGGATTCGCATCTAAATACTCATAGTCTCACTGAAATAAAAGATCGAATAAAATTACAACTGAAAGAAATTTTGTCAAACGAGAATGTCAAGAATAAAAACCTAACACCAACATAATAAGATTTCTTAAACCACTACAGGACATTGTTAACACCATCATTAGCAAAGAGTTTGGCCCCATTTGGTAGGGCTAGTGAGGTGCTTTTCAATTAAGAACTACGCATATAAGAGGTTGCAGTAAAGAAGTATGTGTTGTTTGGTTAAACAGTTCAAAAAGAGCTTGATTTCCTCTTCCTCGCCAAAGCATCTCACTACTGCTTCATTGAAGAGTACTTTTTGTGCCATACCACTAAAAGTCAAATTACTTCATAGATACAGCTAATGAAACCATCAACCACTTCAAGCAACCATAAAAATCTTCTAATGTGATCTCACCGCAACACCAAATTGGGCCTTCATATCTTGTAATGTACTTCAAAGATTAGTTTGTCAGGAAGAGAACAGTTCAAAATGCAACTTTGAATAAGATTAATTAAAAACACCATCAATGGATCCTGCACACCATGATACTGCAACTTTCACCAAGACTTGCTTTTTTTGTATTTTGGTGAAACTTTGATGTGGTTGATAGATGATTTTTTTTTTTTTAAAAAAAAAAAACAAAACAAACCAGCTAGAATTATATTAAGTTGGGAAATGATTTACAAAGCGAGCTAAGTCATGTGTTGGTTTAACCTTTTTCCGCTCAACCTTACCTACAACCAGATAATCAAAATATTTATTAAATGCCCTGATATCTACAATTAAAGTGGAAGAAGGCCAGACGAGTCTAACTTTATTACATAAAACATCTACCAAAAGTTGTGAGCCCGTCCACAATTCTAATTTTCGCATACTTTGATCCTTCGCCCATTGAATTGCCTTATGACAAGCTAACACTTCCGCCTCAAACGCTAACATGAGCTGAGAATGAAAAGCTCGTTGTGCTACCGGCTCACCATTGGCGTTATAACAAAGCCACGCAACACCAGCACTACCATCTGCTTGTCTCCAAGAGCCATCCACTAGCACTTTGTATTCTTGTAAACAAACATTAGAACAAGAGGTGACCATTGGTTCAATGGTTATGTCTTGGCCTAACAATGTTGAGGTTATGAGTTCAAGTCTTGAGACCACCACTTTGTGCATTATGCCAAAAGCTAGGTATGACTCAATCTTTCCCCTCCCAAACACACATTAATGTGTACTAATTGGGTGTTGTTTTAGGGGTGATTATTGGTTCAATGGTAAAAACCTTAACCTAATAACATTGAGGTTATCGATTCAAGTCACGGGGCAACCATTTTGTGCACTATGCTAAAGGTGAGGTGTGTACCCAATCTTTCCTCTCTCAAACGCACATTAATGTGTACTAATTGGACCTTGTTTAGATTCAGAAGATCGTAGTGTCAATTTCCTCTCTCGGGCATCCTACAAACTTTGATCCATCATATCTTCTAGACAATGATCCAAACAGATCATTAGCTAAATTAATGGCCTTCTCACAAGACAACATATTCTCATTAAAAATAACACTATTTCTTTGCTTCCAAATGGCCCAAAGCACAACAAGAAGTTGGCAAATAAAATTCATATCCAAAGATTGCTGCTTCCAATTATCTAGCCATGCAAAATAAAACAGGCTTTCCAATTAAAAAAATCCAAGACTAATTGACTGCATCGCCAAATCCTAAGTGAATCAGGACATTTAAAAAACAAATGTTCTAACGTCTCCTCCTCCTTCAAACATCTTAGACATAGTGCATCATTCAACACATTTCGACGTTTCAACAAATGTCTAGCTAGAAGAATGTTATAAAGACATTTCCACAAAAACATAGATAATTTGAGAAGGATAACAACAGAGCAGGTTTGTTGCAATTATCACAAGTTTCTAGACAAAGATGAGGAGGATTATGACCTCTACAATTCCAGGGATTTAAAAACTTGCTTTAAAAGAATTTCGAGGGATTTAAAAAACTTGTTTTTTTTTTTTGTTGTTTTGTTTTTTTTTTTTTTTGTGGGTTACATTTTCTTTCATTTGGTACTTGTATGATGTAATTCAGTGTAATGGTTGTAGCGGTACATTTCATACTTGAGAATACAAATAAAGATGGTTACAGTTGTGTTGGTATATGGTTAATAATACATTTGGTACTTCAGAATGCCTAAGAATACGTTTTGTTTCATTTGGTATATGATGGTGTAGTTGTGGTTTCGTTTCTTTTTATTTTGTTTCCTTTATATTTCCAGACCTTTGCCCACTACAATCCACTAGCAATAAACTTGATTTTGTAAATAAAACGGTGCATATTTTTTTTAGAGAATAAAACATTACAAAAAGAAAATAAAAAAAAAAAATCACCCGAAATTTCATTAGAAGAAAGGACCGTTGGCCAGAAGTCAACCTAACAATTACAATACACAACAGGAAAACAAACCAAAAATAACACTACCTAAACATTAATTCTAACAAATTAAAAATTAATTAGCTCAGTTGAATTTCCATCCAACAATATTTTTTTTTTTTGATAGTTGAGTATCGGGGCCAGCACCCATTCGGAGTGACGCATCTCGACTAATCTCAGGGTCCTGAGCCGATCGACCTGGCAAAGACGTAGTGACCCACCAGTAGCCAGCTGGGGGCGGCATTCGAACCTGAGACCTAGAAATGAGCATACTCTTAGGTCTTTGGTACCTTACCCTCAACCAATTGAGCTGCCCTTATAAGTTCCCATCCAACAATACTTAGTAGCCAATCTAGTGGTTCAAAGCATCAGGCATCATCTTCTTCTTGCAACCTGCTCAAACCACCACCAAAATTGTTGACTTGTCTCCAAACTTCCAGTTATATCACCATTGTTTTAGATTAATAACATTTGACAAATAAGAAATAAAAATGAAGTTAATAAGTATACAAATAAAGAAATACCCAAAGACATAAATAGAAATGCTCAAATTATGAAGTGTCAACAAAACTGAAAATCAAAGTGCAGGACACTACTGCAGAGAACCATGAGGATCCTGATCCAAACCCCTCCCCCCTCCCCAACACGTCACTTACCTCCTCTTCCTCCCTTTCTCTCCAAAGCGTACATCACATCACACACCTCACTTTTTTTAATTAAAAAACAAAACAAATTTTATTTTAATAAAATACATATAATTTTTACTATATAAATTTGATTTTTATAAAGTTAATATTATTCAAAAAATATCAACGAAATATTTAAAATGATACTTAAATTAATAATTCAAAAAATATACGAAAAAAACTTACATAATTAAAATGATTTGTATGATTTGAAATTAATGTAAATAATAATTATTTAGAATTACTTTTTGAATAGAAGAATATTATTTTTATTTATTAAAAAAACGTAAAGAATAATAAAAATTAAAATATTAACTCAAATTGTAGAAAATAATAATAATAATATTCAAACCATATAGATATCAACTCAGATTGTATAAATAAAAAATAATAATAAACCATACAAATAATAATAATATTATTTTATTTTGATAAATATTGTATAACTTGTAAAATATAAATAATTTTTTATAAAATTAATACTGTTAAAAATATATCGACAATTGGTTTAAAATGAGATTAATATTAAATATATTTAATAAATTTAACATAATAATTTAAAAATTACATTATTTTAAATTATTTAAATGATTAAAATGAAATGTCTGATTAAAATTGATACAAATAAAAATTGAGCTTGTTTGGGAATTGAAAATTTTAGTTGATTTTTAAAATTTTTACAAGAAATGTGCAAAAAAGCAAAGAGATGAATAATGCTAGAGACCCACAATTTGGATTCTTACATATCCGCACAATAAGGTGGCAAGAAAAGTGGGTCATACACAATTGAGTATATGATAAATCAAAAGTTGACATGTATCTTACCACATCTATATTATATATATAATCAAATGTAGTTGCTAAGCCTCCATTTGGAAAGTGAGTTGGTTTTTTGGCTTTTTAGTTTTTTTTGGCTATTTTAGCCTGGGGCTAAAAAGCCTGGTTTGGGAAGGGATTTTTAGCTTTTTTGGCTTTTGACTTTTTGGTGAGGTGTGTTCCTGTTAATTTACCAAAGTGCCCTTCCCAAAACACATCTACCTTAATTGCAAGGGCCATGTCATCCACGTCAGCAAGCCAACTGTCTGAAATAATTGTTGTTCTTTTTTATTTGTTTAGTTGTTTATTTTGGATTTCGATTTGACGTATTTTGCTTAATTTTTGTATTTTTTTTTAAATTTATGTTTTTGTCATTTTTTTTTTATACATTGAAATTAGTTCTTGTTCTTTAATTTACGTTTTTTGTAATATTTTGTTTAATTTTTTTTTTTCATTTTCTGTGAAATGATAAAAAGTGAGGTTTTATTTTATTGTCCTGTGCAATTTAAATAATTTAATTTTAATTTTAATTTTAATGTAATTTTTATTTTAATTTTATTTTAATTTTAAATATTTAAATAATCTAAATAATCTAAAAAATTTAATAAGCAAAAATTTAAAATAAATATTCAAAAAATTTAAAGCATAAAAATTTAAATAATTTAAATATTTAAAAAATTATTTTAACAAAAAAATTTAAATAATTTAAATATTCAAAAAATTTAAATAATTTAAAATGTTAATATTTTAATTTAAAAACAACTCTACACTCAAATCGTAACTAAACACATAAAACAAAACTTAATTAAGAAATTATTTTTAAAACGCATAGCCAAACACATAATTTGAAACTCCATACTACTTTCATAACTCTACACTCAAATTATAACCAAATATCTAACAAAAAAATTAAAATATTTAAAAATATTTTTATAAAATAGAGTTTGAATTTTTTTTATAAAAAATTTTAAAATTTAAAAAATTCAAATTGTAATATTTTGAAATTAAAATATTTAAAAATATTAAAAAACGTTTTCCTTTTTGCTGTTGACATGACTTGGTTGGTTGAGGTAATACTTTAGTGCAGCTGAGTAGGACACGTGGACGGTAGTGGCTAATTGGTTCAACATTTCCAACGTGGGGCATTTTGGTAATTTAACCCCTTGTTGTATGTGAGCTACCATTCAAATGGAGGCTGATTCATATTTTGTCGCCTTGTGGCTAATTTAGCCAATTTTGTCGTGTTTTGGCTAAGTTAGCCCACAACCGGCTTCCCAAACGTATCCTAAGTCAACAAGATTCAAAACTTAAATCCTAAATTCTCATAATTTTGAAAAGAAAAAAAATATTATGTGACACTGTCTTTCACCTCTCTTTTCACTCTTCAAGCCTTTTCACTCTCTCTCTCCCTATATAAAATATAAAATATTAAAATATTCATCCATATCCATCATCCATATCCATCACCAACAATAATATTTATCCCCAAATAATAAAATATTCATCCATATCCATCACCTACAATAATATCTATCTCACTCTCAATCTCAATTTAATATAAAAAAAAAAAAAAAAACCCAGAACTCCTATAACTTTCACGGACACACCTCTATTCAATTTATTCCAATCAAATTCAATCATTTTCTCATCTATCCATCTTTTATTTCTCAGAATAACTCATCTTCTTCATTGTTACATTTTGCAAGTTTGATAATCTAGAAAAATCATTATAAGGTCAGTGTAATATTATTTCTTATTTTATATATATTTTTTTAGTGTTGGTTACTTTATGTGTATATATTTCTCTTTCTTAATATTTTTCAATTCATCTACACATCTTTTCATATTCTCCATTTTTATGCTCCTTATATTATTTCTTATTTTATATGCATTTTTTAGTGTTTATTACTTTTGTATGTATATATATATATTGCCAATATTTTTCAGTTTATCTCCATATCTTTTCATCTTCTCCATTATTACATTCAATCATTCTCTCATCTACTTATCTTTTCTCAAAATATCTCATCTTCTCGATTGTTATATTTTACAAGTTTGATGATCTGTGAAAATCATTACAAGGTCAGTGTAATATTATTTTTTACTTTATATGTATTTTTTTTAGTATTTGTTACTTTGTGTGCATATATATTTTTTCTAATATTTTTCAATTCATGTACACGTTTTTTCATTTTCTCCATTTTTATGATCCTAATATTATTTCCTACTTTATATGTATTTTTCCAATGTCTATTACTTTTATGTGTGTATATTTTTTTCCTAATATTTTTCAATTCATTTACACATCTTTTCATCATCTTCATTATTACATTTTGCATGATTTGGGCTTGCTTTTTTTTTTTAAAAAAAAAAAATTGTGACTTGCGTTTGTTCTTCAATTTAATCAGATTTGAAACTCATGAAATCTTAAATTTAATTTTTTTTATTTTATTTTATCTCATATCTATCACACCATCATACCCATTAATAGTTTCAGGTAAACTCTCGAAATCAAGAAGATCAGCTATGCATAGAGTTAATATCACATTTGCTCCTTCAAGCTCTCTCAATAATCTACAACCAATATACATCCAGTTAAATACACACACAAAAAAAGAGCTTCAAAACCTTAAACACAATTTATCAATTTTAAAATTTTTAAAAGCAAAAAATATATTTGGCTTAAAGTGATAGGTACATCTAACAATATTTAATTTTAAAATTTTAAAATGTTTAAATTCTATCTAAACATACCTAATTTAAATTTTTGATTTTTTTTTAATAATATTAAAAAAATGGTTCAAATCTATTAGTGTATATCTAAATTTTGAATTAACCCACATGGCATAATCTTACTCGATTTAACATTTAAATTTTAAAATTAACTATAATGTCTAATTATATTATTAGAGGAATTCTAATACTTTATTTTGAATTTTTCATTTTTTTTTTAATTTTTGCAAAATTTAATGCTAAGTGTTGATTTTTTATTGGCTATCCATAATTTTATCCAAAGTTCTTTTTGTAGGCTATAATGATAACAATTGACTACCATCAATTTTAAAATTTTCTATCAATATTTTTTTTTTTTTGAAAAAATCATCATCAAGCATGCAATTTAAAAAGTAAATATATTTTATTCTATTACAACTTTATTAAAAAAGTAAATTTATTTTGCTACTATTCAATAAAATATATATGCCTTTATTTTGATATGATAAACAAAATTAAATTATCTTTTACTCATACGTAATCTCTCACAAATATTTTATCTTTTTAAAATTTTGATTATCAACAACCGAATTCCCACATTTCTCTCTTCTTTTTTTTGTAGGATGTTTATTTTACTTTTATCTTTACTTTTCAAATTAGATTTAATATCTATCTTTTTACCTATGTATATATTTATACTATATATATAAGCAAATAAGTGTGTTCTCTAAAATTTTTAAAGTATTTATACTCAATTCTTAAGCAGAGTTAAGATTCTATTTCCTACATGTTGCTCTTTCAAAGTTATGTTTTTAATTTTTCATCCTTATTTTTCTCCAATAAGAAATATTTTTTCTCTTACTATTGTTTTTATTTTAAATTTTTAACTTTTAAAATCTTTTTATTATCGAAGACTCCTTACCTCTTTTTATTTATTTTTTTATTTATCTTATTCTTCTCCAATATTTTCATTTTTCTTTATTTCTTATTTCTTCCTTTTTAATTTTTTTTTTTTTTTTGTATCCCCAATCCTATCATTATCTCCAACTTTATTTTTATTATATTTTTCGTATGATCCTTTTTTTTAATTTATTTTAATCTCTAATCTAATAATTATCTTCAAATTCATTTCTATCTTATTTTTCAAATGCTTCACACTTTAGCTATATATTTTAACATGCCATCGAGTTTTTTTAGTGTTTGCATATTGGGTATAATGTTTTGTTCAAACTCTACGTTTAAGATTCGAGTTACATTCAACCATCGACAACGTTGTAATTGGTTAGGCAATTGTAAGATTTTAGGGTTTTGATGAATTTTATTCTCTTTGTATACCTATATGTATATGTAGTGGGGGCATTTTTTTTGTTGTTTTCTTTAAAGGGGCGTTTGAACATTTTTACATTATTTGTAGTAGTATTCATTTTTACATTTTTATATTATTTGTAATGGTATCCACTTTTACATTATTTATTTTTAAAGCTAGAATAATGTTCGATATAAATATAGTTCATGCTGCTAAATGACCTGCTTGGACTAAGATAATTTTATAATCAATGTTTCAAATGACAAATTGATGGAAAAAATGAATGTATGAACTTAGGTATTAGATAGTTATCATATTTAAAATATTTGTTAGTTATAACTCTCTGTTATATTTTAAATTTATAAGAATTTTATATTTTATAATACAAAAATGAGTATAATAAATTATTTAACTTATACATTCCCGATTTCCGTGCATAGCACGGGTTACCGCTAGTTATTGTAGATCAAATTGTGGGAGACTATTTGTGGGTCTTAAACATTTTTCTATAAACTACTTAAATTACTTAAATAAAAATAAATTTTTAATTTTTAAGACTTTAAACACTAATGATCACTATTTGGTTACATTTTCAAAATTATTCTTTTTTAAACTATATATAAGTTTGATGAAAAAACGAGAGGATATTTTTTAAATCTTAAAATTACGTTTTTTTTTTAATTTAAAAACATCTTTTTTAAATTTAAATTATCAAAAATGATTTTTTTTACCAACTTTAGCCACACATCACATTTTAATTATTCAAATATTTCAAAATAACGCAACTTTTTTTTTTTAAATTGTTATTTTATACATTTTATTAAATATTCTTAATATTATTGTTGTTTTAAAATTATAGTCCATATCATCTCAATGTTATTAACTTTTAAAAAGGTCAGATTTATATTTTAAAATTTATACATAGTTTATAAAAATAAAAATAAAAAAGTCTCTAAAATTATCAACAAAAAAGAATAGTTATCAATAAAAAATAAGATTGAAACATAAAAATATTAACTCAAATCATATACTAAAAATAGTTTCAAAAATTAGTTTAAAAATATTAATCATACAGTATATTTCAATTTTATACAAATTTATAAAGATAGCAAAAAATAGTCACAAAAAAATAATTCGCATGATATATTTTTAGTTTTAAAAATATTTGAGCGGGGTGCATTTAATTGCCTTGCAAGTTTAGTCTAGGTAGGGTGCAAGTTCAGTCTGTGTGGGTACAAGTTTAGTGTGTGTGGGATGCAAGTTGAATCTGTGTGAGAGTGCAAGTTGAATATATGTGGGGCTGCAAGTCCAGTCTGTGTAGAATGCAAGTTGAATATATGTGATAGTGCAATGCAAGTCCAATTTATCAATTAATATTTGTATGGTTTGAAAATTTGAATATGGTTTGAATTATATATATTAATATTTGCAAGTCCAGTCTGTATATATATATATATATTTTATTTGTATGATTTGAATTAATATTTGTACGGGTGGAATAGTTGAAATATAATATAAAAATTAATTTTTGTAACTAATTTTTGTAACTAATTTTTGGTTGAAGCTTAAAAGTTGAAATAATTAGTTTAAAATTTGTTACCCAAAAGGCAACCTAAGAGGGAGGTGAATTGGGTTTCTACAAATTAAAACTAATAATTACCCAATAAAAACTTGACAATAAGTACAGTAGGTATAACATATAATAATCACAATAATATTAGATGAATATCACACTTAAAGCAATTTAAAGAGATGAGGAAAGAGAAGGCAAATAAGATTTATAATGGTTTGACTTTAATCAAATCTACGTCCACTCCTCAAGTTTCACTTGAGATTTTTCACTATTCTTCTAACTTCACTGGGGTGTTAGCAATATCATGCACATGGAGCAATTCTTCACAAATTTTCTAGTATTACAAGCTCGCTAGTGACTTCTTACAAGATTGGAGATGAGCGTTTTTGCTTTCAAAGAAAGCTACAAGGATAACCTCTCTCAGGTAGATACAAAATAATGAAACTTTTAGACTTTTTTGTAAAACCTCTCAAAGGCAAATAAGCTTAAGGCTAAGGCTCAGTGTATATTTTCTGAAGAATGAATGAAACAGAGATTTAGAACTCTTCAGATAACTCGGAGAAGATAGAGTGTGTGATTGATGAAGGATGAAAGAATATTTCTTGCACTTAGTTCTCTTCTCTCTGTTCCTCTGTTGTTTTTATCTTCTGCATAGAGCTTTGTTATATACAGAATTCAGTGCTCTGTATCTTTCTTTTTACCGTTGGTTTCTTCCGGTTAGGGATGGTGAAATAATATATATCAAATCAATGTCACCCTTTATGTTTAGCCCATGTGAGTTTTTCCCGTTGGAAGATAATCAGATAGCCGTTGTAAAGTTGAACTTGAAAAAAAGCCGTTGCAAAACTGATTCATACAGAGAGGGGTCATCTACCCGGATGTACCAAATGAACATTTTCTGTTGGTGGTCATCCACCCGAATGTCCCCTCAGATATCCTTTCGGACGTCCAGTCACTCTCAATTGTAAAGAATGACTAATGCGGTCGTCGAGCATACTGTTTGTTTGACAGCCCGAACAAAACTAAAGCAGACCAAAGTGAACTATGCAGGTTTGCCACCCCCGGTTGTTCCCCCTAAATGTCCGGTTGGTCAACCATCCCTTGGTGGTTTGACCTCTGCCCAGACGTCGAGCCAATTGACCACCCCTTGGTGGTTTGATCTCCTCTTTTGCTGATGTTTTCTGTTGTGTTCTGCTGCTTCGGTTGCTTTGTTCTTTGTCTGTTTAAGGTTGAATTGTGGTCTCCAAAGAACATAAATTAGACATAGAGAAGATGAGTTATGTTGTTAGATTAATTATAATATTTCAATTAATTTAACTCTTTCAAATAAATCAAAACAAAATCATCAAAATCTATGTTATTCATGCTATGACTAACAAAAATATTACAAAAAATTAATTGTGACGCCCCAAATTTTTGGAATATCGAAGGAAATTAAATAAAAACTTAATTAAAAACTTGACATTTTAATTAGAAATTTCAACTTTCATATAATCAGAAGTCCAACAATGCCTAATAAAAACTTAAAATGTCAAATAATACATTAAACAAATCATAACGTCCTTAATTATTAATACATAAGATAATAAAATTTTATCCCTCTATAGTCATGACTTTAAGTCAACCAAGGCTTTATGTTAGTGTCAACTCCGTTTTTAGCTTCCATTCCCTCCTCATAAAAATCTGACATAAAACGTCAGGGTAATAAAACTATGCTATGAGTTTCGCAACACAGTAAGAAAACACAATAAACCTACTTTTCTTTTTAAGAGAAAAATAACGAGATTATACAAATGATATAACAATATAATTGCAAATATAAATTACAACCATTAAAATAATTTCAACAATTTTAATAAATTATGTGACACTCAAAATCTCACTAAAGATATTTAACTTATTGACTACTAAGTCATGACTACAGTTAATTTGAACCCCCTCCTGGTCAACTATTCAAGTGTTACCAACCGTAACTACTAGGGATGCCCACGTCTAGAGTTACATACTAAAGTAGTGGCATCTGTGGTCTGCCCCAAGGGAACGGTCTTCCAGAAGTACGTAATCTCCTTGTGTGTCATATGCACATCCACCCTTATTCTAAAACCGAAAACCGAAAATGGGTCAGATAAGTTTTGTGCCATCTTAGGGTTTCATGACACAATTTACGTACGAACTCTTAAAATCAAGGCTCACCCTGAACAGCCAGTATTAATTGTCAACCGTTAATTTCGTACTCTCCGTTGATTATTTTACTCTAATTTCCATAATAATTACAAATATTTAAATCACCATTGATGTTATACCATTTTATTACAATTTTCAATAGAAAATATTAACACATACGTTTTGCAATAATCAACCAATGTACAAATTATTATAAACAGCTAAATCAAGACATAGTGTGAAATAATAAATTTTAAATAATAAAATAAATCGCAACAACACACATGCATACTAATTTACGAGATCTAATTAAATAGATTAGTACAACACTTATTTTTAAGTTCTAACAAATAATTGAAATGGTAATCTTGATTCATTAATATTCTGTCTAAAATTTTCATAACATAATTTTTGTAATTAAAATTACAAATAAATTATTTTCAAAATTCTAAATTCTTGTAATTTTCAAGAATGTTTAACAAACATGTTATGGTCATTTTTTAGAAATAATTTTTCAAAAATAAATTATAAATAATTTAAAAAAATTATAAAACATTACATGACACAGATTCGTCACATTTTCTTAAAATAATTCCACACTGAAATTTATAAGTCAAATCCATAATGTAAAAATCGAGGATGAAACTATATTTCTCAAATTTCATTTTTAACTCAAAAAATACCAAATTTAGTCTAATATAAGATTTTTTTAGTTATTTTTCAAACATGAAGCAGAATTTGTTGAAAACTTCAAATTTAATTAAAATTTCATACAAATTTGTACAAAATTAGAATAATTAATACAAAATTTCTAGATGAACTAGGCATCATTATCAACAACTTTGTAGAAGAAAGCATCTTGAAATTTTGAGTATAAAATTGTCTAAAAATTCGTACAATATTCTTACAGATTTAAGAACCATAAGACCAAACCAAACAAAATCTTCAATCGATTATTTAATATCACAAATTACAAATGCAATCCCAAATCCAAGATTATATCATGATTTTAATACTACTAATATATAGATAACCTTCAAACATACAAGTGTTACAACTTTTATTATATGGGATTTGATTGGGTGTATAGAAAATTGTTTGTCAAAGGACTATGGTGGTTTTGGCTAGTGATGTCGACGGTAGCCCTCTGTATTTTCTTAGTTCCGTTCCCAAATTGTGTTTTCTACCAAGATTTCAAACTTAGCAAATATGATACAACTCGGTTTCAGACTGCATTTTATGTCGTGCATTCCATACTCTTGACATTGTTCATATACCATGGTCTATACAATATCATAGTCAGATTTGGTTTGTATATAGAAGTATCACTGAATTAGTTTGTCTAGCTGGAACTGCTATTATAGTTTATTTGGTGGCCCACCCTAGAGAGTTGCACAAACAATTTGGTGATCTTGTGAATGCGTATAGTGTAGGAATTACCCATGCCTTAGCCTATTATGCTTATTTCATCTCTAAAATTTTTCATTCATATTGTGAGATAGATTTTCCTACGATATTTTTAAATATGAGTATGCATTTCTCTATTGAGTGATGAAAAAAAAAAAGTGAAAAAATGTTTAGTATGGATAGATTTGATTTTTGCATTTATTATTCTAATTTGGTAGAATTGGGTAGAGAACATGAAATAAGAGCATAAAGGGAAAAATAGGAGCAATGGAGGGGGAGAGAATAATGATGATGGAGGAAGGGGTAATGGAGGCAATAGAGGGAAAGAGAATGATGATGATGGTGGGGGCAATGGGGACAATGGTAGGTAAGAGATTGATGAAGATGGAAGAGATAACGGAGGTAATGGAGGGTAAGAAATTGATGATTATGGAGGGGGCAATTGAGGGGGAGACAAATATGAAGATGGAGATGTCAGTTGTAGAGAGAAATGATGTCGGAATGGAAGTAGTTTGCCAACACAACGTTCAACACAATATTATGAAATTTGTTGCATTAGTAAGGTATGTTACCTTTATATAGTTTTTCAACTCCTTAACGAACGGTTATGATCAAATTAATCCAAAGGCCAATATGAAAATACACTAGGGCACTTTCCTTCCACTATATTCTATAATTTTCTAATTTACTATAGTACGTAGTGAAATTTTCTACACTTCTCCAAAATATTTTAAAACCTTCCATATTTGTCCAAACTTCTCACGTTAATTCTTTTAGGATGTTTTAGAACCTTTTCAAATTTTCCGGAGTCTTCTAAGTTCTCCCAACTTTGTAAAATGTTGTGAAATTTTCCGAGTGTTATAGATTCTCTTAACTTTGTAAAATGTTATGGAAGATTTTGCACAATGCTCATTCTTAAATTCTTAGAATTTTGCAAATAAAAAAAGTCAAGTGAAAATAAAGGTAACTAAATAATTAATTTTTTTCTCCAATCTAATCATATCATTAATTTTTACCTAAAGTGATATAGATGAATATTATCATTATCAAATATTTTAAAATAAAAACTCTATAGTATCTATTTAATTAAATTCTCTTTGATTATTTTAATGTGTAATCTCCCACTTATTCCTTCTTTTTCTCCAATATTTTTTTATTTTTTATTTTAAAATTTCCAGCAATAATTGAATTTCCTTTAATTGTTTTAACGTATAATCTCCTATTTCATCTTTTTTATTTTTATTTTATTTTTTAATGTGTAATCTCCTATTTGTTTTTTATTTAACGTGATAGAAATGGTTGTTATCATCATCAAAACTATTTTTGTTTCTATTTTAAAAGAGAGATTTAGCCATAAGTCGCTCAGACCTTTCACTCCTGGTCAAAAGGACAAAAAATTTCGATACTTGCAAAACTCCCTCATAGCTCCTATTTTTTGTTAAAAGGACAAATTTTTACTTTGATTCATAGTAAAATTTGAGATTTCGCCTGTGAAAGAATAAAAAAGGAGAACGAACAAAAAATAGGGGTTTACAAGAGAATGAGAGAGAGAGAGAGAGAGAGAGAGAACAAACTGTCGATTTTTAGATCTGAGACTGTCGATTTTCATATCTGAGGTCGTCAATCTCATATGAGATAGTGGAGACAAACAGTAACTATAAGAGTGATAAGAAGAATGCTTTTTAAAATACTAGGGATTTTTGAAAATACTCATATAATTCTTGTCCTTTTGACAAGATGAGTGCCTCTTGAGGGATTTATGGCCAAATTTCCCATTTTAAAATAGAAACTGTATAGTATCTGTTTAATTCAATTTCCTTAAATTATTTTAATGTGTCATATCCAAAATTTGTTGTTATTAATTTCAAAGTCAAAATGAAAGAAAAATATAATGAGTTTTAATAAAAAACTACAAACTACAAACTGATTAACTTTGATGTGTTTAAGTGTAACTTTTCAAATGGATTGTGTTTCTTTGAAGGTTCATCCTTTTTTTCTTCTTAATAATTTTGTTGAATAAACTCCTAAATTTTATTCTCTAGAAATTGGCAAAATATGTGAAGAGAGATTCTTAAATTGCTGATGGTGGTGGTAGGCGGTGATTGATATTAGTGTATGAAAATAAAGAAAGAGTAAAAATTAAAAAAGTAAAAGGGTAAAAATAAAAAGGGGGACTTATGAGTCGATTCTATTAACTATACTTATTTACTTAAAATGATTGATAAATTTATCACTGTAAATTTATTTATTAATATCCACTATTCTTACTTGAATTCATTCACTCACTTACAAGAATACTCCATCATCTTTTACATATACAAGAATAAGAAAGACTGATAAATTTATCACTAAAAAATAATCTGAAACAAAGGAGATGGTGGTGATATGGCAATTGTGTAGATCGATGACGGTGGAGTGTAGATATACGATGATAAAATGTAGATCGGCGATGGTAGAGTGTAAATCTTTGACGATGGTGGGCATAATTGGTGAACGGTGGTGGCATCCAAATAACAACAGTGGTGGTGGGCACATGGTAACGGTGGGCGCGACGGTGGCGGTGGTGGTAAACAATGGTGGTGTGAAACTTTCAGAAAAATAGTGGGAAAAGAGAAATATAGAGAAAGAAAAGAGAAATGAAAGAACTTGATCAGTATAGGTATTAGAAGTTATTGGTGTATTCAAAAAGTCAATATGACTTAGTAATACTTAAGCCTATTTAATAGGACTAGTATGTAATTATCCTAAATAAAAAAAACTATCATTAAAGTAATGATTTGTAATTCTCACTAATATATTTTATTAACCATATTCCTAAAATCAAAACAGAACTTAATGGTTCCAAAACAAAGTTTGAGCTTTAACAGAAGTTGTGATTTTGATAGAACTAAGCAAAAAAATCACAAACCGATCCGATCCGATTCAGACAAAATCGTACTTTTTAGTTTGGTTTTCTCTGTAACGCCCCGAAATTATTATAATAAACCATTCACAATATCCAATTATGACAACAATAATAAGAGATATATCTTCCATTAAGTCCTATGTCATTTACAAAAGAGAAACATATGCGGTATACATTCATGATGCCTAGCTCAGAATCTATAGCATATGTTGCAAGTTAAAAGAAAGAATGGAAGATAAGCAGATAAAAATGCCCCGAGGGCTTACATATTTCCAAGATGAGGGTTGGTTACAACAAAAGTGGACTTAAGTCTAATACAATTAAAGTCCTCGGCTATACAAAAACGGGTACAACAAAAGAAGCACTTGCTTCATATCCTCCTAAGCTACTGCCTTGGTGGAGGCATATCATCAGCACCTGAAATTTTTTTTCCCACTTAGGGTGAGCCAAAGCCCGATAGAAATAATCCAACACAATGTATGAATCTTAACAAAGCTATAAGGTGAATGCACATGCCATGTTCCTGCCAAACATATTTATATCTCTTTTCAAAACTATGCAGTGCCAGGTCAATATCTTGATTTACAAATGTAGACGTCCCCGAACGCCCCGGGAGGACGAGGTCCCCCGTTCCGTTCGATATTGGGCTCACTACAGTTCAGGACTCTCAAATTGTCACGGTTCTTAATCCGAACCAAAGAGTCCAAATCCGGCAAATCGTTTTGAGAAAACAGATTTTTAGAAAAGAAGTGCCAAACATGGACTGCTTTGCCAGATACAGAGTCGCCACCTAAATATTTTATTTTGGGAAATTTAGGAAACCCTGACTCGTTGCCTAAGGCCACGTGTCCGTCATCACCAAAGTTGCCTCGGCTCGGGAACTTGGGTACGATTGGGGAAGGTCACTTCGTGAGCACCCCCGCTCGCCCGATCAAAAATCGGCCTCTACTAACCATGATATCTATTTTTGAAAACATTATGCGTTCTTATTCCGGTTATTAGCCTAGATTACTATGTGATGCGCACAGCATATAAGTATAGACTGGATCGCCTGAATTAGAACAAAACATTTCATGTTTGTTTATTTGAAAATGATTTGATGGTGCTACCTGCAAGTAGGCTAAGACGTGGATTTGCCACCCTCAGGTGGGCTTAGAAAACATGATTTTGCCACTACGTAGTGGGCTTAAAACACACATTTGATGAATTGTTCCAATTCAAATAACCCAACCTTCACCCACAGGCATTCAGGCAGTTATATCACATAAGCATATAGCCTCATGGTAAGCATGCTATTCATGGCAGTCACTCACACTCATGCAAGGATGCTAAAGCATGAAAACTTACCGAGTACTCCAAGCCAAAACAAAAGCTGATTAGAAATCCATGCATGATCCTAACTATACAGAAATGCCTAATGCAACACATGCAAAAATGCAACTATAGCAGGCTCGGCTATTCTAAACATGGCATATGAAATGCTACAGCTAACATGTATTCAACTTGGAATTGAAAATACAATGCAGTTAGTATGATACGCCGAGCCCGGTGCATGCAAAACAGATGAATGAATGCAAACATGCTATCATACTGTATGCTAATTGAAACATGCCCTAATCTAACCATCATAAGCTGGTAAATAAAAGGGAGAAAGACGTGGGGTTGGAAGACATACATCACACACACGCACACTTATTACAATATTGCCCTCGTGCAGAGGGTCCGAATAAATAATATACAGTCCCGAATAAATATTATAGTCCAAATAATTACAAAAATCCTAATTAATTTACAAATTTAACTAAGAAAGCTGTAAACTAGCATGCAAGCTAGGGACTGCCTCGACTCCGCTCCGGATGATGAATGATGCATGCTCAGGTTGCTTGGCACGGAAATCCAGTGCGATGCCCCAATTAGCCTCTGTTTGCGATTGATGCCAGAATGCTGTGCAAGGTTTTTGAAAGGTTACTGATTCTTGATTTGCTGCAACAGAGAGCAGGAAAAGGGCATGGCAACGTATTTTCACAAATGTATGCATGCCTCGATCCTCGTGCCACCAATCACGCATATCGATGCACAATGACCGAGGAGTCGAATTGCACGACTCAATATGAAATGAATGCACGTATAAACACAATAGGGCCTAAACTCCATCATGGATAATCCGGAGTGTCGGCGACCAGGAATTGAGATACGTTCCGTCACTCGGAGTACGAAACGTACCTCGTTTTCCGTGCTCGGGCTAACTCCTATCCCAAACACAATACAATATGCATGACATGCATGAATGCAACTAATATACAACCTAGCATGCACAATGCTATGAAATGGCATACACGATGCACGAGGTAACATGGCATATACAATGCGCTAACATACAACCTAGCATACGCAATGCTATGAATGAAATGACATACACAATGCACAATGGACTTACACCAACATGAGTGGACCTCAGCCACACTCGCATAGGAGGCCATTAGGTGAAAATGAGATACTCGAAATGCGTGCACACATGCATGCAAACCGAGGACCGATCCTAAGGCACGAATGCCACTCTAACTAGGCATGGCAAGGCATGAAATATGGTATGCAAACATGCGAATTTCAGCGCTGGAATATGATGCTAAACAGCCCCGAAACATGGCAATATGGCACCCGATGCGTGGAATGAGACCCGAAACATGAAATTAGGTACATGGAATGACCTATGGCTATGCAAAGCATGCATTATTTGAACATGAAGTGTGAAGAAAGAATCAAGACAGTCCCAAAACAAGCATATTTACAGTTTTAAGCAAGGCCAAACAATGGACACAAATAGGACTAAACTAGCATGCAAAAATGGCCCCGTAAGAGAGGTAATGAAGCAAGTAGTAGCTTCTGGCCCTGAATGGCCAAGATCCCTTCAACAAAGTTGAAGAGGGGCTCAAAATGAAGCACTTTACAGTTTACAACTAGCCACGAAAACAAACACAAGTATGGCTAAACTATTGTGCAAGAAATGGGCCAAAAGAGAGACAAAGAAGCAAGTGATGGTTTCTGGCCTCAAACAGAGGAGGGCCCTTCAACAAAGTTGAATAGGGGCCCAAAACATGATATTTTACAGTTAGTGACCAAACCCAAAACAGTGCACATGCAATCTTAAAACACTATGCAAAATAAGGCCTAAAAAGAGGTTTAAACACAAAGAGTAAAAAGGGAGCCTCAAACAGCAAAAGACCCTTGATAAAACATGAAGAGGGGGTCAAAATAAGGCTATTTACAGTTCAGACCAGAGCCCAAAAACACAAGCACAAGGGGCTAACAAAACATGCAAAAATAAGGCCACAAGAGGGATAAAGAGGCAAGTGACAAAAGGAAACCTCAAAAAGTGAAGAGCCCTTCAACAATATTGAACAAGGTCTCAAAATAAGCCACTTTACAGTTTATAACCAAGCTCAAAACAGTTTGAAAATAGGCCTAAAATACTATGCAAGAAAGAGGCATACAAGAGAGGTAAAGAAGCAAGTGTAAAAAGGAAGCCTAAAACAGGGAGAGGCCCTTAAACAAACATGAAAAAGACCTCAAAATAATGCTATTTTTAGTTAGGGTCGGAGCCCAAATATGCAAGCAAGTATGGCTAATATATTGAGCAAAATAGGGCAAGAAAGAGGGAAGAGAGGACTTACCCTTGAAGACCAAGTCTTTGACAACTCTTGGCTTGAGTTTGGTGGCTCCTTAGCTCTGGAAGACAGCTCCAAGTGGCATGAATGGATGGTGGTGGTGTGATGCTAGGTGGTGGTGTAGAAATGGTGTAGGGTTTGGGAGGTTTTTGAGCGTTGGAGTGTAGAAAGAGGGAGATACAATGTGGGAGCCTCAAAGCAAATTTTTGTAACCCCTGAAATGGGAGATGGAGGGCCTGATATATAGGCAAAAGAGGGGGGGGGAAAAGGGGGGAAAAAATGGGGGGAAAGGAATTCAAGTTTCCCCCCCAAAAGTTGGCCCCCTGGATACACAATCTGGGGGGAAATAAAATACAGATTTGTAATGTACCAGAGGAGGGGATCATGGCCGGCCGGCCCTTCTCATGGCCGGTCGGCCAAGGGTCAAAAGGGTCAAGCAATATTAGTGGCCGGCCACCCCAGATTGGTGGACTCCCATGTGTGCACAACACAACCATGTGGTCAAAAACTGGAGAAAGTGAACCAGGAGAGAGAAAATGCCACTTTTAGGAGGGGTTCAAAAGGGTCACACACAATTACTGGCCGGCCATGTGATATTGGTGGCCTCCCAGGTGTGTACAACACAAATATGTGGTTTAGGGCTGGAAAAAGTGGCCTTAGGGTGGTCAACATTGGCTTTCAAGTGAGGAAAACGGGTGACGGAGGGCGATGGAGGAATAAAACTGGTTGTCAGAACAATTGCTAGCCTCCCACCCTTCTACGACCTTTCTAACAATGAAACAGAGGTCCCTACCAAAAATGAACTCAAACCGATGCAAAATGAAGGTTCGGGGGCCGAAACGCGCAGCCCGAGGCCCCGAAAACTGACTGTTAGGCACCGGAAGTGGTGTTCGACCACGAAGTTGGTCTCTCGAGCCACAGGGTCCCTCAAAAGGGAGCAAATAAGATGCATGCCAAAAACCAGAGCAAATGGAGGTGGTTAAGCGGTCCCGAACCGAGGCACACGGCCAACGGCTCCGAAAAACCGGAAACCGGACTCCAAACGGGCAAAATGGCCTACGACCACGAAACGTAGCCTACGGCCACTGAGAGATGATCTACGAGACCTCTCCCTCCCTTCGGGAAGAGAAAATAGAGAAAATAGAGCCTGGTTCGTAAACCAAGGCAAAGCATGAAGGAGTCCGGAAGTCCGGAGGCAAGGCTCGCAGCCGAAACTCTGAAACTTCTGAACGAGCACAATATGCACCATCACCGAGCGCTCAGTCGGTGACGTCTGAGTCTTAAGGTCGGTCAAAAATGGGGTGTCTACAACAAATCATTTCCATTACAATAGAAAATAGGGTGGTGCTTCACACTTTGAGAATTTCAAAACAATACAACATTTCCCGGAAATTTCGTCCGGAGGAAACTGTAAGCCAAGACCAATGTAAATGTAGGCTATGCAAGCAGTACTATTGCCATTTCACAGAAATTTTGTCCACGGGATCGGCACCCATGTATACGCTCGATTTTCGGGACTTTACCTAGGACACTCAGGCCAACTTAGTTCAACAATACAATTCATGTTTCACAGATTCACCATTTTTTTTCAAAACGATAAACATTTTCAATGTGTAAGTGTGAATTAATACTCAATGCAAATGAATGAGACACTAGTTTCAATTCTCCTAGTTCACATGTAATTTCTACAACAATCATAGCTATCCTCCACCGATAGCCCAAAACAGATATTTCTAAACAAGTAGTTTATATTTCAAACAAATAAACTTCCCAAATTTCAAGAGGTGAGTGATAATACATATCCAACTTCACCATCCTCATCAACACCAATCAATTTCATTATTTCAATATAAATCTCAAAATTTATACAAAATTAACATTTGAGGTATTTAGGGCAAAATCCATTTTCTTCCCAAAATCAACTCCAACATTCAAATCCACGATTTAAACCCCAACTCAATATCATTTTCCATGTCAAAATCATTTTCAAGGATCCATTTGAAAAGAAAAGAAAAAAAAAACCATCTTTTAAATTTTCACCAAAAACCCTAGATTGTTCCAAATCTTCCAAAAATCTCAGTATTGCTTAGAAATACAAATAATTAAGTTAAAACTCATAAAGAGTGTGGAAAGTATCCCTACCTCAAGCTAGAGCACGAGAGAGAGAGAGTGAGGGAAACCCAAAGATGCCAAAAATCAACTTTGCTCCGGTTAAAACAAAACCCATGTCGAGCTCTATCTTTTTAACAAAGACTCACAGGTAAAAAGATCGACAAATCTAGGTGTATTTGAGGGAAATATGTGAGTTTTAGAGAGAGAGAAAGAGAGAGAGAGAGAGAGAGAGAGAGAGAGAGAAAATAGGGTTTTGAAATGTTTAGACAAAGAAAGATATGAAAAAGTGACTTAAAATGGGCTATTTACGAACTGATATACGCACAGCTCGCTCGAGTACAAGAGTTGTCGCTTGAGCGACCAAACTCAATAAGTCGTTTCGCTCAAGCGCAGATTACACACTTCCAGGAAGCTTCGTTTGAGCGAAGAATACAAAACCCTAGTAGTTTTGCAGAGGTGCAAAAAATACTAGATGTTCACAAAGACCGCTCGAACGCAAGAAGTTTCGCTCAAGCAAAGAGACAAAAATTTGGGGAACAAAAGTTTGAAAAACAAACTACCAACCTATTCCAAACACAACCAACAGAACCCAATAGCTCCATTCAAAGAGAGAATAGCGGAAAACAAAGTAAGAACAACTATATTAGGAAAGAAACCTGAATCCAAAAGTCAAATGGGTCAGGTTTAAACCAGGAATGCTATATTCTCAATGCATGATTCAGTCTTAGTTCTTAAAATAGATGAATCATACTTTATGATTTGATCCGTATTTTTATAGTTATGGTTCTAGTTTAGAACCGAACTATCAGATCGCCCACAGCTCACTCCTTGCGCCTCTCTCTCTTGCGTTGCTTTGCTTTGCTTTGCTAAACCCATGGGTACAGTTAGCTACTAAAGATTGGGTTGCAATTTGTACGTCAAGAGAGCAAAGAAACTAGGCTGTAATTTAGAGCTATATACTGGGCCATTTAAACTATAAATGGAGAAATTTTATGGACTAATAATTAAGGCCTTAAAAGGCTCCAATTACAAATTTTATGGGCTGCAAATTTGGACCTTTAACTTGTTGGCCTGCTATATTTTTTATTTAATCGTATTGCTTTTTGGAAAAATTACAAAAAATAAAAAAAATCAAGATTTAAGCTTTATAACAAAATAAACCTTAATTTTTTAATTTTGTCAATTTAAATTCACCTATTTTCAATCAATAAAACTAATAGAAAAAAATATTTTAGTCATCTATCTATTATTATATAAACAAAACCATTGTGGCCTCTTTAAGGATTGAAATCCCAACCTATTTTCCTCAATTTTTTGAATTTATAAAATTTAAAAATACACGACATTCTATATATGGTTTAAAATCTATATTTTTATGGTACAAAAATCTCAATTTCAAAAGTGATCCTTTTCAAAATTTTAAATTCAGATTTTTAAATGAATTAATTAACTTTTTTTTTGAAATATATAAATCAAGGCATAATAAGATTTTTTTTAAAAATAATTCAATAAAAGTTAGAAGATTTTTTTTTTTTAAATTTTAAAACTTATTAATTAACTTTCCTTTCAAATTTCTAAATTTGATTTTATAAATGAATTAATTAAATTTTCTTTTGAAATGTGTAAATTAAGGCATAATAATATTTTTTTTTTAATAATTCAATAAAAGTTAGCTAATAGAAGATTTTTTAATTATTTAAAAAATAAGAATTTTAAAAAAATAGTATAAATGTTTGAGTTTCATAAGGCTCTTCTTATTAGAAACCCCATTTTCTTTAATATATAATATAGACAAGATTAGAAGCTATTGAATCTGTATGAAGTACATTGTTAAGTTTGAAACTTTGATAAGGAGTAGGAAGGAGACCTTTACTAGTATCTTGAATTGGAATAGAGTTGTCATCACCTATAGTAATTTGATCGGAGCCTTGGTAAGGCTAATAGCAACTAAGATGACTAAGATCATTAGTCATGTTGTCTGTTGTTGCAGAATCCAAGTACCAAGGACCTGGAGTTGAATAAGTTCCTGTTGGATAATTTTTACTGTATTTAAATAGATTAAATTCTGTTGTGTACTAAACAACAACTAGAATATAAAGAAATAAAGGAAAGGAGAGAAAAATGTTTGATTACAAAAATCAAACTAGAAATAGAATTAAATAAATAAAAACAGATTTTATTTTGTTACAAAAACAAAATTAAAATCTGATTTAAATAAATAATAATAAAATCAGAAAATAAATAAATAATTTACTTGATTAATATCTTGAATATTATTCTGATCAAGTCCAGTGTTTGACACTGTGTCCTTAAAACAGATTCGTCCTCTCCACGGTGCTTTTAGAATGTAGACATCTATCTTCCAGGATGAAATGATCAACTACAAAAAATAGCAGCACTACAAATTGTTTGCCTAATGAACACACTAAGTGTTTATACTCTTTTTCACAAAAAATAAAATGCAGCAAAATGAAGAATAAATTTGCAGAGGTGAAGTACGAAATTTCTGAATCAAACATCAAATGAGGGCTATTCTATTTATAGATGGATTGGTGTCCGCATGTTTTGAATTAAACAGGTGCAAACCTGTTCAATTTAAACAGATAGGCACTATTTGGACAGGTTGAAAACTGTCTGATTTTGAATTTAAATAGATTTAAATTTGTTGGGTTCAAAAAATGGAAGGGATCTATTTGGGTGTACAGAAAAAACCGAACCAGTTTATTTTCGGTTTAATTTGAATTATGGATTTTATTTTACCAAAAAATAAAATTAAATTCAAATGTTTTTTGCCCAAAAATATAGGTATTGGGCCGGACAAGCCCAACCCAACCTCACACCCACGCCCAGCCCAGCCCAGCCCGCCCGACCAAATGACGGCGCGCGCGTGGTGATTTTTGGGTCCAATGGGTCTAGCCCATTTTGCCCATAACCGCTCCCTCTACAAAACTTGGGTACCCCTTGGGGCACACCCCAAGTACCAATCCCATGCCTTATAAACCCATTCAAAACTTCCCACCAAATCAATGTGGGACAAGCCTTATTCAAACCTTTAAGGATTTTTTACCAAAACTCCATTTCCATGGAGCATACTTTGGCTTCAATTTCCCATTCACTCGGTAATGGTTTTGAACAACCAAATATACCACGTAAATCACAACGCGGCATAGAACGCGTTACCACTTTGACCTGAGAAAATTGATGCTCGGGTCCCACCTAAAAATTAGACCAAAGTTAGGAAAAAATTCTGGGTTTACCCAGAATTTCCAACCATTTCCAACAATCCCCCACATGAATGGAATTTGATGACAACGGAAATGCAACAATATGCAGACTTTATCAAAAGAGTATAAGTTGAAAATATCTTGCATCAGGATAGGTAGGTTTCGGCCTTGAACCTTTCCTAGTGATAACCTATCGGACTTACCAGCTAACCAATGGATGCGATGCCTTAAATTGTTCAACCGTTTGTGTAAGCCAAGACAATAGATTTCACACAAAATATCTTCTAATACATTGTGGTTCTCACTGTTGTGTTCATTTTGGCCTTGAACGCTCCTGGTTTTCATTAGTATTTGTAGAGAATTTAGCCTCTTTCATTCTCAGTTCGACACTCATATAGGTGATTATTATTATAAGTATCTCTTTATACTTGTCTTGATTTTATACCTAAATCAAGATGTAAGTAATCATTAAAAGCAAAGCTTATCCTTATACCCCTACAGACAATATATGTTGCAGATATCACTCTCACCATAGGAATGGGTAGGGAATTTTAATCCCTTGGTGATTTCTGGTGAGTCACAAATAATTTAGTTTCCCCTTTGAACTTAGTTCTTGAGATCTCCAGTCATATAAGTAGAGTTACCATTATGACGACTCTTATGTAGTAGGCTTTAATCCCATCTTCTTCGATGAACTATACACTAGCTCTTTTGTCAAACTTTTGTTAACGGATCCGCAATATTCTCTTTAGATTTTATATAATCTATTGAGATTATTCCATTTGACAATAATTGTCTTATGGTATTATGTCGACGACGAATATGTCGTGACTTACCGTTATACATATGATTTTGTGCCTTGCCTATTGCAGATTGACTATCACAATGAATACAAATAGTTGGCACAAGTTTTGGCCACATTGGAATGTCTTCTAAGAAGTGACGAAGCCATTCTGCTTCTTCTCTTGCTTTGTCTAAAGCAATGAACTCGGATTCCATTGTAGATTACGCAATGCAAGTTTGTTTCGTGGATTTCCAATAAACATCAGCGCTTTCCAGAGTAAAGACATATCCACTTGTGGATTTTGAATCTTTAGTATCCGATATCCAATTTGCATCACAATAACCTTCAAGTACTGCTGGATATCGAGTAAAGTTCAAACCATGATCACGGGTGAATCTTAGATATCTAAGAACCCGAATGATCGCCTTCCAATGGTCTTCTCCGGGGTTACTAGTGTACCTAGTCAACTTACTGATAGCATAAGCTATATCAGGACGAGTACAATTCATTAGGTACATTGGGCTTCAATGATTTTGGAGTATTTTAACTGAGACACTGTATTACCTTTATTTTTCGATAAATAAAGACTGATGTCTACAAGTGTTCTAGCTACATTCAAATCATCCTTAATAAATTTATCAAGAATTTTCTCAATATAATGAGATTGAGATAATGCATATCCGTCAGATGTTTTAGTAATTTTCATTCCTAATATAACATCTGCGACCCCCATATCTTTCATATCAAATCTTTTATTAAGCATTTGCTTAGTTGATTTGATCATGTTTTGACTGCTTCCAATGATAAGTATGTCATCCACATAAAGACAAACTATGACATATCATTGGTCAGTGTTTTTAACATAGACGCATTTGTTACATTCGTTTATCTTAAACCCATTAGTAAGCATTGCATGATCAAATTTTTTATGCCATTGCTTAGGTGCTTGTTTTAATCCATAAAGAGATTTTACAAGCCGACAAACTTTCTTTTCTTGCCTCGGCATTACAAACCCTTCAGGTTGCTTCATATAGATCTCTTCATTTAGATCCCCATTTAAGAAAGCTGTCTTAACATCCATTTGATGTATTTCTAAATTAAACGACGCTGCTATAGCAATAAGCATGCGAATGGATGTTATTCTTGTCACAGGGGAATATGTGTCAAAATAGTCCAGACCTTCCTTTTGTCTATAACGTTTTACTACAAGTCTTGCTTTATACTTGTCTATTAAACCATCTGCTTTCATTTTTCTCTTGAATATCCATTTATATCCAAGAGGTTTAGAACCTGGTGGAAGATCCACCAATTCCCAAGTATGATTTTGCATAATGGATTCAATTTCATTATTAACAGCTTTTTTCCACAAAGGTGCTTCAGGACCTGTCATTGCTGCCTTAAAGCTTTGAGGTTCATTTTCTAACAGGTATGTTAGGAAATCTGGACCAAAGGATTTTGATATTCTCGCTCTCTTACTTCGTCTTGGTTCATCATCAGTTAAATCCTGTTGGTCGAGACCATTACTAGCCTTTTGTGTTTGATTGTCATTAGTCTCTTGACTTTGTGTACAATCATAAGTTCTTTTCTGTGAACTTAATTCATGTCCTTTCTTGTAAGGAAAGACATGTTTAAAAAATACAGCATTCCTTGACTCTATAATAATGTTCACATTTATATCAGGTATTTCTGATTTATAAGTCAGAAACCGATATGCACTACTATTCTGAGCATAACCAATAAACACACAATCTATTGTTTTTGGTCTAATCTTAGTCTTTTTAGGAACAGGAACTTCAACTTTTGCCAAATACCCCCACACTTTTAAGTATTTGTAAGATGGCGGTCGACCTTTTCACAATTCATAAGGAGTGCTGTTGGTTTTCTTGTGGGATATTCTGTTAAGAACATAATTAGCAGAAAATATTGCTTCCCCCCACAAGTTCTGTGGTAAGCCTGAACTTAGTAACATGTCATTCATCATTTATTTTAGGGTTCTATTATTTCATTTAGCAATTCCATTTTGTTGTGGAGAATAGGGTGCTGTAGTTTGGTGAATAATGCCATGTTGTACACAAAATTCATTTAATGGTGCATCATATTCACCACCCCTATCACTTCTAACCATTTTAATGGTTTTACCAAGTTGATTTTCAACTTCTGTTTTGTAGAGTTTAAACATTTCTAAGGCTTCATCTTTACTTCTATGTAAATAAACATAACAATATCTTGTGCAATCATCGATAAATGTTATGAAATACTTTTTGCCTCCTCTAGTTTGAACAAATTTTAGATCACATACATCAGTATGAATTAATTCTAGAGGTTCGATTTTCTTTTCAATTGATTTAAATGGAGCCTTAGTTAGTTTCGTTTCTACACAAACTTCACATTTATGATTAGGATTAATTTCAAACTTTGGTATATAATCCAAACCAATTAATCTACGCAAAGCATCATAATTTACATGTTCTAATCTACCATGCCATAAATTCGACTCAAGAATATAAGCAAAAGATGTGTTATTCTCATTCATAGCAACTTTTGGTACAACTGTCATTACATTTAATTTGAAGAGACTATCACTCATGTATCCCTTACCAACATACATGCCACTCTTTGTTAATACAAATTTATCAGACTCAAAGACAAGCCTAAAACCATTTTTACTTAAAAAAGAACCAGAAACTAAATTCTTCCGGATGTCAGGTACATGCAGTACGTCGTTGAGGGTCAGTTTTTTCCCTGATGTCATCTTCAATATCACTTTTCCTTGTCCAGCCACGGTAGAAGTAGAAGAATTTCCCATGAAAAGTTGTTCACCATTTGCAGCCTCATTGTAGGTAGTAAACATCTTCTTGTCCGCACAAATATGACGAGTTGCTCCAGTGTCAACCCACCACTTTTTGGGATTTCCAACCAAGTTAGCCTCAGACACCACAGCAGAGAGGTTGATGTCATTCACTCTGTCAGAGATGTAATCTAGTTCAGTTACATTGGCCTGATTGGTAGTCTTCTTACTTGTACTTCCACGATCCTTCTTAGGGCGGCGGCAATTAGAAGCTCGATATCCAGTCTTGCCACAGTTATAGCATTTTTCTTTGAACTTCTTGTTGCTATCGCCTTGTTTAGGACCATCTCCAATAAACTTTCTCTTTTTATTATGTGGTTTATGAACCTGTTCAACCACATTAGCTTTGGACTCAATGGGATTTTTTTCATTCCTCTTTTCAGCCTTTCGGTTATCTTCCTCAATTCTTAGTCTTACAATAAGTTCATCCATGGTCATCTCTTTGCGTTTATGTTTTAAATAATTTTTGAAATCTTTCCAAGTCGGTGGTAACTTTTCCACTAAAGCAACGACTTGGAAAGACTCGCTTAGAGACATACCCTCAGAATGAATATCATGTAAAATTAATTGAAAACTTTGAACTTGGGAAATTACCGTTTGGGAGTTTACCATAACAAAGTCCAGAAATTTACCGACAACAAATTTCTTCGTGCCGGCATCCTCTGTCTTGTATTTCTTCTCCAAAGAATCCCATAATTCTTTTGCTGACTTCAGAGGACTGTAAACATTATACAACATGTTGTCAAGGCCATTGAGGATGTAGTTTCTGCAAAGGAAATCTGAATGTTTCCAAGCATTTACAGTGGCAACAACTTGCCGATCACTTTCACCCTCTTTAAGTGCTTGAGCCTCTTCATGGAGAAACTAGGCCAAATTAAGAGTTGTAAGATAGAACATCATCTTTTGCTGCCATCTCTTAAACTCAATACCGTTAAATTTTTTCCCTTTTTCTCCATGATTGATTGGTACATGAACATGGTTCTGGATAGGGATCGGTGTTGGTGTAACAATCGGAGTACCACTTCCAATTGCAGTTTTAGTTGCAGTAGCCATAATCTCTTATTACAAAAATCAGAAAAAATTAAAACACAAATTAATTTTCTAGTTATTAAAACCAAAAAATAAATTATTACACAAAATAATTTTATTTTCCTTGTTACTAAAACTAGAAAAATAAAATAGCACAATAATTTTCTGTAACACAAATTAATATTCTGCAATTGTTAATGACACCAGTATATTACTACTAGTTGTCAAAGAAAAGAGACAGTATATTATTACTATCTGTCAAATAGCATAAACCACTATTTGCTTTTCCAACCAGAATATGTCTTTATGAGATCACAGAAAATTAAATACAATGAAGATACCAAAATATTCTGTCTTAAGATTGTTGGACAATCTTCACTGTATTTAAATAGATTAAATTCTGTTGTGTAGTAAACAACAACTAGAATATAAAGAAATAAAGGAAATGAGATAAAAATGTTTGATTGCAAAAATTAAACTAGAAATAGAATTAAATAAATAAAAACAGATTTTATTTTGTTACAAAAATAAAATTAAAATCTGATTTAAATAAATAATAATAAAATCAGAAAATAAATAAATAACTTACTTGATTAATAGCTAGAATATTATTTTGATCAAGTCCAGTGTTTGACACTGTGTCCTTAAGACAGATTCGTCCTCTCCACGGTGCTTTTAGAATGTGGACGTTTATCTCCCAGGATGAAATGATCAACTATAAACAATAGCAGCACTACAAATTGTTTGCCTAATGAACACACTAAGTGTTTATACTCTTTCTCACAAAAAATAAAATGCAGCAAAATGAAGAATAAATTTGCAGAGGTGAAGTACGAAATTTTTGAATCAAACATTAAATGAGGGCTGTCCTATTTATAGATTGATTGATGACTGCAGGTTTTGAATTAAACAGGTGCAAACCTGTTCAATTTAAACAGATAGGCACTGTTTGGACAGGTTGAAAACTGTCCGGTTTTGAATTTAAACAGATTTAAATCTGTTGGGTTCAAAAAACGGAAGGGACTTGTTTGGGTGTACAAAAAAAATCGGACCAGTTTATTTTAAATTCTGGATTTTATTTTACCAAAAAGTAAAATTAAATTCAAATTTTTTGGCCCAAAAAGATAGGTATTGGGCCGGACAAGCCCAACCCAACCTCACACCACGCACCCATGCCCAACCCAGCCCGGACGGCGGCGGCGTGCGTGCGTGTGGTGATTTTTGGGTCCAATGGGTCTAGCCCAGTTTGCCCATAACCTCTCCCTCTACAAAACTTGGGTACCCCTTGGGGTACACCCTAAGTATCAATCTCATACCTTATAAACCCATTCAAAACTTCCCACCAAATCAATGTGGGACAAGCCTTAGTCAAACCTTTAAGGATTTTCCACCAAAACTCCATTTCCATGGAGCATACTTTGGCTTCAATTTCCCATTCACTCGGTAATGGTTTTGAGCAACCAAATATACCACGTGAATCACAACGCGACATAGAACGTGTTACCACTTTGACCCGCGAAAATCGAAGTTCGGGTCCCACCTAAAAATTAGACTTTAAAGTTAGGAAAAAATTCTGGGTTTACCTAGAGTTTTCCAACCATTTCCAACAGTTCCTACAGAAGAAGGAGCCTTGGAAACTGATGAAGAAGTAACAAAAGCCCTTGGTTATTGCTATTGACTGTGATTTTGTGACTAATATGATAAGAAGCTAGATTGATTTTGAGATTGAAACTGTGGATCCATGCGATGCCAACACTCTATTGTTGAATGATTAAAGCCCCCACAAATTTGGCAAATTTGATTAGAGAATCACCCTCTGCCTCGAGATGGACCAAATCGACCATGGCCTCTATAAGATCCTGAATTTCGTCCTCCTAGTCCACCTCTAGAATAAAATCGACCTCGAGATTGACCAAAATTTTGAGTTCTTGAAGAGATGTTAAATGAATTTGCAAATCCTTTACCTGTAGAAAAGGCTACAGTTGGCTCTGTAATTTTCTTATGCTTAGATTCTAAATGAATGGCTTCATAACACAATAAAGAGGAGAGATCACCCATGGTGATGGTGTCTGATCTAGCACGAATTACAGTAGTAAAAGCATCATATTCAGAAGGAAGACCATTCAAATTGATTAATGCCAGATCTTCATCTTCAATGATAGGCTAGTGCTAACTGACTGACTACGACTTTAATCTTCGAGAGATATTCCTCCATTGTATCAGGTTTCTTGGCAACACTATTCAATTTGTTCTTTAATTGATGAATATGTGATCTAGATAGAGACGTAAAACGCTTCTAAAGTGAAGTCCAAACTTCAGAGCAATGAAGGAATTGAAGCACAGTGGAATAGATTAAAGGTGTGAGTGTAGTAGTGATGCGACTTAGCAAGTGTGCATCAATCATGTTCCATTGAAGATAATCTGGATTAGGTCCTTCGGTGCCTATTGAATCTATGATTGTAGAAGAAGGACATGGTGTTGATCCACCAACATAACCAAGAAGGTTTGTTGCTTCAAGAATATTAGAGAGTTGAGTCTTCCAATGATGAAATTTGATCCATCAAGCTTGACTATCACAAATGATGAAAGATTAGAGATTAACAGAGTTAAATTTGAAGGAAGTGATGAGGATATAGAAGATGAAGATAAAGATGAAGGAGATGTCATGGATCAGTTTCTCATTAGAGCAGGAGCTCTGATACCATGTAGAAAAGCTATGGACAAATCATCTTTTTCATTACTTGGCAAGTATTACATCTTCTATATTTATACACAAAGATATAACAGACTAATAACAAACTATCTAACCATCTTAACAAATTTGTAACCTCCTAACTAACTATGAGCCATGGACTAATATGGGTTGTAAAGTAGTTGAGGTTAGGTTGCGGCCTGGGCTTAACTGGGCTATGGTCTAATGTGGCCTGAGCTCTTAAGCTGTAATCCTCAACATTGGGTATAGAATAATGTACCAAAAATAAAAATAAAAATAAAATAACCCTAATATCCTTGAAAAAATTAAGAAGAAACACGTGAAATATAAAATTGGTATTGAGTTTGTGATAATATATATATGATAATATATATAAAATAGGGAAAGGAATATTTGTCAAATAGAGTTCATACAAAATAGGTAAAGTTAGTAAAATTTAAATTAGATTTGGGTGTGTGTAGATTTCTATATGTAATTAAGAAAATATATACTGACGTGGCTTTCTTAGAAAAAAGAAAACACTTATAATGTGTCACCTAAGCATTAGAAAAACACTACTTTTAATATATATATATATATATATATATAATTTTCTATAATTTTATTAACTAATTCATTTTTTTTTATGATTTTTGATTTTTTAAATAAGAAAAATATATTTGTAATTATACTCTTGGTCCTTTTTAACTTTTTGTTATTTTCTTCAAATTTCATTAAATATTCTAGTAATAAATATGGTAAGTTTTCTTTTTTTTAAAATGAATAGACTAAAATTTTCAACTCTTTCCATTCCCATCCAAAAAAATACAGTTACAAAAGACAAAAAAAAAAAAATAAAGAAAGAAAGACATTAATAAACATTTAGCCACTATTTGGCATAAATTAAAAAAGTACATTTATTTTGATCACATCATTTTCCTATTTTTTTATACATATTTTTGTAAAAAATCAAAAAGTATACTTATTTAGATCATCTCAAACAATCCCTTAGGCCCCAATTGTTTTAATGTAAAATATTTTATTAGAAAAATATATTTTTATTGTAAATTGATTTTATACAAAAAAAAAATATATATTTTTTTTTGTTTTTATTTTTCGGCATTTGTTTGACATTTGAAATAAAAATATTTTATTGCTTAAAAGAAAACTTTTGATTCAATAAAGTGTTATTTATGATTCTTTAGTGAGTTAACATATTTATTTGAAAAGACTAAATGTATTAAAAAAATAGTGAGTGAGAGTCAAATTTACAAAAATTGACTTGCCAAAATTTTAAAAGTAAGTCATTTTTTAAAAAATAATGCAAAAATATTTTATTTAAAAAATGTTTTACTTACGTTTTATTCAACCAAACAACAAAAAATATTTTACGTCAAAATAAACAAACCCTTAACATTTATCAATTATGTTATGAAGTCTTCAATAGGAATATGACCAATTGTAATTTTTTTAGTTATAAAGTGATTTAATTGTGATATTTATAAATATTATAGATTACATATAATATACACGAAAGGTATATAATAGCATGACCCCACATTGGTATTGGTTGATTCGAATCTTTTGACCTTCCCTTTTCCATCTTTCCTTCTCAAATTAGCCTAAAGTTTATGCTTTGAAACACATGCGTGCATTTTAGAATCAGATGCGCATGGTAGTTAGTAGTACCTTTGATAGCATTAGGAAGGAACTACTACTAGCTGGAGCATTATGAACACCAGTTACCCTGTGTTTGGCAAGTGGGTTTATAGGTTTTTTTGGTTATTTTAGCCACAAAAAAATAAAATAAGCTATTTTAGTCATAACAAACAAAACATCACATCCAATCCATAATCATTACATTTTTCTCCCACAAAAAAACTCAAAAAAGCCAAAAGCCAAAAAATCCTTCCCAAACCAAACTTTTAAGCCCAGGCTAAAATAGTCAAAAAAACCAAAAAGCCAAAAAGCCAACCCACTTCCCAAACGGAGGCTTAGTCGCTTGATGGTATTACCAAAATGATATGACTAAGGTGTACTTTAATTCTATTTAAAATTGATAACTAATCGCTTGACGGAATCACTGATATCCCTTATTTAGCAAGCAATAATCAATTTAATTTTTTTCACAAATTAAAATAATTAGCATATTGGCCTACACATGGAAAATTCTAAAATTGGCTACATACATTGGTTGATGGCCTAATGTTTTCTTTTGGGTGAAGTGTATAAGTAAATATTCTGATCTACTGTCTATCCAATCCTAACCAATAGATTCTTCCATCATGTCAATATTTATTCACATATTTTTTTATGTCTAACTTTGTGTTTGATTTTTCTATTCCTAAACTTATGTAGAAATATTGTTTACTTATCAAAAGGTGGGTTGGCGAAAGATGCTTTATAATATGGAAAAAATGAATATTGACATGCATGCATTAATCATCTGAGATATAAAATGCCCAAGAAAATCCCTTGCTTGTGTTGCACACTTGCTAAAATAAAAATTATATATTTTTGATTTTGAGTTTTGAAAAAAAAAAAATAATAATAGAAAGTTTGAAAACATCTATTATTTTATTTTTGCGTAAAAATAATTTTTAAATCTTTTCTAAGTGGCTGTTTTTTCCCCAAAATAGTTTTTGGAAACAATTTGTCGAAGATTTTTTTTTTTTATATTTTCAAAAAATTAAAATATAACCAAACAAACTATACTATTATATGAAGTGGTGGGTAAGGTGGAGGGGGAATCAGTTCAATTAATGAAGGAGAGCACCGAGCGTTCATAAGCTCAAGTTCACTCCATGAAGTGGGTAGTTAATTAATAAATAGACATATTACACCGGTAATTTTTATATTTTGGTATTTCTATAATTATTGTTCTCATAATTTCAATTAATTTGATTTTGATTATACATTTATGATTTTATCTCAATTTAATCCAACTGATTACAATTATTAGTATTTTTTTCATAGAAAATGTGCATATAAACGACAAGTGTTATTATTTTGATAGTCAAAATGGTAAATTTGTTCAACTTAGTAAGTTAACCTTAACCAATTCAATGACTATTTTCCTTCAAAAATCTTAATCGGTATTTTCAATTAGACCAAATTGAGATAAAATCTAAAATTAACGATGAAAATCAAACTAATTAAAATTATAGGATCAAAATGATATAAGTGACAAAATATAGGCATTGCTGATATAATTTGCCCTTAATAAATCATTACTAATTACTATTAATCAGAGTGGATTATGTTTAACATTTATACAACCCTGATAAACATATTTCAATTTATTTTATTTATGTCAACACACTTTTTCATGGAAACAGTTCTTATCCTCCTCAATTAACATAATTACTAAAACTTCTTGTCCAATTATTAATCTTATTAACTTTCTTCTCCAAAATTTTAAAAATAGAATAAAATAAAAAAATATATTTTTTCAAGATTCAGAGGGTCCAATCATACCGCCCGATGCTATGGCCTCGTTTGGTTTGTATTTAGAGATATAATTTTTGAGAAAAAAAAAATCTCAAAATTTGTTTTGGATAAAAATTTTTCAAAAAAAAAAATTAAATTACTTTTCTCTGTATTATACATCAATCAATCATTTTTTTCTCTTCCATCTCTTGCATATCTTGCATATCAATCAATCATTTTTTCTCTCACACAAATCTATTCAACTAAAAACAAAAAAATAAAAAATAAATTAAATTATCCCAAACTCCAAAATTATTCTCAAAACATATAGCCAAACAAATTTTTGAATTTTATAAACTCTTTCTAAAAAATTATTTTTCCAAATTATTCTACAAATACAAACCAAACATGGCGTACGTGTTTGGCAACACCTAATAGGGCTTTTTTTTTTTTGTTGCAAACTTTTGCCTTTAATGACTTTTTTTTCAAATTTTTTGTTAAATTATTTCCGTGTAGATGAGTCTAAATTTTTTTTTTTTTGGAAAAATTTCAAAAGAATTGAAAAAACCAAAATAAGGATTTTTTTTTTAAAAAAAGGTCCGCCATTTTCTTCTTTTTGCATATTTTTGTCTTTTCTAGACATTTTTTTAAAAAAAAAATTAAAAATCTTTTCGTTTTCTAGTTCGTCTCCTCAATCATCTAAAAACCTAAAACTTTTTAAAAATATAAAACAAAATTCATTAAAGATAAAAAATAAGCACAAAAAAAAAAAAAAAATGCCATAAAACAAGCAAACCTCAAACACTCACAGCTAGGGGTGAATGAGCCGAACAATTAATTGCTCAAGCTTAGTTTGATAATTTTAATGAGTTTCAAAATTTGTTCAAGTTTGATTCGTTTAACTTTCAAGATGATATCAAATGAACTTTTATCAAGCCAACCTTGAACAGTTTTATATTTTATATAATTTTAGACTTATTAAACTGAGTTGGATAAGCAATTGGCTATTCAAGCTTGATTTGAAAACCTTAACGAGTTGTAAAATGTGTTCAAGCTTGATTTGTTTATTTAACGAACCAAACTCGAACGAACTTTTTAATAAGGCAAACACCGAGTTGAGCTCAAATTATTTAGTTCGTTTATCACCCTTACTCACAAAGTCACAATTCATAAAAGCTATTTATTTTTATTTTACTATGGATCAGAGTTTTTGGTATAATTTGTTTATGAGGTAAAAGTAATTTAATTTTTTTTTTAAAAAAACTAATTATTAAAAAATTCAAGAAAAATATTTATATTTATATTTATATTTATATTTATATTTTTATTTCTGATCATGCTTGTATTTTCCTTTCTCAAAATCAAAGAGAAAGAGAAGAGAACTTTGTCTATCTATAAGTTTAGTTTGCTTCCTAATGTCATATATCTCTTCTTCTTCTTTTTTCTTTTTTTTTTTTAATTTAAAAAATTAAATAAATAAGAGGAATAAAATTTGAACTTTGAATCTATTAAAAAAAAATTCTTACCACTTAAATAATATAGCATACAATATATAATAAATATTTTATTTTATTAAATGACACATCGCATCTAGCAACAAATAGATTCTAAGTTTTTGAATAAAAAACTTAGCTTCATATATACATATCCAGAAAAGAATAATATTAAGGATCATGAAATGTTTTATAAAGATTTTTCATCATTTAATTAGTGTGTGGTGTTTTATTATACAGCAATGTTAGTTATCATGAAAAACCTTTTATGAAAATAATCATGAAAGTTTTGTGACCCTTGCGTTACACTTAGAATAAAGTACCATACACTAATCAAGGTAATCCAAGGATCATAACTCTTTTATGATCATTTTCATAAAAAAAAAATTCATAATCCCTAACTTTTTTCTTTATTATATGTGTAATTTAAGGATAGAAAATTTTTCATAATTATTTTCATAATCCCTAACATTACTTGGTAGAAAAAAAGTCTTTAAATAGAGGAAGATTATATGTATCAGCATAACTAAAAAAAAAAAAAAAGTCATAATGAAATATAAAAAGTCACAATTAAATACCTGAAAATAATATTATAATTAAAAAATATATTTTTTTTAAAAAAGTTGAAGAAACAGAAATCATAAAGATTTTATTTTTTTATTATTTATTTTTATTTATTTATTTATTTTTTTACCCTTACAACCCTACATACACATGTCAGTGACTAATAAAAAGAAAAAAAAAACAAAACAAAACAAAACAAAATACTGAAAGTAAAAAGTTCCAACCTTTTTCCGTGAAGAAGATAGCGCAAAGAGGGTCCAGTGTGTGTAATAGTATCCTCCCTTTAAATATGATCATCAACTTCAAATGCCTAAAGAATCAGAGAAAGCTCAAACCTCTGCTTCCATGGCTTCTTCTTCTTCTTCTTTCTTCCCAGATGTATGGACATGGATTCAGAACCTCCCAGCAATCACTCAATGGAGAAAAGATTCCATGTCCATATGCATATGTTGTTTAAGCTCATCCCAACCATCTCTCAAACTCTCCATATCCAAAAACCCCCAATCTTCTTCCCTCTCCTTCTCCATTCTCGCAGATTACAACCTCCCAATCTCTCTCTGGACCTCAAAACCATTCAAACTCAACTCCAAATTCACAAACTCAATCGACGAAGAAACCATCTCTAATCTCTTCGGCAATCTCATCGAAGACGTCCTCAATTACTGCCCTAATAGAACCACATCGTTCCTCAGAATCCCCCAAATCGATTCATCGAACAACTTCAAAGACATCTTCAACGTCTCGTTTCTGACTCTAACTTTCCTGATTTGCATCTACGAAGCTCCCGCAGATCTCCGGTCGGTAAGTCTTAACGTTCTGAAGAATCAACTCGCGTGTCCGCGATCGAGAGAGACGACGAAGCTATTGGCCAGACTCGTGGGGTCGAGTTTGGAAGAGCAGTGGATGAGATCGGTAAATCTCGCGATCACGAATTGGATTGTGGAGCTTCAAGCCATGCTCAATCATAGCATCAAAACTCCATCGCCTCTGTTTTCGTACGGAGTTTCGAATGTTGGGTTGTGGAAAGTTCAACTGTATTGTCCTGTGATTGCCATGGATGTTGAGAAATCGACCAATCCTCCTCCTGATGAGCGATTGTGGTTCTCTTTGAACTATCACCAGCTTGAGGGGGTGATTCAATTGAATTACAAAGTGATTGTTCGAGAGAAGTGGGTTGACGTGATGGTGAACGTAGATAACATAAGGTACGTTGATTTGTTTGAGGGGGAAATGGAAACAACAAAATTTAAAATCGAATTTTCGCTAATTCTATTTAGTGTATAAAATTTGGTTTACATTTTATTTTATCATGTAGGAGTCAAATTTTAATTCGTTTGTCAGGGGGTAGTGGCCTAGTGAAGGTATCACTCTTCACATGCGAGACCTAAGTTTGAATTTGAGGGGCGAATTTGTTGTTGCACAGTTGGTTTTTTCAAAGATTTCGTCATGTTTTCCATTCGAAACTTGGATTCTTCTGTAACGTATAGTTGAGCTCCGCTGATGCCTCAGTGGTGGGTCCCTTCCTACTAATTTAATCAAATCAGGCCGACAACCAATCTAGGCTCATCTGTAACGCATGGTTAAGCTCCACTAGTACTTCGGTGGTGGGTCCCTTCCTATGAATTAAGTCAAATTAGGCCGACAATCGATTACCTTGGGACCCAAGCCCCAGATACAGTAATGATACTTCAGAACATCTTTTTTTTCTTTGTTCAAAAAATAAAAAAAAAGTTCAATCTGTTTATATATTCTTTCTTTTGGAAAATTCTATTATAAATCCCTATGCACCCTTAAGTATATTATTTTTTTCTTTACTTATGATTTTATTTTAGTTATGATTCATAAGATCTTTAATTATGCCTTATATATTACTTAGTTATGACTTTTTTTTTTTATCTTTTTTAATTATAACTCAACAAGCATAAAATTATTTTATTTTCTTCTTTATTTATAAGGTACATACAGTACACACCTTTTGAATGTGTACCATAGTCTTTCCATTTTTGGAAAATTCTACGCCCTTTGAGGGGTGTATACCAAAATCTTTTCCTTAGGTAAAATTTTAATATTTTTGTAGTAAATTTTTTACTCTTAGCCCTCATTTTGGGTTAATTTAGCTTGAATTTTTTAGTTTGTGACTATTTTAGCTTGCCTAAAAAAATCATATTTGGGATTAATTTTAACTTTTTTGTAGTTGATTTAATGGGTGTAAAGTGAAATGATTATTATTTAGATGTAACATTTTATTTTAATGACTAAATTAACTTGTCTTATCTTTATTGAATTTAGCCAATTTGGCCTATCCCAAACAAGGCCTTACACCTGTTATTTTGACGATTATTTCTTTTCAATCTTTTTTTTAGCACTCATAAAATTTTGAAATTATTATTTTTTGTCTTTATGACCCCAATATTTCAAGGGGGAATTATTTATCAGTTAGACAAACAAAAAAAAAAAACATATCCAAACAACATTTGTACCCACACAATTTTTCACTTTCACCTCATCATGGAATCACTTGTATTTCCTAATATTTTTATCATTTTTTTTTTCTATTTCACTGTTGAGTAATTCACCTATATTTCAAATTGACCCACATCCCTAATCTCAATTCTTCTCTCTCATTCCCCCTCTCTTCCATGCCATTCATCACCAAATTAGGCTTTCAAAGGGTGACATGGATCGGAGTTGAAGGTTTTGAAAGGTTGATAGTAACAAGCAGAGTGGTAGATGTTAGAGACGAGATAGATAACAGGAGACGTGGTTGCGGTTACAAGTAGAGGACAAGGATGAAGAGGAAGTGAATGATATAAAAATTCAGCAGCAAAAGAAAAATAATTTATTATTGAATATCTAATTTCATTATTAAAAATAAAATGATGAAACATATTGAGGAATGACTTTAGTTAAATAACTTTTTTACAATGAATTCCACATATGTATATTTAAAATTATTTTATGTGATTAATTGGTTTCTGTGTCTTAGATTTATTATTTAAGTGTTGTTTTGTTTTTTCAATCAGGTGCGACATTATCCGACTTGTAACCGAGACTCTCATGACCGAGCGAGGAGCCGGAACATCCGAAAAACACTTCCCCTCACGAATCTCTCTACAGCTCACTCCCCAAACCAACGTTCTGACCGTATCAGTAACCAAGTCCTCAGACAACCCAACAAGGGAAATCGGCCTAGAAAAAACCCTCGAAGGCTCGTTCAATCCACCAAACTCAATGGGACTCAAGATTTCAGCTGTAGAAACCATGACAACTACCTTAAAGCCATGGAAATTTGAGCAATCCGTGTACGGTGACACAGCAAACCTAAACTGGTTTCTCCACGACAGTGTCGATGGAAGAGAAGTGTTTTCATCAAAGCCTTCGAAGATGGCATTGATACAGCCCAAGGCGTGGTTTAAGAACCGGTACTCGAGTGTGTACAGGCCTTTTACAAGGCAAGGAGGGGTGGTGTTTGCGAACGATGAGTATGGAGAGACTGTGGGGTGGAAGGTGGAGAGGAGTGAGTTGGGGAAGGTGATGGAGTGGGAAATGAGAGGGTGGATTTGGTTAACTTACTGGCCCAATAAGCATAGGAGTTTTTATAGTGAAACTAGGAGGTTGGAGTTTAGAGAAATTCTTCAACTTACACTTTCTTAGATATACTACTATGGAAAATAATTTGCATGGGAATTAACTTGTAGTTTGTGTTTTATGTTTGCTGAATAAATGCCTTGATCTTACCTAGAGGGAGTTTCGCATTGAATTTCTTGTGAGTTTTCGATGTCAAATATGCTATGGACCATGACATATTTCTCAAATTTTTCTAAGTAAGGTGTATGTCTGGTGAAAATTGAATTAATATAGTGTGGGATTCACATGTAAAACGAATCTGAGTCATTGATGTGAAATTTTAGATAATTCTAAATTTTTATATATATGTTTGTAACATTACTGTTTCGTTTTTTTTAAATTTAAGGTCAATGCGTTAAGAAATTATTAAAAAAAAATTATATTTTTTATAAGTGAAAAAGTTGATATTTTAACTTTTTTTAGTTGATAACAAATTGAATTTTTGATTCATTTATAGCCAAATAATCCCAAAAAAATTAACTTATTTAGCTCACTCCAAATGAAGCCTAATATTTTATATGAGTAATAATGTATAAATTGAAATTTTATATCCTAATTTTTATGTGAAATGATGTGATCAATTTTAACTTTAAAATAAAATACCTATGAAGATAAATTTTCTTTATAAAAATGACATTTGATTCTTGCGGTAAAAGCAAACCATGGACAACTTTATTTAAACAAACTCAGACCTCGGAGTGTGCTCGCTTCAGCCTCCGTTTGGAAAGTGGGTTGGCTTTTTGATTTTTTAATTTTTTTGGCTATTTTAGTCTGGGCTTAAAAGTTTGGTTTGGGAAGGACTTTTTGACTTTTTGAGTTTTTTTGTGAGAGAAGAATGTAATGATTATGAGTTGAATGTGATGTTTTGTTTGTTATGGCTAAAATAGCCTATTTTGTTTTTTGTGGCTAAAATAACCAAAAAAACCTACAAACCCACTTGCCAAACACAGGCTCAACTTGTCTCTGACTTCTTAAATTATTTTAATTTATTTGCTTTTAAGAACTATTTACCAAGTGATCAAAGAACCAAAATTGTGGTCGGATGGCCTATTTTGAACCTGGCTTACAGCCAGTTTTTTTAGCTTTTTTAAGTTTCTTTATCTATATATTTTTATAAGTTTTTTTACAAAAAGTTAAAAAGAGTAAAAAAATAATAATTTTTAGCCAACTTTTTAAAATAAGCCAATAATATCTTGAAAAAATAAAATAAATAGATTAGTGATAATTCAAATACAATGTAGATAGAGGAGAGGATAAACCTGTCTGCAACACAAAATCAATCTAGAAGGGTCATCAACATATTAACAATATAATTAGGCCTATAGCTTGTTGGTTTCCTTCTTTGTTCTCTCCCCCTATTTTTGTTTGAGATACGGTGGGTGAACAAGGTTGTGGCCCTTTGTTAGAGCAGCTGTCTGTTTGTAGCTGCTGGTTTTCTTGTGGTTTTCTTTTGTTGTGCTGCTGTCTGTTTGTCGCTGCTGTCTGACTGCCTTGTGTTTAGTGCTTTTGTTTTGCTGGGTTAGGGCCTGGGTATTCCCTTTGTATACTTGTACATCCTTTGTTTTATTTTATAACTTATTCATCTTAAAAAAAAAACAATTAAAAATAATTTTTTAGTTTTTAACTTTTTTTTAAGTCACATCACTTAAAAAAAAAAAAGTCAAAAAGCTATTATTTTTAAATTCTAAGTAACTTTGATTTGATCCCTTCAAAATCTAAATAATTTTTTTGCTATTCCTTGAAATCTACTCTAAATTTTTTACTTATTCCAATATTTTCAACTGCTCTTTATAACCCGGGGATATCAAGAATTTAGACACAAAGGCCATTTTTGCTTGGATGGATATGAATTTGAGATTGGATTAATAGTCTAATAAAATTATTAATCCGATATTTGGTTAAACAATTGAAGTATGGATTAACAATTTATCCGGATATGGTATTCTACATATGGGTGCGTTTGTTTAGACGGACTGGATAAGGGGGGATTGTAATCCATCGGACTATTAGTCCTGGGATATATTGTCCCAGGACTATTTGGTTTGACTAAATTTGTATCCTATGTTTGTTTAGTCATGGAATTAGATGTCTGGATTGGACTATTTTTAGTTATCCAATATTTGTTTGGGATATTATCGAGAAGGATAAATGCTCAAATGACTATTTTATCCTTTTCAATTATTTACTAAGTAATAGCAATATTAAACATAGCTTTAATATTTTAATTATTTTTAACTAGATTAAATAAAAATTTGTTTTATTTTATTTTTTGCACAATATTTTAATTATTTTAATTTATTATTTTCAATTAAATTAAATTTATAATTTATATTTTTTATTTTTTATTTAATATATAATTTTAAATTAATGACAATAAAAAATAATTTTATTTAATATATAAATTAAATTTTCAACAACACTAAAAAAATTTAATTTAGAAGGCCATAATTTATAATTTATTATTTTTAAATAATTTAATTTATAATTTATATTTTTTATTTAATATATAATTTTAAATTAACAACACTAAAAAAATAATTTAATTTAATATGTAAATTTAATTTTTTAACAACACTAAAAAAATTTAATTTATAAGGCCATAATTTATAGTTTATTATTTTTAATTAAATTTATAATTAAAATTTTTATTTAATATATAATTTTAAATTAACAACACTAAAAAACTAATTTATAAATGTTCAAAAGACTATTTTATCTTTTTCTAATTGTTTGCTAAGTAATAGCATGGAGGGTAAAATGGACATTTTATAAAATAATCCCATGGGATACCAATCCCATGGTTTCTATCCCACCCTCCCCATGGGATAGGATAATCTCATATTTGTGGGATTAATAGTCTGGGGGACTATTAGTCCGGAACAAAAAAAAATGAAACAAACAATGGACTATTAGTCCGGTAGGACTAATAGTCCAATCCCACCCGCCTAATCTTTCAAAACAAACACACGTGGACTATTCAATCCCACAAAGGGAGTGAGATATAAATTGGAAGATTAAGTTAAAGTCTAGATTATTAGTCCTTCCTTATAATCTTAACTCAGTCTAAACATAGGATATGATACACAATCTAAAGGGATTCGTAATTCTAGGACTATTAGTCATAGGAATGTTAATCCAATCTAATTTAGTCCACCCAAACAAACATGACCAAAAAGTACCAGGAAAAAAATAATGTGGTCGAGATTAAATTTATGTATGGTGGGGATTCACACATTATTTTTGTTAATACTTTTCTATATCTTAATTATTCATCTTTTACATTATTGCACAACTTATATCATCATTTTTATTTACTTTATACATATTTTTATACTTTTTATTAGATCATCATTTTCATTCATTTCTCACCTCTTAACTGAGCGCGATGATAAAGACTTTATAATAAACATTCATTTTATATTATTATAATCACATATTTCATTAATATCAATTATAATTTACAATTTTTTAAAAAATAATAAAATCATAGTATTTCTTAATAGGACATGAATAACCATAATTTAACAATATTATATAATTAACACCATAAATATTATAAGTTTCAAATTCTAGTAAAAATAATCAAAAAAAAATATTAAATAACATGCAACGTGATGAAATATATACATTAATTAGAATTTTGAAATTGTACTATTATAAATATATATATATATATATATATGTGAAGAAAAATATATATTTTAGCCCCTCAATTAAAAATCCTAGTTATACAAATGTTGGGAGAGTATAAGGATTCTCCGTCAGTCCTTCAATCTTTTTGCCCGAAGTTATTGAAAAAATTGTGTTTTAATTCAACAGTGAAAAAATAATTCCATTTTAATGTTGGTGCAAATCTTTTATATGTGTAGTGTAAGTCTTTTTGTGTGTGTGAGATTTGTACCAAAAACCTTTTTTTGCAATTATTTTAAGATTGTCTCACTTAATTGAAATTTTTTCAAAATTATTTGATGGTGGTAGAACATGATTTTTATAATTACAACAGTTAGACTCAATACTTTTATATTAGTTTTTGGAAGACAAATGTTGGGATAGTGTGGATCTTAATAGATACACTACTCAAAATTCAGTGAGTTAATTATAAGGAGGCAAAGAATGATTAATTAATTAAATTACAAAATTAAAACGTATGATTAAATTATTTATTTAATTGCTACAAAACATGAGGTTTTATCTTGAACCTTAGTTAGCTACTCATCATTGAATGAATAATCGAAACCATGAAAAGATTAATCATTAAAAGAAAACTTGGATGTTTTAATGTGCAGTGTAATCAGTTTGCATGCATTCGGGTTCAAGCTGACACGGAACGATAGTGCTACATGCACCAATTAGTATACTAATTAGTGTGTCAATATTAATTATGATATTATTATTGACCTCACTCATTAATTACATTACAAATACCAAAAACCTTTTAAATTATGTCGTATCATCAATTAATATACTAGTTAGTATACTAATTAGTGTATATAACATTATTCGACACGAAATTTGAGAGATGGACTCTCTTGACCCTGTATTAAATGTTTTAATATTAATATAGTATTATTTATTAGTTTGAAAATATTTTGGTGAATTGAGAATTTCAATGCACAAATTGTCTCATTTTGCAAGAACGAGGGCTGATCGAGCTTGAGATTCAAGAGATGAATTCTCTAGACCCAATAATTATAATTTATGTATATATGATAACCCTGTAAATTTTGTGATTTAATTATACAAAAAAAAAGGTACTTTTAAGTGTTATATAAGTGTGAAAAATTTGTATTTCATTTCTTTATTTAGGCTCACAATGTGATAAAACATTCCTAAAAGACTTCACAACCATCCATTATCTTGTCCCTGTTAAATTATAGGATAATTTACAAATACATGCTCTGAGACTCATTACAAGAATCTGTACTTTTAGCGATTATTTTTCGCGACCAATATAAAAGTTGGTAGCTAAAAGTTACCTTTTGGCGATCAAATATTAATTAGTCGCGAATGATCATTATTTTTGACGACCAAATATGAGTTGGTCACAGAAGGTCAAATTTTGGGACCAAAAAAAGAGTTGGTCGCAAAAAGTGGTATGGTTTTGGCGACCAATTACAAATTTGGTCGCGGAAGGTCACATTTTGGCGACCAAAAAATAAGTTGGTCACGGAAGATCAAAAATAAGTTGGTTGTAAAAACTTATATTTAGCGACAAAAAATATTTTAGTCACCGTATATTGAGTTTTGGCTACTAAAACAATGTAGTCGCCGAATGGAAAATAAAAAATTATTTTTTTATCTTTTGGCGACCAAAACTTTGGTTTTTAGCGACTAAAAATATTTTAGTCGCCGTATATTGAGTTTCGGCTACTAAAACTATTTAGTCGCCAAATGGAAAATAAAAAATTATTTTTTACTTTTGGCGACCAAAATTTTGGTCGTCAAAAACTTATTTTCAGCGACCAAAAAAAAATTAGTCGTCGTATATTTATTTTTTCGGACCACAAAAAAGTTAGTCACCAAATTAATATTTTTTGCCGACTAATATTTTAGTCGCCGTTAATTAAGCTTTGGCTACAACAAAATTTTAGTCACCAATTATTAACATTTGCCGACCAAAAACTACTTTTGTTGCCAAAGGTGTGAAAATTTTAGAGGGAAACCATTTAATATTGTCCCCGCCTATTCTCTGTTTAAACAAATCAGATTGTTCTCTCTCTCACACAGATTCTCCTTCACCCCCACCTCACTGCTAGTGTGTGTGTGTGTGTGTGTGTGTGTGTGTCTCTCTCTCTCTCTCTCTCTCTCTCCTAAACACCCACTGCACCAGCTGGATTCATCATTCTTCTCCTCCACTGGTGCCTCCGCTAGATCCGAAAGATCGTTGAGATCTGAATCAAATTTGAGTCCTCGTTTCGATTCCTGATCTCTCTCAACCTTTTCTCTACCACACCCCTCGAAACAAGCCAAACCCTAACCTAACCGCTCAATCTCGACCCTCGATTGGAGTCCTCTCACCCCCTCTCGAGCCCCAAATCGCCGTGAAATCGACCAAACGCACTTTCATTGTCAGAGTCGCGTTCGATTGCTACTTCAAATAGATCTCTCAGATGCCTAGTTGGTCCAAAAAATAGCTTAGAAAACATGAACCAGCTTAGATTACTCAAAGTTGTAGGAATGGGCCAAGTGCTTTGGGTGCTTTTCAAAAGTGTTTTCGAAAATCTTCATCTTCTTCCTCTTCATCATCAGCTAGAGTTTCCTGGTTTTTGAGCTCTTCGAAGATGTCAATGGCGTCGCAAGAGCATCTGGACAAGATGCAGCTCTGCCAGAACTACCGTAACCTCTGGCACACCGATCTCATGGGCACCATTCAGGTCGACACTCCATGTACTCTCTTTCTCTCTCTTTCTCTCTCTCTCTCACTTCTGTACTCTAATACGGTATTAATTTTGGTTTGTTTTCTTTGATGCAGATTGTTGCCTTGCATTTTGGTGGTGAGTACACTGATGATCCATTTCTTAGATTTGTTTTTTTGTTTTCAATTTCTCTTGTTTTGTTAGAGATCTGTAATTGCTTGTAGACTTACTGTTATTACGGTTGACTTGATCTGTGCTTTGAAAATTGAATCTTGCTTTGTTTCTTATTATGTCTTTCTTTTGATGGAATTGATGGAATCTTAAATATAAGAAAATACACAATTGCCGACCACTTTTGCCAACTAAAAATATTTTGGTCGCAAAAAATTGACATTTGACGACCAAAAAAAAATTCATAGCTAAAACTTGACACTATTACCGACTAAAAATATTTTGTTGCCAAAAAGTGATTTTTAGCGACCAATTTACTATTTTAGTCACAAAAAATTTTCATTTGGCGACAAAAAAAAAATTGGTCGGCAAAAGTCGAAGAGGGAAGACAAAAAAAAATGGAAATGAAAAACTTTTAGCGACTAAAATATTTTGGTCGCAGATAATAACATTTGCCAACCAAAAACCAATTTTGTCACCAAGGGTGTAGATTCCCCCGCCTGTTCTCTATTTAAACCAATCAAATTATTCTCTCTCTCATAAAAATTGGGGGCAAAATGAAATGCTGAGGCACCAAAATGAAATACTCTTGCGCCCAATGATAAAATGAAATACTCTTTGCAGAAATCACTCTCTACTCCTCCACCACACTCATCCATTTCAAACCCTAAATCATATCTCACCAATTTCACTCTCTCTTCTTCTTCTCTTCTTTTTCTTGGTTGAGTTCTTTAATCCGATCGGAGTATCTGAATACGAGTAATAGTAAACATGGTTTCGGATTCAAAGCTGGTGAATCGGCTCTGGGATGTGCTCCAGACCTTCGACCTCAACACCACCACCGCCAAATCTGTCCGGTGCACCCTGGAGTCGGAGTTCGACGTCGACTTGTCTTGACCGCAAAGCCTTCATCTGAGACCAAGTCAATTCTTTCCTCGAGACTCGTGTTTAGAAGACCCACAACAACACTGTCACTGTCGAAGAAAAACAAGATGAAGAAGCGATTCACGAGGAAGGTTCAGAGACTCTGAAACTTGAAGGCAACAAGTCTGAGTCTAAAGAAGAAGAAGAAAGTGATGGACATAGAAGCAAGAAATGAAGGTTAGGTTTTCCGTTTTTCTAAGCATTTCCATTTCCTCCTGTGTGGTTGCAGAGAAAAGAAATCAAAATATTTACTAATTGAATTTTTCACAGTTTTTGTTGTCATGTTAATATAATATGGGTTTGACAAAATATAGAAACACGAACCTTCAGGCTTTACCTGACAGGCCTCTCTTATACTCTGGAGGACAGACAGGTGGGCTAAGAGCGCAAATGAGGTTGACTGAATAAACCTTTATATTCTCTGTAACAAGGCTCATTGGGATGTTGCCTACTCTTCTACTTGCAAATTTCTGATATGCCCAACTCAGATTATGAAATAGAGAGAGCATAGTACATATGACCCATGCACTAACATTTTTGTTTTAGGTCATACCGTTACTCCCAAACGTCCTGTTTTGTGTAAATTAGTGTCCATTTTGTAATGGAATTCATTTCTTTTTTTTTTTCTTGACCTTTAATTTTTTTTTTCCTTCCCCTTTTTGAGAAATGGAAATGTGGTGTTGTAATCAAAGGGCTGGTCATGATTCTGGATTCTGGATTATTTCTGAAGGGAAAATAGTACTAAAGTAAAAACTATGTAAGGAGCAGACCCACATTTTGAGGTTTCAATGGCTGTGCTCATGATTCTGGATTTAGGTTAGCATCCTGGCCTGCTTGATGCATTTTGGAATGGTGGGCCATATCGGACATGATTTTCGATGATAATTGACTTAATTCTCTTGCCTTACAACTATAGCAAATTTTTAGTACATACTTTCAAAACTTTAGATGTGGGTTTGTTTTTCCCATGCTTGCAAATTAGATTTTCAAATTAGTTAAACATTGTCATAGTTCATCCCTATGATAAATTTTGTCCTTGTGTATTTCCTTTCATTTGTTTTTACTTTGGATTACTATAAGATGTCTTGTAGGCTATAGCATTGTAATACATGAAGTTATCATTCTAGACTTTTTATGATTTTTCATTATTGCTGTTACACTTTTCAAATTCTTGGTAGTTGTTGATAGTTGATTATTCTGCTCTAATTTTGGATAAGTTAGATAAGATAGATTGTAGACTGTTGTAAATTGCGACTTTCATTCCAATAGGGCATTCACTACAGAATTTTGCATGACAATATATGGTAAATTCTTATATGATAGCTTGTGATTATATTTTTGGCCTGGTGCTCAACTTGCCATTTGGGGTGGTTGGATTAGGCTGGAATTATTATCTCAGTGGAATGCCTTACGATTTGGGGTGCTCAATCTTATTCTCAAGTCTTGATTTATTTTTAACGAATTATTTCTGTATTGTGATTGATGCTGAAGCAAATGTGATACTTCACCTCATTACCCCTACTCTCTTTGTTGTGTGGGCTGTAAATTTTTTTAGTAAATTGTTCTTGACACTAATTGCTGCATACGAAATTCATTTGCTGATTATCTAGTTTATTGTTCTACGCAGGTACTTCCTAAATGTCATTTTCAATATTCTGAACAAGAAAGTTTATAATTATTTTCCATATCCATAGTAAGTTACCTTTGCTGAATGTGTTAGGGCTTTATAAATAGTGAAGCTAGATTGTGTTATTAAGCTCTCTTTGCAACTCTCAAACGTTGTGATAATTAAAAGATCATTTTTTCCCTTTTGCAACTTTGTCTCAGTTATACATCTCCTAGTTGGTGTGGTCTATTGTCTTGTCAGTTGGTCTGTTGGTCTGCCAAAACGAGCAGTGAGTTTCATCTTTTGCATTTGTTATTAGTTCTTCATATGTTAAATTTTGACTTGCATTATTTGCTTGATTTCTAATCTGCCTACACAACCAATCAACAAAGAACTCTTGACAGTCCTCACTCCAGTAGCATTCTGTCACGCCCTTGGACATGTCACGTCCAATGTATCATTTGCCGCCGTAGCTGTGTCTTTTACACATACTATTAAAGGTATAGGACTCCTGCAAAGAGAAGCTATGTTAAGCTAATAATCTTGATATTGTAAATTTATGTTACAAATTATATCAAATTTATATGCATATCCTGGTCTTATAAAAATCATATTTTAATTCAAAGTTTTTATGATAATAGATGGGTTATAGATGTTTTCGAGTTAGGTCCTTTTGATGACGAGCAACCTATTTACATAAGATAGATCAATCATTAATTTAGGCTGCAAGTTATTGTGATTATTACCTCCTTCTGTGGCTGTAATAGGTAATGGTAGTTGAAGATGATACTTCTGATCTTTCCTAGTGGATGAATTATCTTTTGAGTGGAAATAGTTGATAGCAATGATGCCTCCTTGTGAACACATGGTGGAATGTTATGCCTATTACACAAGTTATCACTTGAAACTTTATGATTTGATGTCCTTTAATTGATTCTGCTGTTTGCACTCTAAATTGATATAATGCTTGACTAATGGGATGTGGTGTGGTTCAACATAGTTCAATGCTACGCTGATAAAAGTAAATTTGTTACCTAGATGTGATACTTTTTTTTTGTGTGTGTGTGTGTGTACATGTGTAATGATTTATAACTGTTTAATCCACTATTACATTAAGGAAAAGAAAAAAGCTGTCCATGTTTAAATGCCTAAGTCGATTAATTTTCATTCATTCTATTAATATAAAAGAGGTCAGGGCATAGTCTTTGGCATCATAGAAATTTGTTCCTTCTTTTTTTTTTTTCTAATGGAGTTGGGTATTGGGGTAGAGTTGGCAACTACAGCTGTGCCACACCTGTTTCTGCCTTTAGCTTGTGCTACCAATTTGTCTGGCTTCTGAAAAGCTATTTTATCACATAGCAGCACACACAGCTGGGGTACTGATTGTGGTTGGTTCTGGATTGAAATTTAATTCACATGAAAGGTTCATTGAGGAAGATAGGAGTTATTGACAATATGGATCAATTTCAATTGCCATGTTGGTTTCTGCTGTGTGGCACTATATTGGATCTGGAATGGTGGCTGATCTAATTTATTCTATAGACATAAGAATGCTATTGTTTCATTTACAATTTGATAATGATAGTCATTTAATTTGCTAATGTGACCTTTACTTTTCATGGACATTTTTCATTATTTTTCCAATTTTACCTGACATTATTTCTCTTTTTTTCTTTGGTACAGATGGATGAACTCGTGCACCAAGCTAAATTGTACATGACAAATTGGCACTTTTTGCATTTTTGGAAGGATTATATATTTTTGTATAGATGTATATGGAAAATATTAGGGTAGACTAGTAGTTATATTTTTAGATATACTTTTTCGATGGGTGTGTATAGAAAATATTTGGTGGACTACTAGTTATATTTTTGGGTTGATGTACATGGATAAAAATTTAAAACATAATAACAAGTACTTGTTATGTTTTAAATTTTTATGCTAGATGAAATATGTAGTTTGGAATTACCTGTGGATGAAAACTTATAATAGTTGCTGACTTTAATTAAACAGGTTCAAAAATGGTTGATATATGTATTTTGTTCAATGTTCATGATTCAATTTATTTGTTGGTTTGAATGATTTTTGCAAATTACAGATTATATTGAATAAATTGGATGGATTATTATAAATTACAGGTTTATTTTGTTGGATGTTGGCGACCAAAATTTGGTTTGGTTTTGTTTTTCTAGTTTTGGCAACCAATTGATTAGTCGAGAAAGAAAAGTTATACTTTTGCTGACTAAATAAAGTAGTCGGCGTATCACAAAGCACATTTGGCAACTAAATAATTAGTCGTTAAAATTATTAATTTTGGCAACCAAAGGATTTGGTCGCGAATAGGTCTATTGCCGACTAAAGTTTTAGTTGCGCAAACATTTCTTTTGGCGACAAACATGTTTGGTCGTGGAATGTGACAATTGGCGACTAATTATTTTGGTCGTGGAATGTGACAATTGGCGACCAAACTAAGAGGTCGTAGAATGTCACAATTGGCGACCAAATTTTTTGGTCGTGGAATGTGACAATTGGCGACTGAGATATATGGTTAGCAAAATATCACTTTTCGCGACCAAAATGTTTTAGCGGCAAAATGGATTAGTCGCAGTAATGATATATTTAGCGATCAAAAATTTAGTCGGCAAATCCAACTTTTCCCGACCAACCAAAATTTTGGTTGCGAATTACTTTTGCCGACTCTCAATTGGCGACCAAAGTAGCGACTAAAAAAATTGGTCGCAAATAACTTTTGCCGACTAAAAATAGGCTTTTAGCGACCAATTTTTTGATCGGCAAAAGTGTTAATTCTTGTAGTGACTCACAATGTAATGAAACATTCTTAAAAAGACTTCGCAACTATCGATTACCTTGTTTCCCTTAAATTATTATAACTAATTACTATTTTTGCATTTGTATTTTTTTCAACTTCAAGTACATGCCACTTTTAGACCTTTTGTATCCATTTTCTTAATAACTTGTTATATATTTATATAAATTTGACCTTATATAAATTTATATATTTAATAACTTGTTTCATATTAGTGTTATTTTTCAGCTTTATTAAGGCCTTTCTTTGGTTCAACCACATAAAATTAGCACAATTCAAACAAAAAAAAAAAAAAAGAAGAAGATATAATGGCATTTCTCAAAATGCCACTATACTGCCAACAGTTAGATTTTTAAAATGAAAAAAAAAAAAAAAGCTATGACAATGTTTTGAAAACGTCGCTAAATATCATCGTAATGTCATTTTACCGTTATGTACAACATTTAGCAGCGAATGCCGCTTATAACAATATAACGACGTTTCTCAAGAACCACAAAATTACAGTGACTAAGCGTCACAAAAGGTATAAGCGCCGTTTTGGAGACCCATAGCGACGTTTTTTAAACACATTTAAAAGCCGAATTTCTTGCAGTAACGCGTAAAAAGAATTTTTGTAATTTCAAATACAAATATTTTTACAGTATCAAATTAATTTATTTTAATATTTTAAGCTGTATGTAGATATTTCTATAAAATAAAAATTATACATTAATTTTGAAATATTGTTAAAGGAAAACCTGAAAAGAACAAAAATAAAAAAGAAGTAGAAATTTTCAATTGAAAATATTAAAATTTTACTATCAATATTTTAAAATAATGATTTTTATTATTATTATTATTATTATTCCTAAAAGTTATATTGGTTTATGCTCGATGATTTTTTGAATTGTCAATATTTTAAAACTATGATTTTTATATTAGTCCTATTAAAGGTTACTTATCCTATATATAAAGTGAACACTTATGGTGGTATCCTGAAGTCTTGGCTTCTCTATATGGCAAATGGATTTATTTATTAAATTTTTTTTTAATTAAAAAAGAATAAAGAAGATAGTGAAACTCTAATAAAAAATACTATTACCACTTAAGTAGCACACAAGATGTAATATTTTTCTTTTTGTTTTATTTGTACTTATTTGAATTGCACAAATATCGTGCGTGCCAACCGCTAGTATTGGTGGAAGTGAATTTGTTACTGGGCATATTTGCTAATACATAAATATCTATCACTTAAAATTGAAAATTTTACCTAAAAATGATTTTAATTTTTAGTTTATCTATGACTTATTATCAATTGTATAATATTTCAGTACTTATAATAATGAAATTTTCTTATTCAATCTTAAGTGAAAATTTTTATTTGAATATTTTAACATTAAAAATTAATTGAGTATCAATCATTTTAAGTAATATTCATTTAATACATTCATTTCTACTTTTATCAAGATTTTTAAGTTTAATCACCATCTTATTTTAAAAATAAAAATTGTTTATTTTCTTAAATTTTAACAAATTTTGTTTAGATAATTTTTTTTTACTATACTATTGTTCATAGGTGAAGTGAAATCATAGTTGTTTTATTTTAAAATAATTGAAATTTTAATTTATTTTTTTTTTTTTTTGTATAAAATTGGGCCGAAATCAGGTCATACTTATACAAAAAAAACTCTCGTGCCCAATCTCGGGTTCCACCCAACTTTAGTGCCCAAAAGTCTTTTCGGTACTCAGCTCTAAAATGTCATTTTTGGTATAACTTTTTTTTTTTATAATAATATAAATGGGTGGAACTTTAAAAAATAAAAAAAATAAAAATAAATAAAATAGCAAAATATTTTTGTTTTGAAAATTTTTGTTTCATCAGCCATTAATAGGCATAAATTGGAAAATTTAAAAAAAAAATGTGAGTCATACAAACTTATTTTGATTTTTTAGAATTTTTTTGTTTATAATTTGTAATAGTATAAATAAAGAGTTAAGGAACAAAAACACTCTAACACATTATTTGGACCACTAATTTATGTAGAGAGAAGAAAAGTTTGAGAGCGTAGCCTATTAAATTATATTGAAAAGTTACATGCAATTTATTTTAGAAAGAATCACATTATATGCATAAAAATTAAACATGTATTAGAATTTTGACTTGATCGTCATTTTTCTGTTTAAGTGAATGTTTTCCATATTTTGTATAAAATATTATATATACTTTCTTTTTGAAAATAATTGAAATTTTATTTTAATGGATAAATGAGAGTCAACCAATATGAAAATTTTAAATTATTTAAAAATAAAAAAATTAAGAAATTTAGAATTAAGTTTTACAGCTTTCATGACTCTTATTTCAAGATTAATCTTGATCTTTGGATGTAATTTTAGTTAAAGCATGACCTAAGGTTAAGCGAAGGTTATGTTAGAGTTGTTTGCTGGCATTTAATACGAGGTAAATTAATTTCTCTCTTTACGCATCTTTTGGCCAAGAATAATGCTATATGTATTAATTTGTTTATTAATTAGTGTACTAATTGATGATATGACATAATTTAAGAGATTTTTTATTTTTGTAATGTAATTAATTAATAAGGTCAGTAATAATATTATAACTAATATTGGTATACTAGTTAGTACACTAATTGATGCATGTAGCACCACTGTTTGGCCAAACCCTTCCCCATTTCTCTCTCCTTTTCTATTTTTTCACCATTAATAGATATTTAAAGTCTTAATTTTGTTCATCATTTGTGAGGTTTAATGTATGAGTAATGCTAGAAATCTTAAAAGTTATACGAAAATTTCTACCAACTGTCTCACATCTATCTTAAAAGTTGTACCAAAAGTTGGTAGAAATTTTGGTACAACTTTTAAGATCTCTAACATTTTTGTTAATGTATATTAGTGAGTTAGAGAATCATTATACACATTTTAATGAATCATTTAATAAGATTTGAGTGACCTGGTAAGTGAGTTTTGAACTTGAATTAAGGATAAATCAAACCAAATCAAACAAAATCAAATCAAGTCTTAAGTCCTATCAAATAAAGTTGGCTCCATGAATCCTTCTTTTTCACTTGACTCTATCAACAGCCATTTGGTTAGTCAAATTAAGAAGATTCATATCTCTATTTATTATACAAGCCTACATCAATTTAGGTCAGCCCCTTCCCCCCACACTTCCAGTTATCATTACTGTATTATATCTCCTCATTACTGACTTTGTTGGTCTCTGTTGTATATGACTAAACCATTTCAATCTATTCTTTCTCAACTTATCTTCTATTAGTACTAATTCCTACCCATTCAAGAATATACTCATTCATAACTCTTTCTTTTTTAATCTTGCCACATATCCATCTTAGCATCTTCATCTTAGCAACACTCATCTTATCTACATGTTATTTATTAGCTGCCCAACATTCTGTTGCATACTATATAGCTGGTCTAATAGTCATGCTATAGAATTTTCATTTTTGTCTAGTGGGTACTCGTTTATCGCACAATACTCCAGACGCACTTCTACTGAAGCCATCCCGCCTTAATTTTATGGACCACATCTTCTCCAATCTCTCTAGTAGGTGTGATAATTGATCCTAAATAATGAAAATATTCACTCTTAAGTAGTTCTTAGATCATCTTTTTATTTCTACATCTTCTCTTTATTTTCCTATTTGTTAAAGCTTGGTTTGAAGCATGTTAGGATTATTTTATAGAAATTTTGTATTTTTAGCTTTGGTTTAACCATGATTCATGCTTAATTCATTAAATAGAGTATGGATATTGTTGGTTCTCATTTTTTTAGAAATCACTTTTTAGCTCAAGTGATTTTTGCCATAAAACCCTTAAAAGTGTTTGTCTTGCATGATTTCATAAATTTGAGAGTATAATATTGTTATACTTTCTTTGGAATCAAGAAAATGATTGTTTAATTAATTTAGCATTGTCATGTAAAATCTCAAAAAGTATAAACTATGGCACATTACAAGACTAATGGTGTTAAAAACATGTGATTTGGTTATCTTTGAATTTTTAGTAATTATTTAAAGTGTTAAAAAATGAGAAAATAACTTACTTAGACTAATTATGAGATAAATGAATTAGTCTAAAAGATGGTGCAATTTGGAACTGATTTACCTTTTTTTCCATAATTTTTAAATTATGTGAAAAAATAACTTGGGTTAATGGAGGGCACATTGGTAATTTCACACCTGAAAGATATTTTGATAAATGATTCCTTAGAGACATTTTGGTAATTAAACCCTTAGCGGTAATTTGGTAAATTTGTGTCTCGAGAGCATTTTATCTTGGATAAATTACAATAAACCCCTTCACTATGACTTTTTTTAAGTTTGCCTCCCTAAAGTATAAAACTTAACACTTCACCTCCTTAATTTTATACCTTGTGACACTTAACCCTCTCTGACAGTAAATAGTTAGAATTTTGGATGCAAACATGTCATGTGATCGACATATGATAAACTAAATAAAATTTTAGAACTAAATTACTCATATTTTGTTATCTCATAGCCAAACAAGGCTTATATATATATATATATGATTTATACATATAGGTATATATATATATAAGCTCTGCAAAATTGTCATGGTTTGCTCTGTTCCTTCATTTCCTTTCATATAGCACACTAACAAACCCCAACAGCTAATGAATACTTATCTCTGTTGTGCCAAGGGGCCTCAGATATGAATACATAAAACAAAGATGCATAAGAATAACAAAACAAATTCTAATTCACTCAAACGAATTCAAAGTAAATACAAAAAAAAAAAAACTCATAAACAAATATAAAATGGAGGTAATCCCTCCTAACTCATAATCACTTTCAAATTCAAATATTTTCTATATCTAATACAACACATTAGCTCCCTATTTATAGGCTTCTGATGAGGATGAGAGACGGAAGCGGTGACACCAAAACCATCGTGTTTCAAACGTGTTCAGGAAGCTTCATGATGGCTTCCATTGTTGACTAACTAAGAACTTTAATTCAAAACCATCTTCTCCAATAGCTTCTGGATCATCTAGGAGCCTCAAGAACCATCTGGAGGAGAAGAGGAGAAGTTGAATCCAAAATTCTTATGCTTCATGGAGAAGCAAACACAAGTTTTCAATAATTCTCCACCTTGGAAAAGATTCTCTAGTACATAAATATGAACAAAACTCCACCTTAGCAAAATACCATAAACAAATAAACAACTAACCATGCAAGTGCTCCAAAGCAAACACACTCTAATGTTCAAAACATTTTTTGTTGCACCAAACAAAACGAACGAGCACTCTAGAAACAGATCAAAACGAAATAGTAAACTCAAAAGCTCAAGACATATCAAGCCAATCCAAACTACAAAACAAAATGATCCAAATTTCAAACTCCATCATGATATCAAATTCCAAAATTTCAAAAAACTAAAGTTTTACTAAGACCTCAAGTAGATTGCCACAAGATCTTCTTTAAATTGACAAATGCGAAAAAAATATCCAAGACCAACAAGTGGCCGAAGACCACACCAACGACCTAAAATTCAGATTCAGAATAATCAGTATCATTCTTTGCTACATTGACTTCGGAAACAAGATTTCTTTGTTCCCTTCAAACATGGACAATCTTTCTTCCAATGTCTTTTCTCATAACAATAGGCACATTCATCTTTCGTGGGATTAACTCTAATGCCTACTAACTTCGAATGGAAAAGGGTTACTAAATGTGTCATTGAAGTTCTCTTTGTCTTTCTTCCTGTACTCATTGTTAATCAAACTACTAGACACATTTTTAAAACAAATTTCATTCTTACCATATAACAGAGTAATGATAAGATGATCATATGTGCCAAGAAGAGAATTTAGCAATAAAAAAGCTTTATCTTCATCTTCAATATCAACATCCAAATTTTGAAGATCAGCAAGTATCTTATTGTAAGCATTCAAGTGTTCAAATATCGAAATACCTTCTCAATATTGGAAATGCTAGAGCTTTTTCTTCAAGTAGAGACGATTCTATATTCTCTTGGTCATGTATTTATCTTCCAATTTCTTCCATGATTCTTTTGCCGAAGTTTCTTTCATGATAAAGTATTTCAGCTCTTTCACTAGACACAATCGAGTCATGCCACAAGCTTAGTGATTGATTTGTATTCATTCATTCTCATTCATATCGAACGGTTTGTCTCCCAGAGCGACATCAAGTTCTTGTTGGTAGAAAACATCCATAACTTCACATTGCCACATGCCAAAGTTATTGTTTCCATCAAATTTCTCCACCTCAAACTTAGCACTAGAGATCGAACTCTTCTTTCTTGGATTACTTGTTGAAGCTTTTTCTTCAGCATTTTTTTCTTATAAAAAAAACTTAAACTACCAAAAGAGCCCACTTCGGAGATGAATAGGACAGTGTGGTATACCAATACCTTTCCCAAGGGTCAAATTGAAATTTTTTAAATTTTCGGGAGCAAAATTGAAAATTCCAGAATCTTCAAGGGCCAAAATATAAATTCAGGAATAAATGGGGTTAAATTACAATTTTACCAAAATTTAGGGGCCAAAATGAAAATTTTAAAAATTATTGAGGACATGGCACCTTGCTGACGTGGCGGATGGCCAACGTTGACGTTTGTCTAACTGGGTGCTAACGTGGCACAGAATATTCCATAGAATATTCCACAATGATTTCACGATGATGCCACAAAATATTCCATAGAATATTCTTTGGCTCAGCTAGGCTCAGTTTTGCGGCTCGGCTTGGCTCAATTGGCTTGTAGCTCGACTTTTCGTGCTCTTTTCAGAAGACGGATAAGCTCTATAGTATCGGACTCTTGCAGTTCTGAATCTGATTCCACAAGTGCAATGTAAAATAGATAAACACTAAAGAGTCCAAATTTGGCAAATCTTTTGAAAAATTGATTTTGAATCAAATTGCTAAAAATGGACTGCTTTGCCAGATACAGAGTTGTCACCTAAATAATTTAAAAAATTTAGAAAACCCATGACTCATGCCAAAAGTCACGTGTCCGTCATCACCAAGATTGTCTTGGCTCGGGAACTTAGGTACGAAAGGGAAATGTCATGAATTGAGCACCCCCACTTGCTCGATCAAAGATCGACCTCTACTAATCATGATGTGAATCTTATTTACATAATATGCTCTTGTTCCAATTATTAGGCTAACATTTCTATGTGATGCGCACAAAAGTATAGACTAATTTGCAAGAATTGGAACTCTTGATTCATGTTTGTTTTGAAAATTGTTTTGAATATGTACCACTTGAAAAAGTGATCGCATATGAACATTACTCAAATTATTCTAATTCAAGCACATAGCCTTCATCCACAAGCATTCAAGCAATTGATCAATTAAGCAAATAGGTTCATGGTGAACATGCTTTGACATGGCAACACTAACATACAATGCAATATGCTAAAGCGAGTAAAAGCTCATCTAATACTCCAAGCCAAAAAGATAAAACAATTAGAAAAATACATGATCCTAACTATGTAATATGACTAATGCAACGCATACAATATGTAATTACTAAGCTCGGCCACTAACATTGCATATGAATCAATTTGATAGCATGTAGTCTAAGTACATATTCAAAGAAGTATTAACTACCACTGTACATTAGAATGATGCGCCGAACTCAATGCATGCGAGACAATGGATGCAAGACATGAGAGATGTTAAACAAAACATGATTCCCTAAACTAACCATCATAAGCTAGTAAAATAAAAGGGAGAAGACGTGGGATTGGAAGACATACACATTATTATAATTGTGTGCCCTCTCGCAGAAGGGTCCAAATAAACTAACTAGATAAGCTAATTACAACGAATTAACTAACTATTACAAAACGAATTTAAACTATGCTAGCTTAATTATTACAATAACAAATTGAATAACTAGTCTAACTAACTAATTATTTACAAGATAAAATTAACTAGCTACAACTAATTAATTACAACATTTTACAAAATTTAAAGAAACGACTAAGTTAAGTAATTAAACTAAACAGCCCCGAGAAACGAAAAGTGCTCATGCATGCACGAGGATTTCCACTCGAAAAGCTACTATTCTGTTGCCAGAATGCTTCTGTTGCACAGTTAGAACACTTGCACTGTTTTTCACCTCAAAGCTAGCTCTGTTCTGTTTCAAAAGGGCACTGCTCAGGTTGACAAAAGTGGTCAGCAGGCCAGAAGTGGTGGCCTATCGGCCACAAATAATGGCCTGCTATCCAGAAATGGTGGCCTGTGAGCCACAAAATCGTGGTTCTTCCAGCTGCAACAGAGAGCAAACAGATCACAATTAAGGTATTTTCAAGGATTGTTTGCACAATTTACCCCTCTTTATCATCAAACAGCTCAAAGAAGTAGTAAATTTGATTCACAAACCATCAATCGATGCAATTTCATTGCACGATGGCTTATGAACCAAAGTGTACAAGTTCAATAAATGCAACAAATAAATACTCTCAAAACCCCTCCCTATCATGGATTGATCAAGGGAAGTGGTTGACATTGACTCTTGAACCGTTTACATGGCTAACAAGTATGAAACAATTCAAGACTCAAGGGTTCAATTAACGTCTGATTGAACCCTAACCAAGTTATTATCTTGCATCACTTTTAGTCCTCATTTTATTACTCTATTTTAATTACCAACCATTCCTTAGTCAATTAAGTTCAAATGTGAGCTTTAAGTCCTCTAATGGAAAAAGCATCAATCCAAGCGTTGTTTTAGGCATGAGAGAAGTGTCATGCCATTGGTAATGAACCTCCAAAGGGATTAAACCATTAAGCACAAGACCTCAATCTCAAGCTTAAAACAAGCAACTAGTTTGGACTAACTTTAAAAGCAAAGCAAAAGCTAAGAAAGGAGGGAGGTTGCATAAGTGATTAGGGGTGAAAACTAGTATGGAAAGTCATAAACAAATGCTATCAACCCAAATAGGTTGGTGGCTAAGGCCTAAACTACCAACCTAGGAAGACTATTACTGTACAAGCATGCAATACAAAACTCAAATGCAATGAACAGCTAAAAATAGTCCTAAAACAGTGCTAAATTAGTCCTAAAACATGATGGAATTAAGATAAAAATAGCTAGAACAATAAACTAAAACATGGGGCTACGTAAGGTAGTAAACAAAGCATAAGGAGGGGAGGCTACCCCCTCTATTTTTGGACTTCAAAACAACATCTTAGCCACTGAAAAAGCTCTGAAAATCAGTGTTTAAAAGCTCAAAAAAAATATAGTGTAAATGTGCGAAACACATAGGTAAAGGCTAGATAAGTAAGGTGGAAAGAAATGTGAACCACTCCTCCACCCTTTAAGGCATTAAACCACAAGCTTCAGCCCAAAATTATAGAGTTTATACAGTCCAAAAATAATAGAAAAATAGCAGGAAAAATAGCAAACAAAGTAAGGAAACAAGCCAAGCCTTATACCTCTTGAAAAGGAGAACACTTCTAAGCAACAATTCAACACATACACACCCTCAAAAGCTTAAAGTAGGCTCAAAAGTACCTCAGCTCAAAGATCACAAGGTTTGGTTTAGAGTGTATAAACAAAGGCTCAAGAATTTTGCAAGAGAGAAAGAGAATTGTAGAGAGAGAGAGAGAGAAAATACTTTGCCCCAAAATTTTCTAACCTTAAAGATGGAAGGGGAGGTCTCCTATATATAAAAAAACATCAAACTCCTTCAGAAATATCAATACATACACGTGTAAGTAAGTGCATGCATCTGTGACAACAGCTAGCAGAAAATATTTGCAAAACACACTTGTGGCTGGCAGGCCACTAATTCTAGCCGGCAGCCAATAGTGGTGGCCGACAGGTCCCAAGGTTTTTCAGGCTTGAAGAATTATGGTTGTGGTCCAAAACAAGACAAGAGGTGTATAGGGTTTGAAGGCTCAAAGCTCTAGCATTTTGCTGAGGACTTCGAGCACTTGACAAGCATATGCACATTCATCATTGGGTGTGCAAGTGGTGACGTCCAAGTCGTAAGGGCGGTCAAAAATGGGATGTCTACAGTTGCCCCTCTTTGACAGAACTCGAAGTCATGAAATGACGTGAATGAATGTCAAAGTCCGAAGATGACCTATTTTGACAAGGCTGTAAGACTTGGGCAAATAATCAAGACAAAAATTAAATGGTTGCGCCTGCAAGCTGCCTACGTATCCCTTTGCAAGGAATCAAACCAACGTAGTTCTAGGGCAAGATATGCATGAAAAAAAACTTCAAAAGTTGGACTCACACGCTTTGCGAAGCCGGCTATTTTGAAAACTCATGATCATGCAAGATGATGCAATAAGCAATAACAGATACAATAAGCAAGATAACAACATATGAATGAGCATCTTCAAGCTTAAAACAAACATAGGTTCCATGCAAAAAGAACTAAAGCCAAAACGTGGGATGAGAAAAGAAAACATAGCTCAGGGTAGCGTTTCACGCGTCCTAAGAAATTGAGAAACGAAAACCGCTTAGGGTCGTGTTTTACACGTCCCGAGATAAAAACCGCTCAAGCTCGCACTTCACGCATCCTGAGATAAAACCTGTCCAGGGCTGCGGTTCACGTGTTCTAAGATAGAATAAAAATTGCTCAAGCTCACGTTTCACGCGTCCCGAGATAAAACCTGCCCAAGGCCGCGCTTTACGCATCTTGAGATACAAAAAAAATAGCTCGGGTTCACGTTTCACTCGTCCCGAGATAAACCCGCCCAAGGCTGTGCTTCACGCATCTTGAGATACAAAAAAATAGCTCGGGCTCACGTTTCACTCGTCTCGAGATAAAACTCGTCCAAGACCACGCTTCACGCGTCCTGAGATAGAAGAAAAATCGTTTGGGCTCCCATTTCACATGTCCCAAGATAAAACACGCTCAGGGCCGTGCATCACGCGTCTTAAGATAGAAGAAAAGCTGATTGGGCTCGCGATTCACGCGTCTCGAGATAAAACCTTCCTAGGGCCGCGCTTCACGCATCTTGAGATTGAAGAAAAACTGCTCGAGCTCGCATCTCATGCGTCCTGAGATAAAACACGCCCAGGGCTGCGCTTCATGCGTCCTGAGATAGAAACAAAAGATGTAAAGAAGAATAAGCATGTTCAATAGATGCACAAAGTGAGCGAGTGCAATAGATGCATAAAGTGAACAAATGCGATAGATACACAAAGTGAACAAGTGCGATGGATGCACAAAGTGTACAAGTGCGATAGATGCACAAAGTGAACAAGTGCAATAGATGCACAGAGTGAGCAAGCGCGATAGATGCACAAAGTCAACAAGTGCGATAGATGTACAAATTGAACAAGTGCAATAGATGCACAAAGTGAACAAGATTACAAATCAATACAGTGACAACGCATATTCCATGCAATATAGACAACCTACGTATGATGTTAATTGAAAGCATGTTCTATGCAAGAAACAAAAGCATATTCTATACAAAATTGAAAGCATGTTCTATGTACGAATCATAAATGACGTAGGACACGTGTGCAACATAGATATATGTAAAAATGCACATTTCTGTGAAAATGCATATTCTATGCAATAGAAGAGAACAAAGATGTAATTTGACAAAACGAATAAAAACGATATTCGGTGACAATCTCCGAGTTTACCTCTCGGAGACTCTGCAACATGCTCAAAAAGGATACACCTTGTTCATATTGGCAAGTAGGGCACATTCACACACTAGAACACCCTTTCGAGATCCCTTAGAATCAATCTGGACCCAACAATGAAACTCTCATACACTTTTCGGGAAACAAAGGCACAAAACAGCATCAGGACACAAGTGAGGAGTACCGACCACCTGTCGACCACAAGGGAAGACTGCCAGCCACCTGCCGACCACCAGTTGGGATTGCCGGCCACCTGTGCTATTTTCGGGGTAGAAAGGTCTTTTCAGCCTCAGGTCTTTAAGTATACATCTCCACACTTTATTTGCACACACCCACACCTTCGAAAATACTCTCCCTCTCTCTCTAGGTGTATTCTCTCTCTAGATTTGTGCTTTATACGCGTTTTTTAACGCTCCACGCAAACTTTTTTTGCAAAACCCTCTTGATTCTCTACGCTTTGAACCGATCAGATTTTGATTTCATCACTTTTTGTTGCATTTTCACCACTTTAGGCTTGTTTTCCTCAAGTTTCCCTCGGGTTTTGCAAACTTTCCCAGGTTTTGACTTTTTCTCCCATTTTCTCTCTATTAGGGTTGACTTTTGCCAAGGTTACCCTTTTTTTTCCATTTTTCTTCATTTTCACCCATTTTCACCCACTTTCCAGATGGCGGATGATATTCCTCATGACGAGGCTCCTCTTGAGGCTCCACCTCCATTATCACCCCATATCGAGTTTGAAGAGCCGGTGGTTGCCAGGGCCGGTGAGGTAGCAAAGGCCATCGCAGCTGATCTTAAAGCAGAGTTCGCTCCAGAGCTTGAGCCGGAGCCATTACCACTGAGGGTACGGCCCATTGATTCGATGACATACCATTCCTGTACACATATACTACCCCCGGAGGCATCAAGCATTTCAGTGACTTCGCTCGTGGCATGCTAGAGGACCTCTTACTGAGGGAGCCAGACTCCCACCTTTCCTCCAACGCTACAGAGGTATGAACTCTATTTTCAGGCATTCCTACATTTCCTTTAATTGCATTTCTTGCACTGTCTTTCATCCGAATGCTCTTTTATCACTGTCTTTCATCTGATCTACTTTTTCTCTGCCACAGGGGGCTCCCAGTCTTATAGGGGATATGGAGTGGCGATGGCGAGAGACTGGTATGATGAGCTCCCCACTGGGGTCCACGACATTATTGACGAGGCTAGCTTCGTCCTATTCTGCTCTGGGCTCTCACGACACATAGCAAGCAGGACTATTCTCGGGGCATTAGTAGAGAGGTAATGGGACACTACCAACTCTTTCCACCTCTCTTCCGTTTGGGAGATGATGATGACTCCCTATGACTTCACCATGCTCACAAGCTTAAGAGTAGGAGGTGATCCGATCCCCTTGACAAGGATATGAACGAGTGGAAGGCCACTTGGATCCATCTACTGGGAGCACGCCCACCTCTGTACAGACCAGCGATGGTGAGGTATAGCTGGTTCACCGAGCAGTTCCATGGGAGCGAGCCCTAGACACCAGAGGAGATGGAGCAGTACGCCCTGAGCTTCTTGATGTTTCTCATTGGTACCACCTTGTTTTCAAACAGGTGGAACACCGTAGGCTTATATTTGCTGAGTGCCCTGGTGACACTGCCCCAGGTGCAATTTTATGATTAGGACAGAGCTGGCCTCGCCACTCTCTACAACTACATGAGCTCCACTTCCTGGATAAGGGAAGAATGAGTTGGAGGCTACTGGAGAGCCTGGGAGGTATGCACCACACCTTTCTGACTTTGTACTTTTTGTGCAATATCTGTTCAAAACTTATGCTTTCTACTTTGCACTTTCTGTTTCATATCTATTCATGCATTGACACCACTGCCCTCTCCTTTCAGTTATGGGTTTATGCCTACTTCCCAGCTCTGGCTCTGGAGCCTATGAAGGAGATCCCCCCCGTGGTACCATATTCACAAAGATATGACGGCCGGTGTCGGCATCAAAGCCACGACGACATGACCTTCGCCTTCTTCCATCGATACTTCGACACGGTGGCGACCGATGAGGTAACTCGAAACTCACAGTCATTTTTGTTTTACTACTACTCTGATTCATACTTCGGCAACTGACAGTAACTAACATCTGTACATTATCTGTCTGCAAATCACATGGCAGCCCTAGGCAACAATGCCGGCCAATGCGAGAGACCAGTACGTAGGGGCCTGGGCCACGTCCCGATTTCATATTTTGCTGGAGGGCCCAGTCTACCGGGCCTGGTTTCTAAGCGAACGGTTTGTACGCTAGACCATAGGCTCGGCTAATCCAGTCATTCCATGCTACCCCCAGCATTTATGAGGACATAGATAGCTTGCCTATTGCGGCGATCATCCAATTCATGGTTGGCCTAGACGCTAACTTCTTCAAAGCAAAGGGCGACTACGTGACATTCATCCAGACTCATCTTATGCCTCCTCTGACGAGCATTTGCGCAGGTGAGGAAGTAGGAGCTCGTGTGGTAGGTAAGGCGACTCAGGCGACCAGGGCCCATACTAAAGGGGCCCCTCCTATTAGGCAGATGACCGGTTAGCCGGAGATTCCCATTGCACTCACATGTTGGCAACTGACCGGGACTGCCTACCAAATTCCAATCGAGGCGATAAACGCAGGGCACGAGTATGTCAGAGTTCGAGGGGCGCCTCAGGTATAGACCACACTTTACAATTTGCACCCCATATTTTCATTTCAGATATTCTTATTCCAGTTATTAATCAGTCAAATGCACTTGCAGGCACCTACGGAGTATACAGAGAGCCTCTTCGAGCTAGTTGCCTACCTGACCGGCATGGTGCAGAGGAGAGAGACGCTGCTTGGTCTCCACAGTATTGAGGTAGTTTCTTTTATTTCAACATGCATTTCATTAATAACTCTGTTGTGCACCACATTATCATACTCTAACTGATACATTGGCACTTCTGTTGTAGTCTTGACCAAACTGCACTGACACACTACATTGGCACACTGTACTCATACTGTATTTGGTTTCTGCATGACAGTCATTCAACATACTATGTTTGCATCTGATACACACACTATAGTTGATATGTTGACAACTGTTTTTCCAAATTCCGAGGGTACCAGTGGCAGCAATGGCACCAGCACTGGCGGCACCAGCACTGGCAGCACCTCCTCCAACAACAGGGAGGAGAGAGAGGCAGGCCCTAGCTTGTGGCTGAGATGTACGTTGTGGTCGAGGCAGGGATCGGGTACCCGAGGCCGAAGCAGTCAGAGACCGTTTTGAGCAATGATGATGCTGAGACTGGTGACTCCGAGGAGGCAACGAGTCGACATTCTGAGTCATTTGACAGCAAAAATGGTAATGCTGGCTCGAGGTTCGGAAGCGGAGATGACGTCGAGGCGGGCTCTGAAGCAGGAAGCAAAGATGATACCAGCTCTAGTTCAGAGTCTAATTCTGACAGCAGTGCTGATAGAGACAGTGCCCCCGAGTCCCCTCTGAGGAAGAGGACGAAGAGGGCCTTTTGAGATTGAGATGACCGGCACCGATTTTTGTACTTTTTGGTTAGTTTCTTTCCATTTGGTAGCATTAGCACATGTATAGCTTTAGATAGGTTTTACTTTTGCTCTGAAAACTTGTACTCCTCTTTTGTAAAAACCATGATCGGAATAAAACCTTATAGTTGTTATGAAAAGTGTTATCATTTTTGCATCATGAGCACCATATTTGCATGAAAATGAAAATGGAATTGAATTTTGAAAATGAAAACTTGCATCGGCACAATGTTCTTAATCGGTAATGAGATAACCAATGACCAAATACAAAATACAGCTCAATAAGCAAAGCAAAAACAACTCAAACATAGATATGCACACTTTCTAAAACCAAAAGACTCAAAACACAAAGATCAAGACAAAACACTATCCAGCACACAAGTGGACGACAGGCTAGAAAGGGGGTTGCCGGCCACAACAGGGGGGTTGTCGGCCACAAATGTGAGGATCACCAGATTGCTGACAGTTGGCCTCCACTTATAGCCTTATCTTCTATAAAAGGTCCTCATTCGTGATTTCTTCTCCAAAACCTCATTTTAGCTGTTGTTTCTTCCACAAATGGAGATATTCCTTGCCGAGAAGATCACGAATTGGATAGCTACTCTAAACGGCACAGAAAAGGTAAATTTTCAAGGTTTTGGCATAAATGCACTTTCTTTGTTAAGCCACACTCCGCTTTGCTTTCCGTTCCTCCATGCTGCAGCCCGATGCTGGGATCCGATTACGTATGTATTTTGCTTCGCAACATAAGAAATGTGCCCAACTCTTGAAGAATTTCAGGCATTGATGAAAACCTGGCACGATGAGGAAACCATACCTCAGCCCCGTTTTGGCCACGCCCAAGCTTTGGGATGGATATGTGGACTCACAATGCACGAGGCTCGATCTTTGGCCCACAACGAAGAGCTAGATATACCCAGCTTGATTCATTAATTTTATGACATCAGTGATAGAGGAGACCTCTTCTGGCAATGTTTTCGACAACATGCCCTCTGTTTATGTATGCTTGCGCATTTCCTTCTTGCCCCTAGTTTTCGTAGAACCAGCATACGGTTGATCGAAGTGGCCCAATGTTTGAAAGAAGGTAAGAGTTGTATCGGTTTGGCGCTAGACGAGACCCTGATGGGCTTAGATGCTTTTCATCGGCAAGAGACCACCAAGTTTACGGGGAGTCCACTACTTCTTCAGGTATTGTTTCCCATCCATTCTCATATGTATTTCTCACATCTCTCAGCACTCATGCTCTATTTTTCTCTCAAAGCCCTTTCTTTACTTTTCTCTCCTCGTACATCTCGCTATTCTTTAATCTCTCTCTTTTTCATCCCTTCCTAGGTATGGTTCATGGATAAGCTGAAGGTGGTGGATTTCTGCCCCAAGTACTCAGCTCAAGTTTATTTCTTCCGCCAACGACTAGTGGATTTTCCCAACGAGGGATGGTGGTACAATTAAATGTGCAGTAGGTTTGCGGTTGACATAGCTTGGCACTGCCCCTGGCTTCATCTGACTGATATGAGTTACAGCATAACTCGGTAGCCTGGCATACAGTTGATTGGCCTCATGCACTGTGTGTTCTACTTTCCCTTCCAGTTCAAATGCTAGTTTGGACATGATCAGACCTGCCTAGAGGAGGGGGTAGAATACCCGGCTTCATTCTCGATTTGTGCTTCACACTTGGCTAGGTACCCCGTTGCTTGGAGGATGAGAGAGCTTCTGGCCCCTGTCCCTAGTTTCAGTTATGCCCTTTCTGGCGAGTGCTTGGCATGGCTCGAGGATGAGGCACAAATCGAACCCACTTTGGCTTCAAAAGCTTCCGCAAGCACAAGCAGAGGATGCAAGAGCACCTTACTCACCTATGCCCCAAGTTTATTGTTTTGACCTTTCTTTTCAAGTTTTATGATGTAAAAGCAACTTTGATTTGTATCAGAGAGTTGGAGAAATTTATGTTGAAATCAATGGAATTAAAGTTATGAGCACTAAAATTTTTTCTTTTGGTCCAAAAATGGTCTAAGTTGTAAAAGGTAAAATTTTGAACAAAATCAACTTTTATTAAAACTTTCCAAAACCATTTTCGAAAATGGTCACTGCCTGACACGCACAAAATTGATCCTCAAGATATACAACCCCAAATCAAAAGATCATAACTGCCCCTGATTGAATACATTATTGCTCTGCATTGTAACCAGCTCTTCTCCCCAAAATAAAGATCATGACCGAGCTCTCAGATGATGGACAAAGATGATCTAATCAGACACATGGATAGGACAGTTGAGTTAAAGGTAATTATGGTCGAACTTCAAGATGGAGTTGCCTATGTATCCCAAAGATGGGAATCAGGCTTCACATAGTTCGGTTCAGGTTCACTCAAGTATTAACTCTCCCCTTTTGCGCTCTAACTTTTGCCAAAGTTGCCCTTTTGGGTTTTCAACCTTGCAAGCTCAGTTTTTCCTTATTTCTAATTTTTCATGTTCTAACTTTTGCCTAGGTCGCCCTTTCGAGTTTTCGACCTAATGAGCCTCTCAGGGATAGTATATCTTTAACTTGTCCATGTTGATCGGCTGCGAAGATTCCAGGTCACCTAGGTCCATGTGAATAACCGCTCCACCCGACCAGATAGCTTTGATAATGTAAGGACCAGTTGAAGTTGCCCCTAAGGTCATGGATAGGAGCTCAGTTGTCTTTCAGCACCATGTCTTCCTCCTTGAGGTTCCGGGACTTAACTTTCTTGTTAAAAGCCCTGGCAATTCTGCGCTGGTAGCCCTGAACATGATACAATGCCTTCAGCCTTCTCTCATCAAACAGCATTAACTCCTTAAATCTGCTTTGTTGTCAGTCCACCTCTGCTATCTAACACTCAGTCATAACTCGTAGCGACTTGACTTCTATTTCAATTGGCAAAACGACTTCCATCCCGTAGACAAGAGAATAAGGGGTTACTCCTGTAGATATCTGGATCGAAGCTCTGTAGCCCTAAAGTGCGAATGGCAATTTATCTGGCAAGTCCTTATAGGTCTCAACCATCTTTTGTAAGATGTTCTCGATGTTCTTATTGGCGGCTTCAACAGCTCCATTGGTTTGTGGCCTATATATAGATGACTTATGAAAAGTCACGTTGTATTTGTCCAACAAGTCTATCACCTCTTTCTTGAAGTGGGAGCCATTATCTGATATGATCTCGTTAAAGACTCCGTACCGGTAGATGATATTATTTCTGATAAACTTGGCCACATGTGATGCTTTCAACACTGCATAGGATTGAGCTTCCTCCCACTTTGTAAAATAATCAATCGCCACCAAGATATATTCATGCCCGTTTGACCATTTTGGCTTGACTGCACCGATAATGTCAATTCCCCAGACTGAGAAAGGTCATGGCGAGGTCATGTTGTACAGCTTTGTCGACAAAATATTAATGCGATTGGCATGAATTTGACATTTGTGGCATTCCGCACAAAACCAATACAATCCTCCTCCATGGTGGACCAGTAGTAACCTTGCTTGAGAATCTTCCGGGCTAGCATCACACCATTCATATACGCCCCGCATTCCCCGCCATGGATGGCCTCCATAAGGTGCTTTGATTCTTCTTCCTCCACACACAACGTATGCATTCCCAAATGACCTATTTTATACAGCTTACCCCCGCAGATGATAAATTGGACCATTATTCGCCGTATTCCCTACTTGTCCTTGGCATTTGCCCCTGGTGGATATATCTACTTTTACAAGAAGTTCCAAATATCATAATACCAGGGGTTTTTGTCTTGCACTTCATCTATCGCGGTAATAGTTTCATAAGCCGACGTGTATTTCTGCTCGATGATAATCGGACGCATCCGGACTCCAAGTAGGTTGTCTACTATAGAAGATAGAGTTGTTAAAGCATCAACGAACCTGCTGTTCTCTCTCAGTAGATGCGTGAAAGTCAATTTTTCAAACCTAGGAATCAAAATATCCAAGGTCTGATAGTAGACCATCATCTTCTCTTCTTTGACTTTCCAGTCTCTATTTGCTTGAGAAACAACTAAGTTCGAGTCCCCGATAACATGCAATCTTATTGCCCTTAGTTCCAGGGCGGCTTCTAAATTAGAAATACACGTTTCATATTCTACTTCACTATTGGACACCTTGAACCAGAGTTTGAAGGCTAAAGGTATATGGGAGTCGTCGAGTGCTATCAGCAACACACTTATCCTATAACCGTACTGATTGGATGCTCTGTCAAAGTACATCGTCCAAGTTTCCTCTTCAACTTGCGAAATGGCTTCATTTGGGAACAAGTATTCCACTGCATCATCTCCTTCTACCAAGTGGTCTGCCAAGAACTCCGCTACAGCTCTTCCTTTAACCAACTTGCGGGTGACTTATTTGAGATCAAATTTGGAGAAAAAAAGCAACCAATGGGCTAGCCTACTTGTAAGCGCTGGTTTCTCAAAGAGATATTTGATGGGATCTAATTTCAAAACCAAGATTACAGAGTGAGCTAACAAGTAGTGTCTCAACTTCCTGGTAGCCCATACCAAAGCTAGGCAAGCTTTCTCCAAAGGAGTATAGCGAGTCTCGTAATCTAGCATTTTTTTGCTCAAGTAGTAAATGGCTTTCTCCACCCTATCTTCAAAATTTTGAGCGAGCATGCATCTTATGGTCGTATCTGTTACTGACAGGCATAGAATCAAAGGCTTACCCGGGTCTGGCAACAATAACACAAGCGGATTCTGGAGGGACTACTTAACCTGCTCAAAGGCAAATTGACATCGATCATTCCATCGAAATTTCTTCCCTTTCTTCAGGAGACTAAATAGTAGTTCACAAGTCAAGGTTAATTTGGAAATAAACCATCTTATGAATTGCACTTTACAGAAAGCTTCGCATCTCTTTTTTAGTCCTCGGTGGTGGCATTTCTAGGATGGTCTTGATTTTGGAAGGATCTACTTTAATGCCCTTATGTGTGATCAAAAAGCCCAGCATTTTCCCTACCGTTACGCCAAAGGTGCATTTTAGCGGGTTTAACCTCAATCTATATTCTCTGATCCATTAAAAGAATTTCTCCAAGGCGGTGTATTGGCCCTCTCATTCTTTGTACTTGACAATCATGTTATCCACGTACACCCCGACCTCTTTGTGGATCATGTCATGCAAAATGGTGATCGTAGCCCTCTGATAGGTAGCTCCAGCATTTTTGAAGCCAAACGACATAACCCAGTAGCAGTAGGTACCCCACGGCGTAGTGATCGCGGTCTTCTCTCTATCCTCGAGTGCCATCAGAATCTGGTTGTACCAAAAAAATCCATCTATGAACGATAGCAATGCATGGCCCGCGGTGAAGTCCACTAACTCATCAATGTGCGGCAGAGGAAAGTCATCGTTCGAACTGGCTCTGTTCAAGTCCCGAAAGTCTAAACACACCTGGATTCTACCATCCTTCTTCGGCACTAGGACGATGTTGACCAACCAAGTCGGATACTCAGATACAAACAAGAAAGTTGCCTTGATTTACTTGGTGACCTCTTCCTTGATTTTCAGCACCCAATCCGAATGGATTCTACGCAGCTTCTGCTTGACGGGTCAGGCCTCAAGGTCAAGAGGGATCCGATGCTGTATAATCACAAGATCAATTCCAGGAATGTCTTCATAGGACTACGCAAAAACATCTTTGAAATCTTTTAACAAAGCGATTAAACACTCGCGCTCCTCCGAAGACAAAGTGGACTCGATCTGGACCAAGCGCAGATCCTTCTCAGTACCCACTTAATGGCAATGATTTCATCAACACAGGGTTTAGCAAACCTCTCATCCTCTCGATTAATCAAGTTTTTCAAAGCTAGGGAAATTTCCTCCCCTTCATTTTCATTTAAATTCTTAAAATCTTGGTCAATACAATAAACCAATGGCACAGAGAAATACACAGAATCTACAGAGTTTTCATTCAAACGGTCCAAATCTTCGATTACAGACTGAAAAGAAAAGCTGAATGAAGACCTAGACAAGACTTTGGTATTCGAGTTACCACCCCCAAGAATACCAAACTCAGACTCAGAAGAACTTGAATCTGATCCCTACCCCACAAACTCAGTGGAATCAAATTCTAGCTCATCACCCGATTTAGAACTAGACAGATAGCCTTCCTCCAGCTGCCATGTAAGAGATGGTGCCCCTGATACATCCAAAATGCAACTGGCTGGGTTCACACATGGTTCTTCCCCGATCATGGAAACGGTAAGGTAATCCCTCAAGTTCTCTGGGTTGGCTACAGGATCTGTCGGGAGACTAGCCAATGTTGCCCCTTCTCCAAGTTCGCTGCCATCTGAGTCATCTTCCATGCTCTATTTAGCTTCGATGCTTGCTTCATCCCTTTCCTCAGTGTCACTGTCCTGCAGCTGCATATCAAAGAAGATCTCGAACCTGGGGACATGCTGCTTCGTGGAATTCATCCAAGGCTCGGGAAAGTCGCAAAAAAGGAAATATTCTCCCTCTCGAACAAAGCGGCCATTCAGTGTCCCACAGATTGGCCTGTGGATAAGCTCATAGTGTTTCCCGACTTACTTGGCTTTGGCTCTGCCTTTCATCTCTTCCCTCTTCCTGATTTAGTCCTCTTTGGTGGGCACATAGCCCAGACCAAAGGCATGTTGTAGACAACCCATTTTTGACCAACATTAAGACTCAAACGTCATTGATTGAGCGCTCGATAATAGTGCATGTTGTGCTCGTTTCGAGTTTCCAGAGTTTTGGCCGAGTGCCTTGCCCCCGAGCCTCTTAACTCTTTGTGCTTCGGCTCGGTTTGTGGACCAGGCCTTGTTTCTCTTCTCTGAGGAAGGGAGAGGTCCTGTAGACCATCTCTTTGTGGTCGTAGACCACTTTTCATGGTCGTAGACTACTTTTCCCGTTTTGAGACTAGTTTTCAGTTTTTAGAGCCTTCGATCGTGTGCCTTGTCTCAGGACCGTTTAACGTTCTCCATTTGGCGTAGTTTTTGAACCACACCTTGTTTCCTTGGCCTAGAGGGCCACTGTGGTTTGGGAGACCACTTTTGTAGTCGTAAACCACTTTTGGTGCTTGTCAGCTAGTTTTCGAGGCTTCCAACTGCGCACTTTGCCTCCCGAACTTTCGTCTTGCATCCGTTTTGGTTTGTTTTTGGTACAAACCTTATTTTCCTTGTTTGAAAGGTGGTACAGGGGTGGGAGACCATTTTTTTTCCTTGGAGACCACCTTTCTTCCTGCCAACTAATTTTCTGATCTGACAACGGGTCTCTAGGTCTTTGAGCCATCTTTTCTGGTCGACCACCCGACCCCTGGCTTGTTTTCAGTGTGCTAATCGTCTCCCACCATGGCCGACCACTTGTTGTCTTGGGAGACCACTTGTGGTGGTCGACCGACCACTTGAAGTAGCTGGCACCTTTTGGAGATATTTTTCTCCAGCTAGCACAGCTGGAGGGCACTGAAGCTATCCTCCACACACGTGTATGGAGGGATTGCCTTGAACCTTAGCTTCTCCAAGAAGCTTTCCTTTTGGTTCTCTATAAGAGAGAGCCATCTCCTCCCTCCTCTAGGTTCAAAAAAAAAAGGGTTGGAGTGATACATATAGTTTTGTATCTATACTTCTTCATTTTGCTCTTGTTTTGTGTTCAAAGTGTCATTTTGTCTTACTTTAACACACAAACACACACTTAAACACCATCATTTTGCTACTGAGGTGCTTAGGAGCTGGTTTTGGTGTTCTTGGGTTGGTTTGAGCTTGAAAAACCTTCTGGAGTTGCAGCCTTGAAGAAGTTCATCAAGGGTGAGTCTTTAATCCTTAAAACCCCCATTTTTGCTTAAGCTTTTGAGCCCTTTTGCATGTTGTTTTGAGATTAGCTTCCTACTGCAAAAAGTTCTGTATTTTGGTGTTTAAGAAGTTTGTTTAAGGTCACTTTTGTGTTTGGGGTTGTTTACCCCCTCTTAGGCCTTGTTTGGCCTTGCTTTTGTGCCTTCTTTGTGAGCCTTTGGGACCACCTTGTTTTGGCCTTCTCACCACTGAAACTCAGAGGAATTCCAGTGGTGGGAAGGGTGTTTTGAGGTCCCAAAAAGGAGAGGGTCACTCTCCTTGTGTCTTCAATACTTGACTTCATTAGCCTCATGTGTGAGCATGTTCGTTAAGCTTATATTGGCCATATCTTAGCTTGTATTTGTGGTTATTTTGTTGTGTCATGCCACTATTTTTGCTTGGTTTTGTCACTCCATGCATGCATAATACACTTGTAGTATAAATCACACACACTAGCTTTGTATGCTTCATGAAGTAGCATGTCATTCTAGCTTGTTTTCTTTCCATTTCAGCATGTTTTTGGTGATGTTTTGCCATGTCATACCTTTTTTAGGGTTTGGTTTGGTCACCCTTTGCATGCTCTATACACTTGTGGTGTAATTCCATGAAATAGCCTAACATGCATCATGCTTTAACATGTCATTCTAGCATGCTTTTGGCTTAACTCTAAAAAGCTTTTGTCCATGTTTTAACATGCTTTAGCTCTAATTTTGGTTGTTTTGATCGTGCATGACTTGCTTTGTATAGCCATGGTTCAATCTAGCTTGTTAGCTTTGTGCACCAAGTCCATTAGCATGCTTTACTTGGACTATTTGAATGATTTGGAATCATTTTTTATGTGATTTCAGTCCATGTTTCATGCTCATACACTTGCATTTATCACTCATTCAATGCGTTGGAGGGCACCATTACGTATGTCTTCATGCCTTAGCTTGTGAGCCATCATTTCAGTGATTATTTGGGGTTATTTTGCCATGATATAACTCTAATTTTTGTTGCTTAAGTCATTCCATGCTTGGTCTTAATAGGTGTAGTGTAATCCACCTTATTTGCCTCGTATGCATCATACCTTATACCCCTCATGCTAGCTTGTTTTGGCTTCCTTTCATGCATGTTTTAGTATCATTTTGACATGTTCTGAGACTGTTTTGGGTTGCCTTTACCATATCCTTCATGCTTTGTATAGCTGTAGTGCAATTGGCCTTGCTAGCTTTGTGTTTTGTTGGCTCATGCATGCTATCTTTGAGCTATTTAGATGATTTGGCATCATTTAATACTTCATTTCAGAGCTTATAGCATGCTTATATTCCCACTTCTTTCATGCTTTAAATGCCTTTAAGTGTTGTGCATTGTTGCCTTACTTGAAGCCTAGCATGTATACCATCTTACCTAGGTCTTTGAGCCTCCATCTTAGCATGTTTTTGTCATTGTCTTGACCTATTTCAGCTCTGTCCATGGTTGGTTCATGCACTTGTGCCATGTATTGCATGCTCCCTTTGTAGTCCTCTTTACTAGCTTCATGCTTTAAGGACCTTTGCATGCTATGCTTACTTTGTTTGAATGATTTGGCATCATTTCTTACTTAATTTCAGTGCATTTAGTGTTGTTACACTTCTGCATTTATCACTCCTTGAGCCTTCTTGAGGGTTGTGCTCTTAGGCCTACTTGGTTGGCCACTGCATTGTGCATGCATGCTTTGTGTTTTGTGCCTTTATTTTGGTGTTATGGCCACTGATTTGGACATGGCTGAGGTCTGTCCATTTTGGTTTAAGTCCATTGAGCATTGTGTATGCCATGTTGCATCGCATCGTGCATGTTATGTTATTGTTTGCATTGTGCATGCTATGCTCTTGATTCGCATTGTAGATGCCATGATCATATTGCATTGAGTATGCCATGATAGTCATTGCATTGAGTATGCCATGAGGTTCATTGCATTTGTGTATGCTATGTTCATTTGTGTTGTGCATGCTAGTTGTTGTTCATATTGTTACATAGCATTGTGCATGCCATGTTATGTGTTGCATTGTGTTTGGGATAGGTGTTAGTCCAAACACGGGAAAAGAGGGATGTTTCATACTTAAAGTGATGAAACATGCCTCAATTCTTGGTCGCCGACGCTCTTGATCACACATGATAGAGTTTTAGGCCTTATGTGTTTATTTGTGCATTCATTTTCATATTGAATTGTGCAACTTCGCCTCTCGGCCATCGCGCATTGAAATGCGCGATTGGTGGCCCGAGGGTCAAGAACTACACTCCTTTGAGTTCATTACATGATAGGGAGGGTGGTTGTGCACACATATCTTGCAAATACATTGTCATGTCCTTTCTTGCTCTCTGTTGCAGCAAATTACAGTTCAGCAGCAACAACTGGCCGTCTAGCCAGAAAAACTAGTTGGCCGACCACTTTTTCCAGCTTTCAACAAAGATAGGTGGTCGGCCATGGCTACAGACACCAACAACTAGTCGGTCACCCTTCCACAGGTCCCCAAGGTGGAGTTTCAACTTTCTGGAGCTTTGTGCAATGTTCTAAGAACAATTGAGAACAGAGGCAAATCGGGACATCGCATTGGATTTCCGAACAAGGCGACCGGGCATGCATGCATTCCTCTCCTTCTGAGGCTCCTGATTTACTGTTTTCCTTAGTTGTCATGCTTAAATAGCTAGCTTACGCTTTGGTTTGTACCTTTAATAGTTAATGCGTTTAGCTATTTCAATTTGTTTTGTAATACTTAGTTAACTAGGATTAGTTAATTAATTTTTGATGTAATAATTAGTTTAATTAGCTTAGGTTAGCTAGTTAGCTTCTTATTCGGTCCCTCCGTCGAGAGGGCCAATTGTTGTAATAAGCGTGCATGTGTGTGAAGCATGTCTTCCAACCCTCCATTTCTTTCTCCCTTTTGCTTAAACCGCTTACGATGGTTAGTTTTAGGGCATGTTTCATTTAGCATACCTTATGCTTTGCATGTGTGCATCCATTCATCTATATTGCATGCATCGGGCTCGGCGCATCATACAAACCAGCATTGTATTTTCAATATCTATTTGAATACATGTATCAAATTGTTGTATTTCACATGACACTCTTAGGATAGTCGAGCCTATCTTAGTTGCATTTTCGCATGTGTTGCATTAACCATCTTAAACATGAACTAGGATCATGCATGATTTCTAACTAGTTCCTTGTTTTGGCTTGGAGTACACTGTGTGTTATCGATTACCATGAAAGCATGCTTGCCATGAGGCTAATAGCTTATTTGCTATAACTGCCTGAATGCCTGTGGGTGAAGGTTGGATTACTTGAATTGGAATAATTCATTGAAATCCTCGCTTTAGCTTACTTGCGAGTAGCAAACTTCAAACCGTTTTCAACAAAACAGATATGCAATGTTTTGTTCCAAATTAGGCGATTTAGTCTATACTTGTATGTTGTGCGCATCACATAGTAATTCTAGCTAATTAACCGGAATAAGAACACGTGTTTTCAAAAACAAAATATCATGTTTAGTACAGGCCTATCTTTGATTGGGCAAGCGGGGATGCTCATTACATGACCTTCCCCTCTCATACCCAAGTTCCTGAGCCGAGGCAACTTTGGTGATGACGGACACGTGGCCCTAGGAACGAGTCAAGGTTTCCTAAATTCTCCCAAAATAAAATATTTAGGTGGCGACTCTGTGCTTGGCAAAGCAATCCATGTTTGGCACTTCTTTTCTAAAAATTAGTTTTCCAAAACGATTTGCCGGATTTGGACTCTTTGGTGATTTATCGGTCTTACATCGCACATTGTAAAATTAGATTCAGAACCGTGACATTTGAGTCCGAACTGTAGTAGTTCAGAGAACAAAGTGAGATTCGCGAAGCCTCGTCGCGCGCGCAGATGTCGGGAAGTTCCCGGGAGCGTGTCTATACATGTGGGTTATGCGGCATATCTGTCAATGCTGCAACACCTTTCCAGCCACTTCTTCCAAGTCCCATTCCTGGAACGTGCTGCAATTTGCTCATGAAATAAATGGACTGAGTGCTAACGTACATGCCTTCGTCTACGGCCAGAATGGTCTGCACTACCCGGGCTTCAGCTAGAGTGAATCCGGAAAGGAACACATCCTCCTCACCATGGTTGATCTCTAGCCCTGGCGTAGTTACCTCTGGTAGTGGATGGATGGATGAATTCCTAAAACAATCGCCACTCCTCCCCCATGAAAGTACTTCAACATTTGATGGAGAGTGGAGGAGATGGCCTTTACATGATGTAACCAGGGCCTCCCTAACAGTAAATTGAAGGTAGCTAGCACATCTAAGACATGGAACTCGACCTCTTGCTCAGCTGGGCCCACCTGGACTCTGACTTGCATCGTGCCCATGACCTCTCTACTCATATTATCATATGCCCGAATTACTTGGGTTGTGGGAACAAAGTCCATTGGTTTAAGGTCAATTACATAGGCGGTGCGAGAAAGAAAGACATTGATGGCCAAACCGGTATCTACCAACACCACCGGCACCTATTTCTCCTTGCACTCCACACATATATACAACAGTTTATTGTGGGCTGAGCCTTCCAGCGGCAGTTCTTTGTTAGAGAAGGTCAGAGTTGGTGTGGCACCACTTGGGAAGACTAATCCTACAAGCTATTCGGGGGTAGTGTCAATAGACAATTTAGCCTTGTCCATTGCCGACAATACTGCATGTCGATGTAACCGGGAGGCCATAAGAAGACCCCAAATAGAGATGTCAGCTTTAATTTTCTTAAGTTGTTTCAACACTACCTCTTCTTCCAACTGTTTCTCTTTCTATTTCTCGGTCTCTCTATCTTTTCCAGATGCCTCAGCTTGATCTAGGTGCAGTGGCTTAAAATACAGCCCGCTTCTTGTCAGATGGTCAATTTCTTCCGCATACCACGTGTTGTCTGGAAGGCACTCACCTTAGTCTTTGTCGATGTGAGCCAAATACAGATCATCATTGTCTCATCATTCACCCTTAGCAGCTGACAAACAATTGTCCGTCTCTGCCCGTATCACCTTTACATCACAGGCATCTCCTGCAGGGTGTCAAGGCTATTACAACTTCCCGGTTGTCTTCAACCCTTTCTTTTTCAAACTACCTCAGTGCAGCTTCCTGTTCTGTATCAGCAGTGCTCACAGCACCTACTTCCTGGGCTGAATTTTCCACGCCAGCACCCTCCAGCATCTTTCCTTTCTCATCAGCCCTTCCGACTACCACAGTGATCTCTACTTCTTTTCCCTCTTGTTTCATTTCAGCTCCTTCCTCCTTATCTAGCTCATCACTCTGCCATCCAGTGTTGTCAGTTGATTCGTTTAGGTCGAACCTCCCTATCTGTACATCTCCCTGATCCTATTCATCAAAGTACTATAAGTTGTCCAAGTCCTCCTCGAGTTCTACTAGATCATCCAACCCTTGGCTTGGGCCATCTTCTCTGACCACATTGACATCTACCCAAGTCGGTAGCACTAGTTCAGGTTTGATTTGACCAGTCGGCGTAATGTAGCAGCTTGGATCGTACACCCCATCAGGTAAGTCCTCCGAGCACTCCAATAATAGACTCATACCTTCCTCCAAGGTAGACTCTCCTTCCACTGTAAGTCTCATCACCACAGGCTTGGGTTGAGGGTTGGACGTGTCCATCATGCACAAGTCTGCGCATTCTGGGATGAACAATGTCGGTTTTGATAGGTGAGAGGGGGTAATATATACGTTGGGGTCGTAACTGGTGGCCAGTGTAGGGATCAAGTTGAGATTTCGTGGCGGAAGGACTTGATTATGGGCTGGAAGTGGATTTATGGTCACGTTGGGTTTTTGAGGTGGAGCGATCACCTTGTTGTCAATGAGATCTTAAATCTCATAATGCAATCAAAAACACTGGTCGGTATCCTGACCATGCTGTTGGTGAAACGCATAGTATTTTGCAAGGTTGTGTTTGGGTGGAAGAGGATCAGGCACTAAGCGGGGTTCTAACGGTTTGAGGTGCCCTTTTTTGACTATCACCTTCATGGCTTGAGACAGGGTCATGTACAGTTGATTGAAAGTCCTCTAGGATCGGACAAGATTGGATAGTGTTTGTGAGCTTGTGTTGGCAAAGAGGTCGGTAGTCTTGGTTGTGGTGGCAACGCTTACATCTGACAGCTTCGTAGTTGTGCTTCTACTAGTAGCATTGGAACTACGTACAAACGGCCTTTTTGTCGACTCCTTCTCATCTGTAATAAGCCCCTGCTTCATGGTGTCTTCGAGTTGCACTCCCATATCATGGAGTTCTGTAAATGTAAATAGAGGTAAGATGATCATCTTTTGCAGTAACTTGCCGTGGAAATTCCAGACAACCATCCTAATCTGATCCTTCTCAGAAGGCCTCGTGGTCATTATCGAGGCCTTAGCTCTCCACCTTGTCACAAATTCAGAGAAGCCCTCCTTCGGCTCTTGGCATATTGCTTCGAGATCACGAATTGTGACCTCGATCTGTGTATTATATGAATACTGCGCAATGGAGGCCTCGGCCATCTCCTCCCAATTTTGCTTGATAGAGTCTTCCAACTTTGCATACCATATGGCCGCTATACCTAACATAGTACGTGTGGACTCGCCTTTTTCCATGCCCTGCCTTTTGGAAAAGGTTTGAAAAGAAGGCCTCACAGTTCAGACTCCTGCGATTCTGAATCTAGTCTCACAAATGTAATGTGAAACTAATAATCACCAAAGAGTCCAATCCAGAAAATCTTTTTGGAAAATCGATTTTAAATCAAATAATGCCAAAATTGGATTGCTTTGCCAGACACAGACTCGCCACCTAAATATTTTATTTTTGGAAAAATTTAGGAAACCCTGACTCGCGCCAAAGGCCATGTGTCCGTCATCACCAAAGTTGCTTCGGCTCAAGAACTTAGGTATAGAAGGTCATGAATTGAGCACCCCCGCTCACCCAATCAAAGATCAGCCTCTACTAACCACGATATGTCATTTTATAAATCTCTTGTGTTCTTATTCCAGTTATTAGCTAACATTACTATGTGATGCACACAAGCAAATATAGACTAAATCGCAAGAATTGAAACATTTCAACTCATGTTTGTTTGCGAAAATGATTTGAATTTGCCACCCTCAAGTGGGCTTAAAAATGCGGATTTGCCACAAAACATAGTGGGCTTAAAACATGATTTTGCCACAACAAAGTGGGCTTAAAACATACATTCGTTGAATTGTTCCAATTCAAACCACAAAGCCTTCATCCACAGGCATTCATGCAGTTTAGCATTTAAGCACATAGCCTCATGGCAAGCATGCGAAACATGGCAATATGGCAATCACACTCATGCAAGTATGCTAAAGCATAAAACTTACCGAGTACTCCAAGCCAAAACAAACAACTAGTTAGAAAGATGCATGATCCTAACTATGTTAAGTGTCTAATGCAACGCATGCAATAATGCAATTAATAGGCTCGACTACTAATATGGCATATGGATCAATTTGAACAACATGCGATTACACACGTATTCAAAGAAGATATTGAAATTACGATGCAGTTTGAATGATGCACCGAGCCTCGGTGCATGCAAGACAAAATGAATGTATGCAAGCATGCGACATGCTAATTGAAACATGACCCTAATCTAACCATCAAAAGTGATTAAATAAAAGGGAGAAAGACGTGGGATTGGAAGACATGCACACACACACGCACACTTATTACAACATTATGCCCTCGCGAAGGAGCGTCCGAATGAATAAGCTAAGCTACACTAAGCTAAGCTAATCATTACAACACAAAACTAATTAACTATTCTAGTTAACTAATTATTACAACAATTGAAACAAATTAACTATTTATTCTAAGCTAATTAATCATTACAAATCGGAATCAAAGAACTAGTTACACTAGCTAATTAATTACAACACTTGTATGAATGAATTAGCTACAACTAACTAATTAAGCAAAGCAATTAAATGGCCTTGAGCGGGGGAGGAATGCATGCATGCTCGGCTTCTCCACTCGAAAATGCCACCGCCTTGCCATTGCAACCTCTATTTGCACCTTTTTTTACCACTGAAAAATGTGCCAACTCCCAGAACACTTCTGATCCCCTTTAGGAGCACACAGAGCAACCTTCTTCATTGATGGCCGGTCGGCTACCAATGGTGGCCATCGGCCACCATTGGTGACCGGTTGACTACTGCTGGTGGTCGTCGGCCACTGCTGGTGGCCAGTCGGCTACCCCTTCCCTGAACTTCCTTTTTTGCTACAATAGAGAGTAAACAGAGGCAAAATAGTGTATTCTCAATGAGTGTATGTACGGCTACCCTCCTTATCATCACACAAGCTCAAAGAAGTGTAACTCTTGGCCCTTAAACCATCAACCAAACATTTTTCATGCATGATGTCTAAGGAACCAAGCTTGTACAAGCTTAATGAATGCACAAACAAGACTAAAACAACCACCACCCTATCATGCATGATCAAGGGTGACGGTGACCAAGGAAAGTGGCACACTTCATCACTTCGAGTATGACATGTTCCATTAACGTCTGATCCGAACACATGCAATGCAATACAAAAGATGCTTATCTTGCCTCTTTTACTTGTTCATTTTTGTTTACTCGTTTTAGATTACCAATCCATTCTTTAATTAATTAGTCCAAAAATGAGTGTCCTTTAATGGAAAGTGGGCTTAAACCACAAGTGCCTTAGGACCTCATGCCGTTGATAATGAACCCCCGAAGGGATTAAACCATTAGGCATGAATGTCTCAATTTCACACTCAAGCAAACAAGTGGTTTAAAACCACTTTCAAAGCAAATGAAAAGTAAAGAATAGAGAAAGATTGCAAAGATTTGAGTGCTGAAATAGAGTGCCAAAATAACACTAAAACATGCTTTCAACTCAAAATAATGATGATCAAAGCATTAAAACACCCAGCTAATGAAGGAATTAACACTACAACCATGCCATACAAGGCTCAAAAGACCAAACCAGTCCAAAATAGAGCTAAAACAAGTCAAAATAGTAGCAAAAACATGCTGGACCAAAGCTAAGTTGGGCTATAAAAAACATGCTAACATGTAAGGCAACTAGGCATGCAAGCAAGACAACAAGGAGGGGAGGCTATCCCCTCCAATTTTGGACTACAAAAGTAGGTTTTTGTCACTGAAAAACCCCTAAGTTTTAGTGGTTTAGAGGCCCAAAAATTTTTATTTGAGGGTGATAAAAGATGGCACAAAAAGCTAAACAATTAAGCAACAAGAAGGGTGGACTGCCCCTTAACACAAAATAGCCTCAAGCCACCACTTTAAACCATAAAAAAATAGAGTTTTTTGGAGTCCAAAACGAGCTCAAAAACTGTGTAAAAAGATGGCAAAACAAGTATTTAAAACAAGCTTAAAATACAAGTGTTATACCTCTTGATAACAAGATGCAATTTAGAGCAACGAAACAAGCTAAATCAAGCCAAAATCCACTTCTAGAGCTCAAAGAGGGCCCTCAAGAGACCTCAGCTCCAAGGTGGTCAAGTTTGATCAAGGGTTGATATGCAAAAGTGTAGAGAAACTAGACTTTAAGGCACAAAACAAGGAGGGAGAGAGAGAGAGAGAGAGAGAGAGAGAGAGAGAGAGAGAAATCTAGAGAGAGAGATTTTTGGCCTAAAATGTCTAAGACCCCAAAATGGGAAGGACACCCCCTATATATAGAAAATCAAGGTTTGAGCTTGTATACATCCTACCATACACGTGTATGAAGATGCAGCTCAGTGAGTAACAACTGGCACTGTTGGCAAACAAATATCTAAAAAAGGAGACCAATGGCCGACAGGTCCCAGGGCTAGCTGACAAGTCACCCTCCTCTCCAGGCAAGAGGCAACAAGCTCTTGGTCCAAAAACATACACAAAACAGCAAGGTTTAGAGACTCAAAGACAAGGCGTTCCACCGAGGACTTCAGGCTCTCAAAATGAACACTAACAAGCACAATCACCGAGTGCACAAATGATGACGTCTAAGTCTTGAGGACAGTCAAAAATGGGGTGTCTACAGTACGACCAAAGAGAGACAGCTTCTATAGTCTAGTCAGGCCCATAGGTCGCAAGATATTCCAAAATAGTCGAAGGTGAACCATTGGATCTCTGAAACCATCAAATCGATTGATGTGCAGCTTTTTGAACCGATCTGACAATGTCACTGCAAAATTGGTATTCCCGTCCTCCATGTCTGGGATGGAGTTAACCCCTTGTGCTCTCTTGAATAATTTTTCCAGTTTATTGACCTTGAGCACAGTTGGGTCAACCTCAAACTCAAATGGAGCCTCAGTCTGATAAACAGGTGTTTTGGAGGCTTGTGCTGGGATTGGCTCTGCTGGATTGTCCTGGTTTTCTTGGACATTGGCAGTATGAGCAGTGGCTCCAGGTGCTGGGATACCCATGGGAGGTGCATGGAATGCAGAGGCCGCAGCCGGCTGTGGTTACTGTTATTGTAGTCGGGGTTATAACTTCGGCTTGGCAAGCCGTGACCTCAGCCTGATGGGCCACATCTTACTGTAGGGTTTCAATTATCTGCTGCAGATGATGTATCAATTCTTCCATACTGACTGGGGGATATTGTGTCATCGAAATAGGCAAGTGATCTCGTACTGGGCTAGAAGAAGATGACTGTCCCTGAACCAGACTAGACACAGGTGAATTGAGGGATGACTGCTGTAAAAACTGAACCAGTGAACTCTGCCTGATTCTCCTCTGTCATGTAACCGATAGGAGTGAAGTAAATATAGGCTGTCCCCGAACAAGATCCCCAGCTTTGCAAAGCCTTCTGACTCGGGTCCAGAGTACTTGGGGGATATCAGCACTTTTTGAAGCTATGGTGTTAAACTACCTAGCAAAAAGAAATAAAGCAAAAGAAAATACAGCACCTCAGCTAAGACGCTATCAACACAGACATGATCAAAGTTGTAGAACTGCACTCCACACTGAATTCCACCCCCAAAACAGATACCAAACTTGCAACTGCTATGCACATTCTTGTACAGTTTCACTGTAAAACACATACCAGCTAAGTGAGAGCCAAAATAGCCCTATGAGGGGGTAGGGTTACCCTATCCTAGTTTCGTCAAAAACTAGGGTTCACTATTCAAACAAAGCGGTTTTCACGCAATCCTGCATTTCAGGTGAGCATCATGTCCTAGTTTTGAACAATCTCTATGGCTTTTCGATATGCAACTAGGCCGAATGGTCAAAAGGAAACCTCAACAAGACTACCTAATATACCTCTCACACCTAACACCGAGAAGTGAAAGGAGGATCAAACGGTACAACGGTAGTCCAGATCCAAGGGTTATGTTCCCATCATTGCAGAGCCCACAACCGGTCAGCCTTTTGGCAAGCTTTTACGAAAGCCTCCGGCAAACTGTCCAAGAATAGCATATGGCAAACACAATGACTTAGGCACACCAATGCAAATGCAAATACAAAGAAACATATAAGTGTAAATAAAATTTCACATCATGAAGTTCAAGTCAAGTTCTCTAAATTCCCCAGCAGTGTTGCCAGAAACTGTACCTCGACTTTTCGCGCTCCTTTTGAAAGACGAATAAGCCCTATAGTATCGGACTCTCGTGGTTCTGAATCTGATTCCACAAGTACAATGTGAAATAGATAAACACCAAAGAGTCCAAATCTAGAAAATCTTTTGGAAAATCAATTTTGAATTAAATTACCAAAAATGGACTAATTTATCAGATACAGAATCGCCACCTAAATATGTTGGGAAATTTAGGAAACCAATGACTCATGCCAAAGGCCACATGTCCGTCATCACCAAGATTGTCTTGGCTAGGGAACTTAGGTACAAGAGGGGAATGTCATGAATTGAGAACCCCTGCTCGCCCGATCAAAGATCGGCCTCTACTAATCATGATGTGAATCTTATTTACATTATATGCTCTTGTTCCGGTTATTAGGCTAACATTTCTATGTGATGCGCACAAAAGTATAGAATAATTTGCAAGAATTGGAACTCTTGGTTCATATTTGTTTTGAAAATTATTTCGAATATGTACCACTTGAAAAAGTGATCGCTTATGAACATTACTCAAATTATTCCAATTCAAGCAAATAGCCTTCATCAACAGGCATTCAAGCAATTTATCAATTAAGCAAATAGCCTCATAGTGAACATGCTTTGACATGGCAACACTAACATACACTGCAATATGCTAAAGCGAGTAAAGGCTCACCTAGTACTCCAAGCCAAAAAGGTAAAAGAGTTAGATAAATGCATGATCCTAACTATGCAATATGACTAATGCAATACATACAATATGCAATTACTAAGCTCGGCCAGTAATATTGCATATGAATCAATTTGATAGCATGCGGTCTAAGCACGTATTCAAAGAAGTATTAACTACCACTGTACGTTAGAATGATGCGCCGAACTCAATGCATGCAGCTCAAAGGAGTAGTAAATTTGATTCACAAACCATCAATCGATGCAATTTCATTGCATGATAGCCTATGAACCAAAGTGCACAAGTTCAATAAATGCAACAAATAAAGACTCTCAAACCCCCTCCCTATCATGGATTGATCAAGGGAAGTGGTTGACATTGACTCTTGAACCGTTTACATCACTAACAAGTATGAAATGATTCAAGACTCGAGGGTTTAATTAAAGTCCCATTGAACCCCAACCAAGTTATTATCTTGCATCACTTTTAGTCCTCATTTTATTACTCCATTTTAATTACCAACCATTCCTTAGTCAATTAAGTCCAAAGGTGAGCTTTAAATCCTCTAATGGAAAAAAGCATCAATCCAAGAGTTGTTTTAGGCATGAAAGAAGTGTCATGCCATTGGTAATTAACCCCCAAAGGGATTAAACCATTAAGTACAAGACCTCAATCTCAAGCTTAAAACAAGCAATTAGTTTGAACCAACTTTCAAAGCAAAGCAAAGGCCAAGAAATGAGGGAGGTTGCAGAAGTGATTAGGCATGAAAACAAGTATGAAAAGTCATAAACAAATGCTATCAACCCAAATAGGTTGGTGGCTAAGGCCTAAACCACCAACCTATGAGGACTATTACTCTACAAGCATGCAATGCAAAGCTCAAATGCAATGAATAGCTAAAAACAGTGCTAAATTAGTCCTAAAACATGCTGGAATTAAAACAAAAATATCTAGAAGAATAAGCTAAAACATGGGGCTATGTAAGCTAGTAAACAAAGCATAAGGAGGGGGGGCTACCCCTTCCATTTTTAGACTTCAAAACAACATTTTAGCCACTGAAAAAGCTCTGAAAACCAGTGTTTAAAAGCTCAAAAGAAGATAGTGTAAAGGTGGGAAACACAAGGGTAAAGGCTAGAGAAGCAAGATGGAAAGAAAGGTGAACCACCCCTCCACCCTTTAAGGCATTAAACCACAAATTTCAGCCCAAAATTATAGAGTTATACAGTCCAAAAATAATAGGAAAAGTAGCAAACAAAGCAATGAAACAAGCCAAGTCTTATACCTCTTGAAGAGGAGAACACTTCTAAGCAACAATTCAACCCATACACACCCTCAAGAGCTTAAAGTAGGCTCAAAAGTACCTCAGCTCAAAAGTACAAGGTTTGGTTTAGAGTGTATAGACAAAAGCTCAAGAATTTTGCAAGAGAGAGAGAATTATAGAGAAAGAGAGAAAATACTCAAAAATTTTCTAACCTTAAAGATGGAAAGGGAGGTCTCATATATATAGAAAAATATCAAAATCCCTCAGAAATATTGATACATACACATGTAGGCAAGTTCATGCATTTGTGACAACAGCTGGTACAGGTGGCAGAAAATATTTGCAAAACACACTTGTGGCCGGCAGGCCACTAATTCTGGCCGATAGCCAAGATCAGTGGCCGGCAGCCAATAGTGGTGGCCGGCAGGTCCCAAGGTTTTTCAGGCTTGAAGAATTATGGTTGTGGTCCAAAACAAGACAAGAGATGTATAGGGTTTGAAGGCTCAAAGCCCTAGCATTTTGCTGAGAAGTTCGAGCACTTGACAAGCATATACACATTCATCATTAGGTGTGCAAGTGGTGACGTCCAAGTCATAAGGGCGGTCAAAAATGGGGTGTCTACATGGCTGGGCTCGGTTCGTCCTCTCCACTCAGATGGTTGACTTTTTCAAGCCAACTTTGATTGGCAATTGGGAGAGTTTCCGTTGTTCGTTTGAGGTGAATTTTTTTTTCAAATTGCTTTACTTGATAAGAGCTATGCATTGATGTATTCAAAAGTTGGTTTCAGTAACTTTGAAATCTAGCAAAATTCTGAAACAGAGATATGGAAGCTCTGTTTTGCACAACGATACTCTGATACCAATTGTTGTGCCAGAGGGCCTTAGATATGAATACACAAAACAAAGATGCACGAGAATAACAAAATAAATTCTAATTCACTCAAACGAATTCAAAATAAATACAAAAATTTCACAAACAAATATAAAAGGGAGGTAATCCCTCCTAACTCACACAATCACTCTCAAATTCAAATATTTTCTATATCTAATACAACACATTAGCTCCCTATTTATGTAGGCTTCGGAGAAGGAGGAGAGACGAAAGTGGTGACGTCAAAACCACCTTGTTTCGAACGCGTTCAAGAAGCCTCATGGTGGCTTCCATTGTTGACCAACTAAGAACTTTAATTCAAATCCATCTTTTTCAATAGCTTCTGGATCATCTAGGAGCCTCAAGAACAATCTAGAGAAGAAGAGAAGAAGTTGAATCCAAACTTCTTATGCTTTATGGAGAAGCAAAGCCAAATTTTCAACAATCTTAACCAAAATGACTTCCATTGTCAACCAACCACTATTGTTGAATGTTGTTGATTGACATAGCTACAAACACCACCATTTATTCATCACCGACTACTGAACATGACTCTCGTTTTTGTGGTAGGAAGAATAACTCATGTATGGATGAATTTTATTCACTCGCACAAACTGTAAGATTTGAAGCTCTTGTGCATTAATTTCGTAATGACATATAAATTTTTTAATAAACAAAGGTTTGGAATCGTAACAAGACATAGATTGATTGTGAATCTGTTGATCTTCGCTTCCAAAAAAAGAAAAATCTAGAAAAGAGGCATCAACAATTGAACTAGTTGTGGGTTGTTTAAATTCATAAAAATAGCCATTAGTGGTGGGCTTGTATAAATTAGGCAAAATAAGGCTAGGGCACTATCTATGTATGTATGAGAAAGAGACCCAGTTCATGAATTCTAGTGAGGGAGAGAGAACGGAGGGTGTGGGAGGGATTTTAGTTTATCAGTAAAGTTAAAACAGGCAGTTTGACGACAAGGTGTGGTTAGTGTGTGTGTGTGTGTGCGCGCGCGCGTGTGAGAAAGATAGAGAGAGAGAGAGAGAGAGAGAGAGAGAGAAAGAGAGAAATTGGCTGGTGTAAGGGGTTTCTATCAATAAGTTATGGTCGGAGGGCAGCAATGAAGTCCATTAGTGGTAAATTGACAATTGATAGTATGGTTTAGTGTGAGAAAGATACAGAGATTATGTAATGCCCTGACAAATGCACCTTCATGTTCCCCTTCTCATCTGGGCATTGCCAATATAAAATAGGCAATACAACAGAACCAAATAGAGGGATGTAACATAAACAACATTCCTTTCCTTTTGAACTGTTTCCAAAACTTTACAATAATTGTTCATTACACTTACAACCAAAAATAAAACAGTTCAACAAGTAAGAAAAGTTTCAATAAAAATTCTTCATCCTTGTTACAACAAAATATCTGATTACACATAGTCATTTAGAAAATTGTCTCTAACACACGTAAAACTTGATTCAACATAAGCTTTCATGTCCAAAAGTGTTCTTCAATCCAAACGTTCATTTACGAAGCACTTAGTCTTCATTTCCTAGAATTGTTAGTTCACGAGTGAGCAAAAGCTCAGTAGTTAATGAACTTAATAGGTCATAACATTAATCGGAAAACACATGATCATGCAATGCATCATTCTATAATTATTGTATTATGTATATGTATGAATGCCTTTATGCATGAGTGTGCAAAATGTAAGTTAAGTAAACATTTCTAGAATTCAGACGAGGTGGTAAATATACTATGACCTTCCAAGTAAGAGCCGAAATTCAAATACATACATAGATATAGATTTTGTATACTTAAAATAGTCTTACATTTACCAACTCTAGAAATGGCAAGGCGATAGGCACCCAAAAACACCCAAAAATAGTTTTCCCTTCCGCATTTGCAGACTCCAAAAACGGCAAGGTTGTAGACACCCAAAATCATGTTTTTCCACATTTGCCGACTCTAGAAACGACGAGCTCATGGACACCCAAAAACATTTTCTCACATTCTTCCGGCGATATGCGCAGATAGGGCAATTAGGCACCTTGACTCCTCACGCGAGTACCAAAATACAACACACAACTCAAAACCACCCGACTCACTACCCAAACTCATAGACTATTTACTCCCATTTAGCTTTTCACTATTGGCACCATCCATTGAATCACAACAAAAATTTAATAATGCATATGATGCATGAATTTGTAAATACTCCTTTTTTCCTAAAATGATTTCCAATATGCACAATTCACTATTTTACCTTTCAATATTAACCATGATTCATGCAACAATTATCACCAAAAAAAAGATGTATATAGAAAACAAACATTTCCAACCTCAAAGTTAAACAATCACCCTCAATTTCATGTTCTAAGAATCAATTGAACAAAACCCTTCTTTTTAAAACAAGTTTCAAAACTAGGGTTTTATAGAAAATTTAGGGGTTTCCTCTTCTTCCTAAATTAAAGGTTAAATATCTTCACCAACAATAATAATCACCAAAGATATGCATAATTCCATCCTTAATCATAAATCATTACTCATCTCTTTCCAAATCATTTGATAGTGAACACCATCTATATGTATATACATATACATTTATATATATATATATATATCCACAAATGAATAGCTAATGAAATTACCACATATGAATTCCACATTAAGGGTATAACAAGTTAAGAACACCCCTACCTCACAAATAGAAGCTAAAGTGGTGAATCTAAGCAAAACCTCCACCAACTCGCAAAACAATTAGTAAATATCTTGATCGTAACTTGCTCAATTATCTTGAAGGATCATGGGTGAATCTAGAGCAAAATGCTAAGAAATCAAGTGATTTGGGGCTAGGGTTTCGAAATGGGTGGGAGAGGAAGAAAGAGTTTGTGAAAAAGTGAAAAAAGAAATGAGTTGGATCAACTTTTAAGTGAGCTATTCCGAACAGACCATTCGAGCGAACTTTTTTTCGCTCGAGTGACCAACAAAATTTCTGAGAGACCGCTCGAGCGGCAAATGCGAAGTCCCAGAAGTTTTGCAAAGCTACAGTGAAATACTAGAAGTCTAAAATCTATGCTTGAGCGACCATTTCACTACTCGAGCGGCCTCGCCTACAAAATGGCAAACTACTAAGAGCTACAATTCTTCGCTCGAGCGGTCCTCAAAACTTAACTGTCACAACCTACCCTTCTTAAAGAATTTTGCCTCTGAAATTATCATAGTCCCTGTTCAAACAACTCCAACACTTCTCAAGAAAGATAATTACTGCTCTTACTACACATCTTAACATCATCACAATGCATGGATTCAAACGTTCAAGGATCAAAATTCACATGCCTTTTATAATTACTCCACATAACATCAACACAAGACTTGTTCATGATTCACCAATCACAATACAATATCATTGAAATAAGAAGTGTCAAAATCATGCACCATTAAACAAATCAGAATATTTTTCACAAATGTCGGCTTCCCTTTCCCAAGTGGCTTCTTTTATTCCGTGATGGTGCCATAGCACTTTGACTAGAGGTAGAGTTTTACCTCTCAAAACTTGCTCCCGAGAATCTAAAATCTTTATTGGTCTCTCTTTGTAGGAAACATTTTTATCTACTTCAAGGTTCATCCAGTCTAAGACATGGGATAGGTCGGGCTCATACTTGCGAAGCATTGAGATGTGAAACACGTCATGTATCCCAAATAATTGTGGGGGAAAAACAAGGCGATAAGCAACCTTCCCCACTCATTCAATGATATCAAAGGGACCGATGAACCTAGGTGATGGCTTCCCACTTTGGCCAAACCTGATCAAACCTTTTCTAGACGATATTTTCAAAAACATATGGTCACCTACTTCAAAGAACAAGGGTCGTTTTCTCTTATTTATGTAGCTCTTTTGCCAACTTTGCCCCTGAAAACTATTGTTATAGGCAAACTCGGCTAATGGCAAATATTTCTCCCATGGCCTTTTGAAATCCAGTACACATGCTCTCAACATATCTTCCAAAATTTGAATTGTGCACTCAAGTTGACCATCGGTTTGAGGGTGGTAAGCAGTACTAAAAGTCAACTGAGTCCCCATAACAGCTTGCAAACTCTACCATAACCATGCAGTGAAGCGAGGGTCTCTGTCTGAGACAACGCTCACCGAAACCCCATAAAGCCGAACAATCACCCTAACATAAAGTTCCACTCGATAATCCACTAAGTCACCCATACTCATTGCCAAGAAATGTGCCAACTTTGTTAGTTAGTCTACTATGACCCAAACAGCGTCATTACCTCTTTGTGATCTAGGAAGACCCGAAACGAAGTCCATTGTGACGTATTCCCACTTCAATTTAGCCACTGGTAAGGGTTGTAACAACTCGGTTGGCCTTTGACGCTCCACATTGACTTGTTGACAAGTTAGGTATTTAGACACAAATAAGGCCAAATCTTTTTTCATGCCTTTCCACCAAAATTGGCTGCTCAAATCATGGTATATCTTCGTGCCCCAGGGATGAACCGCAAGACGGGAGTGATGAAACTCTCAAAGTACGTCATCTCTATATGACTTTGGTACGAAAAGGCGATCTCCGTAACAGATACTCATGTCAGAGTGTACCCTCAACCCTTTATCTTCTTTCCCTTGCAAGATTTTCTCTCTAAGTGCTTCTACCTCCGAATCACTTTGTTGTGCTTCTAAAATTTGTGTAACTAGTGTTGGCTAAGCTAGGATTGAAAACAAGGTGGCTTGACTAGATGATTCTCTAAGTTACACATCAAATTCACTTAGCTCCCTCAACATCTTCCACTCCCTCACGGCAGGGCTAGCAACCGAACTTATCGACTTTCGACTCAAAGCATCGGCCACCACATTGGCCTTTCCAGGATGATAATACAGTTCAAAGTCATAATCTTCCAAGTATTCCATCCATCTTCTTTGGCGCAAATTCAAATCTTTTTGGAAGAACAAATACTTGAGACTCTTATGGTCCAAGAATACATCAAATTTCTCTCCGTAGAGGTAGTGTCTCCAAAGCTTTAAAACAAAAATGATTGAGGCTAGTTCAAGGTCATAAGTAAGGTAGTTTCTCTTGTGTGTTTTCAGTTGATAGGAACCGTTTGCCGCAACTTTGCCTTCTTGCATCAAAAAGCACCCTAAACCTTCTCTAGAAGCATCACAGTAAACTATATAACCCAATCCTCTCTCCAGGATAATTAAGATCGGTGCCGAGGTCAATCTAGCCTTCAATTTTGAGAAAGACTTTTCACATGACTCATTCCACACGAATTTCACCCCTTTTCTAGTTAATTTTGTTAGTGGTGTCGCTAATATAGAAAAATCCTTTACAAACCACCTATAATACCCAGTAAGACCCAAAAAGCTACGAATCTCAAAAACATTATTAGGTCATTCACACTTTAACACTGCTTTAATCTTCGAAGAATCTACCTTGACTCCTTCTCTTGAGACCACATGGCCCAAAAACTTTAGTTCCAAAAGCCAAAATTCACACTTCTCAAGTTTAACGTACAATCGATGTTCCTGAAGCAATTACAAAACAATATGCAGATGTCTTTCATGCTTTTCTTCAGAAGGCGAATAGATGAGGATATCGTCAATGAAGACTACTACGAACTTATCAAGATAATCTCGAAAAACTCTGTTCATTAAATCCATAATGTGGTGGGAGCATTAGTTAGACCAAATGGCATCACAAGGAATTCGTAGTGGCCATATCGAGTGTGAAAGGTCGTTTTAGAGATGTCCTCTTCTTTCGCTTGCAATTGATGATAACCCGATCTTCGATCTATTTTTGAGAAATAGTGAGAACCTTTAAGTTGGTCAAAAAGATCGTCTATCAGGGGCAAAGAATATTTGTTTTTGATCGTGGCTCTATTTAACTTACGATAGTCGATGCATAATCACGATAAACTATCTTTCTTCTTAGCAAAAAGAGCTCGTGCTCCGCATGGCAAGGTGCTAGGGTGTCACGACCCAAACCCGGCCCTATGGGTTTAGCACCGTAACCGGCCAGTAATTCGAGATTACCGAAGGCCTACAGAACAGTAATACAGTAAAACAGAGTACAGGGCCTGGCGGAAGCCAATACAGTAAATAAATAATGTCCAGTGAGCTGTGACAGTCTGTATGCCAAAAAGATTTTTCATACATTCATACATAAACAGTACAGAACAGTATGCAATATTTACAATCATTCAGATTAGGGACTCAATCCCTACATAACAGTACGGAAACATTCAGTCTATACAGAACAGTAAACCAGTACAGTAAACCAGTACAGAAGGGGTAAGTGTAAAACACCCCTAAGCCTTAACACAATAGGCTCGGAACCTCGCGATGAGGCACAATGGTTGGCTTGACAAAACAGGAGTAACCCTGACGCTCCTAGCTGCGGTCTGGTGCCTGAACACCTACATATATATATGAGCAGTGAGCTAAAGCCCAGTGAATAACATAATGCGTAAAGAGGTTGAGAATGAATGTCCTTACAGTAATGAAAACAGTTCATTTAAACAGTAGTTCAGTTGTTCAGTCAGTACAGTCATATGCGGTACATCCATTAGCACAACAGTACAGTAAACAGTAGGTCTTAAAAGACCGAGCAGTAATGATGGCCATCAGTCAGTAAACAGTAGTGGTTCCAACAAGGGAACCGACAGAGATTTCTGTCACAGTAACAGTAAACAGTAGGTGCTAAGGATGCCACAATACAGTTCAGAATATAGGACATACATTCATTCAGTTAACAGTAATCAGTTCAGAAAACAGTACAGTTTAGTTGTTCAGAAGATAATCATTTGTGAACATATCTTTACACAATCGTTACTCACAGAGTTTGGGCTACAGTATGCTAGAGCGTGTCTCTCCAGTCGCCAACCCTACACAGTTAACAGATTGAACACACACTAAGCCACACAGTTGGGAAATAACATAACTTAATCCCTAATTTGCCCGGTGTGTTCTACATCTATATCTTCATTAAGATGTCTTAAACTAGGCCTAGGAATGCCTAGGATGGGATGAGGATGCAAGGATGCGATCAGAAAACAGTTTCAGAATTTTCAGAAAAACAGAGTCTCGCTCGAGCGCGTGTTTCCCCCGCTCGGGCGGTCATGCAACAAAGGTACACGCTCGAGCGTAAACTTTACCTCTCGAGCGTACTGTAAAAGTACTGGATGGGTGAAATATCCGCTCGACGCCCGCTCGAGCTTGAGACATGACTCCGCTCGAGCGCCCAATCCTCCGCTCGAGCGGACTGTAAAACAGTGCAGAGAGATGCTGGATGCTCGGATTCTCCGCTCGAGCGCCAAGTTCCCCGCTCGAGCAGAAGTGCAGAATCTGGGAATTCCAGATTGCACCTCCAAGCTCAAACTCAAGTTAAAATGCATCAAAACCGATCCTCTTGGGCTCATTTTCTGGAAAACATTTATAAACACATAGAATAACATGTTTTAAAGCTCAATTTGAGAAATCAAAGCCCAAGGGTGTTTAATTCAAACTTAATTTCAAACCATTTTCAAGAACATGAAGACCATGCAAACATGCATGAATTCAAATCAATTCAAAGCTCCAATTTGATGCTCTAAGGAGCCAATTCTTTTCAAAACATGGTGAAATCATGGACTTAACATAATTATGAACATGCATGTAACATTTTTGCCATGAAAACAACTCAAAACTCAACCAAGAACACATGCAAGCATGGAATGAGCTTCAATTCAACATGTATGCACCAAAACATGGCTTAACTCTACAATTAAAGCATGAATTGTGCAAGAATGGATTCTAAGACAACAACAAGAAGATGAATGTCCTACCTTAGTCTTGTGTTCAAGGTCTAGGAGCTCAAAGTAGCAATCAACACTTCAATTCCAAGCAAGATCAAGCAAATCTCTCAAGAACAACTCAACTCTCTCTCACTCTCTAACTTGGGTCGGTTGAGGCAAGAAGAGGAGAAGAAAATGTTTGTTTGATCAATACGTGAAGTGTATACAAGGTTCAAGAGATAGTGGTCCACTAAGTGGCGGAACGGTAATTAAATCAAACTATGCGATTAATCGATATTTAATCTAATTTAATCATACCTAATCAATTTTCAGATAATTATACTATAAAATCACATTAATTCTAAGGATCATAGAACACTAATCGGTTTCGGATTCGGCCGCCGATAAGGCCTTCAATTAGCAGTTTAAACATATGAACATGAACAGATAATCATACTGTCAACAGATAAAATGCAATTAACTAACATGTACTCAGTCAATTCGGTTTTCAATTTCAGTCAGTCAGTTCAGTACTTATAACCAGTTCAATTATCAGTAATCAATGTTTAACGGTAATCAGTGGTGAGGGTTATTACATAGGGCGTACAAAATCCTTGTCTAACAATTCTTGTAATTTCTCCTTTAGGACAAGTAGCTCTGCAGGGGCAAATCTATATGGCGACATAGAGATGGGTGTTGTACCAAGCACAAGATCTATAGAGAATTCTACCTCACAATGAGGTGGTAACTCGATGAGATCCTTAAGAAAAACATCCGGATACTCACAAACTACCTTAGGAAATATCCCCCGAACTGCACTACCCTCATCATCGACAATAATTACCAGAAGAAACTAAGTTTGCCTCGACTTCATGGGTCATACAACGGTGACAACCCTCCCTCGACTCTATCTCCCAGAAAAGAAAAACAATTCCCGCCAGCAATACATACTGTAACCCTTCCGTTCAAGATCTAGAAAATAGTTGAACCACAGGTACTACTTTTCTGCCTGGCTATGTTCGCAACTTTTCCTATTCTTCAACAGGGTGACAGACTAGGTTAGTTCAGTATCCAGAATTGAGGCGCATACAAGCTACTTCAACCTATGGGGCTGCCATGCAAATTTTAAGCTAAGGATACACCCCTAGGTATTTAAACTAGACTTTAGTCTCAGAAATTCTGAACATTTGCACTCTAGGCCTTGGCCATTTGAACTCTAGTTTCCACCGTCTTAGTTGATCTCTTAGGAACTCACCGTAAACACAGGAAGGTGGCTATACCAGACCACCGAAAGTCGTTCGGGCACGACAAACACCAAAGGAATTGCACCTTTAGAGGATTTAAGGTCTCCTAGACCAGTGAGTGCACAAGACAGTGCGATGCACAAGACAGTGCAAATCAAGATGCAGGATTTAAGGTCTCCTAGACCGGGGGAGTCCACGCAAGGTTTTAAAAAGCAGCCGCAATCGTTACATAACGCCGTTACGTAACGGTTGTGTTGGTTACCATCACCCGTTACGGCCGCTTTTGCAGTGTGATTGAGATTCACAGGTGTGTCGGTCGTAGCAGCTGTCGTCGTAGTCGTAACAGTGCCGTAACAACCATAACAGCCTGTTACGCACCGTTACGTAACAGTTCCGAACTCTTCTTTTGAAAAAACACAAAAAAAAAAAGCTAAAAATGGGGGAAGAGGGATAGAGAGAAGAGGGAAGATGGAGGAGCAAGAGACGGAGAGAGAGAAGAGCAAAGATGAAGAACATGTTATTGATTTGTTAAAGCTGTAAGACCTATGCTATTCTATTCAGCTACTATCACTCAACCATTTTGTTTGTGTGTGTCTATTTATATATTGTTTGAAAATAATAATAATAATAATAATAATATTAATATTAATAATAATAAGTTGGCCGTTATCTATTTGGCTTGATTAAAATATGTACATATATATATATAGGTTGTTATTTATTCTCTTACTTTTATCATTGTTTATATTATATATAATAGTTAGTTATTGAATTTTTGTATAATATAAAGTCATTAATTATTAAAATAAAATGTAAAAAACTCAGTTTATAGTGATTTAAAAATATGAAATATATTAGAACATACTTAAAAATTTACAAAAATTGATCAATATTTATTTTAAAACCCAATAAATATGATCATGGAAAAAAAATATGCGTATCGGTAAGTTTTTTTCAAATTATGTGAAAAATAAAAAAAATTCACGATTTCGATTACCGCAACCGTTACACTACGACCTTTACAACCCGCAACGGCAACCGCGCCACCGCTACCGTTACGGCGACCGCAACCGCTTTTCAAAACCTTGTGCACAAGAAAGCGCGATGCACAAGAGAGTGCGAATCAAGATACAGGATTTAAGGTCTCCTAGACCGGAGGAGTGCACAAGAGAGTGCGAATCAAGATGCAGGATTTAAAGTCTCCTAGACCAAAGGAGTGCACAAGATATTGCGAATCAAGATGCAGGATTTAAGGTCTCCTAGACCGGAGGAGTGTACAAGATAGTGCAATGTAGGTGCACAAGATAGTGCGAGTGAAAGTGCACAAAATAGTGCAATGAAATGCACAAGACAGTGCTATGAAATGCAAAAAATAATGCAAGTAAGATGCACAAAATAGTGCGAGTGTAAGTGCACAAAATAGTGCGAGTGAGATGCACAACATAATGTGATGAAATGTGATGAAATGCACAAACTAGTGCAAGTAAGATGCACAAAATAATGCGATGAAATGCACATACTAGTGGAAGTAAGGTGCACAAAATAGCGCGATGAAATGCACAAACATAGTGCAAGTAAGATGCACAAAATAGTGCAATGAAATGCATGAGACAATGCGATGTAAGATGAAATTGTGCAATAGATGCACTGAGTGAGATAGATGCACAAAATGAGATTATTGTGCGGTAGATGCACAGAATGAACAAATGAGCAAGGTTTACAAATCAATAAAGTGAGAACGCATGTTCCATGCAAGATAAACAACCGATACATGATGTTAATTGAAAGCATGTTCTATGCATGAATGAAAGCGTATTCTATGCATGAATGAAAGCGTATTCTATGCATGAATCATAAGTGATGCAAGGCATGTGTGCAACATAAGTATATGTAAAAATGCACATTCTATGCAACAAAAGAGAACAAATATGTAATTTGACAGAACGGCAGATCGAACAAAAGGTGTTGTTCGGCGACAACCTCTGATTTATGCCTCGGAGACTTTGCAACATGCTCAAAAAAGGATACATCATATTCATATTGGCAAGGGGTAACATCTGCATGCCACTTTGATCGCCATTCTGACTTGAAGCAGGCTTGAACTCGAGGTCGAAGGACACTCATACTCCAGAGAAATGGCGAGGCCTGAGAAGGTGTACCTAGAATGCAATCTCAGAATTTGCTGAAGTTGAAACAAAATCAGATGCTCCGATTTTCCTTCTTTTCTTTTGCTTTGCAGTCCGGAACCTATATAGCTTCAGATAGGTCCTGGTTCGATTGTTCCCTCTTGATCGGGGGTAGACCTTGCACTTTATGTAATAAAGAAACCTGTTTTGCACATATGTTGAGAATGGCACGGTACTTTGAGCACAAAACGATTTATTGAAATTGAGAAAGAATTAGTAACCGGGTATTGAGCCTACAACTGACCATAGTCAAAACGACTCAAATAAAACAACCTAAACATAGCTATTTATACTCACTGAAATCAAAACAACTCAAAACAAGAATAAAAAAAAAATGACAAACACAACACTTGATATTTGCTTTCAAATGGCGAAAGGCCTCTCAATTCATGGGGAGCCTGTTTCTCCGGGTATTGTTTCCCACTATTTCTTATCTGTGATTCTCACATCACTCTGGCACTCAATCTGTTTTTCTCTAAAAAGCCCTTTCTTCACTTTTTCTCTCAGCGCACATCTCTCTATTATTTACTCTCTCTTATTTTTTATCCCTTCCCTGGGTGGTTGATGGACAAGCAAGAAGTTGTGGGCTCTTGCCCCTAGTATTCTACTAGATTCTTCTTATTTCGCTCACAACTACTAAGCTTTCCCACAGAAGGGTTGTGATGTGACTGGATGTGCAGTAGATCTGCAACTGACATCAGTTGACAATGCCCTTGGCTTAACTTAACCGAGATGAGTATAGCATGTCCCACCGGCCAGGTATACAATTGATTGGTCTGACACATTGCGTTTTCTACGTCCTCATTTTGGGTCAGACTCCGATTTGGGTGTGATCATCCAAATGAGGGAATCGAATATCCAGCTCCATTTTCAATATGTGCTTCTCACTTGGCTTGGTACCTCGCTGTTTGGAGGATAAGAAAAGGCTTGGCCCCTTACTGCTAACTTCAGTTGTGTCCTTTCTGGCAAGTACGTTGATAATGGGGAAAAGACAGAAAACCTAACTCGACTGTGCCTCTAGTTCATCATTTTGACCATTTTTTTGTTTTGTTTTTTTTTTTTTTTGGCTTTCTACTAAAACAAATTTTGACCAATATGAGAGTTAGATTAACGTTCTTATTCGATTTTTTGATTTGAAATCATGCAAGTTAGGTTGTGAGCACTAAAAATTTTCCTTTTTTGGGTCCAAGAAATGATCCAATTTTGGAAAAATGGAATAATTTTCGAGAAAATTAGCCAACCTCACTAAAAATCTTCAAAACTGTTTTTGCAAATGGTCACTGCTCAAACCAACGTGGAATTTACTCTTGAGATGCACAATCTCAGATTTGAACTTGAATTGTCTTGCGGATGAAGTTTCCAATGGAATAGAACAACTGATTTTGAACGAACCAATTTGCAGATGGATAAGATAGCAGAGTTAAACAAGGATCAGCCAATCAACATGGATGAGACAAGCAAGCTGAAAATGATTGGGGCCGAAATTCAGAATGAAATTGCCTACGTATCCCAAAGACGGGAATCAGGCCGTACGTAGTTCCGGGTTAAGGTACACTCGGGTGTTGACACTCTTCTTTTACGCTCTAACTTTTGCCAAAGCTGCCCTTTTGGGTTTTCAACCTTGCGAGCTTTTTTTTTTTTCTCTTTATTTTTCTCTTTTTTTTCCTTTTCTTTTTTGCTTTGTTTCCATTTTTTTCATTTTTGTTTTTTTCTCTTTTTCTTACTCTAAGTTTTGCCTAGGTCGCTCTTCTGGGTTTTCGACCCAGTAAACATCTCAAGGATAGAAAAGTTTAACTTGTCCATATTGATCAGTCGTAGAATCTCTAAGCCATCTAAATCCAGGAGAATGGCTGCTATTCGCTGATGATGTAGTCTTGATGATGTAAGAGCCCATCCAATTGGGTCTGAATTTGCCCCTAGTGTTGTGGATAGGAACTCAATTATCCTTCAGCAAAACTTTTCTTCCCTCCATTCATGAGATTTTGGCTTTCTTGCCAATCTCCATTGGTTTGAGAAATAACCCAATTTTGAATCTTAGAGCACATCTAATATTTTTGCCACTAGTTCAAGGGTTACTTCTGATCTAACTTTGCAAGTTTCATGTGATCACATCTGACCTTATTGCCCCTAGTTCAAGAGTTGCTTCCAATCTGGCCATACACGCCTTATATTGTGATTGATCATTGAACATTCTGAGTCTAGGTTCAAGGTTTGAAAGCAAAAGGGGTCGAGTCTCGAGGCCAAGAGTGATCCTATGTTGTACAATCCCGAGAGAGATTCCACGCATGTCTTCGTAGGACCACGCAAAACAATTTTTGAAATCTTTTAATAAAGCGACTAGTCACTCAAGCTCCTCTGAAGACAATGCAGAACCAATCTGGATCAAGCCAGGATCCTTCTCAGTACTCACATTAACAAACACGATCTCATTCATTAAGGGCTTAGCATGCCTCTATTTCTCTCAGTTGATCAAATTTTTACAAATCCCGAGGAATTCCTTTCTCTTTGTTTTCATCACAGTGTTCGAAAAGTTTTTTTAAAAAAAACTTAGGTCAATGCAATGATTTCAAGGCACAAAAAAGGCATAATTTTGGTTAATTATTGCCATCTCATTCAGAACTTCTAGCTTAACTGGTTCAATGGTAGAAACAGACTCAAAAGAAAGACTGGAAAATACAAACACAAAACAAGCAAGTGATGTCCGAGATAACACCCCGAAATCACCTGACTTTAACACAACAGGACTGACTCGATACAACAAGACAGACTCAATACAACACAACAGAACTGACTCAATACCCAAGTCAGAAAGTACAATAAATAGCATTTTTAAATTGCTCAAAACAGTGCGTGCCATCCACCACATCTGGAGTAAAATGAGCGCCATCAACAGATGGTTCTTCCCCGATCACACAGTTACATTATCCCCCAAGTTCATCAATCCAGTACTGATAGACTTTGCAGAACCTGGTACGACGATGACCTCATTGTCAATCAGATCTTGGACAGTGTCATGATCGGTTTGTTGATAGAAGGCACAGTACATGGCAGCATTATGCCTGGTTGGAAGGGGATCTAGGAGAGGCTGAGGCTCAAGGGGTTTGAGATGTCCTTGTCCTATAAGGATTTCGAGAGCTTTCGATAAGGTCATGTAGAGGGGATTATAGGTGTGGTTACCAGTCCTGGAGGGAATGACTGAGGGGTTAGCAGGTGCTGACTAGGTTTGATTAGCTCTTCCGAGTGTAGGATTGGAGCTGAAAGAGGTGTTTCTAGTACAAAAACCTTTTTCATGGCTTGGCCCTTAATTCGAAATGCCACGAACCTGAGTAGCAAAAGTGTCATCCACAGTCTTTGCAACAACTGTGAGCACTTGTTGTTTGTTCAACCCTTCGACCACAAAAGCCTCAATAGCCCATTGAAGATGTTCGTATGGATCGATATGTGCCCCGACCTTGTTCTTACCAGTTTCCTTCACTTTGCCAAGGGATTGGGTCACTATATTAGAGCGGAGCCCAGTTGTTGTTGACATGTCATTGCCCAGACCTGGGATAGCTTTAGGTTGGCCATTTTCAATTGCAGCTCGCCCCAAGATTGGAAGCCTTTTGGCGTGAAATTTTGGCATGTAATGTGGTCCATGATGGAGCCAAAACCCCAAAGGCTAAATCTACCACTATTCTCTGAAGATCTTCAATCATGCTCATTAGCTCAGAAGTAGTAGGTTCATGGGTTTGAGATGATTGGGGTTCGAGTGCATCCATCATGCACAAGTCCATGCTTTATGGAATGAACGCCTCAAGCTTAGGTAAATGGGCTGGCGTGATGTATATGCTGGGATTATAGGTGGATGGTAGTGTATGAATGAGATTAAGGTAGGGAGGAAATACTTGGTCATGGATGGAAAGTGAGTTGGTAGTAACACTAGGTTCTTGAGGTGGAGCTATCATCTGATTGTCGATGAGATTCTAAACCTCATGACGAAGCCAATAGCAACGATCAGTGCCATGACCGCACTGCTAATGATACATGCAATATTTGGTGGGGTTATATCTGGCAGGGAGTGGGTCAGGAAGAGGTTGGGGATCAAGGACTTTGAGATACCATTTTTCCATCAAGACTTTTAGTGCGTTGGTTAGGCTCATATAGAGGGGGGGTCAAAGTTCTGCCTTGAGCTCAAGTTGGGCTGGCTGTTTATGGGTTGCTATTGGCAAAAGGGTTGGCAATTTTGGGATTGGTGGTGACGGCATTGATTTCAGTGGGTTTGGGAATAGTGCTACTGCCAGCATCGGTACTTCCTGAAAACACCCTCTTTGTTGGTTCACTTGTTCTGGGAATAATCCCCTTGTTGAATGCACTCTCAATCTGAATCCCTAATTCATGCAAATTTTTGAAAGTGAATAGTGAAGCAACTATTAACTTCTGCAACATATAAGGCTCAAGGTTCTGCACCACTATCCGCTTTTGATCCCTCTCAGAAGGGCGATCTGTCATCTGTGCTGTCTTTGCTCTCCACCTTGCAACAAATTCCACAAAAGGTTTTGTAGGATTCTGGTGGGTTGCTTTAAGCTCTTGAGTGGTCATTTCAACTTGGGTATTGTAAGAATACTGATTGACAAACGCCTGAGCCAACTCTTCCTAATTCTGCTTCATTTTATCCTCCAACTTGGCATACCAAGTGACTGCTATACCCGACAGGGTTCTTCTATACAGAGAGAGTTTTTGCGGCTTAGTTAGACCCATCGGTTTTAGGACGTCCAAGAAAAGTCAGATATGTACCATAAGATCTCCAGACCCGTCAAAACGGTCAATGTGTGGCATTTTGAATCTGTCTGGGAGCCTTATGGTAGCCTCTATGTACCCATCCTCAATGTCGGGAATGGAGTTAAGGCCCTGTGCCTTTTTGAATTGCTTCTCAAGGTTAATAATTTTTACCAAGGTCGGTTCGAGATCATTAGTATCAAGGGGACAAAGCCTCTCATTAGGCTGTACCAAAGGTCTAAAAACCTGAGCTTGAGCCAACCTTTCTCGGGGATCTAGACCTTGCAAATCTTCAGTTGGCGAAGGTGGATCAAAGTTCGACTGGGGTCCCGAGACTAGATGTGTGGTAGGTGCCCCAGATAGGCGTTGCATTTCAGCATTGATCTCATCCTGCATGGCGATTCCCTAGTTTAATGCTGCTATCATGGCTATAACTTCTTCTGGACTCTGTGCCATCACAAGTCTGCTGAGTTTAAACAAAGATGATCTAACTGGTGAATATTAGACCTACGAAACTAGTGAACCCTGTCTGGCCCTCCTTCGTCTCACCACCGACGAAAGTGAAGCAAACACTAACTGCCTCTGAACTAGGTCCCCGACCCTACAAAGTCTATCGGCACAAGTCCAGAGTACTCGGGAGATATCAGAGCCTTCTAAAGCTATGGTTCCAGGACTACCTTGCAAAAAAGAAAACAGACAGCACCTCAGCCCAATTTCACTAAAACGGATATGATCACAGCTGAATGACTATACTCTCTAGATTGAATTCTACCCCACAAATTGATACCAACCTTGAAACTGATATGCACATTCCTGTACAGTTTCACTGTAAAGAACATACCAGTTAAAGAGAGCCAAAACACCCCTATGAGGGGGTAGGGTTACCTTGTCCTAGTTTCGTCAGGAGCTAGGGTTTACTATTCAAAACAAAGTGTTTCACACAATTCTGAATTTAGATAAGCAACATGTCCTAGTTTGGAACAGTCTCTATGGCTTTACTAAATGCAGCTGGGCCGATTGGTCAAAAGGGGTACCTCAGCTAGACTACCTAATATACCTCTCACACCTAACACCGAGAAGTGAAAGGAGGATCAAACGGTACAGTGGTAGTCCAGATCCAAGGATTATGTTCCCATCATGGCAAAGCCTGTAATCAGTCAGCCTTTTGGCAAGCTTTTCCAAGCGAGCCTTTGGCAAACCGTTCAGGAATAGCAGATGGAAAACACTATGACTTAGGCGCACCAATGCAAATGAAAATGTAAAGAAACACATAAGTGTAGATAAAATGTCATATCATGAGTTCGAGTCAAGTTTTCTAAATCCCCAGCGGAGTCACCAGAAACTGTGGACTCGCCTTCTTCACGCCCCCTTTCGGAAGGTTTGAAAAAAAAAGGCCTCATAGTTTGGACTCCCGTGGTTCTAAATCTAATCTCACAAGTGCAATGCGAAACTGATAAACACCAAATAGTCCAAATCTGGCAAATCGTTTTGGAAAATTGATTTTGAATCAAAAAGTGCCAAAATTGGACTGCTTTGCCAGATACAAAGTCGCCACCTAAATATTTTATTTTTGGAGAAATTTAGGAAACCCTAACTCGTGCCGAAGGCCACATGTCTGTTATCACCAAAGTTGCCTCAGCTCAGGAACTTAGGTACGAGAGGAGAGGTCCCGAATTGAGCACTCCCGCTCGTCCGATCAAAGATCGGCCGCTACTAATCATGATATGATTTTTTATAAACATTATGTGCTTTTGTTCCGGTTATTAATCTAGCTTTACTATGTGATACGCACAAGCAAGTATAGACTAGTTTGCCCAATTTGAAACAATTCAACTTATGTTTGTTTGCGAAAACGTTTGAATTTGCCACCTCAAGTGGGCTTAAAAGATCGCGGATTTGCCACCAAACACAGTGGGCTTAAAACATGATTTGCCACTCAACAAAGTGGGCCTAAAACGCACATTCATTAAATTATTCCAATTCAAACAGCAAGCCTTCATCTACGGGCATTCATGCAATTTAGCATTTAAGCACATAGCCTCATGGCAAGCATGCTAATCATGGCAATAGGGCAATCACACTCATACAAGTATGCTAAAGCATAAAAACTTACAAAGTACTCCAAACTAGGAAGATATGAGTTAGAAAAATATGCATGATTCCTAACTATACAAGATGCCTAATGCAACACACACAATATGCAATTAATAGGCTCGGCTACTAATATGGCATATGAAGCAATTTGAAGAATATGCGATTAAACACGTATTCAAAGAAGTATTGAAATGGCAATGCAGTTTGAATGATGCACCGAGCCTCGGTGAATGCAAGACAAGATGAATGGATGCAAGCATGCGATATGCTAATCAAAACATGATGTCCCTAATCTAACCATCAAAAGCAATCAAATAAAAGGGAGAAAGACATGGGGTTGGAAGATATACACACACGTACGCACACTTATTACAACATTACGCCCTCGCGAAGGAGGGTTCGAATGAATAAGCTAACCAACTAGCTATGCTAATTAAGCTGATTATTACAAAACTTGAAACTAATTAACTAGTCTAATTAACTAATTATTACAAATCGAAAATGAATAACTAGTTAAACTAACTAATTATTTACAACACTTAATCAGCTACAACTAATTAATTACAACATGTATCTAAGCTAGATATTTAAGCGATAAGTAAACTTGGAATGCAAGGGAGGCTCATGCACGTGCTCGGTTTTCACCCGAAAAGGGACTATATTGCTGCTGCATGTCTCTGTTTGCACATTTGAACACCAAAGAAGTTGTCCACTTCCAGAACACCTCTGCTCCACCTCAGGAACACACTGTGCAAATTTCATTGGTGGTCGACAGGGGGTTGGTCGGCTACCATTGGTGGCCGGTCGGCCACTGGTGATGGTTGTTAGCCACTGATGGTCTAAGCTTCCTTACTACAATAGAGAGCAAAATAGAGCAAAACAAAGCATTTCTCAACGGTTGTTTGCACACTTTGCCTCTCCTTTTCATGGAGAAATCAAAGGAGGGACAAGTTTTGGTTCACAAACCATCAATCAAGCAATTTCATTGCATGATGGCTTATGAAACCAATTGTGCAAAATCAATGAATGCAAAGACAAGACCAAAAAGACCATCACCCTATCATGCATGATCAAAGGCAATGGAGACCAAGGAAAGTGACACATGTCATCACTTTTTAGTACGAAATGTCCCATTTTCCTTGTGTTCAAATTTGAACACATGCAATGAAACACAAAGAATGCTTATTTTGCCTCTTTTACTTGTCAATTTTGTTTACTCATTTTAATTACCAAACCATTCATTAATTCATTAAGTCCATTGGTAGTGTCCTCTAATGGAAAGAGGGCTCAAACCCCAAGTTGCTTTGCGCACGAAAGAGGCATTACACTGTTGGTAATGAAACCCCTAAAGGATTAAACCATTAAGTGTAGCACCTGCATTTCACACTTAGGCAAACAAGTGGTTGAAACCACTTTCAAGGCAAAACAAAAAGTGAAGAATTAAGGGGAATTGCAGAGATTTAGGTGCTGAAATTGAGTGATGAAAGCACTGAAAACATGCAGCCAAGACACACCAATGATGCTTAAAGCCTTAAAACAACAAGCTAGTGCAAGGATTTGCACTACAACTACACAAAACAAAGTTCAACTTAACCAAAAAGCCCAAAACAGAGCTAAAGAATGCTATTTTAGAGGCTAAAACATGTTGGACTTAAGCTAAGTTAAGCTAGAAAAACATGCTAACATATGAAGCTAACTAAGCAAGCAAACAAGACACAAGGAGGGGAGGCTAACCCCTCCAATTTGGACTTCAAAATGAGGTTTTTGCTAGTGAAATAACTCTGAAAAATAGTTTTTAAAAGCTATGAAAAAGATGTTGTGAGGGTGGGAAACACAAAGGCAAAGGCCTCCAAAACAAAGTACAAAGAAGGGCTATCAACCCCTCAACCTTTAATAGCCTTAGGACCCAAGCTTCAGCCCAAAAAAATAGAGTTTTTATAGCACAAAATCAGCTGGAAAACATCCTGGAATGAAGAGAAAAGTAGCTAAAACACTAAGCCAAAACATGGAGCTTTAAGCTAGTAAACAAGCCAAAGGAGGTGTGGCTAACCCCTCCATTTTTGGGACTTCAAAACCACTTTTTTAGCCTCTAAAAACCTCTAAAAATCAGTGGTAAAAAACTCAAAAAAAGTTGATGAAAGAATAGGAAACACAAGTGGAAAGGCTTAAAGAGCAAGGTTCAAAGAATGGTGATTAACCCCTCTACCTTTAAGAGCCTTAAACCACAAGTTTCAGCCCATAAAAATAGCTTTTAAAGAGCATAAAAATAGCAAGAAAAGATGGAAAACAAATGATGTAAAGATGGTACAAAGGCAAGAGAAAGTATACCTCTTGGAGAGGAGTGAACCCTTAAGCCATAAACCACCAATTTCCACACTCTCAAGTGCTTCAAGAGCTCGAATCCAAGCTCAAATTAACTCAACAAGAAGCTCTCTAGGTTTGGTTTGGTGTGATGCAATTTGAAAAAGAGAGAGAGGATATTTTTCAAAATATTTCTTCACTTCTCATCTTTTCCAACCTTGAAAGCAAGAAGAGAGGCCTTCTATATATAGAAAAATAGCCCCTAAGTCGAAAATATCAAGCCCTGGACAGCTGGAGCTTTTGAGGGACAGCTGGCACAAAAATATCTAGCTTTTTCACTAGTGGCCGACCGGCCAGAAGTGTGCATTGTCGGCCATCACTGGTGGCCGGTCAGCCATCAAAAATCTACTTATAGGCCCAACTTCAAATGGGCATAACTCCTTCATCCGGACTCCTTTGTAGGTCATTCTTAAGCCTAAATTGAAGCCTTGGAAGTCTACTTTCCAATGGAAGTGGCTTCACATCAAAATTCTAAGTGTGCTAAGAGATATTCCTATTTTAGTGAAGGTTGCTCAGTTTTGGCTTAACCGAATTAATGCCTAACTTCAACCAGCCATATCTCCCTCATCCGGACTCGGCTTTAGGAGATTATTGAGTGTAAAATGAAGCCCCGAAGTCCAATTTCCAATGGTGGTGGTCTCACAACTTAAGTCCAAGTGTACAAAAGGATAGACCTGATTTAGTGAAGGCTGTCCGGTTTTCTCTTAACGGTTTATGCCCAACTTCTTTCCCAACTAGGTTTATTCCCTCTCCTCCAATTTTCTTCAAATCCAAACCTCTAAATAAGATGTTTTAAAATATTTTTGAAAGATTTCACCTCTCTTCCATTTATTTTCACTTTGTCCTTGCTCGATTTACCGAAAAGTGCAACTTTTAACGAAATACGAGCCTCGAAACATTATAGAAATTTTTGGGAAAAATATTTTGAAAAAGAAGGTTTTAAGGTCAAAATCGTTTTGGTCCAAATGGGGTGTAAGGTTGGGATTTAGAGCTCCTCTTGCTGAAGAAATTGAACGTTTGTATAACATAACTTTCATCATCTAGTGATCAACCTGTGGCTCCCAAGTCTTAATGGCGGTCAAAAATGTGGTATCTACACGGAGTTCCTCAAATTGCTTTCTCAACCTCTTCCTAGCCGTAGAAGGCAAAAACTTCTCTTGGGAGGCATGGGTGAATGCCTCCCAAGTATGTTCTACTCTATGCTTAATAGACTTTCACCATTGACCTATCTCCCATTTAAGTTGGTAGGCCACCAATGCCACCCGGAGTTCTCTATCACGAATGTCCAAAATCTCGAAGGACTTAATAATTTGCTCCTGCCATTCGTCCGTCTTCATTGGATCAAGCCCGCCACTGAACTCTGCAGGGTTAGAACGGAAAAATTCCTTTTTCTAGAAAAAGGTTCTAGTCTCCCCCTTTATCGTCCTCACCGCTTTCTTGGCTTGGAGAATTTCCATGGACTCTTAGAGAGCCCCTGCCATCTCTCTAGCTAATACCCCCATTACATCTTGGGCCGGAGGGACGGCCGCTTCGTTTTGCCCTACCCCTTTTTCTTAGGAAGGTAAATCTTGTTAAGCTAGCATGTCGCAGCTACCTCTATGTGGCCTGCCGTGACCTCTACCGCATTCAGACATCTTACATAGAAGTAAGGAAGAATGATTTAACTCACAATTCATACACTATATGTCAACCCACACATCGCCCACAAGTTAAACACACACCTATGCAGAGATCCAAGTCACATAAAGCACACCACCTAGTCACATAAACACAAAGAGCACATACGAGTTGCTCCCTCAAGATTCCAACTAGTCCCATGGCACTCAAGGACCTCCTAGTGGAAAAAGCATTGATCAGGTGCCTTTCCAAAAGGATTTCAATGATTGCAATAGGAACAAGTCACATCCTAAGAGATTAACTCTATACCCACATAATCACACAACAGATAAGACACACAAGGCAAACTAACATCCCTTACTAACACAATAGCCCTATGTGGTAAAGCCGCTTCCCATGAGCTCCAGGTATTCAACCCGGTTAGTTCTGATATCAATTTGCAACGCCTTGACAAATGCATCTTCCTGTTCCAACCCTCATCCAAGCATTACCAATATAAAATAGAAAACAAAACCAAATAAAAGGATGTAACATAAACAACATTCCTTCCCTTTTGAATTGTTTCCAAAACTTTACAATAATTGTTCATTACACTTACAACCAAAAATAAAACAATTCAACAAGTAAGGAAAGATTGAACAAAAATTTCTTCATCCTTGTTACAACAAAATATCCGACTACACATAGTCATTTAGAAAACTATCTCTAACACACGCAAAATTTGATTCAACACAAGCTTTCATGTCCAAAAGTGTTCTTCAATCCAAACATTCATTTAGGGAGCACTTCATCTTCATTTCCTAAAATTGTTAGTTTGGGGGTGAGTAAAAACTCAATAAGTAATGAACTTAACAGGTCATAACATTAATCGGAAAACACATGATCATGCAATGCATCATTCTATAATTATTGTATTATGTATATGTATGAATGCCCTTATGCATGAGTGTGGAAAATATAAGTTAAGCAAACATTCAGGAATTCGAACGAGGTGGTAAATATACTATGACCTTTCAAGTAAGAGCCAAAACTCAAATACATACATAGATATAAATTTTTTATACTTAAAATAGTCCCACATTTATCGGCTCCAGAAACGGCGAGGCGATGGGCACCCAAAAATAGTTTTCCCTTCCGCATTTGTTGACTCCAGAAACGATGGGTCCATGGATAACCAAAAACATTTTTTCGCATTCGTCGGGCGATATGTTCAGACAGGGCAATTGGGCACCTTGACTCCCTGCGTAGGTACCAAACATAACACACAACTCAAAACCACTTAACTCACTGCCCGAACTCATAGACTATTTACCCCCTTTTTAGCTTTTTATTGTTTGCACCATCCATTGAATCACAACAAAAAATTAGTAATGCATATGATGCATGAATTTGTAAATACTCATTTTTCCTTAAAATGATTTCCAATATGCACAATTCACTATTTTAACTTTCAATATTAACAATGATTCATGCAACAATTATCACCAACACAAGATGTATGTAGAAAAAAAAACATTTCCAACCTCAAAGTTAAACAATCACCCTCAATTTCATGTTCTAAGATTCAATTGAACAAATCCCTTCTTTTTAAAACAAGTTTCAAAACTAGGGTTTATAGAAAATTTAGGGTTTCCTCTCCTTCCTAAATTAAAGGCTAAATATCTTCACCAACAACAATAATCACCAAAGATATGCATAATTCAATCCTTAATCATAAATCATTACTCATCTCCTTCCAAATCATTTGATAGTGAACACCATCTCTATGTATATATATATATATATATCTCCACAAATGAATAGTTAATGAAATTACCACATATGAATTCCACATTAAAGGTATAACAAGTTAAGAACACCCCTACCTCACAAATAGAAGCTAAAGTGGTGAATCTAAGCAAAACCTCCACCAACTCGCAAAATAATCGGTAAATATCTTGAACTTGACTTTCTCTTCAATTATCTTAAAGGATCATGGGTGAATCTAGAGCAAAATGCTAAGAAATCAAGTGATTTGGGGCTAGGGTTTCGAAATGGGTGGGAGAGGAAAAGAGAGTTTGTGAAAAAGTGAAAAAAGAAATAAGTTGGATCGACTTTTAAGTGAGCTATTCCGAACAGACTGCTCAAGCAAACTTTTCTTCATTCGAGTGACCAACAAAATTTCTAAGAGACTACTCGAGCGATACTTAATGCGAAGTACCAGAAGTTTTGCAGAGCTACAGTAAAAATACTGGGAGCATGAAATCTACACTTGAGCGACCACTTTACTGCTTGAGTGGTCTCGCCTGTAAAATGGCAAACTACTAAGAGCTACAAATCTTTGCTCGAGCGATCAAATGAGCGCTCGAGCAGTCCTCAAAACTCAACTGTCACAGATTATTAGGGGGAGAGAGATTTTTTTTTTTTTTGAGGAAAAAGGTTAGATGATGGTTGAAGGACAAAAAGTAATCAAACTTTTTCTGTTAGTAGCCTCCATTGCTTTTGCAATTCATAGAGTTGAAGGGGTTCAAGTGTTGAGTTTTCAACATTAAGGGTGCGAAGTGTAAAAGGATAATAGTTTAAGGGGATTTATTGTAATTTGCTCTTTTATCTTTTCACACTTAGGCTCCATTTGTTTTGGAGTAAAATATTTTACTCTGAAAAATATTTTTATATGAAAAGATTTTATATGAAAAGATTTTGGCAAAAACAATTTTTGTTTATTATATTTTTCAGTGTTTGATTACGTTTGAAAAATATTTTTGTTTATAAAAATTTTACTAGTTCAACCAAGCATCAAACACTTGTTTCGAGAGAAGCTTCTCCCTTCTATAATCTCATCAAACACTTGTTAGGAATAGACATTCAATGAGCCGCATTCACACTAAGCTCACCCAACTCATCGAGAAGCCTAGCAAAAATCACTTACAAAATTTTAGAATGCAAGTCATTTTTGGCCATTTCAAAAAAAATCACTTCTCATGAAAAAAATATTTTACTTGCTTTTTGTTCAACCAAATATTAAAAGATCAATAAAATATTTTTGAGGAAAATATTTTATGTCCAACCAAATGAAGCCTTAGAATATATTTCTAATATAGCTATAGAAGTAATTTGGTAAAATTAGTTAGAAAGAGCATTGATAGAGAAAAATGGTTAAACATTGAAAAATATGCTAAGTGCTGATGTGGGAGAGAATTTGCTATTGAGGTATGATCAGGTGCTTCGCAGCATGAGTTCTACTTGGGGGTACTCAATTAGTGTCTCCAAACATTTTTTTTATTAAATGTGTCGTATCCAAAATTTGTTGCTATTAATTTCAAAATCAAAACGAATGAAAAATATAATGATTTTTTTAGTTGTAGGGTTTCACAATTGAATAAAAAAATTATAAACTACAAAATGATTAACTTTGATGTGTTTAAGCATTACTTTTTCAGATGGATTGTGTTTCTTTGAAGGTTCATTTTTCTTTTTTCTTCTTAATAAATTTGTTCAATAAACTCCTGAATTTTCATTCTCTACGAGTTGGCAAAGTATGTGAAAAGAGATTCTCAAGTTGCCGATGGTGGTAGTGGGCGATGATTGATAGCAGTATATAAGAATAAAGAGAGAGTAAAGATTGAAAAAGTATAAGGGCAAAAATGAAAAAAAATGACTTTTAAATAAATGATTTGTAATTCTCACTAATATATTTTATTAACCATATTCTTAAAATAAAAACAGCTCAATCACAGAACTTAATGCCTCCAAATCAAAGTTTGAGCTTTAACCAAAAGTTGGGTTTTTGATAGGACTGAGCAAAAAAATTAAAAAAATCACAAACCGATCCGATCCAGACGAAATCACACTTTTTAGTTTGGTTTTCTCAATACACTTTTTGGTTTGGTTTTTTTATGTACAACCAAATAAAGTATTAGAGCAGTCTCAATCAGACAAATTAGTTCGCCGATACACTTAGGCCCCGTTTGTTTTCAATTATAGAAGGGAGGGGATTGATAGTGAGAGATTAGTAAAATTGTGTTTGTTTGATAACCAATGGAGTAGTAATAGTTCATGTTTGTTTTGAGAGATAGGGATGGGATTAACTATGTGAAATTTCACAAATACCCTTATTGCGTATTATTAAATTTGGACTTATACCAAGTAAAGAATAAATAAATTTTTACTCAATATTATTCTTTTTCTTCTTTTATTTTTTTTAATATTAAAGAATCTAATTATCAACAAATTTATTTATTCAATGTTTTTTTTAAAAAAAATTAATATTAATGAGTCCAATAGCAAAGCAGATTTGCCACCCAAATAGTAAATTGGCACCCCATTTGATACCTCTTTTTTTATACTTGTTTGGATTTTTAATTTTGGATTTGAAATTTTTTATTAAACTAAATTATTTATTTATTTTATTTATTATACACACACACTCACACACAAACATATATATATATATATATATATATATATATATATATATATATATATATATATTTAACACATACCTTAACACACCCCTTAACACATCCATTGCACCACCACTCACTCTCTAAAATTAACAAACTCTTAACACATCTTAACAAACATTTTTGGGCCCCACTTTTATTACTTTTTGTCATATAACACACACCTTAATACACTTTTTTAGCCATCCCATTGTGGATGCCCTTATATCTAGAATAAAATTCTAAACCAAAAAAATCTAGCTGCATGGTCTGTCTTTAAAAATTATAAATATCAAAATATTTATAAACTTAATACATTTTTTATATATTTTAAAACGCTTTTTAACACTAACAACAGCACTAAGAATTATTTTTAACATTTTCCAATCATTAATACCATTGGAACCCTGAAGAGCCTAGACCCTCAACAACACAACATTACAAAATTACAGAACCCTCAACGATGATATCTGCAAACAGACTTGAAGTCGACGGGCTCATTCACTCATTCATTCCACAAACACTCAACAACATTTGAAATTAAACCACCCTCAATGAGTTTGAATTTATTCACACACTTTTGAAATCTGTGAGCAAAACGCATTACTTAATTGGTGAACAGCAGTAAGATCTATGACAACAATAATACATGAACTATAATATTTAAAGTTCCAAGCCTTGCTGCATAACAACAATAATACATGAACTGCAAATTTTATACGACCAAATTACAAAAACCAGCCCAACACAGGAGCAACATTTACTCAACAAAAAGGCCATCATAAAGTATTGCAGCAGCAGAAACTACCTAACCTATAATATTTATGCATCACATAATATATTACAAGTCATGTGGGAAACAAAAAGACCATCATACAGTAGATGTCACATTTAAATATGACCTTCCAATAGCAAAGAAACCCACTCCATCTTGTCATTCTCATCTAAACTGAAAAACAAGTCAACTTTGTCTTCATCTTTCACTATCATAGATGCTGCTATCAATCTTTGGGTATTACTCATTGGCAACTTCAGAAGTTCTGCATTAACCAACCTCCTCTGTTGGGATAGGTCATGTGAATATCCTATCCTATGAGCAATCTCCACCATCGTAGTATTAGTATTCTCAATGAATGATCCAAGATTTTTTTTCATCTCTAATAGTTCAGTGGGAATCCCCTCAGTAGGTAAAGCCTGCTTTTTCCCAGTTTTAGTAGAGTCAGCACGGTTGGGAACATTACCTGCAGTAGACATTGAGTAATCCGTATCACCCATGTTCATACTAAACTGTTCAACAGGAGACTGTTCTCCTTCTTCTGTAGTTGCGTTTGCATCCTCTTTTTCCATGGCTGCAACTGCATCAGCAAGATCCTCAGCCAGTTCACCAGTCGCCTTATCCTTCCCAAATAGAATAAGCCAATCTTCATAGAATGGGAATGGCCTATTTCACATCCCTTTTGCATCTGGCACCCTCTACACAAGTGATTATGTAATTGTTAAAAAGAACAAATTGATTTATAAGTACATAGACATACAAATAACAACATAAAAATGAGATTTACCCTGACATAGTTCTCTCATACGTCGTCACTATCAACAAGCACCATCTTTTGTTCATCATCCCAACCAAAACCACTTATGTTTAACATATCTTGCAAAGCATTATATTGTTTCCTCCAAAATTTAATCTTCGAGTCGATGTGAGGACTGGCTCGAAGATCAGTTCCAGGAAATGCACTTAAGATCTTCTTCTCACGTTCATTGTAGAAGCCTGCCCTAAACTGATTATTATCAAGCTTCCACCTGGGATTGCTTGCTATTACATCCTTCATGGTTGTAATGAGGAATACTTCCTCACGATGATTCCAAAACCTTCGAGGTTTCCCCTTTTTACGAGAACTAGTAGTACCTGTGTCATTCATACCTATATATATGTATATCATAAGTTTAAATCATAACACACATGTCAATCATAAATAATAAATCAACTTACACAGCATTTGTTACAAATACCACACAAAAACTAAATAAATAAGGTTCGAATTACATGGCATAATAAACTCTCACTATTACATAAAAATCCTCATGCAACACTAATTTATTGACCTCTGCTTGCCTGCCATTCATTAAACATTTGGGTTGCCAAGGCAATTCTCCATTCACTCCATTGATCAGATGCTTCAACAACATCAATCATTTCATCTCCTAATTCAGTAGCTAGAGGAGGAGGATTCATTTCCTCGTTCTCATCATCATCAAGATCCATAGGCATTTCACGTTTGTGGGGAGGTGGTTTGGAAATACTCTTCAGGATTCTAGGGAACGCTCGTGATCCTCTTCTGGTCACCTGAAAAAGAATAAACACTCCGGTCGAGGGTGCCGGAATTAGCACTCCGACGGGCAAGTTAGTATCTACGCTCGAGAAAGCTTGTATTCTAAGTTTAAGCACGATAATTCTCACATACCTCTTTAGGACTGAAGATCTTGTATTTATAGTATTCTCTTGGGGCCTTGGAGCCTGGCCCACTTCTAGTCCTTGCCATGTACTTCTACACGGCCCTTGTTTCACTGGCAGGAATGCTGGCTCTTTTATTCGGCCCCAAAATTAGATAGGGTCAATGTCGAATAGAAGTTATGTTCTGGACCGGATTGGTCCACTCCTATTGATCCAATATTATTTAGCTCCCACAATTGCCCCCCAAACACCCCACTAGCACCAGTTAGTCGGCGTGTTTGGCTTCTAGTCTGGAGGTTAGAAATCCGGTGGTTATTCCTCTTCCCAATGCATGTCAGAATGCGTATATGCTTCTTGGTCATTACAACGCTTTCCCGCCCCTTCGTACGCTGCCTCCATTTAATGCGATTTGAATTTGTCTCTTCGAATGTATGCTCTGAATACCCAAAGATATCTGGCTCGTCTTCCAATGGAACTCCTGCATTCCGCGGCTTCTGTAACCCCTTGTTTCTCGATCTTTCCTTTGTTTCCTGTAAGTTTTCTTCTCCAACATTTTTTTATCCCCCCTCTTTATCTGTTTTTAGTTTTCCGTAATCCTTGAGTTGGCAAGAATGGCAAAACATTTGAAGGAGCTCCTTTCTGCAAATCGAATCTCCGACTTTTGACGCCACTTCTCCATCCCTGACGACGTCCATCTGTCACTTTTGGCAGACAGCATTACCGATATGGTGAGGGAAAACGAGAGCACAATCGTCTTTCCTCTCCTATCAATTGCTGAGGGAGGCGCTCGTTTTTCTTTTCACCCACTTTTGAGGGTCATTCTTCGATACTGGGGTCTCATTCCTTCCCAGCCCATTGTGAACTTTTTCCGCATCATAATGGGCATTGTAGAGATAAATTGGCGTCTTAGAGTTAATTTAGGTATTCCCGCCATTCGGCATTGTTATGTCCTAGCCAAGTCTACTGGCCGTCTGGGACGCTACTTCCTTAAAGCCAAGGACACTGACCAGCACTTAGTGACCATGCTTGCTAGCTCTGGCAAGCGTGTCGATGACGTAATGGTCGTTGTCCGTGGTAATTGGGAATTCGGCGAAGGGGAAGATCGCCTAGATCCTGTGCCGAGGCAAAAAGGTGAACCAGGTGGCCGACCAAATCACTGTTTCTATTACTTACATATGCATGTATTCGGCACTTTTAGCTCACCTAATCATTTTGTCTACGCAGGCAGCGACTTGAAGAGAGTGTTAACTTCAGACGACGAAGTTGTGCTCGCAGAAATTAAAATCGCGCTACAGTTCGTCGGCCATCCAAACCTTCAAAAACAAGGGACTGCAGCCCACATTCTCCTACGGTACGAGCCAACCTATACGACGTTCTCGGTGGCAGATAATATTCTCATCGCGCGAGGCATTAACCAACTAACGGCCCTCATCTTCCCCAGCTTCAAAAACTTGAGGCAGATTGGCTTTGAATCGTCTGATTCTAAGCACATGGAAGGACAAGATGCTGAACCTATCGCCGAAGACCCAGAGGAGTTGGCCGAGGGCCCGGAGGAGTTAGCCACGGAAGTTAACGAAGCCATCAATTCAGCCTTTGAGGAAGCCGGGTTGAACTCTCCTGATCCTCCGACTACATCAGGCTGAGGGGACGCCGAAGATATCTTTACAAACTTGGAAGATCTTCCCGGTGATTTCTCCGAGGATATGGCTGGGGATAATCTTACGCAGATGGCACGAAAAAGGAATGTCGAACGCATGGCCGCACGAAAAAAGGCCGTAGCCATCCATTCCGGACTTGTCCCGACTAAATCTATTGCTCCCGTTGTCGTACAAGAAACAGCTCACGTAGTCATGGCCGAGACGAAAAAGGAGGTCGAGCACCCGATTACTGAAGCTCAGCCGATTTCAGAGGATCGGGGCGAAAAACGAGGTACTAAGGGTGAGAACAACTCTGAAGGGGGCCCCTTGGAAAAACGGCCACGCTTGGAGGAGTCGGCTGTGGTTGCTCCTTTTGTTATTGAGCTGAAGATAAAAAATATGCCAATCTCTTCCGAAGTGTCAGCTCTAAAAGATGCAGCTGTGGCACTAAGCCTGGCTGCCTCGGTCTCCTTGCCGGCTGACAAGGCGACGTTTCGTGCCGAGCCGAATTTGGTGACAATAGCATTAGCTGCCCAGTCGACTTTTCTGGTACGTGACTGAATCTTTGGTTTGGTTTGCATTTGATGTTTCTTGGCACATGACGATCCTTTGTTTTGCAGACGGTTGGAAGGATCGCAGAATTGGGTCGCCGCTAGCATGACGCTGTTGAAAGGATTGGCCGTTTGCAATCTGAAGTCGAGGGTCAAAGGAGCAGGGCAGAGTTCGAGGCAATGAGAGCCGCGATGGAAAGCGCGCGAGCCGAGTTTGAGAAGGAAAGGGCCAAAACTGCTGATCAACTCAGGGCTGACACCGAGGAGAGGGCAAATGCGAACGAGGAGTCCCTCAAGTTAGCCAAGGAGGCGCTACCAAGCTGGAGGCTGAGTTTGGAAAGTTGAAGCAGGCTAAGGAGAGAGCCGACTCTAAGTCCTCGGTGGCGTTCGAGGCTGGGAAGAGCTACGCCTTTAAGGACTATGTAGAAGAAGTCTCCAAATTTGAGAATTGGGGGTTCAAACACGCCTGGCTCACAGCCCTTGCTGCCGCTGGGGTTACATTGGCCACGCCAATTCCTTACGAGCAAGTGGACGTTGAGCCACTTGAGTCTGACCCTGAGACTTGATTTGTGAGACATTCTAGTTTTGTTAGATTTTTTTCGATTTCAATGTCTGTTTTTGTTTAGTAGATTTTCATCTGTGTTGGATTTTCATATGTAAAATGTCCGCTGTTAGCGCCCCATTTATGAATGAAAATTTTATATGCTTCCAAGATATTTCTCATATTGTTTGTTATATGAGTAGACAATTAGGACAATCAGTGGTTAGGACAAAATTCCAAGACTACGTGAGACGGCAGACTTACAAACCGACCGAGCTTAGCGTTCTGATTAGATTAAAACAATGAATCTGCCAATTCCCCAACGAGTTCAAGATCGTAGAACGCCGAATAACACGTCCATAAGAACCTTGTGTTGCGGCATCGATTCGGGGAACGGTTGGGGCACTTAAACTGACTAGATTAATGAATCTGCCCTTGCCCCAGCGGGTTCGCGATCGTAGAACGCCAAATAACACGTCCATAAGAACCTTGTGTTGCGGCATCGATTCGAGGAACGGCTGGGGCACTTAAGCCGACTAGATTGATGAATCTGCCCTTGCCCCAGCAGGTTCGCGATCGTAGATTGCCGAATAACACGTCCATAAGAACCTTGTGTCGCGGCATCGATTCGAGGAGAGGCTGGGGCATTTAAGCCGACTAGATTGATGAGTCTGCCCTTGCCCCAGCGGGTTCGCAATCGTAGAATGCCGAATAGATGGTCCATAAGAACCTTGTGTTACGGCATCGATTCGGGGAACGGCTGGGGCACTTAAGCAGACTAGATTGATGAATCTGCCCTTGCCCCAGCGGGTTCGCGATCGTAGAACATTGAATAGATGGTTCATAAAAACCTTGTGTTGCGGCATCAATTCGGGGAACAGCTGGGGCACTTAAGCCGACTAGATTGATGAATCTGCCCTTGCCCTAGCGAGTTCGCAATCGTAGAACACCGAATAGATGGTCCATAAGAACCTTGTGTTGCGGCATCGATTCGGGGAACGGCTGGGGCACTTAAGCTGACTAGATTGATGAATCTGCCCTTGCCCCAGCGGGTTCGCGATCGTAGAACACCGAATAAATGGTCCATAAGAACCTTGTGTTGCGGCATCGATTCGGGAAACGGCTGGGGCACTTAAGCCGACTAGATTGATGAATCTGCCCTTGCCCCAGCGAGTTCGTGATCGTAGAACTCTGAATAGATGCGATTGGGGAATATGATTGTTCGGCACCGGGTAGTTGGCGCTTCAACATTGAGGGGATTGCCTCGAAGGTGCTACCCCGTAGAGAATAAATGGGCATGTACTCCGTGAACGAGGGTCCTATTTATTTGTTCATTCAGCATTTCAGTCCAGCTGTTTGAGGAAGATTGAACAAGCGCAAATGTCAAATAAACTTTTCTTCAACAACAGAGGCGAAACGAAGACTCTAGCTGAGCTGGGAGGAGCTATAAGTCGAAGCAGTGAACTTTACGCACGGGCAGTAGGACTTCGAGGGATCGGGAGAGGCGCCAATCTCCTCATCGTCGGAGTAGGTCGCCTAGGAAGGACAAACAGCCACAGCGTAAGTCCCTTCAGCTTGGTTCCGGCAGGCAACCTGACGCGACTCATCGCCCATTGAGTTTTGCAGTCTTCATGGGTAATAGACCAATGACAGAGGCGGACTCAATCATTCGAGATCTGAATGTGGCAGTCGAGTTTGCTCAACAGATTTTCCCACCCGAAGTTCAACAATCGATGATAGGTCGACAGGATTTCGAAGTGTTTCATGAAGGCGTTCACGGGGCGGTGAGGGGACTGTACACGGCTTATGAGATCGGTATGCGTCTCCGCGCCGCTCGCCGCGACATAGAACAGAGAGATGAACGCATTTAGAAGTTAAAAGCTCGTGCTGAGAAGGTCAAGCGCGAGTTAAGGAAAATCAAGTCTGGCGGGCCCCAATTAACCAACGACCCCAATCCGGTTGTTGAAGAGAGGATTACTCAGAGGCTGATTAGCGATGCGATAGCCGATCATAATATGGCTAGCATGTTCGTGATCGAGACTACGAGGGGTACGGCCTATGAAAAAGGCGTCCGTGACGGCCGAAAGGTCGGAATTCAAAAGACCATGGAGAAACTCGCCGAAGAAGTTTGCCGATGTGAAAATCGTGGATTTAGGCACGGTTGGATCAAGGCGCTTCGGCAAGCTGTGAGTCTCCAATCGGGAGGGTTGGATTTGGCATTTCCGTTGTATCAACAGAATGATTTTCCCTTCTCCGCATTCAAAATTGAGAAGAGCGATGACGAAGAAACCGCCAAACCCAAGAAATCCTTGTAATGCTTACGGAGATTGAAAGTGAAATTATGTATTTATTTGCCGAATTTAATAAAATGCTTAGTTTTCAATTTGTAGCGTACTTGTTATTTATATTAGTACTCATTTTATTCCAACTTTGCTTCGTTGAAAATTTTATTCGGCACACGCGTATTTTCTGCGGAGGCCATTTCGGCCCTAAGGCGTCGTGCGCCGATGGGGCTCCGGATCCGGAGGCTTTTTCAGCTCAAAAGACATCATACGCCGATGGGGCTCTGACTCCGGAGTCATTCGGCCCATCTATAATTTCTGTTTATATAATTAGGCCATTTTAATAAGGCAGAAATTAGTGCATGAAGTGGCTGCGGCGAATGTTGCTCGGCGTCCGTCGTTTGGAGTTCAATGTTAATGAAATCGCCTCGGGGCCACTGCAAAGTTTTTAGAAATAAAATGCCTCAGATTTATCGCTCCAGTGACTAGGCTTTCTATCCACAGACTCGTTTTAGAACGATTTTGTTGCGTGGGGTTACGTAAGTGTGATCGTCGAATGGAGCTTTTCTTCAGCAGGGAAGAAGCTCGAACTCTGGTTGAGTCTGATATTGCCACAAATCACAGCGGGGAAAACACTCGCACGGGAGACAGGGTGCTCAAAAAACATCAGCCTTTAAGTCGTCAAAGCAGATCACCTCGAAAGGAGAAACAGCGATGGCGAAGTTGTCCGCAACCGTGACCAAGAAACGGGGCCGACGTAGCTCCGCAGCCGTTGAGTATTACTGTTTTCGTGGCGAATTCCTTTCTTGTGGATCTTGGCCTTAACATTGTCTATGGTGCCATAGGTTTTCGCCTCAAGGGCGATTATCTCGTTGGGGTGAATCGTGGACTCAAGCGTGATCAGATCAAAGCATTTTCAAGTTACAGGTGCCCTCTGATCAGCGGGCGTTGATTTGGCGCTGCCGCTTGTACAGCGTGATGTCGTATGAGAATAGATGTTGTAATACTTCGAATGCAGATGGCGTTTTTGTAATTACCGTTTGACTAAATAAAATGTTTCATTCTAAAAGTTTATCTCGTTTTGAACTTTTGTATGTTTAATTTGAGCATCTTACTTTGAATGCTGGCACGTTTTGTCTTGTTCATGCGATTGTACTGGTTTCAACCTACATATCCCTGCTTAGATGTGCAAATGTTTTCATTTTAGAAGGGCGCTCCGAATCGGGAGGCTTTATTGGCCCAAAGACACCGTGCGCCGATGATGGCTCCGAATCTAGAGACTTAATTTGGCCAATCGTGACATCCACGAAGGGCGCTCCAAATCCGGAAACTTTATCGGCCCAAAGACGTCATACGCCGATGGGGCTCCGAATCCGGAGACTTGATTTGGCCAATCGTGACATCCACGAAGGGCGCTCCGAATCCGGAGGCTTCATCGGCCCAAAGACATCATACGCCGATGGGGGCTTCGAATCCGGAGACTTAATTGGGCCAATCGTGACATCCACGAAGGGTGCTCCGAATTCGGAGGCTTTATCGGCCCAAAGACGTCATGCGTCGATGGGGGCTCCAAATCCGGAGACTTAATTTGGCCAATCGTGACATCCACGAAGGACGCTTCGAATCTGGAGGCTTTATCGGCCCAAAGACGTCATGCGCCGATGGGGCTCCGAATCCAGAAACTTAATTTGGCCAATCGTGACATCTACGAAGGGTGCTCCGAATCCGGAGGCTTCATCGGCCCAATGACATCATGCGTCGATGGGGGCTCCGAATTCGGAGACTTAATTTGGCCAATCGTGACATCCACAAAGGGCGCTCCGAATCCGGAGCCTTGATCGGCCCAAAGACATCATGCGCCGATGGGGCTCCGAATCCGGAGACTTAATTTGGCCAATCGTGACATCCACGAAGGGCGCTCCGAATCCGAAGGCTTCATCGGCCCAAAGACGTCATGCATCGATGGGGGCTCCGAATCCGGAGACTTAATTTGGCCAATCGTGACATCCACGAAGGGCGCTCTGAATCCGGAGCCTTTATCGGCCCAAAGACGTCATGCGCCGATGGGGCTCCGAATCCGAAGACTTAATTTGGCCAATTGTGACATCCACGAAGGGCGCTCCGAATCCGAAGGCTTTATCGGCCCAAAGACATCATGCGCCGAGGGGGCTCCGAATCCGGAGACTTAATTTGGCCAATCGTGACATCCACGAAGGGCGCTCCGAATCCGGAGGCTTTTGAACTGGATTACAGAGTCAGTAAACAGGCATCTTTGCATTACAGAAGTGGAAAGTGTACATGGTGAGCCGCTCAGAACCAATATCATTCCCACAAGTCGGGTTTTATGATACAACTCGCGTAAGTGCGTTAGGAGCAAGGCCGCATGCCTAATTCTCCAGCAACCAGCCTTCTATCGTCCAAAAATAACTTTAGGGGCAACTTTATCGGCGTGCAACGGCGCAGCTAGATGCGTTCATCAGACGTCTTGAGAGGCTGCTACTGGTATCGCCTACAGCTTCCGTGGCTTCTTATTACAAAGCCGTCCGACTTCATTGAGACTCGATTGGTGTCTTTCCAGAAAGGAGATAGCATGCTTGTGCGGATTGTCGGGAACCTCAGATTTGTTCAACGCCGTGTTCAGTTGGGAAGCGTAGCAGCTGATGATAGGTGCTTGGTACGGCCCGAATAGTATGCAACCAAGTCCGCCCCATAATGAGGTTATACGGCGAAGGGAGCTTGACGACCAGGAATTCCACTTGCACCATTTAGGAGCCCGCCCGAACGGGTAACGTGATTTTCCCCAACGGATACTCCGGATTCGCATTAAAGCCGAACAATGGATGAGGAGCCGGAGACAGGTCTGATTCGTTGAAGCCGAGTTTTATGAAGGTCTCGCAATACATGACCTCCGAAGTGCTCCACCTGGTCAACGAGGATGCGTTCAACGGTAAACCGGTTCACGTGTAGTTCAATGACCAATGGATCAATATGGGGAAGTGTTATGCCGAATAGATCAGAGTCGTCGAAGATAATGCTCGGCGCTTGGTGAGGCTGTTTTGTTTGTGCGCGTTGCTCCTGGGGGAACGAACGGATTGCATACACGGTACATGGCGTTGGAAGACTGTATATCATATGTATAACGCCGGGGGGAGGTGACTCCTGCCGAAGGGCGACAGTTTTGATTGTGCTTTTCTGGACGTGTTACTGGAGCCGACCATCTTGGACCAATTCCTCAAGGTGGTCTTTCAAGGCATAGCAGCTGTCTGTATCATGACCGTGATCTTTGTGATATTCACAACGTCTGTCCTGCCTTCTCATGTCAGGAGGTCCCATCATCTTGGACGGCCATTTGAAGAATGGAAGATGTTGGATCTTGGGCAAAATTGAGCTGATTGGCTCTGACAGCTCCGTATATTTCTTATCGACACGCTTTGTGCGCCTGCTATCGACCTGCAGTTGCTCATTGGCTTGGTGTGGGCATCGATCGCTGGATCGGCGAAAATCTTGTATCTTGTCTCGTTTAGCCCGCTGTCATGGTTCAGGGCTTTGAGGTGGTGCGGAACTTATTGGCTGAACGATTTCGAGAGGGGCCGTTTTGTTGACCACGTGTCCGGTTTTAACCCGCAAAGCTTCGTCTTCCACTTTGCAGTATTCCTCTACTTTCTTCATCAACCCCTAGACTGTTTTGGGGGGTCTTCTAGTCAAGGAACTGCGGAGGGCACTATCTGAGTGTAGTCCCATTTTGAAGGCAGTGATGGCCATGGAGTCGTTGCAAGGGTCATCGACAAGGTTAAAGCATTCCCAATATCACGCAGAATAAGCTCTTAGTGTTTCTCCTGGCAGGATTTGCATTGCCCAAAGGGAGTTGGCTTGCTTTGGCTAGACTTTGCTGGTAATGAATCTAGCCCTGAAGGATTTCTGTAGTTGGTGGAAGGTTTTGATCGAAGTCGGCTCCAATTTATAATACCACTGGACCGCCAACGGTCCCAAACTGCTAGGAAATATTCGGCACATGAGGGCCTCGTCGTCAGCATGCAATGTCATGGCCTGCTTGTAGTGGCGGATGTGGTCGGTGGGGTCTGATTTGTCGTCGTATAGGGTGAACGATGATGCTTTAAATTTCTTTGGTAGGGCAACCTTTGCGATCCGTCATACAAAGGGGTCGTGTTGGTCTTCGTCCGAACTTTTCCTTCTTCGCTTCTGCATTGTACGGGGACTTTCTTCGGAAGAACTGGTGGTTTCATGTTGTCCCTTCTTCCTGGGCTCCGGGGATAGTGAGTCGAAGTCGCTATCAATGTCTTGTCGTGCTCGAGGTTGTCGACCACCTGCCTTCGGAGATCGTTCTGGATTTAGGCGCGCAGCTTGTTTGGACTTTGCCATTTCCAAGGCCAAATCTTCATGAAGACGTTCATTCTCAGCGATCATGTTCTCCAGCCTCTGTTCATTTTGCTTTGCTTGTTCCATGATCGCCTGCATTGTCTCATGCTCCGAAGTCGAGGGTAAGGCGAAATTCAATTTTCGTCGTGCGGCGATAGTTTCTGGTCCAAGCAAGTTTGTTGGAGTAGTTTCATCGTGAGGTATAGGGTCGACAGTGACTGTCGGAGGATCTTCCATCACGCTCTCCATGGATGTGCTTGAGTATTCCCATAGACGCCGCCAATTGTGGGGAGGTGGTTTGGAAATACTCTTCAGGATCCTGGGAAACGCTCATGATCCTCTTCTGGTCACCTGAAAAAGAATAAACACTCCGGTCGAGGGTGCCGGAATTAGATACACTCGAGAAAACTTGTATTCTAAGTTTAAGCACGATAATTCTCACATACCTCTTTAGAACTGAAGATCTCGTATTTATAGTATTCTCTTGGGGCCTTGGGGCCTGGCCCACTTCTAGTCCTTGCCATGTACTTCTACACGGCCCTTGTTTCACTGGCAGGAATACCGACTCTTTTATTCGGCCCCAAAATTGGATAGGGTCAATGCCGAATAGAAGTTATGTTCTGGACCGGATTGGTCCACTCCTGTTGATCCAATATTATTCGGCTTCCACAACGTTGTATGAGATTGTGGAGAAGGCAACATGCAGTGATAATACAAAATTGAGTCTTGATTGGAAAGTAAGAATAAGTCCTCAATATTGCCCACCTCATTTTAAGTAGTCCCAAACACCTCTCAATGACGTTACGAGCAGAAGAGTGCCTCATGTTAAAAAACTCTTGTGGAGTTGTTGGGGCACCCCCTTCTCTCCATGTGGAAAGATGGTAACGTTGTCCTCTCTATGTTGCAAGAAAACTCTCCTCATTTGTGTAACCCGCATCTATGAGATAGTAGTGGCCTGTAATTATGTAAGATGGTTTCACTATGTATATAACAAAATAATTGTTTAATATAGATATATTGTACTTATGTATATAACAATATATAATTATCATACCAGTCGGGACTTTTAACCCATTGGGTCTATTGACAGCATCTCTAAGTACCCTAGAGTCAGAAGCAGATCCTTCCCATCCAGGCAAGACATATATGAATTGCATGTCTTGGGAGCACACACCCAATACATTTGTGGCAATTTCTCCCTTTCTTGTTCTATACCTTGGTTTGTCTATTACAGGGGCGAGAACCTTAACATAGGTTCCATCTAAAGCACCAAGACAATTCTAAAAAAAAAATATATTATAAAATTAATATAGGTAATACAAAAATATAATATGCTAATTAAGCGAAATTGTAAATATATTGTACCTGAAAACAACTCCACCTATCATTTGTACAATTAGCAGTTATCGGTTCAGGCTTCTTAAGGAGAAGACCATGGAGGCGCAACACAACTTTCATAACATTATTGAAGTGCTTACTAACTGTTTGACCACTCCGCATGAAATTAAATTTAATTTTGCGGTTCTTAGTGTGATATGCAATCACATTCAAAAACATTGCTACTTGCTCCTCTAAAACGACATACTTTGAATCAGATAATCCAACACTTCGCACCAACCCACATAAAAGCATGAAAGTACGCTTATTCATCCGAAGTTGGTCATGACAATTTATGTCACTATCGTTGACCAATCTATTCAAATGGCCAATTTGTTTTCCATAGGGGTAAGGTGATCTAGGTAGTTGCAATCTAGTTTCTTTCTTCTTGAATACAGCATGTAAAATCACTATATACATAGCACATGCATAATTAATAGATGAAACAACATATTGGAGGGCTACAAATTCCTCTATAAGGTCCTTTCTCCTTTTCTTAGTGGCATAATTATTATCCATCTACAAAAAATGAATAAACAATAAGCGGCTAAAGTCAGCACAAAAAGTAGAACAAATAATAGATAATAAAAAGTGTTTAATATGATAAAACTGATTGTAACAGCCAAAAAGCCATAGTAGAGTGAGTTTGAATTTATCATATTAAAGATGTGCAGAAAAGTAAAGAAAATGATGTGATAACTTGTAGTGACTTTTTGACTTTTTAGCTAAACTGTATAATCGACAAACTAGACTTATTATTTCATAAATTGGAGGGGACAAAGTGTATGGGTCTGAACATTTGGCAGTGTTTGGTGTGAAAATCTCTTTGCCTCAAGTTCTTTTACTACATTGGAAATAATGCATCCAGCAAATAGAGTGTAACAATATCAAAAAACAAAAAACAAAAAACAAAAAGAAGAATGAACTAAGTACTGACATAGTCTTCCACAAAAAATTGAAGTAAAATAGGTATTAAACAATGATGACTTTGGATTATTAGAGACATTGGATATTAGTTTGACATGATGGTTTTAAACAGATTAGTGCTATTTTTATTTACCTAAAAACTTCATTTTCTTCATTATCTTGCTTAGACTGTGCTAAGAAGACGAAGAGGACTGGTTCAATTTTTATGCGATGCATAAATATAACCAGATCAAATCAACAGCAAAAGCAAGAATCGAAATAGCAACTGGAAATAAGAATCAGCCCAAAACCCTTCCCCACTGCAGCCTCCAAAACCCTCCCCCAAAGACCTTGAAGATAAGAAGAAACTTATATATGTGCCAAAAGCCAATTAAAAATCAACTACAGATAACAAAATTCCATTCATGTATATCAAAATTATACCAATTACTCCTTAAACAGTTTGAAACTACACCAATTTGAACAAAAGATAACTTGACGATGATAACCATAACAATACTGGAATTTTTTTTCTGATAAGTAGCAAGAACAATACTGGTATTATCCCAATAAAGACTTAGATTAACAAATAAACCAAAAAATAAAAAGAAAAATACCCAATTCCACCTTATACAGTTTGAAATTACAGTAATTTGAATCAAAGACAACTTGATAATTAGAACACTACCCAATTCCTCCTTGTACAGTCTGAAATTAAACTAATTTGAATCAAAGACAACTTGATAATCAAAGCAATACTGGTATTATCCCAAGAAAGACTCAGATTAAAAAATAAACCAAAAAGGAAAAGAAAAAACCCAATCTGACATATACCCAATAAGATCTATTACAGGGCATAGAAAAGCCACAGATGAATGCAAGTTTAGATCCAAGCAACGATGAACTAAATCGAACTAAATAAAAGAAATTAATTAATTAATTAAACTGATAACAGGTAGCTTTTCTCACTTGCAACACCAACAACTATCAACAACAAAATCGACGGACAGTACAATAAAAAAACAATGTTCCTTAAAAAAATGATGATACACTATTTTACAAATCAAAACAAGATCAAATTAACAAAAAAAGATTAAAAAGAAAAAAGAAAATAAACCACAAAAAAGATTTACAAATCAAAGATTGCAAATCATAAACAACAACAAAAAAACAAGGTATAATTTGGGGTAAAGAATCTGATAGAGGGATTAACAAAAAATAAAAAATTACCGACGTAGCAGATGCTCAGCTGAATCTAGACAGCTTGCTGTATTGAGATCAAAAATCTGATGTGAGAGAGCTTGTTGTACGAGATTGAAAATTTGAAGAATAAGAAGAAGAGCTTTTCTTGCCTCTCCCTTTTGCTGCTGCTGCTTTGATGAGTTAGGGCTAGGGCAACAATATGGGTAAAGAAGTAAATCACACTCCTAATACCAACGGACTAACTTTGAATACCAAGTTTTGGGGCAGACTGTGAATCCCCTTTACAAGGCCTGTATGAAGCTGTGACAACACTCACCACTGTTTACTGACGAACAAAGAAATTGAGGAACAAAGAAATCCCGTTAGTGAAAGTTGACTGGCAAAACCATGGTGGCGTGTATGCCACTTGGGAAAGGGAAGACGATATGATCAAGAGATATCCTGAACTGTTCCCTCTGGATCCAGTGTTCTTCCAAAATGAAGGTAATTTGAGTTTGGAGGACCAAACTCTTTATAAGAATGGGAGATTGTGACAACCCTCACCACTGTTTACTGATAATACCACTGATTACTGCTAAACTGTGACTGAACATGATTAAGTAACTGATTTGACTGACACTCTGAACTGATTGATTGAGTGTAGTAGTTTAAATGCATTTCTATCTGTTTGACTGTTAATTGATCTGTTCATGTTTTATGTTTTAAACTACAAATTGAAAGCCTTATCGGTGGCCGAATCCGAAACTGATTAGTGTTTTATGCTAATTAGAATTTATGTGATTTTATGGTATGTTTAATTGAAATTTGACTTGGTATGATTAAATTGGAATAAATAATGTTAAATTATATTAGTTGGCTTATTTACCAAAGTACCAGTAAGTGGACTTTGCCAGACCAATTGTTTAGTCTTGATTTACATGTGTTGGCATCACATTTCTTCAGCCCTTTTCTTGAGCCAAAACCAACTAGAGAGAGAGAGTTAGGAGAGCTTTGGTTTCAATAAGATTTGCTTAGAAAATTAGAAGAATTGAAGAGTAGATTGCATAATTGAGCTTCTAGACTTGAAATTGAGGACATAAGGTAGGATATTCATCTTCTTGATTATGAATTCTAGTTGTACCTTGCATGGTTAACGAGTCTTTAGTGATCTAAGTCTAGAATTGGTTCTAACATGTTGAATTGAAGCTTAAATCATGCGTGCATGTATACATTGTTGAGTTTTGAGGTTGTTTTCATAGAATCCTCACATGCATGTCCATATTCTAGCTTTGGTCCATGAATTCAGCATGTTTTTAGAAGGATTGACTCATTTGTTCTTGTATTAGAAGCTTTGAAGTTGATTAAATTCATGCATGTTGCATATACATCAAGTTCTTGAAGTTTTGTTTGGAAATAGGCTCAATTGAACTACCTTTGGGCTTTGAATTTGCAAATTGATCTTTAAATCATGTCATATTATGAGTTTTAAGGTGTTATCCAGAAAATTAGCCCAAAAGGATCGAATTTGATGCTTTAAATGTTGAGTTTCATGCTTGGAGACAAATCTGAAAGTTCCAGATTTTGGATCCACGCTCGAGCGAGGAACTTCACGCTCGAGCGTACACTCTGAGTTCATGCAGTCCACTCGAGCGAGAAAAGTAACGCTCGAGCATGAAATGCGTGTATCCAATACTTTGCATGTGTTTACAGTCCGCTCGAGCGAGGGAATGCACGCTCGAGCGAAGACTTGTGTCTCACACTCGAGCAGGGGTCGAGCGCCCGTCGAGCGTGAATTTCATGCATCCAGTACTTTTGCAGTCCGCTCGAGCGAGGGAAGTCGAGCATAGCTCCTTTGTCTACATGTCCGCTCGAGCGTAGAAAGCCATGCTCGAGCGAGACCTCTGTTTTTTGAAAATTCTGAAAAGTGTTTTAAAGTGCGTCTTTGCATCCTCATTCCATCCTAGGCATTCCTAGGCCTAGTTTAAGGCATCGTAATGAGGATAATGCTATAGAACCACACCGAGTCAAGATAGGGACTACGTTATTGTTTCCCAAACGTGTAACTTAGTGTGTGTTCATCCTGTAACTGTGTAGGGTTGGCATCCGAGGACGCTCACTAGCCTATCTGTAGCCCAGAACTCTGTGAGTAACAATGTTGTAAAGATATATTCAATCATGAATATTTTTTGAATGATCAACTGTATTGCTTTCTGAAATGATATTTCTTACTGAATGAATGCTTGTCCTATTTACGAACTGTATTCATGGCATCCATAGCAATTTACTGTTACTGTACTGTACTGCTACTGTCACAGAGATCTCTGTCGGTTCCCATGTTTGGAACCACTACTGTTTACTGATATGATGGCCATCAACTAACTGTTCGGTCTATTAAGACCTACTGTACTATTTGCTATTGGATGTACCACATATAACTACTATGATTTCTAAATGACTGATATGACTGTTTAATGACTGAAAGGACATTCATTCTTAACCTCTTTACACAACTGTTATTCACTGGACTTTAGCTCACTATTTATATATATATATATATATATATATATGTATGTGTCCAGGCACCGGATCGGAGCTAGGAGCGTTGGGTTTAACTCCCTTTCTGTCAAGCCAACCACTGTGCCTCACTGAGAGGTTCCAAGTCCTTCAAGCTAGGGCATTTTGGGGTGTTTTAGATTCATCCTTTCTGTCTCTATTTTTTGTATAGACTGACTGTACCTATACTGTACTATTCTAATAGGGACTAGGTCCCTGTCCTGGATGATTGTATATGTATGTATATACTGTTTTGGTTCTGAATGTGAATATGTATGAAAAGTCTTTTTGCATACAGACTGTCACAGCGCATTGGACAACTTTTATTATTGTTTTGGCTTCTACCAGCCCGTGTACTCTATATTACTGTTATTACTGTTAAGCAGGCCTTCGGTAATCATGGATTACTGGCCGGTTACGGTGCTAAACCCATAGGGGCGGGTTTGGGTCGTGACAAAGTGGTATCAGAGTGATATCAAACCACGAGTTATACCACACACACGTGTCTAAATGAGCTATAGGATGTCCTAGAAAAGTGATTAGGGCATTGCATGAGCATTGAAAAAGTGTGTGTGGCCATGACATGAATATATGTGCTAATGTGTTAATATGTTTAAAGTATGCAACTGTCTATGTTTATTATTGCCATAATTGCCTATAGTGAAATGGAGAATGCAAGAACTACTGATGAAACTGAATCATCTGACGCCAAAATGACGAGATTGGAAAGAACAGTTAAACTGCTGACTGAGGCCTTGAGCTACAACAGAACCAATAGCCCCCACCTCCTCCGGTACAACCGGAACCGAATATGAATGATGATATAATTTCTCTAACGCAGAAGTTTAGTAAAATGAAACCACCGTCATTCCAAGGAGGCCTCGAACCGCTAAAGGCCGAAGCATAGGTCCTAGAGATCGAGAAATTGTTTGAAATCTTTCCGTGTTCTGAAGCACACAAAGTGCTACTGGCTACCTTCACCTTACAAGAAGAGGCTAAAAGGTGGTGAATGCTTGTCCGTGACACCAATACTGCTATGACTTGGGCTCAGTTTAAGGGAGCCTTCTTTGAGAAATACTTTCCACAATGTGTCAGGGATAGAAAAGTGACTGGATTTCAACAACTAAAACAAGGCACTATGTCCGTAGCTGAGTACGAATCAAAATTCACTGAACTCCCCAGATATGCACCACACATGGTGGATACCAATTATAAAAAGGCTAGGAAGTTCGAAGGCGGCCTCAATGTTGAAATCCTTGACATAATCAATGTTCTGAAACTACTGAAATATGCAGATGTTCTTGACCGAGCAATAATGGCTAAATCGAACATCGAGGCACTGAAACAGACTGAAACACCAGCGACCGAGTGGCGTGGTAAGAGACGAGGCTTCAAGTTTAAGAAAGGCCGGAACAGTTCATTGAATAAAAAGCAAAATACAGGGTCAATAACCAGTTCCAGTCAGGGAAGTGGTTCCATATCGCCCTGTTCTGAATGTGGTAAGAAACATAAAGGGGTTTGCTATAAAATTTTAGGTGCTTGTTACAAGTGTGGCAAGGTGGGCCACATGGTCAAAGATTGCCCTTCTGCTCCTCAGGGCAATAGTAAAGCTGCAGCCAGCGCTGCAACATCAATTGTTGCACTAAAACCTAATCCCAAAGCTACTGGAAAAAAGCCTATGAGGCAAGGCCAAGTGTTCGCACTCGTACCAGGAGATGTGCAGAATACCGAGACCGTTGTGTCGGGTATACTCTCAATTTGTGCTCAAAACGCATATGTTCTGATTGATTCGGGGTCTACACATTCATATGTATCGCATGCTTTTTCGCGAAAATTAAAAAGACCACTGGAACCTATGAACTATTTGTTAGCTGTATCTTCACCTGTTGGGGGATCCATGACTTGTTCTTATATGTACCCTGCATGTGAGATTATTGTTGGAGATGCGCATTTGTATATTGATTTACTGCCATTAAATATTGATCATTTTGATGTAATATTGGGAATGGACTGGTTAACAAAATATCATGCTACCATAGACTGTGTAACAAAACAAGTTGTTTTCCATCCACCTAGATTGCCTGAATTTGTATTTAACGGAGTTGGAGTAGTACCTCCCCCGTATCTGATTTCATCCATGAAAACTTTTAAACTGATTAAAAAGGGACGTAAAGGGCATCTGTGTTGTGTATTGACTGTACCTACTGATGCTAAAACTGATGTGAACAGTATTCCTATAATTAGAGAATTTCCAGATGTTTTTTCAGATGATTTGCCAAGGGATTTGATTGATAGGGAGATTGAGTTCACCATTGATGTGATTCCGGGTACAACTAGTATCTAAAGCTCCTTACAGAATGGCACCGACTGAATTGAAAGAGTTGAAAGTTTAGCTGCAAGAACTGCTAGACAAGAAGTTCATCAGGCCTAGTACTTCGCCATGGGGCGCTCCAGTTTTATTTGTAAAGAAGAAAGACGGCTCACTGAGACTTTGCATTGACTACTGTGAACTAAACAAGGTAACAGTGAAAAATAAATATTCATTGCCTCGTATTGATGACTTATTTGATCAGTTACAGGGTGCCCAAGTTTTCTCTAAAATTGACCTTAGATCTGGATACCACCAGTTGAAAGTCAAGACACGGGACATTGAAAAGACTGCCTTTCGAACGAGGTACGGACATTATGAATTCTTAGTTATGCCTTTTGGAGTTACTAATGCACCTGCTGCATTTATGGACCTTATGAACAGAATTTTCAAACCATACCTTGATGAATTTGTAGTTGTTTTCATAGATGACATTTTAATTTATTCCAAAAGCACGGAAGAACATGAACACCATTTGAGAACTGCCCTACAGACCCTAAGAGAACAGAAACTGTATGCTAAACTGACAAAATGTGAATTTTGGCTTAACAATGTTATGTTTTTGGGACATGTAATTAGTAAGGATGGAATTTCAGTTGATCCGCAGAAAATTGAAGTAGTGGTGAATTGGCCTAGACCGACAAATATTACCGAAGTCTGAAGTTTTCTAGGCTTAGCCGGGTATTACAGAAGGTTTGTCAAAGACTTCTCCAAAATTGCCCTACCACTGACTCAATTGACTCAAAAGGAGATATCATTTGACTGGACCGAACAGAGAGAATCAGCCTTTCAAGAGTTAAAGACTCGACTTGTGACTGCACCGATTCTTACCCTACCCTCAAGTACAGATGGTTATACTATATTTAGTGATGCTTCTTATAAGGGTTTGGGATGTGTTTTAATGCAGAATGGTAAAGTGATTGCGTATGCTTCCCGACAACTGAGACCACATGAAAAGAACTACCCGACCCATGATTTGGAACTTGCTGCAGTAGTGTTTGCATTGAAAATCTGGCGTCACTACCTTTATGGGGCAACATGTGAGGTGTATACAGACCACAAGAGTTTGAAGTACTTCTTCACACAGAAAGAACTGAACATGAGGTAGCAGAGATGGTTAGAACTGATAAAGGGTTATGATTTGCAAATTTTGTACCATCCGGGAAAAGCTAACACCGTTGCTGATGCGCTCAACCGAAAATCAGTTGGGAATTTAGCCTGTTTACTCACCGGGCAGAAAGAATTGCTATGTAACCTTGAAAGATTTGAAGTTGAGATTGTTTTGCGTGAACAAGGTGGAACATTAGCTGCTATCTCTGCCCAACCGGCACTTATTGAAGAGATTAAAGAGAAACAGCAACAGGATGACTTCTTGAAAAAGATCATCGATAAACGAGAATCTAAACCGAGGCCGGGTTTCAAATTTGAGAACAATGTGTTGAAATTTCAGGGAAGATTATGTGTACCGAGTGATTCTGAACTGAAAAGAAGAATTCTGCAAGAGGGCCACAATTCGAAGTTGTCTATCTATCCAGGAAATACGAAAATGTAACAAGACTTGAAACTGAATTTCTGGTGGCCGGGAATGAAGAAAGAGATTGCTGACTTTGTATCGAAATGTCTTCATTGCCAATAAGTTAAAGCTGAACATCAACGACCTGCAGGCTTATTGCAGCCATTACCAATACCGGAGTGGAAATGGGAACATATCACTATGGATTTCATTGTTGGTTTACCTCGCTCTAGTAAAGGTATGGACTCAATTTGGGTTATTGTTGATAGACTGACTAAATCTGCTCACTTCTTACCTATCAAAATAATTTATAATGCAGACAAATTGGCTATATTGATGAGATTGTTAGATTGCATGGAGTGCCTGTGTCCATTGTTTCTGATAGGGACTTGAAGTTTACATCGAGATTCTGGCAAAGCCTACAGACAGCATTGGGTACTGAATTGAGACTGAGTAGTGCATACCATCCTCAGACAGATGGCCAGTCAGAAAGAACCATCCAAACTCTGGAGGATTTACTGCGAATGCGTGTCCTTGATATTCAAGGAAATTGGGAAAGCCACTTACCGTTGGCTGAATTCGCCTACAACAGCAGTTTTCATTCAAGCATTGGTATGGCGCCTTTCGAGGCTTTGTATGGCAAGAAATGTCAATCTCCAATTTGCTGGGCAAAAGTTGGAGATGGGCCTTTGCTTGGGCCCGAGATTGTACAGGAAACCACCGAAAAAGTGAAACTGATTCAACAGAGGCTGAAAACTGCACAAAGCTGACAGAAAAGTTATGCGGATGTCCGAAGACGAGACAGAGAATATGAGTGATTACGTTTCTGTTAAAGTGACACCGATGAAAGGCCAGACTCATTTTGGAGTCAAGGGTAAGTTAGCGCCGAGATATGTCGGGCCGTATGAGATTATTGAGAAAATCAATCCAGTGGTGTATCAAGTAGCACTTCCTCCTAAAATGGAGCATATGCATAATGTCTTCCATATTTCAATGTTGAGGGATTATCTTCGGGATCCCTTTCATGTTATTGAGCCTACCCGTGTAGTGCTAAGTGATGACTACACTTATGAAGAACGGCCTATTCAGATTGTAAACAGACGGACCAAGAGGTTGAGGAACAAAGAAATCCCGTTAGTGAAAGTTGACTGGCAAAACCATGGTGGCGTGTATGCCACTTGGGAAAGGGAAGACTATATGATCAAGAGATATCCTGAACTGTTCCCTCTGGATCCAGTGTTCTTCCAAAATGAAGGTAATTCGAGTTTGGAAGACCAAACTCTTTGTAAGGAGGAGAGACTGTGACAACCCTCACCACTGTTTACTGATAATACCACTGATTACTGCTAAACTATGACAAAACATGATTAAGTAACTGATTTGACTGACACTCTGAACTGATTGATTGAGTATAGTAGTTTAAATGCATTTCTATCTGTTTGACTGTTAAATGATCTGTTCATGTTTTATGTTTTAAACTACAAATTGAAAGCCTTATCGGTGGCCGAATCCGAAACTGATTAGTGTTTTATGCTAATTAGAATTTATGTGATTTTATGGTATGTTTAATTGAAATTTGACTTGGTATGATTAAATTGGAATAAATAATGTTAAATTATATTAGTTGGCTTATTTACCAAAGTACCAGTAAGTGGACTTTGCTAGACCAATTGTTTAGTCTTGATTTATATGTGTTGGCATCACATTTCTTCAGCCCTTTTCTTGAGCCAAAACCGACTAGAGAGAGAGAGAGTTAGGAGAGCTTTGGTTTCAACAAGATTTGCTTGGAAAATTAGAAGAATTGAAGAATAGATTGCATAATTGAACTTCTAGACTTGAAATTGAGGACATAAGGTAGGATATTCATCTTCTTGATTATGAATTCTAGTTGTACCTTGCATGGTCAACGAGTCTTTAGTGATCTAAGCCTAGAATTGGTTCTAACATGTTGAATTGAAGCTTAAATCATGCGTGCATGTATACATTGTTGAGTTTTGAGGTTGTTTTCATAGAATCCTCACATGCATGTCCATATTCTAGCTTTGGTCCATGAATTCAGCATGTTTTTAGAAGGATTGACTCATTTGTTCTTGTATTAGAAGCTTTGAAGTTGATTAAATTCATGCATGTTGCATGTACATCATGTTCTTGAAGTTTTGTTTGGAAATAGGCTCAATTGAACTACCTTTGGGCTTTGATTTTGCAAATTGATCTTTAAAACATGTCATATTATGAGTTTTAAGGTGTTATCCAGAAAATTAGCCCAAAAGGATCGAATTTGATGCTTTAAATGTTGAGTTTCATGCTTGGAGACAAATCTGAAAGTTCCAGATTTTGGATCCACGCTCGAGCGAGGAACTTCACGCTCAAGCGTACACTCTGAGTTCATGCAGTCCACTCGAGCGGGAAAAGTAACGCTTGAGCGTGAAATGCGTGTATCCAGTACTTTGCATGTGTTTACAGTCTGCTCGAGCGAGGGAATGCACGCTCGAGCGAAGACTTGTGTCTCACGCTCGAGCAGGGGTCGAGCGCCCGTCGAGCGTGAATTTCATGCATCCAGTACTTTTGCAGTCCGCTCGAGCGAGGGAAGTCGAGCATAGCTCCTTTGTCTACATGTCCGCTCGAGCGTAGAAAGCCACGCTCGAGCGAGACCTCTGTTTTCTGAAAATTCTGAAAAGTGTTTTAAAGTGCATCTTTGCATCCTCATTCCATCCTAGGCATTCCTAGGCCTAGTTTAAGGCATCGTAATGAGGATAATGCTATAGAACCACACCGAGTCAAGATAGGGACTAAGTTATTGTTTCCCAAACGTGCAACTTAGGGTGTGTTCATCCTGTAACTGTGTAAGGTTGGCATCCGAGGACACTCACTAGCCTATCTGTAGCCCAGAACTCTGTGAGTAACAATGTTGTAAAGATATATTCAATCATGAATATTTTCTGAATGATCAACTGTACTGCTTTCTGAAATGATATTTCTTACTGAATGAATGCTTGTCCTATTTGCGAACTGTATTCGTGGCATCCATAGCAATTTACTGTTACTGTACTGTACTGCCGCTGTCACAGAGATCTCTGTCGGTTCCCATGTTTGGAACCACTACTGTTTACTGATATGATGGCCATCAACTAACTGTTCGGTCTATTAAGACCTACTGTACTGTTTACTATTGGATGTACCACATATAACTGCTATGATTTCTAAATGACTGATATGACTGTTTAATGACTGAAAGGACATTCATTCTTAACCTCTTTACACAACTTTTATTCACTGGACTTTAGCTCACTGTTTATATATATATATATATATGTAGGTGTCCAGGCACCGGATCGGAGCTAGGAGCGTTGGGTTTAACTCCCTTTCTGTCAAGCCAACCACTGTGCCTCACTGAGAGGTTCCAAGTCCTTCAAGCTAGGGCATTTTGGGGTGTTTTAGATTCATCCTTTCTGTCTCTATTTTTTGTATAGACTGACTGTACCTATACTATACTATTCTAATAGGGATTAGGTCCCTGTCCTGGATGATTGTATATGTATGTATATACTGTTTTGGTTCTGAATGTGAATATGTATGAAAAGTCTTTTTGCATACAGACTATCACATCGCATTGGACAACTTTTATTACTGTTTTGGCTTCTGTCAGCCCGTGTACTCTATATTACTGTTATTACTGTTAAGCAGGCCTTCGGTAATCACGGATTACTGGCCGGTTATGGTGCTAAACCCATAGGGGCAGGTTTGGGTCGTGACAGAAACCGTTCGGCTTATCAATCCATCCCTCACCTCTGTAAACAAACAGGGTATTAAATAGGACCCACAATTATCCTAATCCCCATCCCCCTCTTATCCCCCAAAACAAACAGGGCCTTATACAACAATCCCAATTCCACTCTGACATTGTAGGGACCTTTATATATGAGCAGCCCCAATACTCCGTTATGCACAACATAAAATGACCCAAAACTTTGTGGAGCAATACTCCCTTTGTCGTCGTCTTCCTCACCAAGCTCTGATTCAAAAAAATACTAGGTTAAGTATAGAGAGATATACTTAGATGGAGAGAGATCCAAACAGAAATGGCAAAATGAAACAAAATGAAACAATAAAAGGCAAACTTTATGTTTCTAAATTATAAAAGATGGAGCTAAGGGTCACTTCTTCGTCTTCCGGTGGGATATGGTAAATGGATATTATAGGAGGGAGAGAATCTCATAAATTAAAGGTACAAAATGCATATTATAATGCCTATGTCAATTGTACGTAGTTTAAAATTCAAATAAACATTTACGAAATCAAAACAAAAGTAAGTTCATTTCACAAATTTTTGTCATATTAAATTGACTTCCTTGAATTCCTTCAATAATTAGCAAGTGAGGCAACAATGTTTCTCCAGTCTTCTCACGTTATAAATTCTTTTATGATGTTATAGAACTTTTTTGAAATTTTTTGTGCTCATAATTTAGGAGAACTTGTTAAAGAAGATAGAGGATGAAGAAGCTAGGGATCATGATGGTTAGAATAGAGGTGAAAATGGGGGAAACAACGATAATATAGTATTATGAAATTTATTGCATTAGTAAGGTCTTTTCTCTTTATATAGTTTTTCATCTCATTAATGGACGATTATGATCAAATTAATCTAAAGACCATTATTAAAATACTCTAGGGCACTTTCATTCCATTATATTCTATAATTTACGCTAGTACGTGGTGGAATTTTCTACACTTCTCTAAAATATTTTAAAACTTCCATATTTGTCCAAGCTTATGAATTCTTTTAGGATGTTTTAGAACGTTTTCAAATTTTCTAGAGTCTTGTAAGTTCTTCATAAACTATTGTGGAATTTTCGGAGTTTAAATTCTCCTAACTTTATAAAATGTTATAGAAGACTTTGTATAATGCTCGTTCTTAAATTCTTAGAATTTTGCAAACAAAAAGTCATGTAAAAACATGAAAAAATAAAATTAATTGAATAATTAAATTTTATTCCTCCAATTTAATCATATCATCAATTTTTACCTAAAGCGATATAGATGGTTGTTATCATTATCAAAACTATTTTCGTTTATATTTTAAAATAAAAACTCTACAGTATCTATTTAATTGAATTCTCTTTGATTATTTTAATGTGTAATCTTCTACTTATTCTTTCTTTTTCTCCAAGATTTTTTTTTAAAATTTCCATCAATAATTGAATTTCCTTTAATTGTTTTAACGTGTAATTTCCTATTTCATCCTCTTTATTTTTTTTCATCTTCTAAAATCTTGCGTGATAAAAATGGTTGTTATCATTATCAAAATTATTTTTGTTGCTATTTTAAAATAGAAACTATATAGTATCTGTTTAATTCAATTTTTTTAGTAATTGTTTTAAGAGTAATGCTACATCGCCTAATATAACATCCTTATTTTGACCCCTAATAAGGTGAAAGAAAGAGAGATAGAGAGAGAAAGGATGAGGAGTGTGGAGTAGGGTCCATTCCACATCATTAGATGTGGATTATGTAGGAAAATAATAGTTTTCGGCAACTTTAATGTAAAATTAAAATAGGACCCAATCGCCGGTTGAAGTGGGTCTAAGTGGTGTTATATTCTCTTAAGTGAAAAGATTACAATATAAGAATGATGGCCCAAAACTATTGAGTTGTGAATGAGAATTGTCTCATAAAGTAGGCATCAATAAAATTGGGCTTAGATTTGGATTTAGTCTTAGTTTGGACTGGACCTAAGCTTGTACTCGTGCATATGTTGGGTTTGGTCTTAGACTTGGACTTGGACCTAGTCTTGCGCTTTTGGGCTAGGCTATACTGAGCTTAGCTTGTGCATGTGTTGAGATTGGGCTTGGATCAGGTTGTAACCCAACACCCGTATCCATTTTGCAACCCATCTAGTTTAATTCTCAAAACTTATGCATTATATACACATTATGATTTATATAATAGTGAAAATCTAAGTGATTCGTGATTAGATCAAGATTAAAATATTCCAAATCCCAAAAATCCAAAACACACAATCTAAATCAACAAGCACTTACGAAAGTGATTTAGATTGTTTGTTTTTCAGATTAAATAATAAATCGACACAAACGATTTTTACGTGGAAAAAACCACAATTGGACACCTCCAACTGTGATTAAAAAACCACGGGCGAAACGCCACAAATCAATCCACTACTGAAGTAAAAAGATTACAAAGATATCATACAAATTACCCAACTTAGTCAATCTGTCTTCGAATCTTCTGTAACTCTTTTTCACGACTTCGTCTCGGAACTGATCAATCTTGAAGTTGATTCCACAACCTCACTCCCATATAGAATCAAACACCTTTTGAAACTATACGCTAGAATCTTCGGAATCCACCGAAGAGAACTCTCTCTTGAATTTAAAGAAACCAACTCCTTGATGTATGTATTTTAGATCATGAGTGAAGAACTCTTCTCAAGACATCAAGGAAAACTCACCAAAATCTCTCCACAAGAATACCTCAGAAAATCTCAAAGTAGATCTAAAAAGTAATCCTAAAGTTTGGAGAAACCAACTACTTATAGATTTCCGGATTCTGAAGCTCGCTCGAGCGAAGCTTATCTCGCTCGAGCGAGAAGCTTATCTCGCGTGATTTCCATAAGTACCTTCGCTCGAGCCATAAAGTCTTCGCTCGAGCGAGGAATAAACTCTTTCAGGTTTGTACGCAGATGCAGTTCTTCGCTCGAGCCTCCAATGCTTCACTCGAGCGCACAATGACCTCTTTCAGGTTTGCAGCCAGACGCAGTCCTTCGCTCGAGCGAGGCCTTCTTCGCTCGAGCGAGCAACACAAAACAGCACAGAAATTACAACTCGATTACACAAGTTTGTTCGTGGAATTGACAAGACTTAGGGACCTAACAATCTCTCCCTTTGTCAATACCCGGACAAAACTTCCTAACGCAATTTCCTAAACAGATGAACGAGCTAAAACGATTACAACTCAAAGCAAACGAACTAGCTAAAACTATTACAACTCAAGGCAAACCAACTATGCAACCAATCTCAAAACAAACTGGAACTAACATCTTGAAACAATAAACCAAACTTGAGGAAAACCTGTAATCAAAGCTAACTCCATCAAACCTGAAAAGTAACATATCAAAACAAACCATCAAGATATAACACAAAAACATATAGATAAAACATATAGCCCAATATCCATATCACAAATAGCCACAACATAGAAATATAAACGTCCAAATAGCCATCTGCAAAACAAACATGAGTACCCCAAAACTACTCCCCCTTTTTGTCCGGAAGTGACCCAAAAACATCAACAGGCAGATACAGTATATAAAAAAAAACACTATCCAAAGTAAGAACAAAAATTGTCCAAGAGAAGCAAATGCCAAAAGCTAAGAAGGAGAAGATGGTGGTTGCTGCAACTGAAGAAGAGAAAGAATCTGAGCAAGCATGGCACTCTGCTCATCAAGGCGGCCATCAAAACCATCAAGACGTGTAGCCAAAAGATCAAGGCGACGTGTAACAGACTGCTCAAAGTGCTGTAGCTGGCCACGAAAGGAGCGAGGACGTAGCTCAGGAAGAGCAGGGGCACCGGCATTGGCGGCCTCAAACTCCTCCTCCTCGGCAAGGTGATCATCAGTACCTGCACCAGAACTCCCAACCCCCGACACACTCCCCCTCACATGAGCCTGACTCTGAGAGACTGTCAATTTAGTAATGGGTTTGATAGGGTAAGCAAACTCATCATCATCAAAAGAAAGAACATCAAGGGCAGTGAGAAAACGAGTAAGCAAACACCCATAAGGAAGCCCCAAAGATTTTCTGCCCTCAGAAACCCCAATCATTTTTGACACAATCATCTCCGGAAGGTCAATAGGGAGTCGGTGATGAATACAATACAGAACATAACCTTGGTCCTGAGTAATATGCGAGGAATGGGTGGTGACATAAAGATTCGCACACACAATGATATTTAAGAGACGGAACCGAGGAAGCAACTCATTTTGCTGAAGGAGATCCCCAGTGATCCAAGTCCGGTCAACACCACATAACTCAGAAGCAACACAATTAAAATCAACACCTGACCGGGTAAGAAACGGAAAATGACAATTACGAACTTCAGGAAGACCAAGTAAAATCCGAAACACATCCCCAGTGATAACAAGGGGCTTCTTCCTAACCCAAGTCTCAAAGGATGCCGAAAGTTCTTTGCGAATGGAATGGATATTGCAATAGAATTCCCGGATGAGACTCAAATTTTGTGGCCCAGAGAAATGCAACACTTGATCTCCGCCTAACGAATCAAATAAAGACCGAATGGGAAGACCCTCAAAGGCATTTGGGAGGATATTGCGCTCTAAATGTACGGTACGAGATGCAAAAGACTCCCTAAACAACTTAGATTTTTCTTTCGATGGGAACTTTTCAGAGTTGAAGGAAGAACGAGAAACCGTAGCTTTACGGCGCTTGGATGACTCGGCCATGACTAATACCACCCAAACAGAGCAACATAAACAAGAGCCCACAAAGACAAGCAACATCCAATAAACAACACCAGAAAACCCCCAAAACAAAACACAAAGAGCCAGTCAAAACAAATTAGTCCAACAGGGGTTAGAAAGGCAGTGAAACTCGTAACATTAGCATAAAAGAAATGAAATGGCTAGCAGTGCTATAGAGACAAATAATCAGCCACAGAGAAAACAAGATATTACAGCCATTATAGAATCGAAACATCAATGTAGGAAACAATAGAGAGAAAACAGATTACATAATGGCAATATATGTATATATAAATGAAATCCCCAATGTTAAACTCTAACAAACCCCCAATGGTAACCCTAAGCACAATGGAGAATGCTATAGACAAAATCACGAACCCTAGATGCAAGAGTGAGGCTCGAAAATTAGAGGGAAGAACCACAACCAACAAAAATCAAACTAGAGCCTAACAAAGAACAACTACAGCCACATCTCAACCCAAGTATCATACGAAAAAAAAATAAATAAAGCGAAGAAAGGAAAAAAAAACTTACCAGAAACGGAGAGAGAAGATGAAGAAAAAAAAACTCCAAAATCAAGAGGGAAAAACGCAGACGATCGCAGCAAAGATAACCACGAAAAACCCTAGGGGAGAGAAAGAGAGAGAGAAGACGAAGGGGGGAAAAGATGAACAGAATAGGCACAGATTCAGAATTTGAACCGCGAAGGTCGCTCGAGCGAAGACTTTATCGCTCGAGCGAGAGATAAAAAAACCCAGGCGGTCGCTCGAGCTAAGAAAGGGTCAGTCGAGCCAAAAAAACATGTTCTTAGGTCTAATGCAGTGGCAAAGGCACGCTCGAGCGAGGAAATTGTTGCTCGAGCCAAGAGAGAAAAAAAACAAGCCAAATTTTTTTTTTTTTTTTTTTTTTTTAAAAAAACAACACTATACTCAAAATCAAGAGGTGAGTCCTGAAACAAAAATAGATGATCATACTGAGCCAAGTGAATACTAAGATGAAATAATCCGCAATTCATGAATCTTGTGAACTTGCAATTTTAAAAAAAATGACACTGGAAATCATGAACAAAGCAGATAAAATATAATCAATGATCATAAGCTACATGAGAATGTACAACCCAAAAACCAATATGAGAGCTCACATAAAAAAGTGTGTGTGTGCAATCCATGAGAGGTCACTGAGCTAGAGTTAATCCTAGTAGTGATCGGATGGCTGGACCTCCATCAAGAGTAACTCAACAATACAGTGAAAAGTCAAACCACTAGGAATCACGGGGTATTTGTTGAGTAAATGCGGAGGCTCCCCCTCAGTCAAAGAGTCCCCTTTTTTTTTTTTTTTTTTTTTTTTTTTACATTTTCTTTCTTGTGGGCACTCACTGGTGGCTTTCACTCTCAAGAGTATGGAAACCAAACCAGAGAAGAATGAAATCATAAAGGATGGCCTGGTTGGTGCCTCTGAGGTAGCCTTTTCCTAATGCCCGGACTTCAAGGAACTGAGGGAGAAACCGTGGAAGTGAAAACAGATGGTAGATGGTTAAGAGACTCAACATCACCCATGATATGCTAGTATCGGTCAATTCCACAGTAAAAGTACAAGAAACACTGTTAGTGGTCCATAGAGAACTTTGATCACATGTGCGGAAACCCCTGCAACATTTAATCTCAAGGATGTGTACAGAATGAGATCATGAGGTTAATGAGCATGGGCATTCAAAATGAGCTATGACCAATGAACAATGAGATCTTGTAAGCAGCATGAGTAGTGAAAAAAAATTGGATGCAAGTAAACAGATATCAATGATAATGAGATTATCACATCCAAGCATTCATAAGGCACAAACATTTACACCTACTCAAGAAACAAGTAACACTCTAGTGATCGAGCATGACACCCAAGGTCTTTCTAAGGAACTCAAACCGAAGAAGATCAAGGGGTTTTGTAAAAATATCAGCTTTTTGATGCTCAGTGGGAATGTGCTCAAGAACAACAAGGCCCTCTTCCACTAACTCTCGAATAAAATGATGACGAATGTCAATGTGTTTGGTGCGAGAGTGTTGGACAGGATTTTTTGAAATGTTTATGGCACTTGTGTTATCACAGAAAAGAGTAAGATTGTTCTGTTCTATCCCATAATTATGAAGCATTTGCTTCATCCACAACATTTGAGCACAACAACTCCCTGCAGCAATGTACTCAGCCTCAGCAGTCGAAAGAGAGATGGCATTTTGCTTTTTACTATGCCAGGAAACCAGATTATTCCCAAGGTAAAAACACCCCCCAGATGTACTTTTCCTATCATCAGCACACCCTGTCCAGTCGGCATCAGAGAAACCAGTAATCTCAGCTGTAGTATCAGTAGAGAACCAAACCCCATACCCCAAAGTCCCATTAACATATTTAATGATGCGTTTGACAGCAAGTAGATGAGACTCTTTAGGACTAGCTTGGTAACGGGCACAAACACCTACACTGAAAGCAATATCTGGACGACTGGCTGTGAGATACAAAAGACTCCCTATCATACTCCTGTAAAGGGTAGGATCAACATCAATACCAGAGGAATCTTTGGAGAGGTGAAGACTGGTGCTCATGGGAGTGCGGGCATGTTTGGCAGACTCAAGACCAAACTTAGACACAAGATTTTTCGCATACTTAGACTGAGACACAAATATACCTGAAGGAGACTGTTTAATTTGAAGACCCAAAAAATAAGACAACTCTCCCATCATGCTCATCTCAAACTCATGTGTCATGCAATCCGAAAAATATTTCACAAGATGTTCCGCAGTGGATCCAAACACAATATCATCAACATAAATCTGAGCAACAAGAATATGAGACTTAGTATGTTTCACAAATAAAGTCTTATCCACACTACCCCTTTGAAAATCATTATCAAGAAGAAATGTAGTGAGTCTATCATACCAAGCACGAGGGGCTTGTTTCAATCCATACAAAGCCTTGTCTAACTTGTAGACATGATTAGGACATTTAGGGTCCTCAAACCCTTTTGGTTGCTCAACATATGCCTCTTCTTTCAAGTACCCATTCAGAAAAGCACTTTTCACATCCATTTGAAACAATTTAAAGCCAAGAAAACATGCAACACCAAGTAAAATACGAATAGATTCGAGACGTGCAACTGGGGCAAACGTCTCATCATAGTCAACACCCTCTACTTGTGTGTAGCCTTGAGCAACCAACCTAGCTTTGTTCCTAACAACTGTACCATTCTCATCAGATTTATTTTTAAAGATCCACTTGGTACCTATCACATTCATGTCTCTAGGTCTAGGAACTAGAGTCCAAACTTTGTTACGTTCAAATTGACCTAATTCTTCATGCATAGCATTGACCCAACTATCATCTAGCAAGGCCTCTTTAAAATTCTTAGGTTCAATTAAAGAAACATAACACATATGTGATACCTCATCCCGAATCTGTCTTCGGGTTTTCATTCAATCTGAGACACTTCCAATCACCTGTTGAGCTGGATGATTCAGTTTCACCCTAGCTGATGGTTTAAGCTCAGGACTTGTGGTGACAGGGGCAACAGGAGTGATGTCCCTTGGAGCACTCTTTGGACTTGGCCTTACCTGTGAGGATGGTTCGGTAACCATTTCTTGTGATGGGTTTGCACCTTCTCCTTGATTTTGAGATTCGATATCCAAGATTGGAGACTCATCATTATCATCCTCATTTGTTGCTGGAGGAGGTGCACCTGTGTCATCTATAACCACATTGATAGATTCCATTAAAGATGAAATTCGCAGGTTATAGACTCTAAAAGCCCTACTAGTGGTTGAATACCCTAGAAAAATACCTTCATCACTTCGGGAGTCAAATTTGCCCAAAGGCTCTCTATCTTTGAAGATGTAACACTTACTCCCAAAAGTTTTGAAGCATTTTACATTAGGTTTCAAGCCCTTCCACAATTCATATGGAGTTTGTAAAGTGCCGGGCCTTAAATACACGCGATTTATGACATAAACAGCAGTATTTATGGCTTCGGCCCAAAATTTTGGAGGAAGTTTCTTACTAAGGAGCATGACCCTAGCCATTTCTTGAACAACCCTGTTCTTTCTCTCAACAACTCCATTTTGTTGTGGAGTAATGGGTGCAGAAAATTCATGCTTAATTCCATGTATATCACAAAAATCCGAAAACGAACTATTTTCAAACTCACGACCATGATCGGTTCGGATTCTTATGATACGATCAATGGAAATACCTTGTTCATTCTGGATTTTAAAGACTAAGGCCTGGAAAGCATCAAACGTATCAGATTTTTCCTTTAAAAAATTTACCCATGAAAATCGAGTAAAATCATCAACAGTTTAAAAAATGTATCTTTTACCTCCGAAGCTTTCAGTGCGAGTAGGACCCATTAAATCCATGTGAACCAATTCGAGAGGACGTTTGGTTATAAAGCTGTTCACCTTTTGATGCGGGGCACGGGTTTGCTTTCCAAGTTGACATGGTCCACACACATGGCTCAAATTCTTACCCAGTTTAGGTATTCCCCTCACAAGCTCTTTGTTAGCTATCTTAGTTAGGTCATTGAAATTCATGTGACCTAATCTTTGATGCCACAGGTCAATGTTACTAATGATGGCAGAGTGACAAGTGAGACTATTAGTAGTAACAATCCCATAGCAGTTATCAGATGTGCGAACCCCATGTAAGACAGTATTTCCCTTTTTATCCAAAATTTCACATTTATTTTTTGAAAACAATACTTCATGATGGGAATCACACATTTGACTAATGCTTAAAAGATTTGCTTTAAGACCATCAACTAGTAGAACATTATTTAGCTTGGGAAGACCAGTAACACTTATAGAGCCCTTACCAATGACTCTCGAAGTGCCGCCATCTCCAAAGGTAACAATTCCTCCTTCATATTTTTCAAGGGAGGTAAAGTAGGATTTGTTACCGGACATATGACGAGAACACCCACTATCAAGATACCACATGTGTGAATCACGTGCTTTTAGAGCAGTGTGAACAACTAAACAAGTCAAATCATCTTTTCTCACCCAAATCTTTTTATTCTTGGTATTCCGCCTAGACATGTAAGGTTGTCTCCTAGCCCAAAAAGTATTTGAATTTCTACTCTTTTGAGACACCTTACCAAACAATTCATAGCAATAAGGACGAATGTGGCCATACCTACCACAGTGATGACAAATAAAAACCGGTTTTACCTCCTTTTTGTTGATCTTACCAGCTTTTGGTGGACGAAGAGAGAGATCAGCCTGGTCTACCTTCAATTTTCCCTTTGCTTGAGTCTTCTTGTCATGTGAAGTAGAGGCCTGTCCCTTGTGAGCTGTTGCACCATAGCCTAACCCGCTTTTGTCGCAACCCATTTGTTGAGACCCGAGGATGTCTTCTAAAGATTTGGAACCTTTGTTCCACATGGCAATAGTGGCTCTAGCAAGACGAAGCTCTTCATCCTTTTGATAGACTATCTCTTCCAATCTGGCTTGTGACAGCTCAAGACTTGCAAGCTTTTCTTCATATGTGGAATACACCTTCAGAAGTTCATTCCTTTCAGTTTCACAGGATAGTAGTTTTCCACCTAAGTCTTGCTTGTCACTCGAGATCTTGACGATATTCTGCTTTGCTGCTACAAGTTCTCCTTTCAGCCTGACATTCTCACTCTCACATGTTTTGATCTTGAGAGAGAGTTTGTCGTTGGTTTTGGACAAATTTAGAGATTCCTCGTATAGCTTTTCGTAAGCTTGTTGTAGTTCATCGCCATTGATCTCATCATTGTCATCAGATGTTTCATCATCCTCTTTTTGCTCTTCATTCTCCTTTGCCTCTTCCAATCTAGCAACTAAGACTGAAAAGTTGCTGGATGGTGGTGAATGTGAATTTCCTCCTTCATGGAATTGGCTCAAAATTTCCCATGCCTCTTTAGCCTTTGTGCAACGAACAACCCGTTGCTGTTCTTCAGTAGAAATTGCTCCACGAATAGTGATCAGGGCTCTCTAATTGCTCGGATTGTCAGCCCTGTCTGTATCTTCTTCAATGGCCTGCCAGCCTTCTGGATCAAAAGCTCTCAGAAAAGCTCTCATTCTGATTTTCCAAAACAGGTAGTTACTCCCGTCAAAGGTGGGAGGAAGATGCAAATTCTGACCACGAGCTAACTCTGCTGGCTTTGGAGGAGGTGGTGTCAAAGTAGACCAAAAAGCCATGAAAGCACTATCCCCGTCTTCTCCAGATTCAGGTTCTTCGGGTTCTTGCTCCGACCCGCTTTCATCATCCCAAGTTACAGTGTAGACTTTCTTTCGATTCTTTTTCGAAGGGCATTCAAGGGCAATGTGACCAAAACCTTGACATTCATAGCACTTGACCCCTTGCCCCTTTACAATCTTCTTTTCAGTTTTTGAAACAAGTTTTGGTGGAAAAGTTTTGGGTTTGTCATTACTCTTATCTTTTGAAATAGGGGCTCTGAAATTCGGCTTCTTTTTCAAAAAAATTTTAAACTGTTTTGTAAGCATAGCCGTCATCTCATACTCTAAATCAAATTCAGTCTCCGGAGGTTTTGCAGTCTCATGGGCACTCGTGAAAGCCATATTTTCTTTTTTCTTTTTCTTAGAAATTTGGTGGGCTTCATAAGTCTGCAAATTTCCAACCAATTGATCGAGCTTGAGGGTATCAACATTCTGAGCCTCCTCAATGGCTGTCACCTTTGGTTGGAACCTCTCGGGAAGGGACCTCAAAATTTTTCCAACAACTTTTGCTTCCGAGATTTTTTCACCGAGAGTGAAACAGGAATTCACGATATCACTGAGTTTTGCATAAAATTCATCGAACGTCTCATCGTCGCGCATAAAAAGGGTTTCAAAGGCGGACGTGAGACGTTGAAGTTTTGCCCTTTTAACAGAGGTAGTACCTTCGTGAATCGTTTCAAGAATATCCCACGCCTCTTTTGCTATTTCACACGTGCAAATTCGACGGAATTCTTCAGGTGTGACAGAGTAGAAGAGGGAGTTGAGAGCTTTGCTGTTCCAACTCGAATTCTGGTAATCGATTGTGTCCCATTTATCAAGGGGTTTAGGAATATCAATCCCATCCATGGTGATTGTAGGTTCACTCCACCCAAAGATTACGGAGTGCCAAACTTTCTCATCGATGGATTTTAAAAATGCTCTCATACGAGCTTTCCAATAAGAATAGTTTGTACCGTCAAGTAATGGGGGTCTATGAGTCGAGTTACCTTCACGAATAGAATCCATGATACTAATCACACAAAATCACACTCCTATAGTTTTGAAAAAAACAAAGAGTGACCTGCTCTGATACCAATTGAAAATCTAAGTGATTCGTGATTAGATTCAAGATTAAAATATTCCAAATCCCAAAAATCCAAAACACACAATCTAAATCAACAAGCACTTACGAAAGTGATTTAGATTGTTTGTTTTTCAAATTAAATAATAAATCGACACAAACGATTTTTACGTGGAAAAAACCACAATTGGACACCTCCAACTGTGATTAAAAAACCACGGGCGAAACGCCACAAATCAATCCACTACTGAAGTAAAAAGATTACAAAGATATCATACAAATTACCCAACTTAGTCAATCTGTCTTCGAATCTTCTGTAACTCTTTTTCACGACTTCGTCTCGGAACTGATCAATCTTGAAGTTGATTCCACAACCTCACTCCCATATAGAATCAAACACCTTTTGAAACTATACGCTAGAATCTTCGGAATCCACCGAAGAGAACTCTCTCTTGAATTTAAAGAAACCAACTCCTTGATGTATGTATTTTAGATCATGAGTGAAGAACTCTTCTCAAGACATCAAGGAAAACTCACCAAAATCTCTCCACAAGAATACCTCAGAAAATCTCAAAGTAGATCTAAAAAGTAATCCTAAAGTTTGGAGAAACCAACTACTTATAGATTTCCGGATTCTGAAGCTCGCTCGAGCGAAGCTTATCTCGCTCGAGCGAGAAGCTTATCTCGCGTGATTTCCATAAGTACCTTCGCTCGAGCCATAAAGTCTTCGCTCGAGCGAGGAATAAACTCTTTCAGGTTTGTACGCAGATACAGTTCTTCGCTCGAGCCTCCAATGCTTCGCTCGAGCGCACAATGACCTCTTTCAGGTTTGCAGCCAGACGCAGTCCTTCGCTCGAGCGAGGCCTTCTTCGCTCGAGCAAGCAACACAAAACAGCACAGAAATTACAACTCGATTACACAAGTTTGTTCGTGGAATTGACAAGACTTAGGGACCTAACAAATAGTTTTTGGAGTTTTAAACATTTGTAACTCTAGCCCTAAGGGCTAGAGTTTATGACATTTGATGGCCTTGGTTAATGGCAATTGATGCCATAACCTTCATGGTTAGAGACTCTCCTACTTGTATAAATAAAAGCATTTCCCCTCTAACTTGGAGATACATTTTAGAAGAGATTTTTGAGATGGAAAATAGAGATGATGTTTTGAGATCATAAAGTTGGAGATGGTTTTTATATCAAAGAAAGAAAATTCTATCTTCTTTGTCAGCCCCTTCTTTGGCTGCTATTAGAGAGAGAGAGAGTGCTGCGATTGTTCAATTTGCCGAAGCTTTTCAGAAGGTGCTTCTGCATGAGTTGGTTTCGACCGTCGTATCTTGGGAGACAGACACCGACATACCTCTAGCACCCATCGAAAGACGGTGAATCTGTTTTAACAAAACTGCAGTATCACACTGGTTTCAATTTGCTTTCTATTTCTTGTTTCAGTTTACTATTTTATTTCAAAATATTTGTTATATATATTTATGTGCATCAAATTGTAATCTCCTACATAAAGAAATTCGGTCATTTCTTGTTCTATGATCTGAATTTAATTAAATATTAATATTTTTATTTTTATTAAAATATACATTTTGTACAACAAATTAGAAGTACTCAATCAGAACTCCCAAATATTTTTCTTGTTTTAATGTGTCATATCCAAAATTTGCTGCTATTAACTTCAAAATCAAAACAATTGAAAAATATAATGAGTTTTTTAGTTGTAGGGCTTCACAATTGAATCAAAAATTACAAACTACAAACTGATTAATTTTGATGTGTTTAAGCATAATTTTTCAAATGGATTGTGTTTCTTTAATGTTGTGTTTGGTTGGGAGATTTGGGGAGGGATTTGGAAAGGAAAATGGAAAAAGTAAGTGAAATGTGAATAAAACATGCTTATATTTCACCTAGTTTCACACACCTTTTCCCTTTCCCTTTATAAATCCCTCCCTAAATCTCTTAACCAAACACATCATAAAGGTTTATTTTTCTTTGTTGTTCTTAATAATTTTGTTGAATAAACTCCTGAATTTTCATTCTCTATGCGTTGGCAAAACATGTGAAGAAAGATTCTCAAGTTGGCGATGGCGGTGGTGGGTGATAATTGATAACAGTATATGAGAATAATAATAAAAAAAAGTAAAGATTAAAAAGTATAAGGGTAAAAATTAAAAAATGTTTTTAAAGCAATGATTTGTAATTTTCATTATTATATTTTATTAACTATATTCTTAAAATTAAAACAGATTAATCAGATTAGGGGAACTTACTGATAAGTCCCATGTACTAAGTTCAAAACTCAGCTAATCCCAAAACAAAATACTTGCACCAATTAGCCCAATACATGTTTAATTGTTACCAAAAAATTCTTTTTTTTTTTTTTTTAATTTACAGACACTGTTCACATCTTACTACCGTTAGACTTCCGTCAAACGGTCGCCGGAGACTCGTCGGAATGTTCAACATCGCCGGAGACTCGTCGGAATGTTTAAAACATGTTATGAAACTGTAAAATTTTACAGTTCTAAAAAATGTTATAAAACTGCAAAATTTTACAGTTTTAAACCATGATTCATTCCAGCACCAAAAAAAAAATTTGAAACTACAAAATTTTACAGTTTTCACCGCCTATAACTAAAACTCGAAAATTACTTGTTCAGAATTCGAAAATTTTCTCATTACAAATCTATGTGATATCTGTACAAATCTGAGTCATTACAGATCTGTTTCAATGATATTATAGATCTATTTCATCATCAACAACAACCATAGATCAACAACTATCCCAAAAAAAAACCGTAAATAGAGAGAGAAAGAGAGAGAAATTGACAATGATATATACACAAATCTGTTCAATCTAAGCACAGATCTGAGGATGAGCGTCTTCTTGTTCTTCATCGTCTCCTTCTTCTTGTTCTTGTTCTTCATCACCTTCTTGTTTGACTTTAGGACTGAGATTAGGATTAGAGGAAGAGACGTAAAAAGGGAAGCAAAAAGCAGAGAGAGAGGGGAAAGGATTTTTGGATATGCTCAAAAAATTATGAAATTAAATGGTGTCCATATATTTCACATGGGACCTATGAGTAATTTCTCCATCAGATAACTTAATGCCTCCAAATCAAAGTTGGAGCTCTATCCAAAAATTGGGCTTTTGATAGCACTGACCCAAAAACAAAAATCCCAATTTGATGTGATCGTGTAGACGAAATTACACTTTCTAATTTGATTTTTTCAATATATCATTCGGTTCAAGTTTTTAAAATAAGTGAATCATTATAATTATAATTGGTAACCAAATCAACCCGGTCTGAATTTTTATAGTTATAGGTCTAATTTGTAACCGAATCAACCCGTTTAAAAAAAAAGAAAACAAAACAAAGCATAAATGCCGGACGAGAGCCACTTAGGCGAAAAGAAACACAGCGCACGTTAGCAAACTGAACTCTCAGAGCTGTGGGAAGTAGGTGAAGAAACTGTAGGAGAGGGGCGGAGATTTCAAAGACAAAATACATACATAATAGAATAGATATACCACCACACCAACATCCAACTGTCTGTGCTTTTAACAAAACTCTCTCATCTCCTAATTCTCAACTATAAATTCTTCTCTTTCTCTCTACCCCTCTCTCCATTTCTCAGATACATCGATCTCCTCCGCTTCCTGCTTTTCTTCTTCTCTCCCCTCCTTCCATGGACTCCGCCGCTGTTCTCCGTTCCTTCAACTGTAACTCTCTCTCTCTCTCTCTCTCTCTCTCTCTCTCTCTCTACATGTACATACGTATTTGTGTATATATATACCTGCACATATCAATTTGCAGAGTTAAATATATCGATGTGTATAACTTTGGCGTTCATTTTGCTTTTCTGTATTGCGTTTCTGTAATTATGAATTGTGTCATTTGCTTTGCATTCGTGTTTCAGATCCATCAATCCGTGATATTATGTTTGCGCTGTGTTCTGATAATTAGTATGAAATAGATGTCTGGGAGTGAAATTAGGTTCGAATTGATTTCACCTGTTCGCTTTATTCATATCAATCTCTCTCATTTGATTCTTCTCTTGAGCTATATCGAACCTGTATTCATGTCCTTTTTGTTCAGCTAACTGGATCTACTTGAAGAAAACATTTAATTTAGTTACATGCTTTCTAATTAAGTTTGTTTGGGCCACATTTCTGAAATATATATATATATATATATATATATATATATATTTATGCATGTATGTATGTGTTTTTGTTTGTGTCTTCATTTTCCAGTTTTGTTGAGAAAAAGAAGGAAAATGGAACTGTTATGATGCTTATAGAAACTTTGAAGGCCCCTGTTTGCTATTTTATTAGAGATTCTCAACCCAAGATGTCTTTCGGGAAAAGTAGTAATAGCTTGGCCCTAAATGTTTATTCCTTTTGTTAATTGCTGCTGTCTATCATGTGTAGTCATACTGCATCCATGACTGGGCCAAAATGTGGATGGTTATAATTATGGGGTGGTTAGTGAGATATGAATACACAACAGACTAGTCCGAAAGGTTAAGTTGTTAGGCAGTGTAATTCAAATCCTTAAATTCATCAACAACCATTCTATTAGATAACCATCTCCAATGAAGAAAGTTAAGGAAAAGAAACAAATTTTGACGGAAAAGGGATGGGGTGGTAGACAGGCCTTGGCACAATATTAAGGTTACTCCATTGCGACCTAGGGTTCATGGGTTCAAATCACACAAATAGCCTCTCCCATCCTAGAGGCAGGAGTCCCATGCACTAAGACTGCCCTTTTTGTAGTCTTTGGATTATCTTTCAATCTTTATAACAAGAAGTTTAGTTATCCTTTTGTCTATTCATTCATAGTCAGCCCTTGGGACTATTAAGATGCATATGTCACATATAGGTGTCCTTGTACCTAGTTTTAATCAGTTCCTCTTTGTGGTATATATTGTACTTTTCTTGCACTAGTTTTTCTTGCTCTTAATAGTATGAATTAGTTTTTCTGCCTAGGAATACTGGGCCATTTTATGATGTGGATTATGTTTATGGGAATTATGGATCCTGGAGTTGTACCTCTGAGATGGTCTTTTCCTGCCATTGGATGGCCTTGTAACGACCACAATTGACATCTTTTAGATATATGTTTTGTGATTTTTTTTTTTATATGCCTTTAATGTATTTAAAAATTAAAACAATAAATAAAAAATAAAAAGAGTAATAATCAACATTTCGGCTTAAGCTTGAAGGCTATTAGCATGCTATATGGCTATTGGCATGTCATCTGTGTTTGATCTTTCTACCCCCTCATTATGCCATATTATAGGGTTTCCTTATTCACTATATATTATATATTTCTTTAACTGTAATTAGATCCCAAGCTTGATGCTGATCTGTTAGTTGCTGTGTTCCAGATTCTGTAGGAACTGTCTCACTTGTGCGGTCTGTACTTGAGAGGCCATGCATGGTTGCTGTGCATAATGCAACCTGGCCCACCTTAAGTAGATCACACATCCAAGGTTTGACATTTGGTGGGTCTATTCCTATAAGACGGGAAGGAATGGTAGTTTCATGCATAAAGGCATCTGAAACTGTAGTGGCAGCCAAGTCTGATGGTAAGTTGTTTTACTTAAAGCTTATGTGCAGATTTAGTTTCTTTTGGTCAGAGAATGTTGCCATGTGCCATGTAATTTATGTATTGATATTCTGTTTTGATTTTTGTGGACACTTTATTTCATTTTTTTCCTAAGTCCTTATTCTGATTATTAATAATTCCTGTTTCCCACAAAAGAATAAAGAATTGAAACATCCAGTACATTGGTGAAATCCAAGTGGGACTAGGATTTTATCCGAAGTTCAAGTCTGTTACTGCCATTGTACTTATTAATGTGCTGGGTCTGAGTCTTTGGTATACATATTTTTGCATGATATATGAACTCACACATATAAATGTAATTTTATGGTATTACTGAGCATTTCATCTAGCCTTTGGATCAAAAAATTTGGATAATGTAATGTTGTAGTTCCATCAGATAGCCAACCACAAAGGCCGTTAGAGAAGAATGGTCAGCGAAGAGCAACATTTCCTAATGGATTTGAGGTGAGTCCTTGTCTATCTTTCTGACACTCAGATATCTCTTGCAACTTTGTGAGTTTATTTTATTGAACTATGTTCATTGATGAACCCCATGGAGAAATCTTGACAATATGTCATCATTATTTATATCCTTTCATGTGTTCTAGAATGTTTTCAAGTACTTTTTGGAGTTTACTTGATATTAATTTTGTTTGAAAACATAACTTAGGTGCAGTTACAATATAGGAATCATGGCTTAGGCTTGAAACTCTTCCACTCTAGTTTGCCCTTGCATGAAGCAAGGTTTTAAACTTTGACTTTGGATCAAACTCTTTACTCTGCATGAGAAGAAGATTATCTAAAACACCTTGTTTCGAAACTTCTATTTGCACCAGGTAATAGTGAAGACCCCAAAAGTGAGGTTAGTTGTTTAAAGAAAGTGTTGCTTGATCTTTCCTTTGAGCAAAATTTTAAGCCTTTGGGCTAATAACATCCATATTTATTTGTCAAACTCATTTGTAGAATTGTTGTAAAGTTGGAAACCATGATGTCAAGTCCAAGAATGGATAAAAATAAATATTTTTTGCCAGACTAGGAGAGTGGTTAATAGGGGGAAGTGTTGGGCCTTTGATCTCAAGTGTTTGGTCAATTTTTCTAAGTGTCAAATGCTTGAGGCATTTCCATTCATGGTAGTTGGTCCTTTGTGTCATGTTCATAGTTTACTTTTCTCATTGAGTCATGCTAGCTTATTTCACAAAATCAGTGTAAGCACGCTACTTGATTTCTTCACCTTGAAGTTTAACTCCTCTAATCTTTGTTTGAACCATGACTAGTGTGCTTCTATTTTCTTGTATCAGGAGTTGGTCCTGGAGGTCTGTGACGAGACAGAGATTGCTGAGCTGAAACTAAAGGTGAACCTTAAAATGCTTGTAGTAGCAGCATTTGAATATAATTTCCATTCATTAATGGTCTGGTTAGGAAATGCTGTGGGTTGTAGAAAATGAGGGTAGATGATTGAACTTAAATATAATATTGGTCGGTGATTCAATATGTTCCAAGGGAAAGTTTAAAAGGATTATCTTCAAAGAAATGAGTGTGATGGGTGGATGTACCATTTGACATACATGCATTGAAGAGAGAAACAAGACAATGAATAACTGGGTAGTGGGTACTGATACAGAAGAAACTCGGTAGCAACAAGACAAAATATAACTGGGTAGTGGGTACTGATACAGCATGCTTCGTGACTTGAACCAAAAGAGGAAAATTATTTGTTAACCAGTATTGTGGCACATGTCCTTTAGTCTTGAGGATGATGTGAATCATAATGCATGAACATAAAACACAGATAAGATGTGAAATGGCAAGTTGCCTATTTGATTGCTTAGAAAGCTTTTTGGTGGAACAGTGATATTGCTATCCAAGCATCAATTTGTGATGAACCTACCTGTCAGATAATTGAGTAAGAGCAAGAGTTGTTATGAGTTTACTATCTGTTTAATTGAAACAGCATATAACACTCCATTTAAATGAATGAGATGGGAGGCTTCCCTTCTGAACTTTAAAATATGATACAGATGCTTGTCCTGGCCATTAATAATTCTTGGTTGTATCAATGTGTATATTGTTTTTACATTCTTACATTTGACCAAACATTAGTTGATTTGTGATAGGTTGGAGACTTTGAAATGCATCTGAAGCGGAATATTGGTGCCGCACACGCTCCCTTGCCTGTTGTTTCTCCAACCACACCACCACCTATTCCCAGCAAACCGATGATTGAATCAGCTGCTGCTTCCCCACCAACTCCACTGCCGAAATCCTCTACAGAAAAAATCAGTCCATTTTCAAATGTTTCAGTGGAAAAATCATCGAAGTTAGCAGCATTGGAGGCTTCTGGAGCTAGTGGATATGTTCTTATGTCATCTCCAACGGTATGTATTGCTGCAGCATTTGCCTTCTAGTATTTGTGGAACAGTTATTAATGTAGTCCACTATCCCTTTCTCATAGGTTGGCTCATTCCGAAGGGGCAGAACATTGAAAGGAAAGAAGCAACCTCCTATTTGCAAAGAGGTAGCGATTGTAATTTATGTTTCTTAAGGATCGTTATGAGTAGAGAGATTGAAAGCCCTAACCCTACCCGTCACTTCTAAGTGCTTTGGCTGCAACATTTTATGCTTGGCCTTCTGAAATTCAAGTTTTTCAAGTTTCCAAATTTGTCAGTTCACCTATCTATATTTTTGAGATCTTCAGTACCTTTTAGCAATTGAATGATAAAAATTGAGTGACTATTATCTACAATTAGCTTTTATTTCTGGAAGGAATTTTATCATTCTGAATACATGAAAGATAAAATAGAATAAAATAAAATAAAGTGAATTTTCAAGGAATGTGGAGTCCAAGATGGCCAAAACAAAACTAACTGTTTTCAGCTAATAATTGATTTAGGGTGATGTAATCAAAGAAGGACAGGTGATAGGCTTTGTGGATCAGTTTGGCACTGAACTTCCTGTGAAGGTAAGGCTTTTGGTTTAAGCTCCATGGAATATCTCTTTGCCTTCATGATAGATGTTGCTTATGACTACTTATTTTTGGACATTTGTTGAGCAGTCAGATGTGGCTGGAGAGGTCTTAAAGCTTCTCTTTAATGATGGAGGTACGGTGTCTGTGCTACTTTATTCGTAAATTCTTTTATTCATTAATTTTTGTGCATCTTTGACATCTCAAATCACTTCAAGAAACATGCAAAAACTTAATGGCTTAACTATGATGGTGGAAGTTAGAACACAATTACTAGCAGTTGTACTGCATGTGTATTCACATAGAGGTACATGAGGGTGCTGCAAGACAAAATATTGACCAACTACCGTCATGTCTGTCATATAAGTTACAATGCTTCATGGACGACTCAAGTGAGCAAACATAGTCAAACCAAACCCTTAGATCAGATGGAATCATTCCCTCTTATTTCCCTGCGGTATTGAATTGGGAATTTTTCACAATTTATTTTCTCATTTAGCGGGTGGGAAGACTGTGAATATCGATGCCATTTTCAACTCGTAGTGTTGTGTTGAAAGCTGAGATATCTCTAGGAATCAGGGTTCGTTTCGTGGTTTCCTTTTTGCATTTAGTCACATAAGTGAAAAGTGAATGAAGTCTTGACTTAGTCAAGTGCTTCAACTCACATGACTCGGTGTTGTTGATAATAAAGCAGGTTACAAACTAATTTACTGACCTGTTATGCGAGCAAATATTTTTTAGTGGGATAAGCTGGTCACTACTTTTGCACTTGAGCAATCTATGCATCTATTTTATTTTATTTTATTTTTTGAACGAGAGAAAAAGGTATTCAAATTTACATAACGGGTGACTTTGTTACATAGATTCCTCTACTTTCCCTAGTGTACCTATGTCCATCAAGTATGACAAGACAAGAGTAAGGGTGTAGTCACCCATATCCTATTTAGACATTTGAGGCCTAAGTTCTAGCTTTATATAATTTTTGAACAGATGCTCACATATCTTAATATCCTAAGATTTGAGTTTAGGAATATTTGAATCTTGGACACTCGCACCCAATACTTGTACCCGAGTCTATGCACCATAGATGGGAGAGTATCTGACGGGTTTTGCAATGGTAAAACTCACTCCACAACCTCCAAAATGACGAATCTAAAAACAAGCAGAAACCTGTATAGCCATTGATGCATGGGTTTGTTTTGCATGGATTTGTTAATATGTTTGGCTGCAGGCCTCTGCTGCTTAATGTTTTGTTTATACTTTTGTGATTTACAGAAGCTGTTGGCTATGGGGATCCCCTTATTGCAGTCTTGCCATCATTTCACGGTATCGAGTGAATGCTGTCTCTAGTTGCAGTAATTTTGTTTAACTCTGTTAAAAAGCACTGGGGTCCGCAGTTTGCTTTCGCAAATCCTTCAATACTTTCGTTCTCATGCCTCCTTGCGATCTACAATATCTGGGGACATTGGTGTAGCTGGTAATTTAAACTGTCATTGTTTTCGGTTAAATTGGACTATAAATCCCGAAATAATTGGTCAAAATGTATTAGAATTTGAGAAATCTTTTTGAGGTTGTATTAGATGTGGTTTTGTACATTAGGCGAGCTTACAGAAAGGAAGTTAAAATAAACTGGTCCAACAGAAAATTCTCGCTGCGGCAATTCTCTAGACCATAACAAATTAAAATCCATGTGATTTCTTTTTAACCGATTGTGGACATGGTTTAACCCTTATGCTGTGTTTGGTTGGGGGATTTGGAGAGGGATTTGGAAAGGGAAATGGAAAAGGTAGGTGAAATGTGAATAAATTATGTCTATATTTCACATAGTTTCACACACCTTTTCTATTTCTCTTTCCAAATCCCTCCCCAAATCACTCAACCAAACACGCCATTAGTGGACCTCAGTCACATAGGTGACATTGGCCACTGACTCGTGATATAGCCTTCTCAACAAACTCACATATTAGATATAAAAAATATTATATTATTTTCATTATAAAATTCACAAAAATTGTTAGTTTTGTAATTGACACGTCATAATCATCTACTCATTACATCTTTAAGTTCAAATTTTGGGCGAGTATATTTTCTTTCTTAAGAGTATTTTTTATTTCTACTAAAAAAAAAATTAAATTAAATTAAATATATTATATATAATTTAAGATAAATTAAACTAACACCCACTGAGGTTTATGTTTATTACAGTTTTCTCACTTTTTAAAAATTACATTTCCCCCTTAAGGTTTAAAATTTCATTGTAAATTCTCCTTTCAGCAATTTAATTTTTTTAAATACTAATTTTTTCTTCATTGGGTAAATTACATTGACACTCTGCACATTTTAGAAATTATAACCTCCTCCTTAAGGTTTAAAGTGGCGTTACCAATTGCCCCTTGATTAGTATTAGTTGGAAAAAAAATTCATTGAAAAAAAAAAATTATTTGAGAAAAAAATTATTTGAAAAAAAAATAATTGAAAAAAAAAATTTGTAAGTAAAATTATTAAATTTTTGTTTAAAAACCAACGTAAACTTATTTTTTGAATTTACGTTTTTTCCTCAAATTTACAAACTGAGACAACAATTTATAAATTAAAAAAATTATTAAATAAGTTTTTATGATAGTTTTTAAAAATTTTGTAAATATAAATTGAAAATTGAAAACGAAATGGTTAAAATTATCAAATAGGTCTTAGATGGTAAAAATGTCTTAAAATTAACAAATAATTAAATGAGTTACCAATGTAAGAAATAACTTATCAAAAAAATTTTAGGCTATGTATGATTTAATTTTTAGAAAAAAATTTAAAAATTAAAAATTAATTTGGTTAAGAAATAAAAAATAAAAAGTAATTATCATTTAAGGGTAAAAAATAATTCTCATTTTAACTTTTGGACAGATTGTATACATACGTATCAATTTAATTTGTAAAAAATTATTTGTAACCACTTGTAAGATAAAAATTATATAAAAATAATAATTATTTTTATTTTTTATTTCTTAACCAGATTAATTTTTAATTTTTAAAAAAAAATTCTAAAAATCAAACCATACATAACGAATCTTTTAATAAGACATTTAACCATTTCGTTTTCAATTTTCAATTTATATTTACAAAAATTTTAAAAACTACCATAAAAACTTATTTGATAATTTTTTTAATTTATAAATAGTTGTCTCAGTTTGTAAATTTGAAAAAAAAAAGCGTAAATTCAAAAAATAATTTTATGTTAGTTTTTAAATAAAAATTTAAAAATTTTACTAACAATTTTTTTCAATTTATTTTTTTTTTCTGAACAATTTTTTTTCCAATTAATTTTTTTTCCAATGAATTTTTTTCCAACTTAGTTGAGAGGACAATTGATAATGCTACTGTAAACCTTAGGGAGGGAATTGTAATTTCTAAAATAAGAGTCGTGTCAATGTAATTCATCCAGTAAGGGCAAAATTAGTATTTAAAAAAATTAAATTGCTGAGGAAAAAATTTATAATGAAACTTTAAACCTCAAGAGATAGATATGATTTCCACAAGGTGAGGAAGAAAATTGTAATAAACATAAAACTCAGTGAGTGTCAGTATAATTTACCCTATAATTTATGTAACATTGTAATAACCAGATTGGACCTTGATGACAATTCATACGTATGACCCATTTAATAAATAAGATTAAAACTTCATCCTGCAGTTTCAAACTATCTAAAATGTGAAAATCAAGCATGAAAGGAATCAAAATGCAGAACAGGAAAGCACGCACTCCGTCTAAAACAATCAGCTCATACCCACACCAAGGCAAGTCAAACCTAATCCCGATCTTCTATAGTAATTTTTTGTATAATTGAAATTGAATTTTACAAAAATTGAGTAAAACAATACTAAATTGATGTATCAAGTCACTTCAAAAATAAAATTGATGGTACAGAATACTACTAGCCACTTTAAAAATAAAATTTTAACCATATAAAAAATCACTTTAAAATCACTCCAGAAAAAAATTAAATGATCCGGATTCGGTCAAAACACCTACACATCCAAAGTATACTATCCAAAACCATATATACGTGCATTTCAGTAAACAGCACACCACCACATATAATAGTGATAATATCCATTCCTAGTAGTAGTAGACTCTGCAAAGTATTTTATATACATACATGTAATTCTATAAGCAAGGTTAGGACTATGGCAACCGCACCTCAAGTTTTTAAGGACATAACAAGACTAAATACATAACATTGTTTTCAGTAAGTAGGAGACCTAACAGCATTTACATAGACGTCGAATCCCACAAGTTTCTCTTTTTTATAGTGTGTGATTAAACTGCGTCATCATGAAATATTCCATTCGTGAACATTACTCACAAGACAACTGCAGAGAAGAAACATCTTTTCCCGACAGCTTTCATGTTGGTCAGCTCCCAACCACAACCCTCTTTATAACATTCAATCTGTCATATCACCAAAAATTATGAGAATTAAAAATAAAAAATGCACATAGCCGAGACTCCAAATTATAGACGCATCAAATATTATAGAAATACAATATGGTTATTATGTACCGTGCTCAATATCTCACTACCATCCATCACCCCACCGATGACATAGATTTTCTCTCCAATAACGACAGCTCCAGAATATCCCCTAGGATCATTCATGGGTTCACCCATCATCCATGAACCAAGACGGGGATCAAATATCTCAATAGTTGAGACCATATTAGAACCATTGAAACCACCCAAAGCATATCTGCATTGAAATTTTTCCATACAATGTCTTTTTTATTAGCTGTACTGTGGTAATATGAACAGTACTTAAAAAGTTCTAGGCATCCATTATCATGCAAGTGCAAGTAGTGGTTTTCCATACTTTCCATGTGAAGATCAAAAAATATCTAGCCAAGGTAAACCAATCCAAGAAATTATTAGTAAATAAACAAGGTTTGAGATATCCCCATATAATGATCTATTACAAACAAAACTGTAAGGTGTTGTTTGGTAACGTTTACAATTTTTATTCACAGAAAATATTAAACATGCTTATGTTTAATTTTTGTTAAAAAGCAAAACGAAAATATGTTTGGTATACATTTTAAAATTTTGTTTTCAAAATAATTGAAGTCGTTGTCTGCGGGAAGTGGTGCCTGAAACTGGTTGTCAACAATTAGAGATGAAGGCCAGAGATGGTTATCAATAGCGGAAGGTGTCAAGTAGTAGTAGAGGAGGTGGTGGTTGCCGAGGTTGGTGATTGAAGGTGGTTGCCGCCAGTGGCAAGTGGTAAGGCAGCAATCGGAAGATATTGCTGACAACAGTGGCCGGAGGTTGGTGTGATTGGATGTGGTAGTTACTGGGGGTGATGAGTGGCGGGTGATGCTAGAGAGGATGGGAACAGGAAGAAGGGATGAAAAATCATTTTCTAAACAAGTAAAACCAACTTTTTTGTGGTTAAACAAGTGAGTGTTTGTTTACGATTTTCAAATTTTTGTTAATATAAACAGAAAATTGTAAACATAAATGTTCTTGAGGATCAACTTACAATTTTTCATTCAACATGGTCAAAGAATGGCATCCCCTCCTTGTGTTCATACTTCCTATCCTCCTCCATGAGTGTTCTCGAGGATCAAACCTTTCAACGGAACTGAGATGATAGGAAAAGAAAATTTTAATAGAAGAACATATGTTCAACAAACAGGAGGGTACATCCAAAACCACTAGTATTTATCTAGTATTCATCTAACACATTCTTCAATGCCATTATGTTAGGCTCCATTTGTATTTATGGATTTGAAATGCATGGATTTGGCATTATTTATTCATGGAGAAAGCAAGAACTACCTCAAATTTAGATTCGACAGTTTACCTAAGTATTTGAATATTATATTAAAGACCTTTATCACAGGCATTTGAAATACCTATGCAAAAGTAGTTATTTAAAATACTTCCAAACAAAGCCTTAAGCTCATATAAGGAAGACGGGAAGTGTAAGCAAACTTCATGGACGAATACACATATCGAATAGACCTGAGTACCCTTTATATTTGGAAGCAAAAGGATGAATACACATCTTATAGACCTAAGCACCCTTTATATTTGGAAGCAAAGGAGATTATTATACAAAGAGACCTGTAATTTTTGGTGCCAGCATGAGATTAGAGATGAACATTGTTTTCCTCCCTAAACTCCTTAATCGTGGCAGTTAGGACACTTTAACAACAAATTGGCATCTTACCACATAAATCAGAGACACATGAAAAAATCTAATTGACATAATCTGCAATATTTATAAAAAAAATAAATAAATAAAAAATAAAAATAAAAAGAGCATATAAAAATAAAAATATAAACAGCAATAATTTGCTAACTGATGCAGACAAAATTCTAATAATTATATATTTTATTTTATTTTATTTTTATTATTATGGAATTAATATTTGATTAGGAATATTCTAATTTAGTATAAAACTATTTAGTTTACTGATTTGAGATTATTTAGTTTTCCTATTTTATTAGTTTCTTGTTTTACTATAATTAGATTAGATCTATAAATAATGGTTGTACGCCTAAGGGCAACACAAGTTTGTATGTTTAGTTTTAGTTTTCTGAAAATTGGGTTTTTTGTTTTTCGTGTTTTTTTGTTTTTAGTAAATATTTTTAAAATTTTAAGTATTTTTTTTACTTTTTTTGATGCACCTTATTTAGATGTATCTAAAAAATAAAATGTTTGTGAAAAAATATTTTTAAAAATTAATAAATACACAAAAATACAAAAAAAAAATACTGAATTTTCATTTTTTTTGTATTTTTTGTATTTACTGAATTTTTTAAAGTTTTTTTCACAAAAATTATACTTTTTTAGTGTATTTATCTTAAGTGTGTCTAAAAATTAAAAAATTGCTTAAAATATTAAAAAAATTCAGTAAAAACAAAAAAATACGGGAAACAAGAAAGTAGAATTTTCTGAAAAGTATTTTTAAAAAATCCAAACCAAGCAAATACAATTTCAAGTTTATAAACTTGGGTATTCGAGTATGTGAGAGCCTCCCCTTGTCAGACACCAACTTCGACTATGTGAGAGCCTCCCCCTGGATAGACATCTTCATTTCATCCCTATCCATCAGACACCATCTTAACCTCCCCCTGGCTAGACATCTTCATTTCACCTCTATCAACCTAGACATCCCTCACAATGACCACCATCAAATCCTAAGCCACCATTCCATTGCTCTTCCCTGCTCTTTGACCTAATAATCCTCCTTCCAACTTCCTCTCCAGCAAACCCAGCAATGTTTCAGAGCAAACCCAACCTTCACAGCTCATTTGGCCATCATATTCTCCATAATCTCCTGTTATTGAATTCAACCACCCACCTTCATGACAACCTAGATCCATCGCCCTGCAACTTGCAGAGGATGAGCCTTCTTCCCCACTTCAAACCATCTAAAGAAGAGCTCCCAAAATCAAGCCCAACAGAGGATTAACCTGATCAATCAGCCCCAACCCTCCCATAGTAATGGGTTACCCAAATCTTCCTCTAAAAGTTCTCCATCCACTCTATCACCCAAATTTTCCACTGGCCTTCTAACACGGCAGTTTTGTTCAATTTTGAGCCCTTTTTTTTTATTTTTTTATTTCCCTGCAAAGGATATACTTACCCTTCGTCTGTTTAGTTCAATAAACAATTACTACAGAAATATGATGCTAGAGATGTGAAGAGAAATATTGTTATTTTTACCTCCACAAATGTCGATCTAAGAAAGGAATCAAGTTTCCTAAGTCTCTATGTGTAATCAAAATGCATATAAATTCATATGCCATAACGGGCAGTCATTGCCGTAAGTTAACAAACTGCAACGGCCAATACAGTCATTAATTTCACTCCAACCTATTAATTGGTCCATAACGGCAATGGAACCTCACAATAACACAACTTAACAGTCTTATGTAACAGCATCAGCCAATCTTTCTGAACCAGGGCATGCATTAGTAACGTAACACAGAAAAAAATACAATCTTAAGCAGGCTCAAAACAGAACTACTTAATTATGGTAAATCTGGCCATAAATGACAATGCTACCCAATAAAATAATAAATGCGAAACGAAAAGAAATGAAATCTTACTTTAAGTAATTTCTTCCATCGTATCCACCAACAACATAGAGTATGCCATTAATTGCTGCTGCAGCTGGAGCAAATCGCTGGGAGGACAGCAGAAGTAATACTTCAACATACATAGTTCCGCTTAATTTCTTAGCTACAACAGAGAGCATATTTGAAAAAAAAAAAAAATGAAAACATGACATGTTTTATAGACTAGTTGTATTTGTTGATCTGTTCGACAAGTGAACACCTTCCAAAAATTAGATTGACATCATCACCTCAAAATGCTCAATTCAGTAGATGATCCAGTTTTGTAGGATCAAATGAGGACCTTAAAACCTAGATGCGGGCTTAAGCTCTTATAATAAAGAAATGTATCAGGACGAAATTCACCAAGCATTGAGAATGATAAGATTATAAATCCCAAAACCAAATTATTCAGCAATGTGGCTGCCCATTCCATAGTAAATATAATGATGATTTGAACATAATTAGAGAGTTAAAAATTCATTCTCTTGTATTAATAAACGCACTTTTTCAAATTAAATGTAAGCCTATGACTGGACCTCAAATTATCACAATCAAATGGAAAGGAAAACTTTATTTTCAAATCAATATAACTTGCATCCTTTGAGTATAGTTTCTCAAAAATAAAATAAAATTTATTCAAAAATATAAGCAGATAGTTGCAAGCAACCTACTAGCTTACTCATGCAAATAATAACTACACAGTACCTTCTGTTTCATTGACTGAGAAGTGATCCACCTCCCAATGTTCATGTCTAACATTTCCACCTCAGAGTAACATTCAACTCCATTTCCACCACCAACTGCAAATATTTTGCCGTCTAAGGAAGCTCCCGCTAGACTTCCCTTCCTCTGATTTAATGAAGGACAACTCACCCATTGATCACTTATTGCGTTGTACGATTCAACTTAAAACAAATAAAACTGACTGTTATTACCGCATGTAAAAGATTAATGAGTCACACAATAAAGGATTTACCAAAAACATGGCAACTATACCTGTGTCATGCCATATGTCACCATCTCCACCACCAAATATGTAAAGTTCACCATTCAAAGTTGCTGCAGATGCATATGAACGTACAAAGGTCATTGACTTAAGAGATTTCATTGTGTCCCTAGAAGGAGAATAGGAACCCAAAGCTGACAACCATGAAGAACCATCAAATCCTCCCACTATAAGTATTGAATCATCAATCTTAGGAGGAGGCTCATTGCATGTCTCTATCACTGCATCCTGAACATGCCCGATTGAAGAAAGCGACCCAGATTCCAACACATGGCATCTGTTTTTCAAATGTTGGATTCCTATTTTTGATTCAACCTGAATTGCCAATTCAAAAGTAGTTCACATTCACCAAGTCATGAAAAAGGACAAGTTAGGGAAGGAAAAAAAAAATAGAGCAACCAACCTGATATATAACATGACAAATTTGTATGTTGTAGGCTAGTTACAAAATAAAACACAAAGCTATAGGGCCTTCCTTAAAGACACCAACAATCATATAAAACCGCTGAGTGGTAATAAAAATAAAAAAACCCACACACAAAAAGATAAAGAACATTAAATTATTCAAAATATTGACTCCCAGTTTATAAAAATAAAATAAAAAATGAAAGAAAGAAAACAAATCTATTATATTTTATAAAAGTTGAAAAAACATTGCATAAATATTTAAGCAACAAGCTCATCTATATCAAATGCCAATATTTAACACAAGAACATTGTTGGAAACCCACAAGTAGTTGCCTTACAACTACCACTAGCGGTAGTAGTAATAACAGCAATAAGAACCATCATGTTTTCGCACACCCATCTCATATGGGCAACAAGTACACCCCCAAGAACCCCAAGTACCAAAGCCAAGTGTCACGGCCTTAGACTTCGCAAGCCAACCGTGCGGCCTTAGATGCTTTTCAACCCTCTTGGTTGCACCTAAGTCAGCCTTACCCACTCAACCACACTAACACACACAAGTTTAGGTGGAAGAATGCCTTCACTATACAAGTTAACTTTACAAGTATAGTCGTGTACAAAGCTTTACAAGGCTCTCACACTCACAAATACTTCACTCTTAGAGCTCTCTTGGATCTCCACGTCTCTAGGTGCCTAGCAAATGAGACCCCTCACCCTTATATAGCCATCCCCCTCCTCAATAGACGGCTAGGATCATTTTGATCCAAGGGCTACAAACTCTCATCTAGAACACTCCATAGAACTATCTAGGACAACTACCCTTCCTACTACATTCTAGAACTCTCTATGCTAGTGTAGTAAATGGTAGGCTTCTCCAAGATATTCAAGGATGTTCCAGACCCATCTAGACTCCTCTGGACACTCTAAGATTCTTCCACATTCCGGAATCTTCCAGGCCACTCCGGACCCTTCCACCACGTTTTAGAGCCTTCCAGCATACTCTAGCCCGTTCTTGCACCTTTCGGAACCTTCCAGCGCATTTGGCCACTTCAATTGCTGTTCCTCGTGTCACAGAAATTCTCGGGGCATGACACTCTCCCCCACCCGATTCCGTGACGCCCTCGTCACGCAGAAGCATACCGAGCCACCACATCTCAATATGATCTGTGTCCGTTGCTACTGGTGCTTGCCTCTTCGCCCTTGCCGTTGCCATGCTGCTCAATCTGCTGCATTGCCGCAAGTGCTTTCCCCTTGTCCTTGAGTAGCTAACTCCTTGCCACCAATGGGACCTCACATGGTCGATCTCCTGCAAAGAACAACACGGTTGTAGCGTGCGGGACTGGCATCACATTGTTCTTCCTCATAAAATCCATCCCTAGGATTATGGGGTGGTCATCCATCTTAATGACCGTGAACTCCACCTGCCCAGTCCAGCTCCCAATGGTCATGTCAGCACTCCTCACCAGACCTTGGATTGGCGTCGCCTTCGCATTCACTGGCTTGGACCAACCCTTGTCCTCTTTGACCTTCAAGCCCAGCCTCTTAGCCTCTCTAGTGCTCACAAAGTTATGTGTGGCACCTGTATCCACCAACGCGTGAGAGGTTGTCCCATTAACCTTCACCTCCGCGTAGAGCACATCCTTCTTCTGGATGCTCCTCGGCGCTTCCATCTTCCCATTCTTCTTGGTTATTGACCCAAGAAGTTGGACGCTCCCCAGCTGCGCTTCCTTCTCTGAAGCACTTTCACTATCGGAGCCCTTCGCCACTTTCTTCTTCATGGCACTCAGCGCCTTCTTCTTCAGGCAGTTCCTCACCATGTGCGGTCCGTTGCACAGGAAACACTCAAGCTGCCCTTTGCCTTCACGCTTCTTCCTTGGAGATCCAATGCGTTGCCCATTCTTGCGCCGTTCCCGTCTCTTTTGGGACTCTCCATCACTGCGCTCATCATCGGTGGTTGGTGGAGACTGTCTCCCGGCTTTGCCCTTGGGTTTCCCTAGCGCTTTGAAGTCATCCAGCTTCTCCGCCTCCGCTAGTGCAGTTGCAAGGTCTTTTACTCCCTGTGTAGTTGCAAGGTCTTTTACTCCCTGACTCTGCAACTCTCTTGCTGCCCAAGGTGCAACCCATCCAGGAAGCCATACAACGCCTCTTTCTCCACTATGTCAGGGATCTCCAATAGTAGCGCGGCATACTCCTTCACATAGTCCCGTAATGTCCCCACATGCCTTAGCTTGCGTAGCTTCCTGTATGCCTGGAACTCGACATTGACAGGGTAGAAGTGCTTCTTTAACTCTCTCTTGAGCTCAGCCCAAGTCTTTATCTTGCACAACCCCTTCTCCATGTCGGCGTACCGCCTCCTCCACCATAGCATTGCAGTGTCCTTCAGATACAAGGTAGCGGTCTGCACCTTCTCGCCTTCATCCGCGATGTTGACGTTCTCAAAGTACCGCACCATGTTCCAAATGAAGTTGTCGATCTCCCGGGTATCCCTTGCACCATCATAGCTCTTAGGTTCTGGCGCACGAACCTTCCTCCTGGCTGGAGCCAAATTCCCTCCATTGCCAGCAACGATGGCCTTCTTGCACAACTCCAACTCCACTTCTAAGCTAGCCACCCTTGCTTCCAGGGCCTTCCGTTCGGTGGGACTGTCTCCAGCTGCCTCAGTGAGAGACGAGTTCACCCTTTCTTCGAAGGAGTCGACCTTCTCCTCCAACTCTTCCACCCTAGCAATAAGACTAGCAAAGTGAGCGAAAAATTCTCTTATATGGGATGTGGGCTTACCAGGGCCAACTAGAGCTTCCTCAAGTCTAGTGAACCGCCCTTCCACACTTTCCATCATCCCCTCGAGTCGTGCCTCCAGTGCTGCCATCGAGTCCTTCGTTGAGAGCTTCTTCACCCTGGGGACGTTAGCACCTTCGTCACCCGACGTAGCCATGTACACCTCTGCTCTGATACCAACTGTCACGACCTTAGACTTCGCAAGCCAACCGTGCGGCCTTAGATGCTTTTCAACCCTCTTGGTTGCACCTAAGTCAGCCTTACCCACTCAACCACACTAACACACACAAGTTTAGGTGGAAGAATGCCTTCACTATACAAGTTAACTTTACAAGTATAGTCGTGTACAAAGCTTTACAAGGCTCTCACACTCACACTCACACTCACACTCACACTCACAAGTGCTTCACTCTTAGAGCTCTCTTGGATCTCCACGTCTCTAGGTGCCTAGCAAATGAGACCCCTCACCCTTATAAATGGACGGCTAGGATCATTTTGATCTAAGGGCTACAAACTCTCATCTAGAACACTCCATAGAACTATCTAGGACAACTACCCTTCCTACTACATTCTAGAAGACTAGAACTCTCTATGCACATGGTAGGCTTCTCCAAGATATTCTAGGATGTTCCAGACCCATCCAGACTCCTCTGGACACTCTAAGATCCTTCCACATTCCGAAATCTTCTAGGCCACTCCGGACCCTTCCACTACGTTCTAGAGCCTTCCAGCATACTCTAGCCCGTTCTTGCACCTTCCGAAACCTTCCAGCGCATTTGGCCACTTCAATTGCTGCTCCTCGTGTCACAGAAATTCTCGGGGCATGACACAAGGCACTTGCGAAGCATACCATGTTCTAGAACTTGCATCCCAAAATGTAAATCACCCAGGCATTAGCATTTTTTTGTAAAATTGGTCCTGCTTGACTAGCATTTGTATAATATTGAAAGAAAGAACTACAACATCGAACCCAACTCAAGGACCCTATACGAGTACCAACATTGTGTCCTTTTCAAGTTCTCTGCAATATATGTGACTTTCGTATCAAGAGCTCATAAACCATGGAATTCTCTTGCGCTCACCATAACTTCTTGTCTTCCATTGAAGCACATTGTACATTCGGCAACTTTATACCATTAACACATATTTAACTATGCAAAATGTAGGCACAGACCAACCTGTGTATGTGATAAGAACATAGATATGGGATTTGTGTCAAGTAGAAGCATATACCACATACCCCAAACCAGACACACTGATCCTTTTTGTGCGGTGATGGAAGAACAAGAAGAATAAATTGAGTAAAAAAGGAAACTAATGTTTCTGAAGATGATAACTCAACAAGCCCTTAGTAACATTGCCAGGATCATAGGATGCAAAAACACAGATTACAAGAAAAAGGAAACGATAAAGCATAGATAAGGCATCTTACCAGCTCCTGCTCCAAAGAACTGATTTTCTGAACTTGTTTTAATTGAGAGACCTTCAATCGTTCAATTTCTTGCACCAACTTTAACAAAATACCATCATAAGTTAAATAAAATAATAATAATAATAATAATAATATGAGGCATAAAGAAGTCAAGGACGATAAAAATGCAGTTACCTTATCTACAACAGACTGAATATTGGAAGACTTCATTTCTGCAACTCCTACCACGTCTATAGAACATCCATCTTGTGAATGTACCTCAGCCGTCACAAAAGAATGAACAGTTCCTTTTCCATGATTATAATCTGAACTCTTATCATTTGTCACTGCAGAATAGTATCGTTCACAATTTGTTTTCGGGGGCAAAAGTTCTTCCTCATAAATTTCTGGTATATTATCGTCTGTAGAAGCTTCTGAAGGGCGACTTTCGCCATCCAGATGAGGTGTAGCACATGATGAGCCCCATCCCATATTGGACTCATCTGAATGTGGAAGATTACCATCTGAAGCTTGAGCCTTAAAATATTCACCTTCTTGTCTTGTATCAACAATGGTTAGAGTTCCACTTGAGGTGCTCTGTTGAAAGGAACTTGCTGCTTCTGTCAGAGCAGAAGGGTACAGCAATTCACATTCTGATTTTGAGCCCACATGTATCCCCTCATAATTTCCCATAGCTGGCTCATCTTCAAAGCGTTTAAATTCTCCTTCCAGACAGGGAGCATCACATGAAGACTCCCATTCCATATTGTACTGATCTGAACGTGGAATGTTTAACTCTGAAGCTCGTGTCTTAAAATCTTCATCTACCTTCGATGTATCAGAGGTTCTTGAAGTTTTGAATAATGCACTCCACTTTTTTTCAGGGTGGGAAGTACTTGAACTGCTTACAATGGAAGAGTATGAACGTACACAGTTTGGGTTTGGCTGTACAAGGTCCTTCTCAACAGAACCTTCCAAAAGCTGGTGCTCTCTTTCTGAAACATGACCATTGCACGAGTCCCACTGCACATTGCACTGATTTGAATGAGCAAAACCTGCCTGCGAATGTGGGGCCTCAACATCATTAAGGACCTGTCTTGCATCAGAAGTGGGTACACCATTGAATAGAGTAGGCCACCTAGCTGTATTCTGTGGGACAGAGGGACTCGGAGGAATTGTTGATGGTGATGATGAAAACAAGGAGATCAACTTTTTGGTTTGAGCCTTGTCTAGCTCAAACCAAAAAAGCCTCTTCTCATAGTAGTTGTGAGCAATTACTGGTCCAAACTGATCTTCAAGCAAGGGTTTGCACTGCATCCGGATTTGGACTCGAACCTTGAATTTAAATACAAAAAGTAAATAAAAGCCATTTCCATATGTGACCTATTGAATCCTGAATCCAATCCCAAAAGTAGCTGCAGAAAGAGAAAGAGAGTAACCAGGGCTCCATACCTGTGCAGGATATGGTGTGTACTCCAAATCATCTGCAGTCCACCCATATGGATTGATATTCATTTGTCCTGGGCTTGAAGCTTCGAAGATACCATAAAGCTTTCTATCACTATAGTTGAATAAGAAGAGCGTCAAGCCAGGACTGATGTTCTTCACATAAGAAAAATGCGGAGCTGGTAATCCTATTCAATAAATTGAAGTACATAAAGAGACTTTAGAACCAAAGTACATAAGTAAACATCTAGATATTGGAGAAAAAGTCTACGCATGTTGATTACTGCAGAGAACTAACCAAACAACTGTTTGAAATAACATTCTTTCATTGTGTTATGCTTGCATCCAAAAATAATTGCACCTAGGTCACTCTTTCTCAGGTTCCTAGCAGGTGCACTGCAATTCATTGACAGAGAAGGTTGAGATTCTTCCTTCAACATGAGTGTCTTTTTCTTCCTCCCTGCTCCCATTCTGTGGAAACACAAATATATATATACATATATATATATATATTGAAGTTTAACATGGGAAAAACAAAAACAAAAACAAAAACAAAAACAAAAACAAAAAAACACCCTTAAACATAAAAAGAAACTATAAAGATAGTAAGGGTAAGGATTTCGCTCTAGATTGTACATTAATTCAGAAACACACAAATTTCATGCAAATACAAACACAAACTAGTACAGAGACTATGAATACAGATAAAAAGAAACACACAAAAAACACCCTTAAACATAAAAAGAAACTATAAAGATAGTAAGGGTAAGGATTTCGCTCTAGATTGTACATTAATTCAGAAACACACAAATTTCATGCAAATACAAACACAAACTAGTTCAGAGACTATGAATACAGATCGAACATTTGTTTGGAATGTGTTATATAAGTGCACTTTTTGACTTTTTGGCTAAAAAAGAAGAGAAAAAATTATGTTTGGGATAACTTTTTGACTTTTTTACGCAAAGATGTGTGATAAAATATTGTAGTAAAATCAAAATGACCATTCTACCCTTGTTGATTTTTTGCCTTTTGACTTTTTGACTTTTGGGTAGTTGAATTCAAAGGGCAAAATAATAATTTTGCCCACTAGACTTCTCCCACAAACTTCTCCCAAATAGTATAGACTTTTTGATTTTTTTAGTAACTTTTTTACTTTTTGGCTTTTGTAGGTTATCCCAAACCAATGAAAAAATAAATAAGCAAATAAACTCTTTCAATTTTTATGTAAAAATGATTTCCCATTATATATGATATATAGCAATCCAAGCCCAAATTGTGAGTTCCTAAAGAATGTAACAAGACCCAAAAACAAGTCCAAAAATCACCAAACTAAAATCTTTTTAATAAACAACATTAACGATCGGAGACGCAAAGAATAAATAAAAGGGACATCAAGGGAATTAGGAGAAGAAACGACAACAAATTAAAGCGAATCAAGCTTCAATGAATCTATCCTGTAACCACAGCAAATCAAAATGAGCACACTTACAAACACACTCACTCTGAGAAGATATAGGAATGCCTTAGACTAACAGCAGTGAAACAACATAAGATCATATATAAAGCACACACAAGCACATGCATCTAAAAGCACACAAAACTCATATATCTACCTACATGCATATAGAACATGTATCTAAAACTGAAAATTCAAAAACAAAAATCAGGTTGTGTTGTAATCTATGTTACATAGACTCTTCAATATAAATCAAATACCGGTATTAGATACTCAACACTTGGACAAGAGTATGGTATATGTGTGGGATATTTCTCAATAGACACTTCTTATATATTTGTATTTAAGATTGTTATTATATATATATTGTTGTATAATTGTTATAAATTCTTTTTTGACACTGTAGACTACACAACACCATTTAATCATTAAAAATATTAAAAAATTACATTTTTTGCCGAGTCAGCATGCCCTTAAATTGAAGGTTTGAGGAGTCCACCCTCTACATACACACCCGCACCAGACACAAAATCACTGACGATTTCTCTCCCAGAAAAACGACTTAAAACACCAAAAAATGGAAATGACAGAAACAAGTAGTAGATTAAGTGAAAAAAACAAGGTAAAGCAAAGAATACGAAGAAAATCCTATCTCAGCCACTTCGAAATATGAAAATACATCAATCATCATCAAAATTTTCAAAACAATGAAAAAGACAACCCTCAAACAACCAATAACAAGTTGATCAAATCAAATATCCATTCAATAAATTTTTTTTTTTTTTAAATAAACAAAATAGCCGCTAAAAGCAAATCACTCGAAACTCCTTAAATGACTGTACGATAAACCACCACAATGATTGAGAACACACTAATAGACTTACAACATCAACCATATTTCACTTAATGATGATACATTTGAGTAAAATAATCAAAAAAAAATTGAAGAAATTGAATATAAACAACGTATCGATACAGGAAACGATACAGGAGATGAGAGATTCGAAGCCTACTTTTTCAAGAAATCCGACAATCAACGAATGAGGAAGAGACTGGAGAGCTCTTTGAGAGACTTCGTTGTGTAAGAATACTTAGAGAGAGAGAGAGAGAATTGGGAGATATTTTAGGGCTGTGAAAGAGCAGATTGAGGAAATCGGAGGACTGAGGGAGAGACCACAGGAAGAGTGCCAAGGGCAATGGGGAAGGATTGCTATAAAAACTCATGAAGCGTTTTGTAACGTACTCCATTTTTCCAATCTTTGCTTCATAATCGAATTGGCAATGTGTATGCGTGTCCAATGAAATGTCCATATTACCCTCCGAAACCCCTTTTCTAGTTTCTTCTTTTATACGTGGCACCAATATGGCTTGCCATATTAGTGCGGTGGACGATTCCCAATTTTACCAAAATAAATTTATTACACTAACAACTCTCTGTTTAATTTTTTTTTTTTTTTGTGTGTGTTTTTTTTTTGACAAAAATAAAATATACAAAAATAAAAAGAATAATCTATTGATTTTTAATTAAAAATCTTACTTCTCAAACAAAATATAAATTCTATATTCAAAACATGTATTAACTATTTAATTTATTGTTTATTGTCTTATCAAAAGGTGCAATAATGATATTATCTTTTAATAGACACAGTAATATTTTTTGGATTAGGTTTTTTCATAGGCAGTGGCTCTGGTCCAGTTTAAGATCGAACTAGACCGTACTGTTGGGTCCTTGGAAACCCATCACGGGTCTCGTTTTGATAATCCGAACCGTTCAATGTGTAGAACTCATCAAGTACTATATGCCTGTAAAAAATCACGTTGATCGGATTTCGATAGCTATGTGAACAAAACAGTTTTTTATCAACCGTTAATTATTTCACCATCCATTTTTTTATACAAAACTGATTTGATCACATAGCTATTGATATCCGATCAACGTGATTTTTTATAGACATATAGTACTCGCCGATTTCTACACATTAAACGGTTCGGATTATCAAAACGGGTCCCAAAAATAGGCCCCATGGGCTGAACTGGACAGGTCCAGTCTTGATCTCAACTTGCGACAATCTGGACCCTTTTTCATATTGACATCTTAACATAAGAATTGAAAGGTTCTATAAGACCCACCATAGGTCATGTGTTGACGATTTAAACCGTTCATTTTGTAAGGCACTGGTATATTATTCATGCAAAAAAATTTGTTCGATTCAAGAGTCATAATTTTTTATTTTATCGCATTTATGTTCGAAAAAATGGACGACAAATATATTTTTGAAATAGATGATCCATTTTTTAAAGATAAATGTGACAAAATTAAAAATTTATGATTATCAAATTACTAATTTCGTTAGAGTTCTCAAATGATGTTTCCAAAACTCTGCAGAAAACACCCTGTCTAAGGCGCAATTTTCTATTTTGACAGACACGTTTTTCAATTTTTTTTTTCAAAATTTGGCCTAACCGGTTGTCCGGCCGGTCGTCCAGCCGGTTGACCGGAACAATATTTTTTTTTTTTTTTTTGCAATTGATATGTTAATTTTTATATATTTGAAAAAAATATTTTTTGAATTTTTTAAAATTTTTTATGTGCTTTAAAATAAATTTGAGTTATATGTTTGGTTATGAATTGTAAGTTTTTGTATCAAATATCAAATGTCACATCAAATATTCACCACTCAATTCAAAATTCTTTTCAAAACTCTCACCAAACAAATTTTTTACACTCAAATCATAATTTTTTATGGATAATATATTTTGAGAACCCTACAAAATGAACTGCTTAGATTATCGAAATAAGACCCGTGATGGCCCTATAAACCCCTCAAATTCTCTCATATTGAAATTCCAACATAAGAAGAGCTCAACTTTTATTTTTATTTTTTTTTTAACCTTTTTTTTGGTTATTTACTCACGTTGAGAGCAAAGCTCTGGATAACATCAGCCTCATTCTCTATTGTGACTAGATCTGTAATCAAACTCTTTTATCTTTTTTTGGTTGAAGGGAAGAGAAGGGTAAAATGGACATTTTGATTATTCTAGTTATTTTGGAAAATCAATGACTAGTAATATTATGTTGGCCCTTCAAATTCAAGCAATTATTATTTTTTATTTTTTTTTTGTTTCCTTTTTTGGTGCAATGGAAAGAAAGAAGTCTCTTAAGGGAAAATATTAAATGCAATTTATTTTTTTTCTTAGATGGGGAAATGTTATTAGTTGATGAGATATAAATGCCACATTAGAGCAATTCTAATCCTATTATTCATTTTTTGCTAGTTAAAATTTAAAATTAAAAAAAAAAAGAGATAATTATTTATTTTGCCTAAATTTTTTTTATTTATGTACTATAACGCTACTTTTTTTATTTTACCTATTTATACACACAAACTATTTAAAGAGCCTCCTAAGACTATCCATATCAACCTAGCTATAATGGTTTTAGGGCTAAATTTGCTTAGCAAGGTGCAAAATCACTCCTTCATCAGCATCACTACATCAAAATTAAATTTGGCATTACTACAATAAATCGCTACATGTAGCGATACATTGTTCACATGTTATATGATATTTTATCATTTATTCTTAAGAGTGACTGGACATCTTGCCAGGCGACCAACTGCTACAGTATTTTTATTTATTTTTTTGAATATGAAATATAATATTTTATTATTTATTACCGGACATCTGGCCGAATGACGGGATGTGCACAATTATTATTTTTTTCTTTTTTTCTTTTTTTTTGAGTAATATGGTTAACTTTTCCTAGAACCTTCTAGAAGTTGCTTTGGGTAGGGTTGTTTGCATATAATTCAGCAGATCATAAAAATGAATATTTATAAAATTAAATTTTAGAATAGAGGGTCTGATGGAGGTGTACATACAAAAAAATGCTAGATAAAATAGAAAAAAATAACTTTTTGGTTATAATTTAGCTTTAAATTTGTTGAGCCATCTCTGAGGGGATAGCTAAAAAATGTTTGTTAGGCATTTTAGCCAATGTAATTCTAATTTTAGACTCCAATGGGCGAGCTAGCTATTTTACCATCCTACCTTTTTATTGGCTACAATTAAAGAGCTTTATAAGCTCTCCAAACAAATATGTATGTATATGTCTTGAATTTTTGCTTATTTATATCTTGGATTTGGGATTTTATATATTTTATATATGTATATGTGTATGTAACAATTTTATATGTTCTTTTAATTCTGTTTGATGAATTACAGAATAACTTATTTTGTATTTTATATTTGTTTTCTCCTCATTCTACAGGTTTTATATGCTTGTATGAGCAAATTTATTATTTTTGTAAATTTACATTAGTAAAATATCAGCAATTAGTATTTTTTGTTTTAAAAATTAATTAAGTTAATTTGAATGATTAGCTAAAATAAAGAGTGTGGTTGGAGAACACAATAGTTAAAATAAAGATAGTATTTTTTTTCCATACTTTAGCTAGTGAAAAGTAGATAGTATGATTGGGGTTGCACAAGGCTCTTCAAATGTAGCTAGTCCTAAATTTTTTTTGTTAAAATAGCTATTATAAAAATAAAAAATTATATATATGATAATGTTAGCCATAGCTAACAAGACTCGTTTAAAGAGTCCAATTGAGATGCTCTTAGGAGTGTTTGGGAATAAGCTATATATTAGTTAAAAAGTCCAAAAACTAATACATAAAGTAACCATATTTTCTTTACGTTTTTTTGCACGTTTCATAAAAAACTAAAAACCTCTTAAAAAAGAATAATTATCACTCAAGTATTATTATTTTCTATATAAAAAAAAATAGTATAATTATCATTTCCCATTTGTAAATCATGATGAAAGGCCATGATTATTGCTAAAAACCATCGCTATGCTTTATTGAGTTTTCAGAATTTTTTATTTATTTCTTAAATAAATTAAAAATTAGTTTGATGTAAATAAATATTAAAAGAAATATTTTTTTAATTTAAAAAACTTAATTCCTTCCCAAAAAGGGGGGGGGGGCGGAATGGGAATTTTTAATTTTTTTCACCAAATAATTTTTGAAATATTTCAAACAAAAAACATAACTAATGTTTTAGATTTTTTTAAGCAATAATTTGAAATTATTCGTTATTCCTGCAACAATCAAAAGTTTGACAATCAAAGTTCGTAATCTTATTTTATCTTTAAACAATGAAGGGGAAAAAAAAAACACAGAATTAGGGTAACATATATATATATAATATCACAAGGTATGTGAATTATGGTACCAGATTTCTATTTCTCTTTTTAAATTATTTATAAATGAATAAATTATAAATCAGTGCATATGACAAAAAATAATTGTAAATACATGGGGTGTAACTATTTTTATGTAAAAAAACACAATAAAAGTTGCACACATGAAAATTTTCGCCCTTTAATAGAGATGTAAAAAATAAATAAATAAACAAAAAAAAAAACCGTTTTGTATATCAAACTAAACCGAAACTGACCACGTCAAACATATATTAGGTTGTTTTGGGAAGTTGGAAGTTTTTTGACTTTTTTAGAAGTGATTTAGAAAGTTAATAAAAAGTTGACTTTTTACTTTTTAGTTTAATATTTATTTATGGTATCAAATCAAATTAAAATGACCAAAATACCCTTACCTAACATAAAAGATTTATTTATTTATTTTTTTCATAGGCCCTAATTTGTAATTTTACAGCTGCGTTTTTGGCACTTGCCAAATGACTTTTCTGACGTTTTTGGCAACCTTGTCCAAAAACGTGACTTTTTACCATGTTCCCAAAATGGCACATTGTATTTATAAAACGATATTAATAAATATAATAAATTATTAACCTCAATGAATTAACCTTATCATTCTTGTAATCTAAGCTAATAAACCCTTATTATATGACTTTGGGCAGTTACCCAAGTGGCCTTGAAGAGAGCAATTAGGTGCCACGGTGAGTTGGGTTTCAAGTTTGATAGAGAAACATTGGTTTACGTTGTAATCTAATTACTAATATATTAACCGTTATCTTATGAAAAAGAAAAAAACCCTTCTTATTAATATAACCTTAACTCTTAACTCATTATTGAGGCCTCGGTGTTTATTAATATTTTTGTTTGTATTTTTGTTAATTTAGGAATTGAAAAGTATTTAGTAAATGAATGAATTGATTATGTTAGAAGTGATGGACAAATTGGCTAATTCAATATTTTTACATAGATTAATGACTATACTAGGAGGTGTTTGGGAACTTGGTTTTTGGATTTTTTTTTATTTTTTTTCACTACAAAACAAATGTTTTACAAAACCAAAAAAAACAAATTCAAACAAAATATCACATCAAACCTATAATCATTTCACTTTTTCTCTCACAAATATCACATCCAATCACAAAAAAACCCAACTATTTTTCCAAACACAAAAAAATTTTCTCCAATAATATCCTACAACTAAAAAAACCCACTTCCCAAACACCCACTATAAGTTTAAAAAGTGACTCAAATTTGAAAAGTTTTAAACCGATTAAATCATATTGAATTGAATCGTTTTAATTGGTGTAGCATGATGGGAGAAGCAGTTTATAACAAAACCGACATTATTAGTTCGATAGAAACCGACATTATTAGTTCGATAGAAAAATTCATCTAAATACAGACTGTACCAGACCGATTACATCCCTACCATTTAATAAGTACTAAAAACTCAACAAAACAAACCATTGTTATAAAATTGTCCTCTCTCATCCCATCCTACTCATGTTTAGGCTCGTGGAACCATCACGGGTTTTATTTTGATAATTTAAACCATTCATTTTGTCATACCGTCCGTCTATGTAAATCCATAAATAAAATAAAATAAAATAAAGAAAAAGAAAAAGAAGAAGATAAGTCAATCTGATAATCACAACTTTTCATTTTATCAAGTTTATTTTTCGAAAAAATGGACGACAAGTGTATTTTTTAAAATAAATTGTTTATTTTTCACTGATGATATATATGTCTCCGAAAAAAAATAAGAAATGTATTTTTAAAATAAATTATTTATTTTTCATAGATAATATACAAATACGATAAAATGGAAAGATTACAATTATTAGATTGACTTAATTTTTTTCGTAAATGAAATATGTAAAGAGTTTTACAAAATAAACTATTTAAATTATCAAGACCCATAATAAATTCTACAAAGCTAAACATAACAATTAAATTCACATTTGAAGTTTCAAAAAAAAAAAAAAAAAAAAGGGAACCCATTTTTACATAACTTGCATTTTGTAAAAGGAACTCATCATTTTTTATCTATCTATTTTAGTCCATCGAAGTATGATTAGAGATGTAATCGATTCAATACAGTCGGTATTTAGATAAAAAAAACTATACCGAACCGATAATGCCTGTTTTATTATTTTGATTATCGATACAGACAGCTTTTCCCATCAAACCGCACCAAACCGGTTCGGTTAGGTGCGGTTTAATCGGTTTATGATTTTTTAAACTTAATCCACTTTTAAATATAATCATTAATCTATATAAAAAATATTAAATCAGTTATTTGTCTACCATTCCAAACATATCCAATTTAATACATACTTTTCAATTTCTAAATTAACAAAAATAAAAACAAAAAAAAAGTTTAAAAAGGTTTCAAGAATAATGAGTTAGAGTTAAGATTATATATAATAAGAGTTTACAAATTTAGGTTATAAAGATAATAAGATTAATTAATTAAGATTAATAATTTATTATACTTATTAATATCATTATATTATTAGATTATATATATTATAAATACAATATATGTTAAAACGGTCGGTTTCAGTTTAGTTGGTGCACAAGGTGCTGAAACTGATACCGAACCGAAAACCGCAAAAAATCAAATTTAAAAACCACACAGACCGATTCTTGTTAAAAAACAAACCAAATATAGCTATTTTGGTCCGGTTCAATCGGTTTGGTCGGTTTTTTTAGTTTTCTTACATCTCTAAGTATGATAGAGTCCCTAATCCGTGAGAAATTCTTGTTAGTAATGGGCGCCCATGTGGCATGACCATTAAAATTTGATTTTGAATCCTTATCCAAATAGGTTTTGATTTTGAAATCAAACCTATTTAGGATAACCACTCTTGAAACAGACGTTATCAGTTTGAACTGATATAGATAGATATAATATATTAGATATTATCTGTATCTTAACTGATATGGATAGATATTATAATATATTAAATATTTGTTATATGGTTATGGGTAATCCAAGAGAAACAACGTTGAGTCTGTTTCAACCCATATTCTGACTCTCTCCCAAGAAACAACGATCAAAGTCATTTTGCACTGTGGTTTGTGTGGGTGATATTCACCATTGTAATATCACCCCACTGCTGGGATTGATTGATCTGATTCTGGAAGCACGTGATTTATCCACGAGGTTCAATCATCAAAAGGTATGATCTGATGATTTTATTCCGCTGCATGTTTTGTGTTTTGATTTACATTGGTATCAAAGCCATTGATGGATATTTTCGTGCTTTCTTTTATCATATGTATATTTATAAAAGATAGTGAGATCCAAAATATTTCATTTTTATGATCATTAATGTCATTTTTTAGAGCATAAATGATTTTATTTTGGAAAAAGGAGTCCGGCAGTACAAAAATCGGAACTGTCAGTACCCTGGAAGGCGGCGCGTGGCATTCACGCGCCACCACGTCGAAGCCACGCGCGCCCACGCGCTTCCACGCGCCTACACGCGCCGGATGCCCTTCTGACGCGCCTGCACGCGCCATCACGCGCGCGTCGGCGGTGCTGTCTACGCAGGCGCGCCGTCCGCGCCCGCACGCGCGCCGCGTGCTAGCCGAACGCCGATCCGAGGCTGAGCCGCGGGCCGAGCCGAGGCTGAGCCGCGCGCCGAGCCGAGGCTGAGCCGCGCGCCGAGCCGATCCTTGAGCCGACTTGCGCTGAGCGGCGCCGAGCCGAGCCGAGCCGTTTTTTCCGCGCTGGCTTGGCTCTAAGGCTCTGTTTGTTTGTTTTTTAATTCTGAATTGCGTTAATTGGCCATAATTTATTCGTTATAGCTTTGTTTTAAGCATGGTTGGTACCCTTAGACTCAGAATTAATTTTTCTACATTCTATAAAATTTTGAAAATTTTACGAAAATAAAAAATATTTTTTCTGTGTTAATAATTCATTTTTTATGCTTTAAAATGATGCTGGTATTGCATAAATAATTTTCTGGGGTTGAAATTTTTATTATGGACTTCTGAAATGTTTTAATATCTACTGGTAATATTGTCTCATTTTATCAGTTTCTGGATTTTTTATTTCTAATTTTATGTGTATTTATTAGTCATTTAAAATTCCAGAATATTTCAGAAAAATTTCAGAATATTTCAGAACAATGTACATTTATTTCTAATTTTATGTGTATTTATTAGTCATTTAAAATTCCAGAATATTTCAGAAAAATTTCAGAATATTTCAGAACAATGTACATTTTAATTATGGCATAATCTGAATATTGTTTCTGTTTACTAGTTTCTGGATTTTTTTATTTCTAATTTTATGTGTGTTTAATTAGTTATTTAAAATTCCAGAAAATACCAAAAAAATCCAGAAAATTTCAGGATGATGTACTTTCTGTTATGGCATAATTTAAATATTGAATACAGCATATTTTTTTGGGTTTGTAATATGTTGTAATTAGAAGAGCATGATTATTTATTTATTTATTAGAATTCCATTATTAAATAAATATAGCATGAGTTATTTGTAGATTTACATTAAAATGCTATTGTATGGAATTTATCATGCTTTGTATATGCCATAGTCAGTGGGAGGTTATTCGGTTGAGAGAAATCTTTGTAGATTAACTCCCGAAAACCAATATTTTGCGCATAAATTAAACTAAATTTTGGATAATTGTCACTTGTGGCGCAAGAGATGATTACGAGCATAGCGGATTTTCGATCTTGCGACTTGTGTAATATTGTCACTATTTAATTTAGATTTTTGCGGCAAAATTATATTATGCTAATCAAATTAATCCCAATGCGAATTTCTCTCTAAATTGATTTAGCTTATGGAAGTTAATTTGGTTGACCTAGACTTAGTAGAGATGTTCAAATGTGAACAAACTAATCCCCTTCTTTAGATGAGAAAAAGTCTTGGAGACTTTAGGTCAAACCTTAATTGAGCCAAAGTAAGGAAACATGACTCAAAGTCGCCGTGTTTTTGTTGCCTTGTTTGGCACAATAAAAACTAATGTGTGCGCTATAGTTAGCGGCACGCTACATAGTTTTAGTTGGCGAGTTTTGGAGTTATGAAATTAGTAAGCCCTCAATAGATCTGTATATGATCTTGACTAATGAGTTGCGCGGATTGACTTTGTAATTTGACTTGTAAATAATGTTACATCATTGGATGAAGTAACATTCAAGAGTCACGTCATCCAAGAAATGCGAGCTTAAATAAATTAGTCATTAAGTGTAAGACGAGTAGCCAGTACGAGCAGTGTTTTGCTCTCTACCCAATTATTGGGAGTGGATTGAGCGAAATTTCATGCACTATAATAGTGTGCGTTGAAATATCACGTGAAGTTAAAAGATTAGCGCTTAGAAGCTGCAAAATCTATTAACACTGAGTGAAAAGATTAGCGCTTAGTGGCTGCAAAATCTATTAGCATTGCCAACTTGTCTAAGTGTGGACACTTACTGTTTCCACACTTGAGTGTGAAACATGGATGAGGTGCTTCTTTGTGTGATTCCTTTACAAGGCTAACGTTTTGAATAACATTTACCACTAAGCGCAAACGTTGCAGCATAGTAATGAAAAGGTTAAGGCTGACAAGGTTGTTATGACTCTAAGAATTTAACGCATCGCTTGTAAGAGCATTGTGTTGAATTAGACTCTTTAGCCTAATTCGCGCTTAAGTTACTTCAGGAGCTATCATAGTTGATAGCTTATTCTCTCCTTCTTGTGGATAGTAGAATTAATTGCAAGTAACTATGAAGCGAGAAATAGAGATGGCAACAGGAGTATCGTCATCTTTCAACTAGATGTATTAAAGTGTATGGAGAATAAAATTGACTTGAAGGTGCAGGGGATTAGCACTTACTAGTTAAATTTGCGACTTAGGCGCAGTTGATATCTCCATGACATCCTTTTTATGATCTAGTGAATATGACTTAGTCGTGAGTCATTACCTAGTTGGGCCTAAACCTTTAAAACTTGTCTTCGAGAACTCACACATTAAGATGATTGGAATTAGTTTATGACATTGGTCATGAACCAGTGGCTTATTATACTTAATCACATTAATGAGATGATGACATGATGGTTTGAGTAGGCCTTCTCGGGCCCACTCGCTTATGACATCCTGCTCTCATGTGAATGTGTAACTTTGTTCGCAATGGGTGCGCACAAGTAAGTAGGAAAGCCGCAGAAGGTCATTTGTTTTGGCGCATTTAGTCCACTATGATATTTTGTGACTAGATATGTGTGAGGGTACAATAGCTAAGCCTCAATCTCAACACATTTATAGATTACGATACGCATCTGAGTCAAGACTATTTGATCTCCCATAAGTCAAAAGTTTTGAGATGATTTTTGACATTGCACATATGAGGTCGAGATCAATTAGATAAGAGTTTTTTGTGCTTTTAGTTTTGACCAAGGTGGCGAGTATCTATTTGAGTTATTTTTTCAGAAAAACTCTGTGAAGAGAGATGGATGCTTAGAACATTGATTATTCCTAGTACTCAACAACACACTGGTGTAGTAGAGATAAGGAATTAAATATTGTTAATGTTAGGTAGATAATGGCGCAAAATGTTTCCCAATTGGGAATTGCACTAGTTTGTTGCCTATATCCCTAACTAAGTGCCCTCCATATCAGTTTTTACACTCCATTTTGAGTAATGGGTTAGCAGAGAGCCATCTATGGGCGATCTGTAACCATTAAGCAGCTTATCTTTATTCTACTTCTCATAAGATTGCGAAGTTAAGACCTAGGGTTCTATAGCGCATTATTGTATGCTGTCTTGTAAACACAAAGGGTCGTGTGGCGCATTATTGTATGCGGTCATGCAAACCCTCCGGGTCATGTGCATATAGGTAAGCAGCTTTGTGGTAGTGTAACTAAGTCACATAAAGTTTTATTAGTAAAGGTGACGTGAATAGAGTTTTCGGAACTCTATAAGATGGAGAATTCCAAGCATAGCGCTCTATGTAGCCTAGTTGAGAATGGAAAGAAATTTCCAATATCCTAGGGACAGTGGGAGCGATGTGTCTACTAATGGATTACTCCATTAGAGCAGAATACTCTACATTTTTAGTTGCGTGGTAGCAAATGTGAAAATTTTCCACGTCATCACTGGGTGATTGAGAGGGAAACATTCATGATTGCTCCGCAAGATGATAAAGAGCCTAGGATAATGCCTAAGGCTCTAGTCCCCTATTTTTTGAAAGTGGATCAATGCTGCGCAGTTTAAGACAAAGTCTTTGAGGATTAACCTTTTTTTATAATTTGGTTGACTTTCCATTATGACGCAAAACTGTTATAAAGTTATGCGTAATTTGGATAGTCATTTTTGAGGCATAAGGCTCGCTAGATACCGAATGGTCGCACCATTGAGGAAAGTGTAGACCATGAGAAGACTTCCTCCTGGGGAGTGAGGTTATTTTGACTTAGGCTATAATTGACATAAGTTCGGAACATTGATTTGTGGACATTGTGACCCGATTTCTCATTAGAGAATTGGATAAGTAGATCCGTAGGGATTTACCTTCTGCTTTTATGGTAAAAAGTTAGGAGCGCAAAAAGGTTGCTAGTTCCAATAAATCTTTTACAGCCTAAAGCAGTTATCCAAACAGTGGTTCTTAGATTTCGTCAAGCCATGATAGGGCAACGATGATCGATGAAGACCACTGAGGCATGATCAATGGTCCAAAAGAAGTTTTTCCTTACTTAGTCATTATGAGCCAGGAATTTATAAGGTTGTCGCCACCTAGGGTGGGCAGTCCTCCATTTTAGATATGATGGACATGGGTGATGTAATTCATATGCTCGGATGTACGATCCTTAGGGATTGTTTTAAGAAAATTCTCGGTCTGTCTTCGATGACTTACATAGAGAATATCTTAGAATGATTCTAGATGCAAAATTGCAAATCCATTGACTTACCTATCGGTAAAAGCCAGAGCCTTAGCTATTGAGTGAATCCTCAGATTATCTTTGGGAGAAACAGATGACCTATATTCCTTGATTTTTTCTTTGTTGTGGGAGCCTAAAGTACGCTATGTGGGCGTATTCGGCATGATAAGTTTTATCTTTGATAAATGGTTAACTGAGTTGTTTAGACATTGACCTTGCTCATTAGACTGTGGATAAAATGCTTTATTAGAAGCATATTAATTTGCTCCTTGTAAAATTCAATGCGCTAGTTGGGCGCATCTGCGCTAGTTGGGCGCATTAAGAATGAACGCAAATTGGTCACCAAAAATATCTTTAGAGAGGTTATTGCGCAAGAGGTAGTGATCTTAAATCATTTCATGTGAGGCACATGGTGGATTCCGTTGTATATACTTATCGCAAGAGGTGCTGATAAGGCTTATGTTTGGAATCTATAATTGCGCAAGCTGTGGTCAATTTTTTTTTAAATCGATCACTTATTTTGAGATGATGGGATGTTGACACTATTATGGTTTGTGTCATAATGATTAGCAAATGATGATGTCAGCAGGCAAGATTGGCTCACTCACACGAGCAATCGCCCTTGGCGCTTGGGAGCGAGCAAGGATGAGACTGGTGGTTTATTTTTATTCGGAGCCAAGAGAGGCTTAAATCATCCACTATGTATGTCGCCTTGGTTATAACCAAGATGAGGTCGTGTTAAGGACCAAACATGGATGTTAGTACCCACTTTCCATGTTGTGCCTGTTATGATTAGCCAGATTCGAGATCTCATTTGACGCCTAGAAGGCGAGCAAATAGAGAATTCGGGTTAGGCGCTAGAAAGCGACTAGACTAATATCTGTACGGTGTATCGAGTATGACGTCACTCTTTATGGAAGAGTTACTCCACCGTAACATATATTCATACTATATGTGCTTAGCGACCGAGTAATGAGGTGAGAGAATGGATCCCTGCTTCCTCACTGTGTGAGTCTTACGAGTCATTATTGATATGACTTTCATTTATGTACCCTTTTGTGACTTTTGACTATGTCATAAGGTAAGGGGTTGATGTTCTGCTACTTTGGTATGTTGCCTGCGGTCATGCATGATTCGGCCTTAAGGGACATCACTGGGAAAGCGGTCAATCCGAAACTAAATGGCATGAGTGCAAAGGGAAGATCATCTAGTATTACACCACTGTTGTATATTCACTGCCGGCAACTCACATCGCTCTGTATGAGAGGCGAATTGAGTGTGAATATATTGCAAGAATTGAGAGGGTCAAACATGCTCTTTTTGAGGGATTAGAGATGTTTTTTGGACCGGTGTAATTAGATGGGTCTGGGGTATATGAGACACTATTTCTTTTCTTTTTGGGTTGATGTCTCTATGCTGGCTCATTTTGAGTTTCTAGTATAGAGCTCCCACATGCAGGTGTTCTCAGCAGTCGCACGGTGCAGTGGCTAGTATGAGATTGTTCGTTTTTGGGGAGATTGAGATAGAGATGTGGCAGTGTCATGCCAACTCATGTGCGAGTGGGAGATGTTAGTAATGGGCGCCCATGTGGCATGACCATTAAAATTTGATTTTGAATCCTTATCCAAATAGGTTTTGATTTTGAAATCAAACCTATTTAGGATAACCACTCTTGAAACAGACGTTATCAGTTTGAACTGATATAGATAGATATAATATATTAGATATTATCTGTATCTTAACTGATATGGATAGATATTATAATATATTAAATATTTGTTATATGGTTATGGGTAATCCAAGAGAAACAACGTTGAGTCTGTTTCAACCCATATTCTGACTCTCTCCCAAGAAACAACGATCAAAGTCATTTTGCACTGTGGTTTGTGTGGGTGATATTCACCATTGTAATATCACCCCACTGCTGGGATTGATTGATCTGATTCTGGAAGCACGTGATTTATCCACGAGGTTCAATCATCAAAAGGTATGATCTGATGATTTTATTCCGCTGCATGTTTTGTGTTTTGATTTACAATTCTATTTCCACACACGTTTTGCTCTCTATGTACACATTTAATGAGATAAATTTTTATTATAATTTTATCATAAAACAAAATGGCTATAATGGACATCAATACACACTAAATATTAAAAACTAGTTCTCTCTATACACATCTTTTAGGAACAATAATTCTCAATGCATATTTTTTGGAAAAACGAAAAAACTAAAACCCTCTATCTTTTTCTCACTTCCTCCATTGCTATATTCTATTGTCCTTCATTATTTGCCATAAAATCCTTTGATATTTTTCTCCATTTTTCACTCCCTAAGCTTGTTTAAGTTCATAGTTCATTACTTCTATCATTTTTCCATTCAAACCCACCATCATTCTTGATTTTTGTGGTTTCCTCCATCAGTTGGAACCATAGAAGGTCAAAGAACCCATCTTCACCAAGAATTCTTGTGAAGTTTTATGCTTCTGAAAATTCTTCGATTCAGGGTGTCACGACCCTAACCCGCCTCTAGAGGTTAGAGAGATGACTGACCAATAATCATAAATTATCGAAGGCCTATCCCGACAATCACAAAATATTTAATATAACGGGGCTTGAAGTGGAAGCATTCTAGCAATAATAAATAGCTGGAGTGCTCGCGGTTCAGTTGTAGCCAGGGAACCTTCAATGTACCATCCGTCCGCCGAATTGGCAGATTAAAAAAAATCAATCCGCATTTGTCTGTCGGATTACAGATTGACAGATAGATGCGAATCGGTTTGACGGTTTAAACTTTTACAAATTTTGAACATAATACAACAACTTGTCATATTTTTTTTTTGGATAACAATCTAACTCAACATAATCAAAAGATTATTAAGTAAAATTGTCAAATACCAATAATAAATACATATAAGAAAACCATGCATTATTAAAACTATTTCTTTTTTTTTTAATTAAAAAACTATTTAATTTATTTTTTAGAAAAATGACAAAATTAAGCCTTATATTTTTCATATAAAAATATCAAATATCAATACTTGCCATTTGATAAAAGGATTTCCAAATTAAAAACCTAACAAAATATCTAAACTTTTTTTCAATTGAAAATACAAACAGAATATATAAACAAATTGAGAATACAAAGTCTTACAAATTACAAGAGATGCTCGCGGTTTGGTGATTCGGTTGCAGCCAAAGGAATATCAAATCTGTCATCCGTCCAAAACTAAGCAGATTGGAAAAAATCAATCCATAACCATCTGCTTATCATCATCCATCCGTCCACAATGCTGCAGAATTGGTTCAGTTCGGTTGGTTTAGACATATCGAAATATCCACTGAACACTCTTAATAAATAATCCATTAAGCAGTGTGTAAATGATATGAAAGGAACATACAACCATTACATTACATGGAACTTATATAAATTACATTAAGTACAAAAGTTATGACTTAGCAAAAACTTTAACAAAAGACAAAAACATAAGCCTCGACTCAGCGACACATCTTTGAAGGCCCTTAAAGGGTTCACTCCAATGCAAACTCTAAGGTTACTCCTCATGTTGCTCACTTACATACATATAAGGAAATGGGATAAGCTAAATCCCAATGAATAACATCAAAGTAAAGTGGGTAATGAATGAGTTCCAAACATTCTTTAAAATAATCATAACATACTCAAATGACATTTTCAGAAATAAACAATAAACTTTTATTAAAACATTCATAAAGTAAACACAGATTATGTGGTACATCAAATAGAGTAAAACAAAATGACCTCTTCGGGTCTAGAACAGAACAGAGCAACCATGATAGGTTGGAAACAAAATGAAGATCTTCGCGGTCAAGGCATATGCACGTCCCCCCCAAGGTTAGGACTCATTAAAGATGCCACAATAGATTAACAAAAGGGAATACTCATTTATTCAGAACAAAATATAATTTTCTTAGAACAATTCATTTCATAGCATTTTCAAAATTACATATACAAAAATAACTTTACTAAGATATTACTCACTGTTGGCTTGGTTCCGGTAATACTCCTTGTAGGTCTGACCTATATAACACACAACATCGATAAAGCAAAAGCAATCAATTGGACTTAACTTCCTTCTTCTATTCAGTTTAATTATTAAGGTTCCGTTTGGTAACACTTACATTTTCAGTTTTCTGTTTATATTTACAAAGATTTTAAAAACTCAACTAAAAACTTGTTTGGTAAAATTTTTGATTTATAAATCAGTGGTCTCAGTTTATAAATTTGGCCAAAAAATGAAAACACAAAAAATGTGTTTCCATTTTGAGTTTTTAGTTTCTTTTTTTTATCACCCAACATTAGCCACCACCCGCCACCATTTTTCCGCCACCACCACCCACCACCCACCCTCCACCACCACCTGCCACCACCACTCACCACTCACCTGCTGCCACCAGCCACCACCACCCACCACTCACCTGTCACCCACTCACTACCACCACCCACCCCTCGCCGCCACCACCATCCACATGTCATCCACCCACCACCTGCCACTACCATTCACTGCCCGCCACCACCACCCGCCACTTACTTGCCACCATCACTCACCACCCACCTGCCACCACCATTCACCACCTGCCACTACCAGCCACCTGTCACCCACCCGCCACCACCACCCACCACCCACCTGCCACCACCACCCATCACTTACCACCACTACCACCATCCACTCGTTACCACTTACCACCTGCCACTGTCACCCACCCACCCACCCACCACCACCACCACCACCTGCCACCCACCTGCCACCACCACCCACCACCTACCATCACCACCACCACCACCACCACCACCACCCACTCGCTACCACCTACCACTCGCCACCGCCACCGTCACCGTCACCCACCCACCCACCACCCGCCACCACCCGCCATCCGCCATCCGCCACCCACTTACTACTACCATCCACCACCCGCCACCACCCATCACCCGCTACCGTCACCCACCCGCCACCACCCACTACCACCCGCCATCCGCCACCCACCCGCCACCACCACCACCACCATCACCACCCACTCGCTGCCACCCACCACCGGCACCCACCCACCCACCACCACCACCACTCGCCATCGTCCACTCACCACCCACTACCCGCCACCTACCCGCCACCCACCTGCCACCACCACTGTAGACGTCCCCGAACGCCCCGGGAGGAACGAGCTCCCGTTCTGTTCATTTGGGGTCACTACAGCTCATGACTCTCAAATTGTCACGGTTCTAAGTCTGAACCAAAGAGTCCAAATCCGGCAAATCATTTTGAGAAAACAGATTTTTGAAAGAAGTGCCAAACATGGACTGCTTTGCCAGATACAGAGTTGCCACCTAAATATTTTATTTTGGAGAAATTTAGGAAACCCTGACTCGATGCCAAAGGCCACGTGTCCGTCATCACCAAAGTTGCCTCGGCTCGGGAACTTGGGTACGATTGGGAAAGGTCACTTCGTGAGCACCCCCGCTCGCCCGATCAAAGATCGGCCTCTACTAACCGTGATATCTATTTTTGAAAACTTTGTATGTTCTTATTCCGGTTATTAGCCTAGGTTACTATGTGATGCACGCAGCATATAAGTATAGACTGGGTCGCCTGAATTGGAACAAAACATTTCATGCTTGTTTATTTGAAAGATGGTTTGCTACTCGCAAGTAGGCTTAAAATGCAGATTTTGCCACCCGCAGGTGGGCTTAGAAAAGATGTTTTTGCCACTATCTAGTGGGCTTAAAACAAACAATTGATGATTTATTCCAATTTAAACAACCCAACCTTCACCCACAGGCATTCAGGCAAATATATCACATAAGCAATTAGCCTCATGGTAAGCATGCTATTCATGGCAGTCACTCACACGCATGCAAGGATGCTAAAGCATAAAACTCACCGAGTACTCCAAGCCAAAACAAAAACTCATTAGAAATCATGCATGAATCCTAAGTATACAGAGATGCCTAATGCAACACATGCAAAAATGCAACTATAGCAGGCTCGGCTATTCTAAACATGGCATATGGAATGCTACAGCTAACATGTATTCAACTTTGAAATTGAAATACAATGCAGTCAGTATGATGCGCCGAGCCCGGTGCATGCAAAACAAATGAATGATGCAAACATGCTGTCATACTGTATGCTAATTGAAATATACCCTAATCTAACCATCATAAGTAGGTAAATAAAAGGGAAGAAAGACGTGGGGTTGGAAGACATATATCACACTCACGCACACTTATTACAATTATGCCCTCGCGTAGAGGGTCTGAATAAATATACAGTCCCAAATAAAAGAATATTACAGTCCAAATAATATAGTCCAAATAATGTACAAATTCCTAATTAATTAACAAATTAACTAAGAAAATAAATAAGCTGGCATGCAAGCCAGGGACTGCCTTGATTCCGATGAATGATACATGTCTGGGCTGCCTTGCGCGGAAATCCACTGGGATGCCCCAATTAGCCTCTGTTTACACCTTTTCTTGAAATGCGCGCCAAACTCCAAAAAGTTGTTGATTCTTCATTTTGCTGCAACAGAGAGCAGGAAAGGGGCATGGCAATGTATTTTCACAGATATATGCATGTCTCGATCCTCGTGCCACCAATCACGCATATCGATGCATGATGGCAGAGGAGTCGAAATGTGCAATTCAATATAGAATGAATGCACGTGTAAACACAACAAGAACCTAACTCCATCATGGGTAATCCGGAGTGTTGGTGACTGGGAATTGAGACACGTTCCGTCACTCGGAGTACGAAACGCACCTCGTTTCCTATGCCCGGGCTAACTCCTATCCCGGACACGATGCAATATGCATGATATGCATGAAATGCAACTAAGATACAATCCTAACATACACAATGTTATGGAATGACCTACACGCTGCACGAGGTAATACACAACCGAGCATACACAATGTTATAGATGAAATGGCATACGCAATGCAATAATGGGCTTACACCAACATGAGAGAGCCTCAGCCACACTCACATAGGAGGCCATTGGATGACAACAAGACAACTCGAAATGCGTGCACGCGTGTACGCAAACCGAGAACCGACCCTCAGGCACCGAAATGCCACTCTAATGAGACATGGCAAAGACATGGAATATGACATGCAAACATGCAAAAATCAGTAGCAAAATGAAGGGGAAAACAGCCCCGAAATAAGGCAAAATGACACCCGATGCATGGAATCTCTCTCGAAACATGAATTTTGGCGCATGAAATGGCCTATAGCTATGCAATGCATGCATAATTTGAAAATGGGATGAAAAGACAGAAGCAAGGAAGCCCCTAGACAAGCATTTTTACAGTTCAAAGCATGGCCAAACAGCAAGCACAGGTATGGAAAAACTAGCATGCGAAAATAGCCCTAAATATGAGATAAAGAAACAACTCACAGCTTCTGACCTCAAACAGATTAGGGCCCTTCAACAAAGTTGAAGAGGGTCCCAAAATATGATCTTTTACAGTTTATGGCAAACCACAAAAACCAGCACAGGTATGGCTAAACTCTCATGCAAGAAATGGGCCAAAAGATGGCCAAAGAAGCAAGTAGTGGTTTCTGGCCTTAAAAAGAAAGGGGCCCTTCAACAATGTTGAAGAGGGGCCAAAAATAAAGCATTTTACAGTTGATGGCCGGACCCAAAACAGTATGCAAATATGTCCAAAATGCTATGCAAAAATGAGGCCCAAAAGAGAGATATAACATGAAGTGTATAAAAGAAGCCTCAAACCATGAAAGGCCCTTAATGAAACATAAAGAATGGACCAAAATAAGACTATTTTCAGTTCTGTAAAAAGACCAAAAATAGAAGTACAATGGGCTGCCAAATCATGCAATGAAAGGGGACCAAAGAGGGATATAACATGAAGTGTATAAAAGATGCCTCAAACCATGAAAGGCACTTAATGAAACATGAAGAATAGGAAAAAATAAGACTATTTTCAGTTATGTAAAAAGACCAAAAACAGAAGTACAATGGGCTGCCAAATCATGCAAGAAAAGGGGACCAAAGAGGGATATAACATGAAGTGTATAAAAGATGCCTCAAACCATGAAAGGCCCTTAATGAAACATGAATAATGGGCCAAAATAAGACTATTTTCAGTTCTGTAAAATGGCCAAAAACAGAAGCACAAGGGGCTGCCAAGTCATGCAAAAATGGAGACCAAATAAGAGATATAACAACAAGTGGCACATGGAGGTCCCAAACAGTGATGAGTCCTTCTTTAATGTTGAAGAGGGGATCAAAATAATCCTATTTACAGTTTACATCATGCTCCAAAAAAGATCACACATAGGCCAAAAATGGCATGCAAGATTATGGCATATAAGAGGGATAATGAAGCAAGTGCAATATGGGGACCTCAAACAGTGTTGAACCCCAAATTAAATAAGAAAATGAGCTCAAAAAAAGACCACTTTCAGTTAGGGCCGGAGCTCAAAACAGCAAGCATATATGGTTTAGAAATAATACAAAAATGAGCTCAAAAGAGGGGAAATAGGACTTATCCTTGAAGACAAGTCTTGGATGCTTCTTGGCTTGAGTTTGCAGCACCCTTAGGCCTAGGAGAACACCCTCAAACTTATGGAGTGGAGTAGTGGTGGTGATGCTAGGTGGTGATGAAGAAAAGGTGGTAGAACTTGGTTGTTTTTCTTTGAAAGAGATAGATGGAGGGAGATATGGATACAAGTCTTGAAGCCAAAAATTTCCCAACCCTTGGACCAAAGCTGGAGGCCAGTTATATGGACCAAGGAGAGGGAGGGCAAGGAGGGAAAGAGTGGGGAAAAAAGGACCAACTTTTCCCCACAAGCTGTCCCCCGGATACAGATATTTTTGGGGGAAAACAGCTATACAGCTGTAAAGTACACACTGTAAGGATTATGGCCGGCCAGGTTTTGGAGCTGCAGGTGGCCGGCCGGCCGGCTACCTCCTATGGCCGACCGGCCAGGGGTCAAAAGGGTCAAGGTGAATTAATGGCTGGCCACCACAGATAGGTGTCCTCCCAAGTGTCCTCAACACAACCCTGTGGTTCAAAATTGGAAACAGTGAAACAGGAGGGAGAATAGGCCATTTTTAGGAAGGGTTCAAAAGGGTCAGGTGGAATTACTGGCCGGCCACCAACTTTTAGGATCCTCCCATGTGTGTACATCCAAAATATGTGGTTAAAAGTTCAAGAAAATGGCCCAAGGGTGTTCAACATTGGCTCGGAAGTGAGAAAAACGGGCGTCAGAGGGCGCCGGAGGATATATAACTGGTTGCTGAAACAATTGCTGGCCTCCCACCCTTCTACGGCCTTCTTGGTGATGAAACAGAGGTACCTGCCAAAAATGAACGAAAACCAATGCAAAACGAATGTTCGGGGGCCATAACGCGCAGTTCGGGGCCCCGAAAACTGCCTGTTAAGCACCGAAAGTGGCATTCGACCACGAAGTGGGTCTCTCAGACCTCAGTGTCCCTCAAAAGGGAGTAAATAAGATGCATGCCAAAAACCGGAGTGATAGGAGATGGTTAAGCGGTCCCGAACCGAGGCACACGGCCTGACGGCTCCAAAAACCGGGAACCGGGCTCCGAAATGGACAAAATGGCCTACAGCCACAAAATGTAGCCCACGGCCACTGAGAGATGGTCTACGGGACCTCTCCCTCCCCTCAGGAAAAGAAACAGAGAAAATTGAGTCTGGTTCGCAAACCGAGGCAAGGCACAGAAGAGGGTTCGGAAATCCGGAGGCAGGGCTCACGGCCGCGACTCTGAGACTTCTGAACGAGCACGATATGCAACATCACCAAGCGCTCAATCGGTGACGTCTAAGTCTCAAGGTCGGTCAAAAATGGGGTGTCTACAGTTGCCCCTCTTTGACAAAACTCGGAAGTCACAAGTGACGGGAGTGAATGTCAAAGCCTAGAGACGACCCATTTTTGACAAGGCCGAAGACTTAGACAAACGTACAAGATAAACAGAGATGTGCCCGCAGGCATGCCCGCAGGCAAGGGGGCAAAATGCAAAGCGATATGCGCAGAGCCGGAGGTAACTCAATGATCATGCAAATGCAGCAAGTTGTAATGAAGCAAGTGTTCGCAAACAGATGCAACAGTTTTAAGCAAGAATGCAAAGCAACAACTACATTTCATGCAGTTAAGAATGCAGAGAATTATTCAATCCTTGCCACGTCTCACACGGAGAAGATACGATACCTGTGCGATTCGTCTGGTCGCACCAGCCTCGAATGAACCGTACATACAATATCGTGCCTGCAAAAGAGAGAAATTCAACAAACACAATATGCTAACAACATATATTCAATGTGATTTCGAAAGTTTGACACACGCAGTGCCGGCGAGTGAACGCATTATGATGCGAGAAAGGAACGTGCGTGACAACGCATGCTCAAGCACAGAGGTATGGCAATATCAAGAAATGTGCATAATAATGCAAGTATGCTCACGAGAATGCAAGTTACGTGCATGATAGTGCAAAAGCGAGCATAAATCAAGATGCCCGTTTGTTACGAAATAACGAGCAAGGAAACGCGTATTTCGGCGAAGGCGACTTGATCACGGCCTCCGATTCAACTTCCTGGAAAGGCTACAACACATTCAAAAGGATACATCTTGATTTCGATGAATAATGATGAGACACATGTCAGAACTTGAAGCTGAAGTTCCGGCGGAGCAATTTCGTGACCGGAAGTGCACTTTTCTTGACCTTTTTCAGGTCCCGGGAACTCCAATCTTCCTCAAAATTTGCAAAGAGCTAGGTGAGCATGTGGGAAACATGGCCGGCTAGTTATTTTCCCAAGGAGAGGTGGCCGGCTAGTTTTTCAAAAAGTGAACAGCTGGCCGGCTAGAAAAGGTGGCCGGCCGGCCACCTGCCCAAATCCGTGGGTAATTTGGTCTTTTCCCTTTCTTCTATATATATCCTCTCACCCATACATTCGGAGCTCATAACTTCAGCTGAGAGATCTTCTCCTCTTGCTTCCCAAACCATTTTTTTCTTCAGATCCGGGCTTTATACGCGTTTTCCAACACCCCACGCAAGTTGTTTTCGCGAAAACATTCAGTTTCAAGCACTTTGAAGCGATTAAATTTTGGTTTCGGGGTTTCTTTTCTCATTTCCGCCACTTAAGGTGAGTTTGTCTCAATATTTGGAAGATTTTCCCGGGAGTTGACTTTTGTTGACTTTTTCATTTCCCGAGAGTTGACTTTTGTTGACTTTTTCCAATTTTGGCTCATTTTTGCTCCTTTTGCAGATTTGTTGAAATGGCGGGTAATTTTCCTCATAGTAGAGGCTCTCCAGGTACCGGGGATGATTTTGATGTCATGACTTTGCCTCCGAGGGTTCGACCCTTTATTCCCGAGAGGTACGCCCCGCCGGCGCACGTTCTTCCCCGGGCCACTTTTCGTCACTTTACTGATTTTGATGATCGAGCACCCGGAGATCTACTTCTGTGAGAGCCAGAGCATCACCTCTCCTATGAGGCACGAGAGGTATTTACTTTATTTTCTGCATTTTTCGTGCATTTTGTGCCTTTGCCATGCTAGAACACACGGTTTAACTTATGACATAGTCCTTTGTTTGCATCTTGAACATGTAGCTTAAACACTTGAATTTCTGAACACTCGGCTCATTAATTGATTGCGAACGCACGGTACACATTAGTTAAGAAGTGAACACACGGCTCAAACACTGATTTGTCGAACACACAGCCCGAATTTGAAGGTGACCACACAGCACACACTAACTAAGAGTAGAACGCGCAGCCCAAACTCTGATTTTCTGAACACGCAGCCCAGATTGATGGTGAACACACAGCCCACATTGATAGAGAGCAGAACACACAGCCCTAAACTTTGATTTTCTGAACACGCAGCCCAGATTGATGGTGAACACACAGCCCACATTGATAGAGAGTAGAACACGCAGCCCTAAACTCTGATTTTCTGAACACGCAGCCCAGATTGATGGTGAACACACAGCCCACATTGATTGAGAGTAGAACACGCAGCCCTAGTTGAAGGTGAACACACAACCCACACTGATTGAGAGTAGAACACACAGCCCAAACTCTGATTTTCTGAACACGCAGCCCAAATTGATGGTGAACACATAGCCCACATTGATTGAGAGTAGAACACACAGCCCTAGTTGAAGGTGAACACACAGCCCACACTGATTGAGAGTAGAACACACAGCCCAAACTCTGATTTTCTAAACACGCAGCCCAGATTGATGGTGAACACACAGCCCACACTGATAGAGAGTAGAACACACAGCCTTAAACTCTGATTTTCTGAACATGCAGCCCAGATTGATGGTGAACACACAGCCCACACTGATTGAGAGTAGAACACGCAGCCCTAGTTGAAGGTGAACACACAGCCCACACTGATTGAGAGTAGAACACACAGCCCAAACTCTGATTTTCTGAACACGGAGCCCAGATTGATGGTGAACACACAGCCCTAAACTCTGATTTTCTGAACACGCAGCCCGGATTGATGGTGAACACACAGCCCACATTGATAGAGAGTAGAACACAGCCCTAAACTCTGATTTTCTGAACACGCAGCCCAGATTGATGGTGAACACACAGCCCACATTGATTGAGAGTAGAACACGCAGCCCTAGTTGAAGGTGAACACACAGCCCACACTGATTGAGAGTAGAACACACAGCCCAAAGTCTGATTTTCTGAACACGCAGCCCAGATTGATGGTGAACACACAGCTCACATTGATTGAGAGTAGAACACACAGCCCTAGTTGAAGGTGAACACACAGCCCACACTGATTGAGAGTAGAACACACAGCCCAAACTCTAATTTTCTGAACACGCAGCCCAGATTGATGGTGAACACACAGCCCACACTGATAGAGAGTAGAACACACAGCCCTAAACTCTGATTTTCTGAACACGCAACCCAGATTGATGGTGAACACACAGCCCACACTGATTGAGAGTAGAACACGCAGCCCTAGTTGAAGGTGAACACACAGTCCACACTGATTGAGAGTAGAACACACAGCCCAAACTCTGATTTTCTGAACACGCAGCCCAGATTGATGGTGAACACACAGCCCACATTGATTGAGAGTAGAACACACAGCCCCTAACTCCGATTTTCTAAACACACAGTCTAAGTTGATGGTGAACACACAGCCCACAGTTTTTAAAAGTTGAACACGCAGCTCTAATCATTTCATTGGCACACAGCTCATTCATTTTTATACTGACACATGTACTCATTCTGAATGCAGGTTGGTTCTCGCAATGTGCGGGGATATGGCTCCACCGCCGCCAGAGATTGGTATACTGAGCTCCCAGAGGCTGTCTGGGATTTAGTAGATCTGGCAGGGTTCGGGACCTTCTGCATGGGATTATCGCGTTGTCCTGCCAGGAGGACACTGATGGCAGCCCTGGTGGAGAGATGGTGGGACACCACCAACTCCTTTCATTTCTCTGCCACTGGGGATCTGACTATGACCCCGCTAGATTTTGCTGTGTTGACCGGCCTGGACATAGGAGGTTGGTCCATTCCTTATGACGAGGACATGGGCGAGTGGGAGGCCGCCTGGATACATTTGCTAGGGGCCCGCGCCGCCTGTTGACAGGGCTTCTGGGAGAGTCCGGTACACTTGGTTCTCTTCCCATTTTCGGAGGGCGGAAATGGAGCCCGGGACTCCTGAGGAGACAGAGCAGTATGCCCGCGGTTTTCTTATGTTCCTCTTCGAGACTACTCTGTTCGCCGATAGAGGGAACACGGTTGGGCTGTACCTGTTGAGCGCTCTGGTCGACCTATCACAGGTCAGTCGATACGACTGGGGTGGCGCCAGCCTGGCTACCCTTTACTGTTATATGAGCGCGACCTCCCGCGGGCAGGGAGATTTACTTGGCGGTTATTGGAGAGCTTGGGAGGTACTTTCTGTCCTCTTGATTTACATTTTTGCTCCTCATTACTTGTACATTGCACACAACGCACTTCACAGTCTGTATTTTGCCTTTAGCACTTTGTATTTACATTCTGCATTGCTTTTCTCAGTTATGGGTCTATGTCTATTTCTCGACGTTAGCCCCAGAGTTGGAGGTGGCAGGGCCCCTCATGACCCCATACTCACTGGTGTTCGAGGGCCAGCACCGGCCGAGACCCCGAGAGACTCTTCTTCATCTGCGGCAGTATTTTGACACTGTGCGCCCATCGGAGGTACTTCAGAACTCTTAGTCCCTTCCCTTTTCATCTTTGATTTGCCACGCATATTCTCTATTTCTGATTGGTTTATGCACTTGTTATCCGCAGATCACATGGCAGCCCTGGGCACCCTTGGGTGATGGTCTCCAATTTCAGTATCCCGGAGGATCGGGTACCTCCCAGTACAGGCTCCTGCTTGAAGGACCTGTTGGTAGAGCATGGTTTCTGGGGGAACGCTTTTTACGTCAGGTATGGGGGTACCTTTCTCAGGACCCTCCCGCAGTGTCCCCAGTCAGTATGCGGACCGCTGATAGGTTCTCTTCCCAGGAGGTAGTCAGTGCTATGCTGGGTACTGATGCTCTGTTACATCTCGAGGAGGGGGACTATGCCACTTACCGTCATACATACCTGATGCCTCCACTGACGGGAGTTCGCACCCCGATGACGAGGTCTGCTGGTATGCCATCCTCTAGCCAGGCTCGGGCTCGGGCTGCAGACGCCCCTTCCACCAGCAGGGCTGGTACATCTAGAGGTGGGGGTGGACCGGTTCCCCCGATTCCTCTGACTCTTTCTCATCCTGGGTGGCCGGATATGCCGACTGAGCTGATGGGGTGGCAGTTAGGGGCTACCTCTCCGACTCCGATCCCGATTGAGCCTCCGATGCCCGGTCATCGATATGCCATTGATCCCGACTCACCGCTGGTATGTTCTGCTGCTTTTCATCTATCATTCAAATGCTTTAGACATTCCTTTATTCGTTGATGATTTGAGCTTGTATTTGCAGCCACCCAGAGAGTATGTGGAGGAGGTGGTCGGATTGGTAGCCTCACTCGAGGGCATGGTCTTGCGGAGGGAGGCACAGTTATCTATCATGGGCTTTCAGGTACCCTTCAGTTTTCTGGCATTTATCATACTTCTGATGACATGCTGATTTCTACTGCATTGGTAGGCTATTTGCGTAGAGCACATCTGACACACACCCCACTTGTACACTGTGCTTACATGCACCCACTCCATGTAGTTTTTGCTTGCATCTGCATCTGATGTACATGTTTGGACTAATGTATTGAACTCTTTGACTTTCAGATGCCTCCTGTATATGCTCAGCCGTAGGCCGGGCCACCTGGGCCTTCTTGGGGAGCTGGGCCATCTGGGCCTTTTCAGGGAGCTGGGCCATCCAGGCCTTCTCAGGGAGCTGGGCTATCCAGGCCTTTCCGAGGAGCTCGAGGAGGGTCCTCTCGCAAACGCAGGGCACATGTTGTAGAGGCGGAGCCCGATGAGGAGGAGGAGGAGGAGGTTACCGACCGTCAGTCAGAGACATCTGCTGAGGAGGGGGACTCCGGTCTTGGTTCCGGGAGCGGAGGCGAGGCTGAAGGGGATCCTGAGGACGATAGCTCCGACCCGGATGATGATGATGGTGCAGAGGTTGTCCCGCAGAAGAGGATGAGGAGTGCTTCTCATTCCCGCTCCCGAGGGCATTGATGCTGCTGTTTCCTGTTTTATTTTCCTTTTTGCTAGTAGTTTGTAACACTTTGCATATTGTTAGGCAGTTTTATTTTTTGTAAACCTTATACCTTTGCTTGTTATAAAACATGATGGAATGAAACAGCTTTTGAAAAGGTGTTTGTATTTTAGACTTTTAGCATCGTATCGCATCATTTTATTTTGCACAAAAATGAAATTGAATGGGAATGTGCATTGTGTAATCACCAAGTCAGGTAGTGAACCGACGCAACAAACTAAGCAACCCAACTTACTAAGATATAACAGAACCCTAGCAAGTTTACAACTCGATAAACAAAATGCAATAATGTTGACAATTCGATAAACAAGACTTAAACAAAAAGCTTAAACAAAGAGTAACAACTCAAAAACATGAAATACGACTGCTCGACAAACAACTCGATAAGCAAAACAACAACTCGATAAGCAAAACAACAACTCGATAAACAAAACAACAACTCGATAAACAAAACTTAACAAAGTGAAGTGTACTTCGGACGATCTGGGCACCGGAACGCATCCGAAACAGAGGGGAATAGAGGCTTTTGACATGTCCGTTGCACGGAAATGCTTGAAACTTTCCCTTAGAGGGTAAAACAGGGCCAGAGGCACACACTGGAGCATGGCCGGCCACTTTTTGGAGCCGGCCGGCCAGTTTTTTGTGTTGGAAAGGAGAAATGTGGCCGGCCAGCTAGAAAAGGTGGCCGGCCGGCCATCTATGCCTGCAACCGTCCAATTTTTGACACGTGTCCTCCTGAATAGTGTTATTCCCTCTATAAAAGCCTTAGCTCCATGCTTTGATTCAATTCATCTTAGTTTTGCACAAAGATGGAGGCGTGTCTCGCAGAAAATCTCATATCTTGGATCTCTTCTCTAGATGGCTCGGAAAAGCTGAATTTCCGGGGTTTCGGCCTAAATGCACTATTCACGCTGAGCCGCACTCCGCTACATCTCCCTTTCCTCCATGCCGCAGCGAGGTTTTGGAACCCAGTGACGCACGTCTTTAGCTTCGGCGGCCAAGAGGTATGTCCCACTTTCGAAGATTTTTAGGTTTTGATGGAGTCTGAATGCTCTGAAGAGATCTTGCCCCAGCTCCGCTTTGGCCATGCCTAGACTTTAGGGTGGATGTGTGGGCTCACGGCGCATGATGCTCGATCTCTGATCTGTAATGGGGAACTGGATATCCTTGGTTTGATCCATCGCTTTTCCGACGCCGGTGACCGCAGCAACCACTATTGGCAAGGTTTCCGGCAACACGCCCTTTGCTTGTGCTTGCTGTCTCACTTTCTGCTTTCCTCGGGCTTCGGCGGAGCTAGCATTCGTCTGATTGAAGTTGCCCAAGGCTTGAGAGAAGGAAAGAGCTGTATCGCCATGACCTTGGCCGAGATGCTGATGGGCTTGGATTCTGTCTATCGCTGGGAGACGACTAGGTTTGCTGGGAGTCCACTGCTACTGCAAGTAATGTTTCCCACCCAACCATATGTATTTGCTCACATCACTCGACCCTCAGGCTCGGTTTTTCTCACAAAACCCTCGTCTTACTTTTCTCTCATCGTACATCTCTCTATTCTTTGTTCTCTCATTTTTCATCCCTCCCCAGGTATGGTTAATGGACAAGTTGCAGGTTATGGACTCTTGCCCAGCCTACTCGGCTCGAGGCTATTTCTTTCGGCAGCGCCTAGTCAATGCCCCTGATGAAGGGTGGTGGTTTGACTGGATGTGCAATTTATCCGCAGATCGCATTGCTTGGCGTTGTCCTTGGGTCAACCTCCCGGCAATGAGCTATAGCATGTCCCGGCTGATCGGGATCCAGTTGATTGGTCTAACCCATTGTGTATTCTACTTTCCGTTTCGGTTCCTGCGCCAGTTCGGTCATGATCAGATCTGCCCACCAGAGGGGATTGAGTACCCAGCTGCTTTCCAGGTCCGAGGTGCACAGCTTGCCTGGTATGCCATAGCATGGAGGACTAGAGAGCTCCTGGCTCCTGCTCCCACTTTCAATTGCACTTTGTCTGACGAGTGCTTGGATTGGATCAACGAGGAGGCATAGGTTGGGCCTAGCTTGGCGTCAGAGGCTTCGACCAGCTCTGGGAGGGTGCGCAGAGATACTTGACTCGACTATGCCCCGAATTTATTGCTTTATTAGTACTTTCAAGTTTTCTTTATGAATGTAATGAAAAAGCAACTTCGATTGTATGCAAGAGCAGGAGAACTCTACTTTGAAATCAATGAAATTGAAAGTTGTGGTACTGAAAATTTTTCGCTTTGGTCCAAAAATTGTCTTAGTTGTAAAAAGATTAATTTGAACAAAGTCAACTTTTATTAAAACTTTTCAAAACCATTTTCGATATGGATCAGAACTGGACATGCCGAAGATCCGTCACTGAGATGCACAACCCCGGATCCCTGCAACTGGAAAGTTGCCCCTAGTTTGAAGAGTACCGCGGCATTGCATGGCAACGGAAAGTTGCCCCTAGTCTGAATCGTGTTGCACCGTCGCGGCAACGGAAAGTTGCCCCTAGTCTGAATAGCACTGTACCGGAGATTGCGATAAATGCTGATGGATAAAGATAACCGAGATGGTCAAAATGGACAAAGTTGATCGAGGAAGAGTTTATGGCTGAACTTCAAGGTGAAGTTGCCTACGTATCCCAAAGATGGGAATCAAGCCTTACATAGTTCAGGCTTAGGTTCACTCGGGTATTTTCACTCTCCTTTTACGCTCTAACTTTTGCCAAGGCCGCCCTTTGCGGGTTTTCAGCCTTGCAAGCTCAGTTTTTATATTTTCTAATTTTTTGTGCTCCAACTTTTGCCTAGGTCGCCCTTTCAGGTTTTCGGCCTAGCGAGCCTCTCAAGGGTAATATTTTTTCAACTTGTCCATGTTGATCGGTTGGGAAAACTCTAGGCCATCTAGATCCATCAGAACCACAGCTTCGCCTGACTAGATAGCTTTGATGATGTAAGGACCAGTCCAATTGGGTTTGAACTTGCCCCTTGGGTCGTGGATGAGAGCTCGGTTGTCCTTGAGTACCAAATCTCCTTCTTTTAGATTCCTGGACTTAACCTTCTTGTTGAAAGCCCGGGCAATTCTGCGTTGATAGCCTTGAATGTGGTACAATGCTTTCAGTCTTCTTTCGTCAAACAGCATGAGTTCCTCAAATCTGCTCTGCTGCCAATCTGCCTCGGCTATTTGACACTCAGCCAATACTCGTAATAACGGAACCTCAATCTCGATGGGTAGAATAGCCTCCATTCCATAAACCAATGAATACAGAGTCGCTCCGGTAGAAGGTCTAATTGAAGTCCTGTAGCCCCACAGAGCAAACGGCAGCTTATCTGGCCAATCCCGGTAGGTTTCCACCATCTTCTGCAGTATGTGTTTGATATTCTTGTTGGCGGCCTCGACCGCTCCGTTGGTTTGCGGCCGGTATGTAGATGACTTATGGAAAGCTACGTTGTATTTCTCCAACAAGTCTATCACTTCTTTCTTGAAGTGGGAACCATTATCTGAAATTATCTCGTTTGGGACCCCATAGCGACAAATGATGTTGTTTCTGATAAATTTTACAACGCGTGACGCCTTCAACACCGCATATGATTGAGCCTAGACCCATTTCGTGAAATAATCTATCGCAACCAGGATGAACTCATGCCCATTTGACCCCTTCGGAGTGACAGCCCCGATCACATCGATTCCCCAAACTGAAAATGGCCATGGCGAAGTCATGTTGTACAGCTTCGACGGCGGGATGTTCACGCGGTTTGCATGAATTTGACACTTGTGGCATCGCCGAACAAAACTAATACAATCCTCCTCCATGGTGGACCAGTAATAACCCTGTCTGAGGATCTTTCGTGCTAGCATTACTCCGTTCATATGTGCACCGCATTCTCCTCCATGGATGGCCTCCATCAGGCGCTTTGACTCTTCGGCTTCAACACACAGCTTGTGCATTCCCAGATGACCTCTCTTATACAGTTTACCCCCACAGATGATGAACTGGACGGCCATTCTTCTAATTACCCTTTTATCCTTGGCATTTACCCCTGGCGGTTATGCTTCATTTTCTAAGAAATTCCAAATGTCATAATACCAGGGGTTTTCGTCCTGAACCTCATCTATAGCAGCAATCGACTCATAGGCTGGCGCAAATTTCTGATCAATGACGACTGGACGCATCCGGATTCCAAATGGGATGTCTATCATGGAAGATAGAGTTGCTAGAGAATCTGCGAACCTGTTGTTCTCTCTCGGAAGATGAGCGAAGTTTAGCTTCTCAAACCGAGGAATTAACAAATCCAAGGTTTGGTGGTACATCATCATCTTTTCTTCCTTGACTTTCCAGTCTCCGTTTGCTTGAGAAACAACAAGGTTCGAATCCCCGATGACGTCCAAACGTCTTGCCCCTAGTTCCAAGGCCGCTTCTAGGCCGGCAATGCACGCCTCGTATTCTGCTTCATTGTTCGAGACTTCGAACCGGAGTTTGAAGGCTAAAGGGATACGGGAATTGTCGGGTGCTATCAGCAACACTCCTATCCCATACCCGTACTGATTTGATGCTCCGTCAAAGTACATCGTCCAATATTCGTCGTCGATGTGCAAAATGGCTTCATCTGGGAATAGGTACTCAAATGCTTCATCCCCCTCAACCGGGTGGTCGGCAAGGAACTCCGCTACTGCTCTTCCTTTGACTGACTTGCGTGTGACATATTTCAGATCGAATTCGGAGAGCAACAGCAGCCAACGAGCTAGCCTACCCGTAAGTGCTGGTTTCTCGAAAAGGTACTTGATGGGATCCAATCGTGAAACCAACATTACGGAGTGAGCTAACAGGTAGTGCCGCAGCTTCCTGGTAGCCCATACCAAAGCTAAGCAAGCCTTCTCAAACGGAGTGTAGCGGGTCTCGTAGTCCAACATCTTCTTACTCAGATAGTAGATGGCCCTCTCCACCTTATCCTCCGATTCTTGTGCGAGCATGCAGCCCATTGTAGTCTCAGTCACCGAAAGGTACAAAATCAACAGTTTCCCCGGCTCTGGCGGCGACAATACGGTGGGTTCTGAAGATATTCTTTGATTTGTTCAAACGCAGCTTGGCATCGGCCGTCCCATTGGAACTTCTTGCCTTTCTTCAGGAGACCAAAAAGTGGTTCACAAGTCAATGTTAATTTAGAGATAAACCGTCTTATGAATTGCACTTTACCCAGAAAGCCTCGCACCTCCTTTTCAGTCCTTGGTGGTGGCATTTCTAAGATGGCCTTGATCTTTGAAGGGTCGACCTCGATGCCCCTTTGTGTAATCAGAAACCCAAGCATTTTTCCCGCTGTAACACCGAAAGTACATTTCTGAGGATTTAGCCGCAACCGGAATTCCCTGATCCTTTGAAAGAACTTTTGCAAGGCGGTGTAGTGGCCCTCTCTTTCCTTGGACTTGACAATCATGTCGTCCACATACACCTCAACCTCTTTGTGGATCATGTCGTGTAATATCGTGGTCGCGGCCCGTTGATAAGTAGCTCCGGCATTCTTCAACCCAAATGGCATTACTTTGTAGTAGTAAGTCCCCCACGGGGTGGTGAATGCAGTCTTTTCTCTGTCTTCTGGTGCCATCGCTACCTGATTGTACCCTGAGAAGCCATCCATGAATGAGAGCAAAGCATGCCCTGCTGTGAAGTCCACCAATTCATCAATATGCGGTAAGGGAAAGTCGTCCTTCGGACTAGCTCTGTTCAAATCCCTAAAATCTACACATACCCGGATCCTGCCATCCTTCTTCGGCACTGGAACAATATTGGCCAACCAAGTCGGGTATTCGGATACCTGCAGGAAGCCTGCATCGATTTGCTTGGTGACCTCTTCTTTGATTTTGAGAGCCCAGTCGGGGCGGATCCTTCGGAGTTTCTGTTTAACAGGTCGGGCTTCGGGGTCAAGGGGGATCCGGTGCTGTACAATCTCAGGATCGATCCCAGGCATGTCTTCGTAGGACCACACGAAAACATCTTTGAAATCTTTTAATAAAGCGACTAAGCCCTCGCGTTCCTCCGAAGACAGCGTGGACCTGATCTGGACCAGCCACGGGTCCTCCTCAGTACCAATGTTCACGGTAATGATTTCATCTGTTAAGGGTTTGACAAATCTCTCCTGTTCCTGCTCAATTAAACGTTGCAAAACCGGAGGGATTTCGTCCTCGTCGTTTTCATCAAAATTTTGAAAGTCTGAATTTATGCAATAAATTAAGGGCACATAAAAGTACTCAGAAACCATAGTTACTTGATTCTCATTAAGCTCATCCAAATCGTCCAAATTCTCGGTTACAACAGACTCAAATGAGAAAGAAAAAGACGACCTGGACACAACTGTGGCATCCGGGTTATTATCCCCAGGATTACCAGACTCAAACTCAGTCGAGCTGGAACTTGATTCCGACTCACAAGACTCGGTGGAATCAGATTCCGGCTCACTACCTGACCCGGTGTCGCTGGACAAAAATCCCTCCTCGTACTGCCAAGTGAGAGAGGGTGCGATAGATGCATCCAAGATAGTCGCTGGAAAGCCTGCAGCTGTTTCATCTCCAATCATGGAAACCGAGGAGTCATCCCCCAAGCACTTTTGGTCGATCGAAGGATCTGAAAGTAGACATGCCAGTGCTACCCCCATCTCAAGTTCGGTGCTCTCAGAATCCACTGCTCTACACTGCTTAACCTCAGTTGGTGGGTCTGTCTGCGCTTCGGCAACGTCATCCCCAGATAATTGCAAGTCGAAGAAGATCTCGAAACCAGGCACGCGCTTCCTCTCCACGTTCAGCCATGGCTCTGGGAAGCCGCAAAAAGGAAAGTCTTTCCCCTCCCGGACGAAACGTCCGTTTAGGGTACCCTAGATGGGCCTATGCATTAACTCAAAAGGCTTCCCAGCCTTCTTTGCTCTGGCTCTTCCGGCCATCTCTTTTCCCTTCCTCACCAGTCCTCTTTGGTGGGCAGATAACCCAATCCAAAGGTGTGAGGGTTGTATGGCACTTCGGCCAATGCTGCGACGCCTTTCCGGCCGCTTCTTCCCAATCCCATTCCGGGGATGTGTTGTAGCTTGTTCATGAGGTAAACAGATTGAGCACTGACGTACACCCCCTCATTCACAGCCATTACATTCTGTACTACTCGAGCCTCAGCCAAAGTGAACCCCGATAAGAACATATCCTCGGTGCCATGCTCGATTTCTAAGACAGGCGTAGACACTTCTGGCGGCGGATGGATTGACGAATTCCCAAAAACAATTGCTACCCCCTTCCCGTGAGGGTATTTCAGCATCTGATGTAGGGTGGAAGAGACTGCCTTGACCTGGTGCAACCACGGTCGCCCCAAAAGTAAGTTAAAGGTTGCGGGAACGTCCAAGACATGAAATTCAATGCTGTGTTGTCCTGGACCAACCTTGGTTTGAATTCTGACAGTCCCCATCACTTCCCTGCTGGTATTATCGTATGCTCTGATTACTTGAGTGGTCGGGACGAAGTCCGCGGGCTTCAACCCGATTGCATACGCTGTTCTGGTCGGGCAGACATTAATAGCAGACCCGGTATCCACAAGTACCACCGGTATCCACTTATCTCTACATTCCACGGAAATGTAGAGGGGTTTGTTATGATTTATGCCCTCAGGCGGTAGTTCCTTGTCCGAAAAGGTTAATGCCGGGGAACCTCCTCCCGGAAAAACCAGCCTGACCAGCTGTTCAGGGGTGGTATCTATGGAGAGTTTGGACTTGTCCATAGCAGATAGGACAGCTTGCCTGTGTACTCTTGATGCCATAAACAGTCCCCAGATGGAGATGTCTGCTTGTATCTTCTTTAACTGTTTCAGCACAGCTTCCTCTTCAATCTACTTCTCCTTCTGTTTCTCTGCTTCTCTATCCTTCCCGGATGCCTCGGGTTGGTCTAGGTGCGGGGGCTTGAAGTACCGCCCGTTTCTCGTCATGTGATTCACCTCAACGAGGTACCAAGTGTCATCCGGTTGGCCACTTTCCCAGTCTTCATCCGTGTGGGCAAGACATAAGTCGTCGTCTTCCCACCACATTCCACTGGCGTCCAAAAGGCACCTGTCTGGCTCTGGCATATTTGTACTCACAGTACTTTCAGTCTGTATGCCCACAGCATCCTCCGTTCTTGTGCCCGCAGCACTTTCGATCCCTTCATGGACCTTAGCTTTCCCGGTTCTCTCAGAACCCTTCTGTTCAACCTGGGTTAGTGTAGCTTGTTGTTCAGCCTTTCTTGCATCCACCATGCTTTCGTTCAGAGCGAAATTCTTCGCACCGGCGCTCTCCGGCAATATAACTTGACTTCCGGCCCTTCTGGCCACAGCTGATTCTCTTGCCCCTGCCGGGCCCTATTCTGGTTGGGATTCTCCCATCACATCTGGTTGATCGTCGAGCCATCCAGTGGCCTCTGCCGATTCCTCATAGTCGAACCAGTTGATTGCTGCATCCCCTGGTTCTTGGTCATCAAAAAATTGCAGGTTGGCAAAGTCCTCCTTTATAGCTGTCAGATCATCTGCCCCTTGCCCAGATCCATCCCCCCGGATCATACACAATTCTCCCGTCTCCGGCAATTCTACACCCATCCCAATCTGGCTTGTTGATAAGATGTACTCGCTTGGATCATAAGCTCCCCCAGCAAAACTCTGTCCAGTCCCAGATTCAACAACCCCACTCTCTCCTGAAGTCTGCCCTTCCCCATCTTCGATGGCCACCACCGTTGGCTCTGGTTGGGTTGTGAAGATGTCCAACATGCACAAAAAGTCAGTGCAGTCGGGGAGGAACACCTCCGGCTTGGGTAGGTGGGTGGGAGTAATATAGATGCTAGGATCGTAAGACACGACCCCAGTCTGGATAAAATTGATTCTATTGGGAGGGGGAGCTTGGTTATGCGGTGGGAGAGGATTGGTTGTGACATTGGGTTTGTCGGGAGGCGCAATCACCTGCTTGTCAATAAGATCCTGGATCTCATGACGCAATCTGAAACAACGGTCGGTGTCGTGACCGTGTTGTTGGTGATACGCGCAGTATTTTGCTGGGTCATGAGAGGGAGGGAGTGGATTCGGTAGTGGCCTCGGCTCCAGGGGCTTCAAATGCTTTTTCCTGATCAATACCCCTAGAGCTTTGGATAGGGGCATGTATAATGGGGTGAAGGTTCTTTGGCCTCTGGGGGTGTATTTGGAGGTTTGAGTATTGCTTTCGGACGCACCGGAGAAGGGTGTGGCAGCCATGGGCTTTGGAAGGGGAGGGGGGATGGTGGTGACCATACTGACTTCCGAGGCTCTTGTATTTGCAGCGCCACTCGGGCCCGCATTGTTGTTACGGTTGAAAGTCCTCCTCGGTTTCTCCTTATCGTGGTCAAACAGACCTTGTTTCATTGCATCTTCGATTTGCACCCCCATCTCGTGTAAATCTGAGAAAGTAGGAAAGGGGATTACAATCATTCTCTGCATCAACTTTGGGTGGAGATTGCGCACAATCATCCGGATTTGGTCCTTATCCGTGGGCCTTAGAGTCATCATTGACGCCTTTGCTCTCCATCGGATTACAAAGTCCGAGAAAGTTTCCTTGGGCTCTTGCCTTGTCGTTTCAAGATCACGAGTTGTAATCTCGATCTGAGTGTTGTATGAGTATTACGCGACAAAGGCCTCAGCCATTTCATCCCAATTCTTCTTCACTTCATCCTCTAACTTTGCGTACCAGTGGGCGGCCACACCCGACAGGGTTCGGCCGAATAATGAAAGCTTCTGTGGTCGCGTTAGGCCCATTGGCCGCAAGATGTCTGAGAACAGTCGGAGATGGACCATGGGGTCCCCGGACCCGTCAAAGCGGTTAATTTGAGGCATTTTGAACCTATCGGGCAATGTTACGGCCACGTCAGTATATCCGTCCTCGATATCCGGGATAGCCTTGACCCCCTGGGATTTCTTGAAGAGCTTCTCAAGTTTGCTCAATTTCAGAGCTGTATGATCAATCTCGAACTCGAAGGGAGAGTCCGGATGATTGGGTGTATGGGTCTTGGACAGTTGTGGTGGAAGCGGGGGCGGAGCTGGTCCCGTTGGAAGATTTGTGTCCTCTGGTAGGTTCTGGAGATTTGGCACAGTGTTCTGGGTGTTTGGCGGAGCGTTCTGAACAATAGGTGTTTGCTCGGGTAATGGAGCCCCTGTCGGAGGAGGAATTTGGTGTGAAGCAGATGCCGCATTCTGCTGTTGCAGTCTGGTGATTAGTTCGGCCTGTTGGGCCATGATCGCGGCCTGCTGTTTGGAGAACTCCGCTTGACGGGCGGCATCCTCATGCATCTATCTCATGCTCTCCTGCATCTGGGGCATTAGGGCCTCCATCCCTGATGTATTTTGCTGATCCATCTGACTAACTGGTATGTCTATTTCTATAGCAGTAATTGAGACCTCAGTCCTATAGTCCTCTGATGAGGTAACCCACTGCTCTGACAACCTCTGTTTTGACACACTGCGCTTTCTCGGCTTTCTTCTGACAACGGGGGGTAGAGAATGGAACACTGGCTGTCCGTCGATTAGATCATCAGATCGATTGAGTCGACGACCTCGTGTCCAAAGTGCTTGGGGAATGTCTGCTGGGTTGGAAGCAATTGTGCTAGAACTGCCCTAGCAAAAGATAAATAAAGCGAAAAGGAAATAAATAAACAGATAAACGGACAGCATAACAGCTTAAAATAAATGCATGACACACAGCCTGGCATAACAACACACAGTCGATAAGCTGAATACACACTGTCCTCAAACACTGGTTATTATCCCTGAATCACTGTTCCCAAAGGCTGAATCTGATACCCGCAGATAACTGATTCTTAAATGCTAACTGATGCCCGCAGGCCTGATACCCACAATACTGAACTGACGCCCGCAGGCCTGATGCCCAAACTCATACACTGATACATGCATTCCTGTAGAGACGCACTCTAAAGCACATAACAGATAAGTTAGAGCCAAAACACCCCTATGTTGGGGTAGGGTTTCCCTGTCCTATTTTGTCAGGAGCTAGGGTTTCACTACGCACGCAGCGGTTTCAAACAACCTATAAACGGGTAAGCAACCTGTCCTAGTTTGGAATGGTCACTATGGATCCGAATATGCACTAGGTCGAATGGTCAAAGAGGGTGCCCCGGTAAAACCGGGGTTTGTGTTCCCATACTGGCAGAGCCCACAACCGGTCAGCCTTATGGTCATGCCTTGACAAGACAAGCCTCCGGCAAACCGTTCAGGAATAGCAGATGGCAAACACGGTGTCCTAGGCGCACCAATGCAAATGCAATGCAAAGAAACACACAAGTGTAGTAAAAAACAGATATCATGAGTTCGAGTCAAGTTCTCTAAATCCCCAGCAGAGTCGCCAGAAACTGTAGACGTCCCCGAACGCCCCGGGAGGAACGAGCTCCCGTTCTGTTCATTTGGGGTCACTACAGCTCAGGACTCTCAAATTGTCACGGTTCTAAGTCTGAACCAAAGAGTCCAAATTCGGAAAATCGTTTTGAGAAAACAGATTTTTGAAAGAAGTGCCAAACATGGACTGCTTTGCCAGATACAGAGTCGCCACCTAAATATTTTATTTTGGGGAAATTTAGGAAACCCTGACTCGATGCCAAAGGCCACGTGTCCGTCATCACCAAAGTTGCCTCGGCTCGGGAACTTGGGTACGATTGGGAAAGGTCACTTCGTGAGCACCCCCGCTCGCCCGATCAAAGATCGGCCTCTACTAACCGTGATATCTATTTTTGAAAACTTTGTGTGTTCTTATTCCGGTTATTAGCCTAGGTTACTATGTGATGCACGCAGCATATAAGTATAGACTGGGTCGCCTGAATTGGAACAAAACATTTTATGCTTGTTTATTTGAAAGATGGTTTGCTACTCGTAAGTAGGCTTAAAATGCAGATTTTGCCACCCGCAGATGGGCTTAGAAAAGATGTTTTTGCCACTATCTAGTGGGCTTAAAACAAACAATTGATGATTTATTCCAATTTAAACAACCCAACCTTCACCCACAGGCATTCAGGCAGATATATCACATAAGCAATTAGCCTCATGGTAAGCATGCTATTCATGGCAGTCACTCACACGCATGCAAGGATGCTAAAGCATAAAACTCACCGAGTACTCCAAGCCAAAAAAAAAACTCATTAGAAATCATGCATGAATCCTAAGTATACAGAGATGCCTAATGCAACACATGCAAAAATGCAACTATAGCAGGCTCGGCTATTCTAAACATGGCATATGGAATGCTACAGCTAACATGTATTCAACTTTGAAATTGAAATACAATGCAGTTAGTATGATGCGCCAAGCCCGGTGCATGCAAAACAAATGAATGATGCAAACATGCTGTCATACTGTATGCTAATTGAAATATGCCCTAATCTAACCATCATAAGTAGGTAAATAAAAGGGAAGAAAGACGTGGGGTTAGAAGACATACATCACACTCACGCACACTTATTACAATTATGCCCTCGTGCAGAGGGTCCGAATAAATATACAGTCCCGAATAAAAGAATATTACAGTCCAAATAATATAGTCCAAGTAATGTACAAATTCCTAATTAATTAACAAATTAACTAAGAAAATAAATAAACTGGCATGCAAGCTAGGGACTGCCTTGATTCCGATGAATGATGCATGTCTGGGCTGCCTTGCGCGGAAATCCATTAGGATGCCCCAATTAGCCTCTGTTTACACCTTTTCTTAAAATGCGCGCCAAACTCCAAAAAGTTGTTGATTCTTCATTTTGCTGCAACAGAGAGCAGGAAAGGGGCATGACAATGTATTTTCACAGATATATGCATGCCTCGATCCTCGTGCCACCAATCACGCATATCGATGCATGATGGCAGAGGAGTCGAAATGTGCAACTCAATATAGAATGAATGAACGTGTAAACACAACAAGAACCTAACTCCATCATGGGTAATCCGGAGTGTCGGTGACTGGGAATTGAGACACGTTCCGTCACTCGGAGTATGAAATGCACCTCGTTTCCCGTGCCCGGGCTAACTCCTATCCCGGATACGATGCAATATGCATGATATGCATGAAATGTAACTAAGATACAATCCTAACATACACAATGTTATGGAATGGCATACACGTTGCACGAGGTAATACACAACCAAGCATACACAATGTTATGGATGAAATGGCATACGCAATGCAATAATGGGCTTACACCAACATGAGAGAGCCTCAGCCACACTCACATAGGAGGCCATTAGATGACAACAAGACAACTCGAAATGCGTGCACGCGTGTACGCAAACCGAGAACAGATCCTCAGGCACCGAAATGCCACTCTAATGAGACATGGCAAAGACATGGAATATGACATGCAAACATGCAAAAATCAGTAGCAAAATGAAGGGGAAAACAGCCCCGAAATAAGGCGAAATGACACCCGATACATGGAATCTCTCCCGAAACATGAATTTTGGCGCATGAAATGGCCTATAGCTATGCAATGCATGCATAATTTGAAAATGGGATGAAAAGACAGAAGCAAGGCAGCCCCTAGACAAGCATTTTTACAGTTCAAAGCATGACCAAACAGCAAGCACAGGTATGGCAAAACTAGCATGCGAAAATAGCCCTAAATATGAGATAAAGAAACAACTCACAGCTTCTGACCTCAAACAGATTAGGGACCTTCAACAAAGTTGAAGAGGGGCCCAAAATATGATCTTTTACAGTTTATGGAAAACCACAAAAACCAGCACAGGTATGGCTAAACTCTCATGCAAGAAATGGGCCAAAAGATGGCCAAAGAAGCAAGTAGTGGTTGCTGGACTTAAAAACAAAGGGGCCCTTCAACAATGTTGAAGAGGGGCCAAAAATAAAGCATTTTACAGTTGATGTCCAGACCCAAAACAGTATGCAAATATGTCCAAAATGCTATGCAAAAATGAGGCCCAAAAGAGAGATATAACATGAAGTGTATAAAAGAAGCCTCAAAACATGAAAGGCCCTTAATGAAACATGAAGAATGGACAAAAATAAGACTATTTTCAGTTCTGTAAAAAGACCAAAAATAGAAGTACAATGGGCTGCCAAATCATGCAAGAAAAGGGGACCAGAGAGGGATATAGCATGAAGTATATAAAAGATGCCTCAAACCATAAATGGCCCTTAATGAAACATGAAGAATGGGCCAAAATAAGACTATTTTCAGTTCTGTAAAAAGACCAAAAACAGAAGTACAATGGGCTGCCAAGTCATGCAAGAAAAGGGGACCAAAGAGGGATATAACATGAAGTGTATAAAAGATGCCTCAAACCATGAAAGGCCCTTAATGAAACATGAAGAATGGGCCAAAATAAGACTATTTTCAGTTATGTAAAATGACCAAAAATAGAAGCACAAGGGGCTGCCAAGTCATGCAAAAATGGGGACCAAATAAGAGATATAACAACAAGTGGTACATGGAGGTCCCAAACAGTGATGAGCCCTTCTTCAATGTTGAAGAGGGGCTCAAAATAAGCCTATTTACAGTTTACATCATGCTCCAAAACAGATCACACATAGGCCAAAAATAGCATGCAAGATTATGGCATATAAGAGGGATAATGAAGCAAGTACAATATGGGGACCTCAAACAGTGTTGAACCCTTAATGAAATAAGAAAATGAGCTCAAAAAAATTCCACTTTCAGTTAGGGCCGGAGCTCAAAACAGCAAGCATATATGGCTTAGAAATAATACAAAAATGAGCTCAAAAGAGGGGAAATAGGACTTACCCTTGAAGACAAGTCTTGGATGCTTCTTGGCTTGAGTTTGCAGCACCCTTAGGCCTAGGAGAACACCCTCAAACTTATGGAGTGGAGTAGTGGTGGTGATGCTAGGTGGTGATGAAGAAAATGTGGTAGAACTTGGTTGTTTTTCTTTGAAAGAGATAGATGGAGGGAGATATGGATACAAGTCTTGAAGCCAAAAATTTCCCAACCCTTGGACCAAAGCTGGAGGCCAGTTATATGGACCAAGGAGAGGGAGGGCAAGGAGGGAAAGAATGGGGAAAAAAGGACCAACTTTTCCCCACAAGCTGTCCCCCGGATACAGATATTTTTGGAGAAAACAGCTATACAGCTGTAAAGTACACACTGTAAGGATTATGGCCGGCCAGGTTTTGGAGTTGCAGGTGGCCGGCCGGCTACCTCCCATGGCCGGCCGGTCAGGGGTCAAAAGGGTCAAGGTGAATTAATGGCCGGCCACCACAGATAGGTGTCCTCCCAGGTGTCCTCAACACAACCCTGTGGTTCAAAATTGGAAACAGTGAAACAGGAGAGAGAATAGGCCATTTTTAGGAAGGGTTCAAAAGGGTCAGGTGGAATTACTGGCCGGCCACCAACTTTTAGGATCCTCCCATGTGTGTACATCACAAATATGTGGTTAAAAGTTCAAGAAAATGGCCCAAGGGTGTTCAACATTGGCTCGGAAGTGAGAAAAACGGGCGTCGGATGGCGCCGGAGGATATATAACTGGTTGCTGAAACAATTGCTGGCCTCCCATCCTTCTACGGCCTTCCTGGTGATGAAACAGAGGTACCTGCCAAAAATGAACGAAAGCCGATGCAAAACGAATGTTCGGGGGCCATAACGCGCAGTTCGGGGCCCCGAAAACTACCTGTTAAGCACCGAAAGTGGCATTCGACCACGAAGTGGGTCTCTCAGACCTCAGTGTCCCTCAAAAGGGAGTAAATAAGATGCATGCCAAAAACCGGAGTGATAGGAGATGGTTAAGCGGTCCCAAACCGAGGCACACGGCCTGACGGCTCCGAAAACCGGGAACCGGGCTCCGAAATGGACAAAATGACCTACAGCCACAAAATGTAGCCCACGGCCACTGAGAGATGGTCTACGGGACCTCTCCCTCCCCTCAGGAAAAGAAACAGAGAAAACCGAGTCTGGTTCGCAAACCGAGGCAAGGCACAGAAGAGGGTTCGGAAATCCGGAGGCAGGGCTCACGGCCGCGACTCTGAGACTTCTGAACGAGCACGATATGCAACATCACCAAGCGCTCAATCGGTGACGTCTAAGTCTCAAGGTCGGTCAAAAATGGGGTGTCTACAACCACCCACCACCCGCCACCCGCCACCACCACCTCCCACTCACTACCACCCACCACCGGCCACCGTCACCCACCCACCCACCACCACCATCCACCGTCACCCACCCACCCACCACCACCATCCACCCGCCATCACCCACCATCACCAGCTACCCACCACCCGCCACCACCACCTCCCACTCACTACCACCCACCACCCGCCACTGTCACCCACCCACCCACCACCACCACCAGCTACCCACCACCCACCGTCACCACTTTTCACCACCGTCTTCCGCCGCCACTTGCCACCACTTGCAATTTCTCACTCTTTTTTATATTTTTAAAATTTTTTAAACATTTTGTCAATTACCAAACGCGTTTGTAGTTTATGTTTTTTTAAAAATAAACAAAAAATAAACAAAAATCAGTTTATAAAATTTTTGTAAATATAAACTGAAAACGTAAACGTTACGAAACACACCCTAAGCTCCTCACTTAGAGGTTTCTAAGCCATCTTAATATTCAATTTCTGATTCAAAACAAAGTTTCCTAACAGATATATCACACACAAATAACGTAAACACAATTGAAAATTTCTATAATTTAAATGAATGCAAAAATGATATGCATAGCTTGGTTATCATCCAGGGACACCCCGTGATCGAGCTTACATGGGCAGAGAGATGACGAATCGAATGGAGCAAGTAGTTGAAAAGTAAGGTCATGAAAGGAGGTGATATTAAACATGAATTCAGGGCAGAGATTGTGATTTTAAGAACCCTAAAAATGAGTGTACCAAATCGAATGGAGCAAGTAGTTGAATCGAGATTTGCGAGTGATGAATGATGATGATAACGACTTCAATCAACTGTACAAAGGTAGAGAGAGGGAGAGGGAGAGGGAGAGGGAGAGGGAGTAAACAAATAATGCTATAGAAAGAGGTTCAGAGATCATGCATTTTTTATTGAAGAGAAACACGGTGGATTTGGATCAAATCCTGAAAAAGGAGAATAGAATGATGTGATTTGTGTACAAATTATGGTTAAGGTTATAATGGGAACATTTAGTGTGTGGGATAAGAATAATAATATATAATTAAATTTATAAATATGTGAACTGAGTATGATGTGTATAGAAACTAAAAGGTGTGGAAATAGAATTTTTCCTAATCCGTAGATGTGAGTTACATTCATGCCCTTCGTTGTATAGATAGTAATTTGACATCCCACAAACCTTTGCAAAAATTTCCTAAATAAATGGGAAAAATACCATTCAAAGAAAATTTTGAAAAATTATTACACATTAGTAAAAAAATTTATAATATTTACCATCTTTTTGTAACTTTTTTTAACACCACTAAAGTGTGATTTCCCCTAAATAAAACTGCAGTGCAATGCTGGCCCTAGAATACCCGCCAAGTGTGCCGAGCCAAAAAAAGAAATAACACCTTGGTCGGTTTTAATTTTCTCAATTTAATTTTTTAGAAATTGCGTTTGCTGTTTTTCATATTTTTTTTTAGTGAATATTTTTAAAAATTTTAAGTAATTTTTTACTTTTTTAGAAGTACTCTACTTAGATGTATCTAAAAAAAAAATATTTATAAAAAATATTTTAAAATATCAATAAATACACAAGAATACAAAAATATACTGAATTTTTGTTTTTTTTTTTTTTTGTATTTTTGATATTTAGTAAATTTTTTAATTTTTTTTTACAAATATTATACTTTTTAAGTATATTTATGTTAGGCGTATCTGAATTTTTTTTAAAAAAATCCTTATAATATTAAAAAAATTCAATAAAAACAAAAAAATACATAAAATAAAAAATATCACTTTGTTTGGTTCCCATTTTTTAAAAACAGTTTTCAAAAAATTCTACACTCTTATTTTTCGTGTTTTTTTATTTTTACTGAATTTTTTAAATATTTTATGCAAATTTTTTACTTTTTAGACATACCTAACATAAATACACCTAAAAAGTAAAAAAAATCTTTTAAAAATTCACTAAATACCAAAAATACAAAAAAAATACAAGAATTTAGTACATTTTTTTGTATTTTTATGTATTTCTTAATTTTTTAAAATATTTTTTCACAATTTTTTTACTTTTTAGACACATCTAAGTAAGGTGCATCTAAAAAAGTAAAAAAAAATGTTTAAAATTTTAAAAATATTCACTAAAAATAAAAAAATACGAAAATCAAAAAACTCAATTTTCAAAAAACTTAATCTAAAAAACTCAAACCAAACACGGTGATTAATTTTTAAAAAAGTGAATTCAAAAAATTACAATCAAATAAGGTGTAATTGCAAAGGGGTTTGTTTGCAAACAAAAAACAAGAGTAAAATGCTATTAATCTGCCTTTTTACATTTTTTACCCCATCTTGCAATTCTTCAACCCTACGATGTGAATCTGCCTACACACGCATTGGCCTGGAAATGTGCCTACCTCTACCCTAAGTTATGTACTTTCTTAGAACAATTCAAATTTGCAAGCTAAAATTGTGCGTTAAATGATAAAATGTGTGATTCATTTTTGTGCATAAATATTTGTTAATTAACTGAGTAAATGAGTATTTCTAATAGAGATTAGTAGTATTTATAATATACGAAATTGTAATAAGACAATCAAAGTTCAATAGAGATATAAGTCATAGGGAAGATTAACCCAACAATTAACTTAAGAAAGAATCCCATAATAATTATCAATCTTTACATTTAATAAAGATCGAAATTCTGACCTTCCACATATAATTTGTGTGAGTGATTTTCCGATCACACTGCCCAACTCAGTATTCAGCTGGAGAACACTGGCAGAATAGATGACACCTGGCTAAATTGCAACAGAAAAAGAAGATTCCAGCGGTGGTTCGTCCACCCGGGGGCACTCTGACGATCAAGTCAGTATATCTCTCAAAGATAATCAATAGTACTAAACTCACTATTCAGAATATAAATTGCGTACCTTAGACCCACGGGGTGCCTCTCTTTTATAGCTAACTCAATCATTGTCCCAACAGGAGCCTAGCTCTAATAGACTTAGGATTACTATTAATCTTGGACCCCGAGTAGGATTGGGATAAACTCCGTAAGAGTCTTATCATTTCCCAACTGTAGTCTTCCCCCTTTCTAGGACTCTTGTGCCTTATCCGCTTATCTCGGATTCCGATACCTTCGGAGGAAACCTCGGCCTCGCTGAGATAACCTCGGCGTCATGACCATGACACGTCCCACCTCGGCAGACACGTCGGCGTCACCTTCGCCACGTGTTGGTACTCAAAAAATATATCCCTACAACTACCCCATAGGTTCTATTACCTCGGCATTCTGAGGTGATGGAACCTATATCAGTACCTCATGCTAATTCATTGGCTTAATCCGAGATCATCATCGTAGGCCGATATGTCTTCTTAAAGATCAAGAATTCCAAGAGCTCCTTCACGCGTATGAGCTGTCATACATAACAACTCAACCGTTTAGCCACGTGTTTTCTCCTTACTGGATCGTACTCCGGACGCGCTTATAAGTCGTTTCGCGCCTATAAGTCGTTTCGCGCCTACATACGCCGTCTGACGCATTCGCTATTCCAGGCGCATTAATTGCCTTCTTTTTCCACCGCTTCAAGTTTTTGACAAAACTTGTTTCCCCTTTTCATTTTTTTCACTTTACATCGTCTTCATTCCGAACTTTTTCTCTCTCTAGCTTCCTCTAATCCTCAATTTTTTCAAGCTCTGAAGCTCTGCAATCGTTACCGTTCACCTCTTCCGGCATGGTTCTTGCCAATCTGTTCTACCGCCGCCGTTTTTCTGACTTCGGCGATCTCAAGCATCGGCTTCTTTTCTCTAGTAAGTCACAATTCCTCTTGGTTTTCAGTTCTTGTAGTGTTCCATGAAATTTTGCTTCATCATTAGTTGCCATTGCTGTTTTATTCGAATATTTGGTTCGCGAATCATGTATCTGAACATGTTTATTTCATAATTTTGCTCTTTGTCCATGTCTTGAACACTCGCACTGTTCACATACCTGTTGGTTTCTGCCACTATTCTTGGCCTGATACACTTATGCAAACTTTTTGTCTTGATTTCTTGATGTCTTCATCACCATTCTTGTTTCTGAAACGGATCCCTGTTTTTCTGTTTTCCAGATTTGTTCCTTCAATCTTCATCTCCATAGCTTTAGGTTTGGGATTTGTTTGTAGAACCCACAATTTCTAGGAAAAACTGAAACGAATTCCTTCTAGATCCATACAAACCCTTATCATAGCATATTTGTAGATTTTTAGCTGAGGTCCTTTAAACCCTCCAAAAATACTTCTTCCTGAAATCCAATATCTCCATTTAAGCCGACGTCATGGGTATGTGGGAACATAAGGTAAACACCCCGGAAAAATTAGGGTACTTTAGGCAGGAGTTCGAAATCCCGGCTGACGTTCATCTGAGGTTGGCTGGGGAGGATGACTCTATCATGCCCGATGAAAACCTCATGCCTTTCCCAGTGGTTGCATTTATTGAGTGTGGACTTAGGTTTCCACTTGACCCTTTTTTTCCGTCAAATCCTTCATTTCTATAAGTTGAACCCAATGCAACTTGCCATCAACTCTTACCGAGTTATTAACGGTACCATAGCTTTAGCAAACAAGAGAATGCTAGGGTTACTCTTGCCGACTTCCAGTTCTGTTATACCATGTGTCGCCTGAAATCAGAAAAATGCCACATCTATTACCTTAAGCCGAGGTCCACGGAATACAAAATTGTTGCCGACCTCCCTGACTCCAACAAAGGAGCGGGTGATGATTACTTCATCGTTTCGGGTAATTGGGAGTTTCAGCCAAACGATGATCTCCATCTTTATCCCTTAAGTCGAACAGTTTTCGGGGAAGGAGCTGGTAAGGGCCATCCTTCACAAGTTTTCTTGCTTTCTTGCATAAAGTTTGTGACGCCCCAAATATTTTTTTTTTTAAACGTCATAAGATTTAAATAACGATAACTTGCTAGATAAAGTATTAACTACTAATCAGGAACTTTTAAGTTCTTACATAGTCAAAGTCCAACAACAAAATAAAACTACAAGTTCACACAGAACGTCACAACATAGTTAAATCCTAATACAAGGGATAACAGGATTTTATTTTGATAAAATCTTGACTCTAAGTCAGCCAAGGTTCGATATTGGCAGCAGCTCCAATTTCAGCCTCAGTCCTTTCTTCGATATAATCCGGCATGAAACCCCAGGGCAACAAAATATATGCCATGAGTTTTGCAACACAGTAAGAAAACGTAACCAACCTACCATTCTTTTTAAGAGAAAAATAATAAGATTATAAACATGAGATAACAATATAATTGTACACATAAATTACAACCATTAGAATAATTTCAGTAATTTTAATAAATTAGGTGACACTCGAAATCTCACTAAAGAGATTTAACTTACCAACCACTAAGTATGGCAACGGTTAATTTGAAACCCTCCCTTGGTCAAATATTTAAGTGTTACTAACCGTAACTACCAGTGATGCCCACGTCCGGAGTTATATACCCAAGTAGTGGCATCCGTGGTCTGCCCCAAGGAAACGGTCTGTCAGGGGTAAGTAACCTCCCTGTGTGCCACCTGCATATCCACCCTTATTCCAAAACCGAATACCGAAAAGGGTTCAAATAAGTCCCGTGCCACCTTAGAGTTTCGCAACACAATGTACGTGAGAATTCTCAAAACCATGGCTCACCCTGAACAACCGGTATTGACCGTCAACCCTTAATTTCGTACACTCTTTAAAACCAATACTCACCCTAAACAGCTGGTATTAACCGTCAATTGTTAACTTTATATATACCATTATTCATTTAGATTAATTCATAGATCAAACCCATAATCTAAAAATTTATCATAAAACTAGACTTCTCAAGTCTCATCTTTTAGTTAGAAATTACCATATTTGGCTTAGTATAGGATTTTGAATAAATTTTTAAATACATAGTAAAATCTGTCTCACAGTTTCAAATTTAGTTAAAAATTTGTATAAATTCGTAGGAAGCTCAAAAATTATTTTCAAAAACTTTTGAATAAACTAGACATCATTATCAACAACTTTGTAGAAGAAATCATCTTGAAATTTTGAGTATAAAATTATCTAAAAATTCGGGTAACATGCTGGCAGATTCAAAATAGATTATTCTCAACACAGTTTCAGATTTAGTTAAAAATTTGTATAAATTCGTAGAAAGCTCGAAAATTGTTACCAAAATTCTTAGATGAACTAGAAATCATTATCAACAACTTTGTAGAAGAAATCATCTCGAAATTTTGAGTATAAAATTGTCTAAAACTTCAGGCAAACATGCTGGCAGATTCAAAATAGATTATTTTCAACACAATTTCAGATTTTTGTTAAAAATTTGTATAAATTCGTAGAAAGCTCAAAAATTGTTATCAAAATTCCTGGATGAGCTAGACATCATTATCAACAACTTTGTAAAAGAAATCATCTCGAAATTTTGAGTATAAAATTGTCTAAAAATTCAGGCAAACATGCTGGCAGATTCAATACAGATTATTTTTAACACAGTTTAGACAATGTATCATATGTATACAATCTGAAAATTTCAATTATGTAAAAAAAAATGAGAGGATTGAGAGGGTTTTCTTACTTAGTTATAGGGTTGAAACGGAATAATGAAATGGTAGGAAAAATATGCAACCTCAACCTCCTCCTCCTCTTCCACAAGAATTCCTTCTATTTGGATGTATATGGTTTATACTTATCCCAGAAAATATGAAATTTCCGTGCATGCTACTAGGTGCATTATATAGACTCTCTTCGTGGCTAGCTCTCTCTCTCTCCCTCTTTCTCACACATTCTTTTCATTAATAAAACCATTCCCTTTCTCTAAGTTCTAAGAATTAGGCTTTCTCTAATTTCTTTGCTCACTTTCTCCAAATTCTATGGCTTTCCCTAAATCCTAAGAAAGATAATGGTTTATGGTTCCCATATCACCATGCAAACAGCCACGAATTTTTTTTATTTTATTTTATTTATTTATTTTTTTATAACAATAATTATTGAACATCCATAACATTTTTATTCTTAATAAGGTCTTTGTTAGTGATAGAATTTGGTTAATTTAAAACTAATTTTTTTTTGTACTATTATATATTTTAGGTAGATTCTGAATACAATTAATTAATTAATTAATTAATTAATTTTCTTTTAAGAATAATTTAAATATGGGTTTTCACAAAGTTTTCAACATTCTTGCTCTAATGTCTATGCTTCTTTCTGTTTTGCAGTTCTTCCTCAGCCACCAAAGGGCTTCTGTCAGTCTTTCTTTCCCAGCAAAGACTTAAAGAAACTACTGAATTTACCAGTTCACAAGCGGAAAGCCCCTCTGCTTCTCAACTTTGTCCCTACTTACAAGTCAGCTCTCCTCGACGTCCCAAAAAAGAAGAAGAAAAGCCTTTCTCCACCATCTACCACAACTCCACAAGCCGCGTCCACATCCCGGACAGACCAAGGATCAACCTCTGATCTAGCTGAGCAACCTTCAACCTCGGTTCCATACTTGATTCCACCATCTCAACGAAAACATCGTCGACGACTTGTTCTTGCTACTAAGATGGGCCGCCAAAAACCGGTTGCTAAAGATCTCTTAGCCAGCATTCCTTCTGACGTTGACGCTCAGCCAATACAATCCCAGCCTCCTTCAAATCCAAAATGAATCAAAAAGGCTCAGTCAAAGGCAAAGGTGCCTCAGATCGATTCTGAGGATACCTTGCCTATTTCCAAACTGGCTCCAAGTGAGAAAACTGCCTCTGTCCCTGCGAAGAGGTCCGCTGAAACACTTCCTTCCGAATCTACCAAATCCAAAATACCGAGGTCATCTTCTGCAATGACCTCGGGGTCTAAAAAGCTTGGTACCCCTTGGGCCCCCGTAATCACTCTGGAAGATGAGCCTGTTATGGCTAGTGATAGTGCCGATGACATCAATGTCGGCATTGCCCTTAGTACTATTATACTTCTTTCAGGCGATCTGGAGCGAAACGCCAAGTTCAGCGAGTATGAGAACTACGCTCTGATGCTTCAGCACTCTGTTCAGGTAAGTGTTTTTGCTTGGTACTTTTTCTTTCTTTCTCCTCATTTCATACTTAGAATGTTTTCTAATACTTCTGTTTTCTTTTAGGCCATCCAGTATGCCCGCTATTTCTCAATGCAATATTTTGAGAACCGTGAGAAGCTAGCCGAGAAGAAGAGGGAGATCTCCAACCTTCAAAAAACCAACAAAAACTTGCAATCCAAGATGAAGACCCTGGAGGATCAGGCCGAGGTCGCTGTTAAGCAAAAGACGATGAGGAGAAGGATGGTGCTGCTGAGGCGATAAACAAAGTCCTTCAAGCCCAACTGAAAAAGGCCGAGGATAAAGTGGCCCAGGCCCAAAAAGAGCTTCAAGATGCCTTGGCCACCAAAGAGGCCGAAATCAAGGACGCCGACGAGAAGGCGTATGCCCAGGGCATGGCCGATGTCATGGAGGCCTATGAAAAACAAGTCAAGTAAGCATGCAACAAGGGTTTCTCTCTTGGTTAGATGACTTTGCTGAAGAAACTTGATGTCCCTGAGGACTCCTCCTTGAGGAACGCCGGTGCCATTCCCCTGCCATTCCCTTCAACTCCACCTCCCAGTCAATCTGACAACGAATCTGATTCTGAGGATGAGGTGGAGGAGGAAATTTTAGTGAGGAAATCAAAAGAGACTACTAGGACCAAGTCCCCTTCTCTGAATGAGCAAATCCTGGACTTGACTCAAGATGAGGATGGTGAAGAGGTCCCAAAAGATGCTGCGGCTGAGAAGACATCGGTCGTCGTTCCCCTTGCCGACAAGAGCCTGGATGAAACTCTTGCAGAAATTGACACCGAGCTCGCGGCGGATAAGGCTGCTGAGATATCTTCCCAACAATCATCTGAACTTCAAACTCAACCAACTGCTACTTCTGAGGAGTCTTAGCCTTATGTTTTTCCCTTCTTTTCCTGTACTTTGTTTTTCTTTTTTGAAGTATTGTAAACTTCTCCACATTATCGATGCGTTTTTAATACAACAACTCTTTTGCTTTTGAATACTTGCATGCTTGCTTTGTATGCCTCCATACTCGGCATTTTTTTTGCATATCTATAATATATACTTTAATCCTCGTGCAATCTTCTCGGGGTGACACACCTCGGTTATACAAACTGATGTTTTACCTCGGCAAGTACCCAAGTATTTTTCTTGGCATAACCTTAGTTTCACCTTGTAAATTTTTTCATAAAATTTCAACAAGTGTTTAACCTTGACTTTAACTTTAACTTGTAAATTGTCCACAAATTTCAACAAGTGTTTAAGCAATGATTTCGGTTTAATTTCAACTTGTAAATTGTCCACAAATTTCAACAAGTGTTAAACAATGATTTCGGTTTAACTTTAACTTGTAAATTGTCCACAAATTTCAACAAGTGTTAAACAATGATTTCGCCTTTCTGTGCCCCCTCATGTGAACCTAAGTTCTACTTTGATTCTCATTATTCATGTATTCTAGAGACAATCTCAAGTATCTTGAAAAGAAAACCAAGCTGAATCTTTATTTATTTACTTCGGCAAATGACAAAAGAACAAAGGAATTCTAATGATAGAAAAATTTCAAATTATAAGTATTTCAAGGCCTTGGCAACTCTTTGACCTCATTATCTTCAAGCCGATAAGCCCTATTAGCTAGTACCGAGATTATTCTGTAGGGTCCTTCCTAATTTGGGCCAAGCTTCCCCTCTCTGGGATCCTTTTTGTTGCAGACGACTTTTCTCAAGACCAGGTCACCGACTTGGAATTCCCTTGGGTTATCCCTCTTGTTATAAGCTCTGACAAGCTGCTGCTGGTACACTACGAGCTAAATCGCAGCTTTCTCCCTTCGTTCTTCTAGAAGATCCAGATCTCGGGCTAAGAGTACATCATTAGTTTCGTTCTCTACTCCCTTGGTTCTGATTCTTGGGATGCCGACCTCCAGCGGAATAACTGCTTCTGTGCCATAAGCCATGACAAAGGGGGATTCCCTTGTTGATCTTCTCGGCGTAGTCCGATATGCCCAGAGCACATTGGGCAGCTCATCCACCCACTTTTCTTTTGCTGCCTGTAGCCTCTTTTTTATCCCGTCCAGAATTACTTTGTTAGATGCTTCTGCTTGTCCATTGCTTTGGGGAAAGCTTGGTGTTGAAAAGTAGTTCTTGATCTTGAATTTTGCACAGAAGCTCTTAATTAGCTTATTGTCAAATTGTGTTCCATTGTCTGTAACTATTGCTCTTGGAATCCCAAATCTGGTGATGATATTTTTCCAAATGAATTTCTTTACATCCACATCTCGGATGTTGGCAAAGGGTTCAGCTTCTATCCACTTAGTGAAGTAATCAGTTGCTACCGGCAAGTACTTCCTTTGCCCAGTTGCTTGGGGTAGTTGCCCAATGAGATCCATGTCCCATTGGGCAAATGGCCAAGGACTGGATACAGGGTTCAGGTCTGCTGCTGGTTGGTGTATCAGTGGTGTGAATCTCTGGTACTTTTCACATTTCTTCACATATGCTTCTGCATCCTTCTGCATGTATGGCCACCAATACCCCTAGGTAATGGCCCTATGGGCGAGTGATCTGCCCCCGGCATGGCTTCCACAAATTCCTGCATGAATTTCATAGAAAAAATCTTCAACTTGTAAAGGATGTACGCACCTTAAAAGGGGTCCAGTGAAGGACCTTCTGTAGAGATACCCCTCTGCTGTCAGACTGAATCTTGCCGACTTCAATCTGATCTTGTGTGCCTCTTTGTGATTATCTGGCAGCTTCCCTTCTTTCAAGAATGAAACAATTGTGTCCATCCAGCTTGGTCCCATGTCTACGCACATTGCTTCATGTTCTGTGGACAGTGGCTCGACGCTCGTGCCCGACAAATAGTTGATCATTATTGTCCTTGCTTTTCCAGGTTGTACTGCACTAGCTAGGTAGGCCAATGCATCGGCGTGGCTGTTATCATCTCGGCTAACCTGAAGTAGTCGGCAGTTCTGAAACAAGGCTACCAGCCTGATGACCTCCTTTGCGTAGGCCAACATCCGTTCATCTCAGGCAGCAAACTCGCCCGTTGTCTGGTTGACAATGAGCTGGGAGTCGCAGAAGACTATTACCTCGTCTACCTCTGCTGCTACTGCCAGCTTCAGTCCTGCAATCAATGCTTCATACTCTGCTTCGTTGTTTAAGGCTTTGAACCCCAAACGAATGGACTGTTCCACTATCTGTCCATCTAGAGATATCAGCACTACTCTTGCCCCCGCTCCCTATCGGTTTGAACTCCCATCAACGAGTAGTCGAAAGGAGTCATCGATGTAAATGCTGCAGGGTCTGAGTTTTTCTCTTTTCTTTGTTCTTTCGCCTTTGGCTGAGTTTCTCCTTGCTTGGTTGGACATCGTTCATCCTGGCTCGACGGAGCCCGATGTTCGAGGGATTCTGGGGTGAACTCGGCCACGAAGTCGGCTAGAACCTAGCTTTTGATTGCTGTCCTTGGCCTGTACTCCAGGTCATACCGGCCTAGGGTGACTGCCTACCTGGCTATTCTTCCTGTCAGGTCTCCTTGTTGCAGTAAGGACTTCAAGGGGTGTTCTGTTAGCACCACAATTTTATGGGCCTAGAAGTAATGGTTCAACTTCTTTGAAGCCATTACCAAAGCCAGTGCCAATTTTTCTAAGGGTAGATACCTCGTTTTTACATCGGCCAGGGTTTTGCTTACATAGTAAACAACCTTTTGTTCCCTTTTGTCTTCTCGAACTACTACTGCGCTCACTGCGTGTTCTGAAACCACTAAGTACAGGAATAGCTCCTCCCAAGGTTCTGGATTTGAAAGAACTGGAGCTGTGGTCAAGCACTTCTTCAGGTCGGCCAAAGCGGCTTCGTATTCTTCGGTCCACAGGAAGTTTGTGGCTTTCTTTACTAAGTTGAAGAAATGTCTGCACTTGTCTGAGTTTCTGTTGATGAACCTATTCAGGGCTGCGACCCTTCCAGTTAGCATTTGCACCTGTTTTGCCAACGTCGGGCTCTTCAAATCCAGTATGGCCTTGATCTGATCTGGGCTGGCCTCTATGCCCCTTCTAGTCACCAGGTATCCCAAAAACTTACCAGATCCTACTCTAAATGTACACTTTGCTGCATTGAGTCGGAGCCGATATGTCTTAAGGATGTCGAAGACTGCTTTCAGGTCGGCCAGATGACCTTCAGGTTCCTTGGTTTTCACGACCATGTCGTCGATGTAGACTTCCACCGTTTTGCCAATTAGATGTTTGAACATCTTGGTTACCAACCTTTGGTAAGTCGCTCTTGCGTTTTTCAACCCGAAAGGCATCACTCTGTAGCAGTACAGTCCTTTGGGGGTGATAAACGCAGTATTCTCTTCATCTAGAGGGTACATGGCTATCTGATGGTACCCCCTGTATACATCCAGGAAGCTCATCCTCCCATGCCCTGAAGTGGCGTCTACTAGTTGGTCAATCTTGGGTAAAGGAAAGCTGTCTTTGGGATAGACTTTGTTTAAACTGGTAAAGTCTACACAGACCCTCCATTTACCATTCTTCTTTTTCACCACTACTGTGTTTGATAGCCATGTCAGGTAATTTACCTCTCGAATGGCCCTGGCCTCAAGAAGTCTGTCTACTTCTTCTTCCACTGCTTCGACGTGTACTATCATCGGTCTTCTTGCTCATTGAATTACAGGTTTGGCCGACCTGTCAACGTTTAGTTTATGGCAAGTGACCTCGGGGTCAATGCTTGGCATTTCGTAAGGTGTCCACGCGAACACCTCAATGTTTGCTCTAAAAAAAGCTTCCAACTCCTTTTCCTCTTCTTCGGCTAAGCCCGAGCCGAGAAGAAAGAAGCGTTCTTCATCCCCTTCCTAGACGAGGATTTTCTTCAATGCTTCTTCACTTTTCTAGGCCGGCTCCTTGCCGACATCTTCTAAGACCTCCGCATCCTCGTCTTCGATCTCTTCCTTTTCTGATTCTCGAATGCTACAGATGGATTTCATTGCTGCCATGGAGTAATTTTTTGCCTGCAGCTGATCTCCTCTGACCTCTTCAATCCCATGCTCTGTTAGGAACCACAATAGTTGATGCAATGTTGAGGGAACAGCCCCCATTGCATGTAACCATGGCCTTCCCAAGATGATGTTGTAAGGGGAGGGTGTGTCGATTACAGTGAACTCTGTTGTTACCTTTTTGGTGCCCGCCTGCACCTCCAAGCTGGTTGTTCCCAGTGGCCATGTCGGCGTTCCATTGAACCTGACCATTGGGCTATTGCATTGCTCCATATCGTCTAGGTGAAGGCCAAGCTCCTTGTAACATCGAACATACATGATGTCGCAAGAGCTGCCTTGGTCAATCAGGATGCGTTTTGCTTGGCACTCCCCAACTTGGAGGGATACTACCAAGGCATCATTACGCGGATGCTGTATCATCTCAAGGCCGGCTTTTGAAAAGGACACTACTGGTCCTTGGCGCTCCTTTGCCCGATGTCTCTTCTCCCCAACTTGGTAGACATGTTGCAGGTGCTTCACCTTCTGGGTCTCCCCCTAATTTCATTCTCGATGACCTTCGAGTGAATCACATTGACTACCTGAGGTCCTCCTGCCTGAGGTTGTGGTGCTGGGAAAGGCGGAGCTTCTGGCGTCTGAGGCAATCTTGTCTGTTCTTTCCTTGTCCTGGCTTCATCGATGAGGTCTCTCAGATGGCCTTGCCTCACTAGTTCTTCCAAGTGTGTTTTCAAGGCTCTACAACCCTAAGTCGTGCGCCCATCTTCATTGTGGTAAGCACAATGTCTGCCGACGTTCCTTCCCATAAACTCTCCTGGTGCCTTCGCTGGTGTTCTGAAATAGGGTTGGTTCTGAATTCGGTCCAGGACTTTGGGAATCGAGATTCGGAACACAGTTGTTACTGCCTATGTGGCCGTCAGTTCTGTTTCTTGTTTGCTTGATCCATTGTTACCTCGGCCTCGTTTCGGCAGGCCGTTTCCTTTCTCTTGTTTTATCTTCTTAGTCCCCGACTTGTCTTCTTCGACTCTGGCATACTTCTCGATTCTCGCCATGAGCTCTTCCATATTTTTTGGCAATATCTTTGCCAAAGACTTTTGTAGTGGACAATTGTCTTTTAGGCCGTTCTTGAAGAATACGACCGCCACCTCTTGATTGTATTCGGGTATTCGGTTGAACACCTAATAGTATTTTTTTGTATAGGCCCTAAGGCCTTTATCCTTACTGATCTTCAGAGCCATCAATGCGTCTACTCTTAATGGCTGTAGCTTGTTTGTCACGAACCTGGCCACAAACATCTCGGCCAGGCCTTCCCAAGTCTTCACACTTCCCTTCGGTAGTTTGTGGAACCAATCTGATGCAATCTCCCTGAACGATGAAGGGAACACTTTGCAGAGCAACGGTTCGTTCCCACTATACAATGCCATTGAGTTCAAATATAGTCTAACGTGGAAGTTGGGGTCTGACTTACCATCGTATATTTGAAACCTCGGCATATTGAATCTTTTCGGTGCCTCAAACCTGTCCAATTCTACTGAGAATGGTGTCCTCAGCTTATCTGGGGAGGTTACCTCGGTGTCGGCATTTTGTTGCTTCCTCTTGAGGTAATCTCTTAAGTCCTCCTTCGTCCGCCTAGGAGCTCGGCTATCTCCTGCTTTCAGTCTTTTTGGTGCGCTACTTTCAGCTTCGTGGTGAGTCCTTTTCAACCCTTCTCCATGAGTTATGTCGAAGCACAGTGCCTGCCCCTGAACATTTCGATGTCCTTTGGAGTCTGCCTCCTTTGTGCGATGCGTCCTCTGTGATTTTTCTCTTTTTGACTCTCTTCGTTCGACTTCCCTAGAAGGTCGGTGAGAGTATCTTTCGCTCCCGTTGTGCTGAGAGGCTATGGAGATTGTTTTCTGCCCTCCCTTCTAGGCATTGGCCGCTGGAATCGGCGTGTCCTGCAGCGAGAACGGTGGCTGCATGACGTTATTTTGCATCATGAAATTGACGACCGACTGCAGGTCTGCCAATTTGTTTGCCATCTCTTTTACCTCTTCGTCCCTTCGTAGGCACCTATCCTTCCAAACCTAGAGGTCGTCCTCGTTGTAGTATCCACTTCGATCTGGTTTCTTTGGTGCGTCGCTAGTCTGGCCGACGTCTTTCACTCCGTGATTCTGGTCACGAGTTTTTACGTTGTATTCGTCTCCTGTGATATCAAGGTCAATAGGTCTCTCACTCCCAGCAGGAGTGTCGTCCCTAATTTTTTCCTTCTGTCCGTTACTGGCCATCTATTCTCCTTTCTTTCCCACAGACGGCGCCAAATTGTGTGAGTGATTTTCCGATCACACTGCCCAACTCAGTATTCAGCTGGAGAACACTGGCAGAATAGATGACACCGGGCTAACCTGCAACAGAAAAAGAAGATTCCAGCGGTGGTTTGTCCACCCGGGGGCACTCCGACGATCAAGTCAGTATATTTCTCAAAGATAATCAATAGTGTTAAACTCACTATTCAGAATATAAATTGCGTACCTTAGACCCACGGGGGTGCCTCTCTTTTATAGCTAACTCAATTCATGTCCCAACAGGAGCCTAGCTCTAATGGTCTTAGGATTACTATTAATCTTGGACTCCGAGTAGGATTGGGATAAACTCCCTAAGAGTCTTATCATTTCCCAACTGTAGTCTTCCCCCTTTCCAGGACTCTTGTGCCTTATCCGCTTATCTCGGATTCTGATATCTTCGGAGGTAACCTCAGTCTCGCTGAGATAACCTTGGCGTCATGACCAGGACACGTGCCACCTCGGCTGATACGTCGGCGTCACCTTAGCCACGTGTTGGTACTCAGAAAATATATCCCCGCATAATTGTATAGGGTGACTAACTGAACTAGTTCAATTAGTTCATGTAAACGCTATATTTGGATTAGAAATTTAAAAAGAAAAATGAAAATGAGGAAAAAAATTAACTTGTATTTCATTCGAATTTCATTTTCTTTTCTTTTTTTTGTAGTTTTATAAATTACAAATGATAACACAACCAAATCCTATAATATTCTCACGAAAAGTATATGACTTAATTTGAGAACTTGGTTAAAAGTCAAAAATTAGTTTTTAACATATTTTGAATTATATCACCTATTTACTTTTTTATATGTTTTTTTAAAAAAAATTAAAAAATTAATTTTTAACCAACTTTTTAAAACAACTAATAAAGTGGATGATTGGTGAGTCACAAGACTCAGTTTATGAAGCCGGTTTTCAAGTTATCATTGTGTGGAAAACAAAGATGGGTTAAATGGGACTTACCTTAGCATGTTCCATATCTTTGTTTTCAACAATGTGAACACATATCCTTACTTACATTTTTTTGCTACTACACTCATAAAGTTTAATCGAGTATATTATGGTGTTTGAGATTTGCTTTTTTAGTGACCTTTTTATCGGTTTATTTTTATTTTTAGTGAACTTTTAATCCCAAAAAAAAAAAAATTCAAAATTTTAGATTTTTAAATTATACTCATGAGACGAACCGAAATTTTTTATAAAAAAAAAGTTCAAAAATTTCAAAGAAAATCTAGAATTTTTTTTTTTTTGTAGATTTTTCTACACAGAACGGGCTAGGAAAGTAATTTTTTAACATAATTTTTAAAAATGTCACTAAAGACCAACAAAAAAAAAAATGAAAAAAAAAGGGTTACTTATTTGGAAGTTCCCAAATAGGTGTGTTAGATCCACATAAAGCTAAAAATTATGTAGATCTTAAAAATAAATTGAACATGTTTCTTAAAAAAAATGAGGCATTTTCAAATTTTTTATTTTATTTTATTTTATTTTTATGAATACAATTCGTCAAATAGATTTCTATGTTAATTTCTATTTTTTTTTTAAATAATAGAATAAAAAACAAAAATAATAGCAAATGCGCATAAATTTCAATGGGTTGTTGCAAAATTCAGATTTGTTTGAATTCAAACTTAATTGATGATACAGTTTCATTTTCCTTAAAAGAAAGAAATGCCAAAATTGTTCTCCTTAAGCCAAACATGCAGTGAGCTTATTTTTTTGATAAATAATTGCAAGTTTTATGGAATGATGCATGTTTCCACGTGGAAGGGTCATTAAGACTATTGACTTTATGTATAAAAGAATATTAGTTGCTTTAGCATATAGCTGGATGAGTTAGCAGAGGTAAGTGAATTTGTAAAATTTGTAGGATAAAAGATTTGGAGTATTTTATAAAAAAATGAAAGGAATAGGAAGCAACCAATATTGGACCCCCCTTGCGTACCGGAGGTCAAGGACACCGGCGGCCAGTGAATATAAGCGGAGTTACCGTAGTCGTGCACCTTTTAAAGCAGCGGATGTTCGTCGATGGTATGTTCAGAATATTCTCCGATATATTAAGAAGACTAGGAGGGGAGTAAGGAAGTTGTGGCTGTACGATGAACAATTAAGGGACGTTAAATTTGATAATAAAGGTGTGGCGACATTGCTTAATGGTATTGTGCTGAGTAATAAGAGATGTGACTCCCAATCAGACAAGATCGTATTTAAGGGTATAAAATTAATTGTGAATGTTCAATTGGGACAAGATGCTAAAGACGAAGCTGTGGTTCACCACGTTTTGTTTTTCGTCATAACTGATAATAGTCCATTAGATTCCGCCTCCACACCTGACAAGATATTTATTGGAGTTGGCGAGGGTAATCTTGAGACCTGGATTGTTGATCCTAAACAGTCCAACCGGTTTCGGATGCTAAAGAAAATGAGATTCAAACTCGTTGGTGGCAAGGACAAAGAGTACGTTCGTAACGGGATAGAAGTTGGTGACCAGTTCTTCCCAGTTGATGTTTAGACGGACTACAAAGAAACGCTGTTGGGAAATATTGGAAGTATTCAGAAGGGTGCCAAATATTTAGTGGTTGTTACTGTTAGTGGAAAAGAATACAAAATTACTTTAAGGAGTCAAATGTACTTTAAGACTATTTAGAATTATAATTTATGTTTTTTAATTTGTAATGTTCAGGTTTTGAATGGAGGTAGACGATATAAAAATTGGTGTTGTTGAAGGTGTTTCAGCAAGTAATTTTAGTTGTATTGAACTTGCATTGCCTAATTTATTTTCTCAATTGAGGTTAAGATATAAACAAAAAAGTATTAAGGTTGATAAAATATTCGCCCCTCGAAATGTTTTTAATTGGGGGTATTTTGTGACGTAATCGGTGGGACATCTTTCTTTGTAGAGTGCAAATAATTATTCCTCCGTTTTTGCTTCTGGAAGTATTCCCCTCCAAAGTTTATCTCTGTTTTTCGAAGGACTTTTCCCCTTTGATGAAAATTCTCCCCATTTGACGAACTCGCCCCCTTTTTGTATATACTGTCGACTTGCTGTTGGTGAGTGGAGTTTTTCTATATTTGGATGATAGATTCTGCCGTTGGTTCTATTGAGATCGAAAAATCTCGGGTTGGAGGTTTGGATCTTCTTCGTGCATTGAACCATGGCATGAAGGTGAAGGAAAAATTATTTTGCACCTTGAATAAAAAAATTATATGTGTTTGGTTTTGAAGTTTTTAAAAATAGTTTTTGAATTTTCAATTCAATTTTTTTATAAAAAAAGTAAGCTTTTTAAATTTTTTTTAATTTTTTTTTTTCAATAAAGAATGAATAAAAGACTTCTTGTCCAAGGATCTAGCAAGAAAGAAAAAAAATATATATATTTAGGCCATGTTTGATTCATAAGATTAATAGTGAAAATATTAATAATTCCATCAAATTAATATGGTATTCACTATCCAACTGGATTAGTAGGATAAATTATCTATTGTTCATTGTTTGATTTGCATTGGATAAGAAAACATATAAATGTATGATTACAATTATATTTATTTTCTTTTCTAATCTTACCCTCCATCAATATTTCTTCACAATCTTTACTTTATCAAAATTTGTTCATAAATATGATTTTGAAAAAAAATTATAAATAAATAAATAACTAAAAGCAAAATAAAAATACAAAATACAAATGCCATGTTTGGTTTGTTTTTTTATTTTTTTTAAATATAAACTAATTTGATAAAATAAAGATCAAAAAATATTTTTAAATTTTTTAAATTATTTTTAGCCTTCTAAAATATAAAATTATATAAAAATAATAAAGTGCCGTTTGGTAACACTTACGTTTTAGTTTATATTTATAAAAATTTAAAAAACTAAAATAAAAACTTGTTTGATAAATTTTTAATTTATAAATCAATGGTTTCAGTTTATAAAATTGGCCAAAAAATGTAAACTCAAAAAATGAGTTTACGTTTTGAGTTTTCAATTTTTTTTTTTTTACCACCCAACACTAGCCACCACTCGCCACCACCGCCACCACCACCACCTGCCACCACCACCCACCACCCGCCACCATCACCTGCCTGCCACCCACCCGCTACCACCCACTACCATCCATCGTCTACCACTTACTCGCCACCACCACCCACCTGCTACCACCATCCACCGCCCGCTACCACCTGCCATCCACCCGGCACCACCACCCTCCACCACCACCACCACCACCCACCGCCTGCCACCACCACCACCCACTCGCTACCACCCGCCACCGTCACCTACCCATCCACCCACCCACCACCACCACCCGCCATCTGCCACCCACACCCACCACTACCCACCACCACCACCCACTCGCTACCACCCACCACCTGCCACCACCACCCGCCACCACCACCACCACCACCTACCCGCTACCACCCACCATCATCCGCCATCCGCCACCCACCACTCGCCACCACCTACCACCCGCCACCGTCACCCACCCACCCGCCACCACCCACCCACCCACGCGCCACCACCCACAACCACCCGCCATCCGCCACCCACCTGCCACCACCACCAACCAGCTGCCACCACTACCCACTCGCTATCATTTTCTACCACCGTCTTCCGCCACCACCATCCGCCATCATTTTCCACTACCGTCTTCTGCCACCACCACTCGCCACCACTTGCTATTTCTCACTCTTTTTTATATTTTTTAATTTTTTTTAAACATTTTGTCTAAACCAAACGTGTTTGTAGTTTATGTTTTTTTAAAAACAAAAACTAGTTTATAAGATTTTTGTAAATATAAACTGAAAACGTAAACGTTACCAAACAGGTCCTAAGTGTTTTAATTTTTAGTTAAGGGCAAAAGAGTTTATTTTATTTTATTTCTAAGCTCAGGATATATAATTCTACACCTACCCCATTACTAATAATTCTATAAATTTGTTTAATAATTCTGAAACAAAATTTCAAAACAAATATAGGATTATTGAGCCCACAAATTAATAATCTCAATCCCATACTCTAATCCTATCAATCAAACATGCCCTTAAAGGCTTAACTAAATAATAACCCAATTGTCCAATGGTCTTTCAAAAGTAAAAGAACGGCTAGAATAAATATATAAGAAAAATGGATGCTAATTGTGGAGACATAATTTTTGAATGACAACACGTGGTCGAAGTGACACTGAAGTGTCAGCCGAGGTGTCACGTGTCTTGGTCATGATACCGAGATGATTTTTGAATGACAACACGTGGCCGAGGTGACACTGAAGTGTCAGCCGAGGTGTCACGTGTCTTGGTCATGACACCGAGATGATCTCGGATAGGCCGAGATTATCTGCGAAGAAATCGAAATCCGAGATAAGCGGATAAGGGACAAGAGTCCTAGAATGAGAGAGGACTTCAGTTTGGGTAAATATAAGACTCTTAGAGAGTTTATCCCACTCCTACTAGGAGTCCAAGATTAGCAGTAATCCTAAATCCATTGAAGCTAGGCTTCTATTTGGATTAGGTTTGTGTTGGCTATAAAAGAGAGGCACCCTCATGGGTCTAAGGTATGCTTTTTATGCTTTAAATAGTGAGTTAAACACTTTTACTATCTGTGAGAGATAACTGACTTGATTGTCGAAGTGCCCCCGGGTGGACGAACCACTGCGGGATTCTATCTTTCTGTGACAGATTGTTCGGACTTAATCTATTCTGTCGGTGTTCTCCAACTGAATGATTAATTGGCAGTATGGTCAAAAATTGACACACACTAATTAAAAAACTTTACAATATAAAAAAGTCATATTTATGTATAAAAGGACCAACTTTAAAATTTTGCCTAAAACTTCAAAATGTGTTGCGTCGTCCTAGTTGAAGCACTTTATAGAAGGTCGTAATATAAGTGAATTATGCATGTAAATTACCCACCATTGTGGTTGCAACAAAATCAAGGAATTAGAGAGGTTTTATTTTTAAGTTTTATTTTTTGAAGGTTTTTGCTACTATAAGAGGTCTTTTTATAGTCCCGTTTGGTAGAATTGTGCAAAAATGATTATAGATTATAGTTTAATCGATTATAGCTTATAACTGTGAACATAAGCTGGTAACCTGTTTGGTGCAGTTGTGAGATTATGAATTTAAGTAATAGAGTAATGTTTGGTAAATAAGCTATAAAATACCTTTTAACTATGTAATTGTCATTTTTGCCCTTATGAATAAAAATTGTTATTTTTTCATTTTCTTCAGTTTTAATTTTTTTTAAAAATTATTTCATTAATGAAAGTTAATATAATTAGTATCAATTAATATAAAAATTGATACATTTCATTACAACAATTGTTATTTCATTTTTTTTAATTTCATTTAATAAAATTTATTTCATTTTTTTATTATTTCATTTTTTTTTCATTAATATCAATTAGCAACAAATTTTATTATTATTATTTATTGCAATACGAAAGAATTTTATACCGATATAAAATTCTTTTACTAGAAGTTATTTAATTGAAAATTTGTTATTTTAATACCAATTAATATTCAATATAAAAATTGTTATTTTATATATATATATATATATATATTTCATGTTATTTAATACCAATTAATATTCATGTTCTAATTTATATTAATGTTGTGATTTTTTTACATATTATTTGTTATTTAATATATATATATATATTTCATTATATATTATTTGGTATTTTTAATATAAAAATTATTTTATTGTGATTTAATATAAAAATTGCTATTATATATATATATATATATTTTATATTAATGTTGGGTACAGGCCGAAGATGGCTCGCCGTCGCCGTTGATGACCTAGCCACCATTGAAACAACGTCAGAGATGTGCGCGCGTGTGCGCGCGAAAGAGAGAGAGAGCTCTGGTTTTCCGACCAGATCGCGACCCTCTGGTTAGGTTTCAGATCGCGATGGCGGCGGTGAATGAGAGAGTTTCAAATTGTGTGTGTGTGTGTGTGAGAGAGAGAGAGAGAGAGAGAGAGATCTCACAAAAAGAGAGAGAACTCTGGTTTGCATCCACCGGAAATCACTCTCGTCTGAAATCTCTGTCGAAAATTGCCTCTCTCTCTCTCTAAAGTGAGCAATGAACAGTATTTTGTGAAATGGGATTTAAATAGTTGGGTTTTTGGTAATAGTTGGATATTGACGAGTGCATTTAAGTAATGTTAGCCCCCATCACACCAGCTGCACACTTAAGTCGAAATTTTAAGCACCCCCTGACCAACTTTTGAGATAAGTTGAAAAATAGTTTGATTTAAGGTATAAGCTGATTAACTTAAGCTGTACCAAACACAATATTTTAACTTAAATTAAGTTAAAAGCTGAAATAAGCAGCTTATAAGCCCTACCAAACAGGCCCTATATGTGGCTCAATAAGAGTAATAAAATGTTGAATAAATAAAAAGTAATAAAAGTCAATTTAGCAAGTTTCACCCTTTGTGTAAATTTAGTTCAAAGCTCTTAGTAGAGATGCACTAGCCAAACCATGATTGACCAAAAGTTATGCTTGAATTCCTGGGCTTAACCTAATTTTTTGGTGCTAAAAAAACAAAACAAGACAAGAGAGCTCGAGCTAAAATATATACATATTATTTGGGGCTTAAGCTCAAAGCCAATGGGTCAGCCCTTTGTTGAAGGTTTGGGCCTACCCGTTTACTAGCCGATCAATCCCAAAGAAAAAAAAATGCACAAAATACAACTGCCATAAACTTATCAAAGGCCCACTACTTTCTTTCATTGTCTTTTTTAAGTGTCTTTCGCGAAATTAAATATTCGCAGTGTACTCGATTAATAATGGGGAGTTTAAACCATATCTAATCCTAAAATAAAATATTTGTACTAATTAATTCTATATATTTTTAATTATTATCAATTTTTTTAATATATAAATTTAAAAATACTGTTACATTCTATCACTGCTGGACTTTCGTCAGACGGTCATCGGAGACTCGTCAGAATGTTCAACATCATCAAGAAGTTCGTTAGAGTATTGCAGGAAGTTCGCAGGAATATTGCCGGAGTGTTCACAACGTCACTGAAAATCGTCGCAATGTCCAGAATGTTCCTGGACGTTAAGAAAATCATTGAACATTCACCGAAATGTTTAGAATATTGCTGGAAAAAAAAAAAAAAAAGCAATGAAGAAATTGTAGTGAAAAAATATAACAAAACGTGCTAAATATTAATAACTTCAAAAAAAAAAAACAAAAAATCATAACAACAAACAACAACAACGGGAAAAATATATATTATTTTTAAATTTTTGTAGGGTTTAAGTAAATAATTTTCAATATTGATCAAACTGAAAAGCAAGTTTTGAAATTGTAAAATGTTACAGTTTCAAAGTATGATTTTATTAAGCATTTCTTTTTATTAATCAAACTGAAAAACATGTTATGAAACTATAAAATTTTACAGTTTTAAAGAATGCTATGAAATTGTAAAATTCAGAACCAAAAAAACTGAAATTGTAAAATTTTACAGTTTTTATCGCTTGTAACTAAAACTCAAAAATAATTTGTTCAGAATTTGAATTTTTTTCATTAAAACTGGAAAATAAAAGTGTGTAACAGAAAAAATGTAAAAAAATTGAGAGATCAAAAGAGAGAAATATATATATAAAGAATATTGTACTCCGACAACTATTTTTGATTTAGATTAGTTTATTCTCATGCAGATCTACTCAGATCTGAGTAGATTTACATAAGATTTGAATAGATCTACTGGTCTTCTTCGCTGTAAACTTGTCTCATTTGCCGTCAATGAGAGTGAAGTAAAGAATCGGTGATCGGCGGTTGCCAGTGAACCTCAATCAATGGTGGCCGTCGGTCGTTGGCGACTATATGTTAGAAAGAGAAAGAAAAAAAAGTAAGATGTGATTGCTAATCGCCGAAAAGGAAGAGAAAGAGATAGAAAAGAATGAATGCACAAAGAAGAATGAAAATACGCAATAGACTTTTGAGAGTATTCAAAAAATTGTGGGACTAAGGCCTCGTTTGGAAACATGTTATTTTAGTAACTTTTTGATTTTTTAGCTAAAATATGAGGTAAAAAAAATTTATATGGTTGGAATAATTTTTTGATTTTTTACAAAAAGGTATATAAAAAGTAGAGAGAAATTTTTTTTTTTGACATATTAATATAAGTTATAAATTTTTTAATTTTTTAAAATAAATTTTAAACTTCTAAATTAAAATTATTACTTTTTAAACGAAGCGGAAATAGACTTTTCTTTTTTTAAGTAGGACTTACATGCAATTTGTCCTATTTTAAAAAAGAGAGGAAAGAAGAATGAGGAGATAAATTTGTAATTTTATAAGATATATAAGTGCTATTATTTTAGATTCTTTCTCAAATTATAATTTAATTAATTTATTTTTATTTTTGTCTGGATGCCATTTTTATGCAAGTAGGAAAATGTTTGGTAGCTCAAATTTTTGTGGCTTAAATGGCTCAAATCTGTCAAAACAACGTCGTTTTACACTCAAAATTTGTCAAAACGACGTCGTTTTGACAGATTTGAGCCATTTGAGTCACAAAAATTTGAGCTACCTAGCATTGTCGATGCAAGTATCCAAAAAATACATGTCGAGCCAAAATTTATTAAAAAGTGAACAAGAGTATACTGGTGTGTTCAACTTCAGAACCTCATACTTTTTCAGCATATCTGGCCACTGAAATTGTTCACATCCGACACGTCAGAAAATAGAAAATCCACAAAATATTTAAACACTAAATAATATAAATTTCTAAGGTAGGAAAACGATTGGCTGAGAGTGCGAACTCCGTATTGAGGTACACATTCTGAGAGTCGCCAGTGCCGCCTGGAAGAAATGAAGCCCCACCACACTCACCGAGGCTTCACCTCCAGACCACCACCAGCACTACATCTATACCCCACTCACCGCCGCCTCTGTGTTTCACCGGAAATCGATCTCCGGCCACGAATCTCGCCGGAAAACCATCGTTCAAGGCATGTTTCAGCCAAGAAGCGACGCCGCATCACTCTCAACATCCGCCATATTGCCGAAAATTCCGGCGAATTTAGCCGGAGTTCGACTACGGGAAGGCGTGATGTGCTGGTCACGCCGTTCCTGGCAATCGGTGCTTGTTTTTTGAGGTCAGCGGTGGCGAGAGCGGATGAGAAGACGCCGGAGAGTGGTGCTGCCACACCCCCGCCCGAGACGGTGACGGCCACGACGGCTCCTCCGGTGGCGAAGGTTGAGGAGGAGGCTATAAGTTCGAGAGTTTATGATGCGACGGTGATCGGAGAGCCGATGGCGGTGGGGAAGGATAAGAGGAAGGTTTGGGATAAGTTGATGAATGCTAGGGTTGTGTATTTAGGTGAAGCTGAACAAGTTCCGATTGGTGATGATAAGGTATTGGAGCTTGAGATTGCGAAGAATTTGAGAAAGAGGTGTTTGGAGGCTGAACGTCCGTTGTCTTTGGCTTTGGAAGCTTTTCCTTGTAATTTACAGGAACAGCTCAACCAATACATGGATAAAAGGTTGTTTTTCTCACCAAACACTCTGTTAATCTTTGTTATGATTGTGCTATTGATCAGTTGTTATTGCTTTGTCATGAAAAAATCATATCTGAAATTTATATGTTTTAATCAAGACTGTAGATAGCAGTGGTTGGGAGTCAGGAATTTAATATAGGGCACCCATTAATCTCAAATTTTTTTTTCTCCAATCAATAACAATAACATAATAATAATTTTTCGAACTAATATTAAACATTAAAAATTAATGGGGCACTTTGGGAATAGGCTAAAAAAGCCAGTTTTTTGGTTTTTTAGCAAAAAAAAGTTAGCTTTTTTACCCAAAATAACTCAGTTTTTTTGCCAAAAAACGTACCAAAAAAGTCAAAAAATAAAAAAGTCAGCTTTTTACCAACTTCCCAAAACACCACAATATTCATTACAAAATGTTTTTAATTTTAAACTGTTACAATTGATTCCGACTAGTTTTCATCTTTTGAAATTAAAAAATTTAAATTTAGCACAAATCACAACAAATCAAATTTTCTAATTTTAGCACAAATTATAACAAATCAAAATTCTTAATTTAAATTTTAATCACTGCAAATTGATATTTTTAATTTTAGCACAAATCAAATTTCTAATTTTAGCACAAACGACAAAAAACTAAAATCCCTAATTTTAACATAAATCACCACTAATTAATATTCATAATTTTAGCGTGTCAAAATCTCTTATTTTAACATAAATAATAGCAAATAATTTTTTTTTACAAATCAAAATTTAACAAATAACTATAAATTAATACTCATAATTTTTATTTAAAAATAAAAAATAAGAAATAAAATTACCTATAAACAATGAAGAGAAGATACCAAGGTTGTGGTGTGGTCCCAAATCTGTGTTGTGTGATCTTAATCGGTGAATCACGAGTCGGTAAATTGCAAAGCAACAAAGGGAGACAAAGAAAACAAAGAAAATACGAAGACAGTTAACAAGTACTGTGAATAAATAAAAAAATAAAGAATTTCATACACTTTTAGGGTTTTAACCTTGCTGTAATTGGAGTTGTGTGTACTCACAAAAAAAAAAAGTTGTGTGTCAGTGTTTGGTTGGGATTGGAATTCAAAAAAAAAAAAAACGTGGGTGCGTGTAGTGTGTCAGTGTGTTTGGGTAAATTGGGAGAGCTGTGTATTATATATAGGAGGGGCACTGTGTGTAAACAAGACTCCACTAAAAAAAAATAAAAAAAAATTGAAAAGTCAGGGGGCATGTGACCCCCCTCGCCCCTATGTCCCTCCCCCACTGGTAGATAGATTGTTGGTTCAGATGATTTGATGGCTTGAAAGATATATTCAGAAAATTACCAGCATGAGTGTATTCAATTGAGAGGATTCTAATTAACTTTGGCTGCCTTAGGGTCATTTTCTTCTTTTCTTCCTTTTGATTAAAGTTGAATAGGCTACGACATTGCCCAAAGGTGATTAATGACATTTTTGAATTTCTGGCTTTCGATTTCTTAATGCTGTGTTTGGTTTCATGCATATGGGTTGGAATTAGGAAAGAGAAAGAGAAAAAGTAGGTGTAATTTGAATGAAATATAACTACATTTCACACACCTTTTCTCTTTCTCTTTTCAAATTCCTACACAAATCCATCAACCAAACACAGCCTAAATGTTTGCTTAATTGCGCATCTTTTATGAAAGCTGGATTTTAAAGTGGGAAACATGTTTATGTAATACTCCTAGTTTTAATTTGACATTGACTTGTTTTAACATGTACTGAATTGATCATGCCATAAGGAATGAAGTTTGTAATGCCATGTTAAGAGGGACAAGTCTAAATCCAAATAGGTGAAGTGTCAAGATGATACGCTTCTTTGACTCAAATATGTTGAAATTCCTGTAGAAAACTTCTGTTATACCCAATTTGAATCAATGTACAATGCATTTGGAGCCAATTCTAATTAGTTGGAGACATCCTTTAATTGATAGTTTATATAAATATAATCTTTATGCAGTTGTACCAATGCATTTCATATGAAGTGCTTTTAGAATGGGGCACAAGGTTTTAAAAAGCGGCCGCAACTGTTACGTAACACCGTTAAGTAACGGTTGTTGTGATTACCGCCACCCGTTACGGCCGCTTTTGCAGTGTGATTGAGATTCACAGATGTGTCGGTCGTAGCGGCTGCCGTAGCAGTCGTAACGGTGTCATAACAGCCGTAATAGCTTGTTACGCACCATTACGTAACAGTTCCGAATTGTTTCTTTCGAAAAAACACAAAAAAAAAAGCCTGAAAATAGGGGAAGAGAGATAGAGAGAAGAGGGAAGATAAAGAGAGAAGATGAAAGAGCAAGAGATAAAGAGAGAGAAGAGAAAAAATGAAGAACATGTTATTGATTTGTTGAACCTGTAAGACTTATGCTATTCTATTCAGCTGCTATCACTTAACCATTTTGTTTGTATGTGTCCATCTATATATTGTTTGAAAATAATAATAATAAGTGTGGTCATTATCTATTTGGCTTGGTTAAAATATGTATATATATATATATTTAGGCTCTTATTTATTCTCTTACTTTTGTCATTGTTTATCTTATATATAATAGTTAGTGATTAATTTTTTGTATAATATAAAGTCATTAATTATTAAAATAAAATGTAAAAAACTCAGTTTATAGTGATTTAAAAATATAAAACATATTGGATCATACTTAAAAATTTACAAAAATTGATCAATATTTATTTTAAACCCAATAAATATGATCATGGAAAAAAAAAATGTGTATCGGTAAGTTTTTTTCAAATTGTGTGAAAAATAAAAAAATTCACGGTTTCGGTTACCGCAACTGTTACACTATGGCCTTTACACCTCGCAACCGCAATTGCATCACCGTTACCGTTACGGCGACCGCAACCACTTTTCAGAACCTTGGGCACGTTGGATTTTCTGAAGACATTTTTCATTATTTGGTCCTGAATCCTATAACACTATCCCGGACAAGTTCAAGTTTAACTTGACACTCAGCGAATGGCCACAATCTTTTCATGCCATTGCATTTGGTACCCAAAAATTGGCAGCGAGGCCACTTTGCATAGAAAATGAGTGTTTATACCATAGGGTTTACATGTCCTTAATCGTTGGCTTGAGTTTATTTCAACAAGGGATTGCTATTATAGTTTGATTCACTATTTTAAGATCTTTTCAAGCCCATGCATGTGATGAAGGATTAAGAGTACATAATTTGAAAGAAACAATTGAGCATCCTTCTAATTAGTATGTACTGGAGTATATTAGAATTTTATTTGAGTTTTTGAGAGAGTTTTTAAATTCCTCAGGTTCTTAACATATCCATGCTTCCTTTGAGGTTTTCAAGCTAGCATTTTCTTACCCTCACACTGTCTACCACCCAGTTGGGTTTTAACTTATCTGCAAGCCTCAGAATTTTCAATGCTTTAGGATGGAAATGTTTCTGATTTCCAATAGGTCTAATCAGTCATTCTGTTGTGGATTATGGAACTAATCAGTAGAGAGTTGTTTTGATCCTTTGTTTTTCCTTTGTTTTTTAAAAGTAATTTTGTTTTATTTATTTGGTTTTCTTGAGGTTCCCCTTCTCGAGTAAGATGCGTAGTTTGTTGTAGATATTCTTGTTTAAGATTTGGATAAAGCAGGCTTCTTATGATAGTGCATTATCTCATATTTCTGTGCCGCTTATGGTAAAGCCTTCTTTACTTGATTGCAGAATTGATGGAGAAACCCTAAAGTCTTTTGCATCACATTGGCCACCTCAACGCTGGCAGGAATATGAGCCACTCTTAACTTACTGTCGTGATAATGGGGTTGGCCTTGTTGCTTGTGGTACTCCACTTGAGGTGATTATGCATTTCCTTTGAAGCTGTGTTTGATATATTGCCATGTATCTTTATGGTTAGAACTAGTACTAGTGGATAATAGATATAGAACAAAGAAATAAACTAGAATCGATGGAATAAGGGAGCTTGAATTGATATATCAAATATTCAAGTCTAACCTCTATATCAACTTACAAGTATGCACCTTTAATGCCAATGTTAAGTTGGAGATAACAATCATAAGGAACACGCTACCTTTTCTATCATTTATGCTAAAACATTTTTATTGGCAAAGTGTTCTGGTAACCATGACAGTTGCACCTTGTCATAACTGATGATGCTGTTATCCAGTGAAATATTTTCTAAGAAAAGTTATCACATTTATATAATGAAGTTAAATAATTTAATCGTCTAAACTTCTGCAGTTTTGCTATTTTTATATATATTTTGATTTGGTAGATTTTTATGAGGATTTTATTATTTGCTATTAAGACAAATCTCTATCTAACATAAAGGAGTAAACCTTTTTATCTTTTTTTATGGTTGAAGAGTTACCAGTTATTCCTATATTCTGAAATTTTCTTCTATTAATTAGTCAACTTGCATAAGAGTCTTTGTAGTGCATATAGAGAATTTCATCCTAATCATGATATAACTATTTGCCTAGGTCTTGAGGACTGTTCAAGCTGAAGGTATTCGTGGTCTTTCTAAAGCTGACCGTAAAATTTATGCTCCTCCAGCTGGTTCAGGATTCATTTCAGGCTTTACTTCTATCTCGCGCAGATCATCGGCTGATATTAACTTTCCTAACCAGTCTGCTTCTTTTGGGCCAAGTTCATATCTATCTGCACAAGCAAGAGTAGTGGAGGAATACACAGTGTCCGAGGTCATCTTACGAGCGATGTCAAATGGAAGAGCCACTGGTATGCTAGTAGTGGTTACTGGTGCAAGCCATGTTACATATGGGTCAAGTGGGACTGGGCTACCAGCAAGAATTTCAAGGAAGATACCAAAGAAAAATCAAGTTGTTATCTTACTTGACCCGGAAAGGCAATACATAAGAAGGGAGGGAGAAGTTCCTGTTGCTGATTTCTTATGGTATTCTGCTGCCAGACCCTGCAGTAGGAATTGTTTTGATCGTGCTGAAATTGCCCGAGTGATGAATGCAGCTGGCAGGAGGAGAGATGGCCTACCCCAAGTAAGTTGTTTTTGAGAGTCTTCTTTGAGATAGCATAGCTTATATGTGTACTTTGACCCACTATCTGCACAACCGATGTGATTGATTTTAATGATCATATGGTTTTTAGGGGCACTTTTTCTGGATACAATGGGGGTGTTTGGGAAGAAAAAAAATAGCCTAGTTTAGGCTAAAAATCACAAAAAGACAAAATAGACTAAAATAGCTAATAAGACAAAATATCACATCAAACCCATAATCATTTCACTTTTTCTCTCACAAACATCACATCCAACCACAAAAAAAATCCAATCATCTTCCCAAACACAAAAATTTTAGCCTACTAAAATAGCCAAAAACTAAAATAGCCTACTAAAATAGCCACTTCCCAAACGAGGCCAATATGAATATCAAGCAAATAGTGGTATTAATATCCTTGAATAAACCATGTAACTTTTTCAAGATCTCTCTTTATCTTATTCTTCTTGGTGTCGTATTCTTTCTTCTTCTTCCCTTTTTGTTTTCTTCTCTCCAATTGATCTCTTTTGACGTAATGTTCTTTGAGAATATAATTAACATTAAAGAGACCCCATCTCAGTTCCCAAGTCTCATTTTCTCCAATCTGACTTCCTTTGATTCACAGTGAACCTTTATGGAAAGGATTTTGGTTATTCTCTGAGTCATTTTAGAGGCATCTTATATGATGTGAATTGTGAGTTGTACAGCTTTTGGAGTATTAATAATTTGGTGTAACGAAGTATTCCTATTATGTGTAAATTATGAACTGATTTTGCCTAGATTCTCAACTTTATAAATTCAATCATGTCTAATTGCCACAGTAAGAAATTTTTTTAGTGCATTCCACATAGCCTTGTCGATGATTCTTGGCTCTTACTAGCATAATTGTTGCAAAAATTCTACATCAAAATCACTTTAATCAACATTTTGATGTTCCTTACATTACATGTATTACATTGCCATGATAATTTCTTGATGTAGTTCAAAGTAAGGAATTATGGCCTTTAGGTTTAGATATAACATGTCTTGGGACTTGAGCCTAGAGTGTGATGATTTGAACTAGCGAGAAAAAGTTATTTTATTTTTTTAAATCTGGCAAGAGAAAGAATGACGATCAACAGATATGTCTGAATTGGCTATCAAAGCTGTAACAATTACTTGATTGAAAACAACGGTTTTATGAATTAAGGGAATAACATTTTTCTTTATTGAAAGGAAAAATGTCTTGGAACTAAATAGAGATGAAATTATTATTAATAATATGTTAATGGTTTTCTTTTTTTGCAAAAAGAAGGTTCAATGTAATGTTGGCATATCATATAGCCTAATCTTCCAGAACAATATTTTATGCCATTACTGAAGGTGAAATTGGTAAGGGAGTTGTTATATGATGGACTGAATATTTTGATGTGTTCTTATCAGGACCTTCAAAAAGGACTTGATCTTGGTGTGGTATCCCCGGAAGTCCTGCAGAATTTTTTTGATCTGGAGCAATATCCTTTTATTTCAGAACTCACTCATCAATTCCAGGTATGCTTCGTTTTGGCAATTACTTTTGTGTGTGATTTAAAGGTTGTTGAGCTTAAACCTATTCCATCTTTTATCTTAGTCAGTTTACAATATGTGCATGTGGAACCCTCACTATTCACTTATCTACTTGGTGATTAAACAATAGATAAAATACAGTTGACTAGGGACTCAAAGTTGAGCATCAAACGCCTTGATGTTGCAGGGATTCAGGGAGAGATTATTGGCAGATCCCAAATTTTTACATAGACTAGCTATAGAAGAAGCTATATCAATTACAACTACTCTCTTAGCACAGTATGAGAGGCGTAAAGAAAATTTCTTTGAAGAGCTTGACTATGTTATTACGGATACTGTCAGGGGATCAGTTGTTGATTTTTTCACTGTATGGCTTCCTGCTCCAACCTTGTCTTTCCTTTCAATTGGAGATACGATAGATACACCAGACAGCGTGGAAACATTAAAGGGCTTACTTGGTTCCATACCTGATAATGCATTTCAAAAGAATATTGCTGGGAAGGACTGGAATGTGAATCATAGAGTTGCATCAGTACTTTTTGGTGGTTTGAAGCTTGCTGGTGTTGGATTTATTTCCAGTATTGGCACTGCGGTTGCCTCAAATATTTTGTATGCAGTACGCAAATTACTGAATCCAGCACTTGACACCAAACAACGGATTAAAAGATCACCAATACTTAAAACAGCAGTTGTGTATGGGGGCTTTTTGGGAACTTCAGCAAATCTCCGGTATCAGGTAAGTGCAAGTAGCATTAGCTACAATTCTTTTCTTTTCCTTCTTCTTCTTCTTCTTTTTTTTTTTTTTTTTTTTTTTTTTCAATGCTATTTTTCCCTGAAGCCATTTATGATTTCTATATTCTATTTCTTGTTTTCTCAGTAAAAGGTGCCGAAGGTAGATTTAATTAGTATTGACTATTGACAGCATGGTTATGGCATCCAAAACATTATGGGTTTCTGTTCTCTTGGACATGAATGCATCCACTGAAAATGGTCCTACTTAAAGAATATGTTCTTAGAATTGACCAAAGGGGATGATCCTAATCAATAAGTAATCAGTCAAGAAAAAAGTTTGATAGGTTGACTTGCTAGGATGCATATGATTAATATTTTGTCCTTGTATTATCAGTGGTCATAGACTTATAAATAATGGATCCTTGAATATTTTTATAGAAAACACTGTTTGATCATTATAAAAGAACAGATATAAGGGCAACACTTCTGATTAATTTAACTCTTTGATCCTATGTTAATTGTGATATCATTACCACTCAAGAGATTTATCCTGGATTTAAATTTGATGATCTGTCAAACAAACATTTGGAATTAAAACAATCAACATATAGCTAACTCTTCGCATGGAATGTTTACAAATAATGTTTTTCTTTTCCCTCCCTTTTTTTTGTCTACTTATTTCTGACTTCAAGTCACTCTATCAGTTACTTCGAGCACACCCCTTCATTTAGTTCATCTCTCCCCCATTTTAACTATTAAGCTCGTAATCTCCACCAAAGCACCTGTTAACTTATTGCTAATATCATCCATCTAAGCCATAATCTGCGTGTATACTTTACCTAGTGTTGTCAAAGTCCTATAGTGCTCAAGCTAGAATTTCAAATTGATGCTTTCTTATTAATCGAATAAGCACTGAAACATGAGTTATTAAACAGTGCCAGTGGACATCACTCTATAATGAAAGAGTATATTTCTATTTATTTATTGTCAACAACAAAATAAATTCTACCTGAGAAAGTGCCAACTGAGCACAACAAATATACAACCAAACAAAAAGAAGACACAAATATCACTATTTTCTTACTCTCTTAATCCTTAGTAAATGTTTGGTATTAACATCAGAATAAATTTTAATGCAGGTTATTGCTGGAATAGTGGAGCACAGAATTTCTGATCAATTTGCCTCTCAAACATTACTTGTAAATATGCTATCTTTTTTTGTTCGGACTGTCAACTCCTATTGGGGAACCCAGGTTAGATACATCTTATTTTACTTCAACTTCTGGGTTTTGTCTCATTGATTTTTTATTTTTATTTTTTTATAATTTACTGAGAATGATCAGACGAATTTACAATATAGCTATATCCTCATTATTTTGAGAATTTTGTATACTTTGGTTGTCTTGTCAATGGATAAGGCAAGGCCATTACCTATTGTTGGTTGCGTTAATACGTGGAGCTGGAAGGAGGTGGGCTGTGTACAAACCTAATCCCTAGCATTATTTGTTTTAGTGTTGCCTTGTCATTGCATTTGCTCAAATCATGTAGTCAAGGTGAACGTTGTGGGTATCCCTTACACCATCATGTGTTGTGCACATGTGGATGATGACACATATCAGCTCAAAGACACACGTGTTAGTCTTCTAGGGACACGTTGTTGGGTGATGCCTTTGGAAGGCTTGCTGAACCTTAAATGTTAGTCTTAAACTGGAGCTTTCACCACACCCCAGTTCCTTGCCGTAGTTAAATTGCACGACTCAAAAGACTTCATTTGACTTGCTGACATGGATGTTTCACGACTCCAGTTTCGCCTTGCCTCGCCTCGCCTCGCCTCGCCTTGCCTTTGCCAATGTGTTCGCCGCGCCATCCCTAGTACATAAGTTAAGAGGTAGGACTTAGGTGTGCTGAAGTCTTCAGCTAAGTGGGTGTTTGGGAAGTGGGTTTTTAAGTGGGTTTTTTTTAGTTGCAGGATATTATTGGATAAAAAAATTTTGGTATTTGGGAAGATAATTAGATTTTTTTGTGGTTGGATGTGATGTTTGTGAGAGAAAAAGTGAAATGATTATGGAGTTGGATGCGATATTTTGTTTGGATTTGTTTTTTTTTAGTTTTGTAAAAACTTTGTCTTTTAGTGGAAAAAATAAAAAAAAACCCAAAACCAAATCTTGCCAAACACGCCTAAGTCACTGCGGGACTCTGGGTCTTGTGGTTTGGTGGCTAGAGATTGAGGTATCACTCAGCGTGATGCCCCGCAGGCGTCACTGCCTTGGGCCAAGCTTATTGAGAGAGAGACTGCCCCACTGAATTTTTGTATAGTGTTTCGAGGACTAAGGAAAATCCTCATGAAATGATATGTTCTAACACATGAAATATTCCAGCATAATTCTGCAATATTCAGAAAGTCTGTTACAGGAAACGTGACATACTTTCTATAAATTGGAGGTGGTGCCCTCCTTACATCCCGATGATTCTACAAACTTTAGAGAGGTTTCTGAGCTCTGTATTATGTGCCTTGGTTGCATCATGCTGCTTCTGTGTCTCTCTCTTGTTGGGCTGCTCTGTATCTCACCTGAACATCCCCTTTTTCATCGGCATATGTAATGTTTGGGTCCACTCTCCTTTGAACCCCTGACCCTCGGTCAATACTACCTTCAATCATAATATATGTACCCTACAAAAAGAGAAGGTTGCTAAAATTTATTGTACTGTTAGTAGACAACTATTTGGAATGTGTAACTTTATCTTTGACATCGGTGTTATTGTTGCATGGGTGGGGCTGAATGAGGTGATATTTATTTTGCAATCTGGTGTCTGTTCGTGCTTCCACTAATGCAATCAAATTAGTTTTGTTGTTTAATATTAGTCTCTGAAATTTTTGCAGCAATGGGTCGATTTAGCGCGGTTTACAGGACTGCAAGCTACGAAGAGCGAACCACCCTCTTTCCAGACTCCAGATTCTCCAAATCAAGCTGCACTGGAATGCAACGCTCCAGAAGAGGCCGCTATTGATGAAATCAAGAATCAGTGAGGTCATAATTCTTCTTCATTTGTTAGTTTTTGAAGCTTCCAATACAACTGTTATACATCAATCCAAGTTTCCAACCTACAAGTGTTTTTCTGGGATGACAAAATTGTACATTCAAAGTCGACGGGGCAGGACTAGATCAAGCAAATTAGAATCATTCTTTTGGAGGTTAGGTTGGGAATAATTGATTTAATTGTTGTCTAGATTTTAAGTACAATCATGTATTTTAGATGTGTAAATCAGATTTTGGTTTGATCTATAGTAGTATGATAGAATCATGAATTTTACACTTAAATCCGTAGAAAGATAAAAATAAACCAAGACAACACGAATCAAATGATCATTATTACACTTTTATGAGCATCGCTTCATCAGACATTCCGATCCAGCTCCTCATTCATCCTATCTTCTAGCTTATGTTTAACTTTCTCAAGACCGACTTCTAGGTTCTTCGGCTGTGTCATGATTCGTCATTTCAACATTTAGTCTCTCGAATAAAATTATCCACATACAGCATGATTTTCAATAAACAAACCAATTGTTCAGAACATAAGAAGCAGGTCCTTTCCTCTTGCTGGGCAAACTTATTATGGATGAATAATCCGCTAAACAGATCAAAACTGTCTATTATTGTGCTTTCTTTCTGCAGATAATTAATTACATGTTTGTATGTTTAATTATTGTATCCAACACAAAAAAAAAAAAAAAAGAAAAAAAGAAAAAAAGAAAAAAAAAGAAGTGTATAAAAAATGGACATTTAAATTGCATTTACCAATTGTAGCAAAGAGCAAATAATTGTTTGTATTTATTTTTGTCTCTTTATATTTACTTTTAGGTAGACTTTTCAAAAAGCCTATGACTAGGCTTGCATAAAGAGTTAAAAATTTTGCAACTTTTGGACGTAAAGTCTTGTAAAGTTAGATATGTTAGATATGGAATTAGATAGACATTAAGTTATATTTTGTTTGTATTCACCCCTTGTAAGTCTATATATTGGCCTTTATGCCAACATAATAATGTATGCAAATTCTCTCCATATTCTCTCCATCTTTGAGCTTCCTTCTTTGTCTCTAATTTCTCTACCTTAATTCCAGAACTCCACTATAATTTCATAATAAAAATAGTAAAAAGCTCATTTCTTTTTTAGTTTTGTAATTGGTATCAGAGCTTGGTGAAGAGCTTTTGAAAGCAAGATCAAGCTATGTAAGTATTTCTATCTACGTATAGATTTTTGATATATATATAAGTTTGTATGGTTTGTTTTATGTTATAAAAAAAAAAAAAAATTAAATTAAAAATTTCGTCTAAGTTTTTTGTGTATCTTTTGTATTTTATATCTTCATAATTATTTGTTTCATTTATAGTTGTTGTAAAACCTATATGCTTAGTGTATGTCAAAGCCCATATACTCGTTAAGATCTTTTGACTATTGGCCATAATTAAGCCTTTAAGATCATAAAAAGAGGTTTTAGGCACTAGATAATACACTAGGAGGGTCTTAGGTATCAACAACAATCTAAAATGACAATTAATTCTGATGATATAATATGCTTTGGAAATACAAAAAATAATGTTAATAATAAATATGATCATAGTTTGCATATTACTAAAGAATCTGCAAATATAAATAGTGTGTTCTACTTTAAATAATATTACTGATATTATGTGTTCTTGGTTTTCTAAATTAGATAAAAATCAAAAAATAAATCAAAATTATCTAGAGACTAAAGTTGAGTCTATAGAATCTAAAATAGACAATTTGGGTTCTATAATAAATATTGATTTAAATAAAGAAGCAAAAAAACTAAATAAACAAATTGGTGACAAAATTAGAAACTATATCCTTCATAAACAATGATGGAATGAATAGTCCAGGAGATTGTTACATCCTTAGGCTATTTTATGGTACAGAAGATATTATGGTACTTCAAACCAATAACTATAATAAAACTGAATATGAAAATATTGTTGAAATATTGGATTATTGGAGAAAATTATATAAAGACCCAGACTTAAGTATTGATGAAAGAAATAGGCTACTAGATCAGATAAGAGAAATTTATCTAGAAAATGAAGCCCTTTTACAACACTTTAATTATGATATTAATATGTTAACTAATGATGATGACAGCCAATCATCCTCATCTGAAGAAACAATAGATCAAGACATTTTATTGGAAATAAATAAAGAGAAAAAAAAGGCAGAAGAGCCAATTGATCTCGAATTATTTGGCACATGGGGAGATGGAGAAAATTTTGATTTTATTCAGACAAATGAAGTTAAAAATGATACTAACATTGGAAGTACTTCCAATCCTACACCTAAGTCTGAAAGTTCTTGGTGTCGATAGATGTGGACTCGATCTCCATTTCCGACAACAACCGGTCAAACAATGAAGTTTTAAAGCCAATGGACTGTATATATGTATATGTATTTCCCTGTAGTTTGCTCATGAGCGACTAAAATTGGTAGAACATTGCAATAACTGCCAATTGTGTGGGTCAGAAATTGACTTCTAGCAGCCAGTCTATCATGCTCTTCACAGGACATTTCCAGCAGTTTGCAACCCTGGAAACATATGAAAAAAGGCAAATCCCACTTAAACATTATAAATAAAGCATCAGGACCTCTCTGTTCTTTTCTTTTCTTTTCTTTTCTTTTTTTGGGCACAAAGTTTGCAGAAATTATAGGTAGAATGATAGATAAACCAGAGATATCATCTCCAATTGGGTGAGTAAGCGTCATCTTGTTATAAAGAAAAAAAGAAATATACAACAAAGCTCAAGACACATGTCACATGTGCTAAGGACACACATTGACAACGACAAGAAAAAACCTGCCAAGCTGATAAATACTACAAGCTCGAGGGGCTAGACCAATTGAACAAAAAAACATTTGAATTTTTGTCAGCCACATCACATTGTTCAAGAAAGCTTGAGTTTGCGAATCTTTTCGTTAATTTTTAATTTTTGGATTTTCATACAAGTCATCACACTAATCTGTGTCTAATACTAACCTTTGCCCTCGTTTGGCATGCAACACTTTTATTTTAAAAGTTAAAAAGTTATTAAAAAAATTAAAAAATTTATAATTTATATCAAAAAATCAAAAATTTTATTTTCTTTCTATTTTTTGTATATTTTTTAAAAAAAATTAAAAAATTATTCCAAACAGATTAATTTTTTTTTATCTTATATTTTAGTTAAAAAAATTAAAAAATTACTAAAATAATATGTTTCCAAACGAGGCCTAGTTTCAAAAATTTGAAGGAAACTGGAGCAAACAGCATGATCCCTTATTGAGACCCTGTCGTATACAAAAGTGAAGGTCTTTCCAGCCATCTTTCCCACTCTCTGGTCCAAACATGGGGTGAGTGAGTGCACAGCACATCCGATTCCGGGGGCCGTACCTGCCAAAAACACATACATATTCAGCACATACACGAACATGATGTGTTTTTACTAAATTCATGTCATTTTGAAACAAATTTTTCTAAAAACGTTGTTTTGAATTTATTTTTCAAAAATCGAATTGTTTTGAGATTGAGTTTACAAAACATAAACGTAAGTCACATATATATCTATATAATAAAGCAGAACGATTTTTGAAAATATATAAAATGTATTAGAGATACATTTGTTTTGAATGGCTGAGATCAACCCTAAGAATATATTAACAGTGCAAATCAATGTGATTCCCGCTCAAACATCTCTCCCTCAGCCTTCCACCTACCCACGTCTCTCTCTCCCTTTATGTACTTCTTCTTTCCTCTTCATACAGACGTTGCTCGCTCTTCCCCTTACAACGCACCCTCATCACTTGGCTCGCAAGGTTAGATGTCCTCGATTTCTGTCTCTCCCCTTCTCTCTCTGTTTCGATTTCTGCCTCTTCCATTCTCTCTCTATTTCGATTTCTGATCTTTTTTTTTGTTTACATCTGTTCGACGCTTTCATGCCTCATTTTTTGGGCATCACACACGTGATCTGTATTCAATTGTTTAGGTGGCTTCAAGGTTTTGAAAATCGAACTCGCACTCGCAACCCTTCCTCTCGTTGCTCTCGAACTCGGCTAGCAAGGTAATATCGATTTATGCTTCTCCTCTTCTCTCTCTGTTTCAATTTCTAATATTTCTTTTTGTTTACATCTGTTCCACGCTTTGGTGCCTCATTTTTTGGGCATCACACACATTTTTATCTCCCTAGATCGTTTGATTCATGGTGTAACGATCTGTAACCCTCGCACTCGCAACCCTCCATCTCGCTGCTCTCGAACTCTCTCTCATTCAAAGTAAAGAACCCTAATCATGAGTGAACTAAAACCTTAATTTCACTTAATTTTAAAGAATCCTTGATTGCTACTAAATGTTTGATTGCTAATGAATAGAGTTTATTGATTTTATGATTTTTATCTCCCTAGATCATTTGATTCATGGTGTAGTGATCTGTAACCCTCGCACTCACAACCCTCCCTCTTGCTGCTCTCGAACTCTCTCTCTCTCTGTCGGGTGAAGGAGATTCCAAGATTCAAAGTGAAGAACTCTAATCGTGAGCAAACTAAAGCCTTAATTTCACTTAATTTTGAAGAATCCTTCACTGCTACTAAATTTTTGAATAGAGTTTATTGATTCTATCTTATTTTTTGAATCCATAAGTGTATCTCTCTATCTAAGACCAAAAATGACTTTGGCTAGAAACTCCCACAGCTTCTGTGATAGATTGGGGTAAATAATATAATGATTTCTTAATGGCGGTTATCACTTGGCTGGTGATGCTTTTGAGTTTGTTTCATGGTTGCTCATGGTTGTTCTGATTCAAAAAATAGTATAATGATTTTGTTTTTGATAGGTTGGGGTAAATAGTATAACGACTTCTTAATGATAATGTTTTTTTTTTTTTTTTTTCCAGTCAAATTCTCAACCTTAGAGCTTTCTTTGTTTTTTTAGAAAACTTGTGTTAGAATGTTTGGTGCCGCTTTTCCCAATAACTTATGAGATTTTGCTTAATTCTGTTGTATGTGTATTTTTTTAATTTTGTTTTGTTGGGAAAGAGTTGTTCGATGCTTCGATTGTTCTCTCACCTTCCCAGGCGAGGTCAGTCTCTCTCTCTCTCTCTCTCCCTCTCTCATGCAACCAAACTTGAGGCTTCAAGGTTTGATTCTTTATCTAGGTTTAAACTGGGTTTATTGTACACAGATAGATTATGTAATAACCCGACCTCGTACATGTTTTCTGATATACTTGCAGTCCCTTTATTCTGCGCATTTAAATGCTTATTGTGAAATTTCATGAGAAATTAAGTTTAATTAAGTGGACCCTATGATTATAGATCCATAACTGTTTAATAAGAAAACATATCTGTCACAATTAAAATGTTTGGATCAGAAATTGAGAGCCTTAGAGGCTTAATAGTTTGGAATTGATTTGACAATTGAGATCAACATAATTTTTAAGTCATAATAAGCATTTTTGTGAAAATTTGATTTGGAATGATTAAACTGATTAAATTCCGTCCTTATTCACTTTATATATATATATATATATATTTGTTCCCTAGACATTTGACTTAGAATCTTGGAACTCAAATATCTTCTCAAGAGGGTTAGGAAGGAGAATTAGGGAGGAAGAGGAAAAAATCCTTCTAGGAAGAAATTGGAAAATTAAAAAAAAGGGTTTATAGAAACTTTAAAGCTCAAGGTATGTAGATTTTACCTCAATTAACTCCTCTCTTGAAAATGGATGGGAATTCCTTGATGTTGAGTGATGTAGAGTTGTGATGGAATTCTTGTATGTGTGTGTTGGATGGTTAGTATGATAATTTTATCATTTATTTATTTTGATTCAACTTGAGTTATCTAGCAAGAAGTTATATATTCTAATTTTTCAATCTTTAAGCTTGAATTTATTTATGTGAATAGGTGGTGATATATTTATGTGTGTGTGGGTGTGTGTGCTTATGTGGGTGAGTGTGGGTGTGTGTGCTTATGTGGGTGATGGAAATACTTTGGAATTGAATATGATTGTGAGTTTAAGGTTAATGATCTAAATTATAGTTAGATTAATATGTGTTTGTGAGTTCCCTTTACATGATTATTAAACCTTATTTTAGCAATTAATGGATCTATATTGAGCCTCAAGGATACTCACCAAAAGTGGAATTTTGCTGGAATTTCGAACTGCACATTGTGCAGAATCGCCGCACGTGCGGGGTTCATGGCCGCACGTGCGGGAAGCCTTGCCGCACGTGCGGGGCTCACAGCCGCACGTGCGGCCCATGCTGCAAAATTTTGTCTGCTCCGTTTTACGTGCTTCACCCTCTAGTATTTTTGAAATTTGTGTTTGATGCTCTTCAGATGCGTGTAAATTCGTTCGAAGTAAAATGAAGCAGGAAATGAATTAAGAAAGAAAAAGAACTAATGTATAAGTTGTGCATATGTGTAGGTCATACCCCGGGAGGGACAAGCGCCCCGTTATAGCACTGTGAGTAGTACAACAATTGTACATTTATTTACCGTAAATAGTTCTGGCTATTAATACTCTGTACTTCGGGTAATTATGTCAATATTTATGTTCATTAGGAACCGATGTGAACTTATGCATATGAACTATTAATCTTGTAGAATTGGTTGACGGGAAGAAATTGTGAATGGTTATACCCCTATCAATGAAATGATGCATTTACTTTCTGTTCATCGTTAACGTTATTGTTCCGTTATTATGGGACAACTATGTCAACTTATGATAGACCATGGGAAAATCTAAAAGCATTATTGAACGATATGTTTTGTTTATTGTTAATAATGAATACTAACATTCTGTTATCTGGAAGTTAACTATATTGATTCATGACGAACAAATGGAACGTATGTGCACTATGGAACTACTGTATCTACGTATCTCTGGAATCGTTCAATCTGTAAATGTGCTTACCTTTTGCTAATAATTCTCAGCTACGTTCTGTTAATCTGTTAAACTTAAATTAACTATGTTAACTCATGTAAGTGATGGATAGAATGTGTGTACTTTCATATGACCTTGGAACTCTATATGACTTTGAATAGTCTGCTCTAATGATTTCTGGTATAGAACAAAGTGCTGTACGGAACTAAGTGCTACAGTGTGAGTCACCTCTAGAATCCATACGAGCCACCTCTTGAGTCCATACATATGTGAAAGTTATGAGGCCTATGGTCGTTCTGTGAAAGTTATGAGGCCTATGGCCATTCTGTGAACTGAGGCCTATGGCCGTTCTGTGAAAGTTATGAGGCCTATGGCCGTTCTGTGACCTATGTGAGGCCTATGGCCAATCTGTGACATCTGGGCCTATGGCCATTCTGTATGATTTGTTAGTATGAAACAAAGTGTTGCACGGAACTAAGTGTTGCTAGGCGAGTCACCTCTAGAATCCGTGCGAGCCACCTCTTGAGTTCATACATGCATGAAAAGGGCTTAATGCCATTCTATTCAAGGGCTTAATGCCACTCTGTTCAAGAACTTAAAGCCATTCTGAAAATAGTTACAGAATAAAGTTAACTATATGTCCTCTGCCCTTAGACATGTACATTGTAATTCAAGTTAAATGTTAAATTGTTACGTACTACTATTCACTGAGCTTGACTCACTTTATGTTATGTTTGTTTCTGTAGGCACTCCACTTGGAGGTCAGTCTTAACCCATGGCATCCATTCCTCTTTTGTCAACCTCAGAGGGTCCAGGCACTTATATGAAGGCAGTTTATTTTATGGGGTTTTGCTAAGCTTTTGGTTTTGTACCCTGAATGTCTGTTTAAGGTTGAAGTGTATATAATTCCTTTACCTTTCAATGTTTTGTTATACACCCAATCTTGAGGGCTGGGTCTGTATATATATATATAAATATATGTACATAGCTAAATTCTTTAATGCACGTCACTGTATGTTTATCCGCCTTATGTTTTGTTTGTGATCCTGGCATGATAGTGGTCGCTCAATGGATATAATTCTTTTATTATATTACTTTATGTTGGTAAATGCTTCCGTTCAAACCCCATATATCTTGTATATCAGGTTAAGTGTCCAATCCTGAATAGGTCATGCCCAAACTTTTAGGGGCGAGTTTGGGGTGTGATAGATTATAACATATACATCCATCCAAATTCCAACATATTTAACAACTTTTATCATTAAAAACAAAAAGCAAAATGGGATAAAAGTTAACCTTTGAGTTCTGGAAGAGGCACAATCTCCAAATAATCATTAAAGAGGAAAAAAAAAAAAAAATTCCCAACTATGTGAAGGATGGTGATTTAGAATGATTATTTTTTGATAAACTATTTTGGTTTGAGAATGATTAAGTTGCTAAACTTTGATATAGTTTTTGGTCTTATAGGTGATGAGAATGCTAATGTTTTTGGATAGATATATTTGAACAATAATAGATTGTGGTGTTGTTGCTGTTTGAGGAAGCTGTTAAAGGAACTCATTGTTGTCGATCTGTAAGCATTTAAGCCATATTTTGTTCATAATCTATTACTTTCATTCGTTGTGTAAGCGAATAGTGGTGTTGCAATAATCATGACTTTAGTCTTGAAGAATAGCAGTCTAAATTTTTATGTGTACTATTTTGGGCTACTGAGGCACTAAATGTTGATTTGTGTCTCTTCCCCACAGAAACTCTTTCCAATCTTTCTTCTCCTTTTCAGTAAGGCACTAAATGTTGGCAATGTACCATATTTTCTTAATATATAGATTTTCTTAATCCATTAGAAATTATAGCAGCGTGCTTGCAGCTAGATATTCATTACAACAAAATTGACTTTTTACGGCTTGCAATGCATGCCGTAAAAACTCTTTCACGGCATGCACACAAATGCTTTTATATGACATGCCGTGGAAAGTTGAGCGTCATTTACGGCATGCAGGTAAAGTTGTAAAAAGTAACAAATTAAACATTAATGATATACTTTGTATGTCGTATATAACTTTTTACGACATTTTTATCATGTCATAAATCATCATACTTTCCATGACATAATTTTGCATGCCATAAAAGATTATTTTTAATATATTTATGACATACTTTGTATGCCGTATATAGTATTTTATGACATTTTCTTGCATGTCATAAATCATCACACTTTTCACGACATAATTTTGTATGCTGTAAAAGGTCATTTTTAATATATTTATGACATGCCTTGTATGCCGTATATAATCTTCTACGACATTTTCTTACATGCCATAAATCATTATACTTTTCACGGCATAATTTTGCATGCCGTAGAAAGTTATTTTTAATATAATATATATATATATATATATATATATAGGAACATGACCTTGCCTAACCGTATGTAGACAATAGCTTATAAAATGCAACCTGTTACAAACCAAGCAGAAGCAACAACTATGAAGTAAGCAAAAAAATCTAATATCCATACACTAAACAACCTGCATACTAACTTTTATCCTCAACTTCTATCATATCAAACTGATAACAACCTCAAACATACAAATCAAAAAAAGTATCCAAATCATAAGATTCACTAATCTCTAAAATACGACTTTAAACATCCAAAAAGTATAACTACAAATTGTAAATCAATTAGTCCAATATTTCGTCCAAAAGAATGAATTGACTAGGCCATGAAACTGTATTTCCTATTGCATCTTGAAGATCATGCATCTCATGAGTAGAACGAAACAACGGCACGTTGATTGTTACGTGGTTCACCCATACTTTCGAACACAAAGGTCCAAGAATTGCATGATGCACCTTTGACTTGGGATCCCTTGATGCAATTTGGCCTTCTTCAACCACCAAGTTTGACCCCTCCCAATGCAACAACTTACATTTGACATTTGCTAAGCTTGACACACCATTACTTTGATCCTACAAAAATTAAGAGTATATTAGCATACTGCATAACATTCATCCCATTTACGAAGTATTAGTTCAACAAAGGAAATGAAAGTGTCAAAAAGCTTCAACGAGAACTCACTTACATATGTCATCAATGTCAGAAAAGAAAATTTCAACCTGATGAATACATATTTTGAGGTGGTCACACTTATGAGTCTACTCAACCTGATGAATTTGTAAAACCAAATGGACATTCTAATTCAAGTAGATCTCTAATAAGTTGGAAATAGTGAGAAATGAAGAGAAAGAGAACTTTAATTTTATTTTATAAGTTTCATTTCTCACCAAAAGTAGTGAGATTTGGCAAGAAACAAGCTCTGATTGCTTGTGTATCTTCTAGAATACCGAGATTGTTCATTAAAATGCACTAAAAGAAAAGAAACATCACCCATATCCCTATATCACATTTTGCTCTTTTACTCATCCACACATGATAGCGAGAAAACACGATAATTTCTTTTCTTTTCTTTTACAATCATTTCTTTTTCTTTTTCTTCTAACCCCACAATCCAAGCGGAAGGTAAATTTTGCCAAGAAACAAAAAGTGGGCGGAAAATCACTATCATCAGGTGTTGGCTTAGAGCTAAACTGTTACTGTTGGACCACATTATAGCCCTAAAAATATGACAAGGCTCAAAAAAAGGATCTTAGGCCAGACAAAGGCTATTCAACCACCACATAAACATTACCATCCAAGGAATAATTAAGACACATTTGAATGTCCGAAAAAATATGAATTGGATCACTTTAGGATTGGCTCATTAACAAATTAGATAAGTACATGTGTTGCACTATAAGGATGACAACTAAAAAATTGATTAATTTATTTTCTTTGTGAGAATTTAAATTAGTTCATTTCTTTTAAACGTAGAATTACTTAAATATAAAATTGAGAGATACAAAATCTCTTTTGTTCAACATGACAACAAAATGAGGGATAGGGGTGGTTTAATCACCACAGTTCAGGTGTTGTAAAGAGTGAGTGGGATGGGCTTGATGCAAGGCTTTGGACCCCACCCCACCGCACCCCACCCACACACATCGATCCTTCTTGGCAAAGCAAATGCAATGCTAAGGGTACCATCCAGTGTTCACACCATGTGATGTAGACCCCAAGAACAACCCCACGTCGTGGAAAAGGTACCATCCAGTGTTCACATGACCCTTTTTTTTTTAATTTTTATTTCAACTACAGTGTTCGCACTATTGTAGAATTATTTTAATACAGGTATCTAATGCACTCCTTTGGCACATAATAGGTATCTAATGCACTCTATGAGACCGTTAGCTTGTGGTGGTACTGGGAGCAGCTGCAAGAAATAGAGGACCGAGTATATCTTTGGATTGTATTCAACACATCACCTTTCATTTCTTTTAAGTGTTTTGAGAATCAAACACCTCATATTTACATGAAACTATTATAATACTTTGTTTTTCTCTACCGGTACTCCTGACATTTACCTTGATGAAATTCCGACTACAGATTCTGCTTATATGCTAGTTCCAATAGTAAACCCCACAAATATCAACAAAACCCTAAAAGAACTCTATCAACCAAGAATTATTTCAATTGACAATTATTTTTTGTACCATGAGAGAAACAGTGAGCTAAATCCAATGAAAACGCCATATCAAGTTGACATGCTTTATGTTGACCAAAAAAAAAGAAGAAAAAACGAAAAGTTGTCATGCTTTGAAATTAGTAAATCTGCCAGACCACAAAACTTGGTTATTCTAATGAGTGGAGAATATGCAGCAGTGCTTATTTGGCTTGAAGCTCAATCTCCAGCAAATCAACAATGCAGTTTATAATTTCATTACTACAAGACCAGTAGTAAACTGCAAAATGGACTTTGAAGAAAGAAAAAAAAGGCACTTCTAAAAACAACATAACTTACCATATCTAAACCAGTTGGAAGGTTTACAATTGAAGAACCACCACATTTAGATAATTTCATAGCTTCAATGCTTTCAGTAACATAACCAACTTCATTCACCTAAAAAACCATAAAAATGCTTCATTAAGCATATAGCTACCACATAATTCCAGCAATTAAAGACATGAAAAGTAGATAAAAATGTTTTGAAAATACTATTTTCACTCACTGAAGTTGGAAGGTTGTCATGAGGAGTAGATTGGAGTAGATTGGAGCTTCTTTGGGAGGGATTGGTACCCTACAATCAAAGATAAACATGCAAGTGATTTAAATATAAAATAGCAAATTAAAGACAAACAAATTATGTGCCATGACATTATATTATCATGTTTAGCTTTTCCTCTTACATCATTTTGCCTTCTTTCTTTGATAAGCATGGCTCTTATCTCATCGAGTTGTTGTTCTAAGTCCAGCAACTTGCTTTCAAGTTTTCTCACGTGCTCATTTTGGTGTACTTGTGCATCAACCTTAGATGGTAATGCCCCAAATCCTAGCCCTCGTACACTCCCACGATTAGATCAACAACAATAAACCTGAGTCGTTGCAGAGAAAAACAAATATCAATATCAGCCACCTCTGAACATTGATTTCTGTTTGTGAACAAAAGCTAAATACAAAATCTAAACACAATGTTTGTGAACCAAAAATGGGAATTTTTTCCCTTGGGCAGATGGTTCAACCTAAGAATATAAATGCATCAGCTCATGGTAATACTATTTCATTTATCAAAAATACAAGATCTAATTATATACTCATGCGTCTCATTCTCATTTCCCTAAATAGCATACTGAAAGCTTATTAGACATTAAAAATTAAAACATTACGAGAAATTATAAGAGACACATTTCCTAATGATAAGCACAAGACAATCCATCCATACGTCACAAACGGTATGGCCAATATAAAATTTTAAAAACCACAAATTTCAAATCAAACATCAATACATACAACTTTACAAGCCAAACAATAATTCTTTATAAGCCAAACAATAAATTCTTGATAATATTGATTTCAAAGACAGCACAATATTCACCTTACAAGTATATCCACTCATATTAACTTCAAAGAAAATAGCTAGTGAAATTATATAAAAAGGAAAAAATAAAAAGAACGACAAGTAAAGGAGAACTAGTCAAGCCCAATAAGCATTCAGTTATATGAAAATCAAATGTTCCTACTTCTCATTAATCATGCAACACTTCCACACCCTCACAATCCATCCTCACGTAGTGTTCATCTTCATCATTAGTATTTGCACCAAGTCTAGATGCATATAAAGGTGCAGATGGCACATAGGCATCTTCATCATACATATCCAAATCACGAAAGCCTCTTGAAGGTGCTTTAAGTACAACTTCCCAACTAGATGTATCATTATCCCTCAAATACACATGTACTAGACTTTCTACTATGCCCTCAAGAACTACAAACATGGTGGACACAAAGCCCTTGCAGTAATAGTTTGCATACCAAGTGGTTATTCTTTCCTAAGCATTCATCAAATCACAATGCTGACTTCCATCCAACCCAGATTATATTATTTGCATTTAAATAGCAATTACATCAGTATAGGGGGAGAGAAATTCACTAGCAACAACAATCAACAGAGAAGGATTTGATATTTGATCTCACAAACTCCTCAAATCAAGTTCACTTTATGCCATGGAACCAAAGCAATACATTACCATTTTTAATTAGGTTATTCTAGCAAAATTCCACAAAACAAACAAACAGCCTCAAAATTTAAGGATAAAGTTAACACCATATCAACCAGGCATAATCATCCATTAATGAACTGCATAGACTATAAAACCTAATAAGATTGCTAATTCAGTGGATATTGTGGGATTGAAATTGACTGAACACATAATATGCAGCAGCTTCACTGTAAACTACATCTCAACATTGTCTCAGTAGAGAATATAGAGGTAGAATGTCAAATTCAAGCACCTGCTATTCACCCAAGTCTGTGTGGATAACTGAATAATCACTTAACATTTAAACAAAATGACAGCAGGAGAAGATTTTTATATCTTCATCTCAGTTAAAAGATAAAATACCAAATCCTGTTATTTTTTTGGTATTCAAGCATACTAGAATATGTAATATCATAATAATGGTAGAAATAGATTCATTTTTGTTTTGACATTCTATACAAAAATCCCATAACAAGTCTAAGGGGCAAAACTCTGTTCTAGGCATATTTTATCAACTCTTTTCCATTTGTCTTTGTTGCAAATTTCAATTTAAGTAGAAAATTTCATACATTCCATATAGGGGGTTGGGTAAAATTTCATGTAATTCAGTACACAGAATAGAATACACAAGAGAACATCTGTGACAAAAAAAAAAAAGAGTCAAAAATAAAAAAAAAACAAAAATTTTTTTTGTCATTCCAAAGCTAAAAAGTCAAAAAAGCCAAACAAGAATACTAAACGACTAAAAAAGTTTTAAGTTAAAATAGTAAAAAAAAGTCAAAAAAATCAACTAAAAAAGTCATTGTCAAACGAGCACTTACTTCAAAAAGATTATTGAAAGGTTGCTCGGTTTTAATTTTAAGATTTTAAAATTAAATAAAATGTAATCTGAACAACAAATTATTAAAAAAAAAAATAGCACATGATGTATATCACTTTAATAAGTTCAAGATGTTAAAAGTAGAACAACAATCTGTGCAGTTGTTGCCAAGTCTTACAAGTTAAATCCAAAATATTGACAGCTTTGGTGTGTTACAGCTATACCATTAAGTGACAAAACATCAGAAAAATTGGGGTATGCCACATGATATGGGTTCTTATTCTAAAATTCAGGCTAAGAAGAAGATAAGAGGATACAAGAATATTACACGATGATATATCTTCTGTTAACCTAGTCAATATAGTAAAAACTAAAAAGTAATAACTAAGCAAAGTTGAATGCCACATTCAGGGTATTTGTGTTCTCTTATTCCATCAGTTCTTCCTACTATGAGTGTGTCTAGACTCAGATTACTTTCTTTTTCATTTCACATAAATGAATGGACTTTGGAAACAGAGAAAGGTAAGGTGGAATCAGAGAAGCATGATAAAAAAGATCTTTGCTAGAGGAGTGGTTTTTGTTCCTCATAAGCCAAACCCCATATTCAACTAAGAGCAGAAACAAGTAGAGTTTACTGACTGTAAAAAGATAAATAAATCTATATTGCATCTTAAAAAGGAATAAAAGATGATGAAGATGATATGGCAACTAGTCATTGCAAAGCGATTTCACACACACCAAGAATGAAAACTGAAATTACTACATAAAGTAAAACAATTACACTCCAAAACCTTTCATATATTTATTGTTTTGGATAAATAAATCATAGTTCAAAACCCATTGATTTTGCCATCAGAGAAAAGAAAACCAATGATACACCACAAGGAAAGCAACTAATAAAATAAAGGAATAAGTCTGTGTACTTGCACAACGTATTCAAACATATAAAGCTTGCAATAGACTTTACAACACTTACGAATAAGACGATCTTCAAAGGTGTCCTGGTTATATGACCCTTTGAATTTTAAATAAAACCAGAAGGAAAGCAAACATTTGGAACCAATCATTGTGAATGAATACAAGGACTAAATAAGAGGTCTTCCTTGTGAAGTGTTGAACTCTTAGATTTTGGAAACGAGTTATATGTGATGACTAAAAAGAAAACTGTTTTTGAAAATTTTAAATTAGTTTGTCTTACTGACTTTTAAAATTTTTAATCCAATGATACAGATGTGTAGAGCCTGAGATGTTGAAATCAAGCCAGCCACTTTGGTAAGATGTACAAATAAACAGAGCTCTTACAGTGTTGCTTCAGAAAGCAGAGGTCAACTTTTGTTCATAAGCTCCTGTCTCTCTATGAATCCTTGCTGCTTGAGATCATAAAGTTGAAATAAAACTGCAAGGGAGAAAAATTTAGGTTAATTGAATAGAAATCAAATCAAAATCAAAATCAAAATCAAAAATCAAAACCCTAGAAATCAAAATCAAAACTCTAGAAATCAAATCAAAATCAAAGAGAGGTGAGAGAGGAGAAACTGAATTAATCGAATAAAGGATGCAATCCTAGGCTCTCACCAAATTAATCCAAGGCTCTCACCGAATTAATCCAAGGCTCGGAATTAGAATCAAATGCCAAGCTCGGAATCAATCGATTGGTGCTCGTGTAACTAACATCATCGGAGGGGCAGTGGCTGGTGGTGGTTGCTGGTGGCTGGGGCTGGTCGCTGGTGGTGCTGGTTGTCGCTGGAGAGAAAGGAGAGAGAAGGAGAAGAAAGAGAGAGCGAGAGAGAGAGAATAAATGTGTGAGCTAATAGATTGCTACAAATTTGCTCGAAAAAAAAACCTGGGATGCAAAAAAATTGTGTAATTTTAACAATATTAATAAATAAAAAAAATTTGGAGTAGAAAATTTTAGAAAAAAAGACTTAAGTGTAAGTTTATAAATTATTTTTGTATTAAAAAACATCTAGATTATAAATAAAAATTTGAAATTTATAAATATTTAACGTCTATAATTTTTTACGGCATTGTAGACGTCCCCGAGGGACCCCGCTACAGTTCGAACTCGATTTTGTTTGTCACGGTTCTTAATCTTGAACCAAAGAGTCCAAATCTGGCAAATCGTTTTGAGAAACGGATTTTTTTGAAAAGAAGTGCCAAACATGGACTGCTTTGCCAGATATAAAGTCGCCACCTAAATATTTTAAAATGGGGGAATTTAGGAAACCCTGACTTGGTGCCGAAGGCCACATGTCCGTCATCACCGGAGTTGTCTCGGCTCGGGAGCTAGGGTACGATTGGGGAAGGTCAGCTATGAGCACCCTCTCTCGCCCGATCCGAAGATCGGCCTCTACTAACCATGATATCCGTTTTTGAAAACATTATGTGTTCTTATTCCATTTGTTAGCCTAGAATTACTATGTTATGCACACAGCAAATAAGTATAGACTAGATTGCCTAATTTGGAAAGAAACATTGCATATCCGCTTGTTTTGGAAAATGTTTTGGAATTTGCTACTCGCAAGTAGGCTAAAATACGGATTTCAACGAGTTTTTCCAACTCAAACAATCTAACCTTCATCCGCAGGCATTCAAACAGTTTATCATATAAGCATCTAGCCACATGGTAAGCATACTGTCATGTTGACATTCACACGCATGCGAGATGCTAAAGCATAAAACACTTACATCGTACTCCAAGCCAAAACAATAAACTGGTTAGCAAACATGCGTGATCCTAGTTCATGTTAAATTGACTAATGCAGCACATACAGGATGCAATTAGATAGGCTCGGCTAACCTAAGCATAGCATGTGAAATGCTACAACTATCACGTATTCAATTTGAAATTGAAGTACAAATGCAGTTAGAATGATGTGCCGAGCCTGGTGCATGCAAGGCAAATGTATGAATGCACGCATACATTGCATAAGGTATGCTAATTTTAAAGATGCCCTAATCTACCATCAAAAGCGGGTAAATAAAAGGGAAGAAAGACGTGGGGTTGGAAGACATACACCCACTCACGCACATTTATTACACAATTGCCCTCACTCAGAGGGTACAAATAAATATTATAGTCCGGATAACAAATACATTAATTATTACAGAATTTCTAATTAATTAATAGAAAGAATGCAAAAAAAAAGGAGAAAGGTGGCCACAGCCTCCGCCTCGGGATGCGCGAATGATGCATGCTCGAAATTTGGCTCGCCCGGAAAGCCCGTACCATACCACTGCCGCCTCTGTTTATACTGCCCTCTCTCTCTGAAAATTGCCAAAATCCTAGGACAGGTTCCCTGCATGCTGCAGAATACCACCGGCTGGAGGAAATTCCCACCGGCCAAACATAATTTCCATTGGCTGTTGTTGGAGTTATCGGCCATTCACACAATGCCGGTCGGCATTGAATTCTGCCGGTCGGCAGAAGATTCCTACAGATGCCAGTTTTGACAGCAACAGAAGACAGACAGTACATGGCATGGGATTTCAGGCACATGTGAGCACGGTCATGTTTCCCATCATGCTTTGAACTCAGGGAAGCATGGCCCTCGATCCTCGAGCCATCAATGGTGCATGATAGCCCAAGAGATCAAGTTTGCCGCTTGATGTAAAAATGCATGTAATCACACAAATGAGGACCAAGACCCTATCATACCGAAGTCAAGGGCCCCGGTGACCGAGAGTCAAGGCGCATTACATCACTTATAGTATGAATGCTCCTTGACCCTCACACTTGGTTTGACACCCCAAACCAAGTAATGCAATGCATGTTATGCAAACATGACTCAAAGATACAACATGTGATTGAAATGCAAGGCATGCCAAGTGTCATGCAACTAATATGGCATGTATGCAATGCTAGGCATGCAAGATGCAAATGCAATGTAAACATGGACAACCTAAGCAATAGGATCAACATATTACACCACTTGATGAAGCAATCATGCAATGGACATGAGACAAGCATGCAAAGGGGCCTTAAACCATAAAGGGGGCAGACCTTGATCCACCCCAAAACAGTGGCCGGAAGTGCCTAAAAGGGTGGACAAATACTCATGCCAACAAGCAAGCCAATGGTCCTAAGGTTAAGGCACAAAAAGGGGGCACTTCACTCCCACCAACATGACCACTCATGGCATGAATTGGACAAACCAAAACAGAAATTTAACATGCAAAAATGGACTCCAAAACCCATTAATATGGCAGTTAAAATGACCCCAAAGAGATGTATGCACCGAAGCTCATTTCTAGGCATAAGAGGGCACACCCTCAAGGCATGAAAGAGGTCACACATGCACACATATAAACAAGATTTATGGACTGAAATGTGGTCCTAAATGATGCCAAATCATGAGGATGGTCAAAGCTACGCATGCTAGAGGTTAATATGCTCAAAGCTTACAAGCCAAAACACAAAGAGGTGACACCAAACAAGGCAAGCATGACTGAAACAAATGGCCAACAGACCTTAAGCATGGTAGAATAATGCTAACACCTTCATGGAACTAAGCCAACACATGCAAGAATCATGGCCTAAACACAAGATGCATTTCTAGGCCAAATAGGGGAATGTAAAGCAAGTAAGTTAAGCATGCAAAAGGGCACAAATCCGACCAAAAACAGAGATTACATATGACCTAAAAACACCCAAAAACCTCTGAAAAAGGGCTAAAACCAATCAAGCATGCATGTCACCCTTTAAGCCAAAATGCAAGGAAATAAGACAATGAAGGGAGAGGGGTGTCCCTCCCCTATGCAAGACTTCAAACCACCCTCCTCACCACTGAAAATCCACTGGTTTTCAGTGGTGAGAAGACCAAAACACTTAAGCAAACAAGGCCTTAACAAAGAGGCAACAAAAAGGCCAAATAAGGCCTAAGAGGGTGAGTTTGAACTCAAACCACAAAGGACCCTTAATGAAAGTTCTTAAGCATGAAAATATAAGCCTTTTTTATGTTATGCACAAAAACTAAATCAGCAAGCAAGATAGGTAAAAGACTAGTGCAAGTTTGGGAAAACTAAAGTAAAATGCTCACCCTTGAAGCACACCTCAAGAACAGCCAATGCAGCCCTCCTCTTTTGATAAAAAACAGCCCAAAAACTCAAGAATCAACGCTCAAAGTCCCTCAATCTCGGAGCAAGGTGTAATAGTGTGTGTATTAGTGCAAAAGTAAGGTAAAATCACACTTTTAGGCCAAGAAACACACACAAGGGAGGAGAGAGAGGGAAATATAGAGAGAGGGTGTATCTATATGTGTAAGCTCTGGTTTTGCCTTCAAAGTCTCTAACCTAGAACAAAGAGAAGAGCTCTCCTCTTATAGAAGTCCCTCTTGCAAAGCTTACACAACAAGCTTGCTTAGAGGGAAATCCCTCCATACACGTGTATGGAGGGAAGCAGAGTTGGTGCCAGCTATCACAGCTGGCACAAAATATCTACATAAAGTAGATGAACAGTAGTCGGCTACTCAAAATTGTCATTTTGACAAAATTTAGTGCCGACCGGCAAAATAGATTGCCGACGGCAACAAAACACAGCCGGTGGCCTGTGGCCATGGCCGGTGATGTGTGGGGATGCCTCATAAGGCATTCCCTCCCCCTCGAAGGCAAAACACAAGTGTTTGGTGCAAAACCAGACACTAAACGGTCGAGTTCGGAGATCCTGAGGCAAGGCGCGTAGTCGAGACCTCCGGGAACTCCAAACGAACACAAACAAGGATGATCACCGGGTGTTTAAACGGTGACGTCCAAGTCTTAAGGATGGTCAAAAATGGGGTGTCTACAGTTGCCCCTCTTTGACAGAACTCGAAAGTCATAACAATGACGGGAGTGAATGTCAAAGCCCAGAGATGACCCATTTTTGACAAGGCCGAAGACTTAGACAATGCACAAGGCCAAACATAACTTATGATCATGCAAAGAACGCTGTAACGAAGCACACATGCGACAATTTTAAGCTAGCATACACCGAACTACACTACAATGCAGAAGGGATGTAAGAGAATTATGTAATTCTCAATACGTCTCACTCGGAGGATACAATACCTGTGCGGCTCGTCTGGTTGCACCAGCCTCAAATGAACCGTACATACAATATCGTGCCTGCAAAGAAAACAAACTTAACAGGTACAATGTCGTTAACAACATGCATAATAGTGTACTCGAAATGCGTGACAACGCAAAGCAAATGGGGAGCATAACAATGCTGTGAAGGTACAGATATGTAAGTGGAGCGTGCGGTCTACGCATGCAATGAATTTGATCACAAGCATGCGGTCTACGCAAGCAATACATGCGGTCTACGCAGGTAATGGAATTGAACAATTATGCGGTCTACGCAAGCAAAACATGCGGTCTACACAGGTAATGAAATTGAACAATTATGCGGTCTACGCGAGCAATACATGCGGTCTACGCGGGTAATGGATTTGAACAATTATGCGGTCTACGCAAACAATACATGCGGTCTACGCAAGTAATGAAATTGAACAATTATGCGGTCTACGCAAGCAAAACATGCGGTCTACGCAAGTAAAGAAATTGAACAATCATGCCGTCTACGCAAGCAAAACATGCGGTCTACGCAGGTAATGAAATTTGAACAATCATGCGGTCTACGCAAACAAAACATGCGGTCTACGCAAGCAAAACATGCGGTCTACGCAAGTAATGAAATTTGAACAATCATGCGGTCAGCGCAAGCAAAACATGCGGTCTACGCAGGTAATGAAATTGAACAATCATACGGTCTACACAAGCAAAACATGCGGTCTACGCAAGTAATGTAATTAACATGCGGTCTACGCAAGTAATGAAATTGATTACAAACATGCGGTCTACGCAGGTAGTGTATTTAACATGCGGTCTACGCAAGTAATGAAATTGATTATAAACATGCGGTCTACGCAGGTAATGTAATTAACATGCGGTCTACGCAAGCAAAGAAAGTGATTACAAACATGCGGTCTACGCAGGTAATGTATTTAACAGAAACTTGAACATATGTGAGTGAGAACATATCATTCATAATGCAGGGATGTAAAACACTGTAACACAGCGTAATTGAAGCGATTTGTGGGAATCCTCAAGACATGAAAAGGATACGGGAAGGAACGTTCTTCGTACGTATCGAGCATCATTGGCAGAAGTTGTGGCCTGAGGTCGACTCGAAGGTCCATGTTTCAAAAGTGTGCTTCCCCGCAGGGTCTCAAGTAATGAAGGTGCCAAACCATGCCGTTGACCCGAGCAAAGGCATAGAAGGTGTGTTGACCGCAATGGGAGTTTTGCTGGTATCCATTCCGACACTTGGCTACCCTGTCATTCTATGTTTTACTTTCCTTTTTACTGGTAGTTTAAGCACATTGCACTGCCTTGGGCAGGTTTTATTCTTTCTCAAAATTACACATTTTGAAAAGCACGCGACGGGAATGAAACAACCATTTTGTTCAAAAGATGTTGTATTTGTAAACTTTCTATGCATCGCATCGCAAGGTATCACACCACAATGTGAACGAATTTGAACTTATTCTGAACACGGAGTATTTGCATCGTAATAATCAGGTAGTGAACCGACTTACAACTCGATAAGCAAATGTACAAAGGCATGATATGACCAAACAAGTGTGAGTACAACTCGATAAACAAATCAAAAACTCAAAGAGAGTGAAATACAACTCGATAAGCACATGTACAATAACCCGACAAGCAGACAGGCGTGACTTCGCAAGAATCGATCACCGGGGGAGGGATCGGAGGTGGTGGAGTTCCCCAATCCCTAGAATAAACAGCTCAGGGAACCAGGAGGAAGCCCATCGGCCAGGGGTAGAGGCCATCGGCCACAAGGAATGGCCATCGGCCAGAAATTCGTTCGGTCGGCAACAGTTAATGGCCGGTCGGCATAATATTTGGCCGGCCGGCTATTAATGAGGGGAATCACCAAGATGTTGACACCTGTCCTCCACCCAACCTTATCTCCTACAAAAGACCCCAACTTCGTAGTTTTTCTCAATTCCACACTGATTTGCTCTGATGGAAGAGTTTCTTGCCCAAAATCTCACAGCTTGGATTGCTAGCTTGGATGGCTCGGAAAAGTTGAATTTCCGGGGTTTCGGCATAAATGCACTATTCACTCTGGGTCGTACCCCGCTGCACCTCCCGTTTCTCCACACCGTGGCAAGGTTTTGGAATCCGGTGACGCATGTCTTCAGCTTCGCTGGGCAAGAGATATGTCCTACCTTTGAAGATTTTCGAGCCTTAATGGAGTCCGAGCGCGACGAGGAGCTCCTACCCCAACTTAATTTTGGCCATGCCCAATCCTTAGGCCGAATGTGTGGACTCAGCATGCGTGACGCTCGGTCTCTGATTTGTGACAGGATGCTGGACATTCCGAGTTTGACCGATCGGTTTTCTGATGCTGGTGATCGCAACAACCATCACTGGCAAGGCTTCTGGCGACATGCCCTCTGTTTGTGCATGCTATCTCATTTTCTATTCGTCTCAGGCTCTGGAGGGTCTAGTGTCCGGCTGATTGAGGTTGCCCAAGGCTTGAAGGAGGGCAAGAGCTGTATCGCCATGACTTTGGCTGAGACGTTGATGGGCTTAGACGCCTTTTATCATCGTGAGACGACCAGGTTAGCAGGGAGTCCACTACTACTACAGGTAATGTTTCCCACCCAATCTCGTATATGTATTTGCTCACATCACTCGGTCCTCAAGCTCGGTCTTTTCTCACAAAGCCCTATTCTCACTTTTCTCTCCTCGTACATCTCTCTATTCTTTGCTCTCTCATTTTTCATCCCTCCCCCAGGTATGGTTGATGGACAAACTGCAGGTTGTGGACTCTTGCCTAGCATATTCAGCTCGCGGCTACTTCTTCCGGCACCGTCTAGTCAATGCCTTGGATGAGGGATGGTGGTTCGCTTGGATGTGCCGCTTGTTCGCAGACCGTATTGCTTGGCGGTGTCCTTGGCTGAGCCTTCCGGCAATGAGTTACAATATGCCCCGGCAGACTGGGATTCAATTGGTTGGTCTCACTCACTGTGTATTCTACTTCCCATTCCGGATTCGACGTCAATTTGGCCATGATCAGACTTGCCCGCCAGAGGGGATAGAGTATCATGCTGCATTCCCAGCCCGAGGCGCACAGCTTGCTTGGCAGGCCACCGCGTGGAGGATGAGAGAACTCCTGGCCCCCGCCCTTACTTTCAGTTGCACCTTGTCTGACGAGTGCGTGGATTGGCTCAATGAAGAGGCACAGATTGGGCCCAGCTTGGCATCAGAGGCTTCGACCAGCTCTGGGAGGGGGCGCAGGAGCACCTGACTTGACTATGCCCCAGATTTATTGCTTTATTAGTACTTTCAAGTTTTCTTTATGAATGTAATAAAAAGCAACTTCGATTGTATGCAAGAGCAGGAGAACTCTGTTTTGAAATCAATGAAATTGAAGGTTGTGGTACTGAAAATTTTCCGCTTTGGTCCAAAAATGGTCAAAGTTGTAAAAAGATTATTTGAACAAAGTCAGCTTTTATTAAAACTTCTCAAAATCATTTTCGATGTGGATCAGAACTAGACACGCCTGAGATCTGTCACTGAGATGCACAACCCCAGATCCCTGCAACTGGAAAGTTGCCCCTAGTCTGAAGAGTACCGCAGCACTGCACTGCGACGGAAAGTTGCCCCTAGTCTGAAGAGCACTGCGCTGGAGGTTCCAATGGATGCTGATAGAAAAAGATGACCGAGATGATCAAATGGACAAAGTTGATCAGGGAAGTGTTATGGCTGAACTTCAGGATGAAGTTGCCTACGTATCCCAAAGATGGGAATCAAGCCTTACGTAGTTCAGGCTTAGGTTCACTCGGGTATTTTCACTCTCCTTTTGCGCTCTAACTTTTGCCAAAGCCGCCCTTTGCGGGTTTTCAGCCTTGCGAGCTCAGTTTTTATATTTTCCAATTTTTTTGTGCTCTAACTTTTGCCTAGGTTGCCCTTTCGGGTTTTCGGCCTAGCGAGCCTCTCAAGGGCAATATTTCTTCAACTTGTCCATGTTGATCGGTTGGGAAAATTCCAGGCCATCTAGGTCCATCAGAACCACAACTCCGCCTGACCAGATAGCTTTGATGATGTAGGGACCGGTCCAATTGTGTCTGAACTTGCCCCTTGGGTCGTGGATGGGAGCCCGGTTATCCTTGAGCACCAAATCCCCTTCCTTTAGATTTCTGGACTTAACCTTCTTGTTGAAAGCTCGGGCAATTCTGCGCTGATAACTTTGAACGTGGTACAGTGCTTTTAGTCTTCTCTCGTCAAAGAGCATGAGTTCCTCAAACCTGCTCTGCTGCCAATCTGCTTCGGCTATTTGACACTCAGCCAATACCCGTAAGGACGGAACCTCAATTTCGATAGGTAGAACGACCTCCATTCCATAAACTAATGAATACGGAGTCGCTCCGGTAGAAGTTCTAATTGAAGTCCTGTAGCCCCACAGAGCAAACGGCAACTTATCTGGCCAATCCCGGTAGGTTTCCACTATCTTCCGCAGTATATGCTTGATGTTCTTGTTGGCGGCCTCAACTGCTCCGTTGGTTTGTGGCCGGTATGTGGATGACTTATGAAAAGCCACGTTATATTTCTCCAACAAGTCAATCACTTCCTTCTTGAAGTGGGAACCGTTATCTGAAATAATCTCGTTTGGCACCCCGTAGCGACAGATAATAATCTCGTTTGGCACCCCGTAGCGACAGATGATGTTGTTTCTGATGAACTTTGTGACGTGCGACGCCTTCAACACCGCGTATGATTGGGCCTCGACCCACTTCGTGAAATAATCTATCGCTACCAGGATAAACTCATGCCCATTTGATCCCTTCGGGGTAACAGCTCCGATCACATCAATTCCCCAAACTGAAAATGGCCATGGGGACGTCATGTTGTACAGCTTTGACGGTGGGATGTTCACACGGTTTGCATGGATCTGGCATTTGTGGCATCGCCGAACAAAACCGATACAATCCTCTTCCATGGTAGACCAGTAGTAGCCCTGTTTGAGGATCTTTCTGGCCAACATTACTCCATTCATGTATGCACCGCACTCCCCTCCATGGATGGCCTCCATCAGGCGCTTCGATTCTTCAGCTTCTACACAGAGCTTATGCATTCCCAGATGACCTCTCTTATGCAGTTTACCCCCGCAGATGATGAACTGAACAACTATTCTTCTGATTGCCCTTCTATCCTTGGCATTTGCCCCTGGCGGATACGCCTCCTTTTCCAAGAAGTTCCAAATGTCGTAATACCAGGGGTTGTCGTCCTGAGCTTCATCTATGGTAACGATCAATTCGTACGCCGGCAAAAACTTCTGGTCAATAATGACTGGACGCATCCGGACCCCGGACGGGATGTCTATCATGGAAGATAGAGTTGCTAGTGAATCTGCGAACCTGTTGTTCTCTCTTACTAGGTGGGTGAAATTTAGCTTCTCAAACCGAGGAATTAACAAATCCAAGGTTTGGTGGTAAATTATCATCCTTTCCTCTTTGACTTTCCAGTCTCCTTTTGCTTGGGATACAACAAGGTTCGAGTCCCCAATGACGTCCAGCCGTCTTGCCCCTAGTTCTAGGGCTGCTTCTAGGCCAGCAATACATGCCTCATATTCTGCTTCATTATTCGAGACTTTGAACCGGAGCTTGAATGCTAAAGGGATACGGGAATCGTCCGGCGCTATCAGCAACACTCCTATCCCATACCCGTACTGGTTTGACGCTCCGTCGAAGTACATCGTCCAAGTTTCATCTTCGATGTGCAGAATGGCTTCATCTGGGAATAGGTACTCAACCGCTTCATCCCCTTCAACCGGGTGGTCGGCAAGGAACTCCGCTACTGCTCTTCCTTTTACTGACTTGCGTGTTACATACTTCAGATCAAATTCAGAGAGCAACAGCAGCCAACGAGCTAGCCTACTCGTAAGTGCCGGTTTCTCGAAAAGATATTTGATGGGATCCAAGCGTGAAACCAACATTACAGAGTGAGCTAACAAGTAGTGCCGCAGCTTCCTGGTAGCCCATACCAAGGCCAAACAAGCCTTCTCCAGTGGAGTGTAGCGGGTCTCGTAAGCCAGCATCTTCTTGCTCAGATAGTAGATGGCCCTTTCCACTTTGTCTTCTGACTCTTGTGCGAGCATGCAGCCCATGGTAGTCTCAGTTACTGAAAGGTACAATATCAACGGTCTCCCCGGCTCTGGTGGTGACAACACGGGCGGGTTCTGTAAATATTCTTTGATCTGTTCAAAAGCTGCTTGACATCGGCCGTCCCATTGGAACTTTTTTCCTTTTTTCAGGAGACCAAAAAGTGGTTCACAAGTCAAGGTTAATTTTGAGATAAACCGTCTTATGAATTGCACTTTACCTAGAAAGCCTCGCACCTCCTTTTCAGTCATTGGTGGTGGCATTTCCAAGATGGCCTTGATTTTGGAAGGGTCGACCTCGATGCCCCTTTGTGTAATCAGAAACCCTAGTATTTTCCCCGCTGTAACACCGAATGTACACTTTTGGGGATTCAACCGCAGCCGAAACTCTCTGATCCTTTGAAAAAACTTTTGTAAGGTAGTGTAGTGGCCCTCTCTTTCTTTGGACTTGACAATCATGTCGTCCACGTACACCTCGACCTCTTTATGGATCATATCATGCAATATTGTGGTTGCTGCCCGTTGATAAGTAGCTCCAGCGTTCTTCAACCCAAATGGCATCACTCTGTAGCAATATGTACCCCACGGGGTAGTGAATGCAGTCTTCACCCGGTCTTCGGGTGCCATTACTATCTGATTATAGCCTGAGAAGCCATCCATAAACGAAAGCAAGGCGTGTCCTGCCGTGAAATCTACCAATTCATCAATGTGTGGCAAGGGAAAGTCATCCTTTGGACTGGCCCTGTTCAAATCTCTAAAGTCTACACATACCCGAATTCTGCCATCATTCTTCGGTACCGGAACAATATTGACCAACCAAGTCGGGTATTCGGATACCAGCAGGAAGCCTGCATCGATTTGCTTGGTGACCTCTTCCTTGATCTTAATGGCCCAATCAGGACGGATCCTTCTGAGTTTCTGCTTGACAGGTCGGGCCTCGGGATCAAGAGGGATCCGGTGCTGTACAATTTTAGGATCGATTCTAGGCATGTCTTCGTAGGACCACACGAAAACATCTTTGAAATCTTTTAATAAAGCGACTAAGCGCTCGCGTTCCTCCGAAGACAACGTGGACCCGATCTGGACCAGCCGCGGGTCCTTCTCAGTACCAACATTCACGGTAGTGATTTCATCCATTAAGGGTTTAACAAATCTTTCCTGCTCTTGATCAATTAACCGTTGCAAAACTAGGGGAATTTCTTCCTCGTCGTTTTCATCAAAATTTTGAAAATCCTGGTTTAAGCAATAAATCAAAGGCACAGAAAAATACTCAGAAACCACATTCACGTCGTTCTCATTAAATACTTCCAAGCCGTCTGATTCTTCTGTTACAACAGACTCAAAAGAGAAAGAAAATGACGACCTAGACAGGACTGTGGCATCTGGGTTATCACCCCCAGGAATACCGGACTCAGACTCAGTCGAGCTGGAACCTGATTCCGACTCACAGGACTTGGTGGAATCAGATTCCGGCTCACTACCTGACCTGGTGCTGCTGGACAAAAATCCCTCTTCATGTTGCCAGACGCGAGAGGGTGCGATGGATGCATCCAAAATAGTTGCTGGTAGGCTCGCAGCCGTTTCGTTCCCGATCACGCATATCGAGGAGCTATCCCCCAAGCACTTCTGTTTGATCGGAGGATCTGAGAGTAGACATGCCAGTGCTATCCCCATTTCATTCTCAACGTCCTCAGACTGCTCTTCCTTACTCTGTTCAGTCTCAACCTGCAGATCTGCCCGCCCTTCGGCGATGTCATTCTCAAGTAGCTACAGGTCAAAGAAAATCTCAAAACCCGGCACGCGCTTCTTCTCCGCGTTTAGCCATGGTTCTAGGAAGCCACAAAACGAAAAGTCCTCCCCCTCCCGGACGAAGCGTCCGTTTAGGGTACCCTGAATGGGCCTATGCATCAACTCGAAAGGCTTCCCAGCCTTCTTTGCTCTGGCTCTTCCGACCACTTCCTTTCCTTTCCTTATCCAGTCCTCTTTGGTGGGTAGATAACCCAATCCAAAGGTTTGAGGGTTGTGTGGCACTTCGGCCAATGCTGCGACGCCCTTCCGGCCGCTCTTGCCCAATCCTATCCCGGGGATGTGTTGGAGCTTGTTCATGAGATAGACTGCCTGAGCACTGACATATACCCCTTCACTAGCAACCATGATGTCCTGTACAACCCGAGCCTCAGCCAAGGTAAAACCCGATATGAACACATCTTCCATACCGTGCTCAATTTCTAGAACAGGCGTAGATACTTCTGGCGGCGGATGAATCGATGAATTTCGGAAAACGATGGCTACTCCCTTCCCATAGGGGTATTTCACCACTTGATGTAGGGTGGAGGAGACTGCCTTTGCCTGATGCAGCCACGGCCGCCCTAAAAGCAGGTTGAAAGTTGCAGGAACCTCCAAGACATGGAAATCTATCTCATGCTGTCCCGGCCCAACCTTTGTTTGAATTTTAACTGTTCCCATTACTTCCCGGCTTGTGTTGTCATTCGCCCGAATCACCTGGGCCGTCGGCACAAAATCCGCGATTTTCAAACCGATCGCATAGGCTGTCCTTGCTGGGCAGACGTTGATGGCGGACCCCGTGTCGACAAGCACCACAGGTATCCATTTATCTCTACACTCCACAGAGATGTAGAGTGGCTTGTTATAGTTCGCACCCTCAGGTGGCAATTCTTTGTCAGAAAAGGTCAATGCCGGGGAACTTCCTCCCGAAAAAACTAGGCCCACCAGCTGTTCGGGCGTGGTGTCTATAGAAAGCTTGGCTTTGTCCATGGCTGAAAGGACAGCCTGTCTATGTACTCGAGAAGCCATAAGCAGCCCCCAGATGGAGATGTCTGCTTGTATCTTCTTCAATTGTCTCAATACGGCCGCATCCTCGAGTTGCTTTTCCTTTTGCTTCTCTGCCTCCTTATCTTTCCCTGACGCCTCTGGTTGATCCAGGTGTGGAGGCTTGAAGTACCGTCCACTCCTAGTCATGTGATCGACTTCGCCGATATACCAGGTATCATCTGGTTGGTTACCTCCCCAATCCTCGTCTGTGTGGGCAAGACATAGATCATCGTCTTCCCACCACATGCCATCTGCAGCTGACAAGCACCTGTCCAGTTCTGGCATGACTGTTCCGATACTTGCAGTACCTTCTATTCCTATGCTCGCAGCATTCTCCATTTCTGTACTTGCGGCGGTCTCAACCCCCATATGGGCTTTTGCCTTCCTGATTCTCTCGGAATCTTCGAATCTTTCCCGTTCTGACTGTGTCAATGCAGTAGACTGTTCAATAATCCCTGTACTCAAAATGCTCCATTCCCGAGCGAAACTCTCGACACCGGCACTCTCCGGCGATGTACTCTGTTCTTCGACCCTCCCGTCTGTTACTAACATTCCTGCCCCTGCCGGGCCTTGTTCTGACTGAAACTCTCCTACCACATCTGGCTGATCGTCCAACCATCCCGTGGCCTCTATCGATTCCTCATAATCGAACCAGTTGACGGCTGAGTCTTCTGGGTTTTGGTTACTGTAAAACTGGAACTTGGCAAGATCCTCTTCCACAGTTGTCAAATCATCCGTTCCCTGTCCTGGACTATCCCCTTGGATTGCACACAGCTCTCCTCCCGCTGGAAATTCCACATCTGGTCTGTTCTGGCCCATCGGTGAAATGTAGTCACTCGGACTATAAGCATTCCCAACATCACTCCTAGACTCCGCAGACTCTGGCTCGACAACCCCCTTCTCTTTTGGAGTCTTCTCTCTCCTGCTCTCGATGGTCACCACCACTGGCTTGGGTTGGGTTATGGAGACGTCCATCATGCACAAATCGGTGCAATCAGGAAGGAAAACCTCCGGCTTAGGTAGGTAGAAGGGTGTGATATAGATACTAGGATCGTAGGACACGACCCCAGTATGGATGAAATTGATTCTTTTGGGTGGTGGAGCTTGGTTATGTGTGGGGAGAGGATTTGTAGTAACATTGGGTTTCTCAGGAGGTAAAATCACCCCGTTATCAATGAGATCTTGAATCTCATGACGTAATCGAAAGCACAGGTCGGTGTCGTGACCGTGCTGTTGATGAAATGCACAATACTTGGCTGGATTGTAGGCAGCGGGGAGTCTTTCCGGTAAGCGCCGCGGCTCTAGGGGCTTCAGATGCCCTTTTCTGATCAAAACCCCCAAAGCTTTGGACAGGGGCATATAAAGCGGAGCGAAGGTTCTGGTATTTTTGGGAGGGTATTTGGCTGTTTGTGGGTTACTTCTGGACGCACCGGAGAATGGTGTGGCTGCCATAGTTCTCGGGGAAGGGTTGGTGGTGACCATACTCACTTCGGAGGTCCTGGTAGTTGTAGCGCCACTCGGGCCTGCATTAGTATTACGATTGAAAGTTCTGCGGGGTTGCTCCCGGTCATTATCAATCAAGCCTTGTTTTAAGGCATCCTCGATCTGCACCCCCATTTCATGCAGATCAGAAAAGATAGGGAATGGGAGTACAATCATCTTTTGCATTAGCTTCAGCTGAAGATTGCGCACAATCATCCGAATCTGGTCTTTGTCCGTGGGTCTTAAGGTCATCATCGAAGCCTTAGCCCGCCATCTGGTTACGAATTCTGAGAAGCTCTCCTTGGGTTCTTGCCTCGTTGTCTCGAGATCCCGGGTCGTGATCTCGATTTGTGTATTATATGAGTACTGCAGGATGAAGGCCTCAGCCATCTCGTCCCAACTTCTCTTGACGTCATCCTCTAATTTGGCATACCATGTGGCCGCTACACCCGACAGGGTCCGGCCAAATAAAGACAGCTTCTGCAGTCTAGTGAGGCCCATTGGCCTTAGGACGTCTGAAAATAGTCGCAGGTGCACCATGGGATCCCCAGATCCGTCAAAACGATCAATTTGTGGCATCTTAAACCGATCTGGCAGCGTCACGGCTGCGTCAGTGTATCCGTCTCCAATGTCCGGAATGGACTTCACACCTTGAGATTTCTTGAACAGCTTTTCAAGCTTGCACATTTTTAATGCCACGGGGTCCACCTTGGACTCGAAGGGAGAATCCGATTGATTGATAGGAGTGGGTGCCTTGGATAGTTGAGGCAGAATCGGGGGTGGAGCCGGCCCCGTTGGGATGTCTGTATCTTCTTGGACATTCCGGGCATTTGGCGTCTCTTCGGGTATCGGAACCCTTAGTGGGGGAGGGACTTACTGTGAAGCTGACGCCCCAGTTTGCTGCTGCAATCTCACGATTAACTCCGCTTGCTCACTCATAACTGTGGCTTGTTGTTTGGCGAATTCTGCCTGTCGGGCAGCATCCTGCTGCATCACTTTCATGCTTTCTTGGAGTTGGCGCACCATCTCTTCTAAACTAGCCATGCTGTTCTGTTCTGACTGAATTGTCGGTATATGTTCCCTTTCTGCGGGTGAAACAGGATCCTGATCCCTACGGTACACAGGTGGGGTAGATGAAGCACTTTGTACTGACTGTTGAACTGATGCCCTCTGCCTAGTTGTCCTCCGTCTGGTAACCGGGGGTAGAGAGTGGTACACTGGTTGTCCGTCTACCAGATCCTCAGATCGATGGAGCCGACGACCTCTAATCCAGAGTGCTTGGGGAATATCTACCGGGTTGGAAGCAATGATGCTAAACTACCTAGCAAAAAGATAAATAAAGCAGTAAATAAACTAACAATCGGACAGCACAACGGCATAAAATAAACACATACAACGCACAGTTGGGTATCCATAATACACAGTTGGTAAGCCGAACATACTGTTCCTCAACACTGATCACTGTTCCCCAAAATCTCTGTTCCCAAAACTGAACCTGATACCCGCAGATAACTGATTCTCATAAACTGGTACTGATGCCCTCAGGCCTAATACTCAATCTTGCAAACTGATATGCACGTTCCTGTAGAGCAACACTCTAAAAGCACATAGCAAGTAAAGAGAGCCAAAACACCCCTATGTTGGGGTAGGGTTTCCCTGTCCTATTTTGTCAGGAGCTAGGGTTTCACTATGCACGCAGCAGTTTTCAAACAACCTAACATCGGGTAAGCAGCCTGTCCTAACTTGGAATGGTCACTATGGATCCGAATATGCACTAGGTCGAATGGTCGAAAAGGGTGCCCCGGTAAAACCGGGGTTTGTGTTCCCATACTGTCAGAGCCCATAACCGGTCAGCTTTATGGTCATGCCTTGACAAGACAAGCCTCCGGCAAACCGTTCAGGAATGGCAGACGGCAAACACTGTGTTCCTAGGCGCACCAATGCAAATGCAATGCAAAGAGACACATAAATGAAATCAAAAATAGGATATCACGAGTTCGAGTCAAGCTCTCTAAATCCCCAGCAGAGTTGCCAGAAACTGTAGATGTCCCCGAGGGACCCCGCTACAGTTCGGACTCGATTTTGTTTGTTACGGTTCTTAATCTTGAACCAAAGAGTCCAAATCTGGCAAATCGTTTTGAGAAACAGATTTTTTTGAAAAGAAGTGCCAAACATGGACTGCTTTGCCAGATACAGAGTCACCACCTAAATATTTTAAAATGGGGGAATTTAGGAAACCCTGACTCGGTGCCGAAGGCCACATGTCCGTCATCACCGGAGTTGTCTCGGCTCGGGAGCTAGGGTACGATTGGGGAAGGTCAGCTATGAGCACCCCCTCTCGCCCGATCCGAAGATCGGCCTCTACTAACCGTGATATCCGTTTTTGAAAACAGTATGTGTTCTTATTCCATTTGTTAGAATAGAATTACTATGCTATGCGCACAATAAATAAGTATAGACTAGATTGCCTAATTTGGAAAGAAACATTGCATATCCGCTTGTTTTGGAAAATGTTTTGGAATTTGCTACTCGCAAGTAGGCTAAAATACGGATTTCAACGAGTTTTTCCAACTCAAACAATCCAACCTTCATCCGCAGGCATTCAAACAGTTTATCATATAAGCATCTAGCCACATGGTAAGCATACTGTCATGTTGACATTCACACGCATGCGAGATGCTAAAGCATAAAATACTTACATCGTACTCCAAGCCAAAACAATAAACTGGTTAGCAAACATGCGTGATCCTAGTTCATGTTAAATTGACTAATGCAGCACATACAGGATGCAATTAGATAGGCTCGGCTAACCTAAGCATAGCATGTGAAATGCTACAACTATCACGTATTCAATTTGAAATTGAAGTACAAATGCAGTTAGAATGATGTGCCGAGCCTGGTGCATGCAAGGCAAATGTATGAATGCACGCATACATTGCATAAGGTATGCTAATTTTAAAGATGCCCTAATCTACCATCAAAAGCGGGTAAATAAAAGGGAAGAAAGACGTGGGGTTGGAAGACATACACCCACTCACGCACACTTATTACACAATTGCCCTCACCCAGAGGGTACAAATAAATATTATAGTCCGGATAACAAATACATTAATTATTACAGAATTTCTAATTAATTAATAGAAAGAATGCAAAAAAAAAGGAGAAAGGTGGCCACAGCCTCCGCCTCGGGATGCGCGAATGATGCATGCTCGAAATTTGGCTCGCCCGGAAAGCCCGTACCATACCACTGCCGCCTCTGTTTATACTGCCCTCTCTCTCTGAAAATTGCCAAAATCCTAGGACAGGTTCCCTGCATGCTGCAGAATACCACCGGCTGGAGGAAATTCCCACCGGCCAAACATAATTTCCATTGGCTGTTGTTGGAGTTATCGGCCATTCACACAATGCCGGTCGGCATTGAATTCTGCCGGTCGGCAGAAGATTCCTGCTGATGCCAGTTTTGACAGCAACAGAAGACAGACAGTACATGGCATGGGATTTCAGGCACATGTGAGCACGGTCATGTTTCCCATCATGCTTTGAACTCAGGGAAGCATGGCCCTCGATCCTCGAGCCATCAATGGTGCATGATAGCCCAAGAGATCAAGTTTGCCGCTTGATGTAAAAATGCATGTAATCACACAAATAAGGACCAAGACCCTATCATATCGAAGTCAAGGGCCCCGGTGACCGAGAGTCAAGGCGCATTACATCACTTATAGTATGAATGCTCCTTGACCCTCACACTTGGTTTGACACCCCAAACCAAGTAATGCAATGCATGTTATGCAAACATGACTCAAAGATACAACATGTGATTGAAATGCAAGGCATGCCAAGTGTCATGCAACTAATATGGCATGTATGCAATGCTAGGCATGCAAGATGCAAATGCAATGTAAACATGGACAACCTAAGCAATAGGATCAACATATTACACCACTTGATGAAGCAATCATGCAATGGACATGAGGCAAGCATGCAAAGGGGCCTTAAACCATAAAGGGGGCAGACCTTGATCCACCCCAAAACAGTGGCCGGAAGTGCCTAAAAGGGTGGACAAATACTCATGCCAACAAGCAAGCCAATGGTCCTAAGGTTAAGGCACAAAAAGGGGGCACTTCACTCCCACCAACATGACCACTCATGGCATGAATTGGACAAACCAAAACAGAAATTTAACATGCAAAAATGGACTCCAAAACCCATTAATATGGCAGTTAAAATGACCCCAAAGAGATGTATGCACCGAAGCTCATTTCTAGGCATAAGAGGGCACACCCTCAAGGCATGAAAGAGGTCACACATGCACACATATAAACAAGATTTATGGACTGAAATGTGGTCCTAAATGATGCCAAATCATGAGGATGGTCAAAGCTACACATGCTAGAGGTCAATATGCTCAAAGCTTACAAGCCAAAACACAAAGAGGTGACACCAAACAAGGCAAGCATGACTGAAACAAATGGCCAACAGACCTTAAGCATGGTAGAATAATGCTAACACCTTCATGGAACTAAGCCAACACATGCAAGAATCATGGCCTAAACACAAGATGCATTTCTAGGCCAAATAGGGGAATGTAAAGCAAGTAAGTTAAGCATGCAAAAGGGCACAAATCCGACCAAAAACAGAGATTACATATGACCTAAAAACACCCAAAAACCTCTGAAAAAGAGCCAAAACCAATCAAGCATGCATGTCACCCTTTAAGCCAAAATGCAAGGAAATAAGACAATGAAGGGAGAGGGGTGTCCCTCCCCTATGCAAGACTTCAAACCACCCTCACCACTGAAAATCCACTGGTTTTCAGTGGTGAGAAGACCAAAACACTTATGCAAACAAGGCCTTAACAAAGAGGCAACAAAAAGGCCAAATAAGGCCTAAGAGGGTGAGTTTGAACTCAAACCACAAAGGACCCTTAATGAAAGTTCTTAAGCATGAAAATATAAGCCTTTTTTATGTTATGCACAAAAACTAAATCAGCAAGCAAGATAGGTAAAAGACTAGTGCAAGTTTGGGAAAACTAAAGTAAAATGCTCACCCTTGAAGCACACCTCAAGAACAGCCAATGCAACCCTCCTCTTTTGATCAAAAACAGCCCAAAAACTCAAGAATCAACGCTCAAAGTCCCTCAATCTCGGAGCAAGGTGTAATAGTGTGCGTATTAGTGCAAAAGTAAGGTAAAATCACACTTTTAGGCCAAGAAACACACACAAGGGAGGAGAAGGAGGGAAATATAGAGAGAGGGTGTATCTATATGTGTAAGCTCTGGTTTTGCCTTCAAAGTCTCTAACCTAGAACAAAGAGAAGAGCTCTCCTCTTATAGAAGTCCCTCTTGCAAAGCTTACACAACAGGCTTGCTTAGAGGGAAATCCCTCCATACACGTGTATGGAGGGAAGCAGAGTTGGTGTCTGCTATCACAGCTGGCACAAAATATCTACATAAAGTAGATGAACAGTAGTCGGCTACTCAAAATTGCCATTTTGACAAAATTTAGTGCCGACCGGCAAAATAGATTGCCGACGGTAACAAAACACAGCCGGTGGCCTGTGGCCATGGCCGGTGATGTGTGGGGATGCCTCACAAGGCATTCCCTCCCCCTCGAAGGCAAAACACAAGTGTTTGGTGCAAAACCAGACACTAAACGGTCGAGTTCGGAGATCCTGAGGCAAGGCGCGTAGTCAAGACTTCCGGGAACTCCAAACGAACACAAACAAGGATGATCACCGGGTGTTTAAACGGTGACGTCCAAGTCTTAAGGACAGTCAAAAATGAGGTGTCTACAGGCATACTTTTGTATGTCATAAAAAAATCGGATTGAATTTTTTTTTAAGAAGTTTTCACGACATTCATTAGCATGTCGTGTAAAGTTATAATATTTTACAACATGAAATGTATGTCGTCTTAAGTGAAAATATTTTACGACATATTTTTATAAGTCGTGAAAACATATATTTTTTACGGCATATTTTTGTATGCCATAAATATATGAATTAACGACTTACATGATATGTATGCTGTTATTGACAAAACATTAACGGCTTGCAAAAAAAAAAATGTCGTAGAATGTACCAACTACGACATGCATTTAATGTATGCCGTAAACATAATGCCGTAAATAGTGACTTTTGTTGTAGTGATTAATGGTGGCATGCAACAAAGGACACTGATTTATGTTGTGAATTAAAGTAGTTTTTATTGATTTTATTATTATATCGATTATTCGCATTTTAGGTTTGATGTTGTGGTTATATCTTCAGAGGTTGCCAACTATGTGAAGGATGATGATTTAGAATAAGTGTTTTTTGATAAACTATTTTGGTTCGAGAATGATTAAGGTGCTAAACTTTGATATAGTTTTTGGTCTTATAGGTGATGAGAACGCTAATGTTTTTGGATAGATACCTTTGAACAATAATAGATTGTGTGCTGTTTGAGGAAGCTGTTAAAAGAACTCATTGTTGTCGATCTGTAAGCATTTAAGCCCTATTATGTTCATAGTCTATTACTTTCATTCGTTGTGTAAGCTAATAATGGTGTTGCAATAATCATGACTTTAGTCTTGAAGAATAGCAGTCTGAATTTTTATATGTACTATTTTGGGCTACTAAGGCACTAAATGTTGATCTGTGTCTCTTTCTCACAAAAGCTCTTTCCAATCTTTCTTCTCCTTTTCAGTAAGGCACTAAATGTTGGCAATGGACCATATTTTCCTAATATATATATTTTCTTAATCCATTAGAAATTATAGCAGTGTGCTTGCAGCTAGATATTGATGGTGGCATGCAACAAAGGACACTGATTTATGTTATGAATTAAAGTAAATTTATTGATTTTATTATTATATAGATTATTCCCATTTTAGGTTTGATGCTGTGGTTGTATCTTCAGAGGTACTTTGCCAACTATGTGAAGGATGATGATTTAGAATAAGTGTTTTTTGATATACTATTTTGGTTCGAGAATGATTAAGTTGCTAAACTTTGATATAGTTTTCGGTCTTATAGGTGATGAGAATGCTAATGTTTTTTGATAGAAACATTTGAACAATAAAAGATTGTGGTGCTGCTGCTGTTTGAGAAAGCTGTTAAAGGAACTCATTGTTCTCGATCTATAAGCATTGAAGCCCTATTCTGTTCATAGTCTATTACTTTCATTTGTTGTGTAAGCTAATAGTGGCGTTGCAATAATCATGACTTTAGTCTTGAGGAATAGCGGTTTGAATTTTTATGTGTACTATTTTGGGCTACTGAGATACTAAATGTTGATCTGTGTCTCTTCCCCACAGAAACTCTGTCCAATTGTTCTTCTTCTTTTCGGTAAGGCACTAAATGTTGGTAATGGACCATATTTTATTATTATTTTATTTTCTCAATGCATTAGAAATTATAATAGTGTGCTTGCAACTAGATATTGATAGTGGCATGCAACAAAGGACACCTATTCATGTTATGAGTTAAAGTACTTTTTATTGATTTTATTAATATAGATTATTCCCATTTTAGGTTTAATGCTGTGGTTATATCTTCAGAGGTACTTTGCCAACTATGTGAAGGATGATGATTAAGAATGAGTGTTTTTTGATAAACTATTTTGGTTCAAGAATGATTAAGTTGCTAAACTTTGATATAGTTTTTGGTCTTATAGGTGATGAGTAGTTGGTTGGACCATATCTCCTTTACGTTCTGTAGTCCACAGAGCTCCAAGTTCTCCAAGTTAGGAAATGTAACCTGTAGACATTGTGAAAAGGGAGTTCATTCTGCTGTCACATTGTGAAACTTAATTATGTCTACTTCACAGTTAGAACCTGTAGAGTTCAATGTTTATAATTTTTTTTCTTGCTCTTGTATTTTGATTTACAATATTGGTGAACATTATAAATCTTATATATTTGTTTCTTAATTTGCATTAAGATTAGGGGGAGTTGTTATTTTATTTGAGTTTTGTAGAGCATGTAATACAAGCAAAATTGTTACAGGTTCTTTAACAAGAAAAATATTTCAATATATTTTTATAATTGCATTTTGATCTTAATATTATTTACACTGTGCCTTTAGGCACGGGCATGCGCTAGTATATATATATGTTAAATAATATTTATAAAACATGACTAAAGGTTTGAAGGCATGTTTCAAAAAAAAAAAAAAAAAAAAAAATCAAATCATGCTTCGTTATAAGACCCCTTTTTTGGATTAATGATTTTCTACTAAAAAATTAATTATAGTCAATATAAATTTAAAAAAAAAAATACATCAAACAAATTAATATTTTTCAGCATTATTTTTAATTGTTGATTTATTTTTAATCAATAAATTAGTTTAAGGTAACTACTAAAGGAAGCCTTAATTTAGCCTTGTTTGGTTATCTCTGTTTTTCTAAAAATTTATTTATTTTTTTGTATTTTTTTATTTCTTTATTTTTAGTGAATTTTTTAATATTTTACGTAATTTTTTTTTAAAATACATTTGAACAGTTTCATTAAATACAAAAAATGTAAAAATTTAGTACATTTCATATTTATTTATTTTTTTAAATTTATATAAATTTTATACTTATATCAAAATTAAGAAATTTAAAAAGTAAAAAAGATTTCTAAAATTATAAAAATATAAATTAAAAACTCATAAAATTATTTTTGAAACTCCAAATCAAACATGACTATAGAAAATTTATTTAGAAATGCCACATTTGGGTGATAAACTCCACAAAGATGGGTACATATAGCACCAAATAATAATCAAACAAACTAAGGTGGTTGCGGTTCGATTTTGGACGATTTGTGAATCGATTTGGACCCGCCTGTATGTATGCAGTTTGGGAAAAATTCAACCCGCAATCGCCCGCAGTGCGGGTTGCGGTTTGTGCGGATAAGGTTCGCGGATGTGCGGGCAATTTACGAATTGGATTTTTTTCTTTAAAAATTTATTTTGGAGTTTTTTTTTTTTCATTTTGTAAATATTTATTTTGGGTCCTTTTCCCCCTATCTTCTAAAATGCTCTAACATTAATAATTAATGAATTAAAACTTATAAAATTAAAAACACAACAAAATCAATTTCTAACACAACAAATCATTCAAAATCTTAAACTTTTAAATCAAATAATAAACTAACACAAGCACATCTTTCGAAATTCTAAATTAGATCATCAAATCTCATTCACTATCTACCACCCAACAATATAATTAAAGTAAAATCATTTAAAATTCTAAATTTACCTAAAAGTAATTCTTCACTAACTTTTACATTCATTCAAAATGCAATAATAAAATAACAATGGTCTAGGTTTATAAAAATAAAAAAAATAAAAAATAAAAAGAAGTCTAAGTGCGGACGGATTCTTGCGGGTGCAGGTTAAACCTGCAACTCGCCTGCAACCTGCAATCATGCCATATTTCAAATCGCATCCGCTCATATTGCATCTACGAAACCACCTATTTATATGCGGATCAATTCGGATTGAATGGGTTGTGTGATTCAGCTAATCCTATGCTCGACTCTAAAACAAACACATAATTCAATTTCTATATGATTAAATGGGCATAATTGCATACATTCAACAGAACTTGTTTAGGGTGTTCTTTAACCGAGAGTACATCAACAAACGGTGCTACCCGATTCAAACGGTTGAACGGTATCGATTTCACGTCCTCCAACAGAGACAAAATTGATGTACAAAGCAATATCACATCGTTATCTGCCTCGAGAAATCGATCCATGTCCCTACGAAATTCAGAACCAAGCATGTAATCATAATGAATAAAGATTGGTAGCTCGAATTGAACTTGTCCAAATGACCTGAATTTTCATTTGCTGATCAACCATTTGGATGATCACTTGGATGACCATTCAGGCAACCAGTGAAATACTTGTCTATCACGATTATTACCTTGTCGACTGCAACTGTCAGCCTTATTGCTGGACGATCGACTAGTCGATTGACAAGACAAAATTTGAGTCATTTGGGACAAGATGAAATTCGAACTACTAATCATGATTCAATCATAATAATAATGAAACATTATGATATATATACCTTATAATTAAAGAAAAAAAAAAGAAAGATATAATTTCATATATTTTTTTGTTCATAATTTAAAAAAATATCGTAATAAAAAATAATACAAAGTATAATTAAAAAATTTATGAATCACAACTAAAGTAATATCATAATTAAAAAAAAAAAAATTGATCATAACCTATGAAATATGGGTACTTCAAAAAACATATCGTACTCGTATCGGGTACTTACCAGCGTATGGTACATCGTATGATACTTCTACATAAGTACTGGGTACACAAAACACGTACCCAAATTTTTTCTTCTTAATTTTTGGTGTGCCCAGATGTACCTAATATATATCCAAGCCGTACCGTACCTCAGTTGAAACAATTTTTTCTTCTACTACAGAGATAAAACTTCTTTCACTAGACTTCTTTTTTATTTTTAGTTTTATGGTTAGCATGATTTTAAAATTAAACTACGGTTTGTGAGTTATTTAATATATTAACATTTAATTTTGATTTACACATTTAATTTTGGCATTTGATGTTAATTATAGATTGAAACTTAACAAATTAAACCATTTAATTAATTTTTGCATTACTCTAAATTAAAAATAAATATTTTTTACAAGCGTACCAAGCCGAAGTCGTACCCGTACCCTACTTTTTTTTTAATTTTATCGTATCAACGTACCCATATTTTACTAGTACTTGTACCCGTACCCATGCTTTATAAATCATAACTAAAGAAACAAATGATATATTTAGGAGTGCATATGGTACACCTTTTGAAGAGTGTGTAGGTTAGAATTTCCCTAATAATAATAATAATCTATGAGGCGAAGAAAAGATGTGTGTGTATATTATTATTACTAGTAGAATGAGATTCCCAATTGGAGAGAGATGTGGGAGTGATCTGAACGAGAAGTAACAGTGATGGAGTGGCCTTTTTTGAGAATGGTTTTTGACAAGAACTATGCGAATGGGCCGAAGCCTATTATGCCTATCTTCATAGTTCTTGAAGAAGAAGAAAAAGTTGTAGACATGGTGTTTGTTTGTATGGCAGAGAGAGAGAGAGAGAGAGAGAGAGGGATGGATTGATTGATAATATTTGACAGCGTGTGGCGTGCGTTTTTGCTTCGCTTTTGGACGGGCTTTGTGGGTTGACGATCCTTGGATTGTGATCCTCTTTATTTTATATTTATAATGGAATGATTACATTAAATCATGGGGAAATTACAAAAAAAAAACCCCAGAGCTTAGCGCCTTTTTCAAATTAAACCCCAGATTTCCAATTTTGACAATTTGTACCCTACCATTCCACCCGTGTTGCAATCCGATCTCCCCGTCCATCTCCGTCTCTATTAGTTAACGGAAGACTGATTTGGGCATCAAAATTGTCCTAATCTTCACGATTTAGGGCAAAAGACACCCCTCCATTGCGATTTATAGCTCCATGCAACCCACTTGGTGATTCAACCCGCGATTGAAGTCACGCATCGAAGGAAGACAAAAATTTCATAGTTGATTTTCCAAAAAGCTTTGGACTCTGAGACAGAGGTAAGAAATGGGTTCGTTTTTTTGTTGTTTTATACGAGTGTTCACCTTTCTTTTTTCTCCATTGTTGACTTTCTTTTTGTCTCTATTTTTGACCTTCTTTTTCTCTCCATTGTTGGCTTTGTTTTTGTCTGCATTGCTGATCTTCTTTTTCTCTCCATAGTCATGCAAAATGTTTTCTATTCCATCAATGTGAAAGACAAAAATGAGTGAAGGTAATAGTTGAGGTGGGAACAATTAGGGTGAATTGACTCGTTGCAACTATGGGTTAAAAGTGAAGATCAAAACTTCGTGGGATCATGCTAATCCTGCTAGGAGGTTTTTAGGTTGTCCTAATTATGGAGTAAGTGTATACAGTTTTCCAGTAAAGTCAGTTAGCAATTTTTTAGTATTTATAGAAAATTGAGAATAAAGTAATATGCTCAATTTGAAGAAGATAACAACTGTATGGAAGATTCAGCCAAAAATAATTGCTCATTTGTTTATGTTTGATTGCAATTATAGAAAAATAAGGCTTGTGGTTTCTTTTCTTGGTACGATCCACCCACATGTGATCATGGTAGACAAGTGTTGCTGAAGTTGGTGGATAAGAAGGCAACACTAGAAGAATTTGTCAATGAGGTTGCACAATTAGAGGATGCTGTTCAACGTTATTGTGCACGACAGAAGTGGCTTGTCATTGCCTTGATTGCTACATTGCTTATGAATGGCCAGTTTGTACTCCAAAATAGTGTTTAGGCTTGCTATATAATTGATGGCTGGGTATATTACTTCCAAAATGTGTTTTGTAATTGCAATGCTTTTGTTGAACAATGGCAATGTCAATTGTGTTTGGTTTAAAATGGTAAAATGGTTTGTTATCAATTGCAATTGCAATTGCAATGTTTTTGTTTTGTAATAGGGAAATGCTCTATGCATTGCTTTTGTTTTGTAATGGTCAAATGTAAATAAAATGTTTGGTTTGAAATGGTTTATGAAATGTTTTTGTTTTGTAATTGCAATACTTTTGTTATCAATTAGTGAAATGGTTTTGTTTTGTAATAGTGAAATGGTTTGGATGTGTTTGTCCCTAGCTTCAGCATGTTGTCCCTACATTCATGTACAATGATAATAACCATAAAAGTATGGTCAAAATTGATAACCATACAAGCATATGAAACCTGGTTTGACATAAGCATAACAACCACAATAAAGCAAGCATAAGAACTTGTTATTTTTATGAATGAACTTAGAACATAATTCAAGCCAACCAAACGTTGGGGTTTCAATCGTTCAACCATTGAAGGATAATAACTATACAACCATTGTTCAAGGTTTCATAACCCATATGTACAACATAATTGTTCCAAAAGCCTATTTTAATTACAAAAGTGGTGAGTAAGGGAAGACAAACCATGAACATTCCAAAAGCTCCATAAACATTCCAAAAACCCTATTTTAATTACAAAAGTGTTCAAAACCACTTGTTCACACTGCACTAGCTGCCCATTGCTTGCTTGTTGCCAATGTCTATTGCTGCTGATCTTGTCATCTTCCTTAGTTGCCCTTTAGTTGATTCTTCAACACCACTTATTGTTGTTGGCCTTTTCCTAGATTGACAATCATCAGCTTGTGCTTAGCTGTTCCCCTCTTCCCCAAATAATGCAGTTGTCTTAAAGCCCATGAATGTCTGCAAAAGAAGTTTGTAATTAGTAACATGTATTATTTATTACTAACATAATGTTTATTTACTTTCATTCAATGGAATACTTACACTACTATTGGATTTCCCAGAAGGTCCACTTTTCTTTCCTTTCACTGGACCTTTGCAAGTCATTTGATTGTGACCATAACAATCACATTTAGAGCATTTTAGGATAGACTGCCTCCTCTGCAACTTGTATGGATTCTTAGGTTCATCTGTGTCCTTAACTCTATGTCTAGAAGGCCTACCAGTTGGTCTTTTAAGCTTAGGAGATAGAAGAGGGTCACACCCTATTTTAGGCCACAGATCTAGCCCATTCATTGGATTAATCAATGCCTCATAAGTCCTCAAAAATGTTTTCTTCTTGAAATATGAATGAACATAATCTTCAACCCTTTCCTTTTGAAAAAATATAGCAACTACCCCATGGGGACAGGGGATTCCAGTGAGGTCCCACTTAAAGCATGTGCATGTTATATTCTCTAAGTCCACTACATACCCATCCCCTCCATGTCTTACTTCAAACTCAGCACCTCCTAACCATGTAGGTATCCATACTCTGGACTTCAGCTTTCTCTTTTCAACTTTGCATTGTATCTTTCCACAAATGGGCCCTTTGTACTAGGGGTGAGCAGCAGATATATCAATCCGCCAAAACTGACCGAACCGAATCGATCCGCCGCATTTTGGATGGTTGCGTGATGACGAGTGTAACGCCCTCAAAAAAATAAATAAAACCCATCTCACTAGACATGCATTGATACAAAGAAACCAACCACCTTTCCATTTAAATCAGAACAGTTCTTACAAAAGTATTACATGTTAACAACAAAAGCAAATGGCGTACGGGCTTACAGCTTTCCAAGTTAACACTTGGTTACAAAAAGAAGAGCGCTAACTCAATACATATTAAGCCCTTGGCTTGTATTTACATGTAATACATCAAAAGGAAATAAACAAAACAATTGTCTACCTCTAGCCTCCCAAGCTATGTCCTTGGAGGTGGCATGCTACCTGTACCTGAAAATGATGTCCCATAAAGGGTGAGCCACAGCCCAGTAGAAAAACACTAAACCAGCCATGAACAATGACTAAAAGATTAGCAGTTGATAGATGGTCAACACAGATACATCTACATATATCACATTTCGATCTCATGACATTAAGTCCATGTTACATTTCATTTCTCATTTCTTTTTCAACTTTGAGTTTGAAAACAAGGCTCAAAACTTAGCCAAATAACTTGGTGAGAATAAGACTCATCTTAAAACATTTTCGAAATTCATGGTGGATACACATTTTGATGCTGTATCAATAACACATAAGTCACTTCCATACTATACGAGCGATACACATTTTGGTGCTGTATCAACATAACATAGAAACACTTCTATACTTCACAATTGATAACGATATACATTTTAGTGCTATATCAAATCAAAACAAACACTTCAAATTCGCAGCCTGATACACATTGTAGTGCTGTATCACTGTCACAAGATTCGGTTTAGAGGTTCAGCCCCTTTCTTCCAATAAACCGTGGAGTACAGCCCCTTTCTCCTCCCACACAATACAATGTATATAAACAATTATCATATACAAATTAAATCAATCAATACACATTTGAGTGCTGTATTGTACCAACTACCATATTCAATGGCTTACTCAATTGATTGGTTTTTGTTTGCCTAATCATCATGCATTGTCTACAACAATCAAGACTATCCTCCACCGATAGCCCAAAGCAGTTATTTCTATACTGAAAATAAATGCACCAAATGGATATGTAATCAACATTTTAACGTTCTCAATTTAATTCTTCTTTTCTTCAAATTAATTGTACCAATTAATTTATCAATGTAATTAGAGCATTTCTCATAATTAGCATCACAACCCTAAGGTTTCATTTTCACCAATAAACCAATATTGATCCCATTTCTCTATGCCAAACATGCATGTAAGTTTATATAAGCAAAACCCCAACTTTTGTAGAATTTACACAAAGGCCCAAACTTTTTCAAAATTACCCAACAACCCCCAACTTATCAAAATACTAAAATTCAAAGACAAAACTCATGAGAAGGAGTAGGATATCCCTACCTCGAAGTTAGAGCTCAAACGGAGAAGGAGAAGAAAGTGAAAATGCTCCAAACACTATGATTCTCGGATCAACACGAAGCCCTTGACGATCAACACACTTTTTACAAAGGCCGGAGGATAGAGAGACACTCTAACTAGATCAAACCCTAGAGAGAAGGGAGTTTCTAGAGAGAGGAGCTCTCAAAATAGCTTTTTAGAAAGTAAGAGAGAGAGAGAGAATGTAAAAAGTGATTTTAAAATGCCCAGCTGCCAACTGATATACGACATTCCCGCTCGAGTGGAGAACACAGCGCTCGAGCGTCAAGAACAAAAAACTAGGTATGCTTGAGCACAAGAAGGCTTGCTCAAGCGCCAAGACACAAGAATAAAGTACATCCGCTCGAGCGCGAAAACCAGTCCGCTCGAGCGTAGATTTCCCCCTCCCAGAACTTACACCAAAAAGTACTACTTGCTCGAGCGCCACAGCACCCGCTCGAGCGCTACCGCTCGAGCGTAAAGAAACCCGCTCGAGCGTAAAAATCACACCTGCAGAAGTTTTGCAGGGACACGAAAAACTAGGAGTGTGCAATCTCCGCTCGAGCGCAACAAGGCCCGCTCGAGCGGAACGACCAAAAACCTGGCAACAAGATTTCAGTCCAAGGTTCAACCCACCTGTTCGAAACAAGCCCAACACATCCTATAACTCAAACAAATGGAATTAAATGGCGACAACAAGATAGATACAACTACCAACTCCACGGAACCGAGTCCGGAATACAACAGAATAGTAAAGGGACAACCGGGATCGCTATAACCTCCCCCCCTTAAAGAATTTCGTCCCCGAAATTAAATACAAGTTTTTCAAAAACAAGATTTTCTCAATTCCCAACATTATCAAAATGCGAATTTTTAACAACTGGTCATTACCGGTCATCTCATCTCTTTTCAAGAGGCAGTTTACAACATTTTCCATAAAATGCATTATAGTTATGCATTCCTTGAAATTCCACAAATTTCAATACTACATTCCACGATTCTATATCATATTTAGTATTCATGATATATTTCCATTTCTACAATACATTCAACATTTCCAATGTTACATTAAACTTCCATTTTGAGGCAAGTTTCAAAGTACTTCCATTAAATCAAAACATAAACCATGTTTTACAACTTAAGATATATTCAATACTCTTAAGGTTCAATAATATCACAAAATTACCAAAGCATGGTTACACATCAACAAACAAGTCCGGATATTTCTCGCGACTTCCAACTCACGCTCCCAAGTGGCTTCCTCCACTCCATGATGTTTCCACAAGACTTTTACCAAGGGAATGGTCTTGCCTCGCAAGACTTGATCCCTCCTATCCAAGACCCAAATCGGTCTCTCTTTATACGAGGCATCCTCATCAACTTCTAAGTCGGTCCAATCCAATACATGCGATGGATCTGGCTCATACTTCCGAAGCATACTCACATGAAACACGTCATGCACTCCGAACAACTGCGGCGGCAAAGCTAAACGATAGGCAACCTCGCCAATCCTCTCAAGGATCTCAAAAGGACCGATAAACCGAGGGGATAACTTCCCACTCTTTCCAAACCTCATCAAACCTTGCCTAGGTGATATTTTCAAGAAGACATGATCACCTACCTCAAACGCCAAAGGCCTCCTCCTACGGTCGGCATAACTCTTTTGGCGGCTCTGGGCTATAACAAGCCTCCTACGGATAAGTTCAACTTTCTCCGTCGTCTCCCTAACCAACTCCGGACCCAACAAAGGTGCATCACCCACCTCGGCCGAACACACTGGAGACCTACACGGTCGGCCATACAAGGCCTCAAACGGTGCCATACCGATGCTAGACTGGAAACTGTTGTTGTAGGCAAACTCCACCAAGGGCAAGTGCCTCTCCCACGTCCCACTAAAGTCAAGGACACAACCTCGAAGCATATCCTCAAGGATCTGAATAGTACGCTCAGACTGCCCGTCAGTCTGAGGATGATAAGCCGTACTAAAGGTCAACTTAGTGCCCAAGGCACTCTGCAAACTCTGCCACAACCTAGCAGTAAAACGAGGATCTCTATCTGAGACGATCGTCACTGGGATCCCGTGCAATCTCACTATGTCCCGAATATACAAGTCGGCAAGATGATCTACCGAATCTCTCACGTGCATAGGAATAAAATGCGCCGACTTAGTCAACCGGTCTACAACCACCCAAATGGCATCACTATCCCGCTGAGTCCTCGGAAGACCTACAACGAAGTCCATAGTGAGATGCTCCCACTTCCACTCGGCAATAGGCAAGGGTTGCAACAAACCCGCTGGCCTCTGATGTTCGGCCTTCACTTGCTGGCAAGTAAGGCACTTCGGTACGAAAACAGCCACATCTCTCTTCATACCCCACCACCAAAACTGGCGACCCAAATCCCGATACATCTTAGTGCCTCCCCACCGCAAGGCGTGAATGATGGAACTCTCGGAGTACTTCCTCTCGGCAAGACTCCGGCACAAACAAACGGTCTCGGTATCTCACACTCTGGTCGGGATACACCGTCAAACCCTTCTCAACTTTCCCACTGGAGATCTTCTCTCAGAAGGACTCTACCTCAAGGTCACCTCTCTATGCCTCTAATACTCGGGTCACAAGTGTAGGCTGTGCAACAACAGAAAACAAGGCCGCAGCCTCAACAGATTTGCCCAGTAGCAAATCGAACTCGCCAAGTGCACCCAACATCTCCCATTCCCGGATGGCTATACAAGCTACATCACTAATGGATTTCCTACTAAGGGCATTGGCCACAACATTGGCCTTTCCCGGGTGACAGTGCAATTCAAAATCATAGTCCTCCATGAACTCCATCCATCTCCACTGCCTCAAATTCAAGTCCCTCTGTGTAAACAGATATCTCAAACTCTTGTGGTCCGAGAACACCTCGAACCTCTCACCATAAAGGTAATGCCTCAAAATCTTCAAGGCAAAGATCACTGCTGCTAACTCTAGGTCGTATGTAGGGTAATTCTTCTCGTGTATTTTTAACTGACGTGAGCCATAAGCTACCACTTTCCCCTCTTGCATCAACACACAACCCAAACCCTCTCGTGAGGCATCACAATAAACTGCATAACCCAACCCTCTCTCCGGAATAATCAAGACCGGAGCGGTGGTCAATCTAACTTTCAACTCTTGGAACGACTTTTCGCAAGTCTCACTCTATACAAATTTGACTCCCTTCCGAGTCAACCTAGTCAACGGCAAAGCTAACCTGGAGAAATCCTTTACAAACAGGCGGTAATACCCAGCTAATCCCAGAAAACTGCGGATCTAAAAAATGCTCTTAGGTTGTGCCCAATCTTGCACTGCCTCTACCTTGGATGTATTAACAGACACCCCTTCCCCGGATACCACATGGCCTAAGAATTTGACCTCTCCTAGCCAGAACTCACACTTCCCAAACTTGGCATACAGTCTATGGGCTCTAAGCAACTCAAGCACCACTCTCAAGTGTTCCTCGTGCTCCTCCTCAGAAGGTGAATAGATAAGAATGTCGTCTATGAAAACGACTACAAACCGATCTAAGAATTCCTAGAAGATCCGGTTCATCAAGTCCATAAAGACTGTCGATGCATTGGTAAGCCCGAATGGCATCACCAGAAACTCATAATGGCCATACCGCGTACGGAATGCCGTCTTCGGAATATCCTCCTCCCTGACCCTCAACTGGTGGTAACCCGATCTCAAGTCTATCTTAGAGAAACAACGGAAACCCTTCAACTGGTCAAACAGATCATCTATACGGGGCATAGGGTACTTATTCTTGACTGTAGCCCGATTCAACTTCCGGTAGTCTATACACAGTCTTAAGGCACCATCTTTTTTTTTAGCAAAGAGGGCCGGTGCTCCCCACGGCGAAACACTAGGGCGAACAAAACCCTTATCTAGCAATTCCTGGAGCTGAATCTTCAACTCACTCAACTCGGCTGGGGCAAAACGATAAGGTGCCATAGAAATTGGCGCTGTGCCGGGCACTAAATCAATAGAGAACTCTATCTCTCGGTGAGGTGGCAAACTAATGAGATCCTCGGGAAAAACATCCGAATACTCACAAACCACCCTCGGCAATACAATCTGGGTCTCATCACACTCACCACTCAAAACGCTAGCAAGTAGACCACTAAGCTCACTTCGCCTTCGCGGATCATACATCGGTGGCAACACACTACCAACCCGATCCCCCAAGAAATGGAAACACTCCCTGCTCAAGGTACAAACTGTGACCCTCTGGCGGTAGCAATCAATAACAGCCCGGTATGACGATAGCCAGTCCATACCCAAAACAACATCAAAACCTTTCATGGGCATGACAACAAAAAGGAAAAGGAAGCCTATGGTCGGCGACCTCTATATCACAACTCCTAACACCTTGTTTCAAGATCAACTCACCACCAATCGGCGATACTACACATATAGGAGATGCTAACTGTGCCAACTCCAATTCCAAAACAGATGCAAATGCAGCAGATACAAAAGAATGAGATGCACCCGTATCAATCAATACACTAGCAACCGAGTTGTAAAACAGAAAGGTACCTCTCACCACTGATGGAGCCGGCATTAGGTCCTGCGCGGTAACAGCATACACGCGCCCTGTAGGCCCCTGATCCAACTGCTCACCCCTCGGAGCAAACGACTGCTGCACAGACTGGGACGATGAAGCCCCCTGATTGGCCCTCGAGGCCTGCACAGACTGAGCTGGCTGAAAACCCTGCGTCTGCCTAGAACCAGACGCGCCCGAAGTGGCACTCAACTGTGGGCAAAACCTCTTCAGGTGCCCAGGCTGACCACACTGATAACAAGACAAGGACTGACCCCTGTCCTGACTCTGGCTCTGCGGTCTAGCTGAAGAAGAAGCAGCTCTCTGACCTTCTTCCCTCTGTGGGCAAACTGAAGCCTTGTGGCCCAACTGACTGCACTTGTAACAGGTGAACTCCCCCTGATTACCTCTCCCCGAGCCTACACTCGGCACCAGAAAGGTCGATCTAGCAACACCACCCTGAGACTGCTGAGGGTTAGCACCCCTCTGTCTCCTGCCATCACCCTGACCATCTTGGCTCCTCTTGGAGCCTCTTTGTCCCTCCTCTTCCTACATCATGATCTCCATATGGGCTGCAACATCAACCAAGCGCCCATAATCTCGGATCATCGAACCTCTAACCCTCATCTTGAGGCTGCGCCTCAACCTCTTCTCGAACTCAATATAGCGGCGTTCCTCGGACACCACAAATTTAGGTGCGAACCTGGACAAGCTAGTGAAAGCAGCCTCATACTCGGCTACTGAAGAACTCAACTGCAAAAGCTGGCAGAACTGGTCTCTCAGCTTCTCCCTGACTGCTGGAGATAAATACTTCTCCTGAAAAGCCTCCACAAAAGCCTCCCACGTGCCAGCAATACGGCCCCTCATGTATTTCCACCACTGACCCGCACCCCCTTTAAGCTGGAAGGATGCCAAGGTCACTTTCAACGCTCCGTCCTCGATGCCAAGCATCTCGAACGTCTTACTCATCTGCTCTAACCACTCATTAGCCTTCAATGGCTCCTTCGGATCCCCAATAAACTCGTCCGGGTTAGACCGGAAGAACTCCCTTTTCAAGAAGGAAGGCCTTGCCTCAACAACCTGGGCCTGAACTGGAGCCTGAACTGGATTCTCAGCTCGAAAAATACCCACAGACTCCCTCAAAGCGTCGGCTATCCCTCGGGCTAAAGCGCCCATAGCCTCCTGACCTGCTGGCTCGGCCACATTGGCCTGGCCAACCCCCTCCTGCTGTGCCGGAATATCACCCGGTAAAGGCATCTCCCACCTACCACGTCTGCCACGTCTACCACGTCCTCGTCCTGACATCCTAATAAAGGTAACGAAGAACGTCAGCACATTCATAAGTGTGCCAAAACTAAACACTCGCGTCCTAATACATGGACAACTGTAATTCACTCCACGTAAGCACATAAACACATAAGCACTTACGAATTTCATTTCCAGATGATGATAGTCCTGAGGCGTTACTAGAGTTCCGGTTAGAAACAGCATTGATCAAGTGCTTTTTCAACAAGACTCACAGAAACCCAAGGATCCAATCAACATCCTAGAAACTAAATCCCATACCCAAGTAGTCACATAAACATGTTATCAAATAAACATATAATGTCACACATAAGTCTCTAACAAGCGAGATAAACCCATTGTGAAACTAATCACTTCCCATGTACCCAAAGTATTCGAACCTGGTACGCTCTGATACCAAGTTGTAACGCCCTCAAAAAAATAAATAAAACCCATCTCACTAGACATGCATTGATACAAAGAAACCAACCACCTTTCCATTTAAATCAGAACAGTTCTTACAAAAGTATTACATGTTAACAACAAAAGCAAATGCCCTACAGGCTTACAGCTTTCCAAGTTAACACTTGGTTACAAAAAGAAGAGCGCTAACTCAATACATATTAAGCCCTTGGCTTGTATTTACATGTAATACATCAAAAGGAAATAAACAAAACAATTGTCTACCTCTAGCCTCCCAAGCTATGTCCTTGGAGGTGGCATGCTACCTGTACCTGAAAATGATGTCCCATAAAGGGTGAGCCATAGCCCAGTAGAAAAACACTAAACCAGCCATGAACAATGACTAAAAGATTAGCAGTTGATAGATGGTCAACACAGATACATCTACATATATCATATTTCGATCTCATGACATTAAGTCCATGTTACATTTCATTTCTCATTTCTTTTTCAACTTTGAGTTTGAAAACAAGGCTCAAAACTTAGCCAAATAACTTGGTGAGAATAAGACTCATCTTAAAACATTTTCGAAATTCATGGTGGATACACATTTTGATGCTGTATTAATAACACATAAGTCACTTCCATACTATACAAGCGATACACATTTTGGTGCTGTATCAACATAATATAGATACACTTCTATACTTCACAATTGATAACGATATACATTTTAGTGCTATATCAAATCAAAACAAACACTTCAAATTCGCAGTCTGATACACATTGTAATGATGTATCACTGTCACAAGAAAACACTTCTAATTCGCAGCCTGATACACATTGTAGTGCTGTATCACTGTCACAAGATTCGGTTGAGAGGTTCAGCCCCTTTCTCCTCCCTCACAATACAATGTATATAAACAATTATCATATACAAATTAAATCAATCAATACACATTTGAGTGCTGTATTGTACCAACTACCATATTCAATGGCTTACTCAATTGATTAGTTTTAGTTTGCCTAATCATCATGCATTGTCTACAACAATCAAGACTATCCTCCACCGATAGCCCAAAACAGTTATTTATATACTGAAAATAAATGAACCAAATGGATATGTAATCAACATTTTAACGTTCTCAATTTAATTCTTCTTTTCTTCAAATTAATTGTACCAATTAATTTATCAATGTAATTAGAGCATTTCTCATAATTAACATCACAACCCTAAGGTTCCATTTTCACCAATAAACCAATATTGATCCCATTTCTCTATGCCAAACATGCATGTAAGTTTATATAAACAAAACCCCAACTTTTGTAGAATTTACACAAAGGCCCAAACTTTCTCAAAATTACCCAACAACCACCAACTTATCAAAATACTAAAATTCAAAGACAAAACTCATGAGAAGGAGTAGGATATCCCTACCTCGAAGTTAGAGCTCAAACGGAGAAGGAGAAGAAAGTGAAAATGCTCCAAACACTATGATTCTTGGATCAACACGAAGCCCTTGACGATCAACACACTTTTTACAAAGGCCGGAGGATAGAGAGACACTCTATCTAGATCAAACCCTAGAGAGAAGGGAGTTTCTAGAGAGAGGAGCTCTCAAAATAGCTTTTTAGAAAGTAAGAGAGAGAGAGAGAGAGAATGTAAAAAGTGATTTTAAAATGCCCAGCTGCCAACTGATAAACGACATTCCCGCTCGAGCGGAGAACACAACGCTCGAGCGTCAAGAACAAAAAACTAGGTACGCTCGAGCGTAAGAAGGCTCGCTCGAGCGCCAAGACACAAGAATAAAGTACATCCGCTCGAGCGCGAAAACCAGTCCGCTCGAGCGTAGATTTCCCCCTCCCAGAACTTACACCAAAAAGTACTACCCGCTCGAGCGCCACAGCACCCGCTCGAGCGCTACCGCTCGAGCGTAAAAATCACAGCTGCAGAAGTTTTGCAGGGACACGAAAAACTGGGATGTGCAATCTCCGCTCGAGCGCAACAAGGCCCGCTAGAGCGGAACGACCAAAAACCTGGCAACAAGATTTCAGTCCAAGGTTCAACCCACCTGTTCGAAACAAGCCCAACACATCCTATAACTCAAACAAATGGAATTAAAGGACGACAACAAGATAGATACAACTACCAACTCCACGGAACCGAGTCCGGAATACAACAGAACAATAAAGGGACAACTGGGATCGCTATAACGAGCGGACGGTTGCGGATTGATTTTCTCCAATCCGCCAATTTGGTGGACGAATGGCGGATTTGAGATTCCTTTGGCTGCAACCGAACTGCCAAACCGCGAACACCCCTAGTAATTTATAAGACTTTGTGTTTCAATTTGTTTAAATATTTTGTTTGTGTTTTCAATTGAAAAAGAGTTTAAATATTCTGTTGAAAAAAAGTTTTCAACTTGAATATATTTTTTGAATTGAAAAAAACAAACTTATTATTTATCTATATTTTTTGATTTTTAAATCTAACTCTAAAAATAATAAATAGAAAATATGATATATACTGGTTGGTTTTGTTTTCAAAAACATATATAGATGTAACAATACAGAGACATACAATCTCTACTACTACTTTGTTCATGGTTTTGGTAGTTTGAATCGTTTTTATATTTTAAGAACCACAGATTGTAATACTTTTTGTAGATAAATCATGCTGTGATTGTAATATGTGGATGAGGCATGCAGTGATTGTGATACTCTAAAGTTTCAAATTTTCAAATTTTGTTTCTTTGGATGAAGTATACAGTTATTGTAATACTTTTTAAAGTTATTGACTGTAATACTTTTTTTTTTTTTTTGAGGAAGTGCACAAGTTGAATTATGTTGAAAATTTATAAAATTTTAAACCGCTAATCCGATTTTCATTCATCTGCCAAACCGCCAATCTGCTCAATCCACATCCGTCGGATTGGCGGATGGATACGGATTGATTTTCTTCAATCCGCCAATATGGCGGACAGATGGCGGATTGGAGGTTCCGTGGCCGCAACCGACCCGCGCCATCCCTACTTTGTACTTCGGCATGCTATCCCTACATTTATGTATCCTCATCATCAAAGCCCTTCTAATCATCTCTATCATGGTAACGATGTGTTTGTCCCTAGCTTGTATATCACCCATAAGTTAAGCATTCAGAGATGTTATTAAGAAGCCTATTGGATTTGGTTCTTGGACTAAACCCATGCCTAGACCATTGGACTGGGTTCACTCTCATCATCCAGGCATATACCTTACTATTTACTCCCTACAGCTTAGTCATGTACCTCTCTCATTCAACCCTGGTATATGCTTTTGCTGCTTTCCAAACACAATCCTTCAACTCTTTCCCTTTAAACAACTTCTTGAAGTTTACATACAAATGTCTGAAACATAACCTGTGATTGGCTTCAGGGCATACCATTCTCAAGCTTGGAACAAGTCCTTGTAACAAAAATAGATAGCATAGCCAAACAATTAATTGACAACATTATTCTATGAATGACATAATGATAAGAGTATTTCAAAACATAAGGAATACATAAAAATATTTACCTTTTGTTGATCAGTCATAAATGTCCATCTATGTTCTTTAATTGGGCCAATATCTAGTAACAATTTGTGTAAAAACGAAGTCTAGCTCTCCTTACACTTTGCCTTAGCTACAGCATAAGCTATTGGATACATTTGATTGTTTTCATACCATCCAACAGCTGTAAATAACTACCATTGGCAAGGTCCTTTCAGAAAACAAGCATCCGACCCAATTAATGGTCTTACACTAGATAGAAACCCTCTCCTAATTGCACCAAGGCATATATACATTCTTTGAAACCTAGGTTTAACTTCCAATTGAGGCCTCTACACATTTGTGTCAACATTAGTACCCTCATTGATTCTTTTCAACTTAGCTGCATAATCCCATATCCTATTATATTGTTTAGCATTGGTTCCATCAATCTTCTAAATTGCTATCTTTTTGGCTCTATAAGGTTTCATTGTTGACACACTTACAACAAAATCCTCTTTGATAGTTTCCTGAAAATCATTCACTTTCAATGTTGGGGTGGTCCTAAATATCTTGACATATTTCTTTGCCAACCAAGAACTAGTAATTTGTCTTTTCTTGTAAGTTCTACAGCAAGAGTGTTTAGGTTGATATGTTTTTATCTGTAAATTGTTCTCACCAGTCATCTTGTGTGACGACCGGCCTTCTTTTTCCCTTTTCTTCTTTCTTTCTTCGCTTCATTCTCCTTTATTTTCGTTGGATTGAAATGTCCGAAAATGGTTTCCTAATTCTTGTTCTTTTCGGTGTTGAATTTCGGTCATTCCGGAGGGTGCGCGGGTGAGTCCGGGGTGCCGGGAGCGAGGCCGCACGTGCGAAGGAGGGCTGCTCGAGCGGTGAAGCTTGACACACAAAAAATTTCATTCTGAAAAGGGCCACACGAGTGGTCAAGGTGGGTCGCACGAGCGGTAGGGAAGGCCGCACGAGCGGCCAACTGGGCAGTCCGAGCCCTGTTTTTTTCCCTCTTTTTAATCCGAATGTATCTCACATTTTGCTCACTTCTCTCTCATTCTAAACCCTATTTTTCTCCTTCTTCTCTCTAGAAAACTCCCTCAAACATCTACAACACTTGGATTCTTGCAAATCTTGAGCCAAGATCATCAACATTTTCCTCTAATCTTGACGATTTAGGGCAAGAGCTTCACTTGGTGGGGTAGGAATCAAAGCTCTCTCTCATCTTGGAGTTAGGGTTTCATCTTTTCTCTCTTCATCAAGCTTGAGGTAGGGATTTCTTGAATTATATATACAAGTTTTGCCATAGTGATTTTGATTTTATAAGTGTTCTTGAGGTTTTGTGTTGATTTTGATTTTTTGTTCAAAATGTAGAGAGGGTTTTGAAAGAGGGTTTGTATCTCAATCTTTTACTATATTTTTGGGGGTTTTCCTCTATTAAACTCATGATGAATGATTTGATGGAGTTTCTCTTAGAAAATGAGGCAAGTTTGTTCTCAAATAAAAACCCTAGAAATTGGGGATTTTACAAAATAATGAAAATGTCTTTGAAATTATTTACTTTCTTTTATTAAGAGGATGTATCGGAGTAAGTTCCACCAAATGTTTAACATAATAGCAATATACTTGACATATGGGATATGAGATGGTATTTTAACATTGTTGCTAACACTTGAACTTGTAATGAGGTAAGATGATAATTGTTGAGCACCATGGGTTGTGAAAATTGAAATCTTGGAGGATGAAGTTTGAAAATTTCGTATAATCTCGTAATGTTATAAGATGGTAAGTTGTTGAGTGCCATCGATGACGTGAAAATGCTTAATCATAATGTAATGGGAAATGAAATGAAAGATGGCATGCTAGACATATTGAAAGTTTGGTCATGATGAATTATTTTTGAGGAATTGTTGTGGTGTGTCGAAGACACGACTATTGCGCGAAATGAGAAATTGTAACTATGTGTTGGAGACGTATGGGTACCTTGTGGAAGAACATGGTAAGGAGGAAATGAAAAAGTGATGTTGAGTATTGTTGTGGACATGTTTTGAATATAAAGGAATGCTATGAATTAGTAGTTATTGCATCATATTCTCAATTGTTTTATTGTCATTATTACACATCTTGACATGAATTGGAAAAGCATTTATTTTGAGGAAGATCATTGTAATGAGAACTAATGGAAATGTTTATGGGGTAAATACGGTGATAAGTCCGGATATGGGGTGTAGTTGAACTTGTTAAGTTGGCCTGAATGTCCTTAGTGAAAGACCAAAAAATCGCGCGGATAGGTGTCGAGCCTTCCAGTTAATACCGATAAAAATGATAGTTTGGTAGTACTCGTAGAGTCTACTTGCAGACACTAGCCTAGGGATTACCAGTGTCGTATTTACCACCCCTATTGATTTAAATATTGAAAATTTGAAATTGATGAGATTGCTAAATATTATTAAGAACATGGTGAATTTAAAATAGTGCATTGAATATTATTGAGAACATGATGATTTTGAAATAGTGCATTGAAATAAAATTTTCCTTCATTATTGGCACTTGCATGGCATTACATATGCATTTTTAACATTGAAGGAATTGGCATAACTGTATATACTTTGTGAGGAATCTCTACTGGGCTTTGTGCTCACCCCTATGGGATTTGGTGTAGGTAAAGATGTGGTGATCCCGCCAAGCTAAGGGCGTGGAAATGTTTTGAAGAAGAGTAGTTTAACTCTTATTTTGTTGTGATATTTTTTGTAAGCCAAGGGCTAATGTGTTTGGGTCCGAGAGACCAATATGTGTAACCGGGCTATTGCCTTGGAACTTGTAAGCCCTTGAGGGCCTTATTCGTTGTGATTTAAATGATTTCTTCTACATGCTATAGATTCATGTACTAGTGTCTAAATAAAGGTATAATAGCATGTGAGAATACTGTGGTAAATAATTGGAATTATGTAAATGAAATTGGTCAATATCTCATTTTGAAAGTGGGTTGATGTAATAGTTATGTGGGATTATTTTTGGGGCGTGACATCTTGGATGCATACAGTCTCCATTCACACTCAACACTACAATTCACTTGAATCTTCCATTTTTCACTTTTAGTAAATTTCACATCATATCCTCCTTTTACTGCATATTCCTTGACAACATCTTTGAACTCATTTGCGGTACTAAACAACATTCCTAGTTTGAATTCTATGTTCTGCATATCAACCTCAGGCCTAAATTCAGGGTACTTAGGCATGTTGTTATTATCCTCATCATCAGAGCCTGTAGGGGTAACCAATTCTTCTTTAGATGAATCTGCATCATTCACTTCGTACTCATGACCATCTTTAAGCCCTTCTTCATTGGCATTTCTCTCAACATTACTATCAAACATGATGTCATCAAGATCAGGATCATCATCATCACTACTATTTGAGAAATCCATGTATGATGGGTCATCATTGCCATCGCTATCAGTGTTTGAGTCCTCTTGACAGTGATCATTGTTGTAATTTCCATCATTTTTCACATCTTTCACAGGCACATCGGTAAGGAATAACACAGGATGAGCAATATCTACATTATATGATGCTCAATAAACAGCTCTAAGGTATTTGTATTTTCCAACAAAGAATACATTTCTCTAATATCATCATCATTAGCCAACACTCTTAACCCTAAGACCAAATTTTTGTTGGGAATCCTATAGAAAATATGTTTGCAATAAAAAACACCCAATTCCTTCAACATGCAACTAATCTCTAGGATAGATAATTTATCAATATCAACTGCATCAAATACATCCACATTACCCCCAAAATAACTCCTTTCATCATTCTCAATAAAATAGCCACTGTGATGTATCAAAACTTTAACAAAAGTTGCCATTACTGCATCCATACATAAACAAAACAATAATAACAATAACTATGTGTCTACTTGCAAAACAAAGCATATTAAAAAAAACAAAACCCTCATATAAAGCAACTTGGCTCACAATTCTCTATTTATGGAGACAAAATATGACAGAAAGGCAGTCACAGAAGACCCTACAAAAATAATGGAGACCTTGGGACCACAATGTATTCAGTGATACAGAGGCATGCATACAGTCGGAGACAAAAGCAATGTCACAAAGCAATAAACAATAAGTGTACACCGACAATGGAGAGAAAAACAATGTCATAAACGAATAATAAAAAAAGAAGGTCAACAATGGAGAAAAATGAAAGGGGAAAACTCATATAAAACAACAAAAAAACAAACCCATTTCTTACCTCTGTCTCAGAGTCCAAAGTTTTTTGGAAAATCAACTATGAAATTGCTGTCTTCCTTCGATGTGTGGCTTCAATCGCAGGTTGAATCACTAGGTGGGTTGCATGGAGCTGTAAATCACAATGGAGGGGTGTCTTTTGCCCTAAATCGTGAAGATTAGGGCAATTTTGGCGCCCAAATCAGTCTTCCGTTAACTAGTAGAGACGGAGATGGATGGGGGGATCGGATTGCAACATGGGTGGTGGGGTACAAATTGTCAAAATTGGAAACCTGGGGTTTAATTTGAAAAAGGTGCTAAACCCTGTGTTTTTTTTTTTTTTTTTTTTGTAATTTCCCCTTAAATCATTTAATGGTAAGTATAATAATTTTTTTAATTTAAAATAAAATAACAGTTTCTCTCCAGTCTAGAAACAATATTGTTAGGTCTTGGTGAGTCCTACTCTATGATCTAAATCGCTCAATATGTAAAATTCATCAAGTATATGCTTTCAACAAAAAATTACGTTGATCAAATTATATTTATATTTATGATTAAATATATAATGAAAATTTTCTATTACAAACATGTAATGGTCCCAAACCAAATCCGCTATCTATTCTATTTTACCAATTTGCGAGAGGAAGAAAATGTGACGAGAAATTAATTGAAATGTAAGTTAAAGTTTTTATATTATTTTTTAATATAAATCTCTTAATAAGTTTAAAATTTGAACACAATTTAAAAGATGGGTCAAAGAGCTTGGTGTAATATTATAAAGATTGATTTTAAATAACAGGTAAATAGAGAATTGGGATGAAGAATTTCAAACTAATTTGAAGCGATCCCTAATTGGACTTTCACAAATCATGAGTCGTATTTGTTTCTTGCATTGTTGTGATTACATGTATGGTTGGAGGATCGTTGTTACTTGGATTTGGATTGGAGAGTTATAACGTGACAATGTCATTGTTTTCAAAATTTCATCTCTAATGCATTCTTCATTATGCAGTATATTGAGAATTTTGAAATACAAAAATTTTAAAATATGATCATATGATTGAAAATTTATTGGAGAGGGGAAAAAAAAAATAGCATACAGCATAACATAACTAAGTCCCAAGCATTTTTGGACCGTGAACTTGATAGAGTTAAGGCTATGTGGACATATCTAGGTCCATGCCTCATGGCTCATTGGGGCTAGTCACATTGCTTATAGGTTGTGATCCGGTGGTCACGAAGGAGTACTAGTCAAGGGTGGGTGTTATAGACGATTTGGTCACATGCACGTTAGTCTCAACTTTTAGATAAGATAAATTTATTTGAGAAAATTATAAATCAATGGTAAAATTAATAAAATTTACCACTGAAATATTTATTTATTTTCAGACAAGCACTGAAGTGCAATTTTTCACAATTTATTTCAAGAGAAGAATTAAAAAGAGACTTGTGATACGTTTCTTCTATTCACCCAAAAAAGTGGTACGTTTCTTTATCTCATAAGAATGCTTGTCCATTTTTTATTTTTTATTTATTTTTTAAGATTAGTATATATACTTTTACTTTTTTTGGCCTGTACTCAACTCACTTATTTCTTTTTCTCACTACAGGAAATGCCACTTTTGGCGACCAAAATATTGGTCGCCAAAAGCCCCATTTTTGGTCGCCGAAACAATTAGCGACTAAAATATTTTGTCGCCAAACTAGTCGCCTATACGCTGTCGGCGATAGTATTGGCGACTAAAAAATTTTTGGTCGCTGAAAGTGAACGTTTTGGCTACTAAACTCTGGTTAGTCGGCAAAGGTTATCTTTTGGCGACTAAAATATTAGTCGCCAAAAGTGAACATTCGGCTACCAAACTCTGAGTAGTCGGGAAAGGGTATGTTTTGGCGACTAAATATTTAGTCGCCAAAAGTGTTGAAATAAAATAAGTTAAATTTTCAGCGACTAAAATTTTTTGTCGGGAATAAGTTTTAGTGACAACATTACTACATTTAGGGACTAAAGAATTTAGTCGCCAAAAATATTATTTTTCATTTTATTAAACTTTTGGCTACTAACCATTTAGTCACTAAAAGTTCTACCTTAGGCGTGGTGACTTTTGCCGACTAAAACTGTTCGTAGCCAAAAACCTATTAAGATTCATTTTTTTACTTTTTGCCACCAAAAGTTTTAGTCGCCAAATGATACCATTTTTTCCGTGACTAAAAAATTTAGTAGCCAATAGTTTATTTCTCTCATTCTCAAATTTTTTAGCTACTAATTATTTGGTGGCAAAAACGTTTTGGGTTATGTTTTTGCTACTAAATTATTAGTAGCCAAAACTTTTGATTACCTATTTGGCTACCAAAACATTTGGTGGCCAAATAATTTTATGTTTTTTTTAAAAAAAAAAAAAAAATTGTAAACAACCTGTATTCATTTATATTACATGTACCCTGTATAAATAATATAATCCATCAACACTAAAATATATTATCAACCATTAAAGCATTCAACATAATACATGAATAACCATGATTTAAATCACATACATAATACATGAATAACCAACGTCAATAATTTAAATTACAACCTGTAAACATAATACTTTCTATTACATTTGTAATTAATACAGCAATGATACACAAACACCAGAGAAAATCAGACCAGCCACCTACAACGAGGAAGATTAGTGATTTGAAGCAGCTTAATTACGTCCTATAACACCCAAAGCAAGAGAGATTTAGTCTTCTGTCCAGCTCTGCTCAACAATTTCACGCACCCTCCGGTTGTATTCACGCTTGTTCTCACAAAACAACAATGCTGCTTCTGAATTTGCAGGTGAGTTTGCATTTGGATCACAGAGCATTGACTGAAATGAGAAAAAGGGGAAACCTGCATTTGGGCTTGGGTTTGGGTTTGGATCACAGAGCAATGACTGCAATGAGAAAAATGGGAAAAATCAAAAAAACATCATACCTGAACTAGTGACCAGTAGCTTTGTGGAATCAAAACATTCCTAGAAGTTATATCTATTTGGTATGGTAGAGTCATGCTTGAACAATTGACAAACTGCTGAGTTTATTACATGCATTTGCCAGTTTTGCTCATTTATTTATTAGTAAAATGATTGCACAGTATGAATTTAATACACACCACGCATAAACACGTGCCCCAAGTTGTTATGTTATATCTATGAGCCTGTTAACAATTAATGAAAGGTTGGCTGCTATTTTGCCACACTAAATCCAAGGGATAGTATGCATGGAGTGGCCAACATGGGTTCAAACTATAAATGAAACTATAAATGAAAAAACACATCTGAGAATGTCGTTACTGAATTATTACTGAATTATTACCTTGCCATTAAGACTCTATTTACTGAATTATTACCTTGCCATGAATGTCGTTAGTCATTTGAGCATTAAGACTCTATTTACATTATCAATTATAACTCATTTCTCAATGATTAATTCAACAATTATGTTGATAGAATATATATAAAACCATCTAAATAATAGAAAACACCTATGAGAACCTTACAGAAAATAAACCTACTTTGCTGTCCACATCTCTATGGTTATCAATCATTTCATCCTCTGTTATTAATCTTTCTAATTTTATCACTTTACAGCAACAACTAACATCTATCAGATCCGAGTTTGGATAGAAAACAAATTAATACAGTTATTACATAACATAGGTTTAACTAACATAGGTTTTTGCATAGAGAAAAAAGAAAAAGAAATTAAGACACAAAGGTCATTAATCACAAATGCAAATGAAAGACAGGGGAAAAGAAATTAAGGAAAACCTGAACAGATGCAAATGAACTACAAATAATAATAATAACAATAATTGACTAACCATGAAAGAGATTATACAAAGCAATTCAAAATAACTATACCAATGCCATGACCCATGAGCATAACAATTCAGCGAAGTAAATACGTTTCAAAATAATGCAAATAACCATGGGGGCATAGCAACATAATGACAATCATAAATGCAAAAAATCCAAGAATATATGGAAACCTAAAAGCAGACTCTAAAAACATTAATTAAAACAAAAGACCAAGTTTGAAGCCATGCTCTCTCTCTCTCTCAATTAATCTATAACTAAGCTTGTTTAGTGTCCCAAATATTTGACATGAATTGTTTTACAATTTTAGTGAAGTTTATACCCATTAATCACGAATTGAATGTTGACTAATCATATTCTATAACGAATATACTTGAGAAATAAAGAAATAAAATTTCAAATCCAAATCGATTCATGTAGTAATTTTCCCAAATTCAAAAGAAGAACAAACTCACAAAATTAGGCATAATCATCACTTGAATGAATCATTCACAGCAGTTTGTTGTGAGAAGAGTAAAGCTGAAGCAAAACACATTTTAAAACACATTTTCAAAACACATTGTATATTCATATATTTAAAAATGTAATATGAAAACACATTTAAAGGTGATTTTTAGAATGATCTAAATAAGTGTACTTTTTGACTTTTTATGAAATATGAGGTGAGAATGAATTGAGTTTAAAATGATATAATAAAAAGATGATGTGACTTAAATAAAATAATAACTTTTTGACTTTTTAAAATTATGCCAAACATGCCTTAATACATTGGACATCCGTCATGATTGTAAGCTAATTTGCTGAATTAGTCAAATCCGATATTTTTCATGGTGATGACTCTTTATTTGTTTATTTCGGTAAATACTCCAACATCAAGCATTCTGCTTAAACAAAAGATAAACACAAGGCCACAATTATTGCTCCATTGATACTGAAAAAATCTGATACAATAGTAATGTCCAGGGTAGCTATAATATGCTTCATATATTTTAATTAAAAAACAGAAATCAACGAGATGTTGGCAAAAAGCTGAGAAATTTGGGAAAATGATTTACAATTGCTCACCAAACTATACTAAAACAGGGAAATTCACTGGATAATCAGGTTTGGGACCAAATTGAAGTTCTAAATGCAAATTTTTTATGTCAAACCCAAGTCATGAAAGTAACAGTAAAGCCACACCCAAAACAAAAAAAGGCAGTTGTGAAGGTGGTGATTGAACCAATTCAAGAAAATCAAGAAAGCAGAAACAAACACAGTTAACAAAGATCAAAGCACACCATCATATAACCTACATGATTTACATAATACACTATCATATAACACACATCATCTTAAAACTTCAGGCACAAAACCTGAGCTTGGAAAGCAATCCTGACAGTTTGTATCACATAACTAGAAGTCTACTAGCAGCTAATCCTCCGTTCTTTCAAAATACTTAATCATCCTGCCTAAACTTACCTACAAGTTCAGAAGTTAAAATAGGTCACTAAGCCAAGAACGTCTTACCTCTCAATTACCATCTTCACTAGCCTTCAAATAAAGAGACTCGCCCCCCTCACCACCATGTCCTCCTGAGCTCCCGCCACCTTGCCCTTCAGAAGATCCGATCTCTTGCTTTCCCCTTCCAGAAGCCTGCAAGCCTTCCCCAGTGGAGCCACGCCCAAAATCAGGAAACCCTCCAGCTCCGAGTGCCCCACCGGTGGTTCCAGAACTATTAGCCTCGCTTTGAAGCATGTGAAGTCCACTGCTTCCACCGGAACTCATGCCAAGCTGGCTGTGCAAGGCTTGCTGTTGTTGCAGTGCCGAGAACTGTTGTTGGCTGTAGAGCATAGAAGAACGTGCAGCCATGAGCGATTGGGGAGTCATCTGCTGAGCTTGTTGGTGTTGCTGCAAGTAGTGACCTCCTGGCTGCATAATGCCACTGGGAGGGAACTGTCCGACATTCAACAAAACACACATCAGGAATTTTCATTAAGTTTCAAACAGCTGTATGAATTTCCGTAACTAGCCTACTTCAGAACCAGTCAGATTTAGGACATTGTGAATCAGTAGAAACAAAAGGAAAATGCCAGTTTTGTAACATTTTTGTTTTCAAAATTTTGAAAACTACAAAGAAAGACATGTTTGCAGCTGTTTTCGTTTCCAAAAAAAAAGGAGGGGGAACAATCTGAAAGTTTTCCAAAATTTGAAACAAAAAGGTGTCTTCACCTGTTTTCAAAACAAGTTTCATTCCTTTCCAAATGACTCCTAAAGTAAGGGTAATAACTACGAGATAAAATCCAAGAAAGCAATATAAGTAGTGGATTGAAGACTTGCATGTAAGACAAATAAGGGGAAGTAATTCAATAAGATTTCAGATTATGAACTGTGAGAAGCATCAAGGTGGGTTCGATCTATCTACTACTTGATAAGATATTTTCCAGATCTAGACTGCACACAAATCAGGGGCAAATACCTAACCTCGAGCATGATATGCAGTGGTAGAGAGGGCAGGGCAGAAGGCACCACAAATTAGAATATCCAGACAAATACTTCCATCTGCATAAACTGGTCCAAGCACAAAACAATAGTATGAGCAACTAGCATAGGCATATATCTTAGTGACATTATGTTTCACCACATAAGAGAGGAAATCAAATATCAAGGAGCAATGAAAAGACACAAAGAAAGCAGGATTCTGTGCAACAAGCTCCAGTGGATATGGCACGAAGTGTAATAGAAGCATGCAAACTAATAAACCCCAAAAAAGTAATAGAAACTTATAAAGACAAGTATAAAGCAATGTTGGCAGTCCTAAGAGGAGTAAACAGTATTGAAGTTAATATTAGTGGCAGAGCATGACTTCTGAGGATGCAGTGGCAGAAACTTACACTTTCCATAACACAACACAATAATCTGCTACCCTCTCAATCAAGAAAGCAAAAGGATTTAATTACTTATGACAAATAGATTTTACGTGAAGCCTTCTATAAACATATCCATTACCTTCCCACTTCTCAACTTCAAGCACTTAAAGCAAACCAGGCTCAACAACCGCTTTAGTTCGCTCACATGGGAAGGATGATATACTGGAATTGGTAATTCTATATACCCAAAGTGACTTGAAAGGTAAACAAATGAACAAAACTTTAGCAATACTTCAATGTGTCCAGCGGTCATGACCATTCAAACTTCTCAATGTAATCAGAAAATAAATTGGATTAAAACATGAAAAATACCTTCGCATGTCCCGGGTTCCGCAGCACCACATGATTCACATTTTCCAAATTCAAGCGGCAAACTAAGGAACGGATTTGAAAGTTGACTAGCATGGCTTATAGGGAAATCACTATTGGATGATGTGCACTAACAAAAAAATAAATAAAAGGAATCATACCAACTTATTCAACCAGAATGGTCACAAGATCCAAAGTTGCACTTAATCAAATGCCAATTGTAGGACAATTTGTTCGGAAGGAGGTTTACATCCATCACAAGATCTAAATTTTGTCTCTGGAACAATATTAGGACTCAAATCTTCTAGGGCCCAATTTTTTTAATCTCATTTTATTTTTTAAAAACATATGTATGATGTACCAAATATGTCCAGCGTTCAAAAAAATGATGTACCAAAAACATATGTATGATGTACCAAAAAAATGAACAAAACTTTAGCAATACTTCAATGTGTCCAGCGGTCATGACCATTCAAACTTCTCAGTGTAATCAGAAAATAAAAAGGATTAAAACATGAAAAATACCTTCGCACAACATTAAAACATTAAAACATGACCATTGCATTCACACTAGCCATGTTTCTCAACCCACACAGTACAATTGAGTGAAGTCAAGCTAGTGAAGCACGAGTGAGTGGAAGTCAAGCTAGTGAAAAATTAAATCAATAAAGACGTCATTCTCCATCTACTTCCATTCATAGGGATAATATGCACCTCACATGGCCATTTTTTCAGCCCCCTAGCTTACATTGTATAGGATTAAGATTTGAACTAATACTACTAAGGGAAAATTACATATCAGTGGAAAGTTTACAAAATATTAACATATCAGTCAAATTCACTTTACAGCCATATATAACAACGTAACAGGCGAGACTGCAGTTTGAATGTTTTTAAGGATTGGATTTGGGATGGCCAAATTAATCCCAATACCCAGACTGGGCCAAACCTAGAGTGGCATATATTTCCTTAGTTTCCCTTAATCATCATTAGGTAAATCACACATTTTGTTCTTCTAATTCCTTTTAACATGAATCCCAAAAGTGGAAGGATGGTCAGAGAATATATGTATACATGCTCTTTTAACAAAGAAGAGGATGGTCAGAGAATTCTGGAACAAGTGCCTTGATTAGTTACGAGTGTTATCTCATGGTGCTTCAAAAGTGGAAGGACTTGACAGTGGTAGAGATGAACTTCTCTATAACCCTCTTTTTGGTATAAATAAGTGGTTTGCCGATAGGTAATCTGACAACTACAAACAGTTTGAAGATTCATTGGAGAGGTTGCACAAGTGGAAATATGATTCTCATGAGACTTTTATTGATAGAAACACTTTTTTTTATTTGAGCTTCAATAAAGAATTTTAATAAAAAAGCAAGAAGAAGGAAAGAGGACAAGAAGTCCTCGTATAAACAAAAAGATAAAAGTCAAAACAAATAGCACGAAACTCCTAGCACTAGGGATGTTATTGATAGAAACTCACTCTCTCTCTCTCTCTCTCTCTCTCTCTCTCTCTCACTGAGTCAGACTGATGATAAATTTAAATGAACCCTACCTAAAGGGCTCTCACTTATAAGAAAAACCCTTGACAACCTATGGCAAGGCTATCAGATTTGTGCTATCTGTGCAGCAGAATTGGCTATGAGACGTGATAGTTATGAGGGATTCTGACCCATAACTACGTGTAAATCCTAGTTGATTTTTTGGCTCCCAAAAGAAAAAAATGACCATTAAAAGATTATAAATAAAACATTAAAACATGACCATTCTTCTTTTTCTTCTTCTTTACATAATTGATGGATCAAATATAAAACATTAATTACGAGGAACAAAATATAAAAACATTGATGGATCAAATATTTAAGGGCAAATTACACTCACCTCACCTCCCTTAAGTTAGGGAAAATACAATTAGCCCTACACTTTTGACATAATTGCATTAGACTCCCTTAACAGTTAAGCCCTTTTTTATTAGTAATTCATTAGTCATATGAATAAAAAATGGAGAAAAAAAATAAAGCATACTTTTACAGTCAATTGAGGACACATGAAACACCACTTTAAATTAATGAGTTCTTGCATATTTATGCCACAAAACAACAGTTCATCAGGGAAAAAAAAGAAAAGTGAAGGATTTTTCAGTACTTAAAGTGCATGCCTTGGGCATATATCAATAGGCTAATTAGAGAAGGGTTATTGAGGGGCCTTGGGAAAATAAAAAAATTCAAAACTCTGTTCAGGCCTCCAACCTCCAATGCATATTTCTTTCTTAGTTCCAACTTCCAATGATTTTCCATCTTATTTTCATGTTATTTCCAGATAATTCAATTTTTTCCACATGGAATAAAATCTTTCCCTTTTTTCCAAAAACCAAGACAGTCCAAAGTATTTAAGTTTTCACTTCTATTTTGCTTTATTTTCCTCCAGTTTTTCTGGGGGTACACACGAAAATGAATAGTTGCAATAAGCTTTTTAACAATCAAACTAGTGTTATTGAATCTTTTACTTTTTATTTGAATCCCAATTGACATTTCAGGCTTTTAATTCAAATCTCATTGGCAATTCCTCAAAAACAATCAAGAATTCATCAACTTAGGCAAATGTATAAACTTCACCATATAAATGAAGGTACATGAGCTATGCATACAAACATGCAGAACATACATTGCAAATACAGAATTTTAAAACCTTAAACTAGAAATGAAATTAGAGAAAGAAGTATGACCACCTGGGTGACTTCTGTAGAGGTGACCCAAATGATTACAACAGCAGCAATCAGGAAGAAACGAGCCCTGTATCTCCAACCCATCACAAATCGAAGAACGACCCAGATATCAAAATTGCAAAATATACACGAAAATCAACAAATTTCGATGCGGGTTTCTGTCAGATTATCAGATCTTCGACGTAAGTCTTTGTTGTTTCACTTGTCACCAACACACCCAAAAAAAAAAAGACAAAAAAGAAAGAAAAAGGTTAGCTATAAGTTTACGAATCGATTCGATTAATTTCTGAAAGAGAAATAAATAAACAAAAGAACCAAGTTTGTATGTCATGAGAGATAAATAAATAAAACCTATATTTCTGAAAGAGAAATAAATAAACAAAATTAGGAAACAATGCACCAAACTCTGTATATCATGAGAGAAGAAGGCTTACCCAACGACGAAGGTATCGGCAAAGGTATCTGAGATGCCGCACCGCCACTGCTGCTGCAGCTGCTAGCCGTCGTCAATCGCTGCTCACCGTCGTCGCTCGTTGGCCGCCGTCGTCCCCCCTTGCCGCTGCTTGCAGTCGATAGAGAGAGAGAGATAGTATTTTGGGAATTTTTGAAATTGGGGATATTTTTGTTAAAGGGGTTGGGGAACAAAAGGGGGGAAAGAAAGGAGGGAATTAAAAAAGCGGGAAAACGAAAAAGAAAAAGAAGAGGAGAGCTAAGTCATTTTCTTTATTTTTTATTAAAATAATTTTTATTTTTATTTTTATTTTTATTTATTTTTTTGTAGTTAATGAAACTTTTTTTGTTTTTATTTATTTTTAGTTACTAAGGTTGAAATTCTATTTGTTTTATTTATATTTTAATGAAAAAAAATTATTATTATTTTTTTATTTGGTAGAAGTAGAGGTAATTTTTGGGGGATTTTTGAAATTGGGAATTTTTTGTTTAAGGGATTGGGGATTGATGATTTGAGATCATGAGAAATAAAAGGGGGAAAAGAAATGGGGGAATTAAAGAGCGGGAAAATAAATTTTTTTTGGTTAAAATAAATTCATTTTTTTGTAGTTGATGAATTTTTTTTTTATTTTTCATTTTTTTTAATTACTAAGGTTGAAAATTTATTTGTTTCATTTTTATTTTAATAAATTTTTTTTTTTATTTTGAAGAAGCAAGGGTAATATTTTAATAAAAAAAATTTTGTCTGCGGCTCATTTTTTTTTTTTTTTTTGTTACTAAAAACCAGAAACTAATTTTTTGTGGTAGAGAAATGGAGCAATAGTGAAGGTGGTGGATAAGAGGTGATGGTCGTGGTGGTGGCGGCGGTGGCGGCAAAGGAGATTAGTAGTGAAGTTGTGGTAGTGGTAGAGGAGATGGAGTGGCGATGGTGGAAGAGAGGTAATGGTAGTAGTAGTAGTGGTGGTAGTAGAGTAGTGGCGATAGTAGTAGTAGTGGTGGTAGTCGTAGAGGTGAAGTAGCGACAGTAGAAGTAATAGTGGTGGTGGAATGGTGTTTGCAGTAGTGGTGAAGGTGATAGCAGAGATGGGTGGTGACAGAGAGTGATAGACAGAGAGACACAGAGATGAGGGAGAGAGTGATAGACAGAGAGACACAAAGATAGAGAGAAGAGAGATGAGCGAGAGAGATAAAGAGAATAGAGATGAGCGAAAGAGACAGAGAGATAAATTTAAAAATAAGTCTTACAAATCAGATTTATTTACTCATAAGTCATAAGTGAATTTGTTTTACACACTTAGCCCTCGTTTTGATAATGAAATTTTTTTAAAACTTTTTAAATATATGTTTTGTGTCTGTAAAATGATTATTTCATTAGTACTAGTAATAATATTGAAAAATTTATTAAAATGATAAATAATTGGGATATTTTGTCTTTTATTTGTGAATTTTGATTTATTCTTAATTTATTAGTGTTATTGAAATATGATGATGTAAAAAGTATAAATAGTTTAATTGTACTTTTTAAAAGTATATGCATGTGAGAGGGCGAGGAAGAGATCGGTGAGAGGGTTTCACGAGCTCAGACTAGAGAGAGAGCGAGAGACAGACTGGGTGAGATTAGGGTTTTTTTTTTTTTTGCCGGGGGGGCGGGGGGAATGGGAAAAAAATAAAGGGGGGAGCGGGAATGGAAAAAAATAAAAGGTATTATATATTTTGTAGAAATAGGGGTAATATATATTTTAATGAAAAATATTTTCCATTAACATAAAAATTAATTTTCTGTAGTCAATGAAAAATAAAAAATAGACACAAAGAGAGAAAGAAAGAGAGAAGAGTGATAAGTGAGAGAGAGAGAGAGAGAGAAGAGTGAGAGAAACAAACAGACACAGAGAGAGAAAGAAAGAGAGAAGAGTGATAAGTGAGAGAGAGATAAAGAGAGAAAGAGATATATAGAGAGAGAGACAGAGAGACAGAGAGAGAAAGAGATAGAGAGAAACATATAGAAAAATAGAGAGAAACAAGAGATGAGAGAGATATATAGAAAGATAGCGAAAAGAGATGAACGAAAGAGAGAATAGAAAAATAGAGAGATAGAGAGAAGAGAGATGAGTGAGAGAGACAGAGAGAGAAAAAGAGAGATGAACGAGAGAAACAGAGAGAGAAAAGAGATGAGCGAGACAGAGAGAAGAGAGATGAGCGAGAGAGACATAGAAAGAAGACAAATGAGAGAGATAGAGAGAAGAAAGATGAACGGAAGACACATAGACAGATAGACAAACAGACAGAGAAAGAAGAGTGATGAGTAAAAGAGAGAAAGATAAGAGTGGTGGTAGTTGAATGGCATTTGCAGTAGTGGCAAATGTAGTAGAGAAGATGGGTGGTGAGAGAGAGATATGATTGAGAGACGAATAGAGAAAAGAGATAGAGAAAGAGACAGAGTGATGAGCGACAAAGAGACAGAGTGATGAGCGAGCAAGTGTGCCGTCGCAAATAGTTCCGTCTCATATACCCACTTTTCTTGTAGTGAGGAATGAGAAGGAGTTGTGTGTGAGAGTGAGATGAGAAACGGAGAAGGGTTAGGGCAAAATTTTGGGGGGAATCCCAATTTGAGAGGGAATTTCAAATTAAGATAAAAATTTTGTGAAAATATTTGCTGCTAATTTTTTTAGAGATGTGAAAAATAGATCAGGCTTGTTAAATTAATATTTTTTAATTTTATTTATTGTTTATACTTTTTACTTTATTGGAGTTTTATGACCCAGTTTGTGAAAAAAAAAATTACAAAATTTAGAAATATTTAGAAAGTATAAATTTAAAAATAAGTCTTACAAATCAGATTTATTTACTCATAAGTCAATTGTGAATTTTTTTTACACACTTAGCCCTCGTTTTGATAATGAAATTTTTTTAAAACATTTTAAATATATGTTTTGTGTCTGTAAAATGATTATTTCATTAGTACTGGTAATAATATTGAAAAATTTATTAAAATGATAAATAATTGGAATATTTTGTCTTTTATTTGTGAATTTTGATTTATTCTTAATTTATTAGTGTTATTGAAATATGATGATGTAAAAAGTATAAATAGTTTAATTGTACTTTTTAAACATAATAAATTTATTATTAAAAATTAAATTCATCAGACTGACCTGTAACTATGCCTTTAAATTTTTGCAATGTAAAACTATCGACAAACAGCCAATAACACGTTGCCCATTTTAGCATACCTTTCGCGTGAGGGCCCAATTATTACAATTATTAAAAATAATAGTCTATTTTCAGAATTTAATTTCTTTTTATAATACAATTATTACATTTTAAAAATATTAATTTTTTAAAATTACCTTTTGATAGCAGGGCCGACCCTGCCCTAAGGCAGGTAAGGCTTGTGCCTTAGGCCCCATATTTTGGCCCAAAAATAGGGCCCTAAATTTAAAAAATTGTTATAGGTTCAACTTTTTTTTTTTTGGTTTTAAGATCAATTTAAAGGGCCCCAAATGTTTTATTGGGCACATGTATAATTTAGCCCTTATTTATTTATAAATGTGTTTGGCCCATATTTATTAAAATGAAAATATATAAATAAATAAATAAAAAACAATAGGGCCCCTAAATTTGGTAAAACATATAAACATATATAACATAGGGCCCCTAAATTTGGCCAAAAAATAGGGCCCCTAAATTTGGTAAAATATTATAGGCTCAATGTTTTTTTTTTTTTTTTGGTTTTAGGATCAATTTAAAGGGCCCCAAAATATTTTTTTGGGTCCATGTATGATTTACTCCATATTTATTTATAAGTGTAGTTTGGTCCATATTTATTAAAATGAAAATATATATTAAAAAAAAAACGTGTTTGGGCTCAAGAAAAATAATACATACAATATATGGGCCCTGTTTTTTTATTTTTTATTTTTACCTTCTTTATCTATTAGATTTTAGTGGAATAAATAATTTTGCTCAAATTTTTTTACCTAGGTCTTTATCAATTTTAATTGAATAATTTTTTCGTAATTTTTTTGTTCTAATTTTGTTTTATTAAATTGTTTTATTTATAATTTTAATGATTATATGTGTAAGTAAATTTTTTTATGGTTACAAACAAATAAAAATATTGTAACTTATCGTTTTTATTCATGAATTTTTTTTCAATATAAAAGGGCCCCAATTTCCGAAATTCGCCTTAGGCCCCGACGAACTCAGGGCCGGCCCTGTTTGATAGTATATTTTTTTAGAAATATCAATTGTCATAATTGTTCTGTTTGTATTATTAATGGATTTAAAAAAAGGACAAAATAAGAAATTTTTATTATTTTAATAATTAATTTTTTAAAAAAATTAATATTTTTAGATAATAAAAAATATAATAAGATATTAATAATTTTGGATGGTGGGTGTACAACCTAAAAATAAAAATTAAAATAAAATAAAATAACTATTTTGTTTAGTCAAATTTTCAAGTGGAGACTAATGGTATTGTTATTAATAAAATAAAATAACTATTTTGTTAATTTTTTTATTTTCATAAAGTAGGCCTTTGGCGACTAAAATGAATTTTGTCGCCGAAACTTAACATTTGGCGACCAAAATTTTGGTCGGCAAAGATTAAAAATTAATTTTTTTATTTTCATTCGGCTACCAAAAAATTTGGTAGCCAAAAGTAGGCCTTTGGCGACTAAAAGGAATTTTGTCGCCGAAACTTAACATTTGGCGACCAAAATTTTGGTCGGGAAAGATTAAAAATTAATTTTTTTATTTTCATTCGGCTACCAAAATATTTAGTAGCCAAAAGTAGGTCTTTGGCGACTAAAAGGAATTTTGTCGCCGAAACTTGACATTTGGCGACCAAAAGTTTGGTCGGGAAAGATTAAAAATTAATTTTTTTATTTTCATTCGGCTACCAAACAATTTAGTAGCCGAAAGGTACCTCAACGGCTACTAAATTTTTATTTAGTCGCCAATTGTCATATGTTTAGCTACTAAAAATTGTTTTAGTCGCCAATTGTAATATCTTTAGCTACTAAATTTTTTTTAGTAGCCAATAATCAACATTCCCCTACTAAAAAAAATTAGTAGCTAAAAAGTTGACTTTTGCCGACTAATATTATTTTTGGTAGCCAATTCCGTGACTTTTGGCGACTAAATTAGTTTTGGTAGCTAAAAGTGATCGGCAAAAATGCTTTTTCTTGTAGTGTCTCTTGATCATATTTTTGTCTTTTCAACCTTATCGAATTCTCTCTATTTTTGTCTTTTTTTTGACTTATCAGACCCTCTTTCAATTTCCTCATCTTCTATATCATCTTTGATTCATCATCTCAATAATTAAGAGAAACCCATTTCTCATACTCTCTCTCACTACTAGTTCATGGATATCAGGATTACCCCTCTCTCTTTTCTCAACGTTCTCTTCTCATCCGTCAAATGATATCATTTTAATTTTTTAATGAGAGGTGTTCAACTTTCCCATGGCTTGACATGATCCACATAGATTATCGAGTTCGTGAATTCAAACGTTTACTTACTAAAGTTTTTTGGTATGCATTTTTTAGGTAGTTAAACATACCATCGTAACTAGGAAATTTGAAAGTCAATTATTGCCAAAAATAAAAAAGAAAGATTAATTATTATTATTTTATGGCCACACGACAAGAAGTTGATAAGTTAATAGAATTAGATTATTATAATAAACCAACGTTACTTTACTGAGTTGAACTTAAAATTTTATCTCACTGATATCTAAGTGCCCTCTTCATAATTAATTAGGTTACAAACCAATGGCAGGATCATAAATTATGCCTAAGGACGGCCAAGGAATGTGACTAAAAAAATAAAAATAAATAAAACGTTTTGGTACGTTACTATAAGAAGTAAACTTTTTACATTAGAGTTGTGAAAAAAATAATTTATGACAAGAAAAAAAAGTAATTTATAAAATTTTTGACAAGTAATAAAGTCATTTTGTCGGTCAATAATATTTATTAAATACAAAGTATACATACCTTCTTTATTATTATAACAAAAAAAGAAAAGAAAAAGACGTGGTATACACTTCTTTTGTAAATAAATAACGATGTTACATAAACAAAAAATTACCTTAAAAAATACTTAAAATAGTATATTTACCGAGCAAAATCATTCTAATTTCTAACCGTGACAAACATTCATCTCATTTTGAGGGTACCTTCGAAGTAAACTTTCATTGTTCCTATCATTTTTCATAAATAAATTGATTAGATTATATTGATACTATTAAGTAGCATACCAAAACAGTTGAAAATTACCTCATTATATATTGTGAAAAGTGAATGCCATAAAGAGCTAGAAAAAATATTTTAAAAAATAAAAAAAAAATAAAGAGACAACTGTATTATATATTTTACAAATATCATAAAATATAGAGATCTAAATAAAATTTTCTAAAACTTGGGTTACGGCATGGCATCCCCTACTCCCCGAATAGCTGCACTTCTAACCCTAGTCAATGTATATTTATCTTTATCATCTCTCTCATTTATTATAAAAATATGTATATATATTTATTTTAATATTTACTCAGTCGCCTTAAATATATTAAAATAAAATTTAATGTAATTATAATTGTAATTTTTTTAAAATTCAAAAAAGTAAATATAATTTATCAAAAAAATTATACAAATGAATAAATTGTATAATATTTTTTATTTAATTGATACATTAATAAATTTTGATACTTAAGATTCAATCTATCTATCTTTCTATATATTATATAAGGAAAAGAGGGTTTTTAGTGAGGAGTATTGTGAGAGTTTTAATATCTCATACTAATTTTCTTGATTTTCTTAATTTTAAACAATTAAAAAAAAATTCATTAGCTAGCTAATTAGTCTATGATTTTTTTGATAATGTCACATCGAGAGAATAAAGAAAAAGTGAGTTGTTTTACTTATATAAAATCAATCTTATACTCCCATTTAATATTATAATATTGTAGATATTTCAATTTAATACAATATAAATAAATTTAAAAGTTTTAATTAATTAACTTTTGTGTAAGTTGGTTGGTCATTTGACTTAACCAATTAGGCTAAACCGTTTTCAGTGAGAGTATTGTGAGAGCTCCAATATCTCATACTAATTTTCTTGATTTTTTTAATTTTAAACAATTAAGAAAATCTCCATTAGCTAGCTAATTAGTTTATGATTTATTTGATAATCTCACATCAAGAGAAGAAGGAAAAAATAAATTGTTTCACTCATATAAAATGAATTTTATACTCCCATTTAATATTGTAATATTGTACATGTTTCAATTTAATATAATCTAAATTTTAAAATAAAATTTAAAAGTTTTAATTAATTAATTTTTGTATAAGTTAGTTGGTCTTTTGACCTAATCGATTGGGCTGAATCATTTTTTATTTGACTGATTCGTTGGTTTAACCGTGATATTAGTAGTTTTATTTTAGCAGTTTTATCAAGTTTTCCATCCAAATAATTGTAAACTTTTATTCTATAATCCCACATCGAAAAAAAAAAGAAAAAATTGATTTGTTTTACTTATATAAAGTGAACCTTAATATTTCATACTTTAATTCAAGTTAGTTTAAATTTCAAAATTTAAATATCATTTAAAATTTTTAATTAATTAATTTTTGTATGAGTTGATTGGTCATTTGACTTAATCGATTAGGCTAAATCACTTTCAGTGAGGAGCATTGTGAGAGCTTCAATATCTCATACTATAATTTTCTTGATTTTCTTAATTTTACACAATTAAGAAAATCTCCATTAAATTAACTCATTAGTCTATGATTTATTTGATAATCCCACACCGAGAGAATAAGGAAAAAGTGAATTGTTTAATTCTTATAAAGTGAATTTTACACTCTCATTTAATATTGCAGTGTTGTGCATGTTTCAATTTAATATAATTTAAAGTTAAAATTAAAATTTTAAAATTTTAATTAATTAATTTTTGTGTAAGTTGGTTGGTCTTTTAGACCTAACCGATTGTGCTAAATCATTTTTAATTTGATTGATTCATTAGTTTAACCACGATTTTAATAGTTTTATTAATATATATTGATTAGATTTGTTTGATTCGAAATAAACTAAAGAATGATCTGATTAAAAATTGAACGACTGAGATTGCTTGATAAAAAATAAATTTATTGTCCAAATGATTGTATACTTTTATTTTATAATCTCATATCGGAAGAAGAAAGAAAAAGTGAGTCGTTTTACTTATGTAAAGTGAACTTTAATATTATAGTGTACATGTTTCGTTTCAAGCCAGATTAAATTTTAAAATTAAAATATCATTTAAAAGTTTTAATTAATTAATTTTTGTATAAGCTGGTTGGTCATTTAACCTAACCGATTAGGCTGTACCGTTTTTAATGTGATTGATTAGCTAGTTTAACTGTGATTTCTCATACTGATTTTCTTAATTTCAAACAATTAAAATTTTTTCATTGACTAGTTTTCATTTAACCATATAAAAATAAAATTCTAATTAGTTTATAATTTATTATATAATCCCACATCGGGAGATAAGAAAAAAAAAAGTGAATTGTTTCACTTACATAAAGTAAATCTTACACTTTCATTTAATATTGTAGTGTTGTGTATAGTTCAGTTGAAGATAATTTAAATTTTAAAATAAATAAAAACTCTAATTAGTGTATAATATGATTTATTTTATAATCTTACATCAGGAAAAGAAAGAAAAAGTGAGTTGTTTCACTTATATAAAGTGAATTTTGTACTCTCATTTAATATTATAGTGTTATACATGTTTCAATTTAAGACAGTTTAAATTTTAAAAAAAAAATAAAAAGATTTAATTAATTAATTTTTGTGTAAGTTGGTTGGTCTTTTGACCTAACCAATTAGGCTAAATCATTTTTTATTTAATTGATCCGTTAGTTTAACCCTGATTTTAGCAGCTTTATTAAAATATATTATTTGTTTGATTAAAAAAAAACTAAAGATTGACCTAATTAAAGATTAAATGACTGATATTGTTTGATTCGAAATAAACATTCCGTCCAAACAATTTGTCACGACCCACTCTCCGTACCCAAGGGTTAAGTATCGTGATGGCCAGTAACTGAAGTTACCTCCGGTCAATTCTTGAACAAATTAATAAACGCGAGCGGAAATAATATTTAAGTGAGGGTACCAAAATAATCATCGGAGTTTCCATTTTTTTTACAAAATTTATTGACCAAAAATGCCGATATTTACATATAAACATATCCATAAAAGTGTTGGGTGTGTCTATTCCGCAGCCCCGTATTTAAGACTTTCCAAAAGCTATTTCTGAATTGCATTGTTTCCTGAAAATTGGTAAACAGCTATAAGTACATGACAGAGTGAAAAATATTATGCCAAGAGTATAAGGGACACAAAATAACCATGGATAGTTATGTAACTAAAATATTTAAGATAACTTAGTTTGAACAAATAATCATTTAAGTAGCAAAACTGAGATTACGTAAATAAATAGCCATAACCACGGTACGGTACCGAACAGAACAGAACAAAGGTCACAGGAGTGACAATTTGAACAGAGGTACGGATTTAAGAGGTGGCTCGTACGGATTATAGAGGTGGCTCCCACGATAGTGTAGCACTTCTCTCCGCACAGAACAGAAGTCAATAGATCCATGATAATAGAGGGCCATAAAGTGACCAAATAGAGACCAATAGTTATTTAAGTCCCCCAAGGTATGGAACGCTCGTGGTAGTACTTACAAAACATAATTGTTTATAAGGTCATAGTCAAATATTCTTTAAAATTTAAACAAACATATCCATGAGTTTCATTTTAAACAAATAGAGTTCAAAAATTAATTCACGTAACTGAAATATTTATAAAACATAACTTGTATTAATATAACTAATAAAATACAATTTATATAAAATAAATTATGATAAGTCAAAATATACGTAAAATATATTATGATAACTCAAGGTATAATATAACTCACCTTAAAATTAATACCTCACTCTTTCTTCTTTACTTCTAGTATTTCTTCCTCTTTCCTTAGTTCTGTTTTTTCCTTCCTTTCATTTACAGCCCCACTCCTCATTTTATACCAAGTGCACTTCTTGCTCAGCAAGTTTGGGTGCCACGTTGCCACACCAGGTGGCCTCTCTACATTAGGTGCATCATCAAGCTAGGAATCTTATCCCTCAAATGGATAAGTGCAAATTAGTTCTTTATTTATACTTTGGCCCTTAAATTTTGTACTAATTATATTGTTTTACAAATTACACATAATAATACAAATAAATCATATATTTTCCTAACTGTAATTAAATAATATTAGTATCAATTTTAAAAAATAATTAAAATCTGGGTTGTTACAATCTTTCCTCTTTTTAAAATTTTGTCCTCGAAATTTGTCATATGTATAAGCTATCCGCTGTGCACTCTGATAAATATACATTAGATGATTAATCTGATAGAAAATATTACCTCAAAAAATTTTACCAAAAATAACTCACTGTCTAATTGTCAAAAATTGTTTTGGGCCAAAATGAGAAACAATCGGTGATTTTAAAAACTTTTCATTAGTTTTATTTTCGAAAAAAATAAAATAAAAAATAAAATGAGAACACAATCAAACAAGCGACTAGAAGTGAAATGACAGAATCATATGCAGGAGTTGAAGGAATTTAATATGAACTCCCATTTCTTTTATCTGTGAACTTTCCACTGATGGAAAATAGTTTCAAAATTATTATTTTTAAAATTTGAACCCACTTTTAAAAAAGTTGAAATGATTTTTTTTTTTTTTTTTGGAATACTAAATTGGGAATTATATGTACTTAATTATATTATAATTTTGGTGGGTGCTTGAGCTTGACATCATTTGTTTCTTTTTCTTCTTTTACTATAACAAATATAAATTATATCTAATATCTTTCACAAATTATGCACCAATATATATATATATATATATAAAGTCATATAAAATTATAATATAATTAAAATCATATAAAATTATAATATATTTAAATCGACTAACAAAATTTAATATTTAGGTACTAATTACCTGCTATCCTACTTCTTAAATGTGCGCGTGTCCTATGCTCTAATGATGATTTATTTTATTATTACGGTTTTGCTTCATACACCCAGTGGGGGTCGCGCCCCCAGTGACGTGGCGTGCCCCCACTGGTCGAAAATCAAAAAAAAAAAGAAAAGAAAAACTGTTTTTTTCGGACCAACCCCCAGCTGACACCTCACTGGGTGTCACCCCCAGTTGGGGGTAAAATGCATTTTCCTTATTATTATTATTTTTTTATAAACCATTGCTCTGATACCATTTGTCATGACCCGCTCCCCGTACCCAAGGGTTAAGTATTGTGATGGCCAGTAACTGAAGTTACTTCCGGCCAATTCTTAAACAAATTAATAAACGTGAGCGGAAATAATATTTAAGTGAGGGTACCAAAATAATTATTGAAACATCTATTTTTATTGCAAAATTTATTGACCAAAAGGTCGATATTTACATATAAACATATCCATAAAAGTGCTATGTGTGTCTATTTCGCAGCCTCGCATCTAAGACTTTCCAAAAGTTATTTCTGAATTGCATTGTTTCCTGAAAATTGGTAAATAGCTATAAGCACATGGCAGAGTGAAAAATATTATGCCAATAGTATAAGGGACACAAAATAATCATGAATAATTATGTAACTAAAATATTTAAGATAACTTAGTTTGAACAAATAATCATTTAAGTAGTAAAACTAAGATTATGTAAATAAATAATCATAACCACGGTACCGAACAGAACAGAACGTAAGTCACAGGAGTGACAGTCAGAACAGAGGTACGGATTTAAAAGGTGGCTCCTACGGATTATAGAGGTGGCTCTCACAATAATGTAACACTTATCTCCGCACAGCACTTTACTCCGCACAGAACAGAAGCCAATAGATCCATGACGACATAGGCCATAAAGTGGCCAAATAGAGACCAATAGTTATTTAAGTCCCCAAAGGCATGAGACTCCTGTGGTAGTACTTACAAAACATAATTGTTTATAAAGTCATAGTCAAAATATTCTTTAAAATTTAAACAAACATGTCCATGGATTTCATTTTAAACAAATAGAGTTCATAAATTAATTCACGTAACTGAAATATTTATAAAACATAACTTGTATTAATATAACTAATAAAATACAACTTGTATAAAATAAACTATGATAAGTCAAAATATACGTAAAATATATTATGATAACTCAAGATATAATATAACTCATCTTAAAATTAATGTCCCACTCTTTCTTCTTTGCGTCTAGTATTTCTTTCTCTTTCCTTACTTCTGTTTTTTCCTTAATTTCATTTACATAAATGCATAAATAGCTTAATATAATATTATTGAATGAGGTGATTTTTTGGTTTCAATTTGAACAATACCAAAAAAAACTCAACAAACCCATGTTTAAGAGTGATAATTGCATGTTTCACAATTTTTTGTAATGACATTGTCATAGCAATGGGACTAAAGGCTTGGTTGAATTTGGTTTGGTTTGGTTTGAACATTGTCATAGCAACAAATAATCTTCTTTCAATTTATTTTGTAATTAATCCCTTTCTTTCAGCACAAAATTCATGCACTTCTCTGATAGCTCTAAATATATCATTGGTAAGCATAATTTTGACCCCATCATTGGCTAAAACACAGGTTTTACATAGTGAAACCTAACCTATCAAATTTAGTAAATAATAATTTGAATCTGAATACATAAAAATATCCAGTTAAACTAACTTAGAACAATGAAACTCTCAACAACCAATCAGAGAATTCTAAGAAAATACAAAGATTTTTGCTAATAAGATTAATTAAAGCTTGAACAGTATGATAATACAAATTCAAACCAATTAACTCATGAATTTAAAAATCAATTACCAAACCAAACCAAACCAAACCAAACCAAGCCTTAAGTCCCATCAATTAATTAAAAAAATTAACTCATGAATTTTATAAAAAAATTCATTGAAATAGAAAAATGAAATGTGGTTTAGATTTAACTAAGACAAAATGTACAAATAAAAAATAAAAAACATAAACATAACAAAGAAAATCCATGAGCATCAAATCATCCATTTTGTTGTGCCCTTGGGTCAACATCCACTTATCCACATGCAGGAAAAATAAAAACTCTCCTACATACATGAACAAATCTAGTAGTCCATGCCTAAACTGATGACCATCACAAATTTGGTAAAAAAATTCTTATTTTTTGATGACTTGACAAATCTCGTAGTCCATGGCGTAACTCAGATTACACCTAATCCTACATTCCTAAACATGTATCAATGTCAGCATTAAGAAAAGCATAACAATAGAAAGGATAACAGACTAAGTGAATACTAAATTAAACTGAGTGAATATTGTTGTGTGTCCTATACATGGCAAGATGACATATTGAGTGAATATTTATATACAAATTAAACAACATAGAAATTAAAGCTCTATTTCTTTCTCTAAAAAAAAGGCCTCGTCAATTATCCAAAACTGCCATGTTATCCAAATTATATTTTACAACATCGGAGATGGGGAAAGTTTATGTTTGAGAACATTAATTTATCCAGAAATTTAGTTCTAAGTTTTGTCCCTGTTTTTATATTAAGCATTTAAGAAATGGGGAAAAAAAATACTATAACTGAGGGTTCTTCGAAAAAGAAAGTAGTGTAGAACATTGCCTCTAAATTCACATACTACTCATCTCCCGTTCCTTCACCTTGTTGGTGGAATTAATGAAATGTCCAGATTCTTTTTGTCTTATAGTTAGATCCCTAGTGTATGTGACATATATAGGGCTATTGTCCTTGCACCATGTTGTGAGATGCTAAATGCTAACACATTCTACTTAAAAATCCACTAACATAGTGACGCATGATTCAAGTAAGATCAGACTTAATGGTTCCTAACTCAATCATTAACTGACAGTAAGAGGTAAATCCAGGAAATAGCTATGATTATAAATTTTTAATTGACATTTTTTCTTATTGAATTGGAAAAAAATAAAAAATATATCAAACTCCTACAAACCATTATCTTGAATAGAGATGGTCACAAACAGTAAATTTCTAGAATACTAAAATATCCTAAATGGAAATGCCCCAAAATAACCTCATACCACCCAATAATTAGTAAGTCACTCACCTCTATAATAGAACTATGACCAATAGTAGGAAGAGATTGTTCAACAGAATGTTGTAGGTAATACATAATTGGAAGCTAAAAGATCATTCAAACTACAAACATGGTTTGAGCAGAAAACTATAAGATTATGCACTACATGTCCAATACAAAGAAGGTTCAAGCCAGTGTGAAAAAACTGAGGTTGTTCATCCATTATCATACAATTATTCATGAAGGCAATAAGATTTGAGCACAATGACAACTTCATTTCATACTTACAATGAAATAAATTGTAGAGAAGGCAGTAATTGTCCAATATCTTCCCCAATATGCATCTGCCAAGACTGCTCCAATAAGAGGTGTTAGGTAGCAAGTGCCTGACCAAGTGGTAACATTTCTTGCAGCAGAGACAATTCTTTCGTGTAATTTTGTGGTGAGATAAGTGAATCAATCTCATCTAACGCATTAAGGCCATGTTTGGGGAGCTTTTATTTGTACAATAGCACTTATCTAAAGTTTTACTAATTTCGACATATAATATCAAATCTTCGAGGGTGTACAAAAAAAAAAAAAAAACTTTTATGTAATAGATTAAATTCAGAGTAAATTCACTCCAAAACTTTCCTGTAACATCACTCCAAATCATATTAAATTTACCATATGTCTCATGCCCTATCCATTCCAAACAAACATACTATTTAATCTTAGTACAAAACACAAATCAAAGAGATTAAACAATCTTAAAAAAAAACCTAATCCAATCTAATCCAGTACCCAATCTAACCCAGTACTATTGTTCATGACAGAATAAAATACATAGAGACACATTTCAATGAAATCAATGAAGGGTTCAATAAAATACATACAGAAATAGAAACCCACTTCAATGAAATCAAAGAGAGGAAAATGGAGAGTTGGTGGAGTATGTAAGAAGAGAAAGAGATGAATCTATCTCTTAACATGGGAAAGAGAGACAGAGTAAGTGAAGAGACACAAACAAATCTAAAACAAACAAATCATCTTGACCCATAGATGTTTGATAAATATAATCTCAACCCTCCAAATGTGAGACAAAAAAAACAATTTTTTTTTTTTTTTGAAGAGACACATTTTTGCTTCAGAATTTTTGCTTGAAGAAACAAATGTTTTTGAAAAAACAAATCAAACCCTCTGAATGCTTCAGAAACAATTTTTTTTTTAAAAAACAAATGCTTCATAATTTTTTTTTGAAAAAACAAATGTTTGATAAATACATTTTTGCTTAAGAAATTTTTTTTTTTTTTTTTGCTATAGGAAAAAACAAACTGAAAGTGGGGATGACGGGATGATGGAGAAGAGAGGTAAAAATAAATGATACATATGATGGTGGAGAAGAGAAGAGTGCCTTACCTGGTGATGGTGGAGAAGAGAGCTTTGTTCTTTCTTCTTCAGAGCTTTCTTCCGTCTTCAAAGCTTTCTTAGAGCTTTGTTCATTGATGATACATATGATGTAAAGAGTGCCTTACCTGGTAAGTGCAGTGGGTCAGTGAGAGTAGATTGGTAAACAAATCTGAACCATTGAATTTTAGTCATTGATAAATCTAGACCATTGAAACTCTTTTCAATCTCAGCCATTGTTTTTAAATTGAACAAATCTAAACCATTAAAGATAGTTTGTGAGAGAGATATTTTTAAAAATAAATCTGAGCCATTGCTTTTTAAATTAGATAGATCTGAACCATTAATTTCAAAGACATTTTCAAACTCATCATTCCATTGTTATATAGATACTCCCTTAAAAAGGTGCCAAAAAAAAAAAGAAATATTAAAAGGAAATTAAATAGAAAAATATAGAAACATAGAAATATAGAAATCGTATAGACTATCAATTTAGAGCAAACATATCAATTTAGAAACCAAATAGAAAAATAAACACAAATAGAAATCCTATACACTATCAGTTTATGCGTGCATAATATTTTCACTTGTTGTGTCTTAATAGAAAAGTTTACTTAGTTGTGCTCCATTAAATTTTCTTATGTTGATATTGACTGATCAATATATATGTATATATATCCTTGGTTGCAGTAAATTTATGTTATTTTGTCATGTGGTTGGTTGACTAAATTGGTGGTTTGGGAACTGCTCCTATTTAATTGAAATGGGTATGGGATACTTTACTATGCCATAATTAATAAAGCAGAAGAGGGATTATTACCAAAATATATGGGGGAATTGGGAAGCGAGAAAGGATCAATGAAATGTGAAATCTAATTATCCTAATAAGAAAGTTTTGCAAAAAAATAATGAAAATCCATAAAAAAAACATATGAGAAACCTCTTGCATATTATTGTAGTGAATGACCTATATGATTGCTTCAATGGATACTCATATCAAACATAGTGAATGCTTAATTCAAACTCAAGAAAAAATAAGAAAATAACTAATAGAAATCTCTTGCATATTATTATAGAAAGCATATAGCAAACAAATAAGAAAATGTTTGCTTTATTAGGCAAAATTGAATTAGGGAACTCTCAAGATTTAAAGTTTAATGGCAAATTTCACTTACCTCTTTGTGGTTTGGACCACATGTGCATAACTCCCTAACACTAAAATAAGCACTTAACTCCCTATAGTTTATAGACACCCCTCCCACCCTCACCTCTGAATATGATGTAATAAAAGTTAGTGTGATTGTTATGTTTAGGGCATCCCTCTATATAATTCCCTCCCCTGCCTTGCCCCACCATTGTCTACCATCCCCATCTCATATCTCATAGCAACACTCAACGACAACTCATCTCTTTCTCCTCCACACCCTCATTTGTCTACATCTAAGACAAATGTGAGATATTGAGGTAGAGGGATGTGGTAGCTAGAAGTAGTGATGACCAACTCAAGAGTCCCTAACATGGCTATTGAATGCCTTTGGCATGCCCTAGATTTGACCCACCAACCAATTAAACCCAAAGATACTGATGAGAGTGGAATTGGTTTCTGCAGCTTTGTAATAAAACTAAAAAATGTTGTGATGGGTTTCTCCAAAGTTACAAAAAGTTGCTTCAATTTGTTTGCCTCAAAAGCATATCAAGCTGAAAGTGTGGAGTTTATCATATGTATGGAGTTTATGTAATTTAAAAAAAAAAAAAAAAAAACAGTGGTACAAAGAAAGCAACCAAAGAAAGTAACAACTTGATAGCAACAATTACTTTGGGCTTTGTTTAAAAGGAAAGAAAAAAAAATTAAATTTATGAAAATATCACCTAGGAGAAACATAGAAATATGGAAATCCTATAGACTAATCAGTTTTGAAACCAAATAGAAAAACACTATCAGTTTATACTTGCAAACATATTAGTTTAGAAACCAAATAGAAAAACACAAATAGAAAAATAAACAGAAATAGAAATCCTATACACTATCAGTTTTCACTTGTTGTGTCGTAATAGAAAAGTTTAATTAGTTGTGCTCCATTGATTGATCAATATATATGTATATATATCCTTGGTTGCAGTAAATTTATGTTATTTTGTCATGTGGTTGGTTGACTAAATTGGTGGTTTGGGAATTGCTCCTTTTTAATTGAAATGGGTATGGGATACTTTACTATCACTACAAGAAAAAGCACAAATGGCGACTAAAATTCAGAATTTCGTCGCTGAAAGTTGACCAAATGGCGACTAAACTGGATGTAGTCGCCAAAAATGAAGCCTTTTGCCGACTAAAATGAATTAGTCGCCGAATACCAGGGTTTTAGCGACTAAACTGTTTGTTGGTCGCCGAATGTAGCAGTTTTACCGACTAAAGGTTGTTTGGTAGCCAAAAGCGACGGTTTTTGGGGACTAAAATAATTTAGTAGCCAAAAGTGATGGTTTTGGCGACTAAAAACCATTTTAGTCGCCGATTATAGGTCTTTTGCCGACCAAAAAAAGATTAGTCGCTGAAAATGAAGGTTTTTGGCTACAAAAAAAAAAAAATTAGTAGCTAAAAACAGTGAATTGGCGACTAAATTTCAATTTAGTAGCCAAATCGGGACGTTTTTGGCGACCAAAAACAGATTTAGTCGCCAAAAGTGCTATTTTTAATTTAAACATATTTTTTTAGCGACAACAAATTAATTAGTAGCCCAAAAATCATGGAATTGGCGACTAAATAATTGATTTAGTCGCCAAAAGTGGCCTAAATTTTTTTTTAATAAATAATTTATTTTTTACATAATTTATATTGAATAAAAATAATTATATTTATATAATTAGTTTTCTATTAATACCGATTAATATACTATATAAATAATATATATTGCATATACATTTATGTGATGTTATAGTGGCATAGTGGAAGAAGTGTTTGGTTAAAGGTTTAGAATGTGAAAGGGTCAGTGGTTCGAAACTCAAAAAATGCAAAGAAATAAGGTTTTTTTTTTTTTTTTTTCACGGAATACCTTTGGCGACTAAAATTAGTCGTCGCCAAAAGTGTTGCTTTGGGCGACTAATCACTTTGGTCGGCGATTCATGGCTATCAGCGACTAAAATATTAGTCGCTGAATGTATAATTTTCGAAAGTGTAATTCACTATTGGCGACCATCACTTTCGTCGCTGAAACACCTGTTTTTGCCGACTAAAACTTGTTTAGTCGCCAATACCTCTGCCAACTAAGTACTGGCGACAAAATGGGCGACTAAAAAATTTAGTCACCGAATCTGAAAAATCCACTTTTGGCGACTAAAGAGGGACTTTTGGCGACTAAAAATTTAGTCGCCAAAGGTGATTTTTGTTGTAGTGTATGCCATAATTAACAAAGCAGAAGAGGGATTATGACCAAAATATCTGGGGGAATTGGCCAACTCATACCTCGTTCAATGATGGTAATCCTTTTATTGGGGAATAGGATAGAAAAACATTCAAGAAATTTCTATCCCAACTAGTTTTTTCTTGGTTTTTTATTATCATGAAAGGAGTTCTTATGGCCATGATTATTGAGCCAAATAGTTTATTAATAATAAATTAAAGTACTCAAAATTATTTTCCTGATAAGTGAAGTCTTAGAAATATTAATCGTATTAGAACAATTAAAAAAAAAATACATATAGTTAGTATAGAGATTGCTAGAATAGTGAATGAGAAGTTTGAGAACATGAGTCCAAGTCTAAAGACAATCTAACTTAACCAAGGTTCTGTTGGACAATCTATCTATATATATCCAAAACATATCAGTTAGAGCAATAGATACAATATAGAAATGAGACTTCGTTGATGAATACATATAGACTATAAACTATAAACTATCAACTATCAGATGAACTATTAACTATCCAAAACATATCAACTATCAGTATAAACTATAAACCATCAGTTAGACCAATACATATACAAATGAATACAAACTCCATTGATACAAACCTAGATGTTAGATCAATAGATATGTATAAACTACACAACAACATGATTCCAAAAACTTTCAAACCCAAATTAGATCAAGTCAGCCAAATTAGACCAATAGATACGTATACAAACCCAGATATTCCAATATTCCAACAACAACATATCAAACCTAGATATTCTAATATATCAAACCCAGATTAGAATGAGGGCCAAACTAAAATCAAACCTAGAGTAGACCAACCTAAAAAAAGCCCCACCCCAACAAAGACATCAAACCCAAATCACAAAACTAAAATCACACCAAACTCATATTGTAATAGGCTTACAGGAGTGGTCGATCAGAGTTTTGATTTTGCAACCGAGCTGCTGGAGTGAACGACGATCGGAGTGAACCGAGCTGCCGCAGAGAATCGAACTGCAGGTCGAAGTGATTTTGAACGACGGTCGGAGTAAGCTCTGATGAAGCCAGAGAGAAATGCAGAGGCAAAAGCTGAGAGAGAAATGGGTAGATAAAGAGTTTAAAATTTGAAATCAAGAAGAAGAGAGGGAGAAGGGGTAGGTGGGAGGCAGACATGAAAGAAGAGTGTTTGATACACTTGGACAGGAATGAGAGGAGTGTTTGAGAGATAGAAGCATAGTGTTTGAGAGACAACCGTTAGATGTTGATGAGGAAAGATATCAACCATTGATGAAAATGTATCTCTCATTCATTTTCACACATTTTCAAAAAGCTTCTTCCCTTATTATATATATATATATATTCTAATAAAATAGTTAAAATTTAATTCATTCTAAATTATTTTTTATATTTTTAAATAAATTTTACATTATTATTTAATTTTAAAATTATTTTTAATTATTTATTTAACCTTACATTGCACAGATTGATAGCTTAGTTGGTTAACATGTCTTCCTTAGGGTTTAGTCCCAAGAATTTCATAAATTCAATTCTCTTTAGAATAATTAAATTAAGGGAATGCAAGTATTAATACTTTATCAAGAGTAGAAAGATTTCTCTTATAAATATTAATCTAATAAAAAAAAAAAATAGCACGCATGGATCTGCTTGCACAAGTAATATTATAAAAGGTTAAGTCAGTTTTTTTTTTTTCGTTTTAATTAAAAAGATAAAAATTATTCGTATATGTAATAATATTATGCTATTTGAATTGACCATCGTTGAACCACGTGACTTGAGGATGAGAACGATGACGTGTTTATCTACTACCCGTCTATCATCGCCTGTAAATGGATAATGACAAATTAAATATTACGGACACGTGTCAGTGAACCCAACTCTTGGGCGGCTTCAGCCTACGACAGAAACCATCGTTTGCTTGTCTTGTGCGTCTGTTAATTCGATAAAAAAAAAAAAAAAAACAAGAATGGGCTGGCCTTCCTCCAGTTTGGATCAAATTTGAGAGTACTGTTTGGTTTGTAGGAATTCATTCTGCTTCAGTAATTTAGATTGTTTAATGTGTAAAATTTATTGGATATTATATTTTTGTAAAATTTCACGTTGATTATATATTGATAGTTATGTGATTAAATTAGTTTTGTATAAAAAAAACAGACAGTGAAAAAATATACAGTTAACAAAAATCGGATCCGATGATATAGATATCAATATCCGATCAACGTGATCCGATCAACGTGATCCGATCAACGTGATTTTTTACAAACATATAATACTCGACGAGTTCTACATATTGAACGGTTCGAATTATCGAAACGATACCCGTGATGGATCCTATGAACCTAACAGTATCCTCCAATCCGATCACAGATTGCAGGAAAGCCTAATAAAAAAAATAAAAAAAGAGTTTTAGGCCTTTCTAGTAAAATGTTATTTTTTGAATTTTAATTTATTTTGAATCATATTCACTTTGCTTGGTTCCTCTTTTTCAAAAACATTTTTTAAAAAATTTTACTTTTTTGTTTTCTGTGTTTTTTTATTTTTACTGATTTTTTTTAATATTTTAAGTAATTTTTTTTACTTTTTGGACATACCTAACATAAATATACCTAAAAAATAAAAAATTTGTGAAAAAAACTTTTAAAAATTCACTAAATACCAAAAATATATATACAAAAATATGATAATTCAGTATATTTTTTTATATTTTTATGTATTTATTAATTTTTTAAAATATTTTTTCACAAATTTTTTACTTTTTAAATATATCTAAGTAAGGTACATCTAAAAAGTAAAAAAAAAATTAAAATTTTAAAAATATTCATTAAAAACAAAAAAAGACGAAAATAAAAAAACTCAGTTTTCAAAAAACTTAATCCAAAAAACTTAAACCAAACACACTGATTATCTTTTTTATTTTTTTACATGTTTTTAAAAAAAATCAAAAAGTCAAATTTTAACCAACTTTTCAAAACTACCCTTAGCGTTTGGATTTGGTACATCTATTTTTGTATTCATATTAGTTGTCGTTTGGCAAAAAAAAAAAATTAGTTGCCTTTTTTGAGTTGGGAGCTTTTTAGTTTGGGACTAAAAAATTTGTTGGGGTTGATTTTTTTAATTTTTTTTAACATTTGTTAGAGAACAAATAAAATGATTATGATTTGAATGTGACATTTTGTCTTATTGACTTATTTAGCCTATTTTGTCTTTTGTGTTTTTAGTCCCAACTGGATAGCCAAATGAAACCTTAAGATCCGAATCATTTACTTTTTAAAATTTGTTAAGTAAAATATACATGTAAAAAATCAAAATAATTAGATATCAGTAACTATATATTTAAATTATATTTATTTAACAAAATAGATAACAAATAAAATTTCAAAAATAGCCATTTATTTTTGTAATATAAATTTAATTCAAACGTATAGCTACTGATATCCGATCATCTTATTTTTTGAGTAAATATATTACTCAACAAGTCTTATAAAATGAACAATTTGGATCACCGAAATCAATCCTAAAATGGGCATACCAAGTCCAAATTGTTCAGTGATTTGAATAATTTATTATTATTTTTTAAATCATTGAATAAAATATTTATGTAAAAATTTAAGACGATCGAATATTAATATTTATATGTTTAAATCACAGCTATCTATCTATCTATCTATACTACATATATAAACGAATGTAGTGTGTTTTCAAAACTTTCCAAAACCTTAATACTAATTTTTCAAGTAAAGTTACCATTCTCTCTCCTATGTGGTAGTTCTTGAAGTCTTCTTAGCCTCCGTTTGGGAAGTGGGTTGGCTTTTTGACTTTTTTGACTATATGAGCCTAGGCTCAAAAGCTTGATTTGGGAAGGGCTTTTGACTTTTTGGCTTTTTTGATTTTTTTGTGAGAGAAGAGTGTAATGATTATGGGGTTAGATGGGATGTTTTGTCTGTTGTGGCTCATAAGCCTATTCTGTCTTTTATGGCTCATTGAGCCAAAAAAGCCCAATGAGCCCTTGCCAAACCAACCCTTAAGATAAGGATATGATTTATTAATCTATATCTATCAAAAACATTTGTATCTAAATCTTTATTTTGATTTACTCCAATTTTTTCTCTCCCTCAATCATATATATAAAAAAATTTAAAATTTTGAAATAATGAAATTTAAATAAGATATGAATTTTAATTATTTTTCAATCTATACTACATTATATATATATAAGCAAATGTAGTATATTCTAAAAAAAATTTAAAATGATTATTCTTAAATTCGCATAATTTTAATATTTCTCTCTTCTACTTAGCACTCATATTTGATTGTCTCTCCTATTTTATTTTTGCTTCATTTTTTAACTGTTAAATTAATTTTTCAATAGAATTAATTTCGTAGCCCATAGATAAGACCTAAATTTCAAAGTTGAAATTTTATTTAATTTATTCTATTTTCTCATCTTTTTCTTATTTTATCTTTGAATTTGAACTTAAATTTTTATTTTATTCAGAACTCCCTCACTCTTGGAGTTTATCTTCTATTTGGACTTGATTGTTGTAGATTCCTATATATTTCAACTTAACATTTTCAAAGTTTATTTTCAAGTTAAACTTTATTTTATCTTTTAAAATCATCAATTAATTATCTATATAAATTTTAAATATGATAAAATTTCAAGTATATCTTTTGTCTAAGTTTAATCTTTTCAATATAAAAGCAAGTGACTGAAAAAGAAACCACATACATAAGATTGAAAAAAATAAAATAAATCACAATCAACATTAAGTCCTTTTTGACTTCTATTCACGGTGCCTAAAAATCTTGCATTAAACTTCAAGTCACAAGTAAATTTATTTATTTATCTTTTTTTTTTTTTTTTTTTTTTTTTTATCAATTGTATCTACTTTACATTTGAAATATACACTTACATGAGTTTTTGCGTTTGTGGGAAATGAAATTTATGTAAATGAATATTATTATTTTATCTTTCTTTAAATTCTGTTTGTGTTTGTGTTTGTGTTTTTGTTTCTTTTTCTTTTTTCTTACAATCTGTATTTTTTTTTATTTCTCTCTTTTTTGGCTAATAACGTGTCATTTAATTGAGATTTCATTCTTTTGTTTTTGCATTGCTACTATTATTAATTGGGCTGGGCTTCCCTCCAGTCCGTGATCAAATTGGAGGGTACTGTTGAGCCCATGGGGCCTATCACGGGTCCTATTTTGATAATCTAAACCGTCAATGTGTAAAAATTGTCGAATACTATATACTTGTAAAAAATCACGTTGATTGGATATCGATAGCTATGTGATCAAATCAGCTTAGTATAAAAAAATGGACGGTGAAAAAATAAACGGTTAACAGAAAACTGATATGATCGCATAGCTATCGATATCTGATTAACATGATTTTTTACAGGTATATAGTACTTGACAAGTTCTACACAATCAACGGTTTGGATTATCGAAACGGAACCTGTGATGGATCCTCATGGGCCCAACAACACCCTCTAGTCCGATCACGAACTGGAGGGAAGCCACTGTCTTATTAATTTGTGACTCTTTCACTTATTAACTATTTGTGTTTAATTTTTTTGGGTATAGATCAAAACCTTCATAATATCTTTTCTTAAAAGTATTCTTTTATAAAATATATAAATAATCTCAATTTTACTCTTATTGCTCTTAAATACAAATATTATGAGTTAATTATGATAATTTTAAATTTATATTTAAAACTTATAAATAATGGGATAGATCATTATAATTTTAAATTTATATTGTGTCAATTTTAAATTTAAATTAATAGATGGGAAAATTAGTCTAAGGTTACGCTCCTATTTTTAGTAATGAAAGAGATCCACAAAATTATTTTTTGATGTCTAAGGTCCCTAAACATATATCAGAGAAATTTGACTTTTTGTCTCTCATTCTCTACTGTAGAGCAGCACTTCCTCTCTCTCCCTCTCTCCGAAACCCTAGAGAGAAGAGATGGGCAAAGTCAAGGGCAAGCATCGTTTGGACAAGTACTACCACCTAGCACAAGAACACGGCTACAGATCTCATGTTGCATGGAAGATCATCCAGTTCGAGTCCAAATTCAGCTTTCTTCACTCCTCCCGCGCCATCTTCGACCTCTACGCCGAGCCCTCATTTGTTTCTGAATTGTTCAATAATGATGATGACTTGCTTAACTGAGTCTTTGCATCGAAAAATGTGAATGAAGCCTTGGATTTGATCGAAGAAAACTTGGTGGTGGTGTTGTGAGCTGTTCAGATTGTTGTTTGATCATATTTGCTGCATTTAATCAGAACATTGTTGACTTGGCGTTATCAATTTTCTCTGCCATGCGTTCTAGCTTTAATCCTGGTACATAATACTTTATATATGCACTTGCGTTTACCAAATTTGAAATTGAAAGTAGAAGAATTGGTGCTTAAATTAGGTGAATATTGATGTTCTATGCTGTAAATTGTGTTGTTTGTTATTGTAATGCTGAGCCACAACTGCTTTTTATGCACATTGCTTATTATGATATGAAATTATTAAGTTTAGTTGGAAGTACCTAATTTATTTTTTTTTGATATTTCTTTTTATTCATTCGCTTAGTAATCATAGTGAGATGATGAAGATACAATACTGTGCTTGAAAAGGGGAAAAGATGTGGTTTAACTTGGTACTTATCATCAATTAGCATAGTATTCTTTGGATGAAAATTATTTTTCACTTATTTTTCTTGGCAACTAAACAAACTTTATGCTTTATAGTTCACTTGAAATCCAAAGAAAATTCAGAGAAAATCCAAAGAAATTCTCTAGATTGGAATCCAAAATTTCTCTGGAGAGAAATTCTCTGCCATGTTTAATTTTCTCTGTCATGTGTAATTTTCTCTGGTTTGAACCCCTCTTCAAAGGAGATTGGGTTTTAGATAATGTGACTCATCCGATATACAGAGGAGATGAATATGAGTTCCTCACAGCTCAAGTTTATCTCTTTCTCTCTCTTGTTACTTGATCTCTACGCCATCTCACTAAGCTTTAAGCAGTTCAATTTCATCTCTTATTCTCTCCAAAGAAATTCGAATTTCTCTGGAAAAGGCCAGAGAAATTCCCATAATTTGCTTGACACCAAGAGTGAAGGCAAGCAAAGCATGCTGCTCAGGCGTCTGACCATCCTTGGAAATACCGGCTTCAAAACTACCGGTGGTGGAGTTGATGAAATCACAATGGCTAGGAGCATCAATGACAATGCAGTAGTATTTGGTGGTCTCAAACTTCCACAAAGCAATATCAATGTTCCCTGTTGAAAAATATTTCTCCAGCTGCAAATCATGCATGGATATACTTTACTTCAAGAAATGATGTTGAAAAGAGAAAACATGATGGGATGAAGTGCACAGATATGCTTGCAGAAGCATCATTGATGTTGATACAATAGTTAAACCTGTTGCTGTTAGGGGAAATAGAAACAAATCAGTGTTGTTTGATGCTTGCATTCTTACCACGTTCACATTCAGAGGTCCAGAGAAATTCTGGGGAGAAATTTCTCCGGATGAAATTTCTCTAGATGGGAATTTCTCTGGGAAGTTCAGAGAAATTCTCTGGATCAAATTTCTCTGGATCAAATTGAGGGACCTTAGACATTTATGAAAATATTTGGTGTCCTTTATACTATAAAATCTTAATACCAGGGACCTTAAAAAAAAATCCCCCTAATAGATTGCTTTCCATATTTAGTGGCCATCAAATTTGAATTTTGAAATTGATGAGTATACTTTTCAATTTTTTTTAGATTTGATACACTTTTCATTTAAAAGTCATAAATTAAAGGATATTAATTTTTTTTATATTTATTTTTGCTTAAATAAAAGCTAGTCAATAGAAGATTTTTTTAATTTTTAAAAATTAAAAAATTATGAAATTTAGATTAGGAACTTGAAACTTCTACAAGATTTGTAGGTTAAAAATCTTATTTTTCTTATGTAATATGTCTAGATAGAAAAATTATATTAATATATTAATGCTATCTTTGTAAAAAAAAAAATTCAATTTTTTTGATTTTTAAAAAAAAATTGTAACAGACTGTTATTATAACTTTAACTTAGAATTTATTAAGTAAAAATAATTTAAATAAATTAATTATATTTGGAAGCTACAAAAGAAATACTTTTAATTTTATTTTTTTATTATTAACTTTAAACTTGAAAAAAAGACAAAAAAAAAAGAAAAAGAAAAAGAAAAAGAAAAAGTATAAAGTATCATAAAAATACCGGGAAGTCTGGGGGAAACCGGGGGCAAGTTGCCGATACCGGGTAGTCTGGGGGAAACCGGGGGCAAGTTGCCGGTAGCTTCTGCCAAAGCTTCGGTTCAGATTTCGGACCCCATACCTACCTAAAAAGTAAGGCCTTTATGTGACCTTTTCATGAAGGCTTTACCTTGTCCCAGGTTGGGATTAAGATTGGGCTCGTCTAGTTTAGAGATTGTTTGAAATATTTTAAATAAGTATATTTTTTAATTTTTTATAAAATATGAGTTGAGTTTAAAATGATATAGTAGAAAGGTGATGCGATTTAAATAAGATGATATGACTTAAATAGGATAGTAAATTTTTAAATTTTTAACTTTTTTTGAATATGCCAAACTTAGCCTTAGTTTATAAGTTTATTTTTAGACTCTATTTCCATAATTTAAATTATTTAATATGTAAAATTCGTCGATTATTATATTTTTATAATCCGATATTATACTTATTTGATAGAATCAGATTTGTATTAAAAAATGAATAGTGAAAAAATAAACGATTGACAAAATTTTAATCCGATCAAATATCTATAAATATCTGATCAACGTAATTATTCGTAAGTATATAATTCTCGACGAGTTTTATAATTCAAATTATTGAAAAAAAAAAAAAAAAAAAAAAAAAAAAAAAAAAAAAGCCTCATAGGCCAAATTGGACAAATCCAATCAACATGAGATAAGCTTAGATCCGTACGAGCATTGCTATCAAGTCCACCAAATTTGTTTGCATTTACAATATTAAAAAATTACTAACATATCAGGTCCCTAAATGAGGGCTAAAAAGAGTAAAATATAACTTGTGGACTTTTCAAATGTAATTCATTATTAGCCTTGCAATGAAAAATATTTAATTTACTTTTTTAATTAAACAAATAACAAAAAATAGGTATGATATTTTCTTCAAGACAAACGAACGTTAGTTTTGATCAACTTTTTTTTGTTAACCTATTCACCCCTTATGTGACCTTTTGACGAAATATTGTTGGCTCCATCCAAGTCCACCACATTCAACATTATCCTTTTCATGGTATGTATGTAATATTTTTTAGCAAGAGAAACCTAACTAAACCCTTAGAGCATGTTTGTTTTGAGGGGATAAGGGTGTGGGATTGGATTATTAGTCCCACAAGACTAATAGTCTATTGTTTGTTTGTAAAATTTTGCACCGGACTAATAGTCCCCCCAGACTATTAGTTCCACAAATATGGGACTATTCTATCCCATGGGAGGGTGTGAGATAGAAACCATGGGATTGATATCATATGGAATTGTTTGGTGAAATATCCATTTTACCCTCCATGCTATTACTTAGTAAACAATTAGAAAGGGTAAAATAGTCTTTTGAACATTTATAAATTATTTTTTAGTGTTGTTAATTTAAAATTATATATTAAATAAAAAAATTAAATTATAAATTATAAATTAAATTTAATCAAAAATAATAAATTAAAAATTATGGACTTATAAATTAATTTTTTTTAGTGTTGTTAAAAAATTAAATTTACATATTTCTATAAAATTATTTTTTTAGTGTTGTTAATTTAAAATTATATATTAAATAAAAATAATAAATTATGAATTAAATTTATTTAAAAATAATAAATAATAAATTATGGGCTTATAAATTAAATTTTTTTAGTGTTGTTGAAAATTTAATTTATATATTAAATAAAATTATTTTTTTATTGTCGTTAATTTAAAATTATATATTAAATAAAAAATATAAATTATAAATTATAAATTAAATTTAATTGAAAATAATAAATTAAAAATTATGGCCTTATAAATTAAATTTTTTTAGTGTTGTTAAATTATAAATTATAGATTACAAATTTAAAATTATATATTAAATAAAAATTATAAATTACAAGGATAAAATAGTCTTTTGAACATTTATCCTTATCTAGTCTGCCTAACCAAACATTGAATTCATTAAAAATAGTCCAATCCAGACATCTAATCCCATGACTAAACAAATATAGGATACAAATCCAGTCCAACCAAATAGTCCGGGGACAATGTATCCCGGGACTAACAGTCCGATGGATTATAATCTCCCCTTATCCAGTCCGTCCAAACAAACGCACCTTTATAGCATTATTTTTTATTCGATGAATTATAAATATATCTATAAAATTTATTTAAAATATAGATTATTTTATATAATTTTAAAAATTACATCTCATCTTTTAAGTTTTTAATTATATAACAAATGATTCATTTAATTAATAAATCATTAAATTAATTTTTAATTTTTAATGATGTTAGACCTATATTTTAATTAATAATTTATATAATTTTATTATTGAATATGAGAGTAGTTAGGAATTTTATTTTTTTATGTTAATTCTGTTAAATAAAAAATTTTGACAAAAAAATATTTGTAATTTTCAAAACTATTAGAGAAATTTATATTTTAAATAAATATCAAAAAGTGTAATTCTAATTTATCTTTTTTATTTTATTTTTACAATGATGCTAATTATTCTATAGTCATTATTGATTTACAAATCAACTGTTTAAGACCTAATTTTTTTTATCACAACATTAAACATGAATTTTAAAATTATAATTTAAAAGTCTCAAACATTTGTCATCTTTTTGAAGTATCTCAAGAGATTCATGAGTTAACATTTACGTTTAGAATCCGTTTGGTTTAGCGTTTACACCGTAAAGTATTTTTCTTGTAAAACAATTTTAAATAAAGAAATGTGTTGTCTTTTAATTTTCTCCTGTTTGGTTGACAAAATATTTTGTACAATAATGAAACAATTATAGATAAAAAATTAAATTAAAAACAAAAAAGAATAGTAAAAGAAGGTCATGATTAAAGATGACAAAACATTGACTATAGCCTTGTTTGCCGTACAACATTTTTATGTTTAAAAGTAAAAAAAATTATTAAAAAATTAAATATTTATAATTTATACCAAAAAAATTAAATATTTACTTTTTTTTTATTTTTTACGTATCTTTTTGTAAAAAATCAAAAAGTCATTCTAAATATATTAATTTTTTATCTCATATTTTAGTCAAAAAATTTAAAAAATTATTAAAATAACATGTTCATAAATGAGGGCTAAAAAGAGTAAAATATAACTTATGGACTTTTTAAATGTAATTCATTTTTAACCTTACAATGAAAAATATTTTATTTACTTTTTTAATTAAACAAATAATAAAAAATAAGTATAATATTTTCTTCAAAACAAACGAAAGTTAGGGTGTTTAGTAGAGTTTTAGAATTATGATTTGAGAATAGAGTTGTATTTTGAGTTTATGAGTTTTGAAATTATAATTTGACCGGGAAACTTTTATTTAATTATGAGTTTTGAATTTTTGATGTGACATATGAAATGAGAAAAATTGTTTGGTTATGAATTTTAAAAGAGTTTTCAAAACTTAAACTAAACATATAACTCAAAACTTTATTAAAAATTATATTCAAAACTCATAACTAAACTCTTTTTAAAATTCAATTCAAAAAAATAATTTGTAATTTTTATCTAAAAAATAATTTCTTTATTTAAAAAATATTAAAAATAAATATAATTTTTTTTTTCTAAATAACAGGTGGGGATTGAAAATTGTAATATATATATATATATATCAAAAAGTACTGTTCCGGTTAATCGGTCCAGATGTCTGAGTAGACCAAAAATTAAAAAACTTTCCGATTTACCAAATATGTTTTCAAAATGTGTTTTACAATTAATTTGAAATCATAATTTAAAAATCTCTATCAAACATAGCATTCAAATTTGAGGGTGACAAATTGATTAAAGTTGCACACCAAACACAGTATTGGTTTTGATCAATTTTTTTTGTTAACCTTAAAGCGCAGTTTGGTGAAGTTATGTTTATTATTTTTTTTTATAAAAATAAAAATTTGAAATATATGTCATACTTATATATGTTTTAAAATTTATTTTAAAAATAAATGCAACAAATAAAAGAAAATAGTTGCCCTTGAACATGATTTAAATCAAATGAAAAACATTGAATTGAGAATTGAGATGAATATACAAATAATGTCTTTGGATTCATCTTGTTGAAAGGAGTCTGATAATTTTTTTTGAATAATCTCTTGCTATTTTATTCATTATTTCCTAAACTTTATAATCTCTCCAAAGTTCTCTTTGAAATCACAAATAAATTATAAAAAAAAAAATCCAAAAACAAACGAATGCTAGCAGTGTCATTTTCGTAATATTATTCAAATACCAGTGTCCTTTTCTCTATCTTCTCACTATATATCGACGACGATAGATCAAGGCGAGTACCTCAACTTTTTCTCTCATTTCTGTTCAAATTGTCGACCAAAGATATTTCTTCAGCTTCAGGTTCTCTCTCTCTCTCTCTCTCTCTCTCTCATCTTCTTCTTTGGTCTATGATCTATATATTGACATTTTTTTTTAATTTTTTTTTTTAGAGTGGCAATGGAAGTAATTTCTTCAAACTTGAACCCAGAAGCTCCGATTTTCGTACCGTCGGCGTACCGGGCGGTGGAGGACTTCTCCGACGAGTGGTGGTTCCTCGTCCACTCCTCCCCTTGGTTTCGCGACTACTGGCTTCGGGAACGCTTTCATGATCCCCAAATCGACCCTCCTTTTCCCGAAAATTACGACCCTGTCCTCCCCGACCTCGACTTTATCTTCGACTCCAAAATCATCAACAACAGTAAGTCCTCCGACTCTCCGATCCAACTCCTTCAACAATGTTTTTCCTCTTTTATTCCCTAATTGATTATATATATATATATATATATATATAACAAATATATATGTATATATGTGTATGTATATGTATATGCAGAGGAGGAGGAGGAGAGAGATTATGTCAAGGATTTGGTTTCGGTGGGAGCGTTGAAGTGGCGTAACAATGGGCGGGTTTTGGCGGAGACGCCGAGGTACGCCCAGAAGGCTCCGAAGATCGTGAACGTGAAAGTGAGTCCGAGGACGATTCAGCAGCCGAGGTAGAGCGGCTCACTAAGTTCGAGGAAGACCATCGAGTTAGGGTTTTTCAATCAATTTAAATTTCCAATCTTAACCTTGTTTTTTTTTAAAAAAAAAATTAGCTGTGATTTGCTTTGTACATAAATGAACTCTTTATTAGATGGTCGGTCTATCTTTTAAATTTTCGATTGTAATGAAAATAAAATTACTACATTAAAACAAACAAAAAGAACGTTTCAACCCAAACTCATCTTGATTCTGAAATAGTAGAAGACTGGGTTAATTTATTACTTGTTTTATTACTAGCAGCTAGCGTTCCAATCTTTTAATACTTTGATCTTGTTTCTTAATTTGATGGCTTTCTGTATTTTCTGGATGATAGGTAAAGTGTAAAGTGTCAATTTTATCATTTTAAGGTAAAAAGAGGATTGGAATGGTTTAATATACTGTATAAATTTTAAATAAAAATTGATATAGAGAGAGGCCATAGTGCCATTTGGAGAACATATCCAAAATGTCTACAAGCGCAAGTGTCAAAAAAAAAAAAAAAAAAGTCAGAAAATTAGTTTGGTAATTGCTAAAAATACAGGTGTAAAATTATAAATTAAGATTTATAAAAAAAAATAAAAAAAAAAATTTCTTAGGTTAGGTAAAGATATTTTACTCGTTTCATTTTGATTTGATATTATAAATAAATATTAAATTAAAAAAAATTAATTTTTTATCAATTTTTTAAATTATTTTTTTTAAAATTAAAAAACTTGAAAAAAAGTAAAAAAATCAAAAAAATTTAATAAAAATTTAAAAAAATTATTTTTTTACTAACTTTCAAAAATATCCCATAATGATGGTGGTGGGGCTATTGAGGGGAAAGGGAAATGGTGGGCACATTACTGTGATGGGTGGTGGGGCTGGAGAGGAAAACGACTTCAATACAACCACCAAAGATCCTCTAGAGTGAAATTTCCCTAAAGTTTCCTAGAGTACTACATTGTGTGGTTGAGATTTACTGGCAAGTCACATCAAAAAAAATTGATGTGACTTGCCAGTAAATCTCAACCACACAATGTAGTACTCTAGGAAACTTTAGGAAAAAATCACTCTAGAGGATCCTTGCTCCAATACAACCGTCTCAATTATTTTGTGTCTTTTTATCCTTTATGCATGTGGCTGCTAATTATATCTAAAAATAAAAAAGTTAATAAATTAATTTTTATTAAAAATTATTTATACATAAGTATTAATTTATGAAATCTTTAGACTTTGAAGGGTCATTAAATTTTGGAGTTTTCTTAAGTGTGCAAGTGCACACCATGTGCCACTTACACAAAAAGTGTAAGTATAAGGTGTAAGGTGTAAGTGGGTTGGACATGGTGTGCAATCTCAAAAAAGGTGTAAGGGTAAGGTTTAATTTTTTACCAAAGGTGTAAGTGTAAGGTGTAAGTGTAAGGTATAAGGTGTAAGGTGTAAGTTGCACACCATAACCAAACCTTTAAATTTTTTGGTAATGTTATTGATATTAATTTTTTTATTAAATAAATAATTAAATGTCCTGTATGAGTGTTGGGTTTATTTTTTTTTTGTTATTTAAATAATGATTGTTCATTATTTATGATTAACGAACTTGATAATTTGATATTTATTTTAATTTTTAAAATTTTGAAACATTAATTTTTAAATTGAAAAAAATTAACAAAAAACTATGTGAAAAAAATTATTATTTTTTGAAAAAATTGAATTATTATTATTTTTTTGTAAAATTAAAAATTTTGTATCTATAAAAAAAATGATAATGGAACATTGATGTGTAAAATTAAAAAAATAAAAATATAAAAATAAAAAAATTGATAATATTTTTAATTTTAAAATTTAAAAAAATTAATAATATTTTCGATTTTATTGAAGGGTTGAATCAAATCAATAAGTGGAAAGATAAAAACATTCAATCTCATATTATTTTTTAGTTAGTGAAATAATTATTTGAAACATTACTATATAAAATTGATAATCTTATTAGTTTTAAAAATTAAAAAAAAATTAATAATACTTTTAGTTTTATTAAATAGAATTTATTGGTTCAACAAATTTTAAATTGGATCTAAATTATTATAATAATTTGAAAATTTAAATTATCCTTTAAATTTATGTTCGTATTATTTAATTATAAATGAGATTATCGAAAAAAAAATATAGATATATAATTAATTTAGATTTAAAAATTGAATCTAAAAGTAAGAAATAAGCTTGAATTAATGGCATATTAATGAGAATGTGACACTTGGGCAGCCGCATTGTTTTGGTGCCTACGGTTCTCTTTCTATATAAAGGATGGGAGAGTTGCTCACTGGAGAAAAAGGAAAGGAAATGAAAGGAAAGGAAAAGAAACGAAGAAAAGAGGAAGAAAATATTAGAAGTTGAAAGGGTCTCCACAGTTGAAAGAAAGAATGAGATATTAATTTTAAAATAAGTTATATTATACTTTTAGATATCATAATATATTTTATATATGTTTTAATTTATCATATTTATTTTATATTAGTTATGTTTTATAAATTATTATAAATTATATTAATAGTTTAGTTACGTGGGTTAATTTTTGAATTTTATTTGTTAAAATGAAACCTATGGGTATGTTTATTTATATTTTAAAGAATATTTGACAATGACCTTATAAATAGTTATATTTTGTAAGTACAACCACGGGAGTCTCACGTCTTGGAAGACTTAAATAACCATTGGCCTCTGTTTGACCACTTTGTGACCCTCTGTTGTCATGGATCTATTGACCTCTGTTTTGTGCGAAGATAAGTGCTACACTATTGTGGGAGCCACCTCTATAATTCATACGAGCCACTTCTTGAATCCGTATTTCTGTTCTGACTGTCACTCCTGTGACCTTTGTTATGTTTTGTTCGGTATCGTGGTTATGGTTATTTATTTACATAATCTCAATTTTGTTACTTAAATGATTATTTGTTCAGACTAATTTATTTTAAATATTTTAGTTACATAACTATCAATGGTTATTTTGTGTCCCTTATACTCGCATAATATTTCTCACTCTGCTATGTGCTTATAACTGTTTACCAATTTTTAGGAAAAAATGCAATTTAGAAATAGTTTTTGAAAATTCTTAGACGCGGGATGGCGGAATAGACACACACAACACTTTTATGATATTTTTATATGTAAATATCGACATTTTTGGTCAGCACAGTTGTAATAAAAGTAGAAGCTCCAATGACTCTTTTGGTACCCTCATTTAAATATTATTTTTGCTCGTATTTATTAATTTGATCAAGAATTGACCGGAGGTAATTTCAGTTACTAGCCATCCCGATACTTAACCCTTGCGTACGGGGAGCGGGTCGTGACAAGTGTATCAAAGTAATGATTTATAAAAAAAGAAAAAGAAAATCATCATCAGAGCATAGGACACACGCACATTTAAGAAGTATGATAGCGGATAATTAGTACCTAAATATTATATTTTATTAGTCAATTTAATTATATTATAATTTTATATGATTATATATATATATTAATTTTTTTTTTTGTGTGTGTATAATTTGTGAACGATATTAGATATAATTTATATTTGTTATAACAAAAGAAGGAAAAGAAACAAAAAGGTGTCGGGCTCAAGCATCTACCAAAATTATAATATAATTAAATACATATAATTTCCAGTTCAGTATTTAAAAAAAAAAATTATTTTGACTTTTTAAAAGTGGGTTCAAATTATAAAGATACTAATTGTGAAATTATTTGTTGTCAGTGGAAAGTTCAGAGATAAAAGAAATGGGAGTTCATCTCAAATTCCTTCAACTCTTGCATATGATTCTGTTATTTCATTTCCAGTCGCTTGTTTAATTGTGTTCTTATTTTATTTTATTTATTTTTAGAAACAAAACTAATAAAAAGTTTTTAAAGTCATTTATTGTTTCTCATTTTGACCCAACATAGTTTTTGACAAATAAACAGTGAGTTATTTTTGGTAATTTTTTTGAGGTAATTAATCATCAAATTTATTCTTAGACTAATTACCAAATATATATATATATATATGAATCAGAGTGCGCAATAGATAACTTACATATATGACAAATTTTGAGGACGCAATTTTAAAAGGAGCAAAAATTATAACAACTCGAAAATTTAGGTTGTCTCTTAAATTTATATAGTATTATTTAATTATAAATGAGATTATCGAAATATATATATATATATAATGTGGGGATATATTTTCTGAATACCAACACGTGGCATGGTGACGCCGACGTGTCAGCCGAGGTGCCACGTGCCCTGGTAGTTAAGCCGAGGTAATCTCGGAGAAGCCGAGGTCATCTCCGAAGATATCGGAATCCGAGATAAGGGGCAAGAGTCCTAAGGCAAAAAGGGGACTTAACCAAGATAAGGATAAAGCTCTTAGGGAGTTTATCTTTATCTCTTAAAGAGTCCAGAGTAAACAGTAAATTAGAGTTCATAGAAGTCATACTTCTAGTGGGACTTGGATTGAGTATATTATAAAAGAGAGGCACCCCCGTGGGTCTAAGGTATGCAATTTATGTTTTGAGTATTCAGTTTAGTACTTGATTATCTTTGAGAGATATACTGACTTGATTGTCGGAGTGCCCCCGGGTGGAAGAACCACCGCCGGAGCTTTTTCTTTCTGTTTCAGGTTCCCTAAGCCATCTATTCTGCCTGTGCTCTCCAGCTGATCACTAAACGGGCAGTGTGGTCAGATTTTCACCCACACAATTTGGCGCCGTCTGTGGGAACGAAGGAAGAATAGATGGCCAGTAACGGACAGCAGGAAAATATTGGGGATGACGCTCCCACTGGGAGTGGCAGACCAATTGACCTTGACATTGAAGGAGATAACCACAATGCAGAAGCCCGTGACCAGGGTCACAGAGAGAACGATGTCATCCCAGAAGGCGACACGTCAAAAAGAGCAAACCAAGGAAAGTACTACAATGAAGATAACCTCCAGGTATGGAGGGACAGGTGCCTACGGAAGGATGAGGAAGTAAAAGAACTGGCGAACAAGTTGTTAGACCTTCAGTCAGTCGTCAACTTCATGATGCAGAATAATGTTATGCAGCCACCATACCCGCTGCAAGATACGCCGATGCCAGCAGCCAACACCTAGAAGGGTGGAAGAAAAACAATCCCCGAGGTCCCTCAGCATACCAGGAGCGGAAGGCATTCTCATCGGCTTTCTAGGGAAGTCGGACGGGAAAAATCGAGGCAAGAAGAGTCCCGAAGGACACACCACATGAAGAATCCAGACCCCAAAGAACATCGACATGTTCAGGGGCAAGTACTCCATTTTGACACAACCCATGAAGAAAGATCCAAACGGACCCACCACGAGGCCGAAAGCAGTGTACCAAAAAGACTAAAATCTAAAGACAGCCGAGCTCCAGGGAGGAGCAAAGAAGACTTAAGGGACTACCTCAAGAGGAGGCAGCAGAATGCAGAAGCCGAGGTAAACTCCCCAGTAAAATCGAAGACAGCCTTCTCGGTGGAACTGGACAAATTCGAACCGCCCAAGAGATTCAGTATGCCGAGGTTTCAAATCTATGATGGTAAGTCAGATCCAAACTTTCATGTTGGGCTATACCTAAATTCAATGGCATTATATAGCGGGAACGAGTCGTTGCTCTGCAAAGTATTCCCCTCATCCTTTGGGGAAATTGCATCTGATTGGTTCCATAAGTTACCAAAAGGAAGCATAAAGACATGGGAAGGCTTGGCCGAGATGTTTGTGGCCAGGTTCGTGACCAACAAGCTGCAACCCCTGAGAGTTGATGCTTTGATGGCTCTAAGAATCACCAAGGAAGAAGGCCTTAGGGCCTATGCAAAGAGGTACTACGAGGTGTTCAACCGAATACCCGAATGCAACCAGGAAGTAGCAGTCGTGTCTTTCAAGAACGGCCTGAAAGATGACTGCCCACTACGGAAGTCTTTGGCAAAAACATTGCCAAAAAGCATGGAAGAACTCATGGCAAGAATTGAGAAATACGCCAGGGCCGAGGAAGATACATCGGGAAACAAAGAGGTGAAACAAGAAAAGGGAAACGGCTCGCCAAAGCGAGGCCGAGTCAACAGTGGGCCGACCAAACAAGAAATAGAATTAAGAAATAAACAGGCGGTAACAATGGTATTCCGGATCCCAATCCATAAAATCTTAGATCGGATTCGAAATCAACCATATTTCAGGGCACCGGCAAGAACACCGGGGGAATTCATGGGAAGGAACGTTGGTAGACGTTGTGCCTACCACAATGAAGAAGGGCATCCAACTCAAGGTTGCAGAGCCTTAAAAGCACACCTGGAGGACCTAGTAAGACAAGGCCTTCTGAGGGACCTGGTCGATGAGGCCAGAACAAGGGAAGAGCAGGCAAGGTTGCCTCAAGCACCAGCAGCACCCCCTCCCCCAGCACAGCTACCACAAGCAGGAGAACCGAGGGTGGTTAATGTGATCCACTCAAGGGTCAACAAAAACGAAGTCAGAGGAGAAACCCAGAGGGTAAGACATTTACAGCATATCTACCAAGTCGGGGAAAAGAGACATCGGCCAGAAGAATGCCAAGGGCCAATGATAGCCTTTACTGAAGCCGACTTAGAACTGGTCCAACATCCGCATAATGATGCCTTGGTAGTATCCCTCTAGGTTGGGGAGTGCCAAGTAAAACGCATCCTAATAGATCAAGGCAGCTCCTGTGACATCATGTATGTCAGATGTTACAAAGAGCTAGGCCTGCACCCCGATGACCTAGAACAATCAAACGGCCCGATGGTCGGCTTTAATGGAACACCGACATGGCCACTGGGTGCAACAAGCTTAGAAGTACAAGCCGGCACTAAAAAGATCAGGACGGAATTTTTGGTAATTGACACGCCTTCACCATACAACATCATCTTGGGAAGACCGTGGTTGCATGCAATGGGGGCAGTTCCCTCGACGTTGCATCAACTACTCCGGTTCCCAACAGAGCATGGAATTGAAGAAGTCAGAGGGGATCAACTACAAGCCAAAAATTGCTCCATGGCAGCAATAAAGTCCACCTGTAGTATACGGGAGCCAAAGAAAGCAGAAGTTGAAGATGAAAACATGGAAGTCCTAGAAGACGTCGGGAAAGAACCAGCCGAGAAGAGCGAAGAGGCGCTAAAGAAAATCCTCGTCCAGGAGGGCGACGAAGAACGATTTTTTCTTCTTGGCTCAGGCTTAGCTAGAGAAGAGGAAAAAGAACTAGAAGATTTTTTAAGGGCAAACATAGAGGCGTTCGCCTGGACACCCTATGAAATGCCTGGCATTGACCTCGAGGTCACTTGCCACAGTCTGAATGTCGACAGATCGGCAAAGCCAGTGATTCAACGAGCCAGAAGGCCGACGTTAATGCATGTCGAAGCAGTAGAGGAAGAAGTAGACAGACTCCTTGAAGCCAGGGCCATCCGAGAAGTTCAGTATCCAACATGGCTGTCCAACACAGTAGTAGTAAAAAAGAAGAATGGCAAGTGGAGGGTTTGTGTAGACTTTACCAGCCTCAACAAAGCTTGCCCCAAAGACAGCTTCCCTCTGCCCAAAATCGACCAACTAGTAGACGCCACTTCGGGACATGAAAGGATGAGTTTTTTAGACGCATACAGAGGGTACCACCAGATTGCTATGTACCCTCCAGATGAGGAGAAGACCGCGTTCATCACCCCGAAAGGCCTGTACTGTTACAAGGTAATGCCTTTTGGGCTGAAAAACGCAGGAGCAACCTATCAGAGGTTAGTGACAAAGATATTTAAACACCTGATTGGCAAAACAGTAGAAGTTTACATCGATGACATGGTCGTAAAGACCAAAGAATCAAAAGGTCATCTTGCCGACCTAAAAGAGGTCTTTGACATACTCAAAAGATATCGGCTCCGACTCAACGCCTCAAAGTGTGCCTTCGGAGTTGGGTCAGGTAAATTTCTAGGATATCTGGTAACAAGAAAGGGCATTGAGGCCAGCCCAGACCAAATCAAGGCCATCCTGGAACTACAGAGTCCGACATCGGCAAAGCAAGTTCAAATACTCACTGGAAGGGCCGCAGCCCTAAACCGATTCATCAGCAGAAGCTCAGACAAGTGCAGACCCTTCTTTAACCTGGTGAAAAAAGCCACAGACTTCCTATGGACAAAAGAATGTGAAGCTGCCCTAGCCGACCTAAAAAAGTACTTGACCACAACCCCGGTCCTTTCTAACCCAATTCCAGGGGAAGAATTGTTTTTGTACTTAGCAGTCTCTGAACACGCAGTCAGTGCAGTGCTAATCCGAGAGGAAAAAGGGGAGCAGAAGGCTGTCTATTATGTAAGTAAGACTTTGGCTGACGCAGAAACAAGATACCTACCACTGGAAAAATTAATGCTAGCCTTGGTAATGGCTTCAAAGAAATTGAGCCATTACTTTCAGGCACACAAGATTGTGGTCCTAACAGAGCACCCACTGAAGTCCTTATTACATCAAGGAGACTTAACAAGAAGGATAGCAAAATGGGCAGTAACACTGGGCCAGTTTGACCTAGAATTTAGGCCAAGAACAACAATAAAGGGCCAAGTTTTGGCCGACTTCGTCGCAGAACTCACACCTGAAGCCATCACACCTCGGGCTCCGTCGAGCCAGGATGAGCATCGCCCCAACAAGCAAAAAGAATCCCAGTCAAAGACAAAAAAGCAAGAGAAAGAAAAGCTCAGACCATGCAGCATCTACATCGGCGATTCATTCAGACTATTCGTGGATGGAAGTTCAAACCGCCAAGGAGCAGGAGCAGGAGTACTGCTGATATCTCCAGATGGAGAAATTGTAGAACAATCCATCCGTCTGGGGTTCAAAGCCTCCAATAATGAAGCAGAATATGAAGCATTAATTGCAGGGCTAAAACTAGCAGCAGCAGTAGAGGCAGACGAGGTAATTGTTTTTTGTGATTCACAACTGATTGTTAACCAGTCAACAGGAGAATTTGCAGCCAGAGACGAAAGAATGTCGGCATATGCAAGGGAAGTCATCCGACTGGCAGCCCTATTCCAGAACTGCAGATTACTCCAAGTTAGCCGAGATGACAACACCCACGCCGATGCGTTAGCCAACCTGGCCAGCTCAATTCAAACTGGAAAAACGAGGACAATTATGATTGACTACATGTCGGCCCCGAGCATAGATAAACAGAGCACCGAACAGGAAGCAATGTGCGTGGGCTTTGGACCAAGCTGGATGGATGCAATCATTGCATTCCTAAAAGAGGGGAAGCTGCCAGAAGACCATAAAGAAGCACATAAAATTAGGCTGAAATCGGCCAGATTCAGTCTAACAGCAGAAGGCCATCTCTACAGGAGGTCGTTCACTGGACCACTTTTAAGGTGCGTACACCCTTTGCAGGTTGAAGATTTTCTTTACGAGATTCATGAAGGAATTTGTGGAAGCCATGCTGGGGGCAGATCGTTAGCCCACAGGGCCATTACCCAGGGGTATTGGTGGCCCTACATGCAAAAGGATGTCGAAAAAGTGTGAACAATGTCAAAGGTTTGCACCTTTGATACATCAGCCAGCTGCCGACCTAAACCCAGTATCCAGCCCTTGGCCATTTGCCCAATGGGGCATGGATCTGGTTGGACAACTTCCCCAGGCAACTGGGCAGAGAAAATACTTGCTGGTAGCAACAGACTACTTTACAAAATGGATAGAGGCAGAACCTCTTGCCAAAATCCGAGATGTGGACGTCAAGAATTTTATATGGAGAAACATTATCACAAGATTTGGGATTCCAAGAGCAATAGTTGCCGACAACGGAACACAGTTCGACAGCAAACTTATCAAAAACTTCTGTGCAAAATTCAAGATCAAGAATTACTTCTCAACACCGAGTTTTCCTCAAAGCAATGGGCAAGCAGAGGCATCCAACAAAGTAATCCTAGATGGAATAAAGAAGAGGCTCCAGGCAGCAAAAGGAAAGTGGGTGGACGAGTTGCCCAACGTACTTTGGGCATACCGGACTACGCCGAGAAGATCAACAGGAGAATCCCCCTTTGCGATGGCCTATGGCACAGAAGCAGTCATCCTATTGGAGATCGGCATCCCAGGGATCAGAACCCAGGGAGTAGAGAATGGCACTAATGACATACTCTTAGCCCGAGACCTGGATTTATTAGAAGAACGAAGAGAGAAAGCTGCAATTCAGCTCGCAGCATACCAGCAACAGCTTGCCAGAGCTTACAACAAGAAGGTTAATCCAAGAGATTTTCAAGTTGGCGACCTAGTCCTAAGAAAAGTCGTCAGGAACAAGAAGGATCCCAGGGAGGGCAAGCTTGGCCCAAACTGGGAAGGACCCTACAGAATTACTTCAGTGTTAGGTAATGGAGCATATCGGCTTGAGGACAATGAGGGCAAAGCATTGCCCAGACCTTGGAATACTTGTAATTTGAAATTTTTCTATCATTAGATAAACATCATTGTTTGGCTGATATCATCAATAAAGTCTTTTCAGAATCCTTTCAACATGTATGATTGATAAAGATACGCATGGATGTTTATTAAAGACATATCAAACTCAGGCAAAGCTAGGCCGATGTTATTCCTTAATTCACTTGTTGAAATTTGTAGCAATTTACAAGTTGGAATTAAGCTGATTCCTTATCTTCACTTGTTGAAATTTGTAGCAATTTACAAGTTGAAGTTAAGCCGATGTTATTCCTTAATTCACTTGTTGAAATTTGTAGCAATTTACAAGTTGGAATTAAGCTGATTCCTTATCTTCACTTGTTGAAATTTGTAGCAATTTACAAGTTGAAGTTAAGCCGATGTTATTCCTTAATTCACTTGTTGAAATTTGTAGCAATTTACAAGTTGGAATTAAGCTGATTCCTTATCTTCACTTGTTGAAATTTGTAGCAATTTACAAGTTGAAGTTAAGCCGATGTTATTCCTTTTTCACTTGTTGAAATTTGTAGCAATTTACAAGTTGGAACTAAGCTGATTCCTTATCTTCACTTGTTGAAATTTGTAGCAATTTACAAGTTGAAGTTAAGCCGAGATTATTCCTTAATTCACTTGTTGAAATTTGTAGCAATTTACAAGTTGGAATTAAGCTGATTCCTTATCTTCACTTGTTGAAATTTGTAGCAATTTACAAGTCGAAGATAGGCCGAGGTTATTGCTTAAAGTTCTCATAGCAATATGTGGGTTGTTTAAACCCTAGGGAAGATGCTTAACACTTGTTGAAATTTGTAGCAATTTACAAGTTTATGTTAAGCCGACATATGACCACCCGTTGAGGTATACAGAAAGTTACAGGTTAAAATAAAGGCTAAGTATATTGTTCATTTCTTGTTGAAATTTGTAGCAATTTACAAGTAGGTTAGACTAAGATTACCATTCAGTACTTGTTAAGAATTGAGAAGAAGCTTGCAAAGTTTACATTCCGAAATATATGTTCTATACTTGTTGAAATTTATGAAAAGTTTGCAGGTTAGTATCTTGCCGAAGTAAAAGTCTTACGGTTATACCCGAGATATGTAATCCCGAGAAGATTACACAAAGGAAGCAACATGAAGAAACATGCAAAAAAATTTTCTAAGTACAAGACTATGCAGAAGCAGTCAACAGAATATCACAGGATTAAAACATCCAGAGGAAGAACTGTTGCAGTTACATATTGAAGAAACCACGTCGGCCAAAAGAAAGAGTTTTGCATTATCCAGAAAGTAAAAAAGTACAAAGCACAAAAAACAAAAAAAGAAGGAAAAAAGTACAAAGGGCAATTTTTTCAAGATTCTTCAGTGTTAGCCACTGCAGGGACTGGGACCTCGGACGACTCTGGTGGTACCTCGTCGGCCACTTTTTCCGCTTGTATCTCGGCATCAATCTCTGTGATTGTTGACTCAACACTTCTTTCTACCAAGAGAAGATTAGACGATAACTGCCCAGTGGTAGTCTCCTTGGGTACCCCCTCAACCTCATCACCCTCCTCATCCAAAGTTAAGTCCATAACCTGCTCAGCAGGAGGAGGAGACTTGGCTTCGGCAGCATCCTTGGGTTTTCTCACCAAGGCCTCACCATCATCTTTTTCTTCATCTTCATCCACGGCATCGGCCTCAGACTCTGATTCACCTTCAGGAGGAGGTGGAGGAAATGGTAAAGGAATAGCGTCGGCCTGACGCAATGGCGAGTCAGCAGGAAGATCAAGCTTCTTTATCAAGGACATCCAACCAAGGGAAAATCCCCTGTTGCATGCCTGCCTGACTTGAAGCTTGTAGTCTTCTGCGACGTCGGCCATGCCTTGAGCATAGGCCTTTTCATCGGCCTCTTTGACTTCGGCCTCTTTAGTGGCCAAAGCCTGCTGGAGTTCTTTCTCTGCTTGAGCCTTCCTAGCCTCAGCCTCTCTTTTCTCGGCTTCAGCTACTTTTTTAACGGCTTCAGCAGCCTCGGCCTTCTCAAGAGCTAAAGTTTGGACTTTCGTTGCAGCCTAGGCCTGATCCTCCAGTTTTTTCATTTTTGCTTCAAGGGCCTTTATCTCTCTCTTCATTGAAGATGCTTCCCTCTTCATATCAACCAACCTTTGACGATTTTCAAAGGATTGCATTGAAAATGAATGGGCGTGTTGGATAGCCTGAATGAAAACAGAAGTGTCAGAAATTTTTCTCAGAAAGAAACAGAAGGAAAAAACACAAATACAAACAGAAGTACTTACATGAACAGAATGTTGGAGCATGAGAGCATAATTCTCATACTCACTAAGCTTAGCATTTCGCTCCAAATCATTTGGAAGGAGAAGAGCTGTGCTAAGGGCGACACCAACGTTAATATCGTCGGCACTTTCACTGGCCATGATAGGCCTGTCCTCCAGGGTTAGTTCAGGAGCCCATGGAACATCGGGCTTCTTTGACGCCGAGGTCGTCGCAGACGATGACCTTGGCCTCTTTGTTTGTGTAGACCCCGAGGGTTGGCCCTCAGCAGACCTCTTGGTTGAAGTAGAGGCTGATTTTTTACTTTCTGCTAGTTTAGAAATCAGCAAAGCATCCTCAGCCTCGGCATCTGTAGCCTTGGCCTTAGGCTGAGCCTTTTTTACTCTCTTTGGTTTGGGTGGGAGCATTGATTGCGTTGGTGCGGCTTCGGCGTCAGTTGGAAGATCGGCGAGAAGGTCTTGAACGACAGGCCTTGGACGAACCATTTCGGCAGTCTTTACAAGCCTTCGTCGACGTTTACGTTCAGGAATTGGTATTAAGTAGGGGGCCGAGGTTGATGGAAGATCGGCTGGGTCAGATGTGGACTCTTGATCCGTTCGGGATGTAGAAGCAGTTAAGGTTGTGGCTGTGGGTGGAGAAAGACTCTTCTTTCTTTTTCTTGGGACGTCGGGTAAAGTGGATTTGTATGTAGGGATGAAGTTTAGTAACAGTGGGGCCTTTCGTTTATGGATTGGAAGGTTGAGGAGTGTTTTTAGATCTGTTCCTGGGAAGAAGGATTGACGAAAATTTTTCGGTGGCTGATGAAGATCTGCAGGACAAAGAAACAGACGTCAGAAACAAAAAAGTATTAAGGACTTAAATAAAACAACTAAGTGTTGACTCAGGGCTCTTACTCTTGCCCTCTGTAATTGTTCGAGGAAGAGGGTAGAGGTGGACATCTTCATCTGGGCCAAATTCCCAATTTCCAGAAGCAATGAGAAAATCATCTCCAGCCCCCTTGTTGGAGTCTGGGAGGTCGGCTACGATTTTGTACTGAGTAGATCTCGGTTTAAGGTAATAAACGAAACCCCTATCCTTCAGGTCAAGAGGGCACATGGTATAGCAGTATTGAAGGTCGGCCAGGGTAATTCTAAGGTTCTCTTGCCTAGCTAAGGCTATAATACCATTGATCACCCTATAGGAGTTAATAGTAAGTTGCATGGGGTTCAGCTTATAGAAATAAAGAACATGACGGAAAAGGGGATGAAGTGGAAGCCGGAGTCCACATTCGGTGAAAGCTACTATAGGGAAGGGCATCGTATGGTCTGTGGGCACGATGGTATCACTGTCCCCAGCCAGTTTAAGATGAACATCGGCTGGGATAGAGAATTCCTGCCTAAAGTATTCAAGTTTTGTTGGGGTATTTACCCTGTGCCTCCACATACCCATTATGTCAATTTAAAATATGTTTCAGAAGATGGGCGTTTTTAGGAAGGGTTACAAGAACCTCGGTAAAGATCAAAGAAATGGCTGATAAGGCTTATTTCAGTTTTCCCTAAATTGGAAAGTTCTACGCACAAATCCCAAACCTAAGAACTATGAAGATCAAGATTGAAGGCACAGATCTGGGGCAGATAAAAAAAAGAAAAAACAAAGACGAAGTTTCAGATTCAAGAACAGAGGTATAGCACTCAGAAACAATAGAGATACAGGGAAGGAAAAAGAATCAAGAACAGTAGCAAAGAGAATGGTGAAAAAGTATAGAAGTTCAAGGTATAGCCATAAATTCAAGATACAAATAAATCCAAGGCTTCGAACAAGATCAGTAATGGCAACAGGCAGACAAAAGCACATAAAGAGAAATCAACATTAAAGAGAATGAATCTTACCGGAACGAATGGAGCCGGGTCAATGTTCGCCGAGCTCAGAAATTGGTTGCAACAGCAAAGAAGGCTTCGTAAGAATGAGGGGTTAAGAGCAGTTCCAAAAGAGAGATTGAAGCGATGGCAGACTCGAAGAAGAAAGAACTTTCAGAGAGAGAAAAAGCAAGAAGGCAGAATGAAAAAGTGAAGGAAAGATAGAGGCAAAGGAAAAGGTTTGTCAAAAATGTGAAACGGCGGCAAAATTAGGGCAATTATTACGCCTAGAGCAACGCACGCGTCAGACGGCGCAGACGAACGAACAGACAGCTTTCAGGCGCGTCACTGACACGCTCCAATGAATACAAAACACGTGAAAAGAACAGTTTTATATGCATGACAGCTCATGCGCGTGGGAGAGTACGACCGAAGCCTTGTTCCCCGAAGAGAACACGTCGGCTGAAAGTAGATAATCTTGGCTAAACAGTTTTTCTGCCATTACTCAGAAAAGAAGTGACAAAATTTCGGAATAGGTTCCATCACCTCAGAATGCCGAAGTAATAGAACCTAGGGGGCAGTTGTGGGGATATATTTTCTGAATACCAACACGTGGCATGGTGACGCCGACGTGTCAGCCGAGGTGCCACGTGCCCTGGTAGTTAAGCCGAGGTAATCTCGGAGAAGCCGAGGTCATCTCCGAAGATATCGGAATCCGAGATAAGGGGCAAGAGTCCTAAGGCAAAAAGGGGACTTAACCAAGATAAGGATAAAGCTCTTAGGGAGTTTATCTTTATCTCTTAAAGAGTCCAGAGTAAACAGTAAATTAGAGTTCATAGAAGTCATACTTCTAGTGGGACTTGGATTGAGTATATTATAAAAGAGAGGCACCCCCGTGGGTCTAAGGTATGCAATTTATGTTTTGAGTATTCAGTTTAGTACTTGATTATCTTTGAGAGATATACTGACTTGATCGTCGGAGTGCCCCCGAGTGGAAGAACCACCGCCGGAGCTTTTTCTTTCTGTTTCAGGTTCCCTAAGCCATTTATTCTGCCTGTGCTCTCCAACTGATCACTAAACGGGCAGTGTGGTCAGATTTTCACCCACACATATAATTAATTTAGATTTGAAAATGAGTTATGCTAGGGCCCCAAACAAATTATCAAATTTTCTATCAAATCTCTTACATGGGTGTGGGATCCACACACATTGATTTGTATGGATCCTACACCCATGTGAGAGATTTGGTAGAAAATTTGGTAATTTATTTGGAGTCCATAGCATTTTTCTTTGAAAATTGAACCTAAAGATAAGATATAAGTATGAATTAATGGTGTATTAATGGGAATGTGACACGTGGATAACCGCATGACTTGGTGCCCACGGTTCTCTCTCTATATGAAGGAGGTGAGAGTTGCTCCGGAGAAAAAGGAAAGGAAATGAAATGAAAGGAAAAGAAATTAAGAAAAGAGGAAGAAAATATTGGAAGTCGAAAGACTGTTTGGTAGTTGAAAAAAAGAATGAGATATTAATTTTAAAGTGAATTATATTATATTTTGAGTTACCATAATATATTTTACGTATGTTTTGAATTACTATATTTATTTTACACAAGTTATATTTTATAAATTATATTAATATTTTAATTACGTGATTAATTTTTGTATTCTATTTGCTAAAATGAAACCCATGGATATATTTGTTTATATTTTAAAGAATATTTGACAATCACCTTATAAACAATTATGTTTTGTAAGTACCACCACGGAGTCCCACGTCTTGGGAGACTTAAATAATCACTGGCCTCTGTTTGACTACTTTGTGACCCTCTGTTGTCATGGATCTATTGACATCTGTTTTGTGCGGAGATAAGTGCTACACTATTGTGGGAGCCACTTCTATAATTCGTACGAGTCACCTCTTGAATCCGTATCTCTGTTCTGACTGTCACTCTTGTGACTTCTGTTCTGTTTTGTTCGGTATCGTGGTTATGGTTATTTATTTACATAATCTCAGTTTTGCTATTTAAATGATTATTTGTTCAGACTAAGTTATTTTAAATATTTTATATAACTATTCATGGTTATTTTATGTCCCTTATACTCTTGGTATAATATTTCTCACTCTGCTACGTGCTTATAGCTGTTTATCAATTTTTAGGAAATAATGCAATTCAAAAATAGCTTTTAGAAAATCTTAGACGCGAGACTGCGGAATAGACACACATACAACACTTTTATGATATTTTTATATGTAAATATCGGCCTTTTTAGTCAATACATTTTGTAATAAAAGTAGAAACTCCAATGACTCTTTTGGTACTCTCACTTAAATATTATTTTCGTTCGTGTTTATTAATTTGATTAAGAATTGGCCGGAGGTAATTTTAGTTACCGACTATCACGATACTTAACTTTTGGGTACGGGGAGCGGGTCGTGACAACTACCATAACATTTCTAAATAAAATTTTTAAGTAATTAATTATTTTATTAATTTATAATTTATTCCAATATATTTTGAATATCTATGTGTGATTGAAATTAAATTGATAAAAGTATGAAATTTATAAATAAAATAAATTATAAATTTATAAGTCATGAATTTTTAGAGTAATGTCGAATATGAGGTTGGCTCGAATGACTCAAAACTCACCTTATCGGTCATCCGGACGGACGTTCGAGCGATCATTCGGGCGATCGTCCGGTGAGGATGCTGACTGCCGTGGTCGACAAGGGTGACAACCGCGGTAGACAATCTTTTATCCAGTCGTCCGGCCGGATGTCCGGCTGGTCACAATTGGCCAACACTGATTCGGGCCATTCGAGCCCTTCCCAATTCGAGCTACCACGCTTTTTTCGAATTTTAAATATTGTTAATCTGAAAAATAAAATTGACTTTTCATGTCATATAATTTTATGCTTTTAAAAAAAAAAATAGAAAAAAAATCAATTTATTAATATTTCAAATTTATTTAAATTATATCATTTTTTTTATTTTTTTATATATCTTTTTTGTAAATTTTTTTTAACACTAACCAAAATATAACCTTTATTATGTATTAGTGATATCACGTGAATGGTGATATTGCTGTTAGAGAAGTGATTGAGGCTCCCTTCAATTACCATCCATCCTTCTCCCATCACCTCACACACATGTGGAGACCGGTGATTGGAGAAAAAAAAAAAAAAAAAAACAACAACAACAACTGACCAATCACAGCTAAAGGGGTAATGAGGTGTCTCTTTTGCGGGTCCAAATCATTTTTGTTACTGTTATTCAAAGAGTACATACACAAGAGAGAGTTCATAGGAAGAGAAAACGATTAGATGTGGTACGGTAGAAATTAGTAAATAAAGATGTTTGGTAGAATTTACCCAACTTGATAACGTGTCATTTTCTAATTGAATGACCGTGAATGCTTGAGTTTACGGATCAATCGCAAAAAAGTTAAATCTCATAAAAATGAGATGTGTTAGATCAATAGTGTGGGATAAACTGTCCTCTATATTTTATTTTTTCATATATATATATATTCGATAAGTTTTAATTTGAATTTATATTGATAATTCGAATTGTCTATTTCATAAGTTTTACAATAAAAGTCATTTGTATAAAAAATTAATTTTATTAAAAAATTATAAATACAAAATAAATCACATTTTGTTTTCTAAAATAAATAATAAATAAAATTAAATTTAAATAATCTATTTTATCACATATTTCTAGTTATCCAATAAAATTGATTTTTTTTATATGATTAATTTTTATGATAAGATTTACGAGATGGATGATTAAAAAAATATAAAGAAATATAAAGAGATGAAATTATTTTCATTAATGTTGCTTTCAGTATTTAAATTACCCATTTAGAATTATTTAGTCGAAAATTTCCAAATCTTGGGGATAGATGGAATTTGAATTTTTTTTTTTGGGTGTGTTTTTATTATTATTAATATTATTTTTTTTCTTAAATGAAATCAATTTCGTGACATGACTAACATTATTTATTTATTTATTTATTTTTTGGCTCACTAACGCATAACTATAAGTAGGTTGGTGAACCCCAATACCTAGCCCTCATTTTGAATATTCTCTATTTTAGTTAATTAAAAAAAGTTGTATTTTGAATATTTTATAATTTTATTTATATATATATATATATATTTTGTAGTTGATAGATGATTGTGAGATGAAGATTGATTAATTGATGGATAATGTTGGCTTTTTTGGCTTTCGAAGGTTACTTTCGTAATTATGAGCGTGCCAGCAAGGATCAATCAGTCCTTACAGAATTGCCAAACAATTATTCAGACGATTGTGTTATGGTTCTTTCGGCCTCAATAAAGAGGACTTTTACTGGTGGCTTACTGGTAATTTAACTTCAGAAAATTTGAACATAAGAACAGTTAACTAAACTGGAGTATTTCATTAGTATAAAAAGAACTTACAATGATCTCAGTTCCGTAGAGAATTACAGCGGCAATATACTCGACAACTACTCCTACAAATGAAGTGCAGCGCAGAAACTAAAAATACAGGAATATAAAGGACAGGAAATAACACTGGAATATGTAAAGTGATTCTTTAGATTTTTCCTCGTCCCCTTCTCTGAAGTCCTTCCTGCTATTTATACTCTCCGAAGATAACCATCGAATTGTACTTCAAACCGTCGAACTGCTCCTCCGTAATTGCTGATCATGCTACCTTATAAGTAGTTCCACTACGCCTTCACTTGCAGTTAGGCTTCCCCCTTATATTCGAATTTGAAATGTGAGCAACCGTTGAAGCCACGTCACTGTACGTCTCTTTGTTGATCTGCTACTACTCGGATCTTATAACAACCAATATTAATTGCCACGTGTATGATCAGGATCGAAGACCTACCTGGTCTCCCCATATTACCCTCACTTCGCCACGCGTCGGATTGTCACTGGCTTAGTACAAAATGTGTAGCCAACATTACCCCCCGCACTAATATACCCAAGACTTGGTGATATTAGTGGATCAGAGTCCCTTTTCCCACGTCTTAGAACGTGTATGGGTTTTGCATCTTCCCAGAAATGCAACTGTCACACACCATCTGTATTAATACTCTCGTCTTGATCCTTAAGTACTTTCATTGTCTTATTATTCGAACAGACTGATACATTTCATGGCCAAATTAATTCTTTCTTCCAATGATGAAGCATACGAAGAGTCATATGTCGATGCTATTCCTCGTCGAAAGCATGCATTTATTAGCCACCTTTACCCACCTTTCTATATTCAGGTCATGGACGCCTTTGCAAATTACCGACCTTTGGATTACGAACACATTGCTCTTAATCCTTTGATTCAGAAGGCTAAAATCAAAGACATAAGAATTTTCCCTTCTGACCTACCTTTACAGTTCGAACAATCTGCTCTCAAACCTCTGATTCGTAAAATTACAAATATGGATTTGAACAACTCTTCTTCGCAAATTTCTGTATGGGATAAAGCTGCAGTTGCTTCCTCTTCTGGCTCTTCTGGAAGTTCTGACTGGACAAACTGGTCAGTACCTGAGACTCCTGATTTAAGGGAGCGAATCAGCCACCATTTTGTTGAGTTCACTGACCCTTTAGAGTTTCCCTCCTATGCTCGAAGTTCAGTTGTTTATCCTTATGTGCCCATTGACTATCAGCGTAGTCTGGAGGAGAATCTTCTTGTAGCATGGTATACATCTTCCATGCCTACAAAGATAGTGCACACTGCCCCACGCCCAGAAGAAGCACAAGGGTATAACCCATCATTCTTAGCCCAGAAGGCGAAGCTCTGTTCTTCTGACTGGCTTGATTATATTAATGCCTTTGTTCCTTCTGCCCCCGTATCATCCCCGGAAACAGAAGCGTCCACATCTTCTTCTTCGTCCCCCGAAGTTGAAGTATGCACACCTTCTCCCCCACCAATTCTTTCCTGGACAGAGAAACTAAAGATTGCTCTATCCATGGAGAAAGTCTTTCCCCCTTATAAACCTCCACCTCCTCCTACCTCAGCTGAGCGGAAACAGGCTCTACTCCTGCTTGCAGCATTTTCTCACTTGCCTTTCAATGTACTCGAGGATGAAGTCCCTCTCACAAACCTTTAATGGGCTTGTGATATTCTGACTAGGGGTCATGTCCTTAATCCCCTTGCTCAGGCAGAACTTCACATGTTTCTAGACCAACTTCCATTACTCCTTCACTGGCATCGCAATTCTATGGCTACTACACAATCGTTAGACCAGCTTTCGTCCCTTCGAATTCATACTCAATACGAAGCAGAGAACTTTATGGAAGACTTCAATGATTTCAAGAATAAAGACTCTGCCTATTGGGATGATTTAGACATTGATGAATTGGAACAAGGGTTAAGAGAAGTGGCCTTCGAAATAAAGGCTGAAGAGCTCTACTATGAAGTGAGAGCACATCAACTCATGCAGCCGATGGTAGAAAATTTAGAAGATAGAATAAGGAAAGAACAAAAGTTCATTGACCATTGTTGGATCAAATTTCATGATCTTGTTATTTATTCCATTCCTTATTTTTATGAACTCGAGTTCATACCGAGATAGGGTCAGCTGATGTAATCACTCTGATCTTAATATGAACAAAATTTGTCTTTGTTTGACTCTGTCTTCACTTGTATTTTTACTTGTGTTTTAAAAGTCAACTCTGAACTTCGAACAATTTCAACTTTTAAATTTGGACTTAATTGTTTTAAATAAAACACTAAATGAGCCAATCGTAACCTTTCCAATTTGTGGAGTTGAGTTTTGGCTGATTTTCAATTGGAAACAGTGCTTCGAATCTAACAATCTTACATTCAAAACCTGTTTTGACCACAGTCAATATCTAGTCATTGTCATCGTTGCTTTTGATGTTTCGAACACCAAATCCCATCCTTAAAGAAACTCAAGTTTTGCTTCGGAGGACATTACCTTTGTTAAAGAAACTCAAGTTTTGCTTCGAAGGACATTATCTTTGTCAAGAAACTCTAAAAACAGGTCTTTAAGCCCCTTTTTTTTAAAAAAAAAAAAATACTCGAGTATTTTTATTTCTTGGGTAGGGCAACCCATTTCGAAGCTGGCTTCTCTGTTTTCGAAGCCGTTTGACTCGGCTTCGAAGCAAAATATCTTACTTCGAAGCTAGCCTTAACAACCGGGCTTTGTTTTTCCCTCCAAAAGCATCAATGTTGAAGGAAGCTTTTGTACTCGCACTTTTAATACTTAACAGCTCATGTAATATATTTTTAAATGCGAGAGCTTTTAAAACCCTTTTGTTTCGCGTTCTGAAATCACTTGCTCTTCTAATCGCACAAACCCCTCTTATTACCGATCGTCGGCTTCTCTCTACTTCCTTTCCGAAGAAAAGCATACCGTCAATGGCTTCCCCTTCAGCATCAGTTGTAGAGCGTATGAGCCCATCTGTGGCCCTGAAGAGGATTATTGATGCAGAATGTGAAAAGTACAAAGCTGGGGAGAAGAGCGCTATTGATGGATGCATCTTTGTTCCTTGACGCCATGTGCAATCGGACTACGTGCTTGGGCCCATATTCAAAGAGGTCCTCACTGAACTCCCAGCCTTGTATCCCCGACTAGAAAACCAATGTCTTCTCTATGAAGGTGGTCTTGACTGGAGGAACTGGAGAATAAATCGCCCCCACCGATGCTGGCCCACGGTGAGACCAGAGTGGCAAGAATGGTATGATCGGGTTATTCCTGCTAGGACCCTAGACCTTCAAGAACTCTGCCTTCTCGATGCTCTCAGATTGTCTAGGGTAACTATTTCAGAAGACCCTTTCCTTGTTCCTGCTGCCCTATGTTTTTGGAATCCTGTTTTTAACTTTTTCCAATTTAGATGTGGGATGATGGCCCCTACTGTTCTTGATATTTGCCATTTACTGGGACTATCTCCCATTGGCACCCCTTTTGGGCCAGACTATCCTGACTTATCAGTCCCTTTCTCTCTCCCCTCTCTTAACTCATCTTATAGTGATTTCGCTAGGGCTGAGAATAAAGGACAGGGCCCTGTGACTGATAGGGAATTTTTTTCTTTCTTGTTGTATTGGCTTTGTAAATTCCTTTTTTGCACTTCCTCTCAGAGAATTATGCCTGAATTTGCCCCTCTTGCCAAAGCCTTTGTTTTACAGAAGAAAGTGGCCTTAGCCCCACATGTTCTAGGGCATGTATATAGAGTCTGCTCTCTTTTTTGTGAGAAACCCTTAGATGCTAATCAAGGGGGGCCATTCTGGATTCTTCAGTTTTGGCTTTTCGCCTATTTTACTGAATTACAATCCAAATGCCTTAAATTTTCCGAGCCAAACCCTCTTACTCATGGCATAAGGATAGCCAATGCTTCACTTTACCCTTCTACCTTTGCTTTTTACTTTTCTTTCTTTCACCAGCTTCCAGCCTCTCTGCCTACTTACCGCTTTCGTCCATTCGAACCTTCCATTGGTCCATCTTGGTTGAGGAATTTTTTAAGTGATCAGTCCTGTACTTCACTTATCCACAAGGATATATGGGCTTCCATCCTGATCCCCAGAGAATTATTTATCGGGACTTTAAACCCTAAGGCCTACAAATGCATTGCCGAACCTTACTGTCCAGCTCAGTTTGCTAGACAATTTGGCCTCACACAAGGAGTCCCAATACCTCTCTGCAGCAATACAAATCTCAGCCTTACCAGAAGGGATTTGAAAGTTAGAAAGTCCAGGCTAGAAGAGGCAACTTTGAAATTTGTAGATGATTTAGCCACCTTTGAATACACCCCTTTCATTCCTCAAGGTACCGTGTTGAAGAGGTACCAAAACTGGTGGGTGACTAACATGGAGATTTATCTGGCCATTCCACCTTTAAGCCTACTAACAGTGTTAGATGTGACCAAGCCCAAAGAAACCGGGGAGGTCACTTCTTCCACTGTTTCAGAATTGGCACATGCTGGTCCTGCTGCTTCAATTCCTCCCAGAGTCACTCGGGCTGCCTCGAAGAAAGGTATACTCTTGTCTCTTCTCCTTTCGTCTTTCATAATGCATTTTGCCTTATCTTTAATTCTTCTTTTGTGGAGGTGGCCCATCACAAAAGAAAAGGAGCCTCTTTGAACTTGAGAAAGGAACATCCAATGTTCAAGGGGAAGAAAAGGAAGGATGAGATGAAGAGCAAGAGTTATTTTTAAAAAGAAAGAAGAAGACGATCGTCTTTTCATCCGACTCGGTAACTGCCAGAGAGTCAGAAGATGAATTCATTTCTCTGGAATCTAGATCGCAGCTTGAAGAACTTGAGGGAAAAGTTGAGAAAGAAATTGAGAAAAAACAGACCCTGCCAATACAGAGGAAAAGGAAAAGAAAGATGACTGTTTCTCCTTCCGAGATGGTCGAAGACTCTGATTCTGAGACAATCGCCAAGGCCATAGAGAAGAGAAAAAGGGTGTCTGCTCCTGCTCTTATCTCAGTCGAAGATACCATCGAAAAAGCAGCCATCAGGACAATAGAGCAAGAACATCCTAAAGCCATGATTGTCTTTGAAAGAGCTGAAAAGAGGCGGCAACAACAGTTTCTGAGAGATGAACCTGCTGCTGTTGACACACTACAAAGGGAAACTGTAAGAAGACAACAGACTGCCAGAGCTTACACCCTTCACAGTTCCCCCATTATCGCCGATACTTCTGGAGCAGGTAATTTTATGCTTTTTGCGATTTTTTCCTCTGTTAGCCTTTGGTATCAAGATTTGACATTGCCTTACATTTCTTCCTCACGCAGCAGCAACTTCTGAGCTCATCTTCCCGATGGAACCTCTCTCAGTTTCATTCGAGGCAGATCAGACGCAGGATACAGGGACTACTCAGACCATACTTCCATTTTTGGGCTTTAGATTTTCTACCCTTTTCCTGAGGCCAAGCATTCCTGTACCTTTTCCTCTTGGTTTAGCTCCTTATCTTTCTTACTTGACTCTTGACTTTCCTCAATCTACTTCTTTACTGAGTCTTGCTCCTCTCTCCCCTTCCAAGGAGGCTCCAAGTGCTACCTTGTTTTTGATGAGTGCTGACAGCTCTCCAATCCGTGACTCACCATCTTTACCTAGCTCCAGCCCTCCTTCTCTTGATTCATTGGTGACCAGGACCATGGAGACCATCAAAGATGCTCCACCCATTTCTCCTGTTGCTATGCAATTTTCTGTGTCTCCCAAGGCAACTCTTTCTGCTCCCCTCATGTCTACTGATGAGATTGATATTTTTGAAGCAAGATTAGCTAGTCTTTTTGACATCACTTCTACTTCTCCGACATTCGATGAGGAGACTGAGCCATTAGTTTTAGCTGATTCTTTACTGGAAATCTTTGAGAGTTCTCCTTCCTCTAGCAGCCAACCTTCTGTGCCTTCGATAGACTTGGACACCTGTCTAGACCTGCTAATTTCTTTTTCGAGGATTCCCTTCGAAGCTCTACAAAGGCCTATAATAAAAAACGGGTTTCTTCAATGCTGTAAACTTGCTGAGCAGTCTGGTATGGATGTCTCTAACCACCTATCCCAGGCAGCAACTACCGTTGATTTTTACATCAGCATCTGTCATGCTGCCAAGGCCGCAGATGAGAAATTGGTCAGAGATCAAAGTTTTGTTTCTCAAGTGCATACTGAAGTATCAACGCTTAAGGAACAACACTACTCTGCCTCTCACTTCCAAACTCAATTGCTGGAGAGGAAGGCTCAACTCGAAGAGGAGCTTTCTGCAGTGAATCAAGCCTTACTCCGAACTGACCTCAAACTGCAAATCACCAATCAAGGACTGGCTGATCAAAAGAAAGATATGACTGCAGCTATTCAACTGTTTGCATCATTTACAAATAGGAAATCTGTTGTACAAAAACAGCTAAAACATTGTAATGATTTTTGGGCCAACTTGTGGCACAATGTACTCGACTCTTTATAAAGCATTTCCTTGTTTATGTTCTTGTATTCACTGTTTATTTTATTCCCTGTGTTTCCCAAATTGTTGGAAAATAAGGTTTTAAATATCTGCCATTAATCTTTTTGGGATGCACATAACCACTTAAATCTTTCAAATGGTATGCCCCAAAAGGCAAGACTCTATGAATTTGATATGGTCCTTCCCAGTTAGGTGACCATTTGCCAAATCTATGGCTTCTAATCCCTATTGGGAGTATTGTCTTCCACACCAAATCACCTTCATCGAAGCCAATGTGTTTGACTTTCTTGTTATAATTCTTGGCTGCTTTGTTCTTCTGAAAGAGAATGCCGTTTAATGCCAAGATTCTAGCTTCATCTATATCTTCTAATTCTAAGCACATACTTTGATAGTACTGCTCAGGATCCAACTGGTTTTGGCATCTTACCCTTAAGGATTTAACATTGATCTCCACCGGTAACACTGCATCATGCCCATAAACTAAGGCATAAGGAGTGACTCTTGTGCTTGATCTTGGGGAAGTTCTATAAGCCCACAATACATCTAATAACAAGTTGTGCCAATCTCTCGGATTATCTTCCACAACCTTTTGTATTCTTTTTTTAAGGATTTGTTAGATGACTTAGCTTGACCATTGGCCTGTGCGTAATATGGAGTGGAGTTCACAAGGCTAATCCCGAACTCAGCCACAAAAGACTTTACCATTTTCCCATCAAAAACAGTCCCATTATCGACCGTTATCGTTTGTGGGATGCCAAATCTATGGATCAAATCTTTAATGAACCCAATAACCTCCGTCTGATCTACAGCTTTATATGGTTTGGCTTCAACCCATTTGGTGAAATAATCAGTAGCCACCAAAATAAAACAATGATGCTTCGAAGAGGGAGGGTGTATTTTCCCCATCATATCCATGGCCCATCCTCTAAATGGCCAAGGCTTTACTACTGCATGTAGATCAGTTATGGGCACATGCCTTATTGTACCATGCTTTTGACATGCCTGGCAGCCCTTTGCATATTCTATGCAATCTTTAAGGATAGTCGGCCAATAATAGGAATGTCTTCGAAGCAGCCATCTCATTTTTACGCCAGGCTGATGTGCACCACAGATACCTTCGTGAACTTCAGCCATAGCTATTAATGCTTCTTTTGGCCCTAAACATTCTAACAATAAACCATCTCCCCCTCTCTTGTAGAGATCATTGTTGTATATGATATATTGCATAGATTGCAGTTTAACTCTTCTGCTGGCTTTCGAGGATGGGCCAGCCAAGTATTGTATTATTGGATGTCTCCAATCCTGTTCCTGCAGATCATTATAGTTGATTTCCAGGACCATGTTCCTCTCTATCAAAGGAGGTATAGGTTTTTGGTATGTCGTTTGGCTTACATCCCAATGGGTACCATCTTTACTCTTGAAATTCGAAGCTTTCTGCGCCACATCGTTAGCTCTATTATTCAAGAATCTCGGGACATAAGTTACATTTACTATTTCAAATTGAGAGAGCAAATGTAATGCGACGACATAATAAGGCAGCATACTTATACTTTGACACTTGAAAATCCCTTTTACTTGGTTAACGACCAATTGGGAATCTCCAAATACGTCAACTGCATGTACTTGTAATCCAATAAGAATTTCCAATCCTACTATCAAAGCTTCATATTCAGCTTGATTATTAGAACAAGCAGTTCCATCTATTCTGAAACCATGTGTGGTTTCAATTCCTTGTGGTGACTTGATTACTATACCAATTCCAATTAGGCCATTGGCTTTCGATCCATCGAACCACATTTGCCATGGTTCGACACTAGCCATACTGAGTTCCATTATTTCTTGACCCTCTGTTTGAGATGGATGGTCTGCCAAAAAATTGGCTAAAACTTGTCCTTTCACTGCCCTTTGGGGCACATATTCTAAGTGAAATTCTGACAAGGCTAATACCCATTTGCCAATTCTTCCCCTCAACATAGGTCTAGATAACATGTATTTAACCAAATCTGTGGTTGCAATTACCAAGACAGTTGTAGGCAAAAGGTAATACCTTAATTTCATTACAGCAAAATACAATGCAAGGCAAAGCTTTTCTACAGCTGAATATTTACATTCGCAAGAATTTAAAAACCTACTAAGGTAATACACAGCTTGCTCCTTGCCTTCCTCATTGTCTTGGGCCAAAAAAGCTCCCAATGAATCTTCTGCTGCGGCTATGTACAACTTCAAAGACTTAACACCATTTGGTGGCATCAGTATCGGAGGGTTGGCCAAGTAGGCTTTGATTCCATCGAAAGCACTTTGATGCTCCGTTGTCCACACAAATTCCTCTTCATCTTTCAGCCTTAATAAAGAAGAAAAAATTTTAGTTTTCCCTGCAGTGTTAGAAATGAATCTTCGAAGAAAATTAACCTGACCAAGGAACTTTTGTAATTCTTTCTTACTTGATGGAGGTCTGGCTTCAATGATGGCTTTGGCTTTATTCTGGTCGATCTGTATTCCTTTCTTGTGTACTACATAGCCCAAGAAGTTTCCAGATGATACGCCAAAAGCACACTTAAGAGGATTAAGCTTCAATTTGAACCTTCTCATTCTTTCAAAGGCTGCCTCTAAGTGAAACAAATGTTTCTCCATGGATTTGGATTTAACCACAATGTCATCAATATAATATTCCAAATACCCACCAATAAGGTCATGAAAGATAGTGTTCATAGCCCTCTGATATGTGGCCCCAGCATTCTTCAGGCCAAACGGCATTTTAACCCATTCGAAGGTCCCAATATTCCCAGGGCACCTAAATGCTGTCTTGTGAACATCTTCCTCCGCAATGCAGATTTGGTTATAGCCTGAGTGTCCATCCATCATTGATAAAATGTGATGTCCTGCTGAGCTATCTACCAACAAATCTACTATAGGCATAGGATATTCATCTTTTGGAGTTGCCAGATTTAAGTTTCTAAAATCAATGCATACTCTCATTTTGCCATTTTTCTTGACTACAGGTACAATATTAGATAGCCACTCAACATACCTGGCTGTTCTGATAAAGCCTACCTTGAGTAGTCTAAGAATTTCTTCCTTGACTTTCTGGATCACCTCTGAACCCATTCTTCTTGGTTTTTGTTTGTATGGCTTGAAGTTAGGCTTCATGGGAAGCCTATGTTCCACTAATGACCTATCCAATCCTGGTAGTTCATTGTATGACCATGCAAAACAATCTTTATATCTTCTTAGAATAACCAACAACTGGTCCTTATCGGGAGAACTCAACCAAGCACTTATATAAATGGGTTGTTGTACAGAATCTTCCCCCAAATTTATTTCTTCTAAGGGGTCTTGTATCTGAGTACCTACTGGAACCCCTTCTTTGATCTTCTCTGACTCCGCAGGAATCTCCTTGCTGTGTTTCGCTTCCAGGCTCTTTGATTCCTCCTCTTTATTTTCCTCCTCATGGACAAAATCTGTCCAAAAGGATTCTTCTTCCTGTATCTCTTGGACCTTTGTTTCTATGTCCAATGCACAGTATTTATCAAGAGTTAAAACTCTGGCTTGTTGCTGCTCCCGCTTGCAGCCAATCATCATGACCTCTTTCTCCTGCTCTTGAACTTTCTGGACTATTGACTTTATATCCAATATTGAAAATTTGATTAAAGCCAAAGGCTTGGCTTCTGGTGCTTCATCTTGCTGCCTATAACCAGGCATCATTGTCATCTTTAACCTCTAATTCTTCACCAGCACTCTCCTGGACTAAATGCTTCAGGCGTGCTACTTCCTTATCAGCCGTTTCTTCGGCTGAACCATCGAATTCCATCAGTATACTGAGCGGTGCCACACCGTCAATATATAACTTGGCTTCTGCGAAATCAGCACAGGCTACGAAAGGTTGAGGATCTGCATTAATTTCCTCCGTCCTCCCATTGCCTAGAGCTATTATCATTTTTTGATGCAGAGAGGAAGGCACGCATTTATTAGTGTGGATCCAATCTCTACCAAGTAAGGCATTATACTTCGCATTGCTATCGATGACGAAAAACGCCGTCATGCAGTCCTTGGTTCCCACACTGAGGTTGATGGGTAGAATTCCCTGGGCCATCTGCTTGTCTCCAGCAAAACCAACGATGGTTGTACTGGTTGGGATCAACCTGGGATTCCTCTTCCCTAATTTCTTCAAGGAAGATTTCGGTAATAAGTTCACCGCCGCTCCATTATCCACCAAGACTCGGTTTAACTGAACCCATCGAAGAAGGCCTTAATGTACAAAGGCTTAACATGCTGCGTCATGGAATTCGAGGGATATTCAAATGGATACGAGAGGTTAATGCTTACCACTTCCTCGCTCTCATATTCAGCTTCCATCGGGGTAACCATTTCGAAATTATCTTGCACCATACTCGCTTGTGAATCTTCACTAGAGATCGGAATTGGACCTGCTTCCTGCCCCTCTTGATTCTCATCTCCAGCTTGGAATTCCTGTGGTAGTATGTGTACCATGTTCAATGATACTGGGGGAAACGAGCCAAACTGGATGGCTGACTGTACTTGTTTTCCCTTTTGGTCACCTTGGTCAATTTCTTCAGAAACATCCTGCATGATGCATTCTGGTATTTCATTGCTAACGGGTCCCTTCGAATGATTTTCCTCAGCTGGCTTTCCAACCAGAAATGTTTGCTCAGCCATGAAGGCTTCGAACATTTCTTCTTCTTCCACCATTTCTTTCTTCTGGCTTACGCCACTATCTCCTTCCGTTTCGCTACCACTCTCCATCAGAGCTTTCTCCATCCCTGCTAGACTTTCCTTCTCTCTGGCCTTTAGTTCGGAATGAACCTTGGCCAACTGTTCTCTGCTGCGGTCCACCTCGTTTTGTATAACTAGTTTTGAATTATGGTCTGACTTTCGATTCTTCTTTTCTCCTATCTGGATCATCGAAGAACTCTCTCCACTTTCTTTCAGGTCTCTCTGGTATTGGGTGTACCTACGCTGAATTTTTCTCCTTTGTGATCTGGAAATAACGGGGACCATATCTGGTTCCTTCATTCTTGGGTGTTTCAGCAATACCCAGTTATTGGGGGCCACCAAAGGAGGCTTAACCATCCTACTTTGATTTCCAAAATTCCTTTGGGAAGGAATTTCCCTAGGTTTGTTTTGCATCACAAACCAATCTGGGACTCCAGGTACCCACGAACTTACTGACCCAGACGTTGAACCGCCTCTTTCTTCTTTCGAGGTCACCTTCGAGGCTGGCTGTGAAGACAATTGTTTAGCCCTGTCTCCAAGCTTTAAGCCTGATTCAGGTTCTTGGTGATGGTGATCATTTTCTGTCCTTCGTGAAGCTGGCCCAAGGGGCCAATTCATGGCTTTGATACCAAAACCTGAACTCTTCTCCAACCTTCTTTCAGAATGACTACTCTCCAACCTGTAATAGTTAGGAGATCTGGACTCATAGAAAGGCCTCTTGCCTTTAGCATACATTCTACCAACTGCAGGTTCAACCACTAATGGCTGCTGCCTGACATTAGCCGGATACGACCTTTTGTTATAAGCATTGGTTGGTTTGGGACGCCTCTGCACATCCCTGTAATACTGCTTCCCATCGACTGGAAGGCCCTTCAACCACTTATAACTCAGTCTGCACCTGGGACACATTCGTTACATCACGGCTGCTTCTAGGGAATCATCATCCAGTGCTTCTTCATCAGAGTCTTCCTTCTGATGTGGGAACTCTCGTCCCATGGCTGGTGGACTTCTAAGGTCTTTTTTGGTTGTTGTCTGGTTGGCCACATGCATCTGTACATTGACTTCCTCCAATTCTTTCAGAGACAAGTTCTGAAAGTCTGACATAATGACATTGGCTGCCACCTCTCCAATTTCTGGAATGGATTGCTATCGATCCCCATGGCTTTTTCAGCTTTGGCTGGGAACTTCAAACTCCCCTTCCGAATTTGTTCTTGGATCCTGTCTTGAAAAACAACACAGTTTTTAGTCGAGTGAGACCAAGAATTATGCCATTTGCAATATATTTTTCCTTTAAGTTCATCAAGAGATGGAATTTTAACACCCTTTGGTAACTTAAGGAAGTTGGCCGCAAGCAAATAATCAAAAATGTCATCAGCCTTAGTTAAGTCGAAAGAATATTTCCTGTGGAGATCTTTTTTTTTAAATTGCTGGTCAATTGTTGTATCTTTATGGATTAATGCTTCACAGATCATAGGCTCTTTTCCCACAATCTCTGCTGCATCAATCTCATAATTAGGATCTTTGTAGTATGTCCTATATGATGCATTATTTCGATCCTGTTCCTCTTCTAGTAATGCTTCATATCAAGATACTTTATAAGTCAGTTCCACTAAATCTATAAACTCTGTGGAATCAAACTTCTTTCGAAGCCTGAACTTTAGGCCATTTTGGGCCAATCTTACAAATTCAGTTTCTGGCAAGATTACTCTACATTTATTTCGAGCCCTCTTAAATCTGGAAATAAATTGAGTAGCCTTCTCTTCAGGCCTTTGACTTAATCTGGCCAAGTCTGCCATGGAAACTTCTGGCTCTGATTGGAAAAACTGGGCATGAAATGCCTCTTCCATTTGTTGCCAAGTCTGGATGGAGCCAGGTGGAAGGTTAATATACCATATGAATGCTCCTCCGGTTAGAGAATTTGGGAATAGTCTCAACTTTATATAGTCATGATTGGTAAATTCACCACATTGAGCGGCAAACCTAGCAATATGTTCTATTGTGGATTGGTTTCCGTTCCCATGAAAGAGGACAAAATCTGGTATCTTGAAACCTCTTGGATATTCATGTACCCTACCGACCCATTCTGGGTATGGTTTTCTATACACAGGGGTCTGGACCCCCCGAGCCACTGGTCCACACAACTCCCTAACTATCTCAGTGATCTGGTCCCTAGGGACCATATTTTGCGCCTGCTGAACCACCATTGGGGGAACAAACACAGGATTTGGTGGACAACCTTGTGCTTGTGGTCCTCTTGGTCCATAAGGTGGTACATTTGGGACTGGCTGTCCCTGTGGTAGAGGGTGTTGTTGGGGGTGTAGGTAACCTCTTTGAGCCTGTCCTGCGAAAGGACCCACGAAAGGTGCTGGAACAGGTATTGTATCCCTTCCACTTGTAGGAAAACCTTCCAACCCCCCTGGTATAAATTCGAATACGGGATTATTGTACCCCTGGTGCTAGGTATGGCTTCGAATGTGGGATTTGGACTCATTCTTATGCCATTTTCTTGTACCGGGCCAGATCCACCAATCTGCATGGCTTCACTGTTGAACATTGAGGCATTCTGGCCTGCTACAGGCCTCGAAATGGGTTCGTACCAAGACTGAGGTGGTAATCTTTCATGAATCTGATTACTGGTTTGACCAATAGAATTTTCATTAGCTTGCATAGGCTGTTTGTCTCTAGCCAATCTTTGCTGAGGGACATTCACTTCCTCTATGTGTCTTACATTCGTTGGTTGGTGGTTATTCATTCGATCCAAAAAGGATACTGCCCACCTTTCCATTGTGTTTATTAATTGCTGTCCCATGGCATCTATCAAGCCGCCCCACGGATTGAGTGACTGAGCAGATGGGACACTGGATGGTCCAATTCCTTGGTCTCGTCCACTATTACGAACAAATGGTATTTGTTCTGAAGTATTGGTCTGTTCGACCATGGGTTCCGATAGGATAGGAGTCTCCATAGGATGTGTTATCACATTATCCTCTGGATTGGATGTCTCCACCTCTCCTTCCACACCTTCTTCCAAACGTTCATTTTCTCCTTGTCTCCTACGTCTAGCCATTTTTGTTTTTAAAAGGTCCCACTGGGCGTGTCAAAAATATATGTTGGCTTTTTTGGCTTTCGAAGGTTACTTTCGTAATTATGAGCGTGCCAGCAAGGATCAATCAGTCCTTACAGAATTGCCAAACAATTATTCAGACGATTGTGTTATGGTTCTTTCGGCCTCAATAAAGAGGACTTTTACTGGTGGCTTACTGGTAATTTAACTTCAGAAAATTTGAACATAAGAACAGTTAACTAATTGGAGTATTTCATTAGTATAAAAAGAACTTACAATGATCTCAGTTCCGTAGAGAATTACAGCGGCAATATACTCGACAACTACTCCTACAAATGAAGTGCAGCGCAGAAACTAAAAATACAGGAATATAAAGGACAGGAAATAACACTGGAATATGTAAAGTGATTCTTTAGATTTTTCCTCGTCCCCTTCTCTGAAGTCCTTCCTGCTATTTATACTCTCCGAAGATAACCATCGAATTGTACTTCAAACCGTCGAACTGCTCCTCCGTAATTGCTGATCATGCTACCTTATAAGTAGTTCCACTACGCCTTCACTTGCAGTTAGGCTTCCCCCTTATATTCGAATTTGAAATGTGAGCAACTGTTGAAGCCACGTCACTGTACGTCTCTTTGTTGATCTGCTACTACTCGGATCTTATAACAACCAATATTAATTGCCACGTGTATGATCAGGATCGAAGACCTACCTGGTCTCCCCATATTACCCTCACTTCGCCACGCGTCGGATTGTCACTGGCTTAGTACAAAATGTGTAGCCAACAGATAAGGTATAAGATTTTATCTTATTAACTATTCCAACATTTTTTTGGTCCATATGGACTATTGACTTTTAACCAATAATCATCACATAAATTTTCCTTTTTGCCTTTTTATAAATAGAAAATGTTATGAATTTCAAATAATTTATTAAATTTTTTACTAAATAATATGTGGGTTTTACACCCATGTGAAAGATTTTGTAAAAAAATTGATAAATTATTTAGAATCCCTAGCATAACTCTTTATAAATAGATATTGGGTAAATTACACTGACATCCCTTGATGTTTGGCAAATTATATTGACCTTCTTAAGGTTGTGGGTGTTTACGAGTCGAGTCGGGTTGGGTGGGTTTTGCTAGTCATCATCACCCGTATCGACAACATTGGTTTGAAAAATCCATCAGCTGAACTCGTTCGACCACAGTTATGAAATTGATGGCTTTGGCTCTTAGAAAATCCAGTCGACCTTTGGTTGGTACTACAACTTTGTTGTCTTCCTCATGAATTAGTTAATATTGTATTTAGTTAGGGGATTTGGAAAGAGAAATAAAAAAAGGTGTGTGAAACTAGATGAAATGTAAACATATTTTATTCACATTTTACTTACCTTTTTCTTTTCCCTTTTTAACTCCCTTTTCAAATCTCCCAACCAAACACAGTATAAGGGTTTTGGAGAAAAAAGATCATAGACGAAACGGGAAGGGGGTGAAGGATTTGAGAGAGGCAGGTCAGAGAGATAGAGAGAAAAGGAAATAAAGTGGTTTTAGGAGAACAAGATCATAAATGGGGGAGAAGGGTTTTGGGAAAGAGTAGAAATGAGATGAGGGGTTTGGGAGTGAGTTTAAAGGCATCTCCAATATCAGGATTGGAGTATTGAGTGTGCCTTTATATACAAATGAGACCCCCAATCAAGGCATTCATCAACAATTCCTCCATCGAAGTAGCACTATAAGGGAAGAAAGAGAGATGTACGTAAGACACATGAGAGAGAGATAGAGATAGAGATAGAAATAGAAGAGAAAGAGAGAATCTCTGTCTACTCAAGTAAAAATGATAAGAGAAGTTATTGATTTTTTATAAGAGTGAGACATTAGTAAGAGTGAGATAGGAGGAGAAAAGCTGTATAACAAAATTAAGAAAAATGCTTGAGACCCTCAAAATGGGTGACCCTCATAACTCCGAATTGATTGGCGACCACTCATTATGTATTTTTTTCCCTATCTCTCTTACACATGTGGGTGGGGGTTGTAGGGGTCTGTGGCACTTCTGTTTTATAATTAAATAAGAAAATGTCATAATTTCATAATTTTCAGTCATAATTGAAAAAAAAAAAATCATAAGCAAACATTAGATGAGGCATAATCAAAGATCTCATTAGTCATAATTAAAATATTGTCATAACTAAAGAAGAAAATCGGTTATAACTAAAATCACGATATTTGTAAATTTTTGATTTGTTATACATTCCATCATTGAGAGCCTAATTCCCTTCCCACATCATTGTGAGTGAATTTGTAGGTCAAATATGTGGGTCTTTATCATTACTCTAAATAATAATAATAATAATAATAATAATAATAATAATAATATCAACCATATTATATCTCACCAATATAGCACTCTTAATCTACTCCTGATAACGTGGAAGAGAAAGAGAGAATAGAGAGAGTAGAGAGAGGAATGTGTGCTCACGAGAGATAGAGAGAGTAATATGTGCTCACCACTTCACATGATCCATTCCATATCAATATAAGTGAATTGGTAGTGCCAAATAAGTGCTGCCAAGCATTTTTTTTTTAATAATATATACAAACATATAAAGGAAGAACACCAATTGATGTCTCTTTTAGTTGACAATTGTATATGTTAGCGAATATGGTATATATATATATATATATATATTATATTCATCATATATATTAAATGTTGTAATTATATTTTATCATATTAGGATATTTTTATAACTTTCTTATTACCTACTCTTACCTTGCCTATATATAGGCCTCTTCATTGTATTGTAAAATGAACACAATATTAAATATACATATAATATAATATTCTCTTTCTTTCTTTTTAAGATATTGTTGTATGTTGGACTGCAACTCATTCCTTTGCCATATTTTCCTTTCAGGAACGTTTCATGGTGATTTTTTCCTCTATCCGCTAGTTTCTCTATGTTCTTTCATCTCCGACCAAAGTTCCTCAAAGTTCCTCTGTGGCTTTGTAGCTTGACTTTTTGTGCTCCTTTCGGATACGATCAGCTCTACAATTCAGACTCCTGTGGTTCTGAATCTGACTTCACAAGTGCAATGTGAAATAGTGAAAACACAAAAAGAGTCCAAATCCGGCAATTCTTTTGGAAAATCGATGTTTGAATCAAATGCCAAAAATGGACTGCTTTGCCAGATTACAGAGTCGCCACCTAAATATTTTTGAGAAATTTAGGAAACCCGTGACTCGTGCTAAAGGCCACTTATCCGTCATCACCAAAGTGTCTCGACTCGGAAACTTAGGTACGAGAGGGGAAGGTCATGAATTTAGCACCCCATTCATCTGATCAAAGATCGACCTTTACTAATTATGATGTGATTCTTATTTATATTATATGCTCTTGTTCCGATTTATTAGGCTAACTTTACTAGGTGATGCACGCAAGTATAGACTAATTTTGCAAAAGTTGAAACGCTTTGATTTCATGTTTGTTCGAAAAGTGTTTGAATACGCGTCACTTGAAAAGGTGAGGTGAGCTCGTATGTACATTAATCAATTTATCCCAATTTTCACATTTAGCCTTCATCCATAGGTATTCAAAGAGTTATATCACTTAAGTAATTAGCCTCGTGGTGTTATACTTTGGTATGACAACAATCACACTTATGCGATATGCTAAAGCGATAAGTGCGCACATAATACTCCAAGGCAAGCCAAAAAAGAAGAAATAATTAGGAAAAATGCATGATATCCTAATGATATAAAATGACTAATGCAACATATGCAAAAATGCTACTACTTGATTCGGTTGTCTAATATATCATGTAAATCACTTTGATAGCATGTGGTGGCGCACGTATTCAAGGAAGTAATAAATGACTATGCCATTAGAATGATGAACCGAACCTAATCCATGCGAGATAAATGGCTGCAAATCATGGAAAATGCTAAAAGAAACATGATGTTCTATTCTATCCATCATAAGTAATGAAACAAAAAGGAGAAAGACGTAGGGTTGGAAGACATACACATTATTACATATTTTGCCCTCATGCAAGAGGGTCCGAATGAGTGTCCGAGTGTCCGAATTAACCAGCTATTACTAATTCGATTGAATAAATTAAATAACTAACTAGCTAAGTTATTACAACAAGAATAATACCGAGAAACAACGACAATTCTTACAACACAACTCAACTAATTATAGCAATAAAATGACAATAATAATGACAATGACAATAACAATTATAATGATATTACAAGAATAATATTAATTAATTACAACAATGAACAATCAACGAGGCACAATGACCGCATGCATAGGGTCCAGAAGCTGCACTGTCTGCCCAGATTGCTATGCCTCACCCTCAACCACTGCCCTCTGCTTCTGTTAACAACTTACTGCTTACCACACATTTCAAGCCGGCTGGCCCCAAATGAGATTCGGCCGGCACCAAAGAGAGCCGGCCGGCCCCTAATTTTGTGCCAAATTTGTTTTTGTTCTATAGGGTGAGAACAGTGCAGATAGAGCCTTTCTAGGCCCTATTTGTTCCTTCTACTCTTCTCTGTCACGGGAAACTCAAGAGAAGAACGAAGCCGTTTCCAAAACCATCAATGAGCAAGTTGTTTGCTTGATGATTTCGGATATGATTTTGGACAAAAATCAATGAATGCAATGAATAATAACTGCCCCTCCCTCCTATCATGGAGTGAGCTCAAAAAGGGAGGTAGAGATGCTTCAAGGTTCATCAAAACATCATAAGTTGACATATGACAACCCTTGACACGATGGACTCGGCATAACGTCCGGCCGAACCTAGGCCTGTCAACAGATCGAGTATAACCCAAATCCGATCTAATTAATCCAGTTCATTTATACAAATCCGAATCTGAATATCTGTTTAATTCGTATATGTGTAGCCCAATTTTAAACGGGTTGGATTCGGATAAATCCGACTTGGTCTGTTTGTTTGCCCAATCCGATTACATTGAATTCCCAGAAACAAAATTAGATCTCAGAATCAAATCTCTCTCATCGTCTCTTTCATCATCTCTCATCGAAGAAATCACATTAGGTTTGAAATCAGATCTCTCATAAGCAAATCTCTCTCTCATCGTCTGAAGATCAAATCTCTCTCTCATCGTCTTCAAACGATCAAATCTCTCTCTTATCGTCTGAAAATGCTCCGATTGATGACGATGAACTTAGCCAAATCGAGCTCTCTGCTATTTCTGATCTAGGTATTCTTCTCCGACCACTCTCTTCCATCACAAACAACTCATAAATTTTTCAAAAACACAAAATGGGCTGTCATCATCACAGCTTGTGGTTAGGTGGATCGATCTGGAGTTGAAAGCCTCCCATTTTCTCTCGATTTGAAAACCTCCAACAGGGCTTTGGCTTCTCACGATCTCAAATCTCTCCGCACCCCCCACCAACAGGTTTGTTATTTCCAACCCACATTTCGTTTCTGCAGAAAAATCTAGGGTGTCTTGTGGATCTGTTTAGATTCCATTTACATGGATTTTGGTTTTGATGCCTGAATTCACAAATGTGCTATGCTTTTTTAAATTATACGTACCTATTTGCTTCCATTGAAATTGATGTCCTTATACTTAATAGGGTAGCTGAATTTTTGATTATCTTTAAAGGGTTCACATTGTAATCTTTTTCAATGTTCATTTATTGTCTAGATTTCGAATTGTTGTTTTGAGGGTTTATATAAGAGGTATGTGCTTGTGTTTAGGGTCTTGGAAGTTTTGTACAAAGCACCAAATCTCACGGAGAGTAAATGTCAGATCTTGAGTCTCATTTGCTTTGTTTGGTTATTTGAAAATATTGGTTAGTTGTAGGATCAGACTTGCCCTATGTTTTAATAGAGAAGTGCTTAAGTTGCATGGTATCTTTTGATGGAGGGATATTTGCCTCTCCAGTGGAATCATATTGTCAAGTTTTTCTCTACTTCATTGAATGTTGTTTATGAGGTTTTTCCTTCATGTTAACAAGTATTCATGATTTTTTTATTATTATTTTATTTTTCAGACTGCCAATTGTGAGTTTGATTATAAATTGGGTTATCAGTTTTGTTGTTTTTAAATGAATTCTGCATGCCTTTACAGTAGATTGATCACATGCACACAAATCTATATAATTTCCAAATTGAAGTGTTTGGTGCACACTGTTCTGTGCTTGTCTGCAGTTCTGTTTGCTGCATAGTTATCTTGCCAACTCCTGCTCCTTTATGTTTGATTTATTGTGCAATGCATATTTGATTTTTTGAGCCAAAGATGTCTTCGGATTATAGCGAACCTATTATTGCTGATGATGTCGAGTTTGATGACGATGTATCTCAAGGATCCACAAAGAGGGTTCGAAAACTAACTTCGAAGGTATGGAATGACTTTGTCAAATTTAAAGGACTTAATGGAAATGACATAGCCAGATATAAGCATTGCAATTGGGAATTTGTTGGAGAGAGTAGGAAAGGGACTAGTCATTTAAAAAATCATTTGTCGAAGACATATCCAGTACTTAAAGGACCAAATGCCCTAGGAATGCTCGTAAGGCTGCTTCTGAGTCTACTCATAAGGCTGCAACTTTTAAATTCGATTAAGAGAGAAGTCGCATGGATTTTTCTAGGATGATAATCAAGCATAATTATCCTTTTAACATGGCTGAGCATGAGTTTTTTTGAAATATTTTGCAATAATCTTCAACCAATGTTCAAACTTGTGTCTCGTAACATTGTTAGAGCGGATGTCCTTGATGTTTATGAAATAGAAAAGGCCAAGTTATATCAATTTTTGGATGAGCTCTCTTCTAAGATCACCTTGACAACTGATATATGGACTTTAGACCATCAAAATTTTGCCCATACATGTTTGACTGCCCATTATGTGACTAATGACTGGGAGTTAAAGAAGAAAATCCTTGCTTATAGACGCATTGATTACCCGCACGATGGAGACCATATGTTTAACTTTATCAAAGATCTAATTTTAGAGTGGAACATAGATAAGAAGTTGTTTTCAATGGTAGTCGATAATGCAATGAGTAATGATGTCATGCTAAGACTCTTAAAGCGATGGCTACATGACCAAGGATTACTACATTTGGGTGGACAATTGTTTCATGTGCGTTGTAGCGCACACATATTGAATTTAGTTGTTCAGGATGGTTTGAAGGTGATTGAGAGTCTTATTTCAAAAATCCCAGAAAGTGTGAGATATTTAGGGAGGTCTCCTTATGGAAAACAAAAATTTGATGTTGCAGTGAATCATGTTAAGTTACATCATAAAAAGAAAGTCCTCATGGATGTTCCTACTAGATGGAACTCCACTTATTTAATGCCTGAAGCTGCATTAGATTTGAAAACTGCATTCCACTGCTTAGGGAAAATTGACAAACAATATAAGCATAATCCTTTTGAGGATGAGTGGAATGTAGCAAATGTGATTTGTGGGTGCTTGAAGATTTTTTTGGATGCTACATCTCACTTTAGTGGTACCACTTTTCCTACTTCAAATGTGTTTTTTTCCCGATATTTGTCTTATTCAACTTGAAATGAAAAAATGGGAGCAAAGTGAGTATGATTGCATTTGATTGATGGCCGGTCTAATGAGAGTGAAATTTCAAAAATATTGGGAAGAATGTTCTTTGGTGTTAGCAATTGGAGTGGTTCTTGATCCGAGATTTAAAATGGACTTGGTGGAATACTACTTTGGGCTTATTTATGGTGCTAATGCTAATAAGCATATTCAAAGGGTCCGTAATGGTTTTGTTGATCTCTTTTATGAGTATAGGAGTGATTCTTCTGATTCTATGAGTTGCATTGCACTTGTTTCTGAAAATAGTAGCTTAAGTGGTAATCAATTGCTTGTCGGTTCTTCGAAACAAGAAAGTTTGGCTGCTTTTCATACGTGGTATGCCCAAGAACGTGCTTCTAACATTTACGCCTATCAAAAATCAGAGGTGGAGCAATACTTGGAGGAGTTGGTGTTTCCAAGTAATGAGAGTTTCAACATTCTACATTGGTGGAAAGTGAATAAAGCAAAATTTCCTACTTTGGCAAGGATGGGTCGTGATGTTTTAAGTGTTCCAGCTACTACGGTTGCATTAGAGGCTGCATTTAGTGTAGGAGGTAGGGTAATTGATGAGACACGTGCTTCATTACTTCCAGATATTGTGGAGGGCCTTGATCACTTGCAATGATTGGATTGAATCAACCAAAAATAGAAGTAAGTGAAATATTGAAGTTTTTAAATAATTAGTTGTTCTTTAGTTTAGTTCTATAAATATCTTAATGTCACATTATTTTGAAATTGCAGACGTAGAAGAATGCTGACATGAGTAGGTGGATTGAATTGAATCACTTGGTTTGTTATTTTCATTGTCTCTTGGGATATGCCATGAGAATTACATTACATTAAATACTGTTTAAGATATATGTTAATTCCAATTATATATATTTACTAGTGTTCCAGGGTTGTTTTTCTTGACTGCTTTTCTTTCATGGCTTATGTTGTTTTCTCTATGCAGGTTGAATCATTGGAATCGACAATTGAAGCTTTAATGACTAAGAACTCACTGCAACTATCTTTTTTTGACTCTGTTGACAACACAACATTGCTTTTGATAGTTTCTGATCCAATTACAGTGTCCTGTTTTTGATCTTGCAAATTTAGAAGAGGAGAAGAATATGCTGAAATTAAACTATTTGCGTAATCAACCTTTGTCAGATTGAGGCATAGTCTGTTCTGTTCTCTCCCTTCAAATTTTCTGCATTTTTTATGACCTTTTCTGTCAGTTGTTCTTTTTCACGGTTGTATTCTGTGATAGTTAATTTTGTTGGAACTGTTTCAATAGTAGAAGCCATTTTAGTTTTTTCTTTTGTTCTTGTTTTTAATCATCTTTGGGATGATTAAGGGTTTCGTTTTTTTGTTTTAGCTTTAGGCCAGCTTGATTTATAGCTATCAAAATAGTTCTATATGTATTCCCGTTGTTGAGTAAAAAGGTTAAATACATCGAGTAAGAATCATTTTCTTGTTATTGTACATAGAAATCTATCTCATACCAAATGTTTTTGCAAAAGAATTTTCGTCTTTTTTTGTTTTTTGTTTGTGTGTGTCTATTAATTAGGTGCTATATCTAATCCAGGTGGCTTTTGTGCTTAGTGAACTTGATAGAAAAATCTTACAGGATCAAAATTTGATGTATATTTGTTTGTATGTGAAGAGGGTCAAATTGTTTGTATATCAAACATTGTTTTTTTATTTGTATATAACCATATGGACATTTTGTTATGCATATGTCTATTGTGATATTACAGGTGGATGAAACTAATGAAACCTTGAAGGAAAATGACAATGTTAGATCCCTATACTTCTTTTATATATTATTTCTTAATATAAATTTTCATTTAACCTTGAAATGCCTTTCTATATATATATAGAGAGAGAGTTACTGTCTGTTTGAGAAAGAAATATTAGTGTTGTGATCTGTGATGGACAGGACCTTAATGTCCTTTACATTCGTGGGGTAAGCCTGATTGGAGCAATGTTCAGCAAATCCTTGGTATTGGATTGGAGTAATATGTTTAAACTTTAAATTTTATTTTCAAATTTTCAGGCTTATAAAAATGACAATTGTTTATGATATCATGAAAGGTTATAGCTTTTCATGTAATTTTTTTGTATTGGTTTTCTCATTATGTATCATCTTGCCACTACTGGTAGTGGCTATGGCTGCTAACTAGAGAGAGAGAGAGAGAGAGAGAGAGAGAGAAGAGGGAGAGGGAAAAAAATAAAATAAATCGGATTGGATTATGTGGATCGGATATCTGTTTAACATGGATCGGATCGAGTTGCAAGTAATTGGATTTTTAATAAACAGATTCGGATTAGGATTTGGATTCATAGTTAATCGGATCGGATATGGATCCGACTCGAATCCGACCCGTTGACAGGCCTAGCTGAACCTAAGTAATATAACTCATGTTCTTTATGTTGGTTGGTTCATTTTAAGCCAAATTCATTAGTCTTTGCCATTCTTTAATCCATTGTCCAAGGTGATGATTACGTCCACTAAATGAGAAGCATGTCAAACGGGAAGTGATTCTCAACACGAAAGAGAAACCATGCCGTCGACGATGAACCTCCGTAGAGATTAAGCCATTAAGCATAGATCTCTAGCTCATGTTTTGAATAACCATCAACCGATTGAAACAACTCTCAAACGAAAGAAATGGATGGTAAGTTGCTTATTAAAATGAGGCTCTTAACATGGAAATCAATTAAAGAAAAGCAAAGAACAACATAAAACAAGCTATATATGAGAACTAATAATAACACAAATGAACTAATCAAAGCTTGAACGAATTAAATAACCTAGGACAATCCTAAAACAGCCCCTAATAGGTGAAAAATAGTGGCTCAAAGTGCATGAAAAGATCCCAAAAAGCTAAACAACAAGCAAAGAAAATAAGGCTAGTAAGGAAGAACAAGGAGGGGTGGCTAACCCCTCCACCTTTGAAACCTCAAAGAATGATTTTTAGCCTCTTTTAAACTTTGAAAATCAATTTGGAAAGCAAAGAAAAGGGTGTAAAACAAGGGTTTGAGCTATAGGTGAAGGTGCAAGAAAGAGTGTTAACTCTCTCTACCCTTTGGTAGCTATCCAAACCCAAGCTTAGACACTTGAAATAGGTTCAAGAAAATATAAAAACACAAGAAATAGATAGCAAAAGACAACAAAGAGAGCAAGAGAAGAGGTAGTAAGTTTATACCTCTCAAAGAAGGTAAGCTCTTGTTTGTAACACAAACTTGGTTCAAGCACACTCTCAAGCTTGAATTGTGATTCACAAAGCACAACCAAGGTTCTAAGGTTATGATCCAAGGTGGTAGATGATGTACAGATATACTTCAAGAGAGATAGGTTTGCTCAAATGTGGCTTGTGTAGGAAGACGGAGGTCTCTCTTGCGTGTATAGGCTCTTGGAAAATTTTCAACCATCAAAACAGAGCCAAGAGCTCGTATTTATAGAATTTGGGCCAAAAAGATCATAAATATCTTCAAAAATGGATAGCTGGCCCTTTCCTGCCCAGAATAGTGTTTCTCGCCAAAGAGAGCTGGCTGGCTTCTAATGGCTACGGCCGGCTCCCACTGTGGGCTGGCTGGCCTCCAATTTTTCCCCTGTTTCTCTGTTTTACACTCAGTGTAGGTTGATACAATGCTCAAAAATGAAATTTTGGGGTACAAACAGTGTAAATACGTAACGTTTGGGATTGGTTCAAGAGCTTGGACTTAGGCTCTCTTTGTTGAGAATTCGAATCATACACAATACACTTTTCATCATTGAGTGTGCCAGACCAAGCGCTGAAGTCTTGCGGACAGTAAAAAATGGGGTGTCTACAAGCTCCTACCTTTTCAACATCGCCAAACTCCACCCTCAGCAGCTATTACCGGCCAATTTGTCAGTGCTTTGCGCCTCGTCGGAGATGCCTGATTTTCTCTTCGACTTTTCCGCTTCTCTGTTATCTTCAACAAGATCCCCGACCTCTATTATTTTTCAAACCCAACTCTCTCTCTTTGTTTTCACCCTTTCGTAGACACCCCATTTTTGACCGTCCTTAAGGCTTAGGCGCTTTATTCCAAACACCTGATGATGAAAGTTACACTGTGCAATCTTTTGAATTCTCAGCGAAGAAATTTGGATTCAAGCTCTAATCCCAAACCTTATGCCCCATTTTGATCAAAACTATTTTAGACCTTAAAACCCTCTTTTTCAAAATAATTTTTCAAATGTTTCTACGATGTTCTGAGGCTCGCATTTCGATTAAACTATTGCACTTTTCAGTAAAACGCGTAAGGACAAAGTGGAAATAAATGGAAGAGAGGTGAACTCTTTGAAAAATATTTAAAAACATCTTATTTATAGGTTTGGAGTTGAAGGAAATAGGAGGGGATGGAAGAAAACTAATTGGGGAAAAGGTTGAGCATCAATCCGTTAAAATAGAAACGAGCAGCCTTCACTAAATTATGCATATCTCTCTAACCACTTATAAATTATATGTGAGGCCACCACCATTGGAAAGTAGACTTTCGGGGCTTCAATTTAGACTCAAGAATCACCTAAAACTGAGTCCAAATGAGGGAGATATGCCCATTTAAAGTAGGGCCTGAAGTGTAGATTTTTGGACCCGACCGGATTTGTTTAGATCCGGCCATGGCTTGTTTTGACCCGGTCGGGTTTCAATGAAAACTTGTCTAGAGTGTTCTTTTAGACCTACCCCTGCATTATTAGGTCCGGTCGTGGGTTTTTTGGGCCCGACTATGGGTTTTGGGGCCTGGTCGGGTCTCATTAGCGCTAAATAGAACAGCTGGCGGGAATTGGATAGCTGGCTTTATTTGAAGATATTTTTGACCAATTTGGCTCAAATTCTATAAATAGACCCCCTGTATTCAGAATTAAAGGTTATAAGATTTTCCTAAGGGTTTTGAAGGATATTGAGAGCTAAAACTATCTTCCTTACTTCTTTGATCTTCAAATCTTCTTGAACAATACATACACAACACATACACTATTAGAACTTGTTCTTGAAGCTTTTTGTTGAAGTTTCAAACCATATTTCATAAACATGAGGGTGCTTGGAATCAAGTTTGATCAACAACCAAAGCTTGCTCTCTTCAAGATGTATAAGCTTGTCACCTTTTTCCTTGCTTTCATTTCAATCTTTTTCTTGTGTTTTCTTACTATTTTGGATCCATTCCAAGTGTTGGAACTTGGGGTTGAAGAGCTACCAAAGGTAGAGAGGCTTAACACCCTTTTTTGCACTTCATCCCATAGCTCATACCCTTTGTTTTTGCACTTTTTTTTTTGGTTTTCATAATGATTTTCAGAGCTTAGAAAGGCTGGAAAACATGGTTTAGATGTCCCAAAAGTGGAGGGGTTAGCCACCCCTCCTTAGTCTTGCTTACTAGTTTTGTATCTCTTTGTTTTTGCCTATCTTTTGTGCTCTTTTAACATGGTTTTAGCCATTGTTTTTGGACTCTTTTGGGACTGTTTTTGGACTGTTTTGGGCTGGAATATGTGATTGAAAATTGCAAAAAGTGGAGGGGTGGGCCTTGTTCTTTCCTTACTCTTCTTACTTACCTTTTTTTGCTTTTACCACAATTTTTTTTTTGGATATTTGTAGGCTGTTTTAATGTCTTTTAAATTTATGCTTTGAATATTATACTTGTTGTGTTGTAAGTCCTCATGGCTTCGGTTGTTTAGGCCTTAGATATCGAGTAATTTGAGTTGATAGCCTTCTTTACTTGGTTTTTATGTAAAGAGTTCCATTTTTGGTAATAATCAACTTTGCATAATCATTTCTGCACCTTCCCTCCTTTCTTGGTTTTCTTTGTTTGAGAGTTGCTTCAAGCGATTGATTGTTATTCAAGGCATGAGAAAGAGACTTCCTATGCTCAATAGCTTAATCTCTTCGGAGGTTCATCATCAAGGCATCATCTCTCTTTCATGCTAAGGATCACTTCTCATTTGATATTTCTCTTCATTTAATGGACTTAAATCTCATTATCGGACTAAGTGATTAAAGAATGGAAAGGTAAGTAAAAAAGAACTAATAAAATTGGCTTAAGATCAATGAAACCGTCATAAAGAAGATGAATAAAATTGGTTGGATTTGGCCGGACGTTATGCCGAGTTTATCGAGTCAAGGGTCATTGCATACTAGTTTGTGATGTTTGATGACTCTTGAGGCGTGTTTACCTTCCTCCTTGAGCTAACTTCATGATAGGAGAGAGAGGTGGTGTGTTTTTCATTGCATTTATTAATTTTTTGTCCAGTTTTGTTCAAAATTATCAAGCAATCAACTTGCGCTTATTGATGGTTTTGGAACTGAATCCGTTTTTCTCTTGAGTTTCTCCATGATAGAGAAGAGCAGAAGGGATAAACATGGTTTAAAGCTGCTCTGTCTGCACTGTTTTCACCTCAGAACACAAAAACATTTTTCTGCAAGAAAATAGGGCACGATTGGACTTGTTTGGACCCGGCCGGGCCTCAATGGGGGCTAGTTGGGCTCCAATGTTTGGTAGGAAGAGTACTTTTGATGGAAACAGAGGGCAGTGGCACAGGGTGAAACAGAGCAGATTCGTAGAAGGCAGACAAAACAGTCTCTGAAAATCGTCTTCATCAACGCGCATACGATCCTTGTGCATATTGTTGTTCATCTTAATGTTGTAATATTATTGTTCATATTATTGTCATAATTATTATTGTTGTACTTATTATTGTAATTATTGTTGTTATAATATCCTTTTTGTAATAAATTAGATAGTTAGTTATTTATTTATTTTTCATTTGGTCGGACTTGTAATAAGTAGTTAATTCAGACACTTAAACATTCGGACCCTCCTGTGTGAGGACAAATATGTAATAATGTGTGTATGTCTTCTAACCCCCATATCTTTCTCCATTTTATTTATTCGCTTACTGTGGTTGTATAGCATCATATTTAATTAGCATTTTCCATGACTTGCACTAATTCGTATTGCATGCATAAGGGTTTGGCTCACCAGACTAATCAATGTCAATTTCAAATTCCTTATTCGAATACATGCTTCATCACATGCCTTGAATTGACTCACATGCCATGCTAGTAGCTGAGCACAGAAGTTGCCTTTTGTATGTGTTGCATTAGTCATATTGCATTGTTTAGGAGCATGCATTTCTTCTAATTATTTTGCTTTATTTGGCTTGCCTTGGAGTACTAGGTGAGTGTTTATTGTTTTAGCATATTGCACGTATGTTAGTGTTGCCATATCGAGCATGTTTTCTATGAGGCTAAGTGCTTATGTGATATACTTGTTTGAATGTTGATAGATGAAGGCCTTTTTTCTTAAGTTGGGATAATTTGATTAAGGTCAATACAAGCTCGCTTTTTCAAGTGACACGTATTCAAAACACTTTTTCAAAATAAACATAAAATTAGTACATTCCAAATTTTGTGAATTGGTCTATACTTGTGTGCATCACCTAGTAAAATTAGCCTAATAACCGGAATAAGAGCATATAATGTAAATAAAAATCACATCATGGTTAGTAGAGGCTGATGTTTGATCGGTTGAGTGGGGTGCTCAACTCATCACCTTTCCCTGTCATACCTAAGTTCCCGAGCTGAGACACTTTGGTGATGATAGACTAATGGCCTTTGGCATGAGTCACAGGTTTCCTAAATTTCTCAAAAATATTTAGGTGGCGACTCTGAATTTTGGCAAAGCGGTCCATTTTTGGCATTTTTGATTCAAATAGATTTTCCAAAAGATTTGCCGGATTTGGACTCATTTGTATTTATCTATTTCACATTGCACTTGTGAAACTAGATTCAGAACCACGGGAGTTCGAACCGTAGGGCTAATCGTATCCGAAAAGAGCACGAAAAGCAAGCTACAGTTTTTGGTGACTCTGCTGGGGACATTAGAAAACTTGACTTGAACTTCTTGATGTGATGTTTTATATATATATATATATATGTTCTTTGCATTGCATTTTCATTTGTTACTTTAAGTCACTGTGTTTTCCTTCTGTTATTCTTGGACGGTTTGCCTAAAAAGCCTGCCAAAAGGCTAGCCAGTCGTGGGCTCTACCATGTTGGAAACACAACCCTTGGATCTGGATTACCGCTGTACTGCTTGATCCTTTTTTCACTTCTCGGTGTTAGGTGTGAAAGGTATATTAGGTAAACTTGTCAGGATACCTTTTTGGACCAATTGGCCTAGCTGCATATAGTAAAACTCTAGCGACTGTTCCAAATTAGGACAGGATACTCTCCCATATGCAAGATGATGTGATACCTCTTGTTTGAGTAGTAAAGCTGTAGATCACTCCAAAAGCTAGGCCAAAGAAACCCTAACCTCTCATAGGGGTGTTTTGAAAGCTTTTGTGCAAAATGTGAAATCTTTGGCAATGTGTTATGAAATCCTTAGAGAGTCTTAATCTTGAGGCGATTCCTTTCAAAAAGTCATATCAGAATCATAATTTGGGTCAAAATTCAGGGGTTTGTGTTTGATATGGTGGAAACATAGTAGAACCAGAAACAGAGCCAAAAATTGTATCTTGCTTTGTTTTGACCAGCATACCCGGTATCCTGATCTGATGGGGCATTTGTTTTTAATGCTAGGTTTGTCTAAACCAAAGGAGCAGTACCTAACTCAGCAAAGGCCAAGCCCAATCTGACCCAGAAAGCCTTAACCTATCACAATTTATCCAATCCTAGAAAAAAACCCACTCAACAAAGGTCCAGTCCATTTGATTCCTAAAGGTCAACTCAGAGAAGACCCATCCAATGCAAAAAGACTCATTCTAAAAATGCCCAATCCAGTCAAACTCGTCTCGACTAATCTAGTTCAGATACATCAAGTATAAACCGGGTTGAAATCCTTGTCAGTCAGCTCCTAGCTTGCACCCATCCTCAGTTTACACCCATCCATTTACCCGATTGCCAACTTAGCAGACTTGTGATGGCTCAGAGTCTAGAAGAAGTTGTGGCCATGGTAACAGTCCTAAACTAGGGAATTGATATGCAGGATGAGACTAGTGCTGAAATGCAATGCCCATCTAGGACATCTACCACACATCCAGTCCCAGACCACCAACAAAACTTTGACCCACCTCTGCTAGCTGAAGATTTGTAGGGTCCAGATCCTCGAGAAGGGTTGGCTTAAGCTTGAGTTTTTAGACCCCTGGTGCAGCCTAATGAGGGGCTCTTTTCCCTTGATATTAACGATCTCGACCCGACCTTGTCAAAAATTGCTAACCTTGAGAAGTAATTCAAAAGGGCATAGAGAATTAACCCCATTCTTGACATTGAGGATGGGTACACCGAGGTTGCCGTAAGGCTCCTAAATAGATTCAAAATGCCACTCATTAACCATTTCGACGGGTTTGGAGATCCTATGGTACATATCCGGCTTTTCTTGGACATCCTAAAACCAATGGGTCTAATTAAGCCTCAGAAACTCTCTCTATATGAAAGAACCCTGTCGGGTATAGTAGTTACTTGGTACGCCAAGTTAGAGGATAAAGTGAAGCAGAACTGGGAAGATTTGGCTGAGGCGTTTGTCAATCAGTATTCTTACAATACCTAAATTGAAATGACCACCCAAGAGCTTGAAGCAACCCACCAGAATCCTGAAGAACCTTTTGTGGAATTTATTGCAAAGTGGAGAGCAAAGGAACCACAAATGACAGATTGACCTTCTGAAAGGGACCAAGTGCGGATAGTGGTGCAGAACCTTGAGCCTGATATGTTACAAAAATTAATAGTTGCTCTACTGTTCACTTTCAAAAATTTGTTTGAATTAGGGGTTTAAATTGAGAGCGTATTTAACAAAGGGCCTATTTCCAAAACAAGCGAACCAACAAAGAGGGTGTTTTCTAGGAGTACCAATGCTAACAGTAGCACTATTCCCAAACCCACTGAAATCAATACCATCGCCACCGATCCCAAAACTACCGACCCCTTTGCCAATACCAACTCACAAACAGCCAGCCCAACTCGAGCTCAAGGTAGAACTGTCACTCCCTCCCATACGAGCCTAACTAGTGCACTAAAAGTCTTGATGGAAAGAGAGTATCTCAAGCCCATTTTCCCCCAACCTCTTCCTGACCCATTCCCTACTAAACATAACCCCACCAAATACTATTCGTACCATTAACAACGCGGTCATGGCACCGATTGTTGCTATGGCCTTCGTTATGAGGTTTATAATCTCATCGAGAACTGGAAGATAACTCCATCTCAAGAATCCAATGTTACCACCAACACCCTTCTAATCAATGACCAAGTACCTCCTCCTCACTTTAACCTCATCCATACACTACCTCCCGCCTTTGACCCCAATATATATATCACCCTGACCCATTTACCCAAGCCTGAGGTGTTCATTCTAGGAAGCTCGGACTTATGCATGATGGATGCACTTGAATCCTAATCATCAAACTCCAAAACTTAACAACAACACAATTCCAGTCCAACCTATGCCAAAGAATCCAACCCAACCTATTCATCAAGACCAAGTTGGGTCAAATGCACTATGGGCACCAATGACTGAACTCGCTACTCCTGAGTTGTTGAGCATGATTGAAGATCTTCAGAGAACTATGGCAGATTTAGCCATTGGGGTCTTGGCTCCATCATCGACCATATCATATGACAAAAGGTTCACGTCAAAAAGCTCCCTAATATTGGGGTGAGTTGTAGTTGGAAAGGGCCAACCTGAAGCTATCTCAAGTCTAGGAGATGACGTATCAACAATAAATGGGCCTTGCTTCGATATAGACACCCAATCCCTTGGCCAAGCTGAAGCAAGTGGCAAGAACAAGGCTGGGACAAGTATTGATCCCTATGCACTTCTTCGATGGGCTATTGAGACTTTGAAGGTCAAAGGGTTGAACAAGCAGCAAGTGCTCACAGTTGTTGCAAAGACTGTAGATGACACTTTTGTCACTCAGGTTGAGAGCATTTTGAATCAGGGGGCAAACAATGAAAAGAGATGCTTTACTAGAAACACCCATCTTGATTCCAATCCCAAGCCTATGAATACCTAGCCAACACCCGCCAACCCATTTGCCAATGTTTCTAAACTTGATGCTTCTTCTTCCCAAAAACGAACCTTTGCCCATCTTTATATAAGCCCAACCCTCAAACTGCTTAATCCTCGACCTCTCCCTAACCTTCTCCCACCTAGACACGACCTTACCCAATATTGCACATTCCATCAGTAGTACGGTCATCATATTGACTGTGGCTTTCGTCTTCATTATGAAATTCAAGACCTAATTGACAATAAGGTCATTACCCCACCTGAAAATCCCAAAGTCGTCAATAAACCTCTCTCTGACCGCAGTAGATTGCCACCCTAGAACAAAAATTCATCCATGGCTTGCCAACAACCAACCTTGACCTTAGCCAACACATCATACCCGCCAATGAGCCCAAACCCATTGTGTTCATTCCCGAATCTTCCAATCTCTACCTCCTTAAAAATTCTGAGAAAGAAAAACAAAAGGAACAAATTCTTTTGAGAGGTGGAAAACTTACTCAATCTTGAGCTTGATGATGTTGAAATAAATCAATGGGCTCCTTTAACTGATGCCAACAATGATGGTTGGAATGATGAACCTCAGCCTCAGCTAGGGAAATTATCGAAAGCATGTGAAAAAGGACCTTTTAAACTAGGGGCATGGTGTGAAAAAGAAATTGTTTCGATCAAGGAGATGTGTGGGGACAACCGGGGTAATTGTGAATGCTCAATCCATGAGACTCAGTTTGAAAGTCTGAAATCAATCCTATTGGGTGTGGATGTTTGTATTGTTGAAGTGAAGGCAGGTTTGGACCCTCCCGTGGGCTACTTGAAGTTTCTTTTTGAATTTTGCAGATGGACTTGGAGAGTGAAAACCCCTTTTGTCTCAAGGATGCTGATTTTGTTTTGAGTTGTGTCTTGTAAATAGTCGAATTTTGGAGTTTTATTTTCTTTGTCTTTTCTTGTGTTGTTTCATCAGTTGAGTCTTTTCCTCTGAGTCACTCTCATGTACCCTTAGGTCTTCGTTTTTCTAAATAAGAAAATGAGAGTCAAGTTCTGCTCATTTTGTTATGCCTACAGTAATGCATGTGTGACCTTTAAAAAAAAATAGAAAAAAACTTTGAATTTGTTTTTTGAATGAGATTTTGTTAATAAGCTCGGGTATTGAGAAGGATGCCCCAAATGGTTTGAGTGGATTCTGACTTATCGACACAAAGTCCTTCATGATCTCAAAAGTTTCAATTGCTTCTTTAGCTGTTTCTTCTACAAATCTTGCAAAAATAGATTCAAAATTGTGTGTGGTATTCTACACCGTCCTTGTCACGACCCCATTCCGCCCCTAGTAGAATGGAGCTGTGATGGCCAGTAATCCGAGATTACCGAAGGCCAACTTTCAAAATTCACACACAATCAGAGTATTACATATGGGGCTAACATGTGCGGAAGCAATATATACAAATCTAATTTGTCCATAAGAGCTGTGCATAAGTCAAATGAAATGGCATACATCTTTACATAGCTTTACAACTTGAATATACGCAAAATAAAATACATATTACATCTTGACTAAAGGCTTCTCAACCATCAAATACAAAATGCAATGAAATACAACTAAGAAGCATAATCTTTAAGATGCTGCAAAAGTGCAAAATCCAAAACAAGTGGCAAGTACATCTAGGTGTCACCGCCATCCTGCTTGTCACCTACATATATATATATAGAGAGGGGTGAGCTTGGATACTCAGTGAATGGTATAAATAATAAAGGGGTTTACATGAATGATATCCGAAATCTTTATCAAATCAAGGCACATCACATCTTGTACAAAATCCAAGGGTAAATCAAGTTTATCAAACAAATCTTTCAAGTCTCAACAATTAAAGTCTTTCAAGGCTTTCAAGTTCCAAGGGATGACATTAACAAAGGTTGTGCTACAAATGCTTATAGTCTCCTAGCACGTACGGACTTTCAAAGATTGTGCTACAAATGCTTATAGTCCCCTAGCACGTACGGACTTTCAAAGATTGTGCACCAAATGCTTATAGTCCCCTAGCACGTACGGACTTTTCAAAGATTGTCAAAACCAAAGCTAATACTTGATACACAAAATAGGGATAGTCATTCATGCTTAACAAATACTTTTCCAAAACAAGCAAGGCAAAACTTTATCAAAACTTAATAACATAACTTTATTAAAAATACCACTCACATAGCTCTTCAAACGTCGGGGTCAAGGCAAGTCCGAGTCCTACAAACACATGGCAAATTCTGTTGAATGCACTTTCAAACAAGTTTCACATGCATACAGATGATCTCGGCATTCCTCAAGAACTAAGTCAAATCAAAACAAAACACAGTTTCTTATCTCGGGAAAATATGCTGGGCAACTACCAGGTCTAGGCTGAGGTCCCACACCTCCTTGCCGAGGTGTGGCCTCGATGGCCACATTCAAGGAAATGAAGTCGGGAAAAATCTGGGTTTCCCTCTGCTGAAGATCATGAAGAACATGAACATGAGAAATATGAATGCTCAATCGCAACTTGTTATTTCAAAATCTAAGATTTCATGCTATGAGTTTGAAAATATGGACCTCGGTTCCCATACTCAAGGATCTTACGAAAACAAACACAAAAACATGGCTCTCAATACAAACTTTCGGATCAAAACAAGACTTTCTTTTAAGAACTCAAGAACACCATTTCTCTTTCTAGAACCAGACTTTAAATCAATGTATGGCTCATGAATCATGCTAGATCATGCAATGCAGCTAGATAAACATAAAGAAGAACAAGAGTAAATCAAGGATCTAACCTCAATACACGAATCTAACGGTTTGATCTCTAGGAATCAAGCTCGAAAGCCCACTCTCTCACTCTAAAACTTCTTCTTCTTCCTAGAGCTTCTCTCTCCCTACAAGGCAAAGATATAACACAAAAATGTATATTTTCTGGGTCTGTCGGCTGACTTAACCCTCTGCAGGGGCACGTGGTAGCGGCTGGTTGGTTCTCCTCAAAAAGTGACTGAGTGAAAAGACAAGACTATGACAAAGTGTATCTAACAAGCTACCCGGCAAGGCACTCCGGCAAGTGATGACATCGGCTAAGGACAAAGCTTCGGCAACTAAGGTGACAATGACCTCGGCTAAGGAGGACAACACTGGACTAAGCTGTGCCACACCTTGGCCTAGATGTGCCACACCTCGGTCTAGGTCATACCACTCCCGGACAAGATCACTTAGGTGCAAGGGTAACATCTCGGCCTAGATAATACACATCTCGGCCTTGGTGATGAACATCTCGGCCTAGATAATGACATCTCGGCCAATATGTCAGGGCGAAGGTGGAGGTCAAACAAAGTGGTTCCAAGATAAATTCTAGACTGAAGGTGACCTCGGCTTGGAATGATCTAGGCTTAACATGACCTAGGCTTAGGATGACTTCGGCTAAACTCACACCAAGCAAGGTACAAACATGCAAGAAACACTTGAGCAAAACAAGACAAGACTTGAAATACAAGCTAAACAGAACAAAATCATGTAAATGCATATGAGTGTGGTTAGGATAGTGTGAGGGTTATTACAGTCCTGGAGATTCTCTTTGTCGTTAGGCGATCATTTTGGCAAGTACAAGGTGGCTTTTAGACCTTATAATCATAAAATTTCTCCCCCTGATGTTTTCATTACTTGAAAAAAGAAAGAAACCAAAAGAGAAAAAAGAAAAAAAGAAAAAAGAAAAACCAAAAAGAGAAAGAAAAGAAAAAAGAAAGAAACCAAAAGAGAAAAGAAGAAAAAGAGAAAAAAGAAAAACCAAAAAGAGAAAGAAAAGAAAAAAGAAAGAAGAAAAGAGAAAAAAAGGGAAAAAAGTCAACCATCAAGGCAGAGGCATGCATTGGAATGAAATCCAGGCAACTGTGAGGTAATGAATCTTTGTCTGAATTTAGGGAAGCCAATGCAAGGAAGTACCACATTGCAAACCAACTTTGAAAATGAACCAAACTCAAATCAAGGCGAAGCTAGTTCTAGTGTTCGGGTCAGGATGACTATTGATCAAATTCACCACAAATGATATAACGCTATCCTTGAGAGGCTCGCTAGGTCAAAACCCCGAAAGGGTGACCTAGGCAAAAGTTAGAGCATGAAAAATGAGAAATCAAATAAATAGAGCTCGCAAGGTTGAAAACTCTAAGGGTAGACTTTGGCAAAAGTTAGAGTGCAAAAGGAGAGTGTCAACACCAAGTGAACCTCAGCCATGAACTACGTTGACCTGATTCCCATTCTTGGGATACATAGGCAACTTCATCCTGAAGTGCGGTCTCAACCATATCCATCTTATTCATCTCAACCTGATTATCCTGCCCAATTCACGTCATCAGCTTCGCATCAGTCCATGAGCTACACCGACTGTTTTACATACTTGCATTGGGTAAGAAAGAACTAGCTTGAATTAACAAGTGGAAAAATTTTCAACGCTTGAATTTACCAGTGGAATCTCTAACATGAACAAAAAAAGAGGGAAACGAAACTCATGTTTTGCGAAATTGAGTTATAAAGGGAACATAAGTAATACTAGGGGCACTATGAATGATTAGTTACCTTGAGTCTTTTTTTGCTTTTGGGTTAGTTGTAAGTTATGGCGTGTCGTGCCTAGTATTTGTCTTAGTCTACACTCTTCATCGAGTCACCATAATGTGTCTGTCGTTCAAAAATGCTCTTCATCGAGTCACCATAACGTGTTTGTCGCTCAAAATCTATCGCTCAAACATTCAACAGAGTGGCATCGCCAAAATTCCATACACGAATGTTCACTTTGAACTCAAAAACAAGTCCATGCGTGGAATTCATAAACAAACTGAGAGTGCTCATAAAAGGGGCATCGCATTCATGATCATTGCAAAGTGTATATGAGGAATCCGTCATTACTTTGGAGGGGACTAGAGTAAGTTCTCAACATGTTGGGAAAGAAGAGAAACATGAGTCTGATTGGTTGGCAACTATTCTAGGGTCTGATGATCCCTATCACACGTGCCTGCATAATGTTGAAAAATATGGCCAATGACTGGACACTTGGGGTAATTTTCAGTACATCTGATCGGGCCATCAATCGAACATGGGGCATGAACCCCAATTTGTGGCCAGTGACTGGACATTAGGGGCAATTTTTAGTACATTTGATTGGGCCATCAATTGAACCCAACCTTTCCCTTAGTCTGCCAAAGCCATTTGTTGGGCACTTTTTCCTGGATTAGGGTAGTTTACCCTCTTGATGATTCTGATATGATTCAGCTTTTGAAAGTTGTCTCCAACCATTTCAAAACTCTCTTAGGATTTTTATCTTCCCTCTGATTAATACATGTGCTTTGGATTATGCATGTATGGTCATACACTCTGGTTGATTTGAATTGCATGATTGGTTGCTCCTATTCTTGACTTTGTTCTATTTTTAAAAGAGTTTCGTCGAGTTACCTTCCACAGTGTTTTTCAATTACATTTTAATAAATTGTGGCAAGTTGTCCTACACTCATTTCATAAGGTACATGATGCACTACTTTATGTACTGCTCATTTCCCTTTGCATACCATACTTCTTTCCCCTATATCGCACTGTCTTGTGTACCCACACAACACTGTTTTGTGCATTCATCTTATATTGCACTGTTTTGTGCACCTTGCATCGCACTGTTTTGTGCGTTCACCTTGTATCGCAGTGTTTTGTGTAGGGGTGCAACTTGGGCGGGCTCAACCCGAACCCAACCCGAATTGTTTTAGGGCTTGGGCAAAATATTTTCAAATTCGGTACGGGCTTGGGAAAAAATTCAGAGGCCCGAATTAAATTTGGGTGGGCTTGGGCAAAGACGTCAAACAACCCGAGCAACCCGAAACCCGAATTATACATATATAGATATATAAAAATATTAAATATACATATAAATTATTAGCCATTACATGATATTAAAGTAATTTATATTATTAAATCATATTGAATATATATTATATATACAAATAGCATAAAATCTTACTTTTTTTCTTTTTATTTTCACTTATTAATTGTAAGAACTACTATAGTGGTATCTCTCATACATTATATAAATTATTTGTTTTGATGATATTAATAAAAACAACAAAAAATGTAAATAGAGTCAAATTTTAATAATTTAATAATGTAGCTGCACAAAAAAAAAAAAAAAAAAAAAAAACTGAAATTCATTTACAATTCGTGCAATCCGGGCAACTCGGGTAATTCTGATTTAACTCGGGTCGGGCTTAGGCAGACAACCTCGGGTTACAATTTGGGCTTGGGCGGGCTTGGGCAGGTCTCAGTACAACTTGGGCTGGGCTTGGACAACCTCTTAACCCGACCAAACCCGCCCGAGTTGTACCCTTAGTTTTGTGCATCTTGTATCGCACTGTTTTGTGCATTCACCTTGTATCACACTATTTTGTGCATTCATCTTGTTTCACACTATTTTGTGCATTCACCTTGTATCACACTGTTTTGTACATTCACCTTGGATTGCATTGTTTTGTGCACCTTGCATTACAATGTTTTGTGCACCTTGAGTTCGCACTGTTTTGTGCATTCACCCTGTATCGTACTATTTTGTGTATTCACATTCATTTACCCCCATCGCATTGTCTTGTGCACCTCACCCGCACAATCTTGTGCACTCACTAGGTCTAGGAGACCTTAAAGCCTCTAAAGGTGCAATTCTTTGGTGTTTGTCGTGCCCGAACAGCTTCAGGCGGTCTGGTATAGCCACCTGATTGTGTTTGTAGTAAGTACCTAGGAGATCAACTAAAATGGTGGAAACTAGAGTTCGAATGGTCGAGGCCTAGAATGCAATGGTTCAGAATTTCTGAGACTAAAGTCTGGTTTGAATACCCAGGGGCGTATCCTCTGCTTGAAATCTGTATAGCAGCCCCATAGGTTGAGATAGCTTGTACGCACCTCAATTCTGGATACTGAACCACCTAGTCTGTCACCCTGTTGAAGAATAGGAAAAGTTGCAAACATAGCCAGGGAGAAAAGTAGAACCCATGGTTGGGAAGCGTAGGATGAAAGAAGAAGTCTTAAAACCAAGAAGAAGAGGAAAATCCCTAGCAGCATAAGGTGAGTCCTCACCAATTAACCCTGTAAGGTGCTTTCTAAAGCACCATTTCCTAGCTGCTACATCATATCTATCATCATCTAGTATCATCTATTGGATTGCATATGTCATCTACTGTAGACATCCACTACATTGTCCATTACATCCATTACATTATACCATTTTATCGCTGGCACCCTTTCCACGTTAAGCTTAGTTTGGCATGTGCTCATACCTTTCCTTCGTTGAAACATGGTTCTGTCATGTGTAAGTACCCATGCTGCGCTGATGCCAGTATTGAGGGTGTTGTCACCTTTTCTGTGTTAGACGTGGTCTGTTTTGTGTCCATGCCTTTTCTAGGTAAAATGTGGTTCAGCCTGCGCCTCTTATTCACTTCATCCATTATATCCATTGCATCGTACTTTGTTTTGTTGCATTCAGCATTTAGAATCATTATCTTTTCCCGGCAGATCATTCCTTACTTATATCATACCACCCAATTACTTGTATTCTTTCTCTTTCTATGAAAAACATAGTTTTGCATATGCTCGCACCCTTTCACGTTAAAATATGATTCTGTTATGTTTAAGCATCCATGCTATGCTGAGGATAGTATTGAGGATGTAGGCACTTAGCCTGTGTTAGGTGTCGTTTGGCTTGTGCCCACTTCTTTTCTATATAAAACGTAGTTTGATTTGCATCCCCATTCCTTTATGTTATTTGTGTGGTAAGCATTGCTCGTGGCTTAGATTGCCTACATTATATATCATTTGCATTGTTTCGTTGCATTGTGTATCATTTGCATTCTGCCATAGAACTACATGGTTTGATTTCTTGCAAAATGATACGTAGGCAACTTTCGAGTTCAACCAATAACATCTGTATTTTGTTTGTTTGTTTGTTTGTTTGCCCAAGCCTTTCGACCTTGTCAAAATCTGTCGTCTTTGGGCTTTGACATTCACTCTCGTCATTTCATGACTATTCAAGCTCTGTCAAAGAGGGGCAATTGTAGACACCCCATTTTTAACCGCCCTTAAGACTTGGGCGCTTTATTCCAAACACCCGATGATAAAAGTTACACTATGCAATCTTTTGAATGCTCAACAAAGAAATTTAGATTTAAGCTCTAATCCCAAACCTTACATCCCATTTTGACCAAAACTATTTTAGACCTTAAAACTCTATTTTTCAAAATATTTTTTCAAATGTTTCTATGATGTTTCGAGGCTCGCATTTCGATTAATCTATTGCACTTTTTAGTAAAACGAGTAAGGGCAAAGTGGAAATAAATAGAAGAGGTGTAAACTCTTTGAAAAATCTTTAAAAACATCTTATTTATAGGTTTGGAGTTGAAGGGAATAGGAGGGGATGTAAGAGAACTAGTTGGGAAAAAGGTTGAGCATCAATATGTTAAGATAGAAATGAGTAGCCTTCACTAAATTAGGCATATCTCTCTGACCACTTATAATTTAGATGTGAGACCACACCATTAGAAAGTAGACTTCTGGGGCTTCAATTTAGACTAAAGAATCACCTAATTTAGATGTAAGGGAAATATGCCCGTTTGAAGTGCAAATTTTTGGACCCGGCTGGGTTTGTTTAGATCCAGTCGTGGCTTGTTTAGACCTGGCTGAGTTTCAATGAAAACTTGTCCAGAGTGCCTTTTTAGACCTGGCCTTGCATTATTAGGTCCGACCATGGGTTTTTTGGGCCCGCCCGGGTCTCATTAGCGCCAAACAGAACAGTTGGCGGGAATTGGATAGCTGGCTTTGTTTGAAGATATTTTTGACCAATTTGGCTCAAATTCTATAAATAGACCCTCTTCATTCAGCATTAAAGGTTAGAAGATTTTCCTAAGGGCTTTGAAGGATTTTGAGAGCTAAAAGCATCTTCCTTACTCCTTTGATCTTCAAATCTTCTTGAACAATACATACACAATACATACACCATTAGAACTTGTTCTTGAAGCTTTTTGTTGAAGTTTCAAACCATATTTCATAAACTTGAGGGTGTTTGGAATCAAGTTTGATCAATAACCAAAGCTTGCTCTCTTCAAGAGGTATATGCTTGTCACCTTTTTCCTTGCTTTCATTTCAATCTTTTTCTATCTTTTTCTTTTGTTTTTCTACTTTTTTGGATCCATTCCAAGTGTTGAAACTTGGGGTTGAAGAGCTACCAAAGGTAGAGAGGCTTAACACCCATTCTTGCATCTTATCCCATAGCTCATACCTTTTGTTTTTGCACTCTTTTCTTTGGTTTTCATACTAATTTTCAGAGCTTAAAAAGGCTGAAAAACATGGTTTAGATGTCCCAAAAGTGGAGGGGTTAGGAACCCCTCCTTAGTCTTGCTTACTAGTTTTGTATCTCTTTGTTTTTGCCTATCTTTTATGCTCTTTTAACATGGTTTTAGCCACTATTTTTGGACTGTTTTGGGGCTGGAATATGTGATTTAAAATTGCAAAAAGTGAAGGGGTTATCCACCCCTCCTTAGGCTTTGTTTCATAACTTTTTCTCTACTCTTTTTACTTACCTTCTCTTGCTTTCACCACTGTTTTTTTTTTGGGTGGTATTTGTGGCTATTTTAGTGTCTTTTAAATTTATGCTTTGAATATTATGCTTGTTGTGTTGTAAGTCCTTATGGCTTCGGTTGTTTACACCTTAGACATCGAGTCATTTGAGTTGATAGCCTTCTTTACTTGGTTTCTATGTAAAGAGTTCCATTTTTGGTAATAATCAACTTCGCATAATCATTTCTGCACTATCCCTCCTTTCTTGGCTTTCTTTGTTTGAGAGTTGTTTTAAGCGATTGATTGTTATTCAAGGCATGAGAAAGAGACCTCTTATGCTCAATGATTTAATCTCTTCGGAGGTTCATCATCAAGGCATCGTCTCTCTTCTATGCTAAGGATCACTTCTCGCTTGATATTTCTCTTTATTTAATGAACTTAAATCTCATTATCGGACTAAGTGATTAAAGAATGAAAAGGTAAGTAAAAACAAACTAATAAAATTGGCTTAAGATCAATGAAATCGACACAAAGAAGATGAATAAAATTGGTTGGATTCGGCCAGACGTTATGCCGAGTTCATAACGTTAAGAGTCATCGCATACTAATTTGTGATGTTTGATGACTCTTGAGGCGTGTCTACCTTCCTCCTTGAGCTAACTTCATGATAGGAGGGAGATGTGGTGCGTCTTTCATTGCATTTATTAATTTTTTGTCCAATTGTGTTCAAAATCATCAAGCAATCAACTTGCGCTTATTGATGGTTTTGGAACTGAATCCGTTCTTCTCTTGAGTTTCTCTATGATAGAGAAGAGCAGAAGGGACAAACATGGTTTAAAGCTACTCTGTCTGTACTGTTTTTACCTCAGAGCACAAAAACATTTTTCTGCAAGAAAATAGGGCATGATCGGACTTGTTTGGACCTGGTTGGGCTTCATTATGGGCCAACTAGGCTCCAATGTTTGGTAAGCAAAGTACTTTTGACAGAAATTGTGACGACCCTAAAATCTATATCTGAAATTACTTTTATGTCCTCGTGGGTTAATGCGTTTTAATTTAACGATATCTGTACGAATTAAGGAATTATCTGTTGAGTCACAGCTTTAAAATTGAAATTACCGACCTTTATGGGTTCAAAAATCGAAATTGAGTGCTTGGTTATGCTAATGGGAATTTTTAGAACTAATTGGGAAAATTAATTGAAAATCTAATTCGTCTGATTCGTTAATGCACGTTTGGGTGGTTAATTTTGTACTGCAAATTGAAAGCCTTAGAGGCTTCAGAAACTAGAATAGAGGGCATATTCATGATCAGTGTAATTTTTAGAGTTATCTGAAAAGTTTAATTGAAATTTAATTTCGTATGATTCGTAAGGCCATGTTTGGCTCTCCCTTGTGTTAATCTTGTGTGTGTGTATATTATATATATGGATGCCTTAGGAGTTGTTGAACTCATCTATTTGAACCAAAATATCTAGAGAAAGGGGAAGCCACGTGAGAGAATTCTTGAGAGAACTCAAAGAGAAAGGAAGGAAAGCTTGGAGATTGAAGAGCTTTAAAGGGGAAATTCAAGAATTTGGGTTAAGGTATGTGGTTTTAGCTATTATCTTTGTAAATGATTCAATTACTACATGAAATCAAGGATTAACTTGGAAGTTTAAAATGTAAATGAGCTAGTGTTTTGGGATTTTGGATGAAATGGGTTGAATTCATGGAATTGAACTTTGCTTTCCTTAAATTTGTTTGATTTGGGGCCAATCTTAACAATGATTTGTGGAATAACAAGTTTTGGTGTGAAAATAAACCATATGTAAGATGTATTTTTATGATTTTGGAGTTTATATTTTGGAAGTTTGATTATATAGAAAGATGGGGCTTGAATTTTTAAATTGAGGCAAAGATTGATTTATTTGAGATAGGGTAATACTTGAGTATTGATAGTTTATCACCTTGTGGGTCAATTCTATATGTTTTGGAGTGATTTATGTTTAGAACCAAGCTTAAAATGGAAAGAACCAAGTGTTGGAGCAAAGGAGTTATTTTCGGACTGGTTTTTTTTTTGCCCAGACCGCACGAGTGGCCACGGGCACCGCACGAGCGGAGTATGGAGGAAAAAGAAGGTTTTCATTCTGCTTTTGGGTGCTCGAGCGGCCGAGTTTCTCCGCTCGAGCGGAATTGGGCCGCACGAGCGGCCAACCCTGTTTTAGCTTATACCTTGTAACTTTGAATAAGCATATCTTTTGCATCCGGACTCCGTTTTGAGTGATTCTTGAGCCTAAAATCAAGACCCGGAAGTCTAGTTTCCAATGGAGGTGGTCTCACCCCAAAATTATAAGTACAGAAATAGTTATGCCCAAATTAGTGACGACTGTTTACTCTCTGTTTACCAACTTTGTACTGTTTCTTCGTCTGAACCTTTCTCCTATTGATTCCTCCTATCTTTTGAGGCATGGTTTATAACCTATGGAGGACTAATGATTCTAGCACCACCATAGCTATTGAGTAAGGAATAAAAAGTGATTGGTTTTAATCTCATATTATGTGTTGTGCACTGTGTTTGTAGGTCGAGACGAGGACATCGTACCATTACTACCAGGAACCGATCACTGTGAGTAATAGTACTATAATCGTACATTTGATTACCGTTAATAATTCTTTTTATTAACGCTCTGCGCTTCAGACGTAGTTATGTTAATATTATGTTGATTGGGAAACAGTGTGGACATTGAAAGATTTTTGTGAACATTAGTATGACTCTGAACTTACGCTATATTCTGGCTATGGCTAATGATTATTGTAAATGTACCATCCTATGAATTACTCATGATTCTGCATAAGAATTGCATACAAACTATTAACACTGTGAAGTTGGTTAATAGAAAGGAATTGAGTATCAATAACATTGTTACGTGAATCATGTTATGTTATGAACTGTTCTGACCTATTGATGTAATGGTACCTTTACCTTCAGACTATTGTTAATATTAATGTTCTGCTAATTACGAGACAAGTATGTCGACCTACAAAGAACCATGAGGAAATCTAAGTGCATCGTTGGATCATACGTTTTGTTTACTATTGATAGTTAATGTTGACATTCCATTATCTGCAAGTTAGTGGTATTGGTTCATGACAAGCAAATGGGATGCATGTGCATTATGGAACTATGGAATCTACGTATCTTTGGAATGTGGTTACCTTTTGCTAACAATAATTAGCAACGTTTTGTTAACTTATATTACCAATGGTAATTCATGTGAATAATGGGAAGAATGTATGTACTTTCTGTATGATTCTGAAGTTAATCTGTTCTGATGATTTTTGGTATGGAACAAAGTGCTGTACGGAACTAACTGCTACACTTTGGTGGGAGCCACCTCTAGAATCCGTACGAGCCACCTCTTGAGTCCATACATATTTATTTCTGGGCCGCTAGGCCGTTCTGTTATTTTTGGGCCATTAGGCCGTTTTGTTATTTCTGGGCCGCTAGGCCGTTTTGTTATTTCTGGGCTGCTAGGCTGTTCTGTTATTTCTGGGCCATTAGGCCGTTCTATTATCTCTGGGCCGCTAGGCCGTTCTATTATTTCTGGGCCGATAGGCCGTTCTATTATTTCTGGGCCAATGGCCGTTCTGTGTATTACTGGGCTTAAAGCCACTCTGTTAAGGAAATTGGGCCCATGGCCGTTCTAGAAATGACTAGAGAATGTAATTAATCATATGCCTTCACAGTTATATGCTTTGTTATTTAAGTTAACCATTACATTATTTATGTGCTATTATTCACTGAGTTTTACTCACTCTGTATTTTGTCTGTTTCTGTAGGTAACCAACTGGAAAGCCAGTCCTAACCCTTGAGACTTGTCTATCTCTTGTCAACCTCAGTGTGTTCAGGCACTTAAGATGGAACCCGTGTATTTTGTAAAGCTTTAACTAGGTTTTCGGTTTATGCTTTGATTGTCTACCTATGGTTGAATGTAAATAACCCCTTTCTTCTTTAGTACTTTTGTATGAATGTGAATGACTGTAACTAAAGCTCGGGTGTATGCTTCTTGTGTATTATCTACCTAATGTAATGTTTGCGGTTCTGGCATAGTAGTGGTAGCTCAATGGATGATGTTTTATGTTATTTAATTTTATTAATGCTTCCGTTCAGGCCCCATATATTATGTATATCAGGTTAAGTGTCCGTTTCTGAATAAGTCATGCCCAAAACTTTTAGGGACGGGTTTGGGGTGTGACAGAAATAGAGGGTAGTGGCTGAGGGTGAAACAGAGCAGATTCCCAGAAGGCAAACAGAGCAGTCTCTAAAAATTGTCTTCATCAACGCGCATACGATCCTCGTGCATATTGTTGTTCATCTTAATATTGTAATATTAGTGTTCATATTATTGTTATAATATTATATTATTGTAATTATTATTGTTATAATATCCTTGTTGTAATAAATTAGATAGCTAGTTATTTATTTATTATTCATTCGGTCGGACTTCTAGTAAGTAGTTAATTCGGACACTTAGACATTCGGACCCTCCTGATCGAGGACAAATATGTAATAATGTGTGTATGTCTTCTAACCCCCATTTCTTTCTCCATTTTATTTATCTGTTTACTGTGGTTGTATAGCATCATATTTTAATTAGCATTTTCCACGACTTGCATCCATTCATCTTGCATGCATAAGGGTTCGGCTCACCATACTAATCAATATCAATTTCAAATTCTTTATTCGAATATGTCCTTCGTCACATGCCTTGAATTGACTCACATGCCATGCTAGTAGCCGAGCATAGGAGTTGCATTTTGTATGTGTTGCATTTGTCATGTTGCATTGTTTAGGAGCATTTATTTCTTCTAATTATTTTGCTTTATTTGGCTTGCCTTGGAATTCTAGGTGAACGTTTATTGTTTTAGAATATTGCACGTATGTCAGTGTTGCCATATCGAGCATGTTTTCCATAAGGCTAAGTGCTTAAGTAATACACCTGTTTAAATGGTGGTGGATGAAGGCCTTTTTACTTAAGTTGAGATAATTTGATTAAGGTCAATACAAGCTCGCTTTTTCAAGTGACACGTATTCAAAACACTTTTTCAAAATAAACATAAAATCAATACATTTCAAATTTTGTGAATTAGTCTATTCTTGTGTGCATGACCTAGTAAAATTAGCCTAATAACCGGAATAAGAGCATATAATGTAAATAAAAATCACATCATGATTAGTAGAGGCCGATCTTTGATCGGGTGAGTGGGGTGCTCAACTCATGACCTTCCCCTCTCATATCTAAGTTCCTGAGCCAAGACACTTTGGTGATGACGAACTAATGGCCTTTGGTACGAGTCACAGGTTTCCTAAATCTCTTAAAAATATTTAGGTGGAGACTCTGAAATCTGGTAAAGCGGTCCATTTTTGGCATTTTTGATTCAAAATCGATTTTCTAAAAGATTTGTTGGATTTGGACTCATTTGTGTTTATCTATTTCACATTGCACTTGTGAAATCAGATTCAGAACCAAAAGAGTCTGAACTGTAGGGCAAATCGTATCCAAAAGGAGCACGAAAAGCAAGCTACACCTTCTCTGGTTTTTGTTTATATTTTTGTAATTTATATATATGTATATATTTACTCACAATCCATTTTTTTATGCTTTTGCTCTCTCTTAGTTCTCCCTCTTTCAACTTCAAATAGGTTTCTATGTTAAAACCTACTTGAGTTTGAAGATGGGGGGGGGGGGGAATATACCTATATCATGGCGCATCACCTAAGCTTCCCTCCTTAGGAAACTCCCTAAGTGTAACGACCCCATCATGTATAATATTTTATATTTAAGTAACTAAGGAGATTTGGATTTTAATTAGTCATTATGAGAATTATTGAGAATCTGAGAATTATGAGATTTGGAATCTATTAGAATTATTGAGCTTGATTTGTATATGGTTTTGTCAAGTATTTATTTTGAAAGCCTAATGGTTGAAGGAGGTAAACTTAATGAGTTGAATTAATTCGATTTCAAGTATTGGACCATATGAGAGTTTAAATAAATATTTGATTCAGTTTAGTAAAATTAAGATTCGATTAATTGTGTCCATATTGGAGTTAATTAAATTATGAGGCGATGATGAGGATTGATAATTAAGATTATCATGAATTAAATTTATTTATGAGGTGTTCAATTGAATATGCAATTTATTGACAGAGATTTTGAGTTTGATATGAAATTGAAGGCTTTAAAGTTTTGAGAAACCAAAATTGATGATGGTAAGAAGTTTAATTTGATATTTGGAGCCTTCTGGAAGTTTGATTAAAAATCTGATTCATATTGATAAAAATTGAATATAATTAATTGGGCTTTAATGGATGTCAAATTAGACTAATTAAATTATGTGGGATTTGTAATTAGTTATAATTAAATAAGTTATGTGGTAATCATGATTAATCAAGATTAAGTTGTGTTTAGGTTAATTCTAATCACAATGTAAGTTGTAGAAGAATCTAGAATGTTTAAGAGTGTGTGTGTGTGTAAATGCTGTTGTACCGGAGCTCTCACTAGTGTGTGTATATTCATTGGACTCAAATTGTTTTGGGAGAAAACATAAAAGACACAAGAAGGAGGAATTGAGAGACAAAGGACATGAGAGAGAGAGAGAGAGAGAGAGGGCTCAACCTTGGTGCTGGAAAAAAGTTTTGAAGGGGTGGGTTTAAGAGACCTAATGAAGAAAAGAGAGGAAGCTCAAGGAATTAAAAAGGAATTCAGCCATTGAAGAATTAAGGTAAGAAATTGAAACTTAAATTTTGTAGATAAATCACCTAAAAACTGAAATTAAGAGATAATTGGGTTCAATTTCATGTAATTAAAAAGAAATTAGCAAGAAGCTGAAAAAAAATTAAGTTAGATTCATGATTATGGAGATTAATTTGAAAATTAATTATTTTGGGTTTGATTCTTATAGTCTAGCAAGAAATTAAGTTCCATTGTTACAACCATGAGTGAATTCTATCAGTAATTGAGTTTATATTTACATGCATCATGGATTTTGAAGAAGTTGAGTCATTCAACTTCACATTTTTAAGAGAAAAAAAGGGGAAAAGTTTTATAAGAATCAAGTTTGTGGAAATTTGGGGTTAATCCTAAAATTTTATGAGGTTTGGATTTTATAATGGAAATTAAACATTGATTTGATTTTGATCTCTAACCGTTGCATGTAATGTAATTTAAGAGTTTTATTCAAATTAAATATATTTTGGAACATCTATGATTATGAATTAAGTTTTAGGTTACAAGTTGAGTTAAGTTCAAATTCTAAGAGATTGATTTTGTAATTCATCATTTAAGTTTGCTTTTTGTTATTTATCCTGAAATTGGATTCCATCTTTACATGCATCATAGGTTTTCAAGGGTTTTGAAGATTTAATTCAAGATTTTAAAGGAAGAAGAACAAAGTTTTGAAATTATATTTTGGAAGTTTAATTCATATTTTAGAATTTATGAGTTTGAAATTGGGTTTGACATGAAGAAAATGAATTAAATTAAAATTTGGACAAATTAAGAAATAAATTATGATTTGAATTTGATAATTAAGAATTGGTTTGATTTTAATTTGAAATTCATACATGCAAATATTTTCCTAAGAACTTTATAGTTTTAAAAAAGTTGTGATATCATAATATTCATGAAATTTTGGTTTTAATCTTGGCAAACCAAAGAAGGTTTTGTATTATAATTTAAAATTAGTTATGGATTCATGTTTAGCAATGAAATTACATATTTAAATTGAATTGAAGTTTGGGAGCTAAATCTTCAGTTTTGAAAACCTAGAAAATTTACAGACCACTTGAGCAACCAACTGGTGGCTTGAGTGAACCCACCTTATGTTTGTTAGTGAAAAATCTAGAAAACCCCTAGATGTTGATTTGTGATTATGTATCAACTTTAAGAAGTAAATAATAATCCCAATCAAACAATCAAGACAAATCGACACAACGATTTTACGTGAAAAAATCACAATTGGAGCACCTCCAATTGTGATAAAAAACCACGGGCAACAGCCACAAAACAATCCACTAAGAAGATATAAAGGAAATACACAGGTATACTCTTAATTACCCAGCGAATCCACGCCCGAATTGAACCAACCCCTATGTGCCTCTTCCAACCCTATCTTTACCTCGGAATTGTCTCGACGATGAACCATTATAGATTCCACCAAAGCTTCAGACTCGAATTCTTCAGAATCCACCGAAGAACAACTCTCTCTTTTGTGTAGAACAAATAATCCTTTGATGTATACTCTTTAAACCATGAGTTGAATAATCAATCAAAACATCAAAGAAAACTAGCAAATTATCCCCAGATATAAACCCTAGAACCCAAGAAGAAGATCTGGAGAAGTAATCCTAGATTTGGAGCAACTTGTGAATTTATAGAATCTGAAATCGCGAGGTCCGCTCGAGCGTGGGAATTGACACTCGAGCGGGGACTCTATATGACGTGTTCCGCACTAGGGTGTACGCTCGAGCGGGGAAATGGACGCTCGAGTGTGAAAACACGGATCACAGTATATTTGTAGACTTACCAAACTTCTAGAACTCAGCATTCTCCGCTCGAGCGGGAGGCAACTTTGAATGCATTTTTGCATTTTGCTTCGGGGGCGCTGCCCCTTAACCCCGCAAGCTAACCGGGCAGGTCGACCCCTGTCATAATCAGCGAAGTGGCAATCTTGAAAGAATTAACATTACCAAAACTTCTCTGCAAGACACAATTTGGGTTGGATTCGCATCTAAACACTCATAGCCTCACTGAAATAAAAAGTGCGAAAATAAGTACAACTGAAAGGAGTTTGGTCAAACGAGATTGCCAAGAATAAAAACCTAACAGTTAGTAGCTTGAGCGACTAAGTGTAAGCTCAAGCACACTTTTGACCCAACCAAATATTTTCCCCCCCAATATATTCCACTAGAGCGACGAAGTGGTGGCTCGAGCGGTTAGGCTATTTTCAGCATGACTTGAAAATTATACTTCGCTCATATTTTGATCTCGTCTCTTTCCAAGCATTCTAGACATGATTTTTGGCTCAATAAAGATTAATAAGCTAACAATCAACATAAATTAGTTGGTTAAAGAATAAGTCATTGATTTAGTAGTAATTCATTAATAAGCCGTGTCAGAAATCGGTCTATTTGGGAAAGAAAGATTTAGTAATGAAAGAATATGTGAAATAAGAACACGATTTATTTGAGAAAGAAAGAATAAGTGTAGTAGATTTCAAATTACTTAAACAGAAAATGACAAGAGAAGTAAAGTTTGATCAAGGAAGTGATATTGTGTTTCAATGTGTATCTATTATGTGTTTGTGTAGGTCACCAGCCACTGTTCGTCTGATCTGTTTCTGGAGCTATTTGTGAGTAACAACTCTGTAAAGTTATGTTTGACTATAAGTATTGTTTGAATGACATGATTTACTCAGTTTTCTGAAATGCTATTTTGTGAATCATGAATGATTTTCTAATTTCTGAAATGTATTCGTGGCATCTTTTGCATCATGTGTATCTGTCATATGTTTTCTGTTACCTGGTACTAGGGTTTCGCGTGGGTTCTATTCATGGAATTGATTATGCATAATCAATTTGTTGATTTGCATGTAGGTCTTAATGACCATCTCATGTGAATATTGGGTTTTATGACCAATCTGATCTGTTAGCTAATGGATGTACCACATATGACTGCTTATAAATCTGAATATATATATGGATCTATTTTTGATATGAAATTTTGATTTTGAAATCTGTTATGGGACATCATTCATTAAAACCGTTACTTTGTTGTTATTCACTAGGCTCCAGCTCACTGTTTTTGTATATGTATGTAGGTGATCAAGTGCATGACCAGGCTTAAAGGCGTTTGCCTAGAATTTGTTTTTGTCAGCCAACCTATATGCCTCCTGTGGAGGTTCCAGATATGTCAAGTGGTCAAGGCTATGTAATTAAAGTTTAAGTTTTTGTTTATTCTGTAATTAGGGCTAAGTCTCTTTTGTTTACTCTATATATTTGATGACGTAAGGACGATGTGTAATTATATATATATATATATATATAAAGTTTAAAATTTTCTATCTCATATATGTCTTCATAGCTCAATGGACAATGTATGTTTAATATTTGCTTCCACTAACCCTTAATTTTGTAAATTTGTTTAAGAGCCCTTTGATAATCTTACAATTACTGGCCGATCATGATGCTAAACCTATAGGGATGGGTTTGGGTCTTGACAGAGTGGTATTAGAGCACGAGTTAATATCTCACTCACTTGTCCATTGAGCATTAGAAAGTCTAGAATAGATTTAAGTTTCATGCATATAGTAAGTAAGCAATAAATTGTGCATTTAGGAATATGTATATGCGTTTGTATAATATGTTTGTATTGATGCTAAAAATTAAGAGTTACTATGGAATTGTGATAATTATAAGGAAATCAGAATAAGTTTAGTAATGAGGCTAAAAGTTAAGAATTATTGTGGAATTTATAATGTTATAAGGAAATCAGAATTTTTGACTAGAACATTGGTGAGTACAAGTATGTTGATTTGTGGAAACATGGTATTATGAGGAATTGGAATCTTTAATGGAAGCCATGAAAGCTATAAGGGTTATATGTCAAATTAGACTATGAGAATATTTGGGAAACTGAGGAATTTGATGATTCAATGAAGTATGTGGAACTATGGTAATTGAGAATAAGAAAATTATTTGATATGTAAGATGGTATATTTTGGAGGTGAACCTATTATGTGAAATGTTAAACTGTAAAGTCTCATGCCTTTGTTGAATGACCTTGAAAGTTCGATTGGAATCATGTTTGGCCAGCGTAGCTTTGAATCAGAAATTCTTGGAAAGTTCCATGGGAATGAATAGGTTATCCTACCAATGTCCTTATATGCTTGTGTGTGTATGTTTACTTGTATATGATATGTGTTTTGGGTCATGTTCTAAGTCAGTTAATATGAACCCAAGTGTTATCAACTATCTTCTTGTGTTTAACACTTCCCTTCTGTCATTAGGAAAAGATGGTGAAAAGTATGAACCCACGTGTTTTGTATATGATATGTGTTTTGGGTCATGTTCTAAGTCAGTTGATATTTACCCAAGTGTTATCAACTATCTTCTTGTGTTTAACACTTCCCTTCTGTCATTAGGAAAAGTTGGTGAAAAGTATGAATGACACGGAAGTTGAGTCCTTATCAGAACGATTAGGTAAAGTAGAAGAAGTGCTAGAAAACATGGTGAAGGCTGTGCAATGCTATAATACTTGGCAAGATCAAAAGAAAAAGTTAGGTGTGGAAGCAAAAAGTAAACCAAAGAAGAAAGCTAAGAATTTTGTGGTAGGAGAGATGAGTAATTCTAAGCAAGGTTGTAAAGTTAGTAAGTTTGCCCCAGTATGTTCAACATGTCACAAGTGTCATCGGGGATTGTGTCATCGAATTACCGGAGCATGTTTCAAGTGTGGGAAGATGGGGCATCAAATAAAAGATTGTTCCAAATAAAAGAATGTTCCAAAGTCTAGGGAAGACTAAAATGATTTACTTGGTTAATAGTTAGTACTTAACTACAAAATTAGGAGATTAGTAGGAATGTTTTAAATACATGTATAGAAATCTGAAGTAATAACTTTATGTATGTGTGACTTTATTTAAATTGATCCTAATCAATTTTTGATAAAGTTAGAACCTATCTATTTGACTTTTTGAAACTCAACCTGGGATTGCTAAAGATTATTAGAATATTGCTAGGACATAAACTAAGTAAAGACCAACTGATTTAAGCTAGTGGAAATTTCCTACTTAATGTCCGAATACGTATGACCTAACTTACTAAAATCATATTGCTATTGAACTAGCTGATAACATTGAAAGAGACGATATTTATGTTACTCTGACATAGTAATATTCATACACGAACAATTGATAAAGTTAGGATACTTTACTTGGATATTTGACACTTAATCTGAAATTGTCTGAATTAGAAGAATGAGATTAAGACTTAAAACAATTTGGAAATAGATTAATTAAGACCACATTGATAACATTAGATAAGAAATACTTGTAATTTACCTAAGCTATAAAGTTAAAAAAATAGACCTTAAAAAAAGAAAAAAGAAAGACATAGTGATTTCGTCTCTGAATGGTGGCTAGAAAGGAATGGAATTATGATCTTATAGATACATAATTGAATTTAAATCTTGAATCCTAACTTAGAAAGCCTAACTCATTGTAAAGAATTTCAACTCTAGTGATAGAAGAAAGAAGGTGCAATGGGAAATAAGAAAATGAATTTTGTTAGAATGATAAATGTATACTTTTGAAAGAACCTTTTGGGAACATAAGAATTTTAGTTGGCTAATTGTAATAGTTTGAGAAAGTTAAAATCTTAGCCCTAAGTTACCATGTGACAATTGATCAAGTAAATGAATATATCTATATAGGTCTAAGAATTAGAATAGGTATGAATACAATGTAATTTGAATTACTTATAGGAGTATAATCTTAGTTACAAGAAGCTAATAAGATCGTATAAAACGTAGATTTGTTGAGAAATCGAATCACCACTTCGAAATAATAGTATGAGAAAGATTGTCAAACACGGTAATCTTAATTTGACAGAAATATGTAAAGTTCTACTCTAATCGGTATGACTACCTATATGAGTATAGCCCAACATCTGTTACTTACATAAGGCTCAATGAATTTATGTAAAATATGCTTCTGTTATGATTCTAATACACTTCTGTTTTGAATTTGATGTCTCTCCAAATTCAGAATTACCTTTCTTATTTGTACACGAGATACCTGTTTGAAACTAAGATCATTAATATGTGATAATATTTCCATATAATTCGGAAATTTCTGTTATAGATTGGCATGTGAAACTTTGTTTGGGGATACTACTTTATATGCATAACTTAAAAAAAAAAAAAACCCTTTGACATAGCCAATGAAGGTTAAATGACTGTTCTTTTGGAAAATAATGAATTAAGAATTGCGTAGGAATAATGTCAGGACTATTATTGTCAATACATGTGAAGGACCAAGAACTTGTATTTGTTATTGGTTAATGCATTGACCATTAAATTCAATTTGAAGAATTTAGCATGTCAATAGAGAAGTACTTTGATTTATTTGAAGTTAAAAAGGGTTATAAATATCATTTGTGATTAATTCTCGACTATTTGGAGACATGTGGGTCATTTGAAAATTTGTGAATTATTAGAAGATATGTGACTAGCTAAGTAAAAGAATATGACCTATGAGATTGATGAGAACAATATGTCGGTAATTAGTGTATGATATGTTTTAATGTTACAGGGTTAACGTCGAGATCCACTTCATATTATTGAGTATTATGGAATAACTTTTAGACACTGTGATGAATTACCAATTTGGGTTATTAACCAACAAATAAGTGAGAATGAGTTGAGCCTCTGTGATGAGGAAATCGAATGGTAAGGAAGTTACTTGGAAAAGAGGAATGTGTTAGGTTTTGTTCTTGGCAATCCCATTTGACAAAACTCATTTCAGTTGTAATTTTATTCGATCTTTTATTTCAGTGAGGCTATGAGTATTAAATCCGAATCCAACTCGAATTGTGCTTATGCAGAGGAATTTGTGATCTTAATCCTATAATGTTTGCCACTTAGCTGATTATGTCAGGGATCGAGCTGCCCGGTTAGCTTGCGGGGGTCGAGGGTGCAACGCCCCTTGGTGGGTCTGAGGTAGCGCCTAGGCAGGGTCGAGGGGCAGCGCCCCCGAAGGAAAAACCAAAATTACAGTTGAAGTTATTTTTCTGCTCGAGCGGTCATTCCTGTGCTCGAGTGGAGATCACGACCTTTCAAAAGTTTTACTCACTTGCAAAAGTATTGGGAGAAGTTTTTTCCCGCTCGAGCAGCCATTCCTGCACTCGAGCGTAGACCCTATTTAGTCATACACATTTTAGTCACTTTGCTCGAGCAGCCATTCTTGTGCTCGAGCGGGTATCGCGGCCCTGTTTTTTTATAAATATGTGGTTCTATCAGATTTTAGGGTTACGACTTCCAGATCTTGATCTTGGGTATTAGGATTTTCTTCTGGAGCTTTTTTGCTTGTTTCTTTTGATATATGTGAGTGTTTAATCATGAATTGAGTGGATTATATCAAAAGGTTTGTTTGTTTTATTTATTCAATACAAAAGAGAGAGCTGTTCTTCGGTGAATTCCGTGGAATTTGAGCTTGAAGCATTGGTGGATTCCAAAGTGGCTCATCGTCGTGATTCAATATCGGCGTTATGGATTCAACGTTGGGCAAGACAATTTCGAGGTGAAGTCGGGGCTGGAAGAGGCACATAGGGGTCGGTTCGATTTGGGCGTGGATTCACTAGGTAATTGAGAGTACACTTGTGTAATTCCTTTTTGTCTTCTTAGTCGATTGTTCTGTGGCTTTTGCTCGTTGTTGTTGTTGTTTTTTAATCACAATTAGAGGTGCTCCAATTGTGATTTTTCCACGTAAAATCATTGTGTCGATTTGTCTTTGATTGTTTGATTGTGATTGCTATTTACTAATTAAAATTGATACATAATCATAAATCAATATCTCCGTGAGTTTAGATTTTTCAATTGGTATCAGAGCAGGTTGCTCTATTTTTTTAAAATTATTGGAGCGAGATCAAGTTTGATTTGTGATAATGGATTCAATTCATGAGGGAAATTCTATAGTTAGACTACACCTACTTGACAGATCTAATTATTCTTTTTTGGAAAGCTTGGATAAGATCATTTTTAAAATCTATTGATGAAAAATTTTGGCAGTCTGTCATGTATGGGTGGACCGAATCGACGATTACCATTGATGGAGTAACCTTCACTAAACCAATTAATAAATGGGACACAATTGATTACCAAAATAGTAGCTGGAATAGTAAAGCTATCAATTCTCTCTTTTGCGCCGTCACACCTGAAGAGTTTAGTCGTTTTTGTAATTGTAAAGTTGCAAAAAAGGCTTGGGATATCTTACAAACTATTCATGAGGGCATTCCTTTTGTTAAACGCTCAAAACTTCAAAGGCTCACTTCTAGTTTCAAAAATCTTTCAATGAAAAATAGTGAGAGCTTTGATGAATTTTATGCAAAGTTGAGTGACATTGTAAATTCCAACTTCAATTTAGGTGAAAAAAAATACCAGAATCCAAGATTGTGGGAAAAGTTTTGAGGTCCTTGCCCGATCGCTTCCAACCAAAAGTTACGGCTGTTGAGGAGGCTCAAGATGTTGACAACCTCAAGTTGGATCATTTGGTTGGAAATCTCCAAACTTGTGAGGTACATAGAAATTTCAAAAAGAAACAAAAAGATGATATTGCTTTAAGTAGTGCTCATAGAGTTAGAAAGGATTCTGATGAGAATTGTGAGATTGATTCCAAGATTACAGATGCTTTCGTAAAAAAATTTAAAAAGCCTTTTCTAAAAAAGAATCTTAATCTTTTGGAATCAACTCATAAATCCAAAGGTAAAGATAAACTCAAAATTAATTCTATAACCAAGAAGGAGAAAGGAAAGATACAAGGGAACTTTAAAAGAGTCCAATGCTATGAATGCCAAGGATTTGGTCACTTTGCTTTAGAATGCCTTAACCGATTGAGGAAGAAGAAAGCCTTTGCTATCACTTGGGATGATGAATTGGAGTTTGATAAAGATGAAAGTTACTCCAAAGCACAAGGCGAAGAGGGGCATGAGCAATTCCTAACTTTCATGGCGGCATTTGAAACTGAAGGACAAATAGAGTATCCAAAGAGGTCGGTTGAGAATGCCACTGATGATGAATCCTCGGGGAGTGAAGATGAAGAGCCTCAACAAGCTTATGAAAAGTTGTATAAGAATCTCTTAACTTATCCAAATTGAATGACAAACTTACTACGAAACTCAAAGCATATGAAAGTGAGAATATCAAATTAAAGAAGGAGATTTCCAAGGCTAGGAATGATGCCATTAAGATTTCTAGTGATCGATAAGACTCTTGACTCGTGAGACAGAGAGGAATAAGCTACAACAAATCTATGCAATGTATGAAAAAAAGATCGAAACTCTCGAGATGTTCCATGTTGTCTTGGAAGAACTAATGATCAAGAAAGAGGAAGAGCTCAATTGTGCTATGGCTACCATTGGTCTTTGGAACAAAGGATCAAACACTTTGGACAATATCATTGGGTCTCAACAAATGTGTTATAACAAGGGTGGCATTGGCTTTGGTGATAACAAAGAACAAAAACCGAGTGCATCCTTATCTCATGAAACAAGAACTCAAGGGTAGGGGGAGCACAAGATTCAACGAGAGGAAAGGCTTCTCAATCTTCATAGAGTTGGTAAGGTCAAAGAAAAGAAAGTACACTATGTTTTTGTTTGTCATCATTGTGGTATGTCTGGTCATATTCGCCCTTATTGCTATGAGTTGTATGGGAGAGTGTCTCATAGAGATGGAAGAAATTCTAACATCTCGTGGGATATGAGGCACTTCATTGGTCGTAACGAGGTTAAGGGCAATAATAGACCTTGCTATTTTGATTTGCTTGAGACCGAACATGAAGCGAGTTTGCATTTGCCTAGACCTTGGAGTAAGAGGTTGGAAACCAAGTTGAGATGTGTTCCCATTGAAGAGGAAGGGAACCAGAACGTCAAGACACCACCCAAGAACCACAATTTTCACAACTTTGTTCATACTAAAGCGGTTTGGGTGAGAAAGCTTGACTTGTGTTAATATGCTTATTTCGTTTGTGTTTTAGATTTTTGTTTTATTCTTTTTGGGTCTTGTCTTGTGTGCTTGTTCATTTTTTGTCTTGCTTTGTTTAAAAAAAAAAAATCCAAAAAGATTTTCTTAGTATAGTTTTTCAAGCTTGAAATTTTGAGAAGTTCTTCGTGCATATTGGAATTGATGAGAATATCCATCACATGTTAATATGTGTGTGCTTTCTCTGGTCATTACTCATTTCGGAGTGTTTGTTCTTTAATTAGTATGTCTCATTCTGTACACACTCTTGGATTAGCAAATATCGGAATCTTACACCTTAGTGATCAATTCTCTCTATGGACTTCTACCAGAGTGTCTTTTGCCTTTCTAGAGGAATAGACCTATACTAGCACATCATGGGTGATGTTGAGTCTCTTAACCACCTTCCATTTTTTTGCATCTCCACAGTTTTCTCCTCCATTCTTAGCAGTTAAGCCACGAGGAAAATGCTACCTCAAAGTCACCAACTAGGCTATCCTTATTGTATCCATGCTTCTCTGGTTCGGTTTCCATACTCTTGAGCGTGAAAGCCTCCAATATTGTGCAAAAGAAAGAAAAAAATGTGCAAAAGAAAGTAAAGAAAAGAAAAAATGTACAAAAGAAAGAAAGAAAAAAGAATAAGAAAAAAAGGATTCAATGATTAAGGGAGAGCCTTCGCTTTTACTCAACAAATACCCCTTGATTCTTAGTGGTTTGACTTTCCTTAGTTGTGCTTAGATTCTCTTGTTGGATGTCCAGTTTTCAGATCACTATTAGGATTTGAATCTCATGTTTGTCGAACTCCAAAAGTCTCGCACACACTTTTATCATGGGATCTATACTTTTCACATAACGCATCATTTTCTTTTATTAGGAATCTTCTAGAGGCTGTGCACATTGTGTTTCAAGTAATTGTGTTTCTTGGATAATCTTGTGTGTTTTAAGGTACAAATATGAAATTCCTTATTTGCTCCACCATATTATTTTTGTTTTTGTTTTTGTTTTTATTTTTGTTTTTGTTTTGCTTTGTTTTGTTTTGTTTTGTTTTGTTTTGTTTTTGTTTTGTTTTGTTTTTGTTTTTGTTTTTGTTTTTTTTTTGTCTTGTTCGTTGTTTTCAGTGTTTGTGGTTGCTTTTAGTGAGGGGAATTTTGGTTTATTAGTGCTAGGTGAGTTTTTAGCATGAACCTATATTGATTTGTTTGGTAAGGTTGATTGGCATTAGTTGGTTTGCATGTTGCTATCCTCTGCTTATTTATTGCTTACTTCTCACTTGCTACTACTTTTTACATCATCTTGTTCCTGCTTGTGTAGTTTATGATATTGTTTTCGTTGATTGAGCTTCCTTTGACAATGCATGACAAAAAGGGGGAGAAGTTTGAGTCAAAATGGTTTGTGAGTGTGTTTATTTGTTATCCTAGGATTTTCATTTATTCATGCTACATGTTCTTAAAATCTCCAATTTACATCTATTTATATTTCCATCTCATGCTTTAAGATAATCTTGTCATATGTCTATTGCCTTTTCATATATTATTGTGGTACTAATAGTTGTTTTGGAGATTGTGGCACTAATAGCTGTTTTGCAAATCATGACCTTGAGAAAGAATTTTGCTTTTGTTGGCTGTAATGGGTTGGGGTGCTTAGGATTTTATTTGTTAGGTGTGTTTTGCCAAGGCATTGCCAAATGGGGAGATTGTTAGGTTTTGTTCTTGGTAATCCCATTTGACAAAACTCCTGTCAGTTGCAATTTTATTTGATCTTATATTTCAGTGAGGCTATGAGTTTTACATGCGAATCCAACCTGAATTGTGCCTATGCAGAGGAGTTTGTGATCTTAATCTTATCATGTTTGCCACTTCGCTGATTATGTCGCGATCAAGTTGCTTGATCAGCTCGTGGGGGTCAAGGGGGCAGTGCCCCTAAAGCAAAAAGCAAAATTACAGTCAAAATTATTTTTTCGCTTGAGCAGTCATTCCTACGCTCGAGTGGAGATCTCGACTTTTCAGAAGTTTCACTCGCCTACAAAAGTACTAGGAGTAATTTTTTTCGGCTCGAGTGGCCATTCCTGCGCTCGAGCGTAGATTCTATTTACTCATACGCGTTTTAGTCACTTTTCTCGAGCGGCCATTCTTGCGCTTGAGCGGATATCGCAGCCCTGTTTTCTATAAATATGTGATTCTATCAGATTTTAGGGTTACGTCTTCTAGATCTTCTTCTTGGGTATTAGGGTTTTCTTCTGGAGCTTCTTTGCTTATTTCTTTCGATATCTGTGAGTGTTGAATCATGAATTGAGTGAATTATATCAAAGGGTTTGTTTGTTTTATTTATTTAATACCAAAGAGAGAGTTGTTCTTTGGTGAATTCCGTGGAATTTGAGCCTGAAGCGTTGGTGGATTCCAGAGTGGCTCATCGTCGTGATTCGACATCGGCGTTGTGGATTCAACGTTGGGCAGAACAATTCCGAGGTGAAGACTGGGCTGGAAGAGGCACATAGGGGTCGGTTTGATTTGGGCGTGGATTCGCTAGGTAATTGAGAGTACATTTGTGTAGTTCTTTTATGTCTTCTTAGTAGATTGTTTTGTGGATTTTGCCTGTGATTTTTTAATCCCCATTGGAGGTGCTTCAATTGTAGTTTTTTCAAGTAAAATCGTTGTGTTAATTTGTCTTTGATTGTTTGATTGGGATTACTATTAACTGATCAAAATTGATACATAATCATAAATCAATATCTCTGGGAGTTTAGATTTTTCAGAATGAAATGAAGCAAAGTTATACGATTGGTTTTCAGGTACAAGTGCCTTGAGCTTGGAGGACCAAATTTTCTAAGGGGGAGAGATTGTAACGATCCCGTCATGTATAATATTTTATATTTAAGTAATTAAGGAGATTTGGATTTTAATTAGTCATTATGAGAATTTTTGAGTATTATGAGAATTATGAGATTTGGAATCTATGAGAATTATTGGGCCTGATTTGTATATGGTTTTGTCAAGTATTTATTTTGAAAGCCTAATGACTGAAGGAGGTAAAATTAATGAGTTGAATCAATTTGATTTCAAGTATCGGACCATATGAGAGTTTAAATAAATATTTGATTCAGTTTAGTAAAATTAAGATTCGATCAATTGGGTATGAATTGGAGTTTATTAAATTATGAGGTGATGATGAGGATTGAGAATTAAGATTATCATGAGTTAAATTTATTTATGAGGTGTTCAATTGAATATGTAATTTATTGACCGAGATTTTGAGTTTGATCTGAAATTGAAGGCTTTAAAGATTTGGGAAACCAAAATTGATGATGGTAAGAAGTTTAATTTGATATTTGGACCCTTCTGGAAGTTTGATTAAAAATCTGATTCATATTGGTAAAAATTGAATATAATTAATTGGGCTATAATGGAAGTCAAATTAGACTAATTAAATTATGTGGGATTCGTGATTAGTTATGATTAAATCAAGATTAAGTTATGTTTAATTAAGCTAATGAGTAATTGTGTATTAAGTTTGTTAGAAATTGGGCGCCCATGTGGCATGACTCTTTGAACCTTTTGAACCTGAACCTTTTGAACCTTATCCATGTAAGTTTGAATTTGAATTTAAAACTTATTTGGATAACCATTCAGAATATCTATATCTATCATATCAATAGATATGGATAGATGGATAGATAGATATTGGTCGTTATATTTGATTATATATTTTATATATAATATATTTAATAGATCAGATACGTATTTCAGATATACGTTCTGTGGTTTTTACCCATAACCTTTTTTCCAAACTCTCTCTCTGACTCTCTCCCATTAAAACAACGATCAAGCCTCTGCACTGTGACTTGTGTAGGTGATACTCATTTTGTAGTATCACTTCACTGTTGGGTTGATTGATCAGATTCTAGAAGCACGTGATTTACCCACGAGGTTCTTCTCTAAAAGGTATGATTATGATATTTTATCCGCTGCGTTATTATGCTTTATGATTTACATTGGTATCAGAGCGAATATGGGTATTTTTGTGCTTATTTTTATGCATTAAAATATGTGTATATTTGTATATAAATATATATACATGATATATGCATGAATATTAATAAAGGAGGAAGATGTTTTCATTTTTATGTTCATTAAATGTTATTTTTAATGCCATAAATGTTTTTATTGTGAAAAATGGACTCCGGCAGTACAAAAATCGAACCAGAAAACACCCTGGAAGGCGGAGCGTGGGCTTCATGCACCACCTGACGCAGTGGGAGGCTTCCACGCGCCTCCATGCGCTGCCACGCCCTTGTATGCGCCTTCACGCGCCAGACGCGGTTAAGACGCGCTTCCACGTGTCGTTATGTGCGCGTCAGCGGTGCTGTCCATGGGTGCGCCCTCCGCGCCACACACGCGCCGCGTGCTGAGCTGCGCGCCGAGCTGCGTTACGAGTCGCGCGCGCTGAGCCGCGTCGTTTTTCCTCCACCGGCTTGGCTGCTGATGCATAAGGCTCTGTTTGTTCTGTTTTAAATTCTGAATCGCGTTAAATTGTCATAATTAATTCGTTATAGCTTTGTTTTAAGCATGGTTGGTACCGTTAGACTCAGAATTAAATTTGTTGTCTTCTGTAAAATTTTGAAAATTTTATGAAAATAAAAAATGTTTTTTCTGAAATAATAATTCATTATTTCTGGTTTAAAATGCATCTGGTGTTGCATGATTAAGTTTCTGGGGTTGAATTTTTTATTGTAGACTACTGTTGTAGTTTACTATTTACTGGTATAGTTATAGCATTTTACCAGATTCTGGAATATTTATTTCTAATTTTATGTGTGTTTATTAGTTATTTAAAATTTCAAAAAATACCAGAAAATTACAGAAAATTTCAGAAGTGATATAGTTTCTTTTATGGCATAATTTGAATATTAAATACAACATACTGTTATTTTTTGCCTAGAGTTTCTAATATGTTATAATGAGAATAGCATGATTAATTGTTATTTGTTTAAATTCCATTATTAATTGTGACATAGCATGAGTTGGTTGTGAATCTACATTATGATGCTATTGTATGGAATTAGAATTTTTTATCATGCTTTTAGACATGCTATAGTAAGTGGGAGGTTATTCGGTTGAGAGAAATCTTTGTAGATTAACTCCCGAAAATCAATATTTTGCACATAAATTAAATTAAATTTTGGATAATTGTCACTTGTGGCACAAGAGATGATTACGAGCATAGCGGATTTTCGATCTTGCGACTTGTGTAATATTGTCACTATTTAATTTAGATTTTTGTGACAAAATTATATTATGCTAATCAAATTAATCCCAATGCGAATTTCTCTCTAAATTGACTTAGCTTATGAAAGTTAATTGGTTGACCTAGACTTAGTAAAGATGTTCAAATGTGAACAATTTAATCCCATTCTTTAGATGATCAAAAGTTTTGGAGACTTGAGGTCAAGCCTTAATTGAGCCAAAGTAAGGAAACATGACTGAAAGTCGTCGTGGTTTTGTTGCCTTGTTTGGCATAATAAAAACTAATGTGTGCGCTATGGTTAGTGGCACGCTATGTAGTTTTGGTTGGCGAGTTTTGGAGTTATGAAATTAGTAAGCCCTCAATAGATCTGTATATGATCTTGACCATTGAGCTGCGCGGATTGACTTTGTAATTTGACTTGTAAATAATGTTACATCATTGGATGAAGTAACATTCAAGAGTCACGTCATCCAAGAAATGCGAGCTTAAATAAATTAGTCATTAAGTGTAAGACGAGTAGCCAGTATGAGCAGTGTTTTGCTCTCTATCCAATAATTGGGAGTGGATGGAGCAAAATTTCATGCACTATAATAGTGTGCGTTGAAATATCACGTGGAGTTAAAAGATTAGCGCTTAGAAGCTGCAAAATCTATTAACATTGCCAACTTGTCTAAGTCTGGACACTTACTGTTTCCACACTTGAGTGTGAGACATGAGGAGGGGCTTCTTTGTATGATTCCTTAGCTAGGCTAATGTTTTTGAATAACGTTTACCACTAAGCGCAAATGTCACAGCATAATAATGAAAACGTCAAGGCTGACAAGGTTGTTATGACTCTAAGAATTTGACGCATCGCTTGTGAGAGTATTGTGTTGAATTAGACTCTTTAGCCTAATTCGCGCTTAAGTTACTTCAGGAGCTGTCATAGATTGATAGCTTATTCTCTCCTTCTTGTGGATAGTAGAATTAATTGCAGGTAACTATGAAGCGAGAAACAGAGATGGCAAGAGGAGTATCGTCATCTTCAACTAGATGCAGTAAAGTGTATGGAGAATAAAATTGACTTGAAGGTGCAGGGGATTAGCACTTACTAGTTAAATTTGCGACTTAGGCGCACTTGATATCTCCATGACATCCTTTTATTATCTAGTGAATATGAATTAGTCGTGAGTTATTACCTAGTTGGGCCTAAACCTTTAAAACTTGTCCTCGAGAACTCACACATTAAGATGATTGGAATTAGTTTATGACATTGGTCATGAACCAGTGGCTTATTATACTTAATCACATTAATGAGATGATGACACGATGGTTTGAGTAGGCCTTCTCGGGCCCACTCGCTTATGATATCCTACTCTCATGTGAATGTGTAACTTTGTTCGCAATGGTTGTGCACAAGTAAGTAGGAAAGCCATAGAAGGTCATTTGTATTGGCGCATTTAGTCCACTATGATATTTGTGACTAAACATGTGTGAGGGTATGATAGCTAAGCCTCAATCTCGACACATTTATAGATTACGATATGCATCTGAGTCAAGACTATTTGATCTCCCATAAGTCAAAAGTTTGGAGATGTTTTTTTGACATTGCACATATGAGGTCGAGATCAATTAGATAAGAGCTTTTGTGCTTTTAGTTTTGACCAGGGTGGCGAGTATTTATTTGAGTTATTTTTTAGAAAGCTCTGTGAAGAGAGATGGATGCTTAGAAAATTGATTATTCCTAATACTCAATAACACAATGGTGTAGTAGAGATAAGGAATTAAGTATTGTTAATGTTAGGTGGATAATGGCGCAAAATGTTTCCCAATTGGGAATTGCACTAGTTTGTTGCCTATATCCCTAACTAAGTGCCCTCCATATCAGATTTTACACTCCATTTTAAGTAATGGGTTAGTAGAGAGCCATCTATGGGCGATTTGTAACCGTTAAGCAGCTTATCTTTATTCTACTTCTGATAAGATTACGAAGTTAAGACCTAGGGTTCTATAGCGCATTATTGTATGCTGTCTTGTAAACACAAAGGGTCGTGTGGTGCATTATTGTATGAGGTCATGCAAACCCTCCGGGTCATGTGCATATAGGTAAGCAGCTTTGTGGTAGTGTAACTATGTCACATAAAGTTTTCTTAGTAAAGGTGACGTGAATAGAGTTTTGGAATTCTATAAGATAGAGAATTCTAAGCATAGTGCTTTATGTAGCCTAGTTGAGAATGGAAAGAAATTTCCAATATCCTAGGGACAGTGGGAGCGATGTGCCTACTAATGGACTATTTCATTAGAGAAGAATACTCTACATTCTTAGTTGCGTGGTAGCGAATGTGAAAATTTTTCACGTCATCACTGGGTGATTGAGAGGGAAACATTCATGATTGCTCCGTAAGATGATAAAGAGCCTAGGATAATGCCAAAGGCTCTAGTCCCTTGTTTTTAGAAAGTGGATTAATGTTGCGCAGTTTAAGACAAAGTTTTTGAGGATTAATCATTTCTATAATTTGGTTGACTGTCCATTATGAAGCAAAACTGTTCTAAAGTTATGCATGATTTGGATAGTCATTGTTGAGGCATAAGGCTCGCTAGATACCGAAAAGTCGCACTATTGAGGAAAGTGCAGACCATGAGAAGACTTTCTCTTACGGAGTGAGGTTATTTTGACTTAGGCTATGATTGACATAAGTTCGGAACATTGATTTGTAGACATTGTGACCCAACTTTCTCGTTAGAGAATTGGATAAGTAGATCCGTAGAGATTTACCTTCGGCTTTTATGGTGAAAAGTTAGGAGCGCAAAAAGGTTGCTAGTTCCAATAAATCTTTTACAGCCTAAAACAGTTATCCAAATAGTGGTTCTTAGATTTCGTCAAGCCATGATAGGCCAATGATGATCGATGAAGACCACTAAGGCATGATCAATGGTCTAAAAGAAGTTTTTCCTTACTTAGTCATTATGAGCCAGGAATTTATAGGGTTGTCGCCACCTAGGGTGGCCAGTCCTCTATTTTAGATATGATAGACATGGGTGATGTAATTTATATGCTCGGATGTACGATCCTTAGGGATTGTTTTGGGAGAATTCCTATTTTGTCTTCGATGACTTACATAAGGAATATCCTAGAATGATTCTAGATGCAAAATTGCAAACCCATTGACTTACCTATCAGTAAAAGCCAGAGCCTTAGCTATTGAGTGAATCCTCAGATTGTCTTTGGGAGAAATAGATGACCTATATTCCTTGATTTTTTCTTTGTTGTGGGAGCCTAAAGTACGCTATGTGGGCGTATTCGGCATGATAAGTGTTATCTTTGGTAAATGGTCAACTGAGTTGTTTAGACATTGACCTTGCTCATTAGACTGTGGATAAAATGCTTTACTAGTAGCATATTAATTTGCTCCTTGTAAGATTCAATGCGCTAGTTGGGCGCATTTGCGCTAGTTAGGCGCATTAAGAATGGACGCAAATTGGTCACCAAAATATCTTTAGAGAGGTTATTGCGCAAGAGGTTGTGATCTTGAATCACTTCATGTGAGGCGTACATGGTGGATTTCGTTGTATATACTTATTGCAAGAGGTGTTGATAAGGCTTATGTTTGGAATCTATAATTGCGCAAGTTGTGGTCAATTTTTTTTAAATCGATCACTTATTTTTAGATGATGGGATGTTGACACTATTATGGTTTGTGTCATAATGATTAGCAGATGATGATGTCAGCAGGCAAGATTGGCTCACTCATACGAGCAATCACCCTTGGCGCTTGGGAGCGAGCAAGGATGAGACTAGTGGTTTATTTTTATTTGGAGCCAAGAGAGGCTTAAATAATCCACTATGCATGTCGCCTTGGTTACAACCAAGATGAGGTCGTGTTAAGGACCAAACATGGATGTTAGTACCCACTTTCCATGTTGTGCCTGTTATGATTAGCCAGATGCGAGATCTCATTTGGCGCCTGGAAGGCGAGCAAATAGAGAATTCGGGTTAGGCGCTAGAAAGCGACTAGACTAATATCTGTACGGTGTATCGAGAATGACGTCACTCTTTATAGAAGAGTTACTCCACCATAGCATGTATTCATACTATATGTGCTTGGCGACTGAGTAATAAGGTGAGAGAATGGATCCCTGTTTCCTCACCGTGTGAGTCTTATGTGTCATTATTGATATGACTTTCATTTATGTACCCTTTTGTGACTTTTGACTATGTCATAAGGTAAGGGGTTGATGTTCTGCTACTTTGGTATGTTGCCTGCGGTCATGTATGATTCGGCCTTAAGGGACATCACTGGGAAAGCGGTCAATCCTAAACTAAATGGCATGAGGGCAAAAGGAAGATCATCTAGTATTACACCACTGTTGTATATTCACTGCCGGCAACTCACATTGCTCTGTATGAGAGGCAAATTGAGTGTGAATATATTGCAAGAATTGAGAGGGTCAAACATGCTCTTTTTGAGGGATTATAGATGTTTTTTGGACCGGTGTAATCAGATGGGTCTGGGGTATATGAGACACTATTTCTGTTCTTTTTGGGTTGATGTCTCTATGCTGGCTCATTTTGAGTTTCTAGTATAGAGCTCCCACATGCAGGTGTTCTCAGCAGTCGCACGGTGCATTGGCTAGTATGAGATTGTTCTTTTTTGGAGAGATTGAAATAGAGATGTGGCAGTGTCATGCCAACTCATGTGCGAGTGGGAGATGTTAGAAATTGGGCGCCCATGTGGCATGACTCTTTGAACCTTTTGAACCTAAACTTTTTGAACCTTATCCATGTAAGTTTGAATTTGAATTCAAAACTTAGTTGGATAACCATTCAGAATATCTATATCTATCATATCAATAGATATGGATAGATGGATAGATAGATAGTGGTTGTTATATCTGATTATATATTTTATATATAATATATTTAATAGATCAGATACGTATTTCAGATATACGTTATGTGGTTTTTACCCATAACCTTTTTTCCAAACTCTCTCTCTGACTCTCTCCCATTAAAACAACGATCAAGCCTCTGCACTGTGACTTGTGTAGGTGATACTCATTTTGTAGTATCACTTCACTGTTGGGTTGATTGATCAGATTCTAGAAGCACATGATTTACCCACGAGGTTCTTCTCTAAAAGGTATGATTCTGATATTTTATCCGCTGCGTTATTATGCTTTATGATTTACAAAGTTAATTCTAATGATAGTGTAAGTTGTAGAAGTATCTAGAATGTTTAAGAGTATTTAAGAGTGTGTGTATGTAAATGTTGTTGTGCTAGAGTTCTCACTAGTGTGTGTATATTCATTGGACTCAAATTGTTTTGGGAGAAAACATAAAAAACTCAAGAAAAAGGATCAGGGAGAGAGAGAAAGAGAGAGAGGCCTCAACCTTTGTGCTAGAAAAACTTTTAAGGGGTGGGTTTAACAGATCTAAGTGAAGAAAAGAGAGGAAACTCAAGGAATTAAAAAGGAATTCAGTCATTGAAGACTAAGGTAAGAAATTGAAGCTTAAATTTTGTAGATAAATCACCTAAAAGCTGAAATTAAGAGATAATTGGGTTCAATTTCATATAATTAAAAAGAAATTTGCAAGAAGATGAAATTTTTTTAGTTAGATTCATGATTATGGAAATTAATTTTAAAATTAATTATTTTGGATTTGATTCTTATAGTCTCGCATGAAATTAAGTTCTATTGTTACATGCATAAGTGAATTCTATAAATCTTTGAGTTTATATTTACATGCATCATGGACTTTGAAGAAGTTGAGCCATTCAAGTTCATATTTTGAAGAGAAAAAAAGGGAAATGTTTTATAAGGATCAAGTTTATGGAAATTTGGAGTTAATCCTAGAATTAGATAAAGTTTTGATCTTATAATGGAAATTAGACATCGATTTGATTTTGATCTCTAACCCTTGCATGTAATGTAATTTAAGAGTTTTATTCAAATTAAATATATTTTGGAACATCTATGATTATGAATTAAGTTTTGGGTCACAAATTGAGTCAAGTTCAAATTCTAAGAGATTGATTTTGTAATTCATCATTTAAGTTTGCTTTTTTTTTTTTTATTCATCATGGAATTGGATTCTATCTTTACATGCATCATATGTTTTCAAGGGTTTTGAAGATTTAATTCAAGATTTTAAAGGAAGAAGAACAAAATTTTGAAATTATATGTTGGAAGTTTAATTCATGTTTTAGAATTTATGAGTTTGAAATTGGGTTTGACATGAAGAAAATTAATTAAATCTAAATTTGGACAAATTAAGAAATAAATTATGATTTGAATCTGACAATCAAGAATTGGTTTGATTTTAATTTGAAATTCATACATGCAAATATTTTCCTAAGAACTTTATAATTTTAATTGCATGTTTTATAAGAAAAAGGAAGAAAAGTTGTGATATCATAATATTCATAAAATTTTGGTTTTAATCTTGGCAAACCAAAGAGGGTTTTGTATTATAATTTAAAATTAGTCATGGATTCATGTTTAGAAAGGAAATTACATATCTAAATCGAGTCAAGCATGAACCTAAGTTTTGAAATAAAGTTTGGGAGCTAAATCTTCAATTTTGAAAATCTAGAAAATTTACAGACCGCTCGAGTGACCAACTGGTGGCTTGAGCTAACCCACCTTATGTTTGTTAGTCGTTCGAGTGACGAAGTGTTAGCTCAAGCGCACTTTTGACCCGACCAGTATTTTTGCAGACAATATGGTCTGCTCGAGACCAAGTGGTGGCTTGAGCGGTCAGGCTATTTTTAGCATGACTTGAAAATTGTACATTGCTCATATTCTGATCTCGTCTCTTTCCAAGCATTCTAGACATGATTTCTGGCTCAATAAAGTTTGATAAGCTAACAATCAACATAAATTAGTTGGTTAAAGAATAAGTCATTGATTTAACAGTCATTGATTAACAAGCCAAGTAAGAAATCTGTCTATTTGGGAAAGAAAGATTTAGTAATGAAAGAATATGTGAAATGGGAACCCAGTTTATTTGAAAAAGAAAGAATAAGCGTAGTAGAACTTCAGATTACTTAAACAGAAAAGGACAAGAGAAATTAAGTTTGATCAAGGAAGTGATATTGTGTTTCAAGGTGTATCTGTTATGTGTTTGTGTAGGTCATGCGCCACTGTCTGTTTGATCTGTTTCTGGAGCTTTCTGTGAGTAACAACTCTGTAAAGTTATGTTTGACTATAAGTATTTTCTGAATGACATGATTTACTCAGTTTTTTGAAACGCTATTTTGTGAATCATGAATGATTGTTGTAGCTTGACTTTTTGTGCTCCTTTCGTATATAAGTAGCCCTATAGTTCGGACTCCTGTGGTTTTGAATCTGATCTGTCAAGTGCAATGTGAAATAGATAAACACAAAAGAGTTTAAATCTGGCAAATATTTTGGAAAATTGATTTTGAATCAAAATGTCAAAAATGGACTGCTTTGCCAAATATAGAGTCGCCACCTAAATATTTTTGAGAAATTTAGGAAACCCATGACTCATGCCAAAGGCCACGTGTCCGTCATCACAAACATTGTCTCGGCTCGGGAACTTAGGTACGAGAGGAAAAGTTCATGAATTGAGCACCCCACTCGCTTGATTAAAGATCAGCCTCTACAAATCATGATGTGATTCTTATTTACATATATGCTTTTGTTCCGGTTATTAGGCTATTGTTAATATGTGATGCGCACATAAGTATAGACTAATTTGCAAAAATTGAAACACTTTGATTCATGTTTGTTTTGAAAATTGTTTCGAATATGTACCACTTGAAAAAGTGATTGCATATGCACATTGATCAAATTATTCCAATTCAAGAAATTAGCTTTCGTCCACAGGCATTCAAACAATTTATTACTTAAGCAATTAGCCTCATGGTAAGCATACTAGATATGGCAACAATCACACTCATGCAATGTGCTAAAGCAAATAAATGCTCACCTAGTACTCTGAGGCGAGCCAAAAGAAACAAAAGAGTTAGAAAACATGCATGCTTCTAACTAATGCAACATGGCTAATGCAACACATGCAATGGTGCAACTAATAGGCTCAGCTACTAATTACGACATGTGAATCAATTAGATAGCATGCGGTTTAACACGTATTCAATAAAGTAATAAACGACAATGCTTGTTAGGATGATGAATTGAGCCTCAATTCATGCAAGACAAATGGTTGTAAACATGGAATATGCTAAATGAAACATGATGTTCTATTCTATCCATTGTAAGCAAGTAATGTGGGGTTGGAGGACATACACATTATTACAGTTGGCCTTCGCACAAGAGGGTCCGAATGAATGAACTAGTTAATTAATTACCTAATTAACTAACTATTACAAACCCAAATAAAAAAAATTAACTACACTAGCTAATTAAATAAGTACAACACAAAACTAACTAACTATTCTGACTAATTAGTTACAAATCCACTACTCTAAGCATAGCATACTAATTTTACAACAACATTTTGACGGATCCCGAGAATCAAGGGATGGCTCATGCATGGATGTGAGTTTCCACTCGATAATGCTCTCTGTTTTGCTACTGGAATGTTTCTTTTGCACAGTTAGAAAATTGTACATGTTTTCCACCTCAGTCTCTACTCTGCTCTGCTAGAAAAGGGACACTGCCTAGCTGAAAAAATGGCTGGCAACCCAGAAGTAATGGCCAGCAGGCCACTAATAGTGGGTTGCTGTCCAGCAAGAGTGGCCTGTCGGCCACTGATGTTGGTTCTTTCCTGCAGCAATAGAGGACAAATAGAGCACAAACCAGAGTATTTTTAGGTGATGTTTGTCTATCTTACCTCTCCTTATAAGCAAATAGGTCAAAGGAGGGGTAGGCTTGGTTTGCAAACCATCAATCAAAGCAATCTCATTGCGTGATGACTTATGAATCAAGGGACTCAATTTCAATAAATGGTAAGGAAAGACTAACAAAACCCCCTCCCTATCATGGATTGATCAAGGGAAGTGGTTGACCTTGGAAATTTGAATCATTTCATCACTAGCAAGTATGAAATGACCTAAGTTTCCATGTGTTCAATTAACGTCCGATTGAACACTAAATTGCTTTGTTATCATGCATCACTTTTAGCCCCAATTTTATTACTTCATTCTAATTAGCATCCATTCATTAGTTCATTTAAGTCCAATAATGGGCTTTAAGTCCTCTAATGGAACGGAGCATCAAACAAAGAGTTGTTTTGGGCATGAGAGAGACACCATGCCGTTGGTAATGAACCTCCAAAGAGATTAAACCATTAAGCACGATACCTCTATCTCAAGCTTAAATAAGCAATTAGTTTGAAACATCTTTCAAAACAAAGAAAAAGCCAAAAAAGGAGGGAGGTTGCAGAGGTGATTAGAAATGAATGCAAGTATGGAAAGTAAGAAATAAACACTATAAACTCAAATAGGTTGGTGGCTAAGGCCTAAACCACCAAACCTATGAGGACCTTTACACTACAAGCCTACAACACAAAGCATGATTGGAACAAACACATAAAAAACAATCCTAAAATAGGCTAAAACAGTGTTGGAATTGAAGTTAAAAGAGCTAAAAGAGTAAGCTTCAACATGAAGCAAGTTAAGCTAGTAAGCAAGCACAAGGAGGTGGAGGCTACCCCCTCCATTTTTGGGACTTCAAAACATGATTTTAGCCTCTGAAAAACCTCTGAGATTCAGTAGTAAAATGCTCAAAAAGAAAAAAAAAAAGATAATAGAAAGGTGGGAAACACAAGGGCGAAGGCTTAAGAAGGTAGGTGCAAAGAAGGGTGATCCACCCCTCCACCCTTAATGGCCTTAAACCACAAGTTTCAACCCATAAATTTAGTGTAAAAACAGTCCAAAAACATTAGAAAAGATGGAAAATAAAGAAAGGGAAATATACCTCTTGAAGAGGGATACCCTTTTTGAGTTACAAACCAACAATTACACACCCTCAAGAGCTAAATATAGGCTTAAAAACACTTTAGCACAAATACCACAAGGTCTGGTTTAGTGTATAGGCAAAAAGTGAAGAACTTGCAAGAGAGAGAGAGAGAGAGAGAGAATTGTAGAGAGAGAAATATTTTTGCTCGCAAATTTTTCTAATCTTTTAAAATGTGAGAGAGGATCCTCTATATATAGAAAAACATGAGACCACCTCAGAAATATCTATGCAGACACGTATGGACTGGTGAATGCATCTGTGGAAACAGTTGGCACAGATGGCAAAAAGATCTTAAAAAACACACAAGTAGCTGCAATCCACACTTGTGGGTCTGCAGGTCCTAAGATGTTTAGGCTTGAAAAATTGCTATTTTGGTCCAAAAACAAGGTTAGAGGTTCATAGGGTTTTGAGGCTAAAAGTTGAGGCATTCTACTAAGGATTTCGGGCATTTGATAAGCATATACAAATTCATCATTGGGTGCGCAATTGGTAGCGCCCAAGTCGTAAGGGCGGTCAAAAATAGGGTGTCTACAATTGCCCCTCCTTGACAGAACTTGAAGTCATGACATGACGTGAGTGAATGTCAAAGCCCGAAGATGACCAATTTTGATAAGGCCGTAAGACTTACGCAAATAATCAAGACATAAATAAAAGTGGTTGAGCTCGCAAGCTGCCTATGTATCCCTTTGCAGGGAATCAAACCAATATAGTTCTGGGGTAGGATGCAAATGATATGTACGAAAAATACTTTGAAAGTTGGACTCACACACTTTACGAAGCCGGTTATTTTGAAAACTCATGATCATGCAAGATGATGCACTAAGCAATAACAGATGCAATAAGCAATAACAAGATAATAACATATTCATGAAATTGAGCAGGATTTTATGCGGAAAGAACCCAATACGTGCACTCTAACCACATCGAAGTTGTGAACAAAAATTGCCCAAGGTCATGTTTCACGCGTCCTAAGATACACAACCACTCAAGGTCACGTTTTATGCATCCTGAGATAAGGGAAAAACAACTCAGGGTCGCGTTTCATGCGTCCTGAGATACTCTAATCACGTTGAAATCGTGAGAAGAGGAGAAAAACTGCTCAGGGTCACGTTTCACACGTCTTGAGATGAAAACCGCTTAGGGTCGCGTTTCTCACATCCTGAGATACTCTAATCACGTTGAAATCATGAGAAGAGGAGAAAAACCACATAGGGTCGCATTTCACGCATCCTAAGATAAAGACCGTTCATAGTTACGCTTCGTACATCCTGAGAAAAAAACAACTCACACGTCCTGAGATAAAAACCGCTTAGAATTGCGTTTCACGCGTTCTGAGATTAAAACTGCTCGGGGTCGCATTTCATGCGTCTCGAGATAAAAACCGCTTAGAGTCGCGTTTCACTCGTCTTGAGATAAAGGCAAAAGGTACGAGATTGGACAACAAATACGCAATGTAATGAAAGCTGTGATAGATGCACAAAGTGAACAAGTGCGATAGATGCATAAAGTGAAGAAGATTACAAATCAATACAGTGACAACGCATGTTCCATGCAAGAAACAAGAGCACGCTCTATGCAAAACTAAAAGGATATTCCATGCATGAATCATGAACAATGCAGGGCATGCGTGCAACATAAGTATATGTGAAAATACACATTCTATGCAACAGAAGAGAACAAATATGTAATTTGATAGAACAAACAAAAGTGATGTTCGGCGACAACCTCCGATTTACTCCTTGGAGACTTTGCAACATGCTTAAAAGGATACACCTTGTTTATATTGGCAAATGGAGAACGTTCGTGCGCCAGAATACAACGAGTATTGGGAACAGCGTAATCGGAACACAGTTTTGAACTCCTCAAAAACCAATCTGGACCTAAAAGAGAACCTCCCATACACTGCTCGGGCAAAAGAGGCACAAAATAGCACTATGCTACAAATGAGGACTGTCGGCCACCTGTTGGCCACTAATGAAAAACTAGGCGTAGATTCATCTTTTTGGCACGGGTCTTTATATACACATCACCACACCTCATTTCCTCACACACCTAAGGTCGAAATCATCCTTCCTCTCTCTCTAGATCCGTGCTTTACACGCGTTTTCCAACACCCCACACAAACTTTTTTCGTAAACCCTCTTTGATTCTCTACAATTTGAACCGATCAGATTTTGTTATCGTTGATTTTTTTTTGCATTTTTACTACTTCGGGCTTATTTCCCTCGAGTTTCTCTCAAAGTTTCGCAAATTTTCCTGGGTTTTGACTTTTTCTCCCATTTTCTCTCTCCTAGGGTTGACTTTTCCAAGTTTTTCCTCTTTTCTCCATTTTTCTTCATTTTCACCCACTTTTCACCCACTTTCCAGGTGGCAGATGATGTTCCACATGATGGTGCTCCTCCTAAGGTTCCATCTCCACTATCTCCATTATAATAAAATATAATGTTAATGTGTGTTATATAACATAATGTAATTAGGGTATTATATATTAAACTTAGGTTTTTTGTAATAAAAAAGGTTTAGGAATTATTTTTCAAAGTAGCCGCCACGGGGAGGGAGAGAGAGAGAGTGTGTGTGTGTATGTGTGTGTGTGTGTGTGATTGTGCTTTATCATCTAAGGGCTTAATCACATAAGTCAAGCATAGGAGTCGAGGGAGAGAGATGGGAAAGAGAGAAGAGAAGGAAGAAAACGATTAGGGTTTTGTTTTGGTGGCTCCTTTAGTTCTTCAAATAATTCTTTGATCTTCAAAAAATATTGTGAGTACAAAACCCACTTCCCTTGATTTATATTTAATTCGTTATTTTTATTTATTTGATGTTGAATTGATTTTATATTTGCATGTAGATAATTGATCGATTTAAATTATTTTGATTAATAGTGTATGTAAGGTTTAAGGTTTTTAGATGATTGATTGATTTTAATTATTTGTTTAGTGGTATATGTAAGGTTTAGGGTTATTAGTTGATTGATTGATTTTATTTACTTTGATTAGTTGTGTATGCCATGTTTAGGGTTTTTATATGGATTTATTTTATGGTTGTAATCACACTCATGGTTATATAAAATTAACATTAATTAGGAACCCATAGATAAATTCCTTATACTCCACCATGACTCCATGGATTGTTGTTTTATTTAAGTGATTGTGAGAAAGAGTGTATTAAAAAAGTGAGGATTTGGAGATTTATTTGAATGCCTTAGGCTTGGCATTGTTATGTTTGTTCTCATGAGTGAGATGTTTTGTATATGTATATTGTTGCCTCGTTCTCATGAGTAGACGAGTGCTTTGATTTGCGCGCGTACGTATATGCTAACCATCCGGGGAGTGTGGGTCAAACTCGGGACGATGTCCCCATGCAAGTTTGGCTTCAGAGTGGTGTTAGGTATACGGGAGGCACATGGGATATATGTGTAGGTTGGAAGTGGAGGGCTGAAGTGGTGGAGTTAAGGTACAAAGAATTAAATATGGGTTTATTGTTATAGTATGAATTGTATTGATTTGTACATCTTGAAAAATAGTAAAAGACCTCGATAAATTTTGAAATTTGAGAGGAGGCATGTATACATGATTCTAGACAACTTTTTTGTTTTAACTTTTTATTAAAAAGATCGATTAGAACTTATAATCGGATGATCTTAGATATTATAGGTTTGATTCAATTTAGTAATGCAGATTTTAGAGGCTGTTTTAACCCACGAAACGAGCTCATTTTTTATTAGTTTTGGATAAGTTGAAGTAAAACATTATTCTGCACACTTTTTGTGTTTTGAACTTTTCAGAAAAAAATCATCTTAGGGCAGTTTTTGTTCGTTTTCAGCTTCAGATTTTTCGATTGAATTCCGTCTAGGTTTTTCTATCAAGTTTTACTCTCAACTTGTTCAGTTTCTGTTAAATTCGCTCATGTGATCTTTTAGGAAATTTGATTCTGTACAACTTTCGTTCTTTGAGTTTTGGTCAATTCGAATTATTTAAGCATGAAACGGTGCATTTTTTATACTTTTTCAGCAAGTTACGTATGATTAAATTATGCTAACTTTATTTTGTTGTAGGATGATGGGTCTTACGAACTTTTTATGCAGGGCTGACCCACCATATTTTTATTTCTATTTTGTTTATTTTATAATCAATTTATATTTCGTTGTGTACGGGTAAGAAACTAAACGCCACCGTATCTCAAGAAACTACCTATTCGTCTCGATGCGGATGAAACTACTTGTCTTGTCCCATAACAAGAATTAAATGTTTTTTTTTTTTTTTTTTTTTTTTTGTGTCTGGTGGACACGTGGGTGTTAAATCTTGTACTCATACCAGTATACTTGTATACTGACTCGTTTTGTCTCTTGGCAACTCGGGTGCGTTCTGTTTGAGCGCAGCCGAGCTTCTTTTGCAGGATTAGTTGAGGCTATGGTATTGACAAGAAATAACTATGATCGTAGAACATATCGTTTGGACTTCTTTTGTTTTTCTTGAGCTTAGGGTTGTTAGTAGTTTATGTATTTTTATTATTTTTATTTTTTTTATGACCTTAGTATTGGGATATTTTGGCATGGTTTGTAACCGTACATTATTTAAGTTATTTTGACTATGTGTTGTTACTTTAATATTAGAGGTATTGGTTAGTTATAAAATTATGGTGAATGGTTTGGTTGACATATAGTTTTTTTTTTTGTTTTTTTGTTTCATCCCTAGGATTTGGATGACGGAATATTAATGGGTTTTGGTCCTAATTAAATATTTAATTGTCCGAATTTTGGGGCGTGACAGTTTGGTATCAGAGCTCTGGGTTACCTTAGACTTGTAAGAGTTTAGGTGATCCTCGGATTCTGGAATCATGGGTTAGCGGGTTTAGATTGGTGGTTGAATTTAGTCTAAGTATTCATGAACGAATTTTTGTGTGTTTAACTTGAAGGTGATGGCTGGAAGGTATAATTTGAGAAGTGTTGAGCCTAATGGCATAGGGGAAGAAACAGTTGCTAACACAACGACAACGACAGTGGTGTAGACGTGCCCGAACGTCACTGGGGGGGGGGGGATCCCGTTTTGTTCATTTGGGCTTACTACAGTTCGGACTCAAATGTCACGGTTCTTAATCTGATCTCGTAAAGTGCAATGCAAGACTGATAAATCACCAAAGAGTCCAAATCTAGCAAATCGTTTTGGAAAACTGATTTTAAGAAAGAAGTGCCAAACATGGACTGCTTTGCCAGATATAGAGTCGCCACCTAAATATTTTAATTTGGGGGAATTTAGGAAACCCTGACTCGTTGCTTAAGGCCACGTGTCCGTCATCACCAAAGTTGCCTCGGCTCGAGAACTTGGGTACGAGAGAGGAAGGTCATGCAATGAGAACCTCCGCTCGCTCGATCGAAGATCGGCCTGTACTAAGCAATATATTTTATTTTGAAAATATATGCGTTCTTATTTCGGTTATTAGCCTAAAATTACTATGTGATACACACAATACACAAGTATAGACCGGATCGCCTAAATTAGAACAACATTTCATGTTTGTTTATTTGAAAATGGTTTGATGGTGCTACTCGCAAGTAGGCTAAGATGTAGATTTGCCACTCTTGGGTGAGCTTAGAAAACATGATTTTTGCCACCCCGCAGAGTGGGCTTAAAACTCGCATTCAATGAATTGTTCCAATTCAGGTAGTCCAACCTTCACCCACAGGCATTCAGGCAGTTACATCACATAGGCAAATAGCCTCATGGCAAGCATGCTATTATGGCAACACTTACACATATGCGGTATGCAAAAGCGTAAACGCGTACCTAGTACTCCAAGCCAAAACAATAGCTAGTTAGTAATCAAATGCATGATTCTAGTTCATGTTTAATGCAACACATGCAAAAATGCAACTAGAATAGGCTTGGCCAATCTAAGAATGGCATATGAAATGCGACAACTCGATACACGTATTCAAGTTGGAATTGAAATACTATGCAGTTAGTATGATGTGCCGAGCCCGGTGCATGCAATACAGATGAATGATGTAAACATGCGAGCATAAGGATGCTAATTGAAACATGACCTAAAACTAACCATTGAAAACAGATAAGTAAAAGGGAGAAAGACGTGGGGTTGGAAGACATTCACACACTCACGCACACTTACTACAAAATTTTCTCTCTTGATGGAGGGTCCGAATAAATAATACAAACCGAATAATTAATCAACTACCCTAGCTAATTAAATATTACAAAACCCTTAACTAATTTAAACAAATTAACTAAGCTATGAAACTAAAGAGGGCGCCGCAGCTCCGCCTCGGAATGATTGAATGATGCATGCTCGATCGTCTCGCTCGGAAACCCGTTGCCATGCCACATGTTGCCTTTGTTTGCACTGTTTTACACCTCTGAAAACTGCACAAGTCCAAAGGATGTTTCCGAACCACTCCCTGAGCACTGTGGGATGTCACTGGCCAAAATATAGGAACATCGGCCATGTGGAATTGGTCATTGACCATTTGTGAGGATCTTGGCCAACAATGTTTAGTCGCTCAGCACTGAAGATGGCCGACCAGCCATATCTTCCTACAGAATGCTGTTTTGCTGCAGCAGAGGACAAACAGAGCATGGCAATGCATTTTCAAGACAATGTGTGCACAACCACCCTTCCTATCATGTCATGAGCTCAAGGGAGTATGGTTCTCGACCCTCAGACTATCAATCGCACATTTCAATGCATGATGGCCAAATGAGCCACGTATGCAAATCAATGTGGAATGAATGCAACAAAAACATATGAATACCTAGAACTCTATCATGCTTGATCAAGAGCGTCGACGACCGACGATTGAGGCACGGTTCGTCACTTCAAGTACGAACGTTCCTCATTCCTCGTGTTTGGTTTGACACCCCAAACCAAACACAATGCAATGCATGCAACCAAGCACAATGCAACATGGAAATGCAAGGCAATGTAACGTGAGCATGACAAATGCAATGCAATGCAACCTAACATGTAAACAACATGATATACAATAAGTATGCAATACGACTATGCAACCTAGATATGCAAACATACAATGTGATAGGCATGCAACAATGATACCAACAATAAGTATGCAATAACATACAATGCGATAAGCATACAACAATACACAAACCGCATGATCCATGGACTTATACTGAAAATGGATAGGCCTCAGCCATACCAAAACAGTGGCCAAAGTGCCAAGAAATGATGGAATGAGATACACAATAAGCATGCGAATGTAATGGCCTATCACCTAGGCATAAGGATACAACTCTCAAGCATGAGCAAGAAGTGACAAACAAGATAATACGGCAATGAGAGGAGCTCTGAAATGATATTAGGAATGATGCCAAATCAACCAAACAACGTAAGCATAGCATGCAATAAAGCTCAAGGCTAGAAAAGTGGTTTACACTATGGCCATAACAAGTGAGTGTAGACACCCCATTTTTGACCGTCCTCGGGACTTGGTTGTGCTTGCAGGTACACCCAACAACTAGTTCGACTGCTCGCCGAGTACTCGACTGTCGTAGCGGAACATCACCGGTTTGAGCTTCCCGGACCTTGCATCCTTTCTGCCCCATTTTTGGACCTTGGCTAGGTCTTTTCAGAGTGACCCTTTTGGTGCACTGCCGGTCATGGCATGGCACTGCTAGCCATTGCTTTGCTCCTGCCGGCCACTGGTGAAGCCCTGTCGGCCATCAGTGAGCCACTGCCAGCCATTGCTGATGGCCGGCACCCCCCTATTTTAGTTGGTTTTCCTTCTGATCTTTTGAGCCAGTTGGATTTTCATTTGCTCCACTCCACACACGTGTATGGAGGGATGAAGCCCTTGCAAAGCTTCTTGAAGAAGCTTTGCCTTTTCATCCTTCTATATAAAGAGGATGCCATCCTCTTTGACAGGGGTTCTGAGTTTTTGAGAGCAAAAACTCCCTTTCTCTTTATATTGCTTGTATTTTGTGCTTAGAAATTGGATTTCCTTTCACTTTTACACTACAACACCTAGATATACACCACCACCATTGAACCAAGATTATTGGGAGGGCTTCTTGAGGTCTAAAAGCAAGCTTCCACCCCCTAAAATTGCTGGTTTCAAAGAGGGTCTTCAAGGGTGGGCATTTCCCCAATTTTTGCACTTTTTTGCACCTTGCTTTAGCCCTCTTTACATATTGATTTAGGCTTTGCTTATAACTGGAAAAAGTCTTGTTTTTAAGTCCTTTTTAAGTTTGGTTAAGGTCATTTTTCTGTTTGGGTGTGTAGCCCCCTTGCATGCTTTGTTTGGCTTTGTTTTAAGCCATATCTTGAGGCCTTTGAGCTAGCCTTGGTTTGGCCTTCCTAACACTGAAATCCAATGGGATTTTGGTGGTAGAGGTGTGGTTTTGAGGTCCTAAATCAGAGGGGGTAGTCCCCTCTCTTTGTGTTCCTCTTTGCTTGCATTTTTGGCCTTCCAAAGGACCATCCCTCTATGTATTTTTGAGGCTTGGTTCAGGCCTATTTTTGTGACTTCTAGGACCTGCCTTGGCCCTGTCCCTGGCTGGTTTGGTCATATTTTGCATGCATATAGTATGTGTAGTGTAACTCCATCCATAGCTCATCAAAGTAGCATGTGTGCTTGGCTTTTGTTGTGTCCATTTCAGTCCATTTTTGGTGATGTTTTACCATGCCATGAACCTGTTTTGGGTTGGTTTTGTTACCCCATGCTTGCATGATGCACTTGTAGTGTAAATCCCCTAAACTAGCTTCATATGCTCCATGCCATACCATGTCATTTTAGCTTGTCTGATTTACATTTCAGCATGTATTTGGTCATCATTTGGCATGATATGACCCTATCCATAGTTGGTTTAATCATCCTTCGCATGCTCCATATAGGTGTAGAACAAATCATGTTTACTAGCCCTTTGTGCATGATGTTTTGACTCATCATCCTAGCATATTTTGGCTTTGCTCAAACTTGATTTTATGCTTATTTTGAAGTTTTCTAGGACTGTTTTAGGCTGCCATGTCCATACCACTCATGCTTTGTATAGCTGTAGTGTAAATGCTTAGGCTAGTCTTGGGTTTTGAGGCCCCTACCATGCCATGCATGTGATGTTTGCATGCCTTGCCCTCATTCCACATGCTATTTCAGTCCATAAAATGTTGTTTTTCACTGGCATTTGACATGCCTTGAATGCTTTGTATAGCCTGTGCTTTATGCCTCAAGAATGGACTTTTGCGCATGCCACTTAACCTAAGTCTTTGGCTCATCATTTTAGTACATTTTTGGTCCTAATATACCATGATGTAACTCTGTTCTTGGTTGTCCAAGTCATGCCATGATTGGATCTAATAGGTGCAGTGCATTGCCTCTTTTGTAGCCTTGCATGTCCTATGTTTTAGTTTGCATTGGCTTACTTCCATGCATGTTTTAGTCTTATATCAGTATGTACTAGGACTGTTTTGAGTTGCCCTTGCCGTATCCTTCATGCTTTGTATAGTGTAGACACCCCATTTTTGACCGACCTTAAGACTCAGACGCCACCAGTTGAGCGCTTGGTGATGTTGCATAATGTGCTCGTTCAGAAGTTTCAGAGTCGCGGCTGTGAGCCCTGCCTCCGGATTTCCGAACCCTCTTTTGTGCCTTGTCTCGGTTTGCAAACCAGACTCGGTTTTCTCTGTTTCTTTTCCTGAGGGGAGGGAGAGGTCTCGTAGACCATCTCCCAGTGGCCGTGGGCTACATTTTGTGGCCGCAGGCCATTTTGCCCATTTCGGAGTCCGGTTTCCGGTTTTTCGGGACCGTTGGCCGTGTGCCTCGGTTCGGGACCGCCTAACCATCTCCGTTTGTTCTAATTTTTGGCATACTTCCTTTCTACTCCCTTTTGAGGGACACTGGGGTCTGAGAAACCCACTTCGTGGCCGAATGCCACGTTCGGTGCTTACTAGGCAATTTTCGGGGCCTCGAACTGCGCGTTTTGGCCCCCGAGCATTCGTTTTGCATCGGTTTTTGTTCATTTTTGGCAGGTACCTCTGTTTTATCACCAGGAAGACCGTAGAAGGGTGGGAGGCCATCAATTGTCTCAACAACCAGTTTTTACTTCTCCGGCGCCCTCCGACGCCTGTTTTTCTCACTTCCGAGCTAATGTTGAACAACCTGGGCCCTTTTTCTTGAACTTTGGACCACATATTTGTGATGTACACACATAGGAGGACCCTAAAAGTTGGTGGCCGGCCACTAATGTTGCTTGACCCTTTTGAACCCCTCATTCTGAGCCAATGTTGAACAACCTGGAGCCACTTTCTTGAACTTTGAAGCACATATTTGTGTTGTACACACATGGGAGGACCCTAAAAGTTGGTGGCCGGCCACTAATTCCATTTGACCCTTTTGAACCCCTCCTAAAAATGGCTTGTTCTCTCTCCTGTTTTGGAGTTTCCAAATTTGAACCACAGGGTTGTGAAGAGGAGACCTGGGAGGCCACCTTTTTGTGGTGGCCGGCCACTAAAGCAATTTGACCTTTTTGACCCCTAGCCGGCCGGCTAGGGGGGGTGGCCGGCCGGCCACCTGCAGCTCCAAAAGGTGGCCAGCCATGTTCCTTGCAACACACACTTTACAGCTGTATAGCTGTATCCCCCAGAAAATATCTCAATCCGGGGGATATTTTTTGGGAGAAAACTTACCACCTTTTCCCCACCTTTACACCCTCTTTTTGTTCCTTATAACCAGCTGCAAGCATTTGTATTAGGGGTTAGAAAAAAATCCTTTGAGCCTCCTGCAAGCATTATCTCGGTTTGCGTGCCCGTGTGCATGCATTTCGAGGCATCTCATTTTCATAGCGCTGTGCATACTAGGTTGTATCTTAGATCGTATTCATGCATTTCCTCCGTTTGCGTGCCCATGTGCACGCATTTCGAGGCATCTCATTTTCATAGCATTGTGTATATCTTAGATCGCATTCATGCATTGCCTCGGTTTGCGCGCCCGTGTGCACGTATTTCGAGGCATCTCATTTTCATAGCATTGTGTATGTTAGGATTATATCTTAGTCGCATTTCATGCATGTTATGCATATTGCATCGTGTTCGGGATAGGAGTTAGCCCGGGCACGGGAAACGAGGTGCATTTCGTACTCCGAGTAACGGAACGTGTCTCAATTCCCAGTCATCGACACTCCGGATTACCCATGATGGAGTTAGGTTCTTGTTTTGTTTATACGTGCATTCATTCTATATTGAGTTGCACATTTCGACTCCTCTGCCATCATGCATCGATAAGCGTGATTGGTGGCACGAGGATCTAGGCATGCATATATCTGTGAAAATACATTGCTATGCCCCTTTCCTGCTCTCTATTGCAGCAAATGAAGAATCAGCAAACTTTCGGGGTTTGGCGCGCTTTCCAAGAAAAATCACAAAACAGAGGCTAATTGGGGCATCCCAGTGGATTTCCGCGCAAGACAACCCGGACATGCTTCATCCATCAGAAGCAAGGCAGCCCCTGGCTTGCATGCCAGTTTTATTTATTTTCTTAGTTGATTCGTTAATTAATTAGGAATTTGCACATTATTCGGACTGTAATATTTGGACTGTAATATTCTTTCATTCGGGACTATATATTTATTCGGACCCTCTGCGCGAGGGCACAACTGTAATAAGTGTGCGTGTGTGTGTTGTATGTCTTCCAACCCCACGTCTTTCTCCCTTTTATTTATCCGCTTTTGATGGTTAGATTAGGGCATGTTTAAATTAGCATACAGTATGACAGCATGTTTGCATCATTCATCTGTATTGCATGCACCGGGCTCGGCGCATCATACTAACTGCATTGTATTTTTCAAATCTAAATTGAATACATGATAGTTGTAGCATCTCATATGCCATGTTTAGAATAGTCGAGCCTGCTATAGTTTGCATTTTGCATGTGTTGCATTAGGCATTTCTGTATACTTAGGATTCATGCATGATTTCTAATGAGTTTCTGTTTTGGCTTGGAGTACTCGGTAAGCTTTATGCTTTAGCATCCTTGCATGCGTGTGAGTGACTGCCATGAATAGCATGCTTACCATGAGGCTATATGCTTACGTGATATAACTGCCTGAATGCCTGTGGGTGAAGGTTGGGTTACTTAAATTGGAATAAATCATCAAATGTTTTAAGCCTACCTGCGGGTAGCAAACCATTTTCAAAAAGCGAACATGAAATGTTTTGTTCCAATTCAGGCGATCCAGTCTATACTTGTATGCTGTGCGCATCACATAGTAACCTAGGCTAATAACCGGAATAAGAACTCACAATGTTTTCAAAAATAGATATCATGGTTAGTAGAGGCCGATCTTTGATCGGGCGAGCGGGGGTGCTCACGAAGTGACCTTCCCTAATCGTACCCAAGTTCCCGAGCCGAGGCAACTTTGGTGATGACGGACACGTGGCCTTTTGGCACCGAGTCAGGGTTTCCTAAATTTCCCAAAATAAAATATTTAGGTGGCGACTCTATATCTGGCAAAGCAGTCCATGTTTGGCACTTCTTTCAAAAATCTGTCTTCTCAAAACGATTTGCCGGATTTGGACTCTTTGGTTCAGACTTAGAACCGTGACACAAATCGAGTCCGAGCTGTAGCGAGGTCCCCCCGCAGGCTTGTTACATATAGCTGTAGTGTAATTGGCCTTGCAAGCTTCGTGTTTCGGTGATTTGCGCATGCTATCCTTGAGCTATTTAAATGATTTGGCATCATTTATCATCTCATTTCAGTGCATATAGTGTTGTTACGCTTGCACATTTGTCACTTCTTAAGCACTTTTGAGAGTTGCCCTTTTAGGCCCCTTTGATGAACCTTTCGCATTTTGCATGCTTGAGTGTGTTGTGTGGCTTAATTCATCGCTTTGGCTACTGATTTGGACCTAGTTGAGAGCCGTCCATCTTTGGTGTAAGCCCATCTTGCCATGTTGTCGCATGCTTGTTTCATTTCGTATGTTGTCGCATACTTGTTTAGCTTTGCATACCTTGCATGCTCATATGTTCATGTTGCATTTTGTCATGTTGTCCAAGGTTGTCACCTCACATCATGCTTATATGCTTGTTGCATGCTTGGTTTAGTTGCATGTTTGCACATTTAGGTCATGTTGCATGTTTGCCATGCTTATGTGTTGCATTGCTTGGATTAAGTGTTAATCCGAGCACGAGGAACGAGGGCCGTTTCATACTTCAAGTGATGGAATGTGTCTCAATTCTCAGTTGCCAAAGCACTTGATGATTCATGATAGAGTTCTAGGCTTTACTTGCTTTATTTGTGCATTCATTTTCATATTGATTGGCACAAGTTAGATCTTTGGCCATCACGCATCGGGATACGTGATTGATGGTCGTGGATCCGACTAGGCCTCTCCCTTGATGTCTTGAGGTGATTTGGAGTGCCATGGTGCGTACATATCCTTGGGAAACCCTCCATTTTCTCTATTTTGTGCTTTATTGCAGTTTGGTGTCACAGCACACCAGTGGCCGGCAGCCTGTCACTGATGGCCGGCAGTGTGCCACCCTTGGCCGGCAATGGACCACCTTTGGCCAACAGTGATCCTTCCATGGCCAGCAGGCCATTGGTGACTTCCCCTGCAGTGTTTTGGTAAGGTCCAGCAACAAGCACTGGAAGACACCCTGCAAACAGAGCCTCTGAAGAGCAATCAGAAGGTGTTTCGAGGCGAAAAACAGAAGCGAGCATGCATGCCTTCCTTCTTCAAACAGAACTGGAATAGCACCATTTACTGCTTTCCCTACCTGCTTGTTGTCATTCATTAATTAGTTAATTGATTTGTTAATTAATCAAGTTGTGTTATAATTAGTTGTAGCTAGTTATTCAATTTGGTTCTGTAATAATTAATTAGCTTGTGAGTTAGTTAATTAGGTGACTTGTATTATTTATTCGGCCCCTCCGAGTGAGGGCAAATTTGTAATAAGTGTGGGTGCGTGTGTGCATGTCTTCCAACCCCATTTCTTTCTCCCTTTTATTTAACCGCTTAGAATGGTTAGATTTAGGGCATATTTCAATTAGCATACCTTATGCTATGCATACGTGCATTTATTCATCTGCATTGCATGCACCGGTTGCTTACCCGATATAGGTTGTTTGAAACCGTTGCGTGCGTAGTGAAACCCTAGCTCCTGACAAAATAGGACAGGAAAACCTTACCCTAACATAGGGGTGTTTTGGCTCTCTCTTGTTTGTTATGTGCTTTTAGAGTGCGTCTCTATACGAATGCATGTATCAGTTTACAAGTTTGGGCATCAGGCCTGCAGGCACCGGTTCAGTATTTTGGGTATCAGGCCTGCGGGCACCATTTCGGTATTTTCGAAATCAGTTATCCGCGGGTATCAGATTCAGCTTCGGGGACCGTGATTTGGGAGTAATGATCAATCTTTAAGAACAGTGTATCAATTGCTTGTTAATTATACCCGACTGTGCGTTGTGTTTATTTACGCCATTATGCTGTCCGTTTGTCTGCTCGTTTATTCCCTTATTATTGCTTTATTTATCTTTTTGTTAGGTAGTTTAGCACAATTGCTTCAGACCAAGCAGATATTCCCCAAGCACTCTGGACAAGAGGTCGCCGACTCAATCGATCTGAGGATCTGGTCGACGGACAACCAGTGTTCCACTCTCTACCCCTGGTTATCAGATGGAGGCCGAGAAGACGCAGCGTATCTGAGCAGAGATTGCCAGATCGGTGGACTTTGAATAGTCTGGTTGAGCTTTCTGAGGTTACTCTAGAGTTAGACCTTTTGATATTTCAAAGAGATCAGGGCAGTATGGCGGTATCGACAGGAGTTGAAGAAATGATGCGTCAGATGCAGGAGACCATGAGAACCATGCAGCAGGACGCTGCTTGCCGAGATGAGTTTGCCAAACAACAGGCCGATATCATGGCCCAGCAGGCAGAGGTGATTGCCAGGTTGCAACAACAAACCGGGGCATCTACTTCCCACAAAGTTCCTCCCCCACCAGGAATTCCGGCGCCTGGGGAGGCATCGAATGTCCAGGCAGATACGGACATCCCGACAGGGGCCGGTTCCGCCCCTGATTCTACCTCAGTTATCCAAGGCATCTACGCTTGTCAATCAACCAGACTCTCCCTTCGAGTTCGAGGTAGACCACACAGCATTGAAATTGAGCAAGCTCGAGAAGTTGTTCAAGAAATCCCAGGGGGTGAAGTCCATACCAGACATCGAGGACGGATATACTGATGTGGCTGTGACGCTGCTGGATAGGTTTAAAATGCCACAAATCGACCGCTTTGATGGATCCGAGGATCCCATGGTCCATCTTCGGTTGTTCTCAGATATGCTGCGACCGATGGGCCTCACCAGACCACAGAAGCATTCACTATTCGGCCGGACCTTGTCAGGGGTGGCCGCTATCTGGTATGCAAAGTTAGAAGATGACGTTAAGCGGAACTGGGACGAGATGGCCGGGGCTTTCATTGCACAGTACTCCTATAACACTCAAATCGAGATTACGACCCGTGATCTCGAGACAACAAGGCAGGAGCCTAAGGAGAGCTTTTCAGATTTTGTGGTCCGGTGGAGGGCAAAGGCCTCAATGATGACCCTAAGGCCCACAGATAAAGATCAAACTCGGATGATTGTGCGTAATCTCTAGCCAAAATTGATGCAGAAAATGATTGTGCTCCCCTTCCCTACCTTTTCAGATTTACAGGAGATGGGGGTACAAATAGAGGATGCTACGAAACAAGGTCTGATTGACCAAGATAGGGAGCAACCCCGAAGAACCTTCAACCGCAACAACACAGGCACTAGCAATGCCGCAAATGCTAGAGCTTCAGAAGTAAGCGTGGTCACCACCATCCCCTTTTCCAGACCCATGGTAGCTACACCTTTTTCCGGCGCGTCCGGAAGCAACACACAAACCACCCGATTCCAACCCAGAGGCCAAAGAACCTTCACCCCATTGTATATGCCCCTGTCCAAGGCTCTAGGGGTATTAATCCGGAAAGGGTACTTGAAGCCCCTGGAGCCGAGGCCATTGCTAGAAAAACTTCCCCGTTCCCATAATCCAACCAAATATTGCGCATATCACCAACAACACGGTCATGACACCGACCAATGTTATAGATTGCGTCACGAGATTCAGGATCTCGTTGACAAGCAGGTGATTGTGCCTCCAAAAAAACCCAAAGTCACAATAAACCCTCTCCCACCGCACAACCAAGCTCCACCTCCCAAAAGAATCAACTTCATCCAGATTGGGGTCGTGTCTTACGATCCTAGTATATATATCACTCCTTCCCACCTATCTAAGCCGGAGGTGCTCTTTCCTGACTGCACTGACTCTTTGTGCATGTTGGACATCTCCAGAACCCAACCTGAGCCAATGGTGGTGACTGGCAAAGGCAGAACAGAGGAGATTTCAGAGGAGGATAGAATTGTTCAATCAGGGTTTGAGCAGTCTGGGAGTGTTACTGGGGAAGCCTACGATCTGAGTGATTAAATTCAGCCAGCAGGTCAGTTTGAGCCTAATATTGAATTGCCAGAGAGGGCAGAGCTATGTGTGGTCCGAGGGGATGGATTTGAGCAGGGGACAGATGGTTTGACGGCTATGGAAGAGAACTATGCCAACCTCCAATTTTTCAATGAACAAGAGCTAGAGGGCATGGTGGTCAACTGGTCAGATTTTGAGGAGTCAACAGAGGTCACCGGGTGGCTTGATGACCTGCCAGACGTTGTTGACAAAGCTTAGTTGGAATAGGGCCCGGCAGGGACAAGAATATCAGTGGTGGCCGGAAGGGCCGCAAATCAGAATGAATCGCCAGAGAGTGCCGGTGCTAAGAATTCTGCTCGAGACTTGGGCATTATGAATGCGAGAATTGTTGAACAGTCAGCTATACTGACGCAGTTGGAACAAGAAAGGTTTGAGGATGCTGAGAGAATTAGGAAAGCTAAGGGCCCTGAGAGGACTGAGATTGTTGTGTGCACGAAGATAGAGAATGTTGCGAGCATGTGGAAGGAGAGTACTGCGGGTGCAATTGAACCGGAGCCAGACAGGTGTCTGTTGGTTGCCGACGGAATGTGGTGGGAGGACGATGATTTATGTCTGGCCCACACGGATGAGGATTGCGGGAGTAATCATCCAGATGATACCTGGTATATCGGTGAGGTCGATCATATGACGAGAAGCGGGCGGTATTTCAAGCCCCCGCACCTAGACCAGCCAGAGGCATATAGGAAGGATAAGGAAGTTGAGAGACAGAAAGAGAAGCAAATCGAAGAAGAGGCTGTACTGAAGCAGTTAAAGAAGATACAAGCAGACATCTCCATCTGGGGATTGCTTATGGCATCGCGAGTGCTTCTATCTGGGGATTGCTTATGGCATCGCGAGTGCATCGACAAGCTGTCTAATCGGCCACCGACAAGCCCAAGCTCTCAATAGACACCACGCCCGAACAGCTGGTGGGCTTAGTTTTTTCGGGAGGAGCTACCTCGATGTTGACCTTTTCTGACAAAGAACTGCCACCTGAGGGTGCGAACCATAACAAGCCACTTTACATCTCCGTGGAGTGCAGAAACAAAGGGATACCCATGGTGCTTGTCGACACAGGGTTCGCCATCAATGTGTGTTTGGCGAGGACTGCCTATGCAATCGGTTTGAAGACCGCGGACTTTGTGCCAACAACCCAGGTGATTCGGGCATACGACAACAAAAGTAGGGAAGTCATGGGGACAGCAAAAATTCAGACCAAGGTTGGGCCGGGGCAGCATGAAATTGACTTTCACGTCTTAGAGGTTCCCGCCACTTTCAATCTACTCTTGGGGCGGCCGTGGCTGTATCAAGTGAAGGCAGTTTCTTCTACCTTGCACCAAATGGTGAAATACCCCCATGGAAAGGAAGTAGCCATTGTTTTTGGGAATTCATCGATCCATCCACCGCCGGAGGTGTCTACGCCAGTTTTGGAAATTGAGCATGGTATGGAGGATGTGTTTTTATCCGGTTTTACCCTAGCTGAGGCCTGGGTCGTGCAGGACATCTTAGCTGTTAATGAGGGGGTGTATGTCAGTGCTCAATCAGTATACCTCATGAACAAGCTTCAACACGTCCCTGGGATGGGATTAGGAAAGAGCGGCCGGAAGGGCGTCGCAGCATTGGCCGAGGTGCCACATAACCCACACACCTTTGGCTTGGGTTATCTGCCCACCAAAGAGGATTGGATAAGGAAAGGTAAGGAGATGGCTGGGAGAGCCAGAGCAAAGAAGGCAGGGAAGCCTTTTGACTTAATGCACCGGCCAATTCGGGGCACCCCAAACGGACGCTTCATCCGGGAGGGGGTGGACTTTTTGTTTTGTGGCTTCCTAGAGCCGTGGTTGAACGCGGAGAGGAAGCGCGTGTCAGGGTTTGAGATCTTCTTTGACCTACAGTTACCTGGGGATGATGTTGTCGAAGGGCAGATAAACCCATTAGCTGAGGTTGAACAGAGCAAGAAAGTGGAGTCTGAGGACGCCGAAAGTGAAATAGGGGTAGCACTGGCGCGTCTACTTTCAGATCCTCCGATCGAACAGAAGTGCTTGGGAGATAACTTCTCGGTATGCGTGATCGGGAATGGAACGGCTGCAGGCCTACCAGCAAACATTTTGGATGCATCTATCGCACCGTCTCTCATCTGGCAGTATGAAGAGGGATTTTTATCAAGCAGCTCCAGGTTAGGTAGTGAGCCGAAATCTGATTCCACCGAGTCTTGTGAGTCGGAATCAGGTTCCAGCTCGACTGAGTCTGAGTCCGGTATTTCTGGGGGTGATAACCAGGGTACCACAGTCTTGTCCAGGTCATCTTTTTCTTTCTCTTTTGAGTCTGTTGTAACCGAAGAATCAGACGATTTGGATGTGCTTAATGAGAATGATTTGGCTGTGGTTTCCGAGTACTTTTCTGTGCCCTTGATTTATTGCATTAATTTAGACTTTCAAAATTTTGATGAAAATGATGAGGAAGAAATTCTTCCGATTTTGCAACGCTTAATTGAACAAGAGCAGAAAAATTTGTTAAACCCTTAATGGATGAAATCACTACTGTGAATGTCGGTACTGAGGAGGACCCGTGGCTGGTCCAGATCGGGTCTACGTTGTCTTCGGAGGAACGCGAGCGCTTAGTCGCTTTATTAAAAGATTTCAAAGACGTTTTCGCGTGGTCCTACGAAGACATGCCTGGAATCGATCTTGAGATCGTACAGCACCGGATCCCTCTTAACCCCGAGGCCCGACCCATTAAACAAAAACTCAGAAGAATTCGCCCGGACTGGGCTCTCAAGATCAAGGAAGAGGTCACCAAGTAAATTGATGTAGGCTTCCTGTTGGTATCCGAATACCCGACTTGGTTGGCCAACATTGTTCCAGTGCCGAAGAAGGATGGCAGGATCCAAGTATGCGTGGATTTCAGGGACTTGAATAAAGCTAGTCCGAAGGACGACTTCCCCTTGCCGCATATCGATGAGTTGGTGGACTTCACAGCGAGGCATGCTTTGCTTTCGTTTATGGATGGCTTCTCAGGCTATAACCAGATAGTGATGGCACCTGAAGACCAGGAAAAGACTGCATTTACCACCCCATGGGGGACCTATTGCTACAGAGTGATGCCATTTGGGCTAAAGAACGCTGGAGCTACATATCAATGAGTCGTGACCACAATATTGCACGACATGATCCACAAAGAGGTTGAGGTGTATGTGGACGACATGATTGTCAAGTCTAAAGGAAGGGAGGGCCACTACACCACCTTGCAAAAGTTCTTTCAAAGGATTAGAGAATTTCGGTTGCGGCTTAATCCTTAGAAGTGTACGTTCGGTGTTACAGCAGGGAAAATGCTGGGGTTCCTCATTACACAGAGAGGTATCGAAGTCGATCCTTCCAAAATCAAGGCCATCTTAGAAATGCCACCACCAAGGACTGAAAAGGAGGTGCAAGGCTTTCTGGGTAAAGTGCAATTCATAATACGTTTTATCTCAAAATTAACCTTGACTTGTGAGCCACTTTTTGGTCTCCTAAAGTAAGGAAAGAAATTCTAGTGGGACGGCCGATGCCAAGCTGCTTTTGAAAAGATCAAGGAATATTTACAGAACCCACCCGTGTTTGTCACCGCTAGAGCCAGGGAGACCGTTGATATTGTACCTTTCAGTAACTGAGACCATAATGGGCTGCATGCTTGTGCAGGAATCAGAAGACAAAGTGGAAAGGGCCATCTACTATCTGAGCAAGAAGATGCTAGAGTATGAGACTCGCTACACACCATTGGAGAAGGCTTGCTTAGCCTTGGTATGGGCTACCAGGAAGCTGCGACACTACCTGTTAGCTCACTTCGTAATGTTGGTTTCACGGTTAGATCCCATCAAATATCTCTTCGAGAAACCAGCGCTTACGGGTAGGCTGGCTCGTTGGTTGCTGTTGCTTTTCGAATTCGATCTAAAATATGTGACGCGCAAGTCGGTCAAGGGAAGAGCAGCAGCAGAGTTCTTAGTCGATCATCCAGTGGAAGAGGGCGAAGCAGTTGAGTACTTATTTCCAGATGAGGCCATTTTGCATATCGACGACGAGTTTTGGACAATGTACTTTGACGGAGCGTCTAACCAGTACGGGTATGGGATAGGAGTGTTGCTAATAGCACCCGACAATTCCCGTATCCCTCTAGCCCTCAAGCTCCGGTTCAAAGTCTCGAACAACAAAGTAGAATATGAGGCATGCATTGCCGGTCTAGAAGCAGCTCTGGAACTAGGGGCAAAACAGTTGGACGTCATCGGGGACTCGAATCTCGTTGTATCCCAAGCAAAAGGAGATTGGAAAGTCAAAAAAAAAAAGATGATAATGTATCACCAGACCTTGGATTTGTTAATTCCTCGGTTTGAGAAACTAAACTTTGCTCATCTGTTAAGAGAGAACAATAGGTTCGCAGATTCACTGGCAACTCTATCTTCCATGATAGACATCCCGTTTGGAGTCCGGATGTGTCCAGTCATTATCGACCAGAAATTTGTGCCGGCTTACGAGTGAATTGCTGTTGTAGATGAGGTTCAGGATAAGAACCCCTGGTATTACGATATTTGGAATTTCTTGGAGAAAGAGTCGTATCCACCAGGGGTAAATGCCAAGGATAAAAGGGCAGTCAGAAGAATGGCCGTTCAGTTCATCATTTGCGGAGGTAAATTGTATAAGAGAGGTCATCTGGGAATGCATAAGTTGTGCGTTGAAGCTGAAGAATCAAAACGCCTGATGGAGGCCATCCATGGAGGGGAATGCAGTGCGCATATGAACGGGGTAATGCTGGCATATAAGATCCTCAAACAGGGTTACTACCAGTCCACCATGGAGGAGGATTGTATCAGCTTTGTTCGGCGATGCCACAAATGTCAGATCTATGCAAACCGCATGAACATCTCACCGTCGAAGCTGTAGAATATGACTTCGCCATGGCCATTTTCAGTTTGGGGAATCGATGTGACCGGGGCTGTAACCCCGAAGGGGTCTAATGGGCATAAGTTCATCTTGGTCGCGATAGATTATTTCACGAAGTGGGTTGAGGCCCAATCATATGCGGTGTTGAAGGCGTCACATGTTGCAAATTCATCAGAAACAACATCATCTGTCGATATGGGGTCTCAAACGAGGTCATTTCAGATAATGGTTCCCACTTCAAGAAGGAAGTGATTGACTTGTTGGAAAAATACAATGTGGCTTTTCATAAGTCATCTACATACCGGACGCAAACCAATGGAGTGGTCGAGGCCGCCAACAAGAACATCAAGCACATATTGCAGAAGATGGTGGAAACCTACCGGGATTGGCCAGACAAGTTTCCGTTTGGTCTGTGGGGGTATCGGACTTCAATTAGAACTTTTACTCGGGTGACTTTGTATTCATTAGTTTATGGGATGGAGGCCATTCTACCCATTGAGATTGAGGTTCCGTCTTTGAGAGTCCTGGCTGACTGTCAGATAGTCGAAGCAGATTGGCAACAGAACAGATTTGAAGAACTCATGCTTTTTGACGAGCACAGACTGAAAGCACTGTACCATGTTCAAGGCTATCAACGCAGAATTGCCCCGGCTTTTAACAAGAAAGTTAAGTCCAGGAATCTAAAAGAAGGAGATTTGGTGCTCAAGGACAACCGAGCTCCCATCCACGACCCTAGGGCCAAGTTCAGACCCAATTGGACTAGTCCCTACATCATCAAGTCCATCTGGTTAGGTGGAGCTGTGGTTCTGATGGACCTAGATGGCCTAGAGTTTTCACAACCGATCATTATGGACAAGTTGAAGAAATATTACCCCTGAGAGGCTCGCTAGGCCGAAAACCCGAAAGGGCGACCTAGGCAAAAGTTAGAGCATAGAAAATTGGAAAATATAAAAACTGAGCTCGCAAGGTTGAAAACCCGCAAATGGCGACCTTGGCAAAAGCTAAAGCATAAAAGGAGAGTGAAAATACTCGAGTGAACCCAAGCTTGAACTACGTAAGGCTTGATTCCCATCTTTGGGATATGTAGGCAACTTCATCCTGAAGTTCAACCATAAACTTTTCCCCGATCAACTTTGTCCATTTGATCATCTCGGCCATCTTTGTCTATTCAGCATTCAAGAGTTCAGTTATGATCTCCGGTGCAGTGCTCTTCAGACTAGGGGCAACTTTTCGTTGCTGTACAGTGCCGCGGTACTATTCAGACTAGGGGCAACTTTCTAGTTGCTGGGATCCGGGGTTGTGCATTTCAGTGACAGATTTCAGGCATGTCCAGTTCTGATCCATATCGAAAATGGTTTTGAAAAGTTTTAATAAAAGTTGACTTTGTTCAAAATTAATCTTTTTACAACTTAGACCATTTTTGGACCAAAGCGAAAAATTTTCAGTACCCACAACCTTCGATTTCATTGATTTCAATACAGAGTTCTCCTGTTTTTGCATACAAATTGAAGTTTCTTTTTATTACAATCATAAAGAAAACTTGAAAGTACGAATAAAGCAATAAATCCGGGGCATAGCTAAGTCAGGTGTTCCTACGCCCCCTCCCAGAGCTGGTCGAAGCCTCTGATGCCAAAGTGGGCCCTTCCTATGCCTCTTCGTTGAGCTAATCCAAGCACTCGTCAGACAAAGTGCAACTGAAAGTGGGAGCGGGGGCCAGGAGCTCTCTAGTCCTCTATACTGTGGCATACCAGGCAAGCTGTGCGCCTCGAATCAGGAATCCAGCAGGACACTCTATCCCTTCTAGCAGGAAAGTTTGATCATGTCCGAATTGGCTCTGGAACCGAAAAGGAAAGTAGAAGACACAGTGTGTCATGCCAATCAATTGAATCCCAGGTTGACGGGTCATGTTGTAACTCATCGCCGGCAGATTGAGCGAAGGGCAGCGCCAAGCGATGCGGTTTACGAACAAATTGCACATCCAGCTATACCACCATCCTTTATCAAGGGCATCGACCAGGCGTTGTTGGAAAAAGTAGCCGCAAGCTGAGTATGCTGGGCAAGACTCCACAATCTGTAACTTGTCCATTAACCACACCTGGGGAGGGATGAAAAATGAGAGAATAAAGAATAGAGAGATGTACGATGAGAGAAAAGTAAGAAAAGGGTTTTGTGAGAAAAATCGAGTCTGAGGGCCGAGTGATGTGAGTAATACATATGTGAGATTGTGTGGGAAATATTACCTGCAATAGCAGTGGACTCGCCGCAAGCCTAGCCGTCTCCCGACGATGAAAATCGTCTAAGCCCATCAATGTTTTAGCCAATGTCATGGCAATGCACCTCTTGCCCTCTTTCAAGCCTTGGGCAATCTCGATCAACCGAACACTGAATCCTCCGGAGCCTGGGGCAAACAAGAAATGAGATAGCAAGCATAGGCAAAGCGCGTGTCACCGATAGCCCTGCCAATAATGGTCGCCATGGTCGCCAGCATCAGAAAACTGGTAAACCAAGCTTGGGATGTCCAGCTCCCCATCATGAATCAATGATCGAGCGTCATACAAAGTGAGGCCGCACATTTGTCCTAGGGCTTGGACGTGGCCAAATCGGAGTTGAGGCAAGATTTCCTTGTTACGTTCAGATTCCATCAAAGCTTGGAAATCCTCGAATGTAGGACACATCTCTTGCCCGCTAAAGCTAAAGACATGTGTTACCGGATTCCAAAACCTTGTCGCGGCATGGAGGAAAGGAAGGTGCAGCGGGGTACGGCCCAGTGTGAATAGTGCATTCAAGCTGAAGCCCCGGAAGTTCAACTTTTCTGAGCCATCTAGAGAAGCAATATAATTTGTGAGGTTTTGGGCAAGGAGTGCTTCCATTTGGTGCAAATTTGAGCTGAAATGAAGAGAATCCCGAAGTTGGAACTCATATAAAAGATAAGGAAGTGAGTGGAGGACAGATGTCGTCATTTCGGAGAGTCTGCCATCGATGGCCAGTAGTGGCTCATCAGTGGCCGGCAGTGGCACACTGATGGCCAGCGGGGATCCATTGATGGCCGACAGTACTTCCCTCTTGCTCATTGGCTCCCTCGCTGAAGACCCAGTTGTCCGTTGCAGTGGAGTCCTATCCCTTGTGTTTTTCAAGGTCTTGTTTTGTCCTGTTGGACTTTGTTGTGTCTTGTTTAAGGTGTATTATTTTATTTTTCTGTGTTAGGTTGTAATTATCTTCCTTTCATTTATCGAGTTGTTGCAATTTGCTTATCGAGTTATAAACTTGCTAGGCTTTGCTTTGTTTATCGAGTTGTTTTGTTATTAGTCAATTCACTACCTGATTAGTGCAATTTGAGCGTTTGGTTTTCAAAACAAAAACTTCAATTTCATTTACAAGGTTATGTAAAGTAAAGTAATGCGATGCGATGCAATGCATGCACAAACAAAACAAATTTTCAACAAAAAGACTGTTTTCATTCCGTCATAATTTCTTTTCACAAAAGAGATTGGTTTTAAACCAAATCTGCCTAACGCAGTACAATGTGCAAAACTACTAGTAAAAAGGAAAATAAAACAAAAGAAGATCAACATCTGAAGTAGCAAAGTGTCTGGATCAGTGCCGATGGCCTCAAGCGCGAGAATCCGTCCTGGTCCTCTTCTTGGATGAAGGTTCAGGATCTCTATCATCAGCATCTGACTTTGACTCTAACTGCGGACTCATCGCCTCCTCATCAGACTCATCATCGTCTGGGGCAGGCCTCCATGAACTAGTCCCTCGTCTTGCTCCCTCTGTTGCTCGAGGAGGTGCTGAAGGGCCCACCCCTGCTCCTGCTGGAACACTCGATGGGCCTGGCGGCAAGAAAGGAATCTGAAAAAGGGACAATCCACCAAAATGCATTAGTAATCAGAATGTATCAGATGCAGGAAAAGGATGCACTCTGAATAGTGAATGATTTACAGTGAATGTGTACCGTGAAAAAGGTATGGGAACAAGGTATCAAATCAATGCAGTGTGCAAGCTATACAAATAATGGTGTGTTAAGAAAAGACTTTATGGCACGAAGTGCAGTTTGAACGAACTTACCGGGATGCTGTAGATACTGAGTAGGTCCATGCTTGTCTGTATCATCCCTATCACTGAAGCCGTCATCGCCAGGGACTGACGAGTGTACTCAATAGGAGCCTGTAAAAAAATGGTTGAAATCATTAGTACTCTGTAGAATATTAAGTGAAATCAAATGACTGTACAAGGGATGACAGTGTAGTACATACCGGAGTCGGGCCGTAACTTGTGATAAGCTCGTGACCAGCTAGAGGAGGGGCAAAAGGAACCTGATAAATCTTTCCAGCTCGCCCTTGGAGTGTCATAGTAGCAGGCAACACTGGCCATCTGGACCCCTGCCTCTCCTCCTACGAGATCTGGTTGCTCCGCCCTTGCCTCTCATAGCTGGAGCCCTCGCTCCCTCTTCTCCTCGGACACCAGCCAAAGGCGGCATCAGATGTGTCTGAATGAAGATCGTGTAGTCGCCTTCAGCACGGAAGTAATCTGTCTCCAACCCTACCATGAACTGGATCACCTGGTCGGCAGATAACATATGTGTCTCCCTCATTGATGGTGGAGGCGCCATCGGTACAAACGGGGCAGGCAACCCTAGAGTCTGACGCACAAAGCGCTCACTCAGAAACCAGGCTCGACAGATCGGCCCCTCGAAGAGGATACGGTACTGAGACATAATCTGGGCAACGCGATACCGATCCCGGAGTCCTGATAGAATCACCTCCCATGGTTGCCATGTAATCTAAGAAAGAGAATCAGCAAGATGATCAGTCGTCAAATAACTAAGGCAGGTGCATTGGTTTAATTAAAATAATCGTATTACAAACTTACCTCGCTTGCCACAACCGTGTCAAAGTACTGCTGAAAGAACATGAAGCCCTCCTGAGTCCTATGGCGGAGCGGACCGTCATATACATTAGAGAACGGGACCGTCACTGCAGTCTCCTCCACTGGATCTGGAGCAAGCGCTGGGAAGTATGCATATACCCAAAGCTGTTGAACAGATGTGATCAGTACAGCGTATGAACAAGAAAGCAGAATGCAGAATGTAGTACAGTACATAACAGGGGCAGGCCTAGAAAAGCGGACATTAGATCTAGTGTGCAGTGTATGGTGTACAGAAAATGCAAAACCTCTCTGGATCTCAACCTCTGGATGATACACTGCGGGGTCGAAGGGACGTATGTCCAATGGTAACGGCTGGGGCTCAACCTCAGGCTCAGCCGCAAACTCTGCCACTAACTCTACTGGGGGAAGTGCGGGGAAGCCCTCACCATGAGGCACATCGTCAGCCATCTGAGATAGATGCACAAGAATGATGCGAAAATGAGCAAAATGAGCAAAATGTTGAAATTTAGAATAAACTCAAACCCTAAGAGAGAGAAAATTCAAGAAAAGTTAAAAAACCCGGGAATGTGAACTAACCTCGAGAGAAGATCAGGGGAAATGATCCTTGAATGCGGGAAATGATGAAAGAAGCCTCGGGTGCAATTTCTGATCGGTTCAAATCGAAGAAAACCAAGAATCCTTAGTGATGCAAGGTTGTATAGGGTGTTGGAAAACGCATAAAATGCGCGAATCTAAAGAGAAGGCGCACCTAGGAAGGAAGGAAGTTGATTTCTATGGGAGGGTTTGTGAGGAAATGGGTTGGTTTTGAGCCTATTTAAAGACCCACGGCTTGAAAGCCCTCTTTGCCCGAATCTGCCACCAATGGTCGGCAGGTGCCCATCGATGGCCGGCAAACTGTTGTCAATGGCCGGCAGTGGATGAAGATGGCCGGTGGTGGCCGGTGGTTGTCCCTGGTGACCACCAAACCTTTTCCAGCTTTCCTGATCTATTTGGTCTTGGAATATGTTCCCAGGTCCCAACAATCCCGCGAAATGCTCAAAACTTAATTCAAAATGCCTCCGGGGGAACTCGGGAATCATTCCCTCAACATACGATGGTAGACATCCATCAATACGCACTAGGTGTATCCTTTTTACGCATCCCAAATCCTCCGAGGGGTAAACCGGAGGTCTCCTTTTAAGATGTCTTTATTAAACATCTTTTTCTTTTGTTGATGTCAACTAGTATTCATCTGTTGCGATAAACATCCATCTAGTTCACATGCATTGTTTTGCATATCTCTTATATGCATTGTCATGCATTTTCTTATCTCTATTATGCATTGTCATGCATTTTCTTTATCATGCATTGTCATGCATGTCCTTGTCACACATGATTATGCACTTCCTTATCATGTGTTGTTACCTTTGCTTGCTTTACACATTGCATGCGTTTCCACGTATGCTTTACTTACATGTGTTTATGCATTTTACAGGAGATTACACATTGTATGCGTTACTGCATACTTTAATTACATGTGTTCATTCCTGCCATACACATTGCTTGCGTTACTGCATGTTTTACTTACAAGTGTATATGTATTCTTAGGTGGTTACACATTGTGCATGTTTCGACGTGCGCTCTACTGACATGTGTTCATACCTTTGCTTGTTTACACATTGCATGCGTTTCCACGTATGCTTTACTTACATGTGTTTATGCATCTCACAGGAGGTTACACATTGTATGCGTTATTGCATACTTTACTTACATGTGTTCATTCCTGCCATACACATTGCCTGCGTTACTGCATGCTTTACTTACATGTGTATATGTATTCTTAGGTGGTTACACACTGTGCACGTTTCGGCGTGCACTCTACTAACATGTGTTCATACCTTTGCTTGCTTTGCACATTGCATGCGTTTCCACGTATGCTTTACTTACATGTGTTTATGCATTTTATAGGAGGTTACACATTGTATGCGTTACTGTATACTTTACTTACATGTGTTCATTCCTGCCATACACATTGCTTGCGTTACTACATGCTTTACTTACATGTGTATATGTATTCTTAGGGGTTACACATTGTGCACGTTTCGGCGTGCGCTCTACTGACATGTGTTCATACCCTTGCTTGCTTACACATTGCATGCGTTTCTACGTATGCTTTACTTACATGTGTTTATGCATCTCACAAGAGTTTACACATTGTATGCGTTATTGCATACTTTACTTACATGTGTTCATTCCCGCCATACACATTGCCTGCGTTAATCCCGCATGCTTTACTTACATGTGTTCATACCTTGCTTACTTACACATTGCATGCATTTCCACGTATGCTTTACTTACATGTGTTTAGGCAACCTCCCACATTGTTATGCTTGTTTCGAATCGCATTGTTAGGCACTCCCCTGCGTCGCATTGTTATGAACCCCCTTCCACTCGCATTGTCATTCATCCCCTCACTTGCGTTGTCACGCACTTTCCATTGCATTGTTATGCACACTTCTAACAAAAGTGTACCTGTTAAGTTTTGTTTCTCTTTCAGGCATGATATTGTATGTACGGTTCATTTGAAGCTGGCACGACCAGACGAGCCGCACAGGTATTGTATGCACTCTACATGAAATGTGGTAAGAATTGCATAATTTTTCTTACATCCTTCTTGTTGGAATATGTAGGACTATTGTTCACCCGCTTAAAACTGTTGCATGATTTGCTTCATTACAGCATTCTTGGCATGATTACTAGTCATGCTCTTGCAACTTGCATATCATTTGCATTATGCCCCAGCCTCCGGGCACATTTCCACATACCTATATTGATTGCTTTGTCTGAGTCTTCGGCCTTGTCAAAAATGGGTCGTCTCTAGGCTTTGACACTCACTCCCGTCACTTTGTGACTGTTGAGTTCTGTCAAAGAGGGGCAACTGTAGACACCTCATTTTTGACCGTCCTCGGGACTTGGTTGTGCTTGCAGGTACACCCAACAACTAGTTTGACTACTCGCCGAGTACTTGACTGTCGCGGCGGAACGTCACCGGTTCGAGCTTCCCAGACCTTGTATCCTTTCTGTCCCATTTTTGGACCTTGGCTAGGTCCTTTCAGAGTGACCCTTTTGGTGCACTGCCGGCCATGGCATGGAACTGCCGGCCATTGCTTTGCTCCTACCGGCCACTGGTGAAGCCCTACCGGCCATCAGTGAGCCATTGCCGGCCATTGCTGATGGCCGGCACCCCCCCTATTTCAGCTGGTTTTCCTCCAGATCTTTTGAGCTAGCTGGATTTTCATTTGCTCCCCTCCATACACGTGTATGGAGGGATGAAGCCCTTGCAAAGCTTCTTCATCCTTCTATATAAAGAGGATGCCATCCTCTTTGACAGGGGTTCTGAGTTTTTGAGAGCAAAAACTCCCTTTCTCTCTATATTGTTTGTATTTTGTGCTTAGAAATTGGATTTCCTTGCACTTTTACACTACAACACCTAGATATACACCACCACCATTGAACCAAGCTTCTTGGGAGGTCTTCTTGAGGTCTGAAAGGAAGCTTCCACCCACTGAAATTGCTGGTTTCAAGAGGGTCTTCAAGGGTGAGCATTTCCCCAATTTTTGCACTTTTTTGCACCTTGCTTTAGCCCTCTTTACATATTGATTTAGGCTTTGCTTATAACTGGAAAAAGTCATGTTTCTAAGTCCTTTTTAAGTTTGGTTAAGGTCATTTTGCTGTTTTGGGTGTGTAGCCCCCTTGCATGCTTTGTTTGGCTTTGTTTTAAGCCATATCTTGAGGCCTCCGAGCTAGCCTTGGTTTGGCCTTCCTAACACTAAAATCCGATGGGATTTTGGTGGTAGAGGTGTGGTTTTGAGGTCCTAAATCAGAGGGGGTAGTCCCATCTCTTTGTGTTCCTCTTTGCTTGCATTTTTGGCCTTCCAAAGGACTATCCCTCTATGTATTTTTGAGGCTTGGTTCAGGCCTATTTTTGTGACTTTTAGGACCTGCCTTGGCCCTATCCATGTCTGGTTTGGTCATATTTTGCATGCATATAGTATGTGTAGTGTAACTCCATCCATAGCTCATCAAAGTAGCATGTGTGCTTGGCTTTTGTTGAGTCCATTTCAGTCCATTTTTGGTGATTTTTTACCATGCCATGAACCTGTTTTGGGTTGGTTTTGTTACCCTATGCTTGCATGATGCACTTGTAGTGTAAATCCCCTAAACTAGCTTCATATGCTCCACGCCATGCCATGTCATTTTAGCTTGTTTGGTTTACATTTCAACATGTATTTGGTCATCATTTGGCATGATATGACCCCATCCATAGTTGGTTTAATCGTCCTTCGCATGCTCCATATAGGTGTAGAACAAATCATGTTTACTAGCCCTTTGTGCATGATGTTTTGACTCATCATCCTAGCATATTTTGGCTTTGCTCAAACTTGATTTTATGCTTATTTTGAAGTGTTCTAGGACTGTTTTAGGCTGCCATGTCCATACCACTCATGCTTTGTATAGATGTAGTGTAAATGCTTAGGCTAGTCTTGGGTTTTGAGGCCCCTACCATGCCATGCATGTGATGTTTGCATGCCTTGCCCTCATTTCACATGCTATTTCAGTCTATGAAATGTTGTTGTTCACTCGCATTTGACATGCCTTGAATGCTTTGTATAGCTTGTGCTTTATGCCTCAAGAATGGACTTTTGCGCATGCCACTTAACCTAAGTCTTTGGCTCATCATTTCAGTACATTTTGGGTTCTAATATACCATGATGTAACTCTGTTTTTGGTTGTCCAAGTCATGCCATGGTTGGTTCTAATAGGTGCAGTGCATTGCCTCTTTTGTAGCCTTGCATGTCCTATGTTTTAGCATTGTGTGCTAGCTTGCTTTGGCTTACTTCCATGCATGTTTTAGTCTTATATCAGTATGTACTAGGAGTTTTTTGGGTTTCCCTTTCCGTATCTGTAATACCCCTGTTCCGTAATATGTTAATTGGTCCTTAACATGATGTGATTATGTATTTTGATATGATTTGGTGTTCCACTATGTGAAAATATGTGGTTTGAAATTTTATCTGTTCATCGTAGGAATATCTGTTTGAGTAGTCTGCTTTGGAAAATTAATTGAGGGCCTTATCGGCCACGGAACCCGAAATTGATTACGCCATTGTGGTTGGCATAATTTTTAGAGCCTACGGTGAAATTTAATTGAAATTTGATTCTGGTCAATTTAAACTGATTAAATTGATAAATTAAGTACCCCATTATTTTATATTAAAATATTTGTTAGTGGGGCTTGTTGTATATTTGTATTGCACTCCCCTTTAGCTCTCTTAAAACTCAAAATCTGAGTTAGACAATTGAGAGTGAGAGAGAGGCCGGCCATGGAGAGAAAAGGGGAGAGATTTGTGTAATTTGGGCTCAAGACTTGGGAATTTGAAGATCTAGCTCAAGATTTGGCTGGAGCTTGAGTGTTGAAGCTCTTAGGTAAGTGAATTCATGGACTCTTACTTGTAATTTGTAAGTTCAAGGGTTGTTTGTGATCAAGAGCATGTAGTGAGTTGATTTTTGTTGAGTTTGAAGTCTTAGAACTCATGCATGTAAGAAATTACTTTGAATTTGCATGTTTGAGCTTGAAACACATGATTCATGTAGAGTTTTGGTTAAAGCTCATGTTGTAATCACCATTTGTACCATCTAAGTTGAGAATGATGAGCATCTCCCACATGCATGTACAAATCATGGGAGTATAAGTCTTGAATGTTTGAATTTGAGCATGTTGATGATGGGTTTGAGATATTTTGGGACATGCATGTAGATAATTCATGTAATTGAGCTTCCTAATGTTGTAGTCTTGCATTAGTAGCATGTTAGCATGTGTAAATGTGTAATTTGAACCATTGCATGCAAGAAATGTAGATGGAAAAACCGATTTGGAGCTCAAGAACACGATCTGGGAAACCCAGATTTTTGAGGTCCGCTCGAGCGGGGTAATGGCCGCTCGAGCTAGAAAATCGTGCTCCCAGCATTTTTGCAGAGTTGGATGTCCGCTCGAGCGGGACACTTCACGCTCGAGCGTGGATTTTTGTAGACAGGCCTTCAGCTCGAGCGCTCTATTCCACGCTCGAGCGCATCTTTCGTGCAACCAGTACTTTTGCAGGCCTTAAGGGTCCGCTCGAGCGGATAAGTTTACGCTCGAGCGGGGACCCTGTTTCCTGGAATTTTGTTCATGCATTCTGTGATTCGTTTTCCGTTCTCTTTCACTTGTAAGCACTCTCAGGCATATGTTAAGCATTGTAAATGAGTTAATGAGATAAGAACAAAGCCTAAAGAGGAATATGTGAATTAAAGAACGGATTGAACTGTTAGTGACCCTTTTGTATTCATGAAATGTGTAGGGTCAAGCTCCAGGGCGCATCAACAAGCCGATCACTGTGAGTAATATCAATATTTGAAAACTTGTCAATGTCCAATTGTTATTCCCCTATAAATATTATGAGTTGTTAATCGGGATTGTGGACAAAAGTCTGACAAGAATAAATGAATGAGAGGCCGTTTTGACATGAATGAGTGGGCCAAAGGCCGTTTTGACATGAATGAGTGGGCCTTTTGATAAGAACGAATGGACCAAAGGTCGTTTTGATGAGAATGAATGGACCGAAGGTCGTTTTGATGTAAATGAATGGGCCGAAGGCCGTTTTGACATGAATGAGTGGGCCAAAGGCCGTTTTGACATGAATGAGTGGGCCAAAGGCCGTTTTGACATGAAAGAGTGGGCCAAAGGCCGTTTTGCCATGAAAGAGTGGGCCAAAGGCCGTTTTGCCATGAAAGAGTGGGCCAAAGGCCGTTTTGCTATGAAAGAGTGGGCCAAAGGCCGTTTTGACATGAATGAATGGGCCGAAGGCCATTTTGCCATGAATGGAAACCCGAATGGGCCAAAGGCCAGAATATTTGGAACTACAGTTACTTGACTTGCATTTCGTATAGTTATATATATATTTGGTTGTTAAACAGAAGTATGAATTGGGCCCAAGGCCGTTTGGAGCATGTTGTTCTACATATTGTTATGTAACTGTTATATTTGATATTATTCACTGGGCTATCGCTCACGCTCATTCATGTATTTGTAGGTGAGCCAAGGGAAGTCCAAACCCAGCCCCAGTGAAGTCTGCTAGGAACAACAGGAGTTTTGGGAGAGTCAGCCTTGTGCCTCGCGCATGAGACCATCCTTGCCCTTTTACTATGTACCTATGTTTTGTCTTGTTGGCAAGGACCTAGTGCATGTCTGTACATAGTCTGTCATAGGTTGACTCGTTTTGGACGATCCTGTCTGTAATGAATTTTGTGAAACTGTACTTTTGATGTGAGTTATTAACGTATCTGAGTATGGTTTGTTTGATGTGCATATAAGCACGGCTCTATGGACAAAGTTTTTAATTTTGCTTCCGTTTGTCCCCCATTAGCTCTGTTAAAATACGTTTAGAACAGTTTGAGGCCGTAGGTAATCTCATGATTACTGGCCGGTTACGTCCTTAACCCACGGGGGCGGGTTCGGGTCGTGACAGAGTGGTATCAGAGCACGAGTTAATAACTCACACACTTGTCCAAAAAGAGCAATAAGCGTCTAGATAAGATCTAGGATGCATTCATGTGATAAATACGAGTTTGGAAGCATTGATTATATGCTTAAATGTTTTGTTATGAATAATTATATGTGTAAGTTGTGAACTACTTGCATTACGAATTATCTGGAAATATGTGCTCCTTAGTGTATGTGTACTTGTGTACCTTTGGTATGGAATATAATGCAAGTTTAATCAGATGGTGAGAACCAGAGGTGATGAGTTAGAGGAATCTTCTACTGCCAGACTAGACAGAATGGAAAGACTGATTCATGAAATGGCAGAAACTTTGAGACAGCAACAGGAGTGGCAACAACAGTGGCAGCAACCACACCCGCCACCTCCACCTCCGGCACCACCCGTGCCAGATAATCAAAATGATGATCGGATAATTGCTCTCACCAAGGAGTTCAAGAAAATGAAACCACCACAGTTTCATGGTGGACTGGATCCTTTGAAAGCGGAAGCTTGGGTTCTTGGGATCGAAAAACTGTTTGAAGTATTTCCGTGCTTGGATACACAGAAAGTGCTTCTAGCCACTTTTATGCTAGAAGACGAAGCGAGAAGATGGTGGATGTTGATGCGAGAAAACCACAGGGATGTTGACTGGGTGAAATTTTTGGAAATCTTCTATGAAAAGTACTTCCCGCAGTGTGTCCGGGACAGGAAAGTGGCAGAGTTCATGGAACTCAAACAAGACAGCATGACTGTAGCTGAGTATGAGGCCAAATTTACTGAGTTGGCCAGGTTTGCACCACATGTGATTGACACTGATTATAAGAAGGCAAGGCATTTTGAAGGTGGGCTCCGTAGTGACATCCTAGAGCGAGTGAATGTCCTGAAATTGGAGACCTACATTGGGGTGCTTGACCGGGCCATCATATCAGAGGCTAACATAGCTAGACAAGCTAAGCCAACAACCGAATGGAAAGGCAACAAAAGACAAGGCTTCTTTTCGAAGAAGAAATTTTTGAAAAAGCAAAACACGGGCTCCTCAACTACTTCCGGTTCTTCCCGAGACACAGCTCCCATGTGCAACACTTGTGGCAAAAAGCACCGTGGAGTCTGTTACCGTACATCAGGAGCCTGTTTTAAGTGTGGGAAACAAGGGCATATAGCCCGAGATTGTAATCAGAATAGTGGGAAGATAGCTGCTAGCTCCACTGCATCGATCCCGAAGCCGGGAAACACTTTGAGATCTGCTACTACTGGGGATACAGTGAGACAAGGGAGAGTCTTTGCACTCGTTCCGGGTGATACACGGGATGCCAATGCCGTTGTCTCAGGTACTATCTCGATATGTAATCAGGATGCTTTTGTGTTAATTGATTCTGGATCAACGCATTCATTTGTGACATATGCATTTGCATCTAGACTGAAAAGACCCCTAGAATTGTTGCCATATTTGTTATGTGTGTCTGCTCCATCGGGGGAATCTGTGTTATGTGACTATATATATCGGTTTTGTGACATGCATATTGAGGATGCTACCCTATATGTAGATTTGTTGCCCTTAAACTTTAGACACTTCGATGTAATTTTGGGCATGGATTGGTTGACCAAATATTGTGCTACTATAGATTGTGTGACAAAGAGGGTTGTGTTTAAACCACCAGAACAGGAAGAAATTGTGTTTGTGGGAAATGGGGTAGTACCTCCACCATATTTGATATCTGCAATGAAAGCATGTAAATTGATCAGGAAGGGATGCCAGGGTTATTTGTGTTATGTATTGACTGAACAATCCGTGAATGTTGAATTGAATGATATTCCCATTGTTAGAGAATTCCCAGATGTGTTTCCAAATGAATTACCAGGGGAATTGGTAGACAGGGAGATAGAGTTTACTATTGAAACTGTGCCAGGCACCCAACCTATTTCTAAAACTCCCTACAGGATGGCTACAGCCGAAATGAAAGAATTAAAGGAACAGTTGCAAGACCTTCTTGATAAAGGGTTTATCCGGCCTAGTGCGTCGCCTTGGGGCGCACCAGTGTTATTTGTAAAGAAAAAGGATGGTACCTTACGCTTGTGCATTGATTACCGGGAATTGAACAAGGTAACGATAAAGAACAAATATCCCTTACCCCGTATCGATGACTTATTTGATCAGTTGCAGGGATCACGGGTGTTTTCTAAGATTGATTTGAGATCTGGGTATCATCAGCTGAAGGTTAAAGCAGAGGATGTTGAGAAAACCGCATTCAGAACGAGGTATGGTCATTTTGAATTCCTTGTTATGCCATTTGGAGTGACTAATGCTCCAGCAGCGTTTATGGACCTAATGAATAGAATTTTTAAAACCTACCTTGATGAGTTTGTTGTAGTCTTCATCGATGATATTTTGATTTACTCTAAAGATAAGCTCAAACATGAACATCATTTGAGGATTGTTTTACAAATACTTCGGGAAAGAAAACTATTTGCTAAGTTAAAGAAATGTGAGTTTTGGTTGGATGAGGTTATTTTCTTAGGGCATGTGGTCAACAAGGAAGGAATTTCAGTGGACCCGCAGAAAATAGAACCAATTGTGAATTGGCCTACACCAACCAATGTGACAGAAGTTCGCAGTTTCATGGGCTTAGCTGGGTACTACAGGAGATTTGTAAAGGACTTTTCGAAATTAGCTGTGCCTCTTACCCAATTGATGCGTAAGGGACAACTATTTGAGTGGAATAGTGAAAGAGAATCAGCCTTTCATGAGTTGAAGACGAGATTGACCACCGCACCAATTTTGACACTACCTTCAGGTATGGAAAATTTTGTGATTTTCAGTGACGCATCTTATAAGGGTTTGGGTTGTGTGTTAATGCAGAACGGAAAGGTTATCGCTTACGCCTCCCGACAGTTGAGGCCACATGAGAAGAATTATCCAACACATGACCTAGAATTGGCCGCAGTTGTTTTTGCTTTGAAAATCTGGCGGCATTACTTGTATGGGGCAAAATGTGAAGTTTACACGGATCATAAGAGCCTGAAATACTTCTTCACACAGAAAGAGTTGAATATGCGTCAGAGAAGATGGCTAGAGCTGATAAAAGACTACGACCTAGAGATTCAGTACCATCCCAGGAAAGCTAATACAGTGGCTGATGCCTTGAGCAGAAAATCAACAGGGAGTGTGGCTTGTTTGCTTACTGAACAAAGGGAGATTTTGCGAGACTTTGAAAAGTCTGAGATTGAAGTGGTGGTATGTGAACAGGGCGGATGGATAGCCGCTATTACAGCCGAGCCGGCAATTGTTGATGAGATCAAGCAGAAACAGAAAGAAGATGAGTTCCTTAGAAAGGTAATTGATGAATTTGAAGTAAGCCCAAAAACAGAGTTCAGTGTTGGGAATGGAATGTTGAAATTTCGAAACCGAATATGTGTCCCAGATATTCCAGAGTTAAGGAAGAGGGTTTTAGATGAAGCCCACAGATCTGTATTTGCTATGCATCCGGGTAACAATAAAATGTATCGGGATTTGAAACAAACCTATTGGTGGCCTAAAATGAAGAAAGAGATTGCAGAGTATGTGTCCAAGTGCCTCCAGTGTCAGCAAGTTAAGGCTGAACATCAGAAACCAGGCAGTCTACTTCAACCTCTCCCTATTCCTGAGTGGAAGTGGGAACATGTGACTATGGATTTCGTTGTTGGCCTACCTCGGACCTCTCGAGGTATGGATTCTGTTTGGGTTGTAGTTGATAGACTGACTAAATGTGCACATTTTCTGCCTATCAAAACTACGTTTACTGCTTATAGATTGGCTACTATTTATGTTGATGAAATTGTCCGGTTACACGGAGTTCCGGTGTCCATTGTGTCAGATAGGGATCCGAAATTTGTATCTAGATTGTGGAAGAGTTTGTAGGAAGCTATGGGAACAGAATTAAGGTTCAGCACTGCATTCCACCCACAGACAGATGGACAGTCAGAACGAACGATACAGACTTTGGAAGATATGCTTCGCATGTGTGCTTTGGATTTTCAGGGGAGTTGGGGAGATTACTTGCCACTTGCAGAATTTGCTTATAATAACAGCTCCCACTCCAGCATCGGTATGGCACCATACGAGGCTTTGTATGGTAGGAGGTGTAGATCACCTATTTGTTGGACAGAGGTCGGGGACAGAGCTTTGCTCGGGCCTGAAATTGTACAAGACACCTCTGAAAAGATCAAAACTATTCGGCAAAGGCTCAAAACAGCTCAAGATCGACAGAAGAGTTATGCAGATGTCCGGAGAAGACCTCTTGAGTATGAGGTCGGCGATCATGTGTTCATCCGTGTTTCTCCAATGAAAGGCCAAGTCAGGTTTGGGAAAAAGGGCAAGTTGACGCCCCGTTATATTGGGCCGTTTCAAATTTTGGAGAAACTTGGTCCAATTGCTTATAGAGTTGCTTTGCCACCAGGATTTGAGCAAATCCACAATGTGTTTCATGTGTCAATGTTGAGGGGTTACCTCCGAGACCCGTTGCATGTGATTGATTATCACCGGATTGCTATTGATGAAAATATGGAATATGCTGAATGGCCGGAAAGAATTGTTGACCGACAAGTGAAAGAATTGAGAAACAGATCCATTCCAATGGTGAAAGTGGAATGGAAGGAACACTACGGGACAGATGCTACATGGGAAAAAGAGGAGGAAATGCGTCTACACTATCCACATTTGTTTCCCGACGAAGGTAAATTAAGTTTGGAGGACCAAACTTCCAAAAAGGGGGAAAGACTGTAATACCCCTGTTCCGTAATATGTTAATTGGTCCTTAACATGATGTGATTATGTATTTTGATATGATTTGGTGTTCCACTATGTGAAAATATGTGGTTTGAAATTTTATCTGTTCATCGTAGGAATATCTGTTTGAGTAGTCTGCTTTGGAAAATTAATTGAGGGCCTTATCGGCCACGGAACCCGAAATTGATTACGCCATTGTGGTTGGCATAATTTTTAGAGCCTACGGTGAAATTTAATTGAAATTTGATTCTGGTCAATTTAAACTGATTAAATTGATAAATTAAGTACCCCATTATTTTATATTAAAATATTTGTTAGTGGGGCTTGTTGTATATTTGTATTGCACTCCCCTTTAGCTCTCTTAAAACTCAAAATCTGAGTTAGACAATTGAGAGTGAGAGAGAGGCCGGCCATGGAGAGAAAAGGGGAGAGATTTGTGTAATTTGGGCTCAAGACTTGGGAATTTGAAGATCTAGCTCAAGATTTGGCTGGAGCTTGAGTGTTGAAGCTCTTAGGTAAGTGAATTCATGGACTCTTACTTGTAATTTGTAAGTTCAAGGGTTGTTTGTGATCAAGAGCATGTAATGAGTTGATTTTTGTTGAGTTTGAAGTCTTAGAACTCATGCATGTAAGAAATTACTTTGAATTTGCATGTTTGAGCTTGAAACACATGATTCATGTAGAGTTTTGGTTAAAGCTCATGTTGTAATCACCATTTGTACCATCTAAGTTGAGAATGATGAGCATCTCCCACATGCATGTACAAATCATGGGAGTATAAGTCTTGAATGTTTGAATTTGAGCATGTTGATGATGGGTTTGAGATATTTTGGGACATGCATGTAGATAATTCATGTAATTGAGCTTCCTAATGTTGTAGTCTTGCATTAGTAGCATGTTAGCATGTGTAAATGTGTAATTTGAACCATTGCATGCAAGAAATGTAGATGGAAAAACCGATTTGGAGCTCAAGAACACGATCTGGGAAACCCAGATTTTTGAGGTCCGCTCGAGCGGGGTAATGGCCGCTCGAGCTGGAAAATCGTGCTCCCAGCATTTTTGCAGAGTTGGATGTCCGCTCGAGCGGGACACTTCACGCTCGAGCGTGGATTTTTGTAGACAGGCCTTCAGCTCGAGCGCTCTATTCCATGCTCGAGCGCATCTTTCGTGCAACCAGTACTTTTGCAGGCCTTAAGGGTCCGCTCGAGCGGATAAGTTTACGCTCGAGCGGGGACCCTGTTTCCTGGAATTTTGTTCATGCATTCTGTGATTCGTTTTCCGTTCTCTTTCACTTGTAAGCACTCTCAGGCATATGTTAAGCATTGTAAATGAGTTAATGAGATAAGAACAAAGCCTAAAGAGGAATATGTGAATTAAAGAACGGATTGAACTGTTAGTGACCGTTTTGTATTCATGAAATGTGTAGGGTCAAGCTCCAGGGCGCATCCACAAGCCGATCACTGTGAGTAATATCAATATTTGAAAACTTGTCAATGTCCAATTGTTATTCCCCTATAAATATTATGAGTTGTTAATCGGGATTGTGGACAAAAGTCTGACAAGAATAAATGAATGAGAGGCCGTTTTGACATGAATGAGTGGGCCAAAGGCCGTTTTGACATGAATGAGTGGGCCTTTTGATAAGAACGAATGGACCAAAGGTCGTTTTGATGAGAATGAATGGACCGAAGGTCGTTTTGATGTAAATGAATGGGCCGAAGGCCGTTTTGACATGAATGAGTGGGCCAAAGGCCGTTTTGACATGAATGAGTGGGCCAAAGGCCGTTTTGACATGAAAGAGTGGGCCAAAGGCCGTTTTGCCATGAAAGAGTGGGCCAAAGGCCGTTTTGCCATGAAAGAGTGGGCCAAAGGCCGTTTTGCTATGAAAGAGTGGGCCAAAGGCCGTTTTGACATGAATGAATGGGCCGAAGGCCGTTTTGCCATGAATGGAAACCCGAATGGGCCAAAGGCCAGAATATTTGGAACTACAGTTACTTGACTTGCATTTCGTATAGTTATATATATATTTGGTTGTTAAACAGAAGTATGAATTGGGCCCAAGGCCGTTTGGAGCATGTTGTTCTACATATTGTTATGTAACTGTTATATTTGATATTATTCACTGGGCTATCGCTCACGCTCATTCATGTATTTGTAGGTGAGCCAAGGGAAGTCCAAACCCAGCCCTAGTGAAGTCTGCTAGGAACAACAGGAGTTTTGGGAGAGTCAGCCTTGTGCCTCGCGCATGAGACCATCCTTGCCCTTTTACTATGTACCTATGTTTTGTCTTGTTGGCAAGGACCTAGTGCATGTCTGTACATAGTCTGTTATAGGTTGACTCGTTTTGGACGATCCTGTCTGTAATGAATTTTGTGAAACTGTACTTTTGATGTGAGTTATTAACGTATCTGAGTATGGTTTGTTTGATGTGCATATAAGCACGGCTCTATGGACAAAGTTTTTAATTTTGCTTCTGTTTGGCCCCCATTAGCTCTGTTAAAATACGTTTAGAACAGTTTGAGGCCGTAGGTAATCTCATGATTACTGGCCGGTTACGTCCTTAACCCACGGGGGCGGGTTCGGGTCGTGACAGTATCCTTCATGCTTTGTATAGCTGTAGTGTAATTGGCCTTGTAAGCTTTGTGTTTCGGTGATTTGCGAATGCTATCCTTGAGCTATTTAAATGATTTGTCATCATTTATCATCTCATTTTAGTGCATATAGTGTTGTTACGCTTGCACATTTGTCACTTCTTAGGCACTTTTGAGAGTTGCCCTTTTAGGCCCCTTTGATGAACCTTTCGCATTTTGCATGCTTGAGTGTGTTGTGTGGCTAAATTCATCACTTTGGCTACTGATTTGGACCTAGTTGAGAGCCGTCCATCTTTGGTGCAAGCCCATCTTACCATGTTGTTGCATGCTTGTTTCATTTCGTATGTTGTCGCATACTTGTTTAGCTTTGCATACCTTGCATGCTCACATGTTCATGTTGCATTTTGTCATGTTGTCCAAGGTCGTCACCTCACATCATGCTTATATACTTGTTGCATGCTTGGTTTAGTTGCATGTTTGCACATTTAGGTCATGTTGCATGTTTGCCATGCTTATGTGTTGCATTGCTTGGATTAAGTGTTAATCCGAGCACGAGGAACGAGGGGCGTTTCATACTTCAAGTAATGGAACGTGTCTCAATTCTCGGGCGCCGAAGCTCTTGATGATTCATGATAGAGTTCTAGGCTTTACTTGCTTTATTTGTGTATTCATTTTCATATTGATTGGCACAAGTTAGATCTATGGCCATTATGCATCGGGATGTGTGATTGATGGTCGTGGATCCGACTAGGCCTCTCCCTTGATGTCTTGAGGTGATTTGGAGTGCCATGGTGCATACATATCCTTGGGAAACCCTCCATTTTCTCTATTTTGTGCTTCGTTGCAATTTGGTGTCACAGTACAACAGTGGCCGGCAGCCTGTCACCGATGGCCGGCAGTGTGCCACCCTTGGCCGGCAATGGACCACCTTTGGTCGGCAGTGATCCTTCCATGGCCGGCAGGCCACTGGTGACTTCCCCTGCAGTGTTTTGGTAAGGTCCAGCAACAAGCACTGGAAGACACCCTGCAAATAGAGCCTCTAAAGAGCAACTGGAAGGTGTTTCGAGGCAAAGAACAGAAGCGAGCATGCATGCCTCCCTTCTTCAAACAGAGCTGGAATAGCACCATTTACTGCTTTCCCTACCTGCTTGTTGTCATTCATTAATTAGTTAATTGATTCGTTAATTAATCAAGTTGTGTAATAATTAGTTGTAACTAGTTATTCAATTTGGTTCTGTAATAATTAATTAGCTTGTGAGTTAGTTAATTAGGTGACTTGTATTATTTATTTGGTCCCTCCGAGTGAGGGAAAATTTGTAATAAGTGTGGGTGCATGTGTGCATGTCTTCCAACCCCATTTCTTTCTCCTTTTTATTTAACCGCTTAGAATGGTTAGATTTAGGGTATATTTCAATTAGCATACCTTATGCTATGCATGGGTGCATTCATTCATCTGTATTGCATGCACCGGGCTTGGCGCATCATACTAACTGCATAGTATTTCAAATCTAACTTGAATACGTGTTATCTGTTGCATTTCACATGCCGCCCTAGGATTAGCCGAGCCTATTCTAGACTGCATTTTTGTATGCGATACATTAGGCACTTAACATGGACTTGGATCATGCATGATTGGTAACGAGTTCTCTGTTTTGGCACGGAGTACGATGTAAGTATTTATGCTTTAACATCTCGCATGAGTGTGATTGTTAACATGATAGCATGCTTACCATGTGGCTATATGCTTATGTGATAAACTGCCTGAATGCCTGTGGGTGAAGGTTGGATTACTTGAATTGGGATAATTCATTGAAATCCGTATTTTAGCCTACTTGCGAGTAGCAAACTTCAAACATTTCCAAACAAACGGATATGCAATGTTTTGTTCCAATTTAGGCGATCCAGTCTATACTTGTATGCTGTGTGCATCACATAGTAAATCTAGGCTAATAACCGTAATAAGAACGCATAATGTTTTCAAAACTAGATATCATGGTTAGTAGAGGCCGATCTTTGATCGGGCGAGCGGGGGTGCTCACGAAGTGACCTTCCCCAATCGTACCCAAGTTCTCGAGCCGAGGCAACTTTGGTGATGATGGACATGTGGCCTTAGGCAATGAGTCAGGGTTTCCTAAATTTTCCAAAATAAAATATTTAGGTGGCGACTCTGTATCTGGCAAAGCAGTCCATGTTTGGTACTTCTTTTAAAAAATCTATTTTCAAAAGCGATTTGCCGGATTTGGACTCTTTGATGATTCATTGGTCTTGCATTGTACTCTGCGAGATTAGATACAGGACCGTGACATTGAGTCCTGAACTGTAGTGAGCCTCAATATGAACAAAACGGGGGATTTCCCTCCCTGGACGTTCGGGGACGTCTACAGTGAGCCCCAAAGGACCAAGGTGACTTAAAACAGTCCTAAGGCAGACCAAGACAAGGCTAGAACATGCATGGAATGAGGCCAAAACATGTTAGAAAGGTGAGTACAAAACATGAAGCATGTAAGGCTACAAAGGGGTGTTACACTACACCTATTACAACCAAGCATGGCATGACTTAAACAATGAAAAATAGAGTTACATTATGTTAAAATAAGCCCGAAAACCGAATGAGATGACATCCTAATGACCTAAATATGATGGCATGTACAATGATCCAATCATGAGGCATAAAACATCAACTCTTCAAGGCTTTGAAAGGACGACAAATGCAAGTGTATGGCTACACTACATGGACTGAAATCATATTTGGGATGATGCCAAATCATGAAAAAGGTCTAAGTAGTGCATGCTAATGGCTTGGACACTCGAAGCTAACAAGCTAGGATGTATGGTAGCTATACAAAGTAATGTATGTATGATCAAAACAACATGAAACAGAGCTTTAGCATGCTGAAATATGACTAAAAGTTCCTTTGAGTTGAGCCAAAGTGTGCAAGCATGAAGGTCTAAATGCAAGGTGCATGTTAGGGCAAATAAGAGATTGCTAAACAAGTGCATGATGCATGTAAGAGGCTATCAAACCAACTTAAAACAGAGGAATAGCATGACCAAATAACACCAAATACTTGCTGAAATGAAGCAAAAATATGTTAAGCAAAACATGCTACCATTACAAGCCATTAACACAAGCAAATGAGACACAAGGAGAGAGGGGTGTCCCTCTCCTATACAAGACTCTAAAACCACCTTTCCACCACTGAAAATCCTCTAGATGTCAGTGGTAGAAAGGTCAAGCCAAAGTAAGAACAAAGGCCAAAAATGATGACCCAAAATAATGCCAAACAAGGCCTAAGAGGGGGTAGACAACCCCGAACCCAAAAGAGACCTTAAACAATCATCTTAAGCATATAAAAATAGAACTTTTTTTAGTTTATAGTTAAGCTTGAAACAATATGAAAATAGGTCTAAAAGCTTAAGCCAAAATGGGGAAACAAAAGGTTAGTTGCTCACCCTTGAAAAACACTTTCAAGAACACAACTCTAGCCACTCCCTTGGATCAAAACCAGCCCATGAACTCTGAAACCAACTTCCTAGTGCCTCAGAAACCAAATGAAGGTATTCTACTAGGTGCTCTAGTGCAAAAGTATGAACAAAAACAGACTTTAGGTCACAAACACACACACAAATATATATAGAGAGGGAGATATATAGATATATATATATATATATATATCTTCTATATCAATTTTGCTGAACCTCTGTAAAGGGAGGGGAGGCTCCCCTCTTATAGGAAATCAAATTCAAAGCTTCTTAGAGAAGCTAAGTTTTGGCTGTGCTCACCAGCTGGCACAGCTGGCTTGTACAATGCTTGAAAAAGGCAAAGAAAAGGCCTCAGCCAGAAAATATGGCCGATCAACCAAAATAAGTGCCGACCGACCAACAAAAGTGTCGACTGGCCAACATTTATGGCCGATGGCGAGGAAACAAGGTCGATGGCATCATGCCATAGCCGATGGGGTGTGGGGATGGCCAATAAGCCACCTCTCCTTTCCTCAAAAGTAAAAACACAAGTCCTTGGTCCACAACCAAGCACAAAACAGACGAGCTAAGAGATCTTAAGGCGAGGCGCGCAACCAAAACCTTCGGGAACTCAAAACGAACACGAGCATGGATGATCATCGAGTGTTCAAACGATGATGTCCAAGTCTTAAGGACGGTCAAAAATGGGGTGTCTATAGTTGCCCCTCTTTGACAAAACTTGAAAGTCATAAGATGACGTGAGTGAATGGCAAATCCTAGAGATGACCCATTTTCAACAAGGCCGAAAACTTAGACAAACATACAAGATAACAAAGAGATGCGCTCGCAGGCAGGGGCAAGATGCAAAATGATATGCAATATTACCAAAACAATGTAATGATATACAATGTAATGAAACAATGCGAAAGACACACAAAGTAATTGAATCAAACCACAAACAGTGTAAAACCACACAAATATCATAAAGGGATGGAGATGCAAAAACAAACTATGTGTAACGTAGAAAAGGTGCCGGAACGCTCTAACCACAATTCTCTTAGTGGGATAGGTGCATGCACAGACAGAATAAGTGTTTCGCAGAAAGAGTACAAGTAATTGGGTGGCATGATATAAGTGAGGAATGATCTACTGAGGAAAGATCATGATCCTACATGCTGGATGCAGCAAACTACAATGCAATGGATGCAATAGATGCAATGGATAAGGCACGCAACCAAACCATATTTTGCCTAGAAAAGGCATAGACAGAAAACAAACTATGTCTAACACATAAAAGGTGCCGACACCCTCAAACCACATTTCTCTTAGTGGAATAGGCACGTACACATAATCACAGAACCATGCTTCAACGAAGGAAATGTATGAGCTCATGCCAAACCAAGCTTAACATAGAAAGGATGCAGGCAATAAAATTGTATAATGCAATAGGTCTAACAGATAGTACAATAGATGCAAAAGGGTGACATACTCCAATCATACTAAAATTATGGGAGGAGGAAGAAAAGATTCTAGACACGCCAAAATCATGTAAGGAAGGAGACACTCAAATCACGCTGGAATCGTGAGAAGAGGTCTGAAAATAACCAATCAGGAGTGCGTTCCATGCACCCTGAGATAAATTCCAAACACGCTGAAATCGTGTGAGGAAAGGAACACTTAAACCACGCTGAAATCGTGTGAGGAAGGACAAACTCTAACCACGCTGAACTCGTGAGAAGAGGAAAGGCAAATTCCAAACACGCTGAAATCGTGTGAGGAAGGACAGACTCTTACCATGTTGAACTCGTGAGAAGAGGAAGAAAATAACTCGGGAGCGTGTTTCACGCGTCCTGAGATAAAACACGCCCAGGCTCGCGCATCACGCATCTTGAGATACTTTAATCACGCTGAAATTGTGAGAAGAAGAAAACAAATTCCAAACACGCTGAAATCGTGTGAGGAACGACACACTCTAACCACGCTGAAGAGGTCAGAAACCACTCGGGCTCGCGCTTCACGCGTCCCGAGATAAAACACGCTCAGGCTCACGCATCACGTATCCTGAGATAAATTCCAAACACGCTGAAATCGTGTGAGGAAAGGAACACTCTAACCACGCTGAAATCGTGAGAAGAGGTCCGAAAATAACCGCTCGGGCTCGCACTTCACAAGTCTTGAGATAAATTCCAAACATGCTGAAATCGTGTGAGGAAAGGAACACTCAAACCACGCTGAAATTGTGAGAAGAGGTCTGAAAACAACCAATCAGGTGCGCACACGACGCAACCTGGGAAAGCCCCGGAGGACAACGATCCTAAATGCTACTCAGTGTAAAAGGATAAACTATAGAATATAACACAAGATGCAAATAAATGCAATAAGTGTGATGAAATGCATTTTCTATGCAAGTATGGAAGAGTGCATTTTCTATGCAAGTATGAGGGCATTTTCTATGTATTAAACAAGAGCATATTCTATGCAATAATGAAAGCAAGCATATTCTATGCAAGAGACAGGCATATTATATGCAACAGTGAAAGCATATTCTATGCAATATTGAAAGCATATTCTATGCATGAATTATAACGATGCGCGGCACACATGCAACAGAAGTGTATATGAAAGTGCACATTCTATGTAATAGAAGGGCATTAAACATGTACTATGGTGCCTCTGATTTATCTCTCGGAGGGCTTTGTAACACACTCAGCTCGAAAAGGGTACACCTTGTTTATATTGGCAAGAGATAACATCTGCATGTGAAAACCATGGATGCCACTTTTCTTCCCAATCATATTCACAACTTTCCCTATTCTCCAACAAGGTGACAGACTAGGTTAGTTCAGTATCCAGAATTGAGGTGCATACATGTTATCTCAACCTATGGGGCTTCCATACAGATTTCAAGCCGGGGATACACCCCTGGGTATTTAGACCAGACTTTAGTCTCGGAAATTCCAAACCTTTGTGTTCTAGGCATCAGCCATTCGAACTCTAGTTTCCACAGTCGCAATTGGTCTCCTAGGAACTCATTGCAAACACAGCCAAGATAACTCTGGCGGGGATTAGTACTCAGGGAGAGCACTTCTGATTGCCATTCTGGCTTTGAAGCAGGCTTGATCTTGCGCTTGAGGTAGAGGCACACTCATACTTCGGAGCATTGACAAGGCCTGAAGAGGTACATCCGGAGTACAATCACGGAATTTTCTGAAGTCGAAACACACTAAGATGCTCTAAATTTTCCCTCTTTTCTTTTGCTTTGCAGTCTGGAACCTATGTAGCTTCAGATAGGTCCTTGCTTTATTATTCTCATATGACCTGGGTTGAACCCTGTAGTTTTATGAAAGAACAAATCCTATTTTGCACATATGTGGAGAACGACACAGCACTCTGAGCACAAAACGATTTTTTTTTTTTTTTTTTGAAATTGAAATTGAGAATGAGTTTTTGATAAGGTATTGAGCCTATGACTAACCACAACAAAAACAACTCAACAACGGAAAACAAAGGTAAAACAACCTAAACACATCTTTTGACACACGAAACGACTCAAAACAAGAATCGAGACAAACAAAACAAAAGACACGACACTCAGACGTATTCCAAAGGCAAAAGACCTCTCGTTTCACAGGGAGCCAGTTTCTTCAGGTATTGTTTTCCACCCTTTCTCATTTGTGATTCTCATATCACTCTGGCACTCAATCTCTATTTTTCTGAAAAAGCCCTTTCCTCACTTTTTTTCTCATCGCACATCTCTCTATTCTTCAATCTTTCTGATTTTTTTTATTTGTCCCCTGGGTGGTTGATGGATGAACAGGAAGTTGTGGGCTCTTGCCTTTGGTATTCTACCAGATTCTTCTTCTTCTGCTCACAACAGTGAACTTTCCTACAGATGGGTTGCGGTGCGACCAGATGCGTAGCGGATCTACAATTGACATCGGTTGATGATGCCCTTGGCTAGTTTGGATGTGATCAAATCTGTCCAGATGAGGGAGTGAAATATCCTGCTCCATTCCAATTCGTGCTTCGCACTTAGCTTGATACCTTGTGGCTTGGAGGATGAGAGAGCTTTCGGCCCTTTGCTATTAGCTTTAGTTGTACCCTTTTTCTGGTAGGTAGAGTGCCCTTTCTGGGAAGTAGAGTGCCCTTTCTGACCAGTATGTTGACAATGGGGAAAAGACAGAACACTGACTCAACTGTGCCCCTAGTTCATTATTTTGATCATTTTTTGTTTTGGCTTTCTACTAAAACAATTTTGACCAATATGAGAGTTAGATTAACATACTTGTTCAACTTTTTGATTTGAAATCATGCAAGTCAGGTTGTGAGCACTGGAAATTTTCCTTTTTCGGGTCCAAAAAATGGTCCAGTTTTGGAAAAATGGAGCAATTTTCGAGAAAATTAGTCAACTTCATTAAAAATTCTCAAAACTTGTTTTTACAAATGGCCACTGCTCGACTAACACAGAATCTACTCTTGAGATGCGCAACCTCAGATCCAAAACAATGAAAAATTGTCTTTTGTCTAAATGGCACTTCATGGCAACAAATCTAGCAACGAAAAGTTGCCCCTTGTCTGAATGGCGCCACAGCGCACTGTAATCAGTCCTCAAAGTGACGATCACAACCGAACTCTCGGATGTAGAAACGACAAAGATGACCTGTTCATTCTCATAGACAGGACAGTTGAATTTGGAGTGTTTACGGCTGGACTTCAGAATGAAGTTGCCTACGTATCCCATAGATGGGAATCAAGGCCTACGTAGTTCGGGGTTAAGGTACACTCGGGTATTAACCTCTCCTTTTGCGCTCTAACTTTTGCCAAGACCGCCCTTTCTGGGTTTTCAACCATGCGAGCTCTGTTTTTCTTTTCTTTTCTTTTTTTTTTCTTTTTCACTTTTTTTCTTTTTTTCTTTTTTTTTTCATTGCTCTAACTTTTGCCTGGGTCGCCCTTCCGGGTTTTCGGCCCAGCGAGCCTCTCAAGGGTAAAAGTGTAGCTTTGTCTATGTCAAACGATTTTAGGATCTCGAAGCCATCTGAATCCATGAGAATGGCTGCTGTTCGCTAAAGATGTAGAAGTCCATCTAATGGGGGCTGAATTTGCCCCTAGTGTTGCGGATAGGAACTTAGTTATCCTTCAACAATACTTTCTTCTTTCTTCATTTCTGAGATTTGGCATTCTTGCCGATCTTCATTGGTTTGCAGAATGATCCATCTTTGGCTCTTCAAGCACATCTGACATTTTTGCCCCCAATTCAAGGGCTACTTTTGATCTAGCTTCACAAGCTTCCTTTGATCAATCTGATCTCCTTGATCTAACTTTCTTGCCTCTTGTTCGAGGGCTGCTTCAAATCTGACCACACAGGCCTTACATTGTGGTTGACCGTTGAACATTATGAATCCAAGTTCAAGGTTTGAAAGCAAAGGGGTTAAGTCTCGAGGCTGAGAGCGATCCTATGCTGCACAATCTCAAGAGCGATTCTGCACAGGTCTTCACAGGACCGTGCAAAATATTTTTTGAAATCTTTTAAGAAAGCGACAAATCGCTTGCGCTGAAGATAGTGCAGAACCAATCTAGATCAAGCAAGGATCCTTCTCAGTACTCACATTAACAAGCATGATCTCATTCATTAAGGGCTTAGCACGCCTCTCTTTCTCTCAATTGATCAAATTTTTACAAATCCCGAGGAATTCCTTCCTCTTTGTTGTCACCACAGTGTTCAAAAAGTTTTGAAAAACTTAGGTCAATGCAATGATTTAAAGGCACAGAAAAGACACAGTTTTTTTTAGTCAAATACTGCCATCTTATTCAGAACTTCAGGCACAACTGGCACAAGGAAGAAGCAATCATAAGAGTGTGAAAATCACTGCTGTTTCATTCATAACTTCTGGCATAACGGGCTCCAAGACAGAAACAGACTCAAAAGAAAGAGAAAAGACAAACGCGAAACAAGATAGTGAGGTTCGAGGTAACACCACCGGAATCACTTGACTCTAACAAAACAGGACTGACTCGATACAACAAGACAGACCCAACTAACTCAGTATGAAAAGACTTACTCAATACAACACAACAGAACTGACTGAATACCCAAGTCAGAAAGCACAAAAACTAGCATTCGCAAAATGCTCAAAATAGTGCGTGCCATACGCCACATCTGGAGTAAACTGAGCACCGCCCGCAGGTGGTTCATCCCCCCGATCACATAATCACATTATCCCCAAAGTTCACTGATCCAGTGCCAATAGACTTTACACGGCCCAATGCGACGATGACCTCTTTATCAATCAAATCTTGTATTTTGTGGTGAAGACGGTAATAACTATCAGTGCCATGACCGGTTTGTTGATGGAAGGCACAGTACTTGGTCAGATCATGGGAGAGAAGAAGTTTATTTGGTAGTGGCCGCGGCTCCTGGGGCTTCAGATGCCCTTGTCCTATAAGGATTTGGAAAGCTTTGGACAAAGTCATGTAGAGGGGATTGAAGACCCTCTGGCCTCGGGGTGGGTACATCGAGGTTTGTGGAGTTTTGCTGGATGCACCAGCAAAGGGATTGATATGCGTTAACTGGGTTTGCCGATCTCTTTCGAGCACAGGATTAGAACTGAAAGGAACGTTTCTGGTACAACGCCTCTTCTCCTGGCTTTCCCCTTGATTCAAATTGCTTTCATTCTGAGTGCCAAAAGTGCCATCCACGATCTTTGCAACAACTGCAATCACTTGCTGTTTGTTTAGCCCTTCAGCTTTCAAAGCCTTAACAGCCCACAAAAGGTGTTCACGAGAATCAATATCTACCCTACCTTGTTCTTTCCACTTGCTTACACCTTATCAAAGGATCAGGTTGCTATATCAGAGCGAAGCCCGGTTGTTGCCGACATGCCACCACCCATATATGAAATGGCTTTAGGTTGGCCCTTTTCAATTGCCGCTTCCCCCGAGATCAAGGAGCCTTTTGGGCTAAAACTTCTGGCTTGTGATATGGTCAATGACGGTGCCAATATTCCGAAGGCCAGATCTGCTACAGTTCTCTAAAGATCTTCAATCATCCTCATCAGCTCAGAAGTAGTGGGTTCATGCGTTTGAGATGATTGGGGTTCAGGTCCATTCATCATACATAAGTCCATGCTTTCCGGAATGAACACCTCAGGCTTGGATAGATGGGCCGGGCTGATGTATATTCTGGGGTTGTAGTCGGATGGCAATATATGGATCTGATTGAGATGAAGAGATGATGAGTCAGTACTGGCCCGAGGTCCTTTCGGTGGAGGTATGGTCTCATCGTCAATAAGATCCTGAATCTTATGACGGAGGTGGATGCAATGGTTCGTATCATGACTGTGTTGTTGATGATAGGCACAATATTTAGCTGGGTCATATCTTGGTGGAAGAGGATTTGGAAGGGGTTGAGTTTCTAGAAGCTCTAGGTGCCCTTCCGCTCGCAACATTTTCAAAGCTTGAGAGAGACTCATGTAAAGAGGATGAAAATTTCAGGCTTGGGGCCGAGTTGAAACAGTTGGTTTTTGGCCATTGAGGGAAGTGGTGATAAAGTCTACTTCTGAGCATTTCACCACTGTGCTACCATCAGTAGTAGCATTGGAACTGCGAGCAACATTCCTCTTCAAAGGCTCATTATCTTCTGTAAAGATCCCTTGTCGGATGGCATCCTCGATTTGAACCCCCATTCCACGAATGTCTGGAAAGGTAAACAGTGGTAGAACGATTATCTTCTGCAGCAACTTGCCATGTACATCCCGAACAATCATCCTGATATGATGTTTGTCGGAAGGTCTTGTAGTCATCATCGAGGCCTTTGCTCTCCATCTCGTCACGAACTCTAAAAAACCCTCATTTGGCTCTTGGCGGGTGATTTCGAGATCGCGAGTTGTGACCTTGATCTGTGTGTTATAGGAGTATTGAGCAACAAAGGCCTCAGCCAGCTCTTCCCAGTTTTGTTTCACAGAGTCCTCCAATTTCGCATACCAGATCGTGGATATCCCAGACATGGTTCGGCCAAAGAGAGACAACTTTTGGGTTGTGGTCAAACCCATTGGCCTTAGGATGTCAGAAAATAGGTGGAGATGCACCATTGGGTCTCCAGAGCCATCGAAGCAGTCGGTATGCGGCATTTTAAACTGCTTCGGTAAGGTAACTGCAGATTCAGTATACCCGTCCTCTAAATCTGGGATGGAGTTCACTCCTTGTGCCTGCTGGAATAACTCCTCCAGTTTATTGACCTTAAGTGCAGTTGAGTCAACCTCAAATTCAAATGGAGCCTCGCTTTGATGGACAGGAGCTTTAAAGGTCTGTGCTAGGATTAGCTCCACCGGATTGCCCTGAGTCTCTCCGACATTAGCAGTATGGGCCGTGGCTCCGGGTGTCGGGTTACCCGTGGGAGGTGCATGAGATGTAGAAGCCACAGCCTACTGTGGCTATTATTGTTGTAGCTGGGTTATCACTTCGGCTTGACGAGCCATGACTTCAGCCTGACAAGCCGTGACTTCAGCCTGACGGACTGCGTCCGGCTGTAGTGATTCGATTGTTTGTTGCAAGTATCGCATCTGTTCTTCCATATTGGTTGGGGGATATTGAGCCATGGGAATGGGTGATTGATCTCGTGCTGAGCTGAATGCAGACAACTGTTCCCAGACCAGACCAGACCAGACCCGGGTGAACTAAGGTGTGACTGTTGTAGAAACTGTACTGGTGAATTCTGCCTGAACCTCCTTCGTCTTTTAACCAGTGGGGGTGAGGTAAACACAGGTTACGGCTGAACCAATTCTGACTTGACAAAGTTTATCAATACAAGTCCAGTGTACCCGGGGGATATTGGAGCCTTCTGAAGCTATGGTTCCACGACTACCTTGCAAAAGAAGAAAACATGCAGCATCTCAGCCTGATTTTACCAGAACAAATATGAGCATAACTGAATGACTGCACTCTCTACTGAATTCTGCCCAAAATTCTGCCTGTAAATTGATACCGTCAGGTAAAACTAATTCCCCCAAATACTGATGTCCGCAGGCCTGGTACCCAGACTTGCAAACTGATACATGCATTCCTATAGAGGCCAACTCTAAAAGCACATAATCAAGCAAGTGAGAGCCAAAACACCCCTATGGAGGGGTAGGGTTTCCCTGTCCTATTGTCAGGAGCTAGGGTTTCACTACGCACATAGCGGTTTCAAACAACCTATAATCGGGTAAGCAACCTGTCCCAGCTTAGAATGGTCACTACAGTTTCCGATATGCACTAGGTTGAATGGTCAAAAAGGGTGCCCCGACAAAAATCGGGATTTGTGTTCCGGTCATGGCAGAGCCTGCAACCGGTCAGCCTTATGGCACACTACGCAAAGCAAGCTGTGGACGCGCCCTCGGGCCCCCGATGCCACAGTTCAGACTCGTTTTATTGTCGGTTCTTAATCTAATCTCACAATGTGCAATGTGAGATTGATAAATCACCAAAGAGTCTAAATCTGGCAAATCGTTTTGAGAAAACAAATTTTTAAAAAGAAGTGCCAAACATGGACTGCTTTGCCAGATACAGAGTCGCCTCCTAAATATTTTTTATAGGGGAGTTTAGGAAACCCTGACTTGTTTGCCTAAGGCCATGTGTCCGTCATCACCAAAGTTGCCTCGGCTCGGGAACTTGGGTACGATTGGAGAAGGTCAGCTATGAGCACCCCCGCTCGCCCACTCCGAAGATCGGCCTCTACTAACCATGATATCTAGTTTTGAAAACGTTATGTGTTCTTATTCCGATTAATTAGCTAATCTTACTATGTGATGCGCACAACACAAATGTATAGACTAGATCACCTAATTTGGAACAAAGCATCGCATATTCGTTTGTTCGGAAAATGGTTTGAACTTTGCTACTCGAATGTAGGCTAAAATACGGATTTCAACGAGTTATTCCAACTCAAGCAATCCAACCTTCACCCGCATGTATTTAGGCAGTAATATCACATAAGCACATAGCCACATGGTAAGCATGATGTCATGTTAACATTCACACTCATGCGAGATGCTAAAGCATAAATACTTACAGCGTACTCCGAGCCAAAACAAAGAACATGTTAGCAATCAAACGTATGATCCAAGTCCATGTTAAATGGCTAATGCATCACAGGAAAAATGCAATCTAGAATAGGCTCCGCTAATCCTAGGATGGCATGTGAAATGCAACAACTAACATGTATTCAAGTTAGATTTGAAATACTATGCAGTTAGCATGATGCGCTGAGCCCGGTGCATGCAGTACTAATGAATGAATGCACCCATGCATAGCATAAGGTATGCTAAATTAAATATGCCCTAGTACTAACCATCAAAAGCAGGTAAGTAAAAGGGAGAAAGAAATGGGAGTTGGAAGACATGCACACACACACCTACACTTATTACACATTCGCCCTCGTTCGGAGGGACCAAAAGAATAATACAAATTAATTAACCAACAAGCTAATTAATTATTATAGACCACTTAACTAGTTAAGCAAATTAACTAAGTTAAGAAAGCAATAAAACAGCCTCAGGAAAAGGGTCCAATGCATGCGTGCTCGGGTTTTGCTCGGAAATCTGTCACCATGCACAAGCTGCCTCTGTTTACCTTACTCTACTCTTCTGAAAATTGTACAAGTCCCAAGGAACACTCTCTGAACACTGTGGAGCATCATCAACCAAGGGGAAACATCACCGACCATGGTAGAAGGGTCATCGACCAAATATTCAGCTCTCGACCATCCATCATTGGTCGATCGTCACTTTATGCAGTCCACCGGCCATATTTATCTGCAGAATCCTGTTTTGACAGCAGCAGAGGGTAAACGTGGCATGGCAATGCATTTCAAGCAAATGTCTGCACAAACACCCTCCTTATCATGTTCATGACTCAAAGGAGGATGGTCCTCGACCCTCGGGCCACCAATCGCGTATTTCAATGCGTGATGGCCAAAGAGGCCAAGTTATGCATTTTGATGTCAAATGAAAAGCAAACCAGATAAAGACATATGGCCCAACCTCTATCACTTGATCAAGAGACAAGGCATGCATGCTCAATGTAATACAACCTAGACATGTGAGCTAAGTATGCAATCATGAGCATGAAAGCAAGTAATGTGTACTAAGCACACAACCTAAACAAACAAACATGAAAGGCATGTAACAACATGTGCAAGCCAACAAGCATGCAATATGTAATGCGAACATGCAAACATGCAAGACACGTAACATGTTAAGCAACCAAGACAAAAGGAAGAAAACATGCTAAATGCAATGTGATTCAAGCATTCAACACATGCGATAGGCCAAGTATGCAACAACACACATGCGATATGCCAAACTACTGAAACAAGCCAAGTAATGCATGCTCAACACTCACACACCCAAGGCTAACAAGCCAAAACACAAGGTGGCTATGCAAAGCATGTCATGGATGGCCAAAACAACTCCAAACAGACCTTAAGGATACTAAGACATGCATAAAAGCTTCACAAAGCTAGGCCAAAAACATGCTAGAAACAAGGCTCAAAGCACAAAGCATGCTAAGGCAATTCATGGCATTACAAGACAAGTATGCAAATCAAGCATGGTGTATCTAAACCAACTTAAAACAGTGCTATATCATGGCAAAATAAGCACAAATACTAGCTAAGACATGGCCAACATGAACTCAACAATGGTGCTCACACATGAGACTAAAATGACAACTTTTGAAGACAACAAGGAGAGGGGATGACCCTCTTCTTCTTAGGACCTCAAAGCACCATCCCCACCACTGAAATCCCTATAGATTTTAGTGGTGAGGAGGCCCAAACAAGGTGGTCCCGGATCTCACCAAAATAGCACAAAATGGGGGCCAAATAAGGCATAAGAGGGGTCAAACAACCCCAAACACCAAAACAACCTTAAACAACTATTTTAAACACTTAAAATCAGAACTTTTATATGTTATAGAGATAGATAGATACACAAGACCTAACCCTAATTCAGGCCTTTGGAACTCTTTTTTGTAACCCTTGAGGAGGGAGGAGAAGGCCTTCCTTTATAGACGATCACTCTTGCAAAGCTTACAAAATAAGCTAAGCAAGAGTGAAATCCCTCCATACACGGGGGTGCATAGTGGGTGCCAGCTAGCACAATTGGCACAAAATATCTGCCAAAAGTAGATGCACAGTGGTCGGCCAGCCAAAAATGCCAAATTGACCAAATAAATGGTCGACCGACCAAACAGAGTGCTGACCGACCAAACATTTGGCCGATGGCAACAAAACAATGGCAGGTGGCCTCTAGCCATGGCCAGTGAGATGTGGAGGTGGCCAACAAGCCATTCCCTGCTCCTCAAAAGCAAAACACAAGTGTTTGGTGCAAAACCAAACACAAAACAGGCAAGTCGAGAGGTCCCGAGGCAAGGCATGTGGCCGAGACCTCCGAGAACTCAAGACGAACACAAACATGGATGATCACCGAGTGTTCAAACGATGACGTCCAAGTCTTGAGGATGGTCAAACATGGGGTGTCTACAGTTGCCCTTCTTTGACAGATCTCGAAAGTCATAACAATGATGGGAGTGAGTGTCAAAGCCCAGAGACGACCCATTTTTGACAAGGCCGAAGACTTAGACAAACATGCAAGACAATAAAGATATGCGCCCGAAGGCGGGGGCAAAATCCAACTGACAATGCAAGAGGTCGAGCATAACTTATGATCATGCAAAGGAAGCTGTAACGAAGCATAACATGCAACAGTTTTAAGCAAGAACCAAGCTACATTACAATGCAGAAAGGATATAAGAGAATTATTCAATTCTCGATACGTCTCACACGGAGAATACAATACCTGTGCGGCTCGTCTGGTTGCACCAGCTTCAAATGAAAGAGAAAGAAAACGTTAACAGGTACGATATCGTTAGCAACATGCATAGCAATGCAATTGAAGATGCTTAACAACGCAAGTGAAGGAGTGCATGACAATGTAACCTATGTGTGATAACGCATAACAATGCGGAATGGATGCAAAATGATAATGCAATATATACAAAACTATGTGTAAACAATGCAAATGATATGCAATGCAATTGAAACATGATCAAACAATAAGCAGTTGAAAACCACACAAATATCATAAAGATGATAGAGATACAAAGTCCGTCTACCATAGAAAAGGTGCCGACACCCTCAAACAACAATACCAGCAGTGGAATAGGCGCGTACACATGCAGAACTATGAGTGTGTAGACGGAACATAAGATACAAGTAATTGGGTGGGATGATATAAGTGGGGAATGACCCGCTGAGGAAAGACTATGATCCTAAATGCTGGATGCAAAACACTATACTACAATGCAATGAATGAAATGGATATGGCGTGCGACCAAAACATATCTTGCCTAAGAAAGGCATGGACACAAACAAACCACGTTTAACATAGAAACGGTGCCGTCACCCTCAACACTAAGTGCATACACATAATATCATAACCGTGCTCAACGTGAGAAGTATGGGCACATACCAGACCAAGCTCAACATGGAAAGGTGCGAACCATAGATAGAGGTGATGCAATGAATGCACGCAAGCTACAATGCAATATATACAATATGCAATGTAATATTTACGATGGATAAGGCCTGCGGCTGAACCGTATCTTGCCTAGTAAAGGCATGGACACATACAAACCACGTTTAACACAGAAACGGTGCCGTCACCCACAACACTAGGTGCGTACACATAATATCATAACTGTGCTTCAACGCGAAAGGTACGGGCACATACCAGACCAAGCTCGACATGGGAAGGCACAAGCCGTAAATGGAGGTGATGGCGTGAATGCATGCAAGCTACAATGCAATATATTCTATATGCAATGGAGTATTTACAATGATGCATGACAATGCACTATTTACAATGATGCATGACAATGCAATATTTACAATGAATGCTTGACAATGCACTATTTACAATGGATGTAAATGTAATATTTACAATGGAATGAGATATGCATGACAATGCATGTTTGTTTGTTTTGTTTTTTTTTTGAAATGCATGACAATGAAAATGAGACACAAATGCGCGACAACGCATGTCTATTGAAATACATGACAATGCAAATGAACTACGCATGATAATGTGAGATAAGGAAAATGCATGACAATGCATGTAAGGTGCGTATGACAACGTGTGATATGCATGACAATGCGAGTCGAGGGATGCATGACAATGCAACCTAAGATAAAACCTACCAAAGGATTTGCACCTTTAGAGGATTTAAGGTCTCCTAGACCGATATTAAAATGCATAACAATGCAAGTAAGATAATGTATAACTCAACGCGTGTTCACGACAAAACGTTGTAACGTAACGTATGTAAAGCAATTTCCGAGTCTCTTAAGAGACAAAAGGATACATCATGCACATATTCAAGTGCTACGCACAGAAGACACGGCACAGAGACCGGTTAAGCTTTGAAAATGCATTTTCTTGCACTATGTTGAGCAATGGAGGCCCCAAACCACATAAAAGACCTAAACAAAGGTGTAGGAGACTCACCGGCCATCGGGGGAGGTCACCGGCCATACATCGGCCACAAAACAATGCCATCAGCCAAATATTTGGCCAACCAGCCAACAATGTGGCCGACCGGCCAAATATGCCTGAATCGGGGCAGTTTGGTCAATTCGACACGGGTCTTTAAATATAGGGCTTCTAGCCCTATTTCTTCACTTGCCTCAAGCTCAAAAACTCTCTCCCTTTCTCTCTAGGTGATTTTCCAACCTTCTATCCTCTGTTTTCCTCGGTTTTCGGGCCCGTTTCAATGTTTGATTCGCGAAACCCTTGCTGTTTCGAACATTTTGAACCGAACAAATCTTTGTTTCGGTGTCTTTTTCTCGATTTCTGCCACTCGAGGTTTGTTTCCCTCGAGTTTTCCTTGATCTCTGTGCCTTTTCTGCACGCCGACCTTTCCAGCCATTTTTCACTCTCCTGGGGTTGACTTTTCAGTTGACTTTTCGCATTCTCACCTGATTTTCACACTTCCGGCCATTTTCGCGCTACCCTTGAGATGACAGACGATATTCCAGGCGGTGGGGCTCCTCCGGAGATGGATGTGGACCCCAAGGCCGAGCTCTTACCTCTCAATGTCCGACCGTTCGACCCAGCAGCTTACAGGCCGGCGAGTCACGTGTTACCTCCTGATGGTCTTTGCCAGTTCAGGATTTTTGATAGGGGCGTGCCACGAGAGCTTCTTTTGCACGAGCCAGAGTCACATCTGTCTTACGGCGCTTCTGAGGTACAGTCTTCCCTTTGTTTTATTTTTCACAATGTAGAACATAACTGCAATAGTTGATTCTGTTCTTTAACTGCCTAGCCCGGATACACCGATATATTACACACTATAATTCATCTGTGAGCACACTGATACCCGATATCTGTTTGAACCTGAAAATGTGCATGCACACTGTGTTTTCACTGAACCAATCAGACACACAGACACATCATATGCTGTAGTTCACTTCGAGCACACCGGCCCTCGATATCTGTTTGAATTTGAAAACGTGCACACACGCTGTATTTGCATCAATTTTGATTGTTCCTCAAAATTGTACATTTAATATTGCTTCGCAACTGTTTTCTTTTGAGTACAGGGGGATTCCCATGCCTTCTGGGGGTATGGGAATGTTGCCGCCAGAGGATGGTATATGGGGCTATCGGACGTGGTCCGCCATATTGTTGATTAGGCCGGCTTTGGCACTTTCTGCTGGGGACTATCACGCCTTACTGCGAGCAGGCCTCTTCTTGCCGCTCTGGTGGAGAGGTGGTGGGACACTACCGATTCCTTCCACTTTTCCACCACGGGAGACATGATGATGACTCCCTTCGACTTCTCGATGCTCACCGGCATCGGGGTAAGGGGTGATCCGATCCCCTTCGATACAGACATGGACGAGTGGGAGGCCGCTCAGATGTACTTGCTTGGCGACCTACTGTCTTTTGCCTATCCAAGATTTGTCAGATATTCACGGTTCGAGGACTACTTCAGGATTCAACTAGCCTTAGCTGAGGAGGCGCCGATGACTCAGGAGGAGGCGGAGCAGTATGCACGCGGCTTCCTTATGTTCTTGCTGGGGACGACCCTCTATGCCGACCGGGCGAACACTGTGCCCCTCTGTCTACTGAGTGCTTTAGTGGAAGTCACGTGGATCCGCTGCTATGACTGGGGGGGTGCAGACTTGGCCACACTGTACGGCTACATGAGTTCATCCTCTCGCCTCAGCGGACAGCTGCTCGGAGGCTACTGGCGGGCTTGGGAGGTATATCCTCTTTCTCTGTTTTACATTTTTGCTCCACCTTATCTATACTCTGTACACTGCACACACTGCGGTCTGCCTGACACTAGCTGTATACTGCACATACGGTACACATATAATTTGCTTTACACTAACTGTATACTGCACAATACTTCACATACTGCACAATCTGATGCCAACTGACTATACACCGCACATACTGCAAACATGCAATCTGCTTTACATTGACTGTATACTGCACACATTGTACCCTCTGCGTAATACACTACACAATACACGGTTCTGTAATTTTTACTTTATCCTGCATTCTGCTTCGTCTGCATTATGCTTTATCTGATAAGCATATTGATACCTGCTCTATTGCACTCTGTAGTTGTGGGTGTATGTCTACTTCCTGAGGCTTGCCCCAGTGCCGGATGAGGAGACCCCCCTCGGCGTTCCATTCTCCCGCCGCTTGGACGTGAGATGTGTGCGGAGACTCCGGGAGTCGTTTATATTCTTCCACAGCTACTTCGACACCATCACCGCAACAGAGGTATGTTCAACTTTAGAAGCTTCGCTTTGCATTGTACTTTCAATAACAGTAGATAACAAACTACATATTGTTTACAGATCACTGGGCAGCCATGGGCTCCATTGCCAGCCGCAGTTCGGGAATGGTATGCTGGTGTTGAGGAGACTGCCCGATTTAGGATTCTGTTGGAGGGCCCGGTCTGTCGGGCTTGGTACCTGGGCGAGCGCTTCCTACGCCAGACCTTAGGTTTACTAGAGAAGATAGCCCCGGGTCCATTTCCTACGACCATGAGGCAGATAGAGAGATACACCCCACGGGAGATGGCCACTTATACGATCGGTTGGGATACAGAGGGCTTCAGGGGCGAGGGCGACTACACGGACTACGTCCAGGCCTATATCATGCGGCCTCTGAGTAGTTGCGGTCGAGCTGAGAGGGAGAGGCCAGCAGCGTCGGCGACTAGAGCAGGAGCAGGACTAGGAGCATCGAGGGTGGCTCGGGCAGGAGAAGAGGCACCGAGAATGGCTCGGGCCCGTGGTAGGAGTGGGTCCCGGAGAGGACAGGGAGTTGGGTGGCCAGCACTACCCACGATGGTGACATACAGAGGATAGGATGGTGAGACTTACCAGACCCCCTTCGCTCCCCCTCCGGCTGATCACGAGCTGGTCGGTTTCTACGACTTGCCCTCGGTACGTACTACTGCATTTTGTACAGTCCTTTCATTTCATTTCTCTTGATATTTCGCAGAATACTGATACTTCTAACACTTTTCCAGGCTTCCTCCGAGTACACTCGCGAGTCCTTGGAGTTGAATGCCTCCATGATGGGGATGCTCTAGCGGAGCTTAGACCTGCTGGCCCTTTACAGTATCTCGGTAAGTCTTTTTGACCACCGACTCAAACTTTACACAATCTGATGTATCACACTTATCAACACAGCACTTGATACACGGCCCTCACGGCATTCATACACTGCACATAGTCACTGCATTTTGTATTCATACACTGTACTCATACACTGCATTCTGTACTGATACACTGCTCACATCATTCATACTCTGCTTTTGTGTAGCATACTGATGCGTTTGCCATTTGTGCTTTTGAGCCTTCATTCCAGATTCCTACTGCAGGAGGTGCTCCAGCTGGGACTTCTGTTCCTGCTCGAGGAGGAGGGTGAGGTGGCACAGTATTCCCTCGTACTAAAGTGGGGCGCACTCATGTTGGGAGTAGCTCTCGAGCACCGATCCCAGATGATGACGAGTTCGAGGTAGAGACGGAGACAGAGGCATCTGAGGAGGTGACCGGAAATGACTTGCACTCAGGCTCAGACTATGGAGGTGGCGATGATGCTCCTGGACCTTTGTCCAGGAAGAGGACAAGGACAGACTCTCAGGCCTGACATGATCGATGCTGATCCAGATTTTTGCTGCTTTTCTTCTTTTTGTTTTACTTTTTGTTTTTTCTGGTAGCTTGAGTACCTTGTACTGCCATAGGCAGGTTTTATTTTCTTCGAAACTTTGTACTTGAAAAGATGATGAAATGAAGCAAACTTTTTGCCTGAAAAAGTGTTACATTTGTGTATTTCATACATCGCATCGCATCGCATCGCGTCATATTACAGAACAATGTAAATGAGATTGATCTTTTGTCTGAAAATCAAACACTTGTATTGTAATAACCAGGTAGTGAACCAGCTATTGACAAAACAACTTATACAACCTACTGCTCATTCTGAACACACAGCCCATAACACAGTGCTTGGTTTACTCTGCATACAGCCTATACACACAGTTCATATAACGCACTGCTTATTCTGAACACACAGCCCATTCTGAAAACTGCTCATTCTGAACTCATAGCCCATAGCAGCATATTGCTCATTCTGAATACACGGTTCATTCTGAACTCTGTAGAAGTTGAAACACACTCAGATGCTCCAAAATTTTTTGCTTCGCAATCCGGAACCCAAAGCTTCAGATAGGTCCAGGTTTTTCTATTCACACTTATCAGGGGTGGACCCTGTAGTTTTATGAATGAACAAAATTATGTTTTGCACAAATGTGGGGAATGGCACAGCACTCTGAGCACAAAACGATTTGAGGAAAGGGGTTTCAACCGGGTATTGAGCCTACGACTGACCACAGCGAAAAGGACTCAACAGAGAAAACAAAAAGGCACTCAACCTAAACAAATAGAGTAACACTCGAGACGACTCAAGACAAGAATCGAGATAGTCAAAACAAAAGACATGACAAACAGACGTGTTATAAAAGACAAGAGACCTCTTAGTTTGCGAGGAGCCAGTTTCTCCGGGTATTGTTTCTTACCCTCTTCTCATTTGTGATTCTCACATCACTCGGCCCTCAGGCTCGGTTTTTCTCTCAAAACCCCTTTTTGCTCACTTTTCTCTCGACTTACACCTCTCTATTCTTCACTCTCTCATTTTTCATACCTCCCCAAGTATGGTCGGTGAATAAACAAGAGGTTGTGGGTTCATGCCCAACACTGTTAGCTCGCAGCTATTTCTTCCGGTGACGTTTAGTCGATGTTCCTGATAAGGGAGTGGAGTATCTTGATCCATTCCGGTTCGTGCTTCGCACTTGGCTCGATACCTCATTGCTCGGAGGGTGAGAGAGCTTTCAGCCCTTTATAGACAGCTCCAGTTGTGCTCTTTCTGGCAAGTATGCTGGCGATGGGGGAAAGACAGGAAGCCTGACTCAACTGTGCCCCTTAGTTCATCATTTCGACCATTTTTTTTTTGTTTTCTACTAAAACAATTTTGACCAAAAATGAGAGTTAGATTAACATACTTGTTCGATTTTTGATTTGAAAATCATGCCAGTCAGGCTATGAGCACTGAAAATTTTCCTTTTTTGGGTCCAAGAAAATGGTCAAGTTTTGGAAAAGATGGAATAATTTTTGCGAAAATAGTCAACCTCAGTAAAAAATTCTCAAAAACTATTTTTGCAAATGGTCATTGCTCAACAAGCACGGAACTTACTCTCGAGATGCAAAACCTCGGATCAGAGGCAACGGAAAATTGCCCCTTGTTCCAAAGGGCACAGCACAGTAACGGAAAGTTGCCCCTGGTTTGGATGGCCACTCATGGAAACGGAAAGTTGCCCCTTGTCTGGATAACGCCGCAGCATACTATAGTCAGTTCTCATTAGTGATGATCGCAACCGAACTCTCGGATACAGAGAAGACGAAGATGGTCAAAACCAATATATGGACACAGTCACTGTGAAAGTGTGTGGGGTTGGACTTCAGGATGACGTTGCCTACGTATCCCAAGCATGGGAATCAAGCCTTACGTAGTTCCAATTGTGTCACAACCGAACTATCGGATTCAGAGAAGGCAAGGATGATCAAAACCATTACATGGACACACTTGATTTGGAAGTGTTTGTGGCTGGACTTCAAGATGAAGTTGCCTACGTATCCCAAACATGGGAATGAAGCCTTACGTAGTTTTGATTGAGGTTCACTCGTGTATTAACCCTCACCTTCTACGCTCTAACTTTTGCCAAGGCCGCCCTTCCGGGTTTTCAACCTTGCGAGCTTTGTTCTTCTTTTCTTTTCAATTCTTTTCATTTCTTCTCTTTTTCTTTTTTTCTTTTCTTTTCTTGTTTTCTTGTTTTCTTTTCTTTTCTTCTTTTTTCATTTTCATTTTTTTTATCTTTGCATTTTTTCTCTTTTTCTCTTTTTCACTTTTTTCTTGTTCTTTTCTTAGCTCTAACTTTTGCTTGGGTCGCCCTTCCGGGTTTTCGGCCCAGTGAGCCTCTCAAGGGTAAAAGTGTAACAAGTCCATGCCAAATGGTTTTAAGATTTTGAAGCCATCCGTATCCAGGAGAGTGGCTGTTGTATTGATTTGCGGAAGGATCTATCTTCGGCTCTTCGAGCACATCGAACATTTTTGCCCCTAGTTCGAGGGGTGCTTCTGTTCTAGCTTCGCAAGCTTCTTCTGATGAGGTCTGATCTTCTTGATCTGACTTTCTTGGCCTCTTGTTCGAGGGCTGCTTCAAATTTGGCCACGCAGGCCTCATGTTGTAGTTGACTGTTGAACATTCTGAACTAAGGTCCAAGGTTTGAAAGTAAGGGCTCAAGTCTTGAGGCTGAGAGCGATCCTAAGCTGCACAATCTCAAGAGCGATTCCACACAGGTCTTCACAGGACTATGCAAAACATTTTGTTTTTTGAAATTTTTTTTTAAGAAAATGACAAATCGCTCGCGTTGAAGATAGTGTGGAACCAATCTGGATCAAGCCAGGGTCTTTCTCAGTACTCACATTAACAAACATGATTTCAATCATTAAGGGCTTAGCATGCCTCTCTTTCTCTCAATTTGATCAAAGTTTTGCAAATCCCGAGGAATTCCTTCCTCTTTGTTTTCATCACCACAGTGTTAAAAAAGTTTTGAAAAACTTAGGTCATTGCAATGAATTCGAGGTGCAGAAGAGTAAGTGAGATGCTCCACCGTTTCATTCAAATTTTCTGGCACAACTAGCTCGAAGTAGCAATAAGCACGGAAACATGATAGCTACAGTTGTTTCATTCAGGTTTCCTGGTTGCAACTGGCTCCACAGCAGAGACAGACTTAAAAGCAAGCAAAAGGATAATTACAAAACAAAATAATGATATCCGAGGCAACAACCTTGGAATCACCTGGTTTCTGTACAATGGGATTGACTCGACACAACAAGATAGAACCTTAAGCAAAAAGACTAACTCAAGACAATGAGACAGACCCAAAACAAAACAAAGAACTGACTCGACACCCAAGCCAGAAATTACAAAACTGCATTCACAAATGCTTCCAACAGTGCGTGCCAAACGCCACATCTGAAATACACCGAGCGCCGCCCGCAGGTGGTCCAACCCCTGATCACATACTTGCAGTATCCTCGAAGTCCAACAACTTAGTGGTGACAGACTTAGTTGAGGTAGGTGGGAGGATGACCTCATTGTCGAGCAAATCTTGCACTTCGTGGCGAAGGCGGAAGCAACCGTCGGTGCTGTGACCGGTTTGCTGGTGGTACGCGCAGTACAAGGCAGCATCATGTGTGAGAGGGAGATTCTTCGGGAGAGGTCGAGGCTCGAGGGGTTTAAGATGCCTCTTTTTAGCCAAAATTTGAAATGTCCTAGACAAAGGCATGTGGAGGGCATGAAAGACTCTGCGCCCTCGAGGTAGGTACTTCGAAGTCTGAGGATTCTTGTTAGACGTACTAGCAAAAGGGTCGGCAGGCACTGCCTTGGCTTTCTGATCTTTCCCAGGGGTAAGGTTGGGAGTGGAAGGAACTATTCTGGCATGACGGGGCCTATCTCGATTTTCCGCCTAGCTTGAACTGCCCTCGGCTAGAGTGGGGAAAGCATCATCCACAGTTTTAATCATAACTGAGGATACTTGCTGTTTATTGAACACCCCGGCTTTCAAAGCCTCGACTGCCCACAACAGTTGTTCAACGGGATCAGCATCTGTTCCCATTTTATTCTTACCTCTAGCCTCAGCCTGATCGAGGGTTTGGGTTGCTATATCAGAGCGGAACCCGGTTGTTGTTGACATGTCATTGCCATAGCTTGAGACAACCTCAGGCTGGTTGAGCTCGATCACAATTCGCCCTAGTAGCGGGGGCTCCTGCGGTATAAAATTCCCAACATACGATGTGGTTGGTGGCGAAGCCGACATTTCGTAGGTGAGATCAGCCACAGACCTTTGAAGGTCACCAATCATTCCCATCAACTCAAACGTGGTGGGCTCACGAGCTTGAAACAACTGGGGTGTCCAGATCGGGTGTGCGACAGGCGACCTAGGCGGATGCGGTACATCAACATTGGTCTTATCCTGCAAGATGATTCCTTGGTCTAACGTGGCTGCCATAACCACAATTTCCTCTAAACTTTGGGTCATCATAAGTCCGCTGAACCGAACGGAGATGATGCAACCGGCGATTGATGGATCAGACGTCTGCCTTGCCTCAGCGAAGGAGAACACCAAATCTTTGAACTGAAAAAGAAAACAAGCAGCATTTCAGCCCAAACAGAACAGACATAGGCGTAGCTGAATAATTGTACTCTATTACTGATCACTGTTCCCCAAAATCACTGCCCCAAAGCTGAGTCTGATACCCGTGGATATAACTGATTATCAGAATACCGATACTGGTGCCCATAGGCTTGCAAACTGATATGTGCGTTCCTGTAGAGATACACTCTAAAAGCACATAGCAAGCAAAGTAGAGCCAAAACACCCCTATATTGGGGTAGGGTTTCCCTGTTCTATTTTGTCAGGAGCTAGGGTTTCACTACGCACGCAGCGGTTTCAAACAACCTATAATCGGGTAGCCACTTGTCCTAGTTTGGAATGGTCACTTTGGATTCCGAATATGCACTAGGTCGAATGGACAAAAGGGTGCCTTGGTAAAATCGAGATTTGTGTTCCCATCATGATAGAGCCCATAACTGGTCAACCTTATGGCACGCTTAACAAAGCAAGCCTCCGGCAAACCATTCAGGAATAGCAGATAGCAAACACGATGTCCTAGGCGCACCAATGCACATGCAATGCAAAGAAACACATAAGTGAAATCAAAACAAGATATCACGAGTTCGAGTCAAGCTCAGTAACTCCCCAGCAGAGTCGTCAGAAACTGTGGACGCGCCCTCGGGCCCACGATGTCACAGTTCGGACTCGTTTTGTTGTCGGTTCTTAATCTGATCTCACAATGTGCAATGTGAGATTGATAAATCACCAAAGAGTCCAAATCCGACAAATCGTTTTGAGAAAACAGATTTTTAGAAAGTAGTGCCAAACATGGACTGCTTTGCCAGATACAGAGTCACCACCTAAATATTTTTTATGGGGAATTTAGGAGACCCTGACTCGTTTGCTTAAGGCCACATGTCTGTCATCACCAAAGTTGCCTCGGCTCGGGAACTTGGGTACGATTGGAGAAGGTCAGCTATGAGCACCCCCGCTCGCCCACTCCGAAGATCGGCCTCTACTAACCATGATATCTAGTTTTGAAAACGTTATGTGTTCTTATTCCGATTAATTAGCTAATCTTACTATGTGATGCGCACAACACAAATGTATAGACTAGATCACCTAATTTGGAACAAAGCATCGCATATTCGTTTGTTCGGAAAATGGTTTGAACTTTGGTACTCGAATGTAGGCTAAAATACGGATTTCAACGAGTTATTCCAACTCAAGCAATCCAACCTTCACCCGCATGTATTTAGGCAGTAATATCACATAAGCACATAGCCACATGGTAAGCATGATGTCATGTTAACATTCACACTCATGCGAGATGCTAAAGCATAAATACTTACAGCGTACTCCGAGCCAAAACAAAGAACATGTTAGCAATCAAACGTATGATCCAAGTCCATGTTAAATGGCTAATGCATCACAGGAAAAATGCAATCTAGAATAGGCTCCGCTAATCCTAGGATGGCATGTGAAATGCAACAAGTAACATGTATTCAAGTTAGATTTGAAATACTATGCAGTTAGCATGATGCGCTGAGCCCGGTGCATGCAGTACTAATGAATGAATGCACCCATGCATAGCATAAGGTATGCTAAATTAAATATGCCCTAGTACTAACCATCAAAAGCAGGTAAGTAAAAGGGAGAAAGAAATGGGAGTTGGAAGACATGCACACACACACCTACACTTATTACACATTCGCCCTCGTTCGGAGGGACCAAAAGAATAATACAAATTAATTAACCTACAAGCTAATTAATTATTATAGACCACTTAACTAGTTAAGCAAATTAACTAAGCCAAGAAAGCAATAAAACAGCATCGAGAAGAGGGTCTAATGCATGCGTGCTCGGGTTTGCTCAAAAATCCGTCACCATGCACAAGCTGCCTTTGTTTACCCTGCTCTGCTCTTCTGAAAATTGCACAAGTCCCAAGGAACACTCTCTGAACATTGTGGAGCATCACCGACTAAGGGGAAACATCACCGACCATGGTAGAAGGGTTATCAACCAAATATTCAGCTCTCGGCCATCCATCATTGGTCGATCGGCACTTTATGCAGTCGACCGGCCATATTTATCTGCAGAATCCTGTTTTGACAGCAGCAGAGGGCAAACATGGCATGACAATGCATTTCAAGCAAATGTCTGCACAAACACCCTCCTTATCATGTTCATGACTCAAAGGAGGATGGTCCTTGACCCTCAGGCCACCAATCGTGCATTTCAATGCGTGATGGCCAAAGAGGCCAAGTTATGCATTTTAATGTCAAATGAAATGCAAACCAAATAAACACATAAGACCCAACCTCTATCACTTGATCAAGAGGCAAGGCATGCATGCTCAATGCAATGCAACCTAGACATGTGAGCTAAGTATGCAATCATGAGCATGAAAGCAAGTAATGTGTACTAAGCACATAACCTAAACAAACAAACATGCAAGGCATGTAACAATATGTGCAAGCCAACAAGCATGCAATATGCAAAGCGAACATGCAAACATGCAAGACACGTAACATGTTAAGCAACCAAGACAACGGGAAGAAAACATGCTAAATGCAATGTGATTCAAACATGCAACACATGCGATAGGCCAAGTATGCAACAACACACAAGGCGAGCATGCAACAACATGCAAAAGAGGGACTTACACCAAGATGGACAGCTCTCTACTAGGTCCAAAACAGTGGCTAAATGCTAAGGAAATGAAGGCCAAAACACATACAAACATGCATGCACACATGGCCCAACTCTTAAGCATAAAGAAGAAACTTTTAAGCACATTTGAAAGAGGATAAATATGGACTAATGGCAAGCATAGCAAGCTTTGAAAATACATGAGGAATGATGCCAAATCAACCTATCAATGCAAGCAAGGCATGCAATTATGTCCAAAACTCAAGGTAAGCCAAGGGGCTTAAACCATAGCTATATGAAGCAAGTCCCAAAGGGTCATGGGGACTCAAAACCACCCCAAGGCATATCAAAACAAGGTCAAAGGCACACCTAGATGGCATCTAAATGGCCTAAGTCTAAAGGCATGCAAAAGGGTCCAAACATGGAGCATAAGACACCAACCTCTTGAAGCATTAAAGGAGCATCAAATGCAAGCATACAAGAATACCACAAGGACTGAAATGATGTTATAAGTGGTGCCAAACCACTGAAACAAGCCAAGTAATGCATGCTCAACACTCACACACCTAAGGCTAACAAGCCAAAATACAAGGTGGCTATGCAAAGCATGTCATGGATGGCCAAAACAACTCCAAACAGGCCTTAATCATACTAAGACATGCACAAAAGCTTTACAAAGCTAGGCCAAAAACATGCTAGAAACAAGGCTCAAAACACAAAGCATGTTAAGGCAATTCATGGCATTACAAGACAAGTATGCAAAGTAAGCATTGTGTATCTAAACCAACTTAAAATAGTGTTATATCATGGCAAAATAAGCACAAATACTAGCTAAGACATGGCTAACATGAACTCAACAATGGTGCTCACACATGAGGCTAAAATGACAACTTTTGAAGATAACAAGAAGAGGGATGACCCTCTCCTTCTTAGGACCTCAAAGCACCATCTCCACCACTGAAATCGAGAGGAGGCCCAAACAAGGTGGTCCCAGAGCTCACCAAAATAGCACAAAATGGGGGCCAAATAAGGCCTAAAAGGGGTCAAACAACCCAAAACACCAAAACAACCTTAAACAACTATTTTAAGCACTTAAAATCAGAAATTTTATATGTTATAAGTTAAGCTTAAAAACAGATGCAAGGATGACTAAAAGCCTTTGCAAAAATGGGGAATAAAGGGGTAAAGTTCTTACCCTTGAAGACCTTCTTCACAAGGACCACTCCAGCCCCTTCTCCAAGCTTAGATCAACTCAAGAACTCTAAAAATCACTCCTTAGTACCACAGTAGCTAAAGGAAAGTGTAACTCTAGGTGTTTGTATGCAAAACTATGAACAAAACACCTTAATACACACACAAAGAGCAAAAGAGAGGGAGATATAGAGATAGATAGATACACAAGACCTAACCCTATTTCGGAACTCTGGAACTCTTTTTTGCAACCCATGAGGAGGGAGGAGAAGGCCTCCCTTTATAGAGGATTGCTCTTGCAAAGCTTACAAAACAAGCTAAGCAAGAGTGAAATCCCTCCGTACACGTGTATGGATGGGGTGCAAAGTGGGTGCCAGCTAGCACAGCTGGCACAAAATATCTGCCAAAAGCAGATGAACCGTGGTCGTCTAGCCAAAAACGCCAAATTGACCAAATAAATGGTCGACCGACCAAACAGAGTGCCGACCGACCAAACATTTGGCCGATGGCAACAAAACAATGGCCGGGGCCTCAAACCATGGCCGGTGAGATGTGGGGATGGCCAACAAGCAATTCCCTGCTCCTCGAAAGCAAAACACAAGTGTTTGGTGCAAAGCCCAACACAAAACAGGCAAGTCGAGAGGTCTTGAGGCAAGGCACGTAGCCGTGACCTCTGAGAACTCAAGATGAACACGAACATGGATGATGACCGAGTGTTCAAACGGTGATGTCCAAGTCTTGAGGACGGTAAAAAATGGGGTGTCTTCACAAGCCTCCGGCAAACCGTTCAAGAATAGCATACGGCAAACACGGTGTCCTAGGCGCACCAATGCAAATGCAATGCAAAGAGACACATAAGTGTAATCAAAACAAAATATCATGAGTTCGAGTCAAGCTCTACAAACTTCCCAACGGAGTCGCCAGAAACTGTAGACGCGCCCGAACGTCCCAGGGGGAGGGGATCCCATTTTGTTCATTTGGGCTTACTATAGTTCGGACTCAAATGTCATGGTTCTTAATCTGATCTCCCAAAGTGCAATACAAGACTGATAAATCACCAAAGAGTCCAAATCCAGCAAATCGTTTTGGAAAATTGATTTTAAGAAAGAAGTGCCAAAAATGGACTGCTTTGCCAGATACAGAGTCACCACCTAAATATTTTATTTTGGAGGAATTTAGGAAACCTTGACTCGTTGCCTAAGGCCACGTGTCCGTCATCACCAAAGCTGCCTCGCCTCGGGAACTTAGGTACGAGAGGGGAATGTCATACAATGAGCACCCCCGCTCGCTCGATCAAAGATCAGCTTGTACTAAACATGATATTTTGTTTTGAAAACATATGCGTTCTTATTCTGGTTATTATCCTAAAATTACTATGTGATGCGCACAACACACAAGTATAGACCAGATCGCCTAAATTGGAGCAAAACATTTCATGTTTGTTTATTTAAAAATGGTTTGATGGTACTACTCGCAAGTAGGTTAAGACGTGGATTTGCCACCCTCGGGTGGGCTTAGAAAACATGATTTTTGCCACCCCGCAGAGTGGGCTTAAAACTCGCATTCAATGAATTGTTCCAATTCAGGTAGTCCAACTTTCACCCACAGGCATTCAGGCAGTTATATCACATAAGCAAATAGCCACATGGCAAGCATGCTATCATGGCAACACTTACACACATGCGGTATGCTAAAGCGTAAATGCTTACCTAGTACTCCGAGCCAAAACAATAGCTAGTTAGTAATCAAATGCATGATCCTAGTTCATGTTAAGATGACTAATGCAACACATGAAAAAATGCAACTAGAATAGGCTCGGCCAATCTAAGAATGGCATGTGAAATGTGACAGCTCGATACACGTATTCAACTTGGAATTTAAATACTATGTAGTTAGTATGATGTGCCGAGCCCGGTGCATGCAATACAGATGAATGATGCAAACATGCGAGCATAAGAATGCTAATTGAAACATGACCTAAAACTAACCATTGAAAGTAGGTAAGTAAAAGGGAGAAAGACGTGGGATTGGAAGACATTCACACACTCACGCACACTTATTACAAAATTCTCTCCCTCGCAACAGACGGTCCGAATAAATAATACAAACCAAATAATTAATAAACTACCCTAGCTAATTAAATATTACAAAACCCTTAACTAATTTAAACAAATTAGCTAAGCTATGAAACTAAAGAGGCTGCCGCAGCTCCGCCCTGGAATGATTGAATGATGCAAGCTCGATCGCCTCGCTCGGAAACCCATTGCCATACCACATGTTGCCTCGGTTTGCATTGTTTTACACATCTGAAAACTGCACAAGTCCCAAGAATGCTTTCGAACCACTCCCTGAGTACTGTGGGATGTCACCGGCCAAAATATAGGAACATCGGCCATGTGGAATTGGTCATCGACCATTTGTGAGGATCTCAGCTAACAATGTTTAGTCGATCGGCACTGAAGATGGCCGGCTGGCCATATCTTCCTACAGAATGCTGTTTTGCTGTAGCAGAGGACAAACAGAGCATGGCAATGCATTTTCAAGGCAATGTGTACACAACCACCTTTCTTATCATGTCATGAACTCAAGGGAGTATGGTTCTCGACCCTTGGACCATCAATTGCGCATTTCAATGCATGATGGCCAAAGGCGCCAAGTATGGAAATCAATGTGGAATGAATGCAACAAAAACATATGAATGCCTAGAACTCTATCATGCTTGATCAAGAGTGTCGACAACCGAGGATTGAGGCATGTTTCGTCACTTTAAGTACGAACGTTTCTCATTCCTCGTGTTTGGTTTGACACCCCAAACCAAACACAATGCAATGCTTGCAACCAAGTACAATGCAACATGGAAATGCATGGCAATGTAACATGAGCATGAAAAATGCAATGCAATGCAACCTAACATTTAAACAACATGATATACAATAAGTATGCAATACGACTATGCAACCTAGATATGCAAACATACAATGTGATAGGCTTGCAACAATGATACCAACAATAAGTATGCAACAACATGCAATGCGATAAGCATACAATAATACACAAACCGCATGATCCATGGACTTATACTGAAAATGGATAGGCCTCAGCCATACCAAAACAGTGGCCAAAGTGCCAAGAAATGATGGAATGAGATGCACAATAAGCATGCGAATGTAATGGCCTATCACCTAGGTGTAAGGATACAACTCTCAAGCATGTGCAAGAAGTGACAAACACGATAATGCAGCAATGAGATGAGCTCTGAAATGATATTAAGAATAATGCCAAATCAACCAAACAACGTAAGCATAGCATGCAATAAAGCTCAAGGCTTAAGGCTAGCAAAGTGGTTTACACTATGGCCATAACAAGTGAGCCCCAAAGGACCAAGGTGACTTAAAACAGTCCCAAGGTAGACCGAGACAAGGCTAGAACATGCATGGAATGAGGCCAAAACATGTTAGAAAGGTGAGCACAAAACATGAAGCATGTAAGGCTACAAAGGGGCGTTACACTACACCTATTACAACCAAGCATGGCATGACTTAAACAATGAAAAACAGAGTTACATTATGTTAAAATAAGCCCAAAAACCCATTGAGATGGCATCCTAATGACCTAAATATGATGGCATGCACAATGATCCAATCATGAGGCATAAAACATCAACTCTTCAAGGCTTTGAAAGGACGACAAACGCAAGTGTATGGCTACACTACATGGACTGAAATCACATATGGGATGATGCCAAATCATGAAAATGGTCTAAGTAGTGCATGCTAATGGCTTGGACACTCGAAGATAACAAGCTAGGATGTATGGTAGCTATACAAAGCAATGTATGTATGATCAAAACAACATCAAATAGAGCTTTAGTATGCTAAAATATGACTAAAATTTCCTTTGAGTTGAGCCAAAGTGTGCAAGCATGATGGTCTAAATGCAAGGTGCATGTTAGGGAAAATAAGAGGATTGCTAAACAAGTTCATGATGCATGTAAGAGGCTATCAAACCAACTTGAAACAGAGGTATATCATGACCAAATAACACCAAATACTTGATGAAATGATGCAAAAACATGTTAAGCAAACATGCTACCATTACAAGCCATTAACATAAGCAAATGAGACACAACGAGAGAGGGGTGTCCCTCTCCTATACAAGACTCTAAAACCACCTTTCCACCACTGAAAATCCTTTGGATTTTAGTGGTAGAAAGGTCAAGACAAAACAAGAACAAAGGCCAAAAAAGATGACCCAAAATAATGCCAAACAAGGCCTAAGAGGGGGTAGACAACCCCCAACCCAAAAGAGACCTTAAACAATCATCTTAAGCATATAACAATAGAACTTTTTTTTTTAGTTTATAGTTAAGCTTGAAACAATATGCAAATAGGTCTAAAAGCTTAAGCCAAAATGGAAAAACAAAAGGTTAGTTGCTCACCCTTGAAGAACACCTTCAAGAACACAACTCCAGCCACTCCCTTGGATTAAAACCAGGCCAAGAACTTCCTAGTGCCTTAGAAACCAAAGGAAGGAATTCTACTAGGTGCTCTAGTGCAAAGGTATGAACAAAAACGCACTTTAGGTCATAAACACACACACAAATATATAGAGAGAGGGAGATATAGAGAGAGATATATATCTTCTATATCAATTTTTCTGAACCTCTGTAAAGGGAGGGGAGGCTCCCCTCTTATAGGAAATCAAATTCAAAGCTTAGAGAATCTAAGTTTTGGTTCAAATCCCTTCATACACATGTATGGAGGGGAGAGTCTGTGCTTACCAGCTGGCACAGCTGGCATGCACAATGCCTGAAAAAGGTAAAGAAAAGGCCTCGGCCAGAAAATATGGCCGATCAACCAAAATAAGTGCCGACCGACCAACAAAAGTGCCGGCCGGCTAACATTTATGGCCGATGGCATCATGCCATAGCTGATGGGGTGTCGGATGGCCAACAAGCCAGCCCCCTTTCCTCAGAATTAAAAAGACAAGTCTTTGGTCCACAACCAAGCACAAAATAGATGAGTTAAGAGATCTTAAGGTGAGGCGTGCAGCCGAGACCTTTGGGAACTCAAAATGAACATGAGCATGGATGATAATCGAGTGTTCAAACGATGACGTCCAAGTCTTAAGGTCGGTCAAAATGGGGTGTCTACAAGCGGCAGCGACGACTGCTACTGAGGAAACCAATACAGTATAGGTTAATGTGGGGGAGATGATGGCTCAGTTACTTCAGGTTGTTTAGAACAACAATCAAGGCCAGTAGGGAGATCCCTTTGTGAAGAAAAACAAAGACTTTGGTTCTTTGGGAGGTCAGAAATTCTTTGGAGATGGAGGACCCATTCCAGCTGATGCTTGGGATTAGAAATATGAGATGGTATTTGGTCGTATGCAGCTCACCGAGGTCCAAAAACAGGAGCTGGCGACACATCAGCTTGAGAGAGCAGCCCTATTTTGGTAGAACTCGTGGAAGGAGGGTCTAGATTTGACGACTTTGACTTGGGCAGATTTCAAGAATCATTTTGAGCGGAAGTTTGTTCTTGCTGCTATTCGGTTTCAACTGAGTGATGAATTTTTGAAGTTGACTCAAGATGGTAGAACAGTGATTGACTATATCACCAAGTTTAATAAGTTGTCTTGTTATGGCCCTTACTTGTTCAATACACAGGAGAAGAAGAATGAGAAGTTTATTAAGGGATTGAATCATTACCTGTTGTAGACACCCCATTTTTGACCGTCCTCAAGATTTGGACGTCATCGTTTGAGCACTCGATGATCATCCATGCTCGTGTTCGTTTTGAGTGCCTGAAGTCCTTGGCGGAGTGCCTCGTCTTCAGACTACTCGATTTGTCTATTTTGTGCTTGGTTGTGCACCAAGAACTTGTGGCATTGCTTCTAGGGGAAGAGGGTGGCCTACTGACCAACCCTGGTACCCACTAGCCAAGCCAAGTGGCTGTCAGCCTGGCCAAGTTCTCATCGGCCATAAGTATTGGCCGGCCGGCCACACTGATAGCCGGTCAGCCTTTTTAATGGCCGGTTGACCATAAGTGTTGGTCGAGACCCCTTTTTCTGCTTTTGCAGATATTTATTTTCCAGCTGGTGCCAGCTGTTGATCACTAAGTGTGTCCTCCATACATGTGTATGGATGGATTTAAACAAGTTTTAGCTTGTCAAGGAAGTTGTAGCTTGTGTTTTTATATATAAGGGGAGGCCCTTCCCCTTCTCCAGGGTTCCGAAAATTGGGGGGCAAAAAATATCTCTCTCTCTCTCTCTCGATATTGCTGGAAAGTGTGTTTTCTCTTCACTTTTGCACTACAACACCTAGTAAGGCACCATTAATTTGTTGTTAAGGTACTAGAGGACCTTGTTTGGACCCTCAAAGTTAGTTTTTTTAGGCTCAGAAGTGCTGGTTTTGCTGTGGTTCTTCAAGGGTGAGTTGTTTCCCCCTTTAAGCCTTGTTTTGCTTAAGTGTTTAGCCATCTTTGCATGCTTATTTTGGCTTATCTTTCAACTGTAAAAAGTTCTTTTTTTAAGTGCTTAAAATGGTTGTTTAAGGCTTTGTTTGAGTTAGGGGTGGTTTACCCCCTTTGGTGGCTTATTTTACCTTGCCTTGTGCCATCTCTTTAGGCCTTTAAGATCACCTTCTCTTGGCCTTTTAACCACTGAATTCCAGAGGAATTTCAGTGGTAGAAAGTGTGTTTTGAGGTCCAAAATAGGAGGGGGTCATCCCCTCTCATTGTGTCTTGGTTGCTTGTGTTGATGGCCTCACGATTGAGCATGTTTTTCTAGCATGTATTGGCTTGTTCTTAGCTTATTTTCGGCATTATTTTAGAATGGTATAACTCTGTTTTGAGTTGGTTCGATTGCCCCTTTCATGCTTCACACACTTGTAGTGCAATCTTGCATGCTAGCCTCGCTCACTTGATGTTTTGGCCTATCATTTTAGCATGTTTTGGCTGTGCTCCAGCATGCTTTTACACATGTTTTGCCGTGCTTAAGCTCTGTTTTAAATGGTTTTGGTCATGCATGCCTTGCTTCGTATAGCCATAGTGCAATCTTGCTCACTAGCTTTGAGTTTCCAAGTCTCTAGCATGCCATACTTGTGTTGTTTGCATGATATAGCATCTTTTGGTATGCAATTTCAGTGCCTACATCCTTGCCATACTCTCTTGTTTATCACTCCTTCATTGTGTTTGAGAGTTGTGTTTAATGCGTAGCTTGCCAGCCAATGCATAAGCATGTTGTTGTAGCCCTTGGTGCTTCATTTTTTGTATGATTTCACCACTGTTTTGGCATGATGTAGGTCTGTCCATGTGTGGTTTGGCCATTTGAGCATTGTAGCGCATGTCTCATGTGTAATGTTCTTCACTTGATTTAGTGCTTTTAGTCCCTTAACATGTTTTGCATGCTTTGCTTACATCATAGAACCTTATGAATGCCACTCTAGCATTGATGGATAACATGTTGTTTGCATGTGTGATGCATTGCATGTGTTTGGATTGGATGTCAATCCAAACATGAGAAACGAGGGATGTTTCATACTTGAAGTGATGAAACGTGCCTCATTTCTTAGTCGCCGTCCCCCTTGATTATGCATGATAGGTTGGAGGCCTCTCGAGTCTTGTGTGTTACTTGTGCATTCATCAACATTGTGCAAGCTTGGCTCCTTGGCCATCATGCAGTGAGATGCGTGATTGGTGGCTCGAGAGCCGAGCACTACGCTCCTTTGAGCTTGAGATACGATAAGGAGTGTAGTTGGACACACATTTCCTTGCAAATACACTGCCATGCCTCTGCTTGTGCTCAGTTGCAGCAAAAGGAGAAATTGCAGGAAGCAGTGGCCGACTGGCCATCAAAGTCAGCTGACCGACCACCAAGGCTGCCGACCGGCCATCATTACTGGCCGATGGCCACCATCTCTGGCCGATGTGCCCTCAGCATGTTTCTAAGGTGGGTCAGAATCAATTTGGAAGTTGGCACAATTTTCAGAGGTCCAACAGTGTGCAAACAGAGGCATCTAGAGGCAAGGCAGTGGATTTCCGGGAGGACGCAACCGAGCATGCATTTCTCCCTCGCTCGCAGGCCATTTATCGCTTTGTTAGCTAGATATAGTGAATCACATGTGTTGTAATTAATTAGTGTAAATTGTTTTGTATTATTTTAATTAGCTTAGATTAGCTAGTTATTCAATTCGGTCTGTAATTAATTAGCTAAAGCAGTTAATTAGTTTATCTGTAATAAGTAGCTTAGCTTAGCATAGCTTAGCCTATTTATTCGGACCCTCCGTCGAGAGGGCAAATGTTGTAATAAGTGTGCGTGTGTGTGATGCATGTCTTCGAACCCCATTTCTTTCTCCCTTTTACTTATCAGCTTTTGATGGTTAGTTTAGGGCATGTTTCAATTAGCATACTTATGCTTGCATGCGTGCATCATTCATTCGTATTGCATGCACCGGGCTCGGCGCATCATTCAAACTGCATTGAATTTCAATACTTACTTGAATACGTGTCTCAAAGCATGTTATCAAGTGTTGCATTCATATGCCATCTTAGAATAGCCAAGCCTATTTTAGTTGCATTTTTGCATGTGTTGCATTAGGCATTGTTAACATAGCTAGGATCATGCATTGATTACTAACTAGCTTCTTTTTTGGCTCGGAGTACACTGTGAGTGTTTACACTTTAGTATCCTTGCATGTGTGTAAGTGACTGCCATGATAGCATGCTTGCTATGAGGCTATGTGCTTATGTGTTTAAATGCGTGAATGCCTGTGGATGAAGGTTTGATTACCTGAATTGGAACAACTTGATGATTATGAGTTTTAAGCCCACTTGAAGTGGCAAAATCATGTTTTTCTAAGCCCACTTGAGGGTGACAAATCCGCGCTTTAGCCTACTTGCGAGTAGCACTTTCAAACCACTTTCAGAAACAAACATGAGTTGCTTTGTTCTAATCCGCGTGATTGAGTCTATACTTGTATGCTGTGTGCACCACATAGTAAGGTTAGCTAATAATCAGAATAAGAACACATGTGTTTTCAAAAATAACATATCATGTTTAGTAGAGGCCGGTCCTTTGATCGGGCGAGCGGGGGTGCTCATTTCATGACCTTCTCCCCCTCGTACAAGTTCCCGAGCCGAGGCAACTTTGGTGATGATGGACACGTGGCCTTAGGCACGAGTCAGGGTTTCCTAAATTTCCCAAAAACAAAATATTTAGGTGGCGACTCTAAAATCTGGTAAAGCAGTCCATGTTTGGCGCTTTTTGTTTAAAATCGATTTTCCAAAACGATTTTTCAGATTTGGACTCTTTGGTGATTTATTAGTCTTACATTGCACTTTGTGAGATTAGATTCAGAACCATGACAGGAGTCCAAACTGTAGTAGCTAGAACTACAATTCGCGCCCTCGTGCGCGGAGCCGAGTTTGGGCGGTCTACACCTGTCTAAGTCCCTTATTTTCCTTTGATGCTGAACCGTTTGATAGAGTTCTTTATTTGTGTAGACACCCCATTTTTGACCGCCCTTAAGACTTGGGCGTTACTGATGGTTTACTTGGTGGAGACAGGTGTGCAGGGGAAATGTTCAGTTTCTTCGGCAAGGAGAGAGGCAAATCCTTCAAAACACTTTGTTTAGGAGTTTGGAGTTGAAGAAGAGAGGAAAGGAGAGAAGAAAACTAATTTGGGAGAAGTTCGGCATGAATCCGGGTAGAAGCGAGTCGAGCAGCCCTCGCTGAATCGGGCTTATCTGTCTGTACGCTTGGAGTTTAGCTATGGGGCCACCACCGTCGGAAAGCTTACTTCCGGGGCTTCATTTTTCACTCAAGAATCTCCTAGAGCCAAGTCCGGGTGGGGGAGATATGATCAGTTGAAGTCGGGCATCATCCCGGTTGGATCGAATCTGCGCGGCTTCACGAAAAAGGGCATAACTTTTTGCACAGAAAGAATTTTAATGCAAGGTTTGCGCCATTGGAAAGATAACTTCCGGGGCTTCAATTTGGGCACCAACCGGAACTTTTTTGACCTCACCGGCCACCCATCGGCACTATATTTATCCGACCGGCAATTTATTGTGCCGACCGGCAATTTATTGTGCCGACCGGCAGGTTAAAGTAGCCGACTGGCCTTTTTTGCTAGCCGACGACCTTCTGGAGCATTCTGCAGATTGAGTGGATTCCAGCTGTGCCAGCTGGAGGGCACAGACTGGATCCTCCATACACGTGTATGGAGGATCTTGGCTCTTGGTTTTGAAGCTTCTAAGAGAAGTCTTACTCCCTTGGCTCTATAAAGGAAGCCCTCTTCTTCCTTATACTAGGTTAGAAGAAAAAAACAAGCTGAGGCACCATATAGATACAACCCTATATCTATACATTGAACCCTCCTCTTCCAAGCTCAAAAAAGTCCATTATCCTTGGCCATTTACACACCAACCCATAGCACAAGGCATCCAACGCCCATTCCAGCAGCTTGAGGCTGTTCTCCAAAGCTTAGGAGCACCTAAACTTGGTCCAAGAGGTGCTGATTTGCTGGTCTTCAAGGGTGAGTCCTCATCTTCCCTTTTCTAGCCTTTTCTTGCTTCATATCTAAGCCATAGTTTCTTGCATCTTTGGGCTCCGACCCAAACTTCAAATCATCATACTTTGAGGTCCTCTTCATGTTTGATTGAGGACCTCTTGCTGTTTGAGGATAGTAGCTAGCACTTCCTTCTTTATCTCTCCTTTAGGCCCTAATCTTGCATGTTATTTTTGGCCTATGTGTAATCTGTTTTTGGGCATGTAGTGAACTGTAGATAGGATTATTTTGAGCCCTTCGTCAACATTGAAGAAGGGCTCAACACTGTTTCGGACCTCCATGTTATACTTGCCTTTATGTTCTCTTTTTGGTCCCATTTTTGCATGCCTTGGAAGCCCCTGATGTTGCTGTTTTTGGACCTTGGTCCGAACTAAAAGTGGCTTTATTTTGACCTCCTGAATATGTTTTATTAAGGGTATTTTCTTGTTTGGTGAATGTTTTGTATACCTCATGTTATAGCCACTTTTGAGCCTCATTTTTGCATTGCATTTCTAATATATTTGTATACTGTTTTTGGGGCTGCCATAAACTGTAAATAGTCTTATTTTGGGCCCCTCTTCAATGTTGTTGAAGGGCCCTAACCTGTTCGGAGTTAGCATCCGTGAGTTGCTTCATAACCTCATGTTTAGGGCCATTTTTGCATGCCATTGTTGCCCTATCTTTGCTTGTTGTTTGGCCATGACTTGTACTAGAAAAATGCTTATTTTGAAGCTGTTTTGCTTCTGTCTTCATGCTCCATGTCCATATTGTGCATGCTTTGTATAGCTGTAAGCCATTTCGGGTGCCAAAAGTCCATGTTTCGGGACTATTCCATGTATCGGTTGTGTTTTCGCCTCATTTCGGGGCTGTTTTCCCCCACATTTCAGTGCTGAAATTCCATTAGCATGATTGCATGCCATTTCCATGCTATTGCATTGCGTATGCCATTGCCTCGGTTTGCGTGCCCGTGTGCACGCATTTCGAGGCACTCCATTTTCATTTATCGGCCTCTTATGTGAGTGTGGCTGGGGCTCTCTCATGTTAGTATAAGTCCATGTTGCATTCTATATGCCGTTTTAGCCATTGCATTGCGTATGCCATTGCCTCGGTTTGCGTGCCCGTGTGCACGCATTTCGAGGCACTTCATTTTCATATTATGGCCACTGTTTTGGGCCTAACTAGAGCTGCCTAATTCATGTTTAAGACCATCCTTTGCTTATTTGCATGCTCATCTTGCATGTTTGCTTGTATCGGCATGTTGCATCCTTAACTCGTGTGCCTAAGTTGCATTGCATCTTGCATGCATCACCTTGCCTCTTGAGATGAGTATGATAGAGGTTAGGCCTCCTTGTGTGTTTATTTGGTTTGCATTGCATTTGAAATCAAAGTTGCATACTTGGTTCTTTGGGCCATCATGCATGGAAATGCGTGATTGGTGGTCCGAGAATCGAGGCACATGTCCCTTTGAGTCATTACAATGATAAGAGACATGGTTGGTGCATATATGCCTTGAAATGTGCTGCCATGCTTTGCCTTGTCCTCTGTTGCTGTGGGTTGCAGGTTCTGCAGGAATACTCTGCCGACCGGCAGTGTAAGGTGCCGGCCGGCAATCTTTTCTCTGCCGACAGCTTCAATTTTGTGCCGGTGGAAACATCTCAGTGCCGGTGGCAATTTCACCCAGCCGGTGGTGTCTCCCAGCATCCAAGGAAGCAGTCCTGAAATTTTGGCAGCCTCCAGAGGAGCACAGGAAAGAAAACAGAGGCAGCCTACGCATGGCGGCGCGCTTCCCGAGGCAGTTTACTGTTTTCTTAGAATAATTAATTTGTTAATTAATTTGTAATATTTAATTAGCTTGCGTAGTTAATTAATTTGTAATATTTATTTGGTCCCTCCGAGCGAGGGCATATTTGTAATAAGTGTGCGCGCGTGTGATGTATGTCTTCCAGCCCCACTTCTTTCTTCCCTTTTATTTACCTGCTTATGATGGTAGATTAGGGCACATTTATTTTAGCATACCTTATGCTATGCATGCGTGCATCCATACATTTGTACTGCATGCATTAGGCTCGGTACATCACGCTAACTGCATTCGTACTTCAATTCAAAAATTGATTATGTGATAGTTGATCGCATTTCATATGCCATGCTTAGGTTAGCCGAGCCTGCCTAGATCGCATTTTGCATGTGATGCATTAGCCACTTTTAACATGAACTAGGACATGCATGTTTGCTAACTAGTTTACTGTTTTGGCACGGAGTACGATGTAAGTATTTTTGCTTTAGCATCCAGCATGCGTGTGAGTGTTGCCATGACAGTATGCTTTCCATGCGGCTAAGTGCTTACATGAGATAAACTGCTTGAATGCCTGTGGGTGAAGGTCGAATTGCTTAAATTGGGATAATGCGTTAAAACTGCGATTTTTTTTAAGCCCACTAGATAGTGGCAAAACCATCTTTTCCAAAAGCCCACTTGAAGGTGGCAAAACCTGCATTTTAGCCTACTTACGAGTAGCAAACCATTTTCAAAACGAACGTGAAATGTTTTGTTCCAATTTGGGTGATTTGGTCTATACTTGTTTGCTGCGCGCATAACATAGTAATTCTAGGCTAACAATTGGTTTAAGAACACATAAAGTTTTGAAAAACGGATATCACGGTTAGTAGAGGCCGGTCTTCGGACCGGGCGAAAGGGGGTGCTCATAGCTGACCTTCCCCGATCGTACCCAAGCTCCCGAGCCGAGACAACTCCGGTGATGACGGACATGTGGCCTTCGGCACCGAGTCAGGGTTTCCTAAATTCTCCCATAAAAAATATTTAGGTGGCGACTCTGTATCTGGCAAAGCAGTCCATGTTTGGCGCTACTTTTTCAAAAATCTGTTTCTCAAAACGATTTGCCAGATTTGGACTCTTTGGTTCAGATTTAGAACCGTGACACAAATCGAGTCCGAACTGTAGCATGAGGCCCGCGGGCGCTGTTACAGTTTCTGGCGACTCTGCTGGGGAGTTTAGAGAGCTTGACTCGAACTCATGATATCCTGTTTTGATTTCGCTTATGTGTTTCTTTGCATTGCATGTGCATTGGTGCGCCTAGGAACACAGTGTTTGCCATCTGCCATTCCTGAACGGTTTGCTGGAGGCTTGTCTTGTCAAGGCATGTCCATAAGGCTGACCGGCTATGGGCTCTGACAGTATGGGAACACAAACCCCGGTTTTTACCGGGGCACCCTTTTTGACCATTCGACCTAGTGCATGTTCGGATCCATAGTGACCCTTCCAAGCTAGGACAGGTTGCTTACCCGATGTTAGGTTGTTTGAAAACTGCTGCGTGCATAGTGGAACCCTAGCTCCTGACAAAATAGGACAGGAAAACCCTACCCCAACATAAGGGTGTTTTGGCTCTCTCTTACTTGCTATGTGCTTTTAGAGTGTATCTCTATAGGAATGCATATATCAGTTTGCAAGTTTGGGCATCAGGCCTGTGGGCATCAGTATTTGGGGAATCAGTTTTACCTAAGGGTATCAATTTTGGGACAGATATTTGGGGAGCAGTGATCAGTGTTGAGCACAGTCATTCCACTATGATCATATCCGAGCTGAAATGCTGTCTGTTTTCTCTTTTGCAAGGTAGTCCTGGAACCATAGCTTCAGAAGGCTCCGATATCCCCCGGGTACATTGGACTAGTGCTGATAGACTTTGTTAGGTCAGAAATTCAATTCAAGGGCAACCAGTGTTCTTTTGCCGAGGCAAGGTAAAGAAGGGCCAAACAGGGCTCATTGGTTCATCTGATCCGACAGTCACTAGCCACATCACCTTTGTTCGGACTCAGCAGACCATGATGGCACAGGGTTCAGAAGAATTTGTGGCCGTGATAGCAGCGTTAAATCAGGGTACTGCTATGCAGGCTGAGACCAGTATTGAAACGCAGCGCCCACCTGGGGTATCTGCCTCACATCCAGCTTTGGAACCCCAGCCAAACTTTGACCCACTTCCGCCGGTTGAAGATTTGCCGTGTCTGAATTCTCGGGAAAGGTTGACTCAAGCTCAGGTGCTCAGACCCCTGGTATAGCCTACTGAGAGGCTTCGACCCTTTCATGTTAATGAGCTCAACCCGACTACAGTGAAGATTGCGAACCTTGAGAAGTAATTCAAAAAGGCACAGGGCCTTAACTCCATTCCCGACATTGAGGATGGGCACACCGAGGCTGCCGTTCGGCTCCCGGACAGATTCAAAATGCCATATATCGACCGTTTCGACGGGTCTGGAGATCCAATGGTACATATCCGACTTTTCTTGGACGTCCTGAAGCCGATGGGTCTGACCAAGCCACAGAAACTCTCTCTATATGGAAGAACCCTGTCGGGTGTAGCAGCTACTTGGTACACTAAGTTGGGGGACAAAGTGAAGCAAGACTGGGAAGAATTGGCTGAGGCCTTTGTTGATCAGTATTCCTACAATACCCAAGTTGAAATGACCATGCAAGAGCTTGAAACAACCCGCCAGAACCCAACAGAGCCTTTTGTGGAATTTGTAGCAAGGTGGAGGGCAAAGGCAGCACAGATGACAGATCGTCCTTCTGAGAGGGATCAAGTGCAAATGATGGTGCGAAACCTCGAGCATGATATGTTGCAAAAGTTGATAGTCGCTCCATTATTCACTTTCAAAAGTTTGCATGAACTGGGGGTTCAGGTCGAGAATGCGTTCAACAGCGGGATCATTCCCAGAACAAGGGGACCGACAAAGAGGGTGATTTCAGGGAGTACCAATGCTGGTAGTAGCGTCATTCCCAAACCCACCGAGATCAATGCAGTCGCCACAGCCAACCCTTTTGCCAAACCAAGCCTACAAACAGCCGGTCCAGCCCGAGCTCAGGGCAGAACTTTCACTCCCCTCTATATGAGCCTGACTAGCGCACTAAAAGCCTTGATGGAAAGAGGGCATCTCAAACCCCTCGATCCTCAACCTCTGCCTAACCCACTTCCAGCCAGACATAATCCCTCCAAGTACTGTATGTACCATCAGCAGCGCGGTCATGGCACCGACCGTTGCTACCGCCTTCGTCATGAGGTCCAAAATCTCATCGACAACCGGACGATAGCTCCACCTTCAGCCCCCGATGACCAAGTACCTCATCCACATCTCAATCTGATCCACACACTGGCCGTCCCTTACGACCCCAGCGTATACATCACCCCGGCCCATCTACCCAAGCCTGAGATGTTTATCCCGGAAAGCATGGACTTATGCATGATGGGTGCATCTGAACCCCAATTATCTCAAACCCATGAACCCACTACTTCTGAGCTGATGAAAATGATCGAAGATCTTCAGAGAACTGTGGCAGATCTGGCCTTTGGAATTTTGGCCCCGCCATCAACCGCATCACATACCAGGGAGTTCATGTCAAAAGGCTCCTCAGGGCGGGCTGCATTGGGAGAAGGCCAATCTTTTAGCAAAGTGGAGGCAAGTGGTAAGAACAAGGTAGGGGCAGGCATTGGCCCCCATGAACACCTTCGGTGGCATATTGAGGCTTTGAAAGCTGAGGGACTGAACAAAGAGCAAGTCCTCGTAGTTGTTACAAAAGCTGTGGATGACACTTTCGCCATTCAGAATGAGAGCAGTCTGAATCAAGGGGCAAGCCAGGAGAAGGGCCTTTGTACGAGGAATGTTCCCTTCAACCCTAATCCCATGCTCGGAAACGATCAGCAAACCCAGTCAATGCCTGCCAATCCCTTTGCTGGTGCGCCCAGTAAAAATCCACAAACCTCAAAATATCCACCTCGAGGCCAGAGGGTGTTCGCACCACTGTACATGTCTCTATCAGCGGCCTTTAGGATCTTGATTAGAGAGGGGAATTTGAAACCCTTAGAGCCGCGACCACTGCCAGATAGACTTCCTTCCTCCCATGATCCGACCAAGTACTGTGCCTTTCATCAGCAAGTCGGCCATGTCACTGATGGTTGTTTCCGTCTTCGCCACGAAATACAAGATCTGATTGACAATAAGGTCATCATCGCACCAACTCAACAAAGTCTATCGTCATTGGATCAGTGAACCTGGGGGATAATGCGGTGCGATCGGGGAATGAACCACCTGCGGGCGGCGTTCAGTTTACTTCAGATGTGGCGTTTGACACGCACAGTTTTGAGCAATGTGCGAACACTAGCTTTGGTACTTTCTGACTTGGGTATTGAGTCAGTCTTGTTGTGTTGTTTGAGTCTGTTTTGAGTCAGTCTTTTTGTTTCAGGTCTGTCTTGTTGTATCGAGTCAGTCCTGTTTTGTTAAGAGTCGGGTGATTCCGGGGGTGTTACCTCGGACATCACTATCTTGTTTTGCGTTTGTCTTTTTGCTTTCTTTTGAGTCTGTTTCTGCCTTGGAGCCAGTTGTGCCAACAGATTTGAATGAACAGCAGTGATTTTCACACTCTTGTGTTTGCTTCTGCCGTGTGCCAGTTGTGCCAGAAGTTTGAATGGAATGACAGTGCTCTTCGCATGCCTTTTCTGTGCCTTGAAATCATTGTATCGACCTAAGTTTTTTCAAAAGTTTTTTTTGAACACTGCGGTGAAAACGAAGAGGAAGGAATTCCTCGGGATTTGCAAAATTTTGATCATTTGAGAGAAAGAGAGGCATGCTAAGCCCTTAATGAATTAGATCATGTTTGTTAATGTAAGTACTGAGAAGGATCCTGGCTTGATCCAGATTGGTCCCACACTGTCTTCAGCGCGAGCGATTTGTCGCTTTCTTAAAAACTTTCGAAAAATATTTTGCGCAGTCCTGTGAAGACTTGTGTGGAATCGCTCTTGAGATTGTGCAGCCTAGGATCGCTCTCGGCCTCAAGATTCTGTCCATTTGTTTTCAAACCTCGGACTTAAATTCAGAATGTTCAATGGCCAACCGCCATATGAGGCCTGTGTGGCCAGATTCGAAGCAGCCCTCGGACAAGAGGCAAGAAAGTCAGATCAAGAAGATCAGATCAAAGGAAGCTTGTAAAGCTAGATCAGAAGCCCCCCCTCAAGATAGGGGCGAAAATGTCAGATATGCTCGAAGAGCTGAAGATGGATCCTTCAGTAAATCAATACAACAGCCACTCTCCTGGATACGGATGGCTTCGAAACCCTAAAACCATTTGGCATGGATTTGTTACACTTTTACCCTTTGAGAGGCTCGCTGGGCCGAAAACCCGGAAGGGCGACCCAGGCAAAAGTTAGAGCAAGAGAAAAATACAAAAAAAAAATGCAAAGAAAAGAACAAAAAAGAAAATAAAAAAAAAGGAAATGAAATGAAAAGAAATGAAAAGAATTGAAAAGAAAAGAAGAACAAAGCTCGCAAGGTCGAAAACCCGCAACGGGCGCCTTGGCAAAAGTTAGAGCCTAAAAAGGAGAGGTTAATACCCGAGTGTACCTTAACCCCGAACTACGTAAGGCTTGATTCCCATCTTTGGGATACGTAGGCAACTTCATTCTGAAGTCCAGTCGTAAAACACTTCAAATTCAACTGTGTCCATGTGATGGTTCTAGTCATCTTTGTCTTTTCTGTATCCGGGAGTTCGGTTGCAATCGTCGCTCTGAGGACTGATTACAATACACTACGGTGCCATTCAGACAAGGGGCAACTTTCCGTTGCCATTCAATGCGCTGTGGTGCCGTGCAAACAAGGGGCAACTTTCCGTTGCCATGCAGCTCTCTTTGAGCAAGAGGGCAATTTTTGTCCAAATCCGAGGTTGTGCGTCTCAAGAGTGGGTTCCGTGCTTGTTAAGCATTGGCCGTTTGCAAAAATAGTTTTTGAGAATTTTTACTGAGGTTGACTAATTTTCTCGAAAATTGTTCCATCTTTTCCAAAAACTGGACCATTTCTTGGACCCAAAAAAGGAAAATTTTCAGTGCTCATAGCCTGACTTGCATGATTTTCAAATCAAAAATCGAACAAGTGTGTTAATCTAACTCTCATATTGGTCAAAATTGTTTTCGTAGAAAACAAAATAAAAAATGGTCAAAATGATGAACTAGGGGCACAATTGAGTCAGGCTTCCTGTCTTTTCCCCATTTTCAACATACTTGCCAAGAAGGGCACTCTACCTGCCAGAAAAGGGCACCACTGAAGCTGACCGCAAAAGGGCAGAAGGCTCTCACATCCTCCACGCAACGAGGTATCAAGCCAAGTGCGAAGCACGAACGGGAACGGATCAAGATATTCCACTCCTTTGTTTGCACAGATCTAATCACGTCCAAACTCCCCAGTAAGAGCATCGTCGCTGCACATCCAGCCGCATCGCATCCCCTCTGTGGGAGAAAGTTCACTATTGTGAGCAGAAGAAGAGAATCTAGCAGAATGCTTGGAGCCAGAACCCGCAACTTCCTGTTTATTCATCAACCACCCTGGGGAGGGATGAAAAATGAGATATTAAAGAATAGAGAGATGTGCGTTGAGAGAAAAAGTGAGAAAAGGGCTTTTTCAGAAAAACAGAGCCTGAGGGCCGAGCGATGTGAGAATCACAAATGAGAAAGGGTGGGAAACAATACCCGGGGAAACAGGCTCCATGTGCACATTTGAGTCTTGTATTTTATTTTGTCTGTCTCGATTCTCGTTTTGAGTCGCTTCGAGTGTTACTCGATGTGTTTAGGTTGTTTACCTTTGTTTTTCACTTGTCGAGTCGTTTTGGCTGTGGCCAGTCGTCGGCTCAATACCCGGTTAAGAACTCATTTCTCAATTTCCAAAAAAAAAAATCATCATCTTGTGCTCAGAGTGTTGTGCCATTCTCCACATTTGTGCAAAACAGTATTTGTTCTTTCATAAAACTGCAGGGTCCACCCCCGATAAGTGTGAACAGTAGAACAAGGGCCTATCTGAAGCTATGTAGGTTCCAGGCTGCAAAGCAAAAGAAAAAGAAAATTTGGAGCATCTTAGGGTGTTCCAGCTTTGGCAAGATCTGAGACTGCATTTCAGGTGCACCTTCCCAGACCTCGCGATTTCTCTGGAGTATGAGTGTATCTCGACCCCAAGTGTAAGCCTGCTTTAAGTCAGAATGGCAATTAAAGCAGCAACAGATGTTATCTCTTGCCAACATAAACAGGGTGTGCCCTTTTTGAGCTGAGTGTGTTACAAAGTCCTCCGAAAGGTAAATCGGAGGCACCAGAGTACATGTTTGATACCCTTCCGTTGCATAGAATGTGCACTTTCGTATACACTTCTGTGACATGCGTGCCGCATATCGTTATGATTCATGCACAGAATATGCTTGCTTTCGATTCTGCATAGAATTTGCTTTCAATATTGCATAGAATATGCTCCTGTTTCTTGCATAAAAAATGCTCGTATCTCTTGCATAGAAAATGTTCATATCTTTTGCATAGAAAATGCACTCTTCCATATTTGCATAGAAAATGCACCTCATTTGCATAGAACATGCATTCACTCGCGCTATCATGCGCACCTTACTTGCACTTGTTAGTGCACTGTATTTTGTTCGCGCTATTTTGCGCATCGCACTTGTTAGTGCATTACATTTTCTTCGCGCTATTTTGCGCATCGCACTGTTTTGTGCATTACATTTCCTTCGCGCTATTTTGCGCATCGCACTATTTTGTGCATTGCATTTGTTCGTGCTATCTTGCGCACCTTACTTGCACTTGTTAGTGCATTGTATTTTCTTCGCGCTATTTTGCGCATCGCACTGTTTTGTGCATTACATTTCCTTCGCGCTATTTTGCGCATCGCACTATTTTGTGCATTGCATTTGTTCGCGCTATCTTGCGCACCTTACTTGCACTTGTTAGTGCATTGTATTTTCTTCGCGCTATTTTGCGCATCGCACTGTTTTGTGCATCACATTTCCTTCGCGCTATTTTGCGCATCGCACTATTTTGTGCATTGCATTTGTTCGCGCTATCTTGCGCACCTCAATTGCACTTGTTTGTGCATTGCATGTGTTCGCGCTATTTTGCGCATTGCACTGTTTTGTGCAGTTTACATTCGCGCTATTTTGCGCACCTCAATCGCACTGTTTTGTGCAGTTTATCATTCGCGCTATTTTGCGCATCACACTGTTTTGTGCAGTTTACATTTCGCGCTATTTCGCGCATCTCAATTGCACTTTCTTGTGCATTTCACCTCACTCGCACTGCCTTGTGCATTTCAAATCACTCGCGCTTTCTTGCGCATCGCACTGTTTTGTGCACCTTACTTGCATTTTGCATGCATCCTATCGCGCTATCTTGCGCACCTCACTTGTACTTGTTAGTACATTGCATTGTTTTGAGTACAAACTGGCTTCGCGTGGCGTATAAGTCCAATTATCAAAGTCTTCCTGCATATCATTTGCATCCTGCCCCTGAACTACGCTGGTTTGATTCCTTGCAAAGGGATACGTAGGCAGCCTGTGGGCACAACCATTTATTTATCGGTATTTTGTTTGTTTGTCCAAGTCTTCGGCCTTGTCAAAAATGGGTCGTCTCTGGGCTTTGATATTCACTCCCGTCATTGTTATGACTTTCGAGTTCTGTCAAAGAGGGGCAACTGTAGACACCCCATTTTTGATCGCCCTTAAGACTTGGGCGTTACTGATGGTTTACTTGGTGGAGACAGGTGTGCAGGGGAAATGTTCAGTTTCTTCGGCAAGGAGAGAGGCAAATCCTTCAAAACACTTTGTTTAGGAGTTTGGAGTTGAAGAAGAGAGGAAAGGAGAGAAGAAAACTAATTTGGGAGAAGTTCGGCATGAATCCGGGTAGAAGCGAGTCGAGCAGCCCTCGCTGAATCGGGCTTATCTGTCTGTACGCTTGGAGTTTAGCTATGGGGCCACCACCGTCGGAAAGCTTACTTCCGGGGCTTCATTTTGCACTCAAGAATCTCCTAGAGCCAAGTCCGGGTGGGGGAGATATGATCAGTTGAAGTCGGGCATCACCCCGGTTGGATCGAATCTGCGCGGCTTCACAAAAAAGGGCATAACTTTTTGTACAGAAAGAATTTTAATGCAAGGTTTGCGCCATTGGAAAGATAACTTCCGGGGCTTCAATTTGGACACCAACCGGCACTTTTTTGACCTCACCGGCCACCCATCGGCACTATACTTATCCGACCGGCAATTTATTGTGCCGACCGGCAGGTTAAAGTAGCCGACCGGCCTTTTTTGCTAGCCGACGACCTTCCGGAGCATTCTGCAGATTGAGTGGATTCCAGCTGTGCCAGCTGGAGGGCAGAGACTGGATCCTCCATACACGTGTATGGAGGATCTTGGCTCTTGGTTTTGAAGCTTCTAAGAGAAGTCTTACTCCCTTGGCTCTATAAAGGAAGCCCTCTTCTTCCTTATACTAGGTTAGAAGAAAAAAACCAGCTGAGGCACCATATAGATACAACCCTATATCTATACATTGAACCCTCCTCTTCCAAGCTCAAAAAAGTCCATTATCCTTGGCCATTTACACACCAACCCATAGCACAAGGCATCCAACGCCCATTCCAGCAGCTTGAGGCTGTTCTCCAAAGCTTAGGAGCACCTAAACTTGGTCCAAGAGGTGCTGATTTGCTGGTCTTCAAGGGTGAGTCCTCATCTTCCCTTTTCTAGCCTTTTCTTGCTTCATATCTAAGCCATAGTTTCTTGCATCTTTGGGCTCCGACCCAAACTTAAAATCATCATACTTTGAGGTTCTCTTCATTTTTGATTGAGGACCTCTTGCTGTTTGAGGATAGTAGCTAGCACTTCCTTCTTTATCTCTCCTTTAGGCCCTAATCTTGCATGTTATTTTTGGCCTATGTGTAATCTGTTTTTGGGCATGTAGTAAACTGTAGATAGGCTTATTTTGAGCCCTTCTTCAACATTGAAGAAGGGCTCAACACTGTTTCGGACCTCCATGTTATACTTGCCTTTATGTTCTCTTTTTGGTCCCATTTTTGCATGCCTTGGAAGCCCCTGATGTTGCTGTTTTTGGACCTTGGTCCGAACTAAAAGTGGCTTTATTTTGACCTCCTGAACATGTTTTATTAAGGGTATTTTCTTGTTTGGTGAATGTTTTGTATACCTCATGTTATAGCCACTTTTGAGCCTCATTTTTGCATTGCATTTCTAATATATTTGTATACTGTTTTTGGGGCTGCCATAAACTGTAAATAGTCTTATTTTGGGCCCCTCTTCAATGTTGTTGAAGGGCCCTAACCTGTTCGGAGTTAGCATCCGTGAGTTGCTTCATAACCTCATGTTTAGGGCCATTTTTGCATGCCATTGTTGCCCTATCTTTGCTTGTTGTTTGGCCATGACTTGTACTAGAAAAATGCTTATTTTGAAGCTGTTTTGCTTCTGTCTTCATGCTCCATGTCCATATTGTGCATGCTTTGTATAGCTGTAAGCCATTTCGGGTGCCAAAAGTCCATGTTTCGGGACTATTCCATGTATCGGTTGTGTTTTCGCCTCATTTCGGGGCTGTTTTCCCCCACATTTCAGTGCTGAAATTCCATTAGCATGATTGCATGCCATTTCCATGCTATTGCATTGCGTATGCCATTGCCTCGGTTTGCGTGCCCGTGTGCACGCATTTCGAGGCACTCCATTTTCATTCATCGGCATCTTATGTGAGTGTGGCTGGGGCTCTCTCATGTTAGTATAAGTCCATGTTGCATTCTATATGCCGTTTTAGCCATTGCATTGCGTATGCCATTGCCTCGGTTTGCGTGCCCGTGTGCACGCATTTCGAGGCACTTCATTTTCATATTATGGCCACTGTTTTGGGCCTAACTAGAGCTGCCTAATTCATGTTTAAGACCATCCTTTGCTTATTTGCATGCTCATCTTGCATGTTTGCTTGTATCGGCATGTTGCATCCTTAACTCGTGTGCCTAAGTTGCATTGCATCTTGCATGCATCACCTTGCCTCTTGAGATGAGTATGATAGAGGTTAGGCCTCCTTGTGTGTTTATTTGGTTTGCATTGCATTTGAAATCAAAGTTGCATACTTGGTTCTTTGGGCCATCATGCATGGAAATGCGTGATTGGTGGTCCGAGAATCGAGGCACATGTCCCTTTGAGTCATTACAATGATAAGAGACATGGTTGGTGCATATATGCCTTGAAATGTGCTGCCATGCTTTGCCTTGTCCTCTGTTGCTGTGGGTTGCAGGTTCTGCAGGAATACTCTGCCGACCGGCAGTGTAAGGTGCCGGCCGGCAATCTTTTCTCTGCCGACAGCTTCAATTTTGTGCCGGTGGAAACATCTCAGTGCCGGTGGCAATTTCACCCAGCCGGTGGTGTCTCCCAGCATCCAAGGAAGCAGTCCTGAAATTTTGGCAGCCTCCAGAGGAGCACAGGAAAGAAAACAGAGGCAGCCTACGCATGGCGGCGCGCTTCCCGAGGCGGTTTACTGTTTTCTTAGAATAATTAATTTGTTAATTAATTTGTAATATTTAATTAGCTTGCGTAGTTAATTAATTTGTAATATTTATTTGGTCCCTCCGAGCGAGGGCATATTTGTAATAAGTGTGCGTGCGTGTGATGTATGTCTTCCAACCCCACTTCTTTCTTCCCTTTTATTTACCTGCTTATGATGGTAGATTAGGGCACATTTATTTTAGCATACCTTATGCTATGCATGCGTGCATCCATACATTTGTACTGCATGCATTAGGCTCGGTACATCACGCTAAATGCATTCGTACTTTAATTCAAAAATTGACTATGTGATAGTTGATCGCATTTCATATGCCATGCTTAGGTTAGCCGAGCCTGCCTAGATCGCATTTTGCATGTGATGCATTAGCCACTTTTAACATGAACTAGGACATGCATGTTTGCTAACTAGTTTACTGTTTTGGCACGGAGTACGATGTAAGTATTTTTGCTTTAGCATCCAGCATGCGTGTGAGTGTTGCCATGACAGTATGCTTGCCATGCGGCTAAGTGCTTACATGAGATAAACTGCTTGAATGCCTGTGGGTGAAGGTCGAATTGCTTAAATTGGGATAATGCGTTAAAACTGCGATTTTTTTTAAGCCCACTAGATAGTGGCAAAACCATCTTTTCCAAAAGCCCACTTGAAGGTGGCAAAACCTGCATTTTAGCCTACTTACGAGTAGCAAACCATTTTCAAAACGAACGTGAAATGTTTTGTTCCAATTTGGGTGATTTGGTCTATACTTGTTTGCTGCGCGCATAACATAGTAATTCTAGGCTAACAATTGGTTTAAGAACACATAAAGTTTTCAAAAACGGATATCACGGTTAGTAGAGGCCGGTCTTCGGACCGGCCGAAAGGGGGTGCTCATAGCTGACCTTCCCCGATCGTACCCAAGCTCCCGAGCCGAGACAACTCCGGTGATGACGGACATGTGGCCTTCGGCACCGAGTCAGGGTTTCCTAAATTCTCCCATAAAAAATATTTAGGTGGCGACTCTGTATCTGGCAAAGCAGTCCATGTTTGGCGCTACTTTTTCAAAAATCTGTTTCTCAAAACGATTTGCCAGATTTGGACTCTTTGGTTCAGATTTAGAACCGTGACACAAATCGAGTCCGAACTGTAGCATGAGGCCCGCGGGCGCTGTTACAGTTTGGCACTAAAGTATGAGGAAAAGGAGAATTAGTTTAAAGATGGGAAGGCCAAGGTCAGAGAGACTTCTAGAGGGAATCACTTCCAGCAGCGGGATGGGAACAGATACCGACCCTATGATCAAAGGCATAAGGGTCATCAGTTTCAGAGGCGACCGCAACAGGGTAGTCAGGGAAATTTCAAACCTTAGGGTAATTTCCAACCTCAGGGCAATTTCCAACCCCAGAGGCACTATTATCAGAGACAGGGTGGTCCGCACCCACAGGGTTATCAAGGACAGCGGTAGCAAGTGCCACAGTTGGGTTATCGTCCTCCCGCACCTCAGTTAGAGGGCTTCCCACCTATCAGACCAGTAGCACCTCAACCGATTAATAGGAAGTGTTTTGGGTGTTAGCAATTGGGGCATATAATCAAGGATTGCCCTCAGAGACAGTAGGCGCGACAGGGTCAGGCAGCTCCAGCCAGGGCATTTGTAGTGATGCCAGGAACTGATAGAGTGCAAGGTACTTTTAATCTCTTTCAAGAACCCATTAGAGTACTTTTTGATACTGGTGCCTCTCATTCTTTTATATCTAGACAGTTTGTAGAAAGAGAACATATTGTAACTACCTCATTGTCTAGACCTATTTGTGTTGAAACCCCTTTAGGAGGGGTAGTTACCCTTTATGAGATGTGTAAAGATTTTGAGATTGAGTTTGCGGGTAGAGTCTTATATGCGGACCTAATTCTGTTAGGGTTTGAGGGGTTTACAATTATTTTGGGTATGGATTGGTTGCGAAAACACTTTGTGACTCTAGATTGTGCTGGAAGGACTGTAAATATAGATATTCCTGGTATGCCACGACTTACCCACACTTCTAGCAATGGAGAAGAGTTGGTGATGATGAGTTTTCTGTGCTCGGTAGAAATTCCTAAGCAGGATATTAGTGAGGTAGATGTGGTGCGTGAGTTTGAGGATGTACTCCAGGATATACTTGGACCTCCATTTCGACAGGTAGTAGAATTTTGCAACGGTAAAGTCAATGTCTTTATCTCCTGGCTTTACCGTTGTGAAGCCCAGAGATGACCTTCCTACACATTGACTTTATGGTAAAGTCAATGTCTTTATCTCCTGGCTTCACAATGGTAAAGTCAATGTCTATGAAGGTCATCTCTTTGCTTAAACCTCACCCAGCCACCATCCCAATACTTGCTCAGCAAATGTTTGTAATAGCCGGACTGTTTGAAGCTCTAGATTATCTTCACTTTTGTTTTGCCCTCCACCCAATCGGCCGCACTCGAACCTGATGGACTAGCCTCAGATCCTCCATCTCTGGCAAGGCTTGAGGCCACAACAGCGTCTATCGCTATTTGGAATACGGTAGACTGCTTGAATTACTCTAAATGCTATCACCCTGGCCAGCTCTGCAGCCTTGCTCGTCTCCTTTTTAAGAGCCTTCATCTCAGTGCTCAACGCCCTCTCCAATTCAGTGACTCATGCGTCAGCCTCTTCTTTCTCCTTTAGAGACGACTCACGTAGCTCTTCATTGTTGGTCAGAGCCTCTTCCAGCCTTTCGTTAGCCATGACGCAGGCCTGCTAGGTGTCCAACACTCTCTTTCGCTCACTCGCCATTTTGAACTCCAACAACCCCGCCCTTCGGCGAGTGCCCTCTAGTTCATGATTCGCTTGGCTTAGTTGAGCCTTCACACTCGCTAGTTTAGCCATTGCCTCCAACTGATCTATTTTCCTCCAGTCGACTATGTGGCCCTACACTAAGGCTAACACTTCCATCCCTTTCAAACATCGTTCATACACAAGCCCTTTGGCGCAGCCCTTTGGCGCAGCCCCTTCTCGCCGCCTTTTGTAACTTGACACTCTTCATTCTAGCCGCTTCCAGCTTAGAGCGCGCTTCCTTTAACTGGGCCTTCAGTGGCTCAGTCTCCATCTTTGCCACCACTTCTTTGCTTAGCAGAGCGGCCACCAAGATCAGCGACTCCATTTAGGCCGAGCAAAATGCTCTTATAAGGTCGGCCTCTCCAAATGAAGAAACATCCTTGACGGCCGCATCATCTATGATACCTAACTGGCATTCAGCAGCGGCTTTGGTGTAGCGCAGGATGTTGGCTGGCTCGCTCACTTTAGGTAGTGCATGACTAACCATTGCAGTTAGATGACGAACGGTGGTGCTCACTAAACCGAAGGTAGAACTCTCCTCAATTTTACTTGTCCCCACTGGGGCTGGGTGCTCCTTCTCACCCTTTGGTATGCATCACTTGTTTCTTTGCTGGAGGTAGGTCAGCCACTTGCTCCTTTGTTTCCCCTCCTATGCCTCATCCAAGTCCACTAAGTCTGCAATGGAAGGATTGGTCTCCTCTTTCTTAGGGACGATTCCTAGCCTTGCCTACACTACCTTTACCTCCACTGTTGGCTCAACCCTTGGCTCAGGTATGCTCTGTTTGGCCCTCTTTACATTTCTACCCTCCTCTCTGCCCCTAGTAGCACTTCTCTTCTTTCTTTTTGCTTCCTCTATCTCAGCTTTACTCCTCTCCTTGATCGAATCAACCAGCACTTTCAATTGCACAGCAATTTCTAGGTCACACTCCTTCAAGGCTTTGCGACGTTGGCAAATGACCACGTGCATGTATGGCTTGGAAGCTGGGCCCAGCTCATACTCCTTCAGTTTTTTTGCCACGGTGAGCACTCAGCGATTGTCAACGTCTTAGGCCTTCATCTTGACTCCAACCTTCTCTGGGGTAGGGTCCCCCCTACCTGTTTAGGGCCCAAACCAGCGTCAAAGAGAGTAAAGGGCATAACTAGATCATCCCACTTATGCCTCTTTTTTCTCTTGCCATTCCTTTACCTCCTTCACTTTCCTTTCCTTTGCCGTGGTTAACTTTGACTCTATCGACTTGGTGGGGATCTTCTTGATTATCCCCGCTGCTCTCCTACCATTCTCTGAAATGAAAAACCACTTCCTCATCCACCCTTTGACTGATGGGGAAGCCTAGCCTCCAATCCCCTGTCTGGCACTGCTTATAGCGTTACCCAGGTGTCTTGTTAGCTCGATGCTTTGTAGCACGAGAAGAACTCATTGACCATCATTTGTCACCCTCCGGTCGCATGTGGCCAGGAGATCACGCTGGCGAATAGTGTCTTCTACGCATTTAACACCAACTGACCTGGTGTAGACGTCCTCGAACACCCCAAGAGGATGAGTCCCGTTCTGTTCGTCTGTGGGTCACTACAGTTCAGACTCAAATTGTCACGGTCCTTAAATCTGAACCAAAGAATCCAAATCCGGGAAAATTGTTTTGAGAAAACAGATTTTTTTTTAGAAAGAAGTGCCAAACCTGGACTGCTTTGCTAGATACAGAGTCGCCACCTAAATATTTATTTTGGGGAAATTTAGGAAACCCTGATTCGTTGCCTAAGGCCACTTGTTCGTCATCACCAAAGTTGCCTCGGCTCGGGAACTTGGGTACGATTGGGGAAGGTCAGCTATGAGCACCCCCACTCGCTCGATCCGAAGATCGGCCTCTACTAACCATGATATTTAGTTTTGAAAACATTATGCATTCTTATTTCGGTTATTAGCCAAGATTTACTATGTGATGCGCACAACAAACAAGTATAGACTAAGTCACCTAAATTGGAACAAGACATTTCATGTTTGTCTTGAAAATAGTTTGCTATTCGCAAGTAGGCTAAAAGACAGATTTAGAAAACATGGTTTTGCCACTCTCGAGGGGAGGCTTAAGACTCGCATTCAATGCATTGTTCCAATTTAAGTAACCCAACCTTCACCCACAGGATTCAGGCAATTATAACACGTAAGCACATAGCCTCATGGTAAGCATGTTATCATGGCAACACTCACACTCATGCAAGGATGCTAAAACATAAATGCTTACCGAGTACTCCAAGCCAAAACAAAAACTAGTTAGTAATCATATGCATGATCCTAGTTCATGTTAAGATGGCTAATGCAACGCATGTAGAATGCAACTACAACGGGCTCGGCTATTCTAAGATGGCATGTGACGATGCTACAGCTAACACGTATTCAACTTGGAATTGAAATACAATACAGTTAGTATGATGCGCCGAGCCTGGTGTATATGCAAGACAAATGTATGGATGCATGCATGCAAAGAAAAAGGTATGCTAATTTAAATATGCCCTGATACTAACCATTGAAAGCTAGTAAATAAAAAGGGAAGAAAGACGTGGGGTTGGAAGACATACACACACTCACGCACACTTATTACACAATTGCCCTCACTCGGAGGGTCCGAATAAATATTACACAACCAAATGAATACTACTAAATTAAATATTACAGAACTTCTAATTAATTAACGAGAATTAAATGCAGAAGGAAGGTGGCCACAGCCCTGCCTCGGAATGCGTGGATGATGCAAGCTTGACTTGCCATGCTCGGAAACCCATACCATGCCACTATTGCCTCTGTTTACACTGCCTTGCTACTCTGAAAATTGTGAAAGTTTCCAAAACTGCTTTGAGCTTCCTTCTGAGTGCTGTGGAGTGCCACCGGCCAGAACAAAAGGCCACCTGCCATGGGAATGGGATTATCGGCCAAAGCTTGTGTCATCGGCTGGACACTGATGGCCGGTCGGCACTAGAGATGGCCGGTCAGCTATTTCTTCCTGCAGAATCCTGCGGTTGACAGCAGCAGAGGGCAAGTAGTGTATAGCATGGAATTTTCAAGCAAATGTGAGCATGGCCACACTCCCTATCATGCAATGGACTCAAGGGAGGGTGGTTCTCGACCCTCGAGCCATCAATTATGCATTTTGATGCATGATGGCCTAAGAGGCCAGGTTTTCCATTCAATGTAAATGCATGCAGAAAAGAAATGAATGCCTCATGCCCTATCATGTTAAGATCAAGGGCATTGGTGACCGAGGAGTGAGACGCGTTACATCACTTCAAGTACGAACGCATCCCATTCCTCAGATTTGGTTCGACACTCCAAACCAAACCTAATGCAATGCATGTATGTCATATATAATGCAAAATGATGCAACTTAATGCAATGCAATATGAGCATGCTAGCCTAATACAATGTAATACTACCAAGACATGCAAGCTAATCTGATGTCACATTAGTATGCCAAGTATGCAACAAGGTCAAGTGATGCCATTAGCTAAGCAATATGCGAAAATGCAAACATGATATAATGCAAGCATGCAACTAATGTAATGCAATATACATCATGCCAAGTATGCAATTATGTACAAGGTTGGTCTTAAACTGAAATGGGAGGCCTCAACCATGCCCCAAAAATAATGGCCAAAGATGGTGCAAAAGAGCACCAATTATGCATGCAAACATGCACACAACAAGGTTCATCATCTAAGCATGGAAGGGGACAACTCTAGGCATACTTGAAGGCGATATTCATGGACGTTAAACACTCATGTTAAACTCTGAAAAGCATGGGAAGAATGATGCCAAAATATGCTAAGGAATGGGTGCGAAATAGAAGGCATTCAAGGCCACAAAAGAGAGCATTGCCCAACACCTATCCCAAGCAAACATGGTATGGACTATGCAACCAAAAACAGAGTTACAATGCACCAAAACAAGTCCCAAAACCCACTATTATGGCAGCTCGAATGACTCAAACACATAGGCATGCACAAAAGCCCAAACATGGAGCATGAGACCACACCTCTTCAAGACATTGAAAGGAAGACATTGAAAGGAGAGCAAATGTAAGCATGTAAGCACAAAACATGGACTGAAATGACATAATAAGTGATTCCAAATCACTGAAATAGCCAAGGTAATGCATGCTAACGACTCACACACCCGATGCCAACATGCTAGAATGCAAAGAGACTATACAAAGCATGAAAGGTATGACCAAATCAATACCTATCAGACCTCAAGCATGATGAAACATGACCAAAAGCTTCACAAAGCTAGGCAAAAACATGAGAGCATGGTAGGCTAAATGCATGATGCACTTCAAGGCAAAATAAGAGAATACAAAGCAAGTATATTAAGCATGCAAGGGGCCATTAATCTGACCAAAAACAGAGATATAATATGACCAAATAACACCCAAAAACCTCTGAAATGAAGCCAAAAGCAATTAAGCATACATGCTACCCTTATGAGCCAAAAAATGCAAACAAAAAGAGAGACAAAGGGAGAGGGGTGTCCTCCCCTATGCAAGACTTATTTCAGTGGTGGGAAGGCCAATACACAAAAGGATTCAAAGCTCAACAAAGAAGGTACAAAAGGGCCAAACAAGGCCTAAGAGGGGGAGGTCGACACCCAACACCAAAGTGACCTTAATGAAGTATCTTAAGCATGAAAATACAAGAATTTTTTCTGTAATAACCCGACCCTCGTACATGCTCTTTGTTATATTTTCGGATCCTATTTTGATGATTTGAATGCTTACTATGAAATCCTATGGGAAATTTAAATTAAGTAAGTGGACCATTTGATTTAGAATGTCTATCTGTTCAACAAGAAAAATATCTGTTACATCTCTAAGTTAAAAACAGAAATTGGAAGCCTTAGGGTCTTAATTAACTGAAATTGAGTATATATACATGATCAGCATAATTTTTAAGTAATATTAAGCATGTTTATGAAATTTCAATTTAGGATGATTAAACTGAATGATTTTTGTTTTATTCCCCTATGATATGCTTATATATAAGTATATATTCATGTCCATATATGTTGGGCTTAAAAGAGTTTCTTCAAGCTATTTCCTAAGAGGGAAAGGATGAGAGAGAGAGAGAGTGGAGGTTTGAGAGGAATTCAACAAGGAGAAGGTAGAGAATCTAAGGAGCTCAAGCTTAAGGTAAATCTAATCATTTTCTAAAACCTTTCTCTTAGCTTTGAGTAAGATTTTCCCCTTGGTTATGGTATTTGAAGATGGTAATTGTAACCTTGTGTATGTAAGAAGTTAATGAACAAAATACTCTTACTTGGTTGTTTGATGCACTTTGAATTAACCATGGAGAAGTTGTATTTGAGCTTTTAATTTGAATTCAAGTATGTGGATATATGTTTATGGATGTGTAAAGTTAGAATTCTCATGGACATGTGTATGTTGTGAGCCTAAGAATGATGAACTAAATTAGATTGATGTAATTGCCATCATCTTGACATGATTTTGGACCATGTATTATAAAGTAAGAATGCTAATTTGAGCCTTGTAAATATGTGCCAAAAGGAGGGATTTTGTAAGAATTTTCAGACATTTTTGAGCAGAATCGCTGCACGTGCGGGGGTCATGGCCGCACGTGCGGGAGGTGCTGCCGCACGTGCGGGAGTCATGGCCGCACGTGCAGGAAATGGTGAAAAATAGGGGCTTGGCCACTGTCTAAAAGGCACGTGGGGGGCATTTTTCCGCACGTGCGGGAGAGCTTGCCGCACGTGCGGGGCTCACAGCCGCACGTGCGACCCATGCTGAAAAATACTGTTTGCTCCGTTTTGCGTGTAGAACCCTCTAATGTTGTCGGAATATGTATTTGATGCCTTTTAATATGTATAAATTCCTTCGAAGTAAAACGAAACAGAAAGTAATCTGATATAAAAAGGAAACTAAACTCTAAAGGTTGAATGTGTGCAGGGCACACTCCGGGAGGAACAAGCACATCATCACAACACTGTGAGTAGTAATATCATTATCCGCTTTGCATATGGATAATGATTTTCATTAGCATTTCGTTCACGCAATTATGTTAATGTTTCAGGTATGCAACTATGTTTATAATTCAAGTATGTATGTTAATGTTCAAGTATGTATGTATGTATGTTAATGTTCAAGCATGTTCCAAGTATGTAAAGGAAGGAATGGGAAAGATAAAATACCTTTATTCTATAAGACTCTGGGCCTACGGCCACTCAATATAAGCTATTATGATATGAAACAAAGTGCTACACGGAACTAAGTGCTACGACGTGAGCCACCTCTAGAATCCGTGTGAGACACCTCTTGAGTTCGTATAAGTATAGTTTCAAGGGCTTTATGCCATTTCCAAGGGCTTCAATGCCAACAAGTTACAAGGGCCTTGTGCCACACGTTTCAAGGGCCTTAGTGCCATATGTTACAAGGGCTTTGTGCCACCATGTTTAAGGGCCTTGTGCCACTATGTTCAAGGGCATTACGCCACAATGTTCAAGGGCTTCAAGCCATTATGATTTAAGAATGTGTTACGTCAAGCTGTTATGTTCAAGATTGGGCCTAAGGCCGTTATAAGATGAATACAGAATCAGATTAACTTTGTAACCTCCGCAATTCCATAGGCATTGATATATGTCATGTTTCAAGTTGAACATTGTTTCATTATGTATTACTATTCACTAAGCCCGGCTCACTTTCTGTTATGTCTGTTTCTGTAGGCAACCAACCCGGTGGTCAATCCTAACCTGTGACGCCCGGTTTCTGTTGTCAACCTTCGTGTATCCAAGCACTTACGAGGCCACTTATTTTGTGAAGTTTATTAAGATAATTAGCTTACTTCTTGGCTATCTTTCCAAGGTTGAATGTATATAACTTCAACAGTTTTTTTTTATTACATGCCCGACTACAGGGCTGGGTCTGTATATGTGTTTGTGTATAAGTATTGCTAAGGAATATTTTTGGACTCTATCAACCTATCATGGTGCATGTAATGTATGAGATCCTGGCATGTTAGAAATAGCTCAATGGAGTTTGTTGGTTTTGTATTCTTCTAATACTTTGTGCTTCCGTCAAGGCCCCATATGCTATATATACCAGGTTATATGTCTGTTTCTGAATGGGTCATGCCCGAACTTTTAGGGGCAAGTTGGGGGGTGTGACATTTTCAGTTATACACAAAGCTTAAATCAGTATGAAAGATAGGTTAAAGACTAGTGCAAGTTTGGAGAAAATAAAGCAATAGTGTTACCCTTGAAGAACACTTCAAGAACAGTAAGTGCAACCACCTTCTTCTGATCAAAATCAGCTCAAACCTTGAAGAACAAACCCTCAACACCTCCAAAGTCGAAGTATGGTGTAATACTATGTGTTCTAGTGCAAAACTAAGAACAAACTACACTTTTAGGCCCTCAAACACACACAAATCAAGAGAGAGAGGGAGATATATAGAGAGAGGGTGATATATATCAGAGATATATGTAATTAGGTATAGTTTTGTTGAACCCATTCAAAGGAGGAGGAAGGTCTCCTTAAATAGACAAGGCAAAGTGTTAAGCTTCCAAGAGAAACTAACAAAAGGGGTCAAGGTTTCCTAAAGAAGCTAAGGCAAAGGGGCCAAGGCTTCCTTAGGAAGTTGAGACAGGTGTCCAAGCTTCTTGAGGAAGCTAAGACAAAGGTCTAAGCTTCCCCAAGAAGCTAGACCAAAAGGGTGCAAAGGGTCGGTCGACCCACACAAAGAGTCGATACACCAACAAAAGTGCCGACCGACCAAATATTTGGTCGGTAGCAAAAGGGCAAGGCCGGTGGCATCATGCCACGGCCGGTGGGTTTCAGGGATGGCTAACATGCCTCTTCCCACCCCTAGAAGTACAAAACACAAGTCCTTCGTGCAAAACCAAGCACAAAACAGGCAAGTTAAGAGATCCTGAGGCAAGGCGTGCGACCGAGACCTCTGGGAACTGAAGACGAACACGAACATAGATGATCATTGGGTGTTCAAACGATGACGTCCAAGTCTTGAGGACGGTAAAAAATGGGGTGTCTACACCTGGTGTCACCTCCAACCGATTCAACATGTCCACAACCAGTTGAGAGAGTGACAACCTCAACCCTCTGAACAATGCCTCTTCGTAGATGGTGAACTCCATGGGTTTGGAATCCAACGCCCTTTCCCCTGCTGTTAAAGCCGTGAACTCCACGTTCTAGAGGATCTGATGCTTGCTTCAAATTTTCTCTAGGTCCTCTGTCGTCAACGTTGCCTTGTCGGCCTTCGTACGCCAGTGATCAGAGGCCACCTGACTAATCAGTTGCGTAGCAGAGATCATTGTTGATGGTATCGGGCAAGGAGGTCTTTTCTGTTCCTTTCTCCACCATCTTCTCTACCCTTTATTTCTTAGCCAAGGCAACCCCATCGTTGTCTTCCATTGCATCAGTCCTCAGGATGAGAGTTTTCTATTGGGCCATCTATCTCATGTTTCTGGTGATTGCTTTGGTTGTGGGAGCCAAGAAGTCAGAAATGTGGAAGATAGGAGAATCCCACAAAATGAAAGAGCTAAAATTTGGAATGCATTGGTTTTTCGTGACAAGATACGTGAAGCACATAAATGCAAAAGCCCATGGTTTGCCTGTATTCCAAGGATCAAAGTTTAAAATCGCCATTTTGAAAATTTGCCAAAGTGGGGAGGGAAAGCGAAAAGCACACGAGTTAATGCATTAGCCTTTTCGCATTCACGCGCCATCACAATTCAATATCGTCTGCCCTTTTAAATTTACATGCTATCACCACTTTTCGCCTCCGAAATCATTTCAAATTGACATCAGTGGCCTAGATTGCTGTACATGGATGGACATGGTTTTTCCACTGTTTACCTCTCGTCACGTCGTCAAGTGTATTCATGTTTCTTGAGCCTTGCTCTTTACTGGAACATTTAACCCTTTGTCTTCCCACGGTCGGCCACCTCACTGGTCAGACACCCTCGATTGGTCGTCTTGGCGGTCGGCCACCTCGTAGGTCAGACACCTTCGGTCGGTCGTCCTAACGATCGGTCGCCTTGTCAATCAGACGCCCTTGGTCGGCCATCTTGACGGTCGGCCACTCTCCTAGTCAGACGCCTTTGCTCGGCCATCTTGTTAGCCTTGCCTCCTCGTGCCCCAGCCCAGTTGGTCAGCCCTATCTTTTATGACTTGGGGACTACCATCACCTTTTTTATTCCCTTCGCTGGACTAAAGCTATGCTCAGGAATGGGGGACTACTGATGGGCATGGCCTAAGCGGGGTTGTCTTGGGTTACCCAAATAGTCACTCGGTTAAAGCCTAGGAGAACAGGCCTAACACCAAGCCTAGTAGAGAACTCACAATGATCAAGCCCAGGCACCAACTAGACATGCATTAGATAGGGTGTTAGCCACGTGGCAGACAAAGAATTTGGAGAGTTATTGATGCCACGAGTGAAGAATTAAATAAGACTATCAAAGCATTAAATGCAACAAGACCTCTGTGTTCTAAGACATGGGAAACCCATCATGGCCGACGGCAAGTAAATGGCAAGCTTTTGGCCAATGGGACAGCATGAATGGACAAGAAAATGATTAACAAGAGATATAAGGAAGCCTCAAAGAAATGTTCTTCGGTAACAAGAAACTCTCTCTCTCTCTCTAGACTATTATTTGATATCGTCTGACTTGGTCGCCGGAGGGTCCACAAGAAGAAACCACATTTCGAAACCTTCCTACTGGACTTGTTGCAGGTGTGGCTAGAAAGACGAAGGACAGTCGACTCGTGGAGCGCTTGGATCAGTCCAACCCATCCTACTAGAGTTTTTTTTTTCTTCTTCTAAATATTCTAAAATTATTTATCTAAAGATAATCCACTTTTCAAACTATTTAACTAACCGAATTTAAAAAAAATGCAAGTTTAAGATGCTATTTTACGATGAAATCTTAAATTAAAAATGCGATTTTATTGTATCTTGCGATTCTTTATTGATATGACCCAATGGTGTTATAGATGTAAGTCATGTCAATATGAAATCACATCTCCAAGTTTTGATTTTATCATGAAATTGTATTTTCGATCTAAAATTTTACAAAATCAGTTAGTTTGATAAGTACTTAAAAAAATTAGTTATTTTCATAAATGGTTTAATTCTTTGGAATATTAAAAAAAAAGACTCTGAAAACTATGAACTATATTAGCTTCGTGTTGTGTTGTCTTTGTGGTGCTCTCTGCCTGATTATGTATTGAGTTGTCTTGTGTAATCACTTTATCAATGCTTCGGAGGTCCTTTAACTGCTATTGGACTCTCATTGGATTCAGATGACGACAATTTTCCTATCGCCTCAGGGGTTGCCAGGCCCAAAACCCGTAGACTGATACTCCCAGATGTTGGGGAAGAACCATCTGTTGAGGTAGAACCAGTTGCTGAGGCAGAGGACATAGAGAAAGATCCTGACAATCCATCTGTTGAAAGTAGACAAGCCCTAACCGCCATGGAAGTTGTAGAGGGCAATGTGACCGTTGGGGGCACTGGAGACTTTGAGGCCCCAGATCCTGTTGACCCGGTTATTATTCCAGACCCTGTTGATCTTGTTCATTCTGACCATTCTTTTGTTGGTGGTGAAGATTTTGTCCCCGAAACTCCGTGGGAAGAATATGCAGCAAACGAGCTGCTTGGAGTTGCGCCATCTCTTGTAGAAGTTGCCTTTGAAGATTTATCTCCTTCTGTTGAATCTCTTTTAGTTCAACAAACTACAACGTATACTATTCTAGTTATTAAGGAAAGTGAAGGTGCAGCAGCTACTCCTAGTGTGGACCCTTCAAGCTTAGCCCAACTTGTGGAGATGGCTATTAACTTAGTGACCCCTATTGGTATAGCTGCTGCAAGTGCTTTGGACCTCGTTGCCTCAGCAACTTCTGAATAGCTTGTTGACCTTTTCCCTAAAGTGCTAGCCAATCTTAGGGGGTCGCAAGACTTCTTTGCAGGGATGGACACTACTGTTGTCCTTGATCAGAACGTTGGGGACTATTATATGGGTGACCTCTTTCAGGAACGGCAAGGCGACGATGGTAGCTTCGGTCTTTCCCGTGAGATCAATTTGCCTGGCCATCTTCCTCCCTTTACTCATTCCATTGTGGCTAGGTAATCTTCTGCAGGGGAGGTGCATCAGCCCCAGACTTTTGTTCGTTCTGTAAGTCTCCCTTCTGCAACCCAAGTAGGCAGCGCCATGAGAGAGTCTCCAAGGTCTTCAGCAAGAGTCTTCTTTCTAAACTACTAGGTTTCTGCTGAGGTTGCCCCTATTCTCATTTGCATCCAGGAGCTGCATCCTAACACCTTTGTGTGGGCTCGCTCTTTTCTGCACCCTGGCCTTTCAGAAGTGGTTTGAAAAGAAGGCCTCACAGTTCAGACTCCCGCAGTTTTGAATCTAGTCTCACAAGTGCAATGTGAAACTGATAAACACCAAAGAGTCTAACTTCGACAAATCATTTTGAAAAATCGATTTTCTATCAAATAATGCCCAAATTGGACTATTTTGCCAGATTATAGAGTCGCCACCTAAATATTTTATTTTTGGGGAAATTTAGGAAACCCTAACTTATGCCAAAGGCCACGTGTCCGTCATCACCAACGTTGCCTCCGCTCGGGAACTTAGGTACGAGAGGGGAAGGTCCTGAAATGAGCACCCCCGTTCGCCCGATCAAAGGTCGGCGTCTACTAATCATGATATGATGTTTTATAAACATTATGCGTTCTTATTTCGGTTATTAATCTAAGCTTACTATGTGACGCACACAAGAAAGTATAGACTAAAATTGCAAGAATTGGAACAATTCAACTCATGTTTGTTTTCGAAAATGGTTTGAATTTGCCACCCTCAAGTGGGCTTAAAGATATGGATTTGTCACCAAACATGGTGGGCTTAAAACATGATTTGTCACTCAATAAAGTGGGCTTAAAACTCACATTTGTTTAACCATTCCAATTCAAACAACAAAGCCTTCATCCACAGGCATTCACGTAGTTTAGCATTTAAGCACATAGCTTCATGGCAAGCATGCTATCATGGCATCATGGCAATCACACTCATGCAAGCATGCTAAAGCATAAAAACTTACCGAGTACTCCAAGTCAAAATAGAAACTTGTTAGAAAAATGCACAATCCTAACTATACAAAATGCCCAATGCAACACATGCAATATGCAATTAATAAGCTTGGCTACTAATATGGCATGATTTGAACAACATGCGGTAAAACACGTATTCAAAGAAGTATTTGAAATTGTAATGCAGTTTGAATGATGCACCGAGCCTTGATACATGCAAGACAAATGAATGGATGCAAACATGGAAGCGTAAGGTATGTTAATCGAAATGTGTCTCTAATCTAACCATCAAAAGCGGGTAAATAAAAGGGAGAAAGACGTGAGGTTGGAAGACATACACACACGCACGCACACTTATTACAACATTATGCCCTCGCGAAGGAGGGTCTGAATGAATAAGCTAACTAACTAGCTACACTAATTAAGCCAAGCTATTACAAACCAACACTAATTAACTACTCTAGTTAACTAATTATTACAAACCGAATTAAGCTAATTAATTATGATATGAATTAATTAATTAAATAATTACAACACTTGCATGAATGAATTAGCTACAACTAACTAATAAAGCAATTAAACGGCCTTGAGGGACGAGGGATGTATGCATGCTTGGATTCTCCTCTCGAAAATGCCACCGCCTTGCCATTGAAGCCTCTGTTTGCACATGCTTGAAATAACTCTAAATTTCAGTGGTTACAAGGCCCAAAAAGTTTGATTTGAATATGCTAAAACATGGTGCAAAAGTCTACACAATTAAGCAACAAGAAGGGTGGATCACTCCTTAACACAAAATAGCCTCAAACCATCATGTTAAGCCTAAAAAAATAGAGTTTTTTGTAGTTGAAAACCAGCTCAAAAACAATACAAAAAGATGGCAAAATAAGTAGTTAAAGCAAGTACACTAAGGAAGTGAACTACTCTTGAAGCTTAAACACAAAACAGCCCCAAATTCCAACTCAAACCTCTTTCAAGAGCTCAAACTAAACTCCAAAGAACCTCAGCTCCAAGGTCAGAGTGTTTGGTTAAGGCTTGATGTGCAAAGGTGTAGAGAAACTAGACCTTGAGGCACAAAATAAGAAGAGAGAGAGAGAAAATTCCAGAGAGAGAAATTTGATCCAAATTTTCTAACCCCTTCAAATGGGGAAAGCACCCCTTATATATAGAAAACCAAGGTTGAAGATTGAAATCATCCTACCATACACGTGTATAGAGATGCACTTCAGTGAACAACAGCTGGCACAACTGGCAAACAAATATCTAAAAAAAAAAGACAAATGGCTGTCGGCCACTATTAGTAGCCGTTGGCCACCACAAGTGGCCGATATACACAACTAGTGGCCGACAAGTTCCCTCCCCTATCTAGGCAAGAGGCAACAAGGTTTTGGTCCAAAAACAAGAACAAAATAGTCAAGGTGCAAGGCTAAAAGTTAGGACGTTCTGTTGAGGACTTCGGGGCACTCAAAACGAACACAAACAAGCACAATCATTGAGTGCACAAATGATGACGTCCAAGTCTTTAGAACAGTCAAAAATGGGATGTCTATAGTTGCCCCTCTTTGACAAAACTCGGAAGTCATAAAATGACGGGAGTGAATGTCTAAGCCTAGAGACGACCCATTTTTGACAAGGCCGAAGACTCGGACAAACAAACAAGCAAAACAAAGAACGGTTGCCCTCGTAGGCAGCCTACGTATCCCTTTGCAACGAATCAAACCAGCATAGTTCTGGGGCAAGACTGCAAATGATATGCACGATGCAACAATATAACTTATGATCATGTAATGAGGCTATAATGAAATATCTAGATACAAGTATTATGCAAACCAAAACATGATACAACAACCTTAAACATGAATAGAAGTAAGTAAACACGCCAAGCGTGAGAATCACAAGCCAAACCACATTTCATGTAGAAAGGATGTAAGAAAATTATGCAATCTTAACTACGCCTCATGCAGGAAAGGTAAAGAACAACATAACTATCGGGCGCACCTGAAGTGTCAAACAAAGTCCTAACACGAGGAGAAAGATGGTGTGAACGCAGGGACACACCCGAATGATCATAACCGGAGCGGTGATAAATATCGGAACACGTCCAAATATTTGTAACCAAAACAAGGAGTGGTATAAGCATTGGAACTCGTCCGAATGCGTTTAACCAAAGTGTCCTAACACGTCGCATGTGAGAGGAGAAGAGAACGGTGTAAACATCGGGCGGACCTGAATGTTTCTAACCAAAAGTGTCCTAACGCGTCGCGTGCAAAAGGAGAAAGGGCTGACGAGAACGTCACGACACACCCAAATGTCTCTGAACCGAAGCGTCCCAACATGTTGCACGCAAGGGGAGAAAGAGGGTGGTGTAAACACCGGGCGCACCAGAATGCTTCTAACCAAAAGGGAGTGGTGTAAACACTGGGCGTACCCAAATGTTTCTAACTAAAAAGAGTGGTGTAAACACCAGGCGCACCTGAATGTTTCTAACCAAAAGGAGTGGTGTAAACACCGGGCGTACCCAAATATTTCTAACCAAAAGGGAGTAGTATAAGCATCAGAACACATCCAAATGCTTCTAGCTGAAACAAGGCGGATCAAAGGACAGGAATAGTCTCACTTGGAACTCCTCTAAATGAACCATACATACAATATCGTACCTGTATAAGAAAGCAACTCAACAGGCATAACACAATAAGTGTGCATGTTCTACGCAAGATTAGCAAAGCATGTTCTATGCAGTAATAAAAAAAGCATGTTCTATGCAAGGGACAGAGAAAAACATATTCTATGCCATAGGATAGGATGCATGCAATGACCATGCAATGGCCAATTGCGAAAATGCATGTTCAATGCGAGATTAACAACATGCTTGACACAAAATACCAAATAAAGAAATGCACGTTCTATGCAATGATAAAAAGCATGTCTAATAAAACCGACTCAATTGCAACCTCCGATTTACCTCTCAGAGGAGTTACAATATATTTCAAAAGGATACACCTCGTTCATGTTGACTAGTGATGAGTCATGCACTGAAGACATGGTTAGAAACTTCCGCAGAGACATTTTGAGCTGAAAAGTGAACATTCCTTGCACTTTCTTGAGAACCAAGGGCACAAAACAACAACAAAACACACAAGGAAAACACTAGAAGGCTATTGGACACCCTGAAGAAGTGTCGGCTACCTGTTGGCCACTAGTGAATTCTGTCGACCACAAATGGTGGCCGTCGGCCACCAATATTGGCCGGTCGATCACCTATGGCAATTTGGGCCATTTTGGTCTTTTTCATGTAGAACTTTAAGTACACATCTCCAAGCCTCATTTCCTCACACCTGGATTGTCGAAATTGCTTCCTCTTTCTCTCTAGACACTTTTTCCTTCTAGATCTGAGCTTTATATGCATTTTCCAACGCCTCACGCAAAGTTGATTCGCTAAAACCTCTTGATTTCCTCCATTTTGAACCGATTGGAATTTGTTTTTTGTGCTTTTTTCTTCATTTTTGCCACTTGAGGTTTGTTTCCCTCGAGTTTCTCAGGGGTTTTCCTAGGCTTTGACTTTTTCTCCCATTTTCCCTCTCTGAAAGTTGACTTTTGTTAGCTTTTGGCATTTTCCACCAATTTTGCTCATTTTTGCACACTTTTTCACCTTCTTTTTAGATGGTAGACGATATTCCCCACGATGGAGGTTCTCCAGGGATGAAGGGAGATCCCAAGCACATACCACTACCACCCAGGGTCTGACCTTTCGACTCGGAGACATACCACCCCGAGGTGCATGTACTACCGCCCGATATAGTCCGTCATTTCAGCGAATTTGCACAAGGCGCGCCAGAGGATCTTTTGTAGTGAGAGCCAGAGTCTCACTTATCTTATGGCGCCTCCGAGGTACGCACTGTTTTCTCACATTTTTCGCAATGTACTTTGCATTTCCTATATAGCTCACTCTTTTGCACTGTATTTCATCTGCTCATCCCGAATACATTCATGCATTGTATTTCTTGCATTGCCTTTCATCTATTCATTATGAACACAGGTGGACTCTCGTTTTACCCAAGGAAATGGGACCATATCTGTGAGGGAGTAGTACATGGACCTCCCCGTTGGTGTCCGCCAGATCGTCGATGAGGTCGGGTTTGGCTTATTCTACACGGGACTGTCGCGTTTCATGGTTAGCAGATCCCTACTTGGCGCACTGGTAGAGAGGTGGTGGGACACTACCAACTTCTTTCACTTTTCTACCGCAGGACACGTGACGATGACCCTGTATGACTTTGCTATGCTCACCGGCATTGAGGTAGGAGGTCGGCCGATCCCATATGATACAGACATGGAAGAGTGGGAGGCTGCTTAGATCTACCTGTTAGGGGCATGCTGCAGACACCCCATTTTTGAACAACCTTAAGACTCAGACGTCATCGTTTGTGCACTCGATGATTGTGCATGTTTGTGCTCGTTTTGAGTGCCACAAGTTCTGGGCTGAACGCCTTGTCTCTGGGCCTCTAAACCCTCTTTGTTTTGTGCTTATTTTTGGACCAAACCTTGGTGCCTCTTGCCTGGAGGGGGGGGGGGAAGGCCTTGTCAGCCACTTTTCCTCCTTGTCGGCCACTTGAAGTGGTTGGTCAGCTAGGGAAGTGGCCGATGGCAATTTTTCTCCTTTTTCAGATATTTTCCTTGCCAGCTGTGCTTGCTATTGATCACTGATTGCCATCTCCATACACATGTATGGAGGGATGAATACAAGCCTTTGGCTTGTATTTCTATATAAGGGGAGGTCTCTCCCCCATTTGAGGGGTTAGAAATTTTTGTGAGCAAAATTTCACTCTCTCTCTCTCTCTAGAATCCTCTCTCTCTCTCTCTCTCTCTCTCTCTCTCTCTCCTTATATTGTGCTTGAAAGTAAGAATTTTCTACACTCATGCAAAGAGACCCTTGACCAAATACCTTCACCATGGAGCTGAGGTTCTTTGAGGCTTGGTTTGAGGCCTTAAGCTTGGTTTTGGCTTAGAATTTTTGCTGTTTATTGTTGTGCTTCGAAGGTAAAGCCTTACCCCCTTTTAAGCTTTGTCTAATTTGCTTGTTTGGCCACCTTTGCATGCTATTTTGAGGCTGGTTTTAACCTCTAAAAAACTCTATTTTTAAGGTTACAAATGATGGTTTGAGGTATGTTTTGGAGATGGGGGTGGTCCACCCTCTTTGTAGCTTGTTTGCTTGAGTGTTGTGCCCTTTTTTTAAACCTTCTAAAACAACTTTTTTGGCCTTTTAACCATTGAATTCCAGAGGAATTTCAGTGGTAAAAACTTGGTTTTGAGGTCCAAAAATGGAGGGGTTAGCCTCCTCTCCTTGTCTCTCTCTTCCATGCCTAGTTAGCATTACAAAGTAGCATATAGTTGTGGCTTGTGTTAGCTTATTTCAAGCATGTTCTAGGCTTTATTTTGACATGTCTCAACTCTATTTTTGGCTGGTTGGAGCACCTTTTGCTTGTTTTTTGCACTTGTAGTACAATTATGCTTACTAGTCTAACATGCCTAATGAGTTAGCCTATTATTCTAGCATGTGTTAGCTTGACTCCAGCACATTTTAGCTACTATTTTGACATGCTTTAAATCTGTTTTGGGTTGTTTAAGTCATTCGAGGCCTAATTTGCATGGCTATAGTGTAACGGTCTTCACTAGTCCATCGGTTTGAGGCCTTGAGCATGAAGTGTTTGAGTTATTTACATGTAATAGTCTCATCTTGCATGTAATTTCAGCACCATAGCCTCTGTCATGTGTGCATGTATTCCACTCGTTTATTGCTTTTGAGAGTTATGCTTTGTGTTTCGTTTGCGAGCCAACATGCAAGCATGTTTTTCTTGCCTTTTGTGCCTAAGTTTCAGCATGTGTTGGCTACTGTTTGGCATGTTTAGGCTCTATCTAGAGCTGGTTTGGTCATTTGAGCTTGATATTGCATGCCTCTAGTGTAGTGCTCTTCACTAGTTTGATGCTTCTAGACTCTTAACATGTTGTGCATATTTTGCTTGCATGATTTAGTGTCCTTTGTATGCCATTTCAGCATTAAAAAGTTTGCAACCTCCCACATTTCTTCATTTTTCTATTTTTTTTTGAGGGTTGGTTGACCTTATGATTGTGTTTAAGCTTGAGATAGAGCTTGTGCTCAATGGCTTTAACCCTCTTTTGAGGGTTCCTTCTAGCCAAAGGCATGATCTCTCTCATGTCTTAAATCATCCTTCGGTTGACCCCTCTCTCATTAGAGGACTCTCACATTGGACTTAACCAACTAAAGAATGGTTTGGTAATGCTAAAATGAGTAAACAAAATTGGACAAGTAAAGATAAGCATATTTTGTTGCATTGCATGTGTTTGGATCAGATGTTAATCTAAACACAAGAAAAGTGGGACGTTTCATACTCGAAGTGATGAAACGTGTCACGTTTCTTGGTCGCCGTCACCCTTGATCATGCATGATAGGGTGGTGGCCATTTGAGTCTTATGTGTGCATTCATTAAGCTTGTACAAGATTGGTTCTTTGGCCATCATACATGAAAATGCTTGATTGGTGGTTTGAGAGCCAAGTGCCATACTTCTTTGAGCTCGAGAAATGATGAGCAGGTCGTAGTACACACATTCCTTGAAAAATGTATTGCTTTGCCTCTGTTGCTCTCCGTTGCAGCAAAACTAGAAGCCTGGAAAAAGTAGCGGCCGACTGGCCACATGAAGTAGCCGACCGGCCACCTAGACTAGCCAACCGACTAGTTAAGGTGGCCGACAGCCACCTTTTGTGGCCAACCGGCCACCAGCCCATTTTTGTTCGAAGTGTTCCTGTTTTGGAGCAGAAGTAGTTTGGAGGTTGGTTCAATGTTCAGAGATCAAGGCGAGTGTAACAGAGGTAACCGGTGGCAAGGCGATGGATTTTAGAGAGGAAGCAACCGAGCATGCATGTCTCCCTCGCCCTTGAGGCCAGTTCATTGCTTTATTAGCTAGCTGTAGTTAATTATTACATATGTTGTAATTAATTAGTTTAATCTGTTTTGTAATATTTTAATTAGCTTAGCATAGCTAGTTATTCAATTGTGTTGTAATACTTAGTTAACTAGAATAGTTAATTAATTGTTTTTTAATAATTAGCTTAGCTTAGTGTAGCTTAGCATATTTATTCGGACCCTCCTTCGAGAAGGCGCAATATTGTAATAAGTGTGCGTTCGTGTGTGCATGTCTTCCAACCCCACGTCTTTCTCCCTTTTATTTAATCGCTTTCGATGGTTAGATTAAGGCATACTTCGATTAGCATACCTTATGCTTGCATGTTTGCATTCATTCATTTGTCTTGCATGCACTGAGGCTCGGCGCATCATTCAAACTGCATTGTATTTCAATACACTTATTTGAATACATGTTTCAAAGAATGCTATCAAATTGTTGCATTCATATGCCATATTAGATAGCCAAACCTATTTAGCTGCATTATTGCATGTGTCGCATTAGGCATCTTGTATAGTTAGGATCATGCATTGTTTTCAACTGGCTTTTGTTTTGGCTTAGAGTACACTGTAAGTTTTACGCTTTAGCATACTTACATGAGTGTGAGTGTTGCCATGTTTCACATGCTTGCCATGAGCCTATTTGCTTAAGTGATTAACTGCATGAATGCCTGTGGATGAAGGCTTGATTACTTGAATTGGAACAATTCATCGAATGTAAGTTTTAAGCCCACTTTGTGAAGTGGCAAATCATGTTATTAAGCCCACTTGAGGTGGCAAATCTACGCTTTAGCCCACTTGAGGGTGGCATTTTCAAACCATTTTCGAAAACAAACATGAGTTGATTTGTTCCAATTCTTGCGATGTAGTCTATACTTGTATGTGTGCGTCACATAGTATAGTTAGCTAATAACTGGAACAAGAACACATGAGGTTATAAAACAACATATCAGGTTAGTAGAGACTGATCCTTTTATCGAGCGAGCGGTGGTGCTCATGTCATGTCCTTCCCCTCTCATACCTAAGTTCTTGAGCTAAGGCAACTTTGGTGATGACGAGCACGTGGCTTTTGGCACGAGTCAGGGTTTCTTAAATTTTTCAAAAATAAAATATTTAGGTGGCAACTTTGTAGTCTGGCAAAGCAGTCCAATTTTTCAAAATGACTTGCCGGATTGGACTCTTTGGTGTTTATCAGTTTTACATTACACTTTGTGAGACTTGATTCAGAACCATGACAGGAGTCCGAACTGTAGGACCTATTCGTGCCTCTCCGAAAGGGGTGGATGCGAAGAAAGTCGAGTCCACAGTTTCTGGCGACTCTGCTGGGGATTTAGAGAACTTGACTCGAACTCATGATATGTTGTTTTATTTACACTTATGTGTTTCTTTGCACTGCATTTGCATAGGTGCGCCTAAGTCACAGTGTTTGCAATATGCTATTCCTGAATGGTTTGCTGCAGGCTTGTTTGGAAAAGTGTGCCATAAGGCTGATCAGTTGCGGGCTCTGCCATGATGGGAACACAAAGCTTGGATCTGGATCACCGATGTACCGTTTAATCCTCCTTTCACTTCTCGGTGTTAGGAGCGAGAGGTATACTAGGTGGTCTTGCTAAGGCACCCTTTTTGACCAATTGACCTAGTTGCATATCGGAAGCCGTATAGACTGTTCCAAACTAGGACAGGTTGCTCACTCGAATGCAGGATTGTTTGAAACTGCATGTTTACGCAGTGAACCCCTAGCTCCTGACAAAACTAGGACAGGGAAACCCTACCCCACCACAGGGGTGTTCTGGCTCTCACTTGCTTGATATGTTCTGTTAGGGTGTGTCTTTACAGGAATGCATGTATCAGTTGCAAGTCTAGGTATCAGTTTGAGAATATCAGTTTTCAGGTTGAAGTTTGGGGGTAGAATCAGTGTTTGAGTACAGATTATCCAGCTTATGATTTCAATTGTGTGTTGTCTCTATCTAAGCCGAGATGCTGTGCGTTTGCTGATTGTTGTTTCCTTTTTGCTTTATTTTTCTTTTTGCAAAGTAGTGTTTCACAATTGCTTCTAAAGAGGCAGATACCGCCCGAGCACTCTGGACCAGGGTCAGAAGGAGGACAGTGTTTGCTTCACTGCCCCCGGTTATAAGACGGAGGACAGTCAGACATAGATCACTGGTTCAACAGTCTCCAATTCAACGCTCACTATCTACCTCACATGTGCGCAGTTGGGCTCAGTTTTCTGCTTCCACCTCAGACAGAGAGTATACACTGGTTTAGACAGATCAACACCCCTTAGACAGTATGGAGGAAATGATGCGTAAATTTCAATAGACAATCGAGGCCATACAGCGGGATATTGCTCGCCAAGCGGAAGTTACCACTCACTAAATAGAGGTTGTAGCCCAGCAGGCTGAACTCATTGCTATGCTTCAATAGTAGCAGCAACCACAATAAGCAGCAGCTTCTGTTTCACACACACCCCCACATAGGGTTCCAATACCCGGGAATATAGCTAATGTCCAGGAGAATACAGACAATTCAGTGGGGCCAGTCCCATCTTAGACTTCCAAAGCACTGGCCTACCCAACTGACACACCGTTCGAGTTTGAGGTCGATCCTACTGCTTTGAAAGTAAGTAAGCTTGAGAAGCTATTCAAACGAGCTCGGAGAGTCAATTCGATCCCAGATATAGAGGACGACTACACAGATTCGGTGGTGACATTGCCAGATAGATTTAAAATGCTTTAAATAGACCGCTTTGACGACTTGGGCGATCCTATGGTCCACCTAAGGCTATTTTCGAATATTTTGCGCCCGATGGGCTTGACTAGATTATAGAAACTATCCCTCTTTTGCCGGACCCTGTCGAGTATTGTGGCTATCTGGTATGCTAAACTGGAGGATTCCGTTGAAAGGAGCTGGAAAGAGATGGCCGAGGCTTTCATTGCCCAGTATTCTTACAATACTCAAATCGAGGTCACAACTCGTGATCTCAAGGCTACTCAGTAAGACCCGAAGAAGGGCTTCTCTGACTTCATTACTCGGTGGAGGGCCAAGGCCTCAATGATGGCAACCTGACCAGCTGAGAAGGATCAGACAAGGATGGTCGTTCGCAATCTGCAGCCGAAGTTGCTGCAGAAGATGATTGTCTTACCCCTCCCTACCTTTCCTGACCTGCATGAGATAGGGGTACAGATAGAACATACTATGAAACAGGGTCTGATTGAACATGAAAAGAAGCAGCCTAAGCAGGCGTTTACACGCAGTTCAAATGCGGCTACGAGTAGTAATGCAATTGCAAGAACTTTTGATGTTGGTATGGTCACCACCACACCAAAAACAACCACACCCTTTACTGGCACATCTGGAGCCACCCCACAACCTGCAAAGTACCCACCCAGGGGCCAGAAGACTTTCATCGGACTCTATATATCTCTGTCCAAAGCCTTGGGGGTTCTAATCTGGAAAGGGCTTCTGAAGCCCCAGAAGCCATGCCCATTGCCAAATCCCCTCCCTCTTATACATAACCAGGCCAAGTATTGCGTCTTCCATCAGCAGCATGGTCATGATAACGACCTATGCTTTAGACTTCGTCACGAGATTCAGGATCTCATTGACAACAAAGAAATAGCACCTCTTGAGAAGCCAAACGTCACTGCAAATCCCCTCCCGCCACATAACCAACCCCCTCCTCCACCTAGGCAAGTAAACCTGATCCAAACAATGGCCATCCCATACGACCCCAGTATATGCATCACTCCCTCCCACTTGCCCAAGCCGACACTATTCATTCCAGAAAGGATAGACTTGTGCATGATGAGCACGTCCCTATCACAACTTGAATGCGTGGTGGTGGTTGTGGTAGAATAAGGCATGCTCGAGGGCTCTGCGAACTTAACTGAGGAAGCATACAATCCTTGCTGTTACATCGTGCCAGCTAGCCAGGCCATGCTGAGGGTGGGAGGACGGGCCAAGTTAGGGGCTGGATGGTCTAGCTGAGCGTGAGAAGGATTTCAGTAACCTGCAGTTCTTTGATGAACAAGATTTGGGGGATGTACAGGTTGGTTGGTTTGACATGAACAGATCAACGGATAATACAGGGTGGCTTAGTGACGAGTCAGATGTTGATAAGGGGTCTCAATTGAAGCAGGAACAGTCAGAAATAGGAACGTCTACAATGGCCAGAACGGTCGACAGCGTGGGGAAGTTGTCGGAGAGCACCGGTACGGAGAAATTGCTCAAGAATTGAGCAGTGTGTGTATAGCTGACGCAGAACAGGAGGCCGCGCTGAAGCAGTTCGAGAATGAAAGAACTGAGATTGATCAGAGGGATAGAAAAGCCAAGGGTCCTGCGGGGACAAAATGTGTTGTGAACACGGGAACAATTACGGCAGAACCGGATAATTGTTTGTCAGTTGCCGAAGGAATGTGGTGCGAAGATGATGATTTACGTCTTGCCTATACTGATGAGGACTGGGGACAGAATCAGCCAGATGATACTTGGTATACCGAAGAAGTGGACCACATGACTCAGAGTGGGCGGTACTTTAAGCCCCGACACTTGGACTAGCTGGAAGCGTCAGGGAAAGATAAGGGAGTAGAGAAACAGAAAGATAAACCGCTAGAGGAGGAAGCTGTGCTGAAGCAGCTGAAGAAAATTCAAGCAGACATCTCCATTTGGGGATTGCTCGTGGCCTCACTGGTGCATAGACGAGCTGTCCTATCAGTAATGGACAAGTCTAAGCTTTCTATTGACACAACCCCCGAGTAGTTAGTGGGACTGGTGTTCCCGGGTGGCGCTTCATTGACTTTGACATTCACAGATAAAGAATTACCGGCTGAGGGCTCTGAGCACAACAAGCCGTTATACATCTCTGTGGAGTGTAAAGAGAGGTGGATACCAGTTGTCCTGGTTGATACGGGATTTCCAATTAATGTGTGTCCGTCGCGCACGGCCTACGCTATCTGTTTGAAGCTGGTAGATTTCGCACCAATAGCCCAGGTGATTCGGGCTTATGACAATACAAGTCGGGAAGTGATGGGTATAGTTCGGGTTAGAACTCAGGTTGGCCCGGCATAACAGGACATCAAGTTTCATGTCCTGGATGTTCCAGCCACCTTTAATTTACTCCTTGGATGGCCGTGGCTGCACCAAGTGAAAGCTGTCTCTTCAACTCTACATTAGATGCTGAAGTACCCCTATGGGAAAGAGGTCGCTATTGTTTTTGGGAACTCTTCCATACACCAGTCGCCGGAGGTTACTACACCGGTCTTGGAAATTGTGCACGGCAAGGTGGATGTCTTTTTATCTGGGTTTCCCTGGCCGAGGCCCGGGTAGTGCAGGATATTCTGGTTGTTAATAAGGGACTGTACGTCAGTGCGCAATCCGTTTACCTCATGAATAAGCTTCAACATGTACCTAAAATAGGATTGGGAAGGAGTGGCCGGAAGGGCATCGCTGCGTTGGCCGAAGTGTCGCACAACCCTTATACTTTTGGTCTAGGTTATACACCTACCAAAGAGGATTGGGTAAGAAAGGGAAAGGAGATGGCTGGAAGAGCCAAGGCTAAGCAAGCCAGGAAGCACTACGAGTTGGTGCATAGACCTATTCAAGGAACCGTGAACGGCCGCTTTGTCTAGGAGGGGGAAGATTTCCCATTTTGTGGCTTTTCGGAGCCATGGCTGAATTCTGAGAAGCGGCATTTGCCTTGTCGAGATCTTTTTTGACCTACAATTGCAAGACGATGAAGTTGCAGAAGAGCAAACTGACCTACCAGCTGAGGCTGAATAGCGCAAAGAGGATGAGTCTGATGGCACAGAACTCGAGATGGGAGTAGCGCTGGCTTGTTTCTTCTCGGATCGTCAGATCACGCCAGAGAGCTTGGGGGGTGACTCCTCTGTTTCCTTGATTGGATATCAAACGACTATGGGATCACTAGCGTGCTAATTCCAGGACCCCCGATCGGAGTGTTAATTCTTTTTCAGGTGACTAGCTGAGGATCACTAGCGTCCCCCAGGATTTGAAGACTATTTCCAAACCACTTCCCTACAATTGGCGCCGTCTGTGGGAATACCCAAATATATCCATGGCAGGCGTAACGGAAGACCCTTCAATAGTCACTGAAGAAACCACTCAGAGAGAAGACCTCACTCCAGCAAACATGCTTGGACTAGAGACTATCCCTGCAAGACGCGCTTTGAACTTCGCCTCACCCTCGACTTCAGAGCATGAGGCAATGCCAGCGATCATAAATCAAGCGAAGCAGAACGAACAGAGGTTAGAGAACATGATCACTGAGAATGAATGTTTTCGTTAGGACTTGGCCTTGGAGGTGGCAAAGTCCAAACAAGCTGTACGCCAAGATCCAGAACGACCTCAGGCCCGACAACGAGACATTGATAACGACTCCGACTCATTATCCCCGAAGCCCAAGAAGAAGGAACGACCTGAGACTTCCAGTTCCTCTAAAGAAAGTCCATGTACAAGGCATAAGCGCAGAAGAAACAGTTCAAATGAGGAAGACCAGCATAATCCCTTTGTGCGACGGATTGCAAGGGCGGTTCTGCCCAAAAAGTTCAAAGCTCCGTCGTTCACTCTCTATGATGGAAAATTAGACCCCACCAATCACATCCGTCACTACAAGCAAGCCATGACATTGCATGCAGACGATGAGGCCCTTATGTGCCAAATATTTTCCAGCAGTTTGGGACCATTGGCTGTCAGGTGGTATTATAAACTGGAGCTGGCTTCGATCAAAAGTTTCCATCAATTACAGAAATCCTTCAAGGCCAGATTCATCACCAACGAGGTCCAGCCAAAACAAGCCGAGTCTCTCTGGGCAATGCAAATCCAGCCAGAATTGGGAGTGCTTTAATCTTGTCGACGATGCCTGCAACGACTCCATGGCCATCACCGCCTTCAAAATGGGTTTGCATCCTAACAGTGCTCTCCGCAGTTCCTTGACTCGAAGACCCCCTAAAACAGTCTGGTCGTTGATGAAGAAAGTTGAGGAATACTGCAAAGTGGAGGATGACACCTTGCGAGTTAAAACCGGAAACGTGACCAACAAGCCAGCCCCTTCTGAAATTGCTCAGCCAATAAATTCTGTACCACCTCAGAGCCCCGAGGCACATCATCGGGCTAAACGAGACAAGAGACGGGATTCCCACCGATCAAGTGACCAATGCTCCCACCAAGCAAATGAACAACTGCAAGTTGATAGCAGGCGCACGAGGCGCGACGACAAGAAATATACGGAGTTGACAAAGCCGATCAACGCAGTTATGTCCAATGTTCAACACCTTTCGTTTTTCAAATGGCCGTCCAAAATGGTGGGACCTCCTAACACAAGAAGGCGAGATAGACGGTGCGAGTATCACAAGGACCATGGTCATGATACTAAGAGTTGTTATGCATTGAAGGATCACTTGGAGGAATTGGTACAAGATGGTCAGCTACAACAGTATGTTCGAAAACGCAACTCAACCAAAGCACTAGCCTTAAGACAGGATTCCCCTCCACTCGGCGTGATCCACATGATATATAGCCTGCCAATGTCATCCGCGGTACATATGATTCAGTCAAATCCCGACCCTCAAAGTCAACTCACTCCGACTAAACGGCCCCATGAAGCTGCGGGCATTGCTTTTGATGATTCAGATTTGGCCGGAGTGACACTTTCCCACATTGATCCCTTAGTAATTGAATTACGCGTAAACCGATTCATAGTGGAGTGTGTACTCATTGATCTGGGGAGCACATCGGAGGTTATGTACTACAAGACATTCACCAAACTCGACTTCTCCGAATCAGATCTCTCTCTGGCCCCTTATCCACTATTTGGCTTCAACACCAATCCAGAGTACCCGTTGGGAAAAATCACACTACCCGTTTGAGCGGGCTCTCGAACAGTGGATGTAGAATTCTTGGTCGTCAAGCTGCCATCGCTGTACAATCTCATCATGGGGCGATCTTGGTTGCATGTTATGCAGGCCGTGCCAAGCACCTATCATCAGCTGCTACGTTTCCTAACAAAACACAACATTGAGCAAATCCGTGGCTCTTAGAAATCGGCACAAGCATGTTATCTCCTTGCTGAAAAGACACCAAAGGAGTTGCAAGTGAACTCTATTGAGGTAACAGATCGGGAAAGCCTCGACGATGTTGGGCGGCTTCCAAATGAAAAGGCCACGAAAGACCTAGATCGAGTTGAAATCAACGGCAACCCAGATAGGTTCTTCATGGTCGGTGCCTCCCTCAATCAAGTCGACAGACAATAGCTAATTTCCTTCCTGCTCGACAACCTTGATGTATTTGCGTGGACTCCATATGAGATGCCGAGTGTAGATCCGTCTGTTTGGCAACACCATTTAAATGTTGACCCTACATGCAAGCCGATCATTCAGAAAAGCCGGCGATCAGCCGCAGAGCACACTGCCGCAGTTGTTGAAGAGGTTGACCTATTGCTTGAAGCCGGGGCAATTAGGGAAGTGACTTACCCTACATGGCTCTCTAATATTGTGGTTGTGAAAAAGAAAAATGGGACCTGGCGAGTCTGCATTGATTCCACGGACCTAAACAAAGCCTGCCCCAAAGATTGTTTTCCTCTTCCCATGATAGACCAACTGGTAGATGCTATAGCACGTCATCAGTGTATGAGCTTCCTCGATGCCTACAGAGGCTACCATCAAATTGCCATGCATCCGGAGAACCAAGACAAAACCGCATTCCTCACCCCAAGAGGAACCTATTGCTATTAGGTTATGCCTTTTGGGCTGAAGAATGCAGGGGCAACTTACCGGAGACTAGTCACCACCATGTTCAAGGAGCAACTCGGCCACACTATGGAAGTGTACATTGACGACATGGTGGTCAAATCCAAGGAAGAGCAGAATCATATAGTCGATCTGGAAAAGACATTCGGCATTCTATGCAAATATAGAATGAAGCTGAACGCTTCCAAATGTGCGTTTGGGATCGGTTCTAACAAATTCTTGGGTTACATTGTCAACCACCGAGGAATCGAAGCCAATCCATGGCAAATCACAGCAATCCTGGAACTCGACTCCCCTTGATTGGTCAAGGAGGCTCAGAAGTTAATGGGGATGGCCGTCGCACTTAACAGGTTCATCAGTCATTCCACGGATCACTATAGACAATTCTTTCATACACTACGATAGGGCAAGGGTTTTGAATGGTCCGCCGAGTGCGAGGCCGCTTTCAACGGCCTCAAAACCTACCTTCGATCAATTCCACTCTTGACAACACCTTCAGCAGGTGACCCGCTCATTTTGTATCTGGTAGTTTCCAACCAGGCCGTCAGTGCCGTACTGATAAAGGAAGAATTGTGGAAGCAGTGGCCTGTATATTATGTGAGCAAGGCAATGGTCGACGCCGAAACACGCTACCTTTCGCTAGAAAAACTCATCCTCGCCCTAGCCACGACAGCAAGAAAACTGATGCATTACTTCCAGGGGCATGGCATCAGGGTGCTAATAGTTTACCCCCTCCGATCAGTACTACGTAGTGCCGAAGCATCAGCACGCATTTCAAAGTGGGCTTTTGAACTCAGCCAGTACAATATTTAGTTTCTTCCTATAACCTCAATCAAGGAACAGGTGCTTGTCGACTTTGTGGCCGAATTCACTGAGGGTCTTTCCGACTTTAAGTCTGATGAAGTTTGACCTAAGCCGAACTGGAGAATTTATGTTGGGGACATTTGGCAGTTGTATTGTGATGGATTATCCAATCAACGGGGCAGTGGAGCAGGAATAGTAATCATGGCTCCCGACGGTAAATAATTGAGCAGGTCGTCAAACTCGGCTTCGAAGCATCAAATAACAAGGCCGAATACGAAACCCTTTTGGCCGGTTTGAGGAATGCACACCTTCTGGGTGCTCGGCGTTTGCTGGTATTTTGCGATTCAAAATTGGTGATCAATCAGCTAAAGGGGGAGTACGCAGCCAAAAATGACTGTATGGCGGCTTACATGAAATCGGCTAGTGCCTTGCTAGCCAAATTTGACCATCATGAATTGAATCAGATAACACGTGACCAGAACACACATGTAGACGCCCTAGCTTGCTTAGCCTCTGCCATTAACTCAGAGAGTAAACGGACCATCGAAGTAGCTTTCATCCCGGAGCCGAGCATTGGCCCTTCGGAGGAAATCCAGGTCAATGCCATAGAGTCAGGACTGAGTTGGATGGACCCGATTGCTGCATTCCTGTCTTCCGAATAGCTCCCAACGGACAAAAAAAAAGCGCACAAGCTACGAAACAGAGCCCTGCGATACTACTTGGATCCGCAAGGAAAGCTTTGTAAAAAATCCCTTTTTGGTCCATACCTGGAATGTGTACTCCCGGACAAATTCGAAGAGCTTCTGACTGAAATACATGAAGGCAGTTGTGGTGCCCATTCTGGCGGGCGCTCTTTTGCCCATCGAGCTATAACACAAGGGTATTACTGGCCGACAATGAGAGCTGATGTCGAATGCTATGTGAAGAAATATGAACAGTGCCAGAAGTTCTCCCCGTTAACCCATCTGCTTACTGAAGAGTTAAGCTCTATTACCAGTCCCAGGCCGTTCGCCTAGTGGGGACTTGATATCGTAGGACCATTGCCGTGGGCCCTAGGGAACAAGTGATACTTGATCATCGCGATAGATTACTTCACAAAATGGGTCGAAGCGGAGGCATTAATGCACATTCGAGATGCTGATGTTAAGCGCTTTGTATGGAGAAATAACATGACACGATTCGACATTCCAAGAGCTCTTATTTAAGACAACGACACCTAATTTGATTGTGGCGTCTACCGAGAGCTGTGCAGCAAATATGGTATCCGGCCTTACTTTTCTACGCCGGCATACCCACAAAGCAATGGTCAAGCTGAAGCCTCTAACAAATCCATCTTGGACGGCATCAAGAAGTGGCTGGAGAAAGCTAAAGGCAAATGGGTCGAAGTATTGCCGAGTGTATTGTGGGCTCATCGAACTACGCCGAGGCGATCCATTGGAGAAACGCCGTTTGCTCTATGCTTTGGAACCCAGGCGATCATACTCCTGGAGATCGGCCACCCAGCCCTGAAATCGTAAGTTTTTGATATGGGCCTAAACAACATGATGCTGGTTTTGGATTTGATTCTGATTGAAGAACGAAGAGACCGTGCCCTTGCGTCCATGGCGCGATACCAGTAGCAGCTTGCCAAGTCATATAATCAACGTGTTCAGCTGTGCCGCTACACACGAGCAGAGTTGGTCCTGAAGAAGGTACTTCTAGCTGCCAAGAAACCAATGGATGGAAAACTGGTTCAAACTGGGACGGCCCCTATCAAATTGAATCGTTTGTAGGAGTAGGGGCATATCGGCTCAAAGACATGTCCGGAAGGAGTCTGCCATGGCCTTGGAATTCAATGCACTTTCGCAAATTCTATCATTAAACTCGACCTGTAGGGAATGATATTAGTTCTGAATGGCTCACCATGTACACATTCCACTTTTGTAATGCAAAGATTCCTGTTTACTCATTGTGGAATCCAGTTCAAAAGATTTCTGATAAAAGCCTCTGAATTCAGAGCGCCATTTGTGGATATCACGATTGGCCAAATAAAGTCTCCGAATTTGGAGCCCCATCAGTGCATGACACCTTTGGACCAAAAAAGCCTCCGAATTCGGAGCGCGCTTCGTGGATATCATGATTAGCCAAACAAAGTGTCCGAAATCGGAGCCCCATCGGCGCATGATGCATTTGGGCTGAAAAAGCCTCTGGATTCGGAGCACCCTTCGCAGATATCATGATTGGCCAAACAAAGTCTCCAGATTCGGAGCCCCATCGGCACATGACACCTTTGGGCCGAAAAAGTCTCCGAATTCGGAGCGCCCTTCGTGGATTTCATGATTGGCTGAATAAAGACTCCAGATTCGGCGCCCCCATCGGCGCATGACATCTTTGGGCCGAAAAAGCCTCCGGATTCGGAGCGCTCTTCATGGATATCACGATTGGTTAGTCTCTAGATTCGGAGCCCCATCGGCGCCTGACGCCTTTGGGCCGAAAAAGCCTCTGGATTCGGAATGCTATTCGTAGATATCAATATTGGCCGAATAAAGACTCTGGATTCGGAGCCCCATTGGCATCGGCGCATGACGCCTTTGGGCCAAAAAAGCCTCCAGATTCGGAGCACCCTTCATGGATATCATGATTAGCCAGTATTCGGATTTGGAGCCCCATTGGCGCATGACACCTGTGGGCCGAAAAAGCCTCCGGATTCAGAGCGCTCGTGGATTGCACGATTGGCCGAATAAAGACTCCGGATTCAGAGCCCCCATCGGCGCATGACGTCTTTGGGCCGAAAAAGCCTCCTGATTTGGAGCGCCCTTCGTGGATATCACGATTGGCAATGTTTGTCTCCAAATTGGGAGCCAGGGCCTGTAGACACCCCATTTTTGACCGTCCTCAAGACTTGGACGTCACCGCTTGAACACTCAGTGATCATCCGTGTTTGTGTTCGTTTGGAGTTCCCGGAGGTCTCGGTTACGCACCCTACCTCAGGATCTCCGAACTTGACCGTTTTGTGTCTGGTCTTGCACCAAACACTTGTGTTTTGCCTTGGAGGGGCAGGGAATGCCTTGTGAGGCATCCCCACATACTACCGGCAGTGGCTAGAGGCTACCGGCTGGTTTTTGCTTCCATCGGCAATCTTTTCTGCCGGTCGGCACATTTTGTTGCCGGTCGGCACTTTTTTTTGTCAAAATGACATTTTTGGGCAGCCGACCACTGTTCATCTACTTTATGTAGATATTTTGTGCCAGCTGTGATAGCTGGCACCGACTCTGCTTCCCTCCATACACGTGTATGGAGGGATTTCCCTCTAACCAAGCTTGTTGTATAAGCTTTGCAAGAGGGAGTTCTATAAGAGGAGAAGCCTCTTTGCTCTAGGTTAGAGATTTTGAAGGCAAAACCAGAGCTTCTACATATAGATACACCCTATCTCTATATCTCCCTCTCTCTCCTCCTTTGTGTGTGTTTCTTGGCCTAAAAGTGTGATTTTACCTTGCTTTTTCACCAATACACACACTATTACACCTTGCTCCGAGATTGAGGACTTTGAGGGTTGATTCTTGAGTTTTTGGGCTGTTTTTGATCAAAAGAAAGAGGCTACCTTGGCTGTTCTTGAAGTGTGCTTCAAGGGTGAGCATTTTACTTTTGTTTCCCCAAACTTGCACTAGCTTTTTACCTATCTTACTTGCTGATTTAGTTTTTGTGCATAACATAAAAAGGGCTTGTATTTTCATGCTTAAGAACTTTCATTAAGAGTCTTTCATGGTTTGAGTTCAAACTCACCCTCTTAGGCCTTATTTGGCCTTTTTGTTGCCTCTTTGGTAAGGCTTTGTTTGCTTAAGTGTTTTGATCTTCTCACCACTAAAAACTAGTGGATTTTCAGTGGTGAGGAAGGTAGTTTGAAGTCTTGCATAGGGGAGGGACACCCCTCTCCCTTCATTGTCTTGTTTCCTTGTATTTTGGCTTAAAAGGGTAACATGCATGCTTGATCATTTTTGGCCTCATTTCAGAAGTTTTTTGGGTGTTTTAGGTCATATGTGATCTCTGTTTTTGGCCGGGTTTGTACCCATTTGCATGCTTAATATACTTGCTTTACATTCCTCCATTTGGCCTAGGATTGTATCTTGTGTTTAGGCCATGATTCTTGCATGTGTTGGCTTGATTCCATGAAGATGTTGGCATTATTTCACCATGTTTAAGGTCTGCTGGCCATTCATTTCAGTCATACTTGCCTTGTTTGGTGTCATCTCTTTATGTTTTGGCTTGTAAGCTTTGAGCATATTGACCTCTAGCATGCATAACCATGATCATCCTCATGATTTGGCATCATTTAGGACCACATTTCAGTCCATAAATCATGTTTATATGTGTGCACGTGTGACCTCTTTTATGCCTTGAGGGTGTGCCCTTTTATGCCTAGATATGAGCCTTGATGCACACACCTCTTTGGAGTCACTTTAGCTGCCATATTAATGGTTTTTGGAGTCCATTCTTGCATGTTAAAATTCTGTTTTGGCTTGTCCAAGTCATGCCATGAGTGGTCTTGTTGGTGGGAGTGAAGTGCCTCCTTTTTGTGCCTTAACCTTAGGGCCATTGGCTTGCTTGTTGGCATGAGTTTTGGTCCACCTTTTGGACACTTTTGTCCACTGTTTTGGGGTGGATCAAGGTCTGCCCCTTTACGGTTTAAGGCCCTCTTGCATGCTTGTCTCATGTCCATTGCATGATTGCTTCATTAAGTGTTGTAATATGCTGATCCCATTCCTTAAATGGTCCATGTTTGCATTGCATTTGCATCTTGCATGCCTAACATTACATTCTTGCCATATTGGTTGCATGACATTTAGTATGCCTTGTATAATTAGTACCATGTTGCATTTTGAGCCATGTGAGTATAACATGCATTGCATTACTTGGTTTGGGGTGTCAAACCAAGTGTGAGAGTCAAGGAACATTCATACTATGAGTGATGTAATGTGCCTTGATTCTCGGTCACCGGGACCCTTGACTTCGGCATGATAGGGTCTTGGTCCTCATTTGTGTGGTTGCAAGCATCTTTACATCAAGTGGCAAACTTGATCCCTTGGGCTATCATGCACCATTGACGGCTCGAGGATTGAGGGCCATGCTTCCCTGAGTTCAAAGCATGATGGGAAGCATGACCATGCTCACATGTGCCTGAAATCCCATGCCATATACTGTCTGTTCTCTGTTGCTGTCGAATCTGTCTTCTGCAGGAAGCTTATGCCGACCGGCATAATTCAGTGCCGACCGGCCACTGATGAATGGCCGATAAACCCAAAAACAGCCGATGGAAATTCTGTACTGCCAGTGGGAATTTCTCCTAGCCGGTGGTACTCTGCAGCATGCAAGGAACCTGTCCTAGGGCTTTGGCAATTTTCAGAGAGACAGGGCAGTATAAACAGAGGTGGCAGGGGTATGGTACGGGTTTTCCAGGTGAGTCGGGTCTCGAGCATGCATCATACGCGCATCCCGAGGCAGGGGGCTGTGGCCACCTTTCTTCCTTTTGCATACATCCTATTAAGTAAATTAGAAGTTCTGTAATAATTTATTTGTTTATTATTTGGACTGTAATATTCATTTGGCCCCTCCGAGTGAGGGCAATTATGTAATAAGTGTGCGTAAGCGTGTGCATGTCTTCCAACCTCGCGTCTTTCTTCCCTTTTATTTACCTGCTTATGATGGTAGATTAGGGCATTTTTTGAAATTAGCATACCTTATGCTATGCATGCGTGCATTCATGCATTTGTATTGCATGCATTAGGCTCGGTACATCATGCTAACTGCATTTGTATCCCAATTCCAAATTGAATACGTGCATCAAATTGATCGTATTTTCGCATGCCATGATTAGGTTAGCCGAGCCTACTCTAATTGCATCTTGCATGTGTTGCATTAGTCAACTTGACATGAACTAGGATCACGCATGTTTGCTAACTAGTTTATTGTTTTGGCACGGAGTACGATGTAAGTATTTATGCTTTAGCATACCGCATGCGTGTGAGTGTTGCCATGACAGTATGTTTGCCATGCGGCTAGATGCTTATGTGATAAACTGTTTGAATGCCTGTAGGTGAAGGTTGGGTTGCCTGAGTCGGAATAGCTCATTGAAATCCGTATTTTAGCCTACGTGCGAGTAGCATAATTCCAAAACATTTTTTTAAGACAAACGGATATGCAATGCTTTTTCCCAAATTAGGCAATCTAGTCTATACTTGTTTGCTGCGCGCATAACATAGTAAATCTAGGTTAATAAAATGGAATAAGAACACATAAAGTTTTCAAAAATGGATATCACGGTTAGTAGAGGCCGATCTTCGGATCGGGCGAGAGGGGGTGCTCATAGCTGACCTTCCCCAATCGTACCCTAGCTCCCGAGCCGAGACAACTCCGGTGATGACGGACATGTGGCCTTCGGCACCGAGTCAGGGTTTCCTAAATTCCCCCATAAAAAATATTTAGGTGGCGACTCTGTATCTGGCAAAACAGTCCATGTTTGGCACTTCTTTCCTAAAATTTGTTTTCTCAAAATGATTTGCCAGATTTGGACTCTTTGGTTCAAGATTAAGAACCGTGACACGAATCGAGTCCGAACTGTAGCGGGGTCCCCCACGCGAGCACGTCTACAGTTTCTGGCGACTCTGCTTGGGATTTTAGAGAGCTTGACTCGAACTCGTGATATCCTATTTTTGATTACACTTATGTGTTTTTTTGCATTGCATGTGCATTGGTGCGCCTAGGAACACAGTGTTTGCCATCTGTCATTCCTGAACGGTTTGCCGGAGGCTTGTCTTGTCAAGGCATGACCATAAGGCTGACCGGTTATGGGCTCTGACAGCATGGGAACACAAACCCCGGTTTTACCGGGGCACCCTTTTCGACCATTCGACCTAGTGCATATTCGGATCCATAGTGACCATCCCAAGTTAGGACAGGTTGCTTACCTGATGATAGGTGTAGACGCGCCCGCGGAGGGGGGCCTTATGCTACTATAGTTCGGACTCGCGATTTTGTTGTCGCGGTTCTTAATCTGAACCAAAGAGTCCAAATCTGGCAAATCGTTTTGAGAAACAGATTTTTGAAAAAGTAGTGCCAAACATGGACTGCTTTGCCAAATACAGAGTCGCCACCTAAATATTTTTTAATGGGGAAATTTAGGAAACCCTGACTCGGTGCCGAAGGCCACATGTCCGTCATCACCGGAGTTGTCTCGGCTCGGGAGTATGGGTACGATCGGGGAAGGTCAGCTATGAGCACCCCCTTTTGCCCGGTCCGAAGACCGGCCTCTACTAACCATGATATCCAATTTTGAAGACGTTATGTGTTCTTATTCCATTTATTAGCCTAGAATTACTATGTTATGCGCACAGCAAACAAGTATAGACTGGATTGCCTAATTTGGAAATAAGCATTGCATATCCGTTCGGTTTTTGAAAAGTGCTTTGGAATTTGCTACTCGCAAGTAGGCTAAAATACGGATTTCAACGAGTTTTCCCAACTCAAACAACCCAACCTTCACCCACAGGCATCAAAACAGTTTATCATATAAGCATTTAGCCGCATGGCAAGCATACTGTCATGGCAACATTCACACGCATGCGGGATGCTAAAGCGTAAACACTTACATCGTACTCCGTGCCAAAACAATAAACTAGTTAGCAAACATGCGTGATCCTAGCTCATGTTAAAAATGGCTAATGCATCACATGCAAAAATGCAATCTAGGCAAGCTCGGCTATCCCTAAACATGGCATGTGAAATGCGATCAACTACCACCTATTCAATTTGTGAATTGAAGTACAGATGCAATTAGCGTTATGTACCGAGCCTAATGTATGTAATACAAATGTATGGATGCACGCATGCATAGCATAAGGTATGCTAATTTTAAAGATGCCCTAATCTACCATCATAAGCAGGTAAATAAAAGGGAAGAAAGAAGTGGGGATTGGAAGACATACACACCACCCACACACACTTATTACAGATTTGCCCTCACTCGGAGGGACCAAATAAACATTACGAATTAATTAACTACGCAACCTAATTAAATATTACAAATTGCCTAATCAACTAAGCAAATTTAATTAAACTAAGAAAACAGTAAATCGCCTCAGGAAATGCGCCGCCATGCGTGAGCTGTCTCTGTTTTCCTTCCTTCACTCCTCTGGAGGTTGCCAAAACCTCAGGACTGCTTCCTTGGATGCTGGGAGACATCACCGGCTGCATGGAATTGCCACCGGCAGTGGAATGTGGCCACCGGCACAAAATGAAGCTGTCGGCAGATAAATTATTACCGGTCGGCACTTTACACTGCCGGTCGGCAGAATGTTCCTGCAGAATCTGCAAATGACAGCAACAGAGGGCAAGGCAAAGCATGGCAGCACAATTCAAGGAATATATGCACCAACCATGTCCCTTATCATGATAATGACTCAAAGGGGCATGTGTCTCGATTCTCGGACCACCAATCACGCATTTCCATGCATGATGGCCCAAGAGATCAAGTATGCAACTTTCATGTCAAATGAAATGCAAATCAATCAAATAAACTAAGGCCCAATTCCTATCATCAAGTCAAGGAACAAGGCATGCATGCAAAATGCAATGCAACCTAGGCATGCAAGCTAAGGATGCAACATGACATGGCAACAAACTTATGCAAGCATACAAGCAAACATGGGGCCATGCAAATGGATGCAAAGATGGACTTATACATGATTTAGGCAGCTCTAATTAGGCCTAAAACAAGGGCCAAAATGCTATAATATGGGGGACCAAATACATACACACATGCACATAATTGAGGGCCAACACTTAAGCACAAATTGAACAACCCTCAAACACATTTGAAAGGGGGTAATCATGGACATATAGCATGCAACATAAGCATTAAAAATCATGTTAAAACATGGTGCCAAATCAAGCAATAAATCAAGCCAAACATGCAACAAATGGCCTAAGTGCTCAAAGCAAACCAATGGAGCATTGAACTACACTAAGCAAGACCAAACATGGCATGAACTTATTGACCAAAAACAGAGTTTTAGCACACTAAGACAAGGCCTAAAGAACAATTAGATGGCATCCAAATGACTTAAGTTCAAAGGCATGCATAATCACCAAAACAAGGAGCATGCAAGACAAGCTTTCAAAGCATCAAAGATGCGTCCAAGGTAAACATATAGGCATGCAAATAGGACTGAAATGACATGGTGGATGATTCCAAATTACCAAATCAATGCAAAAATGTCATGCTATACATTCACACACTTAAGGCCAACAAGCCAAAATGCAAAGGGGCTATATGATTCATGCCAAATCTGACCCAAACAACCATGGACAGACCTAAAACATGGCAAAATATGCACGAATGCTTCACAAATGTAAGCCTAAAACATGCTAGAAACAAAGGCACACGACCTAAGACATGTTAAGGAATCACAAGGCATTACATGGCAACTATGCTAAGCATGCATGGAGTACCAAAACCAATTTAAAATCATGTTATATTATGGAAAAATAAACCTGAAAAACAGTCTATACATGCTCAACACACACTCAAACATAGGCTCCCTTTAGAGGCCAAAACATGCCCTTTTCAAGGACAACAAGGAGAGGGGGTGGCCCTCTCCCTTTAGAGACTTCAAGGCACCATCTCCACCACTGAAATCCCTCAAGATTTCAGTGGTGAAGAGGCCCAAACACCAAAGTCCCGAAACTAGCACAAAATAACACAAAATGAGGCCTTTCAAGGCCTAAGAGGGGTCAAACACCCTCAAACCACAAAACACTCTTAATAAACAATCAAGAGGGCCTAAAAATAGAACTTTTTTGTATTATACACCAAGCTCAAAAACGAATTTAAGATTGGTAGAAATAAGGTGCAAAAATGGGGAATAAAGGGATGAGATTCTTACCCTTGAAGCCTTCTTCAACAATGATGCTCCAATGGCCTTCCTTGGCTTGAATCTAACACCAAAGTACTAAAATCAGTCCCTTAGAACCTCAATAGCTAGACAAAGGTGAAACACTAGGTGTTTATGTGCAATAGTAAGACACAAAACACCTAGAGCACAAAAGAGAGGGAAAGAGAGATAGGATGTGTATCTAACCCTAACCCTAGAACTCAAACCCTAACAATGGCTGTCTATGCTCTCAAAACATCTCAAGTGTCTAACCTCTTTTGCAACAAGAGAGAGCCCCCTCCCTTTATGGAACTTCTTGTCTTGTAAAGCTTACAAGACAAGCTTCATAAGAGGGAGATCCCTCCAAACACGTGTATGGAGGGGAGCAAAAGCAAGACAGCTGTCTTAAAATATCTGCAAAAGCAGATGCACAGTAGTCGGCCGGCCAAAAATGCCATCTTGGCCAAAAGGAGTGCCGACCGGTAACAAATAGTGCCGACCGGCAATAAAAAGTGCCGATAGAAGCAAAAACCAGCCGGTGGCCTCTAGCCACTGCCGGTGATGTGTGGGGATGCCTCACAAGGCATTCCCTGCCCCTCCAAGGCAAAACACAAGTGTTTGGTATAAAACCAGACACTAAACAGTCAAGTTCGGAGATCCTGAGGCAAGGCGCGCGAGCCGAGACCTCCGGGAACTCCAAACGAACACAAACATGGATAATCACCGAGTGTTCAAACGGTGACGTCCAAGTCTTGAGGACGGTCAAAAATGGGGTTTCTACAATAGGTTGTTTGAAAACTGCTGCGTGCATAGTGAAACCCTAGCTCCTGACAAAATAGGACAGGGAAACCCTACCCCAACATAGGGGTGTTTTGGCTCTCTTTACTTGCTATGTGCTTTTAGAGTGTTGCTCTACAGGAACGTGCATATCAGTTTGCAAGATTGAGTATTAGGCCTGAGGGCATCAGTATCAGTTTATGAGAATCAGTTATCTGCGGGTATCAGGTTCAGTTTTGGGAACAGAGATTTTGGGGAACAGTGATCAGTATCGAGGAACAGTGTGTTCGGCTTACCAACTGTGTATTATGGATACCCAACTGTGTATTATATGTTTATTTTATGCCGTTGTGCTGTCCGATTGTTAGTTTATTTACTGCTTTATTTATCTTTTTTCTAGGTAGTTTAGCATCATTGCTTCCAACCCGGTAGATATTCCCCAAGCACTCTGGATTAGAGGTCGTCGGCTCCATCGATCTGAGGATCTGATAGACGGACAACCAGTGTACCACTCTCTACCCCCGGTTACTATACGAAGAACAACTAGGCAGAGGGCATCAGCTCAACAGTCAGTACAGAGAGCTTTGTCTACCCCACCTGTGTACAGTAGGGATCAGGATCCTGTTTCACCCGCAGAAAGGGAACATATACCGACAATTCAGTCAGAACAGAGCAGCATGGCTAGTTTAGAAGAGATGGTGCGCCAACTCCAAGAAAGCATGAAAGTGATGCAGCAAGATGCTGTCCGACACGCAGAATTCGCCAAACAACAAGCCACAGTTATGAATGAGCAAGCGGAGTTAATTGTGAGATTGCAACAGCAAACTGGGGCGTCAGCTTCACAGCAAGTCCCTCCCCCAGTAAGGGTTCCGATACCCAAAGAGACGCCAAATGCCCAGAATGTCCAAGAAGATACAGACATCCCAACGGGGCCGGCTCCACCCCCGATTCTGCCTCAACAATCCAAGGCACCCACTTCTATCAATCAATCGGATTCTCTCTTCGAGTCCGAGGTAGATCCCGTGACATTAAAAATGTGCAAGCTTGAAAAGTTGTTCAAGATATCTCAAGGTGTGAAGTCCATTCCGGACATTGGAGACGGATACGCTGACGCAGCTGTGACGCTGCCAGACCGGTTTAAGATGCCGCAAATTGATCGTTTTGACGGATCTGAGGATCCCATGGTACACCTACGACTATTTTCAGACGTCCTAAGGCCAATGGGCCTCACTAGACTGCAGAAGCTATCTTTATTTGGCCGGACCCTGTCGGGTGTAGCGGCCGCATGGTATGCCAAATTGGAGGATGACGTCAAGAGAAGTTGGGACGAGATGGCTGAGGCCTTCATCCTGCAGTACTCGTATAACACACAAATCGAGATCACGACCCGGGATCTCGAGACAATGAGACAAGAAAACAAGGAGAGCTTCTCAGAATTTGTAACCAGATGGCGGGCTAAGGCTTCAATGATGACCTTAAGACCTACGGACAAAGACCAGATTCGGATGATTGTGCGCAATCTTCAGCCGAAGCTAATGCAAAAGATGATTGTAATCCCCTTCCCTACCTTTGCTGATCTGCATGAAATGGGGGTGCAGATCGAGGATGCCTTAAAACAAGGCCTGATTGATAACGACCGGGAGCAACCCCGCAGAAATTTCAATCGTAATACGAATGCAGGCCCGAGTGGCGCTACAACTACCAGGACTTCCGAAGTGAGTATGGTCACCACCAACCCTTCCCCGAGAACTATGGCAGCCACACCATTTCCGGTGCGTCCGGAAGCAACCCACAAACAGCCAAATACCCTCCCAAAAATACCAGAACCTTCGTTCCGCTTTATATGCCCCTGTCCAAAGCTTTGGGGGTTTTGATTAGAAAAGGGCATCTGAAGCCCCTAGAGCCGCGGCCCTTTACCGGAAAGACTCCCCGCTGCCCACAATCCAGCCAAGTATTGTGCGTTCCACCAGCAGCATGGTCACGACACCAACCTGTGCTTTCGATTGCATCATGAGATTCAAGATCTCATTGATAACGGGGTGATTTTACCCCCTGAGAAACCCAATGTTACTACAAATCCTCTCCCCACACATAACCAAGCTCCACCACCCAAAAGAATCAATTTCATCCACACTGGGGCCGTGTCCTACGATCCCAGTATCTACATCACACCCTCCTACCTGCCTCTGCCGGAGGTTTTCCTTCCTGATTGCACCGATTTGTGCATGATGGACGTCTCCATAACCCAACCCAAGCCAGTGGTGGTGACCATCGAGAACAGGAAAGAGAAGACTCCAAAGGAGAAGGGGGTTGTCGAGCCAGAGTCTGCGGAATCTGGGAGTGATGTTGGGAATGCTTATAGTCCGAGTGACTACATTTCACCGATGGGCCAGAATAGACCAGATGTGGAATTTCCAGCAGAAGGAGAGCTGTGTGCAATCCAAGGGGACAGTTCAGGACAGGGAACGGATGATTTGACAGCTGTGGAAAGGGATCTTGCCAAGTTCCAGTTTTACGATAACCAAGATCCAGAAGACTCAGCCATCAACTGGTTCGATTATGAAGAATCGGCAGAGGCCACGGGATGGTTGGACGATCAGCCAGATGTGGTAGGAGAGTTTCAGTCAGAACAAGGCCCGGCAGGGGCAGAAATGTCAATAACGGCCGGGAGGGTCGAAGAACAGAATACATCGTCGGAGAGCGCCGGTGTCGAGAGTTCCGCTCGGAAATTGAGCATTTTGAGTACAGGGATCATTGAACAATCTACTGCATTGACACAGTCAGAACGGGAAAGATTCGAAGATTCTGAGAGGATCAGAAAGGCAAAAGCCCACGTGGGAGTTGAGACTACCACAAGTACAGAAATGAAGAATGCTGCGAGCATAGGGATAGAAGGTACTGCAAGAATCGGAACAGTCACGCCAGAACCGAACAGGTGCCTGTCAGCTGCAGATGGCATGTGGTGGGAAGATGATGATCTATGTCTTGCCCACACGGACGAGGATTGGGAAGTTAACCAACCAGATGATACCTGGTATATCGGCGAAGTCGATCACATGACTAGGAGTGGACGGTACTTCAAGCCTCCCACCTAGATCAACCGGAGGCGTCTGGAAAAGATAAGGAGGCAGAGAAGCAAAAGGAAAAGCAACTCGAAGATGAGGCCGTATTAAGACAATTGAAAAAGATACAAGCAGACATCTCCATCTGGGGGCTGCTTATGGCTTCTCGAGTACATAGACAAGCTGTCCTTACAGCCATGGACAAAGCCAAACTTTCAATAGACACCACGCCCGAACAGCTGGTGGGCCTAGTTTTTTCGGGAGGAAGTTCCCCGGCATTGACCTTCTCTGACAAAGAACTGCCACCTGAGGGTGCGAACCATAACAAGCCACTCTATATCTTTGTGGAATGCAAAGATAAATGGATACCCGTGGTGCTTGTTGACACGGGATCTGCCATCAACGTCTGCCCAGCAAGGACAGCCTATGCGATCGGTTTGAAAGTCGCGGACTTTGTGCCAACGGCCCAGGTGATTCGGGCGTATGACAACACAAGCCGAGAAGTAATGGGAACAGTTAAGATTCAAACAAAGGTTGGGCCGGGACAGCATGAGATAGATTTCCATGTCTTGGAGGTTCCTGCAACTTTCAACCTTCTTTTAGGGCGGCCGTGGCTGCATCAGGCAAAGGCAGTCTCCTCCACTCTACATCAAGTGGTGAAATACCCCTATGGAAAGGGAGTAGCCATCGTTTTCGGAAATTCGTCGATTCATCCGCCGCTGGAAGTATCTACGCCTGTTCTAGAAATTGAGCACGGCATGAAAGATGTGTTCATATCGGGTTTTACCTTGGCTGAGGCTCGGGTTGTACAGAACATTATGGCTGCTAGTGAAGGGGTATATGTTAGTGCTCAGGCAGTCTATCTCATAAACAAGCTCCAACACATCCCCGGGATAGGATTGGGCAAGAGCGGCCGGAAAGGCGTCGCAACATTGGCTGAAGTGCCACACAACCCTCATACCTTTGGATTGGGTTATCTACCCACCAAAGAAGACTGGATAAGAAAAGGGAAGGAAATGGCCGGAAAAGCCAGAGCAAAAAAGGCTGGGAAGCCTTTCGAGTTGATGCATAGGCCCATTCAGGGCACCCTAAACGGATGCTTCGTCCGGGAGGGGGAGGACTTTCCGTTTTGCGGCTTCCCAGAACCATGGTTGAACACGGAGAAGAAGCGCGTACCGGGTTTTGAGATTTTCTTTGACTTGCAGCTACCTGAGAATGACATCGCCGAAGAGCGGGTAAATCTGTCGGCCGAGACTGAACAGAGTAAGGAAGAGCAGTCTGAGGACGCTGAGAATGAAATGGGGGTAGCACTGGCATGTCTACTTTCAGATCTTCTGATCGAACAGAAGTGCTTGGGGGATAGCTCCTTGGTATGTGTGATCGGGAATGAGGCAGCTGCGGGCCTACCATCAACTATTATGAATGCATCCATCGCACCCTCTCTCATTTGGCAGTACGAAGAAGGATTTTTGTCCAGCAGCACCGGGTCAGGTAGTGAGCCGGAATCTGATTCCACCGAGTCCTGTGAGTCGGAATCAGGTTCCAACTCGACTGAGTCTGAGTCCGGTATTCCTGGGGGTGATAACCCAGATGCCACAGTCCTGTCTAGGTCATCATTTTCTTTCTCTTTTGAGTCTGTTGTAACAGAAGAATCAGACGGCTTGGAAGTATTTAATGAGAACGACGTGGATGTGGTTTTTGAGTATTTTTCTGTGCCATTGATTTATTGCTTAAATCAGGATTTTCAAAATTTTGATGAAAACAACGAGGAAGAAATTCCTTCGGTTTTGCAACGGTTAATTGATCAAGAGCAGGAAAGATTTGTTAAACCTTTAATGGATGAAATCACTACCGTGAATGTTGGTACTGAGAAGGACCCGCGGCTGGTCCAGATCGGGTCCACGTTGTGTTTGGAGGAACGCGAGTGCTTAGTCGCTTTATTAAAAGATTTCAAAGATGTTTTCGCGTGGTCCTATGAAGACATGCCTGGAATCGATCTTGAGATCGTACAGCACCGGATCCCTCTTGATCCCGAGACCCGACCTGTTAAGCAGAAGCTCAGAAGGATCCGCCCTGATTGGGCCATTAAGATCACGGAAGAGGTTACCAAGCAAATCGATGCAGGCTTCCTGCTGGTATCCGAATACCCGACTTGGTTGGCCAACATTGTTCCGGTGCCGAAGAAGGATGGCAGAATTCGGGTATGTGTAGACTTCAGAGATTTGAACAGAGCCAGTCTGAAGGACGACTTTTCCTTGCCGCACATTGATGAATTGGTGGATTTCACGGCAGGATACGCCTTGCTTTCATTTATGGATGGCTTCTCAGGCTATAATCAGATAGTAATGGCACCCGAAGACCGGGAGAAGACTGCATTCACTTCCCCGTGGGGTACATATTGCTATAGAGTGATGCCATTTGGGTTGAAGAATGCTGGAGCTACTTATCAACGGGCAGCAACTACAATATTGCATGATAGGATCCATAAAGAGGTCGAGGTGTACGTGGACGACATGATTGTCAAGTCCAAAGAAAGAGAGGGTCACTACACCGCCTTACAAAAGTTTTTTCAAAGGATCAGAGAGTTTCAGCTGCGATTGAATCCCCAGAAGTGTACTTTCGGGGTTACAGCGGGAAAAATGCTTGGGTTTCTGATTACACAAAGGGGCGTCGAGGTCGACCCTTCAAAGATCAAGGCCATCTTAGAAATGCCACCACCAAGGACTGAAAAGGAGGTGCGAGGCTTTCTAGGTAAAGTGCAATTCATAAGACGGTTTATCTCAAAATTAACCTTGACTTGTGAACCACTTTTTGGTCTCCTGAAGAAAGGAAAAAAGTTTCAATGGGACGGCCGATGTCAAGCAGCTTTTGAACAGATCAAAAAATATCTACAGAACCCGCCCGTGTTGTCACCACCAGAGCCGGGGAGACCGTTGATATTGTACCTTTCAGTAACTGAGACTACCATGGGCTGCATGCTCGCACAAGAGTCAGAAGACAAAGTGGAAAGGGCCATCTACTATCTGAGCAAGAAGATGCTGGATTACGAGACCCGCTACACTCCGCTGGAGAAGGCTTGCTTGGCTTTGGTATGGGCTACCAGGAAGCTGCGGCACTACCTGTTAGCTCACTCTGTAATGTTGGTTTCACGTTTGGATCCCATCAAATATCTTTTCGAGAAACCAGCACTTACGGGTAGGCTAGCTCGTTGGCTGCTATTGCTTTCTGAATTTGATTTGAAGTATGTAACACGCAAGTCAGTAAAAGGAAGAGCAGTAGCGGAGTTCCTTGCTGACCACCCGGTTGAAGGGGATGAAGCGGTTGAGTACCTGTTCCCAGATGAAGCCATTCTACACATCGAAGATGAAACTTGGACAATGTACTTTGACGGAGCGTCAAACCAATACGGGTATGGGATAGTAGTGTTGCTGATAGCGCCAGACGATTCCCGTATCCCTTTAGCATTCAAGCTCCGGTTCAAAGTCTCGAACAATGAAGCAGAATATGAGGCATGTATTGCTGGCTTAGAAGCAGCCCTAGAACTAGGGGCAAGACGGTTGGACGTCATTGGGGACTCGAACCTTGTTGTATCCCAAGCAAAAGGAGACTGGAAAGTTAAAGAGGAAAGGATGATAATTTACCACCAAACCTTGGATTTGTTAATTCCTCGGTTTGAGAAGCTAAATTTCATCCACCTAGTAAGAGAGAACAACAGGTTCGCAGATTCACTAGCAACTCTATCTTCCATGATAGACATCCCGTCCGGAGTCCGGATGCGTCCAGTCATTATTGATCAGAAGTTTGCGCCAGCATACGAGTCAATTTCTGCCATAAATGAGGCTCAGGACGACAACCCTTGGTATTACGACATTTGGAACTTCTTGGAAAAGGAGGCGTATCCACCAGGGGCAAATGCCAAGGATAAAAGGGCAATCAGAAGAATGGCTGTTCAGTTCATCATCTGCGGGGGTAAACTGTATAAGAGAGGTCATCTGGAAATGCATAAGCTCTGTGTAGAAGCTGAAGAATCGAAGCGCCTGATGGAGGCCATCCATGGAGGAGAGTGCGTTGCACACATGAATGGAGTAATGCTAGCCAGAAAGATCCTCAGACAGGGCTACTACTGGTCTACTATGGAAGAGGATTGTATCGGTTTTGTTCGGCGATGCCATAAATGCCAGATCCATGCGAACCGTATGAACATCCCGCCGTCAAAGCTGTACAACATGACGTCCCCATGGCCATTTTCCGTTTGGGGAATTGATGTGATCGGGGCTGTTACCCCGAAGGGATCGAATGGGCATGAGTTTATCCTGGTAGCGATAGATTATTTCACGAAGTGGGTCGAGGCCCAATCATATGCAGTGTTGAAAGCATCGCACGTCGCAAAGTTCATCAGAAACGACATCATCTGTCGCTACGGGGTGCCAAACGAGATTATTTCGGATAATGGTTCCCACTTCAAGAGGGAAGTGATTGACTTGTTGGAGAAATATAACGTGGCTTTTCATAAGTCATCCACGTACCGGCCACAAACCAATGGAGTAGTTGTGGCCGCTAACAAGAACATCAAGCGTATACTGCGGAAGATGGTGGAAACCTACCGGGATTGGCCAGATAAGTTGCCGTTTGCTCTATGGGGCTACAGGACTTCAATTAGAACTTCCACCGGAGCGACTCTGTATTCATTAGTTTATGGAATGGAGGCCGTTCTCCCTATCAAAATTGAGGTTCCATCCTTACGGGTATTGGCTGAGTGTCAGATAGCTGAGGCAGATTGGCAGCAGAGCAGGTTTGAGGAACTCATGCTCTTTGACGAAAGAAGACTGAAAGCACTGTACCACATTCAAAGTTATCAGCGGAGAATTGCCCGGGCTTTCAACAAGAAGGTTAAGTCCAGAAATCTAAAGGAAGGGGATTTGGTGCTCAAGGACAACCGAGCTCCCATCCACGACCCAAGGGGCAAGTTCAGACCCAATTGGACCGGTCCCTACATCATCAAAGCTATCTGGTCAGGTGGAGCTGTGGTTCTGATGGACCTAGATGGCCTGGAGGTCTCCCAACCGATCAACATGGACAAGTTGAAGAAATATTACCCTTGAGAGGCTCGCTAGGCCGAAAACCCGAAAGGGCGATCTAGGCAAAAGTTAGAGCACAAAAAAATTAGAAAATATAAAAACTGAGCTCGCAAGGCTGAAAACCCGCAAAGGGCGGCTTTGGCAAAAGTTAGAGCGCAAAAGGAGAGTGAAAATACCCGAGTGAACCTAAGCCTGAACTACGTAAGGCTTGATTCCCATCTTTGGGATACCTAGGCAGCTTCATCCTGAAGTTCAGCCATAACACTTCCCCGATCAACTTCGTCCATTTGATCCTCTCAGTCATCTTTGTCTATCAGCATCCATTGGAATCTCCAACGCAGTGCTTTTCAGACTAGGGGAAACTTTCCGTTGCTGTGCAGTGCAGTGCTTTTCAGACTAGGGGCAACTTTCCAGTTGCAGGGATCTGGGGTTGTACATCTCAGTGACAGATCTCAGGCGTGTCCAGTTCTGATCAACATCGAAAATGATTTTTGAGAGGTTTTAATAAAAGCCGACTTTGTTTAAATAATCTTTTTACAACTTTGACCATTTTTGCACCAAAAACGGAAAATTTTCAGTACCACAATCTTCAATTTCATTGATTTCAAAAAACAGAGTTCTCCTGCTCTTGCATACAATCGAAGTTGCTTTTTATTACATTCATAAAGAAAACTTGAAAGTACTAATAAAGCAATGAATCTAGGGCATAGTCAAGTCAGGTGCTCCTGCATCCCCTCCCAGAGCTGGTCGAAGCCTCTGATGCCAAGCTGGGCCCAATCTGTGCTTCTTCGTTGAGACAATCCACGCACTCGTCAGACAAAGTGCAACTGAAAGTAGGAGCGGGGGCCAGGAGTTCTCTCATCCTCCACGCGGTGGCCTGCCAAGCAAGCTGTGCGCCTCGGGCTGGGAATGCAGCAGGATACTCTGTCCCCTTCGGCGGGCAGGTCTGATCATGGCCAAATTGGCGTCGAATCCGAAATGGGAAGTAGAATACACAGTGAGTGAGACCAACCAATTGAATCCCAGTTTGCCGGGGCATATTGTAACTCATTGCCGGAAGGCTCAGCCAAGGGCACCGCCAAGCAATACGGTCTGCGGACAAGCGGCACATCCAAGCGAACCACCATCCCTCATCCAAGGCATTGACTAGACGGTGCCGAAAGAAGTAGCTGCTGGCTGAATATGCTGGGCAAGAGTCCACAACCTGCAGTTTGTCCATCAACCATACCTGGGTAGGGATAAAAAATGAGAGAGTAAAGAATAGAGAGATGTACGAGGAGAGAAAAGTGAGAATAAGGTTTTGTAAGAAAAGACCGAGCTTGAGGGCCGAGTGATGTGAGCAATGCATAATGAGAGATTGGGTGGGAAATATTACCTGTAGTAGTAGTGGGCTCCCCGCTAATCTGGTCGTCTCATGACGATAAAAGGCGTCTAAGCCCATTAACGTCTCGGCCAGAGTCATGGCAATGCAGCTCTTTCCCTCCTTCAAGCCTTGGGCAACCTCAATCAGCCGGACGCTAGCCCTCTCAGAGCCGGAGACGAATAGAAAATGGGATAGCATGCACAAACAGAGGGCGTGTCGCCGGAAACCTTGCCGGTGATGGTTGTTGAGATCACTAGCATCGGAAAACCGATCAGTCAAACTCGGAATGTCCAGCATCCCGCCACAAATCAGAGACCGAGCGTCACGCATACTGAGTCCACACATTCGCCCCAAGGATTGGGCATGGCCAAAATTAAGTTGGGGCAGGAGCTCCTCGTCGCGCTCGGGCTCCATTAAGGCTCGAAAATCTTCAAAGGTAGGACATATCTCTTGCCCGGCGAAGCTAAAGACATGTGTCACCAGATTCCAAAACCTTGCCGCAGCTTGAAGAAACGGGAGGTGCAATGGGGTACGACCCAGAGTGAATAGTGCATTTATGCCGAAACCCCGGAAATTCAACTTTTCCGAGCCATCCAAGCTAGCAATCCAAGCTGTGAGATTTTGAGCAAGAAACTCTTCCATCAGAGCAAATCAGTGTGGAATTGAGAAAAACTACGAAGTTGGGGTCTTTTGTAGGAGATAAGGTTGGGTGGAGGACAGGTGTCAGCATTCTGGTGATTCCCTCATTCATAGCCGGCCGGCCAAACATTCTGCCGACCGGCCATCATATTTTGCCGACCGAACAAATTTTTGGCCGATGGCCATTCCTTGTGGCCGACGGCCTCTCCTCCTGGCCGATGGGCTTCCTCCTGGTTCCCTGAGCTGCTTATGCTAGGGATTGGGGAACTCCACCACCTCCGATCCCTCTCCCGGTGATCGATTCTTGCGAAGTCACGCCTGTCTGCTGGTCGAGTTTTTGAACATTTGCTTATCGAGTTGTATTTCACTCTCTTTGAGTTTTTGATTTATTTATCGAGTTGTACTCACGCTTGTTTGGTCCTAGCATGCCTTTGTACATTTGCTTATCGAGTTGTAAGTTGGTTCACTGCCTGATTATTACGATGCGAATACTCGGTGTTCAAAATGAGTTCAATTTCGTTCACATTGTGGTGTGATACCTTGCGATGCGATGCATGGAAAGTTTACAAACGCAAACATCTTTTGAATAAAATGGTTGTTTCATTCCCGTTACGTGCTTTGCAAAATGCGTAATTTTGAGAAAGAATAAAACCTGCCCGAGGCAGTGCAATGTGCTTAAACTACCAATAAAAAGGAAAGTAAAACATAGAATGACAGGGTAGCCAAGTGTCGGAATCGATACCAGCAAAACTCCCCCTGCGGTCAACGCACCTTCCATGACTTTGTTCGGGTCAACGACATGGTTTTGCACCTTCGTTACTTGAGACCATGCGGGGAAGCGTACTTTTGAAACGTGGACCTTCGAGTTGACCTCAGGCCACAACTTCTACGAATGATGCTCGATACGTACGAAGAACGTTCCTTCTCGCATCCTTTTCATGTCTTGAGGGTTCCCACAAATCGCTTCAATTACGCTATGTTACATCCCTGCATTATGGATGATATGTCCTCACTCACATATGTTCAAGCAAGTTAATTACATCACCTGCGTAGACCGCATGTTTGTAATCATTTTCTTTACTTGCGTAGACCGCATGTTAATTACATCACCTGCGTAGACCGCATGTTTGTAATCACTTTCTTTACTTGCGTAGACCGCATGTTAATTACATCACCTGCGTAGACCGCATGTTTGTAATCACTTTCTTTACTTGCGTAGACCGCATGTTAATTACATTACCTGCGTAGACCGCATGTTTGTAATCACTCCCATTACCTGCGTAGACCGCATGTTTTGCTTGCGTAGACCGCATGATTAATCAATTCCATTACCTGCGTAGACCGCATGTTTTGCTTGCGTAGACCGCATGATTAATCAATTCCATTACCTGTGTAGACCGCATGTTTTGCTTGCGTAGACCGCATGATCAATCAATTCCATTACCTGCGTAGACTGCATGTTTTGCTTGCGTAGACCGCATGATTAATCAATTCCATTACCTGCGTAGACCGTATGTTTTGCTTGCGTAGACCGCATGATTAATCAATTCCATTACCTGCGTAGACCGCATGTTTTGCTTGCGTAGATCGCATGATCAATCAATCCCATTACATGCGTAGACCGCATGTTTTGCTTGCGTAGACCGCATGATTAATCAATTTCTTTACCTGCATAGACCGCATGTTTTGCTTGCGTAGACCGCATGATTAATCAATTCCATTACATGCGTAGACCGCATGTCTTGCTTGCGTAGACCGCATGTTAATTTCATTACTTGCGTAGACCACATGTTTGTTCCAATTCATTACCAGCGTAGACCGCATGTTTTGCTTGCGTAGACCGCTTGTTAATTTCATTACTTGCGTAGACCGCGTGTTTGTTCAAATTCATTACCTGCGTAGACCGCATGTTTTGCTTGCGTAGACCGCATGATTAAGCAATTTTATTACTTGCGTAGACCGCATGTTAATTACATTACTTGCGTAGACCGCATGATTGTTAAATTTCGTTACTTGCGTAGACCGCATATTCTACTTGCGTAGACCGCATTCTTATGTCCAATTTCATTGCTTGCGTAGACCGCATGCTTATGATCAAATTCATTGCTGGCATAGACCGCATGTTCCACTTACACGTCCGTACCTTCGCGGCATTCTTATACTCCCCACTCGCTTTGCGCTGTCATGCATTTCGAGTACACTATTATGCATGTTGCTAACGATATTGTACCTGTTAAGTTTGTTTTCTTTGCAGGCACGATATTGTATGTACGGTTCATTTGGGGCTCGCGCAACCAGACAAGCCGCACAGGTATTATATCCTCCGAGTGAGACATATTGAGAATTACATGATTCTGTTACATCCCTTCTGCATTGTAGTGTAGTTCGGTGTATGCTAGCTTAAAATTGTCGCACGTGTGCTTCGTTACAGCTTTCTTTGCATGATCTTAAGTTATGCTCGGCTTCGTGCATTGTCTTGCATTTTGCCCCCGCCTTCGGGCGCATATCTTGTTTGTCTTGCATGTTTGTCTGAGTCTTCGGCCTTGTCAAAAATGGGTCGCCTCTGGGCTTTGACATTCACTCCCGTCATTGTTATGACTTTCGAGTTTTGTCAAAGAGGGGCAACTATAGACACCCCATTTTTGACTGTCCCCAAGACTTGGACGTCACCGCTTGAACACTCGGTGATCATCCACGTTTGTGTTCGTTTGGAGTTCCCGGAGGTCTCGGCTACGCGCCCTGCCTCAGGATCTCCGAACTTGACCGTTTTGTGTCTGGTCTTGCACCAAACACTTGTGTTTTGCCTTGGAGGGGCAGGGAATGCCTTGTGAGGCATCCCCACATACCACCGGCAGTGGCTAGAGGCTACCGGCTGGTTTTTGCTTCCATCGGCAATCTTTTCTGCCGGTCGGCACATTTTGTTGCCGGTCGGCACTCTTTTTTGTCAAAATGATATTTTTGGGCAGCCGACCACTGTTCATCTACTTTATGTAGATATTTTGTGCCAGCTGTGATAGCTGGCACCAACTCTGCTTCCCTCCATACACGTGTATGGAGGGATTGCCCTCTAACCAAGCTTGTTGTATAAGCTTTGCAAGAGGGAGTTCTATAAGAGGAGAAGCCTCCTGTTTGCTCTAGGTTAGAGATTTTGAAGGCAAAACCAGAGCTTCTACATATAGATACACCCTATCTCTATATCTCCCTCTCTCTCCTCCTTTGTGTGTGTTTCTTGGCCTAAAAGTGTGATTTTACCTTGCTTTTGCACCAACACACACACTATTACACCTTGCTCCGAGATTGAGGACTTTGAGGGTTGATTCTTGAGTTTTTGGGCCATTTTTGATCAAAAGAAGGAGGCTACCTTGGCTGTTCTTAAAGTGTGCTTCAAGGGTAAGCATTTTACTTTAGTTTCCCCAAACTTGCACTAGCTTTTTACCTATCTTACTTGCTGATTTAGTTTTTGTGCATAACATAAAAAAGGCTTGTATTTTCATGCTTAAGAACTTTCATTAAGAGTCTTTCATGGTTTGAGTTCAAACTCACCCTCTTAGGCCTTATTTGGCCTTTTTGTTGCCTCTTTGGTAAGGCTTTGTTTGCTTAAGTGTTTTGGTCTTCTCACCACTAAAAACCAGTGGATTTTCAGTGGTGAGGAAGGTGGTTTGAAGTCTTGCATAGGGGAGGGACACCCCTCTCCCTTCATTGTCTTGTTTCCTTGTATTTTGGCTTAAAAGGTTAACATGCATGCTTGATCATTTTTGGCCTCATTTCAGAAGTTTTTTGGGTGTTTTAGGTCATATGTGATCTCTGTTTTTGGCCGGATTTGTACCCATTAGCATGCTTAATATACTTGCTTTACATTCCTCCATTTGGCCTAGGATTGTATCTTGTGTTTAGGCCATGATTCTTGCATGTGTTGGCTTGATTCCATGAAGATGTTGGCATTATTTCACCATGTTTAAGGTCTGTTGGCCATTCATTTCAGTCATACTTGCCTTGTTTGGTGTCATCTCTTTATGTTTTGGCTTGTAAGCTTTGAGCATATTGACCTCTAGCATGCATAACCATGATCATCCTCATGATTTGGCATCATTTAGGACCACATTTCAGTCCATAAATCATGTTTATATGTGTGCACGTGTGACCTCTTTTATGCCTTGAGGGTGTGCCCTTTTATGCCAAGATATGAGCCTTGATGCACACACCTCTTTGGAGTCACTTTAGCTGCCATATTAATGGTTTTTGGAGTCCATTCTTGCATGTTAAAACTCTGTTTTGGCTTGTCCAAGTCATGCCATGAGTGGTCTTGTTGGTGGGAGTGAAGTGCCTCCTTTTTGTGCCTTAACCTTAGGGCCATTGGCTTGCTTGTTGGCATGAGTTTTGGTCCACCTTTTGGACACTTTTGGCCACTGTTTTGGGGTGGATCAAGGTCTGCCCCTTTATGGTTTAAGGCCCTCTTGCATGCTTGTCTCATGTCCATTGCATGATTGCTTCATTAAGTGTTGTAATATGTTGATCCCATTCCTTAAATGGTCCATGTTTGCATTGCATTTGCATCTTTCATGCCTAACATTACATTCTTGCCATATTGGTTGCATGACATTTAGTATGCCTTGTATAATTAGTACCATGTTGCATTTTGAGCCATGTGAGTATAACATGCATTGCATTACTTGGTTTGGGGTGTCAAACCAAGTGTGAGAGTCAAGGAACATTCATACTATGAGTGATGTAATGTGCCTTGATTCTCGGTCACCGGGACCCTTGACTTCGGCATGATAGGGTCTTGGTCCTCATTTGTGTGGTTGCAAGCATCTTTACATCAAGTGGCAAACTTGATCCCTTGGGCTATCATGCACCATTGACGGCTCGAGGATCGAGGGCCATGCTTCCCTGAGTTCAAAGCATGATGGGAAGCATGACCATGCTCACATGTGCCTGAAATCCCATGCCATATACTGTCTGTTCTCTGTTGCTGTCGAATCTGTCTTCTGCAGGAAGCTTATGCCGACCGGCATAATTCAGTGCCGACTGGCCACTGATGAATGGCCAATAAACCCAAAAACAGCCGATGGAAATTCTGTACTGCCGGTGGGAATTTCCCCTAGCCGGTGGTACTCTGCAGCATGCAAGGAACCTGTACTAGGGCTTTGGCAATTTTCAGAGAGACAGGGCAGTATAAACAGAGGTGGCAGGGGTATGGTACGGGTTTTCCAGGCGAGCCGGGTCTCGAGCATGCATCATACGCGCATCCCGAGGCAGGGGGCTATGGCCACCTTTCTTCCTTTTGCATACATCCTATTAAGTAAATTAGAAGTTCTGTAATAATTTATTTGTTTATTATTTGGACTGTAATATTCATTTGGCCTCTCCGAGTGAGGGCAATTATGTAATAAGTGTGCGTGTGTGTATGTCTTCCAACCTCACGTCTTTCTTCCCTTTTATTTACCTGCTTATGATGGTAGATTAGGGCATTTTTTGAAATTAGCATACCTTATGCTATGCATGCGTGCATTCATGCATTTGTATTGCATACATTAGGCTTGGTACATCATGCTAACTGCATTTGTACCCCATTTCCAAATTGAATACGTGCATCAAATTGACCGCATTTTCGCATGCCATGATTAGGTTAGCCGAGCCTACTCTAATTGCATCTTGCATGTGTTGCATTAGTCAACTTGACATGAACTAGGATCACGCATGTTTGCTAACTAGTTTATTGTTTTGGCACGGAGTACGATGTAAGTATTTATGCTTTAGCATACCGCATGCGTGTGAGTGTTGCCATGACAGTATGTTTGCCATGCGGCTAGATGCTTATGTGATAAACTGTTTGAATGCATGTGGGTGAAGGTTGGGTTGCCTGAGTTGGAATAGCTCATTGAAATCCGTATTTTAGCCTACTTGCGAGTAGCAAAATTCCAAAACATTTTTTTAAGACAAACGGATATGCAATGCTTTTTCCCAAATTAGGCAATCTAGTCTATACTTGTTTGCTGCGCGCATAACATAGTAAATCTAGGTTAATAAAATGGAATAAGAACACATAAAGTTTTCAAAAATGGATATCACGGTTAGTAGAGGCCGATCTTCGGATCGGGCGAGAGGGGGTGCTCATAGCTGACCTTCCCCATTCGTACCCTAGTTCCCGAGCCGAGACAACTCCGGTGATGACGGACATGTCGCCTTCGGCACCGAGTCAAGGTTTCCTAAATTCCCCCATAAAAAATATTTAGGTGGTGACTCTGTATCTGGCAAAGCAGTCCGTGTTTGGCACTTCTTTCCTAAAATCTGTTTTCTCAAAACGATTTGCCAGATTTGGACTCTTTGGTTCAAGATTAAGAACCGTGACATGAATCGAGTCCGAACTGTAGCGGGGTCCCCCACGCGGGCACGTCTACAGGGCCGTGCGTAACACGTGTATGCCGAATATATATTTTATGAAGAATGCTCTGTTATGTCGAGCCGGCAAAAACCGTTTACACATTAAAGCATTTAAAATACATTTATTCAAACATTTATAAGACATGCAAACACGTGTGTGCCGAATGTAAAACGAAACACAAACATTGAAAATAAAACATTTTATTCGATCTGCCAATGATTACATAGTTTTGAACACAATCTGCGTTTGAGTATTACAATGAATAGTTTTATCCGATGGCTCCCTCATCGTCACTCTTCTCAACTTCAGAAGTAAAAAGGGGGAAATCATTCTGTTGGTACAACGGCAATGCAAAATTTACACCTGCTGCCTGAAGAGCCTCAGCTTCCTGAAGTGCCTTGATCCAGCCGTGCCTGAACCTACGATTTTCATATCGGCAAACTTCTTCGGCGAGTTTCTCCTTGGTCTTCTCAATTCCAACCTTTCGACTATCATGAAAGCCTTTTTCATAGGTCGCGGCCCTCACAGTCTCAATTGCGAACATGCTAGCCGTGTTCTGATCGGCAATAGTATCACTAATTAGCCTTTGAGTCACCCTCTCTTCCACAACCGGGTGTAGACGTGCCCCGGGAACTCCCCGATATTCGCGCCTGCGAGAGGGCGCAAAATCTCGTTTTGTTCTCTAGGCTACTACAGTTCGGACTCAATGTTACGGTTCTGAATCTAATTTCATAAAGTGCAATGTGAGACCGATAAATCACTAAAGAGTCCAAATCTGACAAATCGTTTTGGAAAACTGATTTTTATAAAGAAGTGCCAAACATGGACTGCTTTGCCAGATACAGAGTTGCCACCTAAATATTTTATTTTGGGGGAATTTTGGAAACCCTGACTCGTGCCAAAGGCCACGTGTCCGTCATTACCAAAGTTGCCTTGGCTCGGGAACTTGGATACGAGCGGGGAAGGTCATGCAATGAGCACCCCCACTCGCCTGATCAAAGATCGGCTTGTACTAAGGATGATATTTTGTTTTTGAAAACACATGTGCTCTTATTCCGGTTAATTAGCTAATCTTACTACGTGATGCACATAACATACATGTATAGACTAGATCGCCTAATTTGGAACAAAACATTGCATGTTCGTTTGTGGAAATGGTTTGAAGTTTGCTACTCGCAAGTAGGCTAAATTCGGGATTCGGTGAAATTGTTCCAATTCAAGTAATCCAACCTTCACCCATAGGCATTAAGGTAGTTATATCAAGTAAGCAGTTAGCCTCATGGCAAGCATGCCTTCATGGCAGTCAATAATACACATGCAGTATGCTAAAGCGTAAACACTCACAGTGTACTCTGAGCCAAAACAGAGAACTAGTTAGAAATTATGCATAATCCTAGTTCATGTTAAGATGGCTAATGCAACACATGCAGCTAAAATAGGCTCGGCTATTCTAGAATGGCATGTGAAATGCAACTTGATATCATGCTGTTGAACACGTATTCAAGTAAACGTATTGACAAACAATGCAGTTAGTATGATGCGCCGAGCCCGATGCATGCAATACAGATGAATGGATGCATGCATGCAAACATAAGGTATGCTAAATGAAATATGCCCTAAAACTAACCATCGTAAGCGGTTAAGTAAAAGGGAAAAAGAAATGGGGGTTAGAAGACATGCATCACACACACGCACGCTTATTACAATAGTCGGCCCTCTCGACGGAGGGACCGAATAAGAAGCTAACTAGCTAATCTAAGCTAATTAAACTAATTATTACATCACAACGAAGCTAATTAACTAATCCTAGTTAACTAACTATTAGAAAACAATTAAGTAGCTAAACGCATTAACTACTTGAATACAGAATCCAAAGCATAAACTAGCTAAGCAAATTAGCTAAGTAAAGCAATAAAACAATGTCTTCAGAGGGAGAAGAGTGTATGCATGCCCAGTTGCCTCGTTCAGAAATCCGTCGCGATGCCCTAATTTGCCTCTATTTGCAATTGCTCTCAGAAACTTGCACCAAGCTACAGATGGCTTCTAAATCATCTTGGGGACTTGTGGGAGGGTGGCCGACCAGTTGTTGGTGTGGGAGACCACCTGCTGACCATTTTTTGTTGTTGCAGGTAGAAAAAGTGATTGGCCAGCTAGTTTTTCTGGCTGGCCGACCAGTTGTTGCTCCATTCTTCCAATTTGCTGCAACAGAGAGCAAGAAAGGGCATGACAATGTATTTGCAAGATATGTGTGCACAACCACCCCCCCTATCATTTCATAAGCTCAAGGGAGTGTGGTTCTCGACCCTCGGGCCACCAATCGCGCATTTCAATGCATGATGGTCGAGAGGTGAAGTTGCACAATTCAATATGAAAATGAATTCACACATAAACACATAAGGCCTAAAACTCTATCATGTATCATCAAGAGCGTCGGTGACTGAAAATTGAGGCATGTTTCATCACTTCAAGTATGAAACGTCCCTCGTTTCCTGTGTTTGGACTAACACCTATTCCGAACACAATGCGACACATAACATGGCATTCACAATGCTATGTAACATGGAGTATGCAAAAATACAATGCAACACAAGCATGCAAATATGCAATATGACTTAAACATGCAAACATGGAACGCAATATGAACAACCTAACAAGGCTAATGGCATGCACAATGCACAGTGCTAATGCATGCATATTCAATGCAAGACAACATAAGCATGCAACAATATGAACAACAACTAGCATGCAGAATTCAAATGAACATAGCATACACAAATGTAATGAACAATATGGCATACTCAATGCAATGACTATCATGGCATACTCAATGCAATATGATCATGGCATATACAATGCGAATCAAGAGCATGGCATGCACAATGCAAACAATAACATAACATGCACGATGCGATGTAACATGGCATACACAATGCTCAATGGAGTTAAACCAAAATGGATAGACCTCAGCCCTACCCAAATCAGTGGCCATAATGCTAATAAATAAGGCATGAAGTACAAAGTAAATGCATGCACAATGCAAATGGCCCATCAACTAGGCCTAAGAGCACAACTCTCAAGAGTGCTCAAGGGGTGACAAACATGGAAGTGTAACAACACTAAGTGCACTGAAATTAAGTAAGAAATGATGCCAAATCATTCAAATAATACAAGTATAGCATGCGAAGGTCCTTAAGCATTAGAGCCAGCAAAGAGGACTACAAAGGGGGCATGCAATACATGACACAAATGCAAGAACCAATCATGGATAGAGCTTAATTAGGTCTAAACAAAGACCAAAACATGCTAAGATGGGGTCTCGAATGCCTAGGCAAGATGGCATGCACACTAGGCCATAAACAAGGCAACAAATGCACAACCCTTAGAGGCACTCAAAGGGTGAATGAAGTGGGAACATGGCAATGCTACATGCTCTGAAATACTATGATAAATGATGCCAAATCATGTACATGATGCAAGTGAAGCATGCTATGGTACCCAAAGCTTGAAGCTAGCATAGGGACTTGTACTATAGCTATGCAAAGCATCAAGCATATGGCAAAGGCAATCCAAAAACATCCTAGAACATGTCAAAACGATACTAAAACATGTATGGAAGGAAGCCAAAACAAGCTAGCATGAAGGGCATAATGCATGATGCATATAAGGCAAATAAGGTGGATTACACTGCACCTATTAAGACCAAGCATGGGATGACTTAACTAATAAAAATCAAAGTTATATCCTGGCAAAATAACCCCAAATAAGCACTGAAATGATAGCTCACAAGCTTAGGTATAAAGGCATACGCAATGGTTCATATTAAGGCATAATGGGGCAAACCCTCCAACGCATTGAAAGAGTGAAAGATGTGAGTGTATGACTATGAAACATGGACTAAAATCACATAATAAATGATGCCAAATCATTCAAATGGTCCAAGTAATGCATGCTAGTGGACTTGACACACAAAGCTAAGAAGCTAGAATGCACTATAGCTATACAAAGCGTGGCATGCATGACCAAAATAATACAAATCAGAGCTAAAGCATGTTAAAACATGGACAAAATATTCTTGAAGTTAAGCTAAAAGCATGCTAGAATGATATGTTAAAGCATGATGCATGTTAGGCTAATTCAAGGAATTGCACTACAAGTGCATAGAGCATGCAAGAGGTGACCAAACCAAACCCTAACAGAGATATGGCATGGAAAAAAAATCACCAAAAACATGTTGAACTGGACATAAAACAAACTAGAATGACATGCTACTTCACGAAGCATACAAGACTAGTTTGTGCAATTTACACTACAAGTGCATAAACCATGCATGGAGTGACAAAACCAAGTAAAAAGAGTGGTATGCCATAGAAAAATAAGCCCAAATACAAGCTAAGATATGGCCAACATTGTAGAGACCCCATTTTCGACCGTCCTCAAGACTTGGATGTCGTAGTTTGAACACTCGATGATCAGCCATGCTCGTGTTCGTTTTGAGTTCTCGTAGGTCTCGGCTACGCGCCTTGCCTCAAGATCTCCTAACTTGTCTGTTTTGTGCTTGGTTATGAACCAAACACTTGTGTTTTTGCTTCTAAGGGAAGAGGGCGGCTTGTTTACCATGCCTTCAACCCACCGGGCCTATTTTCTTTCCATCGGCCAAGTGTATTGGCCGATCGACACTATTTTTGGTCGGTCGGCCATTGTGTTGGTCGATCGGTGATTTTTGCTGGCCGAACCCTGTTCATCTACTTTATGCAGATATTTTGTGCCAGCTAGCACAGCTGGCATCCACAATTGCCCCCTCCATTCCATTGCATATTTGTAGATGTTGCATTGTAGCTTGCATGCATTCACTGCATCACCTCCGCCTATGGCTTGCGCCTTTCCATGTTGAGCTTGGTCTGGTGTGTGCCCATACTTTTCACATCGAAACATAGTTCAGTGGACCGTTCTATGTTAGACGCGGCTTGTATGCGTACATGCTTTGCCTAGGCAAGATTTGGTTTGGCCCGCGTGCCATATCCATTGCCATTTTCCCCAGCATTTTCGTTGTGTATATTACATTGTAGTGTAATTGTTGCATCCAGCATTAGGATCGTTGTCCTTTCCCCAGCGGGTCGTTTCCCCACTTATGTCATCCCCCCCAATACTTGTTCTTATGTCCGTCTACATTACTCATAGTTCAGTTGATCGTTCTATGGTAGACGGACTTGTTACCTCCATCAATCTATTTGACATAGGTGTGGTTTCGAACCGCTCATGATTGGATCATGATTCAATTGCTTTGCATGTAGTTTGCATTGTTTCAATTACATTGCATTTTTTTTGCATTGTTTATACATTGTTTTGTATATATTGCATATCATTTTGCATTCATTTTTGCATTGACGTGCATGTTGCTAATAACATTGTGCCTGTTAAGTTGTTTTCTTTGCAGGCACGATATTGTATGTGCGGTTCATTTGAGGCTGGTGCAACCAGACGAGCCGCATAGGTATTATATCCTCCGAGTGAGACGTATCGAGAATTGCATAATTCTCTTACATCCTTTCTGCATTTGTAATGTAGTTGCATTGGTGTATGCCAGCTTAAAACTGTCGCATGTGTGCTTCATTACAGCTTTCTTTGCATGATCATAAGTTATGTCCGGCTCTGTGCATTGTCTTGCATCTTGCCCCCGCCTTCGGGCGCTTATCTTGATTGTCTTGCATGTTTGTCTGAGTCTTCGGCCTTGTCCAAAATGGGTCGTCTCTAGGCTTTGACATTCACTCCCGTCATTGTTATGACTTCCGAGTTCTGTCAAAGAGGGACAACTGTAGACACCCAATTTTTACCGTCCTTAAGACTTGGATGTCACCATTGGAACACTTGGTGATTACCCTTGTTTGTGTTCGTCTTGAGTTCCCGGAGGTCTCGGTTGCGCGCCTTGCCTCAGGATCTCTCGGCTCGACCGTGTTGTGTCTGGTTTTGCACCAAACACTTGGGTTTTGCACCAAACACTTGGGTTTTGCCTTGGAGGGGCAGGGAATGCCTTGTGAGGCATCCCCACACATCACCGGCCACGGCTTGAGGCCGCCGGCCAGTGATTCTATGCCATCGGCAATGTATATTGCCGGTCGGCACTCTTTGTTGCCGGTCGGCCATTTATTTTGTCAAAGTGGCAATTTTGAATGGCCGACCACTATTCATCTACTTTTAGTAGATATTTTGTGCCAGCTGTGATAGCTGGCACCCACTCTGTTCCACTTCATACACGTGTATGGAGGGATTTCCCTCTTGGATGGCTTGTTTTGGAAGCCTTACAAGAGGGAGTTGCCTATAAGAAGAGGGATCCTCTCTTGGCATTAGGGTTAGAAAAAATTGTTAGGGAAGCTCTGGTTCTGGGTTTAGGGTTTTGTATCTATCCTATATCTATACCTCTCATTCTCTTGTATTGTGTGTGTTTAAGCCTTAGTTTTGTACACAAACACACACTACCACACCTTTCCTTGGAGCTAAGGCCCTTGAGGGTTATTTTCATAGTTTTGAAATTGGTTTGGACCTAAGGAGACAGCTGGTCCACCATTTGTGAAGAGGGTCTACAAGGGTAAGACTTTTGTCCCTTTTTACCCCATTTTTGCATAGCTTTTTAGCCTATCTTGAAACTATTTTTGAGCTTTGTGTATAACATAAAAAAGTTCTATTTTTAGGCCCTCTAAATAGTTGTTTAAGGTTGCTTCAAGCTTTGGGGTTGTTTGACCCCTCTTAAGCCTTGTAAGGCTCCATTTTGTGTCATTTTGGGAGAGCTCCGAGACCGTGGTGTTTAGGCCTCCTCACCACTAAAATCTTGAGGGATTTCAGAGGTGAGGATGGTGCCTTGAGGTCCCAAGAAGGAGAGGGCCACCCCCTCTCCTTGTTGTCCTTGAAAAGGGCACTTTTTGCCTCTTGAGGGAGCACCTAGCTTAGGCTCTTGTTGACCATGCCTTAGCTGTTATTTATGCTTATTTTGCCATGAAATAGCATTGTTTTAAGTTGGTTTTGGTACACCATGCTTAGCATACATGCCTTGTAATGCCATTTTGTTGCCTTAACATGTCTTAGGTTGTACACCATTGTTCTAGCATGTTTTAGGCTTGGCTTTGTGAAGCTTTCATGTTTATTTTGCCATGATTAAGGTCTGTCCTTAGTTGTTTGGGTCGACTTTGGCATGCATTGTATAGCCCCTTTGCATTTTGGGCTTGTTGGCCTTAAGTATATAAGTGTATAGCATGCCTTGTTTGTATCATTTCAATGGTTGGGAACCTCTTAACATGTTATTTCAGTCCTTATGACATGTTCATATGCTTGCATTTAATCCTCCTTCAATGTGTTCAAAGGTTGTTACCTTATGCCCCTTGTTTAGGCCTCGGAGTATGCTTGCACTTTTAGACCACTTAGATGCCATCTAAGTGCACCCTTGGCTTTGTTTAAGTCTGCATTTGACTTGTTTTAAGTCCCTTAGCCTTGTGAGGTTTGGTGGACTTGACCTTGGTTTAAGCCTCCTTGGCTTGTCTTAAGCACTTAGGCCATTGTGGCATGTTTTTCTTGTCTTGTTTAAATTGATTTGGCATCACCTTGTAACATGATTTTAGAGCTTAATGCATGCTATATGTTCATGTTTGCATCCTCTTGAGTGTGCTTGAGAATTGCTCCTTAATGCTTGAAGTGTTGGAGATCATTTGCATGAATGTTTGTGTGCCTATTAGTCCTTCATTTTTGATCACCTTGGCCACTGTTTTAGGCCTAGTAAGGGTTGCCTAAATCATGCTTAAGTCCATCCTTTGCTTGTTTGCATGCTTACCTAGCATATTTGCTTGCATACTCGCATGTACACATTGCATTGCCATGTTGTATCCTTAGCTCGCATGCCTAGGTTGCATTGCATTGTGCATGCCTTGCCTCACCTCTTGAAGTGAGTCATGATAGAGGTACAAGCCCCTTGGTTTGACTATGTGCATTGCATTACATTTGAAATGAAAAATGCACAACTTGGTCTCTTGGGCTATCACGCATTGAAATGCACGCTTGATGGTCCGAGAACCAAAGACCATGTCCCTTTGAGTCATAAACATGATAATGGATATGGTCGGTGCATACATTGCTTGAATTGCATTGCCATGCAAAGCCTTGTCCTCTGCTGCTGTCAAACAGATTCTGTAGGAACCTTTTGCCAATCGACTGCACAGAGTGCTGATCGGCAATCCATCTGTGGCCGATGGATTCATTTTCGGCCGATCGACACCAGATCACAGCCAATGATGATTCCCTCCAGCCGGTGGCATTCCCCAACATCCAGGGAAGCAATTCTGAGACTTTGGCAGTTTTCAGAGGGGCAGAGCAGGGAAAATAGAGGCAACCTACGCATGGCAGTGGACTTCTGAGCAAGACCCGAGCACGCGTGCATTGAGCCCTCTTCCCGAGGCCCTTCTTATTGCTTTCTCAAATTAATTAATTTGTTTAATTAATTTAGTTGGTCTGTAATAATTAATTAGCTAGGATAGTTAATTCATTATTCGAATTGTATTATTCTTTTGGTCCCTTCGAGGGAGGGCGAATTTGTAATAAGTATGGGTGAGTGTGTGCATGTCTTCCAACCCCCACCTCTTTCTCCCTTTTACTTACCTGCTTTGATGGTTAGTAGTAGGTCATGTTTAATTTAGCATACCTTATGCTATGCATGCGTGCATCATTCATCAGTATTGCATGCACCGGGCTCGGCACATCATGCTAACTGCATTAATATTTCAAATCTAACTTGAATACATGCTACTTGTGCATTTTCACATGTCATTCGTAGAATAGCCGAGCCTACTCTAGTGGCATTCCGTATGCGTTGCATTAGACATTTAAACATGGACTTGATCATGCATTGATTGCTAACAAGTTCTTTGTTTTGGCACGGAGTACGATGTAAGTATTTATGCTTTAGTATCCTTGCATGCGTGTGAGTGTTGCCATGATAACATGATTACCATGAGGCTAGCTGCTTATGTGATATAACTGCTTGAATGCCTGTGGGTGAAGGTTGGGTTATTTGAATTGGAACAATTCGTTAACTGTGAGTTTTAAGCCCACTAGATAGTGGCAAAATCATGTTTTCTAAGCCCACTCGAGGGTGGCAAAACCTGCATTTTAGCCTACTTGCGAGTAGCAAACCATTTTCAAAACAAGCATGAAATGTTTTGTTCCAATTTGGGCAATTTGGTCTATACTTGTTTGCTGTGTGCATAACATAGTAATTCTAGGCTAATAACCGGAATAAGAACACATAACATTTTCAAAAGCGGATATCACGGTTAGTAGAGGCCGATCTTCGGATCGGGCGAGAGGGGGTGCTCCTAGCTGACCTTCCCCAATCGTACCCAAGTTCCCGAGCCGAGGCAACTTTGGTGATGACGGACACGTGGCCTTTGGCACCGAGTCAGGGTTTCCTAAATTCCCCCAAAATAAAATATTTAGGTGGCGACTCTGTATCTGGAAAAGCAGTCTATGTTTGGCACTTCTTTCAAAAAAATCTATTTTCTCAAAACGATTTGCCAGATTTGGACTCTTTGGTTCAGATTAAGAACCGTGACACGAATTGAGTCCGAACTGTAGTGAGGCCCATGGGCGCGTCTATACTATCTTGTTAGCTTTGGGTGCTCAAGTCATTAGCATGCTCTATTTCAACCATTTCAGTGGTTTGGCATCACTTGTTTTGTTATTTCAGTCCATATAGTATGCTCATATGCTTGCACTTGTAACTTCTTTAATGCTTTAAAGAGTCGGTATGTTATGCCTTATGAATGTGTCATCATATACGCCACCATGCTTAGGCATTTGGGACGCCATCAAAGTGGGTTTTTGGGCTCATTTTAGCATGCCATATCTCTGTTTCCACGACTTAAAACATGCCATGATTGGTTGTCTTAGGTGTAAGGTAACACCTCTTCGATAGTCTTGCATGTCTCTTGTTTTTACCACTTTGCTTTAGCTTTTGGCTTTGCCCATTTCATGTTTTAGGCTTACTTTGCCATGCTTTAGGACTATTTTGGTTATGCTTGGCATATGCTCTTTGGTTCAAGTCCCTTCACTAGTCTTAGGCTTTAAGCCATGTGCATGCTATGATTATGATTTGTTTATGTGATTTGGCATCACTCCTAGCCTCATTTCAGAACATGTAATGTTGTGACATTTGCACGCTTTTCATTCCTTTTAAGTATTCTCAAAAGTTTCCCTTTGATGCTTAAGTGTTAGGCCAATTACCATGCATGTTTGTATGTGATTTTGTTCCTTATCCCTTAGCGTATTGGCCAGTGATTTAGGCCTACTTGAGAGCTGTCCATGTTGGTTTAAGTCCATCCTTTGCATGTTGTTGCATGCTTGCCTTGCATGTTGTTACATACTTGGCCTATTGCATGTTGTTGCATGCTTAAGTTGTATTGCATTTGGCATGCCCCTTTTGTTAAGTTGCTTTGCATTTTGCATGCATTGTCCTTTGCACGTTGTTGCGTGCTTTCCTTGCATGTTGGTACATACTTGGCCTATTGCATGTTGTTGCATGCTTAAGTTGTATTGCATTTGTCATGCCCCTTTTGTTAAGGTGCTTTGCACTTTGCATGCATTGTCCCTTGCATGTTGTTGCATGCTTGCCTCGAATGTTGTTACATGTTTGCCTATCTTTAAATGTTGTCACATGCCTTGCGTGTTTGCATACTTATCTAGGTTGCATTGCATATGGCATGCTTGTTACCTTTAACCTTGTATGGCACGATCATTAACATGCTCATGCTGCACTAGTTTTTCTTGCATGTGTACATCCCTTGCCTCTTGATAAACCATGATAGAGGTTAGGGTTATTTATGGGTTTTTGTGTGCATTTCATTTGACATTAAAATGCACACTTGGCTCCTTTGGCCATCATGCATTGAAATGTATAATTGGTGGCTCGAGAGTCGAAAACCATACTCCTTTGAGCATTAAACATGATAAGGAGAGTGGTTGTGCAAACATTTCCTTGAAAATGCATTGCCATGCTCTGTCTGTCCTCTCTTGTAGCAAAAAAATAGGATTCTGCAGGAATAGATGGTCCGTCGGCCATCTTCAGTGCCGGCCGGCTGTGGATTGCTGGCCGAGATCCACACAAATAGTCGATGACCAGTTCCTCTTGGCCGGTGGCCTTGAATTTCGGCCGTTGACATCCCACAGTGCTCAGAAGGTGATTCAGAAGCATCCTTGAGACTTGCACAGTTTTCAGAGGTGCAAAGCAGTGTAAACAGAGGCAACATGAGCATGGCGATAGATTTTCGAGCGAAGCTGAGCATGCATGCATTCGTCCCTCTTCCTGAGGTTGTTTTACTGCTTTCATAGCTAAATTAATTTGTTTAAATAGTTAAGTGTTGTGTAATAATTAATTAGCTAGGATGGTTAGGTAATTAGTTGGTTTGTATTATTCTTTCGGCCCCTCTGTCGAGAGGGCGCAATTCTTGTAATAAGCTTGCGTGTGTGTGATGCATGTCTTCCAAACCTCCATTTCTTTCTCGTTTTTACTTAACCGCTTACGATGGTTAGTTCTAGGTCATTTCAATTAGCATCCTTATGCTATGCATGTTTGCATCATTCATCAGTATTGCATGCATCGGGCTCGGCGTATCATACAAATTGCATCGTATTTCAATTCCAAGTTGAATACATGTGTCGAATCGTCGCATCTCACATGCCATCTTAGAATAGCTGAGCCTATTTCTAATTGCATTTTGTATGTATTGCATTAGCCATCTTAACATGAATTAGGATCATGCATTGATTACTAACTAGTTCCTTATTTTGGCGCGGAGTACACTGTAAGCGTTTATGCTTTTAGCGTCTTCCATGTATGTGAGTGTTAACATGAAAACATGCTTGCCATAAGGTTATTTGCTTATGTGATATGACTGCCTGAATGCCTGTGGGTGAAGGTTGGATTGTTTGAATTGGGACAATTCATTGAAATCCGCATTTTAGCCTACTTGCGAGTAGCAAACTTCAAACTGTTTCCAAACAAATGGATATGCAATGCTTTGTGCCGACTTAGGCGATCTAGTCTATACTTGTGTGTGGTGCACATCACATAGTAATTCTAGCTCATTAACCGGAATAAGAACACATGTGTTTTCAAAAACAAAATATCATGCTTAGTACAGGCCGATCTTTGATTGGGCGAGCGGGGGTGCTCATAGATGACCTTCCACAATCGTACCCAAGTTCCTGAGCCGAGCTAACTTTGGTGATGATGGACACGTGGCCTTAGGCACGAGTCAGGGTTTCCTAAATTTTCCAAAATAAAATATTTCGGTGGCGACTATTTATCTGGCAAAGCAGTCCATGTTTGGCATTTCTTTCTTAAAAATCAGTTTTCCAAAATGATTTGTCGGATTTGGACTCTTTGGTGATTTATCAATCTCACATCGCACATTGCGAGATCAGATTAAGAACCGTGACAAATGAGTCTGAAATGTACAATGAGGCCCTCGGTGCGCGTCTACAGTTTCTAGCGACTTTGCTGGGGATTTAGAGAACTTGACTCGAACTAATGATATCTTGTTTTGATTACACTTATGCGTCTCTTTGCATTGCATTTGCATTGGGGCGCCTAGGACACCGCGTTTTCCATCTGCTATTCGTGAATGGTTTGCTGGAGGCTCGCTTTGAGAAGCGTGCCATAAGGCTGACCGGTTACGGGCTCCGCCATGATGGGAACACAATCCCCAGTTTTTACCCAGGCACCCTTTTTTTTTACCATTCGACCTAGTGCATATTCGAAATCCATAGTGACCATTCGAAGCAAGGACAGGTTGCTTACTCGATAGTAGGTTGTTTGAAACCGCTGCGTGCGTAGTGAAACCCTAGCTCTTGACAAAATAGGATAGGGAAACCCTACCCCAACATAAGGGTGTTTTGGCTCTCATTTGCTTGCTATGTGCTTTTAGAGTGTACCTCTACAAGAATGCACGTATTAGTTTGCAAGTCTAGGAAACAGGCCTAAGGGCATCAGTATTTTTAGAATTAGTTATATCTGCGGGTATCAGATTCAGTTTCGGAACAGTAATTTGGAGAACAATGATTAGTGGTTGAATACAGTTATTCGGCTATGCTTATGTCTGTTCCGGTGAAATTGGGCTGTGATGCTACCTATTTTCTCTTTCAGGGGTTCAGAGATTCGGTTCAGGGCAACCAGTGTTCTCCTTCACTAAGGCAAGGCAAAAAAGGGGCAGTTGAGGCTCATCGGTTCATTAGATCCATCAGCCACCAGTCACATCCCCTCTGTTTAGTTAAGTAGACCCGCGATGACAAAGAATTCGGAGGAAATTGTGGTCATGGTAGTGGCAATAAACCAAGGAATCACAATACAGGGCGAGACCAACGTTGAAGTGCTGCACCCACCCAGGTCACCTGCCGCGCGACCGATCTGGGAACCCCAGTTGTTTCAAGCTCGTGAGCCAACCACATTTGAGTTAATGGAAATGATTGGTGACCTCCAGAGATCTGTGGCTGATCTGGCCTATGGAATGTCGGCTTCGCCACCAACCATATCGTATGCCGGGAACTTCATGCTGCAGGAGCCCCCACTACTGGGGCGAATTGTAATTGAGCTCAGCCAACCGGAAGTTGCCTCAAGCTCTGGCAATGACATGTCAACAACAACAGGGCTTCGCACTGAAATAGCAACCCAAACCTTCCACCAATTTGAGGTGAGTGATAAGGACAAGGCGAAGGTGGACATTAATCCCTATGAACAACTCTAGTAAGCTGTTGAGGCCCTAAAAGCCAGGGGGTTGAATAAGCAACAAGTACTCGCAGTTGTGGCTAAGACTGTGGATGACATTTTCCCTGCTCAGACCGAGAGTAGTTCAAGCCAAAGGGAAAATCGGGATAGGGACCATCGTACTAGAATAGTTCCATCCCATCCTAACCCTGCACCTAGAAAAGATCAATGAGCCAAAGCAGCACCTGCCGATCCTTTTGCTAGTGCGTCTAGCAAAGGTCCACAGACTTCGAAGTATCTACCCCGTGGTCGCAGGGTCTTCCATGCCCTCTATATGCCTTTGTCCAAGGCTCTTCAAATCCTTGCTGAAAAAAGGCATCTCAAACCCCTCGAGCTGCGGCCTCTCCCTAGTCATCTTCCATCAAGTCATGACGCTACTCAGCACTGTGTGTACCATCAGCAAACTGGTCATAGCACCAACAACTGCTTCCGTCTTCGCCAAGAAGTACAAGACTTGTTTGACAACAGGGTCGTCCTCCCACTAAGCTTAACAAAGTCTATTGTCACTGGATCAGTGAACCTGGAAGATAATGTGATGTGATCAAGGGATGAACCACCTACGGGTGGCACTCAGTTTACTTCAGATGTGGTGTATGGCACGCACTATTTTGAGCATTTGCGAAAGCTAGTTTTTGTACTTTCTATCTTGGGTATTCAGTCAGTTTTGTTGTCTTGTATATAGTCAGTCTTTTTGTACTATGTCAGTTGGGTCTGTCTTATTGTATCGAGTCAGTCCTATTGCATAGGAGTCGAGTGATTTCGGGGGTGTTACCTCGGATATCACTATTTTGTTTTGTGTTTGTCTTTTCACTTTCTTTTGTGTCTGTTTCTGCCATGGAGCTAGTTACACTAGAAGATCTGAATGAAACAGCTGTGGTTTTCATGCTTTTGTGCTTGTTTCTGCTTCGAGCCTGTTGTGCCAACAAACTTGAATGAAACGACAGTGCATTTCACCTACTCTTCTGTGCCTTCAAATCATTACATTGACCTAAGTTTTTGAAATTTTTTTGAACATTGTGAAGAAAACGAAGAGGAAGGAATTTCTCGGGATTTGTAAAATTTGATCAATTGAGGGAAAGAGAGGCACGCTAAGCCCTTAATGAATGAAATCATGTTTGTTAATGTGAGTACTGAGAAGGATCCTGGCTTGATCTAGATTGGCTCTACATTGTCCTCAGCGCGAGCGATTAGTCATTTTCTTAAAAGATTTCAAAAAAAATGTTTTGCGCCGTCCTGCGAAGACCTGTGTGGAATCGCTCTTAAGATTGTGCAGCTTAGGATCCCTCTCAGCCTCGAGACTCGACCTTTTGCTTTCAAACCTTGAACTTGGATTCAGAATGTTCAAAAGTCAACCACAATGTGAGGCTTGTCAGGTTAGATTTGAAATAGCCTTCGAACTAGGGGCGAGAAAAGTCAAATCAGGAAGATCAGGGGTTATCAAAAGAAGCTTTCAAAGCTGGGTCAGAAATAGCCCCTGAATTAGAGGCAAAAATGTCAGATGTGCTCGAAGAGTAAAAAAAAATTGGGACTTTTCTCAAGCTAATGAAGATCGACAAGAATGCCAAATCCCAGAACGGAGGAAAGAAGAAAATATTGTTGAAGGACAATCAAATTCAATCCCCATTGGACGAACTTCTACATCATTAGTGAACAACATCCACTCTCCTGGATTCAGATGGCTTCGAGATCTCAAAACCATTTGACATGGACGAAGCTACACTTTTACCCTTGAGAGGCTCGTTGGGCCGAAAACCCAGAAGGGCGACCCAGCCAAAAGTTAGAGCAAGAAAAAAAAAAGAAAAGAAGAAAAATGAAGAAAATGAAAAAAGAAAGAAAAAAAAAATGAAAAGAAAAAAAAAAACAAAGCTCGCAAGGTTGAAAGCTCGGAAGGGCGGCCTTGGCAAAAGTTAGAGCGCAAAAGGAGAGGTTAATACCCGAGTGTACCATAAACCCGAACTACGTAAGGCTTGATTCCTATGTTTGGGATACGTAGGTAACTTCATTATGATGTCCAACCATAAACACTTCCAAATCGACTGTGTCCATATAATGGTTTTGATCATCTTTGTGTTCTTTGAATCCGGGAGCTCAGTTGTGACCGTCACTTTGGGGATTGATTACGGTGTGTTGCGGTGCTATTCAAATAAGGGGCAACTTTCCATTATCGTGCAGTGCCATTTACACAAGGGGCAATTTTCCGTTGATATGGATCTGAGGTTGTGCATCTCAAGGGTAGGTTCTATGCTCGTTGAGCGGTGGCCGTTTGCAAAAATAGTTTTTGAGAATTTTTAATGAAGTTGACTAACTTTCTAAAAAATTTGTTCCATCTTTTCCAAAACTGGACCATTTCTCAGACCCAAAAAAAGGAAAAATTGCAGTGCTCATAGCTTGACTTGCATGATTTCAAATCATAAAATTGAACAAGTATGTTAATCTAACTCTCATATTGGTCAAAATTGTTTTAGTAGAAAACCAAAACAAAAAATGGTCAAAATCGTGAACTAGGGGCACAGTTGAGTTGGGTGTTCTATCTTTTCCCCATTGTCGACATACTTGCCAAGAAGGGCATTCTACCTGCCAGAAAGGATGCAGTTGAAGCCGTCAGTAAAGGGCTGAAAGCTCTCAACATCCACCAAGCAACGTGGTATCCAGCCAAGTGCGAAGCACAAATCGGGATGGATCAATGTATTCCACTCCCTTATCCGGAATGTCGACTAGACATCACCGGAGGGAATATCTGCGAGCTGAATATGCTGGGCATGAGTCCACAACCTTCAATTTATCCATCGACCATGTCTGGGGACGGATGAAAAATGAGAGATTAAAGAGTAAAGAGGTGTACGATGAGAGAAAAAGTGAGAAAAGGTTTTTGAGAGAAAAACCGAGCCTGAGAGTCGAGTGATGTGAGAATCACAAATGAGAAAGGATGGGAACGAAGAAACTGGCTCCTCGCGACTGAGAGGTCTCTCACCTTTGTAACGCATCTGAGTGTCGTGTTTGTTGTTTTGTTTGTCTTGATTCTTGTTTTGAGTCATTTTGAGTGTTACTCGATGTGTTTAGGTTGTTTACCTTTTGTTTGTCTTTGTTGAGTCGTTTTGACTGTGGTCAGCTACAGGCTCAATACCCAGTTGAGAACCCTTTTCTCACTACAAATTCAAAAATGAATCGTTTTGTGCTCAGAGTGCTGTGCCACACTCCATATTTGTGCAAAATAGAATTCGTTCTTTCATAAAACTATAGGGTTCAACCCAGGTCATGTGAGAACATTAGATCAAGGACCTATCTGAAGCTATGAGGGTTCCAGAATGCAAAGTAAAAGAAAAGAGGGAAAATATGGAGCCTCTTAGTGTGTTTTAACTCCAGCAAATTCTAAGATTGCATTTCAGGTGCACCTTCTTAGGCCTCGCCTTTCTTGAGAGTATGAATGTATCTTAACCACAAGTGTAAGCCCGCTTCAAGTCAGAATGGTAGTCCAAGCAACACCAATGGTTTTCACATGCAGATGTTATCTCTTGCCAATATAAACAGGGTGTACCCTTTTAAGCTGAGTGTGTTGCAAAGCCCTCCGAGAGATGAATCGGAGGCACCAAAGTACATGTTTAATGCCCCCCCTACTGCATAGAATGTGCACTTTCATCTACACTTCTGTTGCATGCGTGCTGCGCATCGTTATAATTCATGCATATGAATACGCTTTCAATGTTGCATATAATATGCCTGTCTATTGCGTAAAATGTGCTTGCTTTCAATTTTGCATAACATATGCTTTGCTTGTTTCATGCATAAAAAAATGTGTTTGCATATCGAGTTGTTGCTCATTTGTCTATCGAGTTGTTGCTCATTCGTTTATCGAGTTGTTGCTCTTTGCTTATCGAGTTGTAAACTTGTCAAGGTCTTATTGTTGCTTATTGAGTTAATTTGTTTTTTTTGTTACGTTGGTTCACTACCTGACTTGGCAATACATGCATGTTCAATTTCCATTCGATACCATTGTTATGTAATATGATGCGATGCGATGCGATGCATAAAATGTATAAATGTAACACTTTTTGAACAAAATAGCTGTTTCATTTCATCACGTCTTTTGCAAAAAAATACACAGTTTTGAGGAAAGTAAAACTTGCCTGAGGCAGTACAATGTGCTCAATCTACTAGCCAAAAAAGAAAAGTAAAGCAAAAAAGAGGAGAAGAGCAACAAATTGTCTGAACAAAGCAAAAAAAAGAAGAGCAGCAAGTGTCTGGATCAGTATCAGTCATCTCGAGCACAGGAATCCGTCTTGGTCCTTTTCCTGGACGAGGGCCCAGGATCACCACCGCTGGCTCTGTAGTCAGAGTCTGAGCTGTCTCTGGCCTCACCCTAGGACGACGCCGTCTCCTCATCAGAATCATCGGGGGAGGGCTCTCGTGAACTGCTCTCAGCACGGGTGTGCTTGTGCGTACCTCGGCTGTGGATAGTCATCCTCCGCCTGCCTCTCCTCCTCTTCGAGCAGGAACAGATGGTCTAGCTGGAGCACCTCCCACAGCCGGAATTTGGAATGGGGCCTGGAAATGACAAATAACAAATGCATCAGTCATGCTATGTAAAACGGTATATGAATGCTGTGAGCAGTATATCAGTACAAAATGCAGTGTATGAGTACAGTGTATGAATGTTGTGAGCAGTATGTGGGTTGCAGTGTATCAGTGCCATAAGTGCTGTGTATCAAGTGCCATGTTGATAGTGTGATGCATCAGATTATGCATGAAACAGATTAGGTAGAGTTTGAGACTGCCGTTGAAAGAACTTATCGGGATATTGTAGATGGTCAACAAGTCGATGCACCGCTGCAGCATCCCTACCGCTGAGGCTGTCAACTCCAGGGACTGGCGAGTGTACTCGATAGAAGCCTGCAAAAGTGTTGAAGTCATTAGTACTCTGCGGGATATCAAATGAATTAAAATGATTGTACAGAATGCTAAGTCTAGTAGTACATACCGTGGTCGAGCCATAGACTCCGACAAGCTCATAATCAGTAGGAGGAGGAGCGAATGGGATTTGATAAGTCTCCCTGCCCTGCCCTCGACATTTGATCGTCGTTGGCAGTGCTGGCCACTCAGCCCCCCGTCCCCTCCAAGATCCACTCCTACCATGGGCCTGAGTCGCCCTCGATGCTCTTACTGCTGCTGGCGCCGCTAGTCTCTCTCTTAACTCGGTGACCACCGGTCAGAGGCCGCATGAGATAAGCCTGAATGAACTCGACGTAATCGCCCTCGTCTCTAAAGCGCTCAAAGTCCCAGCCAATCGTATAATCCATCTTCTCCTCAAAGGTATACCTCTCAGTAGGTCTCATATGGGTGGGAGGCGGCCTCGGGACTACCTGCTCCGGTAAGTCGAGGGTCTGCCGCAAGAAGCGCTCACCCAAGTACCAGGCACAGCAAATCGATCCCTCTAACAAGGGCATACTGCTCCCGAACTGCGTCAGGCAATGGGGCCCAAGGCTGCCAGGTGATATGCAAATCATACACAGTTTGTTATCTACTGTTATTGAGAGTATGAAATAAAGCGAAGCTTAAATGAACTGTAATGTTTGACATACCTCGGCTGCGGTGATGGTTTCAAAATAACGACGGAAGAACATGAAGGACTCCCATGGCCTCTACTCGCATCTCACAGCGAAGTGGTGGGAAAATGGAACCATGGGGGGCATCTCCTCATCCAGCACCGGAGCGAACCTAGCAAAGTAGGCATACACCCACAACTCCAGAATGCAACAGAATAGATATGAGCATGCCTATTAGATAAAGCAGTATACAGATAAAGCAAAGTGCAGTATGTGCATTGTATTGTGCAGTGTGTGTAGTGTACAACCAGTGTAAAGCAGATTATGTGCACGCAGTGTGTGTGATGTACAAATAATGTAAAGCAGAATTGGAAAGATATAAAAGGGAAAATGTACCTCCCAGGCTCGCCAATAGCCTCCAAGCAATTGCTCGCTGAGGCGGGAGGATGAGGTCATGTATCCGTAAAGGGTGGCCAAGACCGCGCCACCCCAGTCGTAGTCGCAGATCCGCGTTACATCCACAAGTACACTCAGTGGGTAAAGGGCGACAGTGTTTGCCTAGTCGGCGAAGAGCGTGGTCCCTAGCAGGAAAATGATGAAGCCACAAGCATACTGCTCCTCTTCCTCCTTCCGAGTAGTAGGCGCCTGGATCCGGAAGTGATCCTCGAACCATGAGTACCTCACAAATCCTGCCCGAGCAAGAGGTGGCTGAGTGCCGAGCAAGTATAGCTGAGCGGCATCCCACTCGTCCATATCTGTGTCAAAGGGGATTGGATCACCCCCTACTCCAATGGCTGTGAGCATGGAGAAGTGAAAGGGAGTCATCGTCATCTCCCCGGTGGCAGAAAGGTGGAGGGAGTCGGTGGTGTCCCACCACCTCTCCACCAGAGCAGCAAGAAGGGGCCTACTCGCAGTGAGGTGCGAGAGTCCCATGTAGAAAGTCCCAAAGCCGGCCTAGTCGACAATATAACGGACCGCATCGAGTAGCTCCATGTACCAACCTCGAGCGGCAGTGTTCCCATACCCCCAGAAGGCATGGGAATCTCCCTGTGTTCAAATAAACAGTCGCGAAACAGAGTTAGAAATACAGTATTGAATATGCTCAGAATTGATGAAAATGCAGTGTGCTTACATGTGTTCGAGTCTACAAAGATATTGGGTGTGGGTGTGCTCACAGTGAACTACAGCATATGATGTATCAGTACGTTTGAATTGTTCAGTTGAGAATGCAGTGTATGTGCATGTGTTCATATTTCAACAGCTATCGGGTGTGGGTGTGCTCACAGTGAACTATGGCATGTGATGTATCAGTGTGTCTGAGTTAATCAGTTAAATAACAGAATCGAGTATCGTAGTTATGTGTTCTACATTGCAGAAAATGAAACAGAGGAAGAATATACCTTAGCGGCACCGTAGGACAAATGCGACTCAGGCTCGCGCAGTAGAAGCTCCAATGGCGCGCCTCGCGCATAGCTCCTAAAGTGGTGGATGCCATCGGGAGGAAGCATATGAATCGCTGGCCTGTAGGTCGCCGGGTCGAATGGTCAGATACGAAGAGGTAGAAGCTCAACCTCGGGGTCAACGTCCATCTTCGGGGGAGCCCTATCGCCTGGAACGTCGTCTGCCATCTCAAGAAAGGTGCGAAAATGGCCGAAAATGCGGAAAATGGGCGAGAATGCGAAAAGTCAACCCCGAGAGGGTGAAAAATGGAAGAAAAGGTCGGAGTGTAGAAAAGGCACAAAGATCGAAGTATGCCTCGGGGGAAACAAACCCCAAGTAGTGGAAACCAAGAAAAGGGGACCGAAACCAAGATTTGTTTAGTTCAAAGTGTGCGAAACGGGAAGGGTTTAGCGAATCGGACGATGGAAAAGGGTCGAACACAAGAGAAAAACATGGATCGAAGGAAGAAAAATCACCTAGGAAGAGAGAGGAGGGATTTTCGAGCTAGGGTGAAGTGGAAATATAAGGTTTGGAACCTTATATTTAAAGACCCGTGGCCAAAGGACAAAACTGCCCCAACATTGCCATTTTTGGCCGGTTGGCCAAAGTGTTTGCCGATCGGCTAAATATTTGGCTGATGAGCTTATTTTGTGGCCGATGGATGGCCGGTAGCCTTTCCTTGTGGTTGATGCACCTCCCACACCCTTGTTTGGGTCAGATATGATGTTTGGGACCTTCATTCCTCATGAAAGTGCAAGAAAATACACTGTTGAAGCTCAAACCGCCTCCGTGTCGGCCTCAAATCGTACCTTCCGTGTGCGATGCTCAGTACGCGTATGGTGTATCCTTTTTCATATCCTTTCGTATCTTGCGAGATTCAGAAATTTCTTTAAATGTGTTGCATTTCAATGTTTTTGTCTTGCGTTGCAGCGCACACCACGTTTGCATTGTTATGCACGTCTCTTAAGCGTTGTAGTGTGCACCCCGTGCATTGTCATGCACGTCTCTATAAGCACTGTAATGCGTGCCTGTTTGGATTGTTACGCACGTACTATACGTGTTGTCGTGCACACTATGCTCGCATTGTCATGCACATCCCTTAGGTCGTATTTTCTCGTGCCCCCTCCATCTGTGTTGTTTCACGTGTCCCATTCGCACCATCATACACCTTATCATATTACATGCATTGTCATACCTTTTAATACATGCATTGTCATGCATTTCAGTTCATGCATTGTCATGCATATCAGCTTATTCGCATTGTCATTCATATTTCATTCACATTGTTATGCATTTCAGTTCATGCATTGTCAGGCATGTCTCATTTGCATTTGTCATGCACTTCAATAATTAGCATTGCCATGCAATTCCTCACATGCATTGTCATGCACGTCTCATTCGTATTGTCATGCATATCTCATTAGCATTTTCATGCAAATCCTCACATGCATTGTCATGTACGTCTCATTTGCATTATCATGCATTTCAGTACATGCATTGTCATGCATTTCAGTTCATGCATTTTTTCCGCATTTTGTTACATGCATTGTCATGCATTTCAGTTCATGCATTATCATGCACGTCTCCCATGTATTGTCATGTATGTCTCATTTGCATTGTCATGCATTTCAGTTCATGCATTGTCATGCATTTCAGCACATGCATTGTTATGCATTTCAGCTCAGTTGCATTGTCATGCATTTTAATAATTCGTATTGTCATGCATTTCCTTATTCTGCATTGTCATGCATTTCCTCTTTTGCATTGTCTTGCAATTTCTTACAACAGGCATTGTCTTGCTCGTTATGTGCATTGTCTTGCACACTCTTACTAACTTTTGCATTGTTTTGCAAACCCACTAACTCGCATTGTCTTGCACCCCTCTAACTTGTGCATTGTCTTGCACTTCCCTACTAACTTGTGCATTGTCTTGCACACCCTATTTAACTTGCATAGTTTTGTAACCTACTAATTTGCATTGTTTTGCAATTGTCTAACTTGCATTGTTTTGCAACTGTCTAACTTGCATTGTTTTGCAATTCTAACTTACATTGTTTTGCAAAATTTGCATTGTTTTACAAACCCACTAACTCGCATTGTTTTGCAACCCTTCTAACTTGCGTTGTTTCGCACCTTCTCTAACTTGCGTTGTTTCGCATACCTTTAACTTATGTTGTTACGTTTGTTACTCACATTGTTATGTACCCCTTTAACTTACATTGTTACGTTTGTTACTTATATTGTTGTGAACGTCGTTAACTTGCGTTGTTTCATATGTTTTATTTGCATTATTATGCACTCTTCGCTTGCGTTGTCGCACATGCCCTACTTGCATTGTCATACTCGTGTTTATCTCATATTGAAATGATATCTTGATCTAACGTTGAACATGTGTTTCTGCTATATTGTACTTGTTGAATTTCTTTTCATGCAGGCACGATATTGTATGTACGGTTCATTTGAATATGGTGAAACCAGACGTGATTGTATGTACGGTTCATTCAGGTAAGTTCCGATTCAGCTTGACTGCTACCCTTTCTCCACTCGCGTGCCGCGTTTGGACGTACCCTTTCTCTACTCGCGTGGCGCATTTGGACGTAACCCTTTCTCCACTCGCGTGCTGCGTTTGGGCGTAACTCACGTGCTGCGTTTGGACGTAACCCTTTCTCCACTCGCGTGCCGCGTTCGGACGTAACCGTTTCTCCACTCGCATGCCGCGTTTGGACGTAACTCGTGTGCCGTGTTTGGACGTAACCCTTTCTCCACTCGCGTGCCGTGTTTGGACGTACCCCTTTCTCCACTCGCGTGCCGCGTTTGGACGCAACCCTTTCTCCACTGGCCTGCCGCGTTTGGATGTAACCCTTTCTCCACTCGCATGCCGTGTTTGGACGTAACCCTTTCTCCACTCGCGTGTCGCGTTTGGACATACCCTTTCTCCACTCGCATGCCGCGTTTGGACGTATCCGTTTCTCCACTCGCGTGTCATGTTTGGACGTAACCCTTTCTCCACTCGCGTGCCGCGTTTGGACGTAACCCTTTCTCCACTCGCGTGCCGCGTTTGGACGTACCCTTTCCCCACTCGCGTGCTGCGTTTGGACATAACCATTTCTCCACTCGCGTGCCATGTTTGGAAGTAACCCTTTCTCTACTAGCGTGCCGTGTTTGGACGTAACCCCTTCTCCACTCACGTACCACGTTTGGATGTAACCCTTTCTCCACTCGCGTGCCGCATTTTGACGTAACCCTTTCTCCACTGATGTGTCGCGTTTGGACGTACCTGCACTGTTATGTGCATCGCGTTTTCTTGCATAGTCCTTTCCTCTCATGTGTGTGCTACGCTGAGAGATGCTCCCTTTCCTCTCATGCGTGTGCCACGTTGAGAGATGCTCCCTTTCCTCTCATGCATGTGCTACGTTGAGAGATGTTGTGTTTGGAACTCCGGGTGTCCTCGGTAGTCGCTTTTAGTCTTCTCCGCGTGAAACGCAACGACAATTGCATAATTTTTTTACATCCTTTCTGTTGGAATGCGTAGGACCATTATCTCTTATTCGCTTGCTTAAATTGTTGTATTTATTTTGCATAAATGCTCCATTACAGCTCTCTTTGCATGATTATAAGTTATGCTTAGCATCTTGGACGTCATTTGCATCTTGTCCCTGCTTACGGGCGTATATTTTGTTATCTTGAATGCTTGCCTGAGTCTTCGGCCTTGTCAAAAATGGGTTGTCCCTGGGCTTTGACATTCACTCCCGTCACTTTGTGACTTTCGTGTTCTGTCAAATAGGGACAACTGTAGACACCCCATTTTTGATCGTCCTCAAAACTTGGACGTCATCGTTTGAACATTCAATGATCATCCATGCTCGTGTTCGTTTTGAGTTCTCGGAGGTCTCGGCTACGCGCCTTGCCTCAAGATCTCCTAACTTTTCTGTTTTGTGCTTGGTTGTGAACCAAACACTTGTGTTTTTGCTTCTAAGGGAAGAGGGTGGCTTGTTTTCCATGCCCTCAACCCACCGGCCAAGGCTTGAGGCCACCGGCCCTGTTTTCTTTCCATCGGCCAAGTGTACTGTCCGATTGGCACTGTTTTTGGTCGGCCGACCATTGTGTTGGTCGATCGGCCATTTTTGTTGGCCGAACCCTGTTCATCTGCTTTATGCAGATATTTTGTGCCAGCTGGCACAGCTAGCATCCACAATTGCCCCCCTCCATACACGTGTATGGAGGGATTTACCCCCTTTACTTAGCTTCTCTTAGAAGCTTTGGATTGAACTTCTATAAAGAGGGAGTTCCTCCTCCCTCCTTAGAGGTTCAGAAAATTTGTTCTGGAGAGGATAGATATAGTATTGTATCTATACTTCCTTGTTTAGTCTTGTTTTGTACTCAAAAGTGTAGTATTGTCTTACTATTGTACACAAACACACACTAGAACACCATCCTCTTGGAGCTGAGGTCCCTTGAGGTTGATTTTAGTGTTCTTGGATTGGTTTGAACTCAGAAAACGTGTTGGAGCTTTGTTCTTGAAGAGGTTCTACAAGGGTGAATTCCTTGCTTTAGATACCCCTTTCTTGGTTAAGCTTTTAGCCTATCTTGATTATTGTTTTAAGCTTAGTTTATAACTAATAAAAGTTCTATTTTTACTTGCTTTAGAACTTTGTTTAAGGTCATTTTCAGGTTTGGGGTTGTTTCCCCTCTCCAAGGCCGTGTTAGGCCTTGTTTTAGGCCATCCATTTTGGCGTTTGCTCTTAGCTTTGCATGACCTTTCTACCACTAAAATCTAGAGGATTTTCAGTGGTGGAAAGGTGGTTTTGGTGTCTTAAATAGGAGAGGGTCATCCCCTCTCCTTGTTGTCTTTAATACTTGCATAAATGGCTTATGTTTGTAGCATGTTTGCTTTAGCTTGTTTTAGCTTCATTTTAGTATATATTAGGCTTTGTTTTTCCATGATAGAGCACTGTTTTGACTTGGTTTAGACATAACATGCATGCTTTGTATACTTGTCTTGTAAACCGATGATTTGCCTTAACATGTACCTAGCATTTAAACTACTATGCTTGCATGTTTCGGCCTAATTCCTTGAAGCTTTTAGCCATGTTGTGACATGCTTAACCACTGATTTTGGTCTTCTTAGTCATGCTTGCATTGTTTTGTATAGCTACCATGTGATCTAGCTTGTTAGCTTTGGGTGCTCAAGTCATTAGCATGCTCTATTTCAACCATTTCAGTGGTTTGGCATCACTTGTTATGTTATTTCAGTCCATATAGTATGCTCATATGCTTGCACTTGTAACTTCTTTAATGCTTTAAAGAGTCAGTATGTTATGCCTCATGAATGTGTCATCATATATGCCACCATGCTTAGGCATTTGGGACGCCATCTAATTGGGTTTTTGGGCTCATTTTAGCATGCCATATCTCTGTTTCCACGACTTAAAACATGCCATGTTTGGTTGTCTTAGGTGTAAGGTAACACCTCTTCGGTAGTCTTGCATGTCTCTTGTTTTTACCCTTTTGCTTTAGCTTGTTTTGGCTTTGGTCATTGCATGTTTTAGGTTGACTTTGCCATGCTTCAAGACTGTTTTGGGTTATGCTTGCCATAGGCTCTTTGTTTTGTGTAGCTTTGGTTCAAGTCCCTTCACTAGTCTTAGGCTTTAAGCCTTGTGCATGCTATGATTATGGTTTGTTTATGCGATTTGGCATCACTCCTAGCCTCATTTTAGAACATGCAATTTTGTTACATTTGCACGCTTTTCATTCCTTTTAAGTATTCTCAAAATTTGCCCTTTGATGCATAAGTGTTAGGCTAATTACGATGCATGTTTGTATGTGATTTTGTCCCTTATCCCTTAGCATATTGGCCACTGATTTGGGCCTCCTTGAGAGCTGTCCATGTTGGTTTAAGTCCATCCTTTGCATGTTGTTGCATGCTTGCCTTGCATGTTGTTACATACTTGGCCTATTGCATGTTGTTGCATGCTTAAGTTGCATTGCATTTGGCATGCCCCTTTTGTTAAGTTGCTTTGCACTTTGCATGCATTGTCCCTTGCATGTTGTTGCATGCTTGCCTCGTATGTTGTTACATGCTTGCCTATCTTTAAATATTGTCACATGCCTTGCATGTTTGCATACTTATCTAGGTTGTATTGCATTTGGCATGCTTGTTACCTTTAACGTTGTATGGCACAATCATTAACATGCTCATGTTGCACTAGTTTTGCTTACTTGTTTACATCCCTTGCCTCTTGATAAACCATGATAGAGGTTGGGGTTATTTATGGATTTTTGTGTGCATTTCATTTGACATTAAAATGCACACTTGGCTCTTTTGGCCATCATGCATTGAAATGCTTAATTGGTGGCCCGAGAGCCGAAAACCATACTCCTTTGAGCTTTGAACAGGATAAGGAGGGTGGTTGTGTAGACATTTCCTTGAAAATGCATTGCCATGCTCTGTCTGTCCTCTGTTGCAGCAAAAACAGGATTCTACAGGAATAGATGGTCGGTCGGCCATCTTCAGTGTCGGCCGGCTATGGATTGTTGGCCAAGATCCCCACAAATAGTCGATGGCCAGTTCCTCTTGGCCGGTGGCCTTGAATTTCGGCCAGTGACATCCCACAGTGCTCAGAAGGTGATTCAGAAGCATCCTTGTAGACACCCCATTTTTGACCGTCCTCAAGACTTGGACGTTACCATTGGAACACTTGGTGATTACCCTCTGTTTGTGTTCGTTTGGAGTTCCCAGAGGTCTCGGCTACGCGCCTTGCCTCAGGATCTCCGAACTTGACTGTTTAGTGTCTGGTTTTGCACCAAACACTTGTGTTTTGCCTTAGAGGGGCAGGGAATGCCTTGTGAGGCATCCCCACACATCACCGGCCATGGCCAGAGGCCACCAGCTGGTGTTTTGCTACCATCGGCAATATATATTGCCGGTCGGCATTCTTTGTTGCCGGTCGGCACTCCCTTTTGCCAAAATGGCATTTTTGGGCAGCCGACTACTATTCATTTGCTTTTGTAGATATTTTATTACAGCTGTCTTGCATTTGGTTGTGTATAGAGGGATCTCTCTCTTTAGAAGCTTGTCTTGTAAGTTTTACAAGACAAGAAGCTCTATAAGAGGAGCCCTCCTCTCCCTTGTTTAGGTTAGAGATTTTAGACAGCCATATTAGGGTTTTGAGTTCTAGGGTTAGGATTGATACACATTCTATCTCTATACCTCTCTCTTTTTACCTTTGTGTGTGTTTGTGTCTTACTATTGCACACAAACACATAGTGTTTCACCTTCCCTTAGCTACTGAGGTTCTAAGAGGTTGTTTTTGAGGTTTTGGAGCTGGTTTCAACCTAAAAGAGGCTGCTGGTCCACCATTGTTGAAGGGGTCTTCAAGGGTAAGAAACTAGTCCATCTATTCCCCATTTTTGCATTGTTTTTTTTACCTATCTTAGAGCTGTTTTTGTGCTTAGTGTATAACATAAAAAAGTTCTGTTTTTAGGCCCTCTAAATAGTTTGTTTAGAGTGTTTTGTGGTTTGCAGGTGTTTGACCCCTCTTAGGCCTTAAGAGGCCTCATTTTGTGCTATTTTGTGTAAGCTCCGAGACCATGGGGTTTGGGACTCCTCATCACTGAAATCTTGAGGGATTTCAGAGGTGAGGATGGTTCCTTGAGGTAGCAAGAAGGAGAGGGCCACCCCCTCTCCTTATTGTCCTTGAAATGGACCATTTTTGGTCTCTTGAGGGAGCATCTAGCTAAGCTTCATGTTGACCATGCCTTGGCTATTTTTTGTGCCTATTATATCATAATATGCCTCTGTTTATTGTTGGTTTTGGTACACCATGCATGCTTAGCATACCTATCTTGTAATGCCACTTTATTGCCTTAACATGCCTTAGGTTGTAAACCTTTGTTCAAGCTTGTTTTAGGTCTAGTTTTGTGAAGCTTCTATGCTTATTTTACCATGCTAGAGGTCTGTCCATAGTTGTTTGGGTCGGCCATGGCATGCATTGTATAGCCCCTTTGCATTTTTGGCTTGTTGGCCTTAAGTGTGTGAATGTATAGCATGCATCCTTGCCTTAATTTAGTGGGTTGGGACCATTTGTCATGCAATTTCAGTCCCTTTGACATGCTTGTATGCTTGCCTTGGACACCTTTTTAATGCTTTGAAAACTTGTGTAGTATATTCCATGTTTTGGCCATTTACATGCCTTTGAATTTGAGCCACTTAGATGCCATCTAGGCCCCCCCCCTTTGCATGGTCTAGGTCTGTCTTGAACCTATTTTAAGTCCTCTTAGCCTTGTGAGGCTTGGTTGACTTGGTCATGGTTCAAGCCCCTTCGACTTGCTTCAAGTACTTGGGCCATTTATTGCATGCTTAGTCTATTTTGTTTGCTTGGTTTGGCACCATCTTTACATGATTTTCAGTGCTTACCTTGCATGCCATATGTCCATGATTACCCTCTTTCAAATGTGTTTGAGAGTTGTCCCATTTGTGCCTAAGTGTTGGCCCCTTTAACATGTGCATGTGTGTATGTGTTTAGTCCTTTATTTTGGTCACTTTGGCCACTGTTTTGGGCCTTATTAGAGTTGCCTAAATCATGTTTAAGTCCATTATTTGTTTGCTCGCATGCTTACCTTGCATGTTTGTTTGCATGCTTGCATGTGCATCTTGCATTTCCATGTTGCATCCTTAGCTTGTATGCCTAGGTTGCATTACATTTAGCATGCATGTCTTGCTCCATGATCTAGTGATAGGAATTGGACTCTGGTTTGTTGGTTTGCATTGCATTTGACATCAAAATGTGCACACTTGGTCCTTTGGGCCATCACGCATGGAAATGCGCGATTGATGGTCCGAGAACCAAGGAGCATGTCCCTTTGAGTCATTAACATGGTAAGGGACATGATTGGTGCATATATGCCTTGAATTGTATTGCCATGCTCTGCCTTGCCCTCTGTTGCTGCCAATTGCAGATTCTACAAGAACTTTCTGCCGACCGGCAGTGCTAAGTGCCGACCAGCAATCCTCCCTCTGCCGATAGCTTCACCAATGGCCGGTGATTACATTCCACTGCCTGTGGGCATTCTACCCAGCCGATGGCATTCCCCAGTATCCAGAAAAGCAATCCTGAGGTTTTGGCAGCCTCCAGAGGAGTAAAGAAAGGAAAACAGAGGCAGCCTATGCATGGCGGTGCACTTCCGAGCAAGACCCAAGCACGCATTGCATTGAGTTCTCCTCCCGAGGCGGTTTACTATTTTTCCTAGCTTAGTTAGTTTGTTAGCTAATTAGGCAAGTTGTAATAATTAATTAGCTTGTAGGTTAATTATCTGTAATATTTATTCGGTCCCTCCGAGCGAGGGTGAATCTGTAATAAGTTTGGGTGCGTGTGTGTGTAGGTCTTCCAACCGCCACTTCTTTCTTCCCTTTTATTTACCTGCTTATGATGGTAGATTAGGTCATGTTTAATTCAGCATACCTTATGCTATGCATGCATGCATTCATGCATTTGCCTTGCATGCACCAGGCTCGGTACATCATGCAAACTGCATTCGTACTTCAAATTCCGAATTGAATACATGCGTTAACTGACTGCATTTCACATGTCATCCCTAGATTAGCCGAGCCTATTCTAGTAACATTTTGTATGCGATGCATTAGGCACTTAACATGGACTTGGATCATGCACTGATTGCTAACATGTTCTTGTTTTGGCACGGAGTACGATGTAAGTATTTTATGCTTTACCATCTCGCATGCGTGTGAATGTTAACATGATAGCATGCTTACCATGTGGCTAGATGCTTACGTGATAAACTGTTGGGATGCCTGTGGGTGAAGGTTGGAATGTTTAAGTTGGAAAAACTCGTTGAAATCCGTAGTTTAGCCTACTTGCAAGTAGCAAATTCCAAAGTACTTTTTTTAAGACAAACGGATATGCAATGCTTATTTCCAAATTAGGCAATCTGGTCTATACTTGTTTGCCGTTCGCATAACATAGTAATTCTAGGCTAATAAATGGTTTAAGAACACATAATGTTTTCAAAAACGGATATCACGGTTAGTAGAGGCCGATCTTCGGATCGGGCGAGAGGCAGTGCTCATAGCTGACCTTCCCCAATCGTACCCTAGCTCCCGAGCCGAGGCAACTCTGGTGATGACGGGCATGTGGCCTTCGGCACCGAGTCAGGGTTTCCTAAATTCCCCCATAAAAAATATTTAGGTGGCGACTCTGTATCTGGCAAAGCAGTCCATGTTTGGCACTTCTTTTCAAAAATCTGTTTCTCAAAACGATTTGCCGGATTTGGACTCTTTGGTTCAGATTAAGAAACGTGACAATTTAAGAGTCCAACCTGTAGTGACCCCAAGTGAACAGAATGGGACTCACCCTCCCGGGGCGTTCGGGGACGTCTACAGTTTCTGGCGACTCTGCCATTCCTGAACGGTTTGCCGGAGGCTTGTCTTGTCAAGGCATGACCATAAGGCTGACCGGTTATGGGCTCTGACAGTATGGGAACACAAACCCCGGTTTTACCGGGGCACCCTTTTCAACCATTCGACCTAGTGCATATTCGGATCCATAGTGACCATTCCAAATTAGGATAGGCTGCTTACCCGATGTTAGGTTGTTTGAAAACTGCTGCGTGCATAGTGGAACCCTAGCGCCTGACAAAATAGGACAAGGAAACCCTACCCCAATATAGGGGTGTTTTGGCTCTCTTTACTTGCTATGTGCTTTTAGAGTGTATCTCTACAGGGAAAGTACATATCAGTTTGCAAGTTTGAATATCTGGCCCGAGGGCACCAGTATCAGTGTTGTTAAGAAACCAGTTATCTGCGGGTACCGAGTTCAGTTTTGGGGACAGTGATTTCTGGGGAACAGTGATCAGTAGTAGAGTGCAGTTGTTCAGCTACACCTGTGTTTGATCTGTTTGGGCTGAAATGCTGTTTGTTGTCTCTTTCAGTTCGGACAGCTGGTACAGAATAGCTAGTGCTTCCCCTTGCTGAGGCAGGACTTATGATGACTCAGAATTCAGAAGAGATCGTGGTTATGACGGCTGCGTTAGAGCAAGGGATCACTCCGCAAGGTGAGACCAATGGTGATATGCCCCATCCACCC